>NC_086165.1:8451700-11442950 GCF_035149785.1 Candoia aspera | reverse complement strand
CCCCGTGCCATTGATTTTAAGAGAAGAGGGCTGCTTGCCGCTAGGCGAGGCGAAGGCACATCTGGCTGCCAATTGCCTCCCAACGGCCCCCGCCACATTTCTGCACTTTCTTTGTCTAAGCCGCGGGAAGGGGGGGCGTTGCGAATCTGCGCCCAGGTGGGTGCCCACCCAGCTGAGCCTTTCTTCCCACGGGGACGAGCCAGGGTCCCCTCTCAAGCCCAACCTCAGTCAAGCCCAGCCAGCCAGCCTGGGAGAGGCGATGGCGGAAGACCTGCCGCTAACTCTCACGTTCCCCCCACGGATCCGCGCGTTGACACCTTCACCCCGTAAGGAAAGAGACCGGCGCAGCCCACCTTGCCTGCCCACGATCTCGGCGACATGTTCCGAGCTGGGCACGGGCACGCATTCGGTCATGTTCACGCTCTTTTTGCGCGGCTCGTTCTCGTAAAGGGAGCCCGTCTCGTCGCTGTCCAAGCCCAGGAGGGAGAGTTGGTCCAAGGCGATCTGAAGGGCTCTTTGGTCATCCAGGGTCTCTCCCCCTCCGCCGCCTCCGCTCCCATTCCGCTCCATGTCCGCAAACAACGAACTGGGCATAGTCCCGGTGGATGTATGGGATCGCGCCCTCCTCTTCCTTTCCCTCCTGCTCTCGAACCAGTCGCGCGGGGGGGGGGCGGGGGGAGGGGAGGAAAAGAAGCACCAAAAAAAAAATCAGACACAAAGGAAGAAGCTAAGGCAGATGGCCAGTAAGCGGCGGCGGCCGCACGAGAAGAAAACGGAGGCACACGAGCGCTTTGGAGAGCAAATCCTGGACGCTGGGTTAGGTCGGAACCAACCACCCCCGAATCTCCCCCCCCCCACTGTAGTTTCCTTGTGCCTTAAAAAAATCGCCTTCCTTTTTCAGTGCAATCCGGTTTATAAGACGCTTTCCAAGAAAACACCTCCCCGTGCGATTTCCCCCCCAAGCTTTTTTCCCCTGGCCTGCCTGGGGGGGTGGCGTGAAGAGAATGGAGGGAAGCGCAACGATGCTTTTTTCCTCCCCCCCTTGAGTTCTTTCGCTGGCCACAATGCCAGGCGATGGCACCGTTTCTTTAAGGAGCCCCTCCCAGCCTCCACTCAGCGATTTTCTTTCTTTTTTTCCCCTCCTCCTCCTCCTCTCCCCCCTCCTTTTCTCTCTCCTCCTCCTCCTCTTCCTCCTCCTCCTCCTCCTCTCTTCTGTCTGAGCCTGTGCTGCAGCCAGACAACGCGGGGGAAAAGAGGAGGCGGGGGGAAGGGAGAAATCACAGCGCCGCAGCGTAAGCGTCCCAGAGCCGATAAGGGGGGGGCGGGGAGGGCGTAGTGCGCCCGCGCAAGCCGTGACCGCTCCGCGAAGCGATTGGTGAAATCCAGAACCGAAGGGGCGGGCGCTAGGCCGCCTGCCCCGCCCCTGTGAGAGAAAGCTACTCTTCTTTGTTGTCTAAATTCGGACCAAGTCGAGGAGTTGGGGGGTGCTTTCTGCCCGTTTATTGCGCCCCAGCATCAACCCTGCAAGTCTGCGCGTGCAAGCAGGGGCACGGCTCTTGTTTTCCCAAACTGGGGGAAAGCGGAGGGTGAGCCCTCTATCCTCACCTCCCTCCCCCCACTCCTCAAAGCGTCGCGGTCTTTCTCCCCAAATCGGGGACGGCATGCCCAGACGCCGCGGCGAACGAAGGAAAACCAGTCTCCAGGCACTGGTGGGTGGGACAAACCAGGGGTGCGCCTTCAGGTGAGGCGGGAGGCAGTTCGAGGGAGGGGAGGGGAGCGACCCCAGGTGCCAAAGCCGCCGCGTGCGTGAAAAGGTGGCAAGCGCCGCTCCGCCCGCCCGCCCCTCCACAGGCTTGCAGGGGCAGGAGAGCTCTCAGCGTTGGGGACCTTTCAAACCTCTTGATTACGCGATTAGGATCATTTCCACAACCTTGGGGTGGGGGGAAGGGACAAACCCGCTCGGAGCATGTGCTCTGCGAGTCATAGTTTCTGCTCTTAAGCTTCGGGGAAGGTGGCCAAGGTTTCCAGGTCAGGGGGGCGTGCCTTTCCACGCAATTCGGCCACGCCTTCTTCCTTTTCATTCTTTCATCCGCTCTTGTAAACTTCAGCTGCAGTGCAATAAAGCACCAGGCTGGGCACGCACGCGTATGTTCTCTGCGCGTGTCCTTTCTCACCTCCTGCGCACCCATACGTACGCACTGATCGCAAGAAAGGAGGGACGAGGCGCCGACCGCACGCTTGAAGGGGGAGCCGGCTGCTTCTTTTCCCGACAGGAGCCTACCGAAACCAGCCCGCCCACCCACCACGTAGAGTTGGCCGGCGCAGCAACTGCACCGGCGGCGCACGCCATTCTTCCGCAAGAAACGGCGAAGATGCCAACAGGGGGGGTGGGGGGAGTGGAACAGGGTATCTGTTGCAAGCTGAAGAAACCGTAACTAGCCACAACTGGGGAAGGTTTCCGTACTGTCAGCTAACCACGATCCCCAGACCTGGGCTCGGAAGCCAATCTTGGGTGAGGAAGAGCGGCGAGAGCGCCCGCTTCAGCCACAGCGGAAGAGCCTTGCTCCGCGCCAGCGCTTTCCCGCGACTTGCTCCCCTTCGCCACTTCTTTGGACCTGCGTCCTTTGCGCATCTCGTGCCGGGGAAAGGGTGGCGTTCGGGGCTGGAAGGAGCGCGCGCTCCTTTCCATTCAAGTCGAGGGCTCCCCGCGGGGAAGGCGTGGCATC
Source organism: Candoia aspera (assembly GCF_035149785.1). Lineage (NCBI taxonomy): Eukaryota > Metazoa > Chordata > Lepidosauria > Squamata > Candoiidae > Candoia > Candoia aspera. The sequence goes on along the minus strand of NC_086165.1, from coordinate 11,440,224 downwards.
TTCCTCGGGTCGAAGGGTCTCGCTCCGCCTCTGGGAGCCACGTGCACTTTGGGCTGGGGGGAGGAGGAGGAGCCTCCGGACAGAAAGGGGCGGGCCGTTGGAGACACTTTGTAGCCACTCTGGCGAAGACAAAGGAGTCGGTGGGCGGAGAGCGGGTGCCGGGCTTCTCTTTCCAAATATCTGGAATAAATAGGGAGTCCCTGTTGCCCCCCCTAACGCCCCTCTGCATTAAAACCGGGGGACGTCGTTTTGCGTTTCTTGCGCTTGCAACCCCAGTTCTCCGGCCCGGCTGCGACGTTTCATCGGTGCCTTGCCAGTTGCGCACAGGCGCGCCCGGAGGAGAACGGTAAGCCCCGCTTTTAAAATGTCAAGCAAAGTGAAGAAAGTTGCAGCGAGAAAGCAGCAGCAGCAGCAGCTGCGGGAATGGGAGTGGATCAGTGCAGAAGAGGACAGAGCCGCGAGGCCTACCCGAAGCAACAGCTCAACACCCAATTTGGCCTGGGGCGCAGAAGTGTCAGAGTGCAGCCGCTAAGAAGTCCCTTTCTCCCTGCTGCCTCACCCGCTGATCAACGGGGAAAGGAGGGGAGTGGTTGACCAGTTGTCGCACTGAGTTGCTTGGCTCGATCAGCTCCCGCTGAGTCCCAGGAACTCAGAACAGGCTCTGTCCTCACAAAATATCTCCGATTCCCTATCCCGCCACCTACAACCCTCTCCGTTTGGGGGGAGATGATTTTTTCAAGCTCCCTCTCTTACTGGTGGGTGGTGCTATTGTGACCGCATGATTTTCTAGAAGGAATTCGCTGCCCAGGTGGGAGTATCCTTCCCTCACCTGGTGCTCTCCAGATGTATTGAATGACCAATTCCACCATTTCTGGATAGCAAGAGCATTGAGTGTATGGTCCTATATATCTCGAGGGGTTCAAGCAGGAAAGGCTAGCCCTTCTCGCTGATAATACATAGGCTCTTCAATCCCAAGAATTCCCCGGCCATCAGGGCCCAATGGTATTCTGGGAGTTGTAATTCCAACAGACCTATTGGCCAATGTGGGGATGAGGGCACAGAGCTATCTTTCCCAATGTGTTGTCCTCTAGTGTTTTGGATTTCAACTCCCATACGGCTGAACCAGCATGGTCAACAGCATGCGGGAATGATAAGCAATGGTATGAGATTGTGTAACTGAATTCGGCCTTTTTTTTCAGGAAAGAAACCACCTGATGCGGCAGCATAGCAAATAAAATAGTCTTTGGGAGACACAGAACTGTTTAATGGCACCTGGCTTCAACCTGAAAGATGGCTAACCTCTGTCATAGACAACCTGTGGTGTTCCATCCTCAACTTCTATAACTGTCACATTGGATACTACATCTTATTTCAAAGCGGCTAAAGGCAGAAGCCGTTTTGCATTCTTGCATCTTAGAATAACATGGTATAACAAGGGGGGGCGGCGTTAGATTTTTTATCCCATCATCATTATTTTGATAAATAACTTAAGGTGGGAAACTTACCTAATACTCCTTCCTACTATTTTAATGAATCTGTGCTCCTCAGAACCACACTTTTTCTTCCTAAGGGAAGCAAGTTTGTACTACTTTTTTCTGAACCAGTTCCTGGCAGCCCCCACTCTACCTGGCCATGTTGGCTAGGAGCTGCAGTTAATCAACTTCTGAAAGGCCCAGGTTCACCCACCCCTGCCTTACGTGAAGGACCGATTAGTGGCAGCAACTTCTTGGGATCCACGTTCTTCTCTGCTTCAGTGGAGCTTTTTGCAGTGCCCAGTTGAGAACTGATTTTCTTAAAAGCAGTCAGGAGGAAAAGCAGCAATCACATCTGTAAATTAAATGAGGCAGCCTAAAGCACTACTCTTTATGGAAGATGCACACAGCTAGCAGAGCGACAAACAGCCTTAAGATCCCCACCAACAAAATTATTTCTGTTCCACTTTCTCCCTTGCCCCGCTTAGGTACAGAAACATATTGCATCTATAGCAAGCATGGTCAGTTCCACAGGGAGATTAAGCCTTCCTAACTTTTCTTTTGAAAAACCAGGGGAGGATGGGCCGGGCCACAAAGTGGTGGACAGAGAACTGGCCAAGTGAGGTTGGTGTAATGAGCAAGGTGGGAATCGTGGTGGTCTAATATCAAAAGTGTGGGGCTCGTCGTCCTTGTGTTCCGCTTAAGAATGCATGAGCCCTTCTAAATCAGGTGAAAGTTGAATTAACGCAGCATTCAGATCCTCAAGAGAAGAGAACAAGCAGAAGAGCACTGCCTTTGTGATCAGAAACATTATTGCGCATAAAAAGTCCCTATGCTGTCTGTTATCTGACCATTCCCTAGGCAGCATCTCTTCGCCCCGTCCCACGTACCATTACACTTCCTGTAGAGTATTAGACATCAAAGAGAATGGTTCTAATATAGCTTTCTGGTTGATATGTTAGTTTTTTATGTGCAGGCAAATTGTGATTGATTGATTGATTGATTGACTGATTGATTGCCTTTCTAACTTGAGGAGCAGTCCTTTGTGTGAACATTCAGCTGTTATCCTTAGTGACAGACAGTGGGCACTGAGAATTAGTGCACAGACTAGAACCTGAAGGATCTTCCATGTTCAATTCTTCTTCATCATCATCATCGTATTTAGATGAGAATGCCAATATTATTTATTCTGCTTCCTGCAGTGAGTTCAGACATGAGCAATATTCCATTTTCTTCTCACACCAAACCTTCAGATTGAAAACAATAACTGAATATCATCCAGTGAGCTGCTAGATAAGTGGCAAAGTCACCTCTTGTCTCTCCAATCTACTGTATTTCCAAAAATTATTGACAGTGTTTGCATGATGCACTAAATCATAAACTAAGCCAATCATATTTGAACCACTTTAACCATATTTAGGAATCCACTCCACCAGCTTAGGTTATGGTTCCATATGTTATGTGAACTCTAAAAATTGGGTTGAGTCAACCATAGTTTATTGAACTATGGATAGAGCACATTGCTAACACAATACTGATTTTCCTTGCTGTTAATATGTTGAATTTGGGTCAGTGAACAGAATAAAGTTAGCACTAAAAAAATACAAACTTTTCATAGTGTTATAAATTCTGCTATTCCTTATTCAGGATTAGAACCTAAAACAAAACCTAATAAAAGTGTAAGATTTCAGCCACCGAGCTACATCTTCAAAGACACAAGCTTTAGGGAAACTAAAATTCCTGACTCATCTTCTTAATCATTGTCTTAGCTTTTACTGATGAAACTACCACAATCATCATTCCCAGAAACAAAGTTAGCTAGATGGTAATCAATCATGATATTTCAGCATCAAAAGCTTCTAATTTAAAACAACAACAACAAAACACTTTTCATCTGGCAGCTGACAAAAAATGAAAATGACCGATGTAACTCAAAAGCTTGGGGGCTTCTATGGCAAACCTATCTGAGTCAGCAGAAGCTGGTGCCTTTTGCAATTTACATCCCTCTCCTGACTAAACAGTTTGTTTCAGAATGTAATCATATCCAGCCTCAAACATCTACCCAATTACTTATCAGGTCAAGCATTCCATGTACTGTACACTAGAAAGGAGGAAAGAGATGACAATTTTTTAACTGGCCCTGTGGCTGGGTCTTTATTAGTGGATGAGTGTGGACTGAGGCCAGCATTTCTATAAGGAAGACTGGGGCATCAGGAGGGGGCTGGGAGATAGTCACAATGTTTTAAAGAAGAGAACTGAGTTCTGAACAGCCTACCCTGAACTTCAAAGCTGCATTCTTTCACCATCACATGTGTTAGAGGACATTGTGCCCATCAGTGTTGGAGAACGCATCAGCTGCTACCTTCATTGTGTTTGTTCATGGAACTGGAGGGGGCACCATCTTCTTTGCCTCCAGCAACAAAATATCTTACTCCGCTCAGTGCAACACATTTTTTTCATTACTGTACAGTACTGGAGGTAGGCTACCAGAACTGAGCAGCAGAAATTCAGATGACCACTAGATGGCAGCAAAGAACATTTCGTGTTTTCTGTATCTCCTCACTACCATCTAGCAGCCCTCTGCCTTTTTGCAGACCATGTACATTAGGGGAAGTGTAGCAGTCGTGGGTTTGAGGGGTAGCTCAGAGTCCTGCCAAGCTTAGTAGAAGTCCTGTTGTAAGATAATTTTTTCCAGTCAAACATAAAAAAATGGAGTGGGTTTGCTACAGCCTGAAAAAGCACCAGTCTAGTCATCCATCTAATAATGATCATAAGAATCTAATAACAACAATAACAACAATCATCATCATGTAGTCAACTAGTCGTCCAGACAAAAAATTTCAAGTCCTAGAAGAAAACCTTTGGTCCTTGATTGCTTCCTACCACAGATAGATTGAAGTCCACATAAGGGGATGTCAAAAGGCCTTAGTAGCCCTGAAGTCCAAGCTAATTTTTATAATTATAATAATTATAATAATTTTTATAATGTTTATGCCTTTTAAATATGTATGCAATATTATCTTTATTTAGGGATAGTTGTTTCCCCTCTCCCCCAGTAAGTGGATTGAAGGGGGCAATGGAATGTGCTTTTCTGTATTCCCCAGTCAATTTTCCAGTTTGTTTCACACAATTTCCTGAAATCGACTTTTGAAAAACTAATTGTGTGCTTGCTATGCATTAATAATCAACATACCTTAAAGACTTTGATTAGTTTCTCCTTCTTTTGAGAGCCCATGCTTCTCTCTCCCTACCCTACTATACTGTGGGTATAATCTAACCAGAGTTAAGCACTCTTAATCCTATTGTTTTCCAAGGCAAAGAATTGAGATATGTTTATTTTAACTCTCCCATTTAAGCTAATGAGCCATAAATGCACTTAATGGCTGTGTACCATGGTATACTCGATTAACCCAATTTTCTGGGGTTTTATGACATACTGAACTGTAAATTGACCACACAGACTGAGTTTGCGCAGGACACAAGGCTACAGTGTGCATGGCTGGTCTGTAGGTCAGTGTTGTGCAAATAAAGTCAATATTGTCCTTTGTTCTAAGTAATACCAATTCTGGGCTGCAAAACTCCAGGTGACCACTAGATACCAGGAAAGAGCTACAGAAAATTAATTATTTGCTGCTATTTAGTGGGTATCTGGATTTTTGAGTCCCAAATCTGGTAGCTGTACTAAAGTCAAAGTGCCTTCAACTCAAGATGAACTCCTGGCAATGTCATAGACACATAATGGGGGGAAATGGATGGTGATAAAAATTTGATAAATAAATAAATAAATTAGATGCAGTTTTCTTGACCACCGTGGCTGATTTGTCGTTGCCTTCTTCAATTTTTTTTTTCTTTTCTGATTTCTCAGTCTAGCTTGCAGGTGTGATATTTTCTTTAAGTCTCCCTTCCAAAGTACTAACCAGGCCCAAACCTGCTTAGCTTCCAACTTTGGACTAGAATAGCTAGATGCTGCTACTTGTTGAGACAAATTCTCAATTAAGTGAACCTCCATGTACAGAGTAAGGAAGATGAACTTGGAGATATGCAGAAGCTATTGCCTAGGCAAAAGGGGCTGAAGCATTTTTTTAAGTCCAGAACATCTAGATAACATTGGAAAGTGGCTCAGACAGACACCTCCCTAATTCACACGGGTATACAAGGAAGGAGGAAGTATGGCACAATCAGACTTGCAATCTTCTGTTATTAGAGCCAGTCTCAATAAAAGTAGTTTTAGCCTTCCTGTGGAGCTGGTTTCATGGTCTGGTCTACCTAGAATGGCTGACATTCCATTTACGGAATGAACCTCATTGCCTGGGTTTGTAGTACACATCCAACCCTAAACTAAGCACTAGTACTGTGTGTGTTTTCAAAATGATTTGTGAGAAATGCTGTGGACTTCACAGGAGTGTAAGTGGAGCACTTCTCTACTCTTCATTAAAGGAGTCTAATGTGTTCAGGTTCTGAGCTGAGGGAAAGAAAGGTGCTGTTCCTATCAGGAATCTACTCATAAGTTAATGTGACTATTGAAGAAGTGAGATGCTGAACTTCTCAAATACTTCTAAATCATTTGCAAAGCATAAACAGCACCCCACTAGCCACACAGGCTTCATCTGCACAACCCAGAGTCAAAAATTGGCCAACCTCATTTCACCCTAACAATTTTTCTTTGAAGACATCTTCTACTGGAATGGTTGTCCAGTTCCAGGCCATTTGAAAGGTAGAAGAAACTCATTATGGAAAGAAAGCAGGTTAATCCTGAAACCGCCCCTCAAGAATTGGACATCACCCTGATCAGGTTTCCACAGGTTACCCTGTCATAGTTTTCCCCACAATAAGATCCATAGTGTCCCTCTGACTTTTAAACTTGTTTTTATAGTTACACAGTTGCGTGATATGATTTTGATGGCAATCATTTTGAGTCCCTGTGATATTGAGATATGGAGTCCCTGAGATTGGCTATCAAAGCCAGTACAGAGGGTGCTATAAAGTCACCAAGATTGGCTTGCTTTGATGATCAGAGCTCCATTTTTAGGAAGGGAAAGCCCTAAGAGGGTGGGAGAAGACCCTGTGTATGTCCAGAATGTGTTTCTCTTGCCCATCCACCATGAGGACATGAGAACAACCCAGGTGCTGCCTGGAACTAGGCCAAGATGGCAACGAATGACGGTGTACCAACAAGCTTTACATGTGATGATTCTTCTCTTCTGTTTGTTGCTTGGCAGAGAGTAGAACAGACTGCTCTAAATGCAAAATAAACAGGAACAGATTTCACATGATCGGGACTTCAAATGAAAAGCCAGAAATAAATTATAATGCTGAGTGTGTTTCTGGAAATGCAGGCCCCAATTATGGTTAGGTCACATGAAGAAATGTTGCTTTTCTTCCCCCCCCCCCCCCACCCCCAGCTCACTCACCTTGTAGCATTGAGGTCAAGGAAAATTTTGAAGTAAGACAGAATAAAATCTGCCTTACACAATGGCTTCCTGCTTAACACAGACATTGCAGTCTACAACTTGGAATCTGTAGGCACCCGTGTGTCCCCAAACACTTCCCATGGTGCCCACCAGTCTCCATGCCCAATTCAGCATTCTTTTCTGTTGGCCAGGGGCAAAGCAAAGCTTCATCTTGTACCTAGGCATGTCATATCTAGATTGAAAACAAAAACAAAAAACAGAGGACCCCTTGATAGCAGGAAAGAAAAAACTCTTTTTTGTTGTCATCTAGTGGCTGTCCAAAGTTTTGCAACCCAAATCTAGTGTGCCTAAATTTAGCATCCTCTGAGCATCTTCTAAGAATGGTTCTGGGACTCAGTATTCTTAGAAGACAAAAAATAGCAGATGGTTGTAGCCCAGTGCTTTGTTTTGAGTGAGCCTACCTGCTCAAATAGATCATCCTAGGGCATAAAAGAGATGGGGAGGCTGGCTCACAACTTCATCACCATCACCACCACCACCATTACACCCCACTTTCTGCTCTGATGAGCCTTCAAGGCAGCTAGCAAAATTTAAAACCATTTGAAACAAACAATACAGTAATTTGCTTGGTTGGTCAGGTGTGTTTCTGAGGAAGTCAGTCCCCATTGGCAAGCCTTTCGTGAGAGTAGTCAAGTTGTACTCTCAAAGGTCCAAGGTGCTCATATGGTTCAAGCAGAGCTGTGCCTTTACAGAATGAATTGTGGTACCTAGGAATTGGGGTCATGCAATGCACCAAACCATAGATTTTTTAGAACAACAGTTTGAAAAGCCACCATACAGATCATGCTATAACCGCTGGAAATGCTGGCTTGGGTTTGTGTGGGTGTGTCCCTCTTTAGATGTTTTTTTCTTTTTTTTTACAGCCCTTTTGAATGTGCTTGGAGAAGCTACAGTATTGTCCTCTTTGGTATGGATAGTGCTATTTAAGTTACACTGGCAGTTGACCTCATAGCATAAAAGCTAGAAATACAAGCAGTGATAGCCCTTACACAGAGGCCAGCAACCTGCTCCTTCCAGATTTTATAGACATTAATTCCCACCAGTTCCAGCCAGCACCCAGAGACAGAGGGACCTTCAGATCCAAACTACCTGGATGGCACCAGGTTGCCTCTTGCTGATTTAATCCACTGAAACAGGCAAAATCTTTTCCTCAAAGCCATCTAAACTGGTATTACCCAGTCTAGTGGCAATGAATTTCAAATTCCATCTATTATTTGTTATGTGCTTCGTATAGAAGCATTGCATATCACATGATGCGTTTTTCTAATAGCCTGAATATTTGTCCATCTCAGCCAGGATTTACTCAGGGAAATATCCACTTCTATTCCCCAACTCTCTCTGGAGAAGGCTGTAATGCTGGGAACGGTAGAAGGAAAGAGAAGGAGAAGACAACCAGCAGCAAGGTGGATGGACTCAGTTGCAGTGGCAATGAGTGCACTCTTGGAAGACCTGAAAGACCAGGTGAGGGACAGACCGTCATGGAGAAAATTTATCTATGTGGTCACGAAGAGCTGACAATGGCTTGATGGCCATTGATCAATCGATCAATCAGTTCTCTGACTCTTGAATTTTAGTACTCTGCTGTCATAGCCAATACAGAAATCTCTATCATGGAAGTTGCAATTCAAAAGCAATGAAGAATCCCAAATTAATTATCCCTGCTCTATTGTAACCAGGCAAAATTTCCTTTCTAGTATCTGATAATCTGGACTTTTCAACTGTAAAGATCTTCAGCGAAGGGCAATAAAATAGGAATATTTCTTTTCTTTTTTTTAAAGCTGGAAAGCACAGAGATAGTATTAGAGATTTTCCAAACACAAAATTAGGTAACCCACAGCTGTTTCACAAAATAAAATGGTGACGGCAGAGAATGGAGCAGTGGCATTTGAATGTCAGCATGTTTGCTCAGAAGTCAATCCTCCTGGATTCCATGAAATTCACTGTCTTCATAAATAGGCTCAGAAAGAAGCAATTTCCATTTCTCCTAACACCATTACCATGGCCTTCCGACCCTCTCTTCTCCCATTCCCCATTTTTTGTAGCCAACTTGTAGCTTGTTGGAGTTTTGTTTACATCTCTTGGTTTTAGATGTTTCACACTGTAACATCTTAAGGTTTATAAATATATGAATTTGTGGTAGGACAAATGTTGCCACTTTAAATCACACACATACTGTACGTCAACCAGCTCTGCTCCTATACTTTGACCAGCAGTTTGCTGCAAAGAAATGAAGTTAGGACAAGCTTTTTGGCTCAGAAATATCAGCAATGAGAGAAGTTTCTGCATGATAGATAAAGAGATAGAGAGATAGAGATAGAGAGATCTCAATCCTTAGGGGGAGATGGGTGGTGATAAAAATTTGACAAATAAATTAGATAGATGATAGATAAAGATAATAGATAGCTAGAGATAGAGAGATTAAATAGACAGACAGATGATAGAGATAGAGATTATATATATATATATATATATATATATATATATATATATATATAGAGAGAGAGAGAGAGAGAGAGAGAGAGATGATAGTAAAAAATCATCATCAGTCTCTTGGGCTCAACTCCTGATGACTTCATGGACAATGTCTACATAGTTTCTTGAACTGGTTTGCCGTTGCTGTCTTCCAGAATTTCTCTTTAACTTCCCAATTTAGTTTACAGCCTCAGGAATGTCCTAATTTGGTCTCTCCTCCAAATGCTGGTTAGATTCAACCTTGATTAGCTTTCTCAAGATAGCCAAGGTCAGCCACATTGGAGGCTACTGCAAATGGTACCAGCACCAAGTCTTTCCTTAGGCTATCCCTCTTCTTGTGATGCTGCTTTGGATGCTGTTTGGAATTGTGTTTATTCTGCAAAGGGCAAACATAAACCAAATGCCAAATCTGTTTTGTCACTGCCTTCCCTCTTCTTAAGGCTTGGACAATTCACCTCAGAGGCCTTGCCCACAATGTTTATAGAAAGAGGGAAGAGGTTTGTGCCATGTAACTGGAAATTGCCCTCTGAACAGCTGCAAATATCTACAATGTGCTCCTTAAATCTGCCAAGCTTTGTTTTCTTTTGCAATGCCTCTCCTCCTTTCCTTTCTTCTGTTTACAAACCGTTTCAGCAGGGTTGGGAAATGCTTTTCATTTGTGGGCACAGAGATGTCTCTGGAATTAGAAGTGGGTGAAGGCTTTTTTTCCATGGCTAAACTTTGATTCTGTGCCACCCGTTTTTTGTTCTATGAAGTCAAATCATGGGGTCTAGCGCTTGCTCCATACTCCATACAATGGTCTTAGTCAAAATGTGGTTTGTTCGAGTTTGGCTTCATGTGATGTATGAATCTAACCATTATAGCTGGTAAGCCATGATTCTTAGCTTAGTGTGCTGTGCAAATCCAGACAATTGTGATTTATTCAATAAGCTGTTATTAAACAAACCATAGCTTGATGCAATGTGTCAACTAGAAGCAGTCTAGAGTGTCAGGCCCTGTGCCAGGGATAGTCTGAGGACTTTTGGCATAGAAAGCATATGCTTTTCCACTCTAGATAGCTAGAGATAGAGAGATTAAATAGATAGATAGACAGACAGATGATAGAGGATGGGAAAGTCCCAGCTGAAAATCCCAGAGAACTGTCACAGTTAGATAGATCAAAGAGTAGCAGCTCACCTGAGAAGAGGATGCTTCCCTAACTCTCAAGTATAGCAGCCCCACTTGGAAGGCCCTGAGCTCCAATTGAAAAGAGTAAGAGTTAACCAGAGAGATTTTTCCTGCAAAGCTGGATGACAGTCAGAATGAAGGCAGTCCTGCTAATAATGAGTCAAAGGATGTAGCCAACTCAGGCAGTAGATGCCAGAGGAGGTGACTTTGTCCAACCCCAAAGCTTCCCTCTAATCCTGCTGTAATACAGCATTTGTCTCAACAGACCAGGAAGAACAAAGAGGAAATATCAGCAAAGATCTAGAAGAGAGGCAGTTGGGCTTGCCATGTAGCCCTCCATCACCCAACTGTCCTCAACATGGTAGAAGATGCTGCTCTATTGTAGGTGTTGCTGTAAGACTGAACTATGTGTGATTCTGGGGGGAATTTAAGCTTCACTTAAGGCAGAAAGTATCCATATACTAAGCTGGACCATTGATTGTCAACTCTGCCCTAACACAAGTTTAATGCTAAGCCATGGCTTGCTGCAAAACCCACTGTTGATTGGGTTCACGCATCTCAAGTCAAAATCCATAATTTCCAAACCAAATTCAACCACAGTGGCCGTTGTTAAGCCAGAACCAAATGTGCCACTTGAGAGCTTACTGTTTCAGGTTAACCCAGCCCTTAACCAGAAGCAGTACTCCAAGATTTCAAGCTAGAGTTTTTCCAGCCATACTTGGAAATGGCAGGGACTGAACCTCCCCATTCTGCATGGAAAGCATGTACTCTGTTGCTGAGCTACTGGATTTTGTTAGGGGAGATGATACTGAACTAGATATCCCAACAGGAATGAGATTGGTCTAAGGCTTCCTGATTATCTATAAAAGATGACAATGTTCAGAGTAGAACTCATAACAATTACCAGAATATAACAACCAGAGACAGTCCAAAACAGAAGAAAACTATAGGAAGGGATGAGGAAGCAAGGAGACAGGGGAATTTATTTATTTATTTGTTTGTTTGTTTTTCAAATTTCTGTCACCGCCCAACTCCCCCCAAAGGGGGACTCTGGGCAGTTTACAACAAAATGAATTAAAACCATAAAACATAATTTACAATACAGACTATCATTATAAATACAGTAGATAAATATAAGATCCATTGTGGCGAGAAGCTCTCATTCAATAGGGAGGGCACTACGGCGCCAACCACCCGCAGGAAGAGCTGTTGCCCTTCCCATCCCAAGCAAGGTGGCAGAACCAGGTTTTCAAATTCTTCTGGAAGGCCGGGAGCGAAGGTGCCTGCCTCACCTCCAGGGGCAGAATATTCCAAAGGGCGGGTGCCACTGCAGAGAAGGCTCGCCTCCTGGACCCCGCTAGATGGAATTCCCTTGCTGACAGAGTCCTCAGCATGCCCTCTCTGTGTGACCAGGTGGGATGGGATGATGTAATGGGGAAGAGGCGGTCCCTCAGGTAGCCTGGCCCCATGCCATGTAGGGCTTTAAAGGTGATAACCAACACCTTGAATTGGACCTGAAGCAGACCGGCACCCAGTGCAGCTCGCACGAATTGCATAGATTACATAAATATTGACTTAAACTTTGGGTAGTCAAGGGGTTGAAGGGCAGATTGTTTTCACTCAGGGGGGAAAAACAACTGAGAAGGGTTCTTGGTTTTCTTTACTTACGTTTAAGGAGAAGAAAGCATTCTAGGAAACAGCATGCCATAGCTTTCCAAAACAATAGGATTGGGTTGTTAGGCTGACTATTATTGGGGAAGATTTATAGTGACAACACCTTTTGGAGAAAGCATTATATCTTTAAAGTAATGGAGATGTCATTTCTCAGCAAGGCTTCATTGGTTGCAACAGTCTGAATCATAAAAGCCTGGAACTTAAATTATAACAACAAAGTCAAAGCTTACTCATTGCAGCTTCAGAATAATAAACTGTCTCTCTGATCCAGGACATTGTCCAGAATTTAATTCTCGGAAAGGTTTAGCAAAACAACCAACAGGACTGATACAATCCTGAATTATTGGAAAAATTAAGTCTCAAACCAGTGTGCATATCTTATTTCTCAGCAGGTAGGACAGGCCCAGTGTGCAGGAAATAGGATTGAGCAGATAGGATCACCATTTATGCAAGGCTGACAGAAAGAATGAAAGAGAGAGAGAGAAAGAGAGAGAGAGAGAAAAGGGAGGGAGGGAGGGAGGGAGGGAGGAGAAGGACTGCCCACACCAGGAAGTAGAAATATAAAAAACTAAATTCTTGGAAAATGATTTGTCTATCTCAGTCCTGGTGGCCTTCCAGCTATCAAGATGACTTTCAGAACTGTGGTGCAAACACATCAAAAGGACACTAAGCTGTAAAACACTGATCTAACCAAATATTACTCTGATTGGTGACACATTTCTTATTCATTCTTGGACAGAGTCCTAGATAATATTGTCACATTGGAGAGTCCAGAAATTCAAACAGGGACCATGTTTGGTGTGCAAACCATGTATTTGATCTCTAAGCTACAACCTGTTCCCTTTTCTGCACTCACACAAAAGACCTTTTGGTGTAATGTCCCAGCTGTGTCATGGCAGCCAGACAAAACATCAACAACTAGCCAAGATCATCCCAGGTATTTCAGGCTAAAAAATGTAAACTGTAGTTCACAAAAAGTTCATCTATTCTTTGACTGCTTCTCTGACACACCTAACCTGTGCATGACTGAAACATCTCTCATAACTACAGTGCTGATTCATGAGAAACAATCTACCTGCCTGCACTGAAGGCAGATACAACGTGATGGGACAAGCAGCGATGGACAAGATTCGGAGTCAAAGTCATTCTAGTCATTAGATCAGGGGTCAGCCATCACAGCCGATGGATGGAAAAGTAAAGTTGGTCATGGGCACATTCAGGACCCCAAAAGCGCACCTTCTTTATAGCAGCCCCTGCCCTCTGGAATGAGATTCCCACCCAGGACCCAGATGGCCTGAGAAGAGCCGTGAAAAACTGACTCTTCACCCTCGTTCCATCACACTTGCCCTCTTTTACATTTATCTTTTATGTTTTATTGGTTTGATTGTAATGTCTTTGATCGTTGTGAGCCACCCAGAGTCACTGAGAATTGAGTGGCATACAAGTTTAATAAATCATCACCATCATCATCATCTTGCCTTGCCAGTCCCTTATTCTCTGTAACATTGGAGATGAGTTGGAACATCCAAGGAAAGGAAGGGAGAATACCCTTTTCACACAAAAGATTCAGGTTGCAAATACCTTGACATCTCCAGTTAGTAACTGAAATTTTGGAGAACTGCTGCCAGACACAGTTGGTTCATCTGCCCTGAACTGGTGAGCCCGGATCTGTTCAAGTGTAGCTCCCATGTCACAGAGGGCAGAATTAGATACTGTATGTCCAGCCTATGTTTTCTTTCTATATGTGTGATGGAATGTCAGGGAAACGTGAAGCTGTTATCATCCTGGGCAGGGGTAACTGCAGGGTAAGGTCAAGACAGCAGTCACTACAGTGCGATTGAAGCTCTGCTTGTTTCTTATGCGCAATGCGCCATAGCAGCTGCCATCTTGACTTTTTTTGTTTTTTACCAGACCTTGTGAACACCCTCAGTCCTGGACAAGTAGAAAGCATGAGAAAGAAACTCAAAACAACTCTGCCTTGATTGTGGTCGGTATAAATTGAAGTGGAGAGGGGCTTTGACAAACTTTCAAGATTCTATTGCAGTACTTACCAGACTTACTGGACTAGGAAGTGTGGCGAAACCACTTGTCATTTGCAACAGGCCAGATCAGTGTCCATCTCCTGTATGTCCCTGTACTGTGAAAGCAAGAAGTCCACCCCAGTTTTAGAGATGAGCAGGGCAGCATGAACAATGCACATCTGCCACCATCATGTGCCACACACTCCCAAGACAGCCTTGCTAATGTCAGGCATGTAACTTAAGCTGGAACCTTAGCATACTCCTCCTTGGCTTCTTTTTCTAAGATGATCTCATCCCATCTAAATGCACTTTCCCCCTTTAAAAAGCCTCTGGTTTCATTAGACTCTGACATGTGTCTGTAGCATCACTGTTTTTCCTGGCACTTGCTAATTTCTCTTTCTCTCTCTCTCTCTCTCATTCACTAGCTCACTGACTCTCTCCCTGGTTTTCAAGCTCCTATGATGATACCCTTTCAGGCCCCCCAGAGCTAGCTACCTACCTGCCACAGTAAAATCTGCCTACCTCTACAGGAATCATAGCAGCAGGAACAATATCACCCATCTCTCTTGTTTCCTTTTGCCATCCATTTCCATTAGGCACCAATAAATCAGTTTGCACATTGTACAAAGCTATGGATTGTTTAACCATGGCCATAATCAAATACTAGCTTATAAGCCATGTTTTTAAAACCAGAATAGCTAGCATCTCATGCACCACCAAACTAAAACCAACACAACTCAACCCAACCACATTATGACTTAGTACAATATTTCAGCCAGGTCAAAGGGCTGTCTATAGCCAATGACCTTTTTCTCTGGATTAAGGGAAATAGCTCACATTTAGCCAAGCAAGAAAATACAGGATGGATTTTCTTGGTACTGTCCTGAGGACAAATGCCAGGGAACTTTTAAGAAATTGAGAACGTACAGTCATTGGCAGTCTCTGATTCAGGAAAAGTGCCATCAGTAGATTACTGACTGGCCAGAATCATGTGATTTTCCTCCCCTCTCCCTGTTTCCTTGTGCATCCCAGAGAATGCCATAGACCTGTGGGTATCCACTACTTGCTATATCCCTCAACATATGAGTCCAGGCATCTGGGGCCTAAAAGATCTTTTTTTCCATCAGGAGACAAGAGAAGGAAATATGCCTTAAAAGGTACTTCTGTAGTCTCTTTGTAGATTGAATACATAGATTGAAATCCAGCTGTTTCCTCTACACCTATGCATGATTTTTTTATAAATGGGGGTGCTAAAGACGAGGCAGATCAATAAGGATATATGTCACAGTACTGCAAGATTAGTTGATTATCAAGCTAATTAGAGAGCCATGTGTTGTGGCCAAGATACCCTCCATAAAATCTCATTAAGATGGCACAATGGAGACCAACTCATTTCAACCAGCCTCTGATACAAGGACACATGTACAACATGCATCTGAACATGGAAGTTCTACTTAGTTACAGCAAACATCTAGGCCTTTTATATTCCAGCCTTGGGCTGATTGCTAACTAGACACCTGCCCTGCAATCTGCTTCACAGCTCAATGAAGCAGTTGGAGGGGTTGTGTTAAGCCATAATGTGATGTTTGCCTTTGGCTTAGAGCATTATATGTTCCCAGCCAACAGTGGCTTAAATAAAACCATGGCTTGATGTGATGCACATAGCCAGCCAGTTTTAGGAAAGACCCTATCTCCTTGGTTAATTCAGAGCTGTGAAAAGAATTCTCAGCATATGAAGCGAAAGGAAAAACCCACACATAACAGCTTCTGTCAATGATTTATATCAAGACTAATCAAGAGCTTCCTTTTGGCACTGAAGTATCTCTAATACTAGCAAGTCTCACAAGTTTCTGGTTTCATTTCCCCATGGTGGTGTTCCTGCTACAATTCAACATGCTTATCATTCATAACAGGAGCAACTTATTCTCAGGGGTCAGCAAGGACCACAATGGGGTGGGGGGGGGGGAGAGAGAGAGAGAGAAATCACCCCTATCTAAAAAATTCTAGACAACGTACACAACATAGAATCAAATCAAATCAAATCTTTCAGTCATAGACTAGCATAAGGATAGGCTGACCATACGTCCCGTTTTGAACGGGACAGTCCCATTTTTTCAACATTTCCAGACCGTCCCGTCATTTTAATATAAATGTCGATTTTGTCCCGTTTTCTTAAAAACCTTACTTAAAAATTTGAAAGTTCCCGCGAACCTGTCAGAATGCAGTCTGACTTTGAGTGGAAGGAGGGGGAGCTCAGCAGAAATCGCAGGAAAAAAGCCACAGAGCTCAACCCGGCGGGAAACCTTAAAAAGAAAAAAACAGGAACGGCTGATAGGTGGTGATCAAAGGGCGAGCCGATTGGCTCCTGCCTTGAAATGGCGGGAAGAAAAGAATGTAAAAGCACAGCCAGAGGAGAAATGGCTTGTCAGGGACAACCATTCACTAGACTCTCCAGCCCAGCCTTGCGTCTCGCAAATGAAGGAATCTGAAGATTCCCAGCCGGAGAAAACCGGAGAAGTTCCTGCCTGCCAATCCAGCCCGTCACCCAGCCCTGCCCCGTTTTGCCATCCCAATGTCCCATTTTTGTCTCAAGGAAATATGGTCAGCCTATATAAGGAGGGTGGGGTACAGTTAATTAAAAAGCATAGAAGATACATCAGAGTCTAAAAATATATAAAAAGCTAAAGGTAAAGGTAAAGGTTTCCCTTGACGTAAAGTCCAGTCGTGTCCGACTCTAGGGGGCGGTGCTCATCTCCGTTTCAAAGCCTTGGAGCCGGCGTTGTCCCTAAGGACCCGTCCGTGGTCATGTGGCCGGCATGACTCACGGAACGCCGTTACCTTCCCGCCGAAGCGGTACCAATTAATCTACTCACATTTGCATGTTTTCGAACTGCTAGGTTGGCAGGAGCTGGGACTAGCAACGGGAGCTCACCCCGCCGCGCGGTTTCGAACCGCCGACCTTCCGATCGACAGCTCAGCGGTTTAACCCGCAGCGCCACCGCGTCCCTGGATATATAAAAAGCTAGAAGATATAAAAATATATGAATTAAAACAGAAAGTATATATGAAAAACAAGAGTCTAAAAGAATCTAAAAGGAGGAGTAGGAGCATTAGGTGGGTGTAGAGGAGCAAAAAGGTTAGTACGTGGGAGACTATATCTACCAAATTACGGAGCACTCTAGTATGGCGAACTAGCTGCTCAAAAAGTCTAGTCTATGGCACAGGTCATCATCTGACAAATTATAAGCACTGCTGCGCAGAGCCTGGCAACACTGTATGTTGCAGCAGGGTTGGTATCTGAAAGCAGCAGGGAGGTGTAGAATTGTCCTGTGCACCCTGAATATTTATGCAGTAATGGTGAGATGAAGCTAGCACAAATGTCTCTGTAATACAGGCCCTGGAGAAGCACACGTTCTGCTGCTGCTGTGTGACCAGAGTCACAGGGGCATTGTCTCTCTGGCTAAGGAATCTTCCTGTACCGGCCTTCAAGGACAGCTGAGGGGACTTCAGTTGTCCCCTACTTCAAGTTTAGTTAAGTATGCCATAGGGGTGGCAGAGTACCTGTTGGGTTCACTGGAAATAAAGGTTGGGGTCCAATTGGTGCTCTGTGTCTGCTACACATTTTTAATGAGCACTTTGGCCTGATCATATCCCATGCTGAGCAGAACACAACACAGAAACTACACAAAACTCACAATAAACCTCATACAACATAATGGCCATCCCCAAACAGGGCCGTTGGAACAAAACAATCTGTGGTCACAGCTGCTGCAGGACCCAAAACCTGGGAGTGCCCATCTCCAAAAACATTGCATCCCTATTGCTACTCAACCAAGTTTCAGCAATGCACACCAGAGCTGTGACTTCATGCACCACCACCATCTTGTGGATAGACGAGGTCTTATTTCACACAGACCTGAGTTTTACCAGCAGGAGCCAGACACTAAGCCTCCTGAGGATTCTGCCACCCAGGCCCAGGAGTGGGATTGCTAGGTTAGAAGAAGGGAGCTCCCCAGGGGCAGAATTTCTTTCTCCTCTAATGGTCTACCCAGCAGCCTCTCCATATCATTCTTTATCCATCACTGTCTCAGTGTAGCCCCTCTTTGTCCCAGTATCCTTGTCCAACCTTTGCTTCCCCAGCAGCAAACACCTTTCATAGGTGGCTAATTAGGCAACATGCCTGTGGTGTACCTCTTGCACAAATTAGGGAGAACATTCTCTCCACTGTTCTCTCTCTATATTTGGATGTTCTCATTGGCCAAGGTGATCTGCAACTTAATTGCATCCTATTATGCCCTCCTGTAGTCAAAAGAGTTGACCAGCTAAAAACCTTGGAAGGTCTTTCTAAAAAGAATACATGTTAATAAAGAACATGGATAACGGCAATGCCTGACAAGAGAAAAATTCACAACCTCCAATCCAAGCAAGCTCCTTAAGCCTTCTAAAAATTGTGACTAAGGTGATCATTATGAAAATCTGGGAGGCAGAGAAGATGCTCCTTTGCCATGATGGGCCTCTGATAGGCTACCAAACCTGGACGGCAAAAATCCAGAGAACCACAAATGGCAGCCTGGAAGTACAGGCAATCCAAACTCGGCTGCCATCTAGTGGTCCTGTGGATTTATGCAGCCCAGATATGGTAGTGCTAAGCATGTGAAATACATTGTTGTACTGTATTTAAAAGAGGTTCCTTTGGGCCCATAGGAGTCAAAGCCTCTTCTAAGATGACATCTTCTTAGAACATTAAGTGAACAGCAAGCAGTGTTGATTTTCACAGGATTATAAATAGCCCTGTCTGGCTGTTTCATCCTCTGGTAAGCAATAATCACCTTCAGTCTATCACATAAAATAAATATCAGGGCTGGGCATGAATTAGAAAAGATCTTGAAGAATCAGATGCTTCAGACCGTACACCGGTACAGCAGCATTCTGCTATTTATTAAAGAAGCCATTTCTGCTTTGAGGGCTGTTTTATAGCATCAACTCCTTAAAGCTGCAGCGTTTTTTCCAGGCTTGTATGGAAACCTGAAAAAGTGGTGGCTGTTTGAATTGGTACCAGAACTGTGCTTTGTGTAAGGTCTGATGTATTTCTGATTCATTTTCAAAGCCTGCCCATCCCAGATGTACATATACAGAGACACATAAGTATCATTTTTCCCCATTTAGATCATACATGACTAACAAAAATATTTAGGGCAGTTAGCCAGTAAGATTTTCATTCCTTTCAGCTTTCACAGATCTGCTTATGGGGCTCTTACCAATATGCAGATTCTATCGGAAACAGCAGACGCTATTCAGTAAGGCGCAACCGTGCATTGATAAGGACCATGAGTTTTATAAAAAAAGTTTAACTCTTGGCAACTCCAGTTAGGACTGAAAAAAATCCCGCAGGAGAACGTGGTGCCAGTCAGTAGCTGAATTCACCTCTTGGGCTAAACTACAGTTTGTCAAGCAAGCTGCAATAGCTGAGTTCATATAAACCAGATCATTAACTATAGTTTGTTGAACAAACGTAAGGTTATGTCTAAGTCAGATCACTGCCGGCAATAACAGGCTAAAGGGACGGATGGTGAGCTTCAGCAGAAGGCATCCGGTGCTGCACTTGGTGTCTGCTCACAAGTAAGCCCTATTCATTCCCAGGACATAGTATCTTGCAAGCAGGCAGCTGGCATCTCTCCAGATATAGCTGAATGACAATTCCCAACAGGCTCAACTGGTCTGACCAAAGCTGACGGTTATTCAGAATGCCAAGTGGAACATGATTGGCGCAAACCCTCAAAGACAGATGGAGTGCATGAGAAGGGTTTATTTTGTAGCCCAATCTGTTTTGGACCCAAGGACCTCTAATCAAGGCACTGAATACTCCCACTTCTTCTAGCTGGACACAGTTCATTTGTGTTCTCAGATACCCAAGAGTTGTATTCCTGAACACCTGGAGGGCCTCAATTTCTCAACTCCTGCTCCATTTTTACCTGGGGATAAGTCTCCCTGGTTTCAATGGAATTTGCATCTGAGCAGATGGCTTCAGGATGGCACTGTGAACGTGGTAATCCAGCATTTAAAGACAGCCTTCCTTTTCACAACTCCAGGAGTTTCTTGTCTCTTTTGCTTGATTCGTGTGCATTATTCCATTTTGCATGAAACTAATAACAGAGGTGTGTAAGCACACTGATAATGCAGCAGCATCAGAAGCATTAATTTACTTGTATCCAACTGCCAATTTATTAATGTGCTTCTTCATTTAGTTAATGAGGGCTGTATGCCCTCTGCTGGTATATCTCTGTACTTTATTTTTATCATATACTTCCCAATAAATTGTTCTGAGCTCCTATTCATTTGCACTAATTATCCAGTGGAAGAGTGAACTGTTCATTTAACACATGCACCTCACCAGCACTGGAAGATTAGGCAAGCGGCTGGGGTGGGGACTGTCTCCCTCCATTACTGTATTTCCAACTAATCTATGCTGACCTTCCATTTTAAAGATAAATTACTTTCAGGAAATACCTTACTTTTTTCCCCAGCTAAATAAGACATTTGAGGGATGACAAAGGCAGGAAAAAGACATCACAGAACCTTCTCAACTGGATTCTGCCCCTTCACTGCCCACCGCCCTGATCCCACAGAACTATTAACCCTTGCCCAGCACTTCATTTTTAAGTATGATTTATTTTGTTTTTATTTACAATGGTTTGCATGGCTTGTTAGCCAATTGGGATAATTGCTATCCTGAAAAGGCAAGATACAGGGCCGTACATTGGTTACCAGTACATTTCCAGGGATCATTCAAAGCACTATAAAGCCTTATTTGGCTTGGTGTCTTCTGCTACCTGAATTGGCCCAGCCTGTATGCTATTCCTGGGAGAATATCCCACTCTTGTGAAGCAAGGGGAATGAAGGCCAGAAAGCGCTGTTTCATACTTGCTGCTTCAGCCATGTAGAATAACTTCTCCTTGGAATTAAGACTTACTCTGTCTCTTCTCAAATTCCAGAAGCTATTGAAGATGCAAGAGGGTTTTGATTTAATCTATGAATATTTAATTTATTTGACTATGAATTACTTACAGATTTGATCGTTCATATTCTTTTATTTGGCTCTCTGATTATTTATTTACTGTTCATTATCCTTATTGTTATAATTCGTAATGTTGATCAGTTGTTGGTTATTTTAATTTATTTATATTTACTGTGGACATTTTGACAGTTACAAATGTTCTTGTCAATCGTTTTATAAGCTGCCCTGAGTCTGGATTGATCTGGCAATATGCAGATGGAATGAATGATTAAATAAATAAATAAAACTAATTGCAGTGCACGTTCTGACCTCACCACTCCTCCAGCCTCTTTATGAATCTTGCATAAACAGAAACCATAAGGCAACTTAGGATAATATTTTTAGGCTACATGCAACGTATAGTATAAGTTCAGTGACCATATGTCCTTTATTATAAAGGACAGCCCTTTATTTCAGAAAGCTGCCCTTTAGATTTATTTAATTTAATTATTTATTTCCTTGGTTTTAATTTTCCTTTGTAAAGCAAAGTTATAAACATAAACATTCTTTTTTTTATCCTTACAAACCTCTTTCAGATTTGCCGTTTATTTTTTCCGAGAAAATATAGTCACTGTAAAAGAAAACTACCAATAGTAGCAGCTAAGCTATCATATCATCATAATCAATACTCATGAAAAGGTTTAGATGTTTTAGTACACTTTTGAAAAAATAGTTAAGTGCCATTGAGTTGAGGCTGATGCCCGATGCCTATGTAGAGAAATTCTCATAAACCTGACTTGTCTTTAGTAATATACCTTCCGTAATAGCTCTTCCAACATCATTCTAACCATCTCTTAGACCTTCCCAATAATCCATTTTATCCATTATCTCCTCCTTCTAACTTGCTCTCTCTAGGAAAAAAGGAGGATAGCTGGGGAATCATCAGAGCTAAAGTTCAACATATTGAAGGAATCATGTCAGGGAAAGCTATTGTAGAACATCTAGTCTAACACTCTGTTTATTATAGGAATCTACAATAGAGAGCATGCCAAAATTGTTCCATTGTCAAGGTGTAGAGAGATGAGCTTGATAGAGATTATAGATTATTATTATGATAGCCAGTCTCAATAAAAGTAGTTTTAGCCTTCATGTGGAGTTAATTTCCTGGACTGGTTTAACTAGTGGAGCTGACACAAGCTTTCTAAAGCCACATTTTAATTTTTAACCAAAACTTCATCCGTTCAATTGCCAGATCTTCAGTTAATGTACAAAGCTGCAAGCCATTTAGAGACCAGTATCATATATTCTCTTGATTTTCTATTTTCAAACTAATGACACAAAATGATAGCAGAAGACCACCTTGTCCAGTGCCTCTTTCAAGCAGGATCTTACAACTGTAGCATCAGTGATTTTCCTTCTACCTTACCTACTGTATGCCTCAGGGGAGCTCCCATCATTTTCTAAGGCAATCAGGGCAACGTGTGGTCCTCCAGATGTTGCTGAATTACAACTCCCAGCATTTCTCATCCCTGGCTGTACTTGCTAGGCCTCTGGGAGTTGGAGTTCAGCAACATCTGGAGGACCATAGATTCCACACCAGTTTGAATGTTTCTTAAAACATATATCTATTTGCAAAAATAGCAGATGTAACCCCTTTTGATGGTTGGACTGAAATTAATTTCAACCAGATAAGTTCTATTTCATAACTGCAATGAGAGCATTTAAGTAGCAGTAACAGAAGGAGAAGAGTTTGATTTTACTGATCACCACTCTGCATACACAGCCTGGAAAATCATCCAGATGAAATTCCTGCTGTATTTTCCAGCGGATCTTGGTAGCTCAAGATAGCCAAATAACTGTAGCCCATCAGAAGGCTGCCAATAAGGGTTTAAGTGCAATTTGCTGTAAAGGGTAGCCTGGGGCATTTTTTCAAACAGAAATCCAAATATAGTATAATCCAGCTTCTTACCAGTCAAGGGTAGATGAAACCCAGAAAAGTATCTTTAAAACATACTGAAATTATTAGCAGCAAGAAATAAAATACAAAGGTTGTTGCTGACTCTAAAGGTCTCAGTTTGATTGCAAAACTTCAGACTGATCCTCTTCCTTCTCTCATGATTATTACAAAAGCAATAACACTTTTTTGGAGCAATGGCTGAATTTACTCCAGCTAGCATATTTAGTCTCAGTTGAGTGTCAACTAGCAGCTAGCATGGTGTAGTGGTTGAAGGTTCTAAGGAGAGAAACCAGGAGACCATGGATTCTAGTCCTGCCTTGGGCACAAAGCCACCTGGGTGACCTTGGGTCAGTCACTCTCTCTCAACCCTAGGAAGAAGCAGGGAAGGGCAAACTACTTCTGAAAACATTTGCTAAGAAAACTGTCCAAGCAGTTGCTAGGAGTCAAGACCAATTCAAATGTACACACACATACACAAAAGTATACTCCTATTTGACTTTGGAAAAGCGAAATAGAGTCAGATCTGATTAGTATGTGTATGGGAGACTACCAGGGAAGCCCAGCTGTTGGGTCAACTGGCTTGCAGCAAATAACTTCCTTTTATTGCCAAGAAAACTACACAAACATGCCCATACGGCCATCAAGAGCTGAGATGGACTTGAGGAAGGCTTTACCTGAAGGGCATCTTTGGGGGTGGAGATGACAGAAATAAAATGAGAGCCAGTTTGGTGTAGTGGTTAAGGCATCAGGCCAGAAACTGAGAGACCGTGAGTTCTGGTCCCACCTTAGGCATGAAGCCAGCCGGATGAGCTTGGGCCAGCCACTCTCCCTCAGCCCTCGGAAGGAGGCAATGGCAAACCACTTCCGAAATCTTGCCAAGAAAACTGCAGGGACTTGTCCAGGCAGTTGCCAGGAGTCAACACTGACTTGAAGGCACACACACACACAAAGGCAGAAATGGCCATGACCACAGATACAGTAGCACAACGTGAGCAGGAAAATCTCCTTCAAATCTGCAACCCCATCCCAGACATTCACACAGCACTCCCACAGCAATTAGGCCTTTTGACAACAACAGAAGCTATTTTAAACTTGGCCAAAGCCTTGGGGAATTGTGGTTCACTCACCCCATCAGCAACCTCCCCCTTGAAAATGCTCTTCCTACTGAAAATAGCTTCCAATCAAGACCAGTTTCCCCAAGGGGGGCACAGTGATGGGAGGAACCCAGGGCCAGTCCCCCTCCCTCTAGAGTGTCCCCTGCATAACTCGAAAAAATTTAAAATAGCTTTCTTTGATACCAACAAAACTTAGACATCAGACAGGAAAAATAATTGCTGAGTAGCAATGCTGTCTGGACTAAGAACACAAGATAACCTCTAAGGGCTCCACAGGCATAAAAAAACCTTGTTTATCACACTCTCATTGTTCTTGTTTTTCCTCCTCCCCAGTTCTCTTCTTTCTCTTCTATGGGGAAGAGCAAGAACAGAGACAGGGAGCCAGCCATTCAGCTGGGGCAAGGGGACAGAACCCCACCCCCTCTGTGTGTGTGTGTTTTAAATAAAATATATGGTATTGAATTTGGGAGCTCACCAAGTTGCTAGGCCCTGAACCTCCACCTAGAGGTCCAGCTCTAAAAGCACCAAAGCTTGTGAATTTAATCCCAGCTATCTTAACAGCTAGTAGGAGGTAGCACTAACCTTTGGACGTGTGAACAGCTGTATATTAAAAGGGTACAACCTGACCCTGCCCACAGTTCGCCATCAAATGATAAACTTTACCTTGATGGAGAGCAACCAGATCCACCATATTTAATCATAATTAAAATTAAGGGGAAAATTGAATCCAATCCAATTAATCCAATTTAGATTTCTCCGGAACCTGTCTCATTTTTGGAATGTAGCTCCCCCAATTGGCCACTCAGATGTGGAGCTCCTTGGCCCAAAACATGGCACACACCCCTACAAGTAAGGCCTTTTGATTAGCCTTTGCAGCAGCTAAGACTGGAAGACTGGGTAGTTTTCCTCATTCTGCAAAAGACAAGTCATTAGATAGATACAGTGGATGGATGGATGGATGGATGGATGGATGGATGGATGGATGGAGATAGATAGATAGATAGATGACAATTGAGCAGCGCAAACATGGTATGAAGAGAGTCATATTAGTCTATGATAGCCAAAAATCAGAAGGACCCTAGTAGTACCTTTTCCAACTAATAAATGTTATTAAATGACATAAGCTTTTTTGTGTTGGTTAAAGACTGCAATACATTCTTTCACGACATAAGCTTTTGTGAGCTACAGCTGGCTTCAGCAGATGCAGAGCTCTCAGGATATAAGGCCAGGCAAAACAATAGAGACTATTTTACTGGACTTCCAACAATTGTCTGGTAGACTTTGAGCTGTGTCAGATTCTAGGAGTTCCTGAACTTATTTAGTTGCCTTCATTCCCTGGGATGAACAAGGTTTCTCTCTTCTCTTATCAGCTGTTTTGTAGATTGTGTGGTCAAGGTATCATCCCTGTGAATTACTGATTTTTTCTGATTGCTTCCTTCTCTTGTTCAATAGATAAACATACTGTTCAATATCTTTATGTCATATATATCTCCATTACCCAGCATATGTTTATGCAACCAACCTGGGGAAGAACAAGTGGCAGCAGGTGGAAACAAAGGATCATCTAAAGCTCCTATCAAAGTGGACGTGGGCTCAGTTGATTCCAGACATGTCTGGAGGTTAGATGTGATTGCAAATGCCATAGAGGACATGGCCAGTTATAAAATACTAATTTACCAGAATGCTACCTGACACCCCTTAACCTCCCTTCTGGCACAGCATTCTCTATTACATTTGCTTCTGTTTGTCTTCTGGACAGGTGGGTACCCTCCTAAATAAAACTTTGGTGAATTGTCACCCATCATTTTTAATTTCTATAAATGGCTTTGAGGTTAATCGGAGGGCTAGATGCATTCTCAGAAATCAAGATGACGCTGATGGCCAGCACTTTGCTTTAAAGCATGCCAGCCAACTCTCTCTTCTTTTCCCCCCAAAACTTTCTTTTTTAAAATGTTAAAGGCTGGTGGAGCAGGAGTCTCAGCAGGCACCAAGAAAGGTGTTGGAAGCACAATGGTGCCACCGTATCTTATACTGGAAACCCCAGATTTCAGATTTATTCATCCAGGCACTAGATTAAAAAAAAAAACAACCACACTAGTGAAATAAACTATTTTAACAAGGCTGAGATTTTGGTATGATTAAAGCTGCCTGCCCCTTTATATTCTTTTTATTTATTCATTCATTCATTCATTCATTCATTCATTCATTCATTCATTCATTCATTCATTCAATTTGTATAGCTGCCCATCTCAAACAAGTGACTCTGGGTGGTGAACAATCATAAAACCAATTAAACCAATTAAAAACACAATACAAAAGAAAAATTAAATACATATGTATTGTATTCATTTTTGGAATGTTTTGGAATATTCTCTATATTGTATTGAAATGTTGTAATTCGTAGGTGTTAGCATAACCAGGAAATGGGACCCTTAAGACTTTTGTATGCACAAAGGTGGAAGGACTCACAATTCCTACAGTGGAAGAATGGATGATAAAATGAATGGAACTGGCAGAGATGGTGAAACTAACTATATTGATTAGAGAAAATAACTTGCGTAGTTTTGTTTCTACTTAGAAACCTCTTTTTGACTTTTTGCTTGCAACTGAAAAAGATGAAGCTTTGATTTTGGGATTTGATTATTAGGTTGGTATAGATTATAAAAATGTTGATTATATTTAAAATTAGAGTAAGAGGTTAATGTATTTTTTATTTGTATTTGTGCTGGAGAAGATCAGAATCACTCTTTTTGCTGTATTTCTTTCTATTTCTTTCTGCACTTTTTAGTTTGTCTCTATTTTCTCTTTAATCTTTTTCTATCTTTTTGTGTTTTATCCATATGTTGAAATTTTAATAAAGTTTCTTTTTTAAAAATAGGAAACGGGGCCCTTCACACACTCAGGACCCCAGGCCCGGGCACATAACCAGATCTTCAAGGCCTTCTGAAAGACCAACAGGGTCAGGGCCATCCTAACTTCAGGAGAGAGGATGTTCCAGATAGCAGGGGCAATGGCAGAGAAGGCACACTTCCTGGTTCTCGCCAGCTGACATTCCTTGATATCAGATATTAAACTGATAAGAACAGATACTACACTTGATCTTAGCCAAAAGGCCAAGCAGTGATTCATGATACCAGTTTTCCGATCACACTTTTAGGAGAGGTTAATCGTTTCTATTTTAATGCATTAGCATAAGTCTCCTTGAAAGCATTTTTACTGAAAGGCATTAGAGAAATATTACAAGGAATTTAAAAAATGTAGCATGTGCACAAACAACGCAGCCTTCTCAAGAATTCTACTAGGGACAACATACATATTTCCAGTATTATGTCACTGATGTGGATCCTGTTGCTGTCAGGCTCACCAGTAAAGACGCAGACGCTGGCGTGGGTGTTTTTACTGGGTAGCAGGCAGAGCCTGACAGTTGCACACTTTCACATGCATGCAGAGCAAATTTCTTCAGGGATGGGCCTTTTGCATTTACAGCTGTATAGAGGGGCTTCTCTATGGCTAGGAATCCTGATACCCCAAAGCCTTCTAATGAAAGATATGTGCAAGTGACAAGTGACCCTCAGATTTTCCAATAGTCACAACTGTATCAAAAGAAAAAAAAAATCCCCAAAGGGGAGATCAGTTATAGTGTGAATAGGAAGACTTAAATTTTCTTACTGTCATTGTTTAAAATAATTGCAATAGAAACGTAAATGAACTGAATGCCACAGAGCAGGACGAAAAGCAAGTTAAATGCCAGCATGGCTAAACAGCATGGAAGCCATAAAGGTGGAGGGACACTCTTTAAATATGTAAAAATCTTGCACCGTGAAGAAGGGAGTACAAACCCTGGCGAAACAAATGTCAATTAAATAGATGCTCAGCTCAGACAACTAAGGGGTGGAATGGATGGAGTGGGAAGTCTGACTTAATTCCAAACTTGTGGGCTTCCAGGAGGTATCTGGCTAGCCACTGTGGGAAACCGGATGCTGCCTTAGATTCAAGCTTTGGTCCAATCCCACAAGTTCATGTTCACAAACACTGATGTTTATGTGCAATCATCTGTAAACTCAAGTTAACCCCAACATATGTAGGACAGATGAGACTTTTTATCAGTGCCGGTCTAGCAAGCAAGCAAGCCTGGGAGAATTCTGACAAAGCCCAAGGTTCGTATGTTGGCTTACATGTTTCTTTTTTATAAGACAAACTTCCTAGCTTCTCACTGTTGGCCTAGAAATTAAAGCAGGATAGCGAAGCTCATCACAGCGAAGGAGAATCAACCTAGTGCCAAGATGAGCCTGGCAGACTTTCTTCTTCTGAATTTACAGCTTGCATTTTGGATGCTAGTAGACCAACAGTGGGGATGATGGGAAGCGTAATCTAGAAACATCTGGATGGCCCAGCGTCCTCATCCCTGCTTTAATCAGAGATATCAGAAACTGAACTTTGGATGTTTGCTTGGAAAGCATTTGACTGAAGGATCAACCCTTGTGGGCACGCTGGAGAAATCAGTTTGGGCAACGAGGCCACCTCTCGTTTACCAAAGATGTTACTGCTTTTAATTACTGCCTGAACCACTAACCTTGCTAGAGAAAGAGGAACAGCTATAAATAAACCCCCTCTGAAAAAGAGGAAGGTTTCAAACACCTGATGGAAGAGACATTAAGACAGGGTTGGGGGGAATGAAGGACAATCTGAAGCAGATGTGGGGGAGGACACTGTTCTAATGAATATCTAATCAGCATCTTAGGAGTGTGTGTTTCTTGGCAGAGGCATTGCAGAATAAATTGATAGGTAAGGAGGAAGGGGAAAAAGAATCTTACGTCTAAAGAGTGCAAGGTTATTTGTTCTAATTTTTCTGTATAGGTTTTTTTTTGAATATCGTCAGAGAGAGAGAGAAGGAGAGAGAGAACAAATAGTGTGGGAGAGGGGAGAAAAAGATTTCGATTGTGGTCCCACACTTCTTAAACTCTGTTCTTAACTGATGGTAAGATCTGTAGAAGAGGGAAATATTCTTCCCAGAATGGTTGTGGGTTCTCCATCTCTGGAGGTTGTTAGAAAAATAAAAGGATAATTTAATGGTTTTCCTGACCACTGCAGAGGGTTGGACTGGATCATCTTTCTAGCCCCTCTTTCCAATTCTACTATTTGCACAGAGGTATTTCTACAGGATTAATTTGAGCAGCCTTGGATTGAACGGACTGACATTGGCTTCCAAATTTATTCTGAGCTAGTTTTAGTTTTTAAAGTCTGTAGAGCTTAGGACAAGAATGACCAGACTTCAGGCTGATGTTATCTACTTTACTTTTTATTAGAATTGCAAGATCTCCCAACTGTAGCCAGGGGAATAAGTATGAATTCTGAATTTAAGAAGGCTAAGCCTTGAAACTGGTTTTGAATTACAGAACATCAATCCTCCATTCTTTTTACAAAAATCAATCAATTAAATTTTAAAATACTGGTAACCCCATATTATTTTTTTAAAAAAATTTCAGCATTATAATTTGGGGTTCATGTTTTGATTGCTATAGCTATTAGAAGTCAGAATTACTTACCAATCTATCGCAAAACATCCAGAGGTCTACCAGTAAATTCAAAATCAACCTTTCTGCTTAGGGATGCTCACAGGTTAAGTTTAATCTGCATTTTTAAGACCACAAGCCAGATTTCCAGTTTCTAGACTAATACAAGAATTGAAACACAATTATCATTAAATTTTTGCATGCTTTATGATAATCTCAGCTAAAAAAATGCATACAAAAAAGAATATTTCAGTTTAAAATGCATACAGTGAGGGTAAAATACATTCAAATGCATGTTTAGTGGGGAGGAAAGGTTAATGTTTCATTTTTAAAAAATTGTGATGCTGAGAAATGGACAAAAGAGATCCATGAAGGGGTCCAGATGAAACTGACGCAAGCTGAAAATAGATTTGTCTCTTCTCCCAATGTGTGTGTGTGCCTTAAAGTCAGTTTTTGACTCCTGGGGACTGTCTAGACAAGTCCCTGCAGCTTTCTTGGCAAGGTTTTTCAGAAGGGGTTTGCCATTGCCTCCTTCCTAAGGCTGAGAGAGAGGGACTGGCCCAAGGTCACCCAGCCGGCTTTGTGCCTAAGGTGGGACTAGAACTCACAGTCTCCCGGTTTAACCACTACACTACTGGCTCTCTCTCTCAATGTGCCTGAACACATTATAGTCTTCTGTTGAGTGCCTGCTTGGTGATGATGTCCTAGTTTTGGAGAAGAGGATGACCAGCAGCAGGGTGGATGGACTCAGTTACCGTGGTAATGGGTGCATCGTTGCGGGACCTGAAAGAACAGGTTAGGGATAGATCATCATGGAGAAGATCTATCTGTGTGGTGGCTAGGAGTCAAAAATGACCTGATGGCCCATAATCAATCAATCAATCAATCAATCAATTTCTAGTGAGAGATCCACCTACAAGACTCAGACCTTTTCCTTTTTGGTTTTAATTCTACAGCTGCAGATCTTTTCTAATTTGATGTCCCCAAAGATATGGTTCAAAGAAGGTTGGGGCTCATCTCAAGGTTCATCTACAACCACGAGAAGGTACCCTGAGAAAGGAAACTAATCATCACCATCTTTGTCAACCAGGCCTTGAATTCCCAAAGCAAGAAACATGCCTATAGGAGACAACTCATTAACAAAACCAAATCTAGGGGAGTCAAAAGATTGTCTCACCTTCTCCCTTCGCCTTCAAGCATCAAAGTTAAAAGGGAGGAACTAAATGGGCATTCGGCTATCAGTGGATTTGGCAAGAGTAGGAGTTGCGGCTGTTGCTGCTGCTGCTAGCACAGGTTTTACAGACAAAGCCAGGAGATTCTCTGCTTCAATTTACAGACTGTAGGAAAGATGATGTCATCTTAATGTGAACAAGGTTAAAATCCCCAAAGACACATTACTGTGACAATAGGATGAGATCATGCCATATATTTATCTTTCCAGGGATGGGCAGGGAAGGAAAGGAGGAATTAAACTCATCTAAAATGCAAAACCTTGATTCAGGGGTAAAACTTGCCCTTAGTGCAACATTTCAAAGAACTAAAAATCTTTCCCTCCCTCCCTTCCTTCCTTTTCCAGGAGCTTAAGGCACTTTTTTTTTCTTTTGAGCGAGAAAAAGAGACAGACATAATTAGCAAATCATAGCAGGGTGAAACCAAAGTGAAACAAATTGGCTTCTACAAACTATGTTTCTCCAGCAAGTTTTGATTATTTATTTCTTCCATTTTTAATCCCACTTTTCAGCCAAACTCGCCCCCCTGGAATTACAATGTATCAAAACACAGTAAAAGCTGCAATTTAAAAGGAAGTTTGGTGGGGGAGCCTAGTCCATATGTTTTCTGAGGGCTGAGGCAAACAGAAACAGAGGCTTTTGTGAAAAAAGAAGTTCTTTTCCCCTTACCGCTTTTTAAGAATCTTTTTTGGAAGCTGAGCAGTCCCATATGAGTCCCATAAAACATCTGGCAAATCCAGAGCCCTTTATGAATCTGGTGGCCTTCTAGCAAATTTCCAACAATGAAGTCACCTCAAATAAGTCCTTCTAAGGAAACAGAGAACATAGTTCAGATATTCTTTGTATGTGAATATTGGTCAAATTATTCACCAGATGTTACATTGGTTTAATTGTAGTATCAAAGGTACAATCCAATGGAGCCAAGGATGGGGTTCTAGGGGGCCAAAGGATCTTGCTGAACTTGTTTTCTGCACTGAAAGAAGGAATTGTATTCTCAGAAAATTGTTCTCAAGTACCATGAAAAGATAACCAGTTCCTCTGCCATCAGGATCTCTCCTTCAAAGGTGGAGTTCATTGGCCACTGCTTCTCCCTTCATGGATTTGGAAGGACTGCTCTCCAAAATGACTGGATTGCATTTTTCATACATATATCAAAATGGCAGCTTATGGATTTGCAAAAGCAATTTGTGCAAAAGGCTAGGGCTAGACTGCTGCTGATTACAGAAAAAAGGATGACATTCCAACTAATCAGGCCCAAGGTCTTTGGGGGCAGTTTCAATCTTAGCACAGATACTTGAATCAAATATATAGCTGAGTTGTACTCATTTCATTCCAAAGGGGTAGTGTGGATTTCTGCAGTTCCAAAGCTGGCTCCAAACATTTTTTTTACATGGATCAATATCTGAAATATACATGGTAACGTTTTCACAAAATCTTAAAAATATCCCTCAGTGACTGTGTTTGCCTGTTACTTTAAGCTGGGAATCCTGTTTTAATAAATCACCATTCTGAGAGTTTTTTCTTCTTTTCCTTTTAAACCTCCCCCACTTTTTTTTTTCTTTTGAATGAACACATACCATTCTATGTTTTATTTTGCTATTTCTTTATTGTAGTTGGTTGGATCTTAACTGTCATAATCTCAACAAACCCTAGGGCTTCAGCGAGTATTATACTCAATATAAATTAGCATAGCTTTACATTCTCATAGTGTTTCATAAATCCTAGTACTTCTTTTGTCCTTTTATAGTTATCTA
Organism: Candoia aspera; assembly: GCF_035149785.1. Classification (NCBI taxonomy): domain Eukaryota; kingdom Metazoa; phylum Chordata; class Lepidosauria; order Squamata; family Candoiidae; genus Candoia; species Candoia aspera. Next base: position 11,407,385 of record NC_086165.1, on the reverse strand, counting down.
TTTCAGTTATCTAAAGCATTCAAACTATTGATTGTAAAATTGATTGTAATTCTATAGGTCTCTCCCCAGTTTTAATCCTTGTACTTTGTAATTTCATGTTAATAGTTTTATTTTTACCTTATTTTAGTCTATCAATATGATTTTTTATTTTGCTTCTGTTTTAGAGTATCTGTTATTAGTTTCATGCTAGTCTGCGACCGAAATAAAATAAATATGAACAAACAATAAACCACAATGGGAACAAGAAACTTGCTCGTAAATACATCTTGTTTTCTCAACATTGCTATTCTCATCATGCAAAGAGGTAAATAAATGAGGAAGAAATAGTGAGATATCTTGGATGACTTTAGAAGGGAACTAGTCAAATTCATGGAGGATACAATTATCTATGAATACCAGTTTGGATGATAATATTTAGCTCCAGGATCAGAAACAGCCCTCAGTTGCTAGGAGACACATGTAAGAAAGGCCTTGTAGATTTTCTAGAGACATTTGGTCAGCCACTGTGGGAACACGCTGCTGATCCAGCATGGCTCTTTTATAATATACAAACCTGGGATATACTTAAATGTGGCTAAACACTTAGGAGGGTAAACCAGCTTTAATCCATTTGGCTTCTTGTTTCTAAATCCTGGTTTGGTTGCATTTCAATCATAAGCCTGTGTTCAGGCATCACCAAGATACTTCTTGGTTTATTTACCTGTTAAAGGGCAAAATGGAACAGCAGTGATGGAATTGTGTGTGTGGATACAACTGATTGCTCATCTCAAAGTTTGTTGTGTCAGAATTCTCGGCCTCAAGGGGCCACACTAAAATAGCTACTACACTTGATCTTAGCCAAAAGGCCGAGAAGTGATATTTTATATCTTATAATGGCTGATGCCCAACTTTCTGATATGGTCGTTTGACTAATCAATAAAGTTACTACCATTACTACCACTAAAATAGCCATTGTTTTGGAATGGATTTAGATCATGCTGGCTGGGGAATTCTGGGAGTTGAAGTTCATACGTTTTAAAGTTGCCAAGTTTAAAAAATGCTGATTTAGATGACGTTCACAAAATGATATTGCCCAAACTGTCTGGGGGGGAAAGGACAGTAACAGGTGCTAGAACTGAGGTGTTATAACTTTCTCAAATAAGAGTTTCTCTATGGACTCCTCCACTTTCACTTGGATTGTAGTCAATACTCCATGTTTCTCTGAAGGACTATCAAAAGTTTGTCTTCTGGTTTCTTAATGGCTTACATTTAAGGGTGTTTTCTGTTTTGTTTTTAACAAGCCAGCCAAGTGCCTTTGAAGATGGGTAGTTTATGTCAGCCGCCCATAGGCTAAAGGCTGAATGCTTTCAAAAAGAACGTAACAATACTTCATTCCAAACACAGGCTCCAAATTACATACAAAATAAAGCCAAATATCGAGCAATTTCTCCAGGAACAGTTGCTAAATCAGTTTACCCAACATCGCTCGATGCATGCATGACTTCCATTATTGCCGATTATTATTAGAAATGGCAGAAATAGTTGGGACCAGGGAGAATCTTCTGCAAGTTCATACCTTAAAAATTAGAAAGACGTGCCTGAGTCACATTGATTGCTACAGATGAAAAGAGCAGCACTGTGCTGTTCTGTTCCTTCTGTCACATGCCAGTTAAATAAAATTAATTATTTATATACCCCTGTAATTGGCAAGGCAGTTAACTATATAACATCCCAAACAGAGGACCATTAAATCATCCATGTAAGAAACATTCATAATAGTCCAAATGATAAAACCAGGCAACATCACCTTGACCATCCCCAGATGTTCTCCAGAAAACCTCCATTTTAATTAATTTCAATTTATCAGACAGATTGATTATAGCTGCACCTAGAGACCAAGTCGTAGACCAAACCTATCATTTTGGATTGCCACCCCAAACCAACTTGAAGCCAAGGTCAGGCTGGCAGAACTGGTGTAACACATTCATGGTAGTGAATATTCAGCCCCAACTGAGTGGCCTTCAAAGGAAACCTCACATACAGCCCATTGCAATAGTCCAGACGGGGATCAACATACTGACTGGATTCACGTATCATGCTAGAGCTAGAGCTTGTTTCAACCATGGCTTCTTGAATGAACCACTCCTGGTTGGGTTTGCGCCATAAGCTGCCACAGATCATGACTGACCACAATGGCTGGGCTTATGCAACTGAGTCAAAACTGCAAATGACATCATGATCTGGTTCAGTGTGTGAGCTCAGTGCTCTCCCACATTGATATTTATTCAATCCTGAGATGCAAGGGATGTCCACACTTTCAGAGGAGGCTGGAAGGATGGCCTTGCAAGGATCAAGCTCTGCTCCTGAACTAAATTGCCTTCCCTCTGGTGGTTCCCTTCAGATGTCTTGGATTACCACACCATCATCCCCAAGCCAATGCAGCCTAATGACCCTGCTGACGTGGCATGACAGAAGCCCAATCCACCACACCTTAGAGAGAACCAGACCAAGGAAGGTTGCCCTAAAGTTATACTATTACTATGAATAGTAATCCTATAATAATATTGCCAGACATCTGGCAAAAAGATTGCTATGAAGAATGTAGTTTTAAAGTCCTTGGGGTGGGGGATGGGAACAACTGCATCGTGTAACCAAGACTTAGCTTTCACACACCTCCTGCATTCATCGCTATATTCTCCGATAGTGGGTTTGTTTTTCACCCACACAGAGGAGCCACTTGAGTGGAACTCGCATGAGGACTAATTTCACTCTGGAGAAGAATTCCTCCTTATGCAGGAATCCTGCCAAGCGCTTCCTCACCAGGAAATGCCAGCAAGCAATTACCTTGGGACTGATTAGAGCAAATCCAGATGTCAAGATTATTTCCTGCAACCATGTTGTCTTCACGTGAAAATCTTTAAAAAGGAGGGGGGTGGGAAAGCACTTTTCCCACAAGGTTGGATAGGCAATTAAAGTATTGGACTCTGTCCCTCCCTTCATTAAAAATCCTTATTTTATTTCCATAAGCAGGAGAAGCTGCAGACAGCAATTTAGCAAGCAATGGCGAGACAGATGACATCATGTTTGGCTGAGACCCAGAGCCTGGGGTATCTTCCTTCCTTTCAGTTCTACAAACATTTTCTTAATCCACCCCAAAAGGCAAGAAAAGCACACTACTCTGAAAGAATGGGCAAATATCAGAAAGGTCATTTGAGAGAGTAAAAGTGGGAACAATCTGGAAGGGGGGTTCAGGGTTCCAGCCCCCAGGTTTTTTTAGAACTTCAAGATCCCAATCCATTTCCAAGTACAAATGGCTTCTATATATATACAGGTAATCCTTAAGACCATTTGTTTCGTGACCATTCAAAGTTACAACGGCGCTGAAAAAAGTGACTTACAACTGTCCTCACATTTACAACCATTGCAGCATCCCTGTGGTCACATGATAAAAATTCAGGCACTTGGCAACCGGCTCACACTTACAATGTCTGCAGTGTTCCAGGATCACATGATTGCCATTTGCAACCTTCCCAGGTGGCTTCCAACAAGCAAAGTCAATGGGGGAAGCCAGATTTGCTTAATGACCATGGTGATTCACCTAACGAAGGTTGTAAAATCAGGCGTGATTCACTTAACTGCCTTGCTTAGCAAGATAAGTTCCAGTCCCAATCGTGGTCATAAGTCGAGAACTACCTGTAATACATCACGCAGCAAGGCAAATACCAACACAGTATGGGTTTTAAGGGGGTTTGGTCTAGTGGTTAAGGCAATGGGCTAGAAACCGTGAGACTGTGAGTTCTAGTCCTGCCTTAGGCATGAAAGCTGGCTGGGTGCCCTTGGGCCAGTCACTCTCTCTCAGCCCTAGGAAGGAGGCAATGGCAAACATTTCTGCAGTCTTGCCAAGAAAACTGCAGGGACTAGTCCAGGCAGTTGCCAAGGATAGGACACGGTTGAACAGCAAAAACGAAACAAAACAAAACGTTTATAAATACTGCAAACCGGCAGGAGTATAAAGAAGGGGGAGTTAGAAATCAAATACTTATCTACATTTCCAAGCAGCCTCTTTTGTTTCTTTCCTTCATTTTTTCCTTTTCCTTTCCTTTTGTTCTTTTTAATATTTATAAAAACATTGAATAACAATACAGCAGAGACGTTAGTATTATGTTGAAGATAGAAACCTGTATTACATTATATTACAAAATAATTTCATGCATTTTGCAATTGCCTACCAAGGCCACAATTAGCTTTAACTGTACAATTCAAGCAACTTGATGTTCATTAACATCTCTGAAAATATAGTTAACATTGATACAACTTTTGTTTCTGTTATCTTTTGAAGTTTAAGTTATCTAAAATTTATATTGTATAAATTAGTTGTACCCAGCTAATATCTTATTCTATAATGTATTATTTGCATTTCATAGTACAATAAATAATTAACTTGGAAAAATAAAAGATCCCAATCCATTTCCTAAGCGCTGGGTAGGCAGAAGTCTTTTTTACTCTTTTAGGACTGGATGGACATTTCCTGTCACAATCAAGGCATTTGGATATTTCAAAAAGAGGCTGCCTGCCCTCAGGGGCACTTCTTCATAACCCCAGCATTTCTGGGTGAGTATTGCTCTCTGCCTGAAGTATGCAATATTCCACCAATGTATCATTTAAAAAAAAATTAAATTGCAGCTACCAAAGGCTTGATCAGGGGTTTGACTTGGGCACACAAGGAAGAACGATCCCTAAACATCTGTTTAAATAGATTTATTTATTTATTTATTTTAGAACTGTAGCAACCAATTTTTACTTAAATAATACTGGATTATTGTCAGCCTTTGTAGGTAGACCAGACCATGAGATCAACTCCACAGGAAGGCTAAAACTACTTTTATTAAAAATGGCTCTAATAACGGAATCTTACAAGTCTGATTGTGCTGGACTTCCTCCTTATATTCCAGTGAATCAGGGAGGCATCTGCCCGCAGCACTTCCAAATGCTATCTTGTTGTTCTGGACTTGAAACCTGCTTCAGCCCCTTTTGCCTTGCAACCTGGTTGCCAGAAGAAGGTGATTGCAGAATACTTTATAACAACGCTAAGAAACTGCATAGTCATAACCATGTAGACTTGGATCCACGATGTGCTTGATTTGCAGAAACATTTGCCTTTTTATCTTTAAGCAGATATATAGATAGATCGGCTACTTTAGACCATGCAGATCTCCTGTCAAATTTTGAGCGAGAATCCCTGATATTTAGTAACAACACTGGTGAATTGTCTGGCTTTGGCTCATTCAGTCAACCCATGCCTTTTCTGCACTGGATGGGATTGAATTATTTAATCACCCTGTCTATGGAGCATCCTCCAAATCAGTTGCCCTCAAGAGGCATAGATCCAGAATCCTAAGAATCAAGCACATTGTTTATTGTTTGCCTGGTACAGTTTAAGTTGCTTGTTATTAAAGCCCAAACAGTTTAAAGATCAGCATTTCGAAAGGGCCATATTTATTTCTTAAGACTCATAACTTTACCTTTCCCATGTTAAAATAGCACTGGAGGGGCTTGCATCAATTTAGAAATCATACTTTGTTTGAAATGATCACCATCAGTGAAACATGGGCAAATTAAGTCCTTAAGTGAAACAATCAGCATTAACAGTTCTAAATTTCTGAGAGCCAATCAGAATGAAAGGTTTGCCCATTCTTTGGAATCCACAAAGGCTACAGAATATGGAAAGAACAAACAGAATTTGATAAAGACTGGAGCTGTCTGCATTTTTTTTCAACCATCCAGTTACAAGTTGAACTTATAGATACACAATGCAGTTTATGCTTGAGGTTTTCACAAGTGCCGTCAATCAACCAGAACATATCCATTCATACGTCAATCCCATTCAGTTCCATGGGACTTGGTCTTGCATACAGCTTTCAAAGACTGAAGTCTAAATTTTACAGTAAATTTGTTTTTGCTCTGTTCAGCCTGGCATGCTATGGTCCATGGGGTGACGAAGAGTCGGACACGACTTAACAACTGAACAACAGCAAAATTTCAATTGGTATTATGCAACTTTTTGTGATTTTTTTTAAAGCAGTCTGCCCTGGATTAAAAGGTGGGATATACATCTTGTGCCTTAAAAGTGCATGGAATGTGGATTAACTGTTGCCTTGTTCACAGCTGAAGAGTGTGAAAGAAGGAAATTTAGCCTTGAAAAGCTTAGCTCCATAACAGAAGTTTGAGCTATGTATTTCAGGAGGAATTTGGACTCCTGTTAAGCTTTGCTTATCAAGGGCAGCAGGGTGAGTCACCTTCTGAGTCAGACGCAGAACATGCCAAATGGCACAGAAGAGTGTTTGAAGCTATCAGGGAAGGGTATGAGACCGTTTCAAAAAAAGAGAGAGAGAGAGAGAAAAGGAAAAGGCCAAATTTATACTCAAAATGATCTGCTTACTCAGCCGCAAGTATCATGTCTGTAATTAATGGCATCTCTGCAACTCATTCACGTGACATGCTAGAAAGGTTGGTCATCCTCACATCTCCCTCATACAGGCAAACGCTGGGCATAGCAGCAGTTATTATTCCAGTTTATATCTACTTGGTATGGAAGCCCTCTTTCAGTGCAAGAGGAGACGCGACAGGAGACAAGGAACGGCTTGCAAGTTAAGTCAAATCTGTTTTTAAATGTTATAAGCTGCTGACAGTCCCTATGTGAGATGGGTGGCCATATAAATCAATTCAAATCAATCAATCAATCAGTCAGTCAATCAAAATCATCCCATGCTCCAGGGGCAGAAGCCAAGAATGCCAGAAATAAAACCCGCTTCTTTGAAGGCAATATACAACTACATACAGCAGTTTGCTGAAGGATGAAGGACAAACGTCCTGGCTACCTTCTGTTAGTCAGTAACTTTTATGGGCTGAATTACAAGGCTACCTAATTGACCTAATCAGTGCAATTAGAAAAAAAATCTGTATTATTCAAAGCCTGTTTTGAACATTTTGTACCCCGAAGGGTCCAAATGATTAAAATTGTTATATATCATTGGAAGTCGCTACATTGGGAAGGACATAATATGGCCCAGTTTTGCAGTTTATACAACCTCTCTGATTCAGATAGTCAAATGAATTTGGGAAAGAATGCTAGCTGACTAGATCTTGAAATGCTTCTCTGTGTATGTCCGTGTGTGTGCACATGTCTCTCTCTCTCCCTCCCTCTGCACACAAAGCTTTGGGCTAAATTAGACATGATTTTAGGTGCTTCAGTTCCAGCCATTATCAATAAAACAAATCCATTATATTCTGTTGATTCAGTTTTTACAAACATGGAACTTTACACACACCTAAGATTAAAGAAAGGTGGATTTCTTTTTCTGCTCAGGCCCATAAGTAGAACCTTTCTTTTGCAACATCAACCTAACATGAATTGTTCCACAACATCTATTAAAAAAAAAATTAAAATATTTTACAAGTAAAATAATTTCCCAATTAATTTACAGGAAATTGTTTTAAAGCTTGCAGAGAATGCAAGCAACATGCTCAGCATGGCAAGCAACATATTCAGCACAGCATCTAGCTTGTCTCTTTCTATCTAAAGAGGCCCCAGGCTGTGCAGATTTGATTCCCAAAAGATGCTTCAGAGAATATAAAGCAAGCACCTGCTTGCAAGTCCTTAGAGCAGCTGTATCCTTTCTTGCAAGAGGCTGAAGCTGGAGCAGAGTTGCTGCAGTCCCAGCATCTTTACAATTGAATCGAGTCCAATCTGAAGCACTGCATGGCCCTTTTCTCCTTTATGGGCCCATTTTCCATTTGCAGGGAGTTGGTGGTATTTCTGCACAGTCATACAGTACATTCAATCCTGCGAATCCTGACCTGCAAGGAAAGTGGAAGGGTCCCAAAATGGATTTTCCGCCACACCTGCTATTTGTGAAATTGGGGCTGGGTTATGCTGGAAATTGACCTCTTCTCATTTAGGGCTCCACAATATATTCTGTTAATGAATAATTGTACATTTTTGGAGAGGCAAAGGGTCACAGATTTATGAAAACACCTTTCTGGAAGAGAGTATGTTTTCCAGTAAGCAAATGAGAGAATTTTGCTGATCCTTTGGAGTAATCCAGCTTCCATGGGCAAATCTCCCCCCCCCCCCCCCGTTTATTACAAAACTAACTCGGCCGTCAAATTGGCCGCCTAGCAAATGGGAGCTCTGGAACTCTTTAAAAGCTCACGACAATTTAAAATCCTGCCCTGTGGCTCACAATTTGAAAAGAAAGGGGTAAAAAGCATGTAGGTGCCATTTTTCCCCCTCTTCTTCTTTTTAAACTGCTGGTGAATCTTTTAATCAAGCGTTAAATTGAGCAAATAAAGGCAGCAGTTCAGGGTCAGATCACAGTTGTAATGTTTGCCATTAAAACTTTCCCCATCTTCTCTAGTCCGGTCTTCTTTAGGCTTATCTGAATAATTTCATAAATACAATCACACTTTCATAAAGCTGGAGGAGGAAAAAAAAAACCCTGAGGATGCTGAATTTGGACAGAGACCACACCCCCTCTCCAGGGGGTTCCACAGGTAAACAGGTAAACAATAAAAATAAAAATAGTGGCTGTGATAGAAGCCCCACCCCCTTTTTATGCGCCTAACAGTGTGATGCACATAAGGGGCAGGGAGTCAATCATGCAGCCATCTGGCCTTTTTTTGTTTTTGGACAGCCCTCTCTCTTTCACTTTCTAACAAATACCCTTTCCCACTAATTCAATCACTTACAAGCTCCCGGGGGCTATTATCGTCAATCCTGCATTTCCCTGATTGGCAACCATATCACCAAAAGGCAATTTGGAAATGGAAATGGCAGGACGAAGCCCAAAGTTTTGACTCCCCCCCCCTTTAAAGTTCATTGGCAACAGCACTGGCACACTGGGATTCTTTTGTTTGTTGTGGGGGGGATTAATCCAAGTATGATCTTGTGTCCCCCTTTTTTCTTGTGATCATCATCACTGCTGCCCTTTTGCTAACCATGCTCACTCAGATCTGTTCTGTATCCAGGCACTGGGCATTGTCTAAAGGTACTGACCATCAACTTACTGATGCCACTTTCTGTTGGCCATTAGAAGAGCCAGACAGCATCTTTCAGCAGACTTTTGAGCCCCAATCAACCCACTTAGCTTATTAACCACTGTGACATATGCATGCTATTAATTCTGCAGAAAGAGAGCTGAATGTGGATTTGGCCCTATGCTCAAGTTTCCTGAGAATGTCAACTTTCATTAAGTTTTTACAGTTCAAGTTTCTAGCTCTCATGATGCAGATTATATGCCTCAAAATACAAAGGCTGAGCCTCGGAAGCCAGGAGGTAAAGATTCCTGAGTTGGGTTACTCTGTAAAAGAAAAGAATATTCAACATTGGAAATTCTTTGTTATGCAAAGCTGGTCCCTGGAATTCAGTCTACATCTAGCGAAGGGTCAACCAAGGACACTGCTCATTAGATATTCTTTGGCAAAAATGTAATAGAAAACTGAACAATTATATTGCAGTTCCCCTTCATGTGCACTGATCCAGAAGTAACTAAGTCAAAATACAGGTAACTGAAATAGCTGTACGTTCTTCTCAATTTCCACCCCACCTACCACCTTTCTACTGTTATTTTTCTGTGCCTATTTTAGCCTGGAAGCCCCTTGGGAATGTTACCTGTCAAATCTGCTCCTTGAAAAATGCCACATGCATAGGAGGTTTGTATCTGACTAATGAAAATAATTTTAAAAATAGAAGAAGAAGAAGCTGGATTGATGCAAGGATGTTTTTGTTGAATGATTAACAGTTGCCACGAAAACCTGACTATCTGAAAAAATCCTTCCTGGGCTGGGACGCTCAGAAAAATTGATTCCTCCCTCTTGCTCCCTTAAATGAGAGTCCAACCAAGAAAACTGAATCTGCATTTTCAACATAGGCTTGAGAGAATAAGCATAACAGGGTTGATTTCACCGAGGCGGGTCAAGCCACTTCACGTCACTTAATAAATAGGATGGCAATTGCACAATTAGCATGACCCATCTCTTCAAGTGGGCTTCAAGGAACCACTCTCAAACTAGTGCCTTCCAGATGTTTTTGGAACCCCTCTCCAAATTCCCAGTACATCTGGAGGAAGCCAGGTTGGAAGAGGCTGGCTGACAATTACAATTTAAGGGTCCTTTAGCTCTCTTTGTGGTACCCCACGTAAAACAATTAAGCACATTAACAACACAAATGACTTTAGGATGGCGTCTAATGCTGAGAAAATACCTGCAGGTTCATCCCTAAATGAAATTCAGAAGCATACATTGCCAATGGTCACTAGTCAAACCATTTTGCCCAGATGAGCTTCTGATGAAAAGGGCAGGGGGTGGGGGCAATACCGAGGCATACCTTCTACCTACCTCCCAAATCAATTGCTGGAGAGCTACCATGGCATTTTTCACATAAACTCCGATTTGCCCCAGGAAACCTCAACTATCTGAACATGGAATCTGTGTGGCTATTCTATCTAATGCACAGGAAGCAGGTAACTAAACTGGATAAGGGTGCAGTTTGTTAAATAAGGGAGTAGTGTTCTAGGACTCATTCATATAAAGCAACGTTTTAAAGGTAGCTTAGGTAACTGTGGGGTGTACCAACATGAAAAAAATACATAGCGGAGAGGAGAGAGTTTGCCGACTGTAACAGATGGATGAGTTTGAGGTGGTGTCTCAGTTCACAGAGGGCAACCGGTCATTTGGCTAATGTTACAAGAATGGCTGCCATTCAGTCAAACGAACCAGCTTTGTAAGTATGTACAAAGAACCAGATTCTTTGTACATACTTACAAAGAATCACGTAGGGTGGGACTTACAAGTAAAGATTCTTAAAAGACTGAACAGTTAGTCAACTGATTGTATGTGTTTTATTCTATTTATCTGTTAGATTTATGTCTTCCTTTTCCTCCAGAAGCCTAAGGTGGTGTACATAGCATAGTCTTCTACAAGTTTTTCCTACAAGAAGCGTCTTATGAAAGCAGACTGGGCTGAAAGAGCACCAAATCACTAAGTATGTTTTCAGGTCCAGACCTTAATAATTATACCATCCTGACTCTAAGTTTCAATCAATTCAATTTGCTAAATGCTGGAAGACTAAATTGGCACCCACTCAGATGGTTTTATGCTGACTGGTTAAGTCCGTTCTCTTTAGGAAGGTATTCATTCCCATGGGAATGTACGTTATACTCAAATATGTTTATCTGCTACCTGCCTATTTTCATTAGATACTTTCTGTAATATTTTTAAATATTTTTTTTCTTCTTTTTAAAACCTGTTAACTTCCTACTGTTTGAAATCAACTGGTTGCACTGAGCGGTGTGTCTGAATTAGAAGGATGGGATAAAAATATCTCCACAAACACATCTGCATATGCAATGAAATAATTCCACATCAAAAACACATTTTGTTTTTAGATTGTGGAAGCATGGCCTAACAGGTATCTCGTTAGAAGAGACATCTCTTCCTCCTTTCCACAAAGGGCAAGTGACTGTTATGATGGCACTTACCAACAGCTGCTTTAAAAAAAGCAACAACACTTTAGTCACAATTGTACATTTCTAAAACTCTGCTGATGAATCAAGGGTACTTTTTCATCCATTACCATTTTTGACCTGATTTAATCTGACAAAAGATTGCAGACCTACTACCCCAGGCTTATGTGGGGATTCTGTGGCAGATCTGCAGACATTCCTTGGCTGACTTAGTTGACGTGAAAAGTGTTTCCAGAAGGCAGAAAGTTTGGAAGTTCACCAGAAGGAAAATAGAAAGCTTCAGTTTATTCAAACGCAAGCCACAGACAACCAAGTGTAAGGAAAGCCATGGAGCTCAGCACATCCAAGGTGACTTTTCTGAATCTCTGGAACAGAAGATAATTTGCTTGCTTTTAAGGAAAAAGCAACAGTTATTTGTTTCTGCTGAGAGTCCTCTGCTTCTCAGCATGCTCCACAATTTTCTCTTCTACATACAGTCCTTTCCGCTTCCTCACAGCATTCATGTACTTGCGAGCCTGATTCTCGGAATCGGCTTTCTCCCCAAAGTGCAAATACTCCTCCTCGGTGGTTGGTACCCAAAATGGATCATCCGAAATGACCTGGAAAAAGAGGAATTGTACGAAGAGGAGCATTAATCAAAGGGAGGAAGAACAGCCTGAAAATAGTAATTTTCCAGTCAGGCAACCAGAGAAAAAACAAAATCTAAAGATTCCACTTGAAAATACAGTTCAAATGAGCTTCTGCTTGACATCCTAGCTTTCCCCAATCTGACATTTTCTAGATCAGCTGGCACTGCTTATTTTGTTTTACTATTTTATCTTGATTTACTGCCCTGGAGTATTGTTTCATACCTTGTACACAGCCAGGACTCATCTGAAGTCCGGCAGTATAAAAACACAATCAAAGGAAGAGATAGACAGACAAATAAGCTCCCAGAATGCTCAGTGTGAAATTCTGGGAGTTGTAGTCTGATCACATCTGGAGGCCATGGGCAGGCGAAAGCTGTCCTGGGCTGTGTGGCTCGGAGGGAATACAGAATTCCCCGAAAGCTCCAAGAAACACATGCGGCAAGTGTGAATTTCTTCAATAGGGTCTGCTAAGGTTTCTGAATGATTGAGTGTGGCATGTGGAACAAACCTAGAAAATGTAGCTGCTTAAAAGAAACACTTAAGGAGAGAACTTCTTTGTGGTAATCAAATCAGCAAAGGAAAATGGTCCTCTACCACCCCTAACCTCATGACACAGCTCATCTTTCGCTGAAAATACTTATTAGCTTCCAATATGTACTGCAGTGAGTCAAAATGAAAGTAGTAGACTGCACCTTTGCATCGAAGGGTATCTGTTTCTAATTCAACTTTTCTGGCAACACTGCACATTGTCTTTTTTTGCAGGAGCCAAAATAAGCTTACTTTTTGTTTAATTAAGTCTTCCCTAAACTGGTGCTAGCCAAATGTGGTGGGTTACTATTCTCATCACTCCCAATCTCTGGACATTGATCTTCCATGCTGGGGACTATGGAAGTGATAGGCAATGCCTTTGGGGGGAGAGGTTTAAACTTCCTTAAATCTTGCCCGCAGCTTCACAGTTAAGAACAATTATAGCCAAATCGTAAGCAAAATGCACACACTATGGAAGAGCAGTAAAACAAATTGCTTGAAAAAGGATAATTAAAACCATCTCCAGGTATCTATAAAACCAGGTCAGCTACCTCTCACCAAGCCTCTTGAGAGAGAAAAAGCTTCTTGAATGGCAGTAATGTTTCTCTTTGTAAGCTGCTATTGCGCTAAAAAGGGAGGGTAGAAATAAAACAAAACAAAAATAGAACAGCTAGTATGAACAGCTTTCCAAAGCATGGATAGACTTAACAACACATATCTACCTTATGATCTGCATGGCATCATCAATGTATGCTATGCAGTTATTCCATTTCACCCTTGCCACATGAGATCCCAATGAGATTCATGCCTGATTAAATCCTAGTCCTAGATTTCTCTGGCTGGTCACTCAGTCAAACACTCCAGATTTGCTGAAACCAGATGTTTAGAGAAAGCATGAAACACACACTCACAAACAAAAAAGAAATCACAAAATATGAGGAGAGGGAGCAGTGCTCCTCCTCTTCTGTCTGAAAGACTTAAGCCTACCATCTGCATAAACTCTAGAACTGATCACTGGAAATGCCTCAGATAGCATCTTAACAAAAACAAGTTTTAGAGTCAATTCTGTTTCACCCAATTAACAATTACATACACTCCTAAATGCCCAATAGTAAAAAGAAAACAGGTGTTTCATTGTACTGTTATTAAAAACACTCCACAGATATTAGCCAATCAATCACTTTCTACCATGGCTATTATAACATATCTTCCCCGAAAAATAATGTGAAGGCTGTTGATGTTAGCCTCTGAGCAAGTCTATATCACAGCCAGGTATAAACAGCACAGGAACTGATGAAAAGAACAGCTGTCTTTAGCAGAAAAGCTCTCTATAAAACATGGGGATATGAAAAAATAGGAATAAAAATGTGCTTACAATAAAATCTGATAGCTGGCAATATATTTAAACCAACCAACCAGCTGGGAAACAGCTAAAGAAAATAAATTTCAGGTAACAGGAAATAATAAATTATACAATATCAGAATAGTATTAAATCATGGACCCAAATTAAATCTGATACTGTACAACTAGTGGCCCAGGATGAGTTATGCACATCAGCATTTTGCAGTCAAGTAGATAAATGAATAAGCTTCAGGCATACATGATGCACCTTGCCAAACATAGTTAAAGTTGCTAAAATTGATATTTGTATTATAGATTATTGCTAATTTACAACATTACACAAACTGCATTGCAGTAAAGACATCACCTTTTCCCTGAATTACACCTGTATCTAGCTTTGAATTCGTTTTCTGTGATACAATAAAAACACTGGATTGATAAAAATCACTACTACAAAAGCTACAGAATTCTCCATGGCAGTCATTTTTATTTCATCATCTTTTAAACTTAGAACTGGTTGATTTTTAGTCTTTGGGCTAAGTAGTAGTTTTAGGATTGGCCTTAAATAATTTATAGAATTGACTAGTATTGCAATGTCAGGTAAACATTTAAGATAGCTATATTTTAATCAATATTTTATGGGGGGGTGCTTGTTTTTTGCCCTGTATTTTAAATTTTATGGTTATTCTATATTGCACTATGTCGTGATCTATGATTACAATCATAAATATATTTTGATTCTAGAAAAGATATATGTAGCAATGAAACATCAGACAAGGAAGGGATGGGCAAACTGAAATCCCCAGATGAGCGCTTACGCACTGCAGCAACCCAGAACACCAGAAAAAGGAAACAGACTGCCTATACAACATCTTCCAGCAAATGGATACCCGCTCAACTTAATCAAAAAGTGCCTCACCACCCAACCCACTACAACCCAACCAACAGAAGCTATGAAAAGGATAACTGCCATACATCAGAAACATCTCAGAAACCACCAACAGACTGTTACAACCACATGGCATCACCGTAGCACATAAACCAACTAAAACTCTTCAAAACATCCTAGGTAACCCAAAAGACCCAGTAGCCCAAGAAGAAAAAACAGGAGTTATCTACAATATACAGTGTAAGGACTATAGCAGCCACTAGGTAGGACAGACACCAACTAGCAGCCAGAACACATGATGAGAACTCCTTAATCTCACAGCACATGGACAGACTCAACCATAGTTTCAACTGGGAAACTGTGAGCATCCTAAACCAAGCCAAATCCAAAAACTCCAGAGAATTCCTGGAAGCCTGGCACTCAGACAAAGCAGCCATCAACAGACACACAGAGGTAAACAACATTTACATACCATTCAGAAGAGACAATAGAAAAGCCAAAAGACCAGAACACCTCCTGGCTAGCAATCAATACCCAGATATACAAAGATTAACACTAGGATTAATACCAGATGAACAAACAGCACAATATACCCTAATCAAGGAGCTATTAACTCAGGCAATCAACCAAGCAGCAAACAACATCCCAATCAAGGAACTCCCAAGGAGAGAACACCACCCCCACCAACACAAGCAGGGCAAGCCACGGTATATAAACTGAGAGCAAGGCCCTCTCCCTGTTCGCACTGAAGATGTTGCCTAGCCTGGCAATGAAACGCCTGCAAAAAAAACAAGGCTCAGAAAGCACAAAGGACTCCACAGTTCAACCCTGAGCTACAAATATTCGCTTCGACTGGAAATCCTCATCACGTTATAAAGCAGCCTCAGATGCCTCTAAACAGGGTCTGGATTTGCTCTCATGATGGCCCCTTTGTTAGGGGAATCCAGTGGCGGAGAAAACTCCTCAGAGACAGGGATGGCTTTGTAGCTGTTGCCTGTACCTTGCCTTGATAAAGCTTACAAGAAATTCCTATCTCTTCTAATTCAGTTATATTCATTGGTAGCCACTGAAAATTTCAACTACATGGCATTCCAAATGGTGATTATGAAGGAAGTCAGGGGAAGTATTCAGACCCATTAAGGATGATGGCTAAAACAGCAATCCTATCTATCTATATACTACTAAAAGTCTCATGTCTCTTTGATACTTTGTAACCTTTAACTAGGCGAAACAGTGCATCATAGGGCAACAATTTTTGAACCAAGGTACCTCAAATGGGCTAATTTACAGAATGCGACCAATCTCTGGGACCCATGACTCCCGTGGAATAGAAATTTGGCAAATTTTATAAAACATTTTATGACATAAAAATTATCATAAAATATTTTATGACATAATACAAAATGTCATAAAACATTTCCTGTGGTCAGCTCTTGGTGTTTGACTGTGCAATACAGTTCAAACGGGCTATTTTCAAGGCAGATGCATCTCTGAATGTCTCCCTGAATTTTTAGGAACTTTTCTAGTACATTAGAAGCTCTGCCATTGTTGAAGGCATTGAGGAATCTGGTATGGAAATATCTCTGAAATGATGACCCAACGGGTCACGGGTTGTCTGGTTTTTCATAAACCCTGCCTGCTATTGTTTTCCTTGGTGCCAGTCAAGCAAGTAGAAATGGAAGAAAGAGGGGGGAGATTTAAGTTAGAATGTCAATTCTGATGCCAGGAGGAGTGTGACAGATCCTGAATTTTTAAACCATGCTCAGGAAAATAAAAACACAGCCTTGCACAAGGCAGTTAGCAAGACATTCTTTATTGTCTTTGTTAACACAGCAAGGGGTACAGGCAGACCTACCTGAGAATTATTTTGTACCCATGTCTGTATTTTTTTGATACAGATTTCCAAAAAAAAAAAAAAAAGGAGAGAGAATAGATTGCAAATGAGCTACCAGCTTAGAAAAGGGATGTCTTTTATTCTTCTCTGTTCCTTAAACCATCTTCCTCTCAAAACCTCTTGATTGTAAATTACATGGTTCGAGAGAAATACAGTTTAAGAAGAATGATCAGGAGATAAAAAACTGGGGGGAATGCAGGAGATCCACTTATTTTATTACTATGATCATCCCACAAACAGGCTTCAGAAACCTAAATATTTAATGTACTGTATCTATTTCGGCATTTAGAAATATTCTAGCTTCTAAAAATAATACTTTTCACCAAGCATCCCCCATCCCCACCAAAAAGGTAAGTGTTTTCTCTTTCTGTTGGCTGGTTAATTTGTTAACTAAAGAGCAGCTATGCTTAAGGAGCTCAGAGATCCATCAATAGGTAACCCAATGGCTCTGGGAAGTCCACTAACAGAACAGATTCTACTTAAGTATCACAAAAGATCTCAACAAACACAATGTGTTTTTAACACATTACAATTGTTAATTGATAAGGTACTTATCAGCTGTCCCACATTTGCATAATCAACCTGTTTTCCTCTCCCTTTCCCCACCCCCACCTCATCCCAATTTAAATCCTACATCAGTTCAGCCACTCCAAGCATGTGATGAAGGGAGCTGTAACTCATGACAGTTTATACCTTTTAATAAAATTTGCTGGTTGGAAAAGATGCTACCATATTCCTTCTGATTTTGGCTAACACAGCTCTTCTCATAAATGTCGCTAGCTTTTGTTAAGTTCTACGATTATCCTTTAAAATGTATCTAATCAATCCTTAGCATACCTCATGGTTGCAAGTTCTAGAAGTCAATTTTGATTTATATAATTCTCAGGGGGAATTTTATCTATTTTTATATATTTCAGGGGGAATTTTATATATTTTCAGGGGGAGATGGGCGGTGAGAGAAATTGGAATAATAAAAATAAATAAGTAATGAAGGATTCCCTTTCTCTGTTCTGAAACTACTGATAATCAATTTCATCAAATGACTATGTTCTACTGTCAGCAGATAAGGAAAGAAAATACTTCAATTCTGCTTTCTTTTCACTGGGTAACTGTACGAAGAAAGGAATCAATCTCTGGAGGAAATTGGAAACCAACCTTTCCTACCTAATGGAAACTCTAATGAAAGCCTTATTTCTATACTTAGCGGAAACACATAACTAGGAGAAGTTGGCAACATTTTTGCCTTGTTGCTGGTCACCGCTGAAAGCATGTCAGTAGTGGGTCTTCAATGCAAGCTCACAAGGCTCTCATGATCTATACCAGGTGAAACTACTGAAACAGGACAGAAGAATTCTGAAACACGTAATAGGAGATATCAAAAGTACATTTTTAAATCCTGGCCACAGTTCAGCTTCTTCCCTCTCCCCCTTATTATTCAACCATAGGAAATCATGTATTGATTCATAAGGGGGTGAACAGAAACCTTACCTCCCAGTGACTGAACACCAGCTGTGGACTGGCCAGGCCACTTGTTCTCTTCCTGATTTCATCAGCAAAACCAAAGCTCTCTGCCACCGGCAACAACGCCTTGATGATAAATATGTCTGTCCCTTCCTTCATTTCCTCTTGCAATACTCGACCAACTCGTTTGGATAGGACGGCGTAGACACGACCTGCCAAAGCATGGAGTGTTATTATTTAATTGGACCTCTCACCAATGGACTATTTGTCCATTCAGAGACACAGTTACTGAATTAGGAAGCCCAATTAATATGCATGGCAAAGGAAACAAAGTTTTAAGGAATAGTATTCGTGGCAACCTATCATTCAGAATGTAGAAAAGATTTTGAGAACGAGAAGGGGGGAAGGGAGAATTGAAGCTCAGGGTTGGAGCAAATGCTATTCACAGCACAATCGCAGCAACAACAGAAGGGTTAAGGCATTTGGGATGTTAAATAAAAATAACTCACATAATAAGCTACCCATTCAAACTTACATTAGAAATCAACCTTCCCCAATTGTTTTTTTGGAGTGGGAGGTCATACCAAATCAAACTGATTAATTAATTTAATTAAACCAGACACCATCCAGATCTGTTTGGCTGCTAATCAGTCATTTCCTGGGAATTCTAGGCACTACAGTCCAAAATCTTTGAAGGGAACCAGGTTGGGGAAAGCTGATCTAGGTATTGTCACTATCAAATTATTTTTCAGTTCTAATGTTTTAAATAGCTAGGTAATCTGCTCAGGAAATGTTGGTTATTGGGAAGTTTAATAACAACAACAAAAACAAGAATGTAATGGTGTCAACCAGAAGATCTTAAGAATCAGGAACTGGTAAGCATATAGAAAAAAGTGTTCACTTAAGTGGCTAATAAGTTTAGTTATGAGCCTACTGTATATACTGAAGCAAGAAAAAGAAAAAGAAAAAGAAAAGAATCTGCTAAGCCAGTGTTTTCAAACCAACTCCCAGAATTCCCCAGCCAATTCTGGGAGTTGAAGTCTACACATCTTAAAATTGCCAGGTTTGAAAAACACTGTGCTAAGCAAACACCAGTTGCCCGCAGTCTGCTCTCTAACCACGCCCTCCTCCTACAGATGTCATCTCCCAGCAACTACTCCTGCTATACAGGTTACATTTTTGGTCTTTACCCAGTACTTCTGCTGTGGCCATAATTTCACAGGTGTACATGGCGGCTATAAGCCTCTGCGGCTTGACTTGCATGGCATAGCGGCACACTTCCTTCATGGTTGCAATCAGCTGGCCAGAGAAAGGGCCGTAACAGTCTGTGTTTAACATCTCCCCTTTACGCTTGTTCAGTGATTTTAGGTTGCACCTATCATCATCTTGGAGTTTGTTTTCAGACAGGGGTTTGGTATCGGTCCTTGACAGAGGGGAGGGTTCCTCCTCGCCGCCCGTCTCTTCTGTGGCTTTTCCCTTGTCTAAATCCTGCCGGTTAAGTGACATCTGCTCAGCAAATCTGCTCATGTCCCATTTCTCCACAGAAAAGCAGACACCCATCAGTGGTTCCTCACACATTGGTCCTGAGAGTGTAGCCAGCTGAAACCCATTTATTATGCTGTTGTCAAAATCCCGATACAGACTTGCCTCTTTTGCCAGCTTGATGCCTTCTAGGCACTGCC
This sequence comes from Candoia aspera, assembly GCF_035149785.1. Taxonomy (NCBI): domain Eukaryota; kingdom Metazoa; phylum Chordata; class Lepidosauria; order Squamata; family Candoiidae; genus Candoia; species Candoia aspera. Next base: position 11,387,459 of record NC_086165.1, on the reverse strand, counting down.
AAATAGACCTGCTGTAGCCTTCACATCTATTCAGTAAGATGTTAGGGCCACACTTTCGGGGGCCAAAGGACCAGATTCCTTCAACGGCATTCCTCCATTTCCGGCCCTGCAGGCTTTGTTTTAGTTTTTGTTTGAACTCCTGTATCCGGCTGAGAGTCTTCTGATTCATCTCCTCTGTTTTCTTGTCTTCGTTAAGAGAAGAGGTAAACAGTTCTATGGTTCGAATTAACTCACTGTTCTCCTCCAGCAGCTGGGTTACCTCCTCCGGAAGTGGTGTTGCCCGTACGCTAAGAGTGGCATATTTGTTTGGTGTTGATATTGTTATAAGTCCATCTGAATCCACTTGCACACCTTCAGGGATTTTATTCTGCTCCTCCTTACTCTGGTGTATGACAGCAACTTTCTGCTGCTTTCCTATTTCTTCGTTCACCATATCAACTTTTGGAGGTCTTGTTATGGTTTCTCGGAACGGGATAATTGGCTTTGATACACTGATTTCTATCCTGGCAAACCTACGGAGAGCCAAGAAGCTAGAGTCAGGCCTGAGAGCAGATACCATTTAAGTCCACTGATAAGTTAACCCTCATTATCACCTGATCCCAGCATCGTGCTTCTGGGTGATCAGATTATTATTCAAAATATTTCTTTCCTGCCTTACTGTCAAAACACCCACTGTACCTTCAGAGAGTGCTAGCTTCTAAGAAAATTATTGATTTTACAAAAAATGGGCACAAAGAAAGGAGACATGTTTTCATTTTATTGCATGTGAGGCTAGCAACTACCACTAACTTGGCTATCTGGCCTCGCAGGATGCAGGATGGTTACGTGTGAACCCAATTTTGAATCTGCAGCATTCCTGATGTTGTTATGGTCAGAAGGTAATCTATTTTCCATCACCCCAACTATTACTAGCTAGTTGCAGCAACAGCTAGGTAAGTGAATTGGAGGGGACAGATTCTTTTCCAGCTTCTCCAACTATACCCACTCCTTGTTTAGTGACCAAGTTATGTTCCAATGACCAGGCTGTTAAGTGAAACAGTTGCTAAGTGAACATATGAGAGAGAGAGAGAGAGAGAGAGAGAGAGAGAGAGGCTGCTAAGATCACTGGTTGCTGCTGTCTCATTCAGACAAAGTTCTCTCGTACAGCTACGCCAGCGTTACTCTCACTCTGGGGTGCATTGTCAGGTGCACGAAATCTGGTTGTAAATGCATGCATTGGTCAGAAAATGATTTTTTTATTACCGTTGTATTTGTGAATGGTCACTAACTGAGGTAGTCACTAAATGAGGAGTGGGTGTATGTCATAATAGCACTTGTCTCTGATTTGATGAGGACACTGAGTAACAGGTTTCTATTCCTCCCCAGAGATAAATCTATTATGAGTCTAAATTCCTTAATAATGTTGCACAAAGCCAACTGAACTGTAAGCATGTCTTCCTTGTTCCTTCCCTTTTGTCTTCCCCATAGCCCACCTTTCTTTCAAGTCATCCAAACAGCGCTGAAGATGGACTTCTCCTGCAGTAATTAAGACATGCTCGCCTGTCTCTTGGATTAAAATCTGTACACATGGATCAGCTTGGTTTAAAAGCTTCATTCCTTTAACCAACTGAGGCATCTCACCTGGAAAGTCAAAAGCAGGCTCAAACAATACACTGCTGGAGTATTTCATTTGAAAGAATCATACAGTACAACAAGAGAGCTACAGAAAAGGAGAGCATAACCTGGAATGAAATTTTTTATTCTAAGTACAGAGTCATATCAAATCCATGACCGTCCTTTAGAATGAATGCCCTACATCCCAATGTAATCACAGCTTCCTTATCCCAGTACTTTTCCTACCACCTTTTTTCATTCTTGTAATTTTTTTCAGAGGTGCTTCCAATGGAAATACCCTCTTTAATAAAAGAGAGAATATTCTTACTTGGGTGTTTTGGCTCAACAGCAACGCGTACAATCGGTGTTGCTTCGAAGTTGAGTGGATTAAACGGCGGACAAGCTGGAGATGACGACAGGGTTGCTGATTTTAAAACAAACTCTTGCAAGCCACCTATTCCTAAAAGACATCAAAATGGGAATTCAAAATACATATTCCATAAATAGCAGTTCCCTTCGCTAAAGGCTACACAAAAACATTAAAAATAACACATGCCACATTTGAACTTTGATTATATATCCACTTTTATGATAGGCACAGCATGTACAGATCAGAGGAAGTGGGAAGCTGCAAAGCGTCTTTATGCAAAGAGACACACTGTTTCCTAAAGGCATCGTTACAGATAAGTGATAGGGAATCTCTGGCTTCCCAAATAGTGATGAACTACAACTCCCAGTATCCCTTACCATTGCCCAGGCTGGCTGGAGCTGCTAGATGTTGTAGTCCAACAAAAATCCAAAGTTCCCCATATTTGCAGCCAAGGGAGGCCATCCCATTACCAGGAGAGGGACAATGTTTCCTCCCCTAATGTAATGCTGTCCCAATTCCCATTAAAAAAATGTTTATTAGCCAATTTAAAGGGATATCTAGAGACACACAAGTTAGGCTAAATCTGTTCTTGGCTATGGTAATCCATCTCTGAATAAGGGGAAGTGTTATCCCTTCATTATATCTCTGTTTGCAGTATTTTTTCCTGCACTCAATATAATTTAGTGGAATCAGCCCTTTTTAAATATCTGCTTACCTCTCCTTTGGATTCCGTTTGCTAGAGTAACGCTCCCTTGACCAAAAATAGAAATCAGGCTATCTGTGAACATATTATAGGCATACACATAGTGCCTGATCCTATACATTCTTTTCTTTTTGTAATGTCACTAGAGATGGTATGACACTTAGACGTAGCCATCACTGTTAGGAAAAGAAGAGGATCTCTCTCTCTCTTGAGTTGATGCTGCTGCGGCTTATTTATGTATCTCTAACAATATACACTTCTCCATACGGCTACCATTCAATCCAATGGAGAAAGTCATGCTGACAAAACCAAGGCACTGTGATGAATTCAATGGAGTTTGTGTTTGCAATTGCTAGAGTTCACTTTCTAGCATCTGTCTGCCCTCCATCATCTGGACTGGCTTTTTGATGGTAGAAAAATACCTAGCAAAGACGCTCAGACCAAAGGTACAAATAAGACTCTTTCAGTTTTCACTGTTGTAGCCATATCTTTCATGTCTGATATGTACTGGAAAATACTTGCTCTCTATGCAATTCACGATTAAATAAAACAAGCTATAGAAACATTAGATTTTAGGATAATGTCCAGGGAGAATGTAATGGTTGAATTTTTCAACTATTCTTATATTTTACTTGCAAAACAAGCAGGCAGCTAATTAAAGTTGAATTTCCTAAGACCTGAACTTATTATTCTCAAAGCCTAGGGCTTCCTTTTGTAAACAGTTTCCTATGGTGTACATTTTCTTCCAAATGAGTTTATAACAGTTATTATCTTGCATTGACACTGCTATCAAGTCTAAAATACCAGTAATAATTGGATGGTACCAAGCACTACCCACAAGAATGGCATTTTAACTTTAACGAAGCTATTTAAAATGCTGTAAAAATTAACCAAAATGGAAATGAGAAAAGAACTCATACTTCCAGGCCACCAGCAACAGCATGAGCAGCCAGTAAATTACCTTTTTTCAATTTTTAGATTAAAAAGTCTTCACCACTGTGGGTGTATGAACAGATGGCATGAAACAGAACAATGGGAACAGCTCAAACATGCTTGTCATTACCATTCCTGGATGATATTAATAAGATTCATGTGTCACGCTGTCTAATTTTAATGGCAATTGCTCCAAAACAAAGTTTATTGACATGATTCTTTTCCAACAAAAACAATTCCTTGTTTCTTATTCTGGCTACATTAGGAGGTTTGTTTTTGTTTTTTAATTACACGATTTCTACTTCTAAATTCTCCCCAAAATGAAGAGATATGGATGAATATGAGTTTAGTTTTTGACCAGTTCCTTTTTTTACTTAGGCTTATTTCTTGTTTCTGCTTCATTTTGAGAATTTGTTTTAAAAAATAATTTTCTGTACTTTTTTGTGTGCAGTTTTCTTAACACTACATGCTTGGATAAAATTCTGCCAACATGTGTATTTTTGCATGCAATTTTCTCTCATATAATGCATTTGTACATTATTTCACTTAAGACATGCACTTTTTACATACACCAGTATACACATTTTTCAATGTATTTCAAACTGTGTCACAGAATCCAGGAAAATGCAAATATCAAAACATAACTGCATTCCACTTTGCATAATGGCTTGAGAAATGTTAATTACATTAAAATGCAAACCAAATATATATATTTTCCCCATCCTTAATGGTCAGACAAGAAGTGCACTTCAGCTTTAAAAGTCCCCTCCTCCCTACACAGATAAATAATTATAAAACCAGTGTGGTCCAGAGAGAGAGATCTTATCAATTTGTTAATAAATACAGAATCCCTCACTTGCTTAATGTGGGTGGGAGCCTGTGAGCTAAAAATGAATTTTCAGTTCAGTTTTAAACATCAAGTGAACATGTCTTTGTTTCTTTTGAGTTCTAAAAAAGCAGAGGCACTCAACTCATCTCGCAAAAGTCGAGATTTACTGAAGTTCTTAGAGGTGTTCGTATGTAACATTCCCTCGGAAATGGAACTAATCCCGAGATTATCAAGTTTTGTCACAGGGAGCCTTCTTAAATCAAGAAAAAGTTCTGCTTGAGCCTCCAAACAGATAACTAATGTCATATGTAGGCTGGCAAGGAAAGTCCTTATGGATGCAAAAAACGAAAATGAACCACGTATCCATTAAGTGAAACTGCAACACGGAAAACACGTCTCCTCATCTTTTCAGGGTTAAAACAATAACAGACAAACAAAAAGAGAAAGAGAGTGTCAATTTGGTATGTTTTGGAAACCCTTTAAGAAAAGTTATGAAATATTTATGTTAAAAAACAAAATCATAACAGTGCCCATAACTATTCAGGCTGGGTCTCAGATCAGTGAAATAAGAATTTTGACTCCAGAGCCCCCAGTATTATACAGCAATATGTCTAGGAGAGTAGTTCTAGTAAACATTTCATGAGTCCTCAAAATCCACCAGAGTTATCAGTGGTTGAGAAACACTGGTGTTTCTTGTATGCCTGTAGTATTTCCCATCTGGGGATGAGAACATGGAAGTGTTCTGTATGCATATTCACAGCCTGAGAAAAACAAGATGCATCAGTTGAAAAGGAACAACGATGGGAGAGGAGAACAAAGCCTACACCAGTGTAGTGAAAGGTGGCCTATGCCTGCTTCGCTAATGAAAAACCAAATAGGTGGCTGGAGATGCTAAGAATCAAATCCTATGAAGAGCATAGCTCATCTCAACAAGGGGAAGATGGTTACATTATCATTCACCAAAGCAAATGTGCTAATTTGAGAGGAGAAAGCCTTAGTGTAGAGATTAAAGTCCAATAAGGCTATCAGGTTCGTCATAGCTCAGGACTTTGGCAGTTGTAATGTAACACACCCGGAGAGCTCTATATTGGGAGAAATTGGAATGGTGGTTAAACTAGACTCTGCCTAGGAACTGTGAGTTCAAATCTCCATTAAGCCATGATACTCATTGATGGCTTTCAGCCAGTCATCACCTCCCAGCTAACCTACCTCATACCATACGGATAAGAGGAAGAAAAATAAAAGTTACGCCATCCTGAGTTTCATGGTCAAAGGATGGGATAGAATTAAACACTTACAAAAACCGAGTCTTCGTATAAAACATGGATGAAATTGCCAAAAAGCAGTGTATTTTAGGAACTTAACTGTGGATGTACTTTTTGCTTCTTTTACCTCCCATAATAGCTACAACGGATTTATCACACACATACAAAATTTCCCGTTATTATTTGTAAAATGCCCCAAACCACTGAGTGTCATACATAAATTTAAAAAACAGAAACCCAGCCTATAGGCTTGCAGTTTGCAGACAAGGCAAAAGATGTATCGAAGAGTGAAAGGTTAGTCAATGGTGTATCACAATCCCCTTCTTTTTTGTTTCTAAAGAGAAGGATCTTTCTTAGGCAGGTATACCTTGGTTTAATTTTTATTTTTGATGCTTGCCTGGCAGCTCTCTAGAAGTTTTGGACTCCCATTAGCTCTGAACACTTGTAATGGCTTGCAGGAGCTGACACAAGCCTAAAATAAATAAAAATCACTGGGGTTGGCAAAAACTGGCTTAAGATAGAAGGTACAAGTCATTCTGGGAAATAACTGCATTCGATTAGCTTCCTGTCCTGGTCCATATGGTGTCCCTGCTAATAATACTTGTAGACTGAGGACGACAGAGGAAGAACTTGCTATAAAACACCCTCTGCTTGTATCAATTCTGTTGAGAATCTTTTCCATCTTCTTGTTCTTCCAGCGTGTAGCATCAGCATCATCCAGTGTTCACGCTGGCTAATTTGTTTCAGTGCCTGGCTGCCACCAAAGGCTCCTCTGAAGCTAAATGTGTCTGGCTAATATTTTTGCTGACTAAACAAAGAGCTTTGCAAGAAGGGTGTCATGTATCAGCCACAAGCAGACAGAGGCCAGGCAGCATCTCTTCCAAGACAAAGAAGAAACTCTGGAAAGCAAATGTCGGCTTCTTTTCTCAACAACAAAAAGTCTCTCAATTTGCTCTTTCATTAACAAAAAAAGTAGAGAATCAAATAATCCCCCCTCCCATCTTACACTAGTTATCACAGTGATACAGCAATGATAAAATCTACTGTTAGGCTATAAGAACAGACACCAAATGAAATCAGGAAACTCCTACCCACACTCCCTCCAGTTATACAGGAAAATACAAAAATATAACAAAAACTACTGAGACGTAACACACCAGACACTTTGCAGTAAAGAATGCACCAATTGTGGATGCTGTTTTACTCTGGAACCACACTGCTTCACACAGTGCTATCTGCAGTCAAATAACCACTAATCTGAGATATATAGACGGATGGTGGACGCGCAAGAGAAGCAGAGAGAGAGGAGAGAGAGGCAGAAGGTTCACAAGTTTAGTGATAACAGAATTCATTAGCAGCATTCCAGAGAACTGAACTGTATGGTTAGTAGGATTTAATGTGGGCATTAATGGACATTACGCACATAGGTCTTCTGCAACTTTTATGTCTAATATATAGACATTTGGCAGATTATGTTGGAATCCTGAACTCCCAGGACAGTAATATAACCAAGCCTCTATCCATCTGCTAGAACTTCAGATTTAAGAAATGCCATTGGTTTAATGGAATATTAAAAATGGGTTGCAGGATCACTTCAAGCATCCTGATATCTAATCATAAAACTACATACATACATACATACATACATACATATGCACGCGCGCATGCCATCTCTGGAACACAACACTTAGGTTTCCACTATACTGTAGCTGTATTACAAAGATATATGTTGGTTCAAATCTATTGTTCCTTCTGCCAATACATAAATATGCCAGACTAGATCAACATTTGGTTCACTCATCACACTACGCCATAAGCCATGGTTTGCAAACCACAATGGCATCACACAGGATCACAAAATCAAACAAACAACATTATGGCGTATGTGTAAATCTAGTTCAAGACAAAGCCAAACTGAGTGTAAATATGAGAATTTCGATGCCAGAGTCTAAACTGACCCAGTTAGGTACTTAATATAAGCCAAACTCATTCCCATCAATCACATTAACTAACTGCACTGAAAGCAGGCAAGGAAAACAAACGCACACACAAAAAGAATACGGTCATCAGAAGGAATGCTACTGTAAAGTTAAATTCTATAGCTATCAATGGATTTGCTTGCAAGTACAGAATTTGTCAATAATTGCCTGGATAGGATTATCAGAATAAATAATAAGTTTACTTTAAAGATTCTGTCACATATTCTAAAACTCCAAACCAAGAAAGGTTCTTTTTAATTTAGTTTAATACCGTGCAGTATTCCAAAGTCAAATAACCTTGATGTTACTAAACATAGCTCTTCTCTTGCGCTTGCTTGCTTTCTGAATAGTTCTCAAAATTAAACAAAGCCAGCTTTCTGACTCACAGCCAAGCCAGTACAAACTCAAAAACACTTTCGCAATTTTACAGACATCATGAAGCAATATGGATTTTTTTTTTTTGGTTAAAGGTAAGTTTAAAAATATACTCTGCAGAGTTTCTTTAATCTAAGAAATTATAAATGTCCAATGCAAATCCTTTTGGGAAAAAAACCCAGGGTTTATGGAAGACAGAGCTTGCCCAGTTCATGCACCATAGGAAAACAAGAGTTACTACGCTCCAGTGGGCAAGTGAATCAGACCTGTCAGAGGGGTGAAATGTCACAAGATCTAACACCAGTGAGCATCTGCCAAGTCTCTTCCTCAACAGAATCCCCAGTTGACACTGCTTGATCATATTGCTTTTCCTCTTATTGTTACTCTCAGTTTACCCACCTTGTCCCTCCAGTTCAGAGGGAAGAGGTTTACAAGCAAGTGGGAATGAGTAAAAGGGAGAGCAGTCCCTACTGCTTAGCTGATCAATCTGCCCTTCCTTCCCTCCTTCCTCACTTCCCCTTTGGAAGCAGGAAAGATTAGGCAGGGAGCCAAAGGGCAGTGGACAAAGGTGGCTCTCAAGGACATCTTGCTCTTGACCACCCACGACTCTGCCATCAACTATGGTTTGGCCATAATACCTGGACCAGGTCTCAGGTTTAAAACACCAACAACTCCAGAACAGTCAGGAAATAAAACCATTATAATCTGAAAGATCTCAGAGTCTGGAGAAGGAGGATTTCAGCATTATAAATAGTATTTCACAGTGGCATACAGTCCCTACCCAAAGAAAGAATTTGCAGTATTAATACCTTCAGCAGTTTGTTTTGACTAATTACCAAATTGTAATAGGTAGTTTATGAAGATCTGCTTGCACAGACTGAATGGATTAGATATAGAAAACAAAAATAAAAAACACAAAACAGCTGTGGATGGGAAAGAAAACTACATGAGATGGCAGGAGCCAGTGTTCTGCGCTCTTGCTGCTGCCACTTTTGATGTATCTGACCAACTTGCTCTCCAGGTCCCTAATCAAGTTAGATGATGCCCTGGGGAGTCAGCAGCCAGCCACATCACGCCACTGAAATGCTTGTGGCCACAACACTCAAACTAAGGAGGATGACAGCTTTTCAAAACAGCAATCGTTGCCAATTGCTTCCTTTAAATGGTGTGATGTGGCCAAAACCACATCATCTTTGAGGTCACTTCAGTCCTTGGGACTTAGGTTAACAAGGAGAGCCAAGTGCCATACAGTCTGTGGATTTTTTTTTATTAAGCTTCTGATTACTTATTTTAATGCTGACATGGTTTAAAAGGAAAGCATGTGCATGCATTGGGGGAAAATACACATGTGCATGAGTTTCTGAAGACCAATCTGAAAATTAACCACTTTCAGAGAACATCCCCAGCAAGAGTCGTGCTTCAATGCTTCAATATGCTTCGATTAAAAGAGCAGTATTATTACCCTGAACCTCATCAATGCATTAAAGCATAAACTTTGTGATTTTAGCATCCCCTTCATCAGAGACTGCAATGGTTATTTAACTAACAAAGTAGCAAAATGGTACACAACCAGATTACATACTGGATAGGTCTGATGACAATCTTCAAACTCCATGAAAATTTTCAGATCAGACCTCTTGCTAGTTGGAAAAAAAAAAACCAAGAAAGCAAGCCTACTGATGATGGCAATTGCATTCTTACATAATTACTATATTAGGATTGTAAAAACATGGTCTGTTTAACTAGCCATGATGACATGATTCATATATAATATTAAGTTATAACACTAAGTCAGAAGCAAACAAACCACATTTTAGCTGAGCTGCATGTGAAGCACATCATCCTCTTTATCTTAATAATCCTCAATTCATTCAGTGAATCTCACAAGCAGTTCCATATCTCAGTTCTCAATTAAAAAGACAGGTTACAATACAATCCAGTGTTATTAAAATTCTGCAAATTGTATCTTCAAGTACAATGGTCAAGGTATAGTATTGTACTGTTAAAACCTTCAAAGGAGCAGCAGGTAAGCATTTGCAATGGTTTTGAATCTTTGGGGTACCACTATAGTTGCTCTAGAAAAAAAAGTGTTTTAAAAACATCTTTTTGCTTTTAGAATGTATATACCACCCTTCAAACTGAAGCTTTCTTGAAAAATAGAACAGTGCAATAATTTTTAATGAAGCAGGGTTATATCATGCTGCTGGCATTTTCTATTAATAGGTTGGCAAAAGGAAGGTTTTCCCAAATAACACATTTTTGGTACATCCGGGTTAAGTTTCTTTGTGACATTTTAGAATTATGATTGCATGCATACACACACACCGTGTGTGTGTGTGTGTATATATATATATATATAGAGAGAGAGAGAATCTATATATACTGTACAATACACTATCTCTCTGAATTGATATCTGCATATTTATGTGTAAAGGTGGAATGTACATTTTTATATGTATAATGTTGAGAATCAAAGCTTTTTAAGCAACACAGTCCTAACAAGTCTAGGGCAGCCTTCTTCAGACTGGACACCATACCTGCCCATTAAGTGATATGTTAAGAGGGAATCATACTAAGATAGTGGGGTGCCCCTGACAAAATCAAATTGCAATCTATTATAAATTCATTAAATAGATTACACTATTCTTCCCACGTATTTAATAAATTTTCCCTTCTGCCACATTGAAAGCACTGGCACTACAGGTGGGCAGCTTTGCATTACGTGAAACACGAAGAGAAGGATGATGAAAAACATCTACAAATAATCATTTCTAATGGAAGCTTCACCTCATCAAGCACCCACAACCTTTAGTTCGTCAACCCTTTTTTTCCTCATTTAGAAAGTTACTGGAATTAGAGGGAGAGGGAGATGAGGTTTAGGAGATCTTACATCTTTCATCCAGCACAAGGCAGCTTGAGAGATTCTACTGGAAGAATCAGGAAGGAAGTGAGCCGTTTTTGCATTCTCTGCTGCTTTCACAAAGAAATGTGGATACATTCTCCATCTCAAAGTAGAAGTTTATGTTGACAGAGCATGAATCTTGCGAAAAGTCCAGTCCCATAGAAGATGGTCAAGACCTCTTCTCTAGCACCCCAATAATCACACAAAAGCAGATTCTGAATTTGTTAGGAGTATTAGGAAAAACCTCTTCACTGTAAGAGCAATTTAATAGTAAATTAGCTGCTTTAATTATCCAAAGAAATGATTGGTTTTCCTTTACTGGATGTATGCAGTAAGGAGAGGCTGGACAGCCATTTATAGGGAACACTTTAATTTGAATTCCTGCACTGATAGGGGTAGACTTGATGTCCTAAAGAATCCTTTCCAACTTGTCTATGTGTGTGTGTGTTCTTAGTGTGATTTTCCCACTGCTACTTTTGCCTTCTGTCCAAAACATTTAGTCACTGCTTCCCTCTACCAATTGCAGAAAGGTGTGATGTGCACTAAAATAGAGGAGCTGTCATCACATTAACACATGTAATAGAAAACTTCCCCTGGCAAAACTAGTCATCAAAGCAGATTAAAATACCAGGCTCTGACAAGATACTTGCAGCCTTCTCTTTAAGGTGCCAGCATTACAAGAGTTAGCATTAAACTGGTCACAATAAGGATGGATTTTCTGGTGGGGAGGAAGATCACTCTATGTCCTTTTGGAAGATGAGACTGTACAGAATCTGGTCCATTCCCTTAATTTAAGGAACAGAAGAGAGAAAAAAAGGGGGGGGGGATGACATTTCTACCTACAGTATTTTTCAAGAAACAGCACTGACCATTTCTTAGAAAAGGGGTAGGTATCAGAACTAGAAAAAGGTATGTGTGATGCACACCCAAGGTGGCAGCCCCAAGGAAGGGAGAGTGGAGAGAATGTCAACCACCCAAAATAGAGAGCCAAACTACAATAATAAAACTACAATACCCTGCAAACAACACTGTTCATCTCCACAGAGTCTAACACCTGCTTCACAGCTGCCATCAGATAAGGCTGCCCTGAACTGCCAACCTTAGGAGTCCAACACGTCTAAAGAATACCAGGTTAAAGAAGCCTGCCACAGTCTGTGGATGGGGGCCATTTCATTTTTTTTTAAAGGAACTATTCAAATTCAGAAGGGCAAGATGAGGAGCTTTTATTAGTGATGCTGACTGAATGCAACTTCCATGTTTAGGAAAAGTCTGCATCTCCACTTGCATAGCAGGAAACAATGCTTTATATCCTGTTTAAGGGCTTCTCGGTTGCAACAGGCAGTTGGATCCGATTCTCAGTCTGATGAAGCAGGGCTCTTAAAAGCTGCAAAGATGGTATGACTGGAAAGCAGGCACAACAGACACGTGTCTTGCTTTTATTGAAGAAAGGTAGGATATACTTTTTTTCCCCCAAAAGACACAGCCATATATTTCCAAATTTACTGGTGGTTGAACTTCATATGACAGTACCAAACAAGGAGTGCAGATAAACCTAAAAGCCTTCAAGCTGGCAGTGAAACCTGACAAAGCAACAGCTTTAACTGCACAGAGACAATGCCCAAACACACTTAAAAAAAAAAAGCAAAGGCCACCAAAATGTGCTGTTTTAACATCCACCCAAAAGAGGGAGGAGATGGATGACATTCAAATGCGCATGATAATGCTGTATTTTTCATTTTTCAGCCCCAAATATTAGACCTAAGGATGAACTGGAAGGTGAAGGGACAAGAAACAAAGAACGATGAACAGTGCTAGCAAGAGAGTGATTCGGGACATCCAATCACAACACAATTATAAGCCTTCAAGCCTGCAGTGGGGACAGCCTAACACAGTAAGGTTTAATTGAGTGCTCTTCGTTTTGTGACCAACGGCTAACAAAATTATCCCCTTTTAACTGAGTTGTAGCTTGGCTTCCTTTGTTCCCACAGTCTGTTGTTTTCTTCCCTCTGCATAGCGAGTCCCTGAAAAGGAGTGCCCTCTTCTGCTCGTCCGCCTGTCCATCTAAGCAGAGATGCATCATAAAGCTGGAATGGCCTCAAGCCAGCTTCTTTTAATAATCAAGCTACTGAATCACAACGTGCAAAATTAGCCCAAATGTTTGCACAGAATAGTTCTAAAACAAAGGAGGACAGGAAGCTGTGGGGAAACACTGCCACTACTAGGCTTTGTGGAGAAGGTGACAATGAAGACACTGGCATCCACCCAGCCCAGAGCCATTTTAAAATGGAAATTCATGCCTTCTGATGCTCTTTTCACTAAAGGGAGATTATTATTAAAAGCTCCCTGGCTGTCAGAAGAAAAAACATCCAAAGATGTGTATTAGATTTCCTGTATTATGTAAACTGTATTAGGGAATGGACTTTGTAAAATGGTAACTACTGAATACAAACACACACGCAAACAGTGTTCTTTTGTAAAACTTGGGAAATATAGATGAGCAAGGGCAAAAGTAATGGTAAGTCAAACTACTTTTGTATTCTTTTCAGCTTTTATCTCCTGAAAAAAATACAACTCCATCAACAAATGAGCAAACGTGTGGCACAACTGCCAAGGAGATATTTTTGGTATCCTTGCAAGCATCACGTTATTGGGCATAGTGATGGCTATACCCACTCGCCTGTTTGCTGGTTCTGCCTAGGAGGATTAGAGAAAGACACTGTCAAGGACAGAATGACAAGGTTTCAAAGGGTCATGCGCTGAGTTCTGTGATTATAACTGAGTGATTTGAGATTTTACATGGTCATTAAAAAAAAAAAAACAACACCCAGAATCCCTGGGCTGCAAGCAATACCGAAATTGAGGGAGGATCAGCTTGTGGTATGTCACAAAGAACTGAGAGAAATCTGCAAGTCCTTTTACTGCCTAAACGATTCTTTTGGATCCCAGTCGCTTTAAGAGATTAGGGCTGCTATCTATATGTCTTCACAGATGTTGTGGTGGTTTAGTCTCTTCTCTGAGCAGCCTAAGGAACAGGCCATGATCCAGGGGAGAAACGTGACTGGCATGCAGAAGGGGCGAATCTGCCATCCTCCAGATACTGCTGAACTGCACATTCCAGCATTCCTCACTATTGTTTTTGCTGGCCTGGCTGCTGGAAAGTGTTGTTGTCACCTGGAAGGCCATAGGGACTCTCTTCCCTGCACCAGGTTAAAAACATCATGGGACTTCTACCTGAGGCATTGGAAAGCCACAGTAGATAGGGTAGGCAAGCTACTGTGGTCTTTATTCAGCGCAAACACAGCTGTGCGTATGACACCCTACTATAGTAATTCAAGGCTAGGCTCGCACCTCTCACTAAGTCATAATATGACTTTTTTGGCTGTGCAAGTTCTGTGAACAAAGACACCTTTGTTTATAACCTTGTGCCTAGTATGAACATTGAGCACTTCGGAAGAAAAGTGAGATGAAATAAAATGTCCCCAAATTCCGCTAGAGCCCAAGCAGAGAATGATGATGACAATAAATAATAAAGAAAGCAGCAAGGTACACGTTCTATAATGAAACCAAATGTGATTTTAAACTTCCCCACAGCCGCACAGGATTAAAATCAATTTTATGTTGAAATTATTTTAACAATTTAGGGAGAAAAGTATTTACTTTGACTAAATTGAATAAAATAATCACTGGAGGAAAGAAAGATGCTCCAGGCTAAACTGCTTCCAAAACACAAAACTGTTCCCATAAGTTTCATTGCTCAATTTCTCATCCTCACAAGCTTTTTAATGCATGTGTTTTAAGAGAGAAAATTAAATTACATTTTTTTAAAAAAAATTCACCCTGAAGATACCAAACCATCACTGTAAAATGTGCCTTTTCTGTGTTCACACTACTCTCTGCCTGAAAAATGGAAAATACATTGTACACTAATTAGGTTTTGTGTCAGTCTCCAATGTCTGGCTTCCTAATCCTAATTTTTGCAATTATTGCACAATCTGCAATAAAAGCAGTATGAAGGAATGCAGCATCACAGCAACAGGGAGAACATACTGCTAATTCAGTGTTTCTCAACCTTGGCCACTTTCAGATGTGTGGACTTTGACTTCCAGAGGCTGGCTGGGGAATTCTGGGAGTTGAAGGCTGCACATCTGAAAGTTGCCAAGGTAGAGAAACACTGTGCTAACGTATGTCAGCCTTCGCCAACTAGCATTTTCCAGAAGTTAGGATTAGAAGCTCCCAGAATTCCAAGGCACCACCTCAGAATTTATCATTTTGACAATACTGAGATGTAGCGAGGTGGAGCTATCCAGGTCCAAAGCAGGGAAATAAATCCTGTTTTTTCCCCCTCTGCTGGAGCTGCCTACAGGTACAGCAAGCACACCTACACCAGATCCAAAGCAATTCACTGCTTCAATTTCAAATAGGTGTACATCCCTACTGTAAAGTGTAAATGTGTTTTTACACTTTCTCCAGATGCGGTGGATTTGAAAAAACAGGAAAACTATGTTGTACGTCAGGCCAAATTAATTTTTCATGGATAGAGAGCAAAATTCATAAGTCTGAAATGTTCACAACATTTAACCTTAATATACTTATAAATAATGCAGTCAGTTTTGTCCAAACCAGAACAACTGTTCCGTGCCCAAGAATATCCCCTCACCATGCCATATGTTCATTATGTATTAAGGCCAATTTTCTTCTGAATGTACTTAAAAATGACGTGATTTATTTGAAGTGCAACATTTGAAAACATTGATGAAATGATTGTTTTGGCAGTGGCTGGTGGGAAAGGGCAAAAAAGAGGCACATAATGGAGCAGCAATGCGACAGGACCAGAGTACAGAGATGCAGGGGAAAGAAATATGAATCTATCCCTCTTATTAATGGAAGTTAAGGAAGTCGCCAACAGGCATCTGTACATTTTCAAGAATTTTCCATAACCATAAATAAAATTTAAGATAGTGTGTATGTGTGTTTTACAAAAAGAGATGAAAGCCAGTTCCCAAGGTTGTCACATTCTAGTGGGCAAATCTATGGGTGATAGGTCCATGCTTTCTACTTAAATTTATCAGGTTTGTCTACTGCCTGATACCAGAATGATCTCCATTGTTGTGAGATCTGTGTTCAGCAATACCTTAAACTGGGTCAGTTCAAGGGAACAAACAAAAAAATAAGAGAAAACAAAATATATGGCTGACTTCCTATTTTTTAAAGGACCAATGTTGGTTTGTTTTGTGAGCTCTGTGGTCTTAAGTGTATAACTTGAAGTCACGCCAAAAAGTTGATAGAACCTAATGCTGGCAATCTCCTGAAATATTTTTTCTTAAGTCTATGACTAGTAAGAATTCCCTTAACAGTCCCTTCCTGCCATTTTGAATTTGCTGCCATCTTGTCCAGTGAAGTGCTTCAAAGCACTTGAAACCTTATATCCATGTATTATTTCATCTGAGTTGATCACATAAAACTATTGCTAGATGTGGTTTTTGAAATTTCTTGTTGCTAGCTCAACATAGTTACCTTTACTATTTGCTATAGCTATATGGAACCACTATTCAGAAGCAACAAGTTACCAACTATTGCTGAGCAACAACAGCAACAGCTGTAGTCTTCATGCTCCATTTATGGGCTTCCTGGAGATATCCAGACAGTTAACTTGCTGTGGATAACAGGCTGCATAACTGGATGGGTCAATGGTTTCATCCAACAATGCTCTTATGTCCTCCTAACTTAGGAACAGAACAAAGGATTGGACTACAAAGACAGGAGGAAATTTGACTGTCAGTGGCTGAATTACACATATGGAAATATTGTGCACATAAGCCTTCCACTAGAACAAAACCCAAAACTTATTTGTGCTGGTCTGGGGCTCACTAACAGAAGTAGTTGTTTATATTTGTATACTGAGTATAAAAAAGAAGTTGAGCATACTGTACAAAATTACTTATTTATTTATTCCACCTTGATTACTATTATAAATAACTCAAGGCAGGGAACATACCTAATATTCCTTTCTCCTCGTATTTTCCCCACAACTACAACCCTGTGAGGTGAGTTGGGCTGAGAGAGAGGGACTGGCCCAAAGTTACCCATCCTAACAATATACAACCATCTTCTCCATATCTGTCACCCAAACTGTTAGTTGTTCTACCTCCCTTTCCTTTGTAGAGTTACTACTTAAATAAAGTAAAGGTCCACCCCCCAAAAGCCACATTCCAAATTTTGTATCAGAATTAAATGTTAAGAAAGATGGACCCTATGAAGACAAGAGACTTGACTGTGAATTAGGAATCCTGATGGTCTGAATCTCACTAGCCTGCCCCAAGCTTATCAAGATACCTTAGGTAAGACACTGTATCAGCCTCATTCCCCCTAGGAGGCCAATAAAATTTGCTTATTCTATCAACAACCATCTAAAGTAACAAGAGACCGTGGCTAGCTTCTTCTTTATAACAACCCCCACTTTGAAATGATGATTTGTTCTTGGCTGACAAATCCTGGATTCTTTTAACCATGACTTGCTTTGACTCAGTTCAGAATCCCTTGTTTCCTTCCCCTTATTTTTGCAATAGTCCATTTCTTCTGGGTAATGGCAGAAGAAATGGGTAAACAAAAACTGACCATGAAAGGCATAAATACCTTGCTTGCTTAAAAGACCAACCCTGTCTGGTTCAACACAATCCAATTACAACAAATCTTGGCTTAGCATCATGTGCAGATGCAGCCACTATGGAATTTCTTGAATATATTATATAATTACTGCATTTATTTTGCATGAAGTTTAAACACAGAGGAAAGGAAACTGTAAAATAATACAGGATTTAGAATCCAAAATAATGATATTAATTGTGCAACATGTAAAAATTGTCCACATGGAATGTAATCAGTCCAGATTTACCCAGACCATCAAAGTGAGAACCCTTTGCTGGTAGCAACTGTTGCACAAGAAGAATAAATACTTTCTCAAATTTGGAAGAAAGAAAATGGCAGGCCTTCCACATAAAAAATACCACTGAAAGGTTACAGCGTGTCTTATGCAGAAGGAATTAAACTTTGAAAATGTTTGGATCTCTTAGCTGTGAAAACAACAGCAAATCCATGGAAGACGGAACACAATTAAAAACAAATGTTTCTATTCAAAATCTGACACTGAATCAGCATTAAGCTTCCCAAAGGTCACTGGCTGGTTTTTTTTTATTCATCCTTAACGCAGTTACCATTTACAGATGTTTTACATTTTGGAGACCGATACACACACATACCACAAGCTGGGATGTCTAGTATCTCTCCCTGCAAAATAAGAATTGCATTCCTCTTTTCCAGTGGCCTAGTTTCTTGCTGTTGCTGCTGCTTCCTCCTTTACTTCCCCTTCTTTTAAAGATATTGTTGTGCAAAAAATACACAAGAAACACTCGGTGGAGTGACGGAACTGATTCTCTTTCCCAAAAGACAGCTCCAGATGAGGTGCTTGGAGCCACCTGTGGCTTAAAAAGGAAAAAGACTTCCTTGAGTCAAGTTCATGTTCTGGTGATGTCATGAACATAACTTGGAAGCATTATGGAAATAATTTGCAATTTTTTCCTTGGAGGGCACTTTTTTTCCCCATTAACCTCCCGTAATAGCTTATATCCCTGGGTTTTCCTAGTGGTTTCTCATCCGAATATTAACCTGGTCCATAGTTGCTTAGCTGTGGGGAGATTAGCCAAGATTGGGATACATACTGCCATTTGCATATGCAATTATGTGTGAACCCCTCTATTATTCTCTTCCGGGAAAGAGAATCAGTTCTGTCACTCCACCAAGTGTTTCTTGTGTCATTTTTGCACAACGATATCTTTAAAAGAAGGGGAAGTAAAGGAGGAAGAGGAGGAAGCAACAGCAACAGCAAGAAACTAGGCCACTGAAAAAGAGGAACAGTTCTGCAATATGATAACCTCTGTGTAAACTATTAAATACTGCAAATAGGACAGTAAATAAATATGATACCCAGACTGTTCAACATTCTCAGATATAAAAATGATTTGATTTTAATCTGTTGCTACCCTACCAAGTTCTATTTTATTTGGAACTTGCCAAGGCTCTATCTAACAGAATAGAAAGGGAACGGAACCAGGACTTTAGGAAGTCAGGACATGAATCTGAGCTGAACCCTAACCCTCAACAGCTTTTCCATGTTTGCTGCCTAGCATCCAAGATACTACTTGTAATTCAACACGTGGCATGCAGCCATTAAGACTAGTTGCCATCAATAAATATAAAATATGTGGCTGCATTCAGTACTACAGTATCAGAATAGAAGCATGCTTGCATCTTCACTCCCACAGTGATTTAGCACATTGTCCTTAAACACAAGAACACGTTACCTGCAAGATGCTTCCAAAAGCCTCAGGCATAGCTGTCCAAGGCCCTACCAAGTTTCACTACCAAAGGATAATGTTTAAAGTAATTTAAAAATTTTGCAAAGCTGGGCTGTTTTGGTTCTGACTTCCACCACCATTTCTTCATCTTGACTCCCCCCGCCACTATTTTTTGGAATGAGGCTTGCAGGATGCCAGAAAGAAAGGTGCAAGCCCTGCTTTGAGTGAAAGCCTCTTTGAAGCATGAATGCCTACGCCAAACCAGGCTCTAAAAGATTAAACTACAAAGCATCTTTAAAATCTTGGTCTTCGGGAGATGCAAGAAGACAATCGATCACTTATCAGGTCTCACAAATCCAAATTCCAGCCAGAATATCAAGTACACATAAAAAAAAACCCCCACCAAAACTCAGAGAGCCATTAAAAGCACAAAGTTGCCCCCAAATACCTAATCAAAACCAGTTTTGATAAAATACAATCATGCTGATATTCATAATTTTCTCCAGCACTGATGAAAAGAAATGAGAATCACATGGTTTCCAAGGCAGCATTCTCAAATCAAACGGGTTTTGGGGGAAAGACATCTGGAAGGGATTTCAAGTTTCCATGGTAAACAAGGAGTTGGAAGGTAAATTTAGTTTCCCACATCTTTTAGAAGGAAGTACAAACCTATTTCTAAAATACATAAAACAGAACAATAGACATGGGAAAGTAGTACACAATTCACATTAAGTATATAAGGAACTAGATCACTTTCAGTGTGTGTGCTAACATTTAGCCAAATTTAGAAAACGTTTATTTCTTCTCTGTTTAATAACTGGTTATGTCAGCCTTCTCCACACTGCCGTCCTTCGGACACATTAGGACTACAGCAACCAGAATTCCCAGGCAATACAGCCATATTATGGGGGAACCTAGGTTAGATAGCAAGCAGCTGATTCACTTTGAAACCAGCTCCAGTTATTTAATCACATGCAAAGTGCTATTACCCTTTGGTAATGAGCATTTTAATTACTGCTTTTAATTATTTGGTAACGCTGTATATTGTCCTGTTTAATTTTATTATAAGGATTTCTTTGCTAAAACATGTTGGAAACCTTTCTGGCTAAGGGACAGTAGAGATATTTATCATATCCATCCAAATACAGTTTTCAACCATGAAGTGTGTGAGTATCATTAGGCATGCATGGAGAACTCTTATCATGTACATGTGATAGTCACAGAAGGCACCATAGAAAAGTAAATTCACCTACCAAGCACATTCCCCGAAGGCACTTCCTGTAATTCCTCAAGCTCCCTCCCCATTAATAAATAGAGATTTTCCAATGTGCAGCAAGCTAAATGAGGCACTGATGGCAGGGAATCAGCAGGAGAACTTCCCAGAGGAAGCTAAAGGGAAGGGGAGAAAAAGTGTGTTACTCAATGATTGTTGTTTCCTAGCAAACTTCAACATAGTCTTTCCCAAAGCAAGTATAACTTACATGAACAAACAAGTGTATTTTCTGAGTTTTTATTCCAAGTTCCAAGAGAAAAGGAAATACTGTCAACATTCGGAGAGGCCATAAGCATTAGTCGAAGCCCACCCAAAGGTCTAAGACCTAACAGTAGATTGTATTCTCACTCCTATGCAGGAGAAGAGAGAAACTGTGCAAGTGAGGGATGTAACATTAAAGATTTTTTCAAATCAAGTTCAACCCATGATGAACATCTTGGATATATACAGGGCATGTCACTTCCTTGGCAGCAAATATGAAAGTGGTTGGCCACTGCCTTATCTTGAGATGCTTTTTCAATTTTTCAATCAACTTTATAGCCCTGAAATATCCTGGTGGTTTCCCACTGAAGAACTAGCAAGGCCTAATCTTGCTTAGTTCTTTGAGATCAGCCAAGATAGCTAGGTGCTGTCATGGGCAGGGAACCCATGAGCAAATACTTTTGGGAGAGAAGAGAAAAAAGGAGTATTTTACATTTTCCAGAGGCTTAACATCCATTTTACCCCTTACAATCCCCCCAAACTTCCCTTCAAAACAGGTCCTGACTTTACCTACTTTTGGAGCATTGCCCTCAATGCGTTGGAAAGACAGTGCACTCCTGATGTAGTTCCAAGTCATCACAAATAACATGGATTCTTACTTTAATGTTCAGTCATTCTTTAAAAGGTGGGAAAAAGCTGACTTCGCCCTAATAGGGCAAGCCGAGGTATGCATACTATCTCTGCAGCTTACCTTGTGCAGTGATTCAAGAGGATCATATTTTGGTCCGAGGACAAAGAGCTTCTGCCCCCTTTTCACAACACCACTGAACACCCTCGCAAAAGCAATGAAAGCTTCCTTGGTTTCAGGCTCTTGATTCCCAGCAGCTGTGATCATGGTCTCTGACTGAGTAGTGGGCAGCTGGCTATCCCCTGATGGAGAAATAATATTCCATGTTTATGTACTAGATACAAGAGTACATAAAATACTATTAAAGGAATCAAAGAAATCTTCTGATATGCGGCCACATTCACTACCCGCATATTTGGATCCCCCTGTGAAAAGATACCCTTTCCATCTAAGGCATGCGGGCCAATGAGAAGCTTTTCATTAACCTGATAAAAAAGTTGTATTTAGGGTACATTGGACTCCCCAAAGAATGTGTCTGGAAGGATGGCCATCAGATTTTTTTATGCTGGAGGTGTAAGAAATTTGAGCGCCCACTGACACACATGATATGGTCATGTGATTATTTAGTATCTTTTTTGGGGATTGTGTATTAATAGATTTATGGGGAAATCCTTAAATGTTAAAGATGTTAATGTAATGTTGAATTATATACCAAAGCTTTGGAATTCATTTATCAGGAATTGTGGTTGTATTGAGCATGGGGGGGGGGGGGGATGACAAAAAGAAGTATACTCAGAAATTGGAAAAGTGATGCTGTTCCAGATGTCAAGGAACGGTTGTTGGAAATGTGTGATCTGTATTTTGGAAAAGGCAATGTTTTCTACCAATCAAAGGATGCAGCATTACGTGTTATAATGGCAGAGATTTTGTGGTATCTTACAATAATAACTTGTATTGCTTACATTATAGTACTGAATTCACTGGTAAGCCAGTAACTACTGATAAGTATAAAATATAAAATAGATTTTTTCTTCTTCTTAGTTTGTATCTTTAATTTTTTTAATTTTGGGGGGGAGGTAAGATTAAAGATCGTTTTGTTAAAAACAAACATATTAAATTAAAAAAAACCCTGAAAAAAAACCTGGTTTAAGCTTGTGTAGAAAATAGGGACATCATACAATATATTTCTACAATTTCCAATGCACTACAATTTCCAATCCAGATCAGTGAAGCAAATTCAGTACAGGACCAGTTACACGCTACTGCCTACATTTAACTGCTGCCACAATAATGTGAGGTAAAGTAGATTTCTCTTTCCTCATGCATGCTGCAAATGAATTTTACAGTGTTCACTCACAAATAAGTATCCAGGGAGGTTCAACATGGGAAACAAAAAGACAAATTATTGGCAAGCACGATTAACCATCTGCTTGGTAAAACAAAAGGGGCTTATTCTCACAACCACTTCAAAGGGTTGCTGGAGAGAAAACAGGCTACCCAAAATTTACTTCTAGCAGCTCACTGCCATGTGCCAGATTCAGCTGTTGACCGCCATCACAATGTATTTATACATGCAGCAATGTGTTCCAAAGCCAGTTGGACCATAGTGAGAACTTACGACTAGCAGAGAACTGCCGCCAGCTGCCTCCTAATTTCCAGATGTGTGGACTTCAGATCCGATACAGAAGTTGAATCTCTTTCACACATACTGCCAGAGTGCCCTCTATTGTAACCTTTTTACCCCTAGGTGACCAAACTTCAGCTATTTCTAATAAAGTTGCTAAATTTTTAACAATAGCCATGGCTTGCCTCCCTTATACTATAAATTGCTTCAGATGTTTCTGTATAAGTTTTATTTTATTTTTTATTGTTGCTTTATATTTGATGTGTTGAAATATCTTCTTTTAAATATTGGTCTTGGACACAAATAAATATAACCAGAATTCCGGAGTGTGCATGGCTATTGATGAGAATCCTGGGAGTTGAAGTCCACACAGCTGGAAGTTGCCGAAGTAGGGAAACCAATGGAGGTTCTAAGTGCTCACACTGAAAGAGCTGAAGTGCTTGACTTTGACAGTGCAAATAAAGATCTTGCTAAATCTGCCCATGCAACCCTCTTGGTTTTTTCCAGAACTATAGCAAGTAAATGGAGTAATCATTACTCTCTGGGTTTCAGCCTACATCAAGGCAAGAAGGCTCTATTTCAAAAGCTTTTCCAAGTTCTACTCTTATGATAATACTTTTTTCCTTCCTCTGCCAGAAACATTTCAGCAATTAGCCCACACAGTTTGAAGAAACTTCACCTAACCTTTCTGTTCATTTTGATGGCCTTCACCTCCATCTTACCCCTCACCACCAAGGTTTTGATAACTCCCAAGCTTGAGCTTCTCATGCTGTTTCTTAACTAACGTCTCTGTAGCCATTTCCTGAGGGCTGCTTGCTACCTACAAAATGTCTAGGACAGGTGTGGGAAACCTGTGGCTCTCCAGATGTTCTTGACTTGCAACTCTTAGCAACTCTAGCCAGTACAGTCCATGACAGAGAGATGCTAGAAAGCAAGTCTTAGCAAGTTGTCTGGAATGGCTACCAAAGAGAATTCATTTTTCTGATTACCTAAAAAGGATAGAATGGCAAGTGATTGCATAAAACCTCTTCAGTGAATGAGGGAAAAAGGAGATAGCATGTCTTTTAAGATTTTGGGGGAGCAGAGGGGAGAGCTGGAGAAGGGCCCTGCTTTCCCTTCCACATTTTAGATATTCATATGGAAGCAAATGAATTCCAAACAGCTCTTCATTTGGAACACCAAAAAGGGCAGGACCAATCCTGATCCTTCTCTTACCTCGATTCTCTTCTGCCTCTGAAGTTTGGTCGATCAAATTTCCTCCAATCCCGTCAGATGCTGACTCTTGCTCTTGAGCAGTCACCAACTTTTCAGCACGCCGCTGCCTCGCACGCTCATGCCTTTGGGCTATTTCTTCTTGTGACAAAGGCCTGCATATCATTGGGAACACTATTAGATCTTTGAAAGACGACTTTAGCCTCCTGATTGCAGATTTACACATTAGCAAGGGCAGTTCAAAAAACCAAATCATTAATGAGTGGCCTGCATAGGCTGATATAACTTTAATAAAGCTATTGGGTCAACCACTATATATGCTGACCTACATTAGTTCTTACAGTCATTATTATTGATTTTGCCAACCTGACAGTTCTGGTTAGCAGCCAGCATGTAGCAAGTAGAAGAAAACTGAGGTTAATTCATTAGTTTAAAAATATTTTTTAATTCACCACCAACAAAGAATTTTGTTCTTCCTTTACGACATCAGTCATTCATTTAATTGCTCTGGAATGTCTACATCTTAATTATAGTCTGGTTAGTACCTGGATAAGAGACATTCAAGAAATCCAAGGGCTAGTCTAGGAAGTCAAGAAACAAAACACAGCCACTCCCCCCTCCCCTCATGTAAATACTGTTGTCAAGAAAACAACATGAATGTGTTAATGCAGTTGATCTCAATCCAAGGGAGCCTTTATGTTTATATATAACAGAAGTTATATCCTGTTTCCATTCATAGTTTTATCAAGAAAGAAAATAAATAAATATACACATCGCTAACATAAAAAATGGCAACCTAGTCAGGAAATTTTTTCTTTGCAATTGAATAATCCTGTGGCTATTAAGCAAGCCCCCCTCAACTTAAATATTAATTCCATGCATTTTGGCTGAATCAATATGCAGATTTTTAACCCTGAAAACAAAGGCTGTATTTCAATACAATTGCAGCAGCTGCTGTGCTTTACTTTACTAATTTTATAAGTGCTACCTATAAAGAAAAAAAAAAACAAGTTCTGGGAGGATGTGCTATTCAACAGAGCTCTTGCTCACTAAGAGATGAAGCTGATCAGGTCAATGCCAGCCATCAAAGCAGTACAATACCAAGGTCAGGGCCTTGTTAGTGTTGCAATGTAGGGAGCCCTTTAATGAAAATGTCTGTCGGTATTTATTCAAAAGAGATGGCATCACGATCACTGAGTGCTATGTGCTCTCAACAGCTATTTTTTTAAAGATTTTTTTAAAATCCTGCCTCTATTATTTTTATAAATAATTCAAGGCAGGGAACATATCTAATACTCCTTCCTCCTATTTTCCCCACCACAACAACCCTGTGAGGTGGGTTGGGCTGAGAGAGAGTGACTGGCCCAAGGTCACCCAGCCGGCTTTCATGCCTAAGGTGGGACTAGAACTCACAGTCTCCTGGTTTCTAGCCTGTTGCCTTCACCACTAGACCAAACTGGCTCTATTCATTTTGAATTGCCACATCATGCCAAGAGTTTTGTTTCTTCACAATGTTGTTTAAGATCACTTTAAAAGAACATCTTTTTAGGGACTACAAGATTGTAAATACAAGCATTCAAGAAAAAACACACATGCCAGCAATTGGGTTTGAGATAGGTAAATAGGCTGCTGGAGAAGAAAAAGGAGGACCAACAGAAAAGTTTGGACGGAACTGAAGGGGAACGCAGTTTATGGCAAGGTCTTCTTGAAACTGACAGACAAAATCTGTTGTGAAATTAAGGATAATCCTATTTACTCATTTTGGGGACTTGTACTCAGCATTCTAGCTAAAAACCCATCAGTGGTTTACATGGCTGCCTGAGCAAGAAGGGACAGAGATTAACAGTCATCCTCCAATATTTCAGTAAGAACATAGCTAATCATAAATATCATTTCCTGCAGCCAATTAAAACATTCATTTCTTCAAAGACCCTTTATAAAATAATTACCTTTGAGGGACGTCTGGGGGCTGCATTGTGTCAGGCTAACACAAAAAGTATGCTTGATTTCATTTACTTAAATTTACTTAAATTTAATTCAGTTAATATTATTACTTGTTCATCATTTATTTAATTTTGCAGTTTGGTACCAAAATTTGGATGGGGAGGTACCGAAAACATCTGGGGTCCACACATGGCTCTGCAGCTTAGCTGTGCACCTGTTCCATGGGCATTCTTATGGTAAAGGAAAGAAGCAGGAGAGGAGTCCACTGGATGACACAAAAAAGCATTCTTGAATCATTAGGAAAAGTTCACTTCAAATAAAATTGTGGATGGATTAATCAGCATTATTTAAGCTTTATCATCCTTTGTAAGAAGTTGCCACAGCAATATACCCAGAACACAAAAATCAAAATTCTTGCTTGCTCCAGAATGCAACAGATACATACAACCTCACCCCTTAGATCAAGGGGAAAAGCTGCTATGGTACAAGCACACTGGTATACAAGCTGTATGCGTTCTTGTTTATGGACAAAACTTCCACAAGTATTCAAAATCCGAAACACTTCTGAAAATGGCCCCCAAATAGTGGCAACCACTTTTAGAGTACTTGCTTGTAATAGAAAAAAATAAATAAATTTTGATTTTGGGTTTTAGTGATTAAATGGTTTGTTGTAATAGAAATAATGCTATGATAGGTTAATCACTTGTAAGAGATTAGCTTTGTAAATTTATCTATATCTGTATCGGAGAAAGTCAGAAGTCACTTTCCATTTCTGCTTTCTGTCTATTTGCACTTTTATAGTTTTTTCTTTAGTTCTGTTTTCTAGCTTTTCTGTATTTTCTATTTTGTATTTAACTATACTTTGAAAACTAAGTTCGTATATGAGAATGAAAATGGCCCCCAAATAGGAAACTTAATAGCAGAACAACGAGTTTCAATACCATTATCACAAGCCTTTCAGAAACAGCTTAAGAGTTGTTGAGAGTTGGGCGGTATGCTTACTTAATAAATAATAATAATTTAGGGACACTTCTTACTTGCCACAAGTAATTCAATGACAATAATTGCAGGAATTATTTCTCTCCCTTCACTTTTTCAAGCAACAAATGCCAACTCTAACCATGTATAGCACAAACAATTGAAGTGTAGTAACTCCCACTGGGAAAACTAGCTTCTCCAAGCGACAAGCACAGCCGAAGAGCCACCTTGCAACCTGCTGATGCACATTATTGGCCAGTAAAAACTTGTGGCTTTAAATGTTGAAAGAAATAACCCTACTGATCACTGGCCACCTGATTTACCTGTAAGACAAACAAGAACCAGAGCGATCCCTTTCCCTTTAGGACATTGTGTCATGCTTCTCTGTGCATACTCCACTGCCTTCCCGTTTGAGATTTCTGAACTATTCTCTCATCTCCTAGACTTCTACTTCTTAAGAGCATGGCCATTGCAAGAAGCCAGCCTCTGTTTCCACCCCTCCAGCTATTCCCACCTGCTTTGTATCTATGATTGGACCTCACACTGCCACTTTACTTGCTCAGCACGATAACATATATGCTTCTCTCTGGTGATTCAGCATAACTGAACTTCTTGATTGAGTTTCATATCAGCTCTACTGGGTACTTGAGTCAGCAAACCAAGGCCCATGCAGGGTCCATTAATTAATTATGATCTTCAGGTGCTGGTAGATTGTAGGAAGAAATAAAATTGAGGAAGGGGGAAACCATCTGGCCACCATCAAGAGTAGGCCTACCCTAGCAAAGATATACTCTTCATAACAAAAAGCATTTTCCAAATGAATAGCTTCTGCCCGTTCCTAAGAGTCAAGCCCAAGTGTGACCCCTGAACTTTGGTTGCATCAGAATCCTTCAGAAGGTTGCATCAGAAAGATTTATTATTGCATGCATATATTTTAGAGCAGTCTTCCTCAATCTGATGACGTTTTCATAGTCGTGCTGATCAGAGAACATGGCAATTGAAATTTAACCCATCTGGTGGATGCTCATTTGGGCAAGGTTGACATGCCAAGGATGGAAAATCTTTGACACTTCAAATGTTGCTCAACTGCAACTCCCAGCAGCCCAAGCCGGTATAGGTGAACACTGGGAGCTTGGAATAATATGAGAGCTCTAACTCTTCGTTTGAAAGCAATTTAAACTATTCTTTGTGATTTTGCTTGGAGGTATTCCACACACTAATACTTCTATAGGATGAAGTATTCTAGGAAACTCTGGGGTTTTTTTTTTAATGGACATTTACTTATTTACTTAAAATATTGTATAGCACTCCCTCTTAAAAAATATTGAAACAGTTTGCAATAAAGGTTCTTTTACTGATCTACATTTAATCTTTCAAGCACTGTAAAAATATTTACTATATAAGGAAAAGTATTTTACCTAATATATTGCTAAATCAATGCATTTTAACACTTCTGTCTCTTACATTTATGCTTGAACAACTAGATTGTTTTTAAGGCTATCATAAAATCTAATGACCAACTATTGATTCAATATTGTCTAAAACTAAACTGATCATTATGAGCATTAGCCTGCAAAAATTTAACATTTTCAGGCCCAGTGATTTCAGAAGCGAATGAGATATAATGATAATAAATATATAGATCCTTCAGAAGGACCTGATAGTCAAAAGTATCAAATCCAGAACTATCTGGTAGCCTATGTGTAAATAATAATAATAATAATAATAATAATAATATCAGTATTACTAGCTAGTGGGGAAATACCAAGCTGTTATTAAAATAGCTGTTATTAAAGTTGTTATTTTACATGCTAGAGTTGCCTTAATGGAAACAATTAAAACTTCTGCAAAATGTGACAGATTTCAATAAAACCTTCACAGCATACAATTATTTAAAGTGGTACTACAGACGCAATATTAACTAGTGTAAAGGCAGCCTTCATCATACTCTGGTTGAAATCTAGCACAGGTAAAGGTTTCCCTTGACATTAAGTCCAGTCGTGTCCGACTCTAGGGGGCGGTGCTCATCTCCGTTTCAAAGCCGAAGAGCCGGCGTTTGTCCGTAGACACTTCCGTGGTCATGTGGCCAGCATGATTACATGGAACGCCGTTAAAGTTAAAGTCTACTTAAGAGGTTGAAGTCTACTTAAGAGGAAATGCTTCAGCTTTATGACCCCCTAACTTGCTGCAGGAGAGAAGTCCTTGAAATGCACTCCATGTTTAAAGATGTAAATTCCATTTAAATACCTGAGATACTTGAAATCTGTTTGTTTGAAAAGGCATGTAAGTACCAGGGATGACAGAAATTCCAATTGTGTTCATTTAACAGATAAGCAGCATACAATGTGCTGATCTCAGTGTATGAGATCAGGATGAATCCTTTATAAAGAAGTAAGCAAAAAGTCATCTAATAACCAATGCAGATGGGGATGGGGGAAGAGAAGAGATAAATCAGGTGAAAGCTTTAAAACGGAAAGAATACAGAGACTGCTAAATGTCGTATTGAAAGAAAAAGAGTTTATCGTTACAGAATTCTTATCCCAGGTTATGTCATGGCTTACTTAACTATGCATAGCTGAACAAGCCATAATTGACTGGGCTCACATATTAGGGTAAATCAGAAACCAAAGATGGGTGAACAGAAGCCCCAGGGCCTCACATGGCCCAATTCCCTCTTCTGTGCCTTTTAGCACAGTGTTTCTCAACCTCAGTAACTTTAAGATGTGTGGACTTCAACTGCCAGAATTCCCCAGCCAGCAAGGGGAACCATTTCCCACCATTTTGAGGCATGAGGCCCAGGAAAATTGTTTTATAATCCTCAAATGGGTTTAACAAAAATGCTTTCTCCCCAACGGGGGAAAACCAGAACATCCCAGCACTACATCTGTGCATGACATAATTCTTTAACAACCCATTGTGACTCATGCTCACCCCCCCACCCCCAAGTAAGTGCAACCTCTCTAAATATTGCCCATTCTTGGCAGAAGGCATAGTTCATAAACCATTCTACAGGGTTCACACAACACACTGCATCTGCCTGGCTTCCCAAGTGAGTGCCCTGCAGATATTAATTTCCAGACTCTCCCAGGCAGCATGGCCATTCCTGAGAATGTTGGGGATTTTTCACACGCCTAGAGAACACCCTGTTTCTGAAAGGCTGCACTGCACTAAACATAAACAAACCATATTAGGATGGGAGTGCACTGTGTGAACCACCCTTTGTAAGCCCTCTCAGCCCTTCACAACAGTTAGGGTGCTGCCTGAGACCATCTGTGCATCAGCCAGCACATCTCCCAGTGCTATACCAATTCACAAACAGAAGCACTGCACCCATAGAAGAGATCATTCAACCACTGATACAGCACTGAGCAAAAAGGATGAAAAAGCAGCTTTTTAATTACTTTGTGTCAATTTACTTCACTCTGATATATGCATTGGGGAAAAAAAAATCCTACTGCATTTGATAGGTGGAGTATCTGTAACTGGCACAGGTAACAGCCCAGGAGGTTTAGCCCCAAAGCCAATTTTCAGGCTGCTCTAAGGCAGTTGGTGCTGCCTTAGAGCAGCCTTCCCACAATTGGACACCTTTTAGGTAAAATAAAATGGAACTTCCAGAATTCCCAACCTGCTTATGTTGGTCTTAATTTCCATTCATTTCGATGATTTTGGACAGATACGAAAGAAGCAGTAACTGACATCTTCATCCTTTTGTTGAGCTTAAGAAAGTCACACACATGAAAACACATCATCTTGTTGGTTTGCTCTTGTTAAAACATATATATTTCCCACATTATTTTGTAATTTCAGTTTTTGACTGCTCCTACCATGAGAGTTTTACTGTAAATTACTGACTGCAATCTGCCAAAAGTTGACTGCTTGCAGCGGGCTAAAATGGAATGAATAAATCAATAAATATAAAGCCTCCTTTGCACCCCTCCAGCAGCCACTTGCAGGACAAACTTGTTCTTCCTTTATTCCCCAAGGTAGCAAAATACTACTATTACAGTGGCTCTAAATGAGAGGGAAGAAAAAGAAAGTTTCTAAGTGTAATATTTGAAGATTTTTTTTTCCTTATCCTAATAGCAATGAAAGCCTTCCAAGTTGCAATTATATAAGGAATTGCTTACTCAGCATTAACAGCCTGCCTGACAGTTAAAGGCAGCTGGGCAAATCCTGCATGATATACCTTCAGAATGAGTATTCAAACAATCGCAGAAAGAAGCAGGCCTTTATTTTAAGCAATCCCCAAACCTTTGGAACAGCCAGAAAAGGAGCACCTCTCTTATTTTCTGCTTCAAGACTTTATCTTTCTTATTTTAGCTAATGATTCATATGTATTTATGTGCACATAAATAAATTAAAACTGATGCAGAAAGAATTCAACTGTGTAAGTTTAAAACCACTGAGGTGTTAAAATAAAAACCTTACTTTGGAAGCAGGACTTCATTAATTAATTTCCATGAACCATCTGCAGCCTCAAGATCATATGGCCAGAGGGAGGTAGTTGACACCACAAAACTCTACCCTTATTCATAAAAACACAATAGTCCCACCTCCTGCTGCTGATTTGCCAAATTAGAAGAGAAAGTTACAATTGCCACTTGAGAAAGTTTCAAGAACCACTTAACCCACAGTTGATTGCCACCATCTAGTGGTCAAAATGCTCAGTGTCTCCTAGTCAGAAATGACTGCAACCTTTTATCATACCTCTTAAAAATCTTGAACCTCTTTAAAAAAGTTCCTAAACAAAATTCACAAGGCTCCTCTCTTGCAGTTCATCTATTCTGAAGAGCAAGAAGCCACAGAAAGCAAGCTGGAGAACTCACTTTCACTAAAAACTAGTGGTTAATATCCTTCTCATGATGAACAATACAGACAAAAAGGTATCATAAGAAGAGGTTTTTCAAAAGCTTACAAAAAAACCCCTTGAAAGCAGGGTTGTGATGCACTATGGATCTCAAGCCAGAAAGACCCTTCAGTCAGCACAGACATGAAAAGCACACCTATTCACACTTCCTTAAACAAGTTGAGTCTTTTCCTGGGCTCACACATCTCTCCTGCGCTAGCACACCAGGTACAATGTTGTTTCATTCTCGCACAGCGTTACATAAATTCAGCAATTCTTCTTTGTAAATCAGTTTATGATTTAGCTGGATAAGTGAATCCAGCCAAGAGACTTGTTAACAAACTACATTAAGAAAACCAAGGCTCACTTAACTATAATTAATCTAAATACTAGAATCTAAAAGACCTGGTTATATAGAGAAGTCATCTGAATGTGTTACACACTTCGATATGTTAACTATAGCTTTCATTATATGACAAAACATTTGTTCTTTAATTCACACACTTATACAAATGTTACAAGTGTGACATATTTCAAGAGTCTATGCCATATTTACTACCAAGCTCAAAAAAATAACTGCCTTATTTGCCAGGTAAGGGAAAATAAGCTTAACCAGGCCTAAAATAAAAACAATGGAGACTGCAGATTATCATTTAGCAATTACTACCACAGCAGACAGAGATCAAATGGCACAGTTTTTCTCACCTTGGTTTGTTCTGTGGTAATGTCTTAGCATCAACTGCAAACATTTTGGAAACAAACACAATGACGGGGGCAGTTTCTTCACTGCTGCATTTCATGAACGCTAAGCAAACATAAAACAAAATAGTTACATTTCTTTCCAAGGTCTGAACAAAAGAGTCTTTGGTTTTATATGAATTTGTCAAATGACATTTTCTTTAATAAATCTAAGAGAATATAGGTTATAGCTTTATGTTCCATTGAAATAGCACAGTGGTACTAACTAAAAGAGTCCTTCTTTTGGGGGAGATGGACAGTGGCTAAATTTGAATAATAAATAAAATAAATAAACTATCCTTTAACAAGACTATTCTTTCAAAATGAGTTTTCTCTGATTATGATTCAAATGGCATCCTTTACCTTTTATCTTGCAAGTATTGACTCACCCTCTTTCAGATCTTGTGTTTCTTGCGGCAGAGAATCAAACGCTTTAGCTCCAGCACTCATCAGCTTTTCCACTCTCTCAACAGTGACATCAAGAGGGCTAGGAAGCTTATCACAAACCATGGCTAATCAGTGTGCTAAGGATATACAGGAATGCCATCTGAGATTTCAGTGACAGTGGAAAGGAAGAAGAGGATGTGGACTATTCAGTAAGAGCAAGAAACCCCTCAAAGTTTGTACTTACCATCCTATCCCAACATAATTCCGAATTGAAAAGCTCTGGAAAAACACACAGGAATAATTACGTAAAACTGTTTTTTTGTTCTGACCCTTTTCCAACCTCTCTGTTTTTTGCTTATAAAAGTCCCAGAACATTTATAAGGGACCATGGATGTCCTCTAGGCAGAAAATAAATTGCATAAATAATCCTACCATACCTCTAGAAAGGAATCTGGGAGACACCAAAAAGCCCAGGAATGACTTAAGTGATTTAAGGCAAGTGAGCAATGACTGGTTACGCCAATCCGCTGCTGATGTTTTAAATAATTAAATGAATGCTTACCCTCCTACGTATTAAAATCAAAATCCATAAGTAAAATGAAAAGAGAGGCAATAAAAATGCTGAGGCACATAGGAAGTTATTGGGTCTAATGCAGAGGGCTCTTTTTCATCCCAGGACTTTATCAATCCCTCATTACTGATAACGTGTACTAGTAATTAATGGTGTAGTAGTTTGTTTTGTAAACAGCTTTTTTCTTTAAGGATACAGAGAACTGCATCTGATATTGGTAGCCACTGACTACAAATGGCATTAAGCTGAACCTTTGGATCTGTGTGGCGTAATTCACGAGCACCAATTTTTAGTCCCAGAGAGGAGATTATTTTCTCTATTTTCTCTTTGTCTCTGTGGGGGAAAAAAAAAGCAACACAAAATTAGGGATTTGCTTCTCACTGAACCCAGGAAGAAAAACAACAGGGATCTTCTGAATTCATTGCCTGTTATTTTTCTTAATGTGGCAACTAGAGATGGCCTGATTGACCTACCAACCCATGCCCCATCTTAGATTATGATTTGTTTTCAGATGGAAACAGCCTAAGATCAGAAGCAACATATTTACTGATAATAAATAACAAAATTAACCTGTCTCTTGGGTGACAACAGAGCGGATATCTAATATTTCCAACCAAGAAAATAAAATTCAGAGATTTGTCTCTTACCTCTTTGTAACTGCCTCATAGAGACTCCATATATTTTCCAGCACCAGTTGCACAAACAAAGGCTTCTTCCCTTTCAGCTAGAAAGACAACACCAAATTAGACAAACACAAAGCAGCTTTTATAATACACCAGGAATTATACTGCCATATATACCAAATGTACAACCATCCACATGTGGAAGATTCAGTTTAAAACCCACTCTCTAGTCCCACTCTTCTGCTGCATATGAGTCATTCACCAAGCCCTTATGGGGAACAAGTAGTGTGCGAAGGGCTTCCCACTTATGAATATTCCCATATCACCTCCATACAGAGCGTGGAACCTACAATGAGCTGGACTGAACCCTAGTTTTGCAAAAGTTTTGGCAATAAAGCCTTATGGCCTGATCTATGTGTGAGACAAAAATGAGGTGGTAAAGGGAGAGACTGGACTGAGCAACTTCAGATTTAGGAGAATCAGACTTCAAATATTTCTCCATTTGAAAATCTCCCTGAAAGGAAAAAAGTCAACCACAATGGTGGATGGGTCCTTTCCTTTGCTGTTATCATAACCTTTGATTTATGGTGCTGCATATATTTCTACTGATACCAGCAATTAGATACCTGACACTGCAATTTCCCATAATGCCATTAATAATAGTTGCAGCTCACCCATGCACTGAATCTGGGTGACAGTGTGCTTCTGAATGGCAAAATTGCTCAGTCAAGAGAGCGGCAAAGCTGCACACTCCATTTTACTCCCCAAAAGGAGAGAACAAGAGTCCAGTTTTACACCCGGGGTGCTGACAATCATACCTGGTCAACTTTCATGATCTTTTTAGCTTTCGTATTTAAATAATAATCTCCCCAGAGAGTCTTCAATAGCACTGATGGTTTGATTCCCATCTTCTGGCTGTACAGCTTAGCAAAATGTTCAATACTGGGAAACAAATACAAAATAAAGTCATTAAAAAAATATATCTAAATAAACAGACACTCTTCATAATAAGGCATTTGTGTCAACCTGCATAGCAATCAGCTGTGTACTTCTTGTCTGAGGAGCAGGTGACTGAATAATAGCGTTACAACTACTTGACATAGAACTGACATAATCTAAGTACAAATGGTATCTATTAACATGCATGCCACAAACTCCTGCCCCACTTCACACATGGACATTTGGTGGGTGTAGTGTTGTCTGGATCTGCATACAGGCCTGGCATCAGCACCTGTCATAGCTAGACAATGAAGGCACTTGTGAGCCCAGCAAGACCCCCGCAGTTCCAGTTCTCACTGCCCCATTCTCTTTCAATCTTTGTTTGTTCTCCAGCCTCACAAAAGTGGCAGATGTGCAGCAAACCGAACCACCTCTCTGGCTGCAATTGTCTACCTTTATTCTCTCCCAAGAATGCTTCTGGGCCCTTCTAGGTCATGGACCAGACTCATTATCTATTTATTTATTTAACATATTTGTATAGCTGCCCATCTCACTAAACGTGATTCTGGGCGGCGTACGACCAATAGTTAAAACAATATCACAACTGTTAAAATACTTTAAAAATTAAATAAAAAGATAAATGAGATAATAAAAACAAGATTTGACAATGAAGGTGGAAGATTATTGCAGTTTTGCCTAGCACTTCACAGTGAGCCTGCAGCCCTCATAAAGGTGTTTGCAAAAGTTGCAGCTCATCAGAGGCATGCTTGTTACGCTGCAGCTGCATAAAACAGAGGCATCTGATGAAGGGAGCTGCAGCTCAGGAAATTTTCTGCCTTTCAATAATTTTTTTTTTAGTCACAGAAGGTGCTGCCGCACCCATTCTGAATTCTGGGCCCTAGACTAACATGGTTCTCCTCCTACAGTGAGTTAAAGCAGTGTCTCTCTTCTTGAAGAGATCATCAGCAACTATTTCCATGAACTGAAGGCCTCTTCTCTGAAGCAAGAATAAGGGATCCAGTTCCGCAGGCCAGATCCCTCAAGAGCCAGATGATGGTATGGGAGATGGAGACCCTCCTGAAACTCAAGTTTACGGGAAGAAACTGCTTTATCTTGCCCAAACATTTCGCCTTTAGCAAAAGTGCAGGGGAGGCAAAGGAAATTCTGAAAACTATTCTTCAGATGCTGCATGTTCATATACCTAGCTATGTAATTGCGTAACTACATAGCTTGGCAGCCTGAGTGAAATGATCTGATCAAGCTTTGCTAACCATTTGTTTGTTTTCTATCCCGCCTTTATTATTTCTATAAATAACTCAAGGTGGTGAACATACCAAATACTTCTTCCTCCTCCTGTTTTCCCCACAAAAACAACCCTACTGGAACAGCATTCCCCCAGAGATACAGGCAGCGCCCACTTTCCCAGGGTTCCAGAAAGCCCTCTAGACACGGCTTTGGTCCCAGGCCTGGGGTTAATGTAGTTGATATCTATTGGTGGGGACCCTGTTGTATTTTTGTATTATTTGTACCATTCGTCGTTCTAGTACTTTTAGTCCATGCCCCTGTTTATGTGGATTTTAACTGTTTTACTGTTTTTTCTGGATTTTGTAAGCCACCTAGAGTCTTCTGGAATAGCAGGGCATATCAAATTGAATAAATTAATTACATATAAACTCACCCAAACCCCCAGCCATCAATTGCACTGGCAAATACTACATTCCCCTGATCTGGTGAAAAATAAAGGTGGGAATCATCTGTATACTCCAAGCCTGTGCTCCAGTCATAAACCTGGTCTCCATTAGTAGGATCAGAATTCAGCTGAACTTCCATGTCTTTCTCAGCTCTTTTTTCAAGGATTTGGGAGGTGAAGAGTGTAGCGGTGATTGCATTCACCTAGAAACAAAACCATGTCATTTATTTTACGTATGACGTTCCAGCTTCATGGCCTTACAGGCAGCTTAAAGTAAAAGTCTTAGCATAAATGGCACATTAAAATACCACAAAGATAGGAATTAAAGCTACTATAAAAGCCCTTATTCTATCAAAATTAAAGTACATAAAAAACAACCCACTCAATCTGCATTAATATATACTGGAAATACTACTGCTTTTTCCATTTTTATAAAACTGGGCCTTAGTGGGCCATTCTAAGTTATACCTTTAATTAAGAGTGGCCCTGCCCCTGTATTTTCTATACTGGCTCCTAGAGTCAGCACAATCACACAGGAGCGGCATCTTGGACCTTACAGGAAGGAATATATGGAAGAAAAGAGTCACACATCATTTTCCAGGTGTTTTTAATCCACTAACCTCCCTTTCTCCCTTTTTTTCACCTATTCTCCTTTTTGTTCTATTTCAGTTTGGAATTTTATTTATTTCTTAGATTTCAACGCTGCCTGTCTCCAAAATGACTCTGGGTGGCTTTTTAAAGAATGTATAACTTATATATTAAGAAAACATGAACACCCAGACAAAACCACAGTAATAACAACCAAAAAAATCACCAGGGACTTCCCAGACATTTTCGTTGCATTGATATAAATTAATAAAATTAGTATGGATGTGCATGCTTTTAATCAAAGCTGCTGCAGTTGGCTATGTCCCTTTTTCAAAGGGAGAATTATTTATCTGTCAGCCTTGCAAGGTAGACCAGACAGGAAACACAGCCAAATGAGCTAATTTTATTTTATTGTACGGTTACTGTCATGAGCACTGATGGTGAGCAGGAGGGGGCCCCTATCCAGGGGGGAAAACGCATGCATAGTATTGAGGAGTTAAGCAGCCATTCAAAGAGACACAGAACAGACCCGCCTTGACTTTTGGGGTTTATCTGTCTGGATTTTCCCATGCTTCTTCAGTTTGTTAGGATTTTCTGTCTTATGTAGCAGTAATAAACACTAGAGACCTATTCCTCATCTCAGCGTCGTTCCTGACTGTTAGGACAGTTACATTGACAGAATCTTGCAAGTCTGAAAGTACATTCATCGCCCCCCACTCCTTTACAGCCCAAGAAACTAGTTAGGGTCCCTCTGAGCTGCTTCCCCCGCCCCCATTCCTGCTGCTGGCTAAGTTGCCTTTTATCTGACTGTTCCCTTGGCTGCATCTCTTCACCCTGTCTCCCAAGGTCTTTCCCACATATCATTACATCTACAGCTATTTTTTTTTCCAAGAAGAGACATGGCTAGTTGTAGGGATTCTACAATTAAAGAGAGTATTAATATTATTGAGAGTCAGTTTGGTGTAGTGGTTAAGGTACCAGACTAGAAACTGGGAGACTGTGAGTTCTAATTCTGCCGTAAGCACAAAGCCAGCTGGGTGCCTTGGCGCCAGTCTCTCTCTCTCAGCCCTTGGAAGGAGGCAATGGTAAATCACCCCTGAAAAACCTTGCCAAGAAAATTGCAAGGGGTAATCCAGACAGTTGCCAGGAGTCAAAACCTGACTCAACGGCATTAAAAAAAAGATTAAAGCTTAACTAATGCATCCTTCACCCACTAGATAGTGTCTAGATATTCAGAGTGGGATCCTGGCTGGGGGTTTCATGAGTTGCAGGTTCAACATATTTGGAGCAAGCCACCTTATCCCAATACAGACCATCAGGATAATTAAGGAGACAACCCACACTCTCAAGTGCTGTGAGAATTTACAAGAAGTCAGTACAGTTGCTTCAGAGGTGATAGCAATGTAAACTCCATGATTAGATTTCCTTTTCTAAATGATGGTATCTTCTTTTATCAGATTCAATTTCTGAATGTCTTAAAGGAACTTCCATATAAGTCTTTATTACAATAGTCCAAATGGGTTCATACAAAGCCTATGGTTTACCCTTGGCTTTTTTCACTCTACAATTAGGCCAGATTCACAAATAGCTCTAAGCTATTTACTTTTAGTTGAGTGTGGTGTAAAGTAAGGCGATTGCGATTCATTCAAAAGCAGCACTGAGCAAGTCACACCTTCACTTGAACTGTTCACCAGAGCTTATTCTCTCTGCTGTGTAGAAATACAGTACAGCAAATCAAACACTGGGAGAAGAAACTCTCTTACCTGTTCCAAGATGATCTTAAGGTGAGAATATGCTTCCTGAGGGGTAAATTTGAGTTCCAAGATAAGGCGATCTATTTTATTAATCACCAGGACTGGACGGATATTCTCCAGCCAAGCTTGACGCAACACTGCATGTGTCTAAGACAAAACAAAATGTGTTGACAGAAGGTTGTGAAATAATATACACAAATAGGGATGTGTGGCACTTTGGGTCTGAAGCTGAAAAGATGCTTTGGACTGAGCATGGGCACACACATCAATGCCTCTTTTCTGGAGTTCTCACAGTAGCCGTGCAATGCCAGGAAAGTATGTATTTGAGTTAAGGAGGTACCACCAGGGTGTGACAAGAGGCTCAGAGAGGGCACTGGCTCCCTGTGAGTTTCCTTAATTCATACACTTATATTCCTGGGCCTTCACGGCTACTGAGTCAGCCTAGAAAAAGATGCAGCATCTTGAAAGAGATGCCAACAGGTGCATCCATGCCCGTTCTGTAATTCTACGACTAAGAAGTACTGCAGATCTCTATAAACAAAACTTATCTTACAGATAACAATGGCCTAGCTTGAACTAAAGCATGGATGACAGCAGACATAAACGCACCATTCTATTACATTCTCTCACACATTTCCTTTATTATAAACACACACATAATAGTCATCAAGTAAAAATTAAAACATAAAAGTTAAAGTTAGCATCTAAAAACACGCCTCTTGAAAATGTGAGTACAGACATTTGTGCTTTTCAGCTTATAAATCAACATTACAAATCATACTTGGATTGAGAACCTGCCCTAGTTCATGTTAAAATCCAACAGACGTGAAAGACCAGTCTTATTGATATTTTATTATTTATTACTGCATTCATAGCCCACTTTTGATTGTTTCAACATTCAAGCCAGCTAAAAATAATGCAATACAAAATATAACATAGAACCAAATTAATGCAGTTAAAAACCAAAACTGCAATCAGCTATCCAAATAACCAACAATTCAAAGCTTCGCAAAAGTGATATAGTTTCACCATATTACTAAATACATGGGAGCCAAATACAATTCTTTATAACACTCATTCCATACCCTGCAAGCCACATAGGAAAAGGTCCTTTCTTACAATTGTTGAGTTTTTGGTGGGACATTTTCACAAGGGCCTTTCCTGCTGATCCAAGTAACCAGGCAGATTCACAGCAGGAGAGACACCTCTACAAATAATTAGACCTTAAATAGCTAAGCATCCTGAACATAAATTGTTCCTTCCATGTGCAGGTTGAAGGTTGAAAGTCATCAATTAGGAAACTTAGTTTATTTTCCCCTCCTATATCCAAAGTATCTTGCTTTCCAATACCTGTGGGCAGACTCCTTCCACGGCATCTACTACAATGATGCAACCATCACAAAGTCTGACAGCTGTGGACACTTCTGAAGAGAAATCTACATGGCCAGGGGAGTCTATTAGATTGATGAGATGTTCGTGATCATCTAGAATCCAAGAAAAAAAAAAGTTAAAAGACAAGTATTTTAGAAGCGAAGCCAGAAAGCAGATGAACAGCCACTGAACAGATAAATGTGTCTGAATTTCAAGCTCATGTATTTTCCACCAGATAGTATGGCAGAAAGTTTAAAGTTTCTGTTTGCAGTCAACTATAGTTTGATAGTGGTTTGAATTAATATATTCTGTGTTTGTGCAAACTGTATTTTCCTATTTCACTAACTATGCAACTTCAAACTTTCACCCTGACCTT
Organism: Candoia aspera; assembly: GCF_035149785.1. Lineage (NCBI taxonomy): Eukaryota > Metazoa > Chordata > Lepidosauria > Squamata > Candoiidae > Candoia > Candoia aspera. The sequence goes on along the minus strand of NC_086165.1, from coordinate 11,346,416 downwards.
TATTCTTCACTGCTCATCCATTTAAGAACTCTCAGTGGTTTTAAACAATAACAACAACAGATCATTATTTCATTTGAAGAGGCCATATAATAAGTAGCATAGTAGGAAACTACCAATTAAAGCCTGATTTCAGTGAGACTATTTCATGATCATGCAGGATTTTACAGTTCAAAAGCACACAGAGTATGGGCTTAATTCCTTTACCTTTCACAAAGAGCAATGAAATTGCACTTGATTTCATTGTGATACCTCGAACCTGCTCATCTTCTCGGCTATCCAAATACCTCAGCTGTATGAATGAAAATAACAGAAAATTTGTTTCCTCATCTCATTTTACAAGTTTTCATGAGAAAATATTAACACATTCAAAATAAAAGATTGGAAATGTATAAATCTACCTTTCCTGCCAATCTTCTGGATATTATTCCATTGCTAGAAATGAGACAATCAGCTAAAGTTGTTTTGCCTAGAAAAAGCAATAGAGAAAAAGAAATATACTATTAAATCCAAAATATATAAGGAAGAAAGTTAAAGCAATGTAATGATATTTTATTTCTTTTTTATCCCACCTTTATTTTTGGTCAAGCCAAGGCAGCATACATACTTAATGCTCCTGCCTACTATTTTCCCTACAAAACCCTGTGAGGTGGGTTGGGCTAAAAGAGAGTGGCTGGCCCAAAGTCACCCAGCTGGCTTTCATGCCTAACGGAGGACTAGAACTCACCATCTCCTGTATCTTAGCTACTATACCAAACTGGGTCTCCTATTTTTTGTTGTTTATTCGTTTAGTCGCTTCCGACTCTTCGTGACTTCATGGACCAGCCCACGCCAGAGCTTCCTGTCGGTCGTCAACACCCCCAGCTCCCCCAGGGACGAGTCCGTCACCTCTAGAATATCATCCATCCATCTTGCCCTTGGTCGGCCCCTCTTCCTTTTGCCTTCCACTCTCCCTAGCATCAGCATCTTCCCCAGGGTGTCCTGTCTTCTCATGATGTGGCCAAAGTATTTCAGTTTGGCCTTTAATATCATTCCCTCAAGTGAGCAGTCTGGCTTTATTTCCTGGAGGATGGACTGGTTGGATCTTCTTGCAGTCCAAGGCACTCTCAGAATTTTCCGGGTCTCCTATTTACTCCTACCTTAATATGCAACTTCCCTGATCTAGCACTAATCAAAATACCAGCTAATGGAGTTACACCCTGCAAAACATATTCAATATCTACTGACTACCAACAGTTGCGAGCATTATAAACTTTTTTTTTTTTTTTGCAGACAACTCAGAAAAATACTTGTTGAAAGGAGGGTTTTTCTTTTTTTAGCCCAGAAAATCCAATACCCTCCTCAGTGTAGGAATTAAAATTAACGCAGCCCCAAAAAGAGAAGGCTGCACTATAGCTCCAGCCTGTTTGAAAATATGTAGTTAAAGAGGACAAAACAAGCAAAATACCCACAAGAACTTCATCCATATGGCAATTTGTTTTTATGCCAGGCTTCCTCTGAGACAGCATACCAGCTGTTCTCTAGAGACACACTTTAAAAGTCAATTTAAGACCAACAATATACACAATTAAAAACAAAGATTCACTCGAATATACCCATAATTCATGAGTTGTTCTTTAGAGTGGAGGCCATGTCTCTTACCATGGTCTACATGAGCCAGTATACAAATATTCCTGATGCAGGCAGTGTTTTGCTGAAGTCCAATTGTTTTATTCGAGCTAGCAAGAACCATGGTTTGATGTTTTGCTGGAAGGAAAAGCATTTCATACTGAAAACAGCAAGATGCAAACTTTTAAAAAAAACTGCAGATGTTTAATTTAAATTCAGTTCTTAGCTTTCTAAATAGGTAAGGAATGTATATGCTATGCTATATTTAAATGAATCTAGTTTTGCCCTGAAGCACAGTCACTCTGATATTATAATCAACAATGTGTATTCATCTTTCATGAAAAAAAAAAACTTGAATACTGAACTAACAACCACTAACACTCATATTTCATGTTTTCCATACTTATATATTTAAAATTGCATAATAAAAAATACTTTCTGCCACTTGAACCTTTCTTTTACTCCAGAGCTGCTTCTGGCATCTCACTGTTCTGATTCTTTTCAGCCACCACAGCATCTTAAGGGAGCTGTCAAACAGGTGTTAGAGAGATGAGCTCAGCTCTTCCAAAAACACAAGACAACTGCAGAAAGCAAAATTATTCCTCTAGCATGAAAGGCATACCTCATTTTCAAAGCCAAACCAATTAATTACTACCCTATAATTGTGATTCATTAAAAGCCTCACCTTACACAAAACCTAGTTAATTTCATCTTTGGGGGTTGAGGTGAAAGAGAAAAAACTGGGTTGCAATGTCACCTGAGGTTACATTATACATTTATTAGAGACACTGAAGAATAGATAAAGGACCCCTTAAAAGGGTGAGGGGAGAGAAAGCAGAGGTGCCTTCCTGATGCTCTGGACTACAATTTCCATCAGGCCCAGCCACTACAACCGATCCTCGGAATTAATTTGGATTAAACCCACGCAAAGCTGGTGTCAGACTATTTGGAATCAGGCAGCAAACAAAGAAGCACGCACAGATAAATAAATAAATTCAAATAAATACATTCGAATAAATAAATTAAACTTATTTAATTTTGGGAGGCCACGAGGGCTCTCTTGGAGCCACCGTGCAGAGAAACACACCATACCAAAATAGTTATTATCACCCCTTTTCTCAGAGGGGCTCCAACGTGGCCCCCTGCCCTCATTTCACCCCGCAACAACCCCGCCAGGGAAGTCAGACGGCGGGTGGGGACTATCGGAGCTCTCCCGGGCGAGGCAAGGGATGAACTTGGCGTCAGGTTGGGAGCCAGGCATCCAAACCGCCTCGCTCTCTCCCAAAGGAAGCTCCCCACCCGATCCCGCTGGAAACAGCCGGACTCACCTCCGTGGCGCCCAATATCCGCCTCAACAGACCCCAACCGGAACTCCGCCTAGACCGCCGCTCCGCGCGACTTGAAGGAGATGGGCGGAGCGGCTCCAGCCCGGACTCCGCCCCCCCGTGGGTTGCGCGAGTACGGGGGCCGGGAGGGGACGAGCACGCCGAGCAGGTTGCTAAGCGACGGGGCGCTTCCCTAGTTACCGAGCGCAGGAGGAGGCGAAGGCGGCTGCGGGGAGACGGGAAGATGAAGCAGCCGCGGTGCTTGTGCCAGATTTGCACTTGTGGGTAAGAAGGTGGCGAGGAGGAGAGGGCTCCTTAAAGGGCGGGAACGGCGGTTCTCGATAGCCTCCTTGCCTGCGCCGCAGAGAGTCTCGGGGCCGTTCACACATAACGCGTTCCCTACACGGGTGCGCGCGGGAGGACCCTCGCGATGCGGCTCTTTCTTGGGGGGGGGGGTGCCATTCGGGCCAAGGCGACTTGGAATCCCCGTCCAGCGCTCGGCCGCGCTTTTTCCTTTCAGCCCGAGCGACTTTAAGGGGCTGTTGTGCTTGTCAGTATAAAAATGGAATAAAAAAAACAACCGCTCTTGCCCTTCCGCCAAGTTACTTGGATGGGAAGGGGATTATGCCCGTTTTATCCTCCTGACCATCCTGTGAAATACATGAGCCCTGCTTCCTTCATTCATTTGACTCATTTGTCCAGAGTCATTGGGAATCAGACAGCATATAGATTTAATTTGTTGTTGTTGTTGTTGTTGTTGTTGTTGTCACCTGCCTTTTGCCCAAGAAGGCACACAGAGCACTCCTTCCTCCCCTATTTTTCTGCACAACACCCCAGAGGGGTAGACTGGGCTGAGGAAATGGCCGGCCAAAATCACCAATGAGCTTCCATGGCTAAGGGTGGATTTGAAACTGGGTCTCTCAGATTCTCATCCAAAACCTGAACCACAACAGCATTCAGGTTTGTGTTTTAACTGTGTATGCTGCCCAGAGTCACATGTGTGAGATGGGAAGCTATATAAATTCAATGAATAAGTAAATAAATTCAGGCTGTCAGTTTGCAGCCTTCTTCAGCCAGGAGCCCTCCAGAGGATGGCAAGGTCCACCCCTTGAGTCAGCAGAGCCTGGGATGGTGCAGTCTGGGCACCAGGTTGTGGCACTGCAGAGACCAACATCCGAATCCATGCTCAGCCATGATTCATGAAGTTGCTCAACAATAAGTCTGCCTTGAAGCTGAAAGACCTTTCTGAAAAGAAAAGAAGAGGAACAGCCAAAGCAGGTAGAATGTAAAGAGGGTTTCTGGGGGAATCAGAGAGGTTCCAGTAGATCTCCAAGTGTGTCTGACTTCAACAGGAGCAAGCGGGGAAGGGAGATTTCGGCCATAGCTGCTTCACCTCGACTCTTTATTTTCATGCCCATATTCCTCATCTGTGACATAGGAATCCTAACAAGTTACTTTTGGCTATATCTTTGTTGATGAACCATTTCAGAGTAATCCCCCATCTCTTGTAACTCATGCATAGATTTGGACTCTTGTTTCTTTCTTGCCTGTCACTAGTGTTAAAATCTCATGTCCAAAGTTTTTTACCTGCCGTGGACATGATCAGTTGGTGCATGAAACTCACTGGTGGGCATAAAAACCCCAAGAGCCTAGAGCTACATTTACATACATGTGTTGTAGGGATAGGTGATATGGTGGCCATGAGCATTAGCGTGTCCTAGACATTCAATGTCCACTAGGCTAACCAGATAGATAGATAGATAGATAGATAGATAGATAGATAGATAGATAGATAGATAGATAGATAGATAGATAGATAGATAGAATAGGAAGTAGCAAAGCAAAGCACCATGCTCTAACTTCATAATTACTTGCAAGAATGTCTTGGGCCCCATAAAGGTCCCACTGGGTTGATAGAAACCATTCTGGGAGGCTACTTTACTTCTGCTCAGTGGGTGTTTTGTGATCGGCCATGCCCACCATGGCTTCTGTTTTATGAATTGGCAAGTCTCCTACTGCAGTCATTATGTGAGTATGTTTACCTTATGTTTTCAAAATGCCAATGCTCCCCAAGCTGAAAACATTATTTACTTGTGGTATGCAGTAATGAAAGTGCAGAAACTGAATGATACTAACATTGGGGAATGTCATATGTTCCACAGTATGTCTTGGAGATTGGGTGGCACCTATTCCATGTCACTCTCTAGTGTCCCATGAACGTTCCAGGGCATGCTGGGCTGCTATAAGAAAACAGCTTATGTACATTGGAACATTTCTTTTAAGCACAAAACCAAATGGCTCCCATGAAGCTAAAAATCCCCAGAGGAGATTGTCCATTGTACAGTTCTGCACTGTGACCATGTTGCCTTGCACTTGGGTTGGCATGTTCCTCTGCTTCCTCTATTTTTATTTATTTATTTATTTATAAATTTATTCACTGCCCATCGCCCCCTCATGATATAATCTGTTCATCGATTATTCAAGACAGCTACAGCAGAATTACTCATCCTTGAAAAAGGCCTGACAGCTGCAATTCTTTCTCCATCACCATTTTACACTTGTTTCTTTTGGCTCCAAAGATATACCTGGGAACAAAAGCATCCACCCTGAATGTGATATTGTGTTTCTGTGTGTAGTACACACTTTAAAAACAAAACAGAACACATAGCAACAGGTGTGTGTGTGGATGGGTAATAGTAGTTGAGATTGTAGCTAGTGGGAACAAAGATTATTTCTGTCTTTGCTGTGGACCTGATGAAAATCTCGCCACTGGAATTGCTTATTGGCATCAAAAGTGGATTTCCTATCAATATAAATACTAGCTTTAGAGAAGGAGTAATGACAGGATAATAGCAAAAGAGGAAATAATTAAATTTCTGTGCCTGTGCATACACATATCCAGCAAATATTATTTATATAAACATTAGAATCAAAGTCATTCATATTTAGTTTTGCCTTGAGGACCATTAGCTGTTACTGAGAGTAAATTGTTTTGGATCTAGAGATATATGACTGTTACAAAATCAGCTGTAGACTTTTCTGTTCCTACATCTTTATTTTCTCAATAGGCTCTAGAAAATATGGTTTTAAAAAGTTGCCTCTCAGTCTTCAATATATGCATGTTTATGAATGATTCTTGCATTTTCATTTTGAAGGAAATTGAGCCTTCCAATGGATACTTGTGGGAACTGGTGGCTAGGAGCCCAAATCCTTGAAACTTGCCCAAGGAGCCCAGATGGGGTTTAATGTAATTTCTCTCACATGCCAGTCTTCCATGTCACATGGCTCACTGCTTTTGGAACTAAAAAGGGGTTTCAACAACAGGTTGGGATATGGGAGTCAGCTGTTTAAACAAACAAAATATAAAAACAAGTTACAATGTGAATCAGCTCCCTGGATCCTGGCCAATATAAACATTGAATGACATGACACTGGAAGAGGCAAGAGAGCTTAAAGCTAAACAGATTTTTTTTTTCAGATTCTGTGATGAAATACCAGAGAACAAAAGCTCTGTGAAACAGGCTTACAAACAAATGATTTGCAAAATAAACATTATCAACAGTTTTCTAGTCAATAAAATCTCAAGTCAGTATTGATTTAAGCATTGATATGCTTTCATAACAGCACTATTTGTTTCAATGGGGAATCTTGTTGCTTAGGACCTGTTACCTGGGGAATTGAGCCATACACAAATTAAGAGTCACTAAAAAAAAAAAAGGAAAATGTATAAAGTAGTTATGTAAGTAGTAAGAGAAGTGTAATCTTTCATCTGATAAAAGTTTTGTATGTATGATTACATCACCTAATAAAGACTAAGGCTGAATGCACATAGGTACATTCTTTCTGTGAGAAATGCCTTCTTCCTAATCAATTGAGATGGCTGTGATTTTTCTAAGTTCATCACAACTAAAAGCACTCATGTGTATGACATGCATTCTAAGCTGAATAGTCATCTGTGTAACCCCAACTGAACTCAGTGGCACCTATTTCTGATTCACGGTGTATCATTAAAGTAGTTTAACAGCCATCCCTCCTTCAAAAGAATTGCAGTACTGTATTTGTTGAGGTTTTCCTACTAATAGATTATTGTGCCTAGTCATTTTGGCTGAGTGAAAAAGGTTGCAAGTGATTGTCTCCTCTCACGTGCTTCATGCAAAATAGCCTGGGGGGAGGACCTGCCCGGACTTGTTCTTCACTTCTTCTTTTTCTCTCTGCTGGAAATGTAGCTCAGCAAGGCTTGCTCCAAAGGGAGCTAAGTACTTTAAATGTTTTGCTTTTGTTTTTGCTTTCTGTAAATAAATTATTTTTATAGAAATGCTTGGTGTGTGACTTTTTTGACCTCTCCTGGGCTAAAGGCTTTCCCAGCATCTGCAACAGGTTATGTGCCCAGTAAAACAGCCCAGTAAAACCCAGAGAGAAAAGAGAGATCAACTCCACACCTCATGCACAATTTAAAGGCAGGTAGCAAAGACCTGTGAAGATTTTCTTTGGAGCCACCTGGAGATTTTCCAGCAACTGCCGGTCTGCAGGACTTAGAAGCTAGCTGAGGTGACTTGCAAAAGAAGGAAGAAGCCATGGCTACCTCCCAGCCCTCAGCAATGCCTCTGGAGCGCCTATCAGAGACCAACTATTTGAATTGGGCCCTGAAGATGGAAATGTATCTTCGCAGAGAGGATCTTTGGCTGCCAATTGGTGAGCAAACCCCCCAAAATCCCAATGCTGAATGGCTGAGACAGGATGAGCGGGCTAGAGCCACCATTATCTTGGGAGTTGAGGACAATCAGCTAGTCCACGTGCGAGGCATGCAGTCTGCAAAGCAACTTTGGGACGCTTTGAGAGACTTATATGTAAAGGCAACAGCAGGGAGTAAAGTTACTCTGACGAAAAAGCTGTACAGAGCCTACCTTGCAGAAGGAGATAGCCTTCCTGAGCACCTGCATTATATTCAGCAGCTGTTTGTTGAGTTGCAGGAGAGAGGAATAGAATTTACACCTCTCACAAAATCCTATATCCTCCTGTCCTCACTAAATGAAACGTGGGACACGCTGATTTGTACCCTGGAGGCTATGCCTGAAGCAGACCTCACCCCATCGTATGTTACACAGCGCTTACTCGCTGAATGGGAGAAGAGAGAGGAAAGATCCCCCCCCATCTCTTCTGGAAAGCTGCAAGACCAGAAAATGAGGGAAAAGAAGGGAAAGGAACCTGAGGCCACAGCACTAGCCAGCCAGCGATGCTTCACTTGTGGTTCAGCTGGACATTTGCAAAGAGACTGTGCCATGAGACCCAAGAGTAGAAAGACAGAGCAGAAGAACACAAGGGCAACACAGAAGAAGGCTCTTCAGACAACCCAGATTGCACAGGTTGCTGAGAAGGGTAATTCTGATGTATGGGTGTTAGATTCTGGGGCCAGTTGTCATTTATGTAATTGTAAAAGCTCTTTTGTGTCACTGTCTAAAACTGAAAGACAAAGTGTATCTTTGGCTGATGGGTCTGTCACCAAAATTATGGGACAAGGTGACTTGTATTTATCCTGCTTAGGAGAAACTGTAAAAGGTGTGTTGTATGTGCCAAATTTACAATCAAACCTTTTATCTGTGGCACAATTGGCTGCAACAGGGTATATCATAACATTTAAGAAAAATGGTTGTGAGATACGTAAAAATGGGAAATTGTGTGCTACTGGTATGTTAAAAGACTCCTTGTACATTGTGCAAAATGCAAGGAAGCCAAGCTGCAAGGCTGCAGTTGGCAACACACCATATCATGACCAATGTGTACACCTGATGCACAGGAGACTTGGTCATGCTAATTACAAGTATATAGCACAAATGCCACAGCTGTGTGCTGACCTAAAGATAAAACCCTGTAATAAGTACTTAGACTGTGTAGTTTGCAAAGAATGCAAAACACTAAAAGCTCCTGTGAGTAAGCACAGTGACAGAGTTACAACTAGACCTTTGGAAATTGTACACTCTGATATTATTGGTCCTTTTGCTCCAAGTCTTGGACAAGCAAGGTATGCAATGACCATCATTGATGATTTCTCAAGATACACATTTATCTACATCTTAAAACATAAAGATGAGGCATTTGAGAAATTTAAAAGTTTTGTGACATGGGCAAATGGAAAATTCCCTAGGCCTGTATCTGCACTCCAATGTGATAGAGGAGGAGAATACCTTTCTCACAAATTCAGAAGGTTCCTAGTGGAAAAAGGGATAGAACAAATTCTTTCTAACCCGTACACCCCTCAGCAAAATGGTGTTGCTGAAAGAAAGGGCAGAACCTTGCAAAATGCGATGGAATGCATGTTAAAAGATTCACGATTATGTTTTAAGTTCTGGGGAGAAGCTTTATCGACTGCTTGTTATGTTCAGAACAGGTTGTATAACTCTATGATTCAGGACACTCCATTCCATTTGTTTTATGGTGTGAAACCAAAGGTAAGCCATCTTAGAGTGTTTGGTAGCACTGCATGGGTTCACATTCCAAAACAGCAGAGAAGGAAAGGAGGCCCCACAACAAAGAAAGCCATCTTTGTTGGCTATGAACAAAGCCAGAGGAGCTACAGGTTCATAATGGGAGAGAAATTAATAATTAGCAAAAGCGCTTCTTTTGCTGAACAAAACTGGGGGAGATTAAATTCTAGCTCTCCAGTTGAACTGACCACCACAAGAGAACAGCAAGGACTTGCTGATGGTGATCTTTTGCCTGATGAGGACATTAAACCAGAAAAGCAAATTGAAGATCTGTCTGATGAGATAGATGCTTCTCAGGAAAGTGATAGGAGTCAAAATTTAAGCCCTGTATTACCTCGCAGATCTCAGAGGAGTAATAAAGGCGTTCCTCCATCACGTTTTCAGGCTGAAACAGTAAAGGCTTTTCACATATTCACAGAACCTGAGTCTTTAGAACAAGTGAATGCTTTACCACCTGAGATTGCACAAAATTGGCATTCTGCCATGCAACAGGAGTTAGCATCCTTGAAAGAAAATAAAACATGGAAACTGGTAAATCTACCTCCCAATGAACGCTGTCTGGGTTGTAGGTGGGTTTTCAAACTGAAAAGGGATGCTGATGGCAAAATCCAAAAATATAAAGCAAGGTTGGTTGCAAAAGGGTTCACTCAAAGGAAAGATTTAGACTTTGACAAGACTTTTGCACCAGTTACTAAAGGTGAATCAATTAGATTACTGTTAAAAGTTGCTGCACTCAAGGGAATGTCAGTTAACCACTATGACATTCAAACTGCATTTCTTTATGGTGATTTAGACCACAGATTATACATGCAGCAACCCCCTGGCTATGAAAAAGGGGAGAATCTAGTCTGTGAACTGCAGAAGTCAATCTATGGGTTAAAACAAGCTGCTAGATCCTGGAACCAAAAAGTAGATGAAAAACTGCAGAATTTTGGTTTTGAAAAAGGAAAAGCAGATCCCTGTGTATATATGAAGAAGGACAAACAAGGCTGTATGTATCTGTGCATTTATGTTGATGATTTGCTGCTATTCACATCAACAGAAAAACAAAGGCTTGATTTTGAAGCCTGCATGAAAAGCCATTTCATATTAAAAAGCCTTGGAGTTGTGACCAATTACCTAGGTTTGGAAGTACACAGAGACAAGGATGGTAGCTTTCTGTTAAACCAACGTAGTAAAATTCAAAAGCTCCTAGAAGATTTTAATATGCAAGACTGTAAACCAGTCTCTACTCCGATGATAATAGATTTTCAGAAAGATACAGGAGAAACTCAATTAACTGAGGCAGAGAACTATAGATCTGCAATTGGAAGTTTACTGTACATTGCAAATCATTCTCGCCCAGATATCTCAAATTCTGTGGCCATTTTAAGTAGACAGGTAGAGAAGCCTACATCTACTGGAAAAGCAGCATTGAAGAGGTTAATGAGGTATTTGCAAGGAACAAAGAATTATTGCCTGATGCTAAATGCCTCTGGAACTGAGAAATTGCAGGCTTTTGCCGATTCTGATTGGGGAGCAGATGTCAGTGACAGAAAATCCACTTCTGGGATTTTAATTCAATTTGCTGGATCTAGCTTAGGCTGGCATTCTAGAAAACAAACACTTGTTGCTCTTTCCACTGCAGAAGCAGAGTTTTATTCTCTAACACAAACCTGTAATGAGGTTACATGGTTTAAACATTTGTTAAAAGACATAGGCATGGAAGTGAACCAGCCTATAACTGTTTATGAGGATAATCAAGCTTGCATTGCTATGGCAAAATCTGAAGCCTGCAGAAGTAGAACAAAACATATCGATATTAGATATCAATATATCAAAGATATGATAAGCAAAGGAGAAATAATGTTAAAATATTGTGAATCAAAAGACATGATTGCTGATATTTTAACCAAACCTCTTCCTGTACCAAGACACAAAGAGTTGTCAGAGAAGATTGGTTTGCAACTTAATCTATAGTGTAAAAAGGGGAGTGTTGAGGTTTTCCTACTAATAGATTATTGTGCCTAGTCATTTTGGCTGAGTGAAAAAGGTTGCAAGTGATTGTCTCCTCTCACGTGCTTCATGCAAAATAGCCTGGGGGGAGGACCTGCCCGGACTTGTTCTTCACTTCTTCTTTTTCTCTCTGCTGGAAATGTAGCTCAGCAAGGCTTGCTCCAAAGGGAGCTAAGTACTTTAAATGTTTTGCTTTTGTTTTTGCTTTCTGTAAATAAATTATTTTTATAGAAATGCTTGGTGTGTGACTTTTTTGACCTCTCCTGGGCTAAAGGCTTTCCCAGCATCTGCAACAGTATTGGGGTCTATGAGAGCCAGTCTGGTGTAGTGGTTACAGCACCAGAGTAGAAACCGAGAGACTGTGAGTTCTAGTCCTGTCTTAGGCATGAAGCCAGTTGGGTAACCTTGGGCCAGTCCCTCTTGCTCAGTCCTAGGAAGGAGGCAATGGCAAACCACTTCTGAAAAGCCATGCCAAGAAAACTGCAGGGACTTGTCCAGGCAATTGCCAGGAGTCAACACTGACTCGAAAACATAATGAAAAAAAAATGGGGCTGTGAATCTGTAACTGAGGCTTAGTATAGTCTCCAAGCTTCAATTCCCAAGACTCACTCTTGGGAAAGCCACAGTAATGACTATGGTATACTAAAACTGCTTTTCTTTCTTAGTATAAGCATGCGTAATACCATTTACAAATTAAAGGGCAAGGGACTCTACAAATGCTACAGTCTTATTAGTTTTGCATGTTTGGTCTAGTGGTTAAGGCAATGGACTAGAAACCAGGAGACTGAGAGTTCTAGTCCTGCCTTTAGGCATGCAAGCTGACTGGGTGACCTTGGGCCAGTCCCTCTCTCTCAGCCCAACTCACCTCCCAGGGTTGTTGTTGTGGGGGAAATAGGAGGAGGAAGGTATGTTAACCACCTTGAGTTGTTTTGAAAAAAATAATAAAGGCAGGATAGAAAATAAACAAAATTGCAAAAATCTGGGCAACCACTGGATGACAGCAAAGAGATACTGGAAACCCCAACACTCAGCAGCCCTCTAGAGGTGATCTTGATGCACAGCCCCAATCTAGTATCTCTAATATAAAAAGGATCCAGATGAAGAAGATGAAAGGGGGTGGGGGGAAAGTATTTTCTGAACAACAGAAGGATAAAATTTGTTTAAAGAATGCAAACTCTGGCCAAGGTTTGTGAAAGGAAATTTCAAAGGCGTTGTTTTAAATTATAAAAATGGTTCTGTAAATGTATTTGGGCAATGTAAATTACAGCTCTCATATGAATATAAAGAGATGCTGTCTTGTTTTAAAACCAGGCATCACTTACATTTGACTGTGGGATGTTTCCATAATGAGATGTAAATATCTAACTGAATTTGGAAAAATATCATTTATGAAATTGCCTTTCTAGTTGCTTAAATAAACAGTTCTTACTTACATGCATAGCCCAGAGCCCAGTTGCCTTCCTGATACCACTGTCAACAAGTCATGGATTTTTGGCCTTCAGAAGTGCTGGACAATCTGAGCAATAGCCAGACACACTCCTAGCCAATTCCAAAGAGCTGTGTTTGTTCTTAAGTGGGAACACAAACTGCACAAAACAGCAGAACTTATAATGGATCCAGTTTCCCTTGTTTAATTCATATTAGCATTTGCTCTCTTTTTTTCATCATATTCCTCTTATGCTGCCACTGCTTTGCATTTTAGGGCATGGCATGGCAAGATGATGATACCACAAGGACATGGATATCTTTATGAAGGCTCCTGTGCTGTGTGCTGGATTGAGCACAGATCCATTCAGTTCAGTGTCAATTTCCAGAGGCCATAACTAAGCTCTGGGTGCCATGTTTGTCCAGTTGACAGCTTTGGTATTTGTTATATCAGTTTTCCCTATCTTGCTGTCCTGGGAATGGAAGTCTAAAACTATGCTGCATGTTTCTTGACACAGGGATTGGGTTAGGGTGAGCTGTTTGCCTCACAAACCTGGAACAGATCTACAGCTAAAACATTTGATTTGGAATAGTTAAGGGTCATGGAGAAAATCTATCTATCTATGTGGTTGCTAGGAGTTGAAAACTATTTGATGGTAAATAATCAGTCAATCAATCAAGGGATGTGAAGGAAAATTAGCATGCTTGTAAAGTCACACAATTCCCTTGCATTCAAGGGTTGTCCAAGTACAATATCTTATCTGGAATACCGTGCCTTAACTACCTAGCCTGTTCGGCTTTTAAGACTAGTTTTGCATTTATGTATTCACCTGTTAAAGATGCCTAAGCGTTTCACCCTAACAGAAGTCTATTTCTTAACGGTGACAGAGAGAACGTAAGGTCCATAACCTAAGTATTCCTACTCCTGTAATTCCTAATCCCCAGGTTTATTCCTGCTGACTTATTTACGGATACGTAAGCTTTCTGTTCAGGAACACGAGCAGCTTATAAATCATACTGATACACAGTCACTTTCACAAAATACAAAAATCTCACTCAACCAGGGAGGTCAATAAGTGACTTTGGGTCAGTCACTATCTTTGATCCCAACCTAACTCACAGGTTTATTATTGAGAGAATAAAATACAGTAGAGGAATTTCTTTGTAACAAAGCCATGTTGGCTGTTTTTCATTTTAGATGCACTCAACTTTTCACCTTAAGAGAGTTGCTATTATCCTAAGCAATTACATGAAGGGTTTCAAATCTGCAGTGAAACTTAATAAATTCATTTTTGAAACATAAAGTACTATTAACACTGAAATCACATGTGCTTTACTCAAAAATAATGGTAATTTATATTGGTGTCATGGAAAAAGACAAAAGATAAGTTAAACTACAGCTTTCAAATTTTTCCAAAGTGTTAGACAGTTGAAAATAATAGAGATCTAAGAAGATGAGATTTAGACTTCTAAAAACTACTTTCAGAATAAAAAATTGACAGAATGTATAAAGGTGAAAGAGAGAGGAAGATGAAGGCAAGAGAAAGAGAGGAAACAGGGAGAATGGTGACTGGTTGACCTCCTACTGATGTCACAATTCATCGCATCTCAAACAGTAAGTCATTCCTTGACAACTACAGAGGAATAAGCAACCATACAAGGAGGTGAGATCATTTTGATGACAGGGTATTTAGTGAATGTTTTAAGTTGTTTCCATGAATGTAACTGTAGCTAAAAGTGACCGTAGATAAGCTGTCAAAATCATGAGAACAAAATGCAGTGGGATCCAAAAGACTGGTTTAATGGTGCCATAAATCTTCAGCCATGGTCTGCCTAATCAGATGTCTGTATCAGAGTTACTGAACTCCTGACCTATGAGGCAAAGATAAATGAAATAGAGAGAGAAGCAGAGGTCACTTTATCTTACGCCTCAAACCTGGCACAGTCTGCTGCTTGAACCCCAATCCTGATGACAGCTCTACAAACAGCCTTCTGTTGAAAAGCCAGTAATCATGTTGGGCATAGATTTAAGACATTCACATTCAAATCCCAGCTCAGCCTCCAGGCTCATTCTTCATCAGTCTGTCCTCCTTCCATAACATTACTCTGAGGATAAAATATGTGGAAAAGACGATACTAACTACACTGCCCTAGGCCCCTTAAAAAATAATATGTCCAATGAAAATCTACTATATCATTTTTTAGCCCTGTGCTTACTCTGCGAGGCCAGGAGGTAGCTCAGATTCCCTTCTTCCCTCCTCTAACCCTGATCCCACCACTGAGGTCCTAGATAAGAAACATCTTAAAGAGAAAGCCATCCTTAATATTCATCTCACACAATGTAGAAGACTAAGTACTTGCTACTGACAGGTTAATCTTATTTATGTAATTTCTCTTTTTAGAAGTTGTATTGAATTTCCATAAAATATGTTTTAGTATCAGTAAATTCTACTGAAACCTCCTAAGAATTTTTTTTTCCTTGTCAGAATTAGGGACCTGAGAAATTTATTTTGATTATAAACTGTCAGAGAACTTAAGTCCTGCTGGATGTTGTAGTTTTCTTTGGATTAGTTTTTATCTGAGTAATGAGAAATGCTTTGTTTTAGCTTTTTTAATTCATTCATTTATAGAAGGGTTATAGTCTACAAGACTATTAAACTGTATCATCCTGTCTGCAAAAGAAGCAAATTAAGATAAATGTAATTTAATCTGATTGGTAAATGTAGGTTTCTTTACACAATGTTAACAGTGCTACCTTTACTATTTCAAGAAGTAATCACTATCTCTAGATCTTGGTTAGTTGCATTATCTTTGATTATGGTCTTAATTTATCTTTTTATTTTCTGGCTGTTCTTCAATCCCAGACGTCATCGTTGTCCTCATAATCCTACAAGGATTTATGACCATGGAAGACTGTCAAGCCTCATGACCGAATACACAGAAAAATATCCTTTATACCACAATGTCCCTCCTTCCAAGAGCCTCAGGCCCAAGCAGGAATATCGGAGCCATGGAGGGAAAATGGAAAGCCTCACCACTTTCAAGTAAATATTGCACAATATTAGAAATTGGAACTCCAAGGAAATCAGAGTGAGGAGGGAGATGGGGGAAGAGAGAGAAGGATAGCTTACTGAGATTTGTTTTGAGGTAAGCCTGTGATATAGTTTTAATCAAAATCATTACATGGCCAACATTTGATAGACCTATTGTCTGAATAAAGAGATCACCACAGCATTTTATGGACAGATAAAATTTGCAAACATTGCATGTGAATAAAGGAATAATTCTACAAGAAAAAGAAAAGGACAGTGATGCTTTAATGTTAATGCATTTCTTAAGAATACTTTGCTTTGTGTAAGAGAGAAGAGGAAGCCAGTTTGGTGTAGGGGTTAAGGCAACGGGCTAGAAACCAGGAGACTCTGAGTTCTAGTCTTGCTTTAGGCACAAAGCCAGCTGGGTGACCTTGGGCCAGTCCCTCTTGCTCAGCCCTAGGAAGCAGGCAATGACAAACCACTGCTGAAAAACCTTGCCAAGAAAGCTGCAGGGACTTGTCCAGACAGTTGCCAGGAGTCAACACTGACTTGAAGGGAGAGGGAGGGAGGGAGAAGAATAGAATCAGGCTTACCAACCTTATGTTTTGTAGGTGTTTGCATTAGAAATAATTAACTGGCTTTCTCTCCCCAGTCTGCCACAATTTTAATTAGAGCCACAATTTTAATCAATCCAAAGATTTTAACTAGTCACTGATTAAATGACTAAGTGCTGCAGTTATGGTCTCTTTCTCAGAGTTTTTTCCTGTCCTCCCACCAGATCTGATTACCTTCCATATGATATAACATATCGGCCCATTCGGGTACAAGAGGAATACAAACCCATTGCTGGAGAAATTGACATGGCAACCACGTACAGAAGCGATTACAATCCTCACAAAATAGAACCAGTAATATTAGTAAGAC
Source organism: Candoia aspera (assembly GCF_035149785.1). NCBI lineage: Eukaryota > Metazoa > Chordata > Lepidosauria > Squamata > Candoiidae > Candoia > Candoia aspera. Next base: position 11,329,628 of record NC_086165.1, on the reverse strand, counting down.
CTGCAGAAAAGAAATACGTTGCTAAAAGCAAACTGAATGCCATTCCAACTTACCAAGGTAATAATGCCAATTACTTTTACAAATGGAAACAATTGCCAGGATGGTGAGGTGTCAGATTGCTACACTGGAGAGGCAAATGCTGACTTGGTTGTTGCAATGCCATCCTGACAATTTTCCTGTAATTGGAAGACATCTAATCAGCAGCAGGCTCTCTTATTAAGAGCACGCTGTAATTCAAGGTCATCATTAGGCTCTGAAACCAAAACCTAGTTTAGTTGTCCTCCTGAAACCACTAGAAAACTATATTGCTGATAAACTGAAGCATGTTCTCTCAAACATGCTTCTCAAACATAACGTCTAACAAGTTCAGTAAGTTTTACTGCCCTGTGAGGATCTAAAATGGTTTAAACTGATCTGATAAACTTGTCCTCTTAATAAATGCTAGGACCTAGTTAAGTGTATTTTAGGGAAGCGAGACGTTTCAGACAATCCTCACATAACATTTGCACAATATTATAATTCTCAGGATTTATTAAGCAAGGTCATTTAAGGGCAAATGACATTGTGTGAATATTACCTTATTTAGATGTTATAATGGTCAAAATAGGTGGAAGCAATCAAGTATGTATGTGTAAGTTCTTGCAGAACCATCTAGTTCGGCACATTGGCCATTCACCTTATATAAGCTCATCACGGGCCTACTTTTAGGTGAGGAATATGGGAAGAATAGCAACCTCTGTCAAAAAGGTAATAATTCTTGTTTTTGATCTTAAAGCTGATTTTAAAGCCTGGGAAATACCAAGAAGGGAGCCCTATAAAATGGAGAACATCTACCATCCTCCCACTGAAAAGTTTGGAAACGCCACTACCTTTCAAGATGCATTTATTCCAAGGGAATTTGCCCTCCAGAAAGCCTTAAAACCTCCTGATGCAAGCATGCTTTCAGACCAACCTTTTATCAGTGACACAAGTCACCGCAGTGATTATGTTCCTCATCAGCTAGAACCCAAATGGAAAAAGCCGAAAGAACAATATAGGCCAAGTAGTCAGCCCCTTGAAAATATTACAACCCACCGGTGTGATTTTAGGGGGCTTGCTGGTGATCTTCCAAAAAGCTTCAAGCCTGAGCCTGCTAAAATAGAAACGAAGGCCCATTTTGATGGAATCACAGAATTCAGTGATCGTTTTCAGCAGTGGACAGTTTCCTTACCTGAACTTCGTAAAGCAAAGGAGTATGTTCCACCCACAGGTGGCATGGATTTTAATTCCACATCCCATCTTGATTATACTCCTCATGACATCAGTCCAGTTGTCCTCATGAAACCACTAGAAAAGAGCAAAAGAAATAATCCTCCCTTCCAAGGAAACACAACGATGAGGGATGCCTTTCAAGCTTGGGATATCCATCGACCGGAAATGATTAAAAAAAACCAGGAAATGCCAAAGTCCTCTGCTAAATTTGATGATATCACCACCTTCCGAGCTCACTATACACCACACAGTCTAATCCCAACGCAGAGCTGCAGACCTCCAAATGTAGCTTTGTCTTGTTCAGCACGTTTCGAGGATGAAACCATGTACCGCATGGACTATGCTCCAAAGAAGAAAGAGATCTGTCCAGCAACTTACCCATCTCCTCCAGGATATGTCTTTGTCAGCACTGATTCTCATGGTCACAAATTCTTCCGCAAGGTCACACCAGATGTCAGTAAGGTTGTCCATCCAAATGGTAATCATGTTCCAAAAGAAATATCAGTTGTATCGTAAGTTCTACTTATTTACTCTGCACAGTGCTGAACAATATCATGCCCTGGGCAGACTATTACAGTTGCTCTAAACATTAAAATAAGCACAGTGATTGTAAGATTTTTGGGGATATGAAAATTGAAATCTTTATAATAATGGTGATGGAAACTTTCATTAGTAAAAGATAAAGCAGTATTTCTGTGGGATCTTTTTTCTTCAGTTGTTTGTTAAAATAACTTAATCCTTAACCAAACTGTCTGTTTAGCAATAACCTGACAATTTAATATACAGCAAACATTTCTACTGTACACTGTATGGTATGATTTGAATGTAATTCTGCTTTGTCTGTGGTTACCAATTTTTTTCCAATCTATTTTCTCAAGCTAGATCCAGAAAGGGATCATTACTTACACATACAGTTTTCCAGGTTAATTTCTGGCATCTCATCTTCAAGAATGTTTGGTCACAGAAGTGGGCTAGAGTTGAGCATGGGTCATAGAGAGAGATTAGCATCTAGGAAGATCAATACTGTAGGAGCCTACAGGTGATTATGTTTACTGCTGCAAATAGCCCATAACACCTTGAATAGAATGAAAGTATTTTAACAATATTTTGAGTGACTTCAGAACTAGCTGTTTATCAGCCTTATTAGATTATAAATGACACTTAACTTGCCACTGATATGCATATCTGTGCTTGCCTGAAATTTGAGGCAAACCTCAAATCCCACCCAGAAGTCCACCCAGCAGTTCTGACGATTAGGAATTATCCCTAATTACTACTTTTTAACCAAATTCTGTGTACCAGGTCTTTGAGGTTTCGAAGAAGTCAGGTAACACCCTGACCTCATAGCTATCCACAATAATAAAGATTTGTTAGCAAAATTACTGTTCTCTTAAGAAAAAATCCCAGAATACTGTGATATTGTGGGCTTCCTGCAGCATATTCATTCTGCTGGTCTTTCAGGTATTCTGCCTCTCTGAGCAGGGAGCCTCAACAGCTATCTGCCCTTCAAACCAATTTAAGGGGGATGTGCTTTCAAAGCCTATTCCTTTAGGAACATTTCCTGCTGAATCCGGCTGAGCTAACTCCCCAGTAAAGATTTATAGAATCAGAAGTATACATATGGCCTCAGTTAGACAGGCTGGGAAGCTTTTTTGAAATTGGACTCAGTTTCTTATTGGGGAAAAAGAAAGGCAAGATAACATTGGAGAATGATAAATCTGCATTTCAGATCATTATTTCAGCCTTCATGTTTTTATTAATGAAATCCTCAGTTTGATCAGTCCTAAATGGATGGAATTTGTTCCAGTGAGTGTTTCTACTTCAATATGATAGATTGAATTTACTGTGTTATTTTGTACTCATTAATTTAAGAAAATCATTTTATAGTTGAAGCACCATGTAATCCTTCTACTCTATCTGCAAGTCATCAAAGTCAGAGACTGAGATCGATAAACGAATGGTGTCAAAAGAGCAAAAATAAATCATCCAAAAGAGGGCAGGAAACCATCTGAATGTCTGGGAATGTTTGCTTCATGTCACTCCCACAGACAGACTAAGATTAGTATCCATTTATTTTATTCCTTGTCCTACGTAAATGTTATTGCTCCAAAAATCTAATTAAATACTTCTATGTCACATTACATTTTCCGTTTCTTAAAATACTTTTTAAGATTGTAGCTAGACTAAGGGTGCAGAAGCCCATTTGCTCTGAAATGGTAGTGTATTTATGTTTTTTGTCATCAAATAGATAGAGATAAGTTCCTGAATGCTATGGAATGAACTCTTTTGAAATGTTATTATATTGGACTGAAGCATACATGGATTGCACATCGCTTAATACCTACAGCACCAAATTAATATTTACATGTCCAAATGGGTTAGTGCATTAAATGCTAGCAGCTCATTATTTTCAAATATTAAACACAAAAGAAAACAATAGTAAGTTTTAGTAATAAGAAAAAATAGGATCCAAAATATTTATTACACACTATACAAAAATATTGCACTTTTAAATCAGGTAATAAATATATACAAAAGTATATTACAGGCTATGATTGATTGTTTTCTGTCATCAGCCAAGGATACAGTTTCCTCATTAAACACCTTTTATACAGTAGTACTAGTTAACTGTCAGTAAGGCTAAGCCATGATTTGGTTATCTTTTGAAATACATTTGGGACAGAAACAAAAACCTCAGGTGTTACTTTTCTGCCCTTTGTCAGAGGGTTCAGTTCAAGAAAACATGACTTTTGAAGTTTATGCAAGAACTCAAGAGTTACAAATGAAAAACAAAAAGGTAAGAACAGTAAAGAATATTCTTGACTCAATGGATAAGGCCAAAGTTTCAGGTAGTCTTGCATAGTTTCTAAACAGTAGTCAGTTAAATAACCCTGGAAAACATACAAGCAGGGCATGAAGATCACACCTGTTTTGCTTGCCTGTGATATCTGACATTTGGAGGCAGATTGTCTGAAAATGGAGTTTCCACACTGCTTTCAGAACTAATAGCCATTGATAAACAACAGACTCTGTTAATCTTAAGAGCCACAGGTTACGATGGATCAATGCTTTGTAAGCTGAAGATTCCAGGTTTGACCCCAGCATCTCCAGGTAAGGCTAGGAAAACTCCTATTTAAAAAAACTGGAATGCTGCCGCCAATTAGGAGTTAGACCAATGGCTTGACTTGCTACAAGGCAGCTCCTATCTCTATGGTTTAATCCATTTTTATATCATTTCCCAATCAAGAAGATATCTTCCCTAGCCATCCAAGATGTTTTGAGTTACATGGCTTTCACTTCATTTTGAGACACAAAATTATATAACTTAAGCATGCATAGCATATATTTTGGTCTATTCTAAGCCTGTTGTCAATCAACTTCACTGGTTTATCTTATGACAACTGAACTAAAAAAAACTTTTGTTCAATCCATTTTTTTTAATAATGCATATTTTCATCAACATCAATTGTGCCCTTCTTTCTGTTATTCTAAGGAACTTCAGGAGTCTCAAAGGATACATTTGAAACCATTTCAGTTGCTCATTTCTCTCTCTTTTTCAACACTTACGTATGGTGGCCAGAATTGTATACAGCCACATTCATTTATATTTCATATAATTTATATTATTTGATAGTTAAAACTAAGACTTTTATTAGTTTTTGCACAAAATGTATAAAGGAGAAAAAAGCTACCTGAAGTAATTCTAGGAATTGACTTGCATGGCATATTTCCAAATGCATAATGATCAAAGTGGATGAAAATCAATTTAACTGATACTTAACATATCTCTTTCTCAAAGTATAACAGATCTGCCCCCCCACACTTCAAAGGACTGTAAAATAATAGAGGATTTCTTCAAGAGCAGTGTAGACCGATACACACTTTTGGCTGGGGATCTGCTCTCAGTTCCCTGCTGACAAAGCAGAAGAAAAAAGTTCTCAAACTTCAAATTCAAATTGAGATATTTAAATTCTGAGCTCCACTATAGAAACCTCAAATCCACTTTCCAATCTAGGCTAATCATGCTCCTAGCCTTGATCAGACTCCAGAGAGACTGTAGTTTTGCCAAAACATAAAGTAGAGACAATGGTAGGGGGGGGGGGAAATGACGCTATTTCTATACTTTTTGAAAATTGTCTTAAAGTGGATTAAATCAAGGTGACAAGCAAAGCAGAGTGATTGCTGATTCCAGTATATTTTTAAAGGTTGTCTTCACTAATCTTCAATTGTCTTTGTACTGTCAGTAGCATTACTTAAATCCAATGAATTCTCATTGTCTCATTAAAGAAGTTGTTCTCCAAGGCTGCAGGTGGCTTTCTTGATAACACTAGTCGGAAAGTCAGCGTTGCAATTTCATCACATCTGGAGGGCACCAGGTTAGGAAAGGTGCTTTCAAGTAGTATAATCAGTGGATCATGATTATTTAAAACAACCGTTGAGGTTTGTTATTGTAAAAGGCATTAAGGAGTGCAGGAGGAACCGGGAAGAGAAAATGTTTTGTCCAAACTATGAATTCATATTATCAGTTCAGCGACCCCATGTCTTCCTTGTTGATAGTCTTCATTCTACTCCAGAACAGACTGAACTGAATGAAAATTCTCTTCTTGTGATCTTTTTGTTGTGGCATCATACGCTTCCCATAAAAGACTAACCTTCTCCACATGACTGACAACACCTTTGCTTGTAGAGGTCTACTAAGCATAATTTTAGATGCTTTACAAATGTACAGTAGTGAGTGGTGTCCTTGCAGTCGCCCTCTGAAAAATATATTGAAATGTGACAAAAAGGAAACAGGAAAGTTTATGTCATCGCAATAAATGATGCTTGGATGCTGATGTCTTACGGCCAGTATCTCCCGTCTGGCAAACACAGATGTAAGACCTAGATAAAACATCAATTATCCTCTCTTTTTGCCTTGTGTGTCTTTTTCAAAACTACTGTGGAGTAATGTGCAGACTCTCTGGAGACTCATTCATGAACAAGTTACATTAATGGATATTGATCCAGTCCATAGGACAGTCTGGGGCTAACCTGGGCATTCTTTGGCTTTTTTCATTCTTCTTTTTACTGCTTACTGAACTGGGGCTAAGTCACTCAGCAACTGTTTAGGAGAACATGGGTTTATCAGGTTCTTTCTACAGCTAAAGTTCCGCCACACCAGGTCCTAAATGCAATTTGCCACAAGCAACTGGCAAGGTGAGAAATGGAAGTAAAATATTTTACATACTGTCACAAGAAGTGACACTGCAGTGTTGCCAGGTCATCGGTCTCTTCTGCCAGGCACAGAACTGATCTGCCACCAATCTCCTCTTTTTCCTATGTACACAGCTGACCTGTCGTGACTGGAAGCCACTTCCGCAGTCTACAGGGCAAGGACGCCAGGGACCTGTTCTCCAATACACATCACAACTATCTGAAGAACAGTTTCTTCTAATGGATGGCCTGCAGAAGAGAAAAAGGAAAAAAAGCAGTAGTCTGAGACTTAATCCAAGAGATTATTCCTCCTTTCCTGATTCTTGTTGCAACATAAGGCTTGTCCACTTCCAGTATTGCACTAACAATAAAAGACATAACTGGAGAATCTCCCTTTTAGGATCTAGACCAGTTTTTCTCAACCATAGCAACTTTGAGATGTCTGGACTTCATCTCCCAAAATTCCCTTACTAATGCCCCTACTATTCTTCAGCATGCAACAATATTTTTTTTTGGTCTTGTTTCTATTTTCTTCAGTTTTATTTCCCTACCATACTTCTGTTGTATTCAGATTATGCTAAATCAGTGTACTTCACCAGTTAAACACTGTTGCCATATGCACCACCACTTCTCCCTGAAAGCAGATTTACCTGATCTGGGAAGTTCGTGCAGAGCTGCCTTTCTGATAATTCTCCTTTATCTCAGTTCCATGTCAACTCAAGCTTTTTTGCCAAATCTCAAACTGATGTGGAAATGGGGTACATCAAACTTGTAAAAATGAGAAACCAAGGGAAACTGAGATGGAGAGATTTCTAGCCACGGTTTTTGGGCCTGGCATTGTAGCCAAATGCCCAGAAAAGACAGGACACGTTATCAGAAGGATTCTGACTAAACAGAACCACAAGTTTGTATGTTTCGCTTGCCAGCTCCAATGTAAAACTTTACAAATTCTTTACATTTCCACTTGCGATATTCCTCTGCAAAGAGAAAGGAAGGGAGAGAAAATCTCTCTGAAGTTGTAAGTTCTATTCCAATGATTTAGTAGTGGAAAGCATGATAAAGTATCACATTTAATAGCCTAATGAGACTGTTGGGGAGGAGAGATATGTGGTGTTCACTGACCCGTATCTTCCCAGTAGTATCTAGTCAAAGAATGTCATGACATCTTCTGGAAAAAAGTGCTACATGTCTCATGCTTGGCAGACGTACCTTTTCTTGCTATCACAGAGTGAGTTCAGTACTACTGATCCATTCTGAGACTGACACTGAATGAGACGGTGTTGTAAGCCCACTCCACGGTTTATGCAGCGTCCAGTGCACTGAGACGATAAATAACAAACAGCTTCCATGACAAAGACCAGTTTCCATTACATTTTCCCATGCAAAATGCAGATTATTTGAACTGAGAGTGATAGCAGGGTTCCTTGTCCATGTGAGTACATGTCAAGAAATGTTCATATTAATCTAATTTCTCCCTTATGATTTATTTCTAGATAGAAACCCTGGACTTACCTACTTATACCTCTGGGAGTTTTGACAGTGTAGAGGTACTCAGCCAGAGAGCCAACAGTCGTTAGGGTTTGAATTCAGTCCATCTACCTATGCTGGCCACTGGAGCTCTTGAACAGAGTAGCAAATAAGAGTGTTTTCTGTTCTAGTTAATCCTTAGCCTAACATGGACTTTCTGAGCTTTAGTGTGTTTTTCTATCTTGTAATCAGTCCTCAGACTTGCCTTTGCTTGTTTTTTAGTTCTGACTTACTTTGCGGCCCTGATTAACAGTTCGATCCCACATAGAGTAGACATATGAACAGCAGTTTTAGTCCACAGGAATACTGGGAATGTAGATAAAACACTGGTCCAGCAAACTCAAGAAAGTCTATTCTGACTGGGAGTTGCTTTCCAGGTGTCAGATACCATTCCTAAAAACAGAGGCACTACAAAAATTATCAAGATGCTCAACAACCTACATCAGTTTGTTGTGATGATAACAGACAACCCTGACCCTCTTGGCAGAAGACTAAGATAGCAATTAGAGAACTGTGCATACCTATTAGGCAATTTTGATGCAGCCAACTGGGGCTCATGCATAGCCACTGGCAGCGATTACAGATTCATTGATCAATGAATTAATTACCTGGCCCCATGGATGAACAATCCATTCTGCACAAAAATGCCCCACACAAGGTTTCAGTTCCAAAGGACGCTCTTGGTCTGCACAAGCACCTGGAGGCAATGTTAAGACACGGCGGTTGGCTTTGACTTGCTTGCAGACTATTCTCCGCCGATGAAATCCATGGCCACATGAAGCAGAGCATTCAGACCAGGCTGTTGTTGCCCATCTGGAAGGAGAAAATGAGGTGGAGGAGGAGGAGGACAGAAGAAAAGTTAACCATAAAAGTAAAGGAATTGCATCATAGCAAAAAGAATGATTTTTCAAAAACATACTGTACAAGTTAGTAATTGAGCCTTCAGCTATAGGGATGGGTAAAGTTAACAGTGGGCACACTGTGGGCAATGGCTCCATTTTCCTTGGTTATTAGTTGAGATGGACAAGATCAACTATGATTTTTTGGGTCAGGGGCTACACCCCTTTGTCAGCTACTGGGGAACAAGAGCAGAAGGAGAGAGCTATTATTCTTACATTTTCCTTCTAGGTGTACTAATATAAACAGAGCCCCATCTGATCAAGACCAAACGCCTGATCTAGTCTCACGAAAGATAACCCACAAGTGTTTCTCCATAGCCACCCTTTATGTGTTGACAAGAATGGTGATGGAGGGAGCACAGCTATTGCATTTATATCCACTTTCCCTTCTAGAAACTGCATATAATAGGAATTAATGAAAATTCAGTGTATTCCTTCTGTAATGGAAGTGTGACTTCAGGCTTACTGAGTCTTCAGCACTTCCACTGAATAAGTAAACTATTGACAAGAAGATGCAGTGTAAATAGAGATTTAAATATATATATTGTGTGTGCTCTCTTTGTTCCCCGGCTCATACATGGAACTCTTGTCCTTTGACTCTTCACTTTCAATGTTTTGTATCAGACTGTAGTTGGAGGATTTCAGCATCCTAGTAAAAGAAACCTGAAATCTGCCTACCTTTGTTGCAAAATACACATATGTCTACAGATATATAAGCACACATACAAATCTGAACTAAGCGAAGAATGCATATACCTTGCAGGACAATCTTGAATATTGCAGGACTGGTCATTTACAACTGGCTTTTGACTGTCCTTGCATAATGAAGCATTCACATTTTGATCTTTCATGTTCACACATAGAAATTTTTGGAAGTGGGTTCCCAAATTCCGACAAGTAGTTGAGCACGGACTCCATTCACTAAGCTTCCATCGATATTCTGTCAAAGAGGATGCACCCCAAATATATTTACAACTTCAGAATACAAGGAACTGCCTTACTGTGACTAGGTGCACTCAATACATCAAGCCATCATTTGTTTCAGCCCATGATACTGGTTCATACATTTTATGACATAGGCCATGGTTACCACCCACAATGGCTGAGTCTGCATATCATGTTAAGCCATATATAAACAAGCCCTATGATACTGTATGTTGTGCAAATCCAATCACTGGGTTTGGCTATGTCATCAGTCCCCTCTAGTAATAAACAGCATTTCCCCTCTAGTTCCTAAGCTATATCTAAAAAATAGGAGGTTTTCTTGATGGACTGTGGTCTTTATGAATTCTAGGATTCTACAACTCTAGGATTCTACATATTCTACAAAGAATATGATCATATACTAAGAAGCAAACTAAATACCTAGCTAGGATCTCTTGCCTAATTTTTATTTATTTTATGTATTATTTATTATACTTCTATGTTGTCCAATATGAGCAGTTCACTTGGCAGATCGCAAAATTATAAGAACATTAAAGTGAAAAGAAGGAAAACATAAATACGGTAACATGCAGTTCATCAATAGTGCAAAAAGGATTGATTGACTTCCAGAACTTATATGGCTGCCCATCTCATACAACAAGCAATAAAAACAAGATCAGAACAGAACTACCCTTCCCCCCAGGTGCCAGACCAAGAACCTTCCAGCTCAACCACCATCCTAGTCCATTGCTTGTGGGAAGAGCCAGGTCTCCATGGCCTTCCAGAAGGTTGTTATTGTTATTAACTGACCCCTGCCCATGGAGAAGGCATGATCAAAATCAGAAGAAAAGTTCTGAGGGAGGGGCTTCTGTCTCCATAAAGGAACTCCCCCATTCTCTCTATGGCTCTAACTATCAACTGCAGCTTTAAGACTGGGGTAGAGGAGCCTTCTGGGGGCAATGGGACCTTGCAGCAAAGTCTGGGCAACCTAAATTTCTGCTAAAACAAAGCAAAAAAAAAAAGAGCACACAATTACATTACTCTCTAATTTTACTTGGCAAATTAAAGACTTTTTAAAATTGAGTTACAATTCAGTGATACCACCCTGTCTCTTCTTTCAGACATAATTTAAAAGATGAAGTACTATACAATGTTGACAGTGGGGATTTTTTTTGGATGGGGGGTGGGTGGGCAAGGCTGGCCTTGTAATATCCACAAATAATTGATCACTCCCAGCTGTATCCACAGTCTTATTCCCACAGCACATAATGAATTCTTTAAAATATTGAGTTTTCAATGTTTCTTTATTACTCCTGGCGTTCTTAAAAATAAAACAAAAGCACTCTTCTCAAAGCACAAACGCTTAACATATACTGAAGGCCAGTGTGACCGAATGACTGTATGATTTACATGGCCATAAAGACATGGCACACGGTGGTTTCTCTGAGCACCAACGTGCCAAAAGCCCACCCCCACCCCTTAGCTATATTTGAAGTGCTTCTTGTGCTTAAATAATGAACTTCTGACAGACATACAACCCTTACACTTTCTCAGGCTTGTATATATGGGAGATATACCAGGGCAGTCACTCATGCTCTGGTTATCTCCCACATAGACTACTGTAATGCGCTCTACATGGGACTACCCTTGAAGAGTATCTGGAAGCTACAGCTGGTCCAGAACACAGCCACGCGGGTAAATTCTTGGTGCCCCAAGGGTGGCACATGTAACACCTTTACTGCGCGAGCTGCACTGGGTTCCAGTTTGCTTCTGGGTCCAATTCAAGGTGTTGGTTATCACCTTTAAAGCTCTACATGGCATGGGGCCAGGCTACCTGAGGGACTGTCTCACCTCCATCACATCGACCCATCCCACCCAGGCATGCAGAGAGAGCATGCTACGGATCCCATCTGTTAGCAAGTTCCATCTGGTGGGGTCACAGAAGTGTGCCTTCTCTGCAGCAGCTCCTGCCCTTTGGAACATTCTCCCCCTAGAGTTGAGACAGGCCCCCTCGCTCTTGGACTTCCACAAAAATTTAAAAACCTGGTTTTGTCATCATGCCTGGGGCAGGAAGGAAAACTGTTCCTCTTGGGGATGGCTAGCTCCCTAGAATTGCCCTGTTTTGCTTACGGGTTGAGAGACAACTCTGCCATCTGGATTTTATTACATTTTAGTATATTTATATTTTATATTTTATCATCTATTTATATTATATTACCATATAGTATTTATCACACTGTGGTTAATTGATTTTTTACTGTAAACCGCCCAGAGTCCCTCCTTGAGGGGGAGATGGGCAGTGATAAATTTGACAAACAAACAAACATGCCCAGGAAAGAATGCCATTTTCAGAAACACAGGATTATACTCATATATCCTGGTAAAAGAAAAGATGGTCACCTGCCTGCTCCTTGCTGTAACACCATCCACACAGTCTTGCCCCTTGCTGACAGTCACAGGTGGGATGGAAAGTGGTCTTAAACCTGGTATTTGGGTGGCAGCATCCAAGAGCCTTTCCCCATACACATTGAGCAGCTCGCCTAACTGCTTCCAGGTTACGCTATCAATGGGCAATCTCCTTACGTCCTCCGTGGAATTACAGTACAGTATTGAGGCTAAAGCATCTTTCTTGGAGAAGACTCACAATGACAGTTATGTCACAACGGCGTTAAGGAGAGATGATAGAAAACTGACAGAAACAGGGTTCACATATTACACTATACCACCCATTAGCTATTTTTTCTGATAAAATCACAATGGCCACTTTTATATATAAGACTAAGCTCTAAACCATGGTTTGTAAGCCACAATGATTAAGTTCACCCATAGTGTAAAGCAAAAACAAACAACCCCCCTCGGTGTTATATCTGAACCAAGCCAATGACAGGTCATCCTAGATATTGTCAAGGACTCAAAGAGAAAGAGTTGCAGGGAAACTATGTTCAATGGCCATCTCATGTCTTCTGTTTTGCCTTAAGTCAAACTTCCTCAGCCAGATATGCTAGGCCTCCCATTATTCCCAGGTATGCTGGCAAGGGGGATGCTGCCTTAAATTATAATAGTAGGAAATATCAAAACATTTAAAGAAAAAAGTAAATGTAAAAATTTTATCATGGATCTTTCAACAAACCTTCCTTCTTGACATTTACCCAAACAGACAATGGCTTGACATTTGACGAAGCACAGCACTTGTATTGTCCAGCAAACTGGTCAGAGGCAATGATGAATTCAAGGATGCGTCCCCCAACCAGGGTCTTGTGCCTGAAGTCTTTGATTTCTTCTATTGGTTGATTTCTGACAAACCAGCGAATTGTGTTATTTGCGCTAGGATATACTGGACAACCTAGAAAACCAAGGGCACTTTTAGCCATTTTTTCAGAACTTCTAAAACTTGCCTACAGATTTACACAGTTCAGTTATTCTTAGGTGCACCGGCCCAAAATTGATGAGGGAGTCTCCAAACTAGCTACAACATTTCATAGTCCCACATAGGTTCTTTTCAGAGCTAAAAGTACAAGAAAAGTGGAAACCTCTATAGCCTCACGACACCCCCAGCATTATTTCATTCCATTTCCTTCACAAACCATCAGACCTCCCTTCCCTAATGCTGGGGAGTGGTGTGGGGAGAGAAAGCAGTGTCAGAAAGAGAAACAAGGATGCAGCAGAGGAAGGATGGATATCTCCACGTGCTTTTGACTGTTTCTTTAGCCCTGTCCACCCTGGCATTCCCAGCTGATTATTTCTAAGAACACAGCTCTGAGAAGGTTTCCTTGCCTCTGCTTTGAGCAACAACATGGAAGCTGTCTGTCTGTCTGTCTGTCTCTCTCTCTCAAATAAGATATGCTGCTTCTCATCGGTACAAATCCCAAAGCAGTGAATAAAGCCAATGATGCAAGGTGAAAACACTCCAATAATGACAGTATATGAAATAACAGGGTTTCTTATGACACCAATAATTTCAACAGAGGTGCACCATTTTGGATCAGAAGCTGGGAGACGCATGAGCACCTGCATTGATTTCCAGGGATTCATATTCTTTTGGAGGCAAGGATTGTTTTAACAGCAGTGGACTGGGAACCAAAACTAACCAGAATTAAGAAGAACTCCCCTTTTCTCTTTCTTTGTGCTGTCCCCTTTTTATTCCACCCTCCTCTTCCCCCCCGCTTTCCCCTCTTCTTGCTGTGCAGCTCTTTGGCCATAAGTCACCTTGCTCTTGAGATATTCAATGCTATATTTCTATGCAGTTGAGTTCCTTGGCTGCCATTTTTAGAGCATCATATAACCAGAGATGATCCAGTTTGGTGTAGTGGTGAAGGCACCAGGCTAGAAAGCAGGAGACCGTGAGTTCTAGTCCTGCCTTGGGCACAAAGCCAGCTGGGTGACCCTGGGCCAGTTGCATGCCCTCAGGCCTAGAAAGGAGGCAGTGGCAAATCACTTCCGAAAAACTCACCAAGAAAACTGCAAGGACTTGTCCAGGCAGTCTCCGAGAATCGGACATGATTGAACGGAAAAAGAAAAAAAACCCTGAGATACAGGCACTCCTGAAGCATAGTAGATATGATATGAATGGAACAAGAATTACCCATCCGGGCCCCTACCATTGTTTCAGGGCAGAGTTAACCTTTGGGACCATACCTATTCGTAATGTATCGCCAACTGCCACAGTAACATTGGTGCCAATTCCAGATGCCATGAGAACACGTTTTCTTTTACTACTGCTAGAGGATCCATTGTGTGGTTTCTGGAATCTTCGTCCTAGAATAATAGGGGAAATTACAGCCTAGGGTTTCCCAGACATCACGCCCAAGGGGAGGCTGCTCAGGTTTGAAGGATACTTGGGTCTGCTATTCTGAGGATGCTGGAGAAGCCCCAACTGCAGGCAGGGGAACGGCCTTGGCTGCTGTTTCCTACCCTCCCATATATTCATTCTGTGGAAATCTGCTTTCAGCAGACAGGTGTGTAACTGGAGCGTCACTGCATAAATCAGCAGGGAAAAGAGGGGAAAATGATGGACCTAATCACTGGCATGGAGGTCAAAGCAGAAATGCTGCTCAGGAAGAGCAGTGGGGCCCTTCCCATAGGCTGTCCAAGGATACCACTGCCCCAGCTTGGTACTTGCCAGCCAATTGAAGAACAGTTGCTGCCGTAGCACGTCCCACAGCGTTGGTGGCCACACAAGTGTAAATTCCAGCATCTTTGCCCGAAACATTGCCCAGGAATAAGGAGGAGCTGTTAACTATTGGAAAAGCAGAATTTCTTGGGGAGCTCTTGTTTTTGAACCACAGGACCTCCGGTTGGGGAATACCTGGGCATCAAATGCAAAACATATTTAAAGGTTAATGTTTAGCCAAAGCATTCCAACCGAACATCTTCCCCC
Organism: Candoia aspera; assembly: GCF_035149785.1. Lineage (NCBI taxonomy): Eukaryota > Metazoa > Chordata > Lepidosauria > Squamata > Candoiidae > Candoia > Candoia aspera. The sequence goes on along the minus strand of NC_086165.1, from coordinate 11,314,457 downwards.
TATTTTCAGATTTGAATTACACCACATCATCAACTTCTCATGTGATTTGGGATCAAACTGTAACCATGTACCTCTTGATAACCAAATATGCCTAGCAGCTTTCAAAGCCGGAAACAAAGATCTCAGTTTATATACAGTACCTAGGCCCTAATACCTGCCAAGATTTCAAAAGTGTTACGTGCTTGCTTTCCAAGTGAACCCAGAGAGGAAAATAATCATAATAAATCTCATTCCAGAAAAATACAGATGCTAAGATAAAAGCCCAAGGATGTAGTTGAAAATTTGGCAGGTTAAAGCCTCCATTCTCATAGGGTAACTGAAATTTGGCCAAAGAAATTCTAGGGGTTTTAGCCTGCCATAAAAACTTTCTCAATCACCTATCTATCTAAATTAACATTGGCATCTCTCTTAAGATATATATTAATCTTAATTATTCATTTTTATAGCATTAATTTTATTGCTAAGAATAGGAAATTTGACCATGAAATTAAATCCACTGAAATTACATCTATACATTTAGACCTATTTGATTCAATGTACTGTAATAAATTTTGGGGAAGATATAAAGTCAGGTGTTTACAATTGTAAATCCTAATCTCCTACAATAATCTAATGGCAACAGAATAGACTTATTCCAATTAGACACATAGCCAGAATAGACACCATATTGCCATATAACGTCAACAAGCTTTTAGAGAGACTTAAATAATTATCAAAGATAGCCAAGGTATCGTTAATCAATTGATTAAAGACAATTCATATTTAATGTCAAATGCCACCATACCTTTAATATCTTGAGACTATCTAATAGAAGAAGCCAATAGTTAGAAAACCAGATTGAAAATCAGAGGTGACAAATGGCATCCTTGTTGAGTGTTATGATGTAATTTGAAGGATTGAGAGACAAATTGAAAAACTTTACACCTCCAGCTAATCAGAAATTCTATAATTATAACAATTAGGTTTGGTCACTGCAGTTTTATATATTTGCATCTTAACAAAAACTCAATATACATAATTTCTCAGATAACCTGAAAAAATGTGGTACACTGAAAGCATTATTAGACTAAACCAAGCTAGTATCTTATAGAGGAAGGTCATTTTTAATTTTTTTTCATTCCAAGCTCCAGTTATATACAAGATGAAAATATACTAAATTTATTAAAATATTAAAATGTTTCCCCAAAGCCCACTTTTTAAGAAATATGTATGAATATCATCAATCAATATATAAAATAAGCAAATACAAAATAACTTTTTTTAAACCACATGTTTTCCCCAAATAGCAATAGGAAGCCCAGAGGAAATCTTCTGCAGGTCAATCTCTTGATGAGAAAGTACTTTTTTCTCCTTGAGACTTGATGCTCCTTCCAATTCTGTGATTCAAGGTACTGTATATTCACACAATACTCCTTTTTTTGTCTCAATACAGTGATGTTTATTTTATATAATATTATTGGAACTTATTGCAATATTCTATTATTTAGAAAGCTTAAAGTATTGACGCGGTGGCGCTGTGGGTTAAACCGCTGAGCTGTCGATCGGAAGGTCGGCGGTTCGAAACCGCGCGGCGGGGTGAGCTCCCGTTGCTCGTCCCAGCTTCTGCACACCAAGCAGTTCGAAAACATGCAAATGTGAGTAGATTAATTGGTACCGCTTCGGCGGGAAGGTAACGGCGTTCCGTGAGTCATGCTGGCCACATGACCCGGAAGTGTCCTATGGACAACGCCGGCTCCAAGGCTTTGAAACGGAGATGAGCACCGCCCCCTAGAGTCGGACACGACTGGACTTTACGTCAAGGGAAACCTTTACCTTACCTTACCTAAAGTATTGAAAATAGAGGAAGTAAACATTCTATCAATGCCAGTTACAGTTTAGGATGTCAATATTACAAGCATAAAATTATTCAGCTTTTTATCCAAAATTAAGTATAACATTACAAAGAGAACCATTGCACAGTATTGGTTATATGATAATGGTTTCAATCTTAAACTAATTATTTAATATTAAAATCTCCATTGTGTTGTTACTTTGTATGTATGTATGTACATATGTATATAATACAACATACTTAGCAGGTCAGTTACAACCTTTGCAACCCCATGTGAACCATGTGTTAACTTGGTTAGCATTAAGTTGGTGTGTTTTTGTGGTTAGCATGTTATGAAAACCTAGCCCACTGAGTGAGTTTATGGTTCAAAGTACAATACAAATTCAGAAAACAGGCTAATCCAGTAGCCACTAATCATGCTATATGAATGATGAGGAGCCTGTGAGTATGCAAGTTCCTCAACAAATAGTACCTTTTAAATACTGGAATAACGAGGATCATAAATGATGAATTACACATGTAAAACATTTTGGTTGTAAACTTTGCATCTGACTTGCTTATAGATAAGGTGAACCTAACATATCCTTTGGATTACCTGTAGCTGTACCACCTCAGGTGCATTGAGGGAGGTCTTCCAGGCAGAGGGAAAATATTGGCTCTAAATGGAACCCAGGCCTCACTGAATCTTGTGAATCCCAAATACAGTTAATTTGGCTCCAAATCCTTTCTTATCCACATTTCTTTCAAACAGCCCAGCCAGTGGTGATCAATCTAATTATGATCTGAAGCAGCCTCCTGTTACTAATTATACTTAGTAATTATAATAAATCCATATCAGGGTCACATTGCAGAAGCCAGCAGTAACTGTAAGCTGCAGAATTATCAAGCCTGGGCTGGCATGGCCTTAAAAAGCCTTCCAAGTTCTGCTCAGCAGCAATGTAATTTGGATGCATTTTGTTCTGCTGTTTGGATGCAAACAAAGTCTCTTTCTCCCACATGGGAGGGTTAGTGCCTTCTTCTAAGCAGCAACTCCACCTCCAAAAGCAAATGCCTGGAGCTTCTCTGACTTCAACAACACAAACGTTTTAGCCTCCTTTACGAGTTGCCTTCGGTCTGCTAAGCTATTTCTTTCAAGCCAGTCCAGTAAGACAGCAGATCTAGCAGTAACAGCAGAGTATGGTCATTTCCGGAAACACTTTCTGAGCCATCTGTTTAAAAATCTCTGTTAGCTATGATCTAAATGGAAATCTGACTCAAAACATTATTCCAGTGATAATGGCCCAATTCACGCATTGTGATAAGATATGGTTTGCTTAAATCTGTCATGTATTGAATGAACCACAATTGGCTGAGTTCACACAAGACAAGCTGTTTAAAGTCAGATCACTTTATAGCTTAATGTACTGTGTGAATCCAGCTAATGTCTTGCTCATCAGGTATTCCCTTACCAGAGGGATACCTACCTTGTATTTAGGATAAGAATAATTATTCATTTAATTCAAGAAAGGCTGACTTGTAGCATCTCTCCAGGCTCCTGGCTTGAGGTATATGGTTTTCCCTGCTATCAGATTCTTTTTATCAGGCGATGTTGGCAATTAACCTGGGACGTTTGGCAATGCATACAGATTGCTGCTTCTCCATATGAAGCCTAACCATTAAGCCAAGCTGAACACACTTGTTTCACAGACCATTTTGCCAAATTGCTTCACGGGCAATTTCTTCACTATGTGTAATGATCCTTGAGAGAGGCAGTTTAGCATCTCAGTCAGAAGCTCTGCACTTTCCTGTCCACACCTCCTGTTTTCCCTTCGGCATCACGTAAACCAGAGTGAATTTTTGGAGCCAGGTGGTTTTATGGAAAATAAAAGTGGCCATCAGAAAGCCATCAAAAAGGAAATTGTTCTGCAGGGGTTCCAGAGAACTTAGGTAGTTAATATGTCCTGCTCAGTTGTATGGATTGTTTAAGGAAAAGGAAAAAGGAGGAAACAACTGTTTGAGAGGACAAGTGATTAGACAGGAAAGATGCCAGAGAAACAGCTTAACCCACACTTCAAAAAGAACTCTTGAAATTAGGAAGAGTTTTTGTTTCAGCCCAGAACTCCTTTGGGGAAGGAAAGAGAAAAAGAGGACAATCAGCAGCAAGGTAGATAGGCACACTTACAGTGGCAATGGGACAGCTTGGCATGGAGACAATCTATCTATGTGGTTGCTAAGCGTTGACACCAACTTGATGGGACATAACCAATCAATGGAACCAAATATCTTATAGATCCCCATTCCCATGCAAACTCAGTCATCCCTTAAGATCCTTTTTCAAGATGCTCTTCTGAGAGGACTCCACAATCACACGTGGGAAAGGTAGGAGTGTTAACAGTTTCTAACTTTACAACTTCCAATGTAAACTGCAGCTCCTGCATAGATAATAGGGTTACACACCAGCTTCAAGACATTCAGCCTTGTTTTAGTGTGAAGCACTTTTTCTTTATTGCTGAGTAACGTGTCCTCCATGTGTGTTTGTGCACACGCCCCAGTAGTTTGTGTGAGACAGAAAATCGTGTGTGAAAATGTAAAATGTATTGATCCTCCATTTGTATAAGTCCCATTGCAGAGTCAAAGAGAACACTTCCAAAATTCTTTCAATTCTATTCCTCTATCAGTTCACAATTTTAAAAGGATTCATGCAAAAAGCCTTGTAAATTATTTACTGTCTGCAATGCTTTATAATTCCAACATTTATAATTATATTTTATATTTTTTTCCAGTAACATACTCATTTTCTGTTTGAATAATTGCATATAAATGTGTTCTGTTCTGCAATTCAAGAAACGCTTTTTGGATGACCTCATGTCAAAATGAGACCTGAAAACACCCTGGGCTAGATTAAACCTCTCACATGGCTAAGATTATAAAGGTGTTATAATTATGTAGCATATGCATTCTACATATGACAAATCACAAACTGGTCAGGAGGAATGTACCTCGTAAAAAAGCTACATGGAAGTAAAACTCGATTGAAAGAGGCCCTGTCAACCATAAAACATTTTGATTCTGTGGAAGAGAAGGCTGCTGCCTTCTTCCCTTCCCATTTCAGCCTTTCCCCCAACACAGCAGAGTTGCTAATAAAGCTGCAACCCTGAAACAGGTGTGGGAGGAGATGGCAGGAGAATGGAGGAGATGTGTGTTTTGGGAGCTCTGAAGCCATGAGCAAACAGTGCAGCAGCCAAACAAAAGAAGGCATTTTTCCTTTAAAGGGAGTGGATGGTCCAGAGGAAAAAGAAGTATAGAGGCACAGCAAGGCAACGCACAATGTGGAAAGGTACAAGTACTCTACATGCTGGCCAGTAACAGAGGAAAAAAAGCAGAAGAAATCCCAGAGAGAGGAATTAAGGCAGAACAGGATTTGAAGTAGAAAACATTGCTATAAAATATTTCACTTTTATATCTTTTTTTTCCCTTCAAAATAAAACTTCTCCCCAACCTTTATAGGGAGATATAAAAAACCACCTATCCAGAGTCCATTGCTTTTGTGGCTCTTTGGAGTCTGGGTCAATCTAATTTGGTACAGTTTAAAGAAGAACCTGTGGTGGATTCCATGCACACACACAGAGTAGGTGGTAAGACGAAGACAGTCAGAAATTGTAATTGGCTCAAGGTCTCAGCAGTATTTAAATCCAAATCCTCTAATCTACTACCTCCAGAACCTGAACTTCAGCTTCCACACTTCCATAGCTGAAGTCCAATATATTGGGACTGAACCTTATTGGAGAAATCTGGTTGAACCTTCTCAAAAAAATGAGGAACATTAAGAGAAACCTTGAAGTGGTACAAAACAGATTAAAAGGTCTAAATCAGCCCTGGTCAGGTAGAACACAGTGGATCAAAAGAAGAAATAACAAATTAGAGTTACAAAGGAAGGTATCTTGATGGACGATGTTCTAAGAATTTAGGAAAATGAAAGGGGAGAACTGGAAAAGGTTCAGGATGAACAGGTAACTACTAATGCATATTAATGCAGTCATCTCCTTTCACCAGTAGATGGTGGACTATGCATGTTACAACATGGATATGATATCTATCTACCACACACACACACACACACACACACAAACAGATAATACAGACATGAACATGCTTTGGAAATTTGGAAGAAGCACTTTGGATCTTGAGCAAGTGCAAGCACAGCACCTTTCTGCTATTCATTATGGCAGCCCCTCTTTTTTTCAGGCATCCATGAGAGCTTGAAAAAAGATGCCGTTGCATTACAGAGTCAGTTCATTAAAGTTAATGTGGCTTTCAAAGCACCCACACTATTTTTCCCCAGATTCTTGCAGAAACCTCAAAAAGAGGGGCTGCTTTAACAAAGAGCGGAAAGATGTTACGCCTGCACAAGGTCCAAACCACTTACTCCAAATTATTCTGAAAGCACAGATAGCCCTAATATCTATCTCAGTTTTTACTTATTATCTAGTTTAGTTATATTAATGCAAATTTTAGGATCCCTTATTTAAAAAAAGCATGCAGTACTGGAATTATAAATTACATGTGTAGCATAGTTATAAAATAAAAGCAACTGGCTGTTAAGTAGAGGGAACAGCTACCTTTCCTTAACAAAAACCTCCTAATATTGACTGCCATCTGTGTGTCTCCTACATTTCAAAGGGATTATAGAAATAGCATTTTTAAAAAAGTTTCCTGCTGCAGCACAACCACAGACAAACCAAAAGAAGCACTTGCTCCCAGATAAGCATGCACAGGATGGCAGTCATGTTCCATAAACTTAACAATGAAATTTCATTAGAGGCTTAGTTGTCTTGAACGTCTGTGTTTTATTAGGAAGTTTTCAACTTCACAGAAACAAACAAAAACATTATGGATGATCAACTTGTGCATTTCAAAATGTATCCTATGCCATTGCTGGTACCAAAGTATTCAGCTGGAAAAAGCATATTTGTTTAGTAAGTTCATGAAACCAGATGCAAAGGGTAACTAGGAAGAAGACAGAAGTTTCACTGCTTTCTCCTTCTACTCAGTGTGATTTTGCTCATGAGTACTGGGGAATAGGTTGAGATGACTGTGAAAGTGTGCATGCGTGCACCAAAACTTCTTTTGCATGGGAATGGGTGTACATGCATGCATTGCCCCAACTCCAACTGGGCAATCTATGTGAATGAAAACATTGCCCACCCACGCCCTATGGCTCAGGATAGCTTCTATCCCAGAATTATTTATTTATTTATTTATTTATTTATTATCCCGCCTTTATTGTTTTTATAAATAACTCCAGGTGGCAAACATACCTAACACTCCTTCCTCCTCCTCATTTCCCCACAACAACAACCCCGTGAGGTCAGTTGGGGTGAGAGAGAGTGACTGGCCCAAGGTCACCAACGACTCTGGGCAGTTTACAAGTGAATTAAGACAATAGAAGAATTAAAATATCATTAAAACAGATTCATTATAAAAATATAAATATACATAAAACTCTAAAATATGAAATATAAAATCCCAGATGGTGAAACCACAGTCTTGATCAAATTTCCTAGGACTGCATCGAAGTGCCAACCACCCCCATGACAGACTATCCCCCTCCCATCCCAAGCAAGGTGGCACAGCCAAGTCTTGACCCCCTTTTAGAAGGCCGAAAGAGTGGGGGCCTGTCTTACATCTGGGGGTAACTCATTCCAGAGGGTGGGGGCCAAGGCAGAGAAGGCCCTCTTCCTGGGCCCCACCAATCAACAATCTCTCATAGACGGGGTCTGTAACATGCCCTCTCTGCCTGACCAGGTGGGATGGGCCGATGTGATGGGGGTGAGGCGGTCCCTCAGGTAACCTGGATCTATGCCATGTAGGGCTTTTAAAGGTGATAACCAACACCTTGAATTGGACCCGGAAGCAAACTGGCACCTAGTGCAGCTCGCGCAGCAAAGGTGTTATATACGCCGTCTTTGGGGCTCCTAAAACTGCTTGCGTGGCTGCATTCTGAACCAGCTGTAGCTTCCTTACTTGCACTCTGGCCCTGCCAACCTTTGGGGAGGATAACCTGCCAACCTGAGGAAGGGAAGTCAAAGAGTTGTGCAGCTGAATTTCTTAGAAACAAAGCAGTGGGCTGTAAGGTCAAAACTGTGAAAATTGTCCACAGCTCTGGGGACTGTTATACACTTGGCCACAGATGTTCTCATGAAAGAACCCCTTGGAACAGCCTGGATGTATGTGAACACATGCCAGGGCAGGAGGGATGATGTGAATGGAAGGGAAAAGGTACACGTTACACAAGTAGAAGAGGCATCATAAAATTGCATGTTCTGCAATTCATTTCTCTAGCCTTTGGCACATTGTTTTGACTTCCCTGTGCCTCCCAAGAGGTATGATGGACTTGTCAGTGCTGGTCTGGTATGGGAAGTGATACATGGAAAAGGAGGTTTAGGCATTACCTTTGACTGGACATTCCAGAAGAATGTTTGCACCTGTTCTTGCTAGGACTGTACCTCCAACAGAGACAGATAGATTCTTAAGCTCAAAACTGGCAATTTTTTTTTCAGAAGACAATATAGCAGGAGCTTCTGCAAAGGAGAATAAATGGGGAGAGAAACCCTGAGAAATTAGTCCGAGATTTCTGCCTTCTTGTCAGACCCACTGACAGACCCTCAGGATGGAATTATGCAGTGTCAGACATTTACCTGAACAGGGCTGCCAATAGTTTATTTTTGCTTATTTTCACCAGCTGCATTTTTTCCTTCTCAAATTATGGTAACTACTGGACCTCAGAAAGGAATGTTTAGAGACCTTTGGGGGAAAATATTCTATGCAAAGCCCCTCACATTTCATTTAATATGAAAATGAATGTTGAAAAAAACTCCTGGAGAAGTGACTTCCCCTACTTGTCCTTTTACTGGTATTTATTATTCCTCTACTCTAGGTTAGGTATTTAACAGAAAATAAAAACACAAAACAAATTCAAATCATAGAACAGAGGCCAGGAGGAACTATGTCTTACTGAAAGGTGATTCAGAATCAATTTTTTTTTAATCCGTCCAATTGTGTCCGATTCTTGGCGACAGCCTGGACGAGTCCCTGCAGTTTTCTTGGCAAGTTTTTTCAGAAGTGGTTTGCCATTGCCTCCTTCCTAGGGCTGAGAGAGAGGGACTGGCCCAAGGTCACCGAGCCGGCTTTGTGCCTAAGGCGGGACTAGAACTCTCATACCACGCCTGATTGGCTTTTGGGCTGAGAGAGAGGGACTGGCCCAAGGTCACCCAGCCAGCTTTGTGCCCACGGTGGGACTAGAACTCACGGTCTCCTGGTTTCTAGCCTGGTGCCTTAACCACTACACACCAAACTGGCTCTCTTCATGATCAATAAATAATTGCAGATAGTAGCACTAAGTATTACCTGCGTAGAACAGTGCAGAACTCTCCATGTCGGAAACCAACTCATTGCCTACTGTGCAACAATACACCCCCATTTCTTTTCCAGTAGGGTTCAAAATTTGGACTTGGCCATTGGCTTCCAAAATCACTCTGCAAAAATGTTTAAGGGTAAGATTTTAATAAACAGCAGCGAACATTGCTCTTCAAAAACTATAAGAAGAGCCATAATGAATAGTCCATTCAGTCTCCACACCACTATCACAATTGTCCTGGATTATCAGGAAAAATGCACAAGCCAACACCTGGACTTGGTTATGCAGCTTGCTCCTCAAACAAAATGTATACTAATTGTGTTCATTTAGGAAAAGCGTGCATGAGAAACAGTATACTGGGGGGAAATGTGCAGATGTGCACACAAAGCATGATTCCACGTGTCTTACTTGTTGCTTTGATGTTGGGTGTCCTCCAGCCTTACTGCAAGTTTTAAATATTCATTGAGCCACCTTGCCAGCCCTTCAGAAGTCAGCTCTGCACCAGAAGACCCTAACTCTGCCTAAATCTAGTCTTTTGCCCTTTTATTTTGGCAGATTGTTTATCTGCTTTCTTGGTTTTAAATTGGTTAATTCAATGTGTGCATGTAGTCTATCCTGGCTGAAGGGTTCAGGCTTTTGCACAATTTCAAGGTCAAGTATTACCCTATAGCTACTCTTCTGAATTAAAAAGGGAAAGTCAATTTTGATTTCTGGTGGCTACATGGGCTTCTCTATGTTCTGTTGTTGTTTTAGCAAGAATGCTGAAATGGCTTGTCAGCGGCTTCTTTGAAGATGCTTCTTTGATTTCCTATACTATGCTATTGTTGTTGTTGTTGTTTATTCGTTCAGTCGCTTCCGACTCTTCGTGACTTCATGGACCAGCCCACGCCAGAGCTTCCTGTCGGTTGTCAACACCCCCAGCTCCCCCAGGGACGAGTCCGTCACCTCTAGAATATCATCCATCCATCTTGCCCTTGGTCGGCCCCTCTTCCTTTTGCCTTCCACTCTCCCTAGCATCAGCATCTTCTCCAGGGTGTCCTGTCTTCTCATTATGTGGCCAAAGTATTTCAGTTTTGCCTTTAATATCATTCCCTCAAGTGAGCAGTCTGGCTTTATTTCCTGGAGGATGGACTGGTTGGATCTTCTTGCAGTCCAAGGCACTCTCAGAATTTTCCTCCAACACCACAGTTCAAAAGCATCGATCTATACTATGCTATACTACTGGAATTTTCTGGTGATTCTCCCATCCAAGTACTAGCCAGGCTTGGCCATGCTTAACCTTTTGAAATCAGCCAATGTCAGCTAGATGCTCCCATATGTAAACAAAGGATTCACAGCAGTGAGTGCTAAATAAACAGTATGTCAAATTAATCAATCCAACAACAATTGGGAATGAGCTTCCAAATGGGACACAGAGATACTTGCTTGAAAGATTGATGTGGCTTATTTAGTATGTTCATCAGTGCTCAAGTGTAAAGATAAGCCCTTAGTATTTTCATGTACCTTCTTAAATATACCCTTATGCCTTTTAAACCAGCGAGAATACACTACATGCCACATATTTGCAGATCAACAATTACTGGAAACATCTATGAATGCTATGATAAAGTCAAGCTGACCTGTTTAATATTCAGTGCCAAAATATTGGTCTCTGATTTATAAGCGGGCCGTGGGTGGTGCTCAGTTGAAATGTGGGTTTAATGGGATGGCTAAAAGAAAGCCAGATAGAGAAAAGGGAAAGAGATTTTCATAATAAGAGAAGTAAAGGGAAGATCAATATGCCAGTAATTAAGCATTCTGAACAAGACAAAATGGATCCAAGAGTTTAAGATGGGTCCTAAAATCGTTTAAAAGACCTTGAAGCCTAATGGCAAAATGCTCTGTCTACAATTTAAGAAGAAGGATTTTCACAAAGATACTGTTATCTGTCTGTAACATAATCACATGTTATGTGATATAACAAAAGTCATTCAGGGGAATGCAGAATTGCTGAAATATTTCATTTTACTTACTTCTCAAAAGGCTTTAATGGTACTCCATCTTTGGTCCAAGTATATGTAAGATTGCTAAATCCAGCAGTTTCACAAAGCAAATTTATTGTGCTGACATTCTTGGTTAAAAAAAATGTACCCCCAATTTGCAGAGTTACAGTTTCATTTGAATAAACCTTTGGCCCTTCTTTGGGCCTGACAATAATTGCACCTTTTGAGTTTCTCACTACTGGGTTGCCTACAGTTTTTGTGCTGAGATTATCAGTCACTCTTTGGGATTTGTCAAGTTTCCTGGCAGAGAATTTCTCATTTTCTGACTCCTTTTGCTTGTTAGGAACAGACTGTGATGGTTTCACTAACTCAGCAATCAACTGATATACAAATTGGGAAGCCAAATCATTGCTAATTTCTCCAGCCTCAATAAGATGGCTCATGTTTTTTATCAGCTCTTCAAAATGGATTGTATCCATACTGTAAGCATTAGGTAAAACAACTCCTTTGAGTTGCTTGGTTGTGAAGTCACGAGAGCTGTATCCTTCTGCCGAAGTTCTCCTCTGAGTTTTAAGATGTTCTAAGAAAGGCTGGTCATTCACTTGTCCATCACGCAGATACTGTTGACTTTTCTGGCTCCACAACTGCCACATCTGGCTTATTTGGTGCCATTTTGCTCCAAAGCTGTCAGCCTCATTGTGCTCTGTATTGTCACTCTCAACTGCATCTTTCCCACTGGTGGTAGGTTCCATTAACCTGTTGCTAGTGCCAATGAGCTTAAGAACAAAGACCTCCTGGGCAGATCCTGCAACACACTTATACACTCCAATATCTGAAGCTTCAAGACTATTGATCTTGAGAGATCCTGATTTGGTGACACCAAGCCGTTTAGAAATCTGGAGTGGCTGCCCATCCTTCTCCCATTGGATAAGTGTCTTCTGGAATCGTCGAACAGGGCACTTGATGATAACAGATGTTTTGGGAAATAGATAAGCTCGGCTCCCAACAGTGAAATTAATGCGTTTCTCTTGCCTTGTCTGAATATAGACTTTGTGGATACCAAGTATCTGTGGCTTGTCAAAAAGTTTGGGTTTCTTTTCTTCTTTTATATCTGAAATTGCAAAGGTATACTTTCATCATGGCTTTTCATTTTCACTGTATCATTTATTCTTCTTTAAATGCTGGAAACTCAGTTTACCTAGAAGTGTTTCAGATCAATATTTATCTGGATGGAATCTAGAGAGTTGAATTTGGGACACTAATATTCTAATCTCAAAATTGTTGTTGGGAAGGTCAACCAGACTTTGAAGCAAGCAATGCATCAGTGAGGCAGTGATTTAGAATGTTAGCTAGAAAGAATCCCGATATGCTAACCTTCTACAGGCAAAAGAGAGAGGGAAGGTTATACACAGGAACATGATGAAACATGCATTCTCTCAATCTGCATTCTGAAATGAGTCTAATATTTTCACTACAGCACTGCAGCACCTTTTTAAAAACAGCATTTTTTCTTTGTGAAAATAAGTATACCACGATCAAGTGTTCTAGACCAGCCTTAGTTTTTTACATATATGGGTGGAGAACACTCAGTTGTGAACTGCACTCTAGAACCAGAGATTGAACCATCCAGTGATAGCTGAAACATGATTCTGCTCATTGTCTACCTTGGCTGTAGGGCAATGTTTAATATAAACCATCTAGAAACTGATCTTAGATGACAGTTTCTTTAGGCCTCCTTCCCTTTTCAAAACATGTTTCTGAACCATCAGAATCAACATCCTTTTTTGTTCATTTGTTTCTTTGGACTATGTTCCTTCATAACATATATTACAACAGAACTTGACAACATTTCTTTAAAATCACTCTCCACCAAACAATCTGCTTACTGGACACACTGCTGTACAAATATCCATAATTAAATAAATTCAGATATATATGCAGCTCAAAATATCTTATGAAATACTGGATTACGAACATTCCTTTCAGTCCATGGAGTTTCATTTAAAGTATTTTTTGTACCTCAGTATCTTGGCATGTTAACCGGGCAATAAAATCCCAAAAAGAAGTTTCATATTATGAACAAATCAATAATTACTTCAACTGCTATTTTGTGGGATGAAATGTTTTTAATACAAGGTTGAGGAATGAAGCTAAGCCCCCAGAAAAAATCATTAAAACCAAATAAATGCTTCCATTGGGACTCTATGTTTGCTGTCAAACTAATATTGCAACATATTCTTAGTGTCAATGTTCAGATTTTCAAACAATTGATAGCAAACGGTTACCCTGAGTCTTGAACCAAACCTCATATCTGATAAATAGCTCAGAGGAAATTCTGTCTTACCATTCAGATGTTACAAATTGCCATATAGTCAAACCTGTTCAAAATCTGCATGCATTATACAAACACACACAGAGACACAGGGTTTTCCCAGCCAAATAGACAGCTTCTACATTACAGTCCACGCTGAGGCCCAAACGGACAACAGATATGCTTCTTATTTTCATATGCAGGGATTTGAAATATAAAGGGTGCATGAATAATGCATGTGGTGTGAGAGATAAGCCAAGAGTCAGCAGTTCTCAGGACAGAGATGTCGGTTATATCAACAACCACTCGGCTTCAAGGTCATGAAGCACAGGGCAAAGAGTGTGTTGAAAGGGTGGCAAGGTGGGAAGAAGCAATGGCTTTAAACAAACAGGGTTACAAGAAGGAATGGCACCCTCATGCTGAGAGAAGGCAATCAACCATTGCCTTCTCTCAGCTGTAGTTGTATTTTGTTATGTGTCTGAGAGCCAAGTTCAAGACTAGAAGCCAACTTAAGTTACATGAAGTCAGGGAACTGAAATTTACTGTTGATCCTGATATGTATCATTCAGGCACTAGACTCAGTCAAAAACATAAGACAGATCTTGTTGCATCAGACCAATTGCTCCCAACAGTAGCCTCTGTGGAGGTTATGAAGGAGTCTCAGAAGAATAACCTGACTTCCCACTTGAGCAATGGCTTTGTTTGTATTACTGTCATCTGGATTTTATATTGTATTTAGGCTCAGTATTATATTTGTATTTATATTTATTTATGGTATTCTAATGCTTTTACCTTTGTTGCAAACTGCCCAAAGTCCCCCCTTTGGGGGGAGATGGGTGGTGGTTAAATTTAATAAATAAATATAAATAAATAAATAATCTTCCTGGGCTGAGGACATGGCTCATCATCCTCAGATTCTGGTTTCTTGTTCTTCAACTGTGCAATCAGACATGGGATCTTTAAGAAGGGCAGTCAGCTTCTATGGGGATAGAGAAACTTGACAGTGAGGCTGTGCCCACCTTTACATTATGGCTTCAGATGACTCTAGTCCTGCTGAGGTAATTATCTTTGTACCACTCACCAGCTAAGTTCACTGGAGGCTATCCAAGGTCCTGATTGATCCTCAAGAGAATCCACAGTGATTATATTAGTGTGAACTGACCTGGTCTAACGTGATTTGTCATACTTCGATTAACTTCATCAGCCTTTAACTGATGTACTAGACTTACTTTAACTTCAATTTGCCAACAGCCTATTTTTCTGCTGGTTTCAAAGTGGGGATTGAGAACATGTCTTCTGATTGGCTAAATTAATTATTATGGGATTTACTACAGGGTTGACTGCCAAATGCTGATTGCTACTGCATCTTTGCAGTCAAATACTGTGACATATTGACTCTGATGGCAATATCATTATTTAATCTGTTCCTAGAGCACACTTTATATTCATGCATTCAGAATAGCAGGACTCTTTAGATGACACAGCAATGGGAATTTTAAAGGCCAATCAGAATTGTTAGAGATCTTGGCAAGGCACATGTAGAGAAGATGATAAGGGGTGAAGATGATAAGGGGCAAAGAACAAAGCAGAAAAAGCTCATGTAGACTAACAAGCATATTAGGAAAAGTGAGTCTGAACGGTCAAAGGAAAAGCAGAGCAAGTAGCAGAAAGAATGTTGACCAGGTTTCATGTACACAGGACATTCTAGCCCTTCCCTTGGCCAAGTTACATGTGTTGTGCAAAACTAAAAGGTATCTTATACTGTAAATCTAATGCAGTAATACTGCCAAGTTGAAGCATCCTTCTACGTCCTCAATCATGGAATCTTCAAATGTGCCATTTCCCCCAAAATAGCCCTGAGAAAGTGTGGACAAGCTTTTTCATCTGATTTTATTGAGGAAGATAGGGAACTGACACCTTCCTCTGAACTATAATTTTTAGAGCAGAAGAGTTGGACAAAATAAAAGTAGTGATATGTATTTCTTGAAATAAAAAAATCAAAATGCAAGAATCCACAAATCAAGATGGTCTCCATCCAAGAATTCTTTTTAAAGAAAAGGGGGAAAAAACCCTAAAATGTGAAATTGCTGACCTAAAGAACCCATATGATTTGTCACTTGAGTTACCCTTTCATATCACAGGATTAGAATGTAGCTAAAAAGTGCCAGTGTTTAAAGGCAATCCAGAGGGAATCTGGGCAATTACAGGGGGCTTAGCTTAATGTCTGTTTCAAATACTTTTTGCTAAAAGCACTACAAAAGATTAAAAATTATCACACATGCAGATGAACAATAGTTGCTGTGGAAAAATCCACAACGAAAAGTCTTCAATCGTTTCAAATAACTGCAGGTAGGGGTGTTCTGGTGGAGACTACATATTTAGGACTCCCCTACCATTGCTTTTCTTTTCTTTTTTCTTTTTTTCAGAAATTAATGGCACTTTGCAATCATGGGATAATAGGATATGCCATGGATTCTTAATGGGAAGGTCTGGCATGTGAGTTACATCTTGGGATAAATGGAAGGTTTTTAAAGCTCGGGTGCATGGGGACATTTCCCTCTCACAGGCGTGGTGAAAGAGCATCACTTACTTTTACAGGCATTCCTGTGGCAAGGCCTTACAAGTGGGGATGCTGGAAAGCTGCTACACAGGGATCTGTTCAATGCCAGATGCTGGCCTCTGGCAGTGAGCTTCTGGCAGGTGGCTTTCCTTCTTTGTGTGCCAGCCCCACAGCTTACAGAGCACTGCAAAAGGAAGGATGTAGTCAAAGTGTGCCAACTTTAAATAACAATGAGGTATACCCCACCTCATTCTCAAAGGGTTACTTTACTCTTTCATTAGATTGCCTCAGAGGGCACTGGATCAGGAAGAAGGGGGAAGGGGGAAGGGGGAAGAGGGAAGAGAAGAGAAGAGAAGAGAAGAGAAGAGAAGAGAGAAAACAGGCATAAATAAATTATTTAAAAACACTCTTATTTTAAGCTACACACCCTAGACCATTGTCCCACCACCAGCTGAGGAGGGCAGTCTATTTTTGCACAGGCTCTGGAGCTGGGCAGTCCAGGTTCAGGGCACTTCTCATTACTGAGTTTCAGAAAGCTTCCATCTATCAACAACTGCTGGCAGGTCACCTTGCGATTCTGGATGCCTCCACCACAAGTCTGGGAGCACTAAGAAGAAGAAAGGGGCCCATAAAAATCATAGGGATTGACACACTGTTCTTTATATGGATGACACTGCCTGGAGCTCACTCCTGGAGCATTACCAACATTTTCTTTAGGCCAGAGCTAAATTTGAACCAAGTAGTGTCTCACTTAGGTTGTCCTTCAGAGCACAGGTAGAGAATCACATGAGTAAAGACATTTCAACTTACTTTTTAAAAGATCTTATAGAAATATTGTCTCAGCAGCACCTGTCTTATGTTGTGTGGGCCGAGAGACAAGCAGGGTCAGACCTGGTTAATGCTTGGATGGGAGACCAGCATGAAATCCTAGGTTGCAGGCTAAATTGAGAAACCCAACATCCTGGAAAATGCAATGGTAAACCACTTCCACAATCCTGTCACTAAAACTACATGGATAATCTGTGAAATCACCAGGAGCCAAGCTTGATTCAAGGGTGTATTTACCCAGAAGAACAAGAAGGTTCTTCTGTTCTGTCAATTTCCAGGCAACTACAGTCATATAATCATAATCTCTGACCTTGGCAAATTAAATGATTATCTTGCAAGAAAAAAGCCATCATAAACTTAAGACAGAGTTACATCCTCTTCTTTATTAATTCCCACCTATGTGATAAAACCCAAAATGGTAGTTGATTACTTCTCACCAGATATTATCCATCTTTCCTGGTTAGTACTTGCATGGGAGATCATCAAGAAATTTCTGGGCTATTAACTAGACTGGGAAATTGAAAAAAAACACTATTTCTGTCAGGAAAGCTATTTAGATGTGTCCATGAAGCAACCAGGAATTGAGCTCAACTCAAGGGAGCCATTTACAGAAACACTATGTCAGAGAGAAGGGTTCAGGCCTGATAGGTTACACATGCAGAAACCAATTCATTCATCAATGCAATCCCTCTTCTTCAGCTTAAATTGACAAATTTACCATTTTATCACCCATTAATGAGACGCAACCTCGACTGCAATTGCATATTCATGTGAACCAGACTCAATAGCTACCTCTTTCAATGCAAAGTATTGATGGAAAGCATTATCCAGAACACTGCACCATCAATGGCTCCTTGTTAATCTTAATCAGGTGGAGAGTCACTCTCCTTGGAGGTGGTTTCAACCCTTTGCAGTTGGCAGACCATCTTACCTGTTGCCATTCTTCAACATGCCAAAGTGGGGGACAGTCAACTTGGTTGCATGGTTGTAAAGAGTGAGGCTTTGGATCTTTGCAGCTTTCAGCTCCAACAACAGAGCCTTCAGGTTGCTGGCAATGCACCTCTCTTGTCTGGATGCCAATGCCACAAGCGGCAGTACATTGTCTCCAGGGTCCTACTTGCCATCTGTTCCAAGAAATAATGACACCAGAGCCCTAAGCAAGCAACACCATGAACTACAAGAGGAATGCTTTGTGAAATGATGCCCACTGAGAGCCAACCAGGGAAATAAAAACAGTTGGGAATTCTTATTTGAGCCAAACACTATGCACCACACAGGACATCGTCCACTAATAAACTTTCATCATTCATGGCTAAAGCCTTTGTTAGGATTTACCTCAATGACACTAAGGAGTAGGCAAACCTTTGAGCTCTCCAGAACTTTTTGGAGAGGCAATGTTACACAGATACACACAAAAAATGTGGGCGATGAAGAAGAAATGAGTGTCTGAAATTTAAGCCAGATGTTTTAGTCATGAGGCTGATAGTTAGTTAGACTCAAGATGTAGACTATAGATTGAATGCAGTTGAAAGAGGCAGGTATCATCAACACTGAGTTACAGTCAGAGTTCAGGGATAAAGAAAATGGTTGCTTCCCCCCTCCCTTCTCTCACATCCAGGTGAAGCTCATAGCTGTCACACCTGGAAGAGACAGAAACAAAATAATATTACAGTCTTCACATCGGCCAAGTTAGAAAGTAATGTTTTCTGTATAAAAAGCCCACCTAGTTAGGCCTTGGTTGATCTTAAACAAGGTAAGCAAAGTCAGATCTGGTTAGGACTTGGATGGGAGACTTTCAGGGAAGACCAGAGCATTAGACTAGACTGGGAAGTTGAAAAAACATGCAGGAAGAATGGAATGGCAAACCACTTCCATATTATTGCCAAAGAAATTAGATGGGTGTGTCCTGAAGTTGCCCAGAGACAAGTTTGACTGAAAGGAGATTTTATATTTTACTAGGTTAAAATTTCAATTAAACCAACTCTGTAGTACCATCTAATAAATAGAAGACACCATCCATTGTATGAAAGTATAGTTTATCTTGGTATACAACAGTGAGCCAAGTATACATATACCAGTGTATTAGTACTGGGCAATTGTGAAGTGTCCCCAATTGAGCCAACTGCTTCAAGAAGCATGTTGTATCATTAGGTGACAATTGACCCTAGGACTTTCTCTATCCTCTCAGAAATATTTAGCTATGCTTGACATTGTTTTGGCATGGAGATGCGAATCCAGGCAGGGGAGCATTTCATCTATCATGCTTTTTGCAGGCAGCAAGACCAGGCCTGCAATTTCTGAATGTACACTCAAACTGTTTATGGAATTCAAGCATGTAAATATCTGATTCAGCACTGAAGAGAAGGCTAGAGTAATGTATCCCACCTTCTTCTTCAATACCACTTCTTAAGGAGATATGGATAAGCAAGATGAGCTACCAATGCATCATCCTCCCAGAGGGCAAAGGGCAATTCTCAGTCCTTCAACCTAGAAGGACTGGCATTTTGAGAAGAAAGAAAAATCATGCCAAGTGATATGATGCTTTCAAGACCAAGCTTGCCTGATTTCACCCAGCAGACAAAAGTGCTGCAGATGTTTTCTTCAGACGTCTTAAAGAAGGCTTGCCTCCCTACAACATGACCCTACTTTTCTAAGGTCACAGCAGTGCCTCCCCAAAGGCATTACCCAAGTCCTACCTTGGAGGACAAAGTCTTGTACTGCACACACGAGTCATTGGAGGAGGTCTCTTTGAACTATCACACAGGCTATCGTTAACGGTTTGCTTTGTCTCCTCATGTAAGCACACAGCAATGGCTTCTTGAGTTCCTGGGTTGTATAACAAGCAAGCAAGCAAGCAAGCAATTATTTTCAAGAAACATTAAATATTTTACAACAGAGAAGTATAGAAAAATATTCTTTCAATATATACTGTACATTCTTGAGCCATAATTTAAGCATGTGTGCAGGTAATACTTCCATGTTACCTGCTCTGATTCCTTACTGGTATTTGATGAACAGTTCTACTGTTTACCTACTCTTGATTTAGAATCCCCACCTCACCCCCCAGCGTTCAGCTAGATTTTGCCTTCTGCAACTTAAGATCATTATTCCAAAGATTGAAATCTGGGACAATGGAGAACAAGCCATGGTTGCCATTTGCATGGCACCCTTTGAAGAGTCCCATCATTCCCAAGCCCACTCTCATGGTCTTTTCTCAACGTTCAATATACTGAGTTCCCTCAATGTATCCTTATAGGACTTAGTTGCCAATCCTTGTTCATTCTTTTCATCCTTCTCTGAACCTATTCCAGTTTTTCTGAACCTTCTTAAATTTTGATGTCCAGATTTTTTTTTAAAGGGGGGGGGGGAGTCTGGCCAGAGGATATCAGAACTCTTACCTCCTATGATTTGAAAACTGTACTATTGATCCAGTCTAAAACTGACTTTTTTTTACAGCCACGTTAGCAATGCAATCTCCTATTCAGCCTCTGGTTGACTATAATTCTGATGCTGCAAACAGCCACCTCTGAGATGTCCAAAATAGAATTAACTTCATGGTGCAAAGCCTCTCCCTGACTGCAAGCTAGAAGAGCCATGGTCAGTCCTGATAGACTAGAAGGACAAATCTCTTGGTCCAATATAAGACAGCTCTTATGTTTCTAATATTGAGCACCCTCGTTTTCTGCTTTATCTGCCACTGGAGAAGAGTCATGTTTTAAGTGATGGATCAGCTGCTGAAAAAACTGGCACAGCCCTAAATTGCAAGCTTCAAATCCCAAAATGCAGAACACCATCACACTTCATCTCCTGGTATTGCAAACCCTTCTAGCAAATCTTGGGCAGAGTCCATTTTATGGGATGTAAAGATGCCTTGGAAGTCTCATACATATACGAGACTATAAAACAGGAAGTAATTCCCAGTGTCCTACTAAATGAAACACATTGAAGTCACTCGGTGACTGAGCTTTCATTGGTATTAGGTGGTATTGGGGAAACATACCTAATGTGATATGCAAGATTGAAAATGGTCATAGTTCAGGGAACCTGCTTCCTTCATTTTAAATGCATTTTCCCCTCGTGACTTTAAAGGGGCTACAAATCTGCTCTCAAGACAGCCTAATATTTCTTCTTTGTTAAAAGATTTACAAGATTTCAAGCACCTTTGTACTTTCACTGCATTACCTAATAAAAATGAAGAGCCTTGTCATTTGTAGAGTGTGTATACTGAAAACCTCAAATTTCATTCCATTCTGTTTTTTTTTTCACCTGTACAATGGCTAGAAAATTATTGCCATAAATATCTCTTCTCCTAATTCATCAGGAAGGGTTTTCTCAACACTCTGTCATCACTAAAAAGGCCCATTTTATTTTTAGCTGACTCTATGGAAATTGCAGGACTGGAAGACCTCTCCTCTAGAAGGTAGCAGTGTGTGTTTGATGACTTCCGGGTAATTAGTTACAAACTGGGTAAGGATTTTTGTTCCTGGATATGAGTGACAAGTGATTTTTATAAGAGTATCTCAAGCAGTTCCATCCGTCCCCAATCCTTCAAAAGTATATTATATCATAACTGGATATTACCCATGGGGTGCAAAGGAAAAACCTGAGGTGTAATTTGGAGGAAAGCATTTGGCAGGTACACCTTGTTCTTCATTAAACCACATTTGATCAACTGCATTGAATTTAAGCCATCAAATCTACAGCCACCACTCTTGAAAACTGTGTTATTACTATTATCATCATTACTATTAGCACAAAGCAGTTAACCTCTTCCAAGGCCATGTAAGTTCCGGAGCTGCATGCATGTTTCAGAATCTAAGGCTGAAGTCCCACAAGCATCTCCACTTAATCAAACTTCAGGGAATGAGACAAGGAAAACAACCAGTAGGATGGAGACCCAGGTTCACATCCAACCTCAGCCATGGAATATGTTTGGGTGCAGTCACTCTCTCCCAGCCCAACCTATTTCAAAGGGTGGTTGTTGAGAGAATAACACTAGAGGAAGGGGGGCTATGCATGCCACCTTGAGTCCCTGGAGGAAAGGCAGGATATATATCTAACCAACAACAAAACTTTCCTGTCACAATCCAAGGACTGTAAGTGTCAAACTGCGACACAACAATTGCAGCACTTACTGCTGTGTTTCAAACTCAGACAGAACCGCTCTGTACTCTAAGGACTTCAGTACATTCCAAATATAGCACAAATGCTTAATGCACATCCTTGATGGTTTCAATTTATAATAGGACAAACATGGAAGAATTGTAACCACGGACTTAGTATAGTTGGCAGAGGTGATCTCTATCCAACAAGCAATAATATTTAGGCGATGCAGCCTTTTCTGGATAATAAAAAAGTACAGGCATTTCACACTATAAGGAAAGAGGCACATTTATTAGCAACTGAATCATGGTCAAAGAACTCTTCTACTGTTAAGGTGAAGAGGCAATTTGAAAAAGAGAATTATTCAAAGCTTGCCACAGAGAAGAAATTTAAAATGAACGATCTCCTTGTTCATGAGCTTAATAAAGTGGGAAACAAAATGCATATAAAAGAAATTTGTAATATGGGAACCAGTATGGTTTGATGGCATAGTACAATATGCAAAACCTCTATTCCAATATTACAACCCACCCCCCCTGCAAAGGCTGATAAATGAAGACTGGTTCATTTAACCCAGTATTATTTTTACACTAATTGGCCCTGGTTTTCTAGGGTTCTATGGCAGCTGTCTAAAATTTACAAGGATCTGTTCCAAGGACTATTCTCACAGAGTCTCTTTAGTAAAATATGCTTACAAAAAAAGGATGGGGTTGGAAAAATTCAAGCAGCTGAACTATTCCCCATTTAGAACCAAGATATCTCCTTGGATATTAGAGGGGAGATTTTTTTGATCTTCTTTCTAATGGTTTTCCTGTGATCCAGTGAGGAAATGGCTTCTTCCACTGATAACGAGGAAGCTTGCAGCTGGCTGGTTATATAAGGATCTCCTGAATTTTTAGCAATCTGGAAACCAGCTATTACGCTTCCAGGAAAAGATCTTTTCATAATTGCCACCTACCTGATTCTTCTAATTGGCAACACTGGGAAATGCACTGTGGACCTTCTGAGCACATTAGGAGAATTAATGGTATGCTAAGTGTGTCATCTAGCTTCAAGACTGTCTATAAAAAACTGACAGCAGGGTTTCAGACAGAAGCTTTTCCTAGGTCTACTTGGAGATGCCAAGGATTATACGTACCTGAACCTTCTGACTCCAATGTATGAACTCTACCACTTAGTTACACTCTTTTTTTTTCCAATTTCAAAAGCCATTTTGTCATGGTGCATGGGAGAAAGGGAAAAGGCCAGTTCTAAAGAAGGGATCTGCTTCACCAAGAACAAGTTCTTCAGTTCTTTGAAGATATTAATTGTTACCACTTGTATGGCTTTTCACAATGTTTGGGGGGAAAACATCTTTAAATGCAAAATATGAAACTATAATACCTCCAATGCATGTAGCTGAGCAGGGAGTAAAGCCGATGTATTCCCAGTCGTAAAAAACATTACCAGCATCTTCAGGGTGTGAAAAAGGTGGTGTGTACGAGATAGGATCTCCATCACATGGTTCCAGGTGGCAACTCCGCTCAGCCAACGGTTTGGGTCCTTCACACTCATCATCAGGCAGCTCCACCTCAGCCTGAGTAAACGTGAGATAAATGCGGCACTTGACATCACGCATCTGAGTACCGTGACCACAAGAAGCACTGCAAGGGGACCACGGCTCAGGGATAAACCTGAAACAAAACCATATCATAAGAACCTTCTGTCTATATGAATAGGGTGAGATTGAGTCAACCGAACACCATCCAGCATGCTGTTACTTTTACTCCGATTCTCAGCTTAATTTGGCCTCTATTTTAAAAATGTTCTGATCATCCAGATGACTTTTCCATTCAACTCCTTTTAAGTGAAGGCATTTCACTTAAGAGTCAACTTAAGTCAGAGATTCTAAGGTCAACTTCTTAGTTGCCAAATGTTGTTAATCAACGACAGTGACTTGTTATAGTATTGAAACTCCACTGCAGAGTCAAACACTATATTTGAAACAAGAGTCAAGATGGGAAAATTTACACTGATTAATATGTTATATTACTATCACCATGTAATTTTTATTTTAACTACCAGCATTTTGATAGCATTCTGGTCTGAGACCATACTAAAGTTTGAATTGATTTGAACCTGGACAGCATAGTGGAACCATAAAATACTTCCCTGTGCTTATCCGAACCAGTCAGAAAACAGGGTATCAAATTTGGTCTTCACGGGGTATCAGATTTGGTTTTAAGTAACAAAACAGAAAACTCATTAAATCAATCCTCAAGTATGTGTGGATATACACAGTCAGCCACTACTCTAGGGAAAACTCCCACATGTGTTGGCAGAACATGATCACAGTCACCCAAATTAAATGGGGAACAGCAATCTTTGACAGCCTTCTAACAGTTGCAAAGATAATCAAGACTGGCATTTGTTAATTTTTTTTTCTCTGGGGAAAAAAAATAAAATTGCAGGCCTAAATAAGGTTGGAATACCCAAGGACAGAATTGGGAGTGGCAGCCTCATCCCCACCTCCTTTTTTCCTCTTTTTCATCCCTCCCCACCCCACATGGCCATACAGGGGATGAGAATTCTCTAGCCCCATTTTTGCAGAGTCGTTCTAGGACTTCATCTCCGTTCTGGAAGTACAAAGAGAGATTTCACCTTCTGTTACCCCTTCATTCCTGTTCACCCATCGTGGCTAACCTAGAGAGGTTAGTTTAGCCCCAACAAACATAGGGCTGTCTTAGGTTAAGACTAACCCTGCATCTAAGTTGTTGAAACTTAAAAGTTAGTCACCTTGCTCTTTTTTCCATCTCTGAGAAGGCTTTGACAAAATTCTGATTATATTTCAAAAGAGTTGAACGTTATCACGGCTAAACTCAATTAACCCATTAAAATATATATAGTGTTGTTATCTCACAATGGCTGGGAAGACATCCAAAATATGCAGATAACTGTAAGTTCAGATAAATGGAAAAGCTATTTACAAGAGGGCTCCATCCATCATTCTTTTCAGTGGCATTTGCATGAGAGGCTCTCCAAATAAATGGAAGTCACATGGCAATAACTGCTTGGCAGTTTCTGCACATAGGCAGAGAATTTCTGCAGGGGAGAGGGTAAAGACCCACTGTTACTCTCAATACTCAGCACAAAATAAATGGTCCATGAAGTCACTTTTGACAAGATCTAAGAACTAAATCATGGTCTGAAGGCATCTGATGCAGCCATCTTGCTAAAGTTAGAAAGCGTAATTCAAGAGAGCGCTTGAAAGAAAAGCTGTCTAGGAACCTTATTTAGGTGTCTTAAGTCCTCGTAGAAGAAGAGTGGGATATAAATGCAATAAACAAATAACCAGTCTTTCGGGGGCAACAGTGGAAGACAAAGGGAAGGGGGGCTGCTTTTAAATGTCTGACACTACCCATATGACACACCTCTCTACCAGCAAAGTATGAAAGCTTATCCCTCTTCAGACACTCAGTGCAAAGATTTCCATCGGCTGGCATCTTATTTTTGAAGAGTTTATGTATTTCTGTACACAACCATGCTAAAGGCTTAAGCTCTCTATATTTTCTTAGCTACAAGGTATTTAGATTATGTCTCTGGTCAATGGATGCTTGAGGTATCGCTGTAAAACAGCTGCACAAACATTGTTTAGTAGAGCCTCAAGTTTATAGTCAAAATCAGAGAGCAGCATTCACTATTAACAAGCTCAGAAAAATAATGTGGGTTTCATCAGCTGTCTGATAGGCAATAAAAAGGAGGCTAGTCTAACCTAGGACACTGTATCGTAGGCCAAGGATCACCTGGGTACCAAACTGGACTTGGAATGCCCTTTCTGGAGACCATACAGAAAAGAGAGAATGTTCAGCACCATTTTGGGTGAAGAGCATTAGCATATAGGAAATGGCAAAATAAAGATGAATGTCCCCCTGCCTTGGGAAAACTGGGAAGAAATTGGGCCATTTAACCCGTTTTGTTATATTTATTTATTGTAAACTATCCAGAACTTTCTGTTACAGCATGCAAGTATTGTTAAAAACATTCATAACTAAAAAAAAAAAAAAAGAATTAGGAGAGTTCCTAAAGTTTTGCTTAACTAAACCAAGAACAAGATTCTCTTGGCTTTTTGTCATTAAGCAGTGTACCGCAATGTCTTAACCAACATAAATATTTGACAAAGCTTGAATTAAAAAAAAAATAGATGCACTGACAGCAGTTCAGAATTCACTCCATATAGAGGCTGGTTAAGTGCTGAAGAGTATCCAAAAATAATGTATGATGCATTCTTTTGAAGCTTTGCATTTTTTGTTTCAAAATCTGAACCACAGAATGAACTCCTTTACAAGGAAAAGCGAACCGATTCTAAGCATTTTCCTTGACCTAGTGGGCCTTTATTGTAACAGGTTTTCCTGCTGCATATTTAGTGTCTAGGATCTTATAAAATCAGTAAGTGCAAATTTTAGCTTTTTAAAATTAGACGTAGATTGCCATTGGCTAAATCATGTGATTTTGCAGTTGGGGTCTGCCACAAAATTCAAGTCTTCTTAGAATGGAGCCTTGAAGATCAAAATTATGGTTCAAGTGCATTCTCTTCCAGTTCCCGTCACCATGGACAGAAGCTAGCAAGTGCATTGTGAGATACTGCCACACAAAAAAACCCCTCTGGTAATACTTTTCTACCAGTTCTCACCCAGTTTCATGGAAGAGAACTTGCTTTCAAAATGTATTTCATTATGAAGAATTGTGGTGAAATTTCAAAAGATGGCACACCATTTCATTCCTTTATGAGATCATCAATATCTACCATACGTGTGGTATGTCTCTGTGTCTCTACATTTATTTATTTCTGTCATGTATAAGCTGCTCAATTCCAAAAAAGCTGTGAGTGGCATGCAGTAATACAAAAATAAAATAGGGAATTAAAAGAAAAACAACACAACTCACCCGCCCCCACAAACCCAATAACAATACATTTCCTAGCCACTGGTACTCCAAAGAAAATAGTATCAGCTGGAACAACTGCCTATTGCAGGGAAAGAACCTGCCATATCTTCAGTCTCCAAAAACTTTCCCAAACAGCCAAGTCTTGGTGGCTTTCCTGAATGCCAACAGGGTTGTTGCTGACCTGACATCTGGTAAAGCACTATTCCAAAGGAGAGGGGCAGCTACAGGATGGGCATGCCCTTGTGCTCCCTTATGACAGTGATTCCTCAACAATGGGACTCAAAAGGTGCCTTTCCAACTAGATTCTATCGGATGAGTAGAAACTAATGGGAGAAGATGATCTTGCTGACAGCTAAAATCATCTCTCCAGTGGTCTGCCATCTCCCTGGCTTCCCATACTTTCATTAAATCCCACAAGAAGACAAAATGAAGGAACTCCTTACAGGCCTTTTTAGACTGGGGAGTATGGGCAGCTGAAGGGGCTTCAAAGAGGTGAAAAAATGTGTAACAGACAAGGGCAGTTGCATCTGCTATCACCAGGTCATGAACACCACCAAGAGACATGCCAGAGAAATCCTCAAGCATTCTAAGAATAAAGTAGAAAACCAGGTCTCTTTCACAGGGGAGGAAAAGGTTTTTAAAACCTGAACATTATATACCAGCACAGCATTAATTTAATATTAATTTAAACTCAGGACTTGCTTCTAGTCATGAATAAAGGGAACAGGAGATGGATCCCCAGGACTTTTTCTTGTTCACCTCAATGAATCATCATGGCTGTGTGCATGTGTTAGTCCAGGTGTGTGACCACTCAACGGCACCTATTATCACTCACTGGTAGCTAACATCTGGTGAAAATCTTCAGATGTGCATCTACAGATGTGAATATATGAATGGAAGCATTTGAACTGGCTAAATGAAATATGGAAACCCTATCACTTCCTCTTCCTTCTCCTCATCCCAAGTATATCAGCCTCTAAACTTGGCCTCTTTCAAGATGCAGCCAAGATCTCTATTTATTTAACCTTATTGAAAGGGGGAAAAAAAGGATATATGGAATCTTTTTATAAAGGATTATTGAAAAGCCTGCTGTAAATAAAGAAGGCTCAAGAGAGAAAAGTTTACAATAATGATGGGTTTCAACTATCACCACATTCTACCAGTAAAAACCAGAAAGGTTAAACCTCCATTTTCCTTGGCTTAGCTTTGCAAACAGTCTTCAAAATGAGAAAAAAAACCACCCTATTTTTCTAATTAAAATAATTTTTTGAAAGACTTTAAAGTACCCATTATATGAAATTCAGGACACATGAGTGGGCACATACACCAATCTCCACAGGGGCAGTAGAATTTAACTTTAATATATTGTTTTGGCATATCTTTCCTTCACAGGTTTTCAAATATAGCTGCTTTTATACAGTCTTAAAGCTGGTACTGCAACAGACAATTCGGATGAAAAGAAACTACTTTTGATGCACTAGGAACGGAACAAATTCATGTCCTTTCATCATTAAATTGCTTATCCTTTTCCAGGTACATTATAGAATCCAATCCCAGAAGAGGATTCGACGTGGATCTTGAGATGCTGCAGGTCAATTGCAAAACAAGGAAAATTAAATTCGGAGTAGTACGGAAGGAAAAGTCAGCCTAAAGGTTCATCATAGATGGATGGCTCCACCACTTTTGATTGCTCTCACTTTCTCGTTTTCCTGTTCGTATGTTTGCCATACTAGTTTGAGACCTTTTCATAAAATTAATTTTTACATATGTACAAAAAGCAACAGTTTTCTTAATGCACATATTTTGTTTACAAATTTTATTTTTATTTATTTATTCAAATCCGTTATAGCTGCTCAACTCTAATGGACTTAGTATGGCCGAAAAGCCACAGTTCTCCCTAATTTTACCTAATGTTATGCATTATTGTGCATTATTTTAATGCATAAATGCTCAAATCTGATGGTGTCAGGTCTGCAAACTAATTTCAGTTCAGCTGGTCTCGCCAGTCTATTTTTCAACGGCAGGCAATGTAAATGTGCAGGATCAAGACCATTTGCTTAGAAGCCAGCTTCAAGCTTGAGTCAGTTGCTGGTTCCTCCATCTGTTTACATAACCTTGCCAAGATCAACTGGACGAAGAAAGAAAAACGTAAGAGGTGGCTAGCCACGTTCAACTCCTCTTGGTAACTCCATCTCCTTTCCATTATGGCTCCTCCATAGTCATACAGGAGATAGGTAAAACTCACTTTGCAATGGCATCCCCACTCACTGGGCCGCCATGGATTTAGACAATTTCCCTTCCCATCTTCTGGAAAGAAAACAAAACTGGAGAAACAACCAAGAGCCAGCTACTTTTGATTGGCCAGAAGGAATTTGAAATGGTCACTCTCCAGTTTACCAGGACATTGGAGATTGTGTGTTATTGGCACAACTGGCTGAATTAATCAACCAAAACAGAGCTACTGGCCTAGAAATGAGTTAGGGCATTATGTACTTCAATTCTGTGAAGGATCTAAATGAAGAATGCTTAAATATCTGCAAGCACAGGAGAGCTTTCACAAAAACATCAAACAGCTTTTACTCTTCAGAAGCTTCTCTTAATATTTAGACAAAGACAGCTTCCTGGCAATTCCCAGCTGTTAGTTTGAATCCTGCCTTCATGTCTATGCCCTACAGTCCCTAGATATGTAGCTCCTGTACTTGATTAACTTAAGCAAAACATCTAGCAACACATTTACCAAAGGATGTCATACCTAAACAATGTTTCTGAAGTCTTCAATCCATTCTTTCAAGAGAAGGGAGGGAGAGAGAATGAGAATGGGAATGCTTGGATCACCAGAGATTTCCATACCATCACTGGCATTATGCATCACTATCATTCTTCTCTGCTGTCCCCTCTCCATGCAAAGGTCACCAATCATTCTTACAAGAGCTATTCTGGAATGAAAGTCACCCATGCAAAATACTTTCTGGAGGGCAACTCTTTGAATAGCTGGGAAGCCTTTGTGACACTTTTGAAACTTATAATTCAAACATTTTTTGGCTGCCTTTTTTTTTTGCCTTGCTTGAAGAGATCTGCTGGGAAGAACCTGAGACTTGAGCTTCAATGACAGACCCAGCCCAAGAAAATTCAAATGCCAGATGATCTGGCAGGAAATAGAAAACAGTCAGGAAAATGCATCAGGAGTTTAGTTTCCATATCAGAAAAAGAAAAAAAACAAACTCACATGGGTTCTTCAGACACTGTCCTAATCTCTTCCATTTCATGGGCTTGCTTGAACCAAGGCACCCTTGCTTCAACAGGGCTTTTCTCTGGAAGAGGAAATACATGGATGTTGGTCAACTCTGAGACTGGAGGTAATATAAGATGATGCTGGGGACATAAGGCTAATGCTGACCTTTGCAACATCTAAAGAAAGAAAATGTGTAAAAGGATGATGTTGTGGCAGCCAATGAAGTATAGCAGAAACAGAGAAAAGCCAAGCATCTGAATGTCCCATCCACATATCTTCTTTTCTAGAGTTTATTTATAGATACAGGCAGTAAAGGTAGCCTGGGGAGAATTATGAACCTTCTGTTTGCCTGGTGAATATTGAGTCTATTGAGAATGGCACATGAATTCTTTGTGAGGACTTCACATTCACTGTGTTCACTGAGTGAGTTGAATATAGTGAATATGCATCAGTCATGAAATCTAAAGATTATCTTTCCACAGGTGAAAAGAGCCCTTCATCAAAGAAGAAAGAAGAAATTCAGTATGTGTAAATATTTATTTAGGTCCTCACTATTGTTGGATACAAAGGGTCTTATCCGCTGTTAGAAATATTCTTCCCAATCAGCAGAAAAAGACTCTTCTGTCAAGCAAATATGCCTTCCAGCCAATGCTTTAACCACAGGTCATATTCCAGTTACCTTTGGGCTTATAACAAGGGACTGGCACAAGACATTCTTCTTTGATGTGCAGCTTGAGTTGAGGATTACAGCCACCTGTATGCTGCCCACGATGATCAATACATAGAACCACTCGGTAGCGTAGCCCTCGGCCACATGTCACGGTGCACTATAGAAAGGGACAGATCAGTCAAAAACTATGGTGGCCAACACATGTTGCAGTATTGCTACACTGCCCTTTGGACCACCCACGGTGTCTGGCCCTCATAAACCTGATTATCAGAAATGTTTGTCATCCTTCTAATCAAGAAATTACCATCTTCCTCCTGCAAGACCTAACTTGGTCAACTATCAAGTTTGCCAGATTTCTAGCAGCAACTATGGCTTGCAGAAGCCGGGTTATATTCTCTTTTCACTATTAATTTTTTTCAGATTTGGTTTCCCCCCCTGTATTTTAAATTTTGTACTTGTGTTTTATTGGCCTGGGACTGTAAATAAAATGAACGGAAGGTGACCAAGTAAATAATTAATTTTAAAAGGAATCACCCATACATTTCATAGAAACAACTGCACAATTTTTATTAACAGTTTATTGTTTAAAATCCATAACTGATTTTTAAATCCAAAATGACTTATAAATCACTGGGCAAAAAAGAAGGAGCTTTTAATTTAATCTTCAAATAGAGTTTGAACTAGGATTTTCAAAGAAAAAAGATCCTGAAAAGTATCTGTATCTGCCCCTCTCCTCACACCAGGTCAAAAAACAGAATTACGTATAAACTATTTAAAACACACTCTACTTTTTCTATAGCATCTCAAGTTCTCTTCTTCCTTTCAATTACATTAAAACAAATAAAATGCAACTATAAAACAAAAGCAGGTATTTGAAACAGATTAATAAAGACAGGCATCTCCCTTCTCTAGTAGCCTAAGAAAGATGAAATAATATTTTTAAAAGGTAAGGTAGAGGAGGGAGGGACTGGTTGATTATTGTAATTTTGCCTATTCACCCAATGAATATCACAGTCTTTGGACTGGGTATTTTCCAATGGTTTGGGTTTTAACCAAAACTCTAGGAATAAAGGAGGCATCACTGCAGCATGCAGGAAGTTCTAAGCAAGGTGGGGGTTTTGTTTGTAAAGTCAGTAGTGTCAAGCCCAGTAAATTTATACTTCTAAATATTTGGTGAATACCTTTGATATGGCTCCAGGACTTCCAATTATAATTGGTATACATTATTCATG
This sequence comes from Candoia aspera, assembly GCF_035149785.1. NCBI lineage: Eukaryota > Metazoa > Chordata > Lepidosauria > Squamata > Candoiidae > Candoia > Candoia aspera. Next base: position 11,282,389 of record NC_086165.1, on the reverse strand, counting down.
GGGGTGATTGGCACCTTGATAGTGCTAATGATAAGACCATTTTCACCATCTTGGACTCTATTTTATATTTTACCTTTTTACATTTATATGTATTTATAGTTATATTTTACTGTTTTAACAATATTTTAGATTTTTATCTTTCATTGTTTGTAAACTGCCAAGAGTCGTTGCATACGAGTTGGGCGGTAAAGAAAGATGATAAACAAACAAACAAACAAACAAGTTTATTGTTGTTGTACTTTGAATTTTTAATTTTGCATTTGGAATAGGCTTGATGACTATGCTAAGGTAGGATTCTAAAATAAACGCATATATTATTTGTGTTTTCTCCTCCCAAACACTCATCAGCAGGTTTCTTATTGTTGTGTAATATGTTTGGAAGAAAAAAGAGGTTACCAGAACACACATACTCCAGTCATATTTCTTGGAATGCTGATACATTCAACTTTGAGGACCATCTGTCCAAAAAGCTATTTCTTCAAGCACTGCAACCTTGAATCGCAATAATATTGAAAAATATCCTGGAGGTTACATTTATTTGTATGCAACTATTAAGGCTATCAGTTGTATATACACCCAAATATACATTCTCTGAAAGGAAGTTTCCATATAACTTGCCATCAATAATCCTAATAATTGTCTATATCTGAAAGCAGAGGCATTTTCTCCCCCAAAGAAGTTTAAATATTCTGCTTTCTTACCTGTGACCACTCCAGAGCTATCCACTTAGGGCAGTCATACAGGTTGCAAGCTTGCATGACTCTGGGTTTAGGCGCATACATACATTTCCACTCCTCTACATGCAATATCTCGCCATGCATGGTCTCTTCCACACAGACAAAACTTCTCCTCTGAATGCCACCTCCACATGAAACTGAGCAAGCAGTCCAAGGATTATGCTCCCAGCTGTGTGAATTAAATAACAGCATCACAAGAATAGTAAACTGAATTTCTATCTGGTTTTTAGATGCAAGTGATAATGAAAACTGTAGACTGTTTTTTCCCTTGGCCATTGATACCCGATGGCATGCAAAACATTTCGATTTCAACCAGTTGCAAATCTGAAATAGTGGAAACAAGCTATTTTGACCATTCTGGACACTGAGCTCAAAACAGCTTGTTCTGAGCTTGAAGCACTTCCCCAATAGTCAAAACAGCCCATTCTGTACACAAAATACCCCATTTTCAACTCAAAAGAGGGCATTTCAAACTCAAAATGTTTGTGTTAAAAAATGCACACCCTTAACACTTAAAACAGTTGGTAGCAAGACTTGCTACTGAATCCCAACAGCATAATCCAATTTTATGTGGAAATTTTACACTTCTTCCTGAATTCCCCAAAATCCCTTCTTTTAAAATCCTTACAATAAGCAGGATGATTCCTAGATACTTTTTGCAGGGAGCATAAATTCATTCCTGTCTGAACAGAACTTCCAGAACCTTTTAATTTCAGTCTCTTCCAGAATGACCTCAAACCAGAGTCATTTGCCAGATTTCAGGAGCACAGCACCTACAAGGAAAAATTCTGGGGAGCAGTTTCTCCCTTTGGAAGAAAAACTGAAGATCTGGAATTGAGGGATGTTTGCAGATCAGGATTACAATACTGCACCAAGGACTAATACAAGAGAGAAGGCAGAACCCCAGATTTGAATTGTGGCTTCAATCAGCTAGTAAGCTCCCCAAATGATCATGCATCAGTCATACATTTTCTCAAGAAAAGTGAGGACCAATACAAGGGAAAGCTCTATTTATATTCAAACAGTTCCATCAATAATTATGACCAGTAGCTTCCTGATCTATGTTATCTGAAACCCGAGAAATCAGAAGACAACAAAAAATATCACTAAATGCAAATTTTGTTCCCCAATTGGTGATGCATCTATTTTTTAAAAGTCAGGACAGCTAGGAGTTAGTATGTAATAATCTAAAAAAATCCAGAACTGCAGTAGGCAACTGGCTCAGCAGGCTGAATTGAAGCCAATTATACCGACTGCATAGCTCAGACAGTATCCCACTGAAAACTTTTCTTTGGAAGTCATAGAGATATTCTGAATAAGTCAAACCGAGGACAGATGGAGCAAAAACCTATAAATTCAAAAGGTACATTCAAGTAACTGCTCCCAAAGATGCCAAAGGCAAGGCGAGAATGTTCCCTGTCTGAAATGATTCATATAACTCTCCACTTGGAATAAATTAATCACATCATACACAAACTGAACATGAAGCTCGCTGCATGTCGAGTGTTGACATTTAAACCAAACTTCCATGATCAAAACCAGACAATACATGAGAGCTTATAGCTAATGATTTCACCATCACCCCTGATAAATATGCTCATCTGCTGCTATCTTTTCGTTAGCTTAACCATGGGAATGATTGATGAGATATATTACACCCCAAAGGCTAGTTTTTAAAGTATTCCACTGTTAGTGGAGCATTGCGCTAATGTAGAACACTCCAAATGAACTCAACAGGAACTTGCAGAGCTGCAGGTTACAAGAAGCCACAGGGGGCCGCTGAAAAAGGCAACCCCCTCTGGATGGCTCTCCTATTTTCACAGATATGGAAAATTAACCAGTGTTTGTACATTGCCCTGATCCCAACTTAGCTCAAGCACGCAGGCACGAGGCCAGAGCTATGGAGCAGAGGCAGAGAAATCTGCAAAAACTAGAGTGTTGGCCTTCTGACACCCAGATTAAGACATGATTATTCCCTTAGGCTTGCAATGGTAATTTCATTTCTGCTACTTCTAATTTTGTTCCTGTTTTGTAGGTTTCTTCATTTCGTCTTTGTTGTAAATTGTTATTGGCCATTGGTTCTGAAGCTGTAGTTTTACACTGATGGGTTATGTCTTTCTGCAAGCCACCTTTACAAGGCAGCCTTGTTATCTTTTTGGCAAACTAATGCACAGGTCATTATGAGGTCAGGGTATCCTATACTAATATAGCATATGAAAAGAGAAAGGGATACACATTCATATAAAAACATAAGCCGCCAGGAGTCACCACATGCGAGTTGGGCAGCCATATAAATTTGTTCAATCAATCAATCAATCCAGAAACATACTGGTGTCCCAGATTAGTTTCAGGCTTGAATAAAATGCTAGGAAGTTGTTCTCAAAATGTCTAGATCCATGTTAAGCTCCCAGCTTGCTATTCTATGGCACTGCAAGACGTTAAAAGAGCAGGTGACTTCCTATTCTTTAAGATAGGAACATCTGAGTGGGCATCTGCACCAGTGAGGACATGACAGGCGTCTGTACTAATTGCTCCTCCTGGGGAATGTGCAGATAGTAGTCTACAGATTATTATTGTGAATAATACATGGCTTTTCAGTAGCAGTTTATAATCCAATAGTAGAGACTTTGGTGCAGTCAGGATGTCTGCAGCAACACAGACATGAAGCACTTCAGACATTTTAAATCATGACTAGGAAGTAAAGAAATTTTACCTGTCAAATGCAGTGATTAGATTTGAACATGCCATAATGCAATGTGGATGTATGTACAGCACAGGTTTTTACAGCTGCATTTCTTTATTTCATTAGTTCAAATATACGTGCCATATCCCAAATTCCTGGGAGCATATTACAGGCATGGCAAAAGGAGCTGCAGGAAAGGGAATGCACTAGATGTTTTCCAGAGGCTGAGCTGGTCAAGGGACTGCTTAGCACTCCAGAAAGATTTTAAAGTTTAAAATCTTTTGGAATGGCTTTAAAGGAGTATGTGTATACAATATGTGTATGTATGTAGAACTGGGAGGGGACATGAAGTGTGGGAATTTTTTTTTCCTGTTTATTTCTCAAGATTTCTCCATCTGTTTAAACATTCCGGTGGTGCATTTACAGCCTGCGTTATGGCTGAGGTCATTCAAGATCCTCTGCATATGCTAGGACTTCCACCCCTCTCTACCCCAAGTCCCTCATTTGACTAATGAAGTCTGCATCATGTTCTGCTGGATCATAAAAGGAAACTTCCATATGGTTCCACCATTTATAAACATTCAGAACTTAAAGGGAAGAGAGGATGCAGTCAAATCCAAGCCAACTTCTTTGTCTTAGTTTTTGCTCTGTCCCTGGAATTCTACCTGCCAGGTATGAATTCTGTACTGTAATGGCTGAAGGCAGCAGATCAACCTGGGATGAAGCTGCTGTGACTTCATAAGTAGTGAACAAAGAAACTTCCAAATGAAATCAACCTGAGGAGAAATTGGTTCCTTCAACTCTGAAGGAGTGGTGATGTAGAGAGTATTGGCTAGTGACAGTGAGAGGTCATTTTCTTTCTAGCTGTGCAGAGTGCTGATTGGTTGTCCATTGGGAAATCATGAATCATGATCATTACTCCTGATCTAAATTCTTCCCTCCCTCACTTACTGTTGAATAAAAGCAAATGGAAATAAAGTTGCCTGCAGCCTGACCTTAATTTCTCCAGTTCTTCTGTGCCATGGTTATGGGACACAGATTTTTTTTAAGCATTTGGGGGAAAAAAACCCATCAAACTCACAAAGGTGACGATAAGATAGGCACATACACTATGGGCGATGCAGCATGTTATCACTTTCTATAGGTAGAAATCTATCAATTATCCCCAGTTTTTATCCCACTGAAATTGGAACAAACTGAGGGTTCAGTCCAGATCATTTGTTTATTAATACCTTTTGGGAGTTGCCTTTATTTAGCCAGCTTCCATATTGTACTAAACAATTATTATCTGATGCATATCTTGCTAATGGGATACCTGCACTTAAGTAGGCAAGAGGATTAATGGGGAGCTGAGTATTTAAATGCATGTACTCTGGAGTGAGTTTATCTCAACAACCAAATGTCATAGACGGTCAAATTCAGACATCACCATCTATGGCAACAACGAGCTCCTTGTCTTTGTCTTCAGTAAGCAGGAGATTGCATGTATGAACTCATAAACCAAGTGCACTACAGTAGGCTATCAATGGAATGCTAATAACCTGTATCTTGTAGGCGTCATACATACCGGGGAAGTGGCTGGAAATGATCATAGGGCATGATTTCCTTAAAGCCATCACTGTGAATAAAACACAGACATTTGCAAAGTTATTTGCCAGATGCTGGATTAAAATTTTCCATTTGATAAATTGATTTATAAACAAAATGCACACCAAGTTTGGGAAAACAACTCAGTTGTACAGTGGGTGTTCTCTTCTTGGCTGATGTACTGTAATCGTTGAACTTGATTTTCCCAAGGAGGTAAGGAAGGAAACCACTTAGCTAACGAAGAGGAATATAATTCCTGAACTTTTTGTAAAAACACAACTCTGCAGCAGTAATTCTCCTAGTCCCTGAGAAGAGTTGGTGGGGTGGTGGGGAGAGAGACCTGGAAGCTGATTGTACTTTAGAGATTTATTACATCCACAATTAACTCATTGTGCCTGAACAGAACACATTTATAGTCTCCTCAGTTCTTAGCTATAATTGTGGAGGTACAGTGGAGAAGCTTCAGCAAAGGATCGTTACCTTGTCGTGGTGCTGGAGCTTGAGCACCTCAATGATGCCATGACTAAACCATGAAGGGCCACCCAAGATGGGAAGGTCATGACAGAGAGGTCAGACTAAATGCGATCCCTGGGGAAGGTAATGGCAACCCACCCCAGTATTCTTGCCATGAAAACTAAATGGATCAGTACAACCAGAGATATGTCGGTATACCATCGGAAGATGAGACCCCCAGGTCGGAAGATGGTCAAAATGCTACTGGGGAGGAACAGAGGATGAGCTCAACTAGCCCCAGACGTGATGACGCAGCTAGCTCAAAGCCGAAAGGACGGCTAGCGGCCAACGGTGCTGGTGGTGAACGGCGAATCCGATGTTCTAAGGATCAACACACCACTGGAACCTGGAATGTAAGATCTATGAGCCAGGGCAAATTGGATGTGGTTATTGGTGAGAGGTCAAGATTAAAGATAGACATTTTGGGCGTCAGTGAACTGAAATGGACTGGAATGGGCCACTTCACATCAAATGACCACCAGATCTACTACTGTGGACAAGAGGACCACAGACGAAATGGCGTAGCCTTCATAATTAATAGTAAAGTGGCTAAAGCAGTGCTTGGATACAATCCCAAAAATGATAGAATGATCTCAATTCGAATTCAGGGCAAGCCATCTAACATCACAGTGATCCAAATAGACGCCCCAACCACAGATGCTGAAGAAGCTGAAGTAGAGCAGTTCTATGAGGATCTGCAGCACCTACTGGACAACACACCTAAAAGAGATGTTATTTTCATCACGGGAGACTGGAATGCTAAGGTGGGCAGTCAAATGACACCTGGAATTACAGGTAAGCATGGCCTGGGAGAACAAAACAAAGCAGGACATAGGCTGATAGAATTTTGCCAAGACAACTCACTCTGCATAACAACCACTCTCTTCCAACAATCTAAGAGACGGCTTTATACATGGACTTCACCAGATGGACAACACTGAAATCAGATTGACTACATCCTTTGCAGTCAAAGGTGGCAGACATCTATACAGTCGGTAAAAACAAGACCTGGAGCTGACTGTAGTTCAGATCACGAACTTCTTCTTACACAATTTAGGATCAGACTCAAGAGATTAGGGAAGACCCACAGATCAGCTAGATATGAGCTCACTAATATTCCTAAGGAATATGCAGTGGAGGTGAAGAATAGATTTAAGGGACTGGACTTAGTAGATAGGGTCCCGGAAGAACTATGGACAGAAGTTCGCAACATTGTTCAGGAGGCGGCAACAAAATACATCCCAAAGAAAGAGAAAACCAAGAAGGCAAAATGGCTGTCTGCTGAGACACTAGAAGTAGCCCAAGAAAGAAGGAAAGCAAAAGGCAACAGTGATAGGGGGAGATATGCCCAATTAAATGCAAAATTCCAGAGGTTAGCCAGAAGAGATAAGGAATTATTTTTAAACAAGCAGTGCGCGGAAGTGGAAGAAGACAATAGAATAGGAAGGACAAGAGACCTCTTCCAGGAAATTAGAAACATCGGAGGTAAATTCCAGGCAAAAATGGGTATGATCAAAAACAAAGATGGCAAGGACCTAACAGAAGAAGAAGAGATCAAGAAAAGGTGGCAAGAATATACAGAAGACCTGTATAGGAAGGATAACAATATCGGGGATAGCTTTGACGGTGTGGTCAGTGAGCTAGAGCCAGACATCCTGAAGAGTGAGGTTGAGTGGGCCTTAAGAAGCATTGCTAATAACAAGGCAGCAGGAGACGACGGCATCCCAGCTGAACTGTTCAAAATCTTGCAAGATGATGCTGTCAAGGTAATGCATGCTATATGCCAGCAAATTTGGAAAACACAAGAATGGCCATCAGATTGGAAAAAATCAACTTATATCCCCATACCAAAAAAGGGAAACACTAAAGACTGTTCAAACTATCGAACAGTGGCACTCATTTCACATGCCAGTAAGGTAATGCTCAAGATCCTGCAAGGTAGACTTCAGCAGTTCATGGAGCGAGAATTGCCAGATGTACAAGCTGGGTTTAGAAAAGGCAGAGGAACTAGGGACCAAACTGCCAATATCCGCTGGATAATGGAAAAAGCCAGGGAGTTTCAGAAAAACATCTATTTCTGTTTTATTGACTATTCTAAAGCCTTTGACTGTGTGGACCATAACAAATTGTGGCAAGTTCTTAGTGGTATGGGGATACCAAGTCATCTTGTATGCCTCCTGAAGACTCTGTATAACGACCAAGTAGCAACAGTAAGAACAGACCACGGAACAATGGACTGGTTTAAGATTGGGAAAGGAGTACGGCAGGGCTGTATACTCTCACCCTACCTATTCAACTTGTATGCAGAACACATCATGCGACAAGCTGGCCTTGAGGAATCCAAGGCTGGAGTTAAAATTGCTGGAAGAAACATTAACAATCTCAGATATGCAGATGATACCACTTTGATGGCTGAAAGCGAAGAGGAACTGAGGAGCCTTATGATGAAGGTGAAAGAAGAAAGTGCAAAAGCTGGCTTGCAGCTAAACCTCAAAAAAACCAAGATTATGGCAACCAGCTTGATTGATAACTGGCAAATAGAGGGAGAAAATGTAGAAGCAGTGAAAGACTTTGTATTCCTAGGTGCGAAGATTACTGCAGATGCTGACTGCAGTCAGGAAATCAGAAGACGCTTAATCCTTGGGAGAAGAGCAATGACAAATCTCGATAAAATAGTCAAGAGCAGAGACATCACACTGACAACAAAGGTCCGCATAGTTAAAGCAATGGTGTTCCCTGTAGTAACATATGGCTGCGAGAGCTGGACCATAAGGAAGGCTGAGAGAAGGAAGATTGATGCTTTGGAACTGTGGTGTTGGAGGAAAATTCTGAGAGTGCCTTGGACTGCAAGACGATCAAACCAGTCCATCCTTCAGGAAATAAAGCCAGACTGCTCACTTGAGGGAATGATATTAAAGGCAAAACTGAAATACTTTGGCCACATAATGAGAAGACAGGACAGCCTGGAGAAGATGCTGATGCTAGGGAGAGTGGAGGGCAAAAGGAAGAGGGGCCGACCAAGGGCAAGGTGGATGGATGATATTCTAGAGGTGACGGACTTGTCCCTGGGGGAGCTGGGGGTGTTGACAACCGACAGGAAGCTCTGGTGTGGGCTGGTCCATGAAGTCACAAAGAGTCGGAAGCGACTAAACGAATAAACAACAACACAGTGGAGAAAAATATATATCCAGAGCCGTGGATATTAACCATCTAGCTAGGGGCTTTATTGCCTCTTATAGAAGCTGCTGCTTCCCAAACACCACTGTGAAGTCATTTTTCCTTCCAGTCCCTCCTTAGAACCTGTTGTTCCAAAATTCTACTGGAATGAAAGAGGCTTCCAAATGGAAGACTCTAGACACTGCCAAGCTACGGTTATTGTGCTGCTATTCCCTCTTTTCCACAACACACAGAAAATGTGTGAAGTGGAAAAATGCAGGGGGCTTACAAGTGGAGGGGGTCTTCAACCTGGACATCTTTCTCCTCCTACCTCATCACTGTCAGCCCCTCAAGGTAGACCAGATCAGGAAAGAGACTCCACAGGAAAACTAGAACTACATCGAGATAGGCTATAATAATAGAATCTTGCAAGCCTGTCTGCATCTTCCCTTCCCTCCCTTCAGCAGTCAGTGGTCTGTGCATGTGGTGGGGGACTAGTCTGAGTCTCTCCTGCCTCTCTGGGCTTAACACATGTTTCTTCTGCACCTGGTGTTTCCCTAACTGTCCTAGCAGTCAGGAATCACGCTGAGACGAGGAATAGGTCTCTAGTGTTTATTACTGCTACATAAGACAGAAAATGCTAACGAACTGAAGAATCATGGGAAAAACCCAGACAGATAAACCCCCAAAATTAAGGCGGGTCTAATCTGTGTCTCTTTGAATGGCTGTTTAATTCCTCAGTACTACACATGCGTTTTCCCCCCTGGATAGAGGCCCCTCCTGCTCGCCATCAGTACTCATGACACTAACAGTCTCCAGATTCCTTCTCCAAGGTCATCACCCCAGGTCTCTACACTTATAAAAGACCTGCCTGGAAGTAGGAGGCCTGCAATGGAGGATATCTTCAACCTGGACATTCTTTTCCTCCTACCTTGTTATAAGAGACCTGCTTAGAAGCATTCTTTGCAAAAGGATGTCTAACTGAAATGCTTGCAAATCTTTTCCCTTAGGGCTGACACAGATCTTTTCATTCCCTTTAAAGTGCCTTGTATATTGGTGGGCCTCTGTAAATTAATACTGCTCCTTCAAGGATTAGTGTGCTATCTGGAATTGCGAACATAACAAGCCTCAAAGTCTTCTTGAGGCACAGAAGGGGACAGCGATATGCAAAATCTTTGTTCCGGAAGGGCCAGGGATTAAAATGGCAAAACCAGGCCTTTTGCCCTTGTGGGGTTATGAAAACAGCAGGGTCTGCCTGCTTCTCCAGGGATTCCAGCTGAAACGTTCTGGCCCATCTCCAGTACAGTTGGAGCCCAGAGGACTTCAACTGAAGAATACGTCCCGCAATTTGGGATTCTGGGCATTCCGACCCTCAGACTTGAGTCCAGTCCTAATACCTACGAGAAGGAGCAATGTGAAATGAAGCAGAGCATTCACCCCCAAGCATTTTAGCGCCTTCATTTTTATAATTCTTGATATTAATGGCAAGTCCTCATGTTACACACTTCCCCACCTTTTAATAAAGCTCTCATGAAACGCCTGAGAGTTTGTGTAACCATTTATGCCCTGAATTCCAGCTTTGTGAGAATGGGCCTGCAGGATGGGTCTGGGAAGTCCTGAGCATCTGGGGTTTTGAGGGCTCTCTAATGATTTTATTCAACTGGGATTAGAGGAAACAGGACAGTTTAGCTATAGGAAGTAAAATCCACCCGAAGTGTTTCCCTTTTATTTCTTGGATATATCAGCAACCCTGCCAGCTGGTGTTTAATGTTTGGGGCTAGATATTGAGTGTTATTTTAAGATACTTTAGCATGGCCAGGAAATAGCACCAGACGGTCCAACAGCCAGCAGCCTTAAATGCCATTGTGCAACTCAATATGTACACTACAGCTGCTTTAGGAACTTGGCAGCAGCCACATGCAGTCTTTGCACCACAACCCTCTTTCTTTTGCCTTGCACTGACTTATTTTATTGGATTCTGTTGCCCTTAAAACAGATGAAAGCTTTCAGAGGATGATCCAAAAGGAAAGGAAGTCATGTGATAACCTGGCATCCAGTAGACCAATTATTCCCAAAGTGAAACCTGGGAAAACCAGAATGCCTTGAAGAGGAAGGACAGGTAAGGGAGGGGGTGAAGAGTTTAGCACAGTGTTTCTCAACCTCGGCAGTTTGAAGATGTGTGGACTTCAATTCCCAGAATTCCCCAGCCAGCTTGCATCCAAGGTGCTAAACCAGTGTTTCTCAATCTTGGCAGCTTGAAGATGTGTGGACTTCAATTCCCAGAATTCCCCAGCCAGCTTGCATCCAAGGTGCTAAACCAGTGTTTCTCAACCTTGGCAGCTTGAAGATGTGTGGACTTCAATTCCCAGAATTCCCCAGCCAGCTTGCATCCAAGGTGCTAAAACAGTGTTTCTCAACCTTGGCATCTTAAAGATGTGTGGACTTCAATTCCCAGAATTCCCCAGCCAGCTTGCATCCAAGGTGCTAAAACAGTGTTTCTCAACCTTGGCATCTTAAAGATGTGTGGCCTTCAATTCCCAGAATTCCCCAGCCAGCTTGCATCCAAGGTGCTAAAACAGTGTTTCTCAATCTTGGCAGCTTGAAGATGTGTGGACTTCAATTCCCAGAATTCCCCAGTCAGCTTGCATCCAAGGTGCTAAACCAGTGTTTCTCAACCTTGGCAGCTTAAAGATGTGTGGACTTCAATTCCCAGAATTCTGGGAGTTGAAGTCCACACATCTTCAAGCTGCCAAGGTTGAGAAACACTGGTTTAGCACCTTGGATGCATTGATTGTTCTATGGACCCTGAAGCTGGGGGGGGGGTAAGGGGTAGGAGGGTCTCCTTGTGGCAATGATCTCCATTTCCTCAGCAGCATTAGTGGAGGTAAGAATGTACCAGGATCCTCAGGCATGACCCACAATTCAGGGAATAGTGACCTGGAAACCTCAGCAACAGCATCCCCACATTTAAAATTGTTTGATTCCTTTGCAGGTATGTTCATCTGGCAGCCCCATGAGTGAAAGGCAGATTCAAGGCAGCCTACGCACTCTGCCCAGTCAGTTCAACTACTAGATTCTTCTGACCAGGGGCCACATCAGAGGGATTTTGTTATGTGTGAACATTCCTTGAGCAACATGGTTTTCCTGAGGTCTTAACTGTTGTTAGATTTTGCTTCTGACGAGGCATGGATGGAGAAGGAGAAGCTCCACATTATTAACTGCCCACTTAGGTTGGGGCTGGGGGAGAGATTTCTGGTTTGGTGGTCTTCCTCATTCCAGATTTTTTATTCAGCCAAACCATTTACAACTGGGTGGCAGTGGTTGGAAACTGCAGTCAGTGCAGGAAGTTCTAAAAAAGGAACAGCTGGAGAATGGGCAAGACATGTTTACAGTTAAAGAAAAGCAGTATGCAAGAACCCCATTACCTTCTGACAGAAGGCAATCCAGCTTCTGTGTGAGGACCTCCACTGAAGAAGAACCTTTCTGATATTTGAAGACTCCTATCTATTACCTCTTGTTTGTCTGTTGTGTGGGCTAAATATACCCAGTTTCCTAACCGTTCCTCAGAGGGCATGGTTTCCAGACTCTGTGAGGTCTGATCTCTTTCATTCCCCTCCCAGATCCTTTGGGAATGAAATACTCAAATTCACTCCTAGAAGAATTCATGGTAACATTCTTTTGCACCCCTGTTCCTCATTCCTGACATTCACCTCAACCATAGGTTGCTCTTGAGAGCTGATCACCAGCTATACTAAATGTTTCTTATCCCTGGCTTGCCCATAATCCAACCCTAGCCTTCAGACACAAATCTTTTCCCTAATATTTGATCAGCTACTGGGCGTGGAGCACAGCAAAATGCTGTGAGGATGCTGGCTTGGTTGTCTGAGAGCTTATCACAAAATGAGTGCTGCCTGTAAATATACAGTTTTAATCCAGAAGTAAACTGTGTCTCAGATATCAGAACAGTCTGGGTATTACAAAGGTAAAGATGAACAAGTCAAATTATGCGGTGCACACCAGCCAAGAAAGCAGTGGAGCTATACTGGCACTGGAATCAGCTGCCACCCCACTTTCTAGTCATGCAAGGATGATCCATATATATGAAGAAAAACAACATTACAGAGAAATACAAGAAAGAATTAAATCAGCATTTCAATGCTATGGGGCAGTGACCTTGCTTAAATGGATGCGCTCCAATTCTCATTAGTGGGCCGAAGTGAATGGTAGCCAGTTTTTCCACACAAGCCTCACCGAACAAGATCATATCATGATTGAGCCTCATTCTGATACATGTGATCCCCACCTAATGACATTTTACCCTCACTGCATCATCTACCAGTTTGGGAAGTCAGAATTTTACCCTGGAAGTTCTCAAGCACGAATCTTCATCTCAAACCCTGTAGTTTTAAGTTTAGAGCAACCCCACAGGGTCAAATTAAAAAGAAGTCATTCAAGAACATGAGTACACAAGTATAAGTACACCAGGCTGTCCATTCATTTCTATATTAAAAAAATAAAATAAAATAAAATAGAACATGGCATATATTGAGGGTTCCACTCACCACTGCCCTTCTAAGCGATGGGCACTTGGCTGGTTATAAACAAAAAGGAATTAGCAAAGGCTTGGAAACTAAAATGCCAACCACCCATTTATACATTGGAACACAAACCTTGAAGGACAAGGATCCATGTTACATTCTTTCAGCTTTGGTTTGGGTTTCTTGTTTTCAGGATAATAAAGGCAATACTGATCTGGTACCACCCTCTTTGAACGGATATCCACACACTCTGCCGAGTTCAGCTGATAACCTACAGTGGGGTAAGAATAGCCCATATCTGATTATCAGCAAGGCACTGCTATTCAGTCACTGATTTCTTCTTGTAATGCCTGTTCCACATCATGCCTCCTCCACTTGTCTGTTTCACTAACAGTATCTTTACGACACTGACAAACACAGTGGCATACCATCCACATCCACATAATACATTTACACAGTCATGTGATAACAAAAGCTGCTTCCCTTTTCTGTTACACTCTCCTTCCCACCAGCAGCACAGACTCCCATCTGCTCTGATCCCCCCCCCCACTCCCCACGATGACAACTGAGCAATCGGAATGTGCATAAACCTTGTAATCCCTCAGCAGTGGAATCCAATGATTCGGGAAGACACAATTCCATCATCTTTCCGTCAACAAGGATCCGAGTTTTTTAAAAATCGATGCCTATATATTGATTCCACTTCTGGGGGCTATGACATGGTCTGCAGAACAGTCCATATGGAAAAGAACACAAGCCTTTTATCATGCGGTAGGTGGGCGCAGCTACAAATTGCTGGATGCCTAGTTTTAGGCAAGCTTTCACCCACACTGTCAAACCTTAACAAGCACAAAATTGGAGCACCAGGCTTACTTCACTCAATAGAAAAGACAACATTTCTCCTGATTAGACTTAAACCTAGTTAGATCTTGGCAAAAGTAACGAGCAGGTAATATGCAGAGTATGGAAAATATTATATTTACTTAAGTAAATACAATACATTTACTTCCTCCTCCCTCTCAAAACCTCATTATTCCTAATTATATTGTTTATTATTATTCCTAATTATATTATTTATCATCATTCCTAATTCCTAACTCCTAATTATACAGGCTTATCATTATTCCTAATTATATTGACATAGCAACCCTCTATGCAAACAGAGGGAGGTCACAATACCTCTCTCTACTTCTGGCCTATGTCAGTTTCATACAGGAGCATTCAAGAATCCATTTCATCTCATTTCAAAATCTATGCACATTAAAAAAGCAGGCATGCCATTCCCCTGAACTTCCTTTCTGTGGCTTGACACAGAGGTTGAATCTCTGGGCAGTTCCTCATATCTACTGCAAGGTTGAGTCCTAATAGCGCAGAACTTGCCAAAAATGGAAGAGGTCAGAAATGCGTGAGATGGCCAGTAGTAGAAATCTTGGGTGCCTCTCTGAACTCTCTTCTACAGCATGATGTCTAAAATTTGCACACAGCTTATCATACTACACTGAGTTACTGCATAGAAATGGACCATTGGCAGATTGTTCTGTGGCTTCAGGCAACACCAAAAGTAATTAAAACTGGAAGCCACAATCACTAAAAAAGGAGAGCCAAACCCACCATTCAGCCCAACCCCGCAAAACCACAAATATTTTTAGCTTGGCTCCTCCATACCCAGCAACAGGAGGCGAAGAGAAAGAAAACACAATTCTAAAGAAAGCCACTGGTGCAAGTGATCTGTGAAAGAATTCTGTGAAGCTCTGGGTGGCTTTCTTGAATGACAGTGTAGGAAGGAGGGAGAGAAGCTCATTCACAGGGAATGATGCGCTTCTTTGGAAGGCAAGGGGGCTCTTGCTTTTTAAGCAACCCCACAAAAATGGCCCGTAAGAACAAACTCCAAAATGGAAACAAGAAGGCAAACATCTGCCCAGGTGAAAAAGTCTGCAGGGTTACATATCAAAAGTTCTAATGTTGCATCTCTTCATGGATAAAGTATCATCACACAGAGGAATGCAAACTATGGAAGAAAAATTGAGCATTACAATAATTTTAATGGCACGCACCAGATCTGCCGAACAAGCAATGCAGGTTAAAATATTAAAAGGTAAATGCTGAACACTTCAACTGTTTATTTAAACCCAGCTGCATTTTATGGGGCACAGACGCCTTCTGAAATCCCCGCTGACTCCAGGCAGAGAACCTAAGTGTGCAGGGGAGAGAGAAGGCTGTTCCGAACAAATAATCTGCTGAAAGAGGGATGACTGCTCATTTATTCCTCCCCTCCCTTCGTTTTGTTTCGAAAATGATTGTCTCCAAAAAATATTTAAGTCATTTATAAGCCGGGTAAAGAAGCCAAATGGGAGCTGACAATGGCTAAATAACCCTGTGTCGGAAGCATTTAGGCCAGGCAGAAATAGAGCAACATTTCTAAAACACACTATTAAGATTAATGTCCAACCAATATTTTTGGCTCATTTCTTACTTAAAGAGAGGCAGCGAGGGAGAGGAGAAAAAAAAAAGCAGAGGAAAAAATGCATTATTTTGCAGGGCCCAAGAGCATTGCTTATACATTTTGGCTTTTGAAGCTGATACTAACAAGTTGGATTGCAGTTTGTGTAGGAGGCTGCATGTACTTGTGTTGGTTTATCTCTGTTTGCACCAGCGCCACTCCAGTTGAGCATCTGTGCGAGTCACCATTTCTTCCCTCTTCCACTTTCTTGGAAATATTATCTTGGTGGCTTTTAAACATTTTTGCATGTGTCACTATTATTTTTTTTTAATACCCTCCCCCAATAACTGAAATTATTTGCATATGCTGATTAAGCATCATTTCCAAGCAGGAAGGGGCGGTGGGTTGGGGAACAGACATGGCTGCCTGCCACATTGCTGGTTTGGATCTTCATTGCTAAAAGTAAAGGTTGACCAATTCCTTAAAGAAAGAAGCTGTAAAAACCACTCTGCTTCTTGTTAAAGCAAACTGTCTTTAGTAACCAAAACACGGCAAGTATAGATCAACACTAGAGGCGGTCATAGGTTAGATCAGGTTAGGGAAACTCCAAATACAACCAAGAAGTTACGATGGAACCCCCCCCCCCATGTTTGCATTAGTACAATGTGGCAAAGACTGAGCATTGTCTGTGTGGCCTCAGGCACTCCCAATTATTTCTGCCTCACTTCTGCATCTCTGATCAGGGGAGGGTGCTAATATTAACCATCCTTTCATATCTCTTGCAAATAGAACTGAGATTCTGTATGAAATTAAATTTGTAATTACTTCCCCCTTTCTTGTTCAAATGTCAGTTACATTTCAGATGTCTGTTCGATACTTAGGACTTGGTGTTTGACAGCAGTTGACCTGAAAGGATCACTAGGGTAAGCATAATGCCTTTTTTTTTTTTAAATCTGTTCAATCTTGTCTGATTCTCAGAGACTGCCTGGTCAAGTCCCTGCATTT
Organism: Candoia aspera; assembly: GCF_035149785.1. Classification (NCBI taxonomy): domain Eukaryota; kingdom Metazoa; phylum Chordata; class Lepidosauria; order Squamata; family Candoiidae; genus Candoia; species Candoia aspera. The sequence goes on along the minus strand of NC_086165.1, from coordinate 11,265,730 downwards.
TTCTGGGCAAGATTTCAGAAGTGGTTTACCATTGCCTCCTTCCTAGGGCTGAGAGAAAGTGACTGGCCCCAGGTCACCCAGCTGGCTTTGTGCCTAAGGCAGGACTGGAACTCACAGTCTCCTGGTTTCTAGCCTGATGTCTGAACCACTACACCAAACTGGCTCTCTATAATGCCTTGTGAAAGGTGAAAGGTCCCCTGTGCAAGCACCGAGTCATGCCTGACCCTTTGGGGGGACGCCACTTTTGCAACGTTTTCTTGGCAGACTGTAGCGAGGTGGTTTGCCATTGCCTTCCCCAGTCGTCACCTTCCCAGCAAGCTGGTACTCATTTTACTGACCTCGGAAGGATGGAAGGCTGAGTCAACCTGAGCTGGCTACCTGAGAACCCAGCTTTCGCTGGGATCAAACTCGGGTCGTGGGGAGAGTTTTCAGTTGCAGTGTTGCCACCTACCACTCTGCACCACATAGCTGCAAATGTTAAACCTCTGCTCTCTGTTTTAAATGCAGACAGGGAAGAGACCCAAGCTATAACAAAGCACCAATTTATTGCATTTCTCACAAATCCCACATAAAAAGCCATATATCCACCACTTAAAATCCACAGCTGTGCATGCTCCTAAAGCTACATCCATTACTCACCTCCTCCACATGTCACAGTGCAAGGGAAGAATTCTGTCTGTCTCCACTGATGACTTATGGGTTGATAGAAGAAGAACTGAACCACACTGTCTTTGGGAGCAGTATACCTGGCCTAAAGAGAGTCCCATTACAACACATTTCAATGCTGCATGCCGGCAGTCCCTGGCCTGTCATGGTATAATTCACACACCAAATGCAATGCCAAAAGCCTCATGACAACAGGCAAGGGGAAAATAAAACCTCACAGGCAGAAAATCCAGAGATACTGTGAAACAGGATGTTTTGGTTATCAAGCATTTTCTTATCTCCTAACCTTTATATCTGCCTCAGGTGTCTCCAACATTTTTTAGACCCTGGCCACATTTTGAGACCATGTGCAGGTACTACGGCTTTCTATTCAAACATGGCTGTTATGGTGGTGTGGTGTGCCCCAAAACAAAGGAGGTGGGGCAGGGAGTCCTGAGGGCACTGAGAGAAGTGCCTATGGGCAACTTATTTGAAACACATCATGGCTCCAGTTCACAGGTGACTATGGGTAAGGGTTTGGGTTGGAGGAATTATTCAGATTATGGACTGCCTCAAAAATGAAGCAAATGTGTTATGAAGGAATCCAATTCCCATGATTTTTCTCTTTCTGAGAAATTGCAATGAGTTTTAATTCATGGCTCTTTTTCCTATGGAAGAGCATTTGGGGGTATCTTCTGTTCTTTCCACAAGGAGACTAATAAAACCAGTTTAAAGTATAACCGGAATAGCAAACCACCAATGTGTTATGAGTGGCAGGGCACAACCTGGGATTCTCCTGATGTCTTGACAACAACTCTCATCAACCATAACCAGGAGCCTATGACTGAAGATGAGGGACATTTCAAACTAATCAGCTCTGTAGAATACTTGTTAGAAAGCTGAGCTAGATTTGTAAAGGTCCCAGATGACCATGTACTTCACTGGCTGATCTTGAGTCATTCATTCTCTCTCACCCTAACTTAGGTCACTGGACTGCTGTGTTGGAATTATCAGGGGTCAACTCAGCATCATCTCATAAGCATAAGGGGGTCTTTTTACTAAACACATCTCTATTGTGCTTGTGGGATGTCACATGGGTCACCTGATTTCCACTTCCTCCTCCTCCTTGGGTTTGGGGATTAACAATCTTTATTTTTAGCTTTTAGTACACCTGCAAGCAGGAGGTGCTGCAGAATGCTGCTCTTGTCCTTTCATCTCACTTGCATGCAGACATTCTATTTCCATAAAAATGTCTACAAAGAACTAGTGATGAATAAGTGTTTTTTACTACGAAGTTACTTGTATCCAGATCTCTTCATCTAACTCCTGTGTGAAGACTGAATTCTTTTCTGAACGTAATTAAGCTTAATATGCAGGTTTCTTTTTGGTTCACGCTTCTACTTTGCAAGATTGTTGTTAACTGCTTGGAGTTCTTTTATTAACCTTTAAAACTCCATCATGCTGTATGGATACTATGGGAATCAGTGTACCTCACACTGTCACCTCAAGCACCTTAAGGACAGGATGGAATAACATTCAGTGCTCTTAGCTTCCAGATCAGTCACTTTCTCTCAAGGGGTAACAACTGAAACAATTGATTTTTGCCCTGATCTATAAACAACCTAGAGTCAACCTGTTATTTGAGCCTGGCCATTGAGTGCTTTATAAAAACAAATTCAAATGAGCACATTCTGTCACTTTCTGTAGAGGGCATAGGGAATGGCCTTGAAGGACAGGAGGAACAGCCGCTACCAAGGCAATGGACAGATAAGAAGGGCTTGAGCCTGGGCTAAGAAACTAACTTGAGAAAATGTCTCAGACAGGTCCCTCCCTAGTTCACACAAAGATAAAATGAAAGAGGGGGAAGCACATTCAGGCTTGCAAGATTCTGTTCCTGTAGCTGTTACAGTGAAAGTAGTCCTGATCTATACGACGTTGGTTTCGTAGCCTGGCCTACTTTGTAAGGCTAACACTTGCTTTTTGCTGCTACAGTTGTCATTTGTTGAACAGAACTTTTTCAAATGAATTGGCAGACAAAACCATGGTGCAGCACAAAGCGCATGCCTTACCTTGATAATGAAATCTGCTCCAAGAGGCCCTGGGATTTTTATTGTTTCTCTCTCTGAGCCCTTCTGAAATTCAACTGTTGTGTTTTCAATGATGTACATTCCAGGGGCATTAAAGCTGTGTTCTCCAGTGTCTCCCTGCAGCGTCTTTGATTCAATCACTGAAAAACGTAAGGGGAAAATACACATTATCATTCAGCAGATTATGATGACTGTACGCAAGGCAAAAAAAAAAAAAAAGACATTGGCTTATTGAAAGCACAGGCTGCACTAAGTGTTGTAAATATAAAACACAGACAGTTGTATGTACTATTTATAACAGCACTATACAGATGACTGGGGATTAAAATGACCAATTCATCCAATTCCTTAGTGCTATGGCTCTTTTATAGAAGTGCAGATGGTTTCTGGTATAATAAAAATAAAAACTTATCACTGGTATATGGTTAAGGAGAAATTCTGTTGCTTTGCACGGCCTCACAGTAAAGCGGGTTTTAAAAAGATAAAGCATTTCACAGCATCATTTTAAAGTAATACTAACAGAATTCCAAGAATGCACAAATGCAGAGGGTTTTTTTTAAACAAAAAGCAGTACAGAAGAAACCACCATGTATTTTTGATCCAAACAAATCTTCCATGTAAGAAACTTGCTGCTTTACATGATACTCACATATCCAAACTCCATCTTAGGAGGCAACCATCAAGCACACTGAAGGAGGTTTTTCTGAATGGATCAGAAAGATCCATTTGTGTTCAGTGTGCTTTTTCTGTTAGAATAGATAAGTTCTTTAGGCAGAGCTGGACAAATCCATTATTCAATACGGAATGGGAATTGTAAATGAGAGGCCAGAGTCACTGATATCTCACAAGACTGTTAAGTTGCCTTTTCGATCACAGAGGCACCGGCACATGAAAATGCACAGAATGCCTGTAAATGTACTGCTCTTAGTTCTTCCAGGCTGACACAAATGCTATTGATGTGGTCAATGAAGCAGAAAGAGGATTCCAAAAGCTGCTTAGATGTGGGAAAGAGGGTTGATTAGTCAGCTCTCAGAAGAATTTGCCAAAAGAATAGCAACCTCACCTTTGTCTGCCTGCATATCTGGACAGCTTCAGCACTATTATCACCCAGATCACCATGCCTGTGAGCCACTATACTAAAGTTAAAGTTCTTCAACATTGCAATTCAAAGTTGGTACATTCTGCAGCTGCAGATTTGGTTTTCTTTTGGAAGGTAACCATTAGAAGGTCCTGCGTAATGTTTGCATTTATTGACAGTTATGCAGGCTAAGCACAGTTAGAGGCACAATTTAAAACTTTGAGGAGGCAGTCATAATCCATTCCTCCACCATCAGTCTCCAAAGATAGATATACAGCCTGCACGTAGCACTCTTCTTTTGTTTCTTCAACACCTATGTTATATTACCTTAGCTGCACTGATTGATTATGTGGCCTCAAGCCAGCGTCAACTCTTAGCAACCACAGAGATAAATTTTCTCTGTAATGATCTGTCCCTTCAGGTCTTCCAACCAGGCACCCATCATCACTGTAACTGAGTTTATCCACCTTGCTGCTCGACATCCTCTTCTTCTCTTTCCCTCCACCTTTCCCAGCATTACAGCCTTCTCCAGAGATCTCAGCTGCATAGGGAGAGCTATTTCTGCCCACCCCCAGTGATAAGATATTTCAGAAGTCTCATATCAAAATACACTATGAGAATATTACCTCTTTGGCCAACTCAAAGGTCTACTTGAGTTCTGCCTTGAGCAAATGAATGCCAACAGCCCTAACAAACTACTCAAATGATTGAATTTGCTCATCACGCCAAACAATTCACAACCCATAAAAGCATACATGAGTCTTACTTTAAGTCTTCTGCAATACCTTGCAAATATTCCACTAATCGCTTGTCTCAGCTTTACAAATTACCTTGAGGCGGTACATTCCCTGAACCTTAAAAGGAAGAAAATAATGCAAGGGCAAAGGGAGAAGCAGAATATCTTTCTCTTGGTAAAAGGTGCTGGTCCAAATTTATTCTTGGTCTAATTCCAATCAAAACAACGGAAGAGGGATAGAACTGGTCCTCTCTGTCTAGACAGAAGTGTACTCAAACCCATTTGTTACAGAGAAAGGAAATCATTTGTCAGATGTCCTTTAAAAACAACATGCATCATTTAAATAACACTTAGAGCCCTTGGAATCCTTAAGAGGTAAGGAAATCTAGTATTATGTAAACAATAACAATAACAACAGCAGAAGCTTTTACACATCTTATACACCTTATAAGTAATTCTTGTGAGGTAGGCTGCAAATGGTGGTTAACAATAGCTTATAATAAATCCATTTAGTAAGTTCTTGCTACTGTGAGATTTAAAGCAGGGAGCTGTTAATTTGCACTCCTAATTGTGACCCTAAATATGCTTCCAGATGACTCTCTGATTGTGCACTTCTCTTGCTCACCCATGGAATTTTACAGAGTCCAAACAAACATTTCCTTTGATTTGTAATCTTCCTGCCTTTTCCCCATCTCTTCTGCCATTTTTCTTTCCAGAGAAAATCCACTGGGAGCAGAAATTAAGCAGCTGCACAAGTTTTTTGGAATGGCAATGCTAGAAACCCTTGGCTAGAAATCTCTCTAAGGCTAATTTCAGATGAACATCTAAACCCGAGCTGTCACATCCTGTGAACTGAGATTTCTTCAAGCTAAAGTTAATGTTTTCCAAAAGCGGGCTGAAATTACTCCCTACCCCCACTCTGATTTCCTGAAAACATTTTCCCTATGTAAAAAAAATAAACCCTTTTTAAAACAGTTTTTGTGGAGATGGGGTAGACATTTCAACAAAATGTTTGCAGTTAGTTTACAAGTTGCATTATCTCCCCCTTTTTAACGTTGTTGTTATTATTATTATATTATTATTTTAATGTTGCTTACTGAAGCACAGACAGGAGGAAAATCAACTTGTTCGAGCGGGGTCCTGCGCATTCCTTGATCAGCAAAGGTGACATTCAAACAAGTACTGAGAGTATAAAACCAGACATATCGCTGGTGGGCAAAATCACAGAATTCCACCCTACTTATTTCAGCCATGTCATGCGATCAAACTCACTGGAAAAGGCAGTTATGCTTGGAATGGTCAGTAGTAAAAGGAAACAAGGCCACCAAAAACATGGTGGCTGGACACCATCAAAGCTGACACCAGCCAAAGCATAAAACAACTACAAGATCAGAAAATGTGGAGAGAGATGGTCCATAAAATCAAGGAGAATCCGACCCAATTGAACAGATAGCATCATCATCACTGAAGCACAAGACTCTGTTGCTTCTTATTAGCTGTGTTCCCTGGAATGCCTTGCTATGTTGCCTCTAGGACACCATATTGCTCCTCAGGTTTTCTAGGAAGTCCACCTCCTCCTGGCTGCATATCTTGGAGAGCCATGCAAAAGGTACAAAAACATCTATGTAAATATGGCACCACTGACAGAACTGAATGGAAGCTGCAGAAAAAACCTTAAATCATTCAGACCAGTATAGGTTTTTTCATTAAAAACACACACACACACACAATATTCACCCATTTTGTAAAATTTACTAAATTATGAGCCAACACTCCTTTCTAATTTCTAGAATTGTTTTCTCCCTAATCTTCTGAGAGGGGTTGTTTGACCCATCAGCCACCTGACCATTAGTTTTTTTTTTTTAACTAAGTAAATTTAATCAGGACACATTACAGTGCCTCATATCTAAAAAGAACATGAAACAATTTAAAATGAAAGTGGAACGGCTTACCACTCATTGTATTGCACAAAGGAGAAGAGGAGTATGCAACCTAAAGGATTCAGGGCTTCTCTTAGCATTCTGAGAATTCAGAAATAGAAGTCCCAAACAATAGCTTTGTAAGGCACGGTGATCTTCTCTGCAGACAGAGCTGGTGGCCCCAGGACAGAAGTACACTTATTTCAGCTGGAGAGTTTGCCATACTGTAACTTCTTGGTCAAGTGATGCTTGGGTAGCCAATCAAGTGTAATAAAATATCCGAAGACTTGAAATTTGCCCAAATGAGTTGGGATACACACACACACACACACACACATACATATATACACACACATACATACACACACACATACATACACACACACATACACACATACATACACACACACACATACATACATGCATACATACACACACACACACACACATTCATTCATTCTTCATACATGCACAAATTATGATTTGGAAACAATTCCAGTGCACATATTTGCTCTTTGTATGTGGCTCTTTCCTTCATGCACCTGGAAAGCTTATCTCAAAAGTCTCTGCATGGTCTGAACTGGGTTTCAGAGTCCTCTAAACCCTGAACTGGGTTTCAGAGTCCTCTAAACCCTGAACTGGGTTTCAGAGTCCTCTAAACCCTGAACTGGGTTTCAGAGTCCTCTAAACCCTGAACTGGGTTTCAGAGTCCTCTAAACCCAGTTCAGACCATGCAGAAGCTTTTGAGATAAGCTTTCCAGGTGCATGAAGGAAAGAGCCCCATACGTACATAGAACAAATATGTGCACTGGATTGACAAATACTGGAAAGTACATTAAAAACCACAACGAGCTATTGCGATAATATTGATGGATGCTAGTGATGGAATATGATGTACTTTCTCAATCAATTCTCTAGTAAATTCTCTAGTTCTCTAAACAGCAGCCTCTCATTCATCAGGAAAGTTTAAACCCAGCAAATATTATTTTTCCAAGACATGGCACCACAGATTCGCTCCAGAGCCTATCTGCAAGATCAGTTCCTCTCTACTCTTACTTGCTCTGCCCATCCATAACAATTTTCCTGAGGAATGAGTACCAAGCATTGGGCCGTGAGTAATATATGTACAGCTACTTCTTCAAAAGGCAAGTAATATTTTGCAAATCAGCTAGCAGCCATCTGGAAATATCAGCAAATGGCTTTCCAAGCCTATCCTCCAGAAATGATAGCTTGAAAAGTCTTTTGAACCTTGAGTGGAGGTTTATGCCTAAACCCAGCAAAGTCAGCTAGGGGTAAAGTTACAACTAAAACATAACAAGGCCTTTGTTTGCTGTTGGTGAACAGTTAACTTCTAACCCAGCCAACTGAAATCCTAGCTAACTCAAATTAAAAGATGGAACCTGTCAATTTCAGGAGAACACATTCTTTCCAACAGCGTCATGACATCCACAACAGGGATCCTTATCACAAGACTACACTGAAGCATGATCTATTTTACTGCTGATTTATGCTGGGGCTAAAACAAAAAGCAATAGTAGATCAGTGCCAGAAATCTTGAATGTAACATGTGTTTTTAAGAATGGTGCCAGGTTTGGATTTCATTTGTAACAAGCTGCAATAGATCTTGCATACACGGGGGCCAGAACACTCCAGAAAGATTTCTGCATACTGGAGGAAAGGGATCAAATTAGCAGATACATTTTAATGGAAACTACTGTAAAATGAAGTACGCTGAGGCAAAAACGAAGAAGTAATCCTAACTCCTTTTACACTACGACGGGATCCGAGCTAATAACGATTAAGCAGGAGAAGGTCTTGGGCCAAAGAGAAGCATCAAGCCACCCTCTTCAAAAGAGCAAATTCCATGTTAGAAAGAATGAGAGAAACGAAACTGTTAATATTTTAAAGCTTTTCTACAATGATAGAATGCAACCAGTGGTCCTTACTGGATAGAGCCGCCAGTTAAAAAGGACTGTTGCTTCTCTCTTATGTCATGTGTTAAGCTGTTAGGGGAGTTGGGGACAGGGGTTTCTGCCAGAAAACCTACCTGCTAGAATTTGTGTTTTTTTTTTACCCTCACATTATTCCCCAAGAGGGAACATAAGGCTTTAAAACACCCACACCCACACACTCATATACACACACATCTTCAAATCCTCAAACTATATAGTATGTTTTCTTTTTAAAGTTCATAAAGAAAATAGGAATTCACTCATAGGACTAGAAAAATTAAAATGCAAGCTTCTGTCATTAAAAAAAAAAGAGTAAGAAATTTAGCATCTTTCAGTTTGCTTCCAGCTAGACTGTTGTAAGTTCATGAACTTGGTTATCTAGCATTCGCCACTTGTGAAAATATTAGCTTCTGGTTTTGTTGCTTCTACAGCACGGGGATTATTTTCAGAGAATTCTGGCTTATTTTGGATTCGATATCCTTAATGCTACAGCTTCTGGAAAGCCTATAATATATTCTAACAGCCCTCCACTCGGCCTCAAATCCACCTACTCACTCCCTGCAACTATTTCAATGTCAAATGAAGGGGAAGGGAGAAGAGAAATCATCTCTTTGAATTGGTGAAAGGTGAAAGGTCTCCTGTGCAAGCACCGAGTCACATCTGACCCTTTGGAGGGATGCTGCTTTCGCGACGTTTTCTTGGGAGACTATAGAGTGGGGTGGTTTGCCGTTGCCTTCCCCAGTCATCACCTTCCCCAGCAAGCTGGGTGCTCAGTTCACCGACCTCGGAAGGATGGAAGGCTGAGTCGGCCTGAGCCGGCTCCCCGAGAGAGAATCCAGCTTCTGCTGGGATTGAACTCGGTGCGTGGGGAGAGTTTCGGCTGCAATACTGCTGCCTACCACTCTGCGCCACACGAGGCTCTTACCTGTATTGGTAGCCAAACCCAATTTAAACTGAGTGGGAGCAATCCTGCAATTCTCATTGCTCCCCACATGTTTGTACACAAAAGAATCGCCATCACCACTAAGTGATGAACAATTCCTGAAAGAGTAAGATTAATATTATTATATGCAATGACAATGGACATGGAACTGTACTGCACATGAAGGAATGAGGCTTTAGAACCAAGAGAAGTGCAAAAGAAATTCTCAAGCTCCCCAAGAACAAGATGAAGAAACAGAACTCTTCTGCAAGGGATGCATACTTCTGAGAAACAACAAGGCTGATTTTGGCCCAATATTAGTATAAAATATGAAAAACTACCAGGCTATGAGCCTCCCTGCCTTTGTAAGCAGGGGAAGGGAGTAGGGATACAGAAATTTACAACCAGAACCGGCTCCAGGCCTTTGGTGTAATTTTCAGCAGGGCCACCCAAGCATTACTGTTCTCCATACTTCCCCCAGCAAAGCTCCTCTGATAGAACAGGATGCACTGCACCACCACAATTCCCTACAATGTTCTACGTGTATCACTGTTCTGTGGCACGGTGGGAAAGTTTAATTACAGGATTAGCACAAACATTGATGGTAGTAACCCAAGAATATTGCGCAGCTCATTGATGACCATTTTGTTTTGCTTAGGACATTTATATCTCGCCACGGGGTCTAGGAGCTCAAAAGAGAAAATACTGTTGTCTTTTGCCAACCCCAGTAGATCTTCAGACCAGTACTGGGAAGCAGATGAGATTAAGGGAGGCAATGTTCCCACAATGTGCTTAGCTAGGAAGGGGGCATTAGTATGTCCTGGAAGCACCAAAAAGAGATCAGTCAACTGATATCAAGAGGATCTGACTTAGCCCAAAAAAGGATCCAGTCCTACATAGGTTAGATAACTCCATCGAGTTAGCTATATTGTGAATACCAAAATTTAGTTGCCTCATTTTGCCAACACAGTCACCCAGGAAAAAAAGAACACTGGAGAAAACAGAACACACTGCCAATGCCTGGCAGCAGAGAATATACCTCACAAGCATTGACCAGTTGCAACAGCCAAGCCATATCTCTTGCTACCTGCTTAACTAAGGAAGAAGGACTAGTGAAGTGACAAGCACTGGCAAGATGTTTGTGCTGCAAGAGTTCGTAGGATAATAGGTGTTTCCAGGAGAAAGTGGATCAGGACTTTGACTTCCCAAACTACAACTTTTGATCCACTCAGTGTAATTGTTTGCAGCCATAACCACAGGCAAGGATATTTGACTGTGCTTGGGATCTGGATGATATATACATTTATATAATAAATAATAGAGAGCTAGCATGGTGTAGTGGTGTAGTGGTTAAGGTACTAAACTAGGAGCAGGAAGACCTAGGTCTAGTCCGCCCCTAGGCGTGGAAGCCAGCTGGGTGACCTTGAGTGACTTGCTACCTCTCAATTCTAATTGGGTCAGGCTCTCTGACAAGCCAACTAAAAAAAAAAATCCTTCATCTCATTGCACACTGATAGCTTCACTGTATGAACTAGGGGAGCCCAATGCAAAACAAGTGGACCCTGTAGCCAAGCAGGACAAATACTAAGAACCTCGACAAGAAGAAGTTAGTTGACTGACTGATGGGCAAGCATAGCTATAGGCTACTTCACCCTAGCAGTGTGGTTAAGAGCGAGCCAGCTGTGATTTGTTTTTAATTTATGAGTATCATCTGTAGCATACTTCCTAAAGCAACTAACCAGAAAGTGTGATTTATTTTATCACTTGCCATATTAGCATTCAGTAAATAGGTATAGTTCACCTACTTAGCTTCATGGATGAATGCAGATTTGAACTCAGGTCTTCCTATCCTTCCTCGATACTCTAATGTCTATAATTGTCAGCCCTCCAAGGTAAACCAGACAGGAAACATGACACGATGAACTAATTCTACTTTATTGTAAGGCTACATTAAAAGAATCTGTGGGTTCCAGTCCTGCCTTAGGCATGAAAGCTGGCTGGGTGACCTTGGGCCAGTCTCTCAGCCCAAGAGCCAATCAGGCGTGGTAGGAGAGTTCTAGTCCCGCCTTAGGCACGAAAGCCAGCTGGGTGACCTTGGGCCAGTCTCTCTCTCTCAGCCCAAGAGCCAATCAGGCATGGTAGGAGAGTTCTAGTCCCGCCTTAGGCATGAAAGCCAGCTGGTCAACCTTGGGCCAGTCTCTCTCTCTCAGCCCAAGAGCCAATCAGGCGTGGTAGGAGAGTTCTAGTCCCACCTTAGGCATGAAAGCTGGCTGGGTGACCGTGGGCCAGTCCCTCTCTCTCAGCCCAACCTACCTCACAGGGTTGCTGTTGTGGGGAAAAGAGGAGGAGGAAGGCATATTAGGGGTGTTTGCTGCCTTGAGTTATTTATAAAAATATTAAAGGCGGGATAGAAAATAAATAAATAAATAAGGCTGAAAGTACAAATCTCCTACCCTATTCACCACCTGAGTAATTATGGCAGGTCCTTCCTAAGTTTCTTCCTTTGGCCGTTACTCTGTCATGGACTCCTTTCTTGTTTATCTGATCATTCCCTAGGCAGCATCTCTTCTCCCCGTCTTCCAAGGTCATCCTCACATTCCATCACAATAATCCAGAGGCTCACTCATTACACTTGTTGGTAAAGTTCCTGCAACGTGGCAGACTTGGCTAAAAAGAGATGAGTAATCTCTGGTTCAGTGTGTTATGGGAACCCAGACACTGCCTTAGCATGTTTGTCCAAACCAGATTTTCTTGGGCATAGCATGTCATGTGAATACAATCATTGGGATTTGCTGACCTTGGTTGATGATTTAGTGTGTTGTGAGATCCCAACCACAGCTTCCTGAAAACTTAATTTTTAAAGTGCAGAAACAATTGCAGTCTTGCTGTCTATGAGGCTGTCTCCCCAACTGGAATTACACATCACATTAGACTAGGTTAAAATATGATTGTATAGTTTATGGTGCAGTTGTTGTGTGAACCAAGCCATCTTCTTAAGCCATATTATGATTCCTCTTTGTGTCCCAGTATGTTATATGAACACCTGAATTGTGTTTGATAACCCTGATTTAGGACTAAGCATTCTGGGTAAACCCACCCATTTTGTAGTTTTTATCAAGAAGAGGAACAGAAGAAAATGCTACAGAATTGCTTTCAGTAGTAAACATAATTCATGCCTAAATATAGTAGTAATAATTGGACACAGATAAAGAAGTCAGATCTTCAAGTACACTTAAACTCCAAAATCTCTGAGAGTGTTAAAATATGAATAGGATTGATTTTTGTTAAAGAGCACTTTGTTCGTAGTGAAAAATGGATCCATACCAAGGTGCGCTGGTCCTTTTATAGTAATTCTTGCACTGTGACTTCCGTGTGGAACAGCAATCATGGTTTCCTCCCCTAAAAAAAATTAAAAGCACTGATTCAAAAATATTATTTTAAAAGAGAATTATCACCTTACACGATTACACTTTTTTTAAAGGTACCCTCACAAAATGTGATGCAGAAAATGCTATATTTTTAAAATACAGATGTTATTAAATACATTATCCTAAAACTGATTTTACGCCCTTTCTTGTATCGAGAAGCCCTTCGAACGGTCACTCATGCCCTGGTCATCTCCCATATAGACTACTGTAATGTGCTCTACATGGGGCTACCCTTGAAGAGTATCTGGAAGCTACAACTGATCTAGAATGCAGCCGCATGGGCAATCTTGGGTGCCCCAAGGTCAGCACACATAACACCTTTGCTGCGCGAGTGGCACTGGGTCCTAGTTTGCTTCCGAGTCCAATTCAAGGTGTTGGTTATGACCTTTAAAGCCCTATATGGCATGGGGCCGGGTTACCTGAGGGACCATCTCATCCCTATCACATTGACCCGTCCCACCTGGTCATGCAGAGAGGGCATGTTATGGACCCCATCTGTAAAAGAATTCCATCTGGTGGGGTCCAGGAAGCGGGCCTTCTCTGCAATAGCTCCTGCCCTTATTGCTCAGGCTATGTAACTTAATTACTGCATGGAATTAAAACATTAACCAGTACAGAATGCCTCCTTGCAAAAAATAATAATAATAATGTTTACCTAGATTTTGTCCACAACTCATCTTTTATAGCTAGAAACAAATCAACTACCTAAACCCTAAACCATTATAGATGAAAGAAGTGCAAAATAGAAATAATGATGAGGCAGAGGACTACAAACTTGCAATTTGCTAAACATAAAAAATTACAAACCAAAACTAGCCATGAGTCCAGCAAATTAAACCTCTTTCCAAATGTTTTCATTTATTTATTTACAGAAAGCTTTTAAAGACGTCTCCATCTGGCTTTGCATCTGTAGCGAGACGTTTAGCCTATATTTCAGCATATCCTTGGAAAAACCATGGGGAAGCTCTTGAGTTCAGTAGCAATTTATAATGCTGCTTGCAGGGCTGTTATTTAAAAATGTGGGAAGAGGTTCAAAAGCCATATTGTGAGAACACATGTCCTTGTTCAAACTGGCCTTAGTTTACCTCCCCCAGAACCAGCAGATATAATCTTAAATAAAATCTTTTATTTGATCAGTAATAACATATTAATTTTATGTTTAGCCAAAAGAGAAAAGTCTTTCTCTTGGAGAGAAGATCAGTCTGAAAAATCTATCTTCAGGAAAATTCCTGGCTTTACGTGTAGCCCCTCTAAAAGCTATTACCAAGTTGTAAATTTTTTGTTGAAACAAAATTATTAAGCACATGAACATTCAGATCTAGTCACATTTATTATTATAATCCTTGATAAGAGTGAACACATTAATTGGATCAGTCTTGTTGAGAAAAAAACAACATTAAAGAATTCACTGCCAATAGGGGGTAGTGACTGGATCACTGGCTTTGAAGAATTTGAAGGCAAAACAGGCAGATTCAACCTGCCAGTTGAGAGGTTTAGCAGCACCGTTAAACTTTATATCTGAGGAAAAAGCCAAAAAAGATGAGGTCTATAAGTCATCTAATGCACTGTACCTGGATAAAGGACATTTGGCACAGGGGCTCAACAGACCTCTGCTTTATCCAGGCCTCAAATCCTATCCAGATCTTCTTATATTCATAAGGCAGCTCTAAGCACTGCCTCTGCAGAACATTCTGGCTGTTTTTCATGGAGGGGGGACATTAATAAGCTCAATGGGCTCTCAGCGTGAACCTCAATCTGCCACCAAGTCTGTAGATTTAAAAGGTCTCCCATCATCAGACATGCAAGCCCTACAGCTACTGAAACAAAAACTCTTATATTCTTACAAAGCAGCACACAGGGGGTTGTTAAGCCACACAATTCTATTAAATCAGTAAGAAATATGTTGTTTTTAAAAATGGGGGAAGGAGGAAAAAGTACATACTCTATTCCTATGACATTTAAGGGGAAAATAGTTACAACCATCTTTTATAATTTCCATTTCTATTTCATTTATGAATAATCAGCCTTGCTTTAGGGTAGTAGAGGATTCTGGGTGCTGTGGCCAAAGGGAAAAATATATCCCACCATCACCATCTATTGATTTTATCATTATCCTTTAGAAAAGAAGATTTGGGCTGTAACCCCTGATCAGATTTATTTCCCATCATTCTCCAAGTATACCAATCTTCTTTATCCAATCTTGTTTAGGGCGCCCACTGTGAAACCAGTATGGTAACAGGGATTACAGAGTAGATTTGGGTGAAGTTCATATTGCCACAATCATGAAGATGCTCAAGTAATCACAGTTGGTCATTCTGTATTTGTTCAGTCTAGCTCCGTAAAAATAATTGTTCACGATTTGCCTGTTTACAAAACAGCTGTGATAGAAAGAGTGGTTGAAACACACCCATTTTCCAGAAGACAAGCAAACAATGAGGAGATTCCTACCACTCTCACTGCCCTCCACCCCCAAAATACTTTTCTAGGCAGGCAAGCAACTTCTCAACAATAAGCTGGACTGCAGCCATCCATCATTTTCATTTCCTGTGAAAGCTCGTGGAACTCAGTGGCATTCTTGGAAATAATGACAACATTAGAGGCTGCTGTCAGACTTCTCAGTATTGGCGTGGACTGTAAGAACAAGTCTCTCAGAGCTCTGCTTAGTAAGATTTATTGAGGAGAAGTTAAAATAACAATACAAGAATTCCAGCGAGTATTTTATTTTCAACTGAGAAAACTGTATTTAGGCAAATTAGGGCAGGACGGTTTACTTCTCTTTCTTTTTTAAAAATAATTTTTACTGAATATTTTAATTACAGTAGTAAAACCGAATACAAACTAAACTCAAAGAGAAAGAGAAAGAAAGAATTAAAAGTGCAAAGAAAGAAAAAAGAAAAAGAAGTAAGATAAAGAAAAAGAAAAGAAAAGCAATGTATAAAGAAGTGACTTCCAATCTTCATCAGAACAAGTATAAACAAACTAAATATCTCTTCTTCCCATAACCCATCTCTTACCTATATGCAAATCCATAAATAATCAACTTTTCATTCCTGGTATCAGCAAAAAGTCCATAAATGGTTACCAGAGCTTTATGGAAACATGTCTTATCTTAACCTAGGTCAAACAAGCCAACTTTACAGTCCTTCCTTTTACTCCTGATAATCTTAATCTTTAATTCATTCGGATATTGTTGTGGGATTTGGTCTCTCTTCAATGTTTCTTCTTCCCACCCCACAGGCTTCTTCGAGGCTTTAGCCAATCTCTTTTGTAAATCCAATAAAAAGTCATTGTCCAGGTCATTCTCTTGGTTTGATTTGTTTCTATTTCTCAAGCTCTTTCAGTGTAAAGGGGAAGAGGAGGCTTGTCTACCTGGAGAAGAAGAGGGGCCCACACCTGTTGATTTTTTGGAAACAGCCACTAGATTTCTTATCCATCAGAGAATCAGCTCTCACACTTGTCACTTTGATTTGCAGCAATCGGCGTTTCATTTTTTAAAACTAAAAGAATCTAACACAATGACAGATCTGGAGGTCTGGCATGCATCAAAGGACTTCTTTTTGAGCATGTGGGTACCAATGGTTACCATACTGATGGATCACATTCTTAGCAAATATCAAATTGAGTTTTACACAATGGCCAGAAAACCTAATACTATATTCATCTGTATACACTAAAATAACATATTTCATGTGTGGCTAGAACCCAAATATTACATATAACATGGCCCTTTATCTGAGTAAAACAGTACAATTGAGAACTGCATTGGTAGATCTGATTGGGGTAAATGGTAGGAGAGATGCAGAAACATGATTTGCATTTCCTTTAAGCCCAGTCTTTTACTCTGTTTTGTTACACATGGCCTAATTATTGTTCTGTATTTTGTATTCTGATATGGCCTAATGGTTAATCAATAAAGTACTGTATTATTACTATATTAATCTGCATTAACAGAAACCTACTATCTAGGATGCAGGATGTAATACATCTGCCCTATTTTGCAATAGTCAGGATGAACTTGGAAAACTATGAGCAGTTTGGAGCAATATATTTTCAAAGGGCCATTAGCAAACAGGATTAGGTCAACAGGAGGTCAGCAAGGTGGCAGAGGAGACTGGAAATCACGTTCTATAAAGAATGGTATCGTTTGCCTGGGGAAGAGAATTGGTGACATTCTTGTTGTTTATTCATTTAGTCGCTTCCGACTCTTCGTGACTTCATGGACCAGCCCACGCCAGAGCTTCCTGTCGGTCGTCAACACCCCCAGCTCCCCCAGGGACAAGTCTGTCACCTCTAGAATATCATCCATCCACCTTGCCCTTGGTCGGCCCCTCTTCCTTTTGCCCTCCACTCTCCCCAGCATCAGCATCTTCTCCAGGGTGTCCTGTCTTCTCATTATGTGGCCAAAGTATTTCAGTTTGGCCTTTAATATCGTTCCCTCAAGTGAGCAGTCTGGCTTTATTTCCTGGAGGATGGACTGGTTGGATCTTCTTGCAGTCCAAGGCACTCTCAGAATTTTCCTCCAACACCACAGTTCAAAAGCATCGATCTTCCTTCGCTCAGCCTTCCTTATGGTCCAGCTCTCGCAGCCATATGTTACTACGGGGAACACCATTGCTTTAACTATGTGGGCCTTTGTTGTCAGTGTGATGTCTCTGCTCTTGACTATTTTATCGAGATTTGTCATTGCTCTTCTCCCAAGGATTAAGCGTCTTCTGATTTCCTGACTGCAGTCAGCATCTGCAGTAATCTTTGCGCCTAGAAATACAAAGTCTTTCACTGCTTCTACATTTTCTCCCTCTATTTGCCAGTTATCAATCAAGCTGGTTGCCATAATCTTGGTTTTTTTCAGGTTTAGCTGCAAGCCAGCTCTTGCACTTTCTTCTTTCACCTTCATCATAAGGCTCCTCAGTTCCTCTTCACTTTCAGCCATCAAAGTGGTATCATCTGCATATCTGAGATTGTTAATGTTTCTTCCAGAGATTTTAACTCCAGCCTTGGATTCCTCAAGCCCAGCATGTCGCATGATGTGTTCTGCATACAAGTTGAATAGGTAGGGTGAGAGTATACAGCCCTGCCATACTCCTTTCCCAATCTTAAACCAGTCCGTTGTTCCGTCGTCTGTTCTTACTGTCGGTGACATTCTAGTTCCTTTCAAATATTTGAAACAATATAATGCAGAAAGTGGAGTGGCAAGACTCTCTTTTGTTGCTTCAAGGACAGGACTAACAATAATTAGTGGAAACAGCAGGAAAGCATGTTTGATTGGATATTAGGAGAAACCCATATGGGGGAGGGCTTCAGGCAGTGTAGGACACACCCTGAGGAGGTAGGAGGCTCTCTCCCACTGAATCATGTTTCCTTGGAGGCTCAGAGGAAATGAGCTACAGCCTGGCTACTCACAGGGAACTCTATGCCACAATTCATAACACAGAGTTACATCAGGTAAGACAGGCCACATGGAAGACATAGAGCTGTCAGGACCACGGACAGCGCAAAGCAGATACAACAAGCTGGCACATTCCCTTATGAGAACTGTTTGGGAAAAGGCCTGCAGGAGAGCAAGGCTTTAAGGAAGCTGTTATGGCCTGGTATTTAAGTTGCTCCACCCCATAGATGCATATTCTGGTTCTTAAAGAGCCCATCACTATTTAGCCTGGGAAGGAAGAGGCAAGATGGGAGGTGGAAGGATTGAGGTTTCATCAGATTACAAGTCTTCCTCATGATGAATCTGAAGACATAACCACTTTGGAAACATCTAAACAGATATCTGCCAGGAATTCTGTAGATACAAGAATCTTGTACTGATGACACCCATAACTCCCAAAGCATTATTTCTTGGAGCAAAGCATCACACTACCAAAATTATTGGTACTTTCCATTTTTGATGGTAAATCTGTAGGGATGTATCCATTTCTTTTACCTTAAAATATGCATTTAAACATGTATATTCTAGGTTAAAGCAACCATAGATATACAGAATATATTATATATATGTATGTATGTATGTAACTGGGTAGGCTTATAAAGCATAAAAATATGCTATACAAGGCACATTTATTGGGGGAAAAATGTGATTTTTCATGCAGTGGTTTAAGGAAATACAAACTGATGTTTGTTTGTTTGTTTTTCAAATTTCTATCACCGTCCATCTCTCCCAAAAAGGGGACTCTGGGCGGTTGATGTTGAATCCTTATGGAATGTACCTATGGATGAATATGTGTGAAACTGGCCTGAACTGCAAAAACATTGCCTTGCCAATCCTTGGTTTCAATTAGAAATTATAGTGGGAATCTTCTAGATTTGCCATTCCTGCATAAATTATTCGGCAGTAGTAAGTAGGGGATCAAGCCAGTTCTAATGCTAGCTCAGTTCTGATTTTGAATCAAAGAGACATTTGATCCAATTTGCAGTTTAATATCAGACTTACCCTATCAAGACTGAATCCATGTCCTGAACTAGATCTGAATCATTATTTAAAAGATTAGCTGGAATGGTTTGACCCTTTGATAATACTACAGCCACTAACAACAAATGTAGTAATAATACTGTGTAGCTCGCTTCTCTAGTGTGTACGGCTGTGCAACAGAATGCACTGAGGATTTTCTAGCATGCAGGCATGATCTTGAAGTCATGCTTCTAGCATCAGCTTAACAACAAGTATCTCTTCACAGAGTTTATTTTATTATTTTTTTATATTTTAGATTTTTTTATCCCCCCTTTCTTATTTTTATAAATAACTCAAGGTAGCAAACATACCTAACACTCCTTCCTCCTCCTCTTTTCCCCACAACAACAACCCTGTGAGGTGAATTGGGCTGAGAGAGAGGGACTGGCCCAAGGTCACCCAGCTGGCTTTCAGGCCTAAGGCGGGACTAGAACTCTCCTACCACACCTGATTGGCTCTTGGGCTGAGAGGGAGGGACTGGCCCAAGGTCACCCAGCCGGCTTTCATGCCTAAGGCGGGACTAGAACTCTCCTACCACGCCTGATTGGCTCTTGGGCTGAGAGGGAGGGACTGGCCCAAGGTCACCCAGCTGGCTTTCATGCCTAAGGCGGGACTAGAACTCTCCTACCATGCCTGATTGGCTCTTGGGCTGAGAGAGAGGGACTGGCCCAAGGTCACCCAGCTGGCTTTCATGCCTAAGGTGGGACTAGAACTCTCCTACCACGCCTGATTGGCTCTTGGGCTGAGAGAGGGGGGCTGGCCCAAGGTCACCCAGCTGGCTTTCATGCCTAAGGCGGGACTAGAACTCACAGCCTCCTGGTTTCTAGCCCGGAGCCTTAACCACTAGACCAAATGCAGAGTGCAAGAAGCAGAAGTGTTTGCAAAGGAATGAAAGAATGAGAGGGAACTGTCATTTTCCCTGCTTACAACTATGCTTAATGCAAGTGTTATGGGGAGAGAGGCATTTAATACCACATACTGCCTGCCACAAAAATTACACATATTCCTTTTCTTCACTGAAAATCTAAAGGGACTAAAAGCATGTCACAATTCATAAGCACTGATACACTTTTTGGAAGCTTGCTGTAGCCTCAAAGAATTAATAGTTCATACATTCCAAAGTCAGGGGAAATGAAGTCATTAGATCCTAAAAGCAGCCCCACAGATCTCAGGAAATAGAAAAGGACGTACAGTCATTAGAGAGATAATATCCATTTTAGTCTGGTGCCATATCTTTCAACAGAAAGGAATACACCAGACCTTGTTTCATATTTCCATCCAACATAGTATCACCAAACATCTCCTAAATTTAGGAGAAGCAGTCAAGTGGGACCCCCAAAAGATGAAAAGCATGGAACAAAAAATCTTTACTGTCCTCAGTGGAATAAAGTGGCATGGCTCCTACATTTAACTAGATGAGATTGTTTAATAGAGGGGACCTGGAGCACCCTTCTGGTATCCATCCATTATGAAGCCCTGTGCACTAGAACAGGCAAAGAAGAACCAACATTAGGTCACAAATAGGCAAAACTTTGCAAAGCTTCTCTGTTCTTGTTTGCTTCAAGAACACAAGATCTTTCCCACCCTGAACATGTTTTGGCAGTCATTGAAACAGGGGCAAAAGAAGAGGGGGGAAAAGACGGCAACTTAAAAGCTTTCTAACAGACAGAAGGGTATTGATGTTGATGGGAGTTCCATGCATAAAAGAGCTAAGATATTTCATTTTCCCAGAAGTATGGCAGATTTTACAACTTATCATCAGTCAAATGTTTGATCATTTTCCCAGAAAGTTAGTTTTTTGGGGGTTGGGGCCTTTAAAAAAAACATTTTGCTGGCAGTTTTGCCTTTATGAGAAGGAGGAGGTGGACTGTTAGGCTGAGACTCTGCTTCCTATGATCAAAACAGTTGCATTTCTTCTTTTTAACTGCCCAAGTTCAACAAAACACTTACTACTTAATTCACTACTGATGGGGCTGTCTCTTCTGTTTCCCATTTGTATATTGTTGTGCGTGTGTATATCTCCTTGTGTACAAAATAGTAAGTACATGAATTATGTCAGTTACTGTATGTAATCAATTAGGATTACTGAGAAACAAAGGAAGATCTCAACATACCAGGAGACCACAAGGCTGGTAGAAATAGAAAAAGAGGAAGACTTATGAGGCTCTAATACATGCAAACATTAAACCTCAAAAACAACAGGAGCAGTGAAGATTGAAGGTGCTCAGTAAAGCCAGAATTCTGGCAAGCTGTCATAGAAAAAAATTGTGTGAGATTAAAGAGTTCCATAGGAAAACAAATGATAGCTTACTTGTAAGAAGCCTTGAATGGAAGCACTCAACACCGCACTCACCTAATTAGTTAAATTTGATTAAATTTATATTAAGTATGGCTAGGCAGTTAAATTTGAATCTAATTATCTGCAGTTGAGCAAAAATCAACATTACAGTCCAATGCTAGAAGCCAAAGATGCATCCCATAAATAAATGCTTTCCAGTTGAAATCCCATGAGTTAGAGTTTTTCCTTTCCCATAATCAAGGATTAATTTTCAGCCAAAGATTAATTGAGAATCATAACTATGATTCAAAGCCTGAAGACTGAGAGTTGCTTAACTCTCTTTCTTTCTTAACACAGTGAGTTTAGGAAAATGTTAAGACTTGATGTGATGAAAAATGTCCATTTTTATTCTACTTCTATAAATTCTATTTCTTCTGAGCAACAGTACAAGACACTTCGGCATGAAAGAAAACTGAAAAGTGACCCACAGCTGCATGAACGATGAAAGCCAGTTTGGTCTAGTGGTTAAGGTGCTGGGCTAGAAACCAGGAGACTGAGAGTTCAAGTCCTGCCTCAGGCATGAAAGCCGGCTGGGCGACCTTGGGCCAGTCCCTCTCTTTCAGCCCAAGAGCCAATCAGACATGGTATGAGAGTTCTAGTCCCACCTTGGGTGTGAAAGCTGGCTGGGTGACCTTGGGCCAGTCCCTCTCTCTCAGCCCAAGAGCCAATCAGGTGCAGTATGAGAGTTCTAGTCCCGCCTTAGGCATGAAAGCCAGCTGGGTGCCCTTGGGCCAGTCACTCTCTCCCAGCCCAACTCACCTCACAGGGTTGTTGTTGTAGGGAAAATAAGAGGAGGAAGGAGTATTAGGTATGTTTGCCGCCTTGAGTTATTTATAAAAAAATAATAAAGACGTGATAAAAATAAAATAAAAATAACAAGGTCCGTGGCTTTTGCCGTTCCCTATTCTCAGCTATAACTGTTTGTATAATCCACATTAAGATTAGCATGAAAATGTGGTTTGGCAATAAAGTACTTATGAGACTGCTTTCTCTACACAGAAGGGCCCACCTGATTTTCTCTCTGTGTACTTGCTGCCAAAATCTTTTAAGGGACCCCAACAATGGGAGGTGAAGGGGTAAGGGCAATCTTTTCCAGCTATAGAGGACAGAGGGAATGGCTTTGAGGGACAGGAGGAATAGCTGCCACCAAGGCAATGGTCAGATAAAAGGTTCCTGTGTCCAAACCAAGAAAATAATATGAGTAAACGTTACAGCAAGACCCTCCCTAGTTTACATGAAGATTAAGGGAGGGAGGGGGAAGCACATTCAGACTTGCAAGATTCTGCTACCATAGCTTTACAATAAAAGTAGTCCTGACCTACATGGCATTGGTTTTCTAGACTGATCTACCTTGAAGGGTTAACAACTCCCCGTTATGGAATTACCCCTCTAGAAATTAGATTAGCATCTTCACCATCAGCTTTTGGATGTCATTACAAAGCTGTTCCAGAGGGCTTTTGGTGAGTGGATGGTCACCACTGCACCTATTATATGACTGCAGATTTGTCTTTTATCCTGATTTTAGGGTTGCTGTTGCTTTTACTATATGCTGTTGCTTTTATGTATTTTATGATATAAACTGCTGGGAGTCATTTTTGAGTCCAGTGGTATAGAACATGACAAAGGAATAAAGAAGAGAAAAATGTGTGTGCAAGAGCGAAGCCACATTAAAATTAAGTCTAGTTTAGAGATGATGCATGAAAAAGCGTATGGGTGGTTGCATTAAAAATGTGCATTTCAGAACTTGATAAACTATACACAAAAATGTTAATTGCAGAAAACATATGTACAAATCCATAGGATGGCAACAGTGGGGCTTTAGGGTGGTTTTTGAAAGCCTGACATGCAAAGAAATTACAGATTGTAGATTGAAATTACAGATTGTAGACTGAATGTAGATTGAATGTTGTAACATGTAAGTCAGGACATAAAGCACAGACATGGACCAGGTTTCTACTGATCTGCAATCTGACAATACTGCTTTTCTGATTGTAAACAGTTTTTCTTCAACACAAGGGCAAAGTCTGTCCCAGAAGACGTTAGTTTGTTCAAAGAACACACAGCTTCCTATTCCTAAATTTATTCTATTCTGACTTGGACACTGCATGTAGCCATGCTTCCTGCCTCTTTACTTGATGTTTTTGAGTAGATGTTCTCTACTCAACTGATGGGTTATTGCTGAGAAGCTGTTTCCTGGCTCCTTTTCCCCTAATGCCCAGTTGCTTAAACAACTTCTACATGACACATGTAATGTTTTATTTTAATGCTACACCGTGCAACAAGTCAGTGGCAAAAAAAGGAAATTTAAAATATTATCTTAGGCACACTAATATATGATAATTACAGAATAATATATTTACACCCAAAGAATAAACATGATCCAGGCAATATCTTCAAAACCACACAGCAGTGGAATGATGAGAAAAACATGCAACTCAGACTTTGATCCAAAGAACATCAAGCCCAGGAGGAATCTGCAATGCGCTCTTTGTCCAGAGATTCTGAGGGGATCAGGCCCACAATAAAGCCAAGTATTTCTCAAAACTCAGTTTGAAGCCCCCATTAGTGGCAATGATTCAACGTCTGATGAATACTACCCCTCTCTTGGATACGAACAAAAAATCTGAACCCTATCTTCTTGATGAGTTCTCTCTCAAGCCAGACTCCTGATGCTTTTATATTACAGGCAGGATCCCAATTTTCTGTAGCTTTATTTGAAAAGGTAGCTGCCTACTTTCTGATCTTCCCCACATTGTAGAGCTGGAGATACTTTTTGCCCTCCAAACAATCCAACTGCTGAGCCACAGACATTCAGCCAGGAAAAATATCCAGATTCAGCAGATGGATCTATTTTGGTATTTCACTCTCCTTCAAAGGCCCCAGCTTTCTATGATTTTTTATCTTTCTTTCACAAGGAATAGGAAAACAGACATATCAGAATGGAAATAGATTACAACTATTTTCTGAAAGTGATTGGTTCAGCATTTGCCCAATGTAAGTAAGAATGAAAAATGAATTATTTCTTTTTAGCTACAAATCATCATCACCATCAAGTTATCTTTCATTGTTTTGTATGTGTGTACAAAGTGCCAGCATTCTTATTTTTTAAAATATCTGCCAATTAAACATTTAAATTATGGTGGTGGTGCAGGGGGAATACATCTAACTTATGAATTCATGGATGAGTCAAGAGAAGGTTTCCAAGCAAATTTGGGGAGAATTCCAAAGTTTGTAAAAGAACTAGTAATATCCTTAAAAGAGAAAAAAAAAACTGGCAATGAACAGTAGGCATAGTGTACTGACTGAATTATGGGGGAAAAAACACAGAAAAAGGGGTTGGGGATGGAGATGGAATATCTGGAATACTGAATGGGAAAACTCTACATGGCAACGTTTTATTTCAAGTGTCACTTGCTCCTTCCCATTTACTTTGTGTTGAGGAAACACAATTACTCTTGCTAGGTATACAAATGCTAAGGCAAAGGAGTTGGCTGGATTCCAGAACAACGTCCTCTTCCTCTTCTTCTTGTCGTTTGATTCTGTCCAAGCTTTTATCCTCTGACACTGGCTCTCATTTTGGTGTAGTGGTTAAGAGTCATTATGGCCAGTTTGGTGTAGTGGTGTAGTAGGCTAGAAACCCGGAGACCATGAGTTCTACTCCCACCTTAGGCACAAAACCAGCTGGGGACCTTGGGCCAGTCACGCTCTCTCAGCTTTGGGAAGCAGTCAGTGGCAAAACACTTACAAAATCTTGCCAAGAAAACTGCAGCGACTTGTCCAGGCAGTTGCCAGGAGTTGACACTGACTTGAAGGCACCCCTCCCCCCAAAATTGTGTTTATTCAGTTAGATTTCTCTCTTAAAGCTCATCTTTCAAATTCTTGCATAATTCTCCCAAGGGTCAGTATTGCATAATAGAACAACTTAGCACAAACTTTCCCCAAAACAAACTCCAAATAGTTCTAGGTTCAGTTAAATTGGCACAATCCACAGTACAGCCCTGTTGATAATAACATAGGAAAATACTGAGGATAAAAAACATTTGTTTGAGTTGCTGGAGACTTACTTTTTTCTGAGGAAACGTGCGTCTTAGCCTGCCCTCTCACCAGTCTGCATGTGGAACCATCTCCTGAACAGACCCCGCAGTTGTCTTCTTTGGCGTGACTCCCAAGCTGCCGGTCACAGCCTACGGCCTGCCAATATCAACACTGGAATCAGAAGGGCAAAGCTGCCGTAGGCCACTTGGTTTTCTAGAACTAAATTACCACATTCTCTCTTTCTAAGTTGCCCTCAATCCCTCAAAAGTATAATTTGGCTTCTTAACATTTCAGCAGGAACAGGGCTTTAAAGTAATTATCCTTAATGACTTTAAGTTTTAGGCCATAACAATTAAACTCTTCTGGTGTTCCTGCCTAATAAATGTTAAGAAGTCTGTGTCAGGTCAGAGAAACATTATTTTCTCTGCCATCACTTAAAGTCAGATAATATCAGAAACTGTATAGTTAAGAAGTTACTTTTCATCACTCTAAGACATGAAAACCTAAGCTTTCTGGAATTATCCATTTCTAGCTTTCCCATCAGTGAGGCCCAGGATACTGGATAGTACCAGTGATATCAACAACACTCTCAATAGCAATAGTGCCAGATAAGGCGTGCCTTATAGTTAGTTTAATGACTATCTGTGTGCAATTCCCAACTAATAAAAGTAAATTTAAGCAGCTTACTGTTACATTTCATTTTATACTCAACTTCTCAGCCTATTTCCCTACTTCAAGTTTCTAAGTCTATCTCAATTAAAAAACATGAGCTGCCTTGGGGAAAAAGTAATGCTTCGAATAAGCCCACCGAGACCAAGGCATGATTTAAGTCATGATTCAAGTCCTTTCCCATTGATTCAGTGTATCTACCAATCTGTAATCCGATTCTGCCTTAATCCAGCCCAATGGTTTTTTTCAATGGGTCTTTTATGCATCCAGCCCTCATTCCTATCTTCTTACACACAACACAGAGAAAATTAAATTAGAAGGAAAATATTATTTGAGGGAGAAGGACGCTTAACCTTAAAATAATTTCATCCTACTTCTGTAAAAGCTTGTCAGCCTGCAACTTAAAAAAATAGTGCATACTTCTAATGAAAAGTTCTACTTTCTTTCAATGTAAACATTCTTCAAGCAGGATAAGCATTTATTTCTACAGTGTTGTGGGCTGCGTATTTATTTTCATAAACTTTTCCTCTAATATCTACATATTTGTACTGTATTTTGAATAGATGAGCTACATAACAACATCGGTAAACATATTACAGCATAGCCTGTGTGAATTCTAATAGTTGCATTAAAATGTAAACCAAGTACTTTTCTCCCATGAAGAAAGAACAGAGGATTTAACTGATGGCCTACCAGTTAAATACAGTGTGTGTGTGTGTGTGTGTGTGTGTGTGTACACACAAACCTTTTCCTTACATTTTACCTCTGCCTTAGGTTATTTAGTTATTTTTGTTTTATAAATATTAGCGGAAGATCAATTTTGCCAGAGTTAGGGCACAGAGGTGTTTTGCTTTGTCGCCTTTGTGTGTAAAGGAATTTAGAGATGACCTTGGAGAAGGTATTCAGGAGGGACATGGAGAAGTGATTACACAGAAGAATGCATGAGAAACTAACTAAAAATAACCCTGCCTTGATTCTGTTTGGCTTAAGATGGGACAGGGAGAAGAGTTGGACAGGCTTTCAAGATTCTGTTATTATACTGTACAATAATATTCCTGGAATCCCTGCAGTGTCTATTTCTGGCCTACCTCAAAGGACTGGCAATGGGGTAGAGATACGCATTAGACTCTGAAGAATGCCCACCAATGTCTCTAAACCTTTGATTATTCCATATATTTGATGCAAATTTCATTAAAGGACCCTCATTTATGAGAGGCAGGGTGATACAGCAGTGAAGGTATCAGAGTGACACCAGGGAGAGCTGGGTTCATGTCTGCCCTTGACCCTAGAAAATTGCCAGGCCACGCGGGGCCAGTCTCTCTCTCTCAGCCCAACCTACCTTACAGAGTTTTTGTGTGGAAAAATAAGAGGTAAAAGATTCTCCCCCCACCCAACTTCATGCCTTAATTTTATGCAGAAATCTCCTGAGGGCATTTGCAGTTCAGAAAAATAATTCAGAATCTTTTTTTTAAAGTTGTTCATTAAAAATGGGATGCATGTACTTATTAAAAATGAGCAGTTTCAGTAGAGTGCTGAGCAGGCAAATTGCCTAGTAATGGCCTCACTCGGTTTCACACTTCATCTCAGCCAACCAAGGAGCCAAGATTTCAACGATTAAGGCATTTGTTCAACGTAACGTACCCCGTTTTGTTGGCTATTTACTGAGCAACAAGATCAACTATAAATATTACAGGCAGGTTGGGAAAACATCTGCAAGCTTTTAGGGCATATCCAGAAATAATTATAGTTTTTTCCCCTTTATTTTAAGAAATAACCCTCTAGGATCACCTCAAACAAAACAAGTGGCAATGCATTTAAGGAAAAGGGAGTAATGGAAGAATTGGGACTGTATCAAACTATTAAAATGAGCCATCACAGCGTAACTGTAAGTGATAAAAATGTTGTAATGGTCAGATTATAGTAAACTCCCCAAACAATAAGGGTTTGTGTATATGTTTGTGGGTGGGTTTTTTCTTTTTTTGGAAAGAGAGAAAGCAAGAGAATATGTGTATCAGCAAAGCTGTGAAGTTTTACCTATAATAGAAATTTTAAAAAATAGGTTTTACCAGAATAGGTGACTAGCAAATAAAGTATGCATGATATCGGCATTGCTTATAGATTTCCAAAAGGTGTTTGTTTTTTTTCCAGAATGATTCTTATTGCTTTACTCAAACCGGATATAATATTCTCTTCTGGAATACTGTTTAAGCCAACACTTAAACAAACACTACATTCAGGTAATGCTTTAGAGAAGAATCTTAAGTGTGGACAAAAGCCATCTGAAATGCCTTTGAAGGAGGTGGATCTGCTTTTGTCTATCTCCTTTTGGACTG
This sequence comes from Candoia aspera, assembly GCF_035149785.1. Taxonomy (NCBI): domain Eukaryota; kingdom Metazoa; phylum Chordata; class Lepidosauria; order Squamata; family Candoiidae; genus Candoia; species Candoia aspera. The sequence continues at coordinate 11,237,143 of NC_086165.1, read as the reverse complement.
TATTGACATCTTCAACTATTTGAAGGGATGCCATGTAGGTGATGAAACAACAAGCCAAGAAAGTAGCCATCTTGAAAGTGGACCCTCTTTTGATTAGAGGGTTTAAACAGAGGCTGATGGCCATCAATCCAGGATGCAGCCAACTTCCTGCCTCAGTAGAACTAGATGACCATCATGACCTCTTCTACAGTGCTGGACTGGACCTGGAACATTCAGGTTCAAATTCCTAGTTAGCCAAGGAGTTTGAGTTTATGACATTGGGCCTAGCCTATGAAATGGAAGAGAGAAATCCATTTTTGCTGCCCTGAGCAGATTGAAGTGAGCAAACTAGAGGGAAGAATTAACAAATAATAGAACAGACAACTGGTTTATACTCAGCACTCTCACTTTGTGGTGGGATAGAACTGCCTTCCTCAACCTTGCTGGCCACTTGGTCCTTGAGAAGTCTCTAAGCATTCTCCTAGTTGTCAGAACAATAGTTTCAAGTGTCTGGAGAAAAAGCAACTGATTCCTGGTACACAAAGGGTTGGTAATTTCTTTTTTATACTCTTCTGTTCTCCTTGAACTACAGCTCTCAGTATCCCTCAACACTGGCCAGGTGACAGCAGTTGCTTAGATTTAAGTCCAGCAATCTCTGGTGGGTTGTAAGTTCTGAACCACTCCGTGGTGCACATAGAAACAAATCTGAAGATACCTAAATCTAGTCATATACCCACATCCACACCCATAAATTATATTGAAAGCTAAATTTCCACTCATTCATTCTTTGGGAAATAGAGTATTTTTTTTTTAACCAACAGCTTTAAAATTATGAGAGAGGTTTGAAAACTAGGGTTACTGAATAACTCACAATAATACAGACCAGCAGAGGTGAAAGCTAAATTATTCCTGATACATTAGAAGTGGTTATAGAACTTCATATTTCTCAAAATGTAAATCCAGAAATCAGCCAAAAAGTTTCCACAGCTGTTTCTATAGTTCTCCTTCCCTTCTCATTTGGATTCAGCCAACAAATTAGATTTAAATGAAAACCATGAACACAGGATGTTTCATTTCGATCTGTGAAGGTTAATGCAGAACTGGCCACATTCAAGAATGTTCATTTCTTAAGCAGATGGTAGGATTTAAATAACACCAAAAAGAAAGGGGGCAGGGGGAGAGGAGAAGACTAAAAAAGACGAAGTTAAGACAGTAAACATAATGCTATCTAACACACTGATCATACCAAGCAAAGTATCTTGAGAAACTATTTTTGTCTTGGCCCATCCAAAGAAGCAACATACTGAGTGTAATGAGAGAGGCTTCTGCAGTTCACCTGATTCTGGTCATCCTCACAGAATCCCAGCCATAGGGATGGGGAAAATAAGTCTAATATTACTACCAATGGCAGTGGCAGACCAAGTGCCAAGATTATGCACCATTCTTTGCGACATGCAACTCCCTGAAGACTTGTGAGTGATCCTAAGGCATGCTCCATAGAGGAGGCAGAGAGGCCTAGCTTAAGTAATGGCCTTAAGCTTTCTATGAGCTTCATTTATAACTTATCTTTCAATCTCCTTGTTATGCAGCCCACTGTTTAATCATTAAGGATGCATCAAGGGAGCTAGTAAAGGTTCCCTCAGATTATCTTAAAAAGTGTAAAGAGAAGACACTTGAATTATGTCCAGGAATGTAAATGGTGCATACCAATGAGTCAAGGAAATGCCAATCAATTTCATACCTCTGCTGAAATTCCTCCCTTGACTGAAGATAGTTGGAATACCCACCAAAATAACTTCAAAGTCCCCAAATGAGGTCACAAATAGGGAAGAGAGAGCATTTAGGCTGAGCTTCAAATGTGCAATGCCACCAAGAGATCACATTTCCCCTTCCCCCATTCAAAGCCGCTGCATCACCATCTACGTTGCCCTGTTCCTGTCAAACTAGAGGGAAACACACCCTGCCCTGCTCTGTTGAAGGCCACCGGACTGGTGTGTCTCCATGATTACAATCTATTATAAGCTGCCTTATGGACTTTGTGACCAAAGGTGGGATGCCAGGCTTTTAAAACAAAAACAATCAAGTGACCATGTGGTTATATATTTGTAAGCCATAGTTTCTTGACATGTGTGCATGATGGGGGCAGGCATGATTTTAAATACAGCTCTGGGGATTTCTTTTCACACCAATAGAAGTACAAGAATGAAACAATTGGAAATTTGTGCACTGTCATATAGTCTCCTAGTCATGCTTGCTGTAAATCTGTCTATCGATCTCTCTCTCTCAGCTCAGGCTTAATTGACTTTCATTCTTTCTCCATATGAACATCATCTGTGATGGCCAATAGTTCTGTTCCTTACAACAGAATTCCCCAGATCTTGGCTTTTTAAACCCAGGTCTAAAGACTTTCTTATACATAAAAGCTTGTTTTTCTGAAAATATGGGACCTATCAAAGCATGAAGAACTTTATATTTATCAAGTGAGGCCTGCAGCTAAGAAGAGCATTCTACACCAGTGGAAAGATTCTAATGTAGCCAACTTAAATCCTGGATGGAAGATATGGCTACACTTCCTACATGCGAACTGACTTTCTACCAATACTGTGGGAAATCTCTCAGATCCTTATTGACAACTTTGTGTCATCCTGGCTCAAAACAATAGGCAGAAAATTGGAGTTCCTTGCATTTCCATTAATCCAACTTTGCACACTCAGGTACCAGCATGGAATAGTAATGTGGAGGTAGCAGATTAAAGGTGTTGATATGGCTATAATTCTTGGCCTGTTTGACACTCAAAAAAGAGTAAGCTGCTGATTGATCTGTTCCTTGGTGGGCAATTGTTGGGGTGAGTTGGCACCTGGTCAGGCAGAGAGGGCAGACCCCGTCAATAAGAGAATTCCATCTGGCGGGGTCCAGGAAACGGGCCTTCTCTGCAGTTGCCCCCGCCCTTTGGAACATCTTGCCCTCAGAAGTGAGGCAGGCACCTTCACTTCTGACCTTTAGGAGGGCCCTGAAAACCTGGTTCTGCCATCCTGCATGGGGCAGGCAGGTGGGCAACCATCCATGGGGTTGGCTCGCACCTTAGAGCCCCTCCCACCTGATCAGAATCTTTAACCTCTTGGATTTTATACTTATTTATTGCATTTTATATCTGTAATTGTTTTTATAGATGTTAATTGTTATTATTATAGTCTTGATTTTATTGTAAACCGCCCAGAGTCCCCCTTTTGGGGGAGACGGGTGGTAGCAAAATTTGAATAATAATAAAATAAATAATAAATACTATCTCTGCTAATGGGTAAAAAGAAATGGCTTCACTACCTTTCTCACAGGAGAATTTCCCAAAACCTAGAGCCTTTTAATATAGGAACTCCAAATATTTTGTATGGTAACAATAGTCGGCAAAGGTATCATTAAGTGGTTTGCCAATCTGAATCTCATTCTACTCTCAAGGGGCTCCCAAAATAACTTTCCCAGAAACTTGTAACTTCCCTTTAAAAAAAAAAAGACCCTCAGTAGCAAGTTCAGCCTCTTGAAGAGTCATCTGCACAATCCTTGTTTCCTCTGATAAGGACCTAGGTTGCTTGGGACTGATGTGTGATGTGAGATTCAAATAAGCGAGTGGAAAAAGATTATGGTAGTAAATGCCAAAAAAATTACATAGGATGCCTCTCCAAAAAAAAAAAAGAAAGATATTTTGCAAGGACCAGGGTGCAGAGCTGGAGGGAAGATTAGTGATGCATAGCGAGTCTACTGAAGACCCTTAGTGTTAAGAAAACAGATGGAAGTGAAATCATCCATGCATAAAACAGCTTGATAGGTCAGATTCAGAGACAAGACAACAAGCAAGCAGAGCAGCTTCAGAAGAAGAGGCAAGCAAACCCTCATTCTTTTGCAGCAAATTCTTTGTCACTCCCAAGCACAAAAAGCAAAGAGATCCACAGCAGTAGTGTGGCGTATTTATTTAGATGAGTTAACTTGAAAATCTTTGCCAAGCCTTGGCGGCCAGTGCTAAGTAGGTGTCAGAAGTCAGCAGAACTGAGTTGCCAAACTGTAACTTTGACAGATCTCTCTTTTTCACTCGTTTCCACACTGTGACAGCTGTTGGTTGCCATGTGATTTGGCTGTTGTTGTTTGGGTTCACTTTGTTTTGATTCATTCGTTTGATTCATTCTGCTTTTGTTTTTCGGGAAAGTGGGCCGTATTGATGGTTGAATGCCTCTTCTAAACCAGGAAAAGTAAATATGTCAGGTTCTAGGAAAGCTTCCAAATGCCACTTTTTAATTATTATTGGTAGCAGGGCTGCATTTCCTAAAGTTTGAAATTCATTAGGTAGGCTCCATAAAAACCATAAAAGATGCATTGTAAGCTGACATCATTAAATCACCGTAAGTTGGTTTTAAGTCTCAGTTCATACAAACTCTGCGGACAACTCTCTATATAGCCTTGTTGCTATGCTACAACGAACATATTTACAACCAGAAACTAGATGCTCTCCCCACCCCCCACAAATTCAGCTTCACTCAATGACCCTAGATCCTGGAACAGGAATGAAAGGACATTTCTCCATACCATATATGCCATTATAAACCCCTATTGTGTAACTCCCATAGTCTACAAACAAGGTAAAATAATAATTTCCAGTAAACGTGGCCTTGTCCTCGAAGGAGAAAAGCTGTTGCTAAACTCTGAAAGTATCACAAAACTCCAAAAAAATAAAAATAAAAATCCAGCATTCATGCCTAGCCGATGTTGCTCTGCCTTTTGCCACATGTGCTTTGCCCAGCTGGCTGCTACCAGTTGAAATAGTAGAGACTGGTGCTCAGACAACATTAAACACTTTGCCCTTCCCCACTGGGGAAAATGCTAAAAATACAGCAGTAAATATTAATGAAGCAGAACTTGTCAGTTCCAGATACAGACTTTTTCCCCCCATGATAGAGGGGAAATGGCAGGGAGAGAGCCATTTTCTTAGGTGTGGTGTGTTTGTGTTTAAGCAAAGTGGCTAAACTGCTGTGTGCTGGAATAATTGTAGGTAGGAATGAAAAGTACATTAAAATCACATAAAACCCAGTGCAGGGCACTGTAAGGTTGTCGTAATCCCAATGCTACCCTTTTGCCAGATGTCTCACTTTTTCCCTGAGTACACACCTACTCTTCTCATCAACCATGTCAAGAGTTTTTTGAATTGCGCACGTTCAAGCATTTAATAGAATGGTAGTAGCTGCTTTGCCAAAAATAAGGCTAATTGCAAAACCATGCACATTCTAGGTAAAATTATTCCTATGTTTTTTTTTAAAGGTGGGGGAGTCATATTAGTTAAGGGGCACCTTTGAGGTTGGGAAACTCATAGTGAACATTTTTTCCCTCATCCCAATTTTTTAATCTATATGCATGGATAGTTTTACATTTAGTGTTTCAAAACTGGTTCACTGCTAGTAATGTGTAAGGAAAACCAGGCCTGAATACCTCTGTAATCCAAGGATCCAGCTTAGCTAAATTTATTGCTTGTCTTCAAGTATGGCTCTGAGCGTGAATAAAACACTATTTCCGTTTATCTTAAAACCCTCAGATATTTTTCATATTTTGGATAGTATGTCCTGGGGATAACAGTTTCTCTTCTTCTGTCCTCCTACCATCCTCATTTCTCCTGAGTACAATTTCAACTCATCCCCTACAGAGACCCATATGATTTCTTGAAAATGATGTTCCAAATTATCTCACAGATGCACATAAAGTAACTTGGACCACTGGAAACAACTGAATTAAAGAGCAGTGGGGGGGGGGGGAAAGAAAGTAAGGGAGGGATCCACAGTTCAGTGATGCAATACATGAGTCCTCTCTAGATCTTGATAAGAAGCCCATGGAACACAACATCAACTTGTTCCCCATCTGAATCCTGCTGAGACTGCAGTCCCGTATGCCCCCAGGACCAAGCTGTTCTTCCAAGACTCTTCTTTCCAGGAGAATGGTCTTAAAAAGACAGGCCTTTGGCCCAGAATGTGGATTCCTTCTCTTCCTTTCAGTTCCCACAGAATGCAATTGCAGGTTCACAGAGGGCTGCAATTCACAGAGACTGGGAATATTAATTCCTTAGAAGATGTAGGCGCTAAAAGTAGAGACTGTCTATATAGCTTGTAGCAAAAAGGCTCCAGCTTTTATGGTCTTGTGTCCTGGACCTTGTGGCATTAATCTGATGGAATTAGATGTAATGGTATGTGGGAAAGACCTTGGGAGACACGGTGAAGAGATGCTGCCTAGGGAATGGTCAGATAAGAGAGGGCATACCCTGCAGTTGCATAATGGGTGGAGAAAGAGGCTCAGAAGAGAGCCCCTCTAGTTTCTTGGACTGTAAAGGAGACAACAGGAGATTTGTACTTTCAGACTTGCAAGATTCTGCCAATGTAGCCTTAGAATAAAGTAGAATTAACCGATCTGGTTATGTTTCCTGTCTGGTCTACCTGGGAAGGCTGACACTAACCATTTCCCAGCAGAGTTTGAGCCCAAGCTACTGCTCAAGGTGAGCTCCTGACAATATACCTTGCAGGTAGAAGATTCCTAGTTCAATCTCATAAAAAGGTCCTTGAGTAAGTGGTGAGGAAAATAATTGCCCAAATTCCTCAACAGCCACTGCTAATCAGAGATGAGTCTTAGCTACAAGAGGCAAAGTGTTACACCCTAAAGTGGCTGATTCGTTTGGCTTGCTGCAATATGGCAGCTCACAAAAGAAAACACAGTTTATTTTTCACTAACAAATCATAATTGGAAACCAGTGTTTATTCCTGCTTTGTTTTAAATGTAGTTTATCCTTATGGCTGAAGCCAGAATCCCGGATTACTCCTAGTTTGTTTTTATTCTTCATCCATTTCTTCTGGGGATCGGCTGAAGAAATCCAGAGACGTCAAAAGTACACTTGCTTCTGACTTGTTCCACAAACTATTATCTTGACCTAATGTTAAGTGAAAAGATAGCCACAGTATAATCTGATAGAAAGTTGCTTCTCACATATTGAGAAGTGAGAACAAAGGAGAGGAAAGTCAGCTTGGAGCAAGGGGAAGAAAGCTTTGTAATTTGATGTAGCCAATTACAGACCAATCAGTCTACTTGTCATAATTAATAACTTATGGGCTCAACAATCTAGTGAAAGCTATGTGACTGGGGAAACAGTGACCATATTTTAGTAGGCTTTGGGGCAGATTGAATGACCTTGGATCAAAGGCTAATTTTGCACCATCCTGCTAAAAAGGATTACTCTCCCCTTCTTTCCCCCCCCCTGTGAGAGCTATTGCAGCCTCCATAAATTTTAAATCTATTTCTGACATGTTCCCCAGAAATTCTGGAAGAAACTTGAATTATCTTCGATCAGCAGACGCCTATTGCTGATCATCCATCAGTTCTATGAAAACACTTACTTTAGAGTCAAGTGTAAGCCCAGAGGCCTCTCTCAGAAGCAATTCCCACACAGAAAGGAATGAAACAGAGCACACTTTAGCACCTTGAATTTTCCATTAACTCTCTGGTTCAACATGTCATTGAATAAGCTTACTATTCCCTCATGTTCTTCAAAAGACCTTTACACATTTTACTGTACAAATGTTGCAGCCATCAATTCTGCAGTCCCACTGGTATGAAAAGAATATTTGTACTAACTAAGCAGAAGAACTAGGTGTGAACTATCAACACTAAAGTTATATGGGGTCTTTTTGGTGGTGGTGGAAGGAAGGAAGGAAGGAAGGAAGGAAGGAAGGAAGGAAGGAAGGAAGGAAGGAAGGAAGGAAGGAAGGAAGGAAGGAAGGAAAGCAGGCAGGCAGGCAGGCAGGCAGGCAGGCAGGCTAACCCTACAAGTGGAAAGTAGAGGGGAATTTAATCAAGTAAACCAGTTGAAATACTTGCGTCTTTCAAGAATCCAGAAGAGTATATTCCAAATTTTGAGTGCAGCTAGTAAAGGGTTGCTGCCACATGAATTTTTATTTATATTAGAGGGAATAGAACTGGCTGATTTGAAGGGCTTCTAGACAAAGGTGTTTTCCCAGCAACTGCAGAAATCCAAATATCTTCCTATCCAATGCCAGGATGGCTAGAAGTGGATCAGTTTAAATATTTGCATTCTTGCAATTCACAAAAGGGTGTCAAATGCAGTATTCTGTCTCTTGATTGTAACAATAAATAATGTCTTTTAAGCAGCAGCCATGGTTGCTGTGTGTGTGTATGTGTGAACAAAGGTTCAACAAACTGAGCACTAAGTTTTTAATTTTGGGCTAAATACAAAAATCATGATTATGGCTGGAGAATTCTGGGAGTTGAAGTCCACACATCTTCAAGTGGCCAAGGTTGAGAAACACCGCTCTATGCTATGCAACCAGGTCTTCCATGAGGGTACTCTCTGCAAATCTCAAGGGTTTGACATTGATAATCAGTCAGGCTTTCTCCATGGTGGGATTTATAGTGGGACAAGTTGTCACTGGAGTTGAGTTTTGCCCCTTCACTATGACAGTTTAGGAGAGGGCTAAAATATGTATGTTTACCCAGATATATTAGTCTTTAATGTAGCTGACTGTACAATCTTAATGTTTACATTTTTGTAAACTGCCCAAAGCTATTTGGAGTGGACAGCATGGACATTATCATCATCATCAACACCAACATCATCACTAACATTATCATCGTTATTATAATCATTGACCAGCATTCAGCATAGACATTTACACAACAAAATAGCCAATAATAATTAAGAACTAACCTAATACAGTGATCTGAAAACATTCATATTTCATTTTGCTTGCCTGACATGACTTTTTTCCCCTCATATATGAAAATAGGAAAAATAAATGCTTTATGATCTAGGGCTGCTTCATATTTTTATTTTTTTATTTTTAATGCACACTGACAATGTCTTCAGAACTGATAATTTGGATCTTATTTAATGCCTTTGAAAAGAACCTGCTATGACTCAGAAAGAGGCTGTCTGATTTGACTCTGGAAGTAATGGCCTGAATAATTTGTGCTTCCTTTGTTCAATGTCTGGATTTACACATTAAAATTAAGCCATCATGCAGAATTTTTTTTTTTGCTTTTGGCTTAACTGTGCTGCTCATGATTTGTGGTTCATCATGATGAATCAAGCCAGTAAGATTGTGCAAAATATTTTGAATTCAAAATACCTCTAGCCTAAAACACTTCATTTTGAGTGTGAAAGAGCTATTTTACATTTGAAACAGCTGCCATGATCATTCTGGACCACTTTTGACCTTGACTTCCAGGGAGGCATGGTGAAATGAAGACATTTACACAAAAGTGGAGGTGACAACTGCAGCAAAGACTGAGGAACTGGTGAGTAGACTGGTTCTTCTGAACCTCTCTGATAAGGAGAGGATAGGAGATTGTCCACATGTGCTCTGGATGGCTGCTCCTTGTGCAGAGACCACAGGACAGTGGTCTTCCACAGGTTTGAGTGCTGGGAGACAAAGGGATCAGCCATCTTGCTTGCAACCACGGTGGAGCCTTTTGAAGGACACTAAGTTTGCAAGCCTCACTTTCTAATCACTTTTGGAAATTACCTATTAACCATCTTAAAGCTATTGGAAACCTTGGGAATGACAAGTTTGAAAAGTTGCTAGGTGAGTTTATCTTCAACCCTGAACAAAAGAAAAATTAATTATAAGCTTAAAAACTTAAGAATTTGAAATAAACAGCAAAAAGCTAAATAAGATTTTGATCCAAGAAAGTTATATATGTATTAAGGGTCCAGATAAATTTGGAATATTGACTTTTACTATAAGATTTTGGAATTAACTATATAAAATAAACAGCTTCTCGTGGGAACCAGATTTATTTTGTCTATCTTGGCTACTGTAAGTCATAACAAAGATAAGTGACTTTCTGATTTTAGAAACTGGACACTAGAGGGGATTAAAGATTCTAAGCAGAAGGAAAAAAAATTCAAGCCTGCTTTTGGTGTTGGTTACTACTTACAAAATGACACAAAATGTTATAATATCGAAAATATTAAAGGAAATCATTAAAGAATGGAGCCAGAAATTAGTAGCTACAATATCAACAGTGTCAGTAATGATGTCTGAATCTATGGAAAGACTATGTCCAAAAGATATTATGAGGGAATGACAGATATGGAGCAAATTTCGTCTGACAAGACAGAGAAAGTACCAAAAGTGGAACTACAAATGACAGCCAAGAGAATGATTTGGAACAGGATGCTTTACTGGATATCCAAAAGAAACTGGCTGAAGTTTTAAAAATTAAAGGGGAAATAGAAATGACAAACCAAGAGAATGACTTGGAAAAGGTTTTCTTATTGGATCTACAAAAGAGGCTTGTTAAACCCTTTAAGAACTCTGTGCAATGGGATAAAGAACTGAAGAGAAATCAAATCCTACAACGATATTTGAATGAATTAAAAATTAAGACTGTTAGAAGTAAAAGGAAGGAATATAAAGTTGGTCTATTTGATCAAGATTAAAACAAAACATTTTTTTTCCAAAATTCTGGCAACCCTTTTTGGATTTTTTGCTGACCCCAGGATTGAAAAGTTGATGTTTTATGGATTTGCTTATAGATAAGGGATGGGATATGGGATAAAAAGGTATCTGTTTGTAACCTTATAGGGGGTGAAGAGTTATTAAATTTGTCTACACTTGTAATGAAGGTAGGAAGTCACTTCGTTATATATTTCTTTTCTTTTTCATCATATTCTTTCTATTGTCTTCTTTTTTTTCTTGCACTATTTATTCTTTCTTTCTATTCCCTTTTTAAAGTTTAGTTTGTATTAGTTTTTACTACTGTAATCAAAATATTTAATAAAAGTTATATATGGACCACTTTTGAGCTTGACACAAAACTGACTCAAGTGCAAAACAGTTATGTTTGGGACAACCACTTTCCAATTTAAGACTTCCTGTGTATCCCTAGAAGCCAGCCAATCATTGCTTCTTCTGCAGACTATGCAAGGTCACCCAATCTGTGAGGGAGAAAAATATAGGAGCAGTGGGGCATCTGCATGGGTGGGTCAAAAAAGTCAAGATGGGCACTTCAGCTGTTGACTGAATCCCTGCACCTTTTGTGTGTGATGGCTACCATCTTAGTTTTTGTTAACCTCGACACACACCCCTGGAAACCTACTTGCAAAAGCTGCCATACCTGACATACTCCACTGATGCACATATCCAAGGACTTGGCATTACAGCGTGTACCATCCAGAACTTTGGGAGCAAGCTCAACTATCAGAGGTTTCCCCAAAGCCTGGCACTTCAAGGCACATGGAGAGTTGGAGTCATCAAAGACAGGGATCCATTCATAAAAATGTCCTTGGTGTTTGACGTCATTATAGGCTGAACACTGCTGGGCACGGAAATCACCAACGTCTGCAGGGCAGTCCTGGAAAAAAAAGGTGGGGGGGGGGTAAGAGGATGATTTTTTTTTAGCAAAACATTACTATTTTTCCCCGCAGGGAAACTCCACTTTCCATTTTAAGGCTACAATCGTTCCTTGACAATATGTCTCAAGGTAACTCAGTTTGACCTACTTCTAAGTCAACATCAGATGATTGTGACCGTAAATTAGAGGATCCAAGATTAACTGCCTGCACATTTTTCAAAGACAGAGAAAAAGGAGGCTAGAAAAGGCTTCCAATTTTGCCAGCAGCATTTCCCCCCACCTTGTGTCTCTACCTGAATATATATATTTGGAATAGTGTATTCCAGAACTATGTTCCTGCAAAGTTAAAGGGAGAATAGGCTTCTTTCATACAGCTACCAGCTTTACCTTCAAAACTGTCAACAGTAATTTGCTCCACAATTGTCTTCCTTCCCCACCCAACTGGCCAGCTCTCCCTCAGATGGAGAATGGCAGAAAGCCAAAAACAGCAGCCAACCAGAACCCAACCCCTCCTTTGCCACAGGAGCCTTTCACAACAAGCCAAGCACAGAGCCCACTGTGCCGAAGGGCAGAAGGCCATCTCTCAGAACAGCCAGAAAATGCTGGGGTAATGGTGGCAAAGCATGCTGGTACTGTTACTTTAGGATGGGAGATGGAACTCTAGGGCATGGTTGTTTTTTCCCATCAGTGCAGGCACTGCCCACCCTCAGTTCAAAAGGGACACTGCAAAACTGCACTGCAGAATCTTCTCAGGGCATGAGCTGATTAACGTTGAGTTATTAGCTCAACGGCACTGTGAGAGCATGAAAGGGCAGTGCCAATCTCAGATCCATACCTGCCTGGGGAGGGTCCAGAGATAAGTCCAGAGATATTTTTGACTCTTGGCAACTGCCTGGACATGTCCCTGCAGTTTTCTTGGCAAGATTTTGGAAGTGGTTTGCCATTGCCTGCTTCCTAGGGCTGAGAGTGAGTGACTGGCCCAAGGTCACCCAGCTGGCTTTGTGCCCAAGACAGGACTAGAACTCACAGTCTCCCAATTTCTAGCCTGGTGCCTTCACCACTATGCCAAACTGGTTCTTTAAACCTGGACATGTCCCTTCAGTTTTCTTGGCAAGATTTTGGAAGTGGTTTGCCATCCCTAAGGCAGGACTAGAACTCACAATTTCCCAGTTTCTAGCCCGATGCCTTAACCACTACACCAAACTGGCTCTCTCCAGAGACAATGGATATGTTATAATATTAACTAGCAATATTGGGCTAAAATCTGCCATGAATATCCTCAAAAGTTACTTTGAAAAAGTTTTCCTGAGAAAGAAGCTTCTGTTTTTTACCTTATTCTCAAATTGTTTTGAATTTCTCAGTAGTATTTTTGGCTTCTTTTCAGGCCAGGGATGGTAGAGAGCAGTACTGATTTTGTTTTCAGTGACACATCTTTCCATCATTCTACAGTCTCCCTTGCTGCTCAAATTTCTAAATCTTAAAGGGAGGGGGGAATTATAGGAGGAGGTTTTTCCTTGGAATTTAATGGAAACCTGGGAATCAGGGAGACTGTAGACTGGTGGTGATATGATTACAGAAAAAAAGAACAATTCTCTCGTATCTCTGATCACCTCATATCTCAATAAGGGCAATAACACCACATTCCAGGCATGAGAATTTCACTGAAATTCTCTTCTCCTTTGGAAGAAATTTGAAGTCAGTTCTCTTCCATCTGATTGATTGAATATTGGAAGAAAAATGCTGGAGAGTTTTCTGCAGTGCACTGCTATATCAAAGCAGGAACTCTGTGATTCCCAGGAAAATGCTCTAGAAGTCAACATGGAGCAAATTTCCTTCCTCCGTGCACAAAAAGGATGATAGGTATGCCGATGCAATTCTTCTCATTGCAGAAGAGAAGCCTCAAAAAAGAGGACTTCAGGGGTGTTTGGGAATGGAGAAGAACAACTAACAAGGAGTGTAAATAAATGAGGACGTATGTTGTGCTTGTATGCATGGGCATGTTTTCTCTAGGTAGAGATACATATGCACATAGATATGTGCACACAATTTCTCATATTTATATGTTGCCAGAAGCCAAACAGTATACATGGCAGCCAAATCATGTTAGCAAAAACACAGCTGGCTTCTTGACACAGAAAAACATGCAATTTATGCGGAAATGGCCTAAATAAGTTTTTTTTCCCCCTTCCAATGGATAGGACCCATAAGGATTATCTTAAACACTTCCATACTCTGCAAATTAGAATAGCATTAGAACGTAATAGTGTGTGTGTGCGCGCGCGTGCATGGAAACACAAAACATGAGGCTTAAAGAAGACTGAAAAATGTCATTGAGCAATTTACCAGGAACAGCTTATGAAGGTCATTGTGTTGAGATACAGATAAAAAATACCTTCAGGCAGGTATATTTTTTATTTTCAAACTATGCAGGTGAAGAGCACTAGTCTAGTCTGTCTTTTATTGTGGTCTGAGACCAGTACAAGAAATATATCCGTAAGTGATCTGTAACCACCTATAAAACACTCTAGCTTAAGAAACTGGTAAATAAAAAATTTAAAGCAAAATTAAAATACATTTTTAAAACAGCGTGATAGGGACCCATGAATGAAATAAAAAAGAAGTCATCGAAGTTTAGGGTATAAATGAGATAATATGTAAACTTACATAAAATACACCTAGGTAGCAGGACTCTGAGCTGTTGAGTTTCGATGGATCTTATATGCTGCTTATAAACCTATCTATGTGCATTGTAATAAATGGTAGTTTGTCTATAAGTAGCATCTGAGCACAGGCCGAGTCTGAGCAATCGGGATATCTGCTGATCAGAGGGAGGATAAATCTGGTTCAAATGTCTCTATAAAAAGAGCAATGAAGAAGTACATGTTTTAAGGTTTCCACCACTCCAGAATCATAGGGGCATTTGTGACTACCAGTGGTGCTAGTTAATAACCATAGAAAATCCTTTAGTTGGTAACCACAAATTCATTTTATGATTGAATTATTATTATTATTATTATTATTATTATTATTATTCCTATTTATTCTACTTGACTCTACTGAACACAACTATTATGCTGCTACAAATCCTGGTGAAATCAATTAACTGTCCTATGATTCCTGTTCTTTTAATTAAAATGGGTTTGATTTGTGCCCTCAACTTTGATTTTCGGAAAGTAATACATTACTGATTAGCCATCCTGCAGAGTTATATTACTTTGACAGCATTATAAATCTGAATCATTGCCCAAAATCATCATCATCATCATCATCATCATCTCCAAAAGGAGAAAGAGAAGCATCCCCTGGGACTGGAGATGAGTGGTGATATTTTTGAGAAGCTACTCAAGAGAAACCTCAGATTTCCTAAAATTGTGGCCAAAATTCTCAAAGACAGAAGATGCTCAGGATGGAAAGTCTGAATGTAAACTGTGCTAAATGGGGTATTCTGCAACAAACATAACCTCAAGTCATATATCATATGGGGACAAACAAACTAAAGGGATTAATAATAGCCAAGCTCCAGTTTCTAATGCCATGAGCATCTATTTGTTGTTGTTTAGTCGTTAAGTCGTGTCCAACTCTTCGTGACCCCATGGACCATAGCACCTATTTGTACATCTATTTGTACCAACATCCAAAGAAATAACTCTCATAGCAAGATATCTTATTCACAGCATTTAATCCATTTAATTTTAGTTTAACTTCAGTTTCAGTTAAATTAAGTCACATTCAGATTTCATCTTGGCTCCACCCAGCACTTTCTATATCCAGCATTCAGCACAATACCTAAGGCCAAGGGAAGCTTTCAGAATGAAACATTGTGCAGTCTTGACGTAAAGCATGCTTACAAATAAATATACACAAATGTCTATGCACTGCCATAACTTGGTCTGAGTATGTGGGGCAGATCATATGCATTTTTTAATTTACAGACAGCAATGCAAAATGAAATCGAGCAAGACAGATCTTACTTAAGGAAGAGGAAGCCATTGCAAATGATGGGGAATATTCGAGGTATTTTTCCCCCATATGTTGGACTTAAGTCACCCATGGGTGTGTTCCACAAGTTAATGCCAGCAATTTGCTCTGTTATGTGGCTCAAGCATTATACAACTCATCCAAGGAAGGGTGGGGAAAATTGTAGCAATTCAAGGTTTTTTTTAAAGAACAAGCCTTGTGCTGTCTTGCTGAAAAAGTAGGTGAGGAACTGGCTAGTTTTATGATATACTGAAATAATTGTACACCCCCAACCAAGCGGGGCCTCACAATGGAGATTGTAGCACTCATTGGAGATTGTAGCTCTCATAATACTCATACTGGTAGCACACCAGTACTCAGAATGGGAACTATACAACTTTTTTGGAAGCAGAGCTGTATATATATCACAGTTCTATGGAGGTGCGAAAAAGACCACCAACTGTAACACTGCTAAAATTTTAACTTTTTAAAAAGCAAGTTCCTATCCCAAGTTCCAGCTTCCCAAGCAAATTTCACATTATATGGGAGCTTGGTCTTTATTTATTCAAAAGATTGCTAACATGGAGGAGACAGGTCAGACTTTAAAGAAAGCTCTGTGAACCTTCACAGCCCCCTTGGAGTCACAGAAGAGCAGATGAGTCCACTGCAGTTCCTTCATCTGGACACCTGCCTTGGCAGCACTCAAGTTCAACAGTTCCTTTCCGTAGGCATTTACAAATGGGATTCGGAGTTTCCACTTTAAGGCCCGTGATGTTTTGCTCTAGATCGGTGTTTCCCAACCTGGACAACTTTATGATGTGTGGATTTCAACTCCTAGATTTCTTAGCAATGGCCATGCTGGCTGGGGAATTCTGGGAGTTGAAGTCCATGCTTCACAAAGTTGCCCAGGTGGGGAAACACTAATCTAAACAGTTCACATCTCTTAAAGCAACAAGATTATACACTCAAACTCATACATTGGTGTGATTCTTATTACTGTTACTATTATTAAAATCGACATTCATTTGATTTCTATCCCACCTTCCTGTGACCCTGTTGATCCCTTCCTGGGCAGCAGCTCAGAGCAGAAAAACAGAGCAGATCCCTCTGTGAATGCAAAGATAATACAGGTAGTCCTCATTTAGTGACTACAATTGGGACTGGCAGCTCAGCCATTAAAGGAAGCAGTTGCTTATGATCTTACTTCAGGTTTCCTTTGCTTTACAGACCTGCGAAGGTCATCAATGCGAGGATTGGTTGTAAAGTTACTTTTTCATCACCGTTGTAACTGCAAACAGTTGCTGAGCAAGCCGGTCGCTAAACCAGAGCTACCTGTATACAGCTGCTTCATGGGAGAATCACCTGGTCGAAACTTTCCTAAGACAGAACAATTAGCTACAGGGCAAATAATGACAAACAAAACTCCCACCACTTGATTATGAGACCCATATTTTCTTGTCCTTTTAACTTTACCTTTAGAAATCTTCCAAATGACTCCTGGCACTATTCTATCACCTTAATTGCTGTATCGGGTCTTCTGTCTAGTTTCCTGTCTTGCTTAGATCAGTTGTCTTGGCGTGCAGGCTTAACCTACCATAGTTTTGGTGCAATCTTTTTTCCCTCAAGCTTCAGTCCAGCACACATTCCTGATTCTGACTTTGGATTCATTCTTGGCTTGGGCCCTGATTCTGACTTTCTGATTCTATGCACTTTTTGGCTTTAGACCTTTCCATGGCAACATGCAACAACAAAGGACTTTAACAGCTGAAGGAAAATTATATCCACCAGTAACAAAATTTGGGGAAAGATGTGAGAGATAATCCACAGAGCCTCTAGGAAACAATTTTGTGTTGGATGACAGGAACACTGCAGTTAACTTATTTTATGAATTGCGCTCACAAAGGCACAGAGATCATTTCCAGATCTTTGACAAAAACAAGAGTTTTGCTCCAAAAAGAGAAGCTTTCTGCAAGCACTCACTACGAAGTCTTACACAATGTGAAAAAGTACCCCAAAACCAATTACACTGATAAAATGCAAAGAAAACACTACAATGCATGTTTTTTTTTTCCAGTGTCCATGGATCCTGAAAGTTAGAGTTCATAAAAAGCTGGACAAATAGTTGCTAATCAAAAGAAACTAGGAACCCATTTTTCCATCCTTGGCATGGTTGTCTAACCCTTCTCCCTTGAAAAGCGCCTGTTAGGGATGTTGCTTGGAAGCCAGAAGCAGGGGACTTGGAGCCATCTCAGGTTTCAAAGCCCAGAATTCAAGGGAAGAGAACTCAGAGTCCAAACAAGCTGTACACTGAAAAGACTGTTATTCTCAAGTATCTATTTTTTATGCGATAACTATAAGCAACCGCAATTATGCATACTTGCTTCAGTGTTTCTGCTATCTTTCTCAAGCACTACAGCGCCCCAAGATGCTGCTGACCTATTTTCACCCAAATCAAGTCTATGTAAATTTCCAAATTTGAATCAATCCACTTTAATTAATCCATTTCAAGTCTCCCTCAAAATTAAAATCAATACTTCACTACTAACCCAACATTTGAAGAGCATAATTAGATAGCTGTATTTTTCCTATACCTTTGCATCGCACAAGTATTTAACTCCTAAACATTTAATGTCACTGTTAGAGGAAAAATAAAATATTCTGGGCTCTGATTCCCCCCTCCCCATTTTCCCCTTCCTTTTGTTTTAACAGGACAGGGCAAGCTGCCAGAACTTTAAAGCTGTTTGATCTGGGAAAGCAAGAACAGTCAAACAAAATTAGAGAGCAAACTCACATTATTGCTGCAGGTTTTATATCGGATATTTCTGCCTTCACAGTTCCTGGAAGACAATAAAAATAAGATTTGAATGAAGTGATTATCCAGAAGTGTCACTGAAAGACAAGTCTTTCCTATACATTATTTCAATTACTGTATACATACTGCCGTATCTCATGTTTAATTATGTTTAGAGGGTGATGGGTTAACATAGAGCCAGGTTGGTCTAGTGGTTAAGGTGCTGGGCTAGAAACCCGGAGACTGTGAGTTCTAGTCCCGCCTTAGGCATGAAAGCCAGCTGGGTGACCTTGGGCCAGTCCCTCTCTCTCAGCCCAACTCACCTCACAGGGTTGTTGTGGGGAGAATAGGAGGGGAAGGAGTATTAGGTATGTTCCCTGCCTTGAGTTATTTATAAAAAAAAAATAATAAAGGCAGGATTTAAATAACTAACTAACTAACTAACTAACTAACTAACTAACTAACTAACTAACTGTCTGATGAAGGAAGTTACAATTTCTCCTGTTAATCTTACAGCAGTACAACATCTCAATCTATTAAGTGAATTCTGAAATACTATGCGCAAGATTGCATATGGCTTACTAGCAGAAGCCTGCCTAGACAATAGAGGCTTCTAAGCCACGTTGTCATTGTTTATGAACAAACATTCAGCTCATAGAATGCAGAGATCAAGGCTCTCTATCAGCAAGACAGGAAGCCCAAATGGGCAATGGGTGAACAAGAAAGAGGAAAGCAGGAACAAAGGGTTAGGTCACTTCAGATCTCTACCAATGAACATAGCTTAACGTGAAATCATTGGATTTCAGAAGGTAAGTCATGATATAGTGTATTTGGCTTTGACTTGGCATGCCATGTGAACCCTGTTCATAGGATGTCATGCAAACCCAGCTACTTGCAGTTTGCTCATTAGAAGATGGTTGTTTAAAGCTGGGGTTAACAGGATATAAGAACCAATGGCCATTTGCAGAAGGATGCAGGAAAAGTCAATGCTCAAAAGAATGCTGAGTCTACCCACCAAATTCTCAAAGACACATTTAAGGTTAAGATTTTTCTTTACATAACAAATATGCATCTAGAACCTGGCAGGCACAAAAGAGGCTGGGAAGGAGAAGTTTTAAGAGGACAGTACTGGCTAGTGGGGGAATGGTAAAGCATTTCTATGTTTCTGCATGTTGTCGCACTGCTCTGCAACATTCAACCTATGAGAGAAATTTCTACATATATTTGGGATGAAGGCAGAAAACAGGTTGAATTCACAGACTGCACTAAGCCACGGTTGGTTTTAACTACAAGCTATATTGACTTGCTTTACATTTAATGGTGAGCTGTAGACCATGGTTTGCAAACAATCATGTAAGGGTATACATTATTCTAAACCAAGACCAAACAAACCACATTACAGCCTAGGAATATGTGTAAACCTAGTTAATAAAATTCTGGAGGCATATTTGATACACTGCTGGGCCAGCAGCCCTCAATTTTATCTTTTAATATTTAAAAAGCTCTTATTTGCATGCATTTAAATTGCTCCCGTATGGAGATAGATTTAATGGAAACAGCCCAAACCTCCAGTGGTGAGAGACTCCTGCATCCAGCTTTATGACCTGCAATTAGAATGACCAACCTGCCATTTAAACATCGCCTTAGTGAATAGGATGCACCTCCTCCACAGGTGCGTGAGCAATCACTCCATGTGCCCCAGGCATCCCAACCACCTTCTTTATCTTCATTCGATTGGGTGATTCTTGAATTCTGGAAGCACAAGAGAAAGAAAAGCAATTCAGGAATCCAGAAAACCTGTATATTTCGAAAATCCTTTTAATTGGCTTTTCATACCAGGGACATTGCTAGCCTATGGGTTAATCAGAGATTCCTGTTCCAGTGTATTATTATGTCAAGAGGGGAAAAAAGTACCAATAGTGACCTATTTATTTTTTTAAAATCCAAAATATGTCTCTAATCTTGGGGCAATGATTCCAAAACTCTTTTTTCTCCTGTTTTGAAATTTCATATTAAGCTTCATGGGGCTTCTAGACTCAGCCCCCAAGCATCTCTGCTTCTGCTGTACAGCGTGGCTGTGACACAGTGGCACTGTAATTGAAAACACCAGCCTGATTCTTATTTTGACTTTACCATATTTATCATGATTTATCAACTTAGTTACTAAAAAAAGTTTTATTCAATTCCAACCCCTGCCATGTATTCACTATCCCAATTGTTTATTTGATCAATGTACTGTAATTAATCAATAGGTGTGGTCAGATTTAAACCCAGTGATCGGTGGCCCTCTTTTCCACATCAATTGCACATACACATCTTTTAACAGTATTTTTTTAATTCAAGGAGTGGAATCTTTCACCTTAATCTGAAAGAACCTTGGGCCCCAGATATCAACAACCAGAGAAACACGGGTCTAAACCAACAAAAACATTTTTAAAAGCTAATTACAGAGTAATCCCCCAGCAGTCTCTTAACAAAATATTGCTCTTCCCATACTTGCTTATAGCTGATTATTGATTTAATTCCTAACTGTGAGCCAATTCAAGTTAAGCTATACCCTTTGCTGATTTCACCCCTTCCCTTTCTCTTTATTTGAATTTGGCTTCACGGTATAGTCAAATATAATACATAGATTTGATGAAAGCTGACAGCTAGTAAATCAAATATTATTTTGCTAGTAAATGATAGGCCAGCTCAAACTACTTTTAACTCTTTTTCCCATGGGATGAATTATTTGGACTGGCTGGAGTTTAAGTCAACAGCGTGGGTACTGATTTAGTCAAATGATTATGAAGAAAGACGTGACAGCACAAATGAGAACTTTGATCATCATCTATGGCAAATTAGATTTTTGGGAACTGGAAGTCCTTCAGAACAATTGGCTCTTATCTACTGAAAATGTCATAGTAGGAGGACAACTCCAGTTGGAAGGACTGTGGGGGAGAAGAGGGGGGCTGTAGATAAGATTCGGTCCTGCAATTCTCAATGCACACTTGTAAGAGAAGAAGGCTCACTGAAATCAATAGAACCCTTGAGTAAACACTCTTAGGACTGTGTTGGCTAAAGGCCATGATGGCAGGAGGATTCCTGCTGAAAATCTAACTATGATCCCTGGTTCCTGCAATGATAGTTAGGCTCTGTAGGGCTAAGAGCTAAAGAAGAGAGGGTCAGGCAGAATGGGAGATTTGGCCCTTCCCTGACCCTGTCTCACACCTCTGGGTTACAAGACAGAATGAAATAATACAGTTTTACAGATAGATTCCAATAGTACTTAAGCTCTTGAGCTGAATCATATGCCATATTTATAGCAGAGCTACTAGATCTGGGCTGCAAACATCTAGATGACTACTTGTCAGACCTCCAAGGTAGACCAAACTTGGAAACCAAAGACACACAAGCTAATACTATTTTTATTATAAGGTTATAGTAAGAGAATTTTGCAAGAGGGTCATGTCTGAGATGCTTTCTCAAATTATAGAGATTTCTTTTATTTGACTGTTGCAACTCTTCCTCCTGTTCCTCAAGGTTATTCTTTCTTCCCATTACCATACTAGATGGTAGCATCCTGCCTCTCAGAAAACATTAGCTCTTTTCTTACATTTAGTAGTCATATAGTTTTCTGCAACTCAGATCTAGTAGACTGAATTTATAGGCCATAGCAGCCTTCTCCAATCCTGTGCCTTCCAAATGTGTTGGGAACACACACCCATTTCCCAACTAGCAGGGAGAACTAGAATTCCAACTCCACTGGATGGCATTGGGATGCATAAACCTGGCCACCTCAATCTGAAGACAATGCCTGCATTTAAGGATTATTATGCCCAACACCACAGTAAATGTATTATTATTGTAATTGTAACTGTATAATTATAACAAAATAAATGCAGTGTTGACAGATAAGCACACTATTCTTTATAAAGAACAAAAGCTAGCCCTGAGAAATCAACAATCTAAATTTCTTTTTATTGTCAAGACAAAGAGAAAAATAGATAGAAGCAAGGCTATTTGAGGAATAGTTTTCCAATGTGGATACACTTAAACCAAACTGGATGATTAGTGCACAAAGCTTCAAGGGGAGGAACAAAGAGTTGTAAAAGTTTAATTATAATATAACTATCAAGGGGCTCTTTCTTTCCAATATATGACATCTGTTAAACGAGTTGTCCAAAATTCTAAGATGTTATATAAAATAACAGATTTTTGTTGTTTATTCTAAAAAAGTATAACAAGTTGGGGGAAAAAAATCAATGGTCAATTTATCTTATTTTGTTACCAATTTTTCCAGAATTTTAATGGCAGTATCTAACAGTACTACAAATACTCTTCACAGCTGCTTCACTTGGCCAGGATTAATACATACATACATACAGTACATACCATCACATGTTTCCTTTCAAGATAAGCAATATTGTGCAGAAAAGGAAGAAGAAACAGCCAAAGAAATTAAAGGCATGAGATAAGGAAAAGAAAAGAAAATATAGCTAAAACTATTAGACATCAACTCCATTTACTATACTTTTCTGTAACTTTCTACCTTTGTAAAACCATCCTTTCTTCACCGATGTCCACGTATGGCTTCATACTTTGCCTTTTGGCTCTTAAACTTCTCACCTATTTTTCATGATTTTGCCAATTCATTACTTCCCCAGTCTTCCTCTTCTCCTCAGCCCATTCACTGTGTCTTTGTACTACACTTTTTAAAAATATCCCATTCCAGCTACGTTCAACTCCTGACATTTATTTGTTTGTTTTTCAAATTTCTATCACCGCCCATCTCTGTCATGAGTAAGGATGGCGAGCAGGGGGCTCCCATCCAGACTGTCAAGCGCATGCGTAGCACTGAGGAATTGGTCAGCCACTCAAAGAGACACAGATCGGGACCACCTTAACCCTTGGGGTTTATATGTCTGGGTTTTCCCCACACTTCTTCAGTTTGTTAGGATTCCTGTTAAGTACTAGCAATAAATATTAGAGACCAGTTCCTTGTCTCAGTGTGTTTCCTGGTTGTTAGGACATCAATCCTAACAAACTCCTACTCCCATCGAAAGAGGGAGGAACAAGCAATTAAGGAGATACGTGTAGAAATGTCTTCAGAAAACCAAGAAATGTGGCTCGCCATCCTTACTCATGACAATCTCCCCCAAAAAGGGGACTTATCCAACTCTCACTTTCCACACCGCAAAGTGCACAGAAGCTCCCTCTTATCCACATTTTCACTTTTTTTTTACAATCATTTCCTTTCAACAGACTACATACTCCATTCATTTACCCATCGTTGGTAAACGTTTTAAGGTATGCAAATCTGCCAACTTGTTCTAGTTTTTCACCATTTATGTATAATTTGCAATAATTCACTCCATTTTCAACAGATCTCTAATATCACCATGAGCATTCCTTATAAAGAACTTATAGCAAGATAGAGGTATCTAGAACCCTACTAACCACCCTCTACAAGGAGAACAGTCAAAAGAGCATGTGCTCTATGCATTTGTGCCTGGAAAAAAAGGCAGAAGAAAGTGATCACAAATCAGCCATCTCATAGAGTGAGAAAGAGAAAGGGGACGCAGAGTAAATCCTTATCTAACTATACCCCACTGCCTCCTTGTGGTCAGGTCATAATGTGCTGAGGAGTCACTACCACCAGATTTGGATCTCCAACGAAAGCAACTGTATCTGTTCATGGAATTATGAGGTTGCTCCCCACAGCTGCTGTGCAATCCCAGGAAAGGGCAGGGCTGCTTAGAGGGGTTACAGACACGTGATAAGTCCATATCAAGGATTACTAAAGCAGGTCTTATAACTATAACATTTATTCAGAAGAAAGGCTAAAGGAAGTGACCTCAGATTAGCAATCTCTTGGATGAAGAACAGGCAGAGTGACAGACAAAGAGCACTGAGTAAGTCCTTCCTTAACTCTATATTAATACCCTGCTCATGTTGCTGACAAATAGTACCATTGGATTTGGACCTCTAACACAAAACAGGATGGACAGTGATGGAAAAAACACCCACTTCTTCATTTTTAGATTAAAAAGTATTGCCATTGCAGAGGCTGTTCCCACTGTCCCAATGTAAGATTAAGCTGTCCTGTCACAGCAGCAAAACTGTGACCCAAGACCTATAGTGGTTGACTTTTTAGCAAACACCTAGGACATACTTTATGGATGTTTGTTAGATCCTGCTTTAAAACACATCATTGTTGCTTTCATATACTGTAGACTCAGATGCTCAACTGCTGTTTAGCTTATGGGGTTTAGGATGTCCAGTACATTTCCACTGCTCTTTTTTTTTTGTCACTATAACTTTTCCCCAACCACCGAAAGATGGAAATAAGAAGTAAGCAAGCAAGCAAATAAATAAATAATGGTAAGTTTGTGTATAGATAAGTAAATGCTGGGAATTAATTTATGAAATCAACAGCCCTGTTCTTTTTTCAAGGTCTCCGGGCTTTTGTTCTTTCTTTCTCTAATGTTCTTGAACCCTGGCTTCTCTCTTCATCCTTGGCCATAGGATCTTTTCTTTCTTTTTTTTTTTGCCAACAATGCCTAATGCTTTGTGGGGCACTGTCTCCATCTCTATACAAAAAGTTTGGATTTGGATTATGACTTGCTTAACCAGCCAGTGGGAAATGGGAGCCTGCCAAGAATCTTGGCCTCCTGCCTGGCACCATGTTTCTGATGGGAATTTAGGAAGCCAAGAGAAGCATGGCTATATTTTTGTTTCACTGACATCTCAAATCTCCACTATCCTTCCAGAAATCAAGTATGTCTCATTACTGGTGAGAAAGCATATAGAGCAATTCATTTCTTATTTTTATTGCAGAATCAACTACTAAATTCACTCTTCAGGTGTCACATAACAATTTAATTGACCACAACGAAATCTCAGCCCAAATGAAGCAACACAACAGAAACATCAGCTAACACAAAGAAACAAATACCTAAAATAGAATGAAGTGGAAAATTAATTGCTGGCCTAATAAAGGATAAAATAATTGTCTGTTATCAACTTGGGAATAAAGTGGTTGTTGTATTTTAAAACTTCCCAGTGCCTGAAAGATGTTGCTTGGTTTTGCTTTTCTGGTCAAACCTTTTACTTGAGAAATAAAGGCAGGTTATGAGATGGGCACACCTTCCTTTCCCAATTTTTTATTTTTGAGGGTTCGCTGCTTCAGACATGTTCCTTGATGTATGGTCCAACCAACTAAGTAGGCCTTTCTACTAACAACAGACCTTTATAAGAGTGTAATGTAAAGTAAGAGTAACAGTGGCAAAGGTAAACAAGGCAGACAGGAGCAAACAAGGAAAACACAACAGTAGAAAATATAGCACTATTCCACTGGGACTTTAAATAAAATATGAGGGATGGGTTACTTCAGAAAAATCACAGAGCAACCTCCCTTCAAAGCTGGTAACAACTTTATTTTCAGTAAGGATAGTAAGAAAAATGGTGCTTGTTTCTTTAGGCAGATAACAGAAGGATGCAACTACATTGCCCATGTGTCCAGCATGGAACTGTAATATGTAGGAGAATCTATGGTCAGACCTTAGAATGAATGAATGAATGAAAGCAAAATTGCAGTGAAAAAGAATAAAAATAAAAAGAAGAACCTTCCGATTTTCTCTGCAGCGAATATGATTACAAAGTTCTCTCTTACTCTATGATTACAAGAAAAGTTCACTTTTTTCTATTATCCTTTTTTTCTAATCATCAAAACCACAAAAAGTCTATAAAGGGTTTCCAGTCAACCATAAATGTAGATATTGTCTTTTTCTCTGATCAAGGAAGTTAATTTAGCCATCTCTGCAAGCTCCAGCATCTTCACCAACCATTCTTCCATTGTGGGTAGTGTTGAAAAGTAAGAACAATTAAGAACAAAGCTAATACATTTCAGTTGATCTGACTGACCAGTTAAGCACCATCAAGTCAGCATCAACCCTTAATGACCACATGGGGAGATTCTGTCCAGATTGATGTGCCTTCAAGTTGGCCTCTCCATATTGCATTCATTGCTATCGCTGCATGGCAAAACCTTCATTTCATTTAAATTCAAATCACTTCACTTCACTTCACTTCAGCTATGACTAAATAAGACGTATAATCTAAACAAGAGGAAGAAAAAACAACAAGTAAAACAAAGAAAAATATCAAAATAAAAAATAAAAAATATAAAATGCTAAAGTGTGGGAAAAAACACATTCAAAAGAGGGAGGGAAACAATCCATAGTACAAGGATACAATACAAGTGAAATAAACATTTTGAATTTTTAAATAGTTCCACTACTTTTCCATGATGTCAAAGTAATAATATATGATATTTAGATAAATAGTTACAATTCAATTTTTAAACAATGAGTTGTTGGCAGAGTGCTAGAAAGCATTTGGCCCAGGAGAGATCAGAAAAGTCGCACACCAGGCATTTCTATAAAAATAATTTTATTTACAGAAAACAAACATATTTAAAGGCTCTTTGCTGAGAGGAGAGATTTCTCTCAGCTGCATACTCTCTGCAAGCCTACACAGAAGGGAAACTGAAACTAAAACAAGTTCAGGCAAGTTCCTCCCTTAGGCAATGCAACCATTAACATGTGAAAAGGGGACAATTAAATTCAACCTCTTCACCCGGCCAAAATGATTAGTTACCATAGTAACCTTAATCTGTAGTAGAAAACAAATTAACACTCCCCTTTTTATACTACAGAATGAGATGCAAACCAATTTGCTTTGACAACTCTGTATGTCTTTCCATTCACAATATTTTAACATTATCTCCCCTTTGGTTTAACAGAAAGCTACCATCCTTCTTCCTGTGTATTTCCAAACCTAGGTAATTTGTTACAGTTCCAAGGCTTTTTAATGTGAAATGGCTTTTCATGCAGGCTTCAAAATCAAGGCTTTGTTTTTCTGTTGGTGTGAACAGCAGCAAATCATCAACATAAATGCACAGATACATACAGCCTTGTTTGTCTTTCTTCATATAGACACATGGATCTGCTTTTCCTTTTTCAAAACCAAAATTCTGCAGTTTTTCATCTAATTTTTGGTTCCAGGATCTAGCAGCTTGTTTTAACCCACAGATTGACTTCTGCAGTTCACAGACTAGATTCTCCCCTTTTTCATAGCCAGGGGGTTGCTGCATACATAATTTGTGGTCTAAATCACCATAGAGAAATGCAGTTTGAATGTCATAGTGGTGAACTGACATTCCTTTGAGTGCAGCACTTTTTAACAGTAATCTAATTGATTCACCTTTAGTAACTGGTGCAAAAGTCTTGTCAAAGTCTAAATGTTTCCTTTGAGTGAACCCTTTTGCAACTAACCTTGCTTTATATTTTTGGATTTTGCCATCAGCATCTCTTTTCAGTTTGGAAACCCACCTGCAACCTAGACAGCATTCATTGGGAGGTAGATTTACCAGTTTCCATGTTTTATTTTCTTTCAAGGATGCTAACTCCTGTTGCATGGCAGAATGCCAATTTTGTGCAATCTCAGGTGGTAAAGCATTCACTTGTTCTAAGGACTCAGGTTCTGTGAATATGTGAAAAGCCTTTACTGTTTCAGCCTGAAAATGTGATGGAGGAATGCCTTTATTACTCCTCTGAGATCTGCGAGGTAATGCAGGGCTTAAATTTTGACTCTTATCACTTTCCTGAGAAGCATCTGTCTCATCAGACAGATCTTCAGTTGCTTTTCTGGTTTAATGTCCTCATCAGGCAAAAGATCACCATCAGCAAGTCCTTGCTGTTCTCTTTTGGTGGTCAGATCAACTGGAGAGCTAGAATTTAATTTCCCCCAGTTTTGTTCAGCAAAAGAAGTGCTTTTGCTAATTACCAATTTCTCTCCCACTATGAACCTGCAGCTCCTCTGGCTTTGTTCATAGCCAACAAAAATGGCTTTCTTTGTTGTGGGGCCTCCTTTCCTTCTCTGTTGTTTTGGAATATGAACCTATGCAGTGCTACCAAACACTCTAAGATGGTTTACCTTTGGTTTCACACCATAAAACAAATGGAATGGAGTGTCCTGAATCACAGAGTTATACAATCTGTTTTGTACATAACAGGCAGTAGATATTGCTTCTCCCCAATACTTAAAAGATAAATGTGAATCTTTAAGCATGCATTCCATCGCATTTTGCAAGGTTCTGCCCTTTCTTTCAGCAACACCATTTTGCTGAGGGGTGTAACGGTTAGAAAGAATTTGTTCTATCCCCTTTTCCACTAGGAACCTTCTGAATTTGTGAGAAAGGTATTCTCCTCCTCTATCACATTGGAGTGCAGATACAGGCCTAGGGAATTTTCCATTTGCCCATGTCACAAAACCTTTAAATTTCTCAAATGCCTCATCTTCATGTTTTAAGATGTAGATAAATGTGTATCTTGAGAAATCATCAATGATGGTCATTGCATACCTTGCTTGTCCAAGACTTGGAGCAAAAGGACCAATAATGTCAGAGTGTACAATTTCCAAAGGTCTAGTTGTAACTCTGTCACTGTGCTTACTCACAGGAGCTTTTAGTGTTTTGCATTCTTTGCAAACTACACAATCTAAGTATTTGTCACAGGGTTTTATCTTTAGGTCAGCACACAGTTGTGGCATTTGTGCTATATACTTGAAATTAGCATGACCAAATCTCCTGTGCATCAGGTGTACACATTGGTCATGATATGGCGTGTTGCCAACTGCAGCCTTGCAGCTTGGCTTCCTTGCATTTTGCACAATGCACAAGGAGTCTTTTAATATACCAGTAGCACACAATTTCCCATTTTTACATATCTCACAACCATTTTTCTTAAATGTTATGACATACCCTGTTGCAGCCAATTGTGCCACAGATGAAAGGTTTGATTGTAAATTTGGCACATACAACACACCTTTTAGAGTTTCTCCCAAGCAGGATAAATACAAGTCACCTTGTCCCATAATTTTGGTCACAGACCCATCAGCCAAAGATACACTTTGTCTTTCAGTTTTAGACAGTGACACAAAAGAGCTTTTACAATTACATAAATGACAATTGGCCCCAGAATCTAACACCCATATATCAGAATTACCCTTCTCAGCAACCTGTGCAATTTGGGTTGTCTGAAGAGCCTTCTTCTGTGTTGCCCTTGTGTTCTTCTTCTCTGTCTTTCTACTCTTGGGTCTCAAGGCACAGTCTTTCTGCAAATGTCCAGCTGAACCACAGGTGAAGCATCGCTGGCTGGCTAGCGCTGTGGCCTCAGCTTCCTTTCCCTTCTTTTCCCTTGTTTTCTGGTACTGCAGCTTTCCAGAAGAGATGGGGGGGGGATCTTTCCTCTCTCTTCTCCCATTCAGCAAGTAAGCGCTGTGTAACATGCGATGGGGTGAGGTCTGCTTCAGGCATAGCCTCCAGGGTACAAATCAGTGTGTCCCACGTTTCATTCAGTGAGGACAGGAGGATATAGGATTTTGTGAGAGGTGTAAATTCCATTCCTCTCTCCTGCAACTCAACAAACAGCTGCTGAATATAATGCGGGTGCTCAGGAAGGCTATCTCCTTCTGCAAGGTAGGCTTTGTACAGCTTTTTTGTCAGGGTAACTTTACTCCCTGCTGTTGCCTTTACATATAAGTCTCTCAAAGCATCCCAAAGTTGCTTTGCAGACTGCATGCCTCGCACATGGACTAGCTGATTGTCCTCAACTCCCAAGATAATGGTGGCTCTAGCCCACTCGTCCTGTCTCAGCCATTCAGCACTGGGATTTTGGGGGTTTTGCTCACCAATTGGCAGCCAAAGATCCTCTCTGCGAAGATACATCTCCATCTTCAGGGCCCAATTCAAACAGTTGGTCTCTGATAGGTGCTCCAGAGGCATCGCTGAGGGCTGGGAGGTAGCCATGGCTTCTTCCTTCTTTTGCAAGTCACCTCAGCTGGCTTCTTTGTCCTGTAGACTGGCAGTTGCTGGAAAATCTCCAGGTGGCTCCAAAGAAAATCTTCACAGGTCTTTGCTACCTGCCTTTAAATTGTGCATGAGGTGTGGAGCTGATCTCTCTATTCTCTCTGGGATTTTACTGGGCTTCTTACTGGGTTTACTGGGCTGCTTACTGGGCCCATTACCTTTTGGCAGAGTGCTAGAAAGCATTTGGCCCAGGAGAGATCAGAAAAGTCACACACCAGGCATTTCTATAAAAATAATTTTATTTACAGAAAACAAACATATTTAAAGGCTCTTTGCTGAGAGGAGAGATTTCTCTCAGCTGCATACTCTGCAAGCCTACACAGAAGGGAAACTGAAACTAAAACAAGTTCAGGCAAGTTCCTCCCTTAGGCAATGCAACCATTAGCACGTGAAAAGGGGACAATTAAATTCAACCTCTTCACCCGGCCAAAATGATAGTAACCTTAATCTGTAGTAGAAAACATATTAACATGAGTTGAACCAAGACCATACAGAATCATTTTGTCCAATTGTGTTTCTCCATCAAAACAAAGCATATTCAAAGGCAGAGAGGGGACAAATTCTGCTGAGCCAACTTTTAGAATCCATATTCTAAAAATATTTAATCCATTCAAGAATACCAAATTGTCTTTTTCGCCACAGTCCAGACTCAGTATATCCCAAATTCTTCACATGGTATGTCTCAACACATCTCATCTTCAGGTTTTGGTTTAGGTTCACATGGATGCTCCTGTCCAATTCCAGCCAATTTTCCAAGGCAATGTTGTTGATTTTTCTGGAAACTCAAAGCAAATGAGATCATGCTTACAAAACTATTTGATCCCCTCAAGATCTATAAAGAGAGAGCTAAGTTGCAAATATAACATTGGTCTTCCCATTTGTCAAGAGAATTAACCTTAGCAAGCAGGAATCTTCTTTCTTCATCTCCATAAAATATATAGATCCCTTCAGGTTGCTAAGATTTACCAGATACTACTAGGGGGAAGGGGGAAAAACACCCCTGACTGGCTTCCCAGTATTTGAAAACAGTCTTCACTCAAATTATTGTATGTGCACCCGTTCTGACAGCAAAATTCTGTTCTGAATGGAGGGGAAGCAGAACAAATGATGTTCTTTCACTGTGGGTTCTCAATACCCTGTGAAGCCCTCATGCTACTCTTGAGCCAAAAGCATTTTGCTGTGTAACCCACTTCAGTGATTATGAAATAGAAACCAAACTCCTTGCCGAAAAGCTATCGTGGTTGTAGATGCCAGTTTTCTGTCTCCCATAATTATATATTTGAAATATAATGACAGATTGCAGGAAACTATCGTATAGACGAGGTGATTTTTAAACCTGCTTAAACAATGTAACTTTTATCAGTCATGCTGCATTAATCACCAACTTTTGAACAAATATTTTCTTGTATATGATCCTTTCAAGATGGATTGGCTGATTTTTTTTTTAAATCAAAGCAAACTAATACATTGCATTTACTTTCTTGGGCAGTTTAATAACTCCATGTTGGTAAGCAGGATCATGTGCATTTTGTGAACAAACTAGAATGAAAAGGGGACAAAGGTAAAACTTAGCCTAATTTGAATATTTAATAATAAAAGTCCTGATTGAAATTATTCTGGAGAAAGCAGAATGTTTGTTCCTAATAATTCCTATACGATAGTCTTTGTGTTGTTATTTTGAAAATCAAGACTTTCAATCTTTTGAAAAGCTTCCAAATTAAAGGTCAGGAGATTTATCTTCCTTAAACTGAATTATATATTCCCTCTTCACTCCAATATAGCTACAGTCAAAAACATTGAGTTTCTCTTTCGAAGAATGGGGCTGAGCAGGGATTAAGTCTCTCATCTCTTTCCAGGGCCCACTAACCACAATCTTATCTGCAGAAGCCAGCCCACATTTAACTGCCCATCTCCTCCAGAACAAATAACACTTCTACATCTTTACGTTGGTTCAAGCAGTTAATGGGGCGTGGGGAGGGGGGCAGGGAGTTAAGTTTTAATTCAGAGTATCTCCAGATAAGAGGTTCAGGATTATTGGGAGCAATCTTTGAGAAATCATGGAAGATGGGTTTAGTGCCAGAGGACTAGAGAAGTTTAAACATTGCTCCTATCCTGAAAAACGGGGAAAAGAGAATTTTGGGAACTACAAAACTGGACAGCCTGATGCTAATACTGGGCTGCTGAAAAGATATTGTTTGCAGTATTGCTAATGCTAATGCTGCTGAAAAGATATTAATTTTAACAACAAATTACTTTCCTTCTGGAAAGTACATTTATTATACATTGCCATGCTTGAAGATACTTGTTAGGATTATGGGAATGTCAATACAAAGGTTTCCCACAAAAAATTAAGACAGGATGGCCTCTAAGTTGCACAGTGAAATTTCAAAAGGGTTTAACTGCCAGCCTCACATCTTATCTCAACATAGCTCTTTGCTTTTACTGGAAGAGGCTGTTTGCACACCAAATGTGCAAGGAATCCACATCACAACTCCATATGAACACAGGTTATATTGCTATAGTGGCCAATAGCAAAATTCCACCCTACAAATCAAGGAAGAGTCACAGAAAAATGTTGTTCAGGATTGTGTGCCAGCAAACTGATTACACAGCAGTCCAAGAGACTATTTCAGAACCAATTCAAGAGCAAAGCAGCAAAGGCCAAGGAGAAAAATCATGCCAAATCATTGTTCCAGTGGTTTGTGTCATTAAGCAGGAGGAATGTTACTGTTTTAGAGTTTAGCATGGAAAATAACATATTGAAGGTACACACCATTCAATTCACTGGCCTTAAGTTTATCAGAGGATGGCCGATGCCAAGTGAATCAGTTGCTACGGCATCAAATAATGATTTTCCTGCAAGGAGGCATCACTGGAAGAACTGGCCTTGTCAAAGGAGTCAATAAACATACTCCAAGCAGCAAGTTTCTACCCCAAGAACTGTGACTGTGGGGCTGAAAAACAAACTATTCAACATATACTGACAGAGAGCCAAAAAAGAGCCTATAACGGAGATTTCGCCAATTTCCTGGCTGTGACAAATGAAGCAAAAAATTGTATTTGTAATCTAGACATATGTCTATAATTTTATACTCTGTATTTTATATCTTGTATATTATCTCCTGTGTTTTTATTCTATTGAACTGCGATGTGAATGTGCCATACAATAAATAAAATAATCTACACCAAGCAACAATTCGACCCTCTGATTTTTGCCTGGAGTTGCTGTTTCTCTTTTTAAAAATTAAGAGACAGAGAGGAGGGCACATCATGTGTAATGTGGCCTTCAGAAAAATGTAATCTCCTTTAGCCAACATTTTAGAAAAGGAAATGCCAAATCCACAATGTTTTAGCCCCTAATTGTAATGCCATTGGTTATTGCTTTATGACAGCTTAATTGTTTTTAAAGGGGAAAGATGTCTTTTCTTTCTAATCACCCCGTATGTTCCTGCCTGTGAATTGCTTGATTCTAACCCTGGTGAAACATCAATAAGCTTTTAATGTTATTAATACTGCCCTGCCACATCCTGCTTTTGATTCTAAAATAGCCACCTCTAAAGTTACTAGGGCACTTTTGAGAAGCTCATTTCTGATTCCTTATTTCAAATCCTAAAATAAAAATCTGTCGGGGGGGGGGCTACATCTGTATAGCAAATTAATACATACATTTCTATCTACACTACTGAAGTCAACTCTCCCCCCACCCATCCCTGGGAAATCCTTGATGAATAAAAATCACGTAAGTCCACTAAGTGCAAACCTGAGAGTCATTGGGAGTTGAGTGGTATGTAAATAAATAAATA
Source organism: Candoia aspera (assembly GCF_035149785.1). Classification (NCBI taxonomy): domain Eukaryota; kingdom Metazoa; phylum Chordata; class Lepidosauria; order Squamata; family Candoiidae; genus Candoia; species Candoia aspera. Next base: position 11,203,308 of record NC_086165.1, on the reverse strand, counting down.
CCCATCTGGACCCTGGGAACTGTGATTTTCAAAATATGGCCAGTTCAAAAACCATGTTTACAATCCAGAAATTTATTTTTTCAATTTCTTGCACATTTCTTGGAATGATGCTACGAAGCAGTTATAAATTACGGGTATAATGGTTTTATCCTTTCCTTCCTCCCTCTTTTAAAGATGGTAATATATGTTACCTCACCTATTTCAGAAATGTGGTGGTGGTGGAAGGCTGGTCCAAAGTCCTGTCCTCAAAACACCACAACTCCCACACCTCATCCTAAGATCCTACAATCCCTTTTACGCTCTGCCTGCTGTTGCCACGTATAACAAATGATAGGGCACCAGATGGATACCTTCCAGAAGCCATAATGCCTCTCCCTTGCCAATTCTGGATAGGATTTCAAGGGAAAATCTGCAGAAAAATCTATCTAGTTTAATACCATTTAATTATATTTGTAACTGGTTCCTTAATGAGAAACTTCAAAACGGCATTCTGTTTCACCTCTCTTCTGATTCTTTTAGAGATACTACACTTCATCTGAGCCAAAAGGCCAAGAAGTGATACCTCGTTGTGTTTCTAAAGCACATTTATGACTGCATACAGGTATGATAAAAGTTGAGTCAAGAGTGTGTCTAGCTTCCAGAAACCTTTGGTTAAAGCTTAACTTCTGCCCTCAAGGCCTAGCACCATTAATTCTCCAGGACAATTTCCAATCCACATGGATCAAGGCTGCAGAATCTAAACTTTCAAATTTAGGCTATTCTCCCTCCCCAGTTCTTAAGATGATTCTTTTAGAGTATCATTGGAACCAAAAGTGAGTGAGTGGGCAAGCAGTGAAGGACTGTATGCACAACTGCCTTACCGGTCTGGCTGTGCGTGCTTATATGCATCTACAAGATGCATATTTCTTGACTAACATCACAGAGGGAAAAGAAAAATGCACTAACAAGCCAAAGTTCCAGCCATCTATTTTAGGATTGGCAAACCCTTATCTGAATAGAGCTTTAATGGTTATTATTGTTCAGTTTTAATATATACAGTGAAATTTCAAATGATTTCATCTTCAAGACAGCAGAGACCTTCTACTAATGTCAGACACACTCTGGATTTTGTCTTGTCTTTTTCAAATTCTCACTAATAAATATTATTTCATCTCTTTATGTTTTTGCCACACTATCCCTCCAAGGAAATTACCTATTTTATCCCGGTGGCTAGACTTCAAGAACAGATTCCATCTTTAGGCTACTTGGATACTAAGATTAAAAGCAACACCAGAAAAGCAGAAAGTTCACGTTCGATGGGCAATGAGTTCAAGTATTAAAAATTCTAATTATTGGGTAAAGTCCTTTGTTTAAAATAAGAAGAAAGTCTACTTCATGTTGACAGCCATCACTGCAACATTTAAACCTAACATGGGATGATATGTAGACAAAGATGGCCAAGATTGGTCTTGAAATGAGGAAGAAGCAGCAGCAATATCCAATAGGAATGCACTTTTAAAAACCAAATTTGTCCATTTACATTTACATTCCTCCATGCAACACAAGGAAACAGGTACTGTGGTCTTGCAAACTGATCTTCCTCAGTGATGTTTTTCTGGTGCATTTTGAAGATGATAGGTGGGGAAGGTTACCCCACCAGACAGCTTTAATCAAGTGAACCTGTAAATCAAGACTATCTGCTCCGTTATATGCCCAAATGTGTGTGCAAATAGAAGTAGCCAGTAATGATTTAAATTTTCAGAGAAAGTTAAGCTCTGTAATTCCACATGTGATATTCTCCTCCTCCTGAGCTTACCTTAAAGGATTGAATATGGCATTGGTGCTATGCTTCCAGCAGTGGTATTTTGTATCTGTGGTAAAACTGATTTTACGTTCTTGTGCTAAATGGGCTTTTACAGATAAGGTGTTGACTCTAACCACAGGATCTCTCTGGTGAGTTCTACAGCTGTTACAACACAGTGATTAAATTCCAGCTGAGATTCAAGCACATCCTTCATTTTGAATCTGAAGCCACTCCTCCAAGTATTATCAGTTGCCAAAAAGGAAAATGAACAACCCCTTTATATGTTTTAATGTAATGCCCGCAAACTAAATACCATACAGATACATGTGGCTGAGTTGGATTTCCATGGAGCTAAATGGCAAATGGGTCAGAAAAGAAATGGGGACTCTCTTGGCCCTGTTAGGTAGATGCCAGTTAGAGCAGGCTACAATCTATGAAATTCAACAGGAGCATAACGTTATCCAGTACTGACTTTTAATTACCACCGTGGAGGGTAAAAACCATTTGGATTCTTTGTTCAAGGTTCCATATGATTGGCAATCTCCACTTTCTGACTTGCAATTTATAAAACAAGGGCAAAAGAATTCCTTTACTCATCTACCATTGCTTCTTTTCAACTGGATCTGGCATGTCTAAGTTTATACTTTCTAAAGCTATATAAATGCAGTCTGTGAATACGTCACTCACTTCCAAGAATTCTGTATATAACAGTCTGGTAGTCAGTTGACCTAATGTTGTTCCTTAAAATAATGTTTTCGTTTACACAGACGTGTTGTTATTTCTAAAGCTCTCACTTAAAGTACCCAAGAAGTGAAAGTCATTTCAAGAAAACATCTTGCTGGCAAAGAAAGGAAACTGTTTTAATTGGGTAACTTGAGCTGCTGGTACATGGCCACGAAAGGATACAGCATTAATAAATTTGTACAAAAGGCTTGAACAAAAGGCTACAAAATGTATGCAGTTAGAAGAAACAGTGGAAATAATTGTTTTGGTTTAATGCTCTTAAACATTCTTCTCTACTTGAAAAATCCTTACACTTTGACCCTGCTATTCATCTGGGATAAGCATATTTGCAAGCTAAGTAAATGCCTTACATCATTTATTCTGAGAACATTAAAAATGCTTCATATTTTCATGCATTATATTTTTAAATTCACACACTGATATGGAAATTACAAAGAATAAATATAAAATAATCTCATTTGCATTTAACACAGACCCAGAAATTAAACTGTTCCATCCAGCCATCCTTACACAGAACTCACATCAACTACCATTCTTTGTTTTATGAATACCAGCATCTTCCCCAAACTGGGTACAATCACAAGGAAAAAAAAAAAAGCATCAAACCAAAAGTTGTCCTACCAAATGGGGGGAAAAAAAAGGAAACGGAGAAATGGATAAATCCTGTGAACAGTATAAATTCCACAGAATAATACCTGAAGTTGCTCATGCTGAGAAAATATGTACAGTATTTACTGAATACAGCCAGAAGAAATGGTGGGAATTTCATTCCCTTTTTGAGGGAGGAGGGGAATACAAGATGTTTCTTGTTTCTTCACAAACAGGATACCAAGAGCTTGAGAGTTTAAAAACTGAACGCTGGTGAATGTTACCTGACACATTCATCCATTTCAACCTAGAACAGGTGGTCATGAAATGCACCAGAAGAGAAATTACATCGGACTTAATCCTAAACAGGAGATAAACAGACCTTCTCAGTGGTGGTCCCCACTTTATGGAATATTCTTCCCCCAGAGGTATAGATGGACCCAGCCTGTTGGAATTTATATATTTATTAAACAAATTTATATGGCCGCCCAATTCACACACAGTGACTCCAGGTGGCATACAGAATTAAAACCCACAATACAGGAACCTATCAACCCCCCACCCCCCACAGCAGCTACAAACACAATCGAATCAGCCACTTGATCAGCTCCATCTTAACCTGGGGTCCCCAGGCCCACTGACAGAACCACATCTTCAGGGCCTTCTGAAAAAGTATCAAGATAAGTGCCAATCTTATCTCCGGGGGAATGATATTCCATAGGGAGGGAGCCACCACAGAGAAGGCCCTTTTTTGTGGTCCCATTAGATGTATTTCCCTCACAGATGGGACCCACAACATACCCTGCCTCCCTGCTCTGGTGGGCCAAGTAGATGTAACTGGGGAGAGGCGGTCCTTCAAATAAAAAAAATAATTTAAAAATTATGTAGAAAGCCATTTTGTTCCCGTATGCATTTGGCTCTTAATTCCTTAATTTAATTTACTGGGTGCTTATGATGTTTATTTCATTATTGATAAATCTGTTTAAATTCTTTGCACTGGGTTTCTGCATTTTGCCTTTGACCTTGCCGTACCCCATCCAGAGTCTGTGAGGAATGGGAAGGGCTATAAATATTGTGAAATAAATAAATAAACAAACAAACTGAGCTCTGAGCCAAGTGCAAGAGGCAAATACTGCTGAACCAACTGGAAACAGTGACTACAGTGTGGTAAAATTTAATTTAGATGTCAGTGGAAAATTGCCAAAGAGGTAAAATTCTAAACTGATACCATTGAAGGAAGAGCAACAGTGAGAATCTGGGGTAATGTTTCAGAAGAGATGGAAAAAACTTTCTGAATATTCACATTTAAACATCGTACCGCTGAGTTATTTAAATATTATAAAAATACACAATAACGTATAAGCAGAACATGTCATTGGATAATAGATAACTGTTTGTTTTAGTAACCAGCTGAAAGAACGTCAAAGAAAAAAAGGGGAAAGAAAAATGATAAAGGGAACACAGAAAAATAACTACAATAACTTTTTAATTATTTCTTTAAAGAATAACAACACAGATCCCTTCAAAGAAATCAAAAGTAGGGTGGGAAAGAGGCAGAGAGAGTAAGAGACATGCACACTCATGCAGACAGAGAAGACATGTGCCAAAGCTTCCAAGAAAGGTACAACATTGTACCTATGACAAATATGACTTCACTGTCTGCTATGTAAAACTCCAAATCAGTAAGCGATGTAACATACAGATGCACACAGCCACACAGTAGGGAACGACTCGGCAAATGATAGTTTGGACACTTCGTCATAGCTGAATGCGCAAACCAATTGTCAGTTCCCATCTTTTCTCCTGTTGTAGTCCTACCGCTTAAATACCAATCACATTAAGCTATAACTCTGAATTTATCCACAATATACAACATTCCAGATGTCGTACCAGCTGGGAACAGACCCCTAGGCCATCTTTGCATGATCTCTTCGTCACTTTTCGCCTCGGACCAGGCAGCCATCCAAAAATGTGAGGGAACGTGTTAAAAACAGATGTCAGAACTAATGGTGTCTTTTTCCCCCCTCGGAACAGTAAGAAATACAGAAAATGTACACCCGCACTCAATACTTCTTTTTAAAACTACGGACGATGTTGTCAAGAAAATGTAAGTTCATTTTTAATTAAATCATAACACAGGAAGCCTCGTTCTTCATTTGCTCTCCTCACTACAAGTTGGTATCCATCAACTTAGGCATAGATTTTTCAAATTAAGTAAACACCACATGGGCATTTTTGATACTTTCTGGAGCTTTAAAAACAGTTCTACAGCTTTCAGCTTGTATTTTTAGCTGCCTTACTGTTAACTGGAGAGACACAACTAGAGCTATCTGTTTGGCAGAGATCGACTTGCTCCCGTGTTTCGTTGGCAGCTTTCACAGCCTTCTACTGTGTTTCATGGAAAAAAGGAGGCCCAGTGCATCCAATCATGTAAGGTGATGAATAACCTCAAATGTCAGCAAGTTCCAGCAAAGAGGCAGCAAAAAAAGGCTTTAATGGAGTCTTAATCATAACACACAGTTGCTTATTATTCTCTCAGTGCTACAGTCAATGGAATTTCTTTCTTCATTCTAAGAGATACCTATGTGCTGAAAAATGGTCATCCTACAAATCATCTCCTACTTCACCAAGGCTTCACTCCGTTCTCCAGAAAGATACATCTTGGTTGGTTTCACCCATACTCCCTTCAAACTTAACACTCTCCGGTCTTCCCTATATCATCCTCATCCTCATCCTTCACTTCTACTTAAAAAAACAAAAAGGACCCATTGGCATCTTCTCTTTGGAGTAGCACATCTATTCTGAAGTTCAGAAAGAAGGGAAATGCTTAGGTAATTGCTCTAGTCATTGGGGAACCTTTTGTCTATGAGGCCCCAGTCTGTCTCAAGGGCCCACCTAAGTTTAAATCAGAATTCAATTTCTATGCCAAGAATGCAATGCAACAAAAGTAGACTTAGGACAGCCACTATTTAGGATCATAGGAAGCCACATTATTAAGTTCTCCTTTTTATTCATCCAGTTTAGCATTGTCTACTCTGACTAGTGGCAATTTCCAAACTCTTAGAAAAAGCTCTCTCCCACTGTTAATTTATGCTTTTTTTTTTCAGAAATCAAATCTTGTACCTAACATGCACAAAAAATATAATCTATCACTGAACTACAGTTCTCTCAGTCCAATAATATGAAGTGGTATGTTCTGCCTATGAACACATTTGGAAATTTACAGTGGTAAACGCAGCACATTTCATTTCATTTAAGAAATGAATGAATGCCAGATCACACCTACATTCAGCAGCAGTCCAACCAGCACAATAAAATTATTATTATATTGGAAAGCTTAATAAGGCAATGCAACTTTCTACAGTATGTGTTTACTCAGAAGTTGTTCCATGATTTTCAACAGAGCTTATTCTCAAATAAGTACACATAATATGCAGCTGCAGGCTAGACCTCTGTGACAGTATCATAGCCAAAAAGTTATATATGAGAAATAGAAAATAAATGAAGCATCATTAGATCACATCAGCATTAAGAAACCAAACTTTTGGACCAGACAGTGGATCTCTCTAACTTAACAATCAGCTTCTACACATTCTTGGGCATTTCACAAGCGTGGTGTTAGCCGCTCCAGTGAACCCAACTTGGAATAACTAAAATTTACTCTCTCAAAATATATGAATTCCATTATAAAATAATCCATCACAACACTGATTGCATTTGATATCAACCCAAAAATCATCCCACTATTTTACTGGAAAACGCTATATAGCTCTTCAACCTACAAAGCTCCTGACAGCTTCAAGATCTACCCTGCAAAGTTCCCCAAACCAGCCAAAACTTAGCATCAGTTTTCTTTCCACACATGCTTTGTCAGAGTAAACATGACATAGAAAGTACAATAAAAGTCAGAGTGCACTGATTTTTTTACTCCTGTTTTTTTCAGTTGTTTTTCAACAGAGTTAACATTACAATTTGAGGGGGTACATTCAGAGATGGAGAATTGGCATGGAGAGACTAGGACAGAAGATTAAAAAGCTTCACATCTTGGGGAAAAAACAGTACAAAAGACATGAGAGGACAATGGCAAAACAAGATGGACCCTTGTCCTCTCTAGCTTCCACATGTTGATGGAATAGATATGTAGAGATAGTATAATTTTATTTAGGCAAGGAGAGAAGTTGCTTCCAATCAGTGGCTACAAAATGCCTTGATATCCACCACCTGTCTCCATTTTGCTGATCAGAAGCAGATACCCTTTGTAACTTCTCTGCTCAACTCCATCCTCTTCTAACACAAGGAAAAATGGGATTCACTGGCTTGGCAGCAAGTGAGAAAATGGTGGGGATCCCTCTTTCTCTTTGTTCTGGATAAAAGGAGGACAATTAGCATTAAGATAAATTGAATGAAGGTAACTGGGAGAGGGTCCTGTTGGTGCTTGGTGATCAGATTGGAGTACACGGTTCTATACTGAGAAGTTTCCATCTTCAGTGTGATAGGGCTGGAAAAATTCCTGCCTGAAATTTTGGAGAGCTGCTGCCAATCAGTGTTGGCAATACTTGGCAAGACAGGTCAACGGTTTGGGGTAAGTGGAAGAGAGCTTCCCACTTAAGCTGACTACGTTTATGACTCTCTAGTGAGGAAGGAAACTGATGTGGCCAGAAGCAAAGCACCTGAGACCTGACAGAACCATTTTCAAACTGCTGTTCAGGTGCCCACCATATCCTAAGTTGAGAAACAAGCAGGAAGACGTCCATGACCATCTAAAGGCAGGAGAAAGCCATGTATGAATTAAACCCTGGGGCAGGTCTAGATAGTGGGCTGGATGGCTAGATTCTGCAATAGCTGATCTTCATTAACAGATCTCCATTATTAAGGTATCTGAAGCCAAAGCAACTTACCTATATAAGGTTTACCCTTTACTTTCCACTATTAGTTCCTGAATGCTGGTTAAGTTTCAAGAGAGAGATTTATTGCTCTGCCCTATGGGAAGCTCTGGTACCTAAGCAGCTTACTTGCCATGTGCCTTCAGGATGTTTACTAACAGGGCATAAGAGCTGTAATTCCACTGCTGTTGTTCCAGTCACTTAATTCTCAGAGCTATATGGCAAAATCCTTTTTTAAAAACAAAATATTTTTTTTAAAAAACCCTACACTCATTAACAGGAAGGTCTTTTATGAACCAAGTTGGGGTTAGGTTGGCCAGAACATGGCAGATGAGGTGGAACTGGGAAGAGATTTGGCACAATTGTTTTGGGAAAGGCATTTCAGAAGGCATCAGCTGCCCATGGACTCAAATACAATGGAAGCATAATATGAAACTTGAATCTGCAAATAATCTCAAGTCTTGTAGCTTGCAATATGTTTCTAAACAAATTCCTAGTTTTGTTCTTTATTTGCCCTAACAATGATAACATACAGATCATGCAGTAGTAGCTAAAGTTCTACAAATCCCACAGAATCAGGATTCTTGCTTCACTTATGGCTATCCAGGATGAGCCATTCACATTACAGAATAAATGTTTAAAGGCCTTTTTCTAATTTAAGCATGTGACAGGTATGAAGTATTCAACTTAACTGAATATAATTTAAGAGAGATATGTTTTAGTCTCAAGAGTGAAGAAAGCAACTCTAACAGATGAGTTCTCCCTTAAAGAAAAAGATGTTTCAAATGTTTTCAATTTTCTAAACTCCATATGGCCTCCTTAAACATGGAATGACCTTAACGTGTGCTTGCCTGCAGCAAAAAGCAAATCAAATTAGAAAGCTATAGAGAAAAAGGTGATTTTAGCTTAATAATTTGTTGTAAGAAATCCAATGCTATATTAATGCAATATTGGGGTCATTTACTATGAGACTGACACTGTCACTTTAAATGATGCCCTAAGAATCTAATCAGATTCCAAAGCTGAAGGACTTTCACATTCTTGGATTGTTGTGCCAGTCCATCAATTAAATTAATTAATTAAATCTCTTTCAATATTTTATTTTTTCAAATGCCCTTGTGAAGGTGTGCTTCTGAAATTCCTTCTGTAATATTTTCACGTGTCGTCCAGGTTTCTAAGCATTTGCCCCAGAACCCTGCTTGAACCATTCTAGAGTTCCATACACACATACATATGCTCTTAAACACACAAGGAATCCTTACCTGGGAAACTGGGGGATATCTGGCAGCTTGAAATTCTACTTGCATGCCAACGCTGCCCCATTCTGGCTAAGGGTAGAACTGCAAGGGAAACCAGTGCCCACAGCATATAAGCCTCATTATGAACCCTCCCCAATGTGGTACCCCCTCTCCAGCTACTTTGAAACTTAACCCTAGTAATTCCCATTCTGGGTGGAGATTACAGTAGTTGTGCCACACAGCATACCAGAAGTGGTCAAGGTAGGCCTCAAGACTTTTATACAGCTTTGTTCATTTTTCACTCTGGAGTAAACTAGGGGATTCTGCTCCTGGTTACACAAAAAGCTTTGCCTTATTCACCTTCCTATGTGGTAAGGGTTAGGTTTGGTACTTACTAACTATGGTGCTAGAGGTAGCCATCAAATGGAGGTCATCATGCATGATACACCTGTACTTGATGACCACTTTCCTAGAAGAATGTGTATACACGCAGATCCATGTGAATGAATCTAGACAATGTTGGCATTATAGTAGTGTCCCCCCATATTCACTGCCTATATATGCTATACTTTGCCAATAAGCAAACAGTGTTACTTTTCCCTTGATACCACCGGGACTTGCTCAACAGCAACCATTTCCCCCATATTTACTCTTTACAGTTTCCTTAATGTGCTGGTACCATCTATGTAATATTAGTTCACTCTGATTCTGGCACTCAATATTTTACAAGTCCTTCCTGGATTCCAACCAGCAGGTTATTGTTACCAACCGTTAAGCTCTTTTTCCATTCCACCAATTTCAGTAATAAAGCCATTCAGGCCACTCTTAATTCACAGCTTCTTACACCTGTTTAACTAAATTTCTACAACATTACAAAAGAACGCCGTGTAAAATCAACTTACTGATTCAACTATATTCCCAACAAGGGATGAATGGAAGAAGCCCTATTTAATTTTATATCTTTGTCTCCACTGAAAGGCTGATGTGGTATATAACATGTGCCATATATTATTCTCCAGACTCAAGACAGAAAATGTAATTATGGAATCAATACAAGGGTAAAGAATTTTTTTCTCTATGGCCACCGACATTCCTTTGTTAGCCAAAAAAAAAAAAAATCAACTCCTTGCAGCGTTGAGATTATTTCAGAAAAATTAGATGATGAATTTTATAGAGGATCTGCTATACTAAGATCTCTCTTTAGAGCCAAAACAAATTGTAACATCAGAAGCCTTACTTTTACACAAAGGGTTTTTTTTTAATTCCACTAACTATGGAGGAAAAATGATCAAAACTGACAAGGTTCTTAGTATTATCTGAAATGAGAAGACACTTAAAGCTGCTTTCACACTTTATTCAGTAATTGCATTTACTGTGGTTACTGTACAATAGTGCTTCCTCCCAAAAAATCATGTCCCCTACTGGGAGCAGATGCACATTTCAAACATGTAATGGACACCTACTGGGGTTCTCTGCTCCATCAGGACTCCCTTGGCACACAAACTTGGGTTATTCTGGAATGTGCATCTGCCCTTCACCCTTGATGCATCGGCAAGAAAAGTTGTGGTTAAGCACGGCAAAGACAACTGCTGCACCAAGCGTGAAGGACTTCTGAAATAGCCAGCCAGAGTTTTTCTGCCCAGGAAGGGTTGGTGGCACTGGTCACAATGAGTAAAAGATATGGAACACTACATGTCCTGCCTAATCTTCCAGAAACAAAGCTGAACCCATCAGCTGCTCAAGGTCTAATGCTTTAAGTGAAATTGCAACCCAGTCTCGTACAGGTTGACCATTACTCCTGAGGTCAGCCAAACTACCCATCGATCTTCTTGGGGCTGAGCTTCAGTTTATTGGCCCCCATCCAATCCTCTATTTTTTTTCAGCATTTCTACAAACAGGGTTCCTTGGGCATACAGATGACCATCCAACCACCAGTTCAAAGAATACAAAGAAAAACAACCGAGCTATGCCAAAAAAAAAAAAAGCCATACAAGCAACTTGACCTTCCTCTCCAATAATCTCAAAACTTCATTTCCAGTAATCAAGACTATGCATTTCTGTTGAAGTAGGTGCAAAAGGTGCAGCCTGGGGGAATACAGGTAGCCCATCAATATCCCTTTTGCAGCAGTGCAGGGTAAATTCCAGAAAAATCCCCTATGCTGAAAGGCTTTACCCTTGAAAAGACAGTAGTACTCAATCAAAGTCTCATGTTTTTTCTCCTGAATTATACATAATGAGCCACCAACACCTCTTTTTAGCCCATTTCCTGGATAAACAAAAGAATTTTACGAGGTTTCTTTTTATGGATAAAGATCCTAAAATAATTTGTGCTGTTCCTAAGCTTGAAAATGTAGTTGCAGAATTCACACTTTACTAATAGTAAAGTAGACAGATTTTTTTTTAAAAAAATCACATGTATTATTATTGACTTGACATCCTTTTCTGGTCCCATTTATTTTTTATGTTGCATTTTTTAGAGTTTGGGACAGGTTTAAGAGCAGAATTTCACCCCTTAAAAACCATAACACCTTCCTCCAAGAAGAGTCCTGATTCAGCCCACTGTTGGAGCATGTCTCTCAAATTCACAGCATGATGCTCCTGTTGATGCTCCTGTTGTGAGGCACAGTCCTCCTCCTCCATGTCAGTCTCCAATTTGTATGTGGTTACAGAAGCCCAGATTCGGAATAGATCTGCCTGCTGCCAGTGAAGCATTTCATGTTGGTGATGGCAGGTTCTACCTGCACACTTAACACTATAAATTGGTCCTCTCTTTAGCTAAGTGTGCAAGAAGAACCAGTCATCACCAATATCAGTGCTTCACCTCCTCCGCCAAGTCATTCAGGGGCCTTCAAAGCATTTCTGTTGCTTCCATCACCAGAGTGTGGGCGAGTCACACTGCCCACAAGTGGTTAACAGAAACCCAGCCAAGCTCACCTCACACATAAAGTTACTAAAAAATAAAAATAACTCTGATTTTCAAGCAAATACACCAGGGCTTGATTTATGTTATAGTGCCTATGACATAAGACTGACTTAGAAGCACAAAGTTTTCTGGCCCTCGTACTCCACCACCACAGCCAACAAATCAAAAACACATTGCAGCTGATTAAAGAACCAATCTCTTCTATTCATCTGTTGGTATCGTTTTTAACATTTCTGTCGTAGTGTAAAGCAAATAAGCAGATTTTTAAAACAAAAACAAAAACAGAGCAGAGTAAGAGCCATTTAAAAAATTACTTCCATTTATATTTACATACTCTAGATTAAGAACCAGGCAAAAAAAAATACAAACTTGAAAAGCAGCACTCTCTCCCATTGACTAACAAAATCCTACACATGCATCTTTTCTAAGCTGCTTTGTTCTTTTTGGTTCAAAGACAGGGTATAAATCATCAACAAAAATAAGCATTAAAATGAATAGTACTTTTAAATGCTTAATATAAGCTGGATCTTGTCCACTGATGTCAACTTAAAATGAAACATTTGCAGTTTGCCTATGCATATTCAATTTGAAATCAGTCCCACCGTCCTAAACACTTATTGTACATAATATCACAGGTGTAAGTTGCAATCTTACACAAACCTACTTAGAAGTAAACTCAGATGAACACCACGATATGCTTAAATTTAACAAGAATAGATCTGTAAATACACTAATATTCTCTGCTGTTAAACATTTTACATTGGACTGTTGGTAGATTTTTTCTTTCACACAAAATCAGATCAAATAAAGCCAAAAGCAATAAAAATGTACTGTCTAATTGCCAGTAGAATGTAATAACTGGAATGCTAGACTTTCAGACTTTTTTTTTATCCACAAAGTTGCTGGGTACTTTTCATTCAGTCTCTGTTGCTCAGGCTAACTAAACTGAAAGGCTTACAAAGATATGAGGCAGTACAAAGACCCGAATGTGACATCATGATGTCTTTGCAGAAGGGACAGAATTGATGCTAATATTAAATTTCAGACTGGGAATCTCAGAGTTTTTCATTATTAACCATCCCTTTCCTTTCCACTATTATTGACATTGTATTTGTTTATAAAATTTCTATCCTACTGTATATGTATGACCTTTGGTCTGTAAGCTTTTGGAGAACAGATCTTAGGTTGGTTAAAACATGTTTTTGCTTCTATTAATTACACAGTGATTGCACTATATGGATAACACTACTTTGTTGAAGAGCCCAGTCACTGCCCTTTGTCTCTTACGATTTGTTATTTTATATAATGACTGACAGCTGAAATGCACTTGTCCAGTTTGGTTGATATCTATATGGCTTTTTATATGGATATACGTTAGCACATCTACACGTTCCTCCTACCTTCTCTGTAGTCATAACTGTAGACTTCCTGAACTAAATAGCCAGATTTTCTCATTATGGAACCAAAGGAAATTTTGGTCACCAGATCTGGAGCAGAAAAAGATGGCAACCGTAGCCTGAAGTTCTTAGTTTCCAAATATGGTAACCATAAACTTCCAGTTTGAATGGAACTGAAAAGGATTTGAATTAACCAAGAAGTGTTGAGTCATAATGCAACATAGGAATTGGAAAAAAGAGGAATGATGGAATGAAGACAATGCATGTGGACAGAAGAAAAATTAGTATCTTGACTTTTAAAGCTATTATGCCTCATTTGTTAAAAAATTATATTTCTATTTGCATTGCCTCATTCATACTTGTAAGGCCACATCTGACACTATAATCCAATAATAGTATGCATGGGCACATCAGACCCAAAATATAAAATACACTGATTCTATCCAATAATTTGAAGGGTTCATTAGCCTAACTTAAGATTTGATTCTGACAAGCGGGATTCAACAATATATTTCTTTATTTTATGAGTAAGGGCTGTTCTTCACTTTTCATTATGTCTGTAATAAGATAATTGCAAAATGAAGCACAAAATAGGATTAAAAGCCATACAATTACATTATCATAAATCCAAGAAACAAAAACAGCATGCATTATGGCAGCGCTGACTCAGTTAAAAGGCCTATCAAAGGCTTACAAGCGATAAATGCCACAGTAGCAAAGTGTTATGTCTGGATTTGAAATCAAGAATGCAATGACAGCAAAACTCTGTCCTAAGGCTGAAGATTGCCACTGTCTTCAACAAGAGCACTTTGAGGGGGGGATTGAAGGAATGACCTCTTACATGATTATAAAGGCATTATTCCAAACCACTATTCATACCACTCACTGTGTGGGTCATTAAATTACATCCATACAGTATTGAAAGCCCACTGGATATTAATTAGGAAGGTTGGCCAAATCAAAGGCACATGGCAAGCTTGAACAACTAAGAAGTAGTTTCTCTTTAGATTGTATTTTAATGTTCTAGAAGAAAAAAAGCTACCATCAAGTTGCTCCAGATTAGATATTTAAGTAATGTGTGATTAAAGCATGCTTTAAAACAATGGATTTATTTGTAAGGCTGGAAGCATAGAGGTAAACACAATGAAAAGATGCATACTTTATTCCACATATGGGACTTCTACAGCAGCTAATAGGCACAAAAACGGAAATGTGTGCCATGACAGATAAATTAGTAGAACATACAGATCCACCCTCCACCCCTCAAACCAGAAAAAAAAAATTCACATCAGAATGCTAGATATGTAAAGAGTTGGATACTATAGGAACCACTCAGGATATAGACCTCCTAAAGCAAGGCCATAAAAAGGAGAAGAAAAGTTTAAAAGACATAAGGAACAAGAATCAAAGAGCAGTAGAAAGCCAGATATGAAGAGGAACTTCTCCCCAAAGCAGAAAGTTGACTTTGAAGAACTAAGGAGATATATCATACGGAGAAATGGGTCAGATGTGAAGGGCAGAAGATGTTGGAGATAAAGTAATGAGAGCCTAGTCAGTTGATTTCATTACTGAAAAATTGGACAAAGTCCTGAGAAAAAAGAGACAAGGGAATGAAGGATGGATCAGAAAATGAAAGACAGAGAAAAGACAACCAGAGGAGAAACACATCTTGGCCTGTACTGTGATACAGTTTTGATGTAATGCATTAAAAAGTGTGGGAAGAACTCTGAAGTCTGTACACCTTCCCCACTAAATGCGTGCTCCCCTTCCAACTTTCCCATACAGATAATCAGAGCTGTCAACTGCCAGGAAACTGCTTATCTACTGAGATAGGAAGAAATTAATATGAAGGACCAAACTTGGAAAGCGAGCAACCATTCCAAAGTTTCTGTGTCTTGGTACAGGATCTTTCTCCACCCTGCCAGCCTTTTCCTATATGATGGAAGAGTTGAAAAAATATTTCACTCTAAACTAATATCTCCTATTTGGGATTGAAGCAAATATATATTACGCCAAAAAGTCAGCATCTTATCACTGGGACATTAATATGCACCTCTCCAGATGTTGCTGATCCACAGCTTTCAGATACTACACTTGATCTTAGCCAAAAGGCCGAGAAGTGAGAAGTACAGTTAGGGCTGTCCAACTGAGAATGCAATTTATAGAACACATTGGGACGGCATGTAAAGGTGATGAATTTATTTAAACTCACATTGTTTCTGTATTTTATTACTTGTTTTATTATATCTTGCATTTTTATCTTACAATTTTATCTCTATTTTACCCTACTGTATTTTATTGTATTTTATCTCACCATAGTATATTTTATCTAATTTTACTGTATTTTAGCTGTTTTATGGTATCATATTTTATATTTTATATCTTATAGTGGATGTCCAACTTTCTGATATGGTCATTTGACTAATCAATAAAGTTATTCATTCACAGCTTTCAGCAAGCCTCACCACTGGCCATCCAGGCTGGCCCTGCTGACTGTGGTGGCTCAGTAACATCTGGAAGGCCACACATTGTGCAACCACGCAAAAGACAAGCACACTGAGAAAATGTTTGTGACTTCTCATTAGGCTAAGATGCTGTTTCTTTTCAAAAAGAAATAAAATGTACATTTGTTCAGCCCTTCTTAGCCTTGTACATTCCAGATCTTTTATCGCCCATAGCCAAAGTGACTAAGAATCAGGGATGATGGGAGCTGAGGTCTCACACAGCTGGGTGGCATCAGGCTGGGAGAGGCTGTCCTAGTTCTTAGTTAAGAAACAGGACCAAAGAGATGACCATACTAGTCTCATAGCTTTTCTCATGTCCACTGTTGGTGGTCTGTCATCTGGAATGATTTTATTACTTGGAAGCAGTACCTTGAGTGTTGGGAAAAAACAACAGTATATAAGTTATCCAGGACTACTAATATTTGGGGAAAATAACTCTTTTTCTTGAGCAACATAGAAGGGCAGAAGCAAAAATAAAAATACGAAGGCAAAGAGTTGTTTCAAGGCAAGTCATTGCCTATTACTTATAGCAAAGTGTAGATAACATCTTAGGCTATCCAACAGCCAACCTAAACATTGGATAGTCCTTGAGATTATCCAGGAGAAGCAGGAAGATATTTTGGGTTTGGTCAGGGCCGTCCAACCGACAAAATATTCAAATACCACACAGGGAAATCAATTTTTAGACAGGTTAAATTTCAACTACAGCAATTTATTAGAATTTTAGCCTCCAATTATGCAGCATATTTTATGTATAACTGACTACGTTGGTTAATGTGCATAAATTCTAGTAATTGTGTATAATTGATGCATGCATGCGGCAGGATTTTTTTGGCACCAAATACAAACTGGTCCAAAACGGACAAAGCAAGCTTTGCAGCCAAGAACTTAAACATGTTTCTCAGTAAATGTTCTGCACTAATAATTACAAAAGCATACACTACAAATAATGGTACTTCAATAAATCTAGTAGTACACTAACCACTAAAAGGGACGCGGTGGCGCTGCGGGTTAAACCGCTGAGCTGTCGATCGGAAGGTCGGCGGTTCGAAACCGCGCGGCGGGGTGAGCTCCCGTTGCTCGTCCCAGCTCCTGCTCACCTAGCAGTTCGAAAACATGCAAATGTGAGTAGATTAATTGGTACCGCTTCGGCGGGAAGGTAACGGCGTTCCGAGTCGTCATGCTGGCCACATGACCCGGAAGTGTCTATGACAACGCCGGCTCCAAGGCTTAGAAACGGAGATGAGCACCGCCCCCTAGAGTCGGACTCGACTGGACTTTACGTCAAGGGAAACCTTTACCTTTACTTACACTAACCACTAGAGTGCAAGTATGAAACCGGGGCTGCAGAGACACTTCGGGGGCAAATCCATGTCCTTTTTTTTCTTCCAGCTATCAAATAATATATGGGTATGTGGAATTGCAAGATTTTCCCTTTGCGTATACCTACAAGGTTACATTGAAAGGGTTTTATACAGCTACGCTTAGAAATGGTCCTGCCAGACCAAAGCCGAATATAATGAACTATGAGTACAGACATGAGTCCATATGGAGCATTGCTGCAGCAGAACAGACTTCAAGTTGTTCCCATTAATATTTTACTTGTCTCCCATTTCAGCTAACAGTAAGTCTTTTAAGATACCAAGGCCTTTGAAAAGATGTGTAAGCAGCAGCAGCATTATTTTTAACGGGCTTCTATCCCAGCTCTGGGATGAATGACCAGATTACAAATGTAGAAGTAGTCGTCCATTCTGTCCTGAGAGAAAATTATGGCTTTGGATAACATACTTAGTATTATAGCAGAAAGGAAACAAATGTTGTGTTGTAAAGATAAAAAGATACAACCGAAAGCTACAGAGAAACTAACTGTTTGGGGCAGCCAAGGGTAAAGATGAGCTGCAAGTTCTTTCTTCACTGCAAATCATGTTTATTTTTTGTTTAATTTTATTTTCTGAGGCACCAAGTTTCTCAGGGATAAGGTCACTGGCAGAGTTCACATAACACCATATATTTTCACTAAATCAAACCTGACACATTGAAATAAACGAGTTGAATCTTGAAAAGGTTTTAAGTCCCACTGATTTTCAAGAGCTCTCCTCTGAATACAACCAAGGCCTGATTCACACATCACTCTAACCCACAATGTGGTCAGTTTGATTTTGCCTGAATGTGAGCACAGCAGTTGTGGTTTGTAAAGGAAGCTTTATGGCTGACTGTGTTACCTCAACCCAGCCAAATGTGTGCATGTGGGGGAACAGGGTTCAGTAAACTATAGCTAGGCCTTATGGGTTAGACCAGGGGTCCCCAAACTCTTCAGTTCATCGATCCCTTCATGAAGGTTCAGATTGTTCATTGACCCTCAAACATCTATTATATGAAAATAATTTAATAAATCCTACCTTAACTAATAGTACCACGAACAACAACAACAGATAGTCCCATCAGCCATTGGGGGTTGATATTGACCACTTTGGAGAACTCTGGGTTGGACAATGTCTCCCTTGAGACAAGTTCTCTCTATAGCTTTGCTCACAACACTATGGACATGGATTGCCACTGCCTACTTCCAGAATATTTTTTACAACTTTCCACTGTATCCCAGAGACAGCACTAGTGGTGTTCCATTCAAGTACTAACCAGATTTGACACTGCTTAGCCTTCTGAAATCAACCAAAGTTTCCTAAGTACTCTCAATATCTGAACAAATGACAGCAAGCATCAATGATTTTTTCCCTTCTACAGACTTCAGGATGCTTTTCAAACAGATAGCAGGACTTTCAAGAGAGTGTTACTGTACTGCACTCAGTTCTGCCTACAGGCTTACTATTAGCTTCTGGGTGACCATTATGGGAACAGGGTGTTGAACCAGGTGAGGCATTTGGCACCATGCCCCTTTTCCTAAGATGCAGGGAATAATGCTGGGAAGGTGGTTCTTACAACTCTGATTTCATCCCAGCCATAAAAGGGGAGCATTGAGAAATCTTCTCACCTCCTTCATAAATATACTTCCAGGTGCAAATCAAGGTGCTGGTAGTCACCTTTAAAGCCTTTCAAGGCTTGAAGCCAGGTTACTTATAGGACTGTCTCTCCCCAGTTGTTTTTACCTTTCCTATCTGGACAGGCGGAAGGGGCATGCCCCAAGTCCCATCTGCTAAGGAGTATCGTCTGGTGGAGCCCAGAAGAACCACTGGAATATCATCCCTCTGGAAATCAGCTTGATCCATCCCTGTTGGCCTTTTGTAAGGCCCCAAAGACTTGGCTCTGTGCTCAAGCCTGGGGCCCCAGACGTGTGAGGAAGCCCATCTCCTGGTTGACTGTTGAGTATTGTTTATAATTTCTCGGCTGCTATGGGTCTTATGTTTTTTATATGTTTTATCAATTTAAAGTTATAAGCCACCCAGAGTGAGTGAGCAAGCACAAGAAAGAGAGAGAGAGAGATGTCACTTTATTTTTTTTTATTATTTTAACCTACTTCTATCTTAGAATTTTAGCTCCATGTCTTAATTTTAGACAAATAACATTCTGTTTCTTAGTTCTAAAGACATCGCTTACACTGGTAGTAATAGTGACAATAATATTCTGTATTGTTCCTTTAGCTTGTGTTTTATATCTGGTCCTCCTCCTCCTCCTCTTTTACTTTTAAACAGCTGGTTAACTGTTTTGCCCTATATTGGTCTTTGAGTGAAATAAACTTTGACTTGACTTGACTATATGTGAGATGGGCAGCTATATCAATCTAGGGTCCACCTGTGTAAGCTGAAGAGCCCTGGAGTGGAGGACATAGACTCTGCACTAAAGGGTGGTCTAAGCACAGAAAGATGATAGAAAAAGGAAACAGATGAAAGTCAAAGGCAGACATTGAACAAAGTCAACGAAATGGAGAGTTGTGCCAAAGCATGAGGGATTTAATTGGCTTGGGATTTCATTTGGAACTGAACTGTTGAGTCTGATGGGTCGGTTCAGATCTTAACTGTCCATCACATGAGTCTGGCAGCAAACTAGGAAGGTCCAAAAGAAGTGCCAAAGAGATGGTTGTAGATAGCCCACATGGAGAGCAGCGACAGGTGGAAAGTGCTTCCTAATTCATCATCTGCAAAAGCAGGCATGTTGGGGGAAGAAAATCTATTTTTCCTCCAAACAGTGACCAAAACAAAACAGCAACAAAATATTGCATTTTAAAGGATGTGCTTTCCTTGCTCAACCTGAAAAGGTCAGACAGGCCTTGGGCACTTCTGGAAATTGTAATCAAACATGGCCATCATTCTCATATATCATGCTATGTTTGAGGGAAAGAGTGGATGCAATGAGCACAATTACCTGGAGCCAGGATGGCTGGGTGAGGAGAAAGGAAAACTCCCCCTTTACCATTTACACAGCTTGAAAGGTGAAAGGTCCCCTGTCTGACCCTTTGGGGGGACGCTGCTTTCGCGACGTTTTCCTGGCAGACTATAGAGCGGGGTGGTTTGCCATTGCCTTCCCCAGCCGTCACCTTCCCCAGCAAGCTGGGTACTCATTTTACCGACCTCGGAAGGATGGAGGGCTGAGTCGACCTGAGCCGGCTACCCGAGAGAGAATCCACCTTCCACTGGGATCGAACTCGGGTCGTGGGGAGAGTTTTCGGTTGCAATACTGCCGCCTACCACTCTGCGCCACACGAACTCTTACACAGATTAGGGGCCTATAAATCTCTGCACGACTCACACTGTGCTACCCATGTGCTTTGAGTGTCCATGATACAAATCCCACCAATTTCATGTAAAGATCAATGTGTTTGGGGGAGGTCTTGTGTCAGGAATAAATTTTCACAGCACGTTACACCCTTCCCAGGTTAATTTTAGATCCTTTGCCAAGATTAACAGAGCCTCTTTCATGCTGTTTTCTTAGCCATTATATCTCTACTCCACATTTAGCGCAATTATCTATTGCTTCTGGACTACCCATTGCCAGTCTAATTATAAGAAACATGGTTTGTTATTTTCCAGACTCCCTGCTTCATCCATTACTAACTCCCTTTGTAATTTCACTTTTTAAAAAAATTCACTGAGCTCAAAATAAACCAGTACTGCAAAACTATAAATGTGGGAAATGATACATTCCATGGCTACAAATTACTCAGTGCTAACTGTATTTAGGGACTTCTCTAAGATGCTTTTGTGAATATTAAAAATGTTCTGTTAAAAAAAGTACAATAGGAGAGTTCACAGTGTTTCTGTCTTACACTTCACTATGACTTGAGTTAGGTGATTATAAGAAATTCCTTTGTAAAGTATTTGGATTGCTACAGAAGACAATTTGGTCTTCATTTCAAAGGAAACCAATATAATTTCCACTTCCTGAATTAACCGACCTTTGAGAAAACAGTTATTCTTTCCATTCTCTAAAACTGGTGATGATTTTTTTTGGCTTTTAAAAACATCCCAACTTGTGTCTAAAATACATTGTTACTAACATCATTATCAAAGTATGCAGATCTTTGCTCAACTCTCCTTCCAACACCAAGTCCCTCACAGATCAATGCAGAAATGGAATGGAATGGATTTCTGAATGAACACAGACAAAACTAACCTGAGTCATCTCTTTGTAAAAGGACATTTTTATGTGGTAGTTAACACAGAACACAATTCACTGGAATATTCGAATGCATGAGTCTCATTAGCACACACTTTCTCATTTTTCATTCTTTCAGTGGGAATTGAAAAGGAAGAACATAATGGGTTATGTTCCAGGGGTCATATATAGCTACCTTCTGCTCAGATTCTTAATTTGTGCCCACCTATGAAAACTGAGAGCTCCTCCTCTTCGGACAGGGATTCATTTTTGTAGCTGTCCATTAATCTAAGCACAATACAGGTAGTCCTTGTTTAGCAACCACAATTGGGAGCTGCAACTTGGTCATTAAGTGAAGCAGTTGCTAAGTGAAACTGACTTCAGCTTTCCTTTGCTTTACAGACCTGAGATGGTCATCAATGTGAGGACTGGCCCTCAAGTTACTTTTTCATCACCTTCGCTAAATGAGGCAGTTGCTAAATAAGGACTACCTGTAACGTCTTAGACACAGAGACAATCAACACAGCACACCAACAAGCATAGAGACCCCAGCATTTTCCTAAGTGGATAAAAGGTTCATCCTCATCTTCATACTCAGCAGACAAACCTGATCATCATAGCGGTAAGTAAGGAACTGCTCTCCTGTGGTGTCTTCTAAAAAACTTCCTTGTGGGGAAAGGACAAATTCAGGCAAGAAGTAGGCATCTTGTAACTGCTCTGCTGTTGTCTGTAAAAGAATACAAGATAGTCTGTTACAGCTTCAAAAGAAAAAGACATCCAAACCTTTCAAGCCATACAGATTTCTCATCACAACACTGAACTAGAAAATGAACATAGTGTTTTCTCCTTCATTGACTGTAGGTTACTGAATACACACACCGGGCCGGTGCAGACCATAATACACAGCTTAATTTAGCCATGGGAATGAACACATTGTCCTTCTCTGCAAGCTTTTCCCTTCTCTTTCAATAGCTGGCTAACATGCCTGCCTTGAATTTACTTACTTATTTAATTTAATTTATTTAATTTAATTTAATTTTATTTATTCCATTTATCCACCGCCCAATCTCGTTCAATGATGACTCTGGGCGGCTTACAATAAATAAAAGAATAAAAATTCATTACACAATATAATATAATAAATAGAAAATGTAAAATGTAAAATATAAGATATAAGATATAAAATCCAAGATGGTCATGATGGCATTTACAGGGGCCACATCACGGCACCAGCCACCTCCACGATCTACTGTCCTCCCTCTCGCCCCATAATAATTTGGCTTAATATGTTGTGTGAACCTAATTACTGTGGTGTATAAAGCATAGTTTATGACTGAGCACCATTTGAAAACCAGACAACTGGGTTTATTCAACCAACCATGGTTTACAAAATCATGGCTTAGTGTAACGTACAAGTCTAGTCAATTAAACACTTGGTGGGCCTCATCACTGACCAGGATTGTGATTACCACAATTCTTCATTTAATTTGTGGAGAAGATTTTACCTATTTTAAGAGGGGACAATGTGGGATTCCTTGCACTACTAAAGAATGATTGGACCAGGTGAGTTCCCATCTGCATTCGAAAGGGAACAGTCAAGAACTAGATTCAGACCTACCTGACGGTATCCCCACTGAAGCCTAATTCAATTGACAGAAATATCTGAAGAATCAGAATTGATTCCTTCCAACAAGGGACCTAACCTGGATGAGATTTCCCTCTACTTCCACTGCAGTTTTGATCCAAACTGCTCCACAGCAGCTGCAGAGATGCTGAAGAGAAAGGAATTCACTCAGTAACATAACAGGATCACTACAGAACTCAGTATAAAATGAAACACTTCTATGCCTAACATTAAGCCACACTGGAATTTATCAATCCATCAAGCATTATGGCTTTTTAATGCATGGGGGGAAAGAGTTGCCAAAGGAATAAGTGTACAATATTGTAAGGATAAATCTATAGCTGCCTTTGCAGCAGCAGATTGTCGATAAATGCTAGTTTTTAACATTTGAATTATTTTTCTTTTGACAGGTCAGCAATCTGTTTAAATACTTTGAAGTTGCTTTCTTTATTACAAAAATTCCAAACTCCACCCTTCTGAAATTTTAATTTTCCAGATTCACCTTAATAAGACTAAGGGTTAAAATATATGAGATGTTTTTTTTCTATATCTGTATAAATACATATTTACATACCATTTTGATATTTATTTATTTGTCTTGACTGCACCATCACATTACACCGTGGCTATTCTTCTTGTTGTTATTTGCTTGTTTAATAAAGTACACACTCCAAAAAGCTTTCTCCCACCGAGTGCAAACAATTGAAACCAGTGGCAGAATTCCCATACATTTTATTACCTTTGGTTTGTATTCCACTACAGCAATCTGAATTAAGGCCAGAAGCATGGAAAAATTCAACCCAAGAGGGTAACTGTTAGAATGGAAACACTTCTGCAATCTTTACTGGCTTGAATATTAAGCACCCAATAAATTTTGGGGAGAGAGAGAAAGAAAGCAAACAGATTCAGCTTTATAATAATAGCGACCTACTAAATGCTATTAAGAGCAGAATAACATTTGAGGCAAATGCAAGCCTATAGCATCCAAAAACTTCAAGTATATAAATTTTGTCTAACACAGAACTTTCCTTTCCAATACATAATACATTCAAACGTGGGAGGGATTTCTACAACTTGCAATAAAAACTACCCTTGGGGGAAAAAATGCTATTTTGTTCAAATCAACATACTGGATCAAATCAGACAGCAATCAATTCCCTATACAACATTATGAAAAACTATGGTACTCTCAATTCCTAAAAATAATTTGCAAGGATATTTTACATCTTGCTTAAAATAATGGAACGATCTCAACATTCTGTCAGTGCAAATCAGAAGAGTCCATATAACACACGTTAAGATGCCTGTGCCTGTTACACAGTTGTTCTAAAGCTGAAGGCAGATAAAGCATATTGTTTATTTTAACTCTTTTTCATTTCTGTGCTAGTCTTGCATAAAAATTTTGGTAGGGAAGAGCTCTCTCATAGAAAAATGTTTTTCAGAAACATTTAAAATTAGAATGAAAACAGACTATTAAAAACAGCAGCTGCAAAACAATCAAAGCCTAAGAAAATAAAAGAGTGATCACATGGTGCTAAAAACAAACAAACACCAGGCAAGCTTTGCCGGGCAGAGAATTCCGTCATTATAAAACTGGCTTTGTAATTAATGCAATCAAAGTAAATGCCAATTCCTGAAACTCATCAGCTAGCAACTTGCTTATCCATCAATCTTAATCTTTTGCATTAGGGGCGCTGAAAAGAAATACCTTTAAGCTAAAAAGGAGTTTACATACATGCCAATTTATCAATTAAAATGCAAAAACGGATTTGATTTTTGAACCAATGGCAAACTTTTCTAATGACTGGAAAGTAGACTAGTAGATTCTGTCATGGACAACCAGTAGCTGCTGCTGGATTTTCTTTTTCTTATTCAACTCTCCTGTAAGATTAAAAAAAAAACCCTCTTCTTAAAATGTTGTTTCTATCTTCTCTCTAAAATTCTGGCAAAGAACATAAACAGGAAAACATCAGGGGCCTTACAAGTAAAATGGAGTTAATGTTCCCTGCAAGGATTTCCATGGAGCATATGAGAATAAGAGAAAATAGAAAAAGATGGGTATTAGTGCCGACAGTGGGAGCTGGGGAATACAGCCAGTTAGAAGGAAAGATGACTAATGCCCCTGTTGAAAGACAAAATCATAGAGCAGCAACCAGCAGATTTCCTCCAGGAGTAATCCTGGAGCCCTTTTTATCCTTTGCTAGTGACCCAAACAGCTGGAGCAGAAAGCAACAAGTAAAATTTACTGAAGTGATTCCACAGGGAAATATATATGCTCAATCCATCTTTGAAGGATGGACTGTAACACAAAAAAGAAATAAAATATAAATAAGACAAAGGTCATATGTGGAAAGATGCAATCAGAGTTGAGATTAATGGGCTACTGAACAAGAGATACTTGAGAAATTGGAAAGTCAAGTCTCCTTCAAATCAAGCTGGACTCTTTGTGACTGACATGGACACATCCATGCCGTTTTGTTTTTTGGGGGGTTTTTTGCATTCATATAGAAATGGTTTACCATAAAATCCATAGAATTGCCAAGAATCGGACATAATTGAAAGGATAGCATCACCATCATCATCAGTTTACCATTGTCTTCTGGGATTTTTTAAAAGTAACAAATTGCTGACTTTTATGATGCCCCAGCTCGTATGCCTACTAGTGGACCTTAATTTAAATTACTCAAGATTCTATTCTCCAACAAAAATTTCAGGAAACATAAAGCATAGGTTGGTAGGCTAAAAGTTTCAGGATCTGAGCTCGATTCTAAGTCTCAAATCTTTGCAGTGTTTTTCACTTGTATTTCACAAGGACCCAGGTAAACCAAGCAGCATCAATATCACACCTGGAACTCGGGCCAAATTACTAATGTGGTAGGTATTCTGCATCCTGGTCATTAATAGAAAATTCTTACAATTTTTTAATTGAATGGTATGTGCCACCTTCCATGGTATGTAAGAATCTAGCCGGGGTGTCAAAGATACTTGCTGAAAATACAGAAAAAATAATTCTTAAATTGATGGACTCACCCTACCATTAAAAAAAAAAAACCTGGCAGGATATTTCACAATTAATAAAACCCTGCAATTGAAAGAGAGTGACCAATATATTCAAAGACTTATTTATTAACTTGTTTGAAAGAGCAGCTAGATATTCATAAACCAGGTAATGAAAAAGAAATCTCCCAACTGAGGGAATAGTTTATTACCGGATTAGGCTGTTGGAGCATGGTATCTTTAGGTAAAACAGCTTTGGTAGAGTATAAATAGATTTAAGCAGGAATGCAAACCTTTAGGGAATTACTTGAATAATAAGCCTGTTACTGGCACTGCAAACTCTAGTTAAACAGCAATTCACTTCCTTTAACATGGGATGAAAGTATAGACAGGATTTACAGTAGTTGGTGTAAGAGATTATTTTAAAAGTCAGTTTGTAGCTGATTCCCTTTTATGTTTTAACTTAGATAAATATTTTGAAATCTGAGCAGAGGATAAAAGGCTTTTATGTGTAACAATGGTACTGTGATGTTAATAGCACAGAACATGTACACTTATTATTTAATGCAAATGTTGTGATTCTTATTTAAATATTGAGAGCACTACATTACACGATCTACTTTTCTTTAGGGCAGCAAGTTCATGCCAATGGTTAGTGACACATTATGTTCCTGCTCTTTGCAAAACTCACGTGTGTAGCATGTGGCTTCTCCAATTAGCAAATTTGGCAAGGATTCTGAAAAGCCCCAGTCAAACAGAGGTGATGTTCTTGGGTTACCTAGACCGCTGGTCCTACTCAGCTTAAGCATTCAGAATGGCTCCACGATGTACTTAATCATACAAGCTCTCAACAAGAACTTTCTAGCCTTGGGTGGTGAGCTTGTCAGAAGAGCCTTCTAGGTCTGCCTTAAGTCCATCACTAAGGCTAGCCATTCGCTTTTTCTAAATGGGGGGCAGGGAGGGGGCTTAGTTCTGATTTCCAGTTTCTTCTCTGGTCCTGTCTTTAGCTCTTCACTAGTCTTCAGTCTTGGCTCTCTGTTCCAGATTCTCTCTTCATACAGCCACCCACAGTTTAACTCTAACTTTGTCGATTTCCTGCATTGCTTAAATGGTTTCACGGCTAACAAGTCAACTGGTAAAACAACCACTATCTGTATGCTTGGGGGGAAAAAAAGTTACCTAGTTTTTAAATTCGTTTTTCAAAAAGCACAATGCTCCTGCTCATTAAAAAAAAAAAAAGTGGTGGTACATAGTACTCCTACAGCCAGACTAGCTCTTCCTAAAGGATTATGGGTATACTTAGGCAGATAAATAACATAAAACATTGTGAAAGGTGGGTGGGTAGAGTCCCAAGCCATCTGAAATTTTTCTGTTTAGGTTCAGCACTTAAGCCCATCTCCACCCAGGGGAAGACATGCTAAACACACAAGCTCAGATTTTCTCAGCCAGAAGGTTCAACCCTTAAGTGGATTCACTCACTCCACCCACAGAATTCTGCTTGGCTGCACTGCTCACCAACCCCAAATGACCCTGGAGCTTGTATGAAAGGCCTCAGCTGGAAAGACGGGGCTGCTAGTTCAACACCACAACAACTTTCACTTCGGTAAAAGCCAAATACTAGGCATCTCTGTTCTGCTTATTGCCTTCAAGAAACTCATCTCTTCCTCTTGCTCTTTTGCCCCCTGATCAAGCTTCCATTTAGCCACTGTCTAACCATGGGCCTGGTTCCAACCTCCTGTGTTTGCATTTTCTCATTGGAAGAATGAAGGTATCCACAGTCCCTAAAGATTTTGACTGCTATCCCCAGTAAATGCAGCTTCCTAAGTTAAACACCTATACAGGTTGCACCTTGCATTGACAATGTGGCCATATGCAAGCATGTTACAATTATGGATAATTATCTTTTTAAAATTAATAATTCTTCATGGGTTAAAGAGAGAGTAAGATGGAACATTGGCTTTAATAAAGGAAGGGAGGTTCTCTGTATTAAGCGTTCTGCAGCTCGATTCTTACTGAGCCTTCTTCATGCATGTCATATATGTCATCTAATGCCTCTTCCAAGGGTCCTACAAGGCTGGTCAGAAATTATTATTTCCAAATTATAGTTAGAGAAGAATGTGCCCTTAAAGGGCTTAAAGTCAGATCACAGACTTCTGTCTGTGATTAGATTTGAAAGAACAATTTCATCAGTCTCACTTTTGTTCCTCCACTAACACTATTATCATCCCCAACAAACCATTAAAATTATTGTTACTTCAAGCTGCCTAGCAACACTGACGATGCAGGCAAATTTCAAACTGTTACCCTAATTCTAAAATAAAAGATCATTCTCTCATTATGATCTCTTTTGTAAAATACCTTTATCCAATTTCTCTGGACAGCTGGGTCATAATATTTCAGGTTTATGTATACATATGTAGAGGAAATGCATTAACCAAAAATTTAAAATAGGCTTTGGGGATTTACTGGGTGATCTTGAGCCAGTTCCCATTCCACTTAACTCAGAGATCTGGTAGGAGAATAGAAGAGGAGGGATTCATCCAACTTACTTGGCTTTAAATTAAATTAATTGTAATAAATCATCATCAACAAAGCTAAAAGCCACAGCCAAGAGTTGCTATCTGGACACCACCATTGTCCAAGACAGAATTTGGGAAAATGTTACAGGGTAAAATAATCAGTGTCTGGCATTTTGCCCAGGAAAACTGTAGTTATAGCCTTGGGTTTCCAAGGGTTTTGTTTCGTTTTGCCCAAGTCCTACTTTCGTTCACTGCAGTATTTGGGTACCAGATGACTGACTGACCCCCAGTCAACCAGTTCAGACAGAATTGGATCCGCGCCACACTTGGCTCTTTCGTCCCTTGACTTGCCCTGAAATTATCGGAAGCAAGGTATGTAGAGCTTTGAGACAAGCAAAATAGATTGCTTCATAACATAAGAATTTAGAAAGACCAACCAAGGGGAGCCAAGAGCTAGATGATGCCAAAATTTGGGGGAGGCTCTAGAACTAATTGCCCAGCTCCAAAAAACACAGGCTGTTTCCTGAGTAGCTGAATGCATTTGACATTCCTCCATGTACCCCGCCCCTTTCATAGGCACTTTTTTCTTGTTCCTTAAAAAATACTTTTCTCTGTGGATCTCCTACAAGTGCTTCCAGGATTTTCAGTCCAGGAATTCTTCAAGTTCCACAATAACTCAAGAAGCTTAGCAGTAATATGCTTTTGTGCAGCAAGACTAACTATGCTATAGGTATTGCTCAGGAAGGAAAACAAGCCTAGCACAGACTCCAAAGACTATTGCCATATGTGGCTTGGTTTTCTGTATGTGGCCACACAAGCTTTCTGGACTCCCGTTCCCCCAAACTCCCAACATCATACTCATTTTTCCTTCTTCATTCTCTCTAGATCCCTCAAACTGGAAGATCTATGAAGCTGTACAGCCCCTGGCTTCTATACTAACTAGTTCAATCACTTTAAGAAGCAGAACCTTCTGTGGTCTGTTCCTTCAGGAGATCCTGGGCACTTGGCAGGTAGAGAAGAGTTACTAGACAGGAGTCTTCCTTCTGATCAATAAGAGGCAGCCAGGGAGTGAAGCAGAGATAAGGTTCAACAACTCAAGAAATCAGCAGAGGAAGCAAAAGGGTTTCCTGTATCAGAAAGTACAAGACAAAAGCAAGGACCTGGGTTTGAGTCAGCCCTAGAGTACAAGGCAAGGAGCCTGATAAGAGAATGCAAGGTGAAGACTTGGCTTCCAGTACTATGTCGCTTCCAAATGGCAAGTTTTACATTCCAGTATTTAAGCCTGTGCCCTAACCTAGCCCACTCTGGGGTTGCACCTGCTCATCTCAAAGTGCTGACATACTGCAAGGATTCCCAAGGAGTCCTTTCCTGCAGTCTTGCATTTTGTGTGTGTTTGTGTGTGTGTCACTTCCACAAACTTAAAGAAGGCTCAGAGAAGCTTGATCAGGATCTGGGGCTGCCAATTCCTCACCAGATGCCTTGATAGGAGCTTGCTTCCAGCCCCCATTGTTTCACCAGGCCTCCTCCTGGCTCTTCCTTGTCCTCCAAAGATAATTATCTGAGGAGGCCATGAGAGACTACCATAAAGACCATGTCCCACAGCATGTGTTCACTGTCCTTCTTGGATTGTTCCATTAATCATATAAAAGGCTTCTCCTGCTTTCTTGCTGTGGGTAGTGCAATCATATTTGCAGTAAGTTATACAGTAGCTTTTTAAGGCACAGCAGAGGTAGGGAAGGCGCAAAAGAAAAAGCACCCATAACAATCAGGAAACCACTTCCTCTGGAGGGCTTTTTAGAACAAAAGAAAAACAGGCAATGGCATGAGATATGTTAATTCTAGAATTCAGGACCATCCAATGGAGCTGACAGATGAAAAAACCTTTCTCATGGTGCATATAGTTAAATTATAGACACCATTGCCAAAAAATGTAGTGACGGCCACCCACACGTAAGGCTTTTGAAAAGGGATTAGGTAATATCATGGAGCAGAGAGACAGCACGCTTGTTGACCATCTCCAGGATCCAAAGAATATCACACACTGGAGAACACAAAGCAAGAAGCTGCTAATGCTTTCACAACCTAGCTGGCCACTTGGGGAACACAGTGGCAGACAAGATGGGCCTTTGGTCCAGCTTAGCCTGGTGCTTTGTGTCTTTGCATTTGCATCGGATGGAAAAAATGTGATTCCTTTCAGTGTTGTTATTAGCCATTTGGGGAATAAGAAATTCCTGCAGCCACAAGGTTAGGCTTGAAAGAATAATACCGGAGGAGCTGAAAGATAATTATGGAAACCAGTCAGGTCCTACCAGAGAAAGCAGTAAGTTCACCTGACGAAAGGGGGGAAAGTCTTTTTTGGGACTGGTGGACAGGAAAAAATAAATTAAGAATGAGAAATACAGAAAGAGAGTGAATCACTTTTTTATCTGCTTGCACATACATATTTGTCAGAGTAATATTTATGTATTTATCTATTTATTATTCAAATTTAATTGCCAGCCATCTCCCACAAAAGAGGGACTCTGGCGATTTACAATAAAATCAAGCTCCAAACATAAACATTAAAATCTCATAAAAGCGGCAACATCACAATTCTTATAAAATACAATAAAGAAATATCAAATCCAAGAGGGTATAAAATCCAAGCTGGTGGGAGGGACTCTAGGGTGCGAGCCACCCCCAAGAATGTCCTGCAAGTCCAGTCAGATATCCCCACATATATGTCTTGATGGATTCTTTCTATCTGAAATGCCTGGAGGGGACCAAAGTTTGCCATAGCATGCTTCTAGCCCAAGAGGACAAATATAGCTGCTGAACAGATTGGTTTTGGCATTTGCAAAATTTTGACACAGGGCTAAAGGCAGCTGCCCTACTTTAAGGCAGCAGGCAGCAGATAATAGGAACTGAAAGGTTATTGGTATACAAAGCATTCCTAGAAGAAGTATCTTCTGTGATAGAACGGAGTCTTAACTCACTGCTCTCTAAGCCTTCTTCCTTTTTTCAAAAATGGTGTTTATCTAAAAAAGCAATTAAAAGATTAATAAAAAAATGGTGCAACTTTGGCTCTGTGGCCTTCCCCTTTTAGCTTAACTCCAAAATGGCAATTCTTGTTAAACAGAGTTTAAACAGCAAATAAATTAATAAGATACCAATACAGTCAATTATAAATATTATAAATATTTATAATTATAAAAATTATAAATATCCAACATTTCCCCTTTTTTTAGACCTACCTGGACCAACATGAAGCCTGTGCCCTCAGATCTCCACAGATGCCAAATCTGGGGGAGCATTCCCAACTGTACCCATAACAGAGTACAGGGCAAGTTCCAGCTGCAAGAATTTGGGGTGCACTGCAGTAAGGACTCAGTAAATTTCAATATTTTTACTGCTCTGACTCTGCCATTCCCAGGCCACTGGCATGGCTTGGATTCACAAGTTCATGTTTTACTATTTATTTTAAGCTCAACTTACAACAAAAGCAAGATAGAAATCATGAAAATGGATAATTGAAAAGTGTGCTTCTGAATGTCAGTTGCTGGGGAGCACAAAATGGAACAAGCTACAGATATCCAGTTGTGCAGCATAAGAGAAAGGGATGCTGAATTGGAGCTTCCTTGGTTGGGATGGAACAACACCCTTCTTAAATTCTTACAAAAAATCTGACATCAAAAATCTCTGTTTTTTAAGAAGTGATTTCTTAAGAGCAATACAAGGATTCAGACTACCTTTACTCTATGGCTGTCATGATACTTGAAATTATGCTGTAATATCCAAGTAGAAACTCACTATATCAGCAAACTATAGGCTGACCATAAGAGCTCATGCCAGTTTCAGCAAAATAAATTCCTTGCAAGTTTCAGAACTGCTGTAAACTTCACAAAGCAACATGCATGAAGCACTTTGAACAAAGGATGAAACAAATGCTGCACAATATGCTTACGAATTAAAGAGATTCCCAGTTTCATAAGGCTACCACACCAAGCAATGTGTCAGCCCGCACTAAGCTGCCAGATGCTTTATTCCCAATAAGTCAACAGGAATCAGAATTCCAATTCTAAAACACGTTCCAATTAGAGCATGCATAATTCAGCCAGATGGAAAAAGGAGGCCCTAGCTGCAACTGAATTGAATTCCTAACATGACTTGTTTGAGGAGCACTACATATGACTTCAATGGGTCTTCTGCTGATTGAGTGGATCGAGAATCACAGCCTTCAGAATTGCAGCCTTAATCCCACTAAAATCAATGGCTAATGCTAAGTAGGTATGTCAAGTTAAGTGGTTTGGACCCTGCTCAGAATCCCGAAGAGCTTTCTTTGTTTGTGTTTAATTAAGCAAAAATATTTAGAATGAAGTTCCTCCATTAGGATTTCTCAATCCACCCTGAAAGAGAATTAAGAATGAATCTGCCAGAATCACTATTAGGCCACTTTTAACATACAACTGTAGAAGTTACATCACTTAACATTTAAAACTCAATTGGAGATAATTTTGGTTAATGCCTATAAACAAGACTTCTGCTCTTGGCTGAAGAGCCTTTAGCTACACTAGATCGATAACTTTAACCATGTGTTGTTAGAATGAAAGTGTCTCACAAGCTCAAAAAAGAACCAACCACAGAGTGGGCTTAGTGGTCTTTCTCTTTTTCTGAATTTGCCCTTTCCCAATAGACCTCTGCTTGGAGCAAGCAATTTAAATCTGCTTGGATGTCACTGGGCACTTCCACACCATTAGCATATCTGCCCCCTTAATACATATTTGCCCTTCATCTCAGGACAGCCCTCAACTGTTTTCATGCAACCGTAGCAAGAACTCAGTCTGTCCTTGTCTCATCACATCGCCCCCACCCACCCCCACTGCAATCCTGGCCACAGCTTGCTTGCTAAACTGTCCTAAAGTCTGTGCATGAGACTACAGTGGCTTACCCAGCTTTGAGAGTGGGGGTGGGGACAAACTGAGGAATTTTCCCCAATGGGAAAAATGCCCATACCCAATGCCTACACAACTCAAGATCTGAAGCAATTTGAGATTAGGGGCAGCAGAGCTATAAGAGAATTGGTTGAGGACCCTAACCCTAACCTAAAAACATGTGGAAGTGACATATTTTTTGACATTCTCAGCACAAACACACAACAGAATGAGCTGTCTTCACATGTAATGGTTGGCCTGCTTCTCAGATTGAACTGGAGGTATCTCCAACATCAAGAGACAGAGGTCAAGTTAATCAAGGACAACAACTTAAAGAATCAAGTCTCCAGACTCTGAGGACAGGTGATTCTCATCCTTCCATTATTTTAAAAAAAGTTTGCAAGTTTTAAAAAATCAAGTTTGGTTTGGGGTTGTTTTTTGTCCCAATGTTGTCATTAGAAGACTGGCCTAAGCAAATCCTTCTGTGTAAAAGTGCAAGATCTCCATACAGTAATTTAAAGAAGTGGGGAAAGCCTGTCAAAAATCAGAGAGAGAGAAAAAGAAAACTAAAGTTTCAAAGAAAACTGTTCAAAAACCATATTCCATGAGGGACTGCATCCAGATGGCTACAAGGCAAGTGAGGAGCAGCTTTCCAACGCTGTTATGTAATCCCTCCACATTCCTATCACATTCCTCAACTTTCAGGCCAATACACAAAATGCATGGAGCAACAAATGCAACCTTCACAAAATAGAAGAAACAATTAAGACTTGTAGTGAAATGTTCAATATTTTATTTATTTGTTTGTTTGTTTATCTAATTTTATCACCACCCATCTCCCCCCCAAGGAGGGACTCTGGGCAGTTAGATGACTTACATGAAGCCTTTTCGAAACAGCACTGAATTGCTAAGTATGACAATGCAGAGCAATCATCCCCCAGTTACATGCCCTTCAGATGCCCCGAGAGCACCAGCTTGGGAAAGCCTGGTATAGGAGTTGCATTTAACAGGAGGAAGAACTCTCTTCTGCAATGTTTCCTCCATAATCACTTCACACCAATTTGCATATGTCTCCATGCAATAGCTGACCATGCACCCATGGCCACATATAAGTGCCTCCATGTGCTTATTGAAAGAATAGATATCTGGTGCTCAGTTAGGAAAAGAACAGTCACAAGACAGACGACTTTAAAGGAAGCCCATGAGTTGAGAAACAGTGATGTATGAATTCCTTGACAATTCCTTTAGATAGTCTGGCATATCACACAGTTCTTACTTTAGATGAATGCACACTGGAGTACATCAAGTTAAATCTTACTGCTTTCCCTCGACTCAGTATTATTTTACTGATATTAATAATAAATCATCATTTGCACAGTACTGGAGTGTAATCAGAACGCTTCACTCAGAGTGGGTGGAAAATAAAAGATGATTCAAACCAGAGAATCTAGCAATGGAGCCTGATTCCCAGCACCACTGGGCCAATTTGTAAATAGAAGGGCTGTTCCAAGGGCAGGAGGAGAGACTGCAACTGCTCAGCCCAAGAAACCTGTTAAGTAAAAGGGCCACGCAGATTGAGCAATCTACTTCCTGGCATCAGATCATTGCCTATTTTCAGCTAAGTCAGCTTCTCTGGACGCTCATCTTTCATTTACCTGCACAGGACCCCGACTACCAGCAAATACATGCCAGCTCCATCTTAATATCAGCTCTGGAAATATTATCCAGCCAAATGAAAAAAGGTCAAGTTGAAACAGCAGATGGGAGAAAAATGAGTTGCAGAGTGAATGATGAAGGAAGCTGGAAATAGTGTTAGTGTGGAAATGCATAGATGGTGGGGAAAATTCAAGAGATTACAATTGCAGAGTTGAAGGTTTCAGAGATGACAGAATAACGGATGTTGAAAGCACAGAAACAAAGCATGACTTGGGTTCCCCTAACAAGCTAAGTCATAAAGTGGTTGACTGATTTTGGTTCAATGTGTTATGTGAATTCAACCACTCTAGTTTATAAACTATATTTTATGGCTTAGTGCACTGCACAACCCCACATAATTGTGGTTTCTTCAGTAAACTATGGCTAAGGAAACCACTTAGCATGATGCATGATTTAGGCCACAGCCAACAGCCAAACCAAATTAATATGGGATTGTTTGGTGTCCAAACTGTAATTAAAGAAAAAAAATGTTAAAACCTTGTGAGAGCCACAGTATTTCAGAGCTGTCATTTTTTTCATCTATTAAACAGACAGAACTCCCTACACTATTTATGAATTAAATTAAAACTAGAGATCTGGGTATTGCCAAAACATTACTGCTAGGTTCTCCTCACACTTTCTCAGAAATGAATTTCTGCCAAGTTCAAATCAGATTAGGTACTTAGCTAGACAAACTTTAGAAATACATTATTTTTCCAGTTCTCCTTAACATTTGCACTGAATTCATTCTTACAACTCCTAAGTTGTGGGGGGGGGTTTACTTGAAATACCTTAAGAATTACAAGTTCTCAATCTCTCATCAGACTAACTCAGGATGACCTAATGGTTTGTAGTCCACCAAGATCTGAAGGACTCCAGTTCATCACCTGGAGAACATTACAGGGCTAGTACCCATCCTGCAAGAAATCTCTTACCACTTTACGCTATTTACTTAACTTACGTTACTTACTTAACTTACACTCTTTACTTACTTTATGCTATTTACTTAACTTACATTACTTACTTAACTTATGTTACTTACTTAACTTACGTTACTTACTTAACTTACGCTCTTTACTTACTTTACGCTATTTACTTAACTTACTTACTTAACTTACGCTATTTACTTAACTTACGTTACTTACTTAACTTACGTTACTTACTTAACTTGCGCTATTTACTTAACTTACGTTACTTGCTTAACTTACGCTATTTACTTAACTTACGTTACTTAACTTACGCTCTTTACTTACTTTACGCTATTTACTTAACTTACATTACTTACTTAACTTACGTTACTTACTTAACTTACGTTACTTAACTTGCGCTATTAACTTACATTACTTACTTCACTTACGTTACTTAACTTGCGCTATTAACTTACATTACTTACTTAACTTACGTTACTTACTTAACTTACGCTATTTACTTAAATTACGTTACTTAACTTACTTTACTTACTTAACTTACACTATTTAACTTACGTTACTTACTTAACTTACGTTACTTACTTAACTTACGTTACTTAACTTACGTTACTTAACTTACGTTACTTAACTTATGTTACTTACTTAACTTACGCTATTTACTTAACTTATGTTACTTACTTAACTTACGTTACTTACTTAACTTATGTTACTTACTTAACTTACGCTATTTACTTAACTTACGTTACTTACTTAACTTACGCTATTTACTTAAATTACGTTACTTAATTTACTTTACTTACTTAACTTACGCTATTTACTTAACTTACGTTACTTACTTAACTTGCACTATTTACTTAACTTACGCTATTTACTTAACTTATGTTACTTACTTAACTTACGCTATTTACTTAACTTACGTTACTTACTTAACTTACGCTATTTACTTAACTTATGTTACTTACTTAACTTACGTTACTTAACTTACGCTATTTACTTAACTTACGTTACTTACTTAACTTGCACTATTTACTTAACTTAAGCTATTTACTTAACTTACGTTACTTACTTAACTTACGTTACTTACTTAACTTACGTTATGTCATGTTCCCCGTTTCAATGTTCTGTTAACATCGTAACGTTTCAGATGTCAGACCGTTTTCCGTGGCTACCCGCCTTGCTCATGGCTGGGTTTTTCCATTCCTGCGCTCTGCCTTGTTTTGAAACTTTGGAATGTATGTTTGGGTTTTCATTCCTGTTCAAGGTTACTTTCCCAGGCGCGTGTAACGGATCCTAGCACCTGGGAGGGGGTGCGTGCTGACGGGTGCTTGGGGCGGGACTGAATTGAAGGCAAGGCTTTTAAGTTTGTATTTCGCGCGCTTTGGCTCATTCTCAGCTTTCTTTGTATCTGCATACTATTCCTTTAATAAATCAGTTATCTTTAAGCCCGAGCTTGTGAGACTGAGTATTTGGGATTAGGCAACCATTACATAAAGCTGAGAATCATTTATATCAGTTCCGCTAGCCCCATTCAAAGTTTGGGTAAAGAGGAGCGCTAGCGATGATGGAACCTCCGCTTCGCGAAGAAGGGAGCGAAGAAGAGCCGGACTCGACGAAGACTCTGCTAGCTCCAACTTCGAGAGCGCAAAGGG
This sequence comes from Candoia aspera, assembly GCF_035149785.1. Classification (NCBI taxonomy): domain Eukaryota; kingdom Metazoa; phylum Chordata; class Lepidosauria; order Squamata; family Candoiidae; genus Candoia; species Candoia aspera. Next base: position 11,165,378 of record NC_086165.1, on the reverse strand, counting down.
CAGCACGTCGGGAGAGGTGAGAGGTCCAATTAGATGAGCTATTGTTGGTGGTGCAGGGTGCCACAGGGGGTGAACCCCAACTTGAAATGGAAGCAGCACCAGGGAGGGGATCTCCACAACCATCCTGGGAACCCGAAATCCCCTTATCACCGAGGGTGGTGGTGACCAATAGACCCTTGGAAGAGCCTGTCACCCCTGCCCGCATGAAAGCAATAGAGGATAAAATGGAGATGATAGTGACCCTATTAAAGGATATCCCCAGGGGCCCGGGGTCCCTACAGGAAGACTGGGAAGAAGACCCCTCCCAGCTGGCTTTCCCAAGACAGAGGTCCCTATCATCATTCCGGGGAAGAAGTACGACTCAGGCTCCCCGTCAATTGGGAGGAAGGGAGCTGAGGGCATCCAGAGATCGACCACCACCGGGGGCTCGAAGGACGCTGTTGTTTACAGAGCCACCACAGCCGGTGGAGCCGGTAAGAACCTTTCCACCCTTTGGGGTGAAGTTCGATGGGGACCCTACCACGCTCTCCTTCTTCATCACCAATGCTAGACATTATATGGAGGACTGGGGGTGAAGCTTTCAGTCAGAACAGGGCAAGATTAATTTCATTGCCAACAAGCTGAAGGGGAGGGCGGCCGATTCGTACGTACAGCTGTGCCAAGCGGAGGCCACGGAATTAAAGGACTTTGATGAGTTTCTGTGGTCCCTTAAACAACACTTTGAAGACCCATTGGCTCAAGAGAGAGCGAAAAGCTCCCTGAGAAAACTTTATCAGGGAACCCTCTCTGTCGCAGACTATGCTTTGGAATTTAAAGCCCTGGCAGGAAAGGTAGAGGACTGGTCCCAATCAACCTTGGTAGAGATGTTCAAGCAAGGGCTGGAGACGGAAAACCTCCGTTGGGCTTTGTGTAGGGATGATCCTAAAACTTTGTACGGCTGGATTCAGTTGGCGGGCAGTGCGGAAAGCGCTCTGCAAATGTATGCCCATAGTAAGGAACTGAGACAAGCTCGAATCGCGAAGGGAGCACGTCCAACGGGATATTCGAGTCGCCCTAAACCAAAAGCCTGGGAGGAAGAGAGGGAACGACGATTTGCGAAAGGCCAGTGCTTGAGATGCGGGAAAGATGGGCATCGTGCCACTTCGTGCCCAAGACGCCGAGCAGAAGAACGGCCAGGAAAAGCGCCAGGAAAATCGCCATCCCTCCCACGTAAGATGAAGGCTGCATGTGCCGAACTCGACCCTCCAGACCTCCCATTCGGGGAAGAGGAAGAGGAATTACAGTTCGATCAGCCGGCGGGAAAAGCCTTCCACCTGCCCTGAAGGGCGCGGTTGGGCAGGTGGAAGAAACCGGGCGTGACCACGATTCGGTGAGTGGGAACTTCCCTACAATGACTGTCAAAGTAAAATTGGGCTCTAGAACCAAAACTGTTGAACTCTGGGCCATGCTGGACTCGGGTTGCTCCCGTTCGCTGATGCATCCTGATGTTGTAGCTGCCCTAGAACTGCCCACGTTCCCATTGCCACGGCCCATGATCTTCACGCAATTGGATGGAACCATGGCGGGGGGGAAGGCAGTCACCCACTCTACAGGACTGGTGGCTTTACAGATGGGGACCCATTGGGAGAAATTGCCTTTTGTCATAGCTCCAGTGGGGGGCCCTTTGGTGATTTTAGCAATGCCTTGGTTTGTGCAACAAAACCCTTTCATCAACTGGTTGCACAGAACTGTAACATTTTCTGATGGATTTTATAAGGTACCTGAAAAGGACTTGTTAGAGGACATGGAGGGGGGACGGGTGGCTAACACTACAGTACAAACACTGACACCATTGGAAGGATTACCCGATCAATACCAGGATTTGGCTGATGTGTTTGGGGAGAAAGAAGCAGATCGCTTGCCCCCTCACAGGAAAACAGACTGTGCCATCGAATTTCTTCCTAATGTAAAGTTACCTCACCCAAAAATCTATCCCATGTCTCCCAAAGAGCTAACTACGCTAAGGGAATTCATTGACAAAAACCTGGCTAGGGGTTTCATTGAGCCTGCAAACTCCCCAGTGGGGCCCCCTGTTCTCTTTAGACCAAAAAAGGATGGCTCCTTGAGGCTCTGTACTGATTTCCACGGGCTCAATGTAGTCTCAATATTAAATAAATATCCTTTGCCCCTTATCAAAGATATGTTATCGCATCTGGCCAGAGGCAAAATCTTCTCAAAATTGGATCTTAGAGAAGCCTACTTTCGCATTCGCATAAGGGAAGGGGATAAGTGGAAAACAGCATTTAACTGTCCTCTTGGGGCTTTCCAATACAAAGTCCTGCCCTTTGGTCTATCGGGGCCACCTGGGGTTTTTATGCAACTTATCAATGAGGTCTTGCACGACCACCTGTTTAAGGGAGTACTGGTGTATTTGGATGATGTATTGATTTATACTGAAACCATGTCAGAACATATTCACTTGGTGCGTCAAGTGCTTACTAAATTGAGAAAAGCTGAGTTGTATGCTAAACTGTCCAAGTGTGCTTTCCATCAGTCACAAATCGATTATCTAGGATACAGGATTTCCGCTAAGGGTATTGAAATGGACCCTGCCAAGGTTGAAGCTATTGTGGCATGGGAGCCTCCACGTACTAGGAGGCAATTACAAAGTTTCCTTGGATTCGCCAATTTCTACAGGGCATTTGCCCAAAATTTTGCAGAAATCGCCCTCCCCCTTACTGAACTGTTAAAAACTAAAGATCAGGGGGATACGCGACGCTCTAAAAACCCGGGAGCGCTCCTTAAATGGACTCCAACTTGCCAACAGGCATTTGAGGCGCTCAAACAAATCTTCACTACCGAACCCATTTTGCAGCATCCAGACCCCACCAAACCTTTCGTGGTACAGGTGGATGCCTCTGATTTCTCCGTTGGGGCACTACTGCTCCAGTCAGACCAGTCTGACACCTTAAAACCCTGTGCTTACCTCTCTCGCAAGTTCACCGAAACGGAGAGACGGTGGCATGTTTGGGAAAAAGAGGCTTTTGCTGTAAAAACCGCTTTAGAAACGTGGTGCCACTTATTGGAAGGGGCTTCAAACCCTTTTGAAGTCTGGACTGACCATAAGACCTTGGAAGCATTAAGCACCAGTCGAAAACTCAGCCCCAAACAACTTCGCTGGGCTGAATTTTTCAGTCGTTTTGACTTTACCCTCAAATTCATACCAGGCAAGAAAAACTTTTTAGCTGATGCGCTCTCCCGCAGACCCCAAGATGCTGGCCCAGGGCCAACGGTACAGGGTACTGTGTGGACAGAAAAACAACTAAGTCTGGCAGCTGTTACACGCAGCCAGGCGCGAGCGCAACAATCTCAACCTCAAGCCGCTCTGCCTCCCTCCCGGTCACCACGCTTGCCAATTCCAGCAGACTTGCAACAACAGTTGCTGTTCCACCTTAAAAATGATACTTGGTTGCAAGCAAACCTACACACTGTAACTTTCACTGACAATTTTGCCTGGCGAAACGATCGTCTCTATGTGCCTGACGCTTTGCGGAAAACAATCCTCCAGCGTTGCCACGACGACAAATTGGCTGGACATTTTGGATATCTTAAAACACTTCACCTGGTCAGGCGTCAGTTCTGGTGGCCAACTTTGCTAAAGGACCTTAAGACATATGTCACTGCATGCCCTGTCTGCGCGGCTACAAAGCGCAAGGCCGGCAAGCCTCAAGGTCTCCTCCAACCAGTGGCCACCCCGTCCTTCCCATGGCAGGACATATCCATGGACTTTATTGTCGACCTGCCACCCAGTCAACGAAAAACTGTAATTTGGGTGGTAAAAGATTTCTTTTCTAAACAAGCGCATTTCATCCCATGCGCTTCTATCCCCACCGCGCAACAGCTGGCACGCCTCTTCCTCGTTCACGTGTACCGCCTTCACGGAATCCCTGCCCGTTTGGTGAGTGACAGAGGCACACAATTTACGTCACAGTTTTGGCGGGCATTTTTGAAACTGCTGGGCACCAAACAAGCCCTATCCACTGCTTGGCATCCGGAAACGGATGGCTCTACTGAAGCGGTAAATTCTACTCTTGAACAATACCTTCGAGCTTTTGTCAATTACCAACAGGACAACTGGGTGGACTTACTCCCATTTGCTGAAGTCGCTTATAACAACGCTGTGCATCAAAGCACTGGTCAAGTTCCCTTTAAAGCTGTCTTCGGGCGTGAGTTCGTTCCGATCCCTGAACTCCCGCACCCGCAACCGCTCCCAGCCTCGCTGACTGATTGGGCTCTTAAGGACTCGTGGCTCAACATTCAACAAGCTCTCAACCATGCCCAAACCACCTACAAACGCCATGCCGATGCTAAATGCTCCCACGAACCTAATTTTGCTGTGGGAGATCAAGTCTACTTATCTACAAAATTCATCAAATCGTCGCAACCGTCCAAAACACTTGGCCCTAAATTTGTGGGTCCTTTTCCCATTATAGCACAAATTAATCCTGTTACATTTAAACTGGATTTACCCCATAACCTTAAACGTTTACATCCTGTTTTCCATTGCAGATTGCTCAAGCCCTACCTGCAGTCAGACCGCTGGCATCCCCAACTGGCTCCACCACCTCCTATCATGATTGACGACCAACAGCACTTCGAGGTTGCTGACATCCTTGACTCCCGCCGCCAGCGTTCCACTTTGCAGTACCTCGTTCGCTGGAAACATTTCCCTCATCCTGAATGGGTTTCTGCTCCCAATGTCCGTTCACCCCGCCTGATTGCTCGTTTTCACTCTAACTATCCGGACAAAACGGCTCCTTAGCATTGTTTTGGGGGGGGGGGCGATATGTCATGTTCCCCGTTTCAATGTTCTGTTAACATCGTAACATTTCACATGTCAGATCGTTTTCCGTGTCTACCCGCCTTGCTCATGGCTGGGTTTTTCCATTCCTGCGCTCTGCCTTGTTTTGAAACTTTGGAATGTATGTTTGGGTTTTCATTCCTGTTCAAGGTTACTTTCCCAGGCGCGTGTAACGGATCCTAGCACCTGGGAGGGGGTGCGTGCTGACGGGTGCTTGGGGCGGGACTGAATTGAAGGCAAGGCTTTTAAGTTTGTATTTCGCGCGCTTTGGCTCATTCTCAGCTTTCTTTGTATCTGCATACTATTCCTTTAATAAATCAGTTATCTTTAAGCCCGAGCTTGTGAGACTGAGTATTTGGGATTAGGCAACCATTACACGTTACTTACTTAACCTACGGTATTTACTTAACTTACGTTACTTACTTAACTTACGTTACTTACTTAACTTACGCTATTTACTTAACTTACGTTACTTACTTAACTTACGTTACTTAACTTACGTTACTTACTTAACTTACGTTACTTAACTTACGTTACTTACTTAACTTACATTACTTACTTAACTTACGCTATTTACTTAACTTACGTTACTTACTTAACTTACGTTATTTACTTAACTTACGTTACTTACTTAACTTACGTCACTTACGTCACTTACGTCACTTACTTAACTTACGCTATTTACTTAACTTACGTTACTTAACTTACGCTATTTACTTAACTTACGTTACTTAACTTACGTTACTTACTTAACTTACGTTACTTACTTAACTTACGTCACTTACTTAACTTACGTCACTTACTTAACTTGCGCTATTTACTTAACTTACGCTGTTTACTTAACTTACGTTACTTAACTTACGCTATTTACTTAACTTATGTTAGTTACTTAACTTACGTTACTTACTTAATTTGCACTATTTACTTAACTTACGCTATTTACTTAACTTACGCTACTTACTTAACTTACGTTACTTACTTAACTTGCGCTATTAACTTACATTACTTACTTAACTTACGTTACTTAACTCACGCTATTTACTTAACTTACGCTATTTACTTAACTTACGCTATTTGCTTAACTTACGCTACTTACTTAACTTACGTTACTTACTTAACTTGCACTATTTACTTAACTTACGTTATTTACTTAACTCACGCTATTTACTTAACTTACGCTATTTACTTAACTTACGCTATTTACTTAACTTGCACTATTTACTTAACTTACGCTACTTACTTAACTTACGTTACTTACTTAACTTGCACTATTTACTTAACTTACGTTATTTACTTAACTTACGCTATTTACTTAACTTACGTTACTTACTTAACTTGCACTATTTACTTAACTTACGCTATTTACTTAACTTACGCTATTTACTTAACTTACGCTATTTACTTAACTTACGTTACTTAGCTTACGTTACTTACTTAACTTACACTATTTACTTAACTTACGTTACTTACTTAACTTACGTTACTTACTTTACTTACGCTATTTACTTAAATTACGTTACTTACTTAACTTGCGCTATTTACTTAAATTACGTTACTTACTTAACTTACGCTATTTACATAAATTACGTTACTTACTTAACTTACGCTATTTACTTAACTTACGTTACTTACTTAACTTATGTTACTTACTTTTTACGCTATTTACTTAAATTACGTTACTTACTTAACTTGCGCTATTTACTTAAATTACGTTACTTACTTAACTTGCGCTATTTACTTAAATTACGTTACTTACTTAACTTACGCGATTTACTTAAATTACGTTACTTACTTAACTTACACTATTTACTTAACTTACGTTACTTACTTAACTTACGTTACTTACTTTATTACGCTATTTACTTAAATTACGTTACTTACTTAACTTGCGCTATTTACTTAAATTACGTTACTTACTTAACTTACGCTATTTACTTAACTTACGTTACTTACTTAACTTGCACTATTTACTTAACTTACGCTATTTACTTAACTTACGTTACTTACTTAACTTGCGCTATTTACTTAACTTACGTTACTTGCTTAACTTACGCTATTTACTTAACTTACGTTACTTAACTTACGCTCTTTACTTACTTTACGCTCTTTACTTAACTTACATTACTTACTTAACTTACGTTACTTACTTAACTTACGTTACTTAACTTGCGCTATTAACTTACATTACTTACTTCACTTACGTTACTTAACTTGCGCTATTAACTTACATTACTTACTTAACTTACGTTACTTACTTAACTTACGCTATTTACTTAAATTACGTTACTTAACTTACTTTACTTACTTAACTTACACTATTTAACTTACGTTACTTACTTAACTTACGTTACTTACTTAACTTACGTTACTTAACTTACGTTACTTAACTTACGTTACTTAACTTATGTTACTTACTTAACTTACGCTATTTACTTAACTTATGTTACTTACTTAACTTACGTTACTTACTTAACTTACGTTACTTACTTAACTTATGCTATTTACTTAACTTACGTTACTTACTTAACTTACGCTATTTACTTAAATTACGTTACTTAATTTACTTTACTTACTTAACTTACGCTATTTACTTAACTTACGTTACTTACTTAACTTGCACTATTTACTTAACTTACGCTATTTACTTAACTTATGTTACTTACTTAACTAACGCTATTTACTTAACTTACGTTACTTACTTAACTTACGCTATTTACTTAACTTATGTTACTTACTTAACTTACGTTACTTAACTTACGCTATTTACTTAACTTACGTTACTTACTTAACTTGCACTATTTACTTAACTTAAGCTATTTACTTAACTTACGTTACTTACTTAACTTACGTTACTTACTTAACTTACGTTATGTCATGTTCCCCGTTTCAATGTTCTGTTAACATCGTAACGTTTCAGATGTCAGACCGTTTTCCGTGGCTACCCGCCTTGCTCATGGCTGGGTTTTTCCATTCCTGCGCTCTGCCTTGTTTTGAAACTTTGGAATGTTTGGGTTTTCATTCCTGTTCAAGGTTACTTTCCCAGGCGCGTGTAACGGATCCTAGCACCTGGGAGGGGGTGCGTGCTGACGGGTGCTTGGGGCGGGACTGAATTGAAGGCAAGGCTTTTAAGTTTGTATTTCGCGCGCTTTGGCTCATTCTCAGCTTTCTTTGTATCTGCATACTATTCCTTTAATAAATCAGTTATCTTTAAGCCCGAGCTTGTGAGACTGAGTATTTGGGATTAGGCAACCATTACACGTTACTTACTTAACCTACGGTATTTACTTAACTTACGTTACTTACTTAACTTACGTTACTTACTTAACTTACGCTATTTACTTAACTTACGTTACTTACTTAACTTACGTTACTTAACTTACGTTACTTACTTAACTTACGTTACTTAACTTACGTTACTTACTTAACTTACCTTACTTACTTAACTTACGCTATTTACTTAACTTACGTTACTTACTTAACTTACGTTATTTACTTAACTTACGTTACTTACTTAACTTACGTCACTTACGTCACTTACGTCACTTACTTAACTTACGCTATTTACTTAACTTACGTTACTTAACTTACGTTACTTACTTAACTTACGTTACTTACTTAACTTACGTCACTTACTTAACTTACGTCACTTACTTAACTTGCGCTATTTACTTAACTTACGCTATTTACTTAACTTACGTTACTTAACTTACGCTATTTACTTAACTTATGTTAGTTACTTAACTTACGTTACTTACTTAATTTGCACTATTTACTTAACTTACGCTATTTACTTAACTTATGCTATTTACTTAACTTACGCTACTTACTTAACTTACGTTACTTACTTAACTTGCGCTATTAACTTACATTACTTACTTAACTTACGTTACTTAACTCACGCTATTTACTTAACTTACGCTATTTACTTAACTTACGCTATTTACTTAACTTACGCTACTTACTTAACTTACGTTACTTACTTAACTTGCACTATTAACTTACGTTATTTACTTAACTCACGCTATTTACTTAACTTACGCTATTTACTTAACTTACGCTATTAACTTAACTTGCACTATTTACTTAACTTACGCTATTTACTTAACTTACGCTATTTACTTAACTTACGCTACTTACTTAACTTACGTTACTTACTTAACTTGCACTATTTACTTAACTTACGTTATTTACTTAACTCACGCTATTTACTTAACTTACGCTATTTACTTAACTTACGTTACTTACTTAACTTGCACTATTTACTTAACTTACGCTATTTACTTAACTTACGCTATTTACTTAACTTACGCTATTTACTTAACTTACGTTACTTAGCTTACGTTACTTACTTAACTTACACTATTTACTTAACTTACGTTACTTACTTAACTTACGTTATGTCATGTTCCCCGTTTCAATGTTCTGTTAACATCGTAACGTTTCACATGTCAGACCGTTTTCCGTGTCTACCCGCCTTGCTCATGGCTGGGTTTTTCCATTCCTGCGCTCTGCCTTGTTTTGAAACTTTGGAATGTATGTTTGGGTTTTCATTCCTGTTCAAGGTTACTTTCCCAGGCACGTGTAACGGATCCTAGCACCTGGGAGGGGGTGCGTGCTGACGGGTGCTTGGGGCGGGACTGAATTGAAGGCAAGGCTTTTAAGTTTGTATTTCGCGTGCTTTGGCTCATTCTCAGCTTTCTTTCTATCGGCATACTATTCCTTTAATAAATCAGTTATCTTTAAGCCCGAGCTTGTGAGACTGAGTATTTGGGATTAGGCAACCATTACATAAAGCTGAGAATCATTTATATCAGTTCCGCTAGCCCCATTCAAAGTTTGGGTAAAGAGGAGCGCTAGCGATGATGGAACCTCTGCTTCGCGAAGAAGGGAGCGAAGAAGAGCCGGACTCGACGAAGACTCTGCTAGCCCCGACTTCGAGAGCGCAAAGGGCAGCACGTCGGGAGAGGCGAGAGGTCCAATTAGATGAGCTATTGTTGGCGGTGCAGGGTGCCACAGGGGGTGAACCCCAACTTGAAATGGAAGCAGCACCGGGGAGGGGATCTCCACAACCATCCTGGGAACCCGAAATCCCCTTATCACCGAGGGTGGTAGTAACCAATAGACCCTTGGAAGAGCCTGTCACCCCTGCCCGCATGAAAGCAATAGAGGATAAAATGGAGATGATAGTGACCCTATTAAAGGATATCCCCAGGGGCCCGGGGTCCCTACAGGAAGACTGGGAAGAAGACCCCTCCCAGCTGGCTTTCCCAAGACAGAGGTCCCTATCATCATTCCGGGGAAGAAGAAAGACTCGGGCTCCCCGTCAATTGGGAGGAAGGGAGCTGAGGGCATCCAGAGATCGACCACCACCGGGGGCTCGAAGGACGCTGTTGTTTGCAGAGCCACCACAGCCGGTGGAGCCAGTAAGAACCTTTCCACCCTTTGGGGTGAAGTTCGATGGGGACCCTACCACGCTCTCCTTCTTCATCACCAATGCTAGACATTATATGGAGGACTGGGGGCGAAGCTTTCGGTCAGAACAGGGCAAGATTAATTTCATTGCCAACAAGCTGAAGGGGAGGGCGGCCGATTGGTATGTACAGCTGTGCCAAGCGGAGGCCACGGAATTAGAGGACTTTGATGAGTTTCTGTGGTCCCTTAAACAACACTTTGAAGACCCATTGGCTCAAGAGAGAGCGAAAAGCTCCCTGAGAAAACTTTATCAGGGAACCCTCTCTGTCGCAGACTATGCTTTGGAATTTAAAGCCCTGGCAGGAAAGGTAGAGGACTGGTCCCAATCAACCTTGGTAGAGATGTTCAAGCAAGGGCTGGAGACGGAAAACCTCCGTTGGGCTTTGTGTAGGGACGATCCTAAAACTTTGTACGGCTGGATTCAGTTGGCGGGCAGTGCGGAAAGCGCTCTGCAAATGTATGCCCATAGTAAGGAACTGAGACAAGCTCGAATCGCGAAGGGAGCATGTCCAACGGGATATTCGAGTCACCCTAAACCAAAAGCCTGGGAGGAAGAGAGGGAACGACGATTTGCGAAAGGCCAGTGCTTGAGATGCGGGAAAGATGGGCATCGTGCCACTTCGTGCCCAAGACGCCGAGCAGAAGAACGGCCAGGAAAAGTGCCAGGAAAATCGCCATCCCTCCCACGTAAGATGAAGGCTGCATGTGCCGAACTCGACCCTCCAGACCTCCCATTCGGGGAAGAGGAAGAGGAATTACAGTTCGATCAGCCGGCGGGAAAAGCCTTCCACCTGCCCTGAAGGGCGCGGTTGGGCAGGTGGAAGAAACCGGGCGCGACCACGATTCGGTGAGTGGGAACTTCCCTACAATGACTGTCAAAGTAAAATTGGGCTCTAGAACCAAAACTGTTGAACTCTGGGCCATGCTGGACTCGGGTTGCTCCCGTTCGCTGATGCATCCTGATGTTGTAGCTGCCCTAGAACTGCCCACGTTCCCATTGCCACGGCCCATGATCTTCACGCAATTGGATGGAACCATGGCGGGGGGGAAGGCAGTCACCCACTCTACAGGACTGGTGGCTTTACAGATGGGGACCCATTGGGAGAAATTGCCTTTTGTCATAGCTCCAGTGGGGGGCCCTTTGGTGATTTTAGCAATGCCTTGGTTTGTGCAACAAAACCCTTTCATCAACTGGTTGCACAGAACTGTAACATTTTCTGATGGATTTTATAAGGTACCTGGAAAGGACTTGTTAGAGGACATGGAGGGAGGACGGGTGGCTAACACTACAGTACAAACACTGACACCGTTGGAAGGATTACCCGATCAATACCAGGATTTGGCTGATGTGTTTGGGAAGAAAGAAGAGATCGCTTGCCCCCTCACAGGAAAACAGACTGTGCCATCGAATTTCTCCCTAATGTAAAGTTACCTCACCCAAAAATCTATCCCATGTCTCCCAAAGAGCTAACTACGCTAAGGGAATTCATTGACAAAAACCTGGCTAGGGGTTTCATTGAGCCTGCAAACTCCCCGGTGGGGGCCCCTGTTCTCTTTAGACCAAAAAAGGATGGCTCCTTGAGGCTCTGTACCGATTTCCGCGGGCTCAATGCAGTCTCAATATTAAATAAATATCCTTTGCCCCTTATCAAAGATATGTTATCACATCTGGCCAGAGGCAAAATCTTCTCAAAATTGGATCTTAGAGAAGCCTACTTTCGCATTCGCATAAGGGAAGGGGATGAGTGGAAAACAGCGTGTAACTGTCCTCTTGGGGCTTTCCAATACAAAGTCCTGCCCTTTGGTCTATCGGGGGCACCTGGGGTTTTTATGAAACTAATCAATGAGGTCTTGCACGACCACCTGTTTAAAGGAGTACTGGTGTATTTGGATGATGTATTGATTTATACTGAAACCATGTCAGAACATATTCACTTGGTGCGTCAAGTGCTTACTAAATTGAGAAAAGCTGAGTTGTATGCTAAACTGTCCAAGTGTGCTTTCCATCAGTCACAAATCGATTATCTAGGATATAGGATTTCCGCTAAGGGTATTGAAATGGACCCTGCCAAGGTTGAAGCTATTGTGGCATGGGAGCCTCCACGTACTAGGAGGCAATTACAAAGTTTCCTTGGATTCGCCAATTTCTACAGGGCATTTGCCCAAAATTTTGCAGAAATCGCCCTCCCCCTTACTGAACTGTTAAAAACTAAAGCTCAGGGGGATACGCAATGCTCTAAAAACCCGGGAGCGCTCCTTAAATGGACTCCAACTTGCCAACAGGCATTTGAGGCGCTCAAACAAATCTTCACTACCGAACCCATTTTGCAGCATCCAGACCCCACCAAACCTTTCGTGGTACAGGTGGATGCCTCTGATTTCTCCGTTGGGGCACTACTGCTCCAGTCAGACCAGTCTGACACCTTAAAACCCTGTGCTTACCTCTCTCGCAAGTTCACCGAAACGGAGAGACGGTGGCATGTTTGGGAAAAAGAGGCTTTTGCTGTAAAAACCGCTTTAGAAACGTGGCGCCACTTATTGGAAGGGGCTTCAAACCCTTTTGAAGTCTGGACTGACCATAAGAACTTGGAAGCATTAAGCACCAGTCGAAAACTCAGCCCCAAACAACTTCGCTGGACTGAATTTTTCAGTCGTTTTGACTTTACCCTCAAATTCATACCAGGCAAGAAAAACTTTTTAGCTGATGCGCTCTCCCGCAGACCCCAAGATGCTGGCCCAGGGCCAACGGTACAGGGTACTGTGTGGACAGAAAAACAACTAAGTCTGGCAGCTGCTACACGCAGCCAGGCGCGAGCGCAACAATCTCAACCTCAAGCCGCTCTGCCTCCCTCCAGGTCACCGCGCTTGCCAATTCCAGCAGACTTGCAACAACAGTTGCTGTTCCACCTTAAAAATGATACTTGGTTGTAAGCAAACCTACACACTGTAACTTTCACTGACAATTTTGCCTGGCGAAACGATCGTCTCTATGTGCCTGACGCTTTGCGGAAAACAATCCTCCAGCGTTGCCACGACGACAAATTGGCTGGACATTTTGGATATCTTAAAACACTTCACCTGGTCAGGCGTCAGTTCTGGTGGCCAACTTTGCTAAAGGACCTTAAGACATATGTCACTGCATGCCCTGTCTGCGCGGCTACAAAGCGCAAGGCCGGCAAGCCTCAAGGTCTCCTCCAACCAGTGGCCACCCCGTCCTTCCCATGGCAGGACATATCCATGGACTTTATTGTCGACCTGCCACCCAGTCAACGAAAAACTGTAATTTGGGTGGTAAAAGATTTCTTTTCTAAACAAGCGCATTTCATCCCATGCGCTTCTATCCCCACCGCGCAACAGCTGGCACGCCTCTTCCTCGTTCACGTGTACCGCCTTCACGGAATCCCTGCCCGTTTGGTGAGTGACAGAGGCACACAATTTACGTCACAGTTTTGGCGGGCATTTTTGAAACTGCTGGGCACCAAACAAGCCCTATCCACTGCTTGGCATCCGGAAACGGATGGCTTTACTGAAGCGGTAAATTCTACTCTTGAACAATACCTTCGAGCTTTTGTCAATTACCAACAGGACAACTGGGTGGACTTACTCCCATTTGCTGAAGTCGCTTATAACAACGCTGTGCATCAAAGCACTGGTCAAGTTCCCTTTAAAGCTGTCTTCGGGCGTGAGTTCGTTCCGATCCCTGAACTCCCGCACCCGCAACCGCTCCCAGCCTCGCTGACTGATTGGGCTCTTAAGGACTCGTGGCTCAACATTCAACAAGCTCTCAACCATGCCCAAACCACCTACAAACGCCATGCCGATGCTAAATGCTCCCACGAACCTAATTTTGCTGTGGGAGATCAAGTCTACTTATCTACAAAATTCATCAAATCGTCGCAACCGTCCAAAACACTTGGCCCTAAATTTGTGGGTCCTTTTCCCATTATAGCACAAATTAATCCTGTTACATTTAAACTGGATTTACCCCATAACCTTAAACGTTTACATCCTGTTTTCCATTGCAGATTGCTCAAGCCCTACCTGCAGTCAGACCGCTGGCATCCCCAACTGGCTCCACCACCTCCTATCATGATTGACGACCAACAGCACTTCGAGGTTGCTGACATCCTTGACTCCCGCCGCCAGCGTTCCACTTTGCAGTACCTCGTTCGCTGGAAACATTTCCCTCATCCTGAATGGGTTTCTGCTCCCAATGTCCGTTCACCCCGCCTGATTGCTCGTTTTCACTCTAACTATCCGGACAAAACGGCTCCTTAGCATTGTTTTGGGGGGGGGGCGATATGTCATGTTCCCCGTTTCAATGTTCTGTTAACATCGTAACATTTCACATGTCAGACCGTTTTCCGTGTCTACCCGCCTTGCTCATGGCTGGGTTTTTCCATTCCTGCGCTCTGCCTTGTTTTGAAACTTTGGAATGTATGTTTGGGTTTTCATTCCTGTTCAAGGTTACTTTCCCAGGCGCGTGTAACGGATCCTAGCACCTGGGAGGGGGTGCGTGCTGACGGGTGCTTGGGGCGGGACTGAATTGAAGGCAAGGCTTTTAAGTTTGTATTTCGCGCGCTTTGGCTCATTCTCAGCTTTCTTTGTATCTGCATACTATTCCTTTAATAAATCAGTTATCTTTAAGCCCGAGCTTGTGAGACTGAGTATTTGGGATTAGGCAACCATTACACGTTACTTACTTAACCTACGGTATTTACTTAACTTACGTTACTTACTTAACTTACGTTACTTACTTAACTTACGCTATTTACTTAACTTACGTTACTTACTTAACTTACGTTACTTAACTTACGTTACTTACTTAACTTACGTTACTTAACTTACGTTACTTAACTTACGTTACTTACTTAACTTACGCTATTTACTTAACTTACGTTACTTACTTAACTTACGTTATTTACTTAACTTACGTTACTTACTTAACTTACGTCACTTACGTCACTTACGTCACTTACTTAACTTACGCTATTTACTTAACTTACGTTACTTAACTTACGCTATTTACTTAACTTACGTTACTTAACTTACGTTACTTACTTAACTTACGTTACTTACTTAACTTACGTCACTTACTTAACTTACGTCACTTACTTAACTTGCGCTATTTACTTAACTTACGCTATTTACTTAACTTACGTTACTTAACTTACGCTATTTACTTAACTTATGTTAGTTACTTAACTTACGTTACTTACTTAATTTGCACTATTTACTTAACTTACGCTATTTACTTAACTTATGCTATTTACTTAACTTACGCTACTTACTTAACTTACGTTACTTACTTAACTTGCGCTATTAACTTACATTACTTACTTAACTTACGTTACTTAACTCACGCTATTTACTTAACTTACACTATTTACTTAACTTACGCTATTTACTTAACTTACGCTACTTACTTAACTTACGCTATTTACTTAACTTGCACTATTTACTTAACTTACGCTATTTACTTAACTTACGCTATTTACTTAACTTACGCTACTTACTTAACTTACGTTACTTACTTAACTTGCACTATTTACTTAACTTACGTTATTTACTTAACTCACGCTATTTACTTAACTTACGCTATTTACTTAACTTACGTTACTTACTTAACTTGCACTATTTACTTAACTTACGCTATTTACTTAACTTACGCTATTTACTTAACTTACGCTATTTACTTAACTTACGTTACTTAGCTTACGTTACTTACTTAACTTACACTATTTACTTAACTTACGTTACTTACTTAACTTACGTTACTTACTTTACTTACGCTATTTACTTAAATTACGTTACTTACTTAACTTGCGCTATTTACTTAAATTACGTTACTTACTTAACTTACGCTATTTACATAAATTACGTTACTTACTTAACTTACGCTATTTACTTAACTTACGTTACTTACTTAACTTATGTTACTTACTTTTTACGCTATTTACTTAAATTACGTTACTTACTTAACTTGCGCTATTTACTTAAATTACGTTACTTACTTAACTTGCGCTATTTACTTAAATTACGTTACTTACTTAACTTACGCGATTTACTTAACTTACGTTACTTACTTAACTTACGTTACTTACTTTACTTACGCTATTTACTTAAATTACGTTACTTACTTAACTTGCGCTATTTACTTAAATTACGTTACTTACTTAACTTGCGCTATTTACTTAAATTACGTTACTTACTTAACTTACGCTATTTACTTAACTTACGTTACTTACTTAACTTGCACTATTTACTTAACTTACGCTATTTACTTAAATTACGTTACTTAACTTACACTATTTACTTAACTTACGTTACTTACTTAACTTACGTTACTTACTTAACTTACGCTATTTACTTAAATTACGTTACTTACTTAACTTGCACTATTTACTTAACTTACGCTATTTACTTAACTTACGTTACTTACTTTACTTACGCTATTTACTTAAATTACGTTACTTACTTAACTTACGCTATTTACTTAACTTACGTTACTTACTTAACTTACGTTATGTCATGTTCCCCGTTTCAATGTTCTGTTAACATCGTAACGTTTCACATGTCAGACCGTTTTCCGTGTCTACCCGCCTTGCTCATGGCTGGGTTTTTCCATTCCTGCGCTCTGCCTTGTTTTGAAACTTTGGAATGTATGTTTGGGTTTTCATTCCTGTTCAAGGTTACTTTCCCAGGCACGTGTAACGGATCCTAGCACCTGGGAGGGGGTGCGTGCTGACGGGTGCTTGGGGTGGGACTGAATTGAAGGCAAGGCTTTTAAGTTTGTATTTCGCGTGCTTTGGCTCATTCTCAGCTTTCTTTCTATCGGCATACTATTCCTTTAATAAATCAGTTATCTTTAAGCCCGAGCTTGTGAGACTGAGTATTTGGGATTAGGCAACCATTACATAAAGCTGAGAATCATTTATATCAGTTCCGCTAGCCCCATTCAAAGTTTGGGTAAAGAGGAGCGCTAGCGATGATGGAACCTCTGCTTCGCGAAGAAGGGAGCGAAGAAGAGCCGGACTCGACGAAGACTCTGCTAGCCCCGACTTCGAGAGCGCAAAGGGCAGCACGTCGGGAGAGGCGAGAGGTCCAATTAGATGAGCTATTGTTGGTGGTGCAGGGTGCCACAGGGGGTGAACCCCAACTTGAAATGGAAGCAGCACCGGGGAGGGGATCTCCACAACCATCCTGGGAACCCGAAATCCCCTTATCACCGAGGGTGGTAGTAACCAATAGACCCTTGGAAGAGCCTGTCACCCCTGCCCGCATGAAAGCAATAGAGGATAAAATGGAGATGATAGTGACCCTATTAAAGGATATCCCCAGGGGCCCGGGGTCCCTACAGGAAGACTGGGAAGAAGACCCCTCCCAGCTGGCTTTCCCAAGACAGAGGTCCCTATCATCATTCCGGGGAAGAAGAAAGACTCGGGCTCCCCGTCAATTGGGAGGAAGGGAGCTGAGGGCATCCAGAGATCGACCACCACCGGGGGCTCGAAGGACGCTGTTGTTTGCAGAGCCACCACAGCCGGTGGAGCCAGTAAGAACCTTTCCACCCTTTGGGGTGAAGTTCGATGGGGACCCTACCACGCTCTCCTTCTTCATCACCAATGCTAGACATTATATGGAGGACTGGGGGCGAAGCTTTCGGTCAGAACAGGGCAAGATTAATTTCATTGCCAACAAGCTGAAGGGGAGGGCGGCCGATTGGTATGTACAGCTGTGCCAAGCGGAGGCCACGGAATTAGAGGACTTTGATGAGTTTCTGTGGTCCCTTAAACAACACTTTGAAGACCCATTGGCTCAAGAGAGAGCAAAAAGCTCCCTGAGAAAACTTTATCAGGGAACCCTCTCTGTCGCAGACTATGCTTTGGAATTTAAAGCCCTGGCAGGAAAGGTAGAGGACTGGTCCCAATCAACCTTGGTAGAGATGTTCAAGCAAGGGCTGGAGACGGAAAACCTCCGTTGGGCTTTGTGTAGGGACGATCCTAAAACTTTGTACGGCTGGATTCAGTTGGCGGGCAGTGCGGAAAGCGCTCTGCAAATGTATGCCCATAGTAAGGAACTGAGACAAGCTCGAATCGCGAAGGGAGCATGTCCAACGGGATATTCGAGTCGCCCTAAACCAAAAGCCTGGGAGGAAGAGAGGGAACGACGATTTGCGAAAGGCCAGTGCTTGAGATGCGGGAAAGATGGGCATCGTGCCACTTCGTGCCCAAGACGCCGAGCAGAAGAACGGCCAGGAAAAGTGCCAGGAAAATCGCCATCCCTCCCACGTAAGATGAAGGCTGCATGTGCCGAACTCGACCCTCCAGACCTCCCATTCGGGGAAGAGGAAGAGGAATTACAGTTCGATCAGCCGGCGGGAAAAGCCTTCCACCTGCCCTGAAGGGCGCGGTTGGGCAGGTGGAAGAAACCGGGCGCGACCACGATTCGGTGAGTGGGAACTTCCCTACAATGACTGTCAAAGTAAAATTGGGCTCTAGAACCAAAACTGTTGAACTCTGGGCCATGCTGGACTCGGGTTGCTCCCGTTCGCTGATGCATCCTGATGTTGTAGCTGCCCTAGAACTGCCCACGTTCCCATTGCCACGGCCCATGATCTTCACGCAATTGGATGGAACCATGGCGGGGGGGAAGGCAGTCACCCACTCTACAGGACTGGTGGCTTTACAGATGGGGACCCATTGGGAGAAATTGCCTTTTGTCATAGCTCCAGTGGGGGGCCCTTTGGTGATTTTAGCAATGCCTTGGTTTGTGCAACAAAACCCTTTCATCAACTGGTTGCACAGAACTGTAACATTTTCTGATGGATTTTATAAGGTACCTGGAAAGGACTTGTTAGAGGACATGGAGGGAGGACGGGTGGCTAACACTACAGTACAAACACTGACACCGTTGGAAGGATTACCCGATCAATACCAGGATTTGGCTGATGTGTTTGGGAAGAAAGAAGAGATCGCTTGCCCCCTCACAGGAAAACAGACTGTGCCATCGAATTTCTCCCTAATGTAAAGTTACCTCACCCAAAAATCTATCCCATGTCTCCCAAAGAGCTAACTACGCTAAGGGAATTCATTGACAAAAACCTGGCTAGGGGTTTCATTGAGCCTGCAAACTCCCCGGTGGGGGCCCCTGTTCTCTTTAGACCAAAAAAGGATGGCTCCTTGAGGCTCTGTACCGATTTCCGCGGGCTCAATGCAGTCTCAATATTAAATAAATATCCTTTGCCCCTTATCAAAGATATGTTATCACATCTGGCCAGAGGCAAAATCTTCTCAAAATTGGATCTTAGAGAAGCCTACTTTCGCATTCGCATAAGGGAAGGGGATGAGTGGAAAACAGCGTGTAACTGTCCTCTTGGGGCTTTCCAATACAAAGTCCTGCCCTTTGGTCTATCGGGGGCACCTGGGGTTTTTATGAAACTAATCAATGAGGTCTTGCACGACCACCTGTTTAAAGGAGTACTGGTGTATTTGGATGATGTATTGATTTATACTGAAACCATGTCAGAACATATTCACTTGGTGCGTCAAGTGCTTACTAAATTGAGAAAAGCTGAGTTGTATGCTAAACTGTCCAAGTGTGCTTTCCATCAGTCACAAATCGATTATCTAGGATATAGGATTTCCGCTAAGGGTATTGAAATGGACCCTGCCAAGGTTGAAGCTATTGTGGCATGGGAGCCTCCACGTACTAGGAGGCAATTACAAAGTTTCCTTGGATTCGCCAATTTCTACAGGGCATTTGCCCAAAATTTTGCAGAAATCGCCCTCCCCCTTACTGAACTGTTAAAAACTAAAGCTCAGGGGGATACGCAATGCTCTAAAAACCCGGGAGCGCTCCTTAAATGGACTCCAACTTGCCAACAGGCATTTGAGGCGCTCAAACAAATCTTCACTACCGAACCCATTTTGCAGCATCCAGACCCCACCAAACCTTTCGTGGTACAGGTGGATGCCTCTGATTTCTCCGTTGGGGCACTACTGCTCCAGTCAGACCAGTCTGACACCTTAAAACCCTGTGCTTACCTCTCTCGCAAGTTCACCGAAACGGAGAGACGGTGGCATGTTTGGGAAAAAGAGGCTTTTGCTGTAAAAACCGCTTTAGAAACGTGGCGCCACTTATTGGAAGGGGCTTCAAACCCTTTTGAAGTCTGGACTGACCATAAGACCTTGGAAGCATTAAGCACCAGTCGAAAACTCAGCCCCAAACAACTTCGCTGGGCTGAATTTTTCAGTCGTTTTGACTTTACCCTCAAATTCATACCAGGCAAGAAAAACTTTTTAGCTGATGCGCTCTCCCGCAGACCCCAAGATGCTGGCCCAGGGCCAACGGTACAGGGTACTGTGTGGACAGAAAAACAACTAAGTCTGGCAGCTGCTACACGCAGCCAGGCGCGAGCGCAACAATCTCAACCTCAAGCCGCTCTGCCTCCCTCCAGGTCACCGCGCTTGCCAATTCCAGCAGACTTGCAACAACAGTTGCTGTTCCACCTTAAAAATGATACTTGGTTGTAAGCAAACCTACACACTGTAACTTTCACTGACAATTTTGCCTGGCGAAACGATCGTCTCTATGTGCCTGACGCTTTGCGGAAAACAATCCTCCAGCGTTGCCACGACGACAAATTGGCTGGACATTTTGGATATCTTAAAACACTTCACCTGGTCAGGCGTCAGTTCTGGTGGCCAACTTTGCTAAAGGACCTTAAGGCATATGTCACTGCATGCCCTGTCTGCGTGGCTACAAAGCGCAAGACCGGCAAGCCTCAAGGTCTTCTCCAACCGGTGGCCATCCCATCCTTCCCATGGCAGGACATATCCATGGACTTTATTGTCGACCTGCCACCCAGTCAACGAAAAACTGTAATTTGGGTGGTAAAAGATTTCTTTTCTAAACAAGCGCATTTCATCCCATGCGCTTCTATCCCCACCGCGCAACAGCTGGCACGCCTCTTCCTCGTTCACGTGTACCGCCTTCACGGAATCCCCGCCCGTTTGGTGAGTGACAGAGGCACACAATTTACGTCACAGTTTTGGCGGGCATTTTTGAAACTGCTGGGCACCAAACAAGCCCTATCCACTGCTTGGCATCCAGAAACGGATGGCTCTACTGAAGCGGTAAATTCTACTCTTGAACAATACCTTCGAGCTTTTGTCAATTACCAACAGGACAACTGGGTGGACTTACTCCCATTTGCTGAAGTCGCTTATAACAACGCTGTGCATCAAAGCACTGGTCAAGTTCCCTTTAAAGCTGTCTTCGGGCGTGAGTTCGTTCCGATCCCTGAACTCCCGCACCCGCAACCGCTCCCAGCCTCGCTGACTGACTGGGCTGACACTCTTAAGGACTCGTGGCTCAACATTCAACAAGCTCTCAACCATGCCCAAACCACCTACAAACGCCATGCCGATGCTAAACGCTCCCGCGAACCTAATTTTGCTGTGGGAGATCAAGTCTACTTATCTACAAAATTCATCAAATCGTCGCAACCGTCCAAAACACTTGGCCCTAAATTTGTGGGTCCTTTTCCAATTATAGCACAAATTAATCCTGTTACATTTAAACTGGATTTACCCCATAACCTTAAACGTTTACATCCTGTTTTCCATTGCAGCTTGCTCAAGCCCTACCTGCAGTCAGACCGCTGGCATCCCCAACTGGCTCCACCACCTCCTATCATGATTGACGACCAACAGCACTTCGAGGTTGCTGACATCCTTGACTCCCGCCGCCAGCGTTCCACTTTGCAGTACCTCGTTCGCTGGAAACATTTCCCTCATCCTGAATGGGTTTCTGCTCCCGATGTCCGTTCACCCCGCCTGATTGCTCGTTTTCACTCTAACTATCCGGACAAAACGGCTCCTTAGCATTGTTTTGGGGGGGGGGGCGATATGTCATGTTCCCCGTTTCAATGTTCTGTTAACATCGTAACATTTCACATGTCAGATCGTTTTCCGTGTCTACCCGCCTTGCTCATGGCTGGGTTTTTCCATTCCTGCGCTCTGCCTTGTTTTGAAACTTTGGAATGTATGTTTGGGTTTTCATTCCTGTTCAAGGTTACTTTCCCAGGCGCGTGTAACGGATCCTAGCACCTGGGAGGGGGTGCGTGCTGACGGGTGCTTGGGGCGGGACTGAATTGAAGGCAAGGCTTTTAAGTTTGTATTTCGCGCGCTTTGGCTCATTCTCAGCTTTCTTTGTATCTGCATACTATTCCTTTAATAAATCAGTTATCTTTAAGCCCGAGCTTGTGAGACTGAGTATTTGGGATTAGGCAACCATTACACGTTACTTACTTAACCTACGGTATTTACTTAACTTACGTTACTTACTTAACTTACGTTACTTACTTAACTTACGCTATTTACTTAACTTACGTTACTTATTGTCAGGACACTTATTAAACTTACGTTACTTACTTAACTTACGTTACTTACTTAACTTACGTTACTTACTTAACTTGCGCTATTAACTTACATTACTTACTTAACTTACGTTACTTACTTAACTTACGCTATTTACTTAACTTACGTTACTTACTTAACTTACGCTACTTACTTAACTTACGCTACTTACTTAACTTACTTTACTTACGTTACTTAACTTACGCTATTTACTTAACTTACGTTACTTACTTAACTTATGCTATTTACTTAACTTACGTTACTTACTTAACTTATGCTATTTACTTAAATTACGTTACTTACTTAACTTACGCTATTTCCTTAACTTACGTTACTTACTTAACTTACGCTATTTCCTTAACTTACGTTACTTACTTAACTTACGTTACTTACTTAACTTACGTTACTTACTTAACTTACGCTATTTACTTGACTTGCGTTACTTACTTAACTTACGTTACTTACTTAACTTACGTTACTTAACTTGCGCTATTTACTTAACTTACGTTACTTACTTAACTTATGCTATTTACTTAACTTACGTTACTTACTTAACTTACGCTCTTTACTTACTTTACGCTATTTACTTAACTTACGTTACTTACTTAACTTACGCTCTTTACTTACTTTACGCTATTTACTTAACTTACGTTACTTACTTAACTTACTCAAAAAATATGAAGTTGTCATTGTCTTGGGGTCTTATAAAACCAGTCCCGGCCCTCCCTATCTCTTGGTTAAATAGAAACACATTTTCTTTGGCAAGAAGTAAGTCGTAGGCTGCAGATCAAATAAATCAGAACTCTTCTTTCCCTATTTAAAAAAATATCCCAGCAATTAAGCCTTGATGGAAGTTTGTCAGCAATTAATTGTATTCTCAGCATACTATTTGGCTAAGCTATTTATAAGCTAAATACTTAAAAGGTAGTTCTCCACCAACGTTCTGTTTAGTTTTTGAAATCTACCTTAACGCCACCTCGGATTCACATTCCCAAAAGAAAAATGAACTCTATTGTTCCACCTTTCCTTCCTCTGCCCAAGTTGTTTTTCAAATATTGCCTTCAGAAGAGTTTGTCTTTTATTTATATGGCGGAAGTGAAACTGGAGATCTAAACCTTTTTCTTTTAGAAGGAAGAAAAAGAGCAACTTTTATTTTCCACGTTTTTCCAAAGGTATAACTATCAGGGATCCTCCAGAAGGAATAACGATATAGACGTTCAGTCAAAAATAAACAAACAAACAAACAAACCTGAGATAATTGGATCAATTTCCAGAGAGAAATGTCAGATGTAGGTAAACTGTCTTTACAGATGAGAGATGCAAGCATTTTCTTGACTTTTTTAGAAGCAGCTTGCCCATGTTTCATCACCACTTCAAGACTCACAGTGCAGTATTTCTCCCCTGTGGCCTTCTGCCTCAAATCAGAAGATTACACCGTTTGTCTATAAGCAGCAACCCACTGCCCCTCGAAGTAGTGAAGTTACCCTTCCCCTGTTAAATGGGGGAAACCAAGGGAGATGAGAATTCTGTCCCCATAAGTCTTTCTGAGTCCCCTTTCACAGGGGCACAAACAATTCTGAAAAAGAAATGAGGTGATCCTATTGATCCAGTGACCCTTGGTAGCCACTCACAACCGAGGTGGCTAGATTTGCCCAGAGTCTTATTAGCCAAATTCACTGAAAGGTTAAAAAAAAAAAAAAAAGGGTTAGCTTACAGAATCTTGGAAATTGGGTAGATATAATTTAGCTTTTTTTTTTTTCTGCTGTTCAATCATGTCCAATTCTTGGAGACTGCCTGGAAAGTTCCTGCAGTTTTCTTGGCAAGTTTTTTCAGAAGTGGTTTGCCCTTGCCTGCCTCCCAGGGCTGAGAGGGAGTGACTGGCCCAAAGTCACCCTGCTGGCTTTGTGCCTAGGGTGGGACTAGAACAAACGGCCTCCCGATTTCTAGCCTGGTGCCTTCACCACCACACCAAACTGGCTCAATTTAGCATTACATGGGCAAAATCATCGGTAAGTTTGTTAAAGTGGAAATTCTTTGATCCCCTTGCTGACTCTTGAAGCTTCCCTAATAATGGGAAGAATATCACCTGTTCCAGCTCTGCTCAGTGACTCTGGAAATGGAGCAGAATATAGGCCATAAGTTCAGGTGAAGAGTCGGTTGCAAGGCTTCCACTGAGATCACTGTGTTCCTGCATGGCAGTGTAATCGAGTTCTCTCTCTCTCTCTCTCTCTCTCTCTCTCTTTTTTTGTCTTTTCTTCATTGCTAAAACAACCCTTCTAACAGGATGTAGAAGATCTATCCTCTCAATCTGGACTTCATCATCATTATTTATTTTTATTTATTTCACGTATTTCTGCCCCGCCCATCTCACAAACAACTCTGAGTGGTTTACAATTCAGTTAAAATAGCAAGAGATTAAAATCACAGAAACAAGTGGACCATAAAAATATGAAGTATAAAATATAGAAAGTATTTAAAATTTATATAAAATATAAATTCCCTGGGGCCACATAACGGTGCCAACCACCCCCTTGATTGGCTATCCCCCCTCCCACCCAAAGTGAGGTAGCAAAGCCAAGTTTTCACTCCCTTTCAGAAGGCTGGGAGAGTGGGGGCCCACCTCACCTCTGGGGGAAGAGTGTTCCACAGGCGGGGGCCACGGCAGAGAAGGCCCTCTTCCTGGGCCCTGCCAATCAAGAGTCTCTCATGGACGGTGTCTGTAACATGCCTTCTCTGCCTGACCAGGTGGGACGGGTCGATGCAATAGGGGTGAGGCTGTCCCTCAGGTAACCTGGACCCATGCCATGTAGGGCTTTTAAAGGTGATAACCAACACCTTGAATTGGACCCAGAAGCAAACTGGCACCCAGTGCAGCTCGCATAGCAAAGGTGTTAGATGCGCCCTTCTGGGGGCATCACAAATACCCCACGCGGCTGCATTCTGGACCAGCTGAAGCTTCCAGATACTTTTCAAGCGTAGCCGCATGTACAGCGTGTTGCAATAGTCGTTGGTACCATTCTTATCATTATTATTAAAAGTAATATAAAACATGAAACATGAAAGACACATAAATAAAAGAGTAAAATACAAGTAGGGGGTCTAAAACGCCATGCAGATTAGTTTTTCAAAATAACTTTAGTTACTTATAAAGTTATGCCATATGTCATAACTCAATCTGGACTACTGTACCACCCTTTAATGCCCAATTTTTCTAGGCCAGGCCTCTCATTGGCATCACTTTAGGATGCTGAAATTATTAACATCCCCTTGCTCTAAAACACTGGCTGCCCATCACTACCAAATGTTGTTCTTCTGCCAGTCCAACGCTGATGGCAATCTCAATTGTCTTCTCAGTTCACAACAATGGCAAGTAAACAGAATAAGGTTCCTTCCTGGATCCTGCCTTAGAAACATTTCAACATCCATGCCAAATATAGAAAAGCACAGAGATATGCTGAAAATGAGTTACTACAGAGAAAATTGGATGGGGAGAGGGGCTAGACCATTCAAAACAGCAACACGTATTTTTTTTTTCATTCTGCCATATTCTCTGTGATGCTTAAAATACCTTACTCAAATCATGCTTACTAAGTACAGGAGATGTACTATAAATACTGAGTGACTTAATAAAAATGTACATACCTTCTCTCAAAGGAGAGAAAATCCAATAGTTTCCAAACCTGCATTTTTTAAAAATAAGTATAATTCATTCTCTATACGTAATGCAGTGTATTAGCCAATCTCACATTTCCTCAGAGAGAGGCTATTATCTCTCTAAATTGACAGCAAGAGCTCTGAAGAAAGTCTGGTATAAGGAGAACGATGACTCAGAATTTCCTTTTAATTTAGATTACGATATACTGTGTTACTACGATTATTTGTATTCAGTTTCATTTAGAGCAATTTTTAACCCAGTTGTTCTCTCTGCCACTCCAAAACCTACCTCAGCAGTGATCTAATCTGAACCAACATCATAACATGCTTTTCATATGCAACGGTTTAAAATTGGCCTCAGGCCTTCAATTCTTGTCCATAAACTGAGTGCTCAGGCTCCAGAGCCTTAGCTGCCAAACAGCTGCTAGAAACAGACCCACCAGAATATACAGATATATTTTTTTTTGGAATAAAAGTTCAACACAAAGGGCATGTGCACGGGGCTAAAGGCAAAGTGACTTTGCAGTGGGAATGGAGAATAAATGCTATCATTGCTGAGAGCTTCTAGATCAAATAACAACACCTGATATTATGCTCAAATTAAACACAGCGAGGCATGGAAAGTCTGATATCATCCTGCCATGTGCATACACACAGTCGTTTTTGAATTGGGCGGCCTTACAAATCTAATAAAATTAATAGATATGCACGCCCGCAGCAGCCAAAAAGGTGGAGCAGAGATTAAGAAATACCTAATGTGGATTTTCCAGATCAATTCCTCCAGGGTTGGAGATCAGCAGCTTAATTCAGATTCTCATTTCTGGCAGAAAATTGGTTAACAGCATGTCTAGCTCCATCCTTTGCTTGAACAAACCTTCACGCTGTGAGGCTCACTCTTAGCCTGGCTAACTACTCACAGAGTGCTCTGAAGGCAGAAGAAAATTGCACTCCAGCTGTTGGATTGGCCAGGCAATTTGAGCAGCCTCTTTTGGGTTGGTCAAGGGCTATTCTTGGACTTTCCTCTGGAGCCTGATTGGGAGGCACTAGACTGGAGAACATCGTCTTCAGAGCCAATCCCCAATGCAGGTATCTTCAGCCCCACAGGAGCTGTGGCTATCTAAGTACCTATGGAAATTAAGATGGAACTGGTTAAATTGACTCCTCCCACTAAAGCAGTTGACTTTGATCTCCCAAAGTAGATGCATTTTTACCCCTAGTTTTTGTTTGTTTGTTTTATTTCTCACACCACTATTACAATTTTACAGGAAAATGCCCAGGAGGGCAAGAAAATTAAGAGATTCCAAGGCCATTAATCAAACAATTTAGCTGACTTGTTCATTTTTAAAACTTCCATGCATTTCAACTGAGATGCTGTTGCATCCTGGTGGAATACCCTCCCCTATGAATTAAGACTTGTCTCCTCCCTTCTAACATTCCAGAAGCTACTGAAGATGCAAGATTTTCAAAGAGACTTGGTTGAATAGTTGGTTCTTGCCATCTTTATTTCATTTTTAACTACCCACACTGATTTAACTGTTGATATTGTTTGGTTCTGTTACGCTTTGTTTTGTGTTTTTTGTGTTACCACTGTTATTGTAATTTAACCTTGCACTGTTGTAACTTTGATTAGTCATTTGGTTGTTTCAATTTATTTATAATTACTGTGGACATTTTTAACTGTTACAGATGTTTCGCACTGCAAATATGTATTGACTCAACAGCATACAATGGGAATAAATAAATAAATAAACCATTTATTTACAAAAATTCTTAAAGATAATAAAATCTGTGGGGAAAGCACAGAGGTCTTCCAGACAGCCAGTTTTTGATCTCCTTATCTTTCTCAGATTAGTTCAAAACCAACCCATGATTGAACTGAGTAGATTTACCCATGCCCAGTATCCTTAATTGTCTGTTTGCAAATTTTAATTGCTGCCAGGCAATATCTAGTGATATTTCATGGAATTTTTAAAAATCCGTTCAATCATGTCTGATTCTCGGAGATTGCCTGGACAAATCCCTGCAGTTTTCTTGGCAAGACTTTCGGAAGTGGTTTGCCATTGCCTGCTTCCTAGGGCTGAGAGAGAGTGACTGGCCCAAGGTCACCCAGCTGGCTTTGTGGCTAAGGTGGGACTAGAACTCTCATACCACACTTGATTGGCTCTTGGGCTGAGAGAGAGGGACTGGCCCAAGGTCACCCAGCTGGCTTTCCTGCCTAAGGCGGGACTAGAACTCTCCTACCACACTTGATTGGCTCTTGGGCTGAGAGCGCGGGACTGGCCCAAGGTCACCCAGCTGGCTTTGTGGCTAAGGTGGGACTAGAACTCATGGTCTCCCGGTTTCTAGCCTGTGCCTTAACCACTACACCAAACTGGCTCTCGTTGCATGTAATAAATTGTTCCTTATCAAAAAAAGAGAAAGTCAAGAAGAAAACTTTCATTATGACCTATCACATGTGCCAGTAAAGAAAGAATGATAGTTTGTTGGCTACGTTGGTAGTAGGAGCTGTGCAAAAGCACACGCACGATGGTCTCGGTAGCATTTGTGCTACATGGACAGGTTCTCATACACCTGGGGACTTTGGGACATCTCCTATTAAGAACTGCAGAAAGTAAAACATCAAGCCCGGCTCTGAGAAAGACCCTCTGCTTTCCAGGGTAGGCCAAAATAATTAAGGATCTGTCCAGATCCCACTTGGAATAAGTCGGGCAAGCTCTAACATGGGCTGGAATATGACCGACCTCATTCTGGAATTCCATATCTAAGACCCTTTCTCTAATGATTCTCTCAGCCTAAGTGTATTCCAAAAGGAGCAACGGCTCAAGGGGTATGCCATCATGGATGAATCTCTCCAGAATTGCTTGTTGCCATGAAGACCGAAATTGGTCTGCCGGGAGGAATCCCAGCTTTAAGTCATGAATAAACCACCGTGCAATTTTAAGCAGGTAAATGTGGGTGTAAGTTCAATTGTGCTGCAAAAGGGTTACTTACCCCCTGGCTCATTTTGATGTTCTCGCGGCTACAGTTGCCCAACGAAGAAGCAGTTTAGGAAGCTGTGATTCTGGTGCAGGAATCTAAGTCTAACCACAGGACCGCTACGTCTTCTACCCTTTACATACAGGTAGTCCTTGCTTAACAACCATTCATTTAGTGATGGTTCAGACTTACGATGGTTCTGAAAAAACTGACGCACAACTGGTCCTCACACTTATGACTGTTACAGCATCCCCGCAGTCACGTGATCATGACTTGACAACCGGTTCACATTTATGACCATCGCAGCATCCTGTGGTCATGTGATCGCCATTTTCAACCTTCCTGGCCAGCTTCTGGCCACATGATTTGCTTAATGACCACATGGTTCCCTTAAAGCTTGTGGTGGTTTGTTTAATGACAGCTGCAAAAAGGTCATAAAATTGGGCTGGATTCGCTTAATGACCACTTTGCTTAGCAACAAAAATTCTGGTCTCAATTGTGGTCATTAAGCGAGGACTACCTGTACAGGTTCCAAAATGTTTTTAAAGAGTCATCCACAATGGAAACCCAGTGATGCTGCTTTATCCCACAACTGCAAATAACTGCTTCTGCAGGATTATATCGCATCAAGAACCAGTGAAGTGGCTCTGCAGCAAGAGCAAACCGGCATTCTGTGAGAATAGAACTATTTCCTTGTCATAAAAAAGTCCTAGAACTGAAATCAACCGAGTATCAGCCAAACCTTTACCTCTTATCAGCTCAATGTTTTGTTTTTGTTTTGCCTTGGCTAAGCAGCTGCTTTGGAGTGCTAACACTTGATCGGATGCTTCTTAAGGCTGATCCTTTTACAGTCAAGAGAAGCAATAGCCACTTTTAAGCAACCTAAGAAGACAGTGTTTTATCAGACAGCCACTTGAAAAGTAATGCATTCTGGAAGTGTTCCTTGAGAGGTGAAGTGACCCACTTCTTTCAAAAAGCCAGGCTGTGCTGGGGTTTGATTTATTTTTATCCCATCTTTCTGTCTGCTGGAAAGGCGATGTAGCAAAGAGAATTAAACACACTGGATAATATCAATGATAATCCTGAAAACAAGGTGCTTAAAGCAGGAGTGGAAGAAGAAAAAAAGTGGAATATGGAACAACAGATTAAGAAGCTGGCCAATGCCTAAAACTCTTCTGGCAGGAATGGGCAACTTATGCCTTTACTGATGTTGCCAAGTTACAACTGCTAACAGCCCCACAGCCAACAGTCAGGGAGACTGGGAGTTGTCATTCAGCAACATCAGGAGGACTACAGATTACCCGCCCATGTCTTGAACCTTCTGTACATGTATGAAGCATCCCTCTAGAGGGTTTTTAATCCTTGTCCTAAAATCATGTCAAGAAAACATGTTCAGTGAGAAACTAGATATGAAAAAGAAACTACTGTAGATCTGAGGATTACCAAATGACATAAATTCCAGAATCTTGATAAAGGCAATGAGACCCAGTTTCATCAGGTGAGTAGCTCATATGGGAGCAGCTGATCCTGAGAGATGTGGAAAGAAGGACATTCCCTCGTCATATTCTATGCTTTCTTCTCTTTTTCCCTCCACAGGGCGTTGAACTGGAAATAGAGTTATTGCCTCAAGTCAATCCAGTCCAAAAGAAAGTGAGGAACAACCTCAATCAACAATTACATGATTTCCAGTTGGGGTGGAAGGA
This sequence comes from Candoia aspera, assembly GCF_035149785.1. Lineage (NCBI taxonomy): Eukaryota > Metazoa > Chordata > Lepidosauria > Squamata > Candoiidae > Candoia > Candoia aspera. The sequence goes on along the minus strand of NC_086165.1, from coordinate 11,134,314 downwards.
AGAGAAGGACTTGCAAAGTACAAAAAATAAGACTAACAGGTAGGTGGCAACTGTTGACTAGTCGTGCCAGGACTCAGAAACCAAGTAGGGTCCAACCTAGTTAGTGCTCCGATGGGAGGCCACTGTAGGCTGAACAGGGGAGTTTAAAAACTTTCCAGAAGAGGCCATTCACATGATACTTCAATTCTTGGCAAGAAGATGGCATCCAGTTGTATTGCTGCAGTTCCAAGGAATTAAGCTTGAGCTGAGGGTGTTTTTTTCCTTCCTACGTTATAATGGAAGACTGTGACCCTGGGCTCAGCCTGGGCCACTGCAGAGATCCTGCTCTACCTTCTTAAAAGAAGAGCATTCAACCAAACAAGGTTCATCAGAGAGCTTTTCTTCTATAAACAGGACACCCGACCAACTGCTTGATCAGACTTCATGTGCAATTCACATCCATACAAAAGCACTGAGGTTATGAGAACTCTGCTTACAGCACCCTATAAAGGCGCCTTTCCTGGAAACCAAGTATTTTGAAGAGAGGGAAAAAAATCCGTATCAAATTCCAGAGTATTTTATAATGAGGCATGAAGTCATCACAATTGTGGCAGCGATGCAAAGTCCCCTTGTATGAAGATCAAAAAAAGACACCCTAAAACAGGCCGAGTTTTCATGCCCAATAATTTAAGCAGTAAATTCTGCCTGGGCTGAAGTGCTGAACAAGTGCTGAAGATGGAGAGTGACCTCATACAAATATTTCATCCCTACGTATAATAATCAAATTCACCAAAGAGATGGTTTCTAATTGAGCCTTTCCCCTTTCTGCAAGTTTCATTTCACAGAGGTTTATTTCTTCCATTAAGGAGCACTTAATTAAGTGAGCCCCAACCTCCAATGTATAGTTATCCAGTCCAAGATACTGTTATCACCTCAGCTGCTATTTGAGAGGACCAAACATATTCACTTCTCCATCACCAGCATTAAGAGCTGCCCATGAAATATCAGGCCAGCCTTCATACAAGGAACGGAAACCCGAAAGCTAAACTACCTTTATGGGGCAGATTAGCAAAACATCTTTTCTGCAGTTTAGCTGAATGAGAGCTCTTAAAGCTTTTCTTCTTCTTTCACAAATACAGCGTCCGACCAAAAACACAAGCTAAACACTCATTCTAAATAAGTATCCTCTTTTTTTCTTGAATAAGGAGGACAGGAAAAGTCTTCCCTTGCTCACATGCATGAACTTTAAATACAAAAATCCTATCAGCATTTGAAAGAGCTCTGCACATACGTATATCTTCAATGCTGTTACAGTAGGCTGACCGTATGTCCCGTTTTCCAGACCATCCCATTGTTTTAGTATAAATGTCCATTTTGTCCCGTTTTCTTAAAAACCTTACTTAAAAATTTGAAAGTTCCTGCAAACCTGTCAGAATGCAGTCTGACTTTGAGTGGAAGGAGGGGGAGCTCAGCAGAAACAGCAGAAAAAAAGCCGCAGAGCTCAACCCGGCGGGAAACCTAAAAAGAAAAAAACAGGATCAGTTGATAGGTGGTGATCAAAGGGCGAGCCAATTGGCTCCTGCCTTGAAACGGCAGGAAGAAAAGAACGTAAAAGCATGGCCAGAGGAGGAATGGCTTGTTGGGGACAACCGTTCGCTAGACTCTCCAGCCCAGCCTTGCCTCTTGCAAACTGAGGAATCCGAAGATTCCCAGCCCGAGAAAACCAGAGAAGTTCCTGCCTGCTGATCCAGCCCGTCACCCAGCCCTGCCCCATTTTGCCATCCCAGTGTCCCATTTTTGTCTCAAGGAAATATGGTCAGCCTATGTTACAGTCTACAGATACTAAACAATGGGCTCTAGTGAAATAAATATTCATGTACTTGCCAACATTTTGCTGTCATAATTATAAAGCGCAGGCACCCATATACTATTATTTGCAATGATTTTGAAGGAGCAGTAAAAAATGGCAGTGGTGCTATTATTCCTCCCCACCTTTTCTTTTTTAAGTTCAAGAGCTCTATCTCCAACCTCAATTTTGACCCTAAAGATATTAAGTTGACAGAATGAAAACGGGAAAGAAAAACAAGCTCTTAAGGGGGAAAAGCCTTCTTCATAATTTCCTTTGGTTAAAGATAACATATTGGGTTTAAGTCAGTATAAAATATCAAATACATTTATATACAGAGGATCTATTCATGGCACTTTGTATAGGCAACACATGCAGCAAATTATACTACTAAACGCTTAATCCTAATAAAGCTTAAATTTCAGTTCTAACAATAAAGCTTGCATAAAGCTTGCTATGGTTGAAATATGACTCTGGAACTAACTTACATAATAAAAAATATAAAATCTTTAAGTAGCTAAAATGGATATATTAATTGGACGCCTGGGATACAGAATTAGGAAACTGGGTTTTTGCTACTGCAGCTGAAAACTTACTGCCAGGAGAAGGAGAGGAGGAGGGAGGCAGAGAAAGCTCACAGTTGCAAAGTCGCATTTAATCCCCTCTCCCTCAATTTCCCTTTATTACACAAGATTCTTGCTTGTGAAGAGCTTAAAGAAAATGCATATAAGCAAATTAAGCCACTTTATAGCAATAGTCCATCCATCTGTTCAAGCCCAGGCACCAGTTCACCAGGTTTGAGTTAGACATCTGATCCAGCCCTGCTACCCAATACTCCTTCCTCCAGCTGAGGGCCTCTTCCACATTGAATAAAACCTATTACTGAAAACATGGTATATAAATAAATGTTGTGACATGTGGGCACGAACCCATTCATAAACAGACAATGGATAGAAATAGAGAAATAATTCCATATTAAGCCTACTCTCCTGGAGCCCAAAGTCCATTCAAACCAACCTCTTTTCTTTTATTCTTTCTCATGCTGTCTTAAAAACAGGAAGCCTACAATTTTAGGGAGTTTAATCTCAAACACAGCAATGATAAGCCAGTAGTATATCATACTCACTCAGGATTTCCTCACCCAATCACAGATATGAATCAACTTCCAAAATATTTACAATTAAAGTGGATGTGCTGTGGTTGGTATAAGCTGATGGCAATGCAGAGAACTGATGCGCTCTCTTAACTGTGATGGAGCTAAACATTATATATGAAGTAGAGGCCTCCAACCCACGCAAGGGCTGTGCCAAGCCTCCCACCCATGTCTGAGATGTGATGGGGCTTGCATGTGGTTTGAGAAGCTGAGCCAATGAACTGCTGGTTCATCTGCTCCAGAGGAAACACTCCTCTGATGCGGGCGGAAGGATGATTTCCTATTGATGATGTGGAAAGCCACAGAGATGACCTTGGAGAAACTGTGCAGCAGCAGTAACAAAAGCATGTTTTAAGCCTAGGGCGTGAAAAAAACATTAGGGGAAAAAAACCACCCACTTTTGAAATCTGATTTATTCAAAATAGAAGTGGAATGTGTTTTAAAAGATGACACCTGCTGTATTCATGGAGGACATCAGTGGCTGCTAGTCATGATGGCTGAATATTATTTCTAGGATTTAAAGCATAGCCTTTCCAATAATCTCACCCAACTGTGCAACCTTTTGATAATGAGACTTGAATGGGTTGCTTTAACCATTTCTTTCTGGCCAATTAAGACTCACTAATTCCAGAAGACTTTACTTTTACTGGATAAACAATGTTTTCAGATAGAGTTTGCTTTTCATCTGTTCTGTTTATTTCTTCTGTATCTGGATGGCATTGTTTTAATCATCAGAAGGCATCCAGAATTATGCACAGGTGTAACATGAGAGCCACTTTGGCCTAGTGGTTAAAGGCATTGAGCTAGAAACCAGGAGATCGTGAGTTCTAGTCCCGCCTTAGGTACAAATCCAGCTGGGTGACTTTGGGCCAGTCCCTCTCTCTTTCAGCCCCAGGAAGGAGGCGGCAAGGGTAAACCACTTCCAAAAATGTTGTGAAGAAAACTGCAGGGACTCATCCAGGCAGTTGCCAGGAGTCAAAAACTGAATTGAAGGTTATATTGCCTTCAGATATATAAATGGAAAAGAGGAAGAGAAAAGCTCAATGAAGTAAAATCAATCTGCACCAGTGCTTTGTTATTGTTATCTGGCCCTTTGTTTCCATCCCTTTTTTCCTTACAAAAGCACCAGCACTATAATTATACTAGACAAGCATTAAAGCAGCTTTTTCTTCTATGGTATCATATCATGTGTTTAAAACACTTGTAAGCAAAGGTAGGACTTCAGGTTTTGCATCTTCCACAAGTATTACTCGCAATTTGGCTCAGCCGCACGTGTCGTTCATTGGCCGAAAGCGGAGGCCACAGCACACTGCAGATCTAAATCATTGTTATATAAAAAAGAGAGGCATTTGGCTTCAGAGATGAGCAGCCTGGCTGACCAACTGCTGCTTTTCCCCTTGCCTGTTTTTCCTGTTTCGACAATAATATTTTTGGCAACCGCAAACGTGCTGAGTTGTTTGATTTTGCAGCAGAATGGCTAATCGCAATTATTCACACAGCATTGCTAAATAAAATGTAATTTTGCTCATACACTTACAATACGTTTGTCGTTGTTAGACTATATTCCATTCAGGTTTTATTCCAGAACAGCCTGGATTCACATTCACTGCTGAGCCTACCCTGAAAACCCTGAACTAATAAAGAGTCAAAGACATATTTAATAATTGACGAATCCCTTTGAAACGTTTGCTTGCCAATAAAAGGAGGGAAGAAAAGCCATAACGTATAGGCAGTCAGCATTCCATCACCGTTATGTCAGCAGTCATAGTCCTGGACTGATTGCTGTATGTAGCCAGCAACTTTTGACTCTTCCTTGGTGCTTTCACTTACAGGAAATAAAAATCCATTCAAACAGTCACAGCAATTCTTAAACATCGTACTCAGGGCAAAAAACCCCACTGTTTTGTAAAAAGTCAGTTTCTATCTTAAACTATCTCAAAAAACAGACAGAAAGAGGCAAAGATATATGCTCTTGGCATGGGTTTTGATGTTTCCCTCCGCGTTTTTCTTTTTTTTAATCTGTTCAATCATGTCCAATTCTCGGAGACTGCCTGGACAATCCCTGCAGTTTTCTTGGCAAGATTTTTTTCAGAAGTGGTTTGCCATTGCCTCCTTCCTAGGGCTGAGAGAAAGTGACCAGCCCAAAGTCACCCAGCTGGCTTTGTGTTTACAGCAGGACTAGAACTCACAGTCTCCTGGTTTCTAGCCTGGTGCCTTAACCCAGTGTTTCTTACACTGGCTGGGGAATTCTGGGAGTTGAAGTCCACATATCTTCAAGCTGCCAAGATTGAGAAACACTGTCTTAACCACTACACCAAACTGGCTTTACCCCTCTGCAGTAATTCAAGGAAATTTCTGCCAACAGATAGAGTTTGGAGCACTTGATAAAATGCTCTTCAATGACACGCAATAAAAAAAGTGTCAGGAGCAAATGGAAATCATTTCCAGTTTCACAAGACTTAGATTCAATAAGCAGATTATCTTCCTGGATCTCTTTCTCAATATTTTCTTCTTCTCCAAAAGCGGAATGAGGGGACCAAAAGCAGCTTCTCAGAAAAGTTAATAAAAATGGGAACAGCTCTCTGCTCTTTTCCTTGCATGTTACAGCAAAGAGGAGATAAAATGATTCATGTCACATGAAGAGGAAACGCAATTGGCTAGTTATGGCTAAGACAGGGGAAAAAAACGCTTGGATTCAGATCCAACAAGCAGAGTGAACAAAACAAGCAGGATTGACCTCCATGGTCATTGTCTCCGAACAATAAAAATCCCATTAAATTTGAACAGCTATCCCAAAATATTACAGAATTAGGCTCCAGTGCCTTTACGCCTCCATACAATCTCACTGAGGTTCAGAAGGAGCCAAAAAACAGGCTTTTAACTACAAGCTCTGCTCTATTGAACTGCCACAGAATTCACTGAAGGGGACTTCTGGGTCACATGGATGATGGACTATTGAATGCATTACCACTGTAGCTTTAAATAATAGGAAATTATTCCATTGAAATGAATATTGATCCCCAAGGAATCTTGGAAGATAACCTGCACAGTTACTGTTGAATCCATGATCCACCAAGCCAGCGTTTGCCTTTGCTGTGCTTTCTGCAGCCCTCACCCCTTCCTGACATTCCCAAGTAAGGTACAGATAAGGGCCTGTACCCACAAAAGATACAGATAAAGCCCCCTTGAGCTAGTCTGGGCTCCTGGTGATTTCAAGGACACATCAATGTTGTTTTCTTGACAACAATACCAAACTCTTTTGCCATTGCCTTCCAACTGTCTCAACTTCCCAGCCTATCCTACAGTCCTGGTATTTTCTGATGTAAGTATTAACCAGGTCCACATCTGCTTTGATTTTCAAAATCAATTAAAATTAGCTAAGGGCTGCAGTATAGCTGAGCAGGCTACAAAAAAAAGACACCACGCATGATTGGGGTGTTGCGGTTTACCCTGAAGTTGGGAGCAGAGTTATTTTTTGTATGGTTCAATTCGTATGTTACAGGTAGTCCTCATTTAGCAACCACAATTGGAACTGGCAACTTGGTTGTTAAGTGAAGTAGTCGCTAAGTAAAACCACAACTGTGCTTACCATCTTACTTCAGTTTTCCTTTGCTTTACAGACCTGTAAAGGTGATAAATGCAAAGACTGGTCACAACGTTACTTTTTTATCACCGCCATAACTGCGAACGGTTGCTGTCCAAGGCAGTCGCTAAAGGACCTGTATGCTAATCCATAACATCATTTTTATAAGGATGTGTAAATCCAGCCATTGTGACTTATAAACCAGTATTACTGCTTAGCCACTGTGCATGAAGCCTATGAAGGGTTAAACAACCAGGATTAAACCAAACCATATCTTGTCACAATGTGTAGAGACTCACACAGTGTGTGAACCTAGCCATTCTGCTTCTAAGTTTAATTTTTACATGCCTATGAGTACTCAGTGTCAAAAGCATGTTGCCTCTGAATCATACTTCCTTCAGCATATGAGGAGAAAGCTTCTGCATCCATGTCCTGCTTGTGGGGTTTCAGGAAGCATCTGGATGGCCAAGGGAGGAGACAAATGCTGGCCCCAATCTTATGGAGCATATTTAACAAAATGTGAAAACTTGGCTCCTCCAGCAGGCCCTGGGCTATGGTGTAATGATTTACTCCCAACTAATTTACTCCTGTTTGTAATCCTTCTTTTGTGTTATTGGTTATCTTCTCTATGCATGGCTGTGTATTACCATTTTATTATTCTATGGTTGTTTTAATCCTAACATGTAAGCTGCCTACTTACTTTGGTAATTGAGACGGCATACAAATGGGTGTAATATATAAATGCTGAACAGGATAAAGTATTGGTTTCCAGTACAACTCTTCTTGAGTTCCCCAGTGAAGACCAGGGCTTTGCTATTGTTATTTGTTATTACAGCCAACAACCCCTGACATCTGCTATGAATCTGCCCATTTTTCAGAAGGTACGTTCGGGGAGCCATCATCAGATTTCACTTAGGATCACAGTGATTCAAACTAATAGTTTACCAGGTATCTGGTGAGTACATGAGCACTCATATCAGATACACTGAAATCAGATCTTAGATAAGTACATCACAGACTTTTCCGAATCTCTTTTCCCACCACTTCAAATAAATATTACGCAGGTTGGTACCTTCAAGAGGGCTCCTTTCCTATAAAAGCGTTTCTCGAAAAGATCTACTTGGCAAATGCGCAGTTTCTTGGGGCAAAAGGTGGGGAATCCTTTTCTCCGGATTATCAATAGATTATATTGATAGATCAATAGATCAATTCTCTGCAGTAGATTATTTTGAATGTTTCTTAGGTGATCAATTTCAATTGATTTTATTACGGTCACTGACCAGTATAAGATACAATTCTATAAAAATATGCACATTAGCCATTAGCCATAAAATATGAGCCATCTAAATTAAAATAATTTTAAATTTGAGTTTACAAGTTCTAATTAAGTGTTAAAATATGTTTGGATCACAATGTAAGTGAGCCCCTTAATCAAGTTTAAAAACAATCTTATTAATTTGCATTATCATGACTAATATTCTATCAGGTATAAGTGTCTATAAAAATATATGTAAAAAATTAAAAGGAGTGATAAAGAGAGTAAAATATCATATATAAAATGTGTTATATAGACCACAAAGTTATTACAAGGGATACATTACTACATTTTTCCAATCATAATCTGACGTATTATTTTGAATGTTTTATAACTATCGTTTTCTGCATGCTCCTCCTCTGCAGTTTATGGCTCCCCTGTTTATAACTTCTTTTAAATGGAGCCATTTCTAGTATTACCTTCTTTTCAGTCTTTCATATATACCAGTTTATATCGCTCATACAAAAACAGCACAAAGATTTTCAGTGAGATTATGAAAGGGAATAACAACCACAATAACAACAATAAATGATGTTTTTCTCATCCACACATTTAAATGATAGTGAGCTAACCACCGAATACTGTATAATTTTCCCATTTGGGACTGTTACATATCTTAATATGCACACAAAACAGAAAGATAAAAGGCTGTGATTAACAAAGAGAATAAACCAACAGGATGCTGGAAAAACCCTGGAGACTCACAACGCTAAACAAAATGTATTCCCCTCATAATCTGACTGCACTCTCGTTTCCAAGATGATTCCCACTGGAGACGTAAATACCCATCAACTCTGCTGAACTGAAAAAAAATCATTTACAGCTTCCACTCCACGGAAGAGTATTCGCAGCACAGTACAAGAATACAGGCACTCACAGAAGTCGCATCCTGAAGTATTTTAGCTTTATCTTTCAGCAGTCTGCTAGTCCCCAGCTTAATTAAGGTCATTCATAAACTTAATTCACAAGGTAATTCCCATTCTCTTTCTCTCTCTCTCTCTCTCTCTCACACACACACACACACACACACACACAGACATACATACATACATACATATATTCAGCAGTATGTCTGAAAGGAAAACACAGGCATGAAGAGTCAGAGTAATTTAAGAGTTAAGGTTCTGGATTAGAATCAGGAAGAGCCAGGTTCAAGTCCATCCCCAGCTACAGAAGTTCACTTAGTGACTTTGGGCCAGTCACTCTCTCTATGACTAGCTATGGGAATAAAATGAGAAGATTCCCATGTAAGCCACCTTGAGCTCTTGTAAAAAAAAGGCAGGACGCACACCAAATAAATAAATAAATAACGCCATTTCCAACAGCAGTTAACATCAGCGCCAGTGGTAACCAAATTGTGTTAAGTAACCGTTTCAATCTAATAGAAGGCTAGAAAAAATGTGTCTTCTGTTTTGGACTGGTGCTATCCATAATCAAGTAACACTGGGTGCTTGGCTGAGTTTGGAAGAAGTTGAATTCTAAAGCATCAGGAAGACCACTTGCATGTCCCAAATATGGAACCGATTTGGACCACCACATCACCCATGGAGAAGGCAGCCGGGGTTTGAAGCATTCTTGACCTGAAGCAGGAAGATCTAGGGCTCTGGCAAAGCCAAGTCTATGTTTCTGTGTTATTTCTCTCCTTCTAACACCACAGTTATCATGGCTGAGGCAGACCTCAAAAAGAGCTTTTCCTGGAAGCTGAAAAACAGGCACCTAGGAAGATGCACGCCCTCCACTTTTGGTCCCCCATCCCGGTTCTCTTTTTCTCTCCTGTCCCCAGAGCCCACAGATTCTTTATTTCCCGCTACAGCTACCTGTAAAGGAGAAAGAATAAACAGAGGACATGACAGACCCTCCGCAGATTTTTTTTAATGGGTGCTGATTTGGGGGCCTTCCAATCTGCAGACTCCTGACCTGTATCCAGAGTCCAACCTTAGCAGGCTCCCCGTTGCTTCTTCATTCAGTACAACGCAATTAGGCTACAGGGCACATCAAACATATTTTTAGAGAAGTAATTCTTGCGTATCCAGGATGGCACATCTCAAGAAGGAATATATAGCAGGCTCAAGATTTCCAGAAATAAGAGGGGGAAATTGCCTAGAAAAAAAGGATAGGGAAGAAAACCAAAAATTACTTAAAGAACACTGAGCATGCTCAGTGAGCACTGAATGTTGACTGTCTTTGGTTGGAGAAACACATCTCCTGGAAGAAGGCAAGTCTCTGTTTAATCTTGAGGAAAAGCAACTCACACCCTTCACTGTCCTTCTGCAGATTCCCTTCCTCTGCAACATGTCAGAGAACAAGACATTATGCCATGATTTTTTTTTTAAATTTAACTTGCCACCTATACTGGGAAAAAAAAGTGTTCGTGATTACCTTAAAATAATTCCTAGTGGAAAATAATACACAGATCTGGAGGTTTATTTCTGCTGGAGAACAGCTTTGCTTGCAACTTAATAGAAAGGCAGCTTACCAGCATCAGCTGTCTTTCCTCTGTGCTGTGAGTTACTGGAAATGCCTCTCTTGAAATTTTGCTGCCGGGTATAAATATTCGTAAACTGATTTCATCCACTAGTGCATTCAAGAAAGCAGAATAAAATTTTAACAAGGCCAAAAAAAAATCTGCCACAGCGACAGTTGCCCACATCTGTTAGGAAGTCGACTGTTCTTCTAAAATTGCATTGTTGTTATTCATAAGACGAAGGCTACTGACTGCGCCTAACTTTCTGCAGCTGCAGTTGAGTGTTACACTAGTGACTGAGTTCCGTAAATGGAAAAAAGAAAAAAGAAATGGCCTAGACACAATCTGGAAAAATCCATCTCGGTACTTCCAAGATGGGTGTTATTCACATTAACTTCTCACCTCTTAGCGGACAATTCACAAGTGAAATAACAACTTCAAAAACAGGAAGAAAGGAAAGAACCATAAAAAGCTCCTTTGGCCTCCAGCTGATTAGATGTTGAATCAGCCACATGGGATCAAAGCCAAGCTCTCTGCAACCTTGAGCCCAACATGCACAGTTTGATGAGGATATAGGTTTTAGGGACCTTGGATTTACTGTAATGTTATCTTATGATTTCTAGGTTTTATGTCTTGCATTGTGCACTGCCCAAACTCATATTGACAGAGATGGGTTGCCATATAAATTCTACAAGTAAATAAATAAAGGGGCGAGCCAAGAAACATTTCCATGAAGTAGGAAGTCCTCAGAAAGCTGTCTCCCCAACACCTTTGCATATTTGCATCTCTGTGTAACAGGGTCAGCCCAACTCTATTCTGCATTGAAGCAATAAAGAAAAGTGGAATGTAGACAAACAAACTTAACCAGGAAGAACATTTTCTCATTACTGAGCTGATACACAGAGACACACACACAGTCGTAGCTGTGATCAAACAATGGTTTGGGAGCCAACAAAGGCTCTTGGTTTCTTCCAACAGAATTCCCAGAGAGACCCTCCTCCCCCAAAAGTCTGAATTATAAGCAATAAAATCAAGTCACCCAGCCCTGTATCTCTCATTTGACATCAAATGAGTTTGCATATAGCATTAGGCTGTGTTTAATCTAATTTGTTGAATAAACCACAACTGGCTGGATTCTCACTTAGCACTAAATCAAAGAACAGTTTACAAGGCACAATGGCTAGATTTATATCATATACTAAAAGAAAACAAAAGCCACAGAATGACTAGGTTCATATACAGTGTTAAGTTATGGTTTGTTTTCATCCTAGTTTATTGCATAAATCACAGCTGGCTTTATACAACTCCATAAACCAAAATGAAGCAAAACACATTATGGTTTATGGTAGTGTTTGACAAGGTCTGGATGTATGGATTTCAACTCCCAGAATTCCCCCATCGTTGCCAAGATTTCAGGGAGTTACAATCCAGATACCTACCAAGTTGCCATGATTGGGAAGCACAAGTTTATGGGGTATATGAACCAGGCCATTCTGATTTAAGTCAAGAAAAGAAAAGAAGATTGGGAAAAGTTATCAGCCAAATCGGCCAGTTTCTGCCCATTTGCTATAGCCATATCGATTTGGCAGCCAATGTCTTTTCTAATATCTCCGAAACAATAATGTTTGAGAGTCATGGAGGAGAACACCATTGGAGATGAATAATTATGCAGATAGAGTCATGTGAAATGTATGGGTATGTTTCTAAACTGTAGCATTTTAGCTACCGCTGTTCTTCAGCTGGTAAAAATCTTGTAAAATTATGTATATAATGGCAGCAGGAAAAACCCTGTAAGTCATTCCTCTTAATCATCCAGAATTTTGGCATAGTGGAGCCCAGCAAAGTAATATTATTAGACAATAGGAATTGCCCACATCGATGGTAAATGCCAACAGTTAACGGGTAGCAGCAGTCTTGTAATGACAACATTAAGGGCACTTTGAACATTGTTTTACAATTCAGCTGGGCTAACTTGCATTCCACGTTTGGAAACTTAACTAGCTGAACATTTCTGGAAACCAGATTTCTCTATAGACCATTTTCCAATATTGTTGTATTATTCTTTCTAGCAACACTGAATATAAATCAAATACAGCTTTTCAGTTGGTATCAACATTCTTCTATCGTTATTGTTTTGCACTAATAAAGAGGCTATCTAACCCATCATCTGCCCCTAAATATCTGCTCTCAAGCACCCTGAACACCATGGAATTTCACCTTGGTCCAGAATATACTGCATGAAAATCTGTCATCTTGAAATCATCCGGAATAAATAAGGCGCCAAGTTGTTAAACTTATCCATTATAGTTGGCTAGTGTGCACGCCAAGTAGAGAGCTGCAGATCGTTTCCAACTTACAAAATATTTACAGGGTCATCTAGTCACTGCTGAGAGATAGAGCCCATCTTTGTTACTATTCTATCCCCTCAATGATGGTTGAAAGACACTACTGGATAAGTCACAAATGGAGAAATAGCAAAGATCAGCCAGGTGCTACTATCGGCTGAGATACCCTGCAAAGCAGGACGAAAGTCTTTAAAATCCAGAAATAAGCAATAAGGCAAACCAAACTTGTAACATTAAGCACAAATGGACATGGTAAGGAAGCTAAGAGGGATCTGCTTTGCTCCACCGGATCTGCCCCCTGTATTCAGGTGGTGCAGAAAGTAAGGAAGATGACCTCGATGGAGATATGCAGGAACTGTTACCTAGGCAAAAGGAGCCAAAGCATTTTTAAGCCTAGAGCAACAAGATAACATTCAGAAGTAGCTCAGGCAGTTGTTGTTGTTCAGTCATTAAGTCGTGTCCGAGACGCCTCCCTGCTTCACTGGAGTATAAGAGGAGGAGGAGGTATGGCATAATCAGTCTTGCAAGATTCTGTTATTGTAGCCAGTCTCAATAAAAGTCATTTTAGCTTTCCTGTGGAATTGATTTCCTAGTCTGGTCTATCTTGCAAGTCTGACAGGTAATCCAAGTTCTGCCCCAGGAGAGAAAAAAACTGTGACAAGCTACAAAGCTGCTTGCCTCAGTCCATCCTTAAAAGAACCCTTTTCTTGGTTGTCTTATTTGAAAGGCAGGGCATATAATTTCAGAAGGCAGTCAGTCAGTCAAACAGTTTTCAGGTAGAAAGCTGTTTGCTGGTTTTGTTGGTTCCTCATATTAACCTTACGTTGTATATTTCAAAAACTGTTCAGTGCTCAATGTCTTCCACTGTTGAGGCTGGCCTTGCAAGTGCCTTAAATAAATAAGCAAACTGTTTGATTGTGGTAACCTATGCCCAGTCTCGTTAGTGTTTGGTGGAAAGTTTAAAAAAAACCATTATACTATATAAAAACACATTAATACTCAATTACTTCTAAAGCAGGGCTGAGCTCTTGGCCTCCATCTTTGCAAACTCTGCCCAAAAAAGTGGCAGGGGGAGGAACAGCTGTTTAGATCACAAGAATACCAGTTAGAAGGCTACCATTAGTCATAAAGTAAATGCAGGGACTTGCATAATCTTTGCGGTTACATTGTCAATGAACCAGCATGTCAAAGATAACACCAAATATTTCACAGAAGAGCCTGCTTGACAAATTCCTGACTGTCTTACAGAGAGCGGGGGGAGGTTACACAAGATGTCAGTTTTGAAATTGATAATTCTTCTTCATGGTTGTCCCACTGACTAGGGTATGATAAAGAACTCAAAAGAGAAGTGGGGAATTTTAGATTCCTTCTGAAAGAGTAAAAAGGGACGCAGTGGCGCTGCGGGTTAAACCGCTGAGCTGCTAAGCTTGCCAATCGGAAGGTCAGTGGTTCGAATCCGCGTGACGGGGTGAGCTCCCATTGCTAGTCCCAGCTCCTGCCAACCTAGCAGTTTGAAACATGCAAATGTGAGTAGATTAATAGGTACTGCTTCGGCGGGCAGGTAACAGCATTCTGTTTAGTCATGCCGGCCACATGACCACGGAGGAAATGTCTACGGACAAACGCCGGCTCTTCGGCTTTGAAACGGAGATGAACACCGCCCCCTAGAGTCGGACACGACTGGACTTAATGTCAAGGGAAATCTTTACCTTTACCTTTGAAAGAGTAAGGAATCTACGACCCAAATTTCCAGCATCCTTCCATCCTTGCCCTTGGAGACAGGGCTTCAGGGAGGTCTACAACAGCAGCATCTGGAGGGCCAGAGGTTCTACCACCAGGCAACAACTGCCTAGAGATTTCACTTGACAGCAGGCTGACTCTGAAAGATCTGGAAGGCATCTTAATGCAATGTTGCTCTTCTGATTACTCAAGCATGAATGTTGTAGTATTTATTATGATACGCATTCTCAGAACTGTTGTCCAATGCCACTAGAGGGCAGATGGCTGGGGAAGGCTGTTCTCAAGCATTCGCTCCCCAATTCTTTTCCCCAGAACAACAACCCTGTGAAATAGGTTCGGCTGAGAAAGAAAGTGGCCAAAGTCTTCTGGCGGGTTTCCATGTCTGAGGGCAGACTCAAAGCTCACCTCCTTCACAGAACTACATTATGACTTCTGTGGCCTTGGGCAGTGTATTACAACCTTGGCAACTTTAAGATGTGTGGAATCCAATTCCCAGAATTCCCCACTGGGAATTGAGGTACAGCGCCCTAGGCATTTCGGTCTTCATGGGCCCCTCCCTCCATAGAAATAATAGTACTAAATATCATATTTCATATGGTTTTCATTATTCATAATAATCTGTTGTTGCCAGTTAGTTATGGTGTCTGTCACCTATCATCCAAGATACTACATTTTAGTACTCATTTATTTATTCATTTAAAAGATTTGCATGGCCACCCATCTTAAACACAACTCCAGGCGGTTCAAAACTGCAATCAAACCCAGGAACCATAAAACCCTAACCCATAACACCATAAAACCAAAATAAATCATGCTACACCTCTAAGTGAGACAGAAGATCATCGGTTCGACGCTAACGTTTTGTCCATTTCTAGCCTGTTGGTTTATTAAAAGGCATAAAAAAAACAACTTCTTCATTTTTATTCTGAATTTTTTAAAAAAATTAATACATTTTCTTGGGCCCTGGTTCCCAAGTTGATGCTGCACCGTCTCTCTGGTCCCTATCCAGTGTTTTGACCATTTGCTATATTAACTTTCCCTTGTCTGGTCCATGACCATTGCTGTCACTTACCTGTAGACTGACGCAAATGGTGATGACAGCAAACCAGATGACCTTCCAAAGCTGTCTGGTGGTGTTGGCTTTGGCCATCCTCTTCGTCCTTCAAAAGAGAGAGCAGAAAAGGACTTTGCAGCTCCGTGTGTGTATTTCTCAAGTGCCCCCTGCCAGAAACGGAATGACTAAAGCAAACTGGGCAACAAGTTGAAACCAGGCTCTGGAAGCGGTGCAGCCTAAACAGTGGAGGTTTGTACTGGCCAGGAATACAGGCTTGCAAGGAACAACATGAGCCCAGCACGAAGAGCAAGGGACCTTCACTTAAGGCAGGAGAAGCCACCCTTTTCCCCCTTGCTCCTTCAGTCGGGGCATCAAGGCAGAGGCCTTCTCCATCCCCTCATCCCCTGCAGCCAAAACGAAATCAAACCTGCTCTGCTATTTCAACACTTTTTGCCCAGCTTCCCAACAAAAGAAGCAAAGCCCAGAACTTGAAGCCGCATTTGCCAAAACATCCAAGCCGTGTTGGAAAAAACAACAGCTCTTGCTAACTTTTGCAGAAAGGGGAGGGGAGGGTGAGTTTCATGGATTGTTTCATGGATTAGAAACAGAGGATCTTTCGCTGTTTTTGTCTAAAGGGCAAAGTTAAATTGCCTTTCTTGGAGTGCCAAAATAAATTCTTTTGTTAAAATCTGCAGAGAATTACACACAGAGACACACCAACTGCTGGTTTTACTCTCCCTTTCTACGAAAAGCATTTTCCCCACCCAAAACCTAATGGCAAAGTTTCTGATTTGAGCCAACTGGCTGGCAAGGGCCCATCTTTATAATGCTACAGGGGTTTGCAGCGTTGCTCAAGGTGAAAAGAACACAACCGGAGTTGCCCTCGATAAAGTGCTCTCTTGGGCTGCTTCTCTTCCGTCCACGTGCCCAGCGTGGCTGCCTGTCTTGTCATGGCAGCACTGCAAAAGCTGCTGAATGATTGGGTCTAACTGTGCTTAAATCCGAGAGCCAATCATTTCCACAAAATTAAATTGCCTAAATTCAGTGATTCAGTGAAAAAGCTAGAGATGAGCTTGATTCCCAGTGACTTTACCTATTTAAAAGATTTACATAGCTGCCCACCTCATCACATAATTGCGATTTGGAGCAGCCTGTGTCAAATATCCTCCCCCCCACACAAAAAAATTCATGATATATTCGGAGTTTTCTTAGTAAGAATATGGAAATAGTTTGCTATTACTTTGCTCAGGATATTGTTCAACTTCCTCGTTCAGCGTACAGCTCTAGAAATCCATGATGCTTCTCCCATCCAGATACTAAGTAGGCCCAACCCTGTTTAGTTCCTCAGCTCAACCAAGATCAACGGGAGTGAAGCTCAACTTGAAAACAAAGGCCACCACCACCACCTATTGCCACAACAACATAAAGTAGCAGAGATCAAGACAGAAGGGCCTAATTGGGTCAATCTTTTTCCCTCCCAGTCGTCCTTCTATAAGATTTCATTCCTGTGACTTTCCCTACAGATAAAGCATCCTTCCAAACCATCCTTCATCACACCTTTAAGCCCCTGAACAAAAATAAAACAAGAATAAATAAGTAAAAGGGAGCAGAATCTAGTACAAGAGCGGTTAGTTTCAGATCAAAGCCAGTCAAATCCTTCCTCAAACACTAAACCTGGGTGACTAGCTCAAGCTACCTCACAGGATTGTTGTGAAAAGCAAAAAGGAGAACATCGTGATTGTAGGGGAGAACAGAGATGGCCTTGAAGAAGGAATGCAGCAGCTGTTACAAAAATATCACCGTAGCCTGGAGGGGGGTGAGGAAGAAACGCAAGATTGCTTCATCTTGACTCTCTTGAGTGTAAGAGGACACCATAGAGAAACTGTCAGGTTTTCAAGGTTCTTCTTCTTATACCCTATAAAAGTCAAGTACAGTTCCAGAAGTTATCATGTCTGTTTCCTGACCTGGCCTACCTCAAAGGGCTGACAATGACTGGTTCATGCAAAATTGGTTGATTACACACCAACCCAACTAATACAGTTTGTGGCTCTGTGGTTGAGTTCACTCAGTGCACTTAACCAGGTCTGTTAAACACCTCCTTGTGCACAACAGGCTATGTTTCTTTAGTTTTAACCTTGGCTTTTTTTTTTCATGGCTTGGCATGTTTTAAGTACCAAGCCCATATGTTTAGTTTATCCTTCAGCACCTTGTGCAAACCCAGAAACGGTTAATACTGTGCAGATGCCAACCAGGACAGTGATTAATGTGTATTGTGCAAACACAGCCCATGTATGCCACCTTGTGCAAAATAAGTAGAGCAAGAGAATGCTCCTATTCCAGGGATATCGCTTTAAGAAAACGTTAAGTCAAAAGTATTTGAATTAGATTTGATTACATTAAAGAGGCTGCCAGATTTATCTCTCCAATTCAGTTTCTTCAACAGCCACTCCACTCTGTAACAATCCCACTTTCAGACTTAAAAAAAATAAAATCTGTTCCTGCATTAAGATACTTACATGTATGTGTTATCCTGAGTAGTGCTATGAAATTGATTAGATTTCCAAATAGGGTTTGGAAATCGTATGCAAATAACGTTTAAGCTTGCAATGCCACTGGAACCTCGTTCTCTTGCATTTCTTCCATGCCAAGCCTCTGTGTCACAGCAGGATTAAGCCAACAAAGGTCACACCACTGACTCTGAAATGGGATAGGATACAAAAATGCCTGTGATGTATGTTACATCATGTAGAATGGCAGGCATAGTTGGAGAGTGGCTATGTCCCCCTTTTGGGGGAGATGGGTGGTGATAGAAATTTGAAAAATAAATAACATAAAAATTCAACCCACATTAAACTCCTGCTGGCTTAGCCACGTTAGGATAAAGCCACAAGCCATGGATTGCAAGCTGCAACTGCTGAGTTCACACAACAAGCTAGGCCCAGACCTAACAATCTGCCTTACAATTCAGTGTAATGCATGAACTCAGACAGTATCTCTGAATATTGTGAAGACTTTTGCTAACCATACTTTGAACAGCTGTCCTTTCTCAGCCTGAAGTTATTTAGCTATATACATATCCTGCTTTGTTCCAGGGGTTCAAGGACGTTGCTCTGGCTCCCCTTCCCCAATTTATTGGCACAACAACCTTGTGAGGCAGGTGAGTTAGGCTGGTTTTCCCTAACACTCTAGCCCAGTGTTTCTCAACCTGGGCAACTTTAAGATGTGCGGACTTTAACTCCCAGAATTCCCCAGCCAGCAGGGAGTTGAAGTCTACACATCTTGAAGTTGCCCAGGTTGAGAAACACTGCTCTAGCCTAAAATGTAGCAGGCTGGCTAGTCAGCACCTCAGGGCACTGCGCGAATCTAAGCCAAGGGCTTCCCTAAACCGTGGCTCAGTGAACCATGGATTAACACATCCCTAGCACCGGGTCCGGCCACCCAATGAGGTTCCATGGCTAACTGGAGAGGCGACCCTGGTCCTTCCCAGCCCTACCGCACCGGGAGAGTCTGCTCCTTCTCCACACCGCAGGGATTTCGAGCTAATGGCACTCTCCGCACGCTCAGAGGCTAGTTCACTACCGCGCGGGACGAGCCTAGAGAGCCCTCAACCTATCGGCCTCGCGTCCACCCTCCGAGGTGAAGGCGGGAGCGAAGGAAGGCACCGCTCCTGCCTCGCCTCGTTCCTTTTGGCTCCGGCTCGGTCCCTGCCCGCCGTCCCACCACTCGGCCGCCTCCGCCACCTTCGCCCACCTCGCGCGGCGGCGCGTCTCCCTCCGCGCTTCTCTCCTCCGGCGCCTCCTCAGCGGGAAGGGAACGGCCGCGGTCTGAAGCGCAGACAGGCGACAGCGCTCCTCCTGCCCAAGCAGCCCCAGGGACGCCGCCGCAGGCTCGCAGGACGGAGCTGGCAGCGAACAGGCGCCCGCCCTTCCAGCAAGCGGGCGGGCTAGGGCTAGCTCGCCCGTCCGCCTTTCAGGCTGCAACCCACCGCCCAGCCAGCTCGACTTAGCCGCCGTCCTGGGATGCAAAGCCACGGGGAGGGAGCCGCGCGAGCGCCCCGCTCCGCCGGGGCCCCTTGGTGGAGCCGCGCGCTCAAGCAGGAGCGCCCGCGCAAGCCATCCACCGCCGCCACCACCAGCCCTGCTGCGCCGGAATCCCCGGCCTGAGCCAGCGACCCCCCGCAGCTTGGCTGGAAATGCGGGAAAGGCAGGAAGGCGTTGCTTACACACGGTTTTTTGGAGCCGTGTCGGGCTCCACTTGGCGACTGCCGGGATCACCTTAGCCCAGAAGCCGCCTCGGGAGACCCACGCAGGTTTCTCACGACACCCTTAAGCGGGCGAACCCAGCGCGGTGGCTAATCGACCGACTGGGATCGCACGAAACGAGGTGAAAGATCCGGTGGCTTCATCCCCACACTGCTGCGTGAACCCAGCCTCAATCCCAGCTGAGTTAATTCAGCAATCCTGGCTTCCGTTAGTGATGGGTGAGCGTGTTCCTGTGGACAGAGCCCAACAGAGGTATAACAGGACGGATTCAGCACTTGCACGTGGGAATCGGACCGCCTCGCTAAAATCACAGAGTTTTGTCTTAGTATCAGCTCCCGCTGGGCGTTTTTCGGCCCTCTTCATCCTCATGCTCAATGAGTCCTTGTGCATAAAATCCAGCGTACACGCGATTGAGTGTACAATATCCTTTTTGGACAGTGGACATTTCCAACTCACTTACGTCAGACTTCCCGATGGTTTTGAGTCGGATCCACCTTTTACTCACCCACGGAGCGGATCCTGTAAAATCTTTCCGATCTCTTACTTACATCTCACTGATTTCAATGGATGAGAGTGATACTAATAGTTTCGAGCGCGTTAAGGGAAACGTCTGAACAAACCCCCCACGTGTGACTGCACATGGCTTCTCTCGAAGGTTTCAATGAACAACTTCCAATAAATAACTATGAAGTTATTCGAATGCAGTTATGCAAATTCAGACGGGGGGGGGCAATTGCCAATCCCCAACGCCGCGCCTTCCGGCTGGATTTATTTCCTTATCTATTCGTCCTGCTTTTCCTCCGGGGGTTTAACGCGAGTCCACGCACTCCTTTGGCCAATTTTTCCCACCTCGGTATCGTGAGGTAGGTGGCTGGGCCACAGCTCCCAACATCCCAGCCACGTTTGATACGATCGGGGAAAGCTGTTTCTGCGGAGCTGGGCCTCGAAGCTAAAGTCCGGGCCCAGTGGCCGGTCCATCACACCCACCCACCCTTCTTACCTGTCTCCCGGGAGGGGCGTCTCTATAGGAAAAACCAGAGTGCCTTCCTCTCTATTGCCTCAAAGTCCCGAAGAGAGACCAAGTTGCCAGCCGCCGCCACGCTCGGCTACCGATCTCAGGGCGAGGTCCGCTTTGCCGAGGGGCGGTTAGACGCCTTCCCGACCCTTAAAGATCCCCAGCGCCGCTTTGCTTTTCTAGTCTAGGATTCCACCTGGCAGGGAGGGAAACGGCCCGTTTGCTGGTAGCCCCCTCTCTGGAAGGGCCAAAGAAAGTGTGGCGCGGCCCCGGGATCAGCCGACCGCGACAATGTCTAATTAGCCCATCGCCGTCAAGGCTTAAAATACGCATCACGAAACCACAGAACCCAGGAAAACGTCGCTCAAGATTAGCTGGCTCCTGATTGCAACCCCACTATCGTTGGAGAAGGAGCGCCCTCTAGTGGAATGTCTAGGAGGGCGCGTGCGGAGAAGGAGAGGGGATCCGATATCATCCTATTTGCAGGCACTTGGGCTCACACTTATGCCAAGGTCGCTGTGTTTGCATAATATATAATATGTATACCCCTCATTAAGTGAACCGTGGTTTGCTGAATTCACCCAATCTTCTGAGATCCCACAGCTTGCTAAACATCTGGATCTGGGCTACCAAAAATCCAGAGGGCTATCAGAGAGCAGACTAATTATTTGCTGCCATCTAGTGCTCATCCAGATTTATGCAGCCTGGTTCCGGTAATCTTAACCCTGAATTATAAACAACCCACAACAGGTCTGCGCCACATGTAAGACAAAAATGTGGCTGGTTAATTAGGGATTCAGATTCTTGTGCAAACACAGCCATTCCAGCTTGTTTGGCTTTGGTTTGGTGTGTTGTGTAAATCCAGCAAATTGTGGCCTCTTCTTCAACTCCTGGTTAAAAGACACCATCGTTTGGTTTACCATGATGTGTGTACAGTTGGCTTACTTGGAGTATGGATGTATAACCCATACTATGGCAACCATAGAAAGTCTCATCTCCCTTGCCAGCTTTTGTATGGACTACCACTTTTCAGGAAATAAATTTAAATTAACTTTACACAGAACTCCTATAACACACTAAACCACAAGTTAGCCAAACATTTCTTTTAAACCCAGGGTGTTGCATGGACCCAGCCCCTTACGGAATGTTTTTACAAGGCACGCAAAGTAAGAGATTGTATTAATTAATCCATTTGGAGGTAAATCATGGTTAGCGTGTCTTGTAAATACACAGGATGCATGAAACCCATTGCAGGATTTCCTTATCTGCAGTACAAGCCTGCAAGATTCCTGAGTGGCCTATGGATGGCAGCCCAGACACCAAAAACTCTCTCTGCTGCCCTCAAGTGATCATCTGGATTTTTGCAGCCAAGATTTGCTAGCCCTACTCAGTGATTAACTGGGAACACTCTGGCTGGGCTTCCACGTTGCACTAACTAAAGGGTGACATGTTGCACAAACCCAATTGGTTAATTGCTTAAACCATAGCTTAGCATGTGTGCATACCAGTTTTTTAGACAAATCACTAATGGCTGGGATCTGGGGTTCTTTTCCTTCAATTGAAGAGGGCTTAACTTCCACGGAAGGAAGCAGAGTTTTCAGCATTTGAAAAGAAGCTCACAGATTCTTGCAGGTCTCTTAAAATTATCCCATTGATTTTCAAAGTACGGTTGCAGCAGCAGCAGCTGCTCCCTCTGGCATCAAGATCTAAAATAAAAGAATGCCACAGCCCTAGGTCCCGCCATGCATCACCACTCTCACTGTAGAGTGCCTGTTGCCTGCTCTACCCACCCACTCCTGGCCAGCTGTAAATCCTGCTCTTTAGGGGCAAGCTTAATGATTAAGTCCTGAGGCTGTCTTGAGCGCAATGGCCAGGACAAGGAGATGCCCACACACAGCCCAGCCTTTGAAGGCAGCAGGTGCAAAATGCCTGCCAGACCACTGAAAATAATAGGGGATGAAAGCACAATTATGTTCTTCCTTCACAAAGGTTAAATTTAAAAGAAAAAGGCAGCTGGTCTTTCAAAGCTAAACCTAGTGGCCATTTTCTGCTTTTAGCAATGGACAGGAAGTCACCAAGCATGAGAAAGGGGGACCTACCACCCTCTCGTGTCTTTAAGACTGCTGTACAAATATGCTGATATCAACGTTTACTCCCTAACTTATTGCTATTCCAAAAGCCTTGCACCGGATAACTTGCCTTCCCACAAGACAGGCAGAATGGTTGCTAAGCCAGACTTATTTTTAACCATGCTTCTTTTCCCCAGCAAGCCACAGTAACCCAATTCATCAGGCAAGCTAGAAAACGAAGTAGGAGTGGCTAGAGAGAGGGATAGGGGTTGAATCTGCATTTGGCAGCCTGGTTCACACAACATGCTAGGCAGACATGGTGGGGGAGGTTTGCCCAATGCCCTAAGCCATAAATTATGGTTTACAAATCAGAGTGGCTGAGTTCATAAATCCCACTAAGCCTAAACAAACTACACAATGGCTTAGCAGGTATATCAAATTTACAAAGACACCTGTCTCAGGAATGTGAACATACGTTGCATGTTCTATGCCCAGTCTTAGGATGAAGTACAGGTGAAAGGTAGGTGGAAGCTACAGATAATTCACATTTATCTCCATTAGATGCTAGGACATGGGGAAGTCAGGATGCACCCAAGACTTTGTCAAAAAGTGTATCAAGAGACCAAAATCACTGACCCCCCATCTGAAAAACATAATCTGCAACATCAGCTTGTAGACCTGCTATGAAACATCAGGTCTTCTTCCCTAAGATCTATCTAAGGACCAGATTTTTGATGGGGAGGGTTGTCCACTGCCCAAATTCAAACCACTGAGCCTGCTCCTTTTGTAGGTCCTGCATAGATTTACATCAAAATCAGGTGCTTCAGTGTTTTTGTTTGTTTGTTTTTTTGCCACTGGAATTAAGAAACAGGCATTTGTTATTGCAGATGCGGGGAGGCGGGAGCAGGCAGGGAAGAATCCAGAAGCTGGCAAAAGGTCCCCAGGCCAGCCTTCCATACATACATGCCTCAAACTCAGTTCTCATCATTCCTCAGCTCTTTGGCCATTTGACTGGAGAGTAACCCCAGTAGAAAGCCCACACATCCGGAGGGTCGCGGGTTGGGGAAGGCTGTCCCAGCCCATCAGTTACATTTTGGAGAGTTTGCAGCCTTGCCGTTATCACTAGCAGCATCCTCCTCCTCCTGGTACCGCACTCCAGTTTCGTTCCAGCGTCTCCTTACGAATGGCCAGCGGCGTGCCTGCGTGCGTCTCTGGCCACGGGTCCCGCCTCCCCGGGGTCTCGGCCCCCTTTTGCGCACCGATTGGCTGAGGCAGGGCGAGGCGCCTGACCCTCGCGACCCCCTGGAAAGCCGAGGGCGCCGGGCACTCGCGGGGATGGCTTCCCAGGGGGCCCTTGGCAGGTCCGGCCGGCGCGGAACGGAAACCGCCCGGAGCCCGGAGATGCCCTTCGGCCGCCCTCCACCTCCAGGCCCGGCGGCGCATCCTCCCCCCGGCGCGGCCGCTGGCCCCTTAAAAGGGCCCGTCCGTCGCCCCAAGCAGGGCGGGTTTACGGAAGCCCGCGACGAGGCGTGGCCGGCCGGGTCCCCTGGCCGGTTCTTCCGCCCCGATGGCCGCGGCTAGGTTTTCCACGCCGGTGTCGGAGGCGGACAGCGGGCTGGCCCCTGACCTCTTCCCGTGCCCCTCGGCCAGCCCGAGCCTCCGGAGCCCCCTGCGGGAGAAGGAAGAGCTACGGCAGCTCAACGACCGCCTGGCCGCCTACATCCAGCGCGTGCGGGCCTTGGAGGCGGCCAAAGCCGCGCTGCATCTCCGCCTGGGCCGGTGCGAGGAGGATGGCAGCCGCAACCTGGGCGTCCTGCGGCGCATCTACGAGAAGGAGCTGGCCGAGGCGCGCCGGGCGCTCGATCACCAAGCGCTGCAGCGGGCGGCCTTGCAAGTGGCGGCGGACTCGCTGCGCGACGAGCACCGGCAGCTGCTGGCCAGGTCAGTCCTGCGATCGGCGCCGTGGGGGGGGGGTCTTTCCGACGACCCCGCGTCGGCTGGGTTCACACGGCACGCGCGCGCCCGGAGAGGAGAGACACGGGACGCTGCGCCGGCTGTTCCCCTCTTGGCTGGGCCCTGTTGTGTGAAAGGAGGCGCCGCGTAAGCCACAAACCCCCCCCCCCCCATTAGCAGAATGGGATGTCAGCGCAGCCGGCACCCACAAAAGAGCTTGGGGAAACGTGAAAGGAAGCCGAGTTCACACAACATGCTAAACCCTTGGTTTATTTTCACCCTAGGCTACTGGATAAATTGGATGACAGGCAGTTTGGTGTAGTGGTTAAGGTGCTGGCCTAGAAACCAGGAGAGTTCTAGGCCTCCCATAGGCTTGGAAGAACAGGTATGGGCCTTGCCAAGGTTGAGAAACACTGGGTTAGGGATAAGAATGGCTGCTGTTGCCTGAACCTTGTCTCAGTGTTAAAACTGTTATAGTTTTTTCATACTAGGAACTGTAAATGCTTGTTTGTAAACAATCTCAAAGCAAATCCCTCTGGGCAATAGAACCCCTAGCTTTAATCTCTTTCCATGTGCTACAAATCCTTGTGGCCTGGCAGCAAAACTCAAACTGTTCCTTTTGAATTAGGTATTTCATGGTTTCTTCACCAGCCATTTAATCTGGCAAATGCAGTCACAATTTGTTTTTCCAGTTTGGGGTATACAAAATAATCTCTCCCTGGCTGGAGAATTATGGACAAATATTAATGTTGATAAATGTTCGCGGAGTGTGATGTAGTTTAAAACAGATATAGCTTCATTGTGAGTTGGTAAATATCAGCAATGAAGTAGCTTTTTTTCAGCGAGAATCCTGAAAAAGTCTCAGGTGGAGAATATTTTCTCCATTTCCATAATCTTGGGGGAACCAATTACTGCTTGGTTTAAGGATAAGGGATATTCCTTCATAAGTAACTGTCACAACTTTTCTGAAACTTTTCCAGGCTCCTATATACTTGAAGGTATCTTGTTCTTTGAAGACTGGTAAAATTTCTTAACTCTGCTATATGATCCATTGATTGATTGATTGGTTATGTGCCATCAAGTCAGTTTCAACTCCAAGTGACCACATAGTTTTTTTTCCATGATATGATCCATTATGCTAAAGAATTTTAAAAAGTCTTAAGGCCATTTTTACTTTTCCAAAAGCAGCTAGTCAGAAACTCAAGGGCAGAGTCTGAAGGTGATGGCTGTTCTTTGCTGCTCAGAAACATAATATTTGGAGGTATAATGTCTCTGAACATGGAGGATTTTTTTAACACGTCCAGCACTGACTGCATTGGTAGGGAGCATCTGTTCTAGTGGTTTCTCTGCTCTTCCTTCTGTTGGCCTTCTTCCATTCCTCTTTCAAAATTACCTTTGAAGGACATCTAAATCAATAGCCATCATCTCATCTGGTGACAAACCGTTCCCAAAGGATCAATGCCCCACCATGCCAGAATGCGGTTTGCCTAGTTATGATGGTCTACAAACCAGAGTTTGTTAGTGTGTTTGAATCTAATCAATGTTATTTTATTTAGTAATCCTTGGCATAGCATATAGTGTGAACGCAGCCATTGGGTGTAGTGAATAAGATGTCAGGCTAGGACTAAGTTATTCCATTATGCTTGGTGTTTTTTTAAAGATATTTTTCCTGCCTTTATTATTTTTATAAAGAACTCAAGGTGGCAAACATACTTAATACTCCTTCCTCCTGCTATTTTCCCCACAACACCCTGTGAGGTGAGTTGGGCTGAGAGAAAGTGACTGGCCCAACATGTTGCTTTCTCTCTCTCTCGTCAAAAATGGATTGTAGGCAAGTAATAAGAGCATCTTGAGTTCAAGTCCTGACATCTCCAGGGGAAATCTAGATCTGGGCAAAAAAAAAATCCTTTGGAGACTTACTAAAACTCAATAATACTGGGCTAGATGAACTTGGTGACCTGGTTAATCATTGTACCAGGCCATGCTTTGTTTAACCATGGTTTATTAAAACAATGAAACACTTAAGCCATAAACCATGTTTCAAAAACCACAATGCCTGGGTCCATAGTATGGCTTACTGCAATATAAGAACCTGGCCTGTTAAAAACTGCTGGAACTGTTATCAATAAAATACATATGGTACTGCCCACATGCCTCTACTGATTGCATTTGGAGCATAACTAACAGACAGCATGCCCTGCCTGCGGCAGGATGGTGGCCCCTGAGGACCAAATTTCTTCAGAAGTTTCCTTCTCCAGTTATCCTTTGAAGATTCTCTGCTGAGGAGGTGGTTGCCATGGATACAAGTGCTGATTTAGGATTCAGCCATTGGCCTACCCAGTAGCAGCCTAGCCCATCATCCATGTGTGTCACATAGCCCAGACAAAATTATTACTATTTCTTTTATAGATTTGAAAAATATAATTTGATAAAATTGGATCTATCTGCTTTGATTGTCCTGAGGGAGTTTATGTTCAGAAGTTTAGAGGCTGGACTGGCTTTTCCACATTATGTTCAGCTGTGGTTCGTGGAACAAGTACAGTGGCTTGATTCACATGCTCTCCTAACATAACTCATGGGCTGGGTTCATGTGACAAGCAAAATCTCAAATGTGCAAACATTACATCTTAATGCGTTATACAAACAAGTGATAGGCCAGCATTTCAAAGCCAAGCTTTAAGCTCAAAGCGACATTTAATGCTCTGCTGTTTTAAAGAACATACCTGTAAGGTGCCAAGCCATCTCCTGATTTAGCTCACTTATTTGCAGGAACTCTAAAAAAGAAAATGAATTAAGCCTGGCAGCTGCTCGAATGAGGGATCTGGATGCTCAGCTAAACTCCAAAGAGGCTGAACTGGTGACAGCGTTACACAGGCAGCAGAGTTTAGAGAAAGATCTTCAAGAATCCAAGGATCAGATGATCTCTGTAAGAGATTGTTCAGAGAAATCTCATCTGTCTTGTTAAAACTGTGGTGGCCGTCTTGTAACCTGCACTACATATTTATTTTGTTTTGGGTTTATTTTGCTATGCTGTCTTCTCTGAAGTGGCAGAGGAACTTGGGATCCCACAGAATTTGGGTTTGATTGCCTTGTGAATGAGGTCCATGGAGGCTTACAGTGTTTTTGAATAATTGGGGGCATTTATTCACAGCCACACCATTTGAGCATATATGGACTTTCAACTTAAAAGACCCCCAACCATCAGCCAAATCCACTCCCATCAAAGATCTCCACAATCTTGCATTTCTTGATGCCATTAAAAGCTCCAAAAAATGATGATCTCATTCAAAAACTGAGCATTATTTGCTTTCTTAAGTATGCTCACCTAGAAATGCCTTAAGTGGATTCATATATCTTAGGGAAGATTTCAGCTATCAAATCCATGCTAATCTATGAATCTCTGTTTATGCCAAGATCTTCACTAAGTTCCTTGTACTCTATAGCTTACGACATTAACTGGTAGTTCTAGCCGGATTGGTGAAATAATGCTCTGATATACATAGTTGGCTGGAATCACACAATACACCAAGCCAAAACAAACTACATTACATAGTTTAGGGTGCAGACCTAATCAGTATTACATGCTGAAAAACATGGCAATGCATGTTTGTTTTATCTACAATTAGTAAGAATAACAAAAGCTTGCCTGCTGTTTTACAACCTAAAATGCTTTGCTGGAATAGGCTGACTTGAAATGGTTTGCCTTTAGGCTATAGCAGTATGTAAATCTTGAAAGAAGGTTGATTAGAGTAACTTCACACACCATCTTAGCCAAACTCCAATCTTTAGTGTAACTTAAGAGTGCAAATGCTTCCTTGAATATACTCTAGTGAACACTTTTTATCCTTTTCTAGCTTAAGGAGCTGGTAAAAGACTCTAAAAATGAACTTCAGAATGAGGAGTTGAAAAGAGTAGAGTTGGAAAATCAAGTGAAGACTCTCCAAGAACAAGTGGCATTTCTCAAGAGCATCCATGAACATGTATGTATGTATGTCAGTCCAAAATGCCAATTTGATCCATTCCATTGTAGCTTGAGAACTTGTAAAAATTATTTGAAGGAGCATCATCTACCCTATGTTCTTTCCAGTGGAAATACCTTTGTGATGTAAGGTATTTTTCTGCTGCAGCCATGAGATCAAGAGCTGACAAGGTTAAAACCAAAGGGATTGATGCTATATTGGCCCATTACATTAAAAAGGTACAAGCGCCAACCACTTTTCCTGCTGAGAATCATGTAACCCTCAGACCATTACAACAGAGAGGCAGGAGAAAGTGAAAATTTCTAGGTTTGAATCCTAGAAATTACAGTGTTTGTTTTTTCTCATTAGTAAAAGCTTTTCTAGCATCTACAAGGGAAATATCAGAGCCGGATCCTGGAATATCTGGCTGTGAGCCTTCTAACTGAAGAACTCACCTGGGTGAAACATGATAGTGTCCTGTCTTTCCAACTTGGCATGCTCTGAGCTGCTATCATGGGTTGACACTGACTCAGTCTCTGTTTTTAGAATATTTGCAAAGCCTTTCTGTTTAGATTTTTGGAAAGAGAACAAAACCAAGTAGTTTGTTCATCTTTCTAAATGGTTCTACAGCCTCTTGATTTTATGTAGGAACCTATAAGACTGGTTTATATGAATTTTATAAATCATTTAAACATAGTAAAAACAATGACAAATATTGATATTATAATGGTTTTTGCTTTTTGCCTTGATGCTGCACATTGAAAAATCTTGCCTTTATTTGATTTTTGCCTTTTGCAATTTTGAATTTAGATTTGTTTTAACTGGAAAGTTCCTATAAAAAGCAAATGTGGGATGTTGCGTTATTGTAAGCCATCAATGTAGGGAGCAGTCCGTACTTTATTAAATGAGCTAAGCTCCTGTTCCCCAAAATTTGCAGTCTAAAATCTGACCATCAGAGAGATTTGAGAAGCAAGAGCATTAAGAGAAGATGCCAATTAAGCAACGGAGACCAAGTAGCATCACTTCAATTTTACGAAGAAGAATGTCTTCGTGGAATTGAAAATTCTACTGTGCATTATTCCAGATGATGTTCTTGTTTTTAGGAATATCCAAAGTCAGCCCACAAATTATTTGGTGGGGGTGGTGGGGGATCCAGATTTGTCTGCTGGATTGAAACTTTTGTTTTAAGAGTTAGCAAAATCCTTCCTCTGCAACACAATGTCTTTCTCCTCTTAGGAACTCAGGAACAAGAAGCAATTTTACGAGAGCAGGATTCAAGGAATTGTATCTGGCCATCAACAGGAATTTGAAAATAAACTGATGAATTCTCTCCAGGAGCTCAGAAAAGAGCATGAACAACAAATCAGGGAATACAAAGATCAGATGGAGAGAAACTTCCAGGCCAAAGTGAGTTAAATGGGCAGTCTCTGCTCCTAATTAGGGGTAGTCCTTGACTTACAACTACAGTTGGGACCGGAAAACTCATCATTAAGTGGTGCAGCCGTTAAGTAGGCATCATGTGACCGCACCTGATTTTACAAACTTTTTTGCTGCAGTTGTTAAGGGAATCACATGGTCGTTAAGTGAATCTGGCTTCCCCATTGAATTTGCTTGTCAGAAGCCAGCTGGGAAGGTCGCAAATGGTGATCACGTGACCCCAGGACGCTACAACCATTGTAAATACATGCTGGTTGCCAAGTGGCCAAATTGTAATCACATGACTCTGGGGACAGTGCAACAGTTGTAAGTGCGAGGACCAGTTGTAAGCCACTTTTTTCAGCGCTGTCATAATATAAACGCCACTAAATGTATGGTCGTAAGCCGAGGACTACCTGTAAGGGAAAGGGGAAATGATCTGCTGTCTACTCAAAGTATGTACTTCCATGGGCCACTCTCACTCTTTCTTTTGAGGATTAAAAGAACTGTAAGGTCAGTGACAAAGAGTCTCTAACTCTACAAGTCAAAGCAGCCCTAATCAGCACCATCTGGTAGTGAAGGATGCTGGAACATCAGCAACTTCTAAAAGGCCATACGTTCTCCATTACTAGTCTAAAGGAGCCAGAAGCTGGTTAGTTGATTGAGTCTAGGAATTAAGTCTATAGCTTAGCCATGGAACATTGAAGATGGTCATTTGGAGGTGGCTGGGAAGATGATGAATGGGGAAACAGATTTAGAGGTCTAAAGTCTACAATTTACGAAGGAGGCCGTTTGTAAGATTCAGATGAATCTCAAGTCAGTGAACAGAGATAATGAGTAACACCAAGTTGAAATGTTTGGGGTTGGGAGAGTCTATAATATAGGTTCCTGAATTCAGAATGTCCCTTGGGATCATTTTTTCTGCCTATGCTGGCGAAGTAATTTGGATGAAAATAGGAAGAAATCATATATTTACTCACGAATATATGGAACTGTGAATATCACAGTAAACACACATTCTGAAGGTCAGAAATAATAGTAGTATTCCTGTTTGAACATAGGAATGTGTTCCAGTGAACATGCATAGTACTAGTTAACATTATTAACCAATACTATTTTTGCAGGTAGAAAATGCTCAACTTTATGCTGAAAAGGAGCATGATTTTGCTAATTCTGTTCAAGAGGAACTCAAACAAACGAAATGGAAGGTTGATCATCTTTTATCACAGGTAAACTGAAAAACCAGGTAAAACTAGGCATACCCAAAAGTGACCAGATGCCTCTTGGGTCTTCTAAAAGAGGTCTCTGCTAGAATGAGTCTGTTCTTAGCTCTGTTGCTCAAGCTGATGTGCCTAATCTTAAAACATTTCTGTAAAATCTAAGAACACCGGATTGGAAGTCAAGATCAGAGAGCTGGAGACCAGGATAAGGGAACTACAGAAGGCTGTTGATTGTGAACGTGACTTATCCAAAAGATGCATAGCTGAAAAAGATAGGGAGATGGCAGAAATGCAGCAGCAGATACAGTCTCAGCTGGAGGAGTATGAGCATCTGTTGGATGTGAAGCTGGCACTGGACCTTGAAATCAATGCCTATAAGATGTTGCTGGAAGGAGAAGAAAAACGGTAAGCTTGGAAATCTCCCCTCAGGAAGTTGACTTTTTTTTTTTTAATTTAGCCAGAGGTGAAGGCCAACCAGCTTCTCTTCTACCCATCACTAACTCCTGTTTAAGAGAACTTGGGCAAAGAGCTCTCATTCTTCTCATTCTTCCCAGTGTGCAGTTCAGAAGTAGCTTTTAGGCAGCCTTATTATACATGAGCTAGAAGATTCCTGAGCATCTTCTAACGCAGAGATGCAGGCAAATGGGTAGCAGGAAGGTTGTGCTGAAGGAAGATAGTGTTCTTCAAAGCCTTTACATTGTGCAGAGAAGAGACTTAAAAGTTCTTTGCCTAACTCCATATGCTTGAAAACAACTTTATGTACAAAGGAGATGGTACCTGGATAGCATGCAGGGGCCAAACTGAATCCCAAAACTGCCAGTTGCCTACTCCTTTATTGACAGCAACTAGGTTCTTGCATTGATTCAGACCAGTATTTCTTTTTTAAACTTGTTTGTCTTTTTTAAGAGTGATATTTTTATGTGTCTTTTTTTTTTTGATAGTTTGAAACTCTCCAAATTCCCCTCTGAAAGTGGTGAATCACCGATGGGAAGTGGTGGAAGGTGGGCAACCGTAAGCCAAGGCCACCGCCTCTTCCTGCAAGGAAGGAAAAGGAAACGAGCTTCAGCCAAGAAAGAGGCCCACAGCCTGAGTTTCAAAGTGGTCCAGCGAGCTTCCTCTTTAGGAAGCATCTCCATAGAAGACATTGACGTGGAAGGAAAATTTATCAAAGTTAAAAACAATTCTGATAAGGTAAAACGATTCATCTGTAGGCTTCCAAACACCTGGATCTCTGTGTGCGTCTGCAAAGCTACTCTGGGAAGAGATTATTTCTTTGGGAAGAAAATGATGGATTGACTTGTTTGCCTCATGAGTCCTATTGTTCCCAAGTTTGGGATGGGAATGTGGCCCTGGAACCCTTAGGCATGGAGTGACAAAAATGCAGAAGGGGGAGACTCTACTTGCTATTTCTCCCAGGCCAATTGCCCCCTTATAACCTGGCTTCCTTGGTATGTAGAGTTATTGCAAACAGGATACATATGGGCAGAAATTAGAGTCAGTGTGATATAAAGGTTATGGTGTTGGATTAGCAGTGGAGAAACTCAAGTTCAAGACCATCCTCAGCTACAGAAGCTCTCTGGGTGATTCTAGACTTGTTACTCTCTTGTAACTCAACTTACCGACAAGTCTGTTACTGTGGGAAATATCTGGAGGAGGCCACTGCCTTAAGTTCCTGGAGGAAAGGTAAAATGGAAATTTAAAAATAGAAGTGAGGCCGCTATCAATAAATGAGCTCAAATATGTGTCCTGGAATGCTTAGCCATGTGCTAGGATTCCTTGGCAAGAGAAGTAGGAATGGAGGTTTTTCACCCCAGGCTTTAGATCAATTGTTTCTTAAATGCAACTTTGGTTGCAGGATCAACTACTAGGTGGATGGATGGTTAGAAAACAGCATAGAAACGAATCTGACACTATGTACCAGTTTCCTGCTCAATTCATTCTTCAGGCTGGTCAAGTGGTAACTGTGAGTGTCAATTTTAATCGTCCTCTTCCTTTTTTCTGGGGGGAAAAACTTGTTTTATTTTGCTTCTCATTATAAGCATGTTGGAAGAACTACACACATTTGCTTTCTCATCAGTCATAAACCATTTAAAAATGGTTTAAGTGGATTTAACTTAAATACTATTATTTCTTTTCAGATTTGGGGAGAAAGAGTGGGTTTAAGCCCAAGTCCTAGCCCCCTAGTTTGGGAATCCCAACAGTCATGGGGAGTTGGAGAGAACATCAGTATTGTCCTCCTTGACGGTGATGGAAATGTAAGTACCAAATAGACTTGACCTAATTATTACTCAGAAAGCCAGTTTAGTGCAGTGGTTAAAGATACCAGGTTAGAAACCAGGAGACCATGAGTTCAACTTAGGCATGGAGCCAGCTGGGTGACTTTGGGCCAGTCACTCTCAGCCCAGGCAGAAGAACACAAAAATATTGCAAAGAAAACTGTATGGACTTATCCAGGCAGTTGCCAGGAGTGAAGACTGGCTTGAAGGCACATAAATAAATAAATTTTAAAAAATTAAGTCACTCAACATTTCTACCATGTGCCTATGGGATAGCTCTTCTACTTTCAGGAAACTGCAGAAGGAATGATCATGTATCTGGAAAGAGGAGAGGGTGATGGAGAAATAGAAGATGCAGAGGAAACAAAACTAGGGATTCATAGTCAGGTACAGTTAACTGAACTCCCAAATGTTGAGAGTGAGAAATGTGTCCTTGCATTCTTATTTGGTTGATGGGGATGTATTTTCTTCAAATGCCAAGGGGGATGAAGAAGTTTTCAAAAGCACATTAATGTTCTGTAGCGATGTTCTTCTCACCTCCTTGACCCACTCAGACTGAAAAAGAAGAGAGCGGCCATGGGGTTCTTATAACCCTTGCAAACTTTACCAAGGGAGGCAAGAACTGATTTTTCCCCCCAGTACTGCCCTGCTGTGAAGTAAACTTGGCTTTTGAGCACTGCTTGTGTACTGAAATAATTGGGCACGTGTGTACAACCCTCCAAGCCAGACTTCATGAGATCTAAACTGTCCATTTCTTCCTGCAGCAGAACGAGAGCCGCAGCTGTCCCATAATGTAACCGAATCCCCAGAATTGAAAGTTGCTTCAGAGATGTTTGGCTTTGCCCTGAGAGTTGATGCCATCACTTTCCTTCACACTCCTTGACTTCAAGGACAAGATGACTTGTGAGCTCCTAACAGCCAACTGGTGAAAGACTGTGTGCAATTACCAGCAGTATTAGGGCAGGTGATATCATCTTGATTATGATTATCTTGGAGTCACGTCTAAGAGCCTTAAGAGACCTTTCATTTTGTAGCTTGCTAAGAACAAGTAAGAGCCTCATCTTGTTAAATTAGAAGAGCAGTAAACTGTGCTGCCTTATTCAGTCAAATGCCAGGTCCCTGCTTGACGGTGTTGCTTTTTTTGCACATAGCGCAGCCTTTTGCAAAGAAGTTGGTAGAGCTCTTCGCTCCTCTGTGGACCAAGATATTCTTCCTCCGTGTATCCAAACAAACAGCCTAAATTTGTACTCAGGCTGGAATTCTAGCCCTCCTCAATAAGCTTGGGAGATTTTCCAACAAATATGCCAAATTAAGAAATTCCTTTTGCCCCAATATATAGTAGCCATATACTACTTGCTTTCTCTCTTTTCAACAGAAGTAGCCATAATATAGCATGCTGGTGATTTGCCTAGAAGTTGCCTAAAGCTGTGGTGGTTTGCAATAGGAGAGAAAGAGAGACAGGGAGATCTTTCATTGTGCTGTCATTTGCAGAATGGGACTGAAGAAATGCCCAGGAAGGAAGGTGAGGTGTCCATCAAATACAGCACTTCATTTGAACCCTTTCCAACAACAGTGGGAAGAGAGGTGCACTCTAAAACTCAGAATTATTTAGGACTCTTGTATTAATTAACAGTCAAAGAATTATTCTATTGCTACCAGCCTCAATTTAGGATAGGGTTTTTGAACACAGTATTTTTTCTGGGAGGGTTCCTTTCAGCTGGATTTCTTCAATAGCGATTTTTTTAGATGGTTAAATTATTAATGCCGGTGGCTTCTGATATTTTAGCAGATCTAAACAGTTTGTTGTGGTACTTGCTGTTTAGGTACTTCTAGTTGTGTGTAGGGCTTATTAAAGACACGTATCTGGTAAACGCTTGCTTTCTATTAAAGGTATCTCCTATTCAGCTGATGGCTCTTTAGTGTTTTAAACAAACTCTATATTTGGCAGGCTTAAGTCTTATACTGTCTGTATGTTCTTTCAAAAGAGTGAAATGTTCCCCAAACTGGGTCCATCATCTTGACAAATTTTTACTGTATTATATTTTAAATTGTAGCTCATGTCCCCTTTTGTGGAAGATCACTTAGTAAAATGTTGACTAACATCAATTTAGCCATAAGAACAACTAGTAACTTAGATGGTTTTGGAGAAAAGTAAAAAATATATTATCAGTAGTTGGTTAAATGAAATTCCCATGAAACCTCAAATAGCTCCTATCTACAATAATTAGGGAGGATGGTTGCTTACGGGCTTTAGAAAAATGCAGTTTGCCGCTGTGGGAAATACTTGAGTAGAGTCAGTCATTGGTGTTGTTGAAAGTAACACTATGGTGTTAAACAAGGTACTGTTTTAGTCTCAAGTGCATTACTCTTGAATGCTTCATCCAGTACAATAGCAGCAAATTGTGATGCTTCAAAGATCAGTATCTTACTGTACATTTTGGAAGAGGTAAACATGTTTCTCTCCCATCAAACATGTTTAGTTTGATCCTCAGTTAGTGTTAGCAGGAAACCCCTATTTATTTGAGTTCAGCTTCAAATTCCTCTATAGCAGTGCTGCTTTGCTTGAGCAAGAAGTTGGATTATTGAGCCCTAAACGAAAAGGTGGAAAACAGATCAGAAATGGCATGAGAAAGAGTAGGATTTTAAAGTATCTCTTGTACCATAGGAAGGAAGACAGACTTATCATAGCAACTAACCTCATAACTTCTAAAACAGGTTCCCATGGAGAAGCTGGAGAACACATAATTTTTCTTATCCCCAGTCATTTTTCACAAAGCTAGTTCACAACGAAAAACTCAAGTACCAAAGTTTAGCTCTGTACATGATGGATGTTATGAAGCTAGCAGCCAAAGAATGTTATATCTTGTAAGATGCAAAGGAAACATATTTCTCACAAGAGTGTTTTATTATATCTGGTCAGTGAGGAGTTAAGCGTTTGAGGGCGATGTTGACTTAATACAGGAATATTGAGGAAGCAATCATTCTTCTCTAGGCAAAATATAGTGCGCAGTAACTATTAGCTTTTCACAGTTAAATTAAATGCAACAGTAGTAGCTCAATGATGACTGATATTACTCACAGTAGCTGAGGGATTGTACCCACAAATAAAATTCATCACTAGATGAAGAGCGTCTTATTGCTATAATGGGAGTAATAGCTTCACTTTTAGGAAAAGCCTCAGCGAGATTTTCAAGGCACAAAAGCACAGGATTGGGCTGCTGATTTTCTTTGCTTTTAACCAAAAGAAAGGACTTAATAATTTATATACAAATTGTACGGATACAAAATAAATATATATTTCTTAAAAGATGAGTACAAAAGAGTCAGTAAGTTGGTCAAAAGAAGCAGAGGCTTTCATAGAATGCCACACAAATGAGAACACCACTCTGGGCAAAGACACCATTTCAGTCGCATCAGCAGCATGAAAAGGACACGGCACATTCACTGTGGCAAGGGGACAATGACTTCAACGTAGGTGATGGGGAAGAAGCCCGATTCACCTTTCAACATGCCTTCATACCAGTTCTCGTCAATCTGATTCGTCAATGTGATGATATCTCCTTCCTTAAAGCCAAGCTCCCCTTCATTTTCAGGCTCAAAGTCATACATGGCTTGGCAGCAAGGTTGGTCCATGTGCGATGAAGAACCTGGTCAGAATGAGTGGTTAGATGTTCAGTTGCTTCCCCACAAATTTCGTCCCAATTAATTTGCAATACAGTCCCTCATGGGCTATGCAAAATTAATAGTTGAACCCTCCCAGGAGCACTAGCTGTATCTCTGAATGATTTGCTGTTCTGGATTTCTTTCTAACCAATCCATCTCTTGTAGGAACTTACAGTTCTCCACATCTTGGCACTGGCGTGATCATTCCATCACTCCAAAGAATGGAATGGGATTCCTGTGAAGATAACTGCCTGCTGAATCTATGCCTGAAGGATGCATGCTCAGACCATTAATGGGGAGGGGGGGCACCCCTTTGAATTTAAACAATTATTATACCTACTAAAGATAAACCAGTTGTGATATAAAAGAAAAATGATGTCTCCAGGTTTAATCTGCTATCAGATCTTTATAGGATTAGGTACTTGCCTTCAAAGGGATCAGTCCCATTCTGAGGCAGAATGAGCTCATCAGTGAGTTAAAATATACTTTTTAAAGCAGCCAGCAATAAAAGTTGTGCGCTGTGCTTAAATAAGCCCAGCTCAGACCACTCATCAGCTAAAATATTTTTAATTAAAAACAAAAAGCTAAAGGGCCACCCAGTTGCAGCAGCAGCATGAGTCACATTTCTTTGAGCAGAGAAAGAGAGGTAGTGACTCCCCAAATTATTAATTGCTAAAAATGACTTTGGCCAGGATTACTACATCACCTAAGAGAAATAAGCTCAACCTTCTATTATCTAGCTCCTTTGCCCTTTCCCTTTGTTTACATCAGTGTTTCTCAACCTCAACTCCCATGTTGGCTGGGGAATTCTGGGGATTGAAGCCCACACATCTTAAAGTTGCCAAGGTTGAGAAACACTGGTTTACACTGTTCTTGGAGTGATCTCTAATATTAAACATTTTTAAGAGGAATGGAGACTATTTAATACAGAATGCAGCAAAAGGAAATATCTCCCAAGGACTTGGGTATGTCTCTTCATAGTATTTCAAAATCGTATCCCCGCAGTGAGCATTGAGAGAGCATGATCCCATGATTATGTACCTGATGATTTAATTGATGGACTGAAGGAAATTCCATTGTGTTGTTGACCATTGCTTATTTCCAGATGTGTCTGCGTGATTGGTTTTGGCTGAAATTCACGTTTAGGGAGACTTGAAGCTACGTTTATCCTGAAACCAGGAGGGAGATGAAAGGTCAAGCCTTCCAAACAGTCAGAATTTCTGCTCTAAGTGTTTTAAAATCACCCTGTTGGGGAATCCTGGTTCCCAGCCCAAAAGTCCTTGTAAACCCATTATATATATATATAGCCTTGATTCATGGTTTGTTTAAACAGTTCATGGAATAAACAATAATTGGCTTAACTACACAGTAAGCTTCGACTGACTCCCTCATGTTTTGGTTTAGCAGGAAGTGCCAACCTACCCACTGACAGTAATTTTGAACTTCACAGCTCATTGCTGATGTGACTGGGTCCATTGAGAATGAAGAGGAGAAATCATCTACCTTCTGAGATCCATATACAAATACAAAACCTCCTCCCCGCATCCCCTCGCAATCCTTCAAGAAACTAGTCCAAGAATCATGAACGTGAGTGTAAGGCCGCTCAGTGAGGTCTAAAAGCCACAAAGGCTAAATTCACACATGGGATGAAGCCGCAATATGATTTGTTTAGTTCTCACTTAATATATTTTCCCAAGCAAGCCACTATGGTCTGTAAATAATGTTTTAGAGCTTAGTGTATTGGGCAAACCCAGCCAACTGTTGCTTATTCAGCCAAGGAAGGGTTAGCATAATATGGGAATCTTGTCATAACGTTGAACTGAAGAACAGCGGGATGAAGGGATGAGTTGGCCAACTTGAGACCCTCAAAATTATTGGAAGATTTGGACTGCTAGCTGATTGCAGCTGATCCAAGCTGACATCACAAAAATATGCAGGAGCCAGGTTGGGTTAACCTGCAAAGGCAAATGAGCACATGGGCATCTGCAGGGGGGCAATAATGACATATGTGCCATGATATCATCAGACAAATGACAGTTTACATATTTGGCATCAGATGACATGATGTCATTACATAACTGTGTTACTTACATTATGACTTGATACACGTTTTGATGTGGTGTCATGGCCTATTAGATACCACTAAATGAGTATGGCCAAACAGTGCCCTAAAACACAGATGAGCAATATCTTAAAGATTAAGAGAGGCACAAGCCTTCCTAACTTCTGAGGGCCAGAAGAGGCCATGTAGTGATACTGTGGAATCACTTAATATGTTGGGTGAACCTAGTCAACTGTGGAATATCAACCAGTCATGATTAACAAAACTGGTTTAGCATCCTGGGTGACCAGGCCTATGATAGCACTTCTTAAAACACCTTAAGAGCTTTCTCAGTTTGAAATGTAACCAATCCATGATTATGCTTACCGATTTTGTAGCTTGCTCTGCAGATCCTCCAAAATTTCTGTAGACTGTTTATGGTAATCCAGTGCTGCTTCTATTAAGACTAACAGCTGGCTCACTTGCTCTATCTATAAAAAGGGAATCCAAAAAGAATGTTGGTGACTTGTGCACGATGTTCCCAGTAACCTAGAGCAAACATGGATGCAAAAGGGGCAGATAGATTCTCATTCACTGGGGTTTATTAGTGCAGAGATGACTAAAGAAGGGGAGGCAAAGAACAAGGACAGTTTGGAAGAGCATCAGTGAGAAAAGAATTAGACAAAGTGGCTCTCAAGGAGTTCCACCTTAACACTTTTTCTTGGGATACAATTTTTCATCATTGCTTCTTTTCTGCCAACCACAGACATAATGCCATTCTTAGCGCATTGTTTTCCACAGCTTTCTTACTATTCCTGCATAGAACTCCCAAGTTCAAACCGGGGAATGCTAAATAAGGTTGGGAAAGAATGTGAAGACGTGCTGTGAGACGCAGAAAATATACAGCTACTGTAGGTGGGTAACTAAAATAGCACAGCTTTTTATCTTATCAGGAAAAGATCTGAAACTCCTATCTAGCTTCAAATTTCTTAAGTCAGTATTATCACTAGATGGCAGCACTTCATAAAGCAATATTTAAAAAGTAATGGGCACAATCTGACCTTTTAAAATGCTCTAGTGTGCAAAGTAAGTGGGTAGATGATTGTCCAAGGGAAAGAGAAATTCCCCAACAATTTCTCAAGAGCAGGATGACTTCTCAATGGTAACACTGGCACTACTATTGAAACAGTTCGGTACAAAACATTCCATCATGATTTTCAATAGCAATTGATGAAAGGGGGAGGGGGGAAGCCAAGGAGAAGGCTGAGTGTTGGGGAAGAGATTGTATTCTGCTAAGCAGGACGGTCACGTATACCCCCTGGTTGCCTTGCAATTAAATCAGTGCAAGGACATCATTCGTGAGAATGAAACTGATATTTAATTCTCTGAAAGGGTATCTAAAGCAAACAGTCTTTCATTAAACTGAGCAAGGATGGGGGAAAGATGGAGGGGAATCTCCTGTGGTGAGTTTTCTTTCACTGGAGGTCTTGAAACAACAGGGCCTGGGTGGTTGTCTGTCATAGATGCTCTACTGGAGCGTGCACTGGGCAAGGGTTTGGACTAAATCTCTAAGGGATCTTCAAGATCCTTTCCCACTCTGTGGTTCTATGCAGAGTCCTCTACAGTTAGCTAGCTGCAGTAGAGTGGTGAATCGTGCTCTGCCTGGGTGAAATTTGACACATACTCAAAAAAGGATTCCATTAGATCAGGGATGGACAATGTTTGGCTGGAGGAAGGACAGCAGTCAGTAGACCAATGATACAGAATGTGCATGTGGAAAAGCTACTGTTCTTAGCATTGAACCAACAAATTCTGTCTTTCCTCTGGACTATGTCAGACTGGCTGTTCTGGAGCTGATGAGGCATATTCCAAGAAGTTAACTTAGGTGTGTGCAAAATCTATCATTCCAGGAAAGATACACTTTGCACACAGCTAATGCAAAAGAGGTGATAGAGTGGTCAGGTTAGGAATTTCTTGGGCTTTGGAGAGAGGGGTAGCTTAAAATTATTTTAGAGATAATACTAGATTTCCCCCCCCATTTCCTACATTTTAAAATAGCAAGAAAATGCATCACCAAACTACAGGGCACACAGATAACAGGTTTGAGAGTGGTAGATTGCCTTAAATCTACACTTCGCCACTTAAGAACCCCTTCTCAACAGCTTCCAAGAAGAGCAACCCAAATTTCAGGAACAGTGAATTAAGAAGGCCCACAGACATTCATAGATTTTATCCTCTTGTTTGTTTGGAAAAGAGTAGGCAGTGCTTAAATAACTGGCAACCTGTTCATC
Source organism: Candoia aspera (assembly GCF_035149785.1). NCBI lineage: Eukaryota > Metazoa > Chordata > Lepidosauria > Squamata > Candoiidae > Candoia > Candoia aspera. Next base: position 11,092,670 of record NC_086165.1, on the reverse strand, counting down.
TTCACAATTACCAGTTACACCACATCACATGTGCAACAAACGCCAACGTAGATATGTCTCGCACTGTCAAAGGCCTCAAGCAGCATGGAGAGGAGCTCACATCATTTTCTAAAAAGTTGAACATGCTCCGTTCTGCCAACTCTTTGGACTCTTCAAACTTCTCAACAGCTTGCTTCACTTCTTCATCTGGAATCTTCCCTAGACGCTTCTTTTTGTAATCATAATCTAGACGCCGGCCTTCTAATTTTTTCAGATGGTGCTATTTACAAAAAGGGAAAGAAGAGAACCAAATAGTTAGAGCAAACAAGAAGGCCTCATGAACAGGGGCAGAAGTGTCTCTTAGCCACGTGGAATGGCTAAAAAAATAATTAAGTAACAGCATCTGTGAACAGTTGCTCTGCAATAAATTTTTACATGCTGGATACTTTGTTCAATAAAAAAATCTTCAGCCCATCTAAATCAGAAGCAATACTTTGCCAAAATCTGGTTTGTTTTTGTATTTTGGCTCTCATTAAATTTCTAGCAGGTTCTTTCTTGACTGTAGAGTGCCCATTAATATTCAGGACTCCACTAAACCATTGGGTGTGCTTACACAACATGCTTACCCATGTTTAACTGAATCATGGTTTACTGGTGTAGGCTTTCACAGCCGGTATCTGTTGGGTTTCAATGTTTAGTGATAGTGGTCTAGACAACAGATCTCCTGACATTTCTTCAGCAACTGTGGCCGGCATCTTCAGAGGCAAGGTGGTCTGCCCAACACTGCCCATGGAATCATAGAATCATGGGGTTGGAAGGGACCTTGGAGTTCTTCTAGTCCAACCCCCTGCCCAAGGCAGGAATCCTCATACCATGGTTTAATTCATCTCATTTTCTGGGTTCACACAACACACCAGGCAAAAACAGGCAGAGCAAATGCTTCTGATGTAAGGCAAAAACAAATCACATTTTTTGCAAAGGATTTGAGGAAGGTTAGAAACCTCCAGTGGCTAAATTCTCCTTAAGCATCAAGGAAGGAAGATGCTCCAACTGCTCCAGGGAAACAGGCTCCATGTAACCACTGGAATAAGTTGAATGGGGGTGGAAAGTTTGTGATTCAGTGCTTTGCTGGGACCTCGGCCATCCTCTTGGCGCAGCCATGTTAAGCCTAAGAAATATCATTTGTTTCAGCATTGCACAGTACATGAGCATGGCAGTTGTGCTTTGTTAACCTAGGCTTAAGATATTGTGCAAACCCAGTCAACAGGCATTATGAAGTGAAAAAGAGTGCCTGAGAGAAATAGAGAGATTTGAGAAACACTATTATTTTTCCAAGGGCACACTTCACATCCCCAGGCAAATATTCAAGCCAGAGGTGAACTCACTCCAATCTCTTTTAAATCCTTTTCCTGTAGTAGCTGTAGAGGGTCAATAAAATTCTGCTTGATGGTGATATCTAGAGAGTCTTTCACTTCAGCCATCTGCTTCATACTTTCCCCCACATCGATCAGCGCAGCACCTTGTAAAGAAGAAACGACACTTGTGTAACACATCACTTTTTAAAAAAAAATCCAGCAGCTTCCAAACTGAAATTTAAAAGGCTTTATTCTCAGAAATGTGGAAAGCTGCTATCCTCCTTATTTTCCAGAGCATTTCTCCAGCCACATGCTCTAGCAGAGGCAATTCCTAACTAAGAAGTACAGCCTGCTGCAGAGAGAACCAAGCTTTAGCATTCTTAAGCAGAGCCCTCCACAATTTGGCACTCTTGTAGGTATGTGGGATTACAGCACCCATAACCCCCAGTCAGTGCACATTAGCAGTTTGTCTCTGCTAATTGCGAACTACAGACCTGCAATGTCTAAAGCACAAAAGCTGAAAGGCTGTGCAATAATTGCAAATAAATATTTCTTTAAAATAGCGCCAACTGATCTTCCTTTAAAGCAACTCAACCAGACCAGCTTCCATCTTTAGTCCCCACCAGCATTTATTCCTGCATTGTAAGGAGCATAGTTCCCAACTACTGCTACAATACCTTCATACAGTGGAGGAAATCGGCCCAAAGCATTTTAAGGTACCTGTCAGACAAAACAGGCAGGACCATTTTAATCAGGCTGGTATATCTTTCGTATCTGGAAACCAACAAATTGGATCTATTCTGTTTCCAATTCCCCCCTCACTCTAGAAAATCTCCAGTAAAATAAAAAAGAGGGGGGGGTTGCTTTACTTTCTTTCAGAAACAGGATTATTGGTGCCGTGTGAAAATGTATTATGAGCCACATTTCGACTAAACCACAGGAACCCTGTGAGCATCTCTCCAGAATAACTGTTGAAGGGGCAACCCCCACCCCCACACAGCTGCTACCACAAGCTGTCTCACCTTAGAATTCAGCAGCAGTCTAGATTCTGAAGCAGGACACCTTTCAAGCTGCCCCTTGGTTCAGGTATGTCCACATTTGAAACCAGATCTACTAAACTCCTGCTCATCAGCCATTCACAGAAGAATCAACCTGTTTATTTCTTCTGGCTTTGTTTTGCTCCAACCAGTCTAGCCTAGGGACATAATGTTTTCACCTGCATCTCAGGTAATACACCTGAGCATCATTTACTTGAAAATGGTACATCCATTTTAGGGACCAGCATGCAAAGACAGAGGCCATATTTTGTCACATTCATGCCTCTACACCCTTGCATCTTGTCTCTCTGTAATGTCCTCTGATCAGGCACAGACCCACCCTTTCCTTAAAAATCCAGACTGATTAAGTGCGGCTTGCATAAACTACATGAACAACATTGCATGGCTGCAGAAGCTCACCAAAGGTGGAATCTTCTCCGAGTTCTCTCCCATATCGGAGCATACATTCCCCAAGCAATCCTTCTGTCTGTGGATAGCCTGTGGCCTTCACTTGCCCTCGGATCTTGGATACAGTGTTCAACATTCCCAGCTTAGCTCTGTAGGCTTTAACAGAGAAAGATTAATATTGAAAAGCTTAAAAGATACCCTGGGATTTCTTTATGTCTGGAGAACATTTCTGCTGATTGACTTCATCTTTCCAGACCCGGAATGTTTTTCTACCTTGCAGTAACCACAGAGCAGGTTGTCATTAACAGATCTGATGGCTTGGTTCACGGAGATGCTCAGCAATCTGAAACATCTGGTAGTCACTGAAATTTTCTTGTTCTTACCTGGGTTAGGCTGGAGATATTCTGTAGCTTTGGACAAAAGTTCCGCCACTGCCTTGCTAGTGACATCAATTTTCTGCAAGAAGAAGATGAAATGTCTTTTGTAGGGGTGTGCAAAACATTTTCGATGTGAGCCATTTCTTACTCAACACCTCCAATTTTGATTCCCCAAATTTGAAATGGGCAGTTTCAATCATTTTGGAAGTGTTTCGAGTTTGAGACATTCTAAGGTTGTTGAAACCAGCTCTACTGGACGTGGGTTAGGGTGCTGGATTCAAAATAATTCAATTTTGAAACACCACTAATCTTTAACAATATATGACTGGGACTGTTTCTTTCATGTGCTGCACACAAACCTGTGCCAACCTGATGTCCCCTAGACACTTTGGAGTGTGACTCCCATCTTTCCTAATTATGGCCTATTTTAGCTAGGGCAGATGGATATTGTAGTTCAAGAAATATCTGGAACTAATCCAACTGGGGGAACCTGACCTTGCCAGGTCTCATGGCCAGATGACCCCAGTGTCACTCTGTCCAACTAAATAATTGAGTTAGAGTAGAGTCTCAAATCAGTAGGACAACATGGACTCATCTGAACACCTCAGCCAGGTTAAAAGTAAGCAGGAAGGGAGCCAAATGTACCTTTCAAGGAAAAAAACTCTAGTTAGGAAAAATAGTAAGGATGCTATGCTGTAGGAACAGAAGTCCCAATGGCTTGACTATTGTTTTAGATGATGATGTCATGAGTACTGATGGTGAGCAGGAGGGGGCCACTATCCAGAGGCAAAAACACATGCGTAGTTTAGAGACTTTGAGCTGTCATTCAAAGAGACACAGAACAGACCCGCCTTGACTTTTGGGGGTTTATCTGTCTGGGTTTTCCCACGCTTCTTCAGTTTGGTAGGATTTTCTGTCTACTATAGCAATAATAAAGCACTAGAGATTTCTTCCTTGTCTCGGCGTGGTTCTTGCTTAGTCAGGACAGATCAGTACTGACTTCTTTATAACTGCATGCCCCACTAAGTAGAGAACACTGAGCCTCACAGAGGTAACACATTTCTCTTGAAAACATCTTGAGGAGGCCATACGTTCTCCCAAGGCCTCCTCCCTAACCACTTCTCTCCTGGTCCTAACCCCTAAGAAATACTGTCTAATGGGCTATGGTTTCACCCACTCCTGTCCTGTAGCCCTAGCATGCTTGCCTGGGGCCAGTTCATCCCTTGAGCCAAAACAGGGTCCCTACGTTGTCTTCCCCCATAAATTGGAAATGTTCCATGATGGATTTATTGTGTGCATGTGTGTATATGTACCTGTGTGTGAGTGAGCAAAGGATGTCCATGAGGGGAAAGGATGAAAAGGGCTCAAGTTATAATTCAAAATAAATACTTTGCAATTACTGGCCCGCATCACAGACTTGCCTTACCTTCTCCATCTCTTGAAAGTCTTCATCAAGTTTTGTCCCTTCTGCCCCACTGATCTTCTCACTGAAAAGCTGCAAGAGGAAAAGAATAATAATAAACAATAGATTGGGTACAGCACCAAACCAAAGGACACGTCATCACAGAAAAACGGATGAAGCACATACACCCAATGCCAAGGGAAATCAAGAACCTTCTTTAGAACCTGGAAACCATATACTAAGCACATGTTTCATTACAGCAAATGGAAAGCTGGTTGTAAAGAGAGATCCTTGCCCATCCCCAAGGCAGAGAGGAAGACTGGCCATTGGCTTGCAGGCAACAGCATCTTTGTTGTTGCCTCTCTGCCATAAACTAACCCTAAGTAGGGTATGTGTGTGTCTCTGCTCAATAGTCAGTGAAAATGTGTTTGGCTACTGCATGGTTCAGTGTATCATGTGTGCACACCCTTCGTATCACAAAGGCTGCTTCTCAGTAGAGAATTCCCATTTCAGATGCTGCCAGCACAGAGAGACTTATCTCCTCTCCCCAGCCTGTCTTCTTGGCCTCCCCACTCCTCTTTATCACGTCTGCACCTCTATTTTACCAGCTCCACCTCCAAACCACACCAGATCCTAGCAGATGTTCCCTCTGAGCCATAGATTTTTGGATCTCTGTGAGCAACAAGAGTTTCTGGGAGATGTTCTCAGCAAGCTCCCTTGTCCCACCCATAGCACATCCCCCTCACTTAAAACGTCTTCTACCCACAACTCAGCTGGCACACCAGTAACTATGGACAGTCACAACGAATGCACAAGAGCTTCCGCCTTACGTCAGAGAGACTGCATTTGTGCAAAGCAGACAAAAGAAAAGCACTCCATTTCCTTGTTCTTCTTAAGACCATCATGATCAGAAGAGACATATACTCCTGGTTTGAACGCTATGCTAAACCGTGATTTGTTTTAACCAGATTTAATAAACCAGAACTGGTTGGGATTACACCACAAGCTAAACCATAAATGAGGAGGGCTAACCCCAGGCAGCCTCCCAGCTTCACAAGGTGGCAGTGCCAAAATTCAGCACTAAACTGATTCTCCTGTTAATTCAAACTTACAAGACTTCCTGTTCCCATTCCTTTCCTTAAGTTCCTCAGACCCTAAAAGCTGTCTTTTATTTTTTTACTTGATTATGGCCTTGTCTTTGTGTGTTCACAAAAGTAAAAAGGAGGAGGAAAAAATTCAACCCCATCTTTTCCAATGATGTCAGAGAGAGAGATACAGACAGACAGCTCCAGTGATATCAACTGAAGCTCTTTGGAGGGCTGGAAGACTAAATTACAGCCCCTGAAAGTTCGTAATGTCTACCACTGCCATAAACTGAGCCAACCACATTATGGTTTGGCCCAGTGTTAGAGCATAACTGAAGGAAAAACAGTTGCATTTTACTAAGCTGAAAGCTGCTGAAATCTATTCCAATAATGGACAGACTACCCTGGGGCATCATCTGAGCAGGAATTAGAAACAGAACAACAAACTCCACAGCAGGAGGGTCCACACATTATGCAAACAGTTATCAATATCCCTTTTAGAAGGAAGAGAAATCCAATGAATAAAATGTCCTTTAACCATGTCCATGTGGAAGAAAAATTAAGCGTATGTGTATCTCTCTCTCTATCTTCTAGGCTGCCTTCTACAATCTGGGCTTTACCCACTCCTTCCCCAGAGTGTGCCTGCTTGTGGATTGATACGATATGAGTGTTGATATGGTTATGTTGATTAACCCAAATGCAGCAGGAAGAATTCACTACTTTGCATACCCCCCTTCCTTGTGAGGCCAAAAAGAATCTGGGGATATCCTACTGCCCATACTAAGATGGCTATTTGGCCCCGCAGAGCGTGTATTGCAGCAGCGACAGCACAAAGGGCCAGCTCCACTTATACAGAAACATTCATAATAGCTTTCTGCAGTTCATATGCTCCTAGATTTGGCAAAGAGAACCCTCAGAACTATGGATCTCCAACGTTGTCTCTCAAGCAGGGGTTTTCTATATACCATGGGAACCAAAAGTGATGGGGACCTTTAATCTCATTCTGTTAAGTCAAATCAACAACCACAGGCCCCAGGGAGGAGCTTACTTCAAAGTTACCAGGTAAGGTCTTGTAAGCACATTCTCACAGTTCCAATAACAGCTTGGTTTTAAAGTGGCATAGTATTTCAGTGATAACCAGGAAGCCAACCTGGAGCTTTCAGCTTCTGGAGGCAGTCACTGATACACCATTTGTCCAAATTAATGTCCATACCAATCATATTTTCACCTTTGCTGGCTGAGTTCAATTCATCGTTTATTCCACTGTGTTTTCTCTTTTATCTAATTATGTCTATGTAATATGGTATGTAATCTCTGGAAACAGTCAGTTTGGTGTAAGTGGTTCAGGCTAGAAACGAGAGACCATGAGTTCTAGGCCCGCCTTAGGTATGAAGCCAACTGAGTGACCTTGGGCCAGCTAGTCTCTCTCAGCCCTGGAAAGAAAGAAATGGCAAACCACTTACAAAATCTTGCCAAGAAAACTGCAGGGACTAGTTTAGGCAGTCACCAAGAGTCAACACTGCCTTGAAGGCGTGCGCGCGCACACACACACACACACACAAATCTCTGGAAAAGGCTCTAATGCTGGGAAAGGTAGAAGGAAAGAGAAGAAGAGGACAACCAAAAGCAAGGTGGATGGACTCAGTTACAGTGGCGATGAGTGCACAGTTGGAAGAACTGAAAGACCAGGATAGGGATAGATTGCCAAAGAGAAATCTATCAATGTGGTCGCTAGGAGTTGAAAATGACTTATGGCCCATAATCAACCAATCAATCAATCAATCAATCAGTCGTTATGTAAGGCTGGTCAATGACCAAAGTCAAGTACTTGGATATAAGCCAATGGAACAATGACTGTATTGAGCCCAAATGTTATTGGCAACTAGGTCTGGTAAATTTGGTCTTGCCAATTTATGAACATCTGCTCTGAAATAAGTCCCACTGAGCTCCTGCAACATGCAGCCAAGCTCCATGTTTTTAAAAGAGCTTTTGTTGTGCTTAGAATTCTGGGAGTTGAAGTCCACACATCTTAAAGTTGCCAAGGTTGAGAAACACTGGCTTAGGCAAATATATGTGAAGTGAAAGGTCCCCTGTGCAAGCACCGAGTCATGTCTGACCCTTTGGGGGGACGCTGCTTTCGCGACGTTTTCCTGGCAGACTATAGAGCAGGGTGATTTGCCATTGCCTTCCCCAGCCATCACCTTCCCCAGCAAGCTGGTACTCATTTTACCGACCTCGGAAGGGTGGAAGGCTGAGTCGACCTGAGCTGGCTACCCGAGAATTCAGCTTCCGCTGGGATCAAACCCGGGTCATGGGGAGAGTTTTGGTTGCTATACTGCCGCCTACCACTCTGCGCCACGCGAGGCTCATAGGCAAATATATACCTCTCTACTAAAAGAAAGGAAAAGAGCATTCAAGCGCCAATGTAAGGAGACGTGGGAGAAAACTCTGTCGTAATCTTGAAGCTCATAGCAACTCTACCCACACAATAACACGGCCTGTCCCTCTGGCTACCTGATCCAGTATGTTAGTCCTTCCATGTTTGGCTGGCGGTCCCTTTGGAAAAAAAAGAAATCTTGTCCTTGCAACCTTGCAAAATTAATTTTAAAGCAAGAAGCCAAAAGCAGGGTCAGTCTGTGCAACACTCCAGCCCATGTATCAATGCCACTGTGGGAAAGTATTTAAACAAAAGGGCAGCAAGGTTGCGGCCACATGGAGCGTGTTCTTGGCTACGAGAGGGAAGCAGCCCTCCCCGGACACAATGTAAGATTCATGGCAAGCTTCTGTGGTGGAAACACGAGAGCGACAATGTAGCCTTTCAAAGGCTTTCTTTTCCCTTTTATTTCCCTACTTCCCAAATTAAGAGCTGATCGTTTTTTATGCCTCTGTTTGGGCCCAGGTACTGACCTCCCCACTTTCCTTTTTCTGTTCTTGAGATGGAAAAAAAGGCTAGACAAATATAAAACCCAGATTCCTAGTCTGGCCAAATCCCACCACGTCGCATAGATAAATGCCTGCTACAAGTAGCTTCTAATAAGAGCGAGTTGATGTTTTACTCTGCTTTCACAGCTTGGCAAGTAAGAAAAGGAAGTTTGCACCAAAGAGACGTCAAATAAAACGTATTTTCGAAACAAAAGCAGATTTGAGAAGACGGGTTGCGATCTGCAGATTTTACTCACGCTTGTAAATGTCCAGATGGCAGGCTACTTGTAAGTGAGCACAAGGGGCTGATAGCAAGTTTTAGGTGCAACCGGGCTCCAAAGAAAGCATGTTTGGATTAACATTTGCATGCTGCAGTGGGAACATGCATGGAAAAGCAATTTATATGATTGCAATACTGGAGAGAAAAGCAGATGCAAAGGCTGGGAAGTTTCTTCACCGAACAGAAGCACCGGTCTAGACCAGCGTTTGTCAACCTTGGCAACTTTAAGATGTGTGGACTTCAACTCCCAGAATTCCCCAGCTGGTCTAGACAACCAGATTTAGACAACCAGGGTCTGAACGCAAGATCCCAGCTGGGCATTTTTCTAGAATCAGCACCTACAGAAGATGCTCAAGGCCATAAGGATGTGTGTTCTGCCACCTCACTGCTCATCATCTAAACCAGTCCTCTAGAGTCAGACAACAAAAGTTTTAAGCCAGTAAATGTAGTTTACATGTCAAGAGGGTGTTGTGGGCACCCTCACAAAATGGCATCCCTAATTCACAAAAAAAATTTCCATCAGGAATTCTGCTGCAGCCCTAGGCCCTCAGCTGGGTTCCTCCCATCTGGCCCACCCTACAGAAGCTGCGATCAGCCTGAACTTGATTGCAGGTTATTATTTTTGTTTGCCTCAAAGTATATCTGAATGCAGCTTTGGCTCCTGGGTGGAGCAGAGTTGGCACCTCGAGCCGTTACCACAGCTGTGAGCTTTCTCTCCAACCGAAGCCTTTGGCTCGGTAATAATATTCTGTGCAGAGTTGCTTCCTATAATTTCTACACGGCATGCCCTGACACTTTTGTAAGCTGCTGAAGAATGACAGGCATGCTTGGAGAAATAAATAAAATAATGAAATGTTCTCGGGAGCCTAAAATATCCGGCTGCCACAAGGAAGGACTACCTGCGGTCACAAACTGTTCTTCTTTAGCTGTACTGTGTCTAGGCAGGGGCCTGGGGTCCCACCTCTGCTTTCCATGGTCCATAAGTAGGTGACTTGGGTGGTGATTTGGATGGCCTCAATGGTTGGCCCATTGTTTCTTTTTTGTTTTTTGTAGCAAAGCAGTGAATTTCACCGATTTAGTGCTACCTACAGAGTAACAGTCCTCGTGAGGAAGAGGGGGTTTCGACAGTTCTGGATCATTCCCAGTTAGATGTTACTAGACAATCCTGTGGCCCATTGGGTCATCCTTTGACAGAAAGGTTGTGTGGTCTGATGTGACCAGAATGAATATTAAATTTTAGGCTGACCATATTTTTTTTACCCCAATGTTGGACATTCCCAGGATCATCTAAGAAGAGGATATATCATAAATAGAAAAATAATTGTAGTAGCAAGTGAACTTCAATAATAAGTCAATATTTACTCACCTAAACAGATAACAGATTCTTGGGGGAGATGGGTGGTGGTAAAATTTGAAAAACAAACAAACAAACAAACAGAATGACCACAGGAGGGCAAAAAAGAAGTGGGAGCCGGAGTGACTTCCAACTTCCTGCCAGCTTCCCTGTTGACTTTGTTTGTGATCACGTGGCCACGGGGACGCTGCAACGGCCACAGCTTTGCAAATAAAACTGGTCTAAACATCATGGAAATTTCAATTCCACAGGAGTAATGGGTCCTGGATTTTTTATGCATTCTTTAAGTTAGCAGACTTTAGGTATCTTGATTCAAACACTGTTGCGGTATAATGCACCGTTTGGGCTAACTTGAGGGGACAAACAGACAAACACAATGAGAGTTTTAGTAGTGTGCAGATATTTTATTTATTTATTATTCACATTTCTGTCACCGCCCATCTCCCCCTAAAAGGTGGGTGTTATATTAGCCACTGACCAATAGGAGGCGCTACATAACCAATTTCATCCTTATTGGGCCTCTTCAGGGGTAGGGATCCTCCCTACTAGAAGGATCCCCAGAAGGACAAAACCTGTTGTTAGTGCATCCTACTGGTCAGTAGCTATTATAACACCCAAAGCTACGTTGGTATCCCCTTAAGGGGAGGAGGTCTTGCGGCCTCTAGCGTGAGGCCCACACTAACCAAAAATTTTAAAGCTTTCTAGCATGAGAACATGTAGGAAACAAGAAAATACAGAAAAAAAGGAAGGCATACTTGCAAAGCTTCATTGGTTCCCATTTAGGGAGGACAGATCTTGCCAGCTCCTTGTACCTCTTTTACATCTAGATTCGTTGAGAAGTACAGTGGAGTCAAGGGTGGGGGGGATGAAACTTCCCAACAATAGAAGAGTAGACAATACATCAATCCATCCAGGTAAAAAACAAGCAAGCAAGGATGTCTGCAGGGAAGGGGTCCAAAAAGTCAAGATGGCAGCCACAACATGCCCAGGAGCTTCAGTGGCATGGCTGTGGCTTCCATCTTCCCCTCTGCCACCCAAAGATACAGACCATGCAGTGGTCACCAGGACACAAAAGCATGGATAATCTCCAGATCTTTCAGCAGCACAGAAGCAAAAATACTGATGCTAACTTGAGCTTTATTGGGGGGAAGGATTCTATAAACAAGATACCAAGGATGTCTGAATGATCCGTTCTCAGGAATAGAGTTCCCAGTCACGGTATCAGTATTCCATGGGGTGGGATGGGGAGCGCTGATCCCATCATTCCCACTCATGTACCTGGAACATCTAGAAGCTCAGTCCCAGCAGCACATGTGCTATGTACAGAAAAGCTGTGTCAATGTGGGTAAACTCAAGGTTTAAAAAGGCTCTCCTATTACTTGCATTAATAATAGCTGATATGGCACTCAGGGCCTTGCTGAAGTGAGGACATTAAGAAGCAAAATTTAACTATTGGGACAATAGGAAGCAACATTTCTGATAAGATGGAGCAGACAGACAAAGGGCCCTTTTATCCAGAAGGGACTCAAGCATGATTCTCTGGCTGCAGAGATGATTTTCCACCAGGCAGTGCCATCGCACACCCGCTGCTGTGTGGATCTATCACAAACCTTGTCCACTGAAGCTGTTCCATGTCTATACACACACACACTACATCTTCAAGACAGCCAGTGTACCCCAAGATCCACTCTCCAGTTTGCCACTTGCTAATATGTGAAGCAATTTATTTTCAAAAGAGAGAATGTCTCACATTTCAAAGATTTTCTCTTCAGCAATTAAACAACCACAATACTGCTGCTGGAAAATAAAAAAACTAATACTGGACTGGAGCCATCCCTCACTTTTCTTATTTACTAAGCACGCCTACATGTTTTATTCTTCTTTTCTAAGCATGTACACAGTAACCACCACAAATTGCAATAATGGTAAAACAGCACATTCATACAACTCACCATGAAAAATCAAGTGAACCATGATAGCTTAATGTCTTGTGTCCACCAGGTCAAGATTTAGATTTTTGTTTTAAATTGTATGAATGGTTTGAGAAACTCCTGAATATTGCCAGGTGTGTGCAAGAAGGCCTTTTAAAAATATTTGGGGACTTGCCTCAGTGACTTTATAACTGTGCTACCTTACTCACTCCATGTTCTGCAAACAAAGAAACCATGTTCACTGGGGAACTCTGACAGTTCACTGGATTAAGAAGTTTAAAAGGAGCACCTGCAATTTGACAGATCCATAAATAAAATGGCATAAAATATTGTAGCTGACATCCATAAACACAGCCTGGAATTTTAAAAATGTAACATGCTTCCCAATCTAAAAATCTGGTTATACTTTAGCTGGAAAAAAGATCCTCACATGGAAAACAGAGGTTCAGTTTGCTAACAGTTCATTCAATATACATCAGTCCCTACAGTGCATACCAAATGTTGGATTAGGTTATGATTTATAGCCAGAACAAGTATCTTCTGATCATATTAAAGACATATTCTGCTGTAGCCATTCCAAAATTCAGTGTCTCCAGGTGCTGAACTTCAACTACCAAAATTCTGTGCTACTATCACCTTTGCTCAAAGGAGAATTCTAGGAGTTGAAGTCCAACATACTTGGAAAACATCAACTTGGAAGATTTCCACCATGAAGTATAGTCTGCTGTATGTAGTAAAGAAGGCCACTCAAGAGTAGCCTTCTTTACTACATACAGCAGACTACAGCAATATCTGGAGCTAGGTTCATACAGCATGTTACCCATTCATTAGACTAAGAGATTGTAAACATCATTTTGTGTGGTGGAAATACACAACACAGAGTACTATTTTGATTTGTCCTGGTACTCTTTACAAAAATAGCTCACAGCTAACCTCTGAGAAGGACTGACCCTCGTTTGTATTCAGATGGACGACCACCAGCCCACTGCTGTAGGCTGGACTGAAAAGCCAAAATAATATCTTAGAAGAATGCAAGGGCAAAGCATATCCATATTTTTGCCAAGAAAACTCATGGACTCAATCATCAGGAATTAAGCTTGACTCAACAGGGTCTTTACATTTTAACCCTAAGCCTCATACTGGGGAAATAACAGTTCAGCGTATTAAAAAGGTCAGTTGTTAACAACACAGTAGTTAATTTGATGAAGCTAGTTCATTATAACTTGCTAACAAATTTAACTAACTGAGCAATCCCTTGGAGATCCATATACAACCATCCCAAACAGCTGTTTCTCCAAAGCTCACAGATGGCAAATATTTATGCCACCAAGTCCTACACCAGCTTGTAAAGAGTGAGGATTAAAAGTTTTTATAACAGTTTCATCAGAATACTATTGTATGTGGGCTTTCCCAGTAGGGGGTTTAAAATATCACTACAGAGTATCCTTAATTCCAAGATATTATTGCCGTTAGGAAATGTCTAACTAGGAGCCACATTTCAAAAGACCAGACAGAGCCTTTAATTTTTTTATATCATCTTAAATCAAATTATGCTTCTCTGTAATATATAAATAAGGTTATCCACGTTTATTTTGATAGAAATTCCCAGAATGGATGTTTAATGGGCAAGCTTCAGAACTTATTAAATCTAACTAACTGAGTGCTTTCTTTCAACCATCTCACATTGATGGCAATGCTGTATGTTATTTTGCCTTGAGCAAGTAAGATGCTTTCAGCAGAGATTTTCCCTTATTGCTTTGGAACTGGGTGCAAACTGATTTGGGAGAGACGTAAAAGTCTTTTATTCTCCCATCTTTTCTTCTCTGGACTTCTCCCTTGAGCAATTTTTCTATGAGGCCAATACAATTACTATGGCTATTTTGATGTGCTCACAAGGATAGGAAACTCCTTCATGTGCCTCTTGACTACTGCAACATGTTTAACACATGTGTGCATGAAAATGTAGAACCTACTTCTTTGAAGTAAACATTGGAATGCAACTTGGTATCTTCTACCACCACCTGCTTTTTCAGGGATGGGAAAATGACCTTTAAAATCATCTCTCTTCCAGGCTGAAATCCCCATGGAAAGTGACTAGACAAGGGGGGAAAATGGGTTAAGCGGCCAAGAGCTTGCTGCATCCTTCGCCACTGAAAAGGGCTGTCCGAATAATCAACGGGCTCAGACTCTCTGCAGTGCTCAATTTGCCTTTAAACAAACTGGATTTACAAACCATGGTGAGCAAACCACAGTTTCTTGTTCACACGCCACACTAAATCATAGAGCACAGTTGAGAAACCTAAGGGCTGGACAACACACTAAGTCAAAGCAATTAAACACTGTTATTTGTATTGTTGCTTAGCACCTACCCAGAGGGAAACACTGCAATACTATCCGTGCTTGTCAGTAGATCATCTTCGGAGAATGCTCTCTAAGAATGAAAACCATAAGCAGAAGCTGAAAGCCATTTTTTGACCTTCACAAACAATAAAAAGGGCAATGTACGGAGGAAACACAGAACCCAAGGAAAACTTCAGATTGCTTTTTACGTGAAGATGGGGCCTATATTATTATTTACATGAAGATTCGGCTTGCGGGAAGAGTCTCTTTTCCCCTCAGGACACGGAATATATCTCAACTGACAAGGCTGCTTGGCTTCTGGATGCCCTGTCCAATACAACTGCGGTGGCACACAATTATGTTTCAATGTGTAGGCTCAATATGGAAAAGTACGAAGATATTTTCACCAGTGTCAACCAGCCGGGGGGGCACGGTGTTCCGTCTAAATTGTGTTTTGCTGCTTCCTAATTGAATTTCAAGATTTAAAGGGCTCCACATTGTCTTGCACAAAGCTCGAATAAAACAGGCAATATACTGCAAAGAGGCATGACACAATCAGTCCCGGAGAACCCAGCTCCCATCTTGTTGATTCCCACCTGCAAAGTGACCCCATTTCTACATCTCAATCAGGTCACAGTCACCTTGGTGTAGAGTAAGGAACGATGAGCCCAAAGGTAACTTCTGACTCCTCGACACACAAAGAGCCCAGAGAGAGATATAAATGACGTATGTTCCTCAGCTCCGCTGGACTAACTCCTTGTATGAGCCTTTGATCCCACCCTGGAAGACATATCACTTATACCTCCATTGCAGGCAGCCCCAAAATGGCTGTTTTGAAGTCCCCCTCTATGTTTACTTTGCAACCATTTTGGATCTGAGTACTCATTACATTACAGGCAGTCCTCATTTAACAACCATTCATTTAGTGACAGTTCTGACTTACAACCGTCAAAGTGTCACATGGTCAAATGATCTCCACCTTCAACCTTCCTGGCCAGCTTCTGGCAAGCAAAATCAATGGGGATCCACATGGTTTGCTTAATGATCACACGGTTCACTAAATGCCGGCAGTGATTCACTTAGTGACCACTGCAAAAAAAGGTCATAAAATCAGGTCAGATTCATTTAATGACCTCTTTGCTTAGAAACCGAAATTCCAGTCTCAATTATGGTAGTTAAGCAAGGACTACCTGTACCAAGGAATGCTTTTAGCCCATGCTGTTCTTCCTAGGCTTGACACTTTTGTTCCTTAATCACGCCTTCCCAAGTGAGCACCGTTGCCTTCAGCACTCTCTCATCCGAACGAGGGAACTTCTGCCATCTCAAACACACCTTTGATTTTTCTACCATGCAGATTCACAGACAAGTCTAGGTATCAGTTCTTCACAACAAACAGAAGTACGGCCCCTTTCATGACACAGACATCTTGGCCTGCTTTCCCCGCTGATCCCTTCCAGGTGGGCTTGCAGAATTTTCTACTTGCTCAGGAATGTGGAGAGTTGAAGTTGAACACATCTGGAAGGCAGTCTGCCTTAGGCTGGTTCCTCTGGATGTTTTTGTTCATTTTGTCACTATCAGAAAGGCTGTCAGTTTGAGCAACCAGAGGGGAAAGTAGTGGCTTTATGCATGCCTTATGGCTCTCAATACCAGGTTTGAACATCTGGCAAAGTGTATTGAACAGGCAATATGGCAGAGCAGAATGTACCACATCAGATGTAGGTGAGAGATACTGGACTACTTTGCAAGGTCCTCCCCCATATTAAAAAGATATCTTCCCTGCCTGTCAAAAATTAATCAGGACCTCAATGTTTAGCCTAATCTTGTCAGTTTCACTTGCATCCCATCTTTAGAAAGTTAGATATTTACTTCAGAAAAGAAATGTAACATCTAGTATCTCCATCTGCAACCTTCTATGGTACACTTGGTTCTACCTCGTTATTCTTCCACACAGAGACTGGCTTTGTACACAGCACTGAGCCACAGTTTGTTTACACGAATCAGTCAAAATAGGCCAGGGACACAGTAAGTCCAGGCTCAATGACAATCCACAATGGTTGAGTCCATACATGATAAGCCACACCTAAGCAAACTACTTTAAGGTTTAGCACAAGGCATGAGCCCAGCCGAAATGCGAGAACCAATTGGACATTTCCTTTTGGGCTGCACAATAAGTAAAAAGAGTTAGCGTTCAAAATTGTATATCATCCCTTGGAGCAAAACAACCAGGGTTTCAGAATGAAAGAAGAGGAGGAAGTTGAAAAGCGGTTGACATGTCCTTCCACATACTAGCACATTTCCATTCACCAAGTAACTCATTAGTCATTTTCTTGACATGACCAGTCCATAAACAAAACCCGGTCAGCATCAGTCGCTGTCTGGCCAGTAGCCGAATTGTGACTGCTTGCAACACTTCATTGTCCTCTAAAGTCTACAGCCCGTCCCAATCAACCAAATGCTCACCTTCTACCTTCTTGGTGTCCTCCTAGATTGCTGGCTTCCTTAACAAGAGAACCACTATATCTTCTTCCATCCATCATTTCAGACAAATTTCTCAGCCTCAATCTTACCCTTATCTACCTCTGGACTAAACTTCCCATCAAGTGAAGTAATCTCTGTTCAGGACCAATTCATATGCCATAAAAAGGATGTGTAAGCTTCGAAGTTGACAAGTCATCAGTCTGGATGTTCCAAAGAGCTGACTTTATATCAATATTGCGATGCCACTCACCCACTCTCCCTCCCCCTATAGCTGCTATGGTTTATCTTAGGGTTGTTGCATTTTTACTTACATTATAATAATAATTTCTAAATCAGCATCTCTACCTACCAATTAGCATGTATGTATTTTACACAAACCCATGCCTGTCTTGCAATGTGTCAGGGGCTACCCCATCTACATGCTCAGCTATCTATGATTCAGCAGTGTAACGAATCCAGTGCAACCCACAGAGAATATTTTATACTCTTGAGATGCAATGCAGAGTTATTGTATGCTCGTTGCTCGGCTATGCTTACGTTGCGGTTAGTCAAACTTTATGAAGAATGCCTCTTTTGTTCTTGACATCAGAAAAGAGGCACAACAGCTGCCTCATTCAGATGAGTAATTTACTGGTGGAATAAGCAGTATCTTTTTTTTTTAAACGGCGGCCCAGCAAGTTTAAACACCATACATCTAAACCTCTGGCGAGGAGGGACCCCAATCAGTCAAGAGAAAAAGGCAGCACTGATTTAATTTGGAAGGTTTAATAGGGCCAGTTTTCATCGCAGCTTCCAAGGTTGTTTATAAAATAAATTTGAAAAAAAATATATACAACTCTCAAAATCATGCCTGGGTTCACACATTTTACTAAGCCAGTGTTCCCCAACCTTGGCAACTTCCAGATGTGCAGACTTCAACTCCCAGAATTCTATGGCAATGCTGGCTGTGGAATTCTGGGAATTGAAGTCCACACATTTGGAAATTGCTGCTTTTGGGAAACAGTGTACTAAGCCATAATGGGTTCAGTCTTGGCTTCATCATGACTCGTAAACCATGGTTTAGGGCTTTGCATGACATGTACCTCCACCCACAGCAACCTAGACAAACAATGGTTAAAATGAACCATGAGTCTGCATGACACCCCTCCCTGGGGGTTGCGACCTTGAGGTGAAGGGAGGGCCCGCTACCATCAGTGACTCTACGAATGATGTTAGCAGAAGCAAGGGCTTCTGGTAGGGCCACTTTTGCAGGTAAGTCCAAAAGAGAAGGATGGAGTTCTACAACCATAAATTAACCCAAACTACTTAGAAGACATTCCAAAACTGAACCTGAAAGAAAGCAACAGAAAAAACCCTTCCCTGCTGTTGCCAAGAAAAAAGTATGAGCACAGCCATAACATTGAGATGAGTTTGGGTACCAGATGATGATATCTTCAGGTTGGAAGACACTCGTCTGATTGCTGGGTAAAAGGCAGAACTTTCATGAGCAGATCTGGAGGTGATGAGATAGCTCACTCAGAGCTGCAAGGAGGTACAGTCACTGACAGTACCTGCCAGGCTTCTCTTGGCTGGTGAGACAAAAACTTCAAGAACAAAGGACACAAAAGCTCCTATAAATAGGTCATTATAGAAAAGCTAATGAAGCCATTTTGAAAGAATTCCAATAAATTGTCCATCTGTTGGAGAACTGTTTTTATGTGATTAAAGCTGAGCCATCCTTTTGTTCTTCTGTGTCATATTTCTTGGTCCATTTTGGGTATGTGTTTGATTTCTTGGCCAAGATAGATGTAAGAATGCATTGTGCTGTATTGTTATGCTGCTTTTATTTTGTTTTTATTCCCTGTTAGCCGCCCAGAGTCGTAAGTTTGAGATGGGCAGTCAGTTTGGCCTAGTAGTTCAGGCTCTGTGCTAGAAACCAGGAGACTGTGAGTTCTAGTCCCGCCTTAGGCCTGAAAGCCGGCTGGGTGACCTTGGGCCAGTCCCTCCCTCTCAGCCCAACTCACCTCACAGGGTTGTTGTTGTGGGGAGAATAGGAGGAGGAAGGAGTGTTAGGTATGTTCGCCGCCTTGAGTTATTTATAAAAATAATAAAGGTGGGATAGAAAACAAATAAATATAAATTAAATATATAAACAAACAAACTTTAGTGTATCAGATGCAAACTTTATTGACAATGAAATCAAGGTTCAAATTCTTCCACCTCCTCCTCTTGCCTGAGCAATGCAATGGGCTAGACGCCTCTATCTCTCAAAGAGGAAATCCATTTCCATCTGTCTTCTGGTTTGGTAACAGACAGATCTGGTATCAGCCTGTCTACCTTTGACCATGGTAGAATTACTTTTCAGTGTCAATACTGAAGCAGGAGTTCCACATTTTATAAGAAGACACAGAACTGGAACATGGAATGTGAGAAGCATGAGCCAAAGAAAAGTAACTTTCTCAAGGCACAAATGAAATCTCCTGAATTGATATTATTCCTAAGTTATGTCACTGTACCCAGCAAAAATAGGACTGTAATAAGCCATTTATATCAGATGATTACATCCAATCAGTACATGACACCATACAAAGGAAAGAAGTGGCAATGATACTGAAAAAGAGCATCATTATATATGCATTTAGCTATAACCTATAAACACCAGGGTAATATTTATAGAATTAGCTAACAGTTGGTGAGTATCAAGATTTCAGATATGTATGTGCCTCCTACAATGGTGAAAGACAGTCAGGATTTCTATGGTGAATTATTAAGAGGTGCTAAATGCAACATCTAGAAAGGATGCAATATTACTAATGCAACTTTAGTATGGGTGACTGGAATGTAAAGTTGGAGAAATGGAGGAACCTGGAATTATAGAAATAAGATTGGGAAAATTCAATAATGCAAGAGACATATGAAAAGAGAATCCTTTGTTCACTGTCAACATCTGCCTCAAGTAACATAAACACAGATGCCACTCCTGGATATCATTGGATGGACAACTTCAGAATCACATTGAACTTGTGCTTCCTATTATATTGTCAATCTAGTTAAGTAGCACAGTTCCAGGTGCAGACTATGGAGAAAACCATAAACCATTGATTTCAAGTATACAGGTAGTCCTCGTTTGGCGACCACAATTGGGACCAGCAACTCAGTTGTTAAGCAAAGCAGTCACTAAATGAAACCACAACTGTGCATATGACCTTACTGCAGCTTTCCTTTGCTTTACAGACCCGTGAAGGTCATAAATGTGAGGACTGGCCATAAAGTTACTTTTTCATCACCACTGTAACTGTGAATGGTCGCTAAACAAGGCAGTCACTAAACGAGGACTATGTACAGGTTACATTTAGAAAATGGAAGGCGTGGCTGCAAGACCCAAAGATACACAATCAGAATATAAAATTCATATAAGGAACAATTTCAGTATATTTAATTTGTGCAAAAGAAAACCAGAGGAACTATAGCAAGAAATAAAAGACTCTGTGACAACTGAAGTGAAAGAACATGTCCAATGTTTCAAAAAGAAGAGATCCAGATGGTTTTCCGAACAAGCTACCATGACAGACTAGGAAAGGGAGAGGATGAAAGCCTTGGACAACTAGGTCACATAACTGAATGCAGACTTTCAACATCAAGCAAAAACAAAAGAGCAGGGACAGCTATCTAAATCAAAAATTCATCAAATAGAGGAATATAACAAGACAAGGAAAATGATACTTTTAAGATCGGAGAAATCACAAGAAAATATACCTCTGAATAGTCCTAATTCAAAAGTAATCATGGAAAAGAACTAAGAGAGTGAATGGAAGATGGGGAAATTATGTTGAACCCTTTACAAATGGGACTATAGAAGAACAGAAACATCTGTAGAGAGAAAAAAATATTCAGGAATCAAACTAGCTGTCAAATAGGAAAGCACTAGGCACAGATGAAATACATTAAACTGCTTAAAGCTGGTATAGTAGCCAAAGTGCTGGACTAGAAATTGGGAAATAGTCCTTCTTTAGGCATGGAAGCCAACCGGATGACTTTGAGCCAGTCTCTAATATAGACAGACAGACAGACAGACAGACAGAGGATAAGAATAAGATAATTTCAAAAGGTTTATTGACCACAACAAGGCCTTTGTGTAAACCATTAATATGAGATTCAAATATATTAGGGCTATCCAAAGTTTCAGATTCAGTTTTGAAGAGGTGTTTTGGAAGATGGGGAGTGCAGGCCTAACACATGTCTGCTTCCAAGATCCCACGCTTCTGGAAACAGAAGTGGCTGCTTCAGTGAGTTGCAGATAGATGCCACATTCACTCTCCCTCATATTCCAAAGCACCTCTTCTGAATGGAACTTGAAGCACCGTACAGACCTAGGAATGGGCTAATGCCCAAATCAGAACATCTAATTATTTTTTCCAAGGAACATTTACAATGAACAAATAGCTACTGTAAGAACTGGGTTTGAAAAAACAGAGGGATTCAGAAAAGCGATGCAAGAAAGACAAGGGTGCATATTGTCTCCATATCCATTTAATGTATACAAACGTAAGAATGGCTGCAAGATTGGACAATAGGGCAGCTGGAACGAAAACTGGAGGTTGAAACACTAACAATTTGAGATACGCAGATAATGCCATTTTGTTAGCTGAAAATAAAGAGGACTTAGAAGAGCTCATTATGAAAGTTAAAAAAAAGTGGATTAATGTTACATATTAAGTAGCCCAAAGTAACGTCAACCACAAATCAAATGAAATCCCTGTTGACTGTAAAGATATGAAGATGATATATTATTTTGTTTTCTTGGGCTCAAGAATAGTTCAAGATAGTATATAGTACTCAAGGAATAAAAACAAGACTGAATTTATGTAGGATGGCAATAACAACTTTAGACAAGCGTTAAAGCAGCGGCCTTTCCAGGGATAATGTCCAATGTTGAAAATTGAACTTTGAGAGAGAGTAAGGGAAGACAGATCTGGGATTTGGAGGCAGTTACTAATACTATAGTACCATGGACTGCAAGAAGAAGCAACAAGTTGGTCCTAGCTGGACCAAATAAAAACGGTCTACTTCCCTAACTTGAAAGACCAGGTTAGGGTCAGATTGTCATGGAGAAAATCTACCTATGTGGTCACTAGGAATGGAAAACCACTCAATGGCATATAATCAAGCAAGCAATCCCTAGAGGCAATGATCAGCAACAGATATTCACGGACTTTGGGCATGTTACGAAAATGATGATGGACTAAGAAAGAAAACAATTATTGTTGTTTGAAGGAAGATTGAAGGAAACAAAAAACGAAAAAGGCAATGGATGAGCTGGATGGATGACATCAAGATCACTGGAACATCCTCAGAGTTACAACCCAACAGGGACAGGTTGAAGATAAAGTTGAGGGCATTTCTTCATGTAGTCATCAGGACTGGGTCTGACTCAATGCATCTTAACTAATTAATATGATATGCAAATACAAATCCTTTTATTTTACAACACGTGTCTTTTGTTATCTAAGCACCAGATGAAGACAATTAGGCCATCGTATACTGGTTAGCATCTTAGAGATGCTAGGAAACACTTTGATACTTCTGATGCTAGAGATATTAATGGACTGTTGTCATCCTGCCTAAGAACAGACACAGCTCACAACCAGTATGCAATCCTAACTAAGTACTGTAGTTGTATTGGCTTTAATGCATCAGACGCCAGCGTGCTGTACCAGTTATGTCTCAGGCCAAGAAGTATGAGGGTCTTCGTGAGTGTGAATTTGAGCCAGTTAGCCTAACCTATCCCAATGGTTGCTTTAAGGATAATGGGGGTGAAGAAAAAAACATATCTCACTAAAAACTCCACATAAGAAAGGTTGAGGATAAGCATAATAAGTATCAAAAAGTTAGTCAGAAGCCCAAGTCTGAAAGGCAGGCTCTCTTTGCAGAGGTTTATTTTTAGTAGCTCCCCCCCCCCCAGAAATGGAAGGGGGGACCAATTAAAATAGCCTTTCCCAATCTAGATGCCCCCAGAGGTGCAGACTTCAACTCCCAGAATTCCCCAGCCAGCTTGGTCACAGCTTAGAATTCTGGGAATTCTTAATAGTTTCCAGAAAGTACGGTTGGTGTTCCTGCCAAAGTCCCGGTTGTACGACAATCTCAACACTGACAAATTGTCCCCAGCATCCTCTCCTGCTTGACAAATGCAGACTTTCTTGGGTGGAGTTTCAAACCAGGTTTTTTTCTTCTTCTTTCAGAGAGGTATCAGAACAAACTAAAAAGGACGAACTCAAACAGTGGGGAAAAATTGTAAGTGCCCCACTGAAAAAAAGAAATCCAACAACTTGGGTGGAATCAGTTTGGTGTAGTGGTTGAGGTACCAGACAGAAATCAGGAGACTGTGAATTCTAATCCTCCCTCTTTTTCAGCCCAATTCACCTTACAAGGTTGTTGTTGTTGTGATGCAGTGCTTCTCAACCAGAGCAACTTTAAAACGTGTGGACTTCAACTCCCAGAATTCCCCAGCCAGCAAATGTTGTGGGCAAAACAGGAGATGTACAGTATCTCTGCTTAAGGTGTACAAAATAAAGCAGGATATAAATCTATTTTCAAAAAAACATAGGAAGTTGGGAGATTTCCCCCCTACATCATGCACCCTTTGCCAAATCCTCCAAGATGTCCCTTATTTTCCAAGGATTGCCCCGAAAAAGCCCATCCAGAAAAGAAACACATCAACTTTGGTTTCAATGCATACGAGCCCAGTACCCAGCCAAGGGGCAACAGGGATCTAAAAAATTAGTGAAGAAAGAATTAATCTATCCAGCTCCACACAAGATATGCTGAAGCAACACCTTGATAAGGATTAAAGCAACAGAAGCTACAGATCTCAACTGCCACTCATCACAGAGCCAACTCCATCACTCGCAGTGGGACTACCTTCAAAGCAAAAATGAGAATGAGGCTCAGCACTCAAGTGAGAGAAGAGCTGAATTCCCAAATGGGGTTGCTGAAGAAGTAAACATGCTGGAGAGGAACTGGTTGCTACCACTGGGCAACAGGGCCGCCCCAGAGGCTACTTGGGAGTTCCTTCGGTCTCTATCGTCCCTTCACACACGCTACATCTTAAATAATATTTTTAAAAGGTAAGCACATGCCTACCGCACGAACCTAGCATTGTACATTGTGCAAAGATGCAAGGAAATTCGGGCACAGGACTCACAACGGCACAGACATTTCTTCTGGCGCCAAGCACGCAGGGCTGCTAATTCAGCTTTGCTCTGGGGAAGGAATGAAGGGGTTCTGGAGAATGTGAACCCTTCAAACAGGCCCCCTCCCAAGGGGAATGGATAAATAGGTTAATACCTAATTAATTTCCCAACCTTGGCAGCTTTTAGATGTGTGGACCTCAACTCCCAGAATTCCCCAGCCAGCACAGCTGCATAGCTGGCTGGGGAATTCTGGGAGTTGAAGTCTACAAACCTTCAAGCTGCCAAGGTTGAGAAACACTGGGTTAATATATATAAATAGATCTAGATATTCCAGCCAAGAGGAAAAGTTGGCAGGAAAATCCAGCCATCAACCCATTTACGGACCTTCAGTTGGGACAAGGCTACAGCCTCCCGCCTCCCGCTCCATGCATCCCCCTACAACGGTTGCTTTCACACAACATGCTAGGCCGTAGCTTGTTTAATCGTGGTGTCCTGAGCAAACCAGCGGGATGAACATCCCACGCGGTATCATCGCGTATAAGCCGTCCCAGCTGGCTTGACACAGCCAAGTCCCTGAGAAGCAAACTCCACCTGATGGCTTAGTGCGTCGTGCGAACCCAGTGAAGGGGGCGCCTGTGCCATTACTCTCAGGTCTGCGAGGCTGACTGCAATTTTTAACCCAACTAGATTTCCTCCGCGCCAGCTCTCCTTACCTGGCTAGCTTTATGGAACTGCTTCTTCAGGCCCGCCACCGACATGCTCCCACCTCGGGACGCAGCAGCAGCGGCAGCGGCAGCGGCAGCGGCAGCGTAACTCCCAAGTCTCCAGCCCCCCAAAGAGCAGGGCCTCTCCCGGGCCGATCTCCGTCCCCGCGACGAGTTCGCCGAAGGATTCCCCTCGCTCAGCGTCGCTCGCCAGCACTCCAGCGAGGGCAGATGGATGCAACATCGCGTTCCAAACACGCTCCAAACCTCCCAGCCTATTGGCCCGCGACGACCACTATGCAAATGTGAGGGAGGGCATCTCGTACAGCTATTGGCCGATCAGCGGAAACTATGCAAAAATAAAAGCTCTCCGGGACGCCCACGTTCTGGAGCTTGGAGACGGGGGAGGAGGGACAGAGGGAATGGAGCAACCCGCGGGAAGGGTGTACGTCGGAACCGCGAGTCGGGCA
Source organism: Candoia aspera (assembly GCF_035149785.1). NCBI lineage: Eukaryota > Metazoa > Chordata > Lepidosauria > Squamata > Candoiidae > Candoia > Candoia aspera. The sequence continues at coordinate 11,067,379 of NC_086165.1, read as the reverse complement.
GTTGCGGGCGTGTGAATGGTTGCACGCCTTACCCGAGTGTAAGAGCGTAGGCGGCCTTACCCGATAGCCTCACCTAGGAATATGTAGCGGTGGCAAGAAATATATTTGGGGTGGGGCTGAGATCGTGGAGGTAGACAGCTAAATAAACGTTGCTTCGGTTCAACTCGGCCGTTTTAAAGTAATATCTGTGCCAACCTGACACGGCAACCGATACGAGACTGACTGACTGATGTTTTGCGTATAAGTTTAACTGATAAATAAAAATAAATAAGTCATAGTGTATTTAGCTATAGTTTATTGAGCGAGGCAGAATCCCCACCGCGCGTTTACCCGTAATGGGTTCTGTGTAGTTTTGTTTCCATGCTTGCGTTGAATCAATGGTAGCCATCCATGGTCTCTGGCTCAGGAAGGGGCTGAATCCTGCACACCTTACCGACTATTTATTGGCTACATTTGATCGTGCGTAACGTCTGGATCAGAGCCGTGCTAAACTGTTTAGGATTTCACCACTTTAATCTTTTCACTGATTTAGTTCTAATCTACAGTACCAATCTCCATTTCAGAGCCCAAGGCAACCCCCATTAAAACCTTAAAGCAGTAAATAAAAAGCAATAAGCAACAGCACGCATGGCTAGCGGTGGGAAACATCCAGGGATGGTATGTAAATGCATATGTAATGGCTGAAAAAACAAGCAAGTAAACTGCCATTTTGGCCAGCATAGTTTCACAGGCAAATAACCTCTATCACTATTTCTACAGCCCAGTCTTAGGGATTCTTGTAGGAGAAGGCTGCACTAAATTAAATAAACATATTAGTATGCATGCGTTTGCAACTGCAAAACTAACAAGTAATGGGCAAGTGAATGTTCCCACCATGTAGGCTTGGCTGCAGAAATCTACCTGTACCTTCTGCCAAAGCCTACTTTGCAGGGAAGCAGTGCTGGTGGGAAAGTACCACACTGATTTTTGCAAGGAAAAGGCTAAACGATGGGAATGCCCTTTCCAAAAATCGATTAAAGTAGAGGTCCCCAAATTCTTCAGTTCCTCGGCCCTTTCATGAAGTTTCAGATGGTTCGTCCAGCTCCAAACATTCATTATATGAAAATAATTTAATAAATGCTATGTTAACTAATAGTATGTCAGCCTTGCAAGGTACTCCAGACAGGAAGCATGCCCCAATGAACTAATTCCACTTTATCGTAAGGTTTTATTAACAGAACCTTGCAAGTCTGAAAGTACACTTTCCCCTACCACCTTATAAACCCAAGAAGCTAGGGAGGGTCCCTTCTGAGATGTTTGCTCCGCCCACATTCCTTCTGTGGGTTAAGCTGCCTCTTATCCGACCAGTCCCCTGGCTGTGGTGCTTCCCACTGTCTCTCAAGGTCATCAACAACTGCCCTTTGGATAACCCCATCAACCCTTGGTGGCCAGTATTGACCACTTTGGGGGAACCTGCATTAAAGCGATATCTTCCTTAGGGCAATGAAAATTTACACTATGAAAGTGCATGTTTTCAGGTTTCCAAGAACTTTTCTGCATTTGGTAAAGTAGCTAAAACTCCAGGGGAAAACAGAGAAAGTAAATGTGGCAGGTGTTTGAGCTGTGTTTGCACCAGTTCCTGTTTTGAATGAGTTGTGGGAGAAGCAGTGTAAGATACAATCACCAGTGTTGACCCCTATTTGATCATAGATGCCAGTAGCCCCCTACTCTCATCTAGGGGGCTCAACCAATTGCAGAACTTGCAAATCTGCTCTATATTTCAAATGTAAGGTTGTATTAATGGAATGATTTGTTTAATTGGATTCAGCAACACTAAAGCTATTAACTTTGGCTAAACCACCAAAGGGATGGGATCATAGGACCTGCAGCCAGTCCCAACAAGCGCATTATTGCCTGAATACAGTGTTTGTCTGAACTGCTGAATTTGCCCACAAGGGTCATATCTGAGCACACATGCAATTTGTTGAGTGGGTGGTGGCATATGTTTCTCAGCAGATAACAGCAATCATAATTTATATATTTAAGGAATCAAAGAATGTGTTTCAAAGCTTCGAAGTAGCTTCCATGAATTGTCACAAGAGTATTCTAAAGCCAGCATCTAAACACTTAAACAAAGAAAGGAGCATGAAATAAAACCGAGTGTAAATTATGCAGCTGTATGAACCTGTTTTCTATTTGCATGACTCACCGAGGAAGAAATCTTTAAGTAGCAAGACCACCACCGTGCCATTTTTAACCCAGCCACCCACGCGCTGCATTTTGCTTTAATTTATCCACTTATATAGAAAATGTATGTCCTACCTCTCTGCCTCTATGGCAAAGTCCAAAGAACAATAATAATTATAAATAAAAGGTTTCAGTGTTATATGCTATCTTAGATCTCCTTGAGACCCAATGGAAATGTAGCAGCTAAAGTGTAAAAAGTAAAATGTTGTCGATGAACATATTTAAAGAGATTTTTTTAAAAACTGGGAAAAATTTGTTCCTGATATTGGCTGCCTCCATGATAGGAAGAGTATTGATGTTTCGAACTTTGGTGTTGAAGAAGACTCCTGAGAATACCATGGACAGCCAAGAAAACAAATTGATGGACCATCGAACGAATCAACCCAGAGTTCTCACTCGAGGCACAAATGACCAGGCTCAACTTATACAATTTTGGACACATTATGCAAAGACCCAGCTCTTTGGAGAAGGCTGTAATGCTGGGGAAGGTAGAAGGAAAGAGAATAGAATAGGATGACCAGCAGCAAGGTGGATGGACTCGGTTACAGTGGCAATGGGTGCATCATTGGAAGACCTGAAAAACCAGGTTAGGGACAGATCATCACAGAGAAAATCTATCTATGTGGTTGCTAGGAGTCAAAAATGACTTGATGGCCCATAATCAATCAATAATCAATGTTACATAAGGCTGGTCAATGACCAAAGTCGAATACTTGGATATAAGTCAATGGAACAATGACCGTATTGAGCTCAATTATTATTGGCAACTGGGTCTTGTAAATTTGTACTTGTCAATTTATGCCCGTCTGCTCAGAAATCAGTCCCACAGAGCTCCTTCAACATGCAGCCAAGCTCCATAGGGAAAGCTGGCCCTTTTCCATTTTTCCCTTTTCAAAAGAGCTTTTGTTGTGCTGTGTTGTGTTCAGGTCATTGGAAGACCTGAAAGACCAGGTTAGGGATAGATCATCATGGAGAAAATCTGTTTGGTCACTAAGAGTGGACAATGACTTGATGACACATAACCAATCAACCATACAAAATATCTATTCCTTTGTTCTTATCTGCAACAATGAGACAGCTTATTTGTTTTTTTGTTTATTCGTTTAGTCGCTTCCGACTCTTCGTGACTTCATGGACCAGCCCACGCCAGAGCTTCCTGTCGGTCAACACCCCCAGCTCCCCCAGGGACGAATCCGTCACCTCTAGAATATCATCCATCCACCTTGCCCTTGGTCGGTCCCTCTTCCTTTTGCCCTCCATTCTCCCTAGCATCAGCATCTTCTCCAGGGTGTCCTGTCTTCTCATTATGTGGCCAAATTATTTCAGTTTTGCCTTTAATATCGTTCCCTCAAGTGAGCAGTCTGGCTTTATTTCCTGGAGTATGGACTGGTTTGATCTTCTTGCAGTCCAAGGCACTCTCAGAATTTTCCTCCAACACCACAGTTCAAAAGCATCGATCTTCCTTCTCTCAGCCTTCCTTATGGTCCAGCTCTCGCAGCCATATGTTACTACGGGGAACACCATTGCTTTAACTATGTGGACCTTAGCTTATTTGTAGGAGCAATAATTTCAATTCTCAATCCAGCATCTATTTTTGTAATCAGCTTTCTCAGTGTTTGCGTGTATTCATGCTCTTATTTAACTAATGTAGAAGGGCAGGGATGCTACTTGCTTTCAGAGAAACTTGGAAAGGACTTCCAGGAATGGCATAAATCCTGCATCTGGGAACCATCAGATAAATCTGTTGGTGAGGCAACAGGAAAGGTATGACTCATAGATGTTAAATATGGAACGCCACAAAACGTTTGGTGAACAGAGGTCCATAAAAAGAATTTTTAAAGAAGCAAAATAAACTTTGATGCGGAATAGGATTCAGTCAAAATTATGTAGAAATTAGCAAGCTAACTTTCTTTAGATATGCCCTTAATGAATCTTTGGTGCATCTGAACAAATCCAACCCCCTTCAGAATAAGGCACACTGCTTTATATATATATATTTCTAAAGGTGGTAAGGTGTTGCCTTAGCAAAACCAAGAGTGAAATAGAGATTGGGGGAAATACTTGGAAAATCTGAAAGGAAATGTTATAGATTTTCTTTAAATATATCAGAGAATAGCTTTAAGGCAGTGAGTTTATAACACCAATTATAGTAAAAAAAAATGAGTAACATATTGGCTTCTTGTTTTTGACATTAATAATGTTATTACCATCACATTTAATGGACACACTCTTTGGCCAAAATAATCATAAAAATTGAGTCATTGATAGATCTTGTACCTGGTCCCTCAACTATAAATTCCTTAGAGTGGGCTTAATGAAATCACATTCTGCGGCCTAATTTTAGCCAACTTATGCCTCATGAGCTAACCATTTTTAATTATGTATTTTACTACATTTGTATCCCGTATTTCCTCTAGAAGCTGAAGATAGTAAATATGGTTGATTCATCCTGTTTTTTCCCTCATGACAGCCTTTTCAGGTAGAACAAGCTAATTGATACACAGTGCTCACACACCGCTTTAAGCCATGGCTTATTAAAGAAGTCACGGTTGGGTTTGCCCAACAGAATCAAGCAAACCTACCTGTGGCTCAGCAGGTTGTGTAGACCCTTACCATATTTCAGTTCAGCCCGGGCCTCCTCAGTCCTACTCCAGTATTTTAACTGCTACACCAAACTAGGCTCATATCACAAAAACACAATTGGGTTTGTTTACAGCTTAGCATGTGGTGTGACCCAACCATTTTGGCTTGTAACCCATGGTTTATGGCACATTATAATAGGGGAATCAGGTTATGTCTTAGTGTGATGTGTGACCTCGGCTGTATTAAATGATGCACCATAGTCCTAAATAAGTTTACACAATAAGACACATTTAGAACCAAAGAAATTAATGGGACTGTTCCTAAGCAAGTATGTATTTGATTGCAAGCTTCATCACTTAGTTCTTTATGCTATTTTATTGTTACTTTTCTTTCAGTTGTGATTCTGGTTGTGGGCTGTAGGTGGCAGTGACTTTCTATAATTACTACTTTAGAACAACGGTTCTCAACCCTTTTGAATCCGCCACACAATATGGAATATAGCAGTTGTTCTGTGGCACACCAGAGAATTATTAATTGTATATACGCATTTTTAAATGTGTCAGACATAGTTCGAGGGAGCATTATACAATTTTTATCACGTTATACGTTTAGGATTTAGGGAATAAGACAAAAAATCTTATGGCACGCTAAAAACAAGCCCACGGCCCACCTGTGTGCCACAGCATGCTGGTTGAGAACCACTGCTATAGAGGTAAGAGAAATACTTTAAAAATACTATAAAAATCAGCCACGTGAAAGAGACTATCTCTTGCAAGAACAGACAGCTACTGTTCACAAAAGTGTATGCTTTTTAATAAAATGTGCTAGTCAGAAAAGGTGTTATCAGATTCTTGGTTTCTTGCCACCATAGACTAACAGGGCTCTCCTCCGACAGCATCTACAACGACAGGCCTAAAAGTCACTGTGCTTGAAAACATTTTCCAGCTTCAGAAAGGTAGGACTGGGAATTAAGCAGAATATTGTTACATACTCATTAACACACACCGTCATTCTTTTTTTGTTGTTTTTAAAGAACAGGACACGCCTTAAAGGTTGCTCAAGGTAACAGCAGTTGCAACCCTGAGCCATCTTTGAGGTGTTGTACGTTGTGATTTATCTGGTCACTGATCAAAACAAACATCATCATGGAAGCAACTGTGTGGCTGGGTTCACACGTTGCACTAAATCGTAATGTGACCAGCTTGGTTTGACATGTGAATCTAGCCTGTTCTAACTTTTTGGTAAACTGTGGTTAAACACAAGAAGGCTTAAGCATAATGGGTAATCTCAATCTCTTTCAAGAACTGCTCTGGCAAGATTTAAAGAGGGTTTTTTTCCCAAGATAACTAAGTTTAAGGTGTCCTTGTGTTTGAGGTACCCTCTGTTTTAAAGGGTTGTTCAGCCCAGTTTAAAGTTTAGCGCTGGAACTGCAAATTAGCAACTGGCACACGGGTCACATTATAAGAGTTTCTGTTTCCACTTAAGTGATAGTAATTGTTTGTCAGGCTGACACGTGGGCATATGAAATTTTCAGGGCCCTCAATGGTCCATAAAGGCTCTCTCTTGGTGATATTTCTTTTCCTCTTCTTTAGCAAAGTGGCCAGACTAACCAAGTTGTCTGTAGAAAAAGCAGAAGCATGCATAAGTCAGACAAGCTTTCATGCTAATATGGCTTTGTAGAAGAGCGAGGAGAAGCTTTAGTCACATATCTGGGTAATGCCTCAAATCAGTTGGACTTCAGTTCAATATGAAGTTCATATGTATGGACTTCAGTTCCCAGAATTTTCCAGAGAGCCTGGCCATTTCTGAGAATTCTGGGAACTGAAGTCTAGCTATCAGGAAGGCACCCTGACTGGAACAGGCTGCCTTGAATCAGTTCATAAACTTTGCTTCTCTTCCCCACATGAATCCTAATTTTCTTTTCCCACTCAGTCGGAGTTCACAAATCATGAAAAATCTAGAACTGTGGCTTGCTGAACAAGTTGCAAGAAGTTGGGCTCACTCATCACCCTAAGTCCCAAATCATGAAATGAAAATTGTAGGGCTCACATATTGCCTTAGAATAAATCCAAGCAAATGCATTATGTCTTAGTGTAAGAGGTGAACCTGGTCACTAATACACACATTTTGCTAAGCCATAGATGGCTTAGCTCTGTTTGCTGTGGAAGCTACAATTGAGTGCATTCACACTACCATAAGCCATTTGGAAATATTGATCTTGATGAGTGAGATTATGTTTTACAGCTAAATTAGGTTGCTTGTTTTTAACTTTTTGCTGATTCAAGGCACCTAGAGTCTGGGACTGAGATGCCATAGAAACCTTAGTAAGGTGATGATAGTAATAGTGATAATACAAAATTTTTACCAACCGCATGGGCTGCATTCGTATAACACACTAAGCATTTCCTTATATTTTCTTGGACTAGTTAGTCATCCAACCTTGCTTTCCCAGGACAAGAATTTTTTTTCTGCTTTCTGTTGTAATTCTACCTGAAAACAAAGTAACCAAACCCTGCCAGAGATTCTTTTAAGAGCGAAAGTAAAAATGTTCTGGCTGTGATGTTAACAGATATAGACATAAGTCATCTATCAAGTGTTATCTGGTAGTGACAGTCACTGCATGTCTCCCAATAGAAATGCTCAAATAATTTGATATATTCAGAACTCTATAGCAGCAACAACTTGTTTGAAATGATGGTACACTCCATTACATTTGTTATTGTTTTATTTTTCTCATTATACTGTTTCTCAGAGTATATGAGATTATTATATTTTAATTGTTGCTGGATTGGAGTGTATGAAGCTTAGAGTCAATTTTATGGTTGAAATGGCATACCAGCCTGAGTATGTGCCGTTTTTTGAGAATATTCACCTGCAAAACTAGCAGAGGATTTTTTTTTCTTGGAATAAATTAGTTTCAGCTCTATAATTGGGACTGCAAATTTGATAAATTTTTAATGAGGGTTTAGAGATGCTCAAAATTGAAAGGTCTGGTGGGATGAAATGGATCTGTACATGGACTGTAGTCATAGTTTATTTCAGTAACCTCATTTTAAGATTTGCTGTTTAGTCTTGCTGCCATCATTATTAAAAGTTCAGATAACTTAAGAACCTGGCTAGTACAATATACCAAGCCATTTGGAAAAACAAAAAGCCACAGTTGGCTAGATTCTCATTAACATGCTAAACCCATGAACCATGGTTTACAAACTACAGTGGTTGAATTGAGTTCACCCAATACCTAAGCTATGAACTAGCTAATCATAAAATTGTTAAGCATCAATGTATGAACCAAAAATAACTCACACTGGAGTATCAATTATATAAACTTGAGGAGCTGATTAAAATGCAGAACGTAGAGCAATACGTAAGGGCAAACCAAGTCTAGAAACTGAGCCAGCTCAAGTTAATTTCAGGTCAAGTGATGTTTAAGAACATATTTATAGAGATTAGGAACAGCCAAAAATGCAGTTTTCACTCATTCATTGAAGTCGAGTTGAACATTTCTTGAAGCATGACTCAGTTCAATAAATCAAATGCCAGCTAACTTTGATGGCGAAAAAGCTTGTTAGCCAATGAATAGAAGTTTGTTCTGAGCGCATTATGAATGTGAGATGAGCTATTTGGGATCTTTGGACTGCTTCTTGCGTGCATTCTGAAGAATAGGCTCCAGCTCCTTCTTTCAGGATCACCATATTTTCCCTTTAATTCCCTTCTCTTTCTTCCAAGGGACATGGAAGATTTTCTCCATAGCTCAGCAAGTCGTAATGTGATTTCAGTCTGCACAAAGGGTTTTAACGATTGGTTGAAAGCACCTAAGCAAACCCAGGCTACAGTTGTTTTTAAACCCCTTTGGAATCCTGGAGCTGTCTTTGGGACACAGTGGAAAAATAGATTGTAGAAATTTAGTGTGTCTTATACCTCCAGCATGCCAAATCCTCTGTGACCACCTGTTTACACTCCACATAACAAATGAAGTATCTTGAGAGACATCAAGACATGAATTCCATCTTTGGAGCAAAACGTAAATATCAAATCTAACAATAGCAGCCATGTTTGTCTGAGCCTTGTCATCAGAGCATCATGCCATCTCAGTCATGCTATCCTTGATTGGAAGACAACATCTGAATATTGGTTGAATTTTTCCTCTTCAATAATATTCCCATCAGTTTGCCAAGACTGGCAAAGATACTCACTCTGTTGGTCAGTCAGTGGTTTGGCCTCACACTAAGAGGGAAGAGCCTATAGACCTCTTTGAGGGATCCAGAGAATATTTGGGTTACCCACATATAGTGGTTTATTAGACAACTTTAAAGACACTTAACCAGAGATCTAATAGAGAAGTTGAAAGGCAACATGATTCACCCAAGTGGGGACAATTTATCTTGGATTATTGTTGAACACAGTCAAAGGTGCTATTACTGGGCATCACCATTTTCTTTTAATCATCTGTTCATCACTCTGAAGTCTTCCTGACTCCCCATATTTCCAATCTGATAGAGGTAGGTCTATGGGTGGAATTGAAGTGAGGTGGTTATGGAGGCTGCAGACCATTGGAGATAGGATTGCATAATGGAAGATCAGACATTCTTTTTCTCTCATACATATAAACTGCACACATGCACACACGTCTTTTGGCAACCTCATAAATGAATCAGTGCAGTAACACTAGACGCCAAGCACAAGAATGTCTCTGAAATTCTCTTCAAAATAAATTTTGAAAGCTAACTCTTGAGCATCACAAACCAAATGAGGGGGGAAAAAGGGGGGGTCTGCATGGCACTGATAATTCATGTAAAGAGTTTCATGGGTTCTAGATATCTTTTTAAGATAGCCTGGTGGATAGCATTGAATGAATAATCCTTATTCAATTTCCCCCACAGGATCACATTCATTTTAGCTAGATTCATGCAGGATACTGTTTAGCTGAACTTGAATAGTAAACATATGCAATTATTCAGACAGGGGTTCACAAAAAGAAAGGGAATAGGATATGGTGCATTCCTTTTTTTCCTTCCTGAGCTGATGTGTTTCTTTCAAACATGAAATGACTTTTGAAAGCAGGATGGCTGTGGTGAAAATCAATTCCTTTCCTCTACTTGGGTGTGCTATAGAGAAACACTGGGTGGCTTCTGATTTTTCTGTTTGCATCTAACACTTCACCACATTCCCTGTGGTGGGCATCAGAACGTATGGACTGTATAGATTGACTTGGTAAAGTATGTGAGTTCTCTAGTGCCCGGTTCAGTGTTCTGAAGTGAATCCAATGTGTGGCACTGGAAAGAATCTGACATGTTGTGATTTGCTTCCTTACCTATGCTCTTTGTACAGTTGCAAGTGTGCCCTCGACAGAAGATCAGTGAGTATGTATGAAGTATCAGTGATTATCCATTGCAAAACTGGAGAGCCTTCCTGCATTTGTGGAACAGACACTTGGATTCTAGGATGTTAGTGTACAAAAGGCAAGGGGAATAATTCTTTAGGGATGGGAATGTCTGTCTCGGAGCACTAAAGCGCATGGTGACATCCAAGAAATGAAAGGGGAATATGAGCTAACCAAGCCCTTCTGCCCTGTGTTCGGCTTTTAAGCTGAATGAAGTTGGCTGTTTAAAAGGACAAATCACTACCTTGTCAGTAAGAAGGAAACCCACATACCTGTTCTGGTCAGGCGGAAGACCTAAAAAAATGCTTTATAACTGGCCAGATTCTTTGTCCTCCCAGCCTCGCATGGTCTCTTCTGACACCAGCAGAGCTCCCAGTATTCAGCCAAAGAAAGTTATTTTTCCAATCGCATGCACAGGTGATGTCACCCAAGACTGCCAGAGCCCTTCAGGAGTTGTAACTGAAAAATGGAGGAAAGTATTCAGTGCATGGGGAATGAGGGAGTTGGTTAATTTTACCTGGTTTATGACTGTTGCTTGTCCTGTCACCAACTACCAAGGTTTCTTGGCAGTCTACAGTAGTACATAAAACCAAAGCTAGAACCAGAAGTAGTAAATCAGCAATTAAGACCAGAATTTAAAGCCAACAATTAAAAGTCTCTTTTAAAAGGTGCATTTTGAGGGCTGTTAAAGAAGCCAATAAGGAGTGGCCTTCCTAAGAGTTGGGTGGCTAGAGAAAAGGCTGTTCCCCCCCTCCCAAAAAAACCAAAAACCCTCACTACAAGATGAGCCTGTGGCAAAAATAGGCAGACCTCTTTTGACCCCTGGCAGTTAAACCAAGTTGGGCACCCCTACATTAAAAATCCCAGCATTATTAGCAGACTCACATACCCCCCATCCTGTCTAACACAACCTTCCTTCACTTACTGCACAGAGGAGACATTGGAGTCTGGCTTCCATAATCCCCGGCAAGACTGGCTGTGCTGGTTGAGGACTATGGGGGTTGAGGTCCAATACTGTTGGCAGGTTGATTGAAACCTTCTCCCAACCCTCCCTCATAACCTGATTTAATGTAAGGCGACTCATAGTTTAGCTCCCCTTACGGCTGGAAAAAGAGGCAGGCTCACTTAAGGTATTCTGGATATAACCAGTTTGATCTTGCAGATGCTCAACCAGCTCCCCACGGCTAAGCCGATGCCTGGCTCAGCACCCGGAGAATAATCCAATCCGATCACTTTTGAAAACGGCACACTGGGAGCACTCGCCTTGACAGTTACGGAAGACTGCCAGTAATCTGCCCTTACGTTCAGCTTCACGCTCTCTTCACATGCTCACCAGAGCCCTGTGCTCGGCATTCCCTCCCGGCCTGGCATGTCAGAGTGTATCAGGTTTTCCTGAAACCACTCAGCATCAGGATGACATGTGAAAACTAGCCACTTTAACTACAACACTTTACACTTCACATGTTTCTGGGGTACGAAGCCTCACAGCTACAAGACTCGGGGAGAGGAGGCGAAGGACACAAAGAGAATATATCCAAACCAGACAGCCAGATTTAATCCTGATTAGTGTTTCTCTTCCGAAGGAATGAAGCTGTGGAGGTCACTGATACTTAACAGCATCCCAGGATCAGATTTGGAGTGGTTTGAAGTCCTTGCCAAATTAACATCCCCAATATCACAACCTGGTCGAGAAGTAGCTCTACTTATTTGCCACCAGCAAAGGAGCAAATTCCTACTGTCCTTTCTGCAAAATCTTCATGCCCACCCCACGCCCCTCATGAAAGGGGGGGTGAGATGTTCTGCTCCTTCCAAGGACAGGGGTAAATTGAATTTGTCTATATTTATGTGCAGACTTCACCAGTAGTAGGGGTTCCTGAACAGGATGAAATTAAAGCATATATTCCACTGAGGTAAAATATTTCAAGCATTTCAATATTTAAAAGGCATCTTCGAACTGAAAGGATATGAAAAACAGGGTGAAAACAGGGCAGAGTACAACAAATGAGACAAAAATCAGAGGCAGCATAATGTTGGTAAAATAGCAGCAAGGTAACCACAATGATTTATGTTCAGATTCTCTCTCTCCCTGCAGAATAAGCCACCCACAAGCCATAGGTTTTACCGAGGATCCCGTAACGTCTTCAGATCTCCACCAGAACTCAGTAGCAACTCACACCCTAGACTTTGGGTAATAAACCATTTATTTGGAAATCTTACCTGTCAGGTCAGATTAGGAAAAAGATACTGGCAGGTGAAAAATGGTTTGGGAGGTATACAGTATATTTGTAGATCATGCTGTTTTTTCTAAAAATGTGAAATGTTGACCTAAACTCCTGTAACACAATCCAACAGGAGTCTTAAGCCACAGAACTGGAAGAGATGTGGCTGGTTTTATTTATGATTGTTTCATTGCATTGCTGTTATTTTTATTTATATCAGCATAAGTATATTATCAGGTGCCAGATGAAAGCCAGTGAGATGAGCCTAAGGGAAGAACAAACGTGACATGAAACCCAAGCCTGAAAGATTTTTCCTGTTCCTGCTGTGTAACATAGGAGAAAACTACTTTGAGAAATATTTTTGCTTTTATTTAAGCAGGGGAAAAGGAAGAGGAAAGTGGCTTTTTGCTCCTGAAGGCTCTTTGTAAAGCCCTTGAATGCATTTTCCTTCCTCTCTGCCTACAATTCTCTTTTTTATTACTTTAAAAGGAAACAAGGCCTGGTGCACAAAAGATTTCTGAAGATCAGTCATGAAGGACCTAGATTTCTTTCTCATGGCCAAGTGAAAGACACAAAGGTTTATTACACAACTGGAAAACACTGGAAAAAATATAGTTAGGAGCGAAGAAATAATTTATACTGCTGTCACTGGATCCACTCAAGAAAAGCGAAACCTGCTTTAAATCATTGTTTGGATCACAGTAACTTACATGACATCATACCACACCTGTAATGGATTCAGATGGCAAGAGATTTTCCTGGACTGAACATGGTTGTTTTCTTACTCAGAAAAAGTCTTCCAAGGTTCTAGTTTCATACATCACACTAAGCCATGCTGTGGGTTGTTGGGTTCTGGCTTAGAGCGTGTGTGAAGTCAGCCAATGGGAGCCTATTCAACAAACAATGGTTAATCAAACCCTGGTTTACTGAGAGGTATGAACCCAGTCTCTATATTAGGTGGTAGAGCATTAAGCACTGTTTTCCCCTTCTTAAACTAAGTTGTCATTGGTTGGCATCAGTTGTAGAAATACCAGCAATTTTCATGCAAGAGAAAAAGAGAATTATCTTCCACCTACTGTATATGGAATACAGGGAGTAATTTATTAATTCATTTAGCTTACCAAGAAAGAAAGACCCTCAGTCTACTTCAAAAGAAAATCTGGGGACTCTTTTTTAAATTTTATATATATATAAATATAAATATAAATATAAATATAAATATAAATATAAATATAAATATAAATATAAATATAAATATAAATATAAATATAAATATAAATATAAATATAAATATAAATATAAATATATATAAAATCTCAAGACCAAAATACAATAACTTAATAAGGACAAAGTTATATAATTCAAAGACTTCAGGACTATTGATTAATAACTCCTGGTTAAATAGGGCATCTAATGCAAGTTACATAAGAAAATTCATTGTTTTGACGGTCTGCATTGATTTTCCTAGAGTGGAGGGAAAGCTTACATTTTTAATTTTTAAAAAAAATACATACGTTTTTACCAAACAAAATCAGGAAAACGCATTTACATGAATCCAAGATACATATAGAGAAAAAAAAATCAAAAAGAAGAGAAAATACCAAGGAGATCTACTGAGATATGAATAAAGAGACAGGTACTGTACATATGAAAATTTGCTGTGTATATAAAGTATACAAGATCGTAGTCTATTACTGTTGAGATAAACCATAAAATTCATCCAAATGTGACAAAATTGTAGTTCCTGCTTCTGATGTCTCATTAATTTAACTATTTTTTTTCTAATGTAGCAATTGAAGAAGCCTTATTAATCCACAACTCACAGTTGTTATGTTATCTAGAGTTTTCCAGTGTTGCACAATTATTGGTTTGGCTGTTAAGATTAAATAAATAAGCTTTATTTTAAGCTTATGATTTGGTCATGTAATATAAATGCAGTAAGCCTAGCTCTAGGGAAAAGAAAAAGCTTACATGAACGTATTAGTATAGGTGAAAAAGTTGAGGCCTGCTTTCAAAATGTGATTGAGGAGGAAAAATTCACACCTCACACTAAGCCATGATGTGGCTTGTTTAGTTTGGGCTTAGCACAGTATATGAACCAAGCCATTTTTGGTTGCAAATGATGATTTAGGGCAAAGATGCACAACTTCTGTGAAGGGAAGGGACACTTCAAAATGTATGTGCTGAGGAATAAGTTTGTGAAGCCAAGGCAAAACTGAATTTGATTTACATTTACATTCAGTTAAAATTAAAAAGCCATTGCAAATTGATTAAATAAACTAGCATTAATAAGATTGTTCCCCAATTTTTTAAAAGTCATTTTTCCCTTTTGTCACATGAAAAACTCTGATTCATTGGGAACTTTTAGAGACCTTTTCCAAGGGACCTACCTCTCTACCTTTGATAACAGGTGCCTTTGATTTCTCTCTCCTCAAACAGAGTGGGAAACTTTAAAGGCAATGTTTCTGTATAGCTGAGTTTTTATTTTGTTTTATTACATGTGATATCTCAAAAAAAAATCAAAGGCAGATTTTTTCTGGGTGCACAGGGATGGATGATCCCTTTGGTGGGATTTTGTGTTTTTTGTGGTTTGAGTTGTGTTTGCCCTTGGGCACCATCCTTCTATCATTGTTTTACCTGTTACTTGTTCCAGTTTTAATTCTATGTTTGCTGCCCAGAGTTGCATTTGTGAGATGGGTGGCTACATAAATTCATATAATAAATTGTACATTCATAAGAAATTGTATGGGAAAAAAGTCCTAAATGACATTCAGAAAAGCAACAGGGTGTTTTTTCACTATATCATGCTGCAGTAAGTTTGGTTTTATTTGGTTAAGTAATCTACCATTTTATTTGGTTAAGTAATCAATCATTATCTGGGAAATACAGAGCTGTTCCCAATGGAATTCCATCCACAGAGAGTCAAGTAGACATTGAATTAGCTCACCCAATACTGCAGGATCAGGCATATGCAGTCCAGTTTTAGAAATATAGGAGCAGAGCTGGAAGCAAATCATGGATTGGGAGTTGGTTCAAATCCTGTAAAGACACCAGCAGTATCCTGTTACTGTCTTCATCCTCTGCTTGAAGGTTTCTAAATGAGGGAAAATCCATCACTTCTCAAGCCCCTTCTACTGAGAAACAGCTTAGGCCATCAGAAAATCCTTTATAATGTTGAATCTCTGTGCTTGTCATCTGAATCCATTGGCATTCTATAGAACACCAGACAACAAGGTTTTTTTTAAAGAAGATATATTAAAAGACATAACAAGATAAAAGAATAAACTATAAATGAATAAACAAGGAATTTTTTAAAGTCACAGATATTTTCTGGCATATCATTAGTTAATTATGGATCATTGGTTAATTATGGATATGTCAGCCTCACAATGTAGACCAAAACAAGCAATCAACTCCACAAAAATGCTAAAACTACTTTTATTAATATTGGCTATAGTAACAGAATCTTGGAAATGTGACTACGCTTTCCCTCCCAACCCCCAATACTCATGTGAATTAGGGAGGTGTCTGCTTGAGTTGCTTGCACATACCTTTTTGTTTTGGACTTAACCCATGTTTTTCCCCTCATCACTTTGATAACAGATCTCACCTGTCTGTCAGGTCATCTTCCTTACTCTCTACAGTATATCATTTTAAAAGATTACAAATGGTTACTAAGCTCTAAATATGAATATTAAAAACTATAGTCAACACACTATAAGTCAGTGAGTAAGATTATGTCCTCCAGTAAATCTAATACATGGATCAGATAAAAATCTGCTAATTTAGATATTCTGTAAAATTGAAATATGGACTCTGTGCATAGAGAAACTCAAATTTGGATATGATACAATCCATGTATTAAGCTACAGTCAAGGAATGGTTTCCAGTTTGATTTGAAAGCTGTATCAGATTTACTTTTAAGATACACAGCTATTCTAGGCATCAAAGCATACCCCATGACTTGGTTTAGCTATTTCTCTATGACCTTTCCAGTAAAAAGCATGTAAGCAACCAATTATGTTCCATCACTTTCATGGTAGCCCATCAGATACTTGAAGATAGAAACAAGCATCATGCAAAGATGTTCTCCAAGATGCACAGACTCCTTTCCTCCAATCTTTTTGCATACGATTTGGTCTGTAGACCTCTTGCCACATCCCGCTTAGCAAGTTTTGCAAATTGCTTGTGATTTTGTACCATAGGACTTATACCTATTATTAGAATTTATAGTGACTCACTTACCAACTCCTTTGATTGCAGTAGATCCTCTGTTTTAAGTTGTTTAAGGTCACTGAGGATCCTCTGTGATCCAGAACTCTTCCTATGACATTAGATTTTGCTTTTCTTTAGTCTTTTCAGTTGATCATTACTATTCTTCATGGTATTGTTGTGCACATTGCTCATCCTTTTCTATAAGACTACTGCTACAGCTTGTAAAAACTGAAAGCCTTTTTTTTTTTAGATTTCCTTTAATCCCGCCTTTATTAATTTTATAAATATCTCAAGGCAGGGAACATACCTAATACTCCTTCCTCCTCCTAGTTTCCCCAGAGCAACAATGAGTCAAACCATCAGTCAGTAAAGTTTACAAAAACTAACATCAAAAGCCCATGACCTTCATTTTAAACCTCAACATGTTGCTTCAAAAGGAAAAGTGAAGGAAATATGTGGGCACTGATTGCCATTTTAACTTCTCTCCCTTTTATACCATAGTTATGGGTTAGCATGATGGATCAGCCCAATCACTGGAGCTTGTTAAAACAACCATGATTTAGCACCAAGGGTAAACCCAGTTATCTCTGGTAATTCCAACTACAGTAACAGCCGATTTCACACACAATGCTAGACCATCAACCATAATTTACAAACCAAAATGATGGAGTTAATTCATCACCTTAAACCAAAACAAATCCACATTCTGATTTAGCATGAACTCAACCAATGCCCTTGGGGGGGAAAATACATAATTTAATTATTATGGAAACCTCCAGGCTGACTTCTAGAGTCAGTTAAAAACAGTCATGACTGCCCAGCCTGTGTCTTAAATCCATTAATTCCACCTGACCTGTAAGAACACACAGCTGCTGAGAGTTGCCTTCCTCTGCCTTTTGATAGTTACCTGCACTTAGCATCCTCATCATTTTGATTAAAGCCTTGGTTTTGTTCAGATGTCATGTACAGTATATCAGAGGAGATCAGTAACCAGTCAGAAAGTCAGATGACAAAGAAAACAATCAGAACATGCCCAGTTAAGTGGTGTTCCAGAAAGAGACAAGGCTCGTGTAATGAGATATAATTTTGGAAAAATATCCATGAGGCAGCTCAGAGTTTGAACCACGTGGATTACATCTTAAAGGTTTAGAATTAATTAAAGCTTGGCAGACCAATTTCTAATCACAAGAGAGCTGTTCATCTTAAGTCACAGTCCTAATTAAAGTACAAATTGGTGATCTTGGGTAACTGACCAATATAACTTACAGATTTGAAGCTTTGGAATGGTAAGATGAGAGCTTATTTCAGAACATTTGGCAATAATTTATCTGGGATGCACCGAGGTTTGTTCAACTGTTCCTTAATAGTCCAAGATTAGGAAACCACGTTCTTATTTCCTTTAATCACTGTATCCATGGAAGGATACGCATTTCCAACTTGTATAGCTACACAAATGCTAATATTTGGATCATTAGGTGAAAAATGCACTGTTCCAATCTCATTATAATAACATCAGCAATTATTGAATTATATCCTTATTATTGCTCAGTTTTCTTTCAGTTATTATGGCTTTAGAGTTGGTTTTTGGGGAGGGGGGAGGGGGGAGGGGGGAGGGGGGAGGGGGGAGCAACATTAATTGCTGTCATATCTACAAAGGAGAACATAGTTTTAAGGAAAGGAACTTCCAGAGTTGGTGAACTAACCAGATTAGAGTGTCTACAGCTTCATCTGGACTTTCACCCTCAAACTTTCTATGGAATGCCCAAGTATCTTTTCTTTACTGATCAAGGATATACACATTGCCAATAATCCTGTTGTCTTGCCCATATTAATAGGACAGTAATTTCCTTTGTCTCTCTCTCCTTTTGTAAAAGTTTGTAGGAAATTCTAAGTATGCAGTATTTGCTCCACTGTCACCTGAACAATCCAAGGAAAAAAGAAGACATGGTTTTTCATAAAACTGGCTAATGTACTGCAAGGTAGATGTAGATATAAGCAACTGCAGACTATATTTTTTTAAAGAAGTGGCATTTCACTTTTTAAAAAGGACAGCAAAAAAACTTTTGTTTGATATTATGTGCCATGAAGTCAGTGTCGACTCTTAGCAACCACATAGATTTTCTCTATGACAATCTGTCCTTCATGTCTTGCAACAGCGCACTCCCCGCTTGCTGCTGTAATCCTCTTCTCTTTCCAGAGAAGTTAGATCTTCTCCTAACATGTCCAAAGTACAATGAGCCTGGTCATTTGTGCCTTGAATGAAAACTCTGGGTTGATTGTTTGACATATAAAAATAAAATCCCCTTTCCATAAATTCTATCCAGAAAAGGACAAACCAGCTATTTCCCAATCTGGCACTCTCCAGATATACTGAGACTCAACCCAGAATTCCCAGCCAGGTTGGAGAAGGACAAGGATTTATTTGGTTTGGGTTTAAAATGTCAGGACCTCCATCCTTTGGCTGAAGTTCCTCCTCGTGTCTCCAGTTTGCTCAAAGTCACTGTTTCTGCTACTTACTTTCAGTAAGGTTCAAACAGGATTGCTCAAGCAAACAGAAGTTGTTGTTAGTAATACCCCCATACTGTATCTAAGACCGTGATGCGGCTTTCAGAGCTGATGTGATCTGAAAGAGATCCTTTGCCCTAGGAAATCCAACTTCCCTTACCCAGAAGTCACTTCCACTTGCATTTTGTCAGTTGCCTTCACCCAAGGCAGATATTTGTCTGCCTGATGGGAAATGTGTGGCCCATATGTTTCAGCCTGGCATGATGTTGTTCCAGTTGTTGCAAGGATATACCAAGGAGTTCCAAGTATGTGAAAAATCCATGTTGAACTACGAACATATATCCCAGCTGTTGAAATTAATATAAAACCACTGTAATTGCTTTTGTTTTTTACAGCCAACATGCAACAGCAGCAGCAGCAACAACAAAGACTTTTTCATTAGCAAGGTTTTATCAGTTTAATGTTCTGGTGAGCATTCACAGAGCTAAAGAGCAGGTCTTTTGGTTATTGACTTGGTTAAATTCTGCCCAGGATGCTACTTCACAGTGGTGCTGGGAAATTTCCACAATCTAGGTTTGCACATTGCATGAAGACTTGGTTTATTTTAATCATCCTTGTTCTGTTGAATAAGCCCAGCTGGCCTCACACATGCTAAGCCAAGAATAGGCCACCTGTTGGGGCTGAGGCCACCGTTGGAGTTCTGAAGGCATTAGGTAGGCACACTCACAAAATGACTGCCCCAGGCAGCTGGCTTCATCACAAAATACCAGCTTCTCAGAAAGTCTCTGCTATCCATTGAGAACTTTGCTGGGTCCAAGACATTCCTGCAGATAAATATGGTGCTAGAGGCTGGTACTTTCCTAAGAACTAGTAACAAGTTGTAACTGTAACAACTTCTTCTTTAATTATCTTTGTTGACATTTTTTTTAAAAGTTAGAACAGAAAAAGCAATGGGACCCAAGCAAGAAGCCTATAGGCCTTGTGTTGTCCATCTCTGCCCTAAGCCATAATTTACACAATTGCATGTTTAGTTATAGATAAAGCAAACATATCCTGTGTAAAAATGGGGTTGGGGCTTTGACTCAAGATCAAGTCTAGATAATGTTGGAGGCTTACATACTGTATATTGCAGGTCCCTGGATCAGCAACTGAAAAGCCAGAGGCTAGTTCTGATAAATCATTGCAGAGGATAAGTTACGAGTCATTCATTATTTGATTAGTGTCAATCAAAGGAATATTAATATGATTCTGGGCAATTAATAGATTGAGTATGAGATGGGGAAAGCAGGCTTTAATTACTGGGTGGGAACGTTTCAACAGCAAGTCAAAGGAATGTAAATTAATTAATTAATTTGCTTCCAAGTGAAACTAGGAAGCATATATTGCTGTAAAAGAGAACAGGCACAACCATGAAAGGTCCAGAAAACATGACTGATGGCTTTTGTTTATAGTTGTAGGGGAGGTCAGCATGGAAATGGTTGGAAAATATGACCTTTATCACTGAGTTGAGTGAAACCTGATATATGCGATGGTTTGGTTAATGATCTTTTGTTTTATTCAATACAATAAGCTACAATTGGTTTTGTTTATACAACATATGAGGACTGTACTCAAAATGTAGAGATGGCCAGGACCTGATTTTAGAGGGGGTGTAAGGACTGAAATACATATCTTAAACCTCTGTAAGAATTTGCGCCCCCTCAAAACTCCCCCAACTCCTTAACATGCAGAGCTCTGAGGGCTACAAAGAAGGTGCTGAGGGGACCACATTGGCTATGGGTGTGTGTATCTTGTCTACCTCTGCACTAATCTATAAAACATGGTTTACAAATCAAATAGCTGGGTTCAAACAACATGCTAATCAGGAACTAAAGTCATTGCATGATGGCTTTACACAATACATGAACACCATTTCTTGTTTACTATTAATGAATCACAAGCAATTGTTTAAGTTTCAGTATCTGTCATTAGTAGCCAGTATGCTGATGATCAGACTTGGGGGTGGGGGTGGGATTGTAGCCCAACAAAGTCAGAAGTCCAACTTTGGGAAATGTAGGATTAAAGGGTGAATGGAAGGTATGAATTTGGCAGATTTTTGAATTGTGGGAAGGAGGATATTCACATGAGAAATTAGAACTGGATATGCATTTGAGCCTTGCCCCTGGAACCAAGGTCCTGATCCACTGCACTGAGTAGTTATATTTGTGATTTTGCACAATGTGTAGCCTAGTACCTGACCTTTATGGCTTGTAAACTGTGGTTTATGGCTATGTGTTATGAATGAACCATGCTGTTATGTTTAATCTACATATCAAACTAAGCTGTGATTTATTGACTAAGATATGCTCACCTGGGTTCACACCTTTTACTGGGTGATGTATTATGGTATACAACCACAGTGGCTGGTTCACACAAGACACAAGCCCAAACCACATATTGGCTTAGTCTGCTATGTAAACCAGGTCTAAGACTATTATCCCACTATCTAAGGTGGGATATGAACTCAGAAACAAACCAGTGTAAATCACTCTTGCCAACGTACCAGGGAAAAGGTATTTTTATCATGTACTTTTTGATGCAAAGGGAGGGCCTGAAAACCACATTGCTTTATATAATGCCAGTATCATGCATCAACCAGTTCAACATCCCCAATTTGGAGAGATTCTGCTTTCCTTCACAGTTAAGAAATGGGGCAGGATGAGCTCAGGTACATCAAAGGCCCGGCGCATTTGTCAACAATACCTCCAAGCTATTTTGCATATCATGTAGAGAGATCGCTATCAGGTGTAATGAAGTTCTACCCTGAAAGGTTGCACAAACAGCAGGTTGGAGCAATCCTATAAAAAGAACTAGGCTGGACTGGACTTGTCCCTGGATAGAGGGACAAGAATTATCTTAAGAGCAAATGTACAGTGATTGAAACTTGGCAGGAAGAAAAAAGGGAAAGGAAATAAATTCTACTTTTGCACAAAGTGTACAAAATATAAACTGATGAGTGGATTTAGTATCTAAAGATAGGTCCTTGCTCACAGATGTCCAGTTCTACAAGGAGAGATTTCAGAGTTTAAGGCAGCCTTTCTCAACCTTCTGACCCTGGAGGAACCCTTGAAATATTTTTCAGGCCTTGGGGAACCCCTGCACATTCAGGCTCAGATATAGGCCAGAAGTTACAAAATTACTATATTCGTTTCATAGTAGGCCTGTATATATGGATTATGAGTGTTCTTAAACTGAAAATAAAGAATGAAACTTATCTCTTTAATGTGAAGTTGCCCAAATTTGAAATAATATTTTAAATAAATTGTGGTCTCCCAGGGAACCCCTAGTGATCTCTTGCAGAACCTGAGGGTGCCATGCAACCTCGGTTGAGAAACCCTGGTTTAAGGGAAGGGCACGTGTCCAAAACCTGGCTCAAAATGTGCCTGTGTCCCAGCATTGCCTAATACTGTACATTTCTCAAATTCACAATGTGAGCTGGGGTGGAAAGGGGAGGATTTTATTTAGCCCTATAGAGTTGCCCAGCCCAGCTTTCTTTCAGTTTCTTGGGGTGGGGGAATTGCAAATCACTATTAGTCTTTCTTGCAGCTGTATCTACATTCCAGGGAACATCTGAAAAAAAGGCACAATCGCACACCATTCCAGTGAGGGGGGGGGGAAGTAGGGTCAGTTTGGGAAAGCATTGTAGAACTTAGGGAGCCTTTGACTAAGCTAAGAGTTACAAGGTATATTATAGAAAATGGAACCTAGGGATAATAATCAAGGGACATGACAGCAAGTAGCTAATATCTGCCGGAAAGAGGCAGGCAGGCTAAAGCACAAGAGCTTGAAGCTTGTAAGGGAAGCTAAAAGAAACTTAAAATGATATTTATGGCTATGTCGGTGGTAAAAAGAAAAAGGAAGCCAGTTGGAAAGATGGTAGGATAGTTGCAGAAGAGGGCAGAGCTGCTCAACTACTTTGTTACTCCCCAAAGGGGAACTGTGTATAAATGGACCTTAGCAAAACAATTGACACAAGGTAAGTAGAGGGAGAAAGATAGGGAGTACCTAGATGCTATGTATGAGTGAGAGCCAGTTTGGCAAAACTCTGGAACAGATTCTTAAGCAGTCATTTGTGACTATTTAGGAAAAAAATGTGACTTTGTCTTGGATGGCAAATAAATAAATAAAGAGTATTTGAGAAAAGAACGCATTCAGTTTTCAGGAGGCAGCATGGGTTTCTCAAGAATAAGTCCGTCCAAACCAACCTGATTTTCAAACTATCCAGCTTAGTCTGGACTGGAAGTGAGCAAGGAATTAGAATCCATGAGCTCCGATCAATACTGTGTATTAGAAAGAAGGTTTAGATAACACAAGAATTCTTCAAAGGAGACACTGATTTATAAGCAATCGGAGACAATACTCTTGTCCATTTTTTCTCTGCAGAGTGCTGGAAATGCATCTTTTTGGTGAAGGCAAGGCAGTCTGCATTTGTTCACTGTTTTAATAATAAACTCTCACACTGATCTCCTTTTTGGACCTGATGTTTAGTTGACCCCAGATACATTTTGACAAAGTGTCTCTAATAGAGAAGATGGCAAAATGTGTAGTAAACTATGCTGCCGTTTGATGGACACAGAGCTGTTTGAACATTTGTGCTCAGCAATGTACATCAATGAATCCAAATGAACCTGAAAGGAAGTGTTAAGAATTGAACTGCAAGGCTTAACGTTCTGAGTCCTGTGCTGTTCAAGGTATTTACACATGACCTGAATAAGGGGTTTAAAAATTATCACAGTTTCAGACAACAGTGATAGCAAACCTCTTAGAGGACAATTGCAAGATTTGGAAGGATCTTGACAAGCTGGAACAGTGGGCAGAAACCAACAAGATTAATTTCAACAGGGGCAAATGCAAAGTCTTTCATCTGATAGGAAAAATCAAAAGCATGAATATGGGAGGAGGGAGTCAATACAAGCAAAAAGGATCTAGGAGTTTTGGTGGATTACAAGCTGAGCATGAGCCAACGTGCAGCAGAGAGAGAGAGAGAGAGAGAGCGCAAATGCAATCCTAGCCTTTCTCAACAAAGGTATAATGTCAATATCAAGAGAAGTAATTGGACCTCTTTATTCTGCCTTGGTCAAATTGCACATAGAATATTTTATCCACTTGTGGACTCCACATTTTAGGGAGAACATTGACAGATGGGTATGTCCCAAGGACAGCAGCCAAAATGATAAAAGGAAGGAAGGAAAAAGTTATGAGAAACATTGGATTTGTTGGAGGCATTTAGCATGGAGAAGAGAAGAACATGGGGAGACATGATAGCCTTCTTCAAGTATCTAAAGGGCAGTCATGGAGAAGAGGCAGAATTGTTCAAAGTTGTTTCAAAAGGCAGGATAAGAAACAATGGGTTGACATGGCAAGGAAGTAGGTTTCAGTTTGACATAAGGGAAAGAAAAAAGAAAAAGAGCTATTCAACAATAGAACAGATACTTTGGGAGATGGTGGTCTCTTCTTTACTGGAGTTGTTTAAACAGAGGCTGTTTTTCTCAAAATTGATGTTTGCTCCTTCAAATCTTGCTTGAAACTGGTTTGAGCAAACACTGGCTAGAAATTCTGGTGAGATGTGTTGAATCTGACTGGGTTCACTCATCCCATGGAACTGAAAACCACCATCTTCATTTCAGCCTGGCATGTTGTACAATTCCAGGCCCATGTGGTCTTTTCATGCTCCAGTGTGTCATGCAAACCAAGGAAATTGGGATGAATAAACCATGGTTTGGTCAATCATGGTAAATCCATAAGTTTATTAGGCAAATGCAGTTGGGGAGCGGCTTTCCTACATGATTTGTGTGTGTCCTGCCCATAAAATCTTTCCAGATTTTAATTGTCTTGGCCTGATAGTTCAATTCTCTCTAATTCCACCACCATTTTACTTCTTCATTAATCTCCTGTCCAGAACATGGTCAAGATCTTACTGAGCCCTTTTAGCTTCCACTTCTGCTGCATTCTCCTCAAAGAAGTCCAAAAGGTTAGCAAAGTACAGCTTTCTTCTCCTGCACAACCTAGCCTCCTTCTAATTAGACCAAAGGAAGCTTTTAGCATATGATTCTTCCTCTTCTTAATCTGATAAAATACTTTCTCTTATCTTCCCTACAGCTAAGAGTAGCATATAATTTTCCATGTTGGAAAAAAAACAGAAGTCAAAAGTTTGGGGTTGCCATATCCTTTCAAATAGAGGAGGGACTATGATGGTGATGGTGGTAATCATAACAATGCCGTCAGTTTATGGGGTGTTTTACAGTATTTCGTGATCAAAGGAAACTAGTTTCTGGCCCTCAAGGAATTTACAGCTCAAACTTGGCAGTGGTGAAGACAAAAGAAGTGAATGGGTAGAAACAAGATAACATTTCAGCTTGTAAGAGATTCTCTTCCTCACTCTTCCCATTAAGTCCACACATTTTCAACTATTCTGGATGATATTATTGTTGCAAACTGCTCTTAGAGCAGGGGTAGGTGATCAAGTGACATATGCATGTTTTGTATTGCAAATTGTACTTCAGTCAACACAGCTGTTTAGGGTGCATTACTTTATTTGCAGCATTTTTACAGCATGATGCTTGAGGTATTGAGGGACTGTTCTAAAAAGTCAAGATTGTGACCACATAATCATGACTACCATCTTGACTTTGTTGACACCCCCGGCAAGAATGTCCTTGCAAGTGATATCATGTCCTGATGTTATTTGGGCGATGACATCATGTGATGTTGTCATAGGCAGGAGCTATTCTCTTGCTCAAGTTTTCTCTGCCCACTTAAATTTTACATTACTTAAAAATACTAAATTTCCATATATGTAAAAATAAATATCCCACCCCTGGAATTTAAGGCTGGCTACAGGCTTGCATCTTAACATAAGCAGATGCCACCTTGAAGGTCTAGAAACCAAACTTTGCACAGAAGCCATGGTTGGAAACCTCCAAAAAGGGGACTCTATATGATGCAGAATCAGAGAACTTTGGGTAAAGAATCACACATGGTGGGACTGGTGGGGAGATAACATAGCAGAATCACAAGGACAATTTGGCTCAAAAAGTATTTCTGGGTCTGTGGAAGGCTGCAAGAAAACCTCAGTGTTGTTGCTAGCTTTGGTGGGGGTTCAGAAAACTCATTAATCCTAAAGCAAGCAAGCTGTAT
This sequence comes from Candoia aspera, assembly GCF_035149785.1. Classification (NCBI taxonomy): domain Eukaryota; kingdom Metazoa; phylum Chordata; class Lepidosauria; order Squamata; family Candoiidae; genus Candoia; species Candoia aspera. The sequence goes on along the minus strand of NC_086165.1, from coordinate 11,041,072 downwards.
TTTGGCTTAGTAAGTCATAGGAACCCAGCCATGGTATTTGTAAATTATAATTTATGACTTAGTGTGTGCTAGAAATCAACTCAAAGTTAGGTGACTTTGTGGAGTTCTGGAGTCAAGTCCCAGCTGATTTGGGGCAAGTCCTTGGCTGTGTTCTCATAGGAAATTAAATTGTTATGTGATTTGTTTGGCTCTGACTTAACACATTGCACAAAACCAACCAGTGTGGTTTGTAAACACAGTTGCTGGTATAAGATGTTGTGTGTATAGATCCAGTAGTTCAATTCATTGAACCACCATACCACAGAGCTAAGAAAAGTTAAGCATGTTGTGTAAATGCCACTGTTGCTTCTCAGCCTTACCAATTTCACAAAAAACTTGTCATCTTTTTTTTAAGTTCAGGTCAAACCTAAGGGAGCAACACAGCTTCTCCTGTCTGGTGCCATCCAAATGCATTGGATGGCAACCGAAAGACCAGATTAGCTGGGAACCCTGGGTGCTGTACTCCTAAAGTGGATTAATCTTTTGTCTTTCGAAAAAAAGCCTGCCTGGGGACCAAAGAGAGGAGAGATAGAGGGAGGGAGAGATTTTCCAACTTAAATATTTTTACAATTGTCTGCTTTTAAATCCCAGGTTTGTGCCTAAGTTGTCTGCTTTCCCACTCTCTCCTGGAGAGACTATTCTCCAAAGAGAGCACAGGTGAGCCAAGTCTGAAGAGGGGACTGCCTCCTTCACACCTGCTTGGGGGAAATGACAAGCACGCAGGTGACAGCTAGGATGTCCTCTTTGCTCCTGAGAAGACCCCAAACAGAAGTATTATTAACTCCAAGAGCTGCTGCATGTGCAGTTCTCTGCCTGGCTTTTTTTTTTTTTTTGCAAAAGCAGACACCCAGGTCTTTTCTGTATGGCTTTTCCAGCAAAAGATGTTGTAAGTATTCTCTGACTTAGCTGATTCAAGCTGCAGAGCTCGGAATATGACTGGAGTCTCCCCAGCACTAAGCCACCATGTTGTTTGTGAGTTAGGGGCTGTGTTCCTAACCTGATGGACCAAAGCTATCCAATCTTCCTGCAGCTTAGTCAATTGGGCCAACTGAGCCCCCTGTAGTTAATGTTTGGGGTAGAATATTGTGCGCAGACCTTGAAAACTGAGGTAATGGTGTAAACTCGAATAAAGTTTGTCATGGGTATACATGCCATATGAATGCAACCAGCATGGGCTGGAAAGCATGATTCATACTTTAGCTTGTGGAGGTAGCTCAACTTGTGAGAGATTTGGTTGCATTGTAAAGAAAGATTTGGAGATTGTCTGGAGGGTTTTTCACTGTGGTTGGCGAGAGAAGGGTGAAAAATGTCCATTCGTACCAGCTTTTTGCTAACTTTCATGCCTTTCTCAGTCTTACTGGAACGGCAACCCAACAACTTCATACAAAACACTAGCCTAGTTTGTGGCTACACTGGTTGCAAACCCAACCAATGCAGTTAATGAATTTCAGGTGTTACACAAATCCAGGCAGTTGTGATCATTTAATCAAGAATGGCTCATGCAACCAAGGACTGGTGCGCTGGGTTAAGACTGTCATGATTTTCTTGCTTTCTTCATTGACTCTAGAAATAAAAAGAGATAAGACAAATGTTTGGTTGATTTGCCTGTTCCTCCCACCCACTAAAAACATGACTTCAGATCTCGGAGAGAGAAGCTGAATTCAAAGGTTTTTCTTCAAAAATGCATTGGGCATGTATGTATATTTGTATATAGGCTTGATTCCTTTACCAGTTGATTTTCCCTGCCCATAAAAATGTTGAGGTGCAGACAAAGATTGCATAAAAAGGAATATTTCCATCAAGAGCACCTTGACTTGGGCAAACTGTTTGATCCTACTGCCTCCTCCCCGCCCCCCTTGTATTCCCTACTGAAGCTGTTTCCTGCAAACTCAGAGCCAAGTGACTGAGCATACTTTTAAAAGATTGTGCTACTTTCATTGCTGTGGGCTGCAATTGGTGACTTTCCTCTTTGCTTAAAAAGTAGACTTCTATTAGAACATGTTCAGAAATGTTTAGATCTTGGGTGGGGCATTTCTTTTTGTAGTTTTCCTGGGCTTTGTCTCCTCTCTCCTGTTATTGTCTTGGAAAACAGGGATCTCTTTCATTCCACAGTTGTGTGTGTGTGTGTGTATAACTATATATAACTTTAGGGTATAGAGTTCTCCCCTCTCTTTCAGTCTTCTGCCAGACCTCTTTTTGAAAGAGGCTCAGCTTCCATTGCAGTGAATGCCTGTACAATATTTTGAGTCACTAGTCTGAGTCTTTTCCTCTCTACCCTCAAATGCTGGAAGGAGGGTGCTGAGGACTGGAGAAAGTTTGGGGAAGAGACTTTAGCTCAACAGCAGAGCATGTGCTTGGCATGCAGTGGGCCCAGTTTCCATCTCAGCATCTCCTGGCGGGGGGCATGAAACACTACAGATCTGCTATCAGTTGGAGTTCTGGAGTTCACCCAAGATGCTAAACTATAAACCATGGATTACCCAACGCAGTAGTTGAGCCAACACCACCAAATCAAATTATGTTCTGGCATATTTTGTGAGCCAGGTCATCATGTCACACCAGTATGTTGTTTGGCTCAGTATGTTGAAAGAACATGGCCCTTTTATTAATCATTGCTTGTAGTGGAGCATGTTGTACAAAAACTGCCATTGATACAGCTTATGTGTTACTATGGTTTACTCAATTAACCCAATATTCTAGGTTTGCATGACACACGGAGCCCAAGCTAGCCATAGGGGCTTGGTTCACATAACATGCTAACTAAAATACTCTTCCCTGTATCTGGAGAACAAAGCCATTGTTCTGGATGACAGATGAAATAATCAAATTAAGAGCACTGGGAAAGGAAGGCAAAATTCTGCATCCTTAATAGTTGTATGATAGGCAAGATCTTGGCAGCTGTCACTTGTCACCTTCTGAAATCCTCTTTCGGCTTAAAGGGGCAGCAGAAGCCCATCTTCATTTGGCTTTGTTCACCTTGTATTCTTCTCAGTTTTGCTCTTTACATTTTTTTTTATATGGGTAGGAAATAAATACGTATGTATGTATGTATAATTTATTTTATGTTGGTTGTGTTGAACAAATGCAAAATGGTACAAATAGATGTCTTTCTGTCCTATTTAATAAGCCTTCCACTTCACGCTCTTTTCTTGAAGTTGCTCCAAAGTTTTCCTGGAAGCTTGACATGTAGAAATTAAATGGTTAAGAATTTTTTCAGTATATGGCCATTCCATGAAATCTTCACCCATGTGCTTCTTAGTTGTTGGGTTCTAAACATACTAAATCGTAAACCATAGTTTTAGCCTTGATAGTTATACTAAAACCAAACAGACTACATTTTGTCTTAGTGCTGTTTGAATCAGGCTATTAATATTGAACTACATTTGTTTGCCTATTTTAGCTTAGCATGTTGTTTCACTACAGCTGTTCTAGTTTATTAAGTCTGCTTTGGGGCATTGTATGAATCCAACTGTTGAAAAACAAACCGGTAAAGATTTCTTGGCAGGGAATGTGATGTGTAGACACCAACTATCCAATGTTATAATATACATTCATATAATATAATTATATTATAAGAGGATTGCACCCCATTGGGGGCATAAAACTTGAACTTCCATCATTTACATTTCTGAACATGCTTATAAATCAATTTTACCCAATCCAGCTCAGTTTACTTCAGAGCTGACACCTCATAAGGCTGTTAGACCTTGATTGTGCACATACTGACTTAGTGTAGCAATCACTTCCAAGTAAGCATGCTTAAAATTTCAACCTGTAATTGTTTTGATTTATAAGCATTTTCCAGGGAACCTAGCTTGTACTGCCTTAACCCATGTCAAGCAGATAACAGGATTCTGAGTGTTTACTTAGCAAAAACCTTGGCCTAAGGAGAATTTTCCTGTTTGAGAAGGGGTTAACCTTACAGACCTCTTACAAACATCTGGCAAAAGCTGTGGGTGTTGGTTGTGGCAGATCCCAGATCTGTACCAGTCTCTACAAGGGAGTTGTCGTGGCTCTGATTTATATCCTTTTCTTCCTCCCATCCTCATGTCATGAGGTACAGGATGTTGAAACTGCTGCAGCTCTAAGAAGAAATTATGGAAAACACAACAATTATAATTTAGTATCAAGGGAGGCCAAGAATGTTGGCTTTTAGTTATGACTGGTGAAGGTACAGCTGATGAATCTGTTTTAAACTATGATAATCATCCGGATATTGGTACAAAAAAGTATGGGAAGAGGTGTGGCTGGCAACCTTTGGAGCTTCACAAATATTCTCAAGACATGGCTGATTAAGTCAAGGCATGTTTTGAGCCTTAAATACATTCTGGAGGCTGTGGCAGTAAATGCGGTGAGGGAAAAATACTCATGGCTTTGCATCTTTTTCAGATACCAGGCACTAGTTCTCAACTGGGAAAAAAAAGCATTTTAAAATGACTGAAATTGCACCTTAGATTTTGGCATTCAAGCCAGAAATGTCAAGAGATGGCCATCTGATGGTATTGTGGACATTGTGGCTTAGGTAACAAATCATCATAGCTAGAGAAACCATAGCTTAGCAACATTTTTAGGAGCCAAAAAATGAAATGACTGAAATTTCACAAAAATTCAGCAATCTTACCCCAGGATGTTAAAAAGATTTTCACATTCAAATCAGACATATCATGAGATTTTAAAGAAAACGTGTTTTATGCATTTTATTGAATGATGAGATTCTACAGACTCCATCTGTGTGAGGTGGTGTTAATAGCATCCTTGGTCATTCTTGGGCTAAGCCTCTGATTTAACCAATATCCAAACCCAGTTTTGTCAGAACAACTTGTTTGCAAGGAGCTCTCCAAGGTACTGCAATGATAGTAGTATGCAAGTTACTGGAACAAGTCGCCTTTCATGGCCATCATGTTCTAAAGACCTTTTGAATAAATGTGTATTTACAAATTGAAAAATATGTGGAATCAGACTTGGAAAGGAATTCTTGTTGATACAGAAAATCCACCACTCCAAAACTGCTGATGAGAAGCAACCTAAGATGTCCTCAGATCTACTTTCAATGTACCAGTGATGTCTCTGTTATTAAAAGAATAAGTGTGTCTTTTTAGATGTACATTTTATCATAAAAATTTAATTTATGAAGAAGTTTTGGAATGATGCAGGTTGTATTTTGCTTCTAGTGTAACTAAAACAGAGAGGTGGATAGTTTTGTATTCAAGTGCACAGCTGCATCTTCCTGATATTTCTTAGCCTTCAGAATCAGAGAGAACAAAAGCAACAAAATTCTCAAGACTGTTGAAACTTTAATGCAAAAAGCCAGAGTAATGTTTATATGCTGCTGCTATATAAGTCTGAGTCGGAGTACTATTGATTTTCCTTCCACTGTTTTCAAAAGGCTTCTTTAACATCGTGGCTATGGCAGTGCTTCTTGTCTTGGATTGAAACAAGCAGAAGGAATGCATGTGAGAAGAAGGTTTAATGCAGCCTCCAGCTGGATCATACAGGCTGCAGTTTGGCGTCTGCGTTCTTACATCTCACTAAGCTATAATGTGTTCATTTGGTTTAGGCTCAGCATATTGTGTGATTCCCAGCCATTGTAGTTTGCAAATAAGGCTTTATGGTGTAGTCTGCTGTGCAAATGTAGCCCATGCTTATTTAACCAGCCATGACTAAACAAATTATAATTAGAGCATTTTGTGACTAAGTCCCAGAATTCTGCCCGATATGGCCAGTCTGGTTAATACTGGACTTTTGAGTTTACACAACATGCTTACCCATATTTAATTGAACCATGGTTTACTCAACAGAAGTTTCTCAGTTTATCTGGTACACTGAAGCATAAACCAACCCCATAGATTTAGGTCTGTACAGAACACTAGGCTCAAATGGTTTGGGCTGTGTTGTGCAAACACAGCTATTGTGCATACTAGCCCTGCAGTAGTAATGTTTCCCTCTGCTTTTGAGCTCCTCTCTCTGTTCCTTGACCACCCCTGGAATTGCAAATCCTGTTTCTTATTGTATACCCGTGGTTCTTCAGCCACTTTCCTAAGAGTCAATGGTCTGACATAGGATTGCTGGGTTAAAGATGATCACTTGTACACAAGCAGTCTGATTAAAATGGGAGTCCCTCAGTCTGTTGTTATTTTAGAGAGAGTAGCAACTCGAATGTATTTACTCATAAGCAAGTTCCACTGTTAATTTAGCCTTGATTCTCCCATGTAGTTTTAGGGCTGTTTTCTATCATACAGTATGTAGATTATCTGTGTTAGAAAAGGTGGTATTCTGTATTTTGGTCTGTGGTTGATCTGGATGCAGGTTTAATGGGGGGCAAATCTAGTAATGCCACTGGCAATCCTCTCTGAAGACTTACATCCTGTTATATCTAGTCTTCTCTGGGAAGGATTCCATCACAACATCCTACCTTCAGCTATCCCCTCTGAACACTCAGAGCTGACTCAGAGAGAGATCTAGAACCTGCAGAGACCCAGCCAGCAGCCTCCCCTATGAAAGGATGCTTTGGGGCTCATTGTTTATTTAATATGGTGGACATTAAAACAAAGGATTCTTTCCCCCACCTCTACTCCTGCACATGAATTTTGGAGTACAAAGTTAGCCATGTGGCTTTAATCAACATAAATCTCCTCTCTGGTAGATGAGAATATCAGGCTTTGACTGTGGAAACCCAGAAAATTCACTAGTTGTTTTTCCTTAGTTTAGCCCACTTTGCAAGATAATTCTGAGAGTAAAATGGGGGGGGGGGGGTTAGAGAATGACATATGTCACTTTAAGTTTCTGAGTTGGAAGGCAGGATTTCTATGTAATTGGTATGTATAAATAAATAAATAAATAACACTGGCAGCCTGGGATCAAACTCCATGCTAAGATGTAGCTTGATGAACAAGCCATAATTGGGTTCTCACAGTGAAACTTAAGCCATGATTTAAAAATCACAACGGCTGGATTTGCATATTGCATTAAGCCAGAGCCACACGCAATGGCTGCGGCAGAAGACCCGTGAATTCATCCATGCTGCGCAGCCAAAACGTTGTTAGTTGTGGCTTAGCATGATGTGTGAACCCAGTCACTGCATTTTGTAAACCAGGGTGATCTTCAAAGCCACCCCTCTGGGATTTATCAAATTATGGTTCTGTAGTCATGACGCGGTGGCGCTGCGGGTTAAACCGCTGAGCTGTCGATCGGAAGGTCGGAGGTTCGAAACCGCGCGGCGGGGTGAGCTCCCGTTGCTCGTCCCAGCTCCTGCTCACCTAGCAGTTCGAAAACATGCAAATGTGAGTAGATTAATTGGTACCGCTTCGGCGGGAAGGTAACGGCGTTCCGTGTCGTCATGCTGGCCACATGACCCGGAAGTGTCCTATGGACAACGCCGGCTCCAAGGCTTAGAAACGGAGATGAGCACCGCCCCCTAGAGTCGGACTCGACTGGACTTTACGTCAAGGGAAACCTTTACCTTTACCTTTAGTCATGGCTTGGTGCAGGCTACAAACAAGCCAGTAACTTAAGGAATAAACCTTGTTAAATCTGGTAGCGTTGGAGGGAAAATGGACCCAGAGTTACTTTTGCTGGCTTCCATTTCTGGTTGTCTTTTGGTGTTCAGAACACACAGGATGTTTTGTAATACTCTAGGTAAGTTCCAACGGCATTTTCTTTACAGCAACACCCAAACTTTACTATGGGCATTTTCTTACAAAAGTCCATGTGAGCGCAAACAAGTCAGGGCATTTAAAGATATCCTGGGGACAAGGTATAGGCTTGGCTTTCTGTGTGTGTGTGTGTGTGTTTGTGCACGCATGTGCACCTTCTTAAAGAAAGAGCTACATGATTTTAGTATAAGCTCACAAAACAGGAAATTAATAAAGTGATGAAGTATATAACCTGGCAAGGCAGCATGCCAAAAAATCCTTGCTAATTTGGCATACTTTGGCTTCATAGTCAGAAATACAACACAAACCTCATCTCCCCACCCCTTCAGCCCTATTCATTTCAGAAAGCATGTACCGGCATCATTCATCTTTTTTCTTCTTAATCCCGTAATTCCTCCCACTCTGGTATTTCCTGATTTTCACATGGATCATATGATCCCCCATTTTTGATGTTGCATTCCAGATGTTTGTGAGCCAGTTGCCTACCTGCCCATCCAGACTGCCTGAACCCTTGTGCCAACCCAAGAATCTTCAGGAGGCTGAGCAGTAGAGGGAGGCAATTCATTGGTGCATAACTTCTGACCTGGAACAGGTGACCACAGCATACTGTACTTCTACTTCCCAAGGAAAAAACATCTCTAAGGGGAGAATAAAGGGCCAATATTATGGTTTAACCAGTACAGAAAAATAGTATTTTCTGCAACAAAATAGTGGCTTTTTCCAAAGAAGAAATTTGGATGGCCTGGGGAAATAAAATCATTATTCCAGGGCCTAAAAGAGAAAAGAGCTACCAGTTTCCTTGGAATACATTCCTTCCCAGATCCTGAAAATGCGCAGAGGAGTTCCACGCTATTTAGAGGAGAGAAACACATGACAACTTTAACGTGAGCTATGGAAGATACTGCGTAGCTCACATTACCCAGAGTTCTCGCTTGAGACACAAGCGACTAGGCTCAAATTACCCTACTTCAGACACATTATGTGAAGATCTAGCTCTCTGAAGAAGGCTCTGATGCTGGGCTCAGTTATAATAGTGATGGGTACACCATTGGAAGACCTGAAGGACCAGGTTAGGGACAGATCGCCATGGAAGAAATATATCTATGTGGTTGCTAAGAGTCGACACCAACTTGATGACCCATAATCAATCTATCATGGAATACCTTCACTGCAATTTCCAAAAAGCTGGGTATACAAAGAAGATACCTACTCCTCCCATGAGTATGCTAGAGGTAAAGGTAAAGGTAAAGGTTTCCCTTGACGTAAAGTCCAGTCGAATCCGACTCTAGGGGGCGGTGCTCATCTCCGTTTCTAAGCCTTGGAGCCGGCGTTGTCATAGACACTTCCGGGTCATGTGGCCAGCATGACGACTCGGAACGCCGTTACCTTCCTGCCGAAGCGGTACCTATTGATCTACTCACATTTGCATGTTTTCGAACTGCTAGGTGAGCAGGAGCTGGGACGAGCAACGGGAGCTCACCCCGCCGCGCGGTTTCGAACCGCCGACCTTCTGATCGACAGCTCAGCGGTTTAACCCGCGGCTTGTTAATTTTGGGAAGATTATCAGAGCCCCTTGTTAAAAAAGAAACAGTCTGATAAAATTGAACATTGCAATTACAGAAGATGGCATGATAATGTGGAGAGCAACTCTGAGGAGGGATCCACTCACAGAAGCCCGGGTATATCTGCAGGGCCAAAGGAAATAAGGAATACACCTTGAGGGCTGCATTTTGATCCTGTGTAAGTAATGCCAGGTAGGGTAGCTCTTGAGGAACACCTCCAAGAGAATGAGCTTGCACCTTGTCATCTAGTGGCATTAATCACCCTCACCTTTCTCAACTAACCCGGCTCCCGATGAGCTGCAAAAAAAGAGAAGCGATAGAAACAGCATGTCTTTGTGTTTCCAGTCCATCAAGACTGCACAGCCCCTTCTTAACAAATTAGCAGCACACCCCAGACTGGGGAGGCGGGGGGGGGAGAGAAAATCCTGGCCTACCCTCATGAATGACAAAGCCCCACCTGCTAGAGATCATTCTGCTTGCTGTTCCCTCCTATCCCAATATTAAGCATACTCTGCCTACTGGGGTCTAAAATTTCAAAGCTATGCTAATGATAGATCATACCTATATAGAAATCAAGTGCGATTTTGCATGGAAGCATCACTTTCAAGTGAACTGTGACAGGTTGTGAAGAGCTGATGCAGGCATATACTTTCTTGATGTGTTTCAGCAGACCCCAGCTAAAAAAACCACTGCTGTGTCTAACCCAACTGTAATCAGCAAACAAACATGGGAGCAGCAGGACAGAAGGATGGCAGGGCTGGAATCTCCTCTCTCAATCAAACTGCTCTTGAACTGGTTCTACTGTATCCGAATGGGCACCCCATAGTACCAGGGTCTGGATTTCTATTGTGGAATAATGTCCAAATTGTTCAGTTTCTTTCTGAATACATGGTGCAGTTTTCTATCTCTTTTCCAACTCAGGTTAATGCCAGGTGGCTTTGTGGTTTTTAAGATGATCTTGTCTATGGGAAAATAACACCAGGGAACATATATTGTACTCCTCAAGTCTTGACAAGCTTGCTAACACACATGCAATTAAAAATACTAAGATCATAGAGATCAAAATCTTTATATCCCTTCGATGCTGCTTTGTGATCTATCTCCCTCCCTCCCTCCCTCTTTCTTTCTTTCTTTCTTTCTTTCTTTCCCCAGAATGCAATAAAAGATTAAAAGAATAAAAGGAATAAAAGATAAATATCATGATACCAAATATTACTAGCTTTATAGGATCACATAATACAATCCATAAATGCAAAGGTATTGCATACTTACACACTATGAAGGTATCATTTACACATTGTTGAGTATCAGATGAATCAATAAAGTGAGTAACATAGCAAATTGATTTATACCTGCTGGGTCATTAGGCAATTTCTAACCTTTGAATTGATTAGCTAGGAAAAGTGCAATCCTTTCCATGTGTGGGCTTGTTAATTTAAGCTATAATTGATTGATTGATTCAAACATTTATGTGCCATCCATTTCCTAGGACTCTAAGTGATTCACAGTGAAGCAAACAAAAATAAAGTAGAAATACATATAATGTCCCAATGTAAGAAAACATGCCAATGTAACATCGAAAATGCATGACATCGCTTCTCAGAGGTTATCTCAGACATCGACTCAGCCATCTTGACCAATTCATGTTGGTCGTCTTGCATGTGCACCATATTGCCGTTTGCTCACTTTTAGCAATCCAGTTCAGTATCCATAGTGGCCTTCAAACCGGAGTTGGCGATATGGCTCAGTCAAGGGAAAAGGTCCTAGTAGGATCGAATCCTTAATTCTTATCACAGTGTATCCAGTTTAAATATAGATTTAGCTAAATAACAATCCGCTCCCAACATCTGTGGTGCTCCATTACGTCCTAAAAAAGACAATTCAGGATGACCAGACCATGCCAATGAATGGATAGAATTGTGCATATTTAAATCAACTGCGTTTCCATGGATAGGGTGCTTGGGGGAAGAAATAGATTTGGTCCCAATGGATCTCCCCAAATGCATTTCCTGTCCTTCCATTCTTCAATGTATTGATGCTATTCATTTATATTGAGGATAATGAACTACTGCACTTGGACACGCTTCTGTGATCAAGGTGCATATGCTCTTAGTGTCCACCTGCTGAGGTAAACCATGCCGGGAAACAGACACCAAAGGAAATACAGGACCTCTGTTGTTACCGGATATAATAACAGAATGTTGAAAGCCTGACAGAGATTCTGTCTCTCTTGCCTTATGCTAAAAAGAATCAAGACAGGGCAAACTTGAGTCTTTTCTTCACCCTCTCCTGTCTATCCTGGCCAAACTGATATTTAAAATACAGTCACTGAATTCATTCTTCAAGGCCAACTCCTTACTCTTCTACACTTAATAGGTCCTTTTGCCCTGTGAGTGAAAACAGGTAATGAGTTGAGGCAGAGCCTTTTCTGTGGCGGCACCTTAGCATCGGAATTCTGTCTCCAGAGAGATTCACCTGCTGTTGACTGATGTGCTTCCAGGACAAAAGGGAGGTATTTATTTGCCCAAGTGGTATGGGAAGGGTCTGATGATTTTCTTCCCATTTTGAGTGACAAGTTCCAGGACACCATCTCCTTCCATTTGGGACCATGGTAGAAGCTGGTTACTAAAGTTCCTTCCCACACCTGTAGTGGTCCTCGTCCGCTTTTAATTAATACTACTAGTTGTTGTTGTTATAAAATGTCTTAAGTATCAATAATTACAGTGGCGATGGGTGCACCATTGGAAGATGTGAAGGACCACGTTAGGGACAGATCATCATGGAGAAAATCTATGTGGTTGCTAAGAGCCGATGCCAACTTGATGGCACATAATCAAAGTATCAATGATAAAGTTATGAAAACTCATCACAACAGGTTTCATCACCAGATTGTCTTAGCTACCTTATGAGCAGCCAAAACTTTGATCTGTCTAATCCAATCCTGTTGACACTATCCAAGGATTCAGGTAGGAATTTTCCCCAGCCTATCTGGGGACGTTGGGTCTATGAACCTAAGACCTTCTGTGTATAAAGCAGATTACTTCCTGCTGAGCTATTGTCCTTCATTAGTTCCCCCCGCCCCCTAGGGATAATGCAGTGCCTGAATAGATACACTTCAATAAGATTCTTTTTCTTTTTTTCTTTTTAAGTAATTGAGACTCCACAATAATTACACACCCAGGACTTGAGGCAAGTTTGGAATGGTTCTCCTATAATTTTTAATTTTCTGATGTTTTGAATCCTTTTGTAGCTCTGATTTGTATTTCAGTTGAAGCGTCTTAATTTGAACAGGACCTTATCTCCCAAGTCAATCCCTGCAGGTATTTTTCTATTTTGGGGAGACTTTTGGCTAATGCTGTGCCTGGACCAGTGCAAGACACATGCCCTAATGTTAATATTTGCTTAGTTTGCTTAGTTTTGGCTAAGACAGAGATGCAGAACATCCATCAATGTAAGAGCTGCACCAAAGCTCACATGATGAAGGCACACCCCAAAATGGATGGGGTAAGAGCAGCTTCTGGGGGTCATTAAGAATTATAAGTGGTGACCCAGGACCCATTTTGCTCCTACTCTTCTTCAGTTGAATAAAAGGGTCAAAATGGTTTGGTCTGTCCATTCTGGGATGGTGCTGGGGCTCCAAAAGAGATGCTAGCAGGCTGAATGTGGTCCCCAGGCCAGACTTTTTGCTTCCCCAACTTTGAGCAGTGGGTAATGTGAACCATGGGATTATGGCTTACTGTATTCTATGCACCAAGGCAGTTGTGATTTAGTCAATAAGCCATAGTTAAGCAAATTATGGTTAGTATGATGTGGTGAGGAATAATGCCAGAAATAACGTTGCTGCTGAGTTAGGAATTCTTCTGCATGATTCATGAAACATGTTTCTTCCACACCCACCAATGCCATCAAATGATGCAGAGAGGACAGCCTAAAAGTGTACATCTTAATAATATCTTGTCACATACCTGAACAGCAAAGATGTAAGGGCCTGTTGCTTAGGAGAGGGCAACAGTTTTTAGCTTTCCCAGAACACAGGATTAAGTTTTACAAGCATTGAAGGATTTGCTTGAACCTGAGAAGGAACTTCTTGATGGATGCAGTCATCGCACTTCTTTCAAATAAACTGGACAGTCATTAACAGGAATGCTGCAGCTTTGTGTTTTTTATATCAGTTTGGGGGTGTTGAATTAATTGGACAAGAATCAGGAATGATCCAAGAAATATCTCCTCTCCCAGTTCTATATATAAAGGGCAATTGGATGCAGGTTGAATTCAGGACCATCAATGGAATGGACTAGATGGAGAACTGAGTTGGGATTCCAACCCATTTCAAGAGTACTTGGTTAAGAAAGGTTGCCATTGAGCATGAGTTGGTATCCACTGGGACTGGTGGACCTGACGGAGCAGAGGACACCTGGATTACTGATGATGGAGCCAATCAAATTTTAAAAGGGCCTCATACTTGCCATCTCTGGCAAGAAAATATGTCTTAGAGCCAACCTCAGGTCCTGGTGATGCTGTGCAGTTTTCTTGGCAACAAAAGGGAATTGGTTTACCCTAACCACCTTGGGGATGTTTCTCAACTTTTTAGCTTAGCCCACAGTCCAAATGTACTTTGTTGACCTCCCATCCTAAGTCTTAATCAAGCCCAACATTACTTAGTTTCTGAGTCAGCAATATGATATTGCCTACTTAATTAATAGGATCGTTCTTTTCTCCTGGAGAGCCGATCTTTATTTTGTTCAATGACTGGTCTAAAATAACAATAAATGATGACAATTTACAACAGTCCCCATATGAAGAGTCAAGTCTGTAAGCTGTGGAAAAGTAACTGAAGTTTAGTGTCTCCTAGATGGATAATCTCTGAAGCAGCTGTGAAATGTTCCCTTCTCTTTCAGCATTCTAACATGCTGGACAGAAGTGCCCTTTTCTCTTTAAACCTCTTTTGGGCTCTCTCTTGCTATTGAACTCTTTATGGACTTATTTCTCCAAGTTCTTCCCCTTCCAAAAGAGTGATTGAGTTTGCATGTTGCACTAAGCCAAGGTTTGCTGAACAATGGCTTACTTGATAAGTCACAACTGGCTGGGTTTGCACAACATTATAAACCACCATAACAAAACAACCCCCACCCATGTGTGTTATGCACTGAAGAATTTACAGTCCCACCTGTCAGTTTCAAAGGATCCTCCGTCATCATGTTGATGATGATGATGATGATGATGATGATGATGATGATAATAATACAATAGGCTGCTTTGTCCCACTGCCAACACCTGGTCTTGCTCACAGGTAGAATAGACAGGCGGGCATCAACTTGCTTCCTTGCTAGATCATTAGGGCTGTTCTCATCAACTTTCAAGCCATCGCACTCCCCCAGCCTGCTAGGACCTGGGTAGCTCCCAAGCTAAATCTGTACTCTTTAGTTGCTTCAGAAGAAGAATGCAGAGGTTTGCACTGTCCAAAACCAGAGGGGGTGGATGCTCAGAGGGCAAAGCTGAGCTTTAGGACAGCAAGTGCACAAGGCTGGTGAAACACACTACAGCCCATAGGATTGCCATAATAGAGATGATTTTCCATGTACACCATGCAACATGTGTAATTGCATTTGTAAAGCAGGTGGGCGTACTATGCTGGAAATGCACTGAAGCAAAGGACAGCAGTTTCCATGCAAAAGTTTTTTTTAAAAAATGGGGGGGAGTAGAAGGAGAGAGGCAAAACTGATACCATGATAGAAATGAGGATTGCTGTGTAAAATTCTGCAGCCAGAAGCCCGGGTTTTGTGATGGGTGAGCTGGATTTTGTAACTCATTAGCTCAGCCTTTCTCAACCTTTTGACCCTGGATGAACCCTTGAAATATTTTTCAGGCTTTGGGGAACCCCTGCACATTCAGGCTTAAATACAGGCCAGAAGTTACAAAATTATTACATTCATTTCATGGGTAGGCCTGCATTAACAGTGCATTGACAGTGTTCTTAAACTAAAAATAAAGAATGACACTGCTTTAATGTGAAGTTGCCCAAATGTGAAATAAATTTTTAAATAAATCATGATCTCCCAGGGAACCCCTAGTGACCTCTCGCAGAGCCCTAGGGTGCCACGGAACCCTGGCAGAGAAACCCTGTATTAGCTAGTTAGGCAGACAACTGGATAACCAATTATTTTCACAATGTTTCTGTTAATTATAGCAGCTGTCAACAGTACGTCGAAACCCCTACCCTGTCCCAAAAATTGCTTCTCAGCAGACACTGTTCATGTGCTTTCATTCTCTTGACAAGCATAAGGGCTAGAAACTTATTGGGTTTTTTTAAAGCTGCAGTTATTTAACTTGGCAACCATATTCATGGTCTTCCTGGCAGAACTTGAACCTTTGGAACAAGGTGGATTATAAACATTATAAAGGTCTATAAACTTTTTTTTTGTCCCAAAAGGAAGTCTTCTGTTTTCAGCATGCTGACTTTTGCTGCTATGTTCCTGTATTGGCTGTGGAATTGGGCATAACATTTGGCCAGGGCTACCAATTCCGTGTCTTTGCCTCTAAACTCCCTGCAAAAAGCATATGCATAGGGTCGCCATGAGTCGACAGCAAACAACAACAACAACAACAACAACAACCTACCAAGGGGGATCAAGTGGCAATGAGAAACATCTGAAAAACCCAACCCCTAAATCCCCAGGCTTCTTCTGTGTTATCCTCTGAGTAATTTTTGCTCATGGCTATTATCTTGGTTTGACTAGTGGTAACCTTCAGGGGTACAAAGCTGTTATTAACACATTGTCCATCACTAAGTGTTTACTCCCCAAGTGACAGCTTACACATCTGGACATTATGCAGTGTTTGATCTGAGATGCCAGATGCAGCCCTCTGGGAACAGTGGCAACACCAGACTCTCACTGAACAGTTCAAAGGATGAATTTTTAAAGGGTCTTCTGATATCTTAATTAAAGATCTTTCTTTCTTTCTTTCTTTCTTTCTTTCTTTCTTTCTTTCTTTCTTTCCTTCCTTCCTTCCTTCCTTCCTTCTTTCCGTCTGTCTGTCTGTCTGTCTGTCTGTCTGTCTGTCTGTAACTTCTGCTTGAAAAGAAAAAGCCTTAGCAATTTCTCCCTCTGGTCTCTGTCACATTCATTCATATAAAAGAGCAGGCATGAGTGTATGTACTTTGATCCAGATAAGGATGAGAGATTCTGCTGATCTCAACTTTGGCCAGGTCCCCTTTTCTCTAACATTTATATTCACATGTACATTTGAAAGCAGGCATACCCTCGTTCAAGAATAACAGCCAACATTCTTTTCTTTTCTTTTTTTTCTTTTTCTTTTCTGCACTCTTAACTTTGTTCTCTCTGGTCTTTTCTTCTTAATTCTTTTTTTTTCTGTTTCTTTATATTTTATCTCTTGTTGAAACTTAATGAAGTTTTACAGAAAGAAAAAAGAAAAAAGAAAAACAAATAGGTACAGCAAGAGAGTCAGTTTGGTGTGGTGGTTAAGACATCAGGCTAGAAACCAGGAGGCTGTGAGTTCTAGTCCTGCCTTGGGCACAAAGCCAGCTGGGTGACCTTGGGCCAGTCCCTCTCTCTCAGCCCTAGGAAGGAGGCAATGGCAAACCACTTCTGAAAATCCTTGCCAAGGAAACTGCAGGGACTTGTCCAGGCAGTCTCCGAGAATTGGACACAAATGAACAGATTAAAAAAAAAAGTCACAAGGCCCATCTACAGTCTTTCTGCCTACTTTTGTTCAAGTTGCCTGGGAGGGATCCTCATGAAAGCATAAGATAAATTTGATTTGTTTGATACCAAATATTCTTTAATGGCCAAAATATTTGCTGAATATTCACCAAGCATTTGATAGCTGTTTGAGTGTTCGGTGAAACTGGATTTTAGTATTTGGTGTGTAATATCTTTAGTGGTTTTATTTATTCATTCCTTTATTTATTGGGAACAATTCTTCTGGACCGAGTGTTTGGTGCTTCACAAATTGTGGGTTTTTATATTTATTGATTAAAATACTAGTGCAGTGGCATTTAGCATTTGTTAACTAGGGGGCAGGGAATTTTGCCTGTACTGGATAAATGATCTGCAATGATATGTTATATTTGACAATTGTACATGTGAAGTATGTGAAGGGCCACATTTCCTGGTTGTGCTGACACCGATGGATTATAATATCTCTTGGCTGCTATTTGTATTTACTTTTTTTGTATTATGTTTAACTGTTTTAATTTGTTTTATGATTGTTTGCCACCCAGAGTCACTGGTTTGAGTTGGGTGGCTATACAAATTGAATAAATAAATAAAACTGGCATGCAATGGTATTTGATCATATATTTGAAATCTGCTCTTCAAGAGTATTTAATTGACCGTATTTGATAGGAGAAAAGTTTCTTCTCTCACAGTCTAGCAGGTGGAAGCAAATATCTGCATCTTATCATATGCCCTTTGTTTTTATGTTTTTTTTTTTTTTTAAAAAGAGCAGTCTTTTAGAAGGGCAGTTTTCTGCTTGTGTCCAAACCTATGAAGCAACCTTTTGTAAGGGCAGAAAAGTCCCCAGGATTGGCTCTACTTTGGTTGAAGCCACTTGCTGGACTCAGAGAGCAGATTCATGGTACTGTTGTAATGGTATGCAGGAATGACTTTGGGAGACAGGAGGAAGAGCCACAAGCCAGGGGAACAGTCAGATAAGGGGCAGCTGAGCCTGCAGAAGGAATGTGGGTGGGGCAAAAGAAGGGAATCTCAGAAGGGACCCTCCCTAGTTTCTTGGGCTGTAAAGGTGATGGGGGAGAAATGTACTTTCAGACTTGCAAGATTCTGTTAGTGTAACCTTACTATAAAGTAGAATTAGTTCATCTGGGCGTGCTTCCTATCTGGACTTCCTGACAAGGCTGACAATTGTATTAGCAATCCGTGCATTGCTGATTATTTTCTTCCTTGTTCTTCTCCTGTTACAGCCAAAGATGGATCCCTTGGTTAGCTTTAGATATTGTGCAGATTGATTTAGGGGGGCAGGACAGAGGTCACCCTTTGCTGCAAAATGTCTAAAGCAGCCAATCCCATTCTTATGGCAAGGGTGAAGACTTCTGATGATAAATGTGGAGGAGAATAAACCTGCCTTTTCTAGCTCCCAGGGCCTAAATGGAACAAGTAATGCATTTGCTAAGGGCCAGAGCTGAAGAAGGCCCTCTTGGTGTACAAAAGAGACCCTTCTCTGCCATCAATATTCCTTCCAAGGCCTGGGTGTTTTTAACAGATGAGGACCCTTAACACAACACTGCGCTGCCCAGAATAGATTCCAGGTTTTGTGGGGAGGGGGGTTCCTTTTATAGCGATGCATTTGTCCCAGGAATGCTTCCCTTTGCAGCTTTATCAATTAGACCCAAGCAGCCCATTTCAAAAGTATTGGCGGTAGAGTGAACAGGTGCATCTTACACAGTTTGCTCTTGAGTGCTAAAAAGCTTAGATGTTTGATTTTTAAAAAAAGAAAGAAAGGACTTGTGCTACATCTATTTCTCTGTCTTGCCCTGTCAGAAAGGAGATGTTTCAATTTCCAGGACAGCCCAGAAGAGAGGTAGATGTGTGTGTGTGTGCGTGCTTGCACTTGCACTTGCACTGCATCCATCCATCCATCCATAGCTTGGACAACACCTTATCAATTAAATGATAAATGGAAGTCTAAGTCGGAACTCCAAGGAAACTTTAGTTGGCTCATACTTCTGGGCTGACAGCTCCTACATGGGAGTAAAAGATATCTACCACTGTGGATCTGCCAAGCACCTGATGGTACCATGAACAAAAACATTCTGTACAGGTATGTGGGGAAATTTGCCCCCCCCCTCCAACATCAAGTGAATAAGACACACCGATGGAGTTGAGACTGTGACATTATAAACATTTCTTCTACATTTACATGTTCAATGCCAAAACTGTGCAAAGCTTCAGAGATTTGATTCAAAGGCAATTTGATCAAATCTCCATACAGCACTGAATGTCTCTTTCTGCATCGAATCAGTTCAGGTGCCTCCATATTTACAGTTTAGTATTTCAGTCCAAAATCTCCACTCTTGTCCTTCAGTTTCAGCATCGCCCCGGAGGAAGTTCCGTCGATAAACCATGTTTTGCATTCTGTAAAGAAGCTGCTCTTTGATTTGACTGATGTTCTGGGCCAGACCTCCCCCATAGGCTCTGCTGGCTGGGGAGGGTGAGTTATGGGAGTTGTAGTCTAACACTTCTGGAGGGCACAAGTTTGGAGAAAGGCTGGTTTCTGTTAACTGCAGATTGCTACTCTTGTTAAATGCCAGATGAAGCCGAGCCCCAGGGTGGCATGGGAAGAATAGATGAAATCTGGGCTGTAATTACAGAATTCTGTAATACTGTAATTCTTATTAAGGAGGCTATGCAACTGTGTTTGGGTTTGCTCCCAGCATGAAAAAATAAAAACCATTTAGTTTTTTTTTCTTTTAATGAGTTCAGCAGATGACCTGATGGTGAACAGAATTAAAGTGAGGGTGAGAAACCCACAAACTTATTTTTTTATTTTGCACCCCTCCACCCAGGGCAGGCCCAGTCCATGGGAATTTGGATATAAAACCCCTGATTTTCAGGGACATAATCTTTTATCTTCATTTGCTTCTCCTACAAGTACAAAATTGGTGCATTAAAGCTTCACTACATTTAACATGAGAGCCAGTTTGGTGTAGTGGTTGAGGCATCAGGCTAGAAACCAGGAGACCGTGCCTTCTAGTCCTGCCTTAGACATGAAGCCAGCTGGGTAACCTTGGGCCAGTCACTTTCTCTCAACCCTAGGAAGGAGGCAATGGCAAACCACTTCTGAAAAACCTTGCCAAGAAAACTGCAAGACTTGTCCAGGCAGTCTCCAAGAATTGGACACAATTGAATGGATTAAAACAAAAATTAACATACTTTGTGCTTGGACCCCACCCGTACAGAAGAGAAAGATATTCGGGAGTGACTTTACCATTTCTGCCCCCTGCAGCCCTCAGAAGCTGAAAAACAGAAATACGTAACCTCCCCCAAGCCCCTGAATTAGAGCTTGTAACAATATTATGTGGTTGAAGACTTTTCCTCCCCCCACCCCCGCAAATCAACATCTTCCACCATTAGAATTGCCGCATCCCTGAAACCCACCAGGGCGTTCTGCTATTCAGTTCTTGCAGTGTCTGGTTTAGGTCACTGGAGTTTTCTCCCTCGTTCCCTTTCTGCCTTTTTAAAGGTTTTCCAACCAGCCCTGACTTGCGTAGCAGTGACACACATCTGCTGACTGGATGGATCGACGCATTAAGCTCCGGGCAGACTGGTGGGCCATGGCGGGAAGACTTCTGGCATCTGCTGGTGCCTGCATTTTTCACCCGTGACTGAAAGCAGATGCTTGAGGTACAATTGAGACTCTGTGAGCTTGTGGGTCCCAGGCAGCTTCGTGGAACATCTGGCATGGGCTGGTCCCCCTCCTCCCTCCCAGGTGACTCATCTCTCCCTTAGGAGGGTGGCTCGAGCCCTTTGGCATCTGTAGAGGGGCAGGAAGTGTCTGCCTTAACTGGAGACTGATCTTTATCTCTGCGTGCTTTTCCAATTTCATCATGGCCCTCCATGCTGTGTGTGTTGGGTGACAGGATAAAACCTGTCAAGGAAGAAAAGAGAGGGATTGATATGTCTGACTCTCTCGCTCTGTTCCTCTTTGACAACTGAGATGAGGACGACCCAAAAAGACTCAAACACCTTGCTTATGAGCCAAAACTAAACAAGGACACTTAGTTTAGGGGGGGGGGGAAGCAACAGGTCAGGACACGATCGTGGTTGAAAATCAGGCCTGGCATGGTAAAAGTGGGCAGAAAGCAATAGGTCATCCACCGAGGTCGACTGGAAGGAGGTTTAGGACAGACAAAAGAATGTACCTCTTCACGCAGCACTTAATTAACCTGTGGAATGCATTGTGCTGTTTTGCTGTGATAATGGCCATCAACCTGGGTGGCTTTAAAAAAGAATTGGGTAGATTCATGATTGAGGAAAGCTGCCCTATGTTGTTACACAGAATTGCCCATAGCATCTACGCAGAACCACTCCATATGAAGAAGTGACTATCTGAGAATGTTGTATAGAAAGGTGCGTGTGTAAGGCAACGTTGCCTTAGAGAAAGTGACAGGTGACAGGTGCAGACTCTATTACTGTGTGGGGTTCTTCAATTTAAATAGTGAAAAATGGAGACAGAACGGACTAATATTTGAATGTCATGTTGACACAGATGTCATTTTAGACTGATCTGGGCATTTCTTGTGAAGTTCTGGACAATATCTGGCTGGCCACTCTTTGAGGCGGAATCCTCAGTTAGGTAAACTTCGGTGAAAGGGAACCCTTGTTTCTTTGATCTGCTGATGATATGCAAAGCCTTGGCTAGAGATTTTGAAATAATAGGCACTGTGTGTTGGGGTGTGATGGGGGAAATATGTTTCATAGCCATTTGTTCATGGTAACTCCCATCGTTAAGGAGTTGCTGATAGGAGTTGTCATTTCAGCAGCTGTGAAGCCCCCAGCTTGGAGGCCCACCCCCTGGGAGGACTGGGTTCAAGGACTTGGAGAAAGAGTTGGGGAGGGGGGAAGCAGGAGGAGACAAAAGCAGAAAGTTGTAGCAGTTCTCCTGGACAACTGTTTGCATTTTGTCAAGATGAAACAGCACGGTTGGGCAGGCTAATTATACAGTGTGATGAACTGGAAGGGAAGATGGTGTGACATGCTCACTTTGCCCAAACGTGCCCCATCCCCACCCAGATTAATACAAGTGTGCGTGTGTGTGTGCGTTTAAATAACTCTAAACTGCATTCCTAAGTAACATGTATAAGTGGCCTTAAGCACATGCAGTGATTGTCAACACTGGCTTTCTCTCGCTGGCCTGACTCACAACATCAGCCAAATCACATGACTGTGCTTTCCCCAGATCGTATCATTTCACACTGCAGTGGAATGGTGGTGGTGGATAAGTATGATTTCCCCAGATAGAGAGTTGAGAACTTCCAAATATTCCCACAGGACAGAAGTGCCCAATCTGAAGCCCCACAGCTAACTGCAGGCCTCCCAAACCTTGAATATTGGTTAACTTCGTATGATTCTGAATGTGGTAGTAGGGGGAAATAGAAACTGAGGGATAGTAATCATATTAAGGATATTTAATTTTAATCACATGTAACTGTAAATAAAATAAAAACTTCAGTCTATCACGTTTTGGAATGTGGCCTGTAATACCATTCCTTGGCTTAGCAACAATGGTACTATGAAGTGTTCCCCAATTTGGATGTCACCCTGAAAAGACTTTGTATCACTTACCTAGTTTTGGTGAGCAGTTACATTGTCTTTTCATGGGAAAAAAATGACAACCAGGAATTAGAATATTTTCTGGCAAATCAAGTGGTGGAATCATACTCCAGCTTGCCTCTGAATAAGCTACACTGAACTTAATAGAACCTGCTTCATTTCACTCTTCATACGTTTGTTTGACTTATATGAAAGAAGAATAGCATATTTGTTTTTCATGTTGTATAAATATGTCTAACATTTTTCCAATTGCTGGGGGGGGGAGGAATCCTTAAAATATTTTATTAGGCGACATAATCAATAAAACATATTTATAGGGCAGGCCTGAAAGTATCTCCCTTGAAGTAACTCACCCAGAAAGTAGGTATTTGGGATTAGGTTCAAACATAATGGGATTTAGTGGTCATGACTGGAGCCTCATTGATTTCAATGGTCTATTTTAAGTATAATTCACTTTGGAACCATCGGGTTCTTTCAGTGGGGCTCCCTTCCAGGTAAATGGGAATAAGACTGCAGTCTTTATCTAGATCAAGCATATTCAGACAACTTCAAAAAATTTTGAGGGAGGAAATTAATACTATTCAGTTAAGGTACTATACCAGTGTTTCTCAACCTTGACTTTAAGATGCGTGGACTTCGACTCCCAGAATTCTCCAGCCAGCATGGCTGGCTGGGGAATTCTGGGAATTGAAGTCCATGCATCTTAAAGCTGCTAAGCATCTTAAAGCTGCTAAGGTTAAGAAACACTGTACTATACAGTAGTTCATTTATCTGCTTTCCCCTTACTATGTTTTAACTTACCCAAAACAGCTCCCCTAGATTTCAGCATGCCTCCCAAAACAAGCTAAGTTGTTCTTCCCTAAGTATAGCTGTCTTGACAGAAGTTATTGCTATGCTTGAAATGTCTGATTTGACTCATTTTGCCTTCATTTGTTTCTGTTTTACGTTAACAGGAAACATAGCATTCCATGGAGACAAATAGCTGTGAAAATGTCCCATTGCAAAAATTTTCCTTGTAATTTTCTTCCTCGTTTTTCCCTCTTCTTGGCAGTTTGCAACATTTAGTATCTAGAGATAGGAGGGAATATCTGGACCCTGACACTTGGGTAGGATCTACATCTTGGGTTGTGTTCACCTAATAGGACCTAGATGTTGGGTTTTGTTCATCTAATAGCCTACCTTATTTAACCTAGGATATGTGCAAAGCTAGCTCCTGTAGTTAGCTGGTGTTTCTCTGTGTTAAATGAATCCAGAAATTTAGACTAACTGACTAAAGCACAGCCAGGTTAAACATGGGCATGCATGTTTGCAAATTCAACCATTATGAAGGTAGGAGGAAGCAAATAAACAGATAAAATGTTGAATAGCAGAATCCTCTTTATTAACCAATACTCTGTTGTCTAACTGCATTTTAGATAAATGTTCCTGTTACTAGATCCTCTGTGCAGGTGATTTTAATTATTTTTAAAAAGCACCATTCCTTCTCAGTGGTAAAATTCATCTTCAAAATGAAAATGCCTTGCAGCTTTGCTATTGGGCATATATACCAACTGCTCTCCTTGAGTTGTAAGGTTACATAAATGGTCCAAGTCTTTGGCTCAAATCTTGTCTGATTTTTTATGAACTCAGTGATTTACTAAGCCATAATATAGTAGTTTGTCTGGTTTTAGCATCCTGCACATTCAACCATTGTACCATTTAGTGTATTGTGGAAAAAAATCATTTAGTGTATTGTGAAAAACTAGCTAATTTGGGTTAAAACTAGCTAATTTGGGTTAATTCATTAAAAGGAGTTGAGCAAACTATGCTTGAATTAGGGCTCTCTTCCATTATACACCCATCCATAAGGAAAACTGGGTATTGTTATTCTCTTTTAAATCCTTCTGCTCTTAAACACGCCAAATAAAAATGACTAATCCATGTATTAAAACTGTTCTTCATCAATTAATCAACAATTGGATTAGTTGATAAATCTGTTGATTTATCAGCTACTACTTTAGTTGTTTCATTTATTGATCTAACTCAGTCAAACTATTGCTTCATTTATTGACCTAACTCAGTTGGAGGCATAACATTCATTAAACAGGCTACATTTTGTAACTGGTGGTGAGTTCCCTTTGCTTTGGGGTTAAATTTCCTGGACATTTGGTCTTTTCTTGCCTTCCAGCTGATTATTCAGGATGTATATTCTCAGTCCAAAGTAAGAGCCAGTATTCACTAATAGCATTCTTTCTTCGTAAGGACCTGTAGATAACATTAGATCACTTAAGTCCTCCTCATCTTTCTTGTAAAGTACTGTTTCCTTTGGAGCTGTCTACTTTCCACCCCCACCCCCACCCTGCTGTGCCAAAAGAGAGAAGTTTGAGCCCCCATAAAGAGACCCCACAGAACTTTGGGTAGTGGGGGAAAGATAGATTCATCGCCTTGCTTAATCTTGTATTAAATATTTTACATTTTTCCTTCATCCCTTGACAAGCCAACCTAAAATGAATTATGCAAAATAAGACATGTTAATCAAATAGGCTGAGTTTGCATAATTTAGATGAAGAGAAATGTTGTTTCTTTTCAGTATAGAATTTTGGTTGGGGATTATGGAATTTATATAAATATATATTCCATGGGGATTTTACGCAGAGAGGGTTGAGTTCCTTATTGACAGCTAAAGATGCATTAAGGAATCACATCAGAAGGCACGTCATGGTTAAAGGAACTGAGTATTTTTCCATCTTTCCCTAACTGGCAGTATTTGAAAGAAGTTTGGCATACTCAGGTATTGCCAGAAAACCTAAAGTACATATGTGGGTACAGTCCAGGACTGAAAGTACATTGACTGCAAAATTAGAATTGCAAAAAAACCCCACAACCAGGCAGAAGACGTACCTGCGGTCTTCTGAATTTCCCTCTTTGGCGTGGACTCATTTTAATCAAATGTGCACAAAGCATATTATCACATTCTTAGTTGCCTAGCTGGTAACCCTGCTCTTGAAGTTTTACAAAAGTCAGTACGGTAGAGATGAGGGCTTTTTTGGTACTGTGTAGAATGAAATTGTGGTGCCATGTGTTCAGAGCTAATTCCATCTTGGGAGAGCTTTTCCCCCAAACAACAGAAGATGCTGATTTGATTGCCCATTAGGACTATACTCTTAACACAGAATGCTAAACCAGGATTCATTTTGTCTAAATGTAGTTCATTTGAGTATTTGAGCTCATACCAGGCAGTAAAGCGTAGCTTGTTATGAGTCACAAACTAGAATTTGAAAACAAAATGAATTGTCAGTTTATGGGTCCTGTATTTTTAATATATATTGGGACTTGGGATGCTGGTTTATTCCTGGCTTGTATCGTGCTGTACCCATTTACTCCCTTCAACCTAGCAATGCTACTTCTCTTACTGTTGAACTATACATCCTGCCTCAAGATACAGTCTTGGCTACAGCTGATGAAAATGCATAGGAGCTATAGAATATCTCCTGTGGTTACAATGAAGAAGCTGAATTTTCATCTTTTCAGCATTCTTGCCTGAACTATGCAGGATCACTACAATTTCATGAGATCTGCTGATTTCCTGAGAGTTGGGCACACTGTGTGTTAGTGTTGCCCTTTTGTTTTGCAAATTGTAATCAAAACCAAGCTTGAGAGGAACCTAAATTTTTCAACAAACAGTGGCTGGGCTTTATCACACAGGTTTATTCGCTTATATTTAAAAGAAGAATCCCACAAGCCATTATCACAATATAACAAACCAATGGATGTAACTGATTGTGAGAATGACCTTGGAAAGCGGGGAGATGCTGCATAGGGAACAATCAAATAGAAGGGGGAGGAGCCCGCAGTTGCATAACCGGCAGAGAAAAAAACTTAGAAAGGATCCACCCTAACTGATCAGGCAGTAAAAAGGGATGGCAGGAGATTTGTACTTTCAGACTTGCAAGATTCTGTTAATGTAACCTAACAATAAAGTAGAAGTAGATCATCTGGTCATGTTTCCTGTCTGGTTTACCTGGGAGCGCTGACAAAATCAGAGAGGAAGCATGGTGCTCAAACCTATTGTGCGTGTGCAAATCAGGTCTGAAACAATTAGAAAATATGAAACCAGATCTTGAGGCTTGCATTATGTTCACTGTGGCCAATATTCTTAAATTAAGCATCTCAAGGCCTGACCAAATGCTAGCCACAGCACTTAGTCTTGGAAAGAGATGAACCAGTTTGGGGGCATGGTGTAATCAACCCTATTCTTAGAAGGAAGAAAGGAAACTAAATGGATCATGGCATAAAACTAGCTGTGGCCAGTATTCTTAGGGAAAAAATGAACCAGTTTGGGAGGCATGCTATAATATTAGTCATGGTCTACAGTCCTGTAAAAGTAGTGAAAACTTGTAGGATCTGGCCCAGGGTGTTAGAACAAATTAAAATGTGAGGCCTGTGTAAGGTTAGCCATGGTCATCATTCACAGAAGAAAAATTGCACAACTCAGCATAATGTTGGCTGCAGATAATATTCTTAAAATATACTGTATGTTAAACCAGATTACTCATTAAAAGGGCTCAACTGGGGGCAGGGGATGGTGTAATCTTAGCCCTGGCCCATACTCTTAGATGGAGAAAAAGGATTAATTTTCCAACCTGTTTCAGATGTCCAAATGAGCTTTAGTTACAGCTCTGAATTGGACCTGATTCAATTGGGATCCTGCTGTGCCCAGGCACAGAAAATGTCCAGGTTGGTCTGTGTCTGTTTGGAGCACTGAATATTGGGAGTAATATTCTACAGTGTAAAAGAGATTGTGATGATCCACATTCCACCACTGAAAAACATCCAATCTTTTCATTCTCATTTGATGGCAAGGCTGGCTGGCTGGCTGGCTCAAATCCTCCCTGGGTTGCTCATCTGCCAAGGAAGGGCCTTCATTGCAGCTGACATAATTTAGAGTGGAGCAGACTAAGTTGGGGCATGTTGAGGACTGTAGCTGGCATTTTTGCCTGGCTCTCAAGACATGTTGCTATGAAATGCGGGGAGGACAGCTATGGGGCCAAGAGGCAGCCTGAGCAGTAAGACAAGGATGAGGCTGCAAAGCAGCTTATCTGAATGTAGGAAAGGGACAAAGTTTTGGATAGGGAAACTTGGGGGTAAACCTCTAGCAAAACAGAGTGCAGAAGATTGGTCACCTGCAACTTAAATTCTTGTATGGACATGCTTTTTTTTTCATGGCCAACAAATTAGCAAGGGATGATTGTAGTTACTGAAAGGAAAGCTAGAGGTTTTTTTTCCCTACTCACTTATTTTGAAAATGGGTGAATCATTGTGGATTGGCCCAAAATATGGCAGTGGAGACTGCTGAGTTTTCTTCTTTATAGGGAAGGTGTGGTGAGGCTGGAGGTTATCTTAAATTAACAGTCATCTTCCTGTTGGGTAAATTGGTAGCTCTTTATGAAGCTAGCCATGATTTGATATTAGGAGGCAAGGCTAGAATGATGACTTGCCGCTTCGAGCTTACTTTAAATAGAAAGCCTAAGTGTGTGTGTGGGGGGGGAGTCTGTGTCTGTCTGTGTGTCCGTGTCTATGTGTATGCGTAATTAAAGTAATTTAAAAAAAAATTACTTTAAGAGTGAAGACGGGAGATCACACTATTTGCTATAATTCACTTCTGGACAGAGACAAAATGAAGTGGCAAGAACAAGGAGCAGAGATGTGGAAGGATCAAAAACATCAATATGGTGGCCATGCTTCCTCTCCCCACCCACCATGGAGGCCTCTGATAGTAACTGTGGTCAGCGCTTGTTGTAGGGACCAAACATCATGGCTTGAAATAGCCTTCTGTATTTTCTCCCCAATGAGAACATGAGTGTTGAATCCCAAGACATTGGGACTGGGGACTCATGGATTCTGCTATCTTTTCTCCAGGTCAGAGGACTGTTCATTTTGCTCTACACCAGTGTGTCTCAACCTTGGCAACTTTAAGATGGGTAGACATCATGGCTGGCTGGGTAATTCTGGGAGTTGAAATCTACCCATCTGAAAGTTGCCAAGGTTGAGAAGCACTGCTCTACCCTGTCTACCTGAGACAGTGATAGAGAAAAAGTCCTTCCTAATTTGGACAAGATCTTCCTTTAATTGTTCATGGTTCCCTCCACCCGTTATTGATGATATCTTTAGAGTAAATGCAACATACCTTTTCCTCTGCACTTTCAATTCTCTTACATTTGTGGAAATATTATGCAAAGTATGTCAGCTGTTTGCAGGTTTTAAAAAAGCCGAGCTTTCAGACTCATGAATTATTTCTAGCTTGATATTCTCTTCAACTCAGTTCTCCCTACCAGCGTAGGTTTCATCTCCCTGATTCTAGAACAAAAGTGTGCAGCAGAATGGTTCTAAACCAAACCAGGGTCCATACCTTGGACGCTAAATGGGTTTATGTGAATGTATATTTTTGCAGTAAGATTTTCCCCCACGCTGATGCTCTGTTAACCTGATCCTTCTCACATAAGAGAAAAACATTCTGCTTTAACAACATATCTTCGTCATAAAGGAATGACAAAGAATCTGCATATTCTGGGAGGAGAGAGGCTGGAGATTTTAGCAAGATTTTTTGGTGCTCCTTGCTACTTCCAGCATCCCAGATCTTAGGACGCTTTGTATTATTCCCCTACCACTTTTTTCTTTTAATTGGGGATTACATACGGGAGCCACAGCCTAAATCCAAACAGCTCTCGTGGTGTAGGAAGGAAAAAAAGTGGGCAGAGGTGGGGGGGGAGTATTGATTTTTATTTTCTTAGACTTGCACTCCACTTACCTAACATTACTTTTCAGGAATGTTCCTCATTTTAGATCAAATTCACATTCATGACTTTTGAGGTGCCTGAACCATCTGAAAATTATGCCTTTGTTGTTGTTGGGCTAAAACAGAAGCAGATTTGGGTGAGAGAAAGTGGGCTAGTGTAGATAAATGAAGTGCTTGTAGGGACCCCATGTGCTCATAGTGAGCTTCCAGATTTCAGGATTTACTGCTCCTGTACAGGGAGGAGGAAGGGCTATTAAATCAGCTCAGAGCCTGCCTCATCCTCTATGCATATGTGAAAGTTCCCTTCTTAGGCATGCCTCCAGCATCATGAGCAGTTAAACATGGGCACTTAAAGGAGAAGGCTGTGCTTGAACAGTTGTTCTCAAGTTGGACCATTTGGAGTCTGGATCAAGTCGGCTGCTGGAGTCTGAGATGTTGTGGACTCCATTTTTTACTTCTCTATAGCGTTTGTTTCAAACACCCCTTTTCTTTGAAGAATCAACTATCATTGTCCCTCATTTGGAACAATGTTCCATCATTTTGCATGCCAGTGTAATGAGGCATCCACATACATTTGTATACTCAAACGCGTGCGGTCACACCCCTCCTAGAATCTCAGCAACAAAAGGCATTCTTGCTTAAAATCCACTCTTGTCTCTGCTCTCATGTGACACATTCCAGAACCTGTGTATTTCTAGAGGCAAATTGGGCTGTCATTTGGTTTTGGTGACCCTTCTTAACCTGTACCAGCCAGCAGGCTAGCACAAATGTCAGTCTTGTTTACTTAGACAAGACTGATAGCATCCAGGTGGAATTTCCAGACTCTTCTTGAACCTTCTTTCTTTTTTTCTTTCCTTTCCTCTACAACCTGATGGGATTTGTGAACCCAGCACTAATCTTCTGCAGTAAAGTCTATTGCTTTGTGCTTTGTCGTCATTCCAGTTTCTGAAAGTTAATAAATGTCCCACTGGATCTGACCAGGGATACTGCATACTATTACTACTATTTCTTCTTCCTCTTCCTCTTCCTCTTCCCCTCCTCATCCTCATGTAATCATTCTGCTCCTCTGCTTAAAAAGGCCACCTTCTTGAAGGACAACAAATCAAAGACCAACAAATCAAAACCAAACAACAGAAATATAAAAACTTCACACCACCCTAAAATCAACAGCCATAAAGGAATGTAAAAGGCTAAGCTGAAAATGTGTCAATTCTTATATGCAAACAGGAGATACCCTGAAAGTCTCTACTGCAATATCTAAAGCCTTCCAAAAGTTGCTACCCAAGTGTAATGTCTATTCTGGCAAAAAGGGAGAAATGATGAAGTACCTAAGGAATAATCATGGCAAGATAAAGTATAGATTCCTTGGAGTAAAGCTTGACGCCTAGGTTATTACCTGGACACATCTCTGTAGCTTTCTTGGCAACAATACGGTAGTAAAAGGTTATTTCACATATTTTAGTTCTATTTTTAAAGCCAGGGGGTTTGCATTAAATTTGGTTGGACTTTCTTCTCCAGGTGTCAAAATAACTAGTCTTAAGAATATAAATATTGACCTGAGGGATGGGGAACAGTTTCACATGTGCTTCTCCATCTCAAGTAGGAAAGCATCCAAAAGCTTCTTCTATATTTGTCCTGGAGGGCTCCATATAACTCCAGTATGCATCTGGCCAGGATTTATATGTGAAGCATTTCCATACAGGACTGGAGATGGGAGGGATGTCTAAAATCCTGAAGCACCTGGGTCCATAGCATAGAGAATGCTAAGCTAGATACATCAACAATCAGACCCAAGACTGGCAGCTTCTTATACTGCTTTCAGAGCTTTGCAGCTCTTTCCAGCTCAATACCAACAGTTGTATTTGTGGGCACAAGGCTTCATTAAGCTAACAGAGTTCAAAGAAAGATAGGAGAAGTCTATATGGTCTTGCACTCCCCACACATGCTATTAATGTGGGTTGATTTTTGATGGGAGGGGGGGACTTCATCTGAACTCCCTAATCTGTCCCTGGTTCACTATTTCTGGTCGACTGCCCCCAAAGACAATCAAAATAGAGAGATAACATTTATTTTTGAAGATGTGATCTGGCAGCTCTAGCCGGACTTCATTCCTGACATTCCGCAGCTTCAGCTTAAGAGGATGGTTCTTTAAAAAAAGGAGTATCAATGCCAGAGGCTCTTGCTGGATCAGTTTTGAAGAAACAAAGACTCTGATAGGGTGTCATATATGATTTCTAGGCTTGCATCCTGATAAAGGGACACACTCGTGGCTCACATCTTCCTTTACCCTGCCAAGTCACACATTAGGCCCAAACGTCTGCAACGTAACAGCACAAAAGCCTTGCTTTCACTTAAAGCTTCTTCATACATTAAGCCAGGTGTTCACTTAAATTGTCTGGAGCTGTACAAATAAAAATGGAAAGAGTATACTCCATCGGGGATCCATGTTTGGCCAATGGGCTTGCTTAAGATGTGAAATAGCCATACCTTTCAGATCCAATATTGATGTTTAATATCAGGCTAAATATTTATTTTATTTGTTTCATTGGTTAGATTTATATCACAACTTTCATTCAGGAGCTAAAGGTGGCATGCGTAGATTGCCTTCCTTCTACAATTCCCCATAAGAAGAACCCTGTGAGGTAGGTTGGGCTGAGAGCAAGCAACTGACCCGAAGTCACCCAGTGAGCTTTGGTGACTAAGAGTGGACTAGACCTTGGACCACTTCCTTGTCTAGCACCTTCACCACTACTCCCCAGTGGTTGTCTTCTTTCTTATATTTATATTCTGCCTTTTGTTTAGGAGCCCAAGGGTAGCACAGGTAATATATCCACCTCTTATTTTTCCCCCTCAACAACTCTGTGAGGTGGGTTGGGCTGAGGGAAAGAGTTTTAAATATGGCTGTAAATTACAAGACCCACGAACTCTTCCAAATGAAAATATAAGCTCCCTGGCTTGATAAGCTTGGGTAAAGGCAACAGTATCCCCAGTTCTACCAGAAATTAGTCTCTTGTTTATTTTTAGCATAAGCTATAAAAGGGATGAGGTAGATCCCATCCATGCTATTTCTTCGATTGAAAATATACCTTTATTTCCATTTCTGTAACCACAAACATGCTGTCTTTCCAAGGTTGAAGAACCTGGTTGCTCAGATAAATGTAAAATATATTCGAATATCTCTACAAGCCCAATGAGTTCTCCTAGTAGCTCACACACAGACTGGCAAACTGAAATAACTGTCCAACAATGTGGAGAGCTGACGTGTTGAAGAGCATGTGCCCCTCCAGAGGTAGAAATGTTGAACATCTAAAGAGATCTCACATGTTCACTGCATTTGATGAAGTGGGTTCTTGACCATAAGGCCTTAACGCTACAGTAAATTTGTAAGAGCAAGGTTTCTACCAGATGCTCTGCTTGTTTTGTTACCCATCAAACTGAAGTCTGTGGCAAAGGCGTTCCCTTTTGCAGAATGGAGCTGCAGTAGCATTTTCGAAAGGAAGCAAATACAGCTTTTACACAATGCCCTCGTCACAAATCAAAGTCTTTTCCCCTCAAAATCCATTTGAAAAAGAAAATAGCCTTTTGCAAACAAATTCCTTTAAAAACTGTGCAGAATATCTATTTTTAAAGAGAGAGAGAAGTTGACTTTTGCAAACTCTCCACACAAACCTTATTACTGCTGAATGCTGCAGAGAAGGTGATTTTTGCACATTTGTGTGTGTGAGAGAGAGAGATCTAAATAAGCAACTGTACAACTCCATCAGAGGAAAATGCTATTACTTAACACTGGTTTAATCTAATTAGCAAGTACCATACACAGTGGATCTGTTTGCAGAAGGAGTAGGTAGGTAACTTTACGTAGCAATTAAGGAATTACATCACGACTAGCCAGTCACAATTAGGGAAATAGGCACAGCTGACAGCAATTGCTAGATGACATCAGCAGCAAATCAGCAGAGTTAAAATTTTAAAACAGGTGTTTATCATGGAATTCTGCACCTCCTGAGTTACTAATGATTGCACACAGGGCTCTCAAATTACATGTGGCCCTTATGCTGTGTATTACAGGTTCAGAATACTCAGATTAGAAACGAGCTCTAAAATGTGATGAGGCAATCAAATAAACAGTAATTTTAGACGTAGGAGAATAGCAGTTTAAAAAAATAGGCTTTTTCTCCTTGTCTTTAACATGGCTCTGCTTAAGTAGCATAAGGTGACCATCTCTGGGGGCAGAAGGTTGAGCATCCGAAGGTCCTTTTGCCGACTGCCCCATCTGTGACATCACAGAAGCTTAGCCAATCACTGCCAGAACATTTATTCCCCTTGTTACCAACACTGCAAAATCTGTGATCACTTAATGCACTAAGAATTTACTCAAAGTTCATTGGGAGAGGGTTTTAAGGGTGGAATGACCCAGAGGGATAGCTTTTCAGAAAAACATTTTAAAAAGTGGACATTTCAATAATGGAAGGAGTTGGCTCAAACAGTTAGGAGAGAGAGAGGCTGTTCCAGGCACCGAGAGTGCCAGTGCTCAGGGTAAAAGGCCAAGAATGGGAGTGAACATCAGGATAAAACTTAATCTTCAGGCAGCTTTCCAACCCAGTCCTTGAGAAAGACATTATTCTGAATGACACTCATCTGTACGAAAAACACACATACCGGCTGGTCGGCCTGTAGCAAGAGACAGTTATGGCAGGAAAGGGGGAAGGAATGGCTTGTACAGAGCAGATGAACATCTGTGCTGATACCTGGCTTCCTGCTTTCAGTTCAAAGAAGACTTCATGAAGGTACTCCTTTTATGGAAAGTTTTCAGACTAGACAGCTGGAGCAGAAAGGGAGGAGATAGGGTAATAGAGACAAACAAGCCCATCAGGATTTCCCTTGCAAGGATAAAGTACACTCAAAAGCACCACTAAAAATAAGGTGACATTCTAAAGCATGAGGCAGAGAAACAGAAGCCTCTTTTGCAGGGAAACAAAGCTGCCTAGAAGCCTGAATCTGATTCAGGAAAATCTGAGCTTCAATCTGGTGTCGTGTGGGAAAGGCACTTTTTCATTCCCTTGATGCAGACAATGAGTCACAGTCCCTCAAGTTATCTAATTTTTTGAAGCGCATTTGTTTTTAAAAAGGGCCACAGCAAATGCTCTTCAAAGACAGCACCGTTTTTTGGTTTTGCAGTTTAATATGTACATTCAAAAGCACAACACACACATTTAGCCTCTCCATTGCCTGCGTTTATGGAGACCCACAAGCAGTCCTTTCTCAGTGTGAAATTGTCTTAACAATAACGATAGATGAATCTTCTATATAGTTTAGTTTTAAGCCATTCCGAGAGACTTTCCTTCTAATACATTGCATTTTACAAATGACATTATTCTTCCAATGAACTGCACTCCATAATTTAATCCCTGACTTGGGTGAGTCTTGTCTGGGCATGTATACAAGAAGATAAAACATAGTCCACTTTTTTGGCTATCTACAAAGGGCGCAGGAGGAGCTTAGCAAGGCAAAACTCTGAAAGTCTGAGATTGCAAAGATGGTATTTGCAAAATATAATTTTTTGTGTGTAAATGAGTTACACTGCAGCCTCTGGCATCTCCAATCAGCATGGCATAGATCAGGGGCATGCCATTATTTCAGGCAAAGGGCCACATTTGGCTTTTAATAAATTTAAACAAATAAATAAGTAAAGTGGTGTGCCTATGGCTGCATTCCCCAATGTAAGAAGGACAGATCAAAAACTAAATCTGATCTATTTTAATTTCAGTCTTAAATTTCATTAAATCCTACACTCTATGGTGAGACTAAGTGCACTTAATAGATTTAATATTCCACTCATTTAATAGATTTTTTTGTTTCCCTTTTGGGTCACTTTACAGATTATAACTGAGTTTATTGGCATTCTTCTCTTCTCCATAATGAGCTTGCATGTGGGGGAACACTGACACACTTACTTATTTATAAAACATGTATGCTACATTCTTTGTTCTTCATCAATCCCAAAGCACTTTGGGGCTGTGTTTACTTGTTCTTGACAAGACAGGGAACAGACATTCTCCCCTGCCCCCCAAGAATACTTCTAAATATGACATTACATCAATGTGTGCTAATGTTCCCCTGGGGCCTGTGGGACAGATTTGTAGTATTGTTGTTTATTCGTTTAGTCGCTTCCGACTCTTCGTGACTTCACGGACCAGACCACACCAGAGCTTCCTGTCGGTCATCAACACCCCCAGCTCCCCCAGGGACGAATCCGTCACCTCTAGAATATCATCCATCCATCTTGCCCTTGGTCGGCCCCTCTTTCTTTTGCCTTCCACTCTCCCTAGCATCAGCATCTTCTCCAGGGTGTCCTGTCTTCTCATTATGTGGCCCAAGTATTTCAGTTTGGCCTTTAATATCGTTCCCTCAAGTGAGCAGTCTGGCTTTATTTCCTGGAGGATGGACTGGTTTGATCTTCTGGCAGTCCAAGGCACTCTCAGAATTTTCCTCCAACACCACAGTTCAAAAGCATCGATCTTCCTTCTCTCAGCCTTCCTTATGGTCCAGCTCTCGCAGCCATATGTTACTACAGGGAACACCATTGCTTTAACTATGTGGGCCTTTGTTGTCAGTGTGAGGTCTCTGCTCTTGACCATTTAATCAAGATTTGTCATTGCTCTTTTCCCAAGGATAAACATCTTCTGATTTCCTGACTGCAGTCAGCATCTGCAGTAATCTTCGCACCTAGAAACACGAAGTTTTTCACTGCTTCTACATTTTCTCCCTCTATTTGCCAGTTATCAATCAAGCTGGTTGCCATAATCTTGGTTTTTTTGAGGTTTAGCTGCAAGCCAGCTTTTGCACTTTCTTCTTTCACCTTCATCATAAGGCTCCTCAGTTCCTCTTCGCTTTCAGCCATCAAAGTGGTATCATCTGCATTTCTGAGATTGTTAATGTTTCCTCCAGTGATTTTAACTCTAGCCTTGGATTCCTCAAGCCCAGCATGTTGCATGATGTGTTCTGCATACAAGTTGAATAGGTAGGGTGAGAGTATACAGCCCTGCCATACTCCTTTCCCAATCTTAAACCAGTCCGTTGTTCTGTGGTCTGTTCTTACTGTTGCTACTTGGTCGTTATACAGATTCTTCAGGAGGCAGACAAGATGACTTGGTATCCCCATACCACTAAGAACTTGCCACAATTTGTTATGGTCCACACAGTCAAAGGCTTTAGAATAGTCAATAAAACAGAAATAGATGTTTTTCTGAAACTTCCTGGCTTTTTCTATTATCCAGTGGATATTGGCAATTTGGTCCCTAGTTCCTCTGCCTTTTCTAAAGCCAGCTTGTACATCTGGCAATTCTCGCTCCATGAATTGCTGAAGTCTACCTTGGAGGATCTTGAGCATTACCTTACTGGCATGTGAAATGAGTGCCACTGTTCGATAGTTTGAACATTCTTTAGTGTTTCCCTTTTTTGGTTTGGGGATATAAGTTGATTTTTTTCCAATCTGATGGCCATTCTTGTGTTTTCCAAATTTGCTGGCATATAGCATGCATTACCTTGACAGCATCATCTTGCAAGATTTTGAACAGTTCAGCTGGGATGCCGTCGTCTCCTGCTGCCTTGTTATTAGCAATGCTTCTTAGGGCCCATTCAACCTCACTCTTCAGGATGTCTGGCTCTAGCTCACTGACCACACTGTCAAAGCTATCCCCGATATTGTTATCCTTCCTATACAGGTCTTCTGTATATTCTTGCCACCTTTTCTTGATCTCTTCTTCTTCTGTTAGCTCCTTGCCATCTTTGTTTTTGATCATACTCATTTTTGCCTGGAATTTACCTCCGATGTTTCTAATTTCCTGGAAGAGGTCTCTTGTCCTTCCTATTCTATTGTCTTCTTCCACTTCCACGCATTGCTTGTTTAAAAATAATTCCTTATCTCTTCTGGCTAACCTCTGGAATTTTGCATTTAATTGGGCATATCTCCCCCTATCACTGTTGCCTTTTGCTTTCCTTCTTTCTTGGGCTACTTCTAGTGTCTCAGCAGACAGCCATTTTGCCTTCTTGGTTTTCTCTTTCTTTAGGATGTATTTTGTTGCCGCCTCCTGAACAATGCTGCGAACTTCTGTCCATAGTTCTTCCAGGACCCTATCTACTAAGTCCAGTCCCTTAAATCGATTCTTCACCTCCACTGCTTATTCCTTAGGAATATTAGTGAGCTCATATCTAGCTGATCTGTGGGTCTTCCTTAATCTCTTTAGTCTGATCCTAAATTGTGCAAGAAGAAGTTCATGATCTGAACTACAGTCAGCTCCAGGTCTTGTTTTTACCGACTATATAGATGTCCGCCACCTTTGGCTGCAAAGGATGTAGTCAATCTGGTTTCGGTGTTGTCCATCTGGTGAAGTCCATGTATAAAGCCGTCTCTTAGGTTGTTGGAAGAGAGTGTTTGTTATGCAGAGTGAGTTGTCTTGGCAAAATTCTATCAGCCTATGTCCTGCTTCGTTTTGTTCTCCCAGGCCATGCTTACCTGTAATTCCAGGTGTCATTTGACTGCCCACCTTAGCATTCCAGTCTCCTGTGATGAAAATAACATCTCTTTTAGGCGTATTGTCCAGTAGGTGCTGCAGATCCTCATAGAACTGCTCTACTTCAGCTTCTTCAGCATCTGTGGTTGGGGTGTATATTTGGATCACTGTGATATTAGATAGCTTGCCCTGAATTCAAATTGAGATCATTCTATCGTTTTTTTGGATTGTATCCAAGCACTGCTTTAGCCACTTTACTATTAATTATGAAGTCTACTCCATTTCTTCTGTGGTCCTCTTGTCCACAGTAGTAGATCTGGTGGTCATTTGATGTGAAGTGGCCCATTCCAGTCCATTTCAGTTCACTGACGCCCAGAATGTCTATCTTTAATCTTGACATCTCACCAATAACCACATCCAATTTGCCCTGGCTCATAGATCTTACATTCCAGCTTCCAATGGTGTGTTGATCCTTAGAACATCGGATTCGCCGTTCACCACCAGCACCGTCGGCTGCTAGCCGTCCTTTCGGCTTTGAGCTAGCTGCGTCATCACGTCTGGGGCTAGTTGAACTCATCCTCTGTTCCTCCTCAGTAGCATTTTGACCATCTTCCGACCTGGGGGTCTCATCTTCCAATGGTATACCGACATATCTCTGGTTGTACTGATCCATTTAGTTTTCACGGCAAGAATACTGGGGTGGGTTGCCATTATCTTCCCCAGGGATCGCATTTAGTCTGACCTCTCTGTCATGACCTTCCCATCTTGGGTGGCCCTTCACGGTTTAGCTCATGGCATCATTGAGGTGCTCAAGCTCCAGCACCACGACAAGGTAACGATCCTTTGCTGAAGAAAAGCACATTATACTGTATGGTTAATGTGCAGAATTCATTGCCATCAGCTGTAGTGATGGTCATCAACATGAATTGTTTCCAGAATTTATTAGATGAATTAATGGAGGAACAACAGTGGCTATTGTTGGTAAGCTTCCTGTCATCACGCTAAGCCACAGTTTGGTTGTTTGATCTGAGCTAAGTATGTAAGTTCAGTCCCTGCGCTTTGTAAACAGTGTAGATGCACCTAGAGCAAATTCAGCCAACTATGGTGTGTTGCTATAGATTGGTTTTTACTTCACTCTCAGAGTTGATAATGTTGAAGAAATTAATGAATACTGCATTTATATTCTACTTGTGGGCTTTCCATGGTATTTAAGATAAGGGTTGAAAGTATAAGAGGTTGGAATCTAGCTATCTAAAAGAAGCCCTGCTACAGGAGCTAGACTGCATGGGTTGCACTCAGCTATGCTGCATTAGGGTCACTTTACAAATTATAACTCAGTTTATTGGCATTCTTCTCCATAATGAGCTTGCATGTGGGGGAACACTGACACACTTACTTATTTATAAAACATGTATGCTACATTCTTTGTTCTTCATCAATCCCAAAGCACTTTGGGGCTGTGTTTACTTGTTCTTGACAAGACAGGGAACAGACATTCTCCCCTGCCCCCCAAGAATACTTCTAAATATGACATTACATCAATATGTGCTAATGTTCCCCTGGGGCCAGTGGGACAGATTTGGTGTGTTGCGGGAGTCTCTAGCTCTTGTCTTAGTAAGTGAGATGAAGCAGCTCCCTTATTCATCCATAATATGGGTTCTTTCCCTAGGCATCATAAGGTTGGCTTCCTCATGTGTGAATAAAGCGATTGTGTTTTGTTGGCCTGGATGTAGGGTTTAGCTTGTTATATGAACCCAGCCATTATGTGCCTATCCTGTTCTCAAGATTTGCTGGTGATGTCCTTTTTGGGACACAGTTGTCAGCACAGTTGTCAGGCCATGGGAAGGCTCACTTCTTGGCTGTGTCAATGATTTCGGTTGTTGTTTCTCGGCTGCCTGTATTTTAATTTTTATAATGTTTGTTATTGTTTTTATTCTGCCTTAATTTTGTTTGCTGCCCAGAACTGGGCAGCCATCCAAATTGGGTAAATAAATAAATAAATACCACACCAAAATGTGAAACCCATCAGTGTCCCGCTCAGTTTTTAGAGGGAAGATTTGGAACAATTTTAAGAATGACAGACAGGCTTGGCCTTTGAGTGGTGTATCAGGGTCACATCCTGCAAGGCTGTGCAGAGTCTCATTGAATTTGCAGAAATACTTCATTATTCTTAAATGAATGACTGTTCTTGAAAAGCAGGATCAGGCCTAGGTAGTATGTGAATGGGAAACAACAAGGAAAATCCAAGCCTGTAGGCTGGACTAGGAAATTGAAAAAACCTCCCAGAAGCTGACAGTGGCAGACACTTCCATATTATTTCCAAAAAACCACATAAATTCAACTCAACTTAAGGACTCTTTCCTTTTACCCTCTCTTGACCCTCAGAACAAATATGGAAGTAAAATAAAGGCACTCAGAAACTAAGGCACAAATTGGATTACTTTGTCTAAGTGGTACCCGCAAGTTGTATCCCTAGAAGCTGTCATCTCATGTTTTTAAAGTTTATTTTTATTTTTAAAATTAAGTGGGAAGATGGTATGTTACAAAGCTGAATACAGCCTCTAGCACCCTGCATTTCTAAAAATGCATGTTACATTTTTGTAAGCCCCTGAGATGTTTGCAAACAATAGACCTGGAAAGTGAGTGCTATTGAAGACTTGATCTACAACAAAGGTCCCCAGACTCTTCAGCTCATTGACCCATTCATGAAGTTTCAGATTGTTCATCGACCCCCAAACATTTATTATTTGAAAATAATTTAATAAATACTACTTTAATAGTACTATTACCACTACACTATTACTACTACTAATAATAATAATAATAACAATGGATAGCCCTGTTGACCCTGTTGACCACTTTGAAGAACACTGATCTATAAGTATGCTATCTTGCCAGGAAAAATAAAGGACAAAGATAAGCTGGCATAGTAAGGAACATCCAGGAGACCAAAGGGTATGACAGGGAGGTTGTTCACCAATTTACCTGTGGCTACACCCACCATGACAGCCATTTTCTGACTAGAATAGCCTCTCCTTCATTTTGCATCAAGGGCTGCAGCATGTTCTCAAAATTCCAAAATTAATCACTTGCCCAAAACAGTATGTTCTCTTCCAGGTAAAGTTAATTGGGGGAAAAGAACGCATAGCACTGGACACAGGGGATACAAGTGGAAAAAAAGTAAGGTGCTGCAAATATTTAAGAATGTAAGTTGAGCCCCATCTGATCTAGCATCCTATTTTCCATTGTGGCCATCCAAGGGTCTTCAAGACAACAAGCTGGACAGGAACATAAGACAAGAGGCCTTTTTCTGTGTCTAAGCTCTGCTCCTCCACCTTAATATTTGCTCTCTACTGGTGAAAAGGTATATATTTGAGCTGTGAAAACTTCAGGAAGAAATTTTGATCCATGGAGTTCAAGAAGAAAAGCAATGGGGGGATTGTGGAATGTTTCATTCTTAATAAAACCAGAATATTGCACCTAGAACAGAATGGATCAGAGATCAATTCGGCACACAATATAAATAAAATAGAAAACATTAGGTCTAAGATGGGTAGGTGTGTCAACTGGGTGGTATCTTTCTGGTCCAACCAGTTTGCTGTACATTGCTTTGAAGGCTGATTGAGCCAGAGAATGTTGCTGAAATAATTAATTACACTTCTAAAAGAGAAACACAGGGGATAGCCGTGGGCTGGCTTTTAGCAGCTGTCCTTGTAAAAGTGCATTTAGTCTTGTTTAGTCAGAAGCCATCAATGTATGTGCTATTTTATAGAGAAGAAAACAAAAAGCAGACAGGTCTTTACCTCCAAGAACTTATCAATCTATATTTCAACTCTGAAAAAGGTGGAGTGAGAAGCGAAAGGGAGCTTCTTCTGACATCAGGTGAGAATTGCTGTCATCCTTGGCGTTTAAGGCAGAATTCTATGTAAAGGAAATATGAAGGGGAACCACCCGGTCTTTCAAAAAAGCCCATTTTGAATCCAAGCAGACTCTCTCTGCTTTCTGTGACTATCCTTCCATTTTTCAGCAGAAGGCCCTAAACCAGTGTTTTTTCAAATTTGGCAACTTGAAGATGAGTGGACTTCAACTCCCAGAATTCCCCAGCCAGCATGGGTGGACTTCAGCTCCCAGAATTCCCCAGCCATCATGATTCTGGGAGTTGGTCCACACATAGTTGCCAGGTTTGAAAAACACCACCCTAAACAGGGTGGGGGCTAGGGATTGAAATGTCTCTTTTGGTACGTTCAGGTCCCCTCCTCATTTAAGTGTGTAGAAGACACCCTAGCTTGCAGTGCCTGTTATAGGTAGATACCTCAATCGTTATTAATTATGGCACCTCTCTGAAATCAGCCTACCCAAACCAAGACTTTCAGGAGCTTGCAAAGCTTAATTTGGGTTTCTGCCATCTAAATAACAATAACAGACAAAAAACAAAACCCATTGTTAACATGAATTCCTCTTCATTTACCATCCTGAACCGAGTTACTTTGGGTCAAAATGATGGAAGCGTCATAAAAATATTTTAATACGTACATACATCCATAGATATATGCCCATCCTGGAATGAATCGAGCTAATTTTCAAGAATATATGTTTAGATCCATTCCTCATGTTTAATTATTTTCTCTCATACATTTTTTTTAAATAATAGTATGTGTGTGGGGGGACTTGTAGCTAAAATCCAAACTCTGTGTATAGTTTTATGATGTGCAAAAGGTTTCCAAGTACACACCCTGCTCTTTATGTCTGCTTGGCAATGTCACCGATGCACATTTAGTCACCAGGCCAATCATCTTAAAGACTGCACTGGAAAACAAAGGAGAAATTGTCACCTCACACTGACAAATGATTACTCATTGAACTTGCTGTGCCTCTGGGGTGAATTAACTTCCGAACTGCTAACTAGGCATAAAAAGCCTGAAACCCCCTGGGAAATGCCCTGAGAAGTGAATGACTGAAAATGAACCAAAAATCAAGTTACTCCTGGTGATGCATCTGCTGTTCCAGTATTGCAGCTGGATCTGTGCCACTTTGCTTTACTATTGCTAAATTTCTCAACGTATCTTATAACAAATTCATATAGCCAGTCAATCCATAGTGGCTTATCCAAGTGGTCAAGCTATATTCTCCCAAGTATTAAGCATCAGAGGCGGAATTGCTAGTGCTGATTTTGGATAGGCCAGCATCTTTCTATTTAAAAAAAAAAAAAAAGCAAAAGTTAAGAACCCAAATGTATTGAAATTTCTATGCATTTCCTGTGTTATACCTGCCATGTCCAGTTGTCTCCTTTTATTCACAATGATAGATATCTGCATAACTAGTTAACCAAACTAACATATTTCAGAGCTTGGTTGTTTGCCTGCAGATGTTTCGTTGCCCAACTAGGCAACATCTTCAGTGCTAGAAGGGGGTCTGCAAACTCCACTCCCCCCTAGCACTGATGGTGTTACCTACCTGGGTCATGAAACGTCTGCAAGCCAACAACCAAGCTCAGAAAGCACCGAAGATTCCATAGTTCAACCCTGAGCTACAGAGATTCTCTTCTATTGGTAAACACATTTCATTAGACTAATATTGGTTTCTTATGAACTGGTCTTCAGAGTTCTTATGTACTGTACCTTAGAGTACCATACAACATCTTTTTCTAGGGTTGCACTGAAGTAGGAAGTAGTCCTTTTGTTGATTGGAGGCTCAGAACACAGACTAAATTGGTTCACAGAATAGATTGTTGTGTCAAATATTTTCAAAATGGGGAGATGGTTTCCTGTTTTCACTCTGATTTGACTTTGTTACCTTGTCACAAATCTAATTCTGAACGGTCTTGTGAAATTAATTTAGAATGAGAGCAGGAAACATTGTCCTCCTACTGTAATGACTTTGAGATTTTGCTATCATACTGCCAAATCTAGCTGGCTGTATGATGTTGTGACATCCAAACTGAGAGACTTGATCGAAGGTAGAACAGAGGAGAAGAAGGAGAAAGGAGAGAGAGAGAGAGAGAGAGAGAGAGAGATTTCTGTCCTAGAGAGCTGAGCAAAAGGCATATCCTGTGTTCCTAAATTCTAACATGGTGGACTTGAAATTGAAGTTGGGGGAGGAGAGACTGTTTACTTTCTTATTTGCTTGGTCATAATTTGTACTGCTACTAATACAAGAGGATACTCTAATTTTCAATGTGTACCAGTACAGGTTGTGGGGCAAACTAGAAGTGATTTGATAGTATCATAAAATAGGAGCCCAATTGAACTGTAGTTTGGAGTAAGGAGGAACCAATTCAAAGGGATAATCTACATGATGAAATGTAGAAAAGCTATTACATTTGTTTTAGTAAAAAAATATGTCCTCAACTTGTTACATGCATAATTCTAATGGGCTGGCATCAGGAAACATGGTGTAACTTGTTTAGCCCTTTATTATTGGAGGTTGACCCAAACCAGTCCTTGGTGACTTTTTCTGCTGAACACAGTTGTCAGGTACTTAAGAGTTTTGTTTTAAGAAAATGACAAATACATCTTGTAGCCAGGAACTCAAGGAGATTTACTTGAAAGGACCTTGTAATTTACTGTGATATGATCTACTTACTGGGCAGGTGAAGCTGAGCAAATGTTAGTTATCACAATGAATTAACTGCTTTATATCTAGCCAGCATGGGGGCTTGATAAATTCCTGGGCACAGGAAGAAGATATTCCAACTTGGAATGCCTTGTGAGATGCTCCATTTGGAACCTAAGTAGGATTCTGCTGGATCAGACCAAAGTACTGTCTTGCTTGAGGCAGAGGGAAACAAAATGGCACCCTCCTGTTCCCACATATGGAATGGTGGTTGAGTCTTATTTCAGCACTAGGAATGGGACAGCACCTTTCTAAGGTCAGCAGGTTATCTTCCGCAGTAAAAGCCATCCCTTGAGTTTGCAGACCACTGTCTTCGACATTTTTCCACTGATCGCCATTGTCCATCACCTTTGATCTCCAGTGGTGGCTACATTCCACTTACTCCAGGAACAGGGCCATCTTCTGCTATAGAGGCTGTACTTGAACATCAGATTCATTTTACAGGATCCTGGCCTAATTGCAAGATTTTAGTTCAGAGCTCTTATAAGAGTGCTCTGTCTTTCCATGTAATCTACTACT
The DNA here is from genome assembly GCF_035149785.1 of Candoia aspera. NCBI lineage: Eukaryota > Metazoa > Chordata > Lepidosauria > Squamata > Candoiidae > Candoia > Candoia aspera. The sequence goes on along the minus strand of NC_086165.1, from coordinate 10,996,090 downwards.
TGAGAGAGTGAGAAGACAGTGTAAAAAGAAGGAAAGGAAGCCAAGCGGAGAATCCACTTTTGGCTCTGTCTCCACCCACTGTCCTGTGCAGCATGCACCCTCCTCCCACAATAGTTTTTCTTTGAGGGCGTATGGTCCTCAACAGAAAAAGATGACTCATGAGCTAATGGTAAACTACAGCAATGTGTTTTTCTTGTAATTGCTCTTTAAAGCTCAGAACTCTATTGCATATGACATGAACATTTTATGCAGCCATCATGACCAGCCAATAGTGCAGTGGAGTAATCAGAGAGTTGGGCTAGGACTGTAGCAGTCCAGATGAAATCTTCACAATTAGGTGAAACAAACTAGGTAACCTTTGGGGCACTCATTCCCCCTCCGCAGCTAACCTAAAGTGACATGTTTTCCTAGCCCTGGCCTCATATAACATCATAACACCATATAATGTTATGCAATGGGTTAGGCCTCTCCCTCCTCCCCAAATTGCTAAACTCTTTGGAGATTTCAATGTGCTGAAGCCAGGGGTGTCCATAAGGGGAAGTCAAGATGGCAGATGAAAAGTTGTGATGCCCCTGCCCCTTTTTGTGGGAGTCACAACATTGTAACGATTGCCTAAACCCAAATACTCAGTCTCACAAGCTCGGGCTTAAAGATAACTGATTTATTAAAGGAATAGTATGCAAATACAGAGAAAGCTGAGAATGAGCAAAAGCGCGCCAAATACAAACTTAAAAGCCTTGCTTGTAAGCAGGTCCCGCCCCATCGCCCGTCAGGACGCTCCCCCTCCCAGGTGCTAGAAGCCGTTAGACGCGCCTGGGAAAGTAACCTTGAACAGGAGCGCAAACCCAAACATGCATTCCAAGCCCTCAAAACAATGGAGGGCGAAGGAATGGAAAAACCCCGGGTGAAGGAACACGGAACAGAAAAAGACATGTGAAACGTTACAATGTTAACCAGACATTGGAATGAGAACATGACATATTGCCCCCCCAAAAGAAACTAGGGAGCCGGTTTGTCAGGATAGGCAGAGTGAAATTGGGTCACGAGACGAGGAGAATGCATGTCTGGAGCAGCAACCCATTCAGGATGAGGGAAATGTTTCCAGCGGACGAGGTACTGTAAAGCGGAGCGCTGGCGTCGGGAGTCGAGGATAGATGCCACCTCGAAGTGTTGTTGGTTGTCAATCATGAGGGGAGGTGGAGGAATGGGTTGTGGATGCCAACGGTCCGACGACAGACAGGGTTTGAGTAAACGAATCATGGTTACGCCCGGTTTCTTCCGCCTGCCCTAGGGCGCCCTTCAGGGCAGGTGGTAGGCTTTTCCCGCCGGCTGCTCGAATTGCAACTCTTCCTCCTCTTCTCCGAAGGGTAGGTCTGGGGGGTCCAGTTCCGCGAGGGCTGCCTTCAGTTTTCGCGGTGGAGCAGGAGCAGGCGTCTTTACCGTGGGTTTCGTCTGTCGTTCCTCTGGACGGCGTCTCGGGCACGACGTGGCTCGATGCCCTTCTTTCCCACATCGGAGGCACTGACCCTTGGAGAACCGTTGCTCCCTCTCTTCTTCCCAGGTTTTCGGTTTGGGGCGGCTGGCCAGTCCAGATGTGCACGCTCCCCTAGCGAGACGTGTTTGTCTAAGCTCTTTGGTATGGGCATAGGTTCGTAGGGCATTTTCTGCGCTTCCCGCCAACTGAATCCACCCATATAGCGTTTTGGGGTCATCTCTGCCCAGAGCCCATCGAAGGATTTCGGGTTCAAGCCCCTGCTTGAACAATTCGATGATTGTTGGCTCAGACCAGTCTTCCACTTTTCCTGCCAAAGCTTTAAACTCCAACGCATATTTGGCAACTGAGAGGGACCCTTGGTAGAGTTTCCGCAGGTCATTTTTGGCCGTTTCTTGAGCTAGGGGGTCTTCGAAATGCTCTTTAAGTGCCCACAAAAAGTCATCGAAGTCCTCTAACTCAGTTGCCTCAGCTTGGCATAGTTGCACATACCAATCCGCTGCCCTTCCTCTCAGCTTGTTGGCAATGAAATTGACCTTGCCATGTTCAGACCGAAAGTTTCGACCCCAATCTTCTATATAGTGCTTGGCATTAGTAATAAAGAAGGAGAGAGTTGTGGGATCCCCATCGAACTTCACTCCAAATGGTGGGAAGGTTCTTGCCGGCTCAGCTGGCTGTGGCGGTGCCGCGAATGTCAGCGTGCGCCGAGCCCCCATGGGTGGTCGATCCCTAGGAGGTCTTGCCTCTCGCTCCCCCCCTTGACGGGCTGATCGAGTCTTGCTTCTCCCCCGGGTCGACATGGTACTGTGCCTGGGGTACTGTGACGGCTCTTCTTCCCAATCCTCCGGGGTGGGCTCTGCCTCTCTGGGTAGATCCTCTCTGGGTAGATCCTTGAGGATCGTCACTATTAAATCCATTTTATCTTCTAATGCCCTCATACGGGCCGGAGTGACCGGCTCCTCCGAGGGTTGGTTGGTTACCACCACCCTCGGTGACAAGGGGACTTCGTGCTCCCAGGACAATTGTGGAGACCCCCTCCCCTGTGCTCTTTCCATAACAGTTCTATGTTCACTCCTGAGACTCTCCTGCATGGATATCAGCAGCTCGTCCAATTGGATATCTCGCAACTCCCGACGTGCTGCTCTTTGCGCTCTCGAGGTTAGCGCTGGCCGGCTTTTGGCCGTCTCCCGCTCCTCTTCGCTTCCCTCACTTGCGCGAAGTTGAGGTTCTGTCATCGCTAGCGTTCCCTCTTATCCAATGATTGGATGGGGCTAGCGGAAAATGGATAAAATGATTCTCAGCTTTATGTAACGATTGCCTAAACCCAAATACTCAGTCTCACAAGCTCGGGCTTAAAGATAACTGATTTATTAAAGGAATAGTATGCAAATACAGAGAAAGCTGAGAATGAGCAAAAGCGCGCCAAATACAAACTTAAAAGCCTTGCTTGTAAGCAGGTCCCGCCCCATCGCCCGTCAGGACGCTCCCCCTCCCAGGTGCTAGAAGCCGTTAGACGCGCCTGGGAAAGTAACCTTGAACAGGAGCGCAAACCCAAACATGCATTCCAAGCCCTCAAAACAATGGAGGGCGAAGGAATGGAAAAACCCCGGGTGAAGGAACACGGAACAGAAAAAGACATGTGAAACGTTACAATGTTAACCAGACATTGGAATGAGAACATGACAGATGGCAGATGAAAAGTTGTGATGCCCCTGCCCCTTTTTGTGGGAGTCACAACATTCCATCCACCATCTTGCTGATTTTGAACCTTGTGGACATCCCTGGACAGAGATATAATTTCCCCCCTCCAAAAAGAGAGAAAGAGAGAGAAAATTGTCTAAAGCCACAGAAAGCATCAAATCAATTCATTATTATGCTTTCAACGTTTGTAGTACACGATAAAGGACCACTGAGCAGAACTGGGCCAGCTGCAGAAGTTTCCGTAGGTGAATTTCAGCCTCTATCGGTTTTCACAGTGGAAATCCTTATATCACTTCACAATACAAGGACAAGATAGATACAGCATGTCATCCCCATGTATATGGACTCCAAGGCATGACTGGGGAGAAAATGTATGGGGGGTTCTTTGTGGTTAACAGTTTGCTTCTAGCCCTTCTCTCTTCCTGATTCTAATAGCAAAGGGTGAGCTGCAAAGCAAAAAGTGCCAAGCAACAGACTAAGCATGAGAAATGGTAAAAGTCAGTATCTTTCTTCCCCATGTTCTTTTTTTCTGATACAGTAAAGTTCCCACTGTTCCAGCCTCTTTATATGGGAAAGGGGCAGATGCATCCTACAGGTAGTCCTTGACTTATGACCACAATTGGGACCAAAACATCCATTGTTAAGTCAGTCAAGCCTGATTTTACAACCTTTTTGCCATGGTTATTAAGCAAATCATGAAGTTCCTCATTGATTCTGCTTGTCAAGAGCCTGCTGGGAAGATCAGAAATGGCCATTATATGACCCCAGGACACTGCAACCGTTGTAAATACATGCCAGTTCCCAAGTGCCCAAATTTTGATCACATGACCACAGGAACATTGCAACGGTCATAAGTGTGAGGACTGGTTGTAAGTCACTTTTTTCATTGCCTTCATAACTTCAAACAATTGTTAAACAAATGGTCATAAGTCAAGGACTACCTGTACTTGACTGTAGCCAGGGAGAGACAGAGAGTAAGGGAGATGACCTTGACAGAAATATGCAAGAACTGTTATATAAGCAAAGAGGGTTGAAACATTCTTTAAGTCCTGGGAAACATGAAAATATTTGGAAGTGGCTCAGGCAGAGGCATCCCTGATTCCCTGGCACATGAGGAGGAGGAGGTGCAGCACAATCAGACTTGCAAGTTTCTGTTATTATAGCCAGCCTCAATAAAGTGTAGTTCCAGTCTTCCTGTAGAACTGATTTTCTGGTCTGGTCTGGTCTTCCTAGAGGGCCTCCAAGAGATGATGATGATGATGATGATCATCATCATCATCATCATCTAACTACAACAGCAATATTATTATCATTATCACTATTATTTTTTCTCTTAATAAACAACGTTTTTCATGACATGGTCTTTTTCCTCTTGATTTCATCGATGCTCCACTTTCCCTCCCTCACCCCCCCCCCCCAAAGCTTAACAGAAATCTGGGAGAAGGAGGACATGGAGTAGATCTGCTTCCATAATTTCTGGCTGAATTCAATGCTAATAGCAACGTCCTCCCACTTGCCAGGGGTGTCCACAGAATATGGTAAAAAATGTCTAGATGGTGGCCACAATGGTGTGATGGAAGCACCGTCTATGCGGTTCACATAAAATATAAGTGCAGCTTTGACCACAGCATGATCTCATGACTATTTTGAACAAAGCCTATGGATACCCTTGCCATTCACCATTTTCTCAGGATCAAGTTTTAGGCTGTGCAAGGATTGGCAACATTTTCTGATCGGCAACATTTTCTGTGGGATGCCCAAGCTCCCCCACCAAAAAATTAATTGCCCCCAATCTCATGAAATTTTATTGATTTTCAATGGTGGCTGCTTTCTTTGTTCTTGAATGTAGGCTTCCAGGTGAGTTTGGGGGAAAAATATCCTTTCTGTTGATATCATGCTTTATCCCTGCTGTGGTTCAGTACTCTTCATTTTTCATTTTCTCCCTCCTGCTTTTATCCATCCCTTGTAGCCATATTTCTCATCTCCTGCTTTTCTCGCTTGACTTCTTGCTTCCTTCTCCTTGCATTCACGGGACGCTACCGAATATGGCTTCAGATCTGTTTGGGAAAGGAATCGATCTCCCCTCCAATTAGTCAACTGCGTTCCCAGGTGCTTTTCATCACACCAGGCCCCAGTGACTCCTGCTGTGATGGCAAAGTTTTGTGCAAATGGAAGTTCCCAATTGTAAATGACCAGCAGAGCAGTCCATTTACCTTCCAGGCCGATCTGAAGGCTGTGTCTTGTAACACTCACATGGTTAATGTGGAAGAACCACCAACCACATGAGTTGAGAGTTGAGTTGGGGTCTTGAAGTTGCAAACTCATAATTAGCCTCTGAACAGCAGTCAATAGGAGGTACTGGATTTGATGAGATTTTTGTTTGTTTCTGTTTAAATGGCTGCATTTATTTGCCCCTACACTCACATAAATGAGAATATGCACATTTCATGCTGATCTGCATTCTCTTTCATGTTCTTTCCTGGCCAAGCTAATGGTGGCTGGTGACAGCCAACGCAATGGAGAAGAGCCCACAGCTTCACCTTTCCTCTCAATGCAGCCCATCCTAGTGGTATAAGAGAAGGATGAGTTGAATAGTAGCTGGTCTTAGCCAGACCTCACTTTAGACACATTTCAGATTATTATTATGGTTGATCGCACAGTCAGCCAGATGTTTAGACTGGATTTGGCATATTTGTCCAGTTATCAAGTCCTTCCCAAGGACCTGGGATAGGCAGATGTTTTTGTTGTTGTTTATTAAACTTGTATGCCACCCGACTCTCAAAGACTCTGGGCAGCTTATAACAATAACACAAAGAATTTACAATAAAATCAACAAAACATAAAAAGGAAAACGGCAGCTGGTTAAGGTTAAGGGTCATTTTGCTTGACCCTTTACAGACTGACTCTCCTCTCCTCTCTCCTTTTTCTTCTGTTTATCGAATAGTCAGAATTTTAAAATCATGGGATTCGGGTACCTATATTGCATTATATTCTTCATATGTGGAAAATGCCAGATGTTATTGAACTCAATGGGAAAGCTTCACAGATTTCAGTGCCTGACACTGTATATAATGTAGTATGGGATCACTGGCATCCACAAAGTGGGCCAATAAAGGTAAGATGGCAGTCCCAGCTGCAGCATCAAAGCCCTGCCTTATTGTACAGACATCAATGTTGCATGCACACACAGAGGGCAGGGCTTTGATCATGCTGCCGCAATCATTATGTTGCCTTTTACTCCTCCCCCAACAGATGCCAGTGGGTATGATACACATTTTAGCAAAATGAATAGTTTGGACTGGCAAAGAAACAAATATTCAGAAGCAATGATGACCCATTGAGAGATGATTAGCAGTTCCGATATTTTCTGATGCAATTTTTTCCTTCTCTGTAGATCAGTTAAAATTTTATCTCGGGGCAAAAATATGCTTTAAGGTATACAGTAGAGGATTTTATTGTGCTCAGCTAGAATTTTAGATGAACATCGAAAGGTATTACCTGAAGCTAGGTAACAGCGTTAAGGTGCATTTCCAAAGGGAAAAACAAAAGATAATTTTGGAGAAAAATGCACCCAATTATCTTAAAATAAATATAGAAATATCTTTATCTTGTTGTTTCTATAATTATTCACAATGGTTAAAGATGACCCTACTATAGATACATGCAAAATTATTTTTCTACTACTTTAATACCATGTTGTTTTACATACCCTAAGCCCTGTGTATGCTGGATTTACTATCAGAACCCATTGTGGTGAAGTGGTGAAGCTGTTGGACTAGGAGTGGGGGGACCCAGGTTCTAGGCGACCTTCAGCCATGGAAAACCACCAGGTGACTTTGAGTGAGTTACTCTCTGTGGAGTCCTTGGTGCTCTCTGAGCTGGGCTGTTGGCTTGCAGATGTTTCGTTGCCCAACTAGGCAACATCTTTAGTGCTAGAAGTGAGTGGGGTTTGCCAAACAAAACATCTGCATGCCAACAACCAAGCTCAGAGGGCACCAAGGACTCTACAGTTCAACCCTGAGCTACAGAGATCCTCTTCTATTAAGTCACTCTCTTTCAAACCAACCTAGGATAGGGCTGTTGTTGTTGTGGCTGGACCAGATGGGAAGTGCTAAGTACACTACCTTGAAATCCTGCATGAAAAATGGGATATACATCTAACAAAATAAAAACTAATTGTGCAGGACAGGCTTGGGACATTGTGTAATTCTATATTAGGCCAGTGGTGCATTTATCTCTTTCTAGACACTTTTAGAGAGCCAGTTTGGTGTAGTGGTTAAGGCACTGGGTAGAAGCTGGGAGATGGTGAGTGCTAGTCCCGCCTTAGGCACAAAGCCAGCTGGATGACCTTGGGCTAGTCGCGCTCTCTCCACCCTAGGACGGAGGCAATGGCAAACCACTTATGAATTTTTGCCAAGAAAACTGCAGGAACTAGTCCAGGCAGTTACCAGAAGTCAAAAAACTGACTCGAAGGTACACACACAGAGACAACTTTAACTGGCAATGCTTCTCTTTCCCATCCCTATCTAGAGAGGCCAGGAATTTGAACCTGGGACATTAGTCCACAAAGCCTGTGCTTTATCACTGAGCTATGGCCCTCTTTATATTTCTAAAACATGCGAGTCCCAAGGCGTGGAAACAGAATTGATGCTTTAATGCGGAAACACCGTCACAGGTCAGATTCCTAAATGGGGTTCTTAAGTGGATCCAGGTTTCACTTAAGGTAATGAAACTGCCTCTCCTTCATTGGCAAATCATTTTTTAACCCTGCATGTGGTAGATTTGCATCTGTGGCATCACTGCTGAGTCTACCTAATCTTCCTCTTTTTTCCTCCTAATTGATATATATTTTAGCCTGCGTGCAGTAAACAATAACCCCAAAGTGGGTCAATTTTGATGCAGATGTCTTTCTTGCACTCGCTCCCCCTTTTTTCTTTTAAACCCTTTTGATGAACTTCTAGCAAAAATAATCGTAAAGCAGGGGTGTGTGCGCGCATGTCTGAGTATTGATATTCTCTATTTTAATTCACTTTTTCACTAGCGATACATTTGGGGGTCTTTAGAAACGGGTGCTTAAACAAAAGCTCACATTCTTGCTGAGGGATAACAAAATTACCTTCCTCACCATATCATTATCTTCCTCCTCATCCTCCCTGAGAACTTGGAAAAGAGATGTTTGGATTCTTGGAAAAAAGAGGGGGTAACGTAGGCCTAAGGTTAGCTGCACTGACCAAAGGGCTTCGTGGTCTGGAGCAGCGGCGGGGTTTCTCTCTCCGTGCTGCCTTAAGACAGCTTGGGGGTGCTCAGAACTCCTTTTGATCAGACCTCTGTGAAAGATGAGTGTCATGCCCTCTTCCAGCCAGCTGTGAGGGGTCTGGCTTCTGGCTGGAGGGGCTGCAACTGAGGTGGGAGCATCTTGGAGAGGTGAAAGAGTGAGCGAGCGAGAGGCAGCAGTCCCAGCTTCAGACTGTGGGTTCTGTAGAAGCACAGCCCGAAGTGGAAGTGGGTGTGGGGGGGAGGCGGAGTGGTGGTGGAAGAGATCTGATTTCACTCCCCTGTGTTGAGCACACACAGGCGTGGAGGTGCTCTGCTTCAGACGAGGGTGAGAGACCAAGGCATAGGGATGAGTCTGCCTCCTTTACTTGTACAGACAAGAATGTTTCCTGGTTGCTCTTTGTATAACTCACAGCGGAGGGGATGGGAAATACTTGTTTAGCTCTCGAAACACATGCTGTGTAAGAATGTCGGAGGTAAGGAAAGTTTTTTTACGGCTTGTGCATGGATTCGGAGGTGACGCTCTCCCTACACCTCTACAGGCGCTTGCTCTTCAGATTTTCTCTCCCTGCACCCCGCCTGCCCTTGTTGCCTTCCTGGCAATTGCTTGATTGTCCTGGGCTACCGAGCAAATAAGATTTCAAGCAGATCCTTGCGTTGCATGCAAAGATTTATTGAGTTGTGACCATGTAGTGGAGAACAATTGGTTGGGGTAGCAGCCTCATCGTGTCTGCTGGAAAATAATCCCTATTTGTTTCCCCAGCATGGATGACCAAGAAAGTGGGCTTTGGTTTGCAAACGTGGCTTATAAAAGGAGGCATCCTAAAATGATGTCTTAGCTTCCTCTGGCTTCCAGGTTGTAGAAAATCATTTTGACCCTTTCACTGTTGGAGGAGCAGCATCTGTAAATCATGACAAGCTGACAATGTCTAATCAAACCAAGTTCTGGATGATCATTAGTAGATATGAAATGCATGATCTGTGCCTTCCACATGTTCTGAGTCAAGTGCTCTAAGCAGATACATTATCGTTGTTGGGATATTGAGGCAGACCAATGTGATTTTGCAACAATAATCTCAGGATGGGAAAACTGATACATGCAGGGGAGGTGGGATTCTATCCTTTATCATTTCCTCCCACAAAAATATGATTCCAAGTGTTGCTGTGCCATTTTGTTGGCATAGTTTTTTTAAAAAGTTTTATTTAGCATTCTTCTGATAACAGATTTAAGGTGTAAGCACCTCACCCATTCAGCTATATACTGTATCTATAATGTACTTTCATGTGCATGTTTTTCTGTGCACTATTTTGATAAGTTAGGTGATGAATTAAAAAAACCTTTTTTAAAAAGTAAACCTACGGGTAATTTTTTCTCTTTTTGAAATATTAAAAATACATTGCAGAGGGGAAAATGTGGGGTTAGTACAAAAGTAAGTTCCATGTGGCATAATTGGAGAACATTCTAATTTGGGGGGAAGAAATGAAAGCAAAATATGTTTTAAAGCCCCAACCTTAGGCTCTAAAAACTTTTACAAAGAGAGAGAAGACGACGACGACAATGTAAAGAAAAGAAATAATTATTTCAAGAGGGGTGGGGGAAGATAGATTTTAAACAGTCCCACTATTTCTTTCCTTTTTAATTTTAGTTGTGCATTCTGGGGTGCTGTTTTGGTTGAGATGATCCCTGAAAGTAGTTTAGAAAGCTTTTTTTTTTTTTAAATCATGCAATAGCTTGGCTCAGTGAATTTTGGGAGGTGATCGTTTGTCTTATCTTCTGGTGAGCTAACGCTGTGCCATGTTGCAAAACCTTGAGGCGTGTTGTGCTGCCTTTATTTTTTTTTAACTTTCCGGGAGCCTGCAAGCGAAGTCAACTTCATTAGTTTCACTGATGGCACATCAGCGCTCGGCTGGTCTTGTCACTTCCTTCCAGCGAGTCCCCGAGCATGACTGGGGCTGCCCTGGTTTGGAGAAGCTTGTAAGGATTTGTCAGCCAGATGTGACAAGATCAAGGAGCAAGTCAAGGAGGAGATCTGATATTAATCAGTGCATAGCTCGGAGCCAAACTTTCTCAAATGCAGTGTAGAAACATGTTCTTCTCATCGAGTGCACTTCTTTTGTGGTTATGGATGTGCCACTGTGCACTTCCAACAGAGGGAATGCCAGCTAATCACCTTTAATTCTCAAAGATGAAGATTTCAGGTGGAGTGGGGAAAAGGCATTTCCCTTGTTGTCTCCCCCTCCCGCCCGTAAAAATACAGATTGCAGCCACTCAAAGATGGGACACATAGGCTTTTCTGGAAGTCCTGCAGACTTCGCTCCAGCCATAGCATGGGGCCAGGAAAAGCCCACTGTTTTTCTTCACTCTTGGGATCATGACACAGGTTGCAAGAGATACCCTTCCATCCAGGAGATAGTCTCCCATCTTCTTCAGCTGGATTTTAGGGATGGTGACACTTTCTGAGAACTCTTCTCCTCTTCTGCTGTTGAAAAGTGGTGGTGGTCCACTGAGCGCTGTTATAAAAAGCACCTCTTGGCACAGGGTGGTCTCTGTGCGCAGATCGGTGGCATGACATCTTTACCTTGAATCCAGCCTGTTGAAAGACGGGTCACCTTACTTTGCTAAACTCAGCTAGGTGTCTTGCTGATTCATGATATGATACAGAATCAATGTTATGATTATTATAGGATTAATTGAGCACATGGGTAAAAAGAAGAGGTCTATCATCCTTTGGATGTGTAAAATTACTATTTATTTTCACATCTTCCCCCCAAACTGCCCCATGTAAAATTCCAGCAGGAAGTCTGTGCTGCCAATGACCAAAAATGATGGTTGGGTAGCGCTTCAGTGTTCAGGAGCACTCCACCCCAGGTTGCTAAACAGTGGAGATAAATGTGATAAATTTCATATCCTACCTCCAGAGCCAGTTGGTTCAGCTAAAGGAATTTTAGTCTGGCCTAGCATACTCTGTTCACAATTATTATGATAGGGTTATTTGGGTTATTGCCAAGCAATGAACAACCCAATCCAGTCCTTATTTCAGTTCCTCATTATGAAGGTTCTAAACCAGCTGTCCTCAACCTATAGCTTCCAGAAGCTTTTTTTCTAGCCAGCATGGATGGCAAATCCCATCATCCCCAACCAGCAGACCAATTGGCCAAACTAGCTGCAGGTTGGTGGGTGGTGTAATCCAGTGCACCTGGAGGTAGCCAGGTAAGAAAACCATTAGTAGAGGCTCATTTCAGTAGCAAACTCAGATTTTTTTCGCAATCACCATGGATTTGATCAGAAAAACTAACCAGCATTGAACCATTTTTCCCTTGGTATCCTATTACTTGACCGCTGCATCCCCTACATGCTTTCTCTCCTGGGTAGACCCACTGATGTTAATTGGACTGTGACTGAGTTTGTGCCTTCTCAGCAGCCTTTTCAAATCAGGGAGCCCTCTGAATGTTGTAGATCTGGAGGTTGGGAGAATTAAAGTTTTAAAGTTCTGAAGGCACTGGATTGGAAGCCCATGCTGGCTGGGGAATTCTGGGAGTTGAAGTCCACTCATCTTAAAGTTGCTAAGGTTGAGAAACTCTGCTCTATTACTCTTAGTAATAGTTTGGGCATCTTTTGTTAGGTGTTTGTGGGGATTTTTCATGGTACTTCAGAGCTGAACCTTGAAAATCCTAAGCACATTTTAGGAATGTCCCCAAATTAATCCTGAAAATGAGGAGGAGGAGGAGGAGGAGGAAGAGGGCATTAAATAGGAATCTCATATATATTGCAAAACATCCAAGAGCTTATTTTCACTTGACTCTGAAAATTCTTCTGAGCCCACATTCCCACTACTTCGGTGAGTTCTGAGAGACAGTCGCAATTTTAACACAAAGGAACACACACTGCAAATCTCACACAGGCAAAACAGAGCCTGCTGTGAGGTATTCAAATAAGAGGAAATGCATTGCTCCATTTTAAAAAGAAAAAGATGAAATAGATAATGCATTTGTTTCAGACCTGGACAATCTACAGGCATTGTCATTTTACTTGAAATGCAACCTGTTTCAACCTGATACAGAAGATTGTGACCTATTAGTCACCTAACAGGGTTGTTGATGTTTGATGGGCAAATTTTCAAGATCCCAGCAGATTTCCCTTATTCTGGTTCCTTATCTTTAACCCACCCATGGATTGCACAGTACTTGAAATAGAGGACTATTCTTGGTAATTTAGCTAGCCTTCACACCTGGGCCCTCCAGATGTACCCACAATCCTCTAGACAGCTGCTTTAGAGTGACAGTGAGATATTTCCATATGAAACCCTTTTGTGCAAACCTGTTGCCCTTTGGCTGTCAGAATTAGGGCAGGATCTGACTATGGCTTAAAGAGGATTCTAGTGTGCTGGTATTCTCCATCTCTTGAAGCAGTTATGGAGGTCAAAGGCCATCCAAGTGAAATGTAAATTGGCATGGCCAGCCTATTTGAAATGAAGGTGTCTTTCTTTAGCTCCTCCCAAACCTGCATCAATTGCTGGTTGGAGCATCTTGAGAAGAAGCCTTTAGGCCCACCTGACAAATCTGTAGTAAATCTTTTGCTTCCCAGCATGGAATTTTTAGCCCCAACACGTTTCACCATCAGCATACTCCCATGGCTCATGATTGCCATGGTCTCCAAGTGACCCCGAATGAAGTTTGCAGATACAGATCAGAGAATAATTTTAGTTCTAGTTTTTTGTCTCCTAAATGTCTGTTTTCCACTGTTCATGTTATTAGCTCCAAATTAATTCATCTGGCCTCAAACGTTCCTCAGGACAAAAATCTTACTTGCAAATGCCTAATTAAGTATGCCACAGAATATTTAGCAAAGCACTTTAAAACTAAAATTATTCTCCCATCTTGAACAAGTCTTCAAGTAGGAATGTAAAAATCCTCCCCACCCCCCTGTTTTCAAGGTTTCTAGTCCTTGGTAAGAAATGCAGCTGCCTGAAAATTAACAAACCATTAGTCATTAAAGGAAATTATTAAAAATGGTCTTGCTTATTCTCAGGATGCTATGATCCAGCTAGAATTAAGATGCTCTTTTTCCATTTTCTTCTTTTTTCATTATTTTATATTTTGAGAAAGTTTATGGCTCGGCACCTATTTGTGTACACATTGTCCCATGGTTAAACTCTAGCATCTACAGGGAAACTGTTTAGAATTTGTGAGTTTCTGCCAGGTATCAGAGGTGTGGGGGTAATGGAAAAATTAGGGGGGAAATAGAAATGTTCTTGTAAAAAATAGGAAAAAATGGGAGTGTTAGAAATTAGTTGGGAGGAGAAACTGGGAAAAGTTCAGAAAAGAATATAAGAGAAAATTGAGGAAAAATTGGATGAAGCCCTCTTTTCCTTGAAAATTTATCTTGTTTTCCCCAAACCTAAGTTCGGCTGCAATCCTATTCCTACACAGTTTCCTGGAAATATGAATATAATATGGGAAGAATGTTTGATTCCCTCCCTCCTTGGAAGAATTTATTTATTAAATTTCGTCACCACCCATCTCCCCCAAAAGAATGGTTAAACAAGCTGTCGGAGTTTGCTTTGACGTTCAGAATAGCTTCAAATCTTAACAGCAAATCTGATATAGAATTCAGTTCTAACTGGAAACCATTCCTGGACTCTAAATGAATACATGGATTTGTTCTATACCCCAAATTTGGATTTTTCTCTGTATAGAGTCTATACTTCAACTTCATGGGAAATAATAGATTTTTTAAAGAGTATTTAAAAGTATTTTAAAATTCTTATTGAAGTTTTTCAATGGAATTAAAAACAGCACAAATTTTGAATTAAAGAAGAATAAAGAAAAGTAATAAGAAAGTGAAAAAAATATAGAAATAGAAATAGAAAAGAAAGATTCTAAAAAAGCGGCTTCCAGTCTTCTTGACAGTGGTTATAGATACATTTACTGTATATTTTACCCTCTCTCTCTAAGGTTACATCATAACTTCCTTTTTCCCATAAGCTATCCTTTCTAATCTTCAAACCCATAAATCACAAGTTCAGTTTTCTCTTTTTTCAGCAAATAATCCATAAGAGGTTTCCAGTCACTTCTGGAGGCACATTACTATTATTATTATTATTATTATTATTATTATTATTATTATTATTAGTCAGTAGAGCTCCATATTATATTCTCTTTTTTATTAAAAATTTTAAAGAAAGAATATGGAGATCATTTATAAACTACATTTATCTCCATATTCTTTCTTCAAAATTTTTAATAAAAAAGAGAATATAATATGGAGCTCTACTGAATAATACTAATACTACTACTACTACTAATAATAATAATGTGCTTCCAGAAGAGAAGGACATGAGACAGTAGAAGGCCTTTTCTTGTCTTCCCCAACACAACAACTGGCATTGAGATGTTTTCTGCCGCTGAACTTTGGCAGCATAACTATCATGATTAAACACCACTGATCACCCTGGACTCAACCAAGTCTTTCTTCTGAACTGAGAGTATAAGATGAGAAGGGGTGGCTTCACCATCATGCTAAGTCATAAACTGGCATGTGCTTGTTTTGGGTTTACTGCAGTAAGTGAACCTGCTCATTGTGGATTATCATTCTGTGTGAACTAGGTCATTATGGCTTGTTCAACAAGCTGTAATTTTTTAAAAAAAATCCTGGCTCATCATATACTGGAACATGGCCTATGTCAAAGGTTTGATGCCAAATTCCTTAGCAGGAAGTAAAGAAAACATCTGAAGCTTATTTAGAAATCTTCATTCACATAGAGTCATGTGGAATTACCAGAGTAATTTCAGGGAGCTTGTGATATAGCTGCTGAACCCAAATCTAGATTCTATCTATCATTTGACCGATCTGTCATTATAGCAGCCAGCTAGCCACTGTCTGTCATTATAGCAGCCACTGATAGACCAAGTTCAGCAGAAATAAAGGGGACATCACAGGCAAATTACCATAGCCAAAAGAATTATGTGAAATCAAAACAAGAATGGGAGAAAAACAGGAATTTAGGAAATTTAAACATAGCTAAGATTTAGAGTAATTCAAGAAAACATGCTAAATCATTCTCTTCTTTTATAACCTGGCTGATACTGAGCATGGCAGAGTGTTAGCACAAGCTATAAATCTTTCTGCCGTTCCATTGTGTACACACAGAAATAAAGGATTTCACATTTAGATGTTCTAATGATCTAAAATGCACGTAGTGAAGAAAATTTCAGTCTTAATCCAGAACCCGGATGGATCTTTATAAAAACCTATTTTCCACTGTATGTCCTACTAATATGCCAATTGTCCTGTTGGAATCTTTACCACCTCCTGCATGTGGACTGCAAAGCTGTCCCTGTTTTCAATTTAAATCAGGGGAAGCAAAACTGTAATGAAGATAGCTTTCATGGAAGTATTGTTTCAAAGTTTCTCAAAGATTTGCTGCAAGCTAGGAAATGTAACATTTGTAAAAATGTGCCAGTGGGCTATTATTCAGTATTTCAGAATGTGCTTCTATACCACTACTGGGTTTCTGGTTGGCTTCCAGAATACTAGCAGGAAAAAGAGTGAAAGAATAGGAGCTAGGTAAGGGGCATGCAATGGTTATACCATCTTAGGCTTGTATTTTTTTTCCCCTACTCCTCATCTCTGTCACTGGGAGAACACTGATAAAAAAAAACTATCAGAAATAAAGAGCACTTAGAAAATGCATTATTAAAATAGTACTGACGTGCTGATAATAAACTGCTCATCGGCTTCTACTCAGACTCTGAAAGGCCTGAGGGCTGAATCTTCGTTTGAAGGCTTCCTCCATTTTTTTCACTCCTTTGCCAATGTATATTTCCAATCTCCTTTCTTTTTTGTCCACTGAAATCAACAGCCCAGGAAATGGGAATATATTATATAGGGAAATCCAAAATAAGACTTGGGATCCTATTGATCTGATTGATTTCTCTGGAATGGCATTGATCTATCAAACCATTTCAGCTTCTGAACCCTATTTCGGATGGGTCCTCTGGAGTTTGAGGCCCAAAAATGGTGGGAGATAAATCTAATAAATGAACGAACAAGGAGGAGGTTGGATTAATGAGCTAGAATGATTACCAGGCCAGTGGGAAGATTTTCTGATTTCTCATTATTTATGGCAAGGGCAAACCAGTGTTTCCTATGAGTCAGAGGATTGAACTGTTCTACTGGCCAGTGAGAAATGTGGGCAAAGCTACTTATTACACCAGGTGCTTCATTTTTGTCTGTATCTCAGGTCTGTGGGTTGCTTGCCCCTCCTCCAGATATGTTTTTAAAACACTGCAAGATGGTCATGTAGGTCTGGTAGAAAAGAAACTCCAAAATCAGCAGACATGTAAAGTTTTTCTTAAAACCAACCAAACCTCAAATAACAGGCAAGATTTTTGAGTTACAGTATTCTTCTGGTTTTTTTTTTTTAAAGAATGAGGAGAAAGATAGAAGCTCTGGCCTGAGTCTAACACAGTGGGAAAAACTGAGTTGAGCAATAGCTGGGGATGTCCTCCCTCTTTCTACCAAGATAAATGTGAACAACTGTTTGGATCTGCTTTTTTTCTTAATATCCAGCCTGAAGATATCTGAAGTATTTGGTTGAACTTCAGAAGTTTGTTCATGACGCTCTTCTGAAGAGTTTTGTTAAACTCCAATACTTTCTCACTCCTTGAGGGCAATTTCAATTTGGTCTATGTAATGATGTTGCACTGTTGGGAGCTGTGTGGTCAATAAAGTAAAAGGGCATATACAGTTTTCACTACAACCTTTTTTAAAAATAAAACCATTATTGTATTTTATTCAAATATTTATAACACTTTTTGGATCAAGTTCAAGCAGCAAACAAAATACAGGCATGAGAATATAACAAGGCAGAAGTATGATCAACATTTAAAATTAAGAAATACAAAAGAGTACATTAAACAACCCAGCAGATAAAACAACCCCATCAATAAACTGTAACTTAACTAATAATACTCACAAAAAACACAAAAATAATTAGGTTTGCATATCATGTTACGTCATAATCTGACTTGCTAAATTTCAGCTGTGGGAGTCTAGCTATTGTGATTTATAAGATGTGTTTTATGGCTTGATGTGTTGTGCAAGCCCAGCCCCTTGTGGCTTAGTCAACAAATCATGGCTAATGTTTTACCCAATAGGAATGTAGGACTTCTTCCAATAAGAGTGAATTGGAGAGATTCTCTTAGATTGGTCTCTGACAACCTGATGTTCTCCTCCTAGAAGTGCTGCTGGGGCTGTCACATTTACTTGTGCTGAACTACCTTGGTGAAGATTGATCATACTTCAAGGCCATGGGCTGTTCCATCTCTGCTTGTGGGAGGGAGAGTGTTCAGCAGCTGCAGCTGGCCTTGCACCTGATTAGTACTTGGATGGAGGGTCTCTAGAAAATCCTGAGATTGTAGAAGGGGCTGGGAATTAAATCCCTGAAGAAGGCATTGGCAAACTGACACTTCCAAGAATATTGTGTGGATGCCCTTACCAGGAGTTTGACTCAACTTGACAGAATCTTTCATTACAGTAGGGAAGAACAGCAGAGTGGGTGATAATGCGACAGATGATGGGATAAAGTATCCCAAAAGATTGCATGGTTCTCTGGCTTGATCAGAGCACTAAACAAAAGCACTCTACCTTTCTCACTTTTTATTGCAAGTCCCTCTTGTCTACTATGGTTGCATTTTGTGTTCTTCTTTTTCAGCATGTGGTGTTACCAAAACAGTATATAGTTAATCAACTATATCGAAACAATTAAGATAAATATTATATAACATACTGAATCTCAGAAACAGCCAATGGAAGTCAAGAAAAGTAGCAAGAATAGCAAATTGCTATATTTTGGCCACTTAGTGCCTCCCCAAAGATGACATAAAGTCAGGAGTTAATAAGCTACAAAAATAAAATAAACATACAAATCAATACATTCAGTAGCAAAAGTACAGAATAATAAAGCAGCAGCCAGACACTATAAAAATGAAACAAGGAATCATTAAACAAGAGTTTTCTGTGCAGACATTAAAATCTCTAGGCACAACATTAACAGTATTGAAAAGGGCACCAGCTGAAGACCATATAAATCTGGCCCAAAACCAGTCAGAGACTCTCACATCTGATTTAGTCTTCTGGAATGGTAGAGATTTATGATTATAAGAACAAAAATACAATGTAACCCAAACCCAAATCCATCCCTGAAAGGCAAAAAGTCAGCTGATCTTCAGCTCTTAAAGCCTTCTTTTAGATTACTCTTCCTTTGTTTATGGAATCATTCATTCATTCATTCATTCATTCATTCATTCATTTGATTTCTATAGCCGCCCATCTCAGCAAGTGATATTAAAGAGAGATGTAGGCTAACAGCTTGCAGAAGTACATTCAAGATCTCTGGAGTATAAACCAGGAAGACCCTGCTTGTTGTAGAAGCAGCCTTGCTTGCTGGAGATTTCTTTGTTTAACATTAAATTGAAGGGGCATTTATAGAGGGAAAAGATCATTTCTCGAGATACTTGGTGCTTTGTCCATTTCTGCCATCTCTTGAAAAGTTGACCAAGGAGATCTCAGAGATGATCAATAAGCTTCCCCAAAGCTAGTTTTCCTTTCTCTCATCCAGCTTTTCCCCTTAATTCCCCTTCAAATCTGAGATGTGTGATCTAAGATCCTGGGTGTCTGATCTCTGAACACGTTGGATAATTCTTCAATGCAATTTTTAATGGGATCGAAGGGGAAAATTCTGAAATCCACAACCAAACAAAAAACCATGAGTTATAATTCTAGTCAAATTATAATATAAAGAAAATCAGTCATGAATGAAATCCCATTTTTGCCCTGGCTGCATCCACCTACTATTTTGAGGAAATGCACCCTTAGAACACCACTTAGAGGCCCTTGAATCTCTTGGCTTAGGAACAAATGTGTAAGTTTTTGGCACAGTCGGATACATGAAGTCTCTGTTTTGATTTAACATTCTGATCCCAAGCAAGCCACTTAATGCTTGTTCAATAAATCATAAGTAAAAGAATCATGGCTTAGCATTCTGTGCAAATTCGCCCAATGAATCCTAAACCAACTGTGCTAATCCTATCCTGCAATTTTTGATGTAATATATCTTACAACATTTGTACTTTATTACTCTCCCACTGAGATATTTCATGTCTTAGGGCCCTGCAGAAATGCAATTGCTGATGGTGAAATTTGCTTTCCTTTTTTTGAGGGTGTCTTGTTCCTTGAAGGTGGGGTGGGCCAGCTTTACAAAAGGAGACATATCTATCATCAAAAATGAAGAGCCACCTGTGCATAAAATCTCAGGTTGTTACGAGCATCAGTGGAGCTCATAGTGAGAATCTTATTTGGAAAGGTCAATGGGGAAAAAATTATGTTGTTAATGTTGCTATTTGTTAAATGGGCCCTAATATTAGAGAACATTAAACAAATGTTTTCTTTCTTATTTTTTTCTCTAGTTATTTCATACCAAATCAGGGGCATCTGTAGATGGGAGGGTCAAAAAAGTCAAGATGGTGGTTATGACCACACAACTGAAGCCCCATCCTTAGCGTGTTTCAGTGCATGTAAAAAGGGACCACCAGGGTTCTGATCATGGGGTCACGACCATTACTGATGAGATGATGATGATGATGATGATGATGATGATAATAATAATAGCAAAAACTTCATTAGCCTATCATATGGAAAAGAAGAAATGTTTCAAATTCTTAATTTCCTTTTTTACAGGTAAATACATATAGACTGTGGTCCTAAAAGAATAATAGAACATTTGCCATCCAGAGCACTGTGGTGGAAACTGGCACTAGACATGAAGGAATATGTTCCCCACCTTGAATTATTTATAAAAAATAATAAAGGCAGGATAAAAAAAAAATCTGTGGGTTGCTGCAACTTGCCATTTTCCATACCCTTTTTCCTTCCATTTTGCTGTGCAGTGAAAGCTATTGTAGCTACTCCAATACATTCATTATTTGACTAGTAAAAGAATAAAATAACAACGTTGCTGAATCAGGCTGAGATCTGTTCAGTCCAATATCTTGCTTGCTTCAATGGCCAAGTCAATGTCTTCAGGAACCCAACAGAGTATGAGGTTTTGTTTAACAACAGTTTGTTGAATAAGCCCCAGTTGGCAGGCTCACACATTATACTAGGGCATAAATCATGGTTTACAAAGTATACTAACTGAGTTCACACAACATCTGAAAACAAAACCTCTTTGGTGCAAGGGGTGAATTCAGTCTGTTTCATGCATGAGTACGTGTGTGCAAATGAATGAGTGTAGGGCCGCAACCACACAAAAGGCTTAACTAGTTTAGGTTAACCTATAGCAGATGCATTTGCACAATGTGCTAAGTTTGCTTAGTGTTAAATTTGGTTAGTTTTTGTGTTTGTGCGTGTGTGTGTGATTGTCTAAAAATGTAGCCCATTTTGTTAGTTTGTGGTTCAATATATTGCATGAGAGAGCCAGTATGGTACCATGGTGAAGGCACCAGGCTAGAAACCGGCAGACTGTGAGTTCTAGTGCTGCCTTAGGCATGAAGCCAGCTGGGGGACCCTGGGCCAGTCACTCTCTCTCACCCCTAAGAAGAAGACAATGGCAAACCACTTCTGAAAAACTTTGCAAGAAAAACTGCAGGGATTTGTCCAGGCAGTCTCCAAGAATCAGACATGATTGAACAGATTAAAAAATATATATACTGCATGAATCCAAAAAATTAATTCAGTAACAGGGTTAAATGTATTGTATAAATACAATACATTTGTATTGTTTTATTGTAAACTGCCCAGAGTCCCCCTGTTGGGGAGAGATGGGCGGTGAATAAATTTATAAATAAATTAAATAAATAAAAAATAAAATAAATGATTGTCTTGAGTTATTCCTACTGGCCACTGCCTTATAGGAACTTGCTGTCTATAAAGACCCATGTGTCATTGTCAGACTAGGATTGGGCAGACCCAAGAGTAATTCTTTCTCAGTTGCAAAGCTTATTAGGTTATCTATCTATCTATCCATCTATCTATCTATCTAAACTTTGGCACTCCCTGATTCCAAGCTGACTCTGGGAGATTCACAACATAAAACAACACAAATGCAACAAAATAAATACAAATACAGTATGGGAAATAAACAGAATGGCAACTGAGACAGCTGATATCAAAACCTATGTATCCTATGGCAGACATCTCTAACAACAGGTTCCATCCACCCCAGGGCCTGTGGGAACAAGCAGGCCTTTAAGGCTTTCTGGAGTTCCATCAGGGTAGAAGCCATCCACATCTCAGGGGGGACCTCATTCCAGAGGGCAGTCGTCAATTCTTGCCCGTTAGAACTTTTCAGGTTAACTTTCCTTGCAATGTTGTTGTGAGGGTGAATATGGGAAGCCTTTAGGCTTCATGGAGTGTTTTGGAAGTAAAATAGAATACAGCAAGAATAATGTAATGCAATAATCATTATGAGAAGGAGTGGGCCAACTTAAGAAATGTTGCCGCCTAAAGCAAAGTTTCTAAGGGTGTTCCTCATCGCGTCAAAGTGTGTGATACCCAAAGCTGGATTTTTTTGGCACTTGATGCAGAAAAACACACCGGTGACAGTCAAAAAATGCAGTTATGGTATATTAAATCGCTAATGATTTATTTTCCTTAAATACAGTAGTGACTAACCATGCATCATTGTTTCACAGCATTCAAAATCCCCTAGCAAGACAGCCATCTCATGCTGCTTTACAGGCTGGGATAGAGATGGAGTGGGGAGGGGTATTTAGTTGAAATCCAACATATCTGGAGGGCATCAGGTTGGGGAAAGTTGCAGGGGGGATCTGAAAGGACTGAAGCTTCCAAGCCCACAATCATTATCAAAACACGCTGAGATGCCCTCCACATTAAGAAAAGAAGTGGGTTGCAAGAAGCCCATATTCCCGTAAAGATTGGATAAAACAGCGTAAAATTTAAATCCTGGGCCTGTAATATAAAGTGGGCTAGATTCCTGGATTTTGAGGTAGCTGATCTTCAGTATTCGCTTCTTGTATCTGCAATAAAACAACTTCTCCATCCGAATCTTGTCTTCAGATCTTCTGTTGACCCCCAAGCACTGGTTGAGTTTCTGGAGAGAGAGTTACTGCTATGCCCTGCATGAAGCTCTGACGGGATCCTTACTAAACTCTTGATATTTGCATCTGTTTTCTTGATCTTGCAGGCCATCCGATGCACTCTGGTAAACTGTAGCTGCCAGTGTTTTAAAACTGGAAAAATAAACCAACGACAGTGTGACCAGTGTCGGCATGGATGGGTAGCCCATGGTAATATATTATGATGTACTAAAATGCTTTGTAATTGGGTTGGTATGTGTGTGCCTGTGTGAGAAGATTTCATTTGGAGTTTTAATTTAAAGTCAATTAAATCTCCAAATCTGTTGTCTGAAGCAAATTGGCCAGTCTGTTTGAATCACTGAACAGTATCTGATCCCTTTGGATTAGTTTTGCCTCTATGCATGTACAGATTTTTTTCCAAACTGGTTTGAAAGTCCAAATTGAATCAGTTCAACTTGAGATTGGATTCAGATGACCGCATGGAATCAGATCTACTTTTCAAACTGAATCAGATCAGCAATTTGAATTGGATTTTGCTGATTTGCACACCTCTATTGTTTAGCTGTATAACAACCAAGCAGCAACAGTAAGAACAGACCATGGAACAATGGACTGGTTTAAGATTGGGAAAGGAGTAGGGCAGGGCTGTATACTCTCACCCTACCTATTCAACTTGTACGCAGAACACATCATGCAACATGCTGGGCTTGAGGAATCCAAGGCTGGAGTTAAAATCGCTGGAGGAAACATTAACAATCTCAGATATGCAGATGATACCACTTTGATGGCTGAAAGCGAAGAGGAACTGAGGAGCCTTCTGATGAAGGTGAAAGAAGAAAGTGAAAAAGCTGACTTGCAGCTAAACCTCAAAAAAACCAAGATTATGGCAACCAGCTTGATCGATAACTGGCAAATAGAGGGAGAAAATATAGAAGCAGTGAAAGACTTTGTATTTCTAGGTGTGAAGATTACTGCGGATGCTGACTGCAGTCAGGAAATCAGAAGACGCTTAATCCTTGGAAGAAGAGCAATGACAAATCTCGATAAAATAGTTAAGAGCAGAGACATCACACTGACAACAAAGGCCCGCATAGTTAAAGCAATGGTGTTCCCTGTAGTAACATATGGCTGCGAGAGCTGGACCATAAGGAAGGCTGAGAGAAGGAAGATCGATGCTTTTGAACTGTGGTGTTGGAGGAAAATTCTGAGAGTGCCTTGGACTGCAAGAAGATCAAACCAGTCCATCCTCCAGGAAATAAAGCCAGACTGCTCACTTGAGGGAATGATATTCAAGGCAAAACTGAAATACTTTGGCCACATAATGAGAAGACAGGATACCCTGGAGAAGATGCTGATGCTAGGGAGAGCGAAAGGCAAAAGGAAGAGGGGCCGACCAAAGGCAAGATGGATGGATGATATTCTAGAGGTGACGGATTCATCCCTGGGGGAGCTGGGGGTGTTGACAACCAACAGGAAGCTCTGGCGTGGGCTGGTCCATGAAGTCACGAAGAGTCGGAAGCAACTAAACGAATAAACAACAACATTGTTTAGCTGCCTGCTAGTCATACAATTAGATGAATATATGAATTCAATCCTCATTTTACATGGCAAAGCTGTTACATTAAAAAAAAGAAACTAGGACATTGCTTATAATTTGATATGGTGTTGTTTCATTTGAGGGAAAATGTTGTATTTATACAGGATGGATGGATAGGTAGATACTGTTCCAATCTGGTTTGTAAACTGCTTTACAGTTCAACATGTGCTGAATTAAATATTAGAAGTAAAATAATGGGTCTGGATTGGAAAAGAAAAGTCAGGTGAAGAACAGATTGGTCTAAGATCTCCGTCTGCCAAGCATTCCAAACTATCACTTCTGATTGATTTTTTTTAAAAATAAGACATCAGAATCTTGTTACACGCAAGCCTACCTGTAACAAGGACTTAGGTTAGCCTTTCTTAGCTATTTTGCTTCAGATTCTCCCTGAACAATTTGCAGCAGAGATTAAAAATTGAAGTGACTGTGCTTTGTTTTTTAAACAGCTATATAGAAAGTGCCTTATTTCAGTCAGACCTGGGTCATGCATTTCATCAAGCTGCGATTGGCTTGGGCATGGTCTTCTGAAAAAGTCAGTTGAGTGAGTTCATACAACATTCTAACTCATTAACTGGTTTACAGGTTCTAGTGGCTGAGCTTGCACAATGCACTATGCACAAAGCAAACCAATGACATTGTAGCTTTGCATGCTGTGTGAACCCAGCCTAGTTGTCTGTTTTTACCCAGTTCTGCATCCTCTGACTGATAACAACTCTACTGGAGCTCAGCAGAGAAAGGACCCTCATTCCCTGTTATGATCAGAGTCTTTTAACTGATGAGAATTGAACCTGGGATCTTCAGTGGAGAGTCCTTTGGGCATTACTGGGCTCATGGCTAATTGTGAACTCACCCTGAATCAGATATTGGATGACTCCATCTGTATCATACCCAATCCAAGATTAGAGCACAAACCAAAATTAAGATTTGTAATGGTAGGTTCCAGAAATATTTCATATTGAT
This sequence comes from Candoia aspera, assembly GCF_035149785.1. NCBI lineage: Eukaryota > Metazoa > Chordata > Lepidosauria > Squamata > Candoiidae > Candoia > Candoia aspera. The sequence goes on along the minus strand of NC_086165.1, from coordinate 10,970,966 downwards.
CAAGGGGACAGAAGCACTTGCTTTAAAGGACTTTAAATTCTACAGGTTGCATATTTCTATGTATAGATTGTACCACCAGTAATCTATGTATAGATTTTAGCACCTGATTTATAGTGAGGGTAAGCAATCTATGGGCCCAGATGTTACGATACTACAACTCCTAGCCTCCCTTGTCATTAGCCTTGTTTCCTAGGGTTGCTGGTAGTTGTAATTCAACAATAGCAGGAAGGCCACATCCCTTGCCTATTGATCAGATTTTTGTGATTTGACAGACCTGTAGGGAATGATGTTGGAATGGCTGTTAAGGCATTGGTTACTGAATGATCAGATGGATAATATTCGCTAGTTGCTGAACCATTACTGCTAGTGGGGTTGTTTTGTACCCAATTATCCATAGGCTGTTATATTTTCTTTTCATCTTTGCAGCTTTAAGTAAACTCAGGATCCCAAAACTATACCCAACAAGCCAAGTGGAAATAGTCCAATCCAATGTGGTCTTTGATATAAGCAGCCTCATGCTGTATGGAACTCAGGCAGTTCCAGTCCGTCTCAAAATTCTCCTAGATCGTCTTTTCAGTGTCCTGAAGCAAGAAGAGGTAATACACATCCTCCATGCTCTAGATTGGACACTTCAGGACTACATACGGGGATATGTCTTACAGGTAAGTGTCAAATTCATTATTCTCACTATAGACAAAGGGCTGATAGAAAGGGAGCCAACCTGAAGTCATTGGAAACCAAAGTATCAGAACATGTAGGAGACATTTCTCCACAGAATTCTTTAATAGCAGGGATGGAATCATACATACTGTATTTCTGTTGAAACACAAATTTTATTACAGCATGGGGATAGCCAAAACAACTTAAAAAGGAGTGGGGATGCAACTCCTTTATATACAGTTTTGCAAATTAGAATATATAGATGATTGACCATAGGACTGGGTTATGCATGCATATGATTGGTGCAGGTGGTTAATGGAGCCAGAGATGGTGTGGATTCTGTGAGCTAATGGGGTGGAAATACAAAAACCATGTTGTATTGGAGTTGAGAAGAAAAAGACCATGTTCCATGAACATTGTTACTGTGTAGGGGGTTATTTTCATGGGTTTATCTTATACCATCCTGGCTTCCCGGAGGCATTGCTCACCTCTTAGTATCTTTTCCCAACCTTACCAACATTCTTTGACTTTCAAATTGTTTTATGGCTGATGTGACAGAATTTATTCAAGTTCCTGGGAAGGTAATGTAGGAAGGGGAGTATTGCTTGCCCTAACTAGCATCATTTCTTTTGCTACATACACTTATGGGAACTGAAAACTTTGCAGAAGTCAAATGCAGGAATTCAAACCAAATGGACAACATCCCAGTAAACTGAGCATCCTCAGTAGTCATGAGATGTTGGGTGTCAAATGGAAAAAAAAATAGAAATGGTTAAATGGAAGTTGAAAAGAGCTCTCTTGGAGGAGAGCATTCTTGTGTGGCAGGCTGGAACATAGACATGGTGCCTTCTTGTAAAGAGATAATGCTACCTAGCAAGAATCTATCCACATTCCCATCATAATCTTGAAAAAAACCAGATTGATGTCACCCAAACATGCAATTTTGTAGAGCTGGTACATATTGCTAGCTCACTTGCTAATAACACAGAACCATTGTCTATACATACAGGTTCCAGTTGCTGTTTGGGCATGTCAGTCAATCACCTTCTGTCAGTCAGACTGATTTCACCCTGCAGTAAGCTATAGTTTGTTTAGCCATGGCTTGTTGAATAAAGTACACTTGGCTGATAAGAGAATGTACTTGGACAACTTTTTCTTTTCTTTCCATAGTAAGAATCCCTAACTATGTTTACAATGTGATTTCGTACATTGTATAATGTGGATTCATCTGATTTTTCCTTTATTCTGTGGTTTTGTATGCCCTACCTTTGATAGGTTCCAGAATAGTTTTTAAAATCTGAAGCACTTCAGCTGTTGACAGACATTCTGGTGCTGCTTCTCTTAAGAAAGAGACTAATTTTGGCTCAACAGCCACCAGACCCTATTTTAGATATAAATGCATATCTCATTAATGTATATCTAATTAATTAACAAATAGTAATGTGGCAACCTCTTATTCTTGACCCAATCAAATGTATGATTCCTTCCTGCTAAAGTCTGAAAATAAGTAAATATTTGGAAGGGAACAGTTTAACTACTACAATTTTAATGAGAACCCGCCACCCCAAAATTGGCTAAATAATGGCAGTTATACTGGTGATTTTCCCTTCCTTTATAGAAGCTCTGTTGCTTAAGTTCTAGCACTTTGTTTCCTGAACTGTTGGAGTGCCCGGGAATAGTCTGATGGCATCAGAGCAGCATTAGCCAATGGTGGCAGAGACTTCATTACCAAATGTCTGTGGCTTGGATCCCAGTGTACTGTTCTTTCTAATAGGGGTGATAGATATTTAAGCCAAATGGGTACATATAATTGGCAACTGAACAAAGTATGAAAAATATTTTCACTGGCTGGTGAGCCGCATATGCATGTTCTCTCATGATATGGCAAGTGGTGGAAGCGCCCATATTTGTCCATGGAGTCCAGCAACTCAAACCTAGCTCTAGAATAAGGTAAAGGTAAAGGTTTCCCTCGACGTAAAGTCCAGTCGTGTCTGACTCTAGGGGGCGGTGCTCATCTCTGTTTCTAAGCCTTGGAGCCGGCGTTGTCCGTAAGGACCCGTCCGTGGTTATGTGGCCGGCAGCTAGAATAGGCCCTTCTTAAAAATGGTGGCAAGTTCATTAATAGGTATTTTTGGGGTTGAAAAGTAATTTTATTCTTAGCTCTCTAAGTACATCTTAAAGATCTATTTTTAGTCAGTAATTCCATGTCAGTTTGTGCACTAATATCCAGGACTCGCTGTTTAAAAATTTCCCTTACCTGGGAGGTTATTGAGAGCAAATACTGAATGGAAAACCCATGTTGTGAAATAACTTCAAAAAGTTGACTAACTCAAGAATTGGGCTGTGCCATATTTATCTGTTCCGTTAAGCATATTTTAGGAAGTCTATCAGAATCCATTGATTGGATCCTCAGCCGGTATGTGAAAACTTCCTTCTGGGTTCTAATGTGCATATTGTATGTAGAACTGCTAAGTTTATAACTATAAGAACCCAATACACTGAACAAATTGGGGTATCCTGTAAGGGAGATTCATACATCTGATTACTGACTCCTTGTATTACTGCATATGTATAGTATTACTGTATTTTCTCTTATCTATTTTCCTTTTGGAAATAGACAATGTATTGTATTTAATTTAATTCAATTTTATTTTATTTTATTGATAAGGTTAAAGGACTAATCAATTAATAAACTACTACGACTACTACCAAATGTCATTCACTGTATAATTATTGGCCTGAGTGACATCCTTTTAGATTTGACCTGCATCTCAAGGGTAGGAGTCAGCTCTACACAGTACACATGCCCACCTCTCTGCTGCTCATTCAACTTCCTTCTTTTAATGTAAAGTATGATTTACATTATGCCACAAATAAATATTTAATGCCACTTGATAATCTTGCTTTTTAGTGTTAAGATGAAAAAAAAATGGGCTCAATTACCTTGAACCTCTTTTGCATGAAAAATTGATGACAATACATTCTTCATCATCTTAGAAACCTCTTGCGTGCCCAGTGAAATTTCTCAGTAGGCCATCAAATACATGTTCTGTAATAAAATATTTATTGTAGTTATTGGGAAAAGTTTGGTAGGGTTGGAGTTTGAAAGAACTCCAACACTCTAGTGTAATTACAGCTGTGCTCTGTGAACTGGGGAAGGATCGATTCGAGTTCATTTGTTCTCTGATCTTAGCTCAGAATATGATTAAACTTTCAGAGAAAGAATACTCAAGTTGGAAGTGGAACTAAATCTCCTTTTGATTGCTCCTTTCCTTTGCCTTGTACACCTACTAAGTACATGGTTGTTGTTACATTGGCACATATCCTAACATTATTGGGATAATTACAGAACTCTTTCCAATCACCTGTTAGGATGACTTTAGAAATAACTCATGCCAAGGTGATTGAAAACCAAGAATAATATGCTGCAAAGTTGCTAGCAACCTGTCCACGGGTATATCAATTATGTGGATTTCACTAGACAGAAGCCCTGATCTCTCAGAAAGCTGTACATTATACAGGTCAGCAACTAGCAGGGGCTAAACTGGCTCCTAAGGAAGAGTGACTTTTTGATGTGGTCTGGCTGATAGCCCTTTGTTGCCTTCCAGCTGGATTTCTTGAAACAGCTCGGTGGAACAAATGTGTGTATGAGTGAAGGCTTCCGAAGCAGCTTGGAATTTGATTTTTTAAAAGTCATGACCGAAAAAAGAAAAGGAAGCAGAAAAGGAAGAGCAAAATGTAATTTGCAATGAACTTGCAGCTTTTTTAACTTAAGAGTAAAACCACAATTTAAAGTTGCCATCCTGATCCCAGGTATAGGATTTTAAACTTCCCATTGAAAGAGGAGAGAAGGTCTCCCAACTCTTCTTTCTCATTATCTCCCCAGTTGTCATCACTCCCTTTTCTTATCTACTCTGGCAACCAGGTGTGATGTACAGCAAGTAGGCCAGATAAGTGAGGAAGAGCAGACTGCTTGGGTATAAAAGCCATGTCTAGTTTCTCTCCTGTTTTACAGGGGGGTTGAGAGGGCTCTACCTTTAGAAACTAAACAGAGCATTTCTCCATTCAGTCACCATGCAGGAGTCAAGCCCAACTCAATTAACTAGTCTACCTTCTTTTGAGCTTAGTATGTCACCCTTTCAAGTGTATTATGACTGTTGTTATTTGTCTTTTTGAAGGATGCTTCAGGAAAGGTCCTGGATCACTGGAGTATCATGACCAGTGAAGAAGAGCTGGCTACCTTGCAGCAATTTCTGCGTTTTGGGGAAACAAAGTCTATTGTGGAGCTGATGGCAATTCAGGAGAAAGAAGGGCAATCCATTACTGTCCCCACAACCACAGCCAATATGGATATTAGAGCATTTATCGAAAGCTGCAATCAGAGAAACTCTAACCTTTCTGCTTCTTTAGACAAAATACACCCCATCCACATCCATCACTTTGAAAATGTTGTCAGTAACATGGCATTTATGCTGCCATTTCAGTTTTATAGCCCTATTCCTCCACCTCTGATTGGCTCACTCCCAGAGAGGCTCTTGATGGAGTCCTCTCAAGACCACAGCGCTGACTTGAAGCAAGATGACTATGTGCGGTTTGCTGAAAGCAGTTTCTTAACTTCCAATCCATCATTTCAACCTGAAAAGGAGAAGGGGACCATCAGCCCAGGCCTCACTTTGAAACCAGAAGAGGATGTTTCACCAAGTGGTTTGAAAACTCAGGCAATGTCCTCCAAGCTGGAAACAAGCCAAGTATCTCAAGAAAGTAAAATGAAGTCAGTTGACAAAAATGGTGCTGGAACAAGGAAAGGACGTGTTTTCTGTACAGCCTGTGAGAAGACATTTTATGATAAGGGCACTCTGAAGATCCACTACAATGCTGTCCATCTGAAAATCAAACATAAATGCACCATTGAAGGTTGCAACATGGTGTTCAGCTCTTTACGGAGCCGAAACCGTCACAGTGCCAATCCCAACCCAAGACTTCACATGCCCATGAACCGAAACAACCGAGATAAAGATCTCAGAAACGGGTTGCCCATCCGAGGTCTGGAGGAGAGCAAAAGGACTGATTTTGCCCTTTTACCTCCCGATCACAGATCAATTCCTATCTATGGGAGTTCTTGTACTGATTCAAAAGTACAATCAAGTTTTCACCATAGCGGACAAAATGGTGTTCTCTTTCCCAATCTGAAGACGGTGCAACCAGTCCTTCCATTCTACCGCAGCCCGGTCACCCCAGCTGAACTTGCAAACACACCAGGTACGCTTCCTTCTCTACCTCTGGTTTCTTCATCAGTACCTGAACCACAGGTATCCAGTGAGTTGTCCTTTGATCCATTGCCTAAGAAAAAATCCCGTAAGTCTAGCATGCCCATCAAGATAGAGAAAGAAGCTGTTGACCCAACTAGCCCAACTCATGAAGTTGCCTGTTCAGAAGATGATGTGACTCCAAAGGCGGTAAGTGAAGGGCCTGTGGAGATGGGGGTGTCTAGGATAGAAAAAAATACGAATCATCTAATGGAACGGGAATCTCACTCAGAGGCATTGTGGACATCCATTGCCAAGGTTGGAGGGCCCAAAACTTTTCAGTCTGTCGAGACAAATAACAAGTGCCCTGAAATAGACAAACTGCATTGCCCTGAGAAAACCAATAAGCCAGAGCAAAACAAATCACTAAGAATAGCCTCTTGTGAAAATGCATATGAAGCGTCTAACCAACACCGTGATGTGATCAAAACAGCGACTGAGCCATACGGCTACCTTAGAAAGCAGTTGAATTACAGGATCCCAATGAACGACTGGTCTGATCTGCATTACCACTTGTTGAGTGGGAGCAGTTTCAGCACACTGTCCAACCGGAGTATGGCTGTTCCTGGGTTTGAAGCATGTAAAGAGATGGATCATGGCAATCCCCAGGCCCTAGGGCTTCCACAGGAAGACACTCGCTTTCATTGTGACATCTGCCTGAAGACCTTTAAAAACCCTTACAGTGTAAAAATGCATTTTAAAAACGTGCATCTAAAAGAAATGCATACTTGCATTGTGGAGGGTTGCAATGCTGCATTTCCCTCGCGTAGAAGCCGGGACAGGTAAGGATGTGTTGGGCAAAATCGCTGTGTGCCCCTGTGTGTTTAAAGTAAACCAGTTTGCACAATAGAGCCTATTTTATATTTTGGAGAATGCCAGAATCTGTCATGCCTGTTTTGCCGGCATGTCAACACCCTTTTGTCAGAACAGTAGTGAGATGAAAATCCATTGAACCAAACTCTGCTTTTCAGAAGACAAGAAGGCATTAAGCAAAAAGGTGGTAATCATATTGCTGGTAGACTATGAGAGTGGAAAAGAATTCCATTTTTTTTAGAGAAATTAGAGGGTTTAAGTTCATATTCATATATATATATACACACACACACACACATACAGTGTACTTACATACATATATTTTTATACATACATATTATATATAAATTATAATATATAATTTATATATTATAAATATATAATCTGTTAGGAACCAATTTTGTGGGGGTTCTTTTTTCTTGCCAGATTTTCTACCAAAAGTAAGGATGAATAATAATGTGTCTGCAGGGGTCATTGTGGCCCCCGAAGATCCCACTGCATTTTTATTCCTTCTATTTCTATAATCATTTCTATCATGTCATTCTAATATTCAGTAAGCATAGTCTGGTTTCTTTTTATCTCTCGAGGTTCAGGAGAAGTGTGGATTTTTGGGGAATTGTCCTGGTCCTGCCACTTCTGGAATGTGGCCACTGGCCCAAATGCGGTTCCCCACCTTGTTTTTAAATTCAGCTAACTCAAGCAAAGAATGAGGAAGATGATGCTTCATCTGAAGGCAGATGAAGATGCTGGGCTATTGAGTGGAGTTCTTAAGTCTTAGCAACACTGTTGTCTCAGACACGGTTACTTCTTGTTGTTCTGCAGATGCTGAGTTAGCGTTCCACTTGGTCCTAGCAAGACTCACATCCTCACCAGCTACTTGCTGCCAGGACTTCTGAGTGCTGTGATGCACTAAAATGAACTTCTCATCAGTCCCATCTAGAGAAGTTCATAAAAATCAGCATTAATTGGGACTGCTGTATTGATAAATAAATAAATGTGTATTAGGGCAAAGTCACCATTTACTTTAACCCATATAAAGAAAGTTATGCTGTTCAAGATGCGTCCTAGCAAAGTAAATGAAGACACATAGGAAGAGCATACAGAGCGACAGGTACATCCAGGCTCCACAGAGATTTCTGAAGTATTTGTTAAGATTTGTGAAGAAACTAGAATAGCATGCTGGCCTGCATTTCCTAATTCCAGCCTCTCAGCTTTTCTTATAATTATTGGCTTTCATCTGCAAGAAAAGAAGTGCTTGTTTTCATTCACAACTTTCCAAAATATACACCTTTGATACTTATTTTGCAATCTTTCCCTAAGAAACATAGCTTTGTATGCAGCCTTAAATAATAGATTCCCTTTTAATAAAACTATGCAAGATTGTGCTTTGTTGATGACCTAAGAGTACATGGGGTGCATGGGGTTGGGCTGCAAGGACTGCATGGGGTTAGGCTGCAGACAGATTACACCTAAGACGGGCATTCAATGTGTAATTTTTGAGCCAATGATAGCAGGCTCTATTGGATTCCATATTTTATTGCAGCTTGGTCCATGATGGAATCTTTGCTGGAAGATCATACCATCTCACTCCAACACTTTCTTTTATACCCTTTATTTCCAGTCTTTTCCTCCTTAGCTAGCAGCAGACAGTGTAAATATACTCAGCAGCGTTAAGAAGCAGACACAAGTTGAAAGCCATTCCTGCTTGGCTTTCTGAACCAGTGGGCTATCTAGCTACTGAATGGCCAGTTTGAAAACAGGCCCAGTTATTCTACATGAAAGAATGTGCATGTTTATTGTTAAGTCAATATATTACATGAACTTTAATGCTAATTTTGTATTCCTATCCCACCTTCTATTGTCTCTCCTTAGTTTTCTGATTCCTATAACATTCCCCCTGTGGATGTGCTTCTATCTGGCACAGCATTAATGTGAAGAGCTCAACACACCCAGTTCTTCTCCATTCAACTTCTTCCAGATTAACCTAACTGTTATTGTTTTTAAACATGAAGTTTCCCTGGTCATCTTTTTACTCTAGATATTTCTTTTTCTCTAGACACAGCTCCAATTTAAACCTTCACCATAAGCTTTTAATGAAAGATCCTTTGGATATCAACAAGAACCATTTCAACGCAATCGATCTCTTGAAGGACATGGCCAAAGAAGTTTGCCCAGAAGTCTGTTTGAAAGGGCATATTGAGCAACAAACGTCTGTCATTTTCAAAGGCATGAACAGAACTGGCAGCTTAGTTTTCCCAATGAGTAAGATTGCAGGACCCTATCCTGAGAACTGTAGGAATGACTCAAATGAGGGAGCAATTCTGGATTTAAGTACCACGTCTAGCATTAAGTCAGAGAGTGGAACTCACTCCTCCTGGGATTCTGATGGAGGCAATGAAGGAAGTCCAGGGGCTTTGGAGGACAGCAACGAAAGCTGTGAAAGTACTTGTTTGACACCCAACGAAGACCTTTACCAAGACTGTTCTCCAGGGGACCACCCTAACCCAAAATTCCCAGCCATACCTTCCAGTTTGCCAATAACCTGTCACATCTGCCAAAAAAGCTACAGCAATAAAGGAACGTTCAGAGCCCATTACAAAACAGTGCACCTCCGTCAGCTGCACAAATGCAGAATCCCGGGCTGTACCACCATGTTTTCTTCTGTTCGCAGCAGAAACCGGCACAGCCAAAATCCCAATTTACACAAGAGCTTGAGCAGGTCAACCCACAGCCCCCTGTAATATCTCAGTATTTCGGAGCAATTGCCATTGTGTTACATTTATCATTTCAGCTTCTTTTTCCAAAGCATTTGAAAGACACAGCATTCATTTGCTTATCCATGCACCCTGTTCAAAACACAGGGCACAATCCTATTCCTGTTTAGATGCACCCATTGGGTGGGTTGGGTTTTTCATGCTGTAAACGTTGGTCGACGTGTTGAAGAGATACAAAGCAAGCACAGAAAATGGCACCCCCAAGCCAGATTTTTTTCCTGCCTTTCACACTCTGTCTTCTGTTATGAGAGTAAGCCCAGATTGTGACACCAGTGTTTTGCGTCTGACACACAGATGCCATTTTCAGAACCAGCTCTGTTTTTGTTATAATATGTAGCTCCTCCCTCCAGCTGACTTGACAGTATTAAATTAATGTGGTGGTTTCCCCATAATTTATTACTGAATGCCAGGGAACTGAAAGGCAGATTTAAGAAAAACGTAGCATTTGATTCTGGAGTTCTTGGTGGCGGTAGAGATTCTACTTGAAGACACATTGTTGGGTTCTGCATGGCTTGTATGCAGTTCTCACCCCATTTGAACACAGCAGAGCTCCACAGGTTTTCTTGTCTATGCGAAGAATAGAGTTGGCTTCAAGATGGGCCTATCAACTGCCAGATGCTAAAGCCACTCAGCAGTTCTTGGGTGTCTCTTGAAAGCTGCTTCCAAGCAACCCCATATCTTTATATGCAAGAAAACAAGTCCTGGAAACCACAGAAGTTCTGTTTGATTTTTATTTTGGAAAGACTCTCTATTAACTTTTGAGAGCATTGAAAGGTATCAGCATGATTTATATACAGGACCAATGAGTCCTGAGATGCTTCCAAAGACTTTGAACCACATGCAGGACATTTTGAAATGCAATGTATATTTTTTACTGCACTTTTTTATTGATACATTTAGAGAAATTAAATCCTGAAAAAAAATGTACTCGGCATTTTTCAGAATTTGGCAGGAAGCAACGTGAAATTAAAGAGGGGGGATCTGTGAATATGCATGAATACACACACACACACATACTGTATTTGTGTGTGTGTGTGTGTGTGTGTGTGTGTGTATATATATATATATATCTTGTGTTGATGTTCATTGGTGGGTTGGGCAGAAGACAAATATTTTGTTACAACTTTAATAAGAATCATTCACTGACTTTGTTGATGCTCTCTTTTATATTACCACATTACTTAGTATAAACGAATAATATTCCTTATCCTGGTCATTACACATACCAGTATTCTGTGTTATGTTCTATGCACTTAATGACTTTGGTCTTACATTTTATTTAAAGAACACCTTTATCATATTTAATTTGCAATCAGGTAATAGCATTACTGTGGTTGTGTATGTGATGTGCAAATGTCTTTGGTGAAATAACTAAAACAGTGAAAGCAAGAAAAACCTTTCTTATTCACTAAACCTTTGAGTCTCTCTTTCTCACACACACAAACACACGCACACACGCACACATCTCCTAGGTGCACATTAGATACATATGATACCAAAGTTTTTCCATTTTTGACATGGGGTCTATCCCCTCCCCCAGATTTTTACAGTTTGCTGCATTTGAAAATCTGTTACTTCTTGTTGTTGCTGTTGTTATTCTTGTATAATGTCTGAATAATGTTAAATTAAAAATAGTTTTTTTTACATAGCAGGTAAGATAAATAGGGCAAGCTACATATCTTGATTACCCATATATCTCAGTGATTAATTTATTCTAAGCCAGAGGGTCTGTACTATCCCATAAACCCAGTTGAACTCAGCTGCATTCTTGTTGCTCTGATGTGTAAAGGTTGGTAGACAAAGTTTATTATTGCTAGAATCTGAGCTGAGCTATTTTTTTTAAATGGCTAATCAACAGTTAGATTGGATGGGGACTCCAGTTTCATAAGGGAGGGGACCATGTATTTAACTAGCCATGCAATTTCCAAAGAAACTATCTGTTACTCACTGATGCCTCCACACCAAATTAGACTTATGCACTGATTTCAAAATGGAATTTTGAAGACTGGATAAGAGAGAAGAATGGTTTATACTGTGGACCTAACACCCTTAAATCCAGAGACTGCTCTGGGTGTGTTGGATGCAACTGCATCCAAGACTTGGATGTCATTGTGTTTGCAGCAGCATTGATATTTATGCAAAGGTTGGACAGAACAAGAGGTAAATCAAGCCATGAATAAGCAAGGCTAGCAGAGGACAAGGGGAAAAAACTTGTGACTCGCAACAAGATTAATAAAGTTGGCAAGTCCCTTCCCCATTCCTGGGGGTTTCATTATAACTAAGAAAATCTAAATAGGAGCAAATGCTGTATACTGTGGATTCTTGCAGAATTTCAAATCTTCTCCCACTCCCACAGAATAAAACAAGGAGGACTCAGGAATTGCTCAGGAAAACTCTACCAATGGGAATCCTGTTCATAAAACTTTACAGCATAATCAGAAAGTGGTGTGAAGTTGTAGAAATCTGCAGTCTGAATAGAATGGGCAATGGCCAAGTTGATGCCAAACCTATTTTTAAATACACCAGAATACACCCAGATGTTTTATCAGTTCTCACAGATTAAAAGAAAGCATACCCAGATAGCATTGTGCTGTAATTAGGGTTTGGTTTTGTCATGCATCAAATATTCCTAAAAAAATCTCGAGGAATCAAGTTCATTGTCAAGATGAAGGCAGAGCACAAAAAACAATTCGGCAATTCTCAACCTGAGAAAAAGGTTGGGGTCACTCTTTGGGGGGGTAACTGTTGCTTTAGCAGGTACTCAACACAACAACTCTAGGGGTTAGTGAAAGGATCCAAGGAAAGAGAAGAGTGTAGTTTTGAATATGTTGGTGGCACTGGAAAGAGGTTGGACAAGTTTAGCCTGCAAAAAATGAACTGCTCTCCTGTGCTGATAATTGGATGAATGGGATCATAAAGGAGTTGCCTAGACAAAAAGGATAGGAACAGGATAAATCTGAACAGTTAAACATTTTGTTTTGTTGCATTCAAACCCATATATTCACTTCAAGGTTGGATTTCCTTTTCTGGATATGGCTTTTGGGTGAAAGACAGCTAGGACAATCTAATCCCATGTTTCATGATTAAAAGTCAACCTTGTCCTTTATTCCAGCCTTACTCATCACATGCTCTAAAGAGGATTGGGACTTCAACTCACATGCTGCAACTTCTAATAGCCATGCTGCACTTGTATGTGCACCATCCAGTTGAAGTCAACGTAGGTAGACACAGAATTCTAGCCCACCATACCTTTTTCCATTTATTTCAACTCTCCTTTTTTCCCTTGTTGATGTTGCTGTAAATGTACTTACTTAATTTTTAAGGGTTTTTTTTAATAATATGAAAGAAATGTGTGCTATAAGTGAAAGTTGTATTGCTCCCATCTTTTGTTTTCTCATTGTTCTGCCAAAGTAATACTGTTTTGTATTTCTTCAGAATTTTCTATGTGTTAATAAAAATGTATAACACTGTCTCTCAGTTGATCCAAGCCAAACTCAAGCCACATTGCAAATGGAAGTGAGGGACATGGATGAATGTTTTTCAGAGAGTGTTCCACATGCTGGGAGCTGCCATCAAAAAGGCCCTTTGTCTGATAGGCAGCCTCTGCATCTCAGTTAGTGAGAGAAAGGACAGAATGGCTTCTGATAAACAGATAGCTTGTAGAGAGCCAAGTAAGGTGGGAGAGAAAGGGGCGATCCTTTCATTTAAAGCTAATAAGAGCTTTAGATGTTAGAAGCAGCATTTAGATTGGTTTTCAGGTTCAATTCTATTTGAAGATACATCTGGAACAATCCATCCAATCCCAGTTAATGAACAAGCAGGAACTATATTCTGAGATAATGGAGGTTTCTGAACCATCTTCAAAGGACATTGAAGAAACCATCCGGTGATTACCAGAAGATGGAGAAGTAGAGCCAGCCTCTGCCTCCAGTGACAAAGATGGCTCAAACAGCATGAAGACCATTTAATTAGGTAGACAAGCTGCTCACCAATTCGCTCCATCCATCTAGCCTGGACTGAGAAGGAAAAACCTGTGACCAGGCTCATATTCTATAGTTTGCTTAACTACTATAACTTTATTGAATAAAGCACCATTGGTTGGGTTCACACAAACTGCTGAACCATAAAATATAGTTAATAAACTATAATGGCTAGATTCAAATATCACACTAAAATAAACCAAACCAAACCATGTAATGGTTCAGTGTGTGAATCTAACATGTATGTGAATGCCTGGGAGTTGAAACATCTCCATACAATACCTGTATGTAGACATCTCCTTCTCAGATAAAACAATTTCTTGGCTGTTTTTGCTACAAAAACATCAACACCCCTAAACTTGTGAAATGAAATAGCTTGGATGGATGGATCATTCTTTTCTTCCAAGCAGTGACTATTCAGTTATTTATTTTATACAACTCTGTTGTAAGGATTGCCTACCCTAATAGACTCAGACTCACAAGCAGGAACTTAATGATATCTGATTTATTAAAGAATAGTATGCAAATACAGAGAAAGCTGAGAATGAGCAAAAGTGCGCCAAATACAAACTAAAAACCCTCGGCTCAAATGTAATCCCTCCCCTCGCCCAGCCATTGCAAACTCCCCCCCCCCCCAGGTGCTGGTAACCGTTTCTGCTGATGTCCTGGGAAAGGAACCTTGAACACACGAGATAACCCAAACACATTCCAATCCAGCTGCCAACATATAACAATCCCACGAGATAGAATCCTCCTCCCTTCCCAAACGAAACACGCATCAGCCAAATGACATGCAAAATGTTATGATGCAGTGGCAATATTGGAACGATGAACATGACATACCGCCCCCCCAAAAAAACAAAACACTAAGGAGCAGGTTTCAGAGGATAAGCGAAATGAAAGCGTCTAACTAAAACGGGATTGAACATCACGGGCAGACACCCACTCAGGGTGGGGGAAGTGCTTCCAACGAATGAGGTATTGCAGGGAGCCACGATGCCTGTGAGAATCAAGGACCTCCTTCACCTCAAAATGTTGCTGTCCGTCAATCATGATCGGAGCAGGACGGGGGGGCTGCGGGTGGCAGTGATGGGAGTGGGTGACAGGCTTGAGTAAGCTGCAATGAAAAACAGGATGCAAACATTTCAGATTGTGAGGCAAATCCAGTTTAAACGTGACAGGGTTTATGATGCCCACAATGGGAAAAGGACCACAAACTTAGGAGCCAACTTTTTGGAGAGCTATGGGGACTTAATGAACTTGGTGGAAAGGTAGACCTGATCCCCAACTTTAAAATCAGGTTGGAGGGCGCACCACTTATCGGCGTGCCCCTTATAGGTAGACTGGGCATCAGCCAAAGCCTGCTGAATTACTGGCCAAGAATCAGCTAGCTGAGCAGCCCAATCAGAAGGAGAGCAGGGCTGCGTGGGGGGTTGGGGCAACTCAGGGATGGGGACAAAATCCCGTCCAAAAATAACATGAAAAGGGGTGTGCCCTGTGCTCTGATGAACGGCATTGTTATAAGCTACCTCAGCAAAAGGTAGCAGATCAACCCAATTATCCTGCTGATAGTTGACAAATGCCCTCAAAAATTGCTCCAGGGTCGAATTAAGAGCCTCCGTAGATCCGTCAGTCTCCAGATGCGACGCAGTGGACAATGCCTGCTTGGTGCCCACCAGCTTCAAAAATGACTTCCAAAACTGGGAAGTGAACTGTGTCCCACGGTCCGTGACCAAGCGGGAGGGGCTACCGTGGATCTGGTAGATGTGGATTAGAAAAGGCCGGCCAACTGCTGAGCAGACGGAATAGAAGCACGTGGAATGAAATGGGCTTGCTTGGAAAAATAGTCCTTTACCACCCAAATGACCGTTTTTCTCTGACTAGGAGGCAAATCCACAATGAAATCCATAGAAACCTCCTCCCAAGGATGGGAGGGGCTGGCCACTGGCTGCAGCAGCCCATGCGGTTTCCCCCCTTGCCGTTTGACATGGCACAGACAGGACAAGAAGAAACATAACTTTTTACATCATGTCTCAATGTGGGCCACCAAAACTGGCGCCGTACCAGGTGCAATGTTTTGACAAACCCAAAATGACCAGCCACCTTATCATCATGACATCTATTTAAAATTTCCCTTCGCAAATTGTCAGGCACATAGAGGCAGTTTTGCTTCCAAGCTAACCCTTTGTCAAATGTAACATTGTCTCTATTCGCCTGCAACCAAGTATCAGATTTCACCTCTTGCAGAAACTGTTGTTGCAATTGAGAGGGAACTGGAGTCCTCCCCCCAGCCGGTGAAACTGACGCAGGAGGCAGCTGCGCACGAGTTTGACTGCATGTGACAGCCTGCAAACCCAATTGGGGTTCTGTCCACACCGTACCCACAATGTCAGGTACCTGGACCGCATCCTGGGGTAGGTGGGAAAGCGCATCAGCCAGGAAGTTTTTCTTGCCCGGAATGAATTTCAATTTAAAGTCAAAGCAACTAAAAAATTGCACCCAGCGGATCTGTTTAGGACTAAGCTTCCGGGGTGCGCTGAGCACCTCCAAATTTTTATGGTCAGTCCAAACCTCAAAAGGACATTTAGCCCCCTCTAATAGGTGGCGCCATGCCTCCAAAGCTGCCTTGACAGCAAAAGCTTCCTTTTCCCAAACATGCCACCACCTTTCTGTCTCGGAAAATTTCCGGGACAGATACACACACGGCTTCAGGCGGTTGTCAGCATCCGCTTGCAGCAAGAGCGCTCCAATTGAAAAATCAGAAGCATCCACTTGAACCACAAAGGGTTTAGTGGGATCAGGGTGTTGAAGAATGGGTTCAGCAGTAAACAGGCTTTTGAGTTTGTCAAAAGCCACCTGGCAGTCAGTTGTCCAATTTAGCAATGCCCCCGGGTTCTTTACCTTGCATGTGTCCCCCAACCCCTTGGTACGTAACAAGTCAGTAAGAGGCAACGCAATTTCTGTGAACCCCTGGATGAATTGGCGGTAATAGTTGGAAAATCCAAGGAAACTTTGGAGCTGCCTACGGGTACGCGGGCGCTCCCACCCCAAAATGGCTTGAATCTTCACAGGATCCATCTCAATGCCCTTATCAGAGATCCTGTACCCCAGGTAGTCAAGCTGAGTCTTATGAAATTCTCACTTAGAAAGCTTAGCATAGAGCTCAGCCTTTCTCAGTTTGCTAAGCACCTGTTTCACCAAGCGCTCATGTTCCTCTTCCGTTTCAGTATAAATCAAAACATCATCCAAATAGACCAGTACACCCTTGAACAAATGTTCATATAACACTTCATTGATCAATTGCATGAACACCCCTGGTGCCCCCGCCAACCCAAAAGGCAGAACTTTATACTGAAAAGAACCCAGTGGACAATTAAAAGCAGTCTTCCATTCATCCCCCTCCCGTATGCGGATGCGGAAATAGGCTTCCCGCAAATCCAGCTTAGAGAAGATTCTCCCCTTAGCCAGATGTGCTAACATGTCTTTTATTAATGGCAGAGGATATTTATTTAATATTGAGACCACATTCAATCCGCGGTAATCTGTACAAAGTCTCAATGTCCCATCCTTCATTCCCCGAAACAAGACAGGGGCGCCTACTGGCGAATTCGCTGGTTCAATAAAACCCCTGGCCAAGTTCTTGTCCACAAACTCCCTCAATGCCACCAGTTCCTTCTGAGTCATGGCATAAATTTTTGGCTTGGGCAATTGAGCGTCGAGGACCAACTCTATCGCACAGTCAGTTTTCCGATGGGGTGGGTCCACTTCTTTCTCGCCAAACACATCCGCAAAGCCTTGGTATTGCTCCAGCAAGCCCTCCAGTGGTGTGACAGCGAAATGCGCGGTTGCTGCTGCCGCCCTCCCCACTGCAGCCTCTGGAGCGTCTTCCTCCCCAGGGGCTTGATAGAAACCATCCCCAAAAGTCAAAGTCCTGTGCACCCAATTTATATAGGGGTTGTGTTGGACCAACCAAGGAATCCCCAGTATGACTAGGGGATGCCCCACAGGCACCACCACAAACTGCAGCCCCTCACGGTGGCTGCCCAGTTGTAATGCCACCATTCCCGTGAAATGGGTGACCAGTTTCCCTCCCGCAGTAGAACCATCCAGCTGGGTGAAAATCATGGGATGTTGCAGTGGAAAGCTGGGTAACTCCAGAGCAGCCACCACATCAGGGTGCATCAAGCAACGCGAACACCCCAAATCGATCAGTGCCCAAACTTCAACGGTCCTTGTGCGGGAGCCTAACTTCACTTTCACGTTCAGCGTGGGACAGTTGGCACTCACCGAAACATCTTCGCGCCCATCCTCCACCACCTGCCCACAGGCGCTCTTTAGAGCAGGTGGCTGGCGTTTCCCGCCAGCTGGTGTAGATCGAGCTTCCCCTCGCACCCGAAGTAAGGAACCTCCTCCACTTCAGTTTCTGCCTTGACTGCCTTCATTTTCCTGGGTAGGGAGGGTGATTTCCCCACCGGCTTCCCTGAACAGTCATCGGTCTTGCCCTTCGGGCACGCCGCCGCTTTGTGACCCTCCTTTCCACATCGGAGGCACTGGCCTTTCGCATAATGGCGCTCCCACTCCTCCTCCCAGGCACGTTGACCAGACTTCCCAGTAGGCGCAGCAAGGCGAGACTCCTTACTGAGCCCAGAATGTCTCATCCCCTTCCTGTAAGCAAAGGTCTCATGGGCATGTTCAGCCTTCCCTGCCAACTGTATCCATTCATACAGGGTATTTGGATCGTCCCTACCCAGCGACCACCTCAGGACCTCCGTGTTCAGACCTAAAGAGCTCTATTAAGGTAGATTGGGACCAATCCTCAACCTTCCCAGCCAGAGCCTTAAATTCCAGAGCATAGTCCGCTACAGATCATGGCCCCTGACTAAGCTCCCTCAGCGCCCATTTTGCCCTTTCTTTAGCTAACGGGTATTCAAACTGTAACTTTAATGCCCACAGGAATTCTTCGAACTCCTCCAGCTCAGGAGCATCCGATTGACATAACTGCACAAACCAATCGGCAGCCCACCCCTTCAGCTTAGTGGCAATGGCATTAATCTTGGCTCTTTCTGAACGAAAACACGGTCCCCATTCATCCATATAACTCCTTGCATTAGTAAGGAAGAACGACAACTTAGTTGGATCTCCATCAAATTTAACTG
Source organism: Candoia aspera (assembly GCF_035149785.1). NCBI lineage: Eukaryota > Metazoa > Chordata > Lepidosauria > Squamata > Candoiidae > Candoia > Candoia aspera. Next base: position 10,952,277 of record NC_086165.1, on the reverse strand, counting down.
TAAAGTTCTTAACCCCCACTCCGGGCGGTCCCTTCACCACATCTGGGCGGTCGGACTTTCTTTTCGCTCCCAGGGATCTCTGCTCTCGAGGAGGGGACTTTGAAATTTGCACCCTCGGCGCCTTTGCCTCCTCTCTGTGCCAGGTCCTAATCCTTTCCTCTGAAGAAGGGGGGGGCGAAGAAGGGGACGAATGCCTATTACTAGACTCCCCTCTCCTCCTCTCCCGAGGACCCCAGTCCATTGATATTTTCTGAAGCATGAATTCTATTGACTCCAATTTGGCCTCCACCAGTCTTATATGGTCAGGGGTTTGGGAATCCTCCTTTCCCTCCTGCCTCACCACGGTTGGGGACATCGGGTATCGCTGCTTCCAAGACATTTTGGACGTCCCTGGTAGGGGTCCCTGTGTTTTGTCCCAGGTGACCAGCTTGCCTGGCAACTCGCCGGTTGGTTCAGGGGCTCTTTTACCTCCAACCTCCTCTTCTCCCAGGCTGGAGCTCGACATCTCCCGAATTTCCGAGAGCTCCCGAGTAGGGACCCTCTCTGTTCTTATCACCGTGGAGTCGGGTTCCCCCTCGCTTGATTCCTTGCTTTCCATGGTTTGGGGATTTGGTTTGCTCATCGCTAGCACTTCTCCCTCACAAAATAAATCTGGAAAGGGGCTAACGGTAAAATTTTTGGGATTTCTCAGCTTTATGTAAGGATTGCCTACCCTAATAGACTCAGACTCACAAGCAGGAACTTAATGATATCTGATTTATTAAATAATAGTATGCAAATACAGAGAAAGCTGAGAATGAGCAAAAGTGCGCCAAATACAAACTAAAAACCCTCGGCTCAAATGTAATCCCTCCCCTCGCCCAGCCGTTGCAAACTCCCCCCCCCCCCCAGGTGCTGGTAACTGTTTCTGCTGATGTCCTGGGAAAGGAACCTTGAACACACGAGATAACCCAAACACATTCCAATCCAGCTGCCAACATATAACAATCCCACGAGATAGAATCCTCCTCCCCTCCCAGATGAAACACGCATCAGCCAAATGACATGCGAAACGTTATGATGTACCGGCAACATTGGAACGGTGAACATGACATTCATAATGAGAGCAGGTGCCCTGCCTTGTGCTTTCAGATCAAAGAAGAATCCTAAGGCATAGAGATAAACATGTTCTGCTGGAGAGCTGAAAAACTTCTCCCAGTGAAGTCATGCCAAAAAGAGATAACTACTCTATAATTCAGGGGTCAATAATACTTACTTTGGCAGTGAAACAAGGGGACCAGGGTGTAATAAAGCATCACCTGTCCCATTTTCTTGTCTTGCCTAACCTTTGCACCTTCCATTGCAAAGGAAGATGTAATTGGTTATGAAAGACACCACATATTGGTCAATCAGTATGAATGACAGATTTTTCCATGACATGATTTTTCCAATTCTTATCAAGGAATCAGGGAGGATCTGTTTCATGGGCCTACAAATTAAAGAATGCCTACCTGGCCTCCTGCAGAATGGCTAGTTTCATGCAAAATCTCACATCCTGAGATTTTTTTTCTCTGCCATGTTCTAGAGCAGTCTTCAAAATTCTGATATTTCTGCCCAGAATTCACAACCAGTATGAGGAGGCTACCCTAAATTCTTCCCAGGAATACTTTATGATTTATTTGTTAGATTTATATCTCACCTGTTCTCCAGAAGCTCAAAACAATGTACATAGTACTGTACTCCCCCTTCCAAGTTTTGCAACAACAACCTTGTGAGGCAGCTGGGGCTGAGAGAAAGTAACTGGCCCAAAGTCACCCAGGGAATTTCCATGGCTGAGGATGGACTGGATCTCCCCCAGCTTGGCCCAACATCTTCACCACTATGCCATAATCTCCGGGTTTCCAGCATGATGTGGAAGGTCCCCTGTGCAAGCACCGAGTCATGTCTGACCCTTTGGGGGGACGCCGCTTTCGCGACGTTTTCTTGGGAGACTATAGAGCGGGGTGGTTTGCCATTGCCTTCCCCAGCCATCACCTTCCCCAGCAAGCTGGGTCCTCGTTTGACCGACCTCAGAAGGATGGAAGGCTGAGTCGACCTGAGCCGGCTACCCGAGAATCCAGCTTTCGCTGGGATTGAACCCGGGTCGTGGGGAGAGTTTCGGTTGCAAAGCTGCCGCCTACCACTCTGCGCCACACGAGGCTTGTTTCCAGCATAATAACACAGCAATTTTCTTTTAAAATGTACCTTTCCCCCCACCCCCGTTTTCTTATTTTCACTTTAATCTTGAAAATATCTAAGGGCAGGCCATTAAACTTTACTATGAATTCCTTGATAATTTCCTATTCTGCCCCACCTTCCCAAAGCAGTCTCTGCACTCCTAATTAAATTGCAACATGAGTTGGTTGCTTGGATTTACATGAGAATGTGTGCAATACAGATTCACCCTGTGCCCCAGTAACTATTCACTCAAGTCATGGCCTGTAGAGCTACGCTTGCCGTCATGCTCATCCTTGAGATTAGCTTGCATGATTAAATCACTTCTTCTCCAGCCTCCCACCCCCGCTTTGTCCATTTCAGTTTCATGGGGACATTGTGGCAAAAAATGGGGAGGGGGCAGCAGTGCAGTAAGTGAGGGTTATTTAAACTTAAATTCTTTAAACTCCAAAGCAAAGGTTGCAGCTGTGGAGCAGGCAGAAATTGTATTTTATTTTTCTGCTTGCAAAGTTATGGTTGAATTAAATGAATGGCCACCCAAAAGAAAATAATTTCTAGGGCATTTAAATCTTCTGAGAAGAGCAATGCAAAGAGAATGTGGTCTGAATACTGGGCCCTGGTTTGTATATCATGCCAGAATGGCTGGATTCACAGACCACCCTAAGAAACAAACCACATTATGATTTAGCTTTATGTACTAAATGAACCAAGCCATTGGACCTAACTGAGCTATTTTTTAAAAAGTTCTTTCCAGCAATAGGAAGGTTAGACATAATCCTGCCTCTTTTTCTCCAAAGAAAAAAGAAAGAAAACCTTCAATATATCTCTAATTTAGTAATTGGAAATAATAATGGGCTTTTTATGGAGTAGCACTGTGGCTTTATGGCAAATGATGCAACCTTTGGAACTGAGAAAGCCATTACTAGACTTCATATGTTTTTTAAAATGTGTCAGAAATAAAAATTTGCAAACTTGATCCAAGTCTTAAAAAAGTAGATTTCTAGAACAGGATAGACTGTGCTATTTATACACAAACGGGGGGGGGGGGGGAAGCTTTATTTGTTATTTGTTTAATGTATTCATCTCCCACCCCCATCCCCAAATAATTTCTTTCCTCAGTGAAGAAGATTCATAAGCAGCACACGGCCAAGTCATGGAATTAACAAATTTATGCAGTCAAACTAGTACAAACAATGAAAATGAAAATCCAGATTAGAACTATTTTCAAAATCTATCATCAAAAGCAGAAGAAACTTAGCTAAGATGTTGGAACTCTTCCTAAAACTCACAGTAACCACCGCTAAGCTGTCCCACTGAAATATAGTGAAAAATATGAGTCACCTACGGCTTGCATCTGAATGAATCATCCTGGTGTCTTGAAAAATTCTTCAATAGCCCAACAGTTAAGAACAGGATTGCAACTGGTGGAATGTACACAGCCTCCTCCAGGTGCTTAAATGGTAGAAAAAATATTCAGATGGGTGAATCCACCAACAGAATGATTCCCCCTGCCCCATCCTTCCATTATAGCCTCCCCCCACTTCTTTTCATGCATCAGTAAAATTTTTGATGGGAAAATAAATATAGTGAGTTAGGATGGTCATCTGCATATCATCAAGCGCACACACTGGCATTGCATTTTCAGGCAATGCAACACAGCACAAATGTCACAATTGGCATTTAACCTATCATTTCAGTGGGCAATCTCTGTAGGCAATCTCTTTACAGCTGGGGACTACAATGCTTTCAATCTCTGAGGGCTGTAGGGGAAGCTTCAGAGTGATGCTGTGACATCTTTGGATGGAGCAGAGACAGAACCTTCAACTTTTGGGGTATTTGGGTTGGTGCATTTTCCTTCCTCTATAAAATAGGCTTCACAGACCTATTTTAATCTTTATTTGTTTGTTGTGGAACATGAAAAATCATACTGCTGGGAGGTAACAATTTGCTTTGCCACTGATTTTGAATCGTGCAATAAAATTTTGGACAAAAAAGGAGGAACAAGTGGACCGTTAAGGGCTCGGAGGCCCCATGCTGTTCATCCCAAATTTAAGTAGAAGAAATGTACTGTAATCCCCCATACCTTAGTGAAGCCTAAGAAGGAAGAGGGGATCTTAAGGTGCCCACATTTAGCCCCTGGACAGCTAATGGAGCAGCCAACATGAGAATCACTTGATCACTTTCACCACACTATGGCCACCACCTCCATCCTGGACGCCCTTCCAAGGTGCAGACTGCAATTCCCAGAATTCTCAACAATTGGCTGCGGAATTCTCCACACATCTGGAGAATTCCCAGGTTGGAAAAGGCAGCAGTACAGAACAATGGACCATATTTCTACTCCAACAAGAAGCATTACTTCCACATTTGCATCTCACTTTATTAATTCCCACATGAGTGTTTATTGTAATTTGCATCCTCTTCTGGATGGTAATGCCAAAAGTGGATGCCTCAGGGCAAAGCTATTCGGGCAGCTCAGGTCTGAGGAAGGAGGCCCTGAATGCCCTGAGTGGTTCTTCCACTTTTCTGAAGCGTCTTACACATGTCCAGCTACGTCCAAACTCTAAGCCTCCTTGTTTTACAATTCCTTCCCATGTAGCAGTTTGCTTCTGAGCCTGGAAACACAGAAAGGAGTTTTTCTCCCTCCTCCTGACAAAAGCAAACACACTTTGTTTTGCACGCACAAGGAGTGCATTTTGTAGCTTCCTTTTCCCCCAGCAAATTTTAAAAAAAAAATCCACAGAAGTTGGTCTGTTTTCTCAACCATTGTATATTGGTAAATACAGCAGTTGGAAACAGATTTAACACTTTCTTTTCCTGCCCAGCTAGGGTCTGAAGCAAGCTGAAATAGAGCCATGTGTAGAAAAAGAGCTTCTGATTGCAAAGAAAGAAAGACCAATATCAGGAAACACTGATGCCTGCCTTTTGTGTGTGGGTATGTGCCTTTGAGTCAGTTTTTGCCTCCTGGGGACTCCCTGGACAAGTCTCTGCAGTTTTCTTGGCAAGATTTCAGAAGTGGTTTTCCATTGCCTTCTTCCTAGGGCTGAGAGAGAGTGACTGGCCCAAGGTCACCCAGCTGGCTTTGTGCCCAAGGCAGAACTAGAACTCATGGCCTCCCAGTTTCTAGCCCAGTGCCTTTACCACCACACCAAACTAGCTGTCTTGATGCCTGCCCTGGGCCTCCCTTAAACATAAAACAGAACAGATGGTGACAACTGCCTGGAGCCACCATTCTGATTTCCCACAATGCCCTGAAAAGCAATGCTGTGCCAAGGAAATGTGGGGAAATGGCTGTTCCTTCAGACCCTATAGCACACTGCAGACCCCAAATCTGGATTCTTCATGGAAAATGAGCAGAAGGCACTCATTTTTTCAGTGGTGAGGTAGATACTTTTTACAACAGGAGAAACCAAGGTTTTCTACTAGGCTGTGTAATGATACAAGATGCTTGGGATTTCTGGAGAGTTCAGGCAGATAGATTTGGTTTGTTTTCATGTGCTAATTCTAAAAGAAAGCTTATCTGTCCTTTTAAGAGCTTTTCCTCCCCTGCAAAGCAGAAACTTGTTCCTGTATGTATGTAGGTATATATGTACTGGGCTTTACAAGCTATTCCAGTGGAAGTGGACTCTGAGCATCATACATCTAAACCCTTGTTTGGGTTAAACAGATAATACACCTTATAACAAAACAGCAGCAACTTCAAACCATAAAAATACCAATATACAGAAACCTATAGTAGGGGGCATCTAATCCATTCCATTTTTTTTTTCCATTCAATCATGGCCAGTTCTCAGAGACTGCCTGGACAAGTCCCTGCAGTTTTCTTGGCAAGGTTTTTCAAAAGTGGTTTGCCATTGCCTCCTCCTAGGGCTGAGAGAGAGAGACTGGCCCAAGGTCACCCAGCTGGCTTTGTGCCCAAGGCAGGACTAGAACTCAAGGCCTCCCAGTTTCTAGCTTTATGCCTTAACCACTACACCACACTGGCTCTCACATCCGTTCAATAATCACCAAGCAAAAGAGGGAACAGATCACACCATTGTAACCCTAAGGCCTGATGAATTCACCATGTTTTTATGGACTTCCTAAAAAACAGTAGGAGGGATGCGGATCATTCAGATATTTGGGGGGGTTCTGTTCCATAAAAGGGGAGCAGTGATTAAGGAGGGTTGCCTATGTGGTCCCTGAAGTTAACAGCCCATGAGAGAAAGGACACAGAGCAAGCTTGCTCTCCTAGATCTTACTGGGCAGGCAGGTTCTATCAAAATTCTCATCATCTTTCTGGTCCCCATTCTCAGATTCTTTGCTCCCCTCTAAATAATCTGTAAAGGACCTGGATATGCCATCTGGTCCAGTTTACATTCCTTGCTGGAAAACTGCTTAAGCCAACTCTTGCCAGTAAAGAATTAAAGGCAGGCTTCACCTTTCCAGCTGCTCAACAAAGTATAGTTGTTGGTCAAGAGAGACCTCTGCTGGAATCCATATACCACTACATGAAAAAAATAATAATTCTAGGTTCAGTTAATGCTTAAAGGGAATTTTGAAAAATCTTCTTGGACACTGATTGAAAAGCAGCTCATGGTCACTTTCTCTTCTTTGTGTCAATTAGCCTTTCTAAGCCTATACCTCCAATGTTGTGTTTCTCAACCAGGGCAACTTTAAGCTGTGTGGACTTCAACTCCCAGAATTCCCCAGCCAGCATAGGGAGTTGGAGCTGGAAGTTGCCCAGGTTGAGAAACACTGCTCCATTGCATTGGATTACATATCCTCTCATTCCCAGCCAATAGGACTATGTGGTTGGAGCTGTCCAATCATCTAAAATGCTGTTAGTGGAGGAAGGCTTGTATAAAGGGCTTCTGATTTTCTTCTTGATCTGCCATATGCTTAAACATACTGGCTTTTTTCCTTCTTTCCTCCCTTATTTATTTGTTTACTTATTTATGTTAGAAATTAATATCCCACCGTTTCTTTTTTTCCCAGAACCATGAAACTTAAATGAAACTGAAATTTAAATGAAAATGAAGCTTAAAGACGCTCTCCTTTAATTTTTATTCCTATAACTGCATCCCAGTTAGGTAGATGCCCTGAAAAACAAGTGACTGGCCCAAAGTTGTTCAGCTGGCTTCTGTGACTAAGGGAGGAGGAGAACATGGGTCTCCCCACTCCTGGTCCAGCAGCTTCACCACTACACCACCCTGGTTCATGAGCCAAGAGACTGATTAGCTCAGATTCACTCAGGGAGCTTCATGGCTGATGATGGAGCTGGATTGGGAATTTCCAGTCCTATTCCAATGACAATGCAGTGGTTCTAACAACCCAGGTTCAAGGTCATGCTCAGCCACGGAGACATTAATTAACACTTTCTTTCAATTAAAACAATCCTTTTAAAAACTCAGGTGGGACAGGCTGCCAGAGGCACCATGGTGAATATCTGGGCATGCACTGGTCTTCTTGGACTTTGCCTGTCCATTCCTTGGCACACAAACCCTTGAAGCCTTCAACGGGAAACAGACATTTCTCAGTCATGGATTTGCTCCACATTATGGAGATTGCATTGAAGAAAACAATTCAATTATTCCTTCTGTATCCTGGAAGAAATGTGAACTGGGCTGATTTGAAACATTGGCCAGGTTCTTGTATTTATTTGACACACAATCCTCTGGGTGTGTTGGAGGAGTGGGTATGTACATGTTGACAATTTGATTTTTACTGGAAACAGATGAATCTTTCTTGTGCCTTTCCATGGTAAATTATGCTCCCTTTCCCTTTGCTTTGGCGGAGGGGAGTGGGGAGGGGGAAGACATAATTTTCAGAAGATGAAACAAGTAGGTATCTTGCCCAAAGAATGAAACACAGAAATGTTGACAGCACCAGGACTAGTCAGTATGTTCCAACTTCCAAAATCAGATCCTCCAGGATGTTATAAAGTGCATGGTGCCTTTCAAATCACCTCCCTGTGGCTTTTATCCTAAAACTACAAACCCTCATTTTGATGCTCATTTGAGTGAAAAACAGAACCAAACATAAAATGCTGGTCTGCACTTTCCATTCCTAAACTCGGCATCAGCCAGGTCTAAATCTTTTATGCAACCTCCTCTTGGCAAGATTAAGTATCTTTTGGTACTGCATGTTGTAAAGACAGATGATTCATGTCATGATCACCTTATGAACTATATTCTGCAAAAGTTTGTTCTGTTCATTTTTGGTAAGATTTATCTGTTTAATTAAATTAGAAGCAATGAAACAGGTGAATCAAATGCAGAAGCTCTCTGAATGCCAAGCAACTGTGTCTGTCCCCCACACTTTTTTGTAAAGTGGTCACAGGGTTGTAGTGTGTAAAATATTCAACAGAGTTAATAATGTTTTAGTTAAATCATTGCAGGCGTTTTAACTGATTGATGATCAGGAAGGGATCAGCATTGGACACATCTCCACTTCTACTCTCAAACTATCTATAGCTTAGTGATAAAATATGCTTGTCTTGCAAGAGGTTGAAGGATCAGACCTCATCTTTTTCACATCAAGCTAGAAAAACTTCTTCTGTATCTAGCCTTTGCTGATGTGAGTAAGTTAGCCTTCCAGCCATAACATTCAGTGGGAACATTATGTGTGCGTGTGTATGTATGTATATATATATATATATAAAAGCATATTACTGTTATCATTCCCAAAGCTCCAGAAAAGATGGAAACAGTGATTGATTCATGTCTGCTTTTTAAAAAACTGAACAACTAAAAGTAAGGCGCATCCCACTTATTGTTTTACACCATTCTATGTGCCTCCCATTCCTGAAGGCTCTGGGTGGCTTACAACGTATACATATATGCAAATAAACATTAAAAATCACATAAGCAGCATAAAACCTTTTAAAATGCCAAAAAGCCTGAAGTTGAAGCTCATTGCAATACTGTAATAAGCAAGCCTACTTCAACAACAGTAAGTTTGTCCTGTGTTAAAGATGCCACCAAGGAAAAAGCAGCATTTACTGCTAATGTTAGATATTGAGGTCTTGGTGTTCTCTAAGTGTGTGTGTGTGAGAAAGTGAGTGTGTGTGTGTGTGTGCATGTTTTGAGACATTTCATTTCCAGGCTATGTAACATCGTAACTGCATCATCCCAAGTTTTTAATTGTATTTAATATGGTTCAGCTCTATAATCAGACATGAAGAGAGTTGTAAAGACAATGTTGCCATGTTTTGTTTATTCTTGAATTCAGGCCTCACCTTTTTGTTTATACAGTATAACCACTTAAGGCAGTTTCGAACCATTAAAGAAATACAGAATGACAACCACAATAAAATTGCGGCAATTAAAATCAACATCAGAAATCAACATCAAGATCGTTATTCATGGAAATAAAACCAATTTGCCACCCTTCTTGGAATCAAAGTTTGCCTGGGTCACTCAGATTTTTGGGGTTCACACCACATAGGGACCTATAAAGTAGCCCAACCCACTGGCTGGCACGAGGAGGAGAAAATGGGGTCAACACATTGTGGCTCATTGCCTTTTGCAAACACAGCCTTTGCGCTCGTTCCTTCCCCACTCTTTTTCAAAACTGCCCTGAGAAAACTCTCCCCAAGACTTGGCACCCTTCTTTATCAGCAGAAGTGGGGGGTGCAATTCCACCAGGCCTAAAACCCAACAAACTCTGACGGATTTCCTGCATTTTTTTCCCTCTGCACCCTCAGCTCACAATCCCCCCATTTCGGGCCCGGAGGGGACCCCTGGCCGTCCAGCTCGCTCCTTCTGGCCCACTGCTTTGCGCAGCTAGGAACGCAGTGGCATTTCGCCCGCAAAGAAAGTCCACGAATGCAAATGGCCAGAATTAAAAAGGCCGGAGTGGAGAGGCCGGCGCCTCCGGTGCCCGGGCGCGCTTCCTCCCCGCTTCCCCTTCCCGCTCCGCCGGCCCCGCAGACGAAAAAAGGGCCTCTCCTCCCGCCCGCTGGCCCGCCCGCCTCGCTCGGCGTGTGCGCGCCGGGGTGTCCGTCCCCGCGCGCGTAGCGAAGAGGAGGAGGACGACCTTCTGGCCGGCGGGGGCTGCGGGTGCGCCTTTCCGTTTGCGTGGAAACCGACCGCGTCCGTAGGAAATAGCAGGAAGGGAAAGTAGGCGGCGAGCGAGCCGCTCCCCACAAAAAAGGGAAAAGAAAGAAGTCGGGGGGGGACGTCCAGGTTTCGGCAGTGCCCGAGGAAGCCTTGGGGAGGGAAGGGATTCCCCCCTCTTGCTGCAGCTGTGGCGGCGGCGAAAGCCGGGATGGGCGAAGCCGTGTAGGAGGCAGAGCGCGGCGCGGGCGGCTCCATTCTTCAGGCAGCCTCGTTTCCAAGCCAGGGCTGGGGGAGGGGATCCCCGCCCGTCGCCCCCCTTTGCATCCGCACCCTCCCACCCCGCAGGCCTCGCCTTGCCTGGGGCCCCCCCGCAGAGCGGCTTAACCGTCGGGGGGGAGGCTGCTGGTGCCCAGCCCAGGGCCTTCCCGTTCCCCCTTCTGCGCGCACACACACACACACACACACGGACGTAGGCACCGGCTCTCTCTCTCGCACACACCCCCCCCAGCTCCCCTCTTCTTCCCCTCCTCCTCCTCCTCCTCCACCGCCGTCGCCTGCCGCCGCTCTGCCCGAGGCCTTCCCTCCCCTCCGGAACCGATTCGCCTTCCTCCCCGGTGGCGGGAGGGGAGGGAGCGAGGGAGGGAGGGGCAGCGGGCGCTCGCATCTTCCCCTCCCCCGCCGGCCTCCCCCAGCTCGGCGGATCGGGGGCAAGGCCTGGGAGCGGTGCTGGGGGTGGCCTCGGACTCGGAGACGGGGCGGGCAAAGCTGGACTCGGACCCGATGGCTCGTCCCAGGCCCCGAGAATACAAAGCCGGGGATCTGGTGTTCGCCAAAATGAAGGGCTACCCGCACTGGCCGGCCCGGGTGAGTACGAAGGAGGAAGGGGCGCCTTTCGTCGGGAAGGGGAGGGGGCCCGAGGGCCTGGGGGGATCCCGGCGCGGCCCCTTCCCCGAGAGCAAGGCCCGTCCCTTCCCTTCCCCCCCGCCCGTTGCCGCAAAGGGCTGGCCGCCGCTTCGCCTTTCCTCTCGCCTCTTGATGGAGCCATTGTGTTTGCAGAGCGGGGATGGGGGACGGGAAGAAAAGCCCGCTCCCGCGCGCATCGCCTCCATCCTGCTTTTCTTCTCTCTGCACCCCCTCCCCCCCACAATGGGATAATTGGGAAGAGCGGGGTTCTCCTCGGTTCTTTCTCCAATGGGATCTCTCTCACACACACACCCCTTTCTTCAGCTTTATTATTCCCAGGTCTTTCAGAGCAGCCACCCCACCCCTGGGGGATTGGGCGAGGGGGGAGAGAAGAAGATGGTGGTAGGCGCGGGTGGTTGTCGCTAAAATACTGTAAAGGGGAGAAAGCAGCGGCTGCTCTGCCTGATAACGACGCCGGTTTATTGTCACACACACCCCCCCCCCCGCCAGGCTTAAATTCCCTACCGAAAGCCACCATCCACCTCGCCCCCTTACTGGTTGCAAACTGGAGAAAGTGGAGATGGGGGAGGGGAAGAAAAACCGTGTCCCTCCTCCCCCTTTCTGAGCAGCTTCTGTAAGGCCTGTGTCGTGGGGGGATGCTGCTAGGGCCCTTTCACTGGAAATACCCATCTAGGTCTTGTTAAGGAGCCTTGATAGATAGAAGGTCTCTACCTGTCTCGAGGGGCAAAAGCCTTATGGGCCTGCTCTTCAGCTCCCAGGCCTAATCTCAGATGTTTGAGGTTGGATGTGGGGCCCCTGTCTGCAAGGTGTGCAGGGGTACTGGGTAGTTGCAGGCCTTGGATAGCAAGCCACGGGGCCAAGAGGCCTAGCTGAGTCCTTAGATTCGGTGGTTCTTCCCTTAGCCTTGGATTTAGGAGATCTGAGGAAGTAGGGTGGTAAAACTGATCTGATCAGAGCAAACCAGGAATTGGGGGGTTGCATTAAGTTCCCCTCTCCCTGCTTCTGACACGCATGAGTTTTTGAATATAATTTGAACCCTAGCCCCTGAGCATGGAGTCTCTGCATCTGGGCTTCTGTGTCTGCGATGCCAGTGTTTCTCTTCCCTGCAGCTGAAAGCAGGTGGAAGGTTGACCTTACCAACCTATCCTTGTACTTCTGCCTTTTGCTGCAGGGGACTCCTCAGCAGACCATGTGTGGAATGCTTTGTAGTAGGACCCTTGATGGTTGCAGGTAGAAGAAAAGGTCCCTTATCTCTGTATAAGAGTGTGTGTTTTCTGGCCAATTAGAGGCAGCTGAAGAATGGCAAAAGTACTTATCAGGTCTCTTGTTGGTGAAAGAAAACAATCAGTCATTGCACACTTAGATTACACAGTTGCTCTTCCATAGGCTCACAACCTACAAGACTTGCAGATTTGTCTTCTGTTATCACATAGAAATCTATAGTAATCTCTGCATATTTTGGAGACTATTTTGGTTTTCTCCCAAATTCTGCAACACCTAATAATGGTTGTATTGTGCTGGATCCCATAATATAAGAAACAAAGAGTTAATTACAAGCCATCTCTTGGAGGGGAAGAGAGGGGAGGGGAGGACATGAAAGTAGTATGCATCCACTTCCAATTGCTTTATTGAAGTGGTAAGGTTCATGTGTGCTGCAACAGTATAGAGGCAGGACAATTTCTTAACTTCAGAGGAGAATGTATGGCACATCCAGGAGATGCCCAGATCCTTAGTGCTGACTTCTTCAACTTCTGTGTTGAGCAGTGAAAAACATGAGGGTCTAGCACAATAGCAGATGCTCACTAAGACACATGTCTACTTTGAGGAAGGACCATAAACCTGTGGTAGAGCATGCTCAAGGGCCCTTTGTCAACCCCAGGTCCCTCCCATTGAAAGGACCCAATTTGGACAGTACGGTGTAGGAAAGATCTCTCTCTGCCTGAAATCTTGGAGTGCTGTTGCTAGACAGAGCAATAAGCCAAACATTTTGACCTGTGTACTATATCCACTCTTGGTTACTTTCAACTGCATGCAGTTAGGGATGGGTAGATCAAATTTGGGTTCAATTCCAGTTCTTATAACATCCACAGCATAACAGAAGCCTATGGCCTTTGGTTTTCTTGACTGGTTTAACAGAATTCCAGATGCAATTATTGATAACCGCCTTCTCCAACCTGATGCTTCCAGGGGTGTTTACATAACAACTCCTAAAATTCCCTCCAGGATTGACTGTTGTAATCCCAACACATCTAAAAAACCAGGTTGGGGAAGATGACTTCACAACACTGCACTTTGTAGTTTTGGAAGACTTCTAAGGTCATAGTGAGGTGTGATTTTGGAATGGGTTGGAGCTATCACAGGCTCAAGTTTGACTTTAAAAGGTTCCCCCCCCCCAATAGATTGAACATAGTCAATTCTAGGGCTGTCCTTAATATGAAAGCAATTGCCATCCATCAGACATCCTTGAAGAAGTACAGCATCTTGCCCAACTTTTTTCAACTTGGTGCCTTCCAGGTGTTGGATTTGCAGTTCCAGGAATGTTGAGCCAGCCCCAATACATCTGGTTATTCTCTCTGTTACTATGTCTGGTGTCACCAAAAGTACTGGCCATTGAGTCAGATGTTTTTGAATGCAACTCATCTAAAACAAAGCTGTGTTTAAAGATACAATATGTGCAGCGTTGATATAGATCATTATCAGCCTGAATAAATCTGCTGCAGGATGGTTATAGACTGTAATCGACTATCCTGGTTCAGTGCAGGTTGGTTGGTAGATTTTTTTGGACTTCTCAGTCCATGGCTGAGTGACAGGGACTGGCCCAAAGTCACCAGCCAGTTCCATGTCTAAAAACAGACTAGAACTCATAGTCTCCCACCTTCTAATTGAGCATCTTTAACCATTACACCCAGCTGGCTCTCAGAGATAGAATCATACATTGTTGAATAGCAAAAGGTGGTTCTCTAGAAAAGAAAACAGTTCTAATATCTCTTCCTCATTGTTGATGGGAATGAAAACTTCTCCAGAAGGTTTCCCAACGGTCCATCATTGAATGGGGAAAGCAACTTGGTGCCATTCTTTTCCATAATGAAGAACAGTGTGTGTGTTTTAAACCTTCCTGCTTTTCTCATATCCCTGTGTTGATTCTACCCAGAAATTAGGGAGGGTGGGAGTGTCAAGATAGCATGCAGCATACATAAAATGGGGACAGGGCTTCAATTGTGTAGGCATAGATGCCATCTTTGTTACCTATAAAGCCCTTCATGGCATAGGACCTGGTTACTTGAGGGACCACCTGTCTCTCATAGTATCTGCCCAACCAATTTGGTCTGGCAGGGTTGGCATACTCCAGGTTCCTTCAGTTAAGCAATGTCTTCTATTGGGACCCTGGAATAAACCTTCTCTGTAGCAATGCCTGCCCTCTGGAATGAAGTGCCCCCACAAGATCCGGATGCTCCCCACCTACTGGTGTTTCAAAGGGGTTTGAACTCCTGGCTCTACTCCTAGTCCTTTAGCAAGGGTGAGTGAAGCCCCCTTGTATTCTTTTTTTCCATTCCAGTCTGGTTTTTATCATCTTGCTATCTTTATTCCTTATTTTTGCTCTGATTGTATCTTTTAAAAATGTTTTTACTTGTCAGCCGCCCAGAGTTGTTGGGAGTTGGGCAGCATACAAATTTAATAATAAATAAATCTTTATTTATTTATTTATTTATTTATTTATTTATTTATTTACACATCTCCCCACCCTGTGCTTCTGCTAGAGTAAATGCCTTGATACAATATACTTTATACCTCTTACCTCTGTATTCTGGTTGCTGAGGCGGGCTGTTGCATTTATCCCTGTTTATAGCCTCCCTAGAAATGTGGTAACAAATCTTTCTGGGCTCTTCCTAAGTTCTCAGTTTGAATAGTCCGTGAAGTTCAGTTTCAGGGGTTAGCTCAGCTGGAAACTTGTTCTTTTACTTTAGATCAGCCCTTCTCTTCAAGTGTTGCCTTCCTTATTTATGTATTTATTTATTTTGTCAAATTTATATGCCCCCCCCCTCACAAACAAGTGACTCTGGCCAGCGTGCAACAAGGCTAAAAGACAATTAACATGTACAAAACATTATTATTGTTTAAAAATTTTAAAAAATAAGGCTAAAAAAGACAAATACTAGGCGAAGAGCAGATGTTAATAACAATGGAGCTACTCCAATATCTTACCAGTCCCCTGGGGTCCCCAGGCCTGATGGCACAAATATATGGGTATGTTTAATTTATTTCATGGCTGCCAAAGAGACTGACTTAAGATCATCTTTAAAAAATCCTTTCTCACGGTCTAAAAGATGCAACAATAAAAAAAGGGGGGAAAAAAACCTGTGCCTTTGGCAACAGTTCAAACAGTTACAATGTTCTTATAATGATGAATCTGGAAGAAATAGTTCAGAAGAGTAAGGACACCACAGAGGTGGACTTTGAGCCAAACCAATACAGCAAAGAATAAAACTAGAGAGACCCGGGTTGTCATCTACCCTCAGCCCTACCCACTTCAAAGGGTGGTAGCTGGAACGACATGAAAGCAGATCCCTTTGTAAGCCACCTTGTGCCCCCAAAGGAAAAGTGTGATATAAATCTAATCCCGCCCTCTGCTGTCATCAGATGGAAGAGTCCTTACTGATGCTATTCATTGTGGTCAACTAGAGAAGTTAGTACAAAGGTCACTGAGACAGTTGTTTGAATGATGAGAAAAATTATATGAGTGCTTCTCTTCAAACGGGTGCCCATCGTGGCTGAGAGTGTGGGCAGTTTTATTCCTACCGTATTTGGAGGGCAAAGATTGGCAAAGCCTGCTTTAAAGTAATAAGACTTTGAAAGAGGGACCATTACGCTATGGTAGAGAAGATTTTTTTTCTACCAGAAGGCTCTTAAGTTGAGTCTCCGCTTCTCCAGGTAGTAATGGGACAATGAAACCCTGAAGACCAGTTCCCGGTGTCAGCAGTCAAGAGTTGATGGATCAGGAGCAAAGATATCCCTTTGAACTATTGACTATAAGTTGGTCTAATTCTGCAGTTGGCTGGACCTTTAGCTACTGTATAAGCTTGATAATGATTCTGCTGGCATTGATGGGACAAAAGTAATGTGTCTTCACAGATGGAAGAGTTTTGATACTTTTTAAAATTGCAGCTGAATGGGCAAGCTACTGTTATATTCCGAACCAATTTATCTGTCAAGCCAGATGATCATCTGCAATAACAGCTTTTGTTTTGGATTTTTATCTGTGCCTTTCCTGCCCAGGCTTAAAAGTCCAAGTCTTTTAAACAATCCTACGGGACCCAAAATGTTCTGCATTCACTGAGTTTTAAATATGAAAATTGCTTTATTAGTGATAATAATTGCTATATGGCAACCTGGTGCCCTTCAGTTGTATTGGATAACAGCTTCCCCAGATTTTGACCACCAACCATCTTGAGTTGGATCAGATGGAAATTGACGTCTAGAACATCTGGAACAATAATGAACTTAGATTTACGAACAAAAACATCTGACTCTGTTTTTAAGAGACAAAGTATTGGATTGAATTGTGAACACTGGTATGAAATAACCATAATTTTGAAAGGCGTTCTGGCAGATTGGCAAGCAAATAAAAATCCACTCATCATATCCAGCACAGCCACCATCCTGCAGAAGAGGGTTTAGTTTCGTTGGCTGTAGCAAATGTAGCTGTGATTCTATACAAACATGTTTCCATTACTCTTTGTGTATAGCAAATTGCAACATCAGTTCTTTGTTTATACAATGCCATCAGTATAGGCAATATACAACATGGTTGTATAGATATTAGAGTTAGGTCCTTTCTCCCAAGATACTTTTTGTCTGGGGGTGGGGGGGAGAGAGAGAGAGAGATTTTACTTATTTATTTTAAATCTTTGTAAAGAAGTCTTCCCTTGCTCATAAATGTGATGTGCTCTGAATGATGGTGTAGAGCTGTGATACAGAAGTCACAATAGAAGATGTTTTCCTCTAGCTTTTATAACAGAGGTAAGGTAATCTGTAAGGGGGCACCCTCCTTCTGTCTTTTTCTGCACCCTGCTTTGCCTCTCCCACACTCCTCTCCCCCGCCCACCTTCTCTTGGGCCAGACTACTGGAAAAGGACAAATCCACCTTGTCTGAGCTGAGAACTGATCACTGGGAAGAAGCCTACATTGGACTGAGGAGTGCCAGCAGCTCACAACATACCCAATTCTCCTTATTGTCTTGAAACAGCTACTGTAAATGAGACACACAGAACCCTCGGCCCCTCTGGGGTTCGGGAAGCTCTTTTTCCTTCTTTCCCAGCTGCTAGAACAAACAGAACTTCTGCAGCAGACACATAATGGGGTGGACAAAGAACAGTCAGGAAAAGCAGGGATTGTTGGATTATCTGCTTACCTGGAATGAAAGGTAGTCCTAGGGGCAAACCTATGTGAAGTCAACTACTGTTTTCCATTTGTTTGGAAGAGAAGCTTTCAATGTTCTGCCAGATCCTTAAGGTCCTAGTTGTACTCTTAGGAACACAGTGCTTCCCTCCACCACCACCCCTTCAATTAGACTGCCTTTCTGTAATATAGGGCCATAGTTTTGTGTCCTACAGTCTGGAATGATAGAGAACATGTTGTACCTTCTTTCATGTGACACCTTTAGATATATGAAGCCTACTATCATAACAGCCTTGTTATTTTCTTAGGGTTAAGTGTATTGATGTCTCTTAATCTCTCCTAGCTAATTTTCAGTCCTGTGGTCATTTCTTAACTTCCTCTAACTCAGCAGGATGAGTAGGAATGGAAAGGGGAATGTTACATTTGGGGTATCCTGGAAATCCTCAGAGTCAACTGTATCTCTCAACAGAGAGGTTGCAAGGGGTACAGCTGGAGTCGAGGACATGGAGGTGTGGCTCTTCATTGGATTGGATGAGTGAGCAAACAGGATGAGAGACTTAGATAGCCAGGATAAGGTGTATATCTCTGGTTATTTTCCTATGCTTTCCCTCCAGCGTTTTGGAACTCAAGTGGTAACTCTGACGTCACAGAAAAGGCAAGCTGTTTTTCCTGCCATCAGGATCTTTGCAAAGAACAAGCCATTGATTTCACCCTTGTTGTCTTGGGCAACCTACGAATCCAGAGCATCTGTGTATTTTGGATGAGGGTGCATGGATGGTCATTGGAAGCACATCATATGGACTATAAAGCTGCCTTCACTGTTAACATCACTGTTATATGTGGCCAAATTCTGTCTTCTTCAATAATAGACTCTAGCAAAGTATTTTCCCAGTACTGCTTCTTAAGTCTTTTGTCTGAAAACGCCAGAGATAAAACTTGGGATTTTTTGCATTGAAAACTTGAGCTCCAGCTAGGAACTGCTGTCTGATTCCTGCCTCTGAGCTTTTGACAATGCTCGTACCCATGGACAGTTTTGGCAGGACTCACTCCTATTTAATATCATAGCAAAACTTCCCATTGTCTGGGTTCATATTCTTCCCTAAGCCATACATTTGTTTCTTTGTCTTAGCCGTTTTACATGAACTCAGACACAATATTCCATAAACTGCAGTTGATTCCATAAGTCATTCATAAACCAGGGGGCAAATCAAGGATTTGAGTACTTGACTCAGGGTGCAGTTCCAATAGTTTAAATCCTGTTGGACTCAGTGTGATTTCTGTCCCATTTTGGTCTATGCTGTTAAGTGGTTTTTGGTATTTTAACAGTAGGATTATGCCTTCTTCTGTTTTCTAAATGAAAGCTATTACTTTATTTTGCTCCAATTTGGAGGGCAGAAGTTCAGTACAACTGCTTAAACACACAAAGTGAGCAGCAGTCTTAAGAAATCTTTTCTGGACCAAAGCCCAGAAAAACAATCCATTGGAAATCTTGGAAGTTCTTCTCCCCTGACCTTCCAAAAGACAATACCTCTAAAGCAGAGATAGGTGCCTGATGCCTTCCACATATTTTGGACATCTGTCTCTTGCTGAGGGCCATGCTTCTTCTGGGCTGATGGAAATTGAGATCCAAAACATCAGGTTGCCCTGAATCCAGTCCACCTTCCCCCAAAGGCAGAAGAATCATAGAATCAGGCAGAACCATTAACACCATCTAATCTACCTCCCCTGCTTAGTGCAGGAATCCAAATTAAACCCTCTCTAGGTGATGTCTGTCTAACCTCTGCTTAGATAATAATTTATCACCATCATCATCATATATCCAGTAAAGAGGAGCCCATCACTTCACCTGGACTATTGGCTCTGACAAGCTGCTCTTATTGCTAGGAAGTTTTTCCTAACATTCAACCAAAACATTCCTCTGTAAATCATTTTTTTTTATTATTATTGCACTTCTTGCCTTCTAAGATGATGGAGTGCAACCCTTGGCTTCTTCTCTGGGACACTCCTGCAAGTATTTGAAATTTGATTGTAAGGATGAGATGTTCCATAGCTTTCAACGAATAGTTGATATCCCAGAAATAATTATGGTGATGATAAATGATGTTTATTACCTGGGCCTTGTTGCAACTACAGTTCCCAGAATTGTATTGGCAGGTCCCAAGGTTCAGGAAGGCTGTTCTTCATGACTGGTGAAAAGAATATTTTCTTATTTTTCTTTGTGCCACAGGTATATTATAACTAGGTACATACTTCTTTAATATTGTGTGCGTGTACTGTAAAGGGAGGAATGGAATGTGAAAGAAATAATGTGCTTCAGAAAACAAGGTAAGTATGTAATATCTACTAAAGATACCTCTTAAGTATCTTCACTAGGTGTGGTTTCTACTGTCTGCTGAGCATAAGATGTTAAAGTTTCATGTAGCCAGGATCACTGCAAGGACTCTCGGTTTCAGCAGTGATTTGAAACAGAAAATGTAGGCTAGGGTAGTGTTTGAAGTGTGATGGAGCACAACTCACCCTCTCAACCTTTCCAAGGCCCACAGCAGGTCCTCTGGTGACATGTTCTCAATCGAAATCTCAAGAGGCTCATGATCTCATGGGACAATGATCTCATTAAACGGTTGGCCCTTGTTTCAGGGTTTTAAGGGTAGAAATGGCAGCAGGAGGCCACTAGAAGCATTTCCACCTTCATGTTCCAGGATTGTAGCCTCATAATTGCTATTTTTCAAGCAGATTTTGGATCTTGTGGGAGGGATTTGGAAAGTTTAAAGGTGGGGCCGGGAATGGGAGCAGAAGGTCAAGCCTCCTTCACTGTAGGAAAGAACAGAAACGTGCTGCTGAAATACGGCCATTTTGCCACTGATGTTGGCGGTACAGTCTTGGGGTGCTAGGAAGTTAGCCTTAGACAAGGTGAAGAGCAGCAAAAAGTATCACAAACCAAGGCTCCGCTGTGATTGCTCCCCTTCCCTTTGTTTCTGTAAGATTTGGAAGAACTCTCCGTTGATTTGAATGGGAAAAGAGTTTTTCTCCTCTCTCCTCCTCCTACCTCTCTCTCAATAGACAATTTGTAAAGCTAATTTTTTATGCCTTCACAAGATTGTCTATATAGATATCCAGCCTTCCACCTTGATCCATAAGTATGTACTCAAATAATAAGTGGAAGTTATTGTTGCAAATAAAGAACTCAGATTAATTTCTGTCAGGATGTTCTCTAACTGGCAAGGGCTGTATTTAATGGTAACTCACAAAAATGTATGCCTGGTGTGTGCGTGTGTGCTTTTTTCACTAGGCAGTGGGAAGGACATGTGGATGACAAAATAGATTTTAATTGTGGTAGGTAAAGTTATCGTACACGAGATTCACTCCATGAAATCTTTCTGTGTGAAACACAATGGGGATGTGACCTGATCTGGAGATTGGATAATGTAATCATGTAATTTATGAAGAAAAATGTAAACAGGGTTGGGAACAGGGAGACAACCTAGAATTAAGACTGCTATTGAAAATTAGTATGGATGGTCTGGTGTCTGCTGAAGTCCATTGCTTGGCAGAAGAGCTGCTGCTGAACATGGCTGGAATAATGATCTATTTCCCAATACTACAGTGCTATTTGTTAGTAGAACAGCCGTCCCTAACCTGGAACCCTCTAGATGTCTTGGGACTGCAATTCCCAGAATTCCCAATCAGCACAGGGATTCTGAGAGGTGCAGATTGGGCTATCATAAACAAGGGAAATTAAAGACAAAGAGATGAGGAGAAAAGTAACTAAACCTAGTTCGTAGCAACACCATTCACTACACCTGTCAATACTCTTCTATCCTTGCAAGCCATCCCTACTTCTACAACATCTGTATAGTATTTCATACATGGCCTTTTGTTCTTTAAATGTCTCATGTCTCTCTTTTTTTGAAGTTCTCATCAATTCCTTCCAACCACAATTTTCTCTGACTTCCCTTTCTTCTCAGCCCATTCATTCTTCCTTCCCCTATTTATTTTGCATTTAATCCTCATTTGTTCTATATGCATTTTGCATAATGTTGCTTATTCCCCCAAAGGAAAAGCATGATTAGTAGATATGTACTCTCAACACATTTGGGAAGCATCAGGTTGGAGATGTTGCAATAGAGGAGGTATAGTGCTGTCCCACTGTCAACCAATGCTCCTTTGGAAAATTGAGGATGTTTCAAAAGACTTCTGTGAATGATTTATAGGTAGGTAGAGCATGGGAGAAGGCAAAAAGTACCATTTTAACCCCTTTCCCAACCTGGCACCTTCTTGTTTTCCATGCTGTTTTGGAATTCTAACCATTTACACTTCAGCTCATGTAGGGGGATGAGGTGGTGTACCCTTAGCTTATGATTACCAATTTAGGGAACTCTGATCTATCTCAGAACCCTGATCTATCTCAGAAATTTTATCCGTAGGGAAGGTCTTATGGCAAAGATAGTTACAGTTCAAAGGCAAACTGTTAGAATTCCTTATGTCGGTGTTGGCCAACAGGCTTGTCTAACACCCTGTATTAACTCTTTTCTCTTCTTTTTATTCTCCAAGATTGTACCAGAAGCTGTTTGTAACCCACTCTAGTTAACTGCACTCCTGAGACCAAACTTTGATCTAATTGCATCCTTTTCTCATTGTCTCATGCAAGTCAAGAGCAGCAAGGCTCTTCTTGGTTATGCACACATTTTATTGAAATAAATGTTGGCAGGGCATCTAATAGTGGCAATAAGCCATTTAGCAGTACAGACTGGAATCCACATAAAAGTCTCCAGAAGCTAATACAACTTAGGAGTGTCAAGGATAAATATTCGATTGTAAAGCATCCAGAGTTGTATTAACAAAAAGACATAGTTATATAAAATATAGAAGGGAGGGGGGATGGAACCTTACGTAGTTTGTAAGCTTTCTGTGCCTATATTGCTGGATTTTGTTAAGTTTTGAATGAGTCAGATTTAAGGGGAAAAACCCTTGAGATACTGGAAAGACTAACTTCAAAGTTTACTGACTGTCAGTGTTGAGGATATATTGTGAAAGAGCAACCTACAAATTCTGTATCAAAGCTTATCCAGGTTGCTGACTCTACATTTTTTGGAATAGAATTTTGAATGTTCATAGATAGATAGTGTGGCCATTCTTGGTTTGGCAAGATAAAATCCAACAGATTGGGGAAAAGGCTATGGGAGTTTCCAGAAGTGAGCATCAGAATATCAGTGCTATGAACTCTGGTTTTGTATTTGTTCTTTTTAAAGCTGTCATTCAGAGAACAAGTGGTAAATGTTGCTGTCAGAATAAAGGAACTCCCTACTTAGATTCTAAAATGACAAAGTTAAGTAGAGACAAAGGTAGCTGGTTCTAATAAAGAAGACTATTTTGTGCTTCTGTGACTGTGTATATGTCTCTGTGTGTCTTGGCCATACATTCATAGAAGGTGTTTTCCAAGGTGGATCTCTGCCATGGATATCAACGAAGAGCTCAATCTAAGAAGAGACTGAGGCAGAATTATTAAAGAGGAAGTACACTGTAGGATTCTGTGAAGCACCTAGTTCAGAAGAGATCAGAAAATAAAGTTACTTGAGCCATCTCAGATGTACCATTTGCCTTTACTGCTGTTCTTCACAGCCAAAGTATGCTCATAATATTATCCTGACTTTCCTTGTTTAAAATATAGCATTAGCCTGAGGATTACAGACCCACACCTGAAGCAGAATTGATAATCGTTGCTTTTTAAAATTAGTTAATTAATTGTTTGGTTAGATCCATATAAATATCTGTATGGCTCCACAGCTATGCTGAAGGAAATGCAACTTGTACTTCAGTCAACCAAAGAGGCTGTTCATTGTTAGAAGAAAAGGCTGTCTTTGTTAATTCTAAGTTGCAATAACACAACAGAATGTATAGTCTTTACCCTGTTGGTAATGATTCAACCTCACTGATTAAATTGGTGCTAACTAATCACAGTACTTTGGCTGATTAATCTAGCGGGCCTAATGTTTCCTTTCATAGAGAAATATAGCAGGAAATCGTGTAAGTGATAAAGAGAGAAAGTTACATCAATAAATCTGATGCCATTTAAGGAAGAAGTAGAAGTAAGGGCTACTGGGAGGTGGTAGCGATTTTATATATTTAGTGATTGATTTTTTTTAAAAAAAATATTTTTTTCTGTTTCAAAATTAAGAGCAACAAATTAAAAGCAAGAAACACCTAAATATTTAAGTAGAATTTTAGAAGAAAAACAACTGCTACACATAAATTAATAACAACAACAACAATAATAATTTAAATGTATTGGCCACCCAACTCCAGTAATATTAGTAACTATTACTTAATTATCACTATGAATAATTACAGCAATAATAAATAAAAAGTGGCCAAACCAGTAGAATAGTAGATCCCAAAAATTATACCCTGAGGACAACAGAAGCTATAAAACAAACAGAATTATTCCCAACTTAGCATCTGTTCTACTCCCTAAGGTTTTGGCATCTCCAAATTGGTTGGAAAATCTCCAGTCTGAAATCTACAATACTGGTCTACTTGGATTAAATATGTCACTCTATTGAAGATACCTTCTGATACTTCTAGGTATATCTAGCAGAACTTTGCATCAAAGAATTGGAATAGATTAGGACTCATGTTATGCAAAGTTGCTTCAAGGTGAGATAATCCAAGGAGCTTCTGCAAAGAAACTTGACTCTTGTGATATCTTTGGAGATTTGTCCATTCTCTTGATCCTATGATCAACCCAGTTGCCCTTTATAAGAATGGAAGAAATCTAATTATGACTGGTGCACTGCTCTAAAATCTAGATATTTTCCAGAGGGGAAATATCCCGGCTTTTCCTATTGGCCCTCTTCTGTCCTGTTCATCTAGGAATATCCCAACACTTTTACCTCACATTGCTTTCATTTACGCTGTTTAAACATGTTTGTTTGTTTCTTTTTATTTCCACAGATAAGTATTCCCAAATCCCAAATCAGTTTACATGAAGTGATAATATAGAATAACTTTGGTTGTTTTTTTTTTAAAAAAATATTTATTTTAATATATATGTGAAAGCACAACCAAGAAAAAGAGCAAAAAGGGATTTGCAAGCCATATAAAACTTAATAAAAACATTCAAAGAAAGAAAAATAGAATAGCTTTAGGGCTGCATCTATTCCTTCACCATATAACATTGTTCTGTCATTCGCTTTCTCTCTGTTCCCAACCTTGTTTTTCTTAGGCCATTTACTACTGGTAATTGTCATACTAATGTAGTTGCTGGTGTATCAGATCAAAAAGATCTGAATTCAACCCCACCTATTCCCCAGTTATGCAGTTGATCAGCCTATTTCACCTAGTAGGATCATTGTGGAGGTAAAATTGGATTGAAGAACCCAACCCACTGTGCTGAAATTCTTGGAGGAAAGGTGTGAATAAATCCAGACAACGATTAAATCAATAAACATTTGGATGTCCCATTGTTCGACTATGAAGCTTTACCTGGAACTATCAGATCTAGTTACAAAAAATCAGATGGCCATTAGATGGCAGAAAAAGATGGTGTTTTCTGTATCCCCTTGCTGTCATTTAGTGGTTCATTCAAGTCTGATATTCCTACCTTACTCTTATTCCCGTAAGACTGCAGGTCCTTGACCAACAGAGGTCAGAAACAAAGGTACAGGTTATATGAAACAGATAAGTTTTAAATCAGCTTCCAAGTAAAGACAGAATTTTTAAAATAGTTCTTCCAGTTATTTTTCTGCTTCTTTTATTTATGTTGCTTTGTGGCCTCTTTGGGTTTTTGCTGACTCTTATGTAGAGATCTCCACCTCATATAACCTCATCTTCTTACAGTCTTGTATCTTCCCACATCCTTCTAAATAAAATGAGAGCTGAAATATGCATGCATCAGCATTCTTAGCCCAAATGAATATATTTGAAGAAGCTGTGTGTTTAACATGCAAACAATAATAATTCCACTTCTGTCCTTTAGTTGTGAACTGGAGTCTTGTATGCCTTTGTAAACAACATCACATTAAAAAAAGTCTTCTGGGTGAAATGTTCAGAAAAGGAGAAAAGCCTACCAGGATATAAATGGTGCCAGAGTTGAAACTTATGTTTTTGCCCCAAAGCGAAGAATTGTGCTGCAGTGTTTACAAACTGCTCGCCCTCAAATGTTGAACTGTTAAAAGTGGCCCAGACTTTAACGATTCTTGAAAAAACACTGAAAATGGAGTTCTCTTTTGGAGGGATGGATCTAGCTGTCAGAACTCTGGCCCATTGGTTCTTAAATTGTAGACCTGTGTTTCTCAACCTTGGCAACTTCAAGGTGTGTGGACCTCACCATTCAGTTTTCTTGGCAAGATTTCAGAAGTGGTTTGCCATTGCCTCCTTCCTAGGGCTAAGAGGGAGTGACTGGCCCAAGGTCACCCAGCTGGCTTCATGCCTAAGGCAGGACTAGAACTCACAGTCTCCCTACTTCTAGCCTGGTGCCTTAACCACTGCACCAAACTAGCTACCATACAGGCTGTATATGCCATCTATACCATACATATAGAAAAGTCAGGATACTTCTGAAGGCCAATTCCCATTTCATTTCATTTCGTTCATATGTTCTACATTATATACCCTTACATTGTATGTTGCTTTGTTACTAAGTGATGGTTACCCCAAAATGCAGGTAACCACAGGATGGCAGCAAAGGGATGCAGACGCCTTAACTCTCAGATGCCAACTAGTGGTCATCTGGAACGTTACTAGCCAGTTAGGGCAGGGGCATCTACTATTGCTCACCACACTCTCTCTTACTGGAGGAGCCCAGGATAGAGCTAAGTCCTAATCCTGCTAAGAGTTTCATAAACTGCCCCCACTTCCCAATCCTCCTAATCCTGGCGCCAGTTCCCTTCTTAAGCAGCAACAGCTCTATTTCTCCATAGTCTTCAGCATCTGGTTAGATAAAAATATGGAGGGCGGGGGTGGGACAGCCCTATGCTAAATGAGCTATTATATTCCTGAACGGTGGGAGGGTTGATGTACAGGGGGAGAGCTAACAAAAAGAAGTTTGCTGCTTGCTGTCAACTCTAGCCTGGGGAAGGGGGGGGGGTTGTTACAGCCAGCACTTCAGCACTAGTTTGTTTTCCTCTGAAAGCAACCAGGAGCCTGGGGGTTGCCGGTGAGCAGATGCTGCTGTCCTATTCCTCCTTTGTTTCTGGGTCTCAGTGCTGGAGGGGGCTGAGTGGATATCCTCTCCTCCCTTTTTCATTTCCCTTCAGGTCCTACAGCCACAGAGAAGAATTGCCAGTGCAGTTTCAGGAAAACAGCAGCTATGGGGAATAACATGGTGTGCGGTGGGCTGCCCATTTGCCACTGATTCCAGCAAGGGGGGAGAGAATTCTTCCTTTCCTTTTCTAGCTGATTCCAAGTGGAATTAACAGCAGAGTGGAATTCCTGTTCATGTTGAAAGGGTACAGCTAGCAGAAGGGCGGATAGCGAGCTGTGTCCAGGTTTGAATAAAAAGGCCCACGTTTTGTTTTCTGTTTTGCTAGGAATCAGTGCTTGGGTCTGAAGAGTTGGGCAGTTGCTTTCTGGTGAAGATTGGGTGGTGGAAATGTCAATCAGATCGTGGCAATGCAGGGCCCCTCCTCCAAATTTATATTCCAGGTGGAGGAGGGGTCTCACATTGCCATGCTTTGATTGGCGGTTCACACACTCTCCTCCCATCCTCCGGTTTCCAGTGTCACTGAAGCACCGACTGTGCACATACAAAGGGACATCAGCTCTCTTTGCCTCTTCCTGCACACACCATTTAACCACAACGGGAAGGGTGAGGCGAACAGTACTTCTCCAGCCTGGTTCCCAGTAGGTATGGTGAGACTGGAATTCCCAGAATTCCCAACCAACACAAACTGGGAATCCTGGAACTGGAAATTCTAGAACTTCACAAAGAGGCTGTGAAGACCCAAATTGTGTGTCTTTTGCCGAATGACATTATGACCCACATGATGCCACCTTGATTTCTATTGTACAATCATGGCAGGGCAGTCATCCTGTCTAATACCAGGAACAACGTAGTTTAGAAGTAGCAAGCACTTACTTCTTCAGTGTTGTTAAAATTGTTTCTCCAGATGAATCAAAGCGCTCCTGATGCATGTTTACTTAAAGGTCTGTCCCAATGAGATCAGTACAGTTGTCATCCTAAACCCTGCCCTTCGGAATACCCTTCCCCCTGAGATCTGGTGGGCCCGCCTCCTTCTGGCCAGGCCCGCAACTAGGGTCTCTGTCACCCAGGGCAAACATGGATTCTGTGCCCATTTTGGCGCCCCCCCAGTGCTCATTTTGGCACCCCCCCCAGCACAGCACCGGGGGCACATGCCCCGCTTCCCCCCCCCCAGTTGCGGCCCTGCTCCCGGCTTTCCACAAAGCTGTAAAGACCTGGTTTTTCCCACAAACCTTGGCTTAGTTTCCCACAAACCCTAGTAGTGGGAAGTGTAAGGCTTCAAGCTCTGCAGTTTGCTTGGCTATGTGGCGACGTGTTGTGTTTGGGGCACCAGGAAGGGTTTGTTCACCTGTGTTTGTTTTTGTTTTTTGGTGGTGGTTTGTATGCTTTTTACCGTTTTTATTGTTTTGTGCTTGTGAGCCACCCTGGGCTATACAAATCTTTAAAATAAATAAATAAACAATGAGCCACTTTAGTAAGCATGGTCCTGCTTATTAAAAACATTCTTTTTGAAGGAAACCTTCTCAGGAATACTCTAAGTGAATTTGCCAAGGAGAAAAAGAGGAACATGTTGCTGTAAAAATGGAATAAAATCCCAATTTTGCAAGAGGCATTTTAGTTGCATCTCTGGACTGTGGGCTATTTTTCTTTAAAAGGGCAAAATTCCAGCCCTTGCTTGGGAGACTTCCCACTTACTGCTGAGTGCAATAACTGCTGCGGTTGTGTTGTTAACCAATCATATCATATTCTTTTTACGCCATACTGGTAAGCAAATGGCTGCTTGCTGTTTGTAACAAAACACCTCTAAGCGCACCAAGCCATAGAAAATTTCCCCTCCTTTTTAAATCCTCTGACACATAAGCAATTCTTTTCAACCTTGGGGGTAAACAATAAGCCACAAACACGTTACTAGTCCTTAGTGGTTTCCTAGCAATTATATATTTATTTTAGCCTTTTCTGCAAGAGTTTAGAATGGGTCTGCAGACCCCTGCCCCTGAGCATCGCAACAACCCAATGAGGTGTATGAGTTCAAAAGACAGCAGTTTGTTCAGAGCTTTATGTTTAATGGGGGATGTGAATCAGGTCTTCCGAGTCTTGTCTGAAACTGTAATTCTTACACCATATACTCTTTGAATTGTGGGGATAAGATCAAGGGGGGACCCCATAGGAACTATGCAGAATTCTCAGGGTGGAGAAATGGACAGGTATGTATATGACATATCTTGCTCTGGGATTATTTTTTAGAATGAAAAGCCAGATAGAATTAGAATAGAATAAAATAAATAAATGAGTAAGCCAGGCTCATAAATAACAACACACCTCTTTTCTTTTAACTTATCCTACAGAAAGCCTTTTACTTGTAGAATATTTTGGCACCTATTCTCTTGAAGGCTTCTAGGCCCAATTCACTCTGCTGGTTATTACCTATAAAGTTCTATATCACTGTTTTTCAACCTTGGCAACTTGAAGATGTGTGGACTTCAACTCCCAGAATTCCCTAGACAGTGCTGGCTGCGGAATTCTGGGAGTTGAAGTCCACACATCTTCAAGTTGCCAAGGTTGAGATACACTGCGCTAGTGCCTGAAAATACGCTGAACCTGCACCTGAATAGTCCTCCTCATTGTCCATGGTGTAATTACTTTTTTTTAAATCATCGAACGCATTGGAAATTTGTTGATGGATCATTCTTTCTCTTTGACTGACAGATTGATGAACTCCCCGAGGGAGCTGTGAAGCCTCCAGCAAATAAATATCCAATCTTCTTTTTTGGGACTCATGAAACGTAAGTGAACAAGTTCCATAGACCTTTTGGGGGCCTCTGACCTTGAAGTATCTACTTTATATGAGGATGCGCAAAACATTTTGAATATGTTTTGCACATCCTAATAAGTCTTCCAAGTTAAAAAACGGATCTTCTGGTCTTACTGGAAAAGTTCCAATCATCCCAGAAGGCGTCCAAGCTTCCAACGGGGCAGTTTTGATCTCAGAATCCTTCCAGTCTACTCGGAAAACCATCAGAACTTGCAACAGCTGTTTTGAACGCAAATGAGCTTGAAACATTTCAAATTCAAAAATATTTTGCAGATCTGCAGGTTTATGAAGGCTTCTTCTTTGCTGCAATCTCAGACTTGGATTGCAGCTGCAGCAAGAATTTTTAATGCTCTTTACAAAGTGTTTGGGGGGGTATGATTATTAGCTGCCTAATTGCGCCCTTGAATAATCTTTTCTTAATTGTCACCAGGTCACTTCTCTTCCAAAAAGGGGGAGGTTTTAATTACCTGATTCCTGCAATTACAGTATTTTCCACTTTTCATTTTTTTTATGGTAACCTATGAAAAGCAAAAATAATGCAAGGAAACCCATAATTATAGCCCTTCCGCTCCCCTCCCCATCTGAAAGGACAGAGAGCAATTAAGCAGTTCTGCATTAATTCAGCAAGTAGGACCTTCAGATCCAGGAAATTTAACTCAGGATGGGGTTGGGATGGGATGTTGAATGAGACGTTAAATAAACAGTGTAGAAAGAACTTGGTCACTTCCCTTACATAAGGAAAAAGCATGCATTTTACAGCCACCTGATTGCATCTGATGGAGTGA
This sequence comes from Candoia aspera, assembly GCF_035149785.1. Lineage (NCBI taxonomy): Eukaryota > Metazoa > Chordata > Lepidosauria > Squamata > Candoiidae > Candoia > Candoia aspera. Next base: position 10,921,926 of record NC_086165.1, on the reverse strand, counting down.
GCTGAAGGTCATGAAAGCATATGCCTTTTAGTAAGATTGGTTAGTCAGAAAAGATGCTACCAGACTCCTGATTTTTGCCACCACAGACGAACACAACTCTCCTCCTGTAAGGAACAGCAATACAAAAGTCGAGTGAGAAAGCAGCCCTTGCATAGCCTGTCATAAAAATAACTTGCTGATAAAGGAAAAGGTCAAAGACGGGACAGTCCTTTAGCACTGCATCAACCACAGTTCTGCTGTATGGAACATTGATGGCTTTGCTTTCATTCTCTGCCTGCCCACTGCTTTCTTGGCAGCAGTTTAGGAGACACTTCCATATAGGACTTGATTGGCGAGAGCGGACTGGGTCTTATGAGTCACCAGATAAACAGAGCTCACCAATCACAATACCGTCAGGACTGAATACAGGTAGTCCTCACTTAACGACCACAGTTGAGACTGGGATTTCAGTTGCTAAGTCATTAAGGGAATCTGACCTGATTTTACAACCTTTTTGTGGTGGTCATTAAGTGAATCACCACAGTTGTTAAGCGAATCACTTGGTTCTGCATTGATTTTGCTTGTCAGAAGCCGGCAGGGAAGGTTGAAAATGGTGATCACGTGACCACAGGAAGCTGCGGCAGTCATAAATGCAAACTGGTTGCCAAGCGCCCAAATCGTGATCACATGACCACGGGGACGTTGCGACAGTCATAACTGTGAGCATTGCTTGTCAGTCAGTTTTTTCAGCACTGTCGTAAATCTGAACCTTCACTGAACAAATGGTCATTAAGTGAGGATGACCTGTATTGTAATTTTGATTGAGCTACTGCAGCCTTCCTCAGCCTGGGCAGACTCTAGATGTGAGCCTTCCCAGAATTCTCAGCAATCGCTGCAGAAGCTGGGGGATTCAGGGCGTTGAAGTCCTCACATCTGGAAGTTGCCTAGGTTGATCCTGAAGGTGGGATATTTCTCAGCTGCTGGTTCTGAAGAAGCAAAATTCTAATGTCTGCTATAACTATAAAGAAATGCTCACAGGCCATGGTGAATAAACCAGGGTTCCATAAAAACCTATCATTGCAATGAAACTTGTGCCTTTGCAGCCTGTATGTTCCGTCTTTGATCTTCAGCTGAACAGATTCAGCAGAATGTATTATCCCAAACAACCCACAAGATGCCAAGAATAAGTTCTGGTGAATGATCCTGAGCTGGAGAGGGAGCAACACTAAACAGGAGTGCAGAACTTGGGGCTCTCCAGATGTTGCTTCCCTGCAGCTCCCCCTGTCTCTAACTTCATGTGGGATGAAACAACCAACATAAGTCAACACGCATCTCCTTCAGGGTAAGCCAGACCCTGGTTTCTTTTTGATGAGGAGAAACCAGCTGGATTGCATGCCAGAGGATTGATTTAACCAGTGTTGGAGAAAATCTACAACACTTAGACAAATATTCTTGATTGAAGATGGGGATCACTTCCCCCTTTTCTATCTTCCAAAAATGTATAAGGAAGAGAGTGCCTCTGAATATGTATAGACGGTGTTCTCACTGTTGAATGACCACAGGATAAGGGCAGAGTGTCCAGGAAATTTGCAGTGCCTTCCTAGCCAAGATTATGATGGGAACACAATGCTATGGGATGGACCAACATGTTGCAGTAAGTTGGCAAGTGCCTTCTGTGTCCTCACCACAGGAGGGCAGCTCCTCCTAAACTTTTAACCATAAGAGAACGGCAAGTTGTTTACAGGAAAAGAAACCATGAGTAACACACATAACCTTTATGTTTAGGAAATGCATTTCTCTCTGTTAGGTTGATGAGAGCACAGTTTGTCTGCAAGCAGTCGGAGCATATGGTCTGCATTTTTAGCACTCCCGGGTAACAACTAAGATCTCAGTCATTCAGTAACATAGGCTGGTGGCAACAGAGAAATGAGCTAACAACAAGGAAGATTGTGCCAAATGATACTATAGGAGCAAATGTACAAATTATGTAGTAACCCAAGATGTGGGATCAATTCATGTCCCCATGACATGATTTGTGAAACTCTGGGATAAAGTAATGAATATGTCCTACCGAAAACATCTTGCAATTCAACAGCATTTACAATAGCAAGTGCTAGACCAAGTCATTCACCATCCTGTGTTAATGGGGTGACATGGGTAACTCAACTTCAGGGCCAGATTTGATTGTTTTATTTATACCAGCAGTTAGCAATTATGTACATGGATTTTTTAAAAAAATAACTTGTAAGCAGGGAGACCCCAGGGCTAATTGAGATGCTGCTGGAGGGAACATGGGCTGTCTTTCAGACCTAGCCTAGTTTGTAGGGCCACATTGGTTATGTAGATAAGCTTTATGCTCAATGAAGATTGTTGCCACTGACAAATTGGGATCACAGAAGAGGAGAACGTTGGCTAATCTCAACTCTGCTGGTTGATTAAATGGTAGATCACCAGGGAATCCCAGGTCTGTAATCGTGGAAGAAAGCAGTGGCAAACCATTTTAATATTATTTCCAAAAAACCCTACAAGAATGTGCTCATGTAGTCACCAAGAATCAAACTCAGCTTGTGTCAGCCTTCCCAGGTAGACCAGGCAGGAAACAACCAGATGAACTAATTCTACTTTATTGTAAGGCTACATTAACAGAATCTTGCAAGTCTGAAAGTACAAATCTCCTGCTGTTTCCTTTACAGCCTAAGAAGCTAGGGAGGGTCCCTTCTGAGTCTTTTTCTCAGCCCACTATCCAGCTGCGGGCTATGCCCTCTTTTATCTGATCATTCTCTAGGCAGAATCTCTTTGCCCTGTTTCTCAAGGTCTTTCTCACATACCATTATGGCTTATGAGAGTCTTTATCTTTCCGTCCCACTAGCATTCTAATATAGTTAGGTTTCCTTTGGTCTTCTCCACTGTGGTGCCCTTGTATTTGCTGAGACTATAAATCCCCCAGAATTTCCCAGTCAACATGGCCATGCTGGCTGGGGGTCACAGAATACATCTGGAGTATGCGAAGTGGGGGAAAGCTGGTTTACTGTGGTTTTTGACCAGGAAAAAAAAAACCACAACTAGTGGCGGATGTTGTATTTTTCCTCTGAAGGCCACCAAGGGGCTCATCTTTCAAAGTTCTAACCATGGATTAAATTATGAGGTGGAGTTCACACAGCAGGGTTTGATGTAGTATCTGAACTGAGCCACTGCCAGAGTCTATCCAACTGAAGGGGATTTAACTGTCATTTTTCTCCAGCTAATGACACATTTCTATAACTCATATGGATTATCATTCACTCTGTTGTTTGACCATTTCCTTTGTTCAAATACAGTGCATTTTTGGGGCCTAAAGACCTCTTCCCTTACAAAGAGTATAAAGACAAGTTTGGAAAATCAAACAAACGAAAAGGGTTTAATGAAGGCCTGTGGGAAATAGAAAACAACCCCGGTGTCAAGTTTACTGGATACCAGGTAAAACGGGCTTCCTTTCCTTTGTTTTCCTTCACCCCCACCCCTTCCTTTTGTCAATGTGTGATAGTGAGGACAGAAGGCAAACCTGTGTGGTCAGACCTTTTGTTTTTGACCCCTTCTCTTGTCAAATTTTGCCTAAGCAGTGTGGCTAAAAAGGCACAAAGATGACTAAGTAGGAATTTCTACAACTGGGGAAGGGATCTTACCGGCATGATGGTATTTGCCATCAAGTCTATGTAAGAATCATACTTGAGTTATGATATAAGTGAAAGCATGCACCTTATTCAGTTTGCATCATTGACATAAATGGCAGAATTTAGCTTTCGGTGTGGAATGTGGTTTCTTATGAAAGTGCATATAATAAATGTGCTTCGGCTAGGTCGAAGGCTAGTTGCATTCTCCTGGACAGAACGGTTGGATCGTCAACAGCTTCCCATCATTTCCTTGCTCTGAAGTGTGCTGTATTGGCAAACAAACCTGGATGAGGTCTAATTACTGGCTTTATTCACAAGGCAATTCAGCAACAGAGCTCATCAGAAACTGAAGGCGAAGGAGGGAACACGGCAGATGCCAGCAGTGAGGAGGAAGGTGATCGGGTAGAAGAAGATGGGAAAGGCAAGAGGAAGAATGAAAAAGCGGGCTCAAAACGGAAAAAATCTTACACTTCAAAGGTAATTCGTGAAGTTCTCAATTATTGTCTGGAGCTGTTTTGATCTACAGAAGGTTTCCCAGCTGCCTGTAAGTCAAGGATTGGTTTTCAAGATCTGCTTTCCAGAATTGTTCTGCAACTTGCTTAAAGGTATAACTTTTGTCTGTGACTGTATACATAGTAAAGATAAAGAGAACCCAACTTAACAAAGGTTAAGGTTGGCCACTGCACAGTCCTAACTCATCTTCCAATCCTCACCTTCCTCCCTCTGCAATACACACAATTCTTGGCAGATTCCATTTAAACTTTAGGAAATGGTAAGCGCAATTATGTATGAATATGGTGTGGTTTTTAAAAAGGAACAAACCAGTCTGTAATTCTAAGAGGAGGGAAGCATTTAGGAAGAGAAAGTATGGAACAATTAACAATAAAACTCCTTTTCTATCCCAGGAAACAAACCAATGCATATGTAATTAAACCCAAGAATAGTCATCTTGATACTCCTATCAAAAATTACAATTTTTCATACCAAGCTATATAGCTTGGGAAAGAGTTTGGTTTCTTTTTCATTTTTTTTTCTTGATGGATGCCCCTAGAAATCTTCCAAGCAGTCAAGGAAATCTCCCGGAGACGAAGATGATAAGGATTGCAAAGAGGAAGAAAATAAGAGCAGCTCTGATGCTGGTGAAGCAGGCAACGACACACGAAACACTTCTTCAGACTTGCAGAAAACTAGTGAAGGGGTAAGGCTTAGGAATGCGTCAGAAGTTGTGTGATTTCAAATAGATCCATGAGGGTGATCCCTCTTTCTTTTTCAACCCAGTGCAATTGACTGCAGGCTATAACCCCCAAATCCCCCAGCCAGCCTGACTGTTGGACATATAATTTAAACTATCTAGAAGGAGCGCCCTCAGCACATCTTAGAAACACTGAGATAGGAAAGATAGAAAGGGAATGGCATTCTATGCTAAGTGGCAGAGCAGGGTAGTATCGAGTTCATGACTGTGATTACACGAGAAAGCAAGGTTTTCACGTAGGTTTCTTTAATTAGATTTATTGAAAGGGATTAGGTTTCAGTAGATTTCAGAAACCTCAATTTATTGGATTGTTTTCGCTTTCCGAAGAGTCTCCCAGGCTGAAGGGCTTTTTCAGCCTCTCAACCATGGTCTCTGGGTGACCTGGTGAAGAGGTCATTTTTTTACCCAGTCCAAGCGTCCAGAGTAGTTTCTGAGCATGCCATTGCACATAGCTGCATCGGCTGTTCTTGAAACTGATGGGCACCTTGGACAGTTCCATTTCTCTACCAGTAGCTTCCCACCGCTTCTTAAAAATTGGATTCCAGATATTTCCCTGGTATGTTTGGTGTTCTTGTTAGTTGCTCACCTTAACTAATCTATTTAAACCCTGGCTAGCTATTTTTATGCATCATGGCTCATATTAACTATGGCTTGTTATACCTGGACCTGGAATTCTGGCTTACACTGGGTTTGCTTTGTGCTCTCCCCATCTCTGCTGGGTGCTGTCCGAAGGAATGGGGGAAAGCAACCCAGAAATTGGGTCAGACAAGCTACAGTTACTTTGGCGACCACAAGATGGGTTCTGGCTTGTTCCTAACTTGTTTAACAAGTTAGAGATTGCTTTTGTATGAATACATCCAGTGCTGATGGAACCATTTTGGTCTAAAAAGGTGACTCCTCTTTGTCTTCTTATTTCTCCCTAGACTTAACCAACATATTGACTGCTGCATATTAAGGGAAGACACAAGAAGGTTACATGTTTGGTTGTCTAATATTCTTGGATTTGATTGAAGTCAGCACATCTCTTCATCAGCAGCATATATGTTTGTATGCACATTTAGTCACATTCCTACCCATTCTGTTCTCAGCAGCAACTTTCAATGTCATCCCCCCCCCCACAAGGTCCTTTTCTAAATGTCGTTTTATTTAATTGCACCGAAAGGCTCTTTTCAAGCAGGACCCATACCAACAATGGCCATTTTTAGATACTTTTCTTTTACAGGAAAAGAAGGGCAACCTCTCTAAATTTTAAATTGAATCTTTAAAATTGCCTTTTAGAAAATAAAAGAGAATAAAAATGAAATGCTTAGGAATAAATGCCCTCTCATAAAAAGTCACAAGGATCTCTATTCTGCTTACAGATCGTGACTTTTTAAATTACCCTTTATCCATTTGTTGTTCTGCGTTTGTTTTAAAGGGTTTAAAAACAGAGGTGGCCAACTAGCAGCCTATGAACTCTGGTTTTCTTAAGCAGTTTCCTCTCCGCTGACATCCTGATCTTTTTTAGATAATACAAAAGATTTGCTCATACTTCCATTTTTAGGGAAAAGGGGAAAACACGTATTTTCAGCTTGTAAGAAAAAGATGTTCCCTCCCCCATCTCTCCTTGGATTTTGTATGCGTTATGTAAATGTACATATTTTGTATGTAAAGCAATGCCAGAACTCCACAGCTCTGAAGCCCGAAGTAAAGATTCTATCACATTTATAGACCATTGAATTTACAGCGGCAAAAACATTCCTGCAGCCCACTTTTAACGTCTGTCTGGAAATTAAATTGCTACCCACCCACCAAGAGTAAAGAAGTTGGCCATCTCTGGTTTTAAAGCCTAACAAAACGTACTGGATTTATTATCGCTATTAAAAAAAAAGCCAACAATTGTAAGAAAGTACCTTTCCTTATTAGAACTATCTAGCTAGCTATCCTCTTAATACTTTTCAGGATCATGACGTAACGTAGATTTCTCTAACTTAGTTCCTATATGTGGAGTTAGTGAAAGTCTTTTGTGTTTTCTTTAGATGAATACAAGGAGCTTTTTTTCAGGCACCAATACAAATTTGAGCTTAATGTGTTTTTTGGATGCCTTCCACTTTTAAGCTTAATTGTGATACCGAAAACCCAATGGGAAACAAAGCCAAGACATCCAGTTAAAATATAAGAATAATAGCTATACTGAAAAGCTTAAAAACGAAAAGGGGAAAAAAACCCTGTCATTTTTCTGTTTTTTTCTACTCTCAGAACAAGGTCTAGACTAGGAAGTAAGCATTCCAGAATCCATTATTCTGTGTACATTATTGTTGCTATTGTGAGAATAGAGAATTTTATTTATTTTTTAATGCCAGCTTTTATTGTGAAGACATATGGGTTTAGTCCGGTTTTATCAACCCTTGTTATGCTTGTCCTTGGAACATCTTTCGCGTACTCAAGGTTTGTAGTTGAAAAGTTTACTGTACAAAAAAAAAAAAAAGGAAAAAAAAATCAAAAAACAAAAAAACTATTGTTTTTACAGAATAAATTTATTGGAATGTGTATCGGGAGTAAGGTTTGAGGTTGTAAGCAGCTGAGTTAGCGTCATATTTGGCTTCATACGTGTAATGATGTGAGGTATTCATGTAACTCGAGTATTAAAGCAACGCATTCTGTTAACACTGAGTTGGTTATAATAGAACACCAATGCAGGGGAAAGCTTTGTTGTGTCTCTCCCGTGGCTTTTATCTGTGGCTCTTGGGTTGTATCTGAAGTTTGAGGGACCAGGCCAACCAATGGCTGTCTGCAAAAAAAACCAAACCCACAGACCTTTACATCACAAGATCGTTTATAGGTCTTCTTCATCAGTGCCCACTGGGTGGCACGTAGCCAAGTTTGGCTAATCTCAAAGCTAAGCAGGGTTGGTAGGTAAAGGTAAAGGCTTCCCTTGACATTAAGTCCAGTCGTGTCCGACTCTAGGGGGCGGTGCTCATCTCTGTTTCAAAGCCGAAGAGCCGGCGTTTGTCCGTAGACACTTCCTCCGTGGTCATATGGCCGGCATGACTACACGGAACGGTGTTACCTGCCCACCGAAGCAGTACCTATTAATCTACTCACATTTGCATGTTTTCAAACTGCTAGGTTGGCAGGAGCTGGGACTAGCAATGGGAGCTCACCCCGTCACACGGATTCAAACCGCCGACCTTCCAGTCGGCAAGCTCAGCGGATTAATCCGCAGCACCACTGTTAATGTTTGGAAGAGAGACCTCTAGGAAATAACAAGAGTGGGTAGTAAGGGGGAAAAACACTCCTGGAATAAAGCAATAGCAAATCACTTCCTTATTTTTGTCACAAAATCTATATAGACTTTGCTACTAGTATACAAATGCAGCCAACATTGCCAACTTACTTCTAGTTGGAGTCAAACATGTTCTTTTAAATAGGTGGAAAACAAGTGGTTCTTTCTTCAAAAACTGTGCATGTGCCAAGGATGCCCTAAATCTCTGCCATAAAGCTATTAGGAATTGCAGAAGAATAGAGGGGTGGGAATGCTAATTCAAACATGCAAGCTCAGCTCCAGGCAGATTGTCCTGCACCTGCCCCTTCAGCTGGTGGGTGATGTGGGGGGTACAATGATCAGGGTAAACTTAAGTGGAACTATATAAGCCCAATGACTTATTCAGCAATTCTAGAAGCTGTAGCAGAAAGGGACTTGATCAGTTGAAAAAGAGCACTCTGAAGCCAGGGTAAAAGCAGCATATGAAGTACTGTTGCTATTGAAATTGGTTCTCTGAGCATATGCAATCTGCTAGGATAGAGCTAGTGTCAGAAATGATGCACAAGGAGAACTTGCATGAGCATAGTCCCTCTCTGTTACTTGTTAAACAAACCATCTTTTTCCCAAATTTGTCTTGAAGCCTGGGGAAAAAAAGATACAGCTGCTTTAACGAGCCAACTCACTAAAGCAGCTGCATTTTTAAAACCACACTTAAAGCGGCAGTGTCTGTGCACAGTCACTTGCACCTCTGTAGTGGCCCCTCTTAAGCAGAGCTGTCAGACAAACCCTTAAGAATGTCTTTGCTGCTCCATTCCTAGAGTGTGCTAGGTTGAAACTCAGTAGACTTGTGACTCAATATTGTATGAACCAAGGTGATTGGATTCAATCAATAAACATAGGTTTAAGAAACTGTAGGTTAGCATTCTGTGCAGACATAGTCTTCCTGTAGTTCTCAGTAATAACAAAACAGTATATTCACTGTTGGCATGATGTGGCAAAATGTCTGGGATGGCTGTGTTGGTCTTTGGTAATCATTTCCCAACCAAGATCGAAAGGTCCTACTTCCCTGTTTTGCTTTTAATACCCCCCATCCAGGGATTTAAAAAGAAAAATCCAGTGGCACAGTTGAGATTGACCCCACCTCAGACAGGGTTGGGGAAATGTGTCCACCACCCATTCTGGCAACCTTTTTATTCACCTGTGTAGTTGCAAACTGAAATAAGTACAGAATGGGATTAGAGAGACAATTGGGGGGTGTTAATTAACAAGCGTTTGGACAACAGTGGGAAAGTTAATTGCCTGGAGGAGTGAGGTGGGAGAGCTGCCTTCTTGAATTTTTTTAAAGATCACCCCCCCCACACCCCCAAACACTCTTGGAGTAAGTCCCAAACAAAATTGATTCTATTTGGAGAAAGAGGGATCCCCCTCCTTCCCATGAAACTTTGAAGCAAGCTCTTGAGAAGTGCTATGAAAGACAGAAGTCTTTTATTTTCAGTAGTGCTATTTTGCTCCAACTTGGGAGCCATTCTTTGCAACACCCCACCCAGAGTTTTGAAGTGGGCAATTCATCTTCCTAGTCCACCTTCTCTTCCAGCTTGGCTTTCATGAAGAACTCGGGGTTGCAGACGCAGCGATATGCAAACAGCTGGGGGAGGACTCCATGTATCACATTAAGAATGAGAAACCACATCTTCCCTTCATCGGGGACTCTGTAGATGTAGGGTGTTCTAGCATGTATGGAAGCACCAATGTGTGAGAATTGAGCCTGGAAAACAGAAGGAACAAATTTGAGTTGTCACTTCTGTAGGAAGTGCTCACCTTCCCCATAACCACTGGATACATTTACATATTTCCTTCAACCAGAGATCCACAACCCATGGCTCCTGAAAATCCCAGAGCCCCCCCCCAAGTGCCACCTAATGGCCTTTTTAATGAGACAAAAAGGGGCGAGGTATATCTGAGAAACTGTTTCCTTTACTTCATATTATTTAATTCAGTTGAAGCGTAAGTTACATTTAGCTTAACCCCCACCCACTTCTTTGTTCTGGACCCATGCACTTTGGGGGACCGGGGCGTGTGGCGACCCTCCAGCATACCCCTCCCAAATTTAAATGGCAGTCCCTAGTCCCAAAATAATTACACATACTGCCTCCAAGCCACGATCCCCTCCAGCTGTGGCTTCGTCAACCAGTTAACCCTGATCAAGCAAACCATTAAGTGTGAATCAAAACTGATTGGGGTTAACCACCAGCCTAAGAATGAGTCAACCCATACTATGGCTAGTTCAACATGTACCCCATTTTCCATTAACCTTGTTATTTTAAGCACAGCCTCAATCAAGGTTAGTACATAATGGAGTGTCCTATTATTCTCTGAGAACCAGAATGTTTTGGAAAGGATCCATGCCTCTGTATCAGTTCTTGGCATATAATCAGGACACCCACTACAGCTTTCCTGCTTTGAACCTTGACACAATGGTATGTAGCGTTTCCCGAGTACTCGACCTGATCTGCTGCTCGATAAAAGTTAAGGTGAAAAATAGAGTAATTTGCTGTTTCCTTTGCTCAGGGCAAGGCTTTAGTTTAGGAGTTATTTTGTTCTCTTGTCCTTAGAGAAGGTGCAGCTGACTGGGCTTTCTGAAGCACAGTAAATTTACGTCTAAGGTTATGCACAAAAGAGGTTGTCTGCCAAGCCAAAGAATATTTTTAGCATAAACAAACATGTAAAGATAGAAGCAACTGGGACTGCTTGGGATTGTGTCTTGTCCTTTGTCTCCCATCTGTTATCCTCTATTTCAAGCAATGGTTCATTTGTAGGTTAGCAACGTTGTGCCCAAATTCATGATCCCAGACGGTGGTCGGCAGAGGAAGGGCTGATCCGATCATGCTCCAGAGAACTTATGGGAAAGGTGGGCCAGTGCGGATCAGTGAGAAGGCCCAAACATTGCTCTGTATCACGTGATGAGAGGACGATGGCAGGGTGTGGGAAAGTATTCTGAAATCTTTGTGTTACAAGAAAGGTATGTCTCGTTGTTTAAGCTAAGTGGCCGTGGTGATCCGAAGGCATCCTGCTATTAGAAAACGACAGCACAGGATCTTCTTGGTGGTGGCCCCATAATTGTAGAATTCCTCTCCAAGAAAATTTGCCGGCTCTCCTGTTTCTCTAATTGAGGCAGACGTTGAAACTGCTTGGTAAGGTAGTTTATTTTTTATTTCCTTCTTTTTTTAACTGTGTCTTATAAAAAATATTGTTGATATAGTCGGGTTTGAATTCTAGGCTTTTTTTCCTGCCATAAACCACCTTGGATTTTTTTTTTTTTTTAAATTTGGTGAGATAAAGAAGTAAATAAACAAATAACTCCTTTTTGGAGGAAGAATCACCTGTAAGAACCCCACCCGGATAAGTATAGAGGATCAGAGCCCTAGATGGTAAAGAATGCAAGCCCAGAAAACTACCTGGTGAGGCTATTTATGTAGCAGTAGGAGTTCTCCTTGTGAGTAGCACACTTAGGAATCCTGTGGATTAATCGCATCTGGGCTGAAGGTGTGGCTGATGGAAGAGTATCCTGAAATTGTTCCTGGTATGTTCTTCTGGCTGTTTCTTAGGTGGGGTTTTGCAGATGGTCCTTCTACCACTGCTGAATTCAGAACCTTGAACTCAGTGGGGCAGAGAAGCTAGCTAGTTCCATTGCTGATCCGGCTACCTGCTTTCTTTAATCTTGCTCTGTCTTTAGCTTCCATAACAAGCCCTTCATCCGTGCTGAATAGATACTGGGTGGGGCTTTGTACGAAGCAGGATAATATCTCCAGTGGCAACAGTGTTTGGCCTGTGTAGTAACAGCATTCAGATTTCCCCATGTGCAAACAGCAGCAAAAGAATTTGAATAGGTAGCTTTATCCCTTCTGAACAGTGATTGAACAATGCATTTGTTATACTAAGCTAGGAGGACCGTGTTCATACAGCATGCTAACTCAACCATCTTTATTTGATTAACACAGTTGCCTGAGTTCATGCAACCCATTTTAATCAGGAATGAAGCACACTGGCTGGGTTTGAGCAAGTCTGTGAGCCCCAAAATAGCTAACCACATCATTTTAGGTTAGTAGGTTGATCAAGGCCAGCCTCGGTGGTTAACTTAGTTTTGGCTTAAGCACAATGTGCGAAGCCAGCCATTGCAGTTGGCAAGCCATGCTTAATGGATTGGTGTGGTGTGTGAGCCCAGATGATGATGATGATTTTATCCCACTGTTTATATATTTTAGCCAACTCAAGGCAGCAGCCATACCTAATATTCCTGCCTCCTATTTTCACCACAAAACCTGTGAGGTGGGTTGGGCTAAAAGAGAGAAGGACTGGCCCAAATTCATGCAGTTGGTTTTCATGACTAAGGGGGGCCTAGAAATCACCGCTTCCTGCTTTCTAGGCCAGCACCTTCCCCGTGACACCAAACGGTGCTTTATTCAGTAAACCATAGCTGAGGACCATCTGTGTTCTAGTTCATAGCTACTTGTTCCCTTTTGAATGTGGAAGCGGTACAGAGGAAAACCATGCCTTCAATGTGGGATCACTAAAAATGTTCCGGCATTACCTGGGCTAGTCCTCCAGCATGAATAAGAGTTAAATCAGGCATCCAGGAGCATCCGGGTACAAGCAGACCATACAGTGAAATTATGTAGTATGGCACAGAGTAGAACATGTAGGCCAACATCTGCATATTAGAAGAGAAATGAATTGGTCTTTGTACCTTCAAAACAGCAGCCATTTGTTTATGTGTCAAAACCTAGCCTCCTTGTACAATTTTGTAAATGAGGTGGGGTGACTGTCAAAGCCTCATCTGGAAATGCCCAAAGACCTGATTTGTACAATATGTTAAGCCAGTGTTTTTCAAACTTGGCAATTTTAAGATGTGTGGACTTCAACTCCCAAAATTCCCCAGCAAGAATGCTTTAAGATGTATACTTTGTGCTGGCTGGGGAATTCTAGGAACTGAAGTCCACACATCTTAAAATTGCCAGGTTTGAAAAACATTGTGCTAAGCTATCATGTGATTTGTCTGGTTATGGCTTGACACACTGTAAGAACCAACCTGATTTGGAAACCAGGATTTATGTATTTGTATATGATACTATATGAACCCAGGTTAAAACTATTGCTTAGGGCAGCCATGTTTTGCCCTACATTATTACATCCTGTTGAAAGTCACTCTGAGGGTCATTCAATTGAAGGGCAGAGGATAAATCTTTCAAATGAATAGAATAAATGATGAATGGAAAAGCCTGCTGGATTAAATCAATCTGCTTCTGCTTCAGCAAAGTCACTCTTAGTTTTAATTCTGGCCTCTGCAAGTAAGCAAAACTTATTCCTGGCTACAAATTCTCAATCTCCCTCAAGTTAGATAAGACTTCTTGATTTCAGACCGTACTAGTAAAACTTAAGCAGAAACAGAAAAACAGCCGTTTAGGGAAAAATTGACCTTACAGTTTTTTCCCCTCTTCAGAACCATCATCTAGCTTCACGCATCATGCTAAGCCACCATTTTTAAATTATAGTTAGTGCTGTGTTTAAACCAGACTACTATAACCTAAGCCATAAATCATGGTTTATGAACCATAATGATTGGGTACACATATCTTGTCAAGCCATAGTTGATTTTTTTTAATTAGTGCAAAATATGAACCCTGCTATTAAGGCTTGAAAATCATGATTTGGATGTTGTACAAATCCAACCAATAAGGTCTTAGTCTAAAAACATGTTGATAATTAGCAGGGTTTGTCAAATCAGGCATCACACCTTAGGCTAAACCATGCTTGCTGAAGAAACTGCCTTTGTTGGGTTCATATGGCATGCATAATCCCCAGTTTCCAATCCCAACATTGACAGTAGGTTCACACAGAACTCTAAATCATAACTCTATCACCTCGATTCTGGCTTAGCGTCGTGAATTAACCCAATTATTCTGCCTTACTGAACCGTGTAAACAGAGCCACCAAAGGTTGTGTGTGAATCACAGTGCAAATGTCCCAGTTGGGTCACCTGAAGCTTTGGATAGGCAGCAGGATCCTTGAGGTATGGCTCGTGAAGCTGGCTGTAAAGTCGACACAGTTCACCTGGACAGTCCAAAACAATCTAAAGAAAATTTGCATAATATTTGGGTCATAATTTCAGTGCAATAAACTACAGGTTAGGAAATCTCTGGTTTGAATTTTGTTCAACTGCCAGATATCTCCCTAGATATGGGAGGAAGAGAAAACAGCTTGGAGCCTACGATGATGCCAAAATGGCATACTGTGACATTACATGATGAACTCCACCCTTCTGGACTTGCGATGCACCTCTGCACACAAATACATAAGAGGTGGACTTTGTGATGCATGTCTTCTCACAATTTGCCCCCCTGTGGATGCCCATGCCTGGAACTTCAGCTTTCTTGCCCCTGTGCTAAAGTATGAATATAGCTACAAACTTAGAAATATGCTTTTTAATTCAAATCTAAACCTTTCCACACAACACATTACAAGAGTATGGTCTTTTTTTAAAAGAAACTTACCATGCCCCTGAATAGGCAAAACCCAGTTGCAAAAATGAAATATGAAGCCAAGAGAAAGTCAGTCGGTCTTCTCAGAAGATTCTTCTTGTGGACTCTTTTAATGATCTGCAACGGGGATGGCAAGCCCTGTTAGTGGTTTGCACCAAAAGCAACAAAGTGCTTTGTAGCATCTCTACAAAACAATATGCTTTGTATGCCAGATGTTTTTATGAGGTGCCTTGCATCTGCAATATAATGGTACTTTCTAAGCAGGCCCAAAGTGTCAAAAAGAAACAGAAAAACAATGCATAGGCTCAATTCACACAACCTGCCAAAATCATGTGGTCAGTTTAGTTTGGGCTTAGTGCCCTGGGGGACCTCAATCATTTGCTTTTTAAACCATGATTTATGGTTTAGTGTGACCTATCAACCCAATTGTGATGTTACAATTTAATAATTGTGCAAATTCATCCAATTATGCCTAATTCCATAAATCACAGTGAACGAGCTATGAATTAGCATGTTGTAGGAGCACAGCTAAAGGTCTCTTTTTCTCCCCCCACCCAAAAAAAAAAAAATCCTGGAGAAAAGTATTTCTCAAAAAACACAAAACAGTTTCCTGACTGCGTCTGACATAGAAAATGTCTGGAGTCAAGCCAACGTGAATAATTGCATTGCCATTTATTGAAGCTCTAACAAGAAGAAGACACAAAAACCAAAGCAAAAGGTAAACCACAAGTAAAAACATGCATCCCCTTCCATCGAAAAGATTTGGCAGCGTGAGATTATTTTAAGAAGCCTTCTTCAACTGTGGAGCTAGAGTTGGAAACCAAGTTAGGTTAATCATAGGCTTGCTTTGCCGTTTTGGCCTCCTTTCAAAACTAAGCCAATCAATATTCATTTCCTCTTAGTGCTCTCTGAGCCTTGTTGTTTTCTCGCAGATGTTGCATTGCCAGGCCAGGCAACGTCTTCAGTGCAAAGAGGGAGTGGGGTTTGCGCTGAGGATGTTGCCTAGCCTGGCAATGAAACGTCTGCGAGAAAACAACAAGGCTCAGAGGGCACCAAGGACTCCACACTTCAACCCTGAGCTACAAATACTCTCTTTGATTAATTTCCCCTTAAGACGAGATGTTGCTTATGGTCAGAACGTTCTAAGATCCTCTATACATGACAAGGCTGTGATTCTATGCACACTGAACATAGGGAGAGTAAACATGCAAAATTTCTTCTGCAAGGGTGACATATGTTAGGTTTGTAACAGGTATGTCGAGTCCAGGCCTTCTGAATTGCAATGTGATTTATTTGTTTTTGGCTTAGTGCTAGAAGATGAAGCCAGCCACTGTGTCTTGCAAACCATGGCTTGTGAGAGGTCAACTCAGTCTTTGGCTCTGTTCACACATGCTAAGGCATGATTTGTTTAATCATGGTGTAGACCATCAAGCCCAATTGGCTGGACTTGCACAGTATACAAAACCTTAAATCATGGAGTTAAAAAAAAAAAGATGGCTTTCTTGCAAGACTCAGAAACTTGTAGTAACTACCAGGAGAGTGGCCTATATCTCAGTCATCCCACAGGGAAGAGCAGTTATGGTGTGCAAGGTGTGCTGCACACGCTACGCCAAAAGCACAATAAACTGTGATGGGTGAACATCTTGTGAGAATCTAGCCTTTAGCTACGGAATGTGTTTCTGCAGGGTGGTTTCTCCCACTGCCCCCCTTCTTGCTATTTCTTAGTCTCTTCCTGGACTGCAAAAAGCAAACAGACCCTGGGAAAGCCAACTCCTGTTTGGCGGGCATGGCACATGGCTGTAGCAGCTCAACGTCTGTGAGACTTTTGAGTAATTGGGCCATTTCCCATGTGCTTCGAAAGGCAGAGATGACAGCTCTTTTGACTGAAAAATGATTGCTATGTCAGGCCTCTGCCAACTGGGGGGAGGGGAGGGCGAGGCAGATCAGCCAAAAGACTTAGCCAAGGGAGCTTGGGCAACCCTTATGGGCTCTGGAGTGCATGGCTGTGTAACACCAAGGTTGCTTATAACTTGGCAGCCGTTCCTCCGAGTCCAGTGAGCTGAAATGATACCGAATGCAGTCATGCAGAAGGAGGAAGCAAGGGGTGACCTTTAGGAAGCAAGAAAGAAGCTTGTCTGCTCCTGGAGAAGGATCCATTTCTCCACTATACTTCTCTGGCATCCTGGGACCCAAAGTTTTCCATCACTTCCAAGCGGCATGGCTAATAGGACTTGTCATGGAGACATTTCTGGAAGGCTACGGAGCTAGCTGAGAAGTTTCATTTTACAAGCATGCAAGGTATACTAACTAAGGCAGTCCAAAGTCCTATAGAAGTTCCACCATCCTTTGAAGTCTTTTTTTAAACTGATGCCACATGACCATGGAAGTGTCTACGGACAAACGCTGGCTCTTCAGCTTTGAAACGGAGATGAGCACCGCCCCCTAGAGTCGGACACGACTGGACTTAATGTCAAGGGAAACCTTTACCTTTACCTTACATCAGATCTACAATATTATTCACTTCATACCCTGACTGGTTTTACACATGCTTAATCAGATTGTGTAGAATAAACGGCAGCTGGTTGGGTTCATACAAGCTAAGCTGTTGAGCATGGTTTATTAACCATGACAGCTAGGGTCACATAATATTTTAAATCCAAGCTCTATTGGCTTAGCACATGTGGGTAGAAGTGCCTATTAGCATAGCTGTTAATTGG
Organism: Candoia aspera; assembly: GCF_035149785.1. Taxonomy (NCBI): domain Eukaryota; kingdom Metazoa; phylum Chordata; class Lepidosauria; order Squamata; family Candoiidae; genus Candoia; species Candoia aspera. The sequence goes on along the minus strand of NC_086165.1, from coordinate 10,904,548 downwards.
TGTGTTAAAATTAGTTAATTTACTTTAAGCTAGCTTTTAGTTTTTGCCACCCAGTGCCGTCTGGATGTTTTGAATGACAATTCACTTGGCTTGGTAAGTACATAATATACTGCACATTGGGTTCTCATATTGCACTAAGCCATGGCTTGATTTAACTATAGTTGATCAAATAATCCACAAAGAAACCACACTGTGATGCTCAGGCTCCTTCCCAAGTACTGCATCCAGATCTGGGTACCACAGTTCAAGAAGGATTCTGGCAAATTGTGACAAGTTCAGAAAATGGGGATCGAGACGATCAGGGACTATTTTGAAATTCAACCATTTTTCCTCCTCATTTCCATAATGACAGTAGTAAGAAGAATACCTTTGTTGGGAAATTGGCAGCTGCTGGAGGTTGATTATAGATTTTGAAACCAGCCCATATTGGGAGACAAATGTATGGTACACTTAACAAAGATACAGGACAAACTCTTGTTCCATATTTTCCTATTCAGCAACAGTGAAAACAAGAATTAAAGATTGTCAATGAGAGGTTGTACAGCCAATCCTTTGCATGTCTACTCAGAAGAAAATCACAGTGAATCCAATGCAGCTTACTGATTTTGTCTGCATGACAAGTTTAGCTGTGTTGATTTGAATCTGGTTTATTCAGGTAAACCACTTTCAACGTTTCACACAATGCATTCAGTCATGAGCGAAGCACCCTAGCTAGGCTCGCATATCAGACTAGGCGAAAATAAGATTAATCATGAAGACCCAGCCACTTTCATGTAAATGTGCATGATCTCCAGATGTTCTGTCTTGAGAACCGTAGCCGTTGTGTTCAAGCACATCTGGAGGGAGCTAGGCACCTCCTTTGACTGGATGCTCTCCAGATGTGTTAGGTTACAATTCTCAAAATTCCCAGCCAACATGACCAATTCCATACCAGTTCATATTTATTCAAGGGATGGGCACAAATGGGGGAAAGACACCTCAAATGTTCTACTTTGTTTTGTGTTTTCCCCCTAGGAGGCACAAAATATAAATCTCAATATATTTCAGGTACAAGACAAAATTCTATGCTGCAATTTATTTTTGGTTTACTATAACTCACTAAGAAATTGTTATTTTTAGTTTGGCTGCAGGAGCTCAAGTCCTAGAGATTTCATACAGTTTTCTTGGAACATAAGGGATTAGCCACTGCCTTGTTTGAGGATGCATTTTTTACTTTTGTGCAATCCTAGGCTCACCCAGTAGTCTCCCATCTAAGCACTAAACAGATCTAAAGCTGTTTAGCTTTTGAGATTGGCCAAAGTTAACTAGATGCTCCCAACCTGCTGTATGATGCAATATAATATACTGCATTTTATTGGTAACCACTGATCTTGTTGCCTTGAAAATGCAAGACACTGAAAAGAGGTCAGTGATTGTTGCCCCAAAGCAAAGTGCATTCTTGATGTTTCCTTACCCACAATATTTCCAGGGACAAAAACAATTATACTCATTGTGATGGATCCCAGCCAATACAAGCCAATAGTCCGATAATTTTCCCTGCAAGAGAAATAGAAAGCCCTGCTTTCAAATACCATTTATGATCCAGGTTCTCTTACTGGAGGTACATTCAGACAAACTATATGTGCCTATATATTTATAGTCATTGAATGTATTAATTGCTGCTTATGCTACATCACTGGGTAATCTGATTGCATTCATTTTAAACATAACTGGGTGAATTTCTAAAATATTCAGCCATATAGGCCGGAGGAGACAACAAGTAAAGAGGTGTTTGCAATGTGAAGAAAAAAATCCCACCTAAATGTGAATAGCGTCACATTGGCTGGAGACACACATCATCCATAATGTAGTTTGTTGGGTTTAGGTGCTGAAGCATGGCCAAGAAGACTTGGGTTCAAGTTTAGCTTTAGCCACAGAAGGTCATTGGAAGAACCATCTCTCAGCCCTACCTACATCACAGGGATGTTTTTGTGAAGATGACTGGAGGAAGAATGCTGTCTATTTTAAACTCTTAGAGGAAAAGCAGGTTATAAATCTAATAAAAAACATGAGCTGTTAATTTGTGCCTCATCAAAACTGAGCTAATACACTATACCGTAATAGGGTCTGACGTCTGCTTCATATGCTAAACTAACTCAGTTGATCCTTACATGTTCAAACAAGCCAATAACATTGCTTAGCTTGATAGGTAAATAACGGTCCAATGATACTCCAGATTACAAATTAATCTGGAATTAATTTAGAAATTAGAAGACATACACACTCACACAAGATGCCTATGCATCTCAGCATTAAATTTTAAAAGCAAGAACAGCCCCAAACAAATGGCTAAAGAGCTTTTCTCAACATCCATGTTTCTGACAGAATATATTTCATACACTGGTTCTTTGTCCTTTTCTGTTCTTTGTCACTGTTACCATGTATTTAGTTGGAGGAAGGTTTTCTTTTGAATAAAGAAAAACAGCATTTTATTTCCTGTCTGCCGGGAAGGCAGCAGCACATAGAATTTTTGGAAAGGCATGAAAGGTAACCCCAGGGTACCCCCAAAATGTCATGCTTGCTTACTCCCAGGCGATTGCTGCCACCATCAGGAGATACATCAGATAATGGACTGAGCCATCCCAATAGCAAATCATGTGGCCATAAGCAGTGTTCAGATAAGGTTCACCCTATGGAAACAAGCATACAAGTAACTGAATGACCAAGAAGATAAGGCTAACGTTGCTGTTTCAGCTGAAACGAAAAGGCTAGCTGAGTTCAACTCCGAACTGGCTCTCATGATTTATACAACTAGGGTTTAACCCACTTTCCTAGATTTGTACAACCCCTAGAGTAATATGCAGATCCAGCTTAGTTTAATCTCGTAGACTAAAAAGTGGTTGGCAAGTCTGGCATTCGGTGTGTCATGTGGTTGCAGATGAAGATTAAAAAAAAACTAATCTCAGCTTTAAATCTCATGAAGCTTGTTCAAGGCCATCAGGGCCTGCTAAACATGCTATCAACAGGCTAAGCCATGGTTAACAACCCAATAACAGGATTGCCAACATGTTCAATTGTAAACTGACCACATTGGGCTCACACAGTGCTCTGAGCTACAAACTAGCTCTCTCTTTATCCTCATGTGAACCCAGCTGCTCTCTCTTAGCTTAATCTAACTTCCTGAGTGATGGTAATGGGGAAAAAAAGGCATTTTGTATCTGGAAGAACCCCCAAGACCATTCAGATCAACGTGGGGGGAAAACAAGAATAGAAATGAATACAAAGGAAATGAAGCATGCTAATGGCCTTCTGCAAACCATAGCTTGAGAGCTGTGTGTTGCTCCAGATAAAATATAAGAATGTTATTTAGTTCATGTACTATCACCTTTGGACAAAGGTCTCTGCAAAGGGAGGAAATACCTATGTCGGCAAGGTTTTTTGGCCTTTCCTGACTCATAACTTCACCGTAGCATCTCACACATCCAGACTGAAAGCCTCAAACTTGCGAACAGGAAGGATATCACAAAATCAGAGGAATGTTCAAACAATACATGATCTTTAATGGATTTAGGATCCCACCACAAGAAAGAGTTGTGCACTTTCTGATCTCTTCCAATGAAAGATAAATTATAGAAGTCAAGTGTTCTTTCCAGCAACCTTTCCTAATATCCTAAGCCTGCAGCTCCAAGCATCTGCAGCTAGCAGAGAATGCTGTTTGCTTCCCGAAAGTAAAACTCAGCACGCATTGGCAAGCCTCCAGCATACCAGCATCAAGGATGCAGAAGTGAACAATCTTTTGCAAGCATAGAACCTTGCTGCTTTCCACTCAAGTATTCCAGGAGAGGTCCCAGGTTCCTACCCACTTCCTCCACTTGTAATGACGTGTAATTATTTACCTCTTTCAAGTAATAAGTCATGAATCCATCAATTATCCCATCATGTTCAAGCCCAATGATTAGATTCACGATGCTGGTGAAAGCGAATACAGCGTAAACTACAGCAAAACCAGGGAAGAAAAGAAGGCACATTTTTAATTACAAGAGAAGCAACTAAGAATCACAGGGCATCTTCAGGACTATCAATCCTATTATTGTACAGATTGTTTTTATGCAACTGCCTGGCCTCGTTCACGGACTTTTCCAGGATTCAGATCATCATCCTTCTCCATTTGCAAGCCTCTTATCTTCTATCCTTTTCTTGCAGGGGTGGGGGTGGAGTTAAAAATGGAATAAAGCTTTTTCTACCAACGGATTGAGCTAGCTGACTTTATGCATTGCATTAAGCCCGAATTGTTTTTATTATAATTGTTTTGAAGTAGCTGTCAGGCCCTGGCTTGTGCTTCATGCTAAATCGTCAGGGGTGGTATCACAAATTGCACCAAGTCAAAAATAAATGAACTACATTATGGGTTAGTGCTGCATTTGAATGAGGCCAGTGTCTAAGCCCCAGATTTACCACAACTTGTTCTTGTATCAGGAAACCTTAATTTCTCAAATCGAAGATGAGTAAAGGCACAACAGCTGTCTTCACACAACATACCAAACCAGGTCTGGTGAAGATCTAAAGTTTATTATTCATGACATTGTGCAAACCCAGACAATGAATGAATTCAGTCCTATGCATTGTACAAATAATGCAAACGAGGCACTAAAGCATAGTTTGGCTTGTCGGATATTGGCTTCATGTTATTAGTTTATGGCTTAGCATGTCATGCAAATTCAGCCAATTGCCGTTAGTTCAATTAACTGTAGTTAAACCATGGTTTGGTACAGTGTGATTTGAATTATACATTAGCTAGCAATTAGATGCTCCAGTTTATTTTTTTCTGCAACACACCAATACCTACCATAGAAAAGTGGATCGCTTGGTGGTCTCCTTTTCACCAGAAATCGAGCTGCCAAGCCCACTAAGACCAGAATCAACAATCCAGCTACTACAATGACCCAAGAGCTACAGGAATTAAAAACAGAAGTGAGAAACCAAAAGAGGGGGAAAAAATAGACCTCAACAGATTTTTTCTTCAATTCCTCAAATAAAACCAATGCAGAAAGAGAAATCTTCACCTGGTGTTTTATTTCCCTTCAAATTAGGCATTTCAGAGCATCCTAACAGGCATGGATAATAATCATTGATAGCTCCTTGGTGAGAATCTGGAACAGTGAATAAGTTTCCCTGCCGGACAAATTTTGCTGCTCTTTGGCAGCGCAGGATACAAACATAAGGAGCCTCTGATATTTATGACAAGGGCCAGAACAAATAAGGAGAACCAGCTTTTTCCTTTTTCTTTGACAAATGCAGTTTAGCATTCTGTGGGTCAGCCGTTTAAGGAACCATGCAGCTTCAGTGGGAAACCTCCTTGCTAGTCATTTCCTTTTCCCCCTCAAAATACAAAAGATGTAGCCACAAAAACAATGCTGTTGAATTTGTTGTCATATTTTGCTGGCTTAATTAAGATAAGGGGACCAGGCTTTGAGGAGACTTAGTTGCCGTTTGCTGAGATGCTCAAGCAGACAGCTTGCCATCCTCTGACAAAGCCAGATGTGTTTGTGCTGTGTTCCAACACAGCCCAAGGCCTGGTTTGAACGATGCCCCAACCCAGCAGCTTGAGTTGGCCATAAACCCTGTTTAAGCAAACTGTGACTTCATGTGATGAATGAGCTCTCTAAGAGCAAAACTACAGTATATTAAGGCAGATATATTTGTCACATTAAGGATTTGTGTATAGATAAGAGATGAGATATGGGAAGAAGAGCTCATTTGTATTTTAAGAGAAGGGGATAACTTACTAAAATTGTTCATACTTGTGACGAAGGGGGAAGTAATTTCTTTACATATTTCTCTCCTTTTAACTATATTCTTATTTTTTTCTTTTCTATTTTTTAACTTCTTTTCTGCACTTTCTATTTTTCCTTTTTACTCTTGTTTTTCTTCAGCAAAGGATCGTTACCTTGTCGTGGTGCTGGAGCTTGAGCACCTCAGTGATGCCATGAGCTAAACCGTGAAGGGCCACCCAAGACGGGAAGGTCATGACAGAGAGGTCAGGCTAAATGCGATCCCTGGGGAAGGTAATGGCAACCCACCCCAGTATTCTTGCTGTGAAAACTAAATGGATCAGTCCAACCAGAGATATGTCGGTATACCATCAGAAGATGAGACCCCCAGGTCAGAGGATGGTCAAAATGCTACTGGGGAGGAACAGAGGATGAGTTCAACTAGCCCCAGACGTGATGACGCAGCTAGCTCAAAGCCAAAAGGACGGCTAGCGGCCGACGGTGCTGGTGGTGAACGGCGAAGCCGATGTTCTAAGGATCAACACACCATCGGAACCTGGAATGTAAGATCTATGAGCCAGGGCAAATTGGATGTGGTTATTGGTGAGATGTCAAGATTAAAGATAGACATTCTGGGCGTCAGTGAACTGAAATGGACTGGAATGGGCCACTTCACATCAAATGACCACCAGATCTACTACTGTGGACAAGAGGACCACAGAAGAAATGGAGTAGCCTTCATAATTAATCGTAAAGTGGCTAAAGCAGTGCTTGGATACAATCCAAAAAACGACAGAATGATCTCAATTCGAATTCAGGGCAAGCCATCTAACATCACAGTGATCCAAATATACGCCCCAACCACAAATGCTGAAGAAGCTAAAGTAGAGCAGTTCTATGAGGATCTGCAGCACCTACTGGACAACACACCTAAAAGAGATGTTATTTTCATCACAGGAGACTGGAATGCTAAGGTGGGCAGTCAAATGACACCTGGAATTACAGGTAAGCATGGCCTGGGAGAACAAAATGAAGCTGGACATAGGCTGATAGAATTTTGCCAAGACAACTCACTCTGCATAACAAACACTCTCTTCCAACAACCTAAGAGACGGCTTTATACATGGACTTCACCAGATGGACAACACCGAAATCAGATTGACTACATCCTTTGCAGCCAAAGGTGGCGGACATCTGTACAGTCGGTAAAAACAAGACCTGGAGCTGACTGTAGTTCCGATCACGAACTTCTTCTTGCACAATTTAGGATCAGACTAAAGAGATTAGGGAAGACCCACAGATCAGCTAGATATGAGCTCACTAATATTCCTAAGGAATATGCAGTGGAGGTGAAGAATCGATTTAAGGGACTGGACTTAGTAGATAGGGTCCCGGAAGAACTCTGGACAGAAGTTCGCAGCATTGTTCAGGAGGCGGCAACAAAATACATCCCAAAGAAAGAGAAAACCAAGAAGGCAAAATGGCTGTCTGCTGAGACACTAGAAGTAGCCCAAGAAAGAAGGAAAGCAAAAGGCAACAGTGATAGGGGGAGATATGCCCAATTAAATGCACAATTCCAGAGGTTAGCCAGAAGAGATAAGGAATTATTTTTAAACAAGCAATGCGCGGAAGTGGAAGAAGACAATAGAATAGGAAGGACAAGAGACCTCTTCCAGAAAATTAGAAACATTGGAGGTAAATTCCAGGCCAAAATGGGTATGATCAAAAACAAAGATGGCAAGGACCTAACAGAAGAAGAAGAGATCAAGAAAAGGTGGCAAGAATATACAGAAGACCTGTATAGGAAGGATAACAATACCGGGGATAGCTTTGACGGTGTGGTCAGTGAGCTAGAGCCAGACATCCTGAAGAGTGAGGTTGAGTGGGCCTTAAGAAGCATTGCTAATAAGAAGGCAGCAGGAGACGACGGCATCCCAGCTGAACTGTTCAAAATCTTGCAAGATGATGCTGTCAAGGTAATGCATGCTATATGCCAGCAAATTTGGAAAACACAACAATGGCCATCAGATTGGAAAAAATCAACTTATATCCTCATACCAAAAAAGGGAAACACTAAAAATGTTCAAACTATTGAACAGTGGCAGTCATTTCACATGCCAGTAAGGTAATGCTCAAGATCCTTCAAGGTAGACTTCAGCAGTTCATGGAGCGAGAATTGCCAGATGTACAAGCTGGGTTTAGAAAAGGCAGAGGAATTAGAGACCAAATTGCCAATATCCGCTGGATAATGGAAAAAGCCAGGGAGTTTCAGAAAAACATCTATTTCTGTTTTATTGACTATTCTAAAGCCTTTGACTGTGTGGACCATAACAAATTGTGGCAAGTTCTTAGTAGTATGGGGATACCAAGTCATCTTGTATGCCTCCTGAAGAATCTGTATAACAACCAAGTAGCAACAGTAAGAACAGACCATGGAACAACGGACTGGTTTAAGATTGGGAAAGGAGTACGGCAGGGCTGTATACTCTCACCCTACCTATTCAACTTGTATGCAGAACACATCATGCGACAAGCTGGGCTTGAGGAATCCAAGGCTGGAGTTAAAATCTCTGGAAGAAACATTAACAATCTCAGATATGCAGATGATACCACTTTGATGGCTGAAAGTGAAGAGGAACTGAGGAGCCTTATGATGAAGGTGAAAGAAGAAAGTGCAAAAGCTGGCTTGCAGCTAAACCTCAAAAAACCAAGATTATGGCAACCAGCTTGATTGATAACTGGCAAATAGAGGGAGAAAATGTAGAAGCAGGGAAAGACTTTGTATTCCTAGGTGCGAAGATTACTGCAGATGCTGACTGCAGTCAGGAAATCAGAAGACGCTTAATCCTTGGGAGAAGAGCAATGACAAATCTCGATAAAATAGTTAAGAGCAGAGACATCACACTGACAACAAAGGCCCGCATAGTTAAAGCAATGGTGTTCCCCGTAGTAACATATGGCTGCGAGAGCTGGACCATAAGGAAGGCTGAGAGAAGGAAGATAGATGCTTTTGAACTGTGGTGTTGGAGGAAAATTCTGAGAGTGCCTTGGACTGCAAGAAGATCCAACCAGTCCATCCTCCAGGAAATAAAGCCAGACTGCTCACTTGAGGGAATTATATTAAAGGCAAAACTGAAATACTTTGGCCACATGATGAGAAGACAGGATACCCTGGAGAAGATGCTGATGCTAGGGAGAGTGGAAGGCAAAAGGAAGAGGGGCCGACCAAAGGCAAGATGGATGGATGATATTCTAGAGGTGATGGACTTGTCCCTGGGGGAGCTGGGGGTGTCGACGACCGACAGGAAGCTCTGGCGTGGGCTGGTCCATGAAGTCACGAAGAGTCAGAAGCGACTAAACGAATAAACAACAACAACTCTTTTTTTTAGTTCATTTAGTTTTTATTTTTTTAGTTGTAATGTTTAATACGATTATTATAAGAGCTGTTCACGGTAAAAAAAAAAAAAAAAAGACATATATTTGTCGTGGCTATCAGCACTGGGCCAACCGTTTCCAAACTTCAGTTCCTGCAGCAAAGTTCGCTCCCCCTTCCAACCACAGAGTTGAGGATGAGGAAGGATATTGCTAACGATTATCTTTTGTGTTTCTGAATGTTTAGCACCCTTCTGTTGCAATTTGCTGCTGAGATACATGGAGGGAGCAAGCAAAAGGAGAAGAAACAGCTTATGATCTCTGACTGTCAGCTTTGGCTACGAGATCTAGTGTGGTGTAGTAGTTAAAGGGCTGGACTATGAGCAAGGACAGAGCCGGCTTGGTGTGGTGGTGAAGGCACCAGGCTAGAAACCGGGAGACCATGAGTTCTAGTCCCGCCTTGGGCGCAAAGCCAGCTGGGTGACCTTGGGCCAGTCCCCCTCTCTCAGGCAACGGCAAACCACTTCTGAAATTTTGCCAAGAAAACTGCAGGGACTTGTCTAGGCAGTTGCCAGGAATCAAGACTGACTTTAAGGGACACACACACACACAAAATTAAAGGACAACTTCCTTCACAATTACATTTTTAAAAACTGGGATTGGGTTAGTGCTTACGAACCTGCATTGCTTCCAGCCTTCCCTCCTAACTGGACATGAAAATAGAGTCTATATGCAGAATACTGGACATTCCTGTCTTCTTATGTACATGTTCATGTGCATGGGTAAAATTCCTTTCTCTAAATGAAGGGAGGAGAGACAGTTTGGTGCAGTGGTGAAGGCATCAGGCTAGAAACCTGGAGTCCATGACTTCTAGTCCCACCTTGGGCACAAAGCTAGCTGGGTGACCTTGGACCAGTCACTTTCTCTCAGCCGTAGGAAGCAGGCAATGGCAAACCACTTCTGAAATCTCACCAAGAAGACTGCAGGGACTATTCCAGACAGTCACCAGGAGTCAAAAACTGACTCGAAGGCACAAAAAAAAAAATTAGCAGGGAGGCCCAGGTTCCAGTCTCTCCTCTGCCATCTGTGCCCAGTGAGTGATGTTAGGATAGTCTCTTTCTCTCTCTCAATTACTTTACAGCAGTGTTTCCCAACCTTAGCAACTTTAAGATAGGTGGAATTCAACTCCCAGAATTCCCCAGCCAGCCTTGAGAAAAGCTGCTTTACAGGGTTTTGATGGGGGAAAATTGGAGGAGGGAAAGGAATGACCAGTAGAGAAAAAGAGGGATTTACATCAAGCAAATAAATAAACTAAGTAAATACAAGCAGATGTCCAGGGATGCTGATCCTGACTGCGAGTTGCTCTCTTCCCACCCTCCTTGCTGAGTGAGGGACGATGGGCTCCAGAGAGAAAGCATTTGCATTCAAGCCAAGCCTGCCTCTTCTCTCTTGACAAATGAACCTCTGGCATTTCCTCTGGAGAAAGCAGCTGCTGGCTATTGTTCCCCTTTCTGCAGAATGTCAGCACAGGCAGGCAGCCGAGGGCAGGGCGGTTTCTAAAAATACCTGCCTGGCTTATGCAAGTAGCCAAAGGCCCGGCTTCCTGCTCTCACTCCCCGCCCGGCCCTCCCCAGGGCAGCTTTTGTGCCACCACATCGACAACAGCCTGTTCAGCATGTCCCCCTTTATATAACCTGAAACACAATACCCACAACCTCAAGGTGTTTTTCGAGGGGCAAAGGACATTGAGTGGCAAGACAGCCAGCTGGATGCACAAAATGTGCGGGGAGGGTGATAGAGATACCTGTCCCAAACTGGTGCCTTGCTGATATACTGGGCAAAACCCAGATTCAGGAAGGCCAAGATTGGAAGTGTTTTCTTTGCAAGATGTTTCACTGTTTGGTAGGGAATTTACAGCATGACCCTATGCCTTTCTACGATCCCCTCAAACTAAGTTTGTGGCTGGCTGGGGAATTCTGAGAGTTGAAGTCCACACATCTTCAAGCTGCCAAGGTTGAGAAACACTGGTCTAGTTAGTGCAGTTAATTTATAACTTAAGTTGTGTTTTATTTTGTTTTTTGCCAATGCAGGAATACAGTTCTTTTAATCAAGGATTAATTAGCCCTGAGTTAACCTGTTGTTCCCCAGGAATTTTATTAGGTTTGGGATGTAGTAAACACAGGAGCTCTGCTTTGTACAACCTGGTTTATGACAGCGTTGTATGTGAACTCGGCCATTTTGGGCTTACTCAAACACCGTCAAATGTTCTGTGTGTGAATTTATAAATTGGTCTTGTTCCAAAATTTGGCTGCAGTCTCTATCTTGTTCTAAAGTGGTTGGTTTGATTTGAATTCAGCATGCTAGGTGAACTCAGCCATGCTTTAGGGTAAACCACAATCTGGCCCAGTCTGGCCAACAAACCATGGTGAATAAAAATAATGGCTTATGCTCAATTTGAAAACAACCACGGGCAGGCCTGGGCAGCCTATGGTGCTCTATTGTGGCATTTGGTGAAGGACAAGCGGCTGAGGCTGGGGAAGAGAAGCATGGAATTTGAATGGCCGTGATGCTGTTCACTTTATTCAAGCCCCTCTCCCCCCAAAGAACGAATCTAAAACTCCAGCAAACCCACACTCATCCCCAAGCAGACCTGATCGAATCCAAGGTGCTTTATTCTCAAGGCACCATGCAGACGACAGCAGCCTCACAGCTGGATCGGCTGGATCCGTGTTGGCACAGAAGCAATGCCCAGCGGGTGCAAATGTGGCTTCCTGCAAGCCCGCCTTGAATTCTCCCCACTCCTGCAAAACGCCTCCCGCCCGGTCTTTGGGATGGATCTCTCCGGGCGGGCGGACCAGAGAGACGGGGGCTGCTTCCCTACAACCCCGGCACCCTGCGAGTTTTTCTACCTGGGACCAAGCTCGAGCTCTCGCCCCCCTCCATCCCATGTTCGTTGCCACTTCTGCGCCTTCTTTCCGCGCCTTCGCCGCCGCAAGCACCGTTCCCACATTACGCCTGCCCAGCTTCGCGGCGCGCACGTGGGAAAACGCTGCCCGGGCGCCGCGTCGGCTCCTGCCCCCTAGCTCACCTGCCGGTGGCAGCCGAAGCGTTGAAGAGGTAAGTGACGGGGATGGCGCAGAGGGACAATACGAAGACGCCGGTGGCAGCCGAGGCGCTCATCCCAGCAGCCGGCCCGCTTCCTCCTCCTCGTCTGGCCTCGGCTGGGGCTCGGGGGGACTAGACGGGCGGCATTCCGTTCCAGACTCCGGGCGCTCCGGCGCTGCGCTTCACGGCTGCCTCGTCGGCCGCTCCATGCGCTCCGGGTTGGCAGGCTCTGCAGGCTGCCGGGCGTCGCGGCTGGCAGCCGGGCCGACCGATGCGCGGGGGCTCGCGCCTAGTTCCCCAGCCCTCCCGCGAAGCTGGCGCGCCCTTGTGCGCTTGCTGGTGCCGCTGGTGGAGCGGAGCGAGCGCCCAAAGGCTCCCATGGCCGGAGAGACGCCGCCTCCCGCCGCCGCTCTTGCTGCTCCCCCCGGTCGGATCAGGCCAAAGCGGGCGGGTTTGCTGGGGTCCCTCCTCCTCCTCAACCCCCGTCCAGCGGGTTTCTGGGCGGGCATGGCTATGTTTAGGCAACCCGGAGAGGAAGCCTGGCAGAGGCAGCGTAGGGAGCCTGTGCTGAGTCAGACGGTTGCGCGGCCAGCAGTAACTCCCTTGCCGAGGTTTCCGACAAGACCCTCCAGATGCTGGGGTTCGGACCTGGGATCCTGAGCAAAACCCTCTCTGGGACCCATCTTCTCCTCTGCCATCTTCTCATTCGTCCCATCTCATCACTGGCCACTGGTTTCTTTCTCAGGTCCAATCCAGCTGTTTCCCAGAGGTGGAGGCTACCAGTGTTCCTTGTCCAGGAGAAAGATAATAGCAAGGCGGAGCAAGGGATGAGAACCCACCTGCTTTGGGTCCACTCCCACCCCTTTGGAGGCCTGGGGCAATATCTAGCCAACCCTGGTTGATCTCTGAAAGCTATGCAGGGCCTGGTGGGCCATTCAGAAATCCCAGAGGCTTTAGACTAGAGTGGAAGATCAAAAAACGTTCCAGAAGAAAGCAGTGGCAAACCACTTCAGAACTGCTGCTCCAAAAACAATGTGGCTATGTTCATCAAGTCCCCAGCAGTCAAGTTCAATCCAATGGAGATGTTCCATTATTCTTCATAGAGAAACAAGCATAATATCAGCATTGCACAGTCTTCAAGAAGACTTCAAAGTCATTTCTTTCCAATTCATATCAAGAAGGATGTATTGCTCCCATTGTCTATAAATGAAGATTTTTTATTGGTGTCATACCAAGGGTTGTGATTTTTAAGTGTTGATATATGCTCGAGATGGAGAGGACAGTGTTCCTGAAAAACCAAGTTAAAAATATCCACTTTCTCCATCCAGGTGTCCTTTAGGCAACTTTGATTTCAGCTCTCACAATTCCCAGCAAAAAGTCTTGCTGAATTCTGGGAACTGTAGTATTATAGAAGATTGTAGTAGGATTCTTGTAGATTCCAACACAACTACAGGAAAAGACTAGCATGGTCTATGAAGGTTTGATTTTCTAAGAAGCTTTCTGAGCACACCACTTGACCAGCTGTTGAGAAGGTCTCCAGCATGTCTGGAAAAGAGATTGTGTTGAGCTTGATTGCAATGATATATGGGATTGATCCTGGGAGACGGGCAAGAGCCACAGCCAGGGGAAGTTGTAAGATTGATGTCAGCCTTGTGGTGTAGTCCAGACAGGAAGCACACCCAGATGAACTAATTCTACTTTATTGTAAGGTCACATTAACAAAATCTTCCAAGTCTGAAAGTACATCTCTCCCCCATCGCCTTTACAGCCCTAGGAAGGGGCTATTTGGAGACATTTGCCCCACCCACATTCCTTCTGCGGGCCCAGCCTGCCTCTTATCTGACTGTTGCCTAGTCTGTGGCTCTTCCCTCTGTCTCCCAAGGTCATCCCCACATACCATTACATCAATCTCTTCTCCAGATCTCTGGACCGAGATCTCTGGATTAGGATGGTTTGATTGCTAAAGGTTTTTTTTTCCCCATGGTTTCAGTACAATACAATCTGCTGGTTAGTGAGCGGAAAAAATGGATTACTTGATTTGTAAATAAATGGATAAAACTTTTTCCCCTCTCCATTTACACTTAACAATGTCACAAACATTTCCTGGCAAACTTTTTTTTTCTATCCTCTCTCCATCTGGTTGTCATTCTCTCTTCCCTGCCCATGACAGGCTTAAGTGATCCTTATCCATGCTGGGTTTCAAGAGCGTTTTCCCCAGTCTTCTGATATCATCCAAGGTCAGCCTCAAAATGAATGGAGTTTGTGTTCACTTTGGAGCACAGCCCATGGCTGAGAACAGCGGCAATAGACGCAGGACAGGGATGAGAAATGGAGACAGCAAATTTATTTTGATCTAGTTTTCTCAGAAACCAATTCAGGCATCAACTAAGCAAGATCCAACTCGAGGCCTTGCAGTTCAAAGGGGACACTCAAATGTTTGTTTGTTTGTTTGTTTTAATTTGTTACAATTTTATTATGATTTCACCTAGGAAAGGCTATTCACTGGCTGGTTATGCATCTTGGCAGCATTCTTTTTTTAAAAAAAAAATGTTGTTCAGTCGCTTCTGACTCTTCGTGACTTCGTGACTAGGTTGAACATTCTTTAGTGTTTCCCTTTTTTGGTATGGGGATATAAGTTGATTTTTTCCAATCGGATGGCCATTCTTGTGTTTTCCAAATTTGCTGGCATATAGCATGCATTACCTTGACAGCATCATCTTGCAAGATTTTGAACAGTTCAGCTGGGATGCTGTCGTCTCCTGCTGCCTTGTTATTAGCAATGCTTCTTAAGGCCCTAGCTCACTGACCACACCGTCAAAGCTATCCCCGATATTGTTATCCTTCCTATACAGGTCTTCTGTATATTCTTGCCACCTTTTCTTGATCTCTTCTTCTTCTGTTAGGTCCTTGCCATCTTTATTTTTGATCATTCCCATTTTTGCCTGGAATTTACCTCCAATGTTTCTAATTTTCTGGAAGAGGTCTCTTGTCCTTCCTATTCTATTGTCTTCTTCCACTTCCATGCATTGCTTGTTTAAAAATAATTCCTTATCTCTTCTGGCTAGCCTCTGGAATTGTGCATTTAATTGGGCATATCTCCCCCTATCACTGTTGCCTTTTGCTTTCCTTCTTTCTTGGGCTACTTCTAGTGTCTCAGCAGACAGCCATTTTGCCTTCTTGGTTTTCTCTTTCTTTGGGATGTATTTTGTTGCCGCCTCCTGAACAATGTTGCGAACTTCTGTCCAGAGTTCTTCCGGGACCCTATCTACTAAGTCCAGTCCCTTAAATCGATTCTTCACCTCCACTGCTTATTCCTTAGGAATATTAGTGAGCTCATATCTAGCTGATCTGTGGGTCTTCCCTAATCTCTTTAGTCTGATCCTAAATTGTGCAAGAAGAAGTTCGTGATCGGAACTACAGTCAGCTCCAGGTCTTGTTTTTACCGACTGTACAGATGTCCGCCACCTTTGGCTGCAAAGGATGTAGTCAATCTGATTTCGGTGTTGTCCATCTGGTGAAGTATATAAAGTATATAAAGTATATAAAGTATATAAAGCCATCTCTTAGGTTGTTGGAAGAGAGTGTTTGTTATGCAGAGTGAGTTGTCTTGGCAAAATTCTATCAGCCTATGTCCTGCTTCGTTTTGTTCTCCCAGGCCATGCTTACCTGTAATTCGAGGTGTCATTTGACTGCCCACCTTAGCATTCCAGTCTCCTGTGATGAAAATAACATCTCTTTTAGGTGTGTTGTCCAGTAGGTGCTGCAGATCCTCATAGAACTGCTCTACTTCAGCTTCTTCAGCATCTGTGGTTGGGGTGTATATTTGGATCACTGTGAAATTAGATGGCTTGCCCTGAATTCGAATTGAGATCATTCTATCGTTTTTTGGATTATATCCGAGCACTGCTTTAGCCACTTTACTATTAATTATGAAGGCTACTCCATTTCTTCTGTGGTCCTCTTGTCCACAGTAGTAGATCTGGTGGTCATTTGATGTGAAGTGGCCCATTCCAGTCCATTTCAGTTCACTGACGCCCAAAATGTCTATCTTTAATCTTGACATCTCACCAATAACCACATCCAATTTGCCCTGGCTCATAGATCTTACATTCCAGCTTCCAATGGCGTGTTGATCCTTAGAACATCGGAGTCACCATTCACCACCAGCACCGTCAGCCACTAGCCGTCCTTTTGGCTTTGAGCTAGCTGCGTCATCACGTCTGGGGCTAGTTGAGCTCATCCTCTGTTCCTCCCCAGTAGCATTTTGACCATCTTCCGACCTGGGGGTCTCATCTTCCGATGGTATACCGACATATCTCTGGTTGTACTGATCCATTTAGTTTTCACGGCAAGAATACTGGGGTGGTTGCCATTACCTTCCCCAGGGATCGCATTTAGTCTGACCTCGAGGTGCTCAAGCTCCAGCACCACGACAAGGTAACGATCCTTTGCTGAAGAAAAATTAAATACATAAATTATATTTATTGAAAAAATTAATATAATAATAATAAACCCAAAGACAAAAACAGAAGAGTGCAAGAAAAGAAAAAACCAGTCTTTCAAGAAAGTTTTTGTTTGTTGGCAAACATTCTTGACAAGTTCAATTTTTTAGCCAGCCCAGGGGTATCTGCAGGGTATGGTCAAAAAAGTCAAGATGGTAAAAGAACAAAAACAAAATGGTGGCCACAACAATGCAAGTGAAGTTCATGTGGTTTTTTACACCTTGCTATCATGACTTTCTGAAGCCTTGAGCCCTGACCCAGCCATATTCCGTTAGCACTCTCCAAATAGAGCATCTCATAGCTTAGGACCTCACTGAGTCTCAGTCTGGCCCCGAGTTTTCTTCTGACTGAAGGTTGGGTACAGAGTACTTCACTTGGTCATGGAGAAAAGCCTTGAATAAGCCACTTGGTTGGTTTCTCCCAACCCACTCAGAGAAAACCAGGGATGGGTTAGCAGCAGGGCTGAGCCTTCCTAGCCTTTCCGTGCTTGATTTGGCTAAAACAAGGACAGTTTGCAGCTTCCATTGGCCTCTCCGCTCTCCTCATCCTATCTGAGTATTAGCCACTCCAAGCAAATTACTTCCTAAGGCACTTGGTTATGGGCACCTGGAGGGCAGAGGAGGACGGGCATCCCATGCATCATGACATTGTGCAAACTATAGAATCTGTGTCATTTACAACAGTGCCTCATGAGACACACATCATCTTCATAAATTGTGCAATCTGCCATGAGGGCCTGATAATCTGGTTCTGACACATGGATGCCAGACCTGCTTTTTCCTTTACAGCCATTTGCCCCAGAGACAGCAGGCAGACTTGCACATGCAACGGTTCTGGGTCTTTGGTGTTGTCATGGTGCTAAAAATCTGCCTTTTAGTTTGTTTGCAATAGATGACACATAAGGTGTGGAATTTGCACTGTTTAGGTCAGGCTGAGGTCAAACCTGGTGAAAAATGTGGTTGGGAGGTATGTTTATATAGATATACATCTACAGAAGGATGTATGGGGGATCCACCTCCCTTCCAGATGTGAAGGAGTGAAACCCCAGAAGTCCAGCTTCTTTGTCATAGTCCTTTTGCTCTAGAATACGCTACCCTCCTTTCCTGACCTCCTCCCATTACACCCTAGGAAGGATGTTTAAAAGCCTTTAGGGTAAAGGCTGCTCCTTGCACAGAAGCAGCTGCTGTAATGATTGCCTATCCTAACAGAGTCAGACTCACGAGCAGGTACTTAATGATATCTGATTTATTGAAAGAATAGTATACAAATACAGAAAAAGCTGAGAATGAATAAAAGCGCGCCAAATACAAACTAAAAACCCTCGGCTCAAAACGTAATCCCTCCCCTCGCCCGACCGTAGCAACCCCCCCCCCCCAGGTGCTGGTAACCGTTTTCCACTGATCCTGGGAAAGTAACCTTGAACACATGAGATAACCCAAACACATTCCAAACACATTCCAAACCAGCAGCCAACAGATAACAACTCCCCGAAGTCCCGAGAACAAACACGTATCAGGGAAATGACATGCGAAACGTTACGATGTACCAGGAACATTGAAACGGTGAACATGACAGCTGCTGACTGATAGCTGGCAGTCTCGGCTGAGATGACATTAGCCAATCTGGAGTTTTTGTTTTTTATTTTGTCAGTTGCAAGCCACCTAAAGCCTGAGATGGACTGGGCACCTTCCAAGTTCTAGGTTAAAATAAATAAATAATACTAAATAATCGTATCCCTGTCTGTACTTGCAGGTAGCATACTTTGTGCATGTAGATAAGAAAAAGAAGGGCAAACCATCTCTTTATAAGATCACTGGCTTGGCTCACTTACTGACTCACTATTCATTTAGTGACTTTCTCTACATCTTTTTATGTTTCTCTTATGGACCCTGGACCTGCAACAGACAGCATTCTGTGACTAACATGAGCCACACTCTCTCAGCTTTCCCCCTGTGGCTAAACCATAATGGGTTCCATCTCTTTTCCCACCATCATGTATTAGGACTACAACCTGAATGCATCCAGACATAATTCATTCACGAGAACTGATATGTTGATATGTTGTGGATCTACCGTAAAGTAAGTATCGCGCAAGTCACGCAACGTAAGTCACGCAAATAGCGTAAATCACGCAAATAGCGTAACTTACGCCACTTGCGTAACTTGCGCAAGTAGCGTAAATTACGCAAATAGCGTAAGTTACGCAAGTGGCGTAAGTTACGCAAATAGCGCAAATTACGCAAGTGGCGTAAGTTACGCAAATAGCGCAAGTTACGCAAGTGGCGTAAGTTACGCAAATAGCGCAAGTCACGCAAGTGGCGTAAGTTACGCAAATAGCGCAAGTTACGCAAATAGCGCAAGTTACGCAAATAGCGCAAGTTACGCAAGTGGCGTAAGTTACGCAAATAGCGCAAGTTACGCAAGTGGCGTAAGTTACGCAAATAGCGTAAGTTACGCGAGTGGCGTAAGTTGCGCAAGTAGCGTAAGTTACGCAAGTGGCAAGGGTAAGTTATACATATAGCCCCTTTTCCAGGTTCGTCCTTTATTTTTTCCCATTTTCCCTTGCAACTTAGTCGGGGCGTGGCGCCTCCCATCCACACCGCGATTTTCTCCACCGAAGGAGAAAAGAGGGGCGTGTTTGGTCAGCCACGCCCACCCGGGCAAAAAGAGCTTGCTTGCTGCAGCCGACTCCTCTTCCTTATTATCTCTCTGCGAGCCCGCGGAGATGCGCGCGCAGGCGCTCTGCTCGCCGCCGCTGGGCCGTGTGGGCCGGCGGGCGGGGCGAAGGGCCCCCGCGCCACCCGTTCGCTTCCCGGGGACGCCAAGCCTGCGCAGACGCAGTCCGGGAGGTGCCCGGCGGATTGTGAGGCGATAGGGCGCCTGCGCGGGCCGGAGGAGGGCTGGCGATGGCGGCCGCGGGCGGCCTTGAGGCGGCGTTGGCGGCCGCCGGTGGGGGCGAGGGGCCGGCCGGCGCGGCGGGGGTGCCGGCGCCCGCGCCGCCGGTGGTGGTCCAGCGCGAGCCGGCGTACAACTGGCAGGCCACGAAGCGGTCGCTGCGGGAGCGCTTCGCCTTCCTCTTCGCCAACGAGCTGCTCAGCGACGTGCGCTTCGTGGTGGGCAAAGGCGGGCCGCGGGCCGGCGGAGGGGCGCCCGGGCCGGGCCAGCAGCGCATCCCCGCGCACCGCTTCGTGCTGGCCGCGGGCAGCGCCGTCTTCGACGCCATGTTCAACGGCGGGATGGCCACCACCTCGGCCGAGATCGAGCTGCCTGACGTGGAGCCCGCCGCCTTCCTGGCCCTGCTCAGGTCCGAGGCGGGAGGGCGGCGGCCGCGAGGGGTGGGAGCTGCGCCTGGTCGCCTCCCCGGCCGGGCGACCTTAACCGGGGGGAGGGGTTGCCCCCGAGGGGTACCTGGGGCATAACCTGGGGGTAGGGGAGCAATTTTTAAGTGCAGCTCTAGTTTTGGGAGTCGATCCAGTTTAGGGCTGCTGCTGAGGCCCTCGGATCAAGCCACAAATCCTGTTTTTGAGGGGGAGGGAATGACATGATGTATAGAGAGATGTATTTTGATCTATGGCCGTGGCAAAGATTTGATTTGGCGTTTTTTTGGTGGGGGGCTTAATGACATGATTTATATAGAGATATATGCTGGCCTTAATAAAGATTTGAGATATAGAGATATAGAAAGAGCCAGTGTGGTGAAGTGCCAGTCTAGAAACCAGGAGAGGGTAAATTCTAATCCTGCCTTAGTCATGGAAGGCCCCCTGGGTGACTTGGGGCCAGTTCCTCTCTCTCAGGCCAACCCACCTCAGAGGGTTGTTGTGGAGAAAATAGGAGGCGGGCAAATTAGGTATGTCCGCAGCCTTGAGTTACTACTAAAAAGGTGGGATATAAATCTAATAATACTGACCATAATAATTTGAGGCCAGTTTGGTCTGGTGGTTGAGGCACTAGGCTAGAAACCGAGAGATGGTGAGTTCTAGTCCCGCCTTAGGCACGAAAACTGGCTGGGTGACCTTGGGCCAGTCCCCCTCTCTCAGCCCAACTCACCTCACAGGGTTGTTGTTGTGGGGAAAAGAGGAGGAAGAAGTAGTATTAGGTATCTTCCCAGTGTTGAGTTATTTATAAAAATAATAAAGGCAGGATATTAAAAAATCTAAAAGAAAAGGGGCGGGTAATTTCAGTAGGAGAGAATATATGTAGCTCAGGGTTAAGTGTGGAGTTTTTGGTGCTCCCTGTGCTTGGTGGTTTGTTTGCAGATGTTTCATTACCCAGATAGGTAACATCATCAGTGCTGATAATGGCACTGATCTGATGGCACTGAGGAAGATGGCACCCACTTATTTGGGCAAGGAAACGTCTGCAAGCAAACAAGCAAGCAAGCACAGGGAGCATCAAGGACTCCAAAGTGGTAATTGGGTGAAACAGTTGAAGAACCACTGCTCTAAGCCATCCACGGTGAGGGATAAACCGGGATAGCTGGGTTGGCACAAAGGTATCAACGTGCATTGGGCCATCAACTTTCTCAAAAAGGACCTTTGCTTGCTCTTAGGAGACTGGTATTTGCAGTGGTGGTAATGTGAATGATGCCTGTTGTCAGGAAATCAGGATGAGTTTAAAAGGTCCTCTTGAATGTACATAAGAGATTTTTGAATGACTGCTTCCATTTGTTGTATAAAATGCTGTCACACGCATGTTCTGAAAACAGAATGTGTCTCTTGGTGAAATTGTGGGCTAGCAGAAAGTAGGTTATGCATCCCATTTGCTGCTGAATAAAATGGATTATTGGAGATTTTGAAGTAGAGTCTTGGGTGTGCGAGATCCAAGTCAAAATATTTGAACTTGATAAGGTAGAAAAGGGCATTTTGAATTGGACTTCTAGGAATGCAGTATCTCTTGTTGTGTTAGGCACCCAGAGGCCATCTCTAACTTTTTTTGAGTTGGGAAAATGATTGATTGCCTTTTTGGTTAATGGAAGGTTTGTTTTGCATGTATATTGCAAACTCAGCTTTGTGTTACTAAATGAAGAGTATAAAGAAGCTATTTAGACAGAGTGGCATTAATAAGCATGCATCAGGTAGTCCTCTTAAATTTATCTTCTTTGATTTCTAGATTTTTATATTCAGATGAAGTTCAGATTGGTCCTGAAACTGTTATGACCACTCTCTATACAGCTAAGAAGTATGCTGTCCCTGCCCTGGAAGCTCATTGTGTAGAATTTCTCACTAAGCACCTTCGGGCAGATAATGCTTTTATGCTGCTTACTCAGGTAACCATCTAACCATTGTGTTGGAGATGTGTATTTAATAACTTTTTACTGAATTCAAACCTCCAGGGCTAGATGGGTTGTATCTTAGCATGGCAATGATCTGAACAAACTTCTGTTCTTAACCTGGGGTCTTTGTTTTAATCAGATCACTCCCTTAGTAGATTTCCAGATGCTTTACTGATATCAAAATGTATCATCTTCACAACTGCTTAAAATATTCATGACATTATGGTTAGCATGGTAGTTAAATATGAACTGGATGACATGTCTTCTAGGTGATCTACAGTAGGCTTGAAAACTACATCCTCACTAAACTTGAGGGAGGCATTGAGTGGGGTTACAGGGTTCAGTCCCAGGCCTCGTATTCTTCAGTCTTTTCATTAATGACTTGGAAGTGATGCTTATTAGATTTCCCAGTGACACAAAAATTGAGCAGGATCCTTAAAGTTCTAGAAGACAGAAAAATAATTCAAAATAATTTTGATAACAGAAGTGAGAAATAATACAATAACATTTAACAGAGAAAGGTATTAAGTTCTTAATTTAGAAAAAAGAAATCAAACACACAAGTATAGGATGGGGACAGCTAGATTAGTAATAACACACATGAAAATAATCTTGGGAGTGTAGGTGATCACCTATGGGTGGAATTAATTACCTAGGGTATGGTGAACTCTCCTTATCTATTTTCATGGAGAGATGGAACAACCATCAGATTCCAGTTCAAGCTGCATTGAGCTGGGAGGCTGTACTCAATAACCCCTTCTAAAGCTATGATTCGCTAATTAATTAGTTAGAAATAATATGTATTGGAATGGCCTTGAGGAGTTTATGTATGAGGTTGGATAGATCAGATGAGTTTATTTCCTCTTCTAGTCAAACCATATCTTAATAGTTGCATCTAAACTGAAGACTTCAGGATGATGAAATATATCGTTAGTCAGTAATTATTAGTTTATATACTTCATTATCATAATTTTGAAAAGTGATGATAAAATGCCTTCTGTCTTCAGGGAAGTTGTGGATCAACTAATGTTTGAAAATCAAATGTAACTGCTTCTGAACTTTAAACCAGTCTTGGAGACTGATTATCAAATACTTTCTGAAACAAGATTGCAACTTATATCCAATTCTATCAGACTTGAAGTGGGACTTAATTTGAAATATGTATTCCAGAGCTTGTGCCTAATTGTAGTTAAATACAGTAGAAGTAGGTTACATTCTTAGTCCCTTATTTCTTATTATTCAGTACTTCTCTCTTGTATTAACGGCTAAATCTGGGAGGGATTGGGGAAGGAGTGTTTGTTTTTAAATTACTGCTTTAAAAATTCCTTAAAAGCAGCAAACTTTTCTTGAGTTTCCTTCAGTTAAAAAATAACCATGACTTTTATTATTTAATGTTGAAAACATTTCTGTTAGCTGTAAGCTGAAAATAGTGTAATTCTGAACAAATGTTTTTGGATAGGCTCGTTTATTTGATGAACCCCAACTGGCCAGTCTCTGTCTTGACACGATAGACAAAAGTACTATGGATGCAATAAGTGCAGAAGGCTTTACAGATATTGATATAGGTAAGTAGCTCCTAAACATGAATATTCTTTAGAGGAATTAAACCAGTGTTTCTCAACCTTGGCAACTTTAGGAGGTGTGGACTTCAATTCCCAGAATTCCCCAGCCAGCTTGCTTCTGGGAGTTGAAGTCCACACCTCTTAGAGTTGCCAAGGTTGAGAAACACTGAATTAAACTAAGGATTAGCAATCTGTGGCCATTCAGATGACGTTGGTTTACAACTCCCATCAATCCTGATCAGTGATGGGAATTGTAATCCCACAGCATCTGAAGAGTACTGATTTCCCTGTAAAAAAAAAAAAAAAGCCAACTTTTCATGTAGACCTCCCATCAGTAAGAGATTTGCTAAGATGTTGCCTCTTTGTTTAGCAGGTTAGCCTGTTTGTCCATTAGGCTTTGCAGCATTGTCCTGTGCTGACTTTCTAATTGTATGACTTTACATTTAATGATTCTGGCTGAATTACTACTGAATTAATTTTTCAGTAAGGTGTGAATAGGATTACAGCAATATCAAACTAATTTAGTGTGGGGTGTTTACTTAGAATTAGTTTTATGCCACGGCCGTTCTGGTTCATTCTTCAGCATGCAGAAGTGGTTTGCCATTAGAAGATGATTCCTGTGTTGTCTTCACAATGGAAGGAAAGGCTGTCCAGACCAGTTTAGCTGGAATCTGTCCTGAAGTCAGACTACATGTAAGGCAATCTTATTTGACCTATGCAGAAGTGTGCAATTAACTTAATCTTTTTCCTCAGACACACTGTGTGCAGTACTGGAAAGAGATACTCTCAGCATTCGAGAGAGTAGGCTCTTTGGAGCTGTTGTTCGTTGGGCTGAAGCTGAATGTCAAAGGCAACAGCTACCTGTCACCTCTGCAAATAAGCAGAAAGTACTCGGCAAAGCTCTCTCTTTAATCCGCTTTCCACTCATGACAATTGAGGAGTTTGCAGCAGGTAACTTTATGATTGGCTTTGTTGTTGTAAAAGCTACACAAAAGTTAAATAGAAAAGCCTGTTAATGCTTCTATCATATGCATTCTTACTAGAAAGGACCTAATTTTATCTCTCTTTCGGGCAATGTAGTCACTGATGATGTTTAAAAAGCAAGCCAAATTCTAGCACGTTTTGACTCCTCCTTAAACAGTTCAGCACTCCAGCAATTTTGTGATAATCCTGCAATGAAATCCCAAATAGTCTTGCTTCAAAATAAGCATTGGGCCTTATTCACAGACAAGTGTGTTCCATTTAATTCAGAATCCTTTGGGTAGGATGTTACTTTTAGAATTTAGCAATGCCACATGGGGAATACTGGCCACATACGGAATATAAATCAGATGACCTCACATAAAATGTTACATTCATTTGTAATATTTGTCTGCAGCACTAAGAACAGTGATTTGAGTATCAGCATATTTATTTGATCTTGTGAGGTTTTATAAAACCAACATTTAATCGAACACGTGTTGAGCTTCGTGGCCATATGACACTCTGCTTTGCATTTCACATTCTAACTTAATGGTGCTTGTTGTATATGTTGAAAGAGACTGCACTATACAAAGCGGCTGGGTCATTTTTTAAAATCCTTTAATTCTGTTGCTGGTGGAAAGCTTAGCAACATGAACATTTAATTAATGGACCCTGGAAAAGAATTAATTGCTGATTAATTAATTAATTGCTTTTGCCCTTGTATATTAATTTTGTTAGGTTAACTTTTGATGGATAACCAGCCTGTTTTGTCATATTTAGGCAAGGCACTACTTTATATGTATGTATTCCTTATTGTCGTAGAAAGCTTCACAGCTTATGCTGACAGATAGCCAGCATAAACCACAAACTGTCTGAATACCATCTTTTTTTCTTGTCAGATTCCCTATAAAGATTATATGAATGGTTTTTTACCCCGCTTCCAGGGCCAGATTATTTAATCGCTGTTGAACAGCTATAATCTAGGAGTGGGGTAAATGTATCAATAGGCTGGTCTCTAGAGGGTTTTGTTTTTATTTTTCAGTCGTCCTCCTGGTGCACAATATGTTCGGCTCAGTTCCATTCCCATTTTTTCCAGGTCCTGCTCAATCTGGAATTTTGTCAGATCGGGAGGTAGTAAATCTCTTTCTGCATTTTACAGTCAACCCTAAACCTAGAGTTGACTATATTGACCGACCAAGATGCTGTCTTAGAGGGAAGGAGTGCAGCATAAATAGATTCCAACAAGTGGAGAGTCGCTGGGGTTACAGTGGAACAAGTGATCGAATCAGGTAATGGTCACATGTTTTTAGTAATATGACAGTCAGTTGTTGAGCGGTTGGGGAGGAGAGGTTTCCAGAATACCACACAGCAAGAAACTTAGGGTCTGCTCTGAAAGCAAATACATTACTTTTCTCCCTTACATCTGGTGGATTCCGTGGTAGCCCATAAATACGCTATAATAGATACACTATAATAAAAGCAATAAAACATTCAGAATAACGCTTAAAAGGCCACATATCTATCAAACAGCACAGAAGCACTGAAACAAGTTGAGTGCATATTGGCTAAGCACTGAACTTAGCAGAAAAGTTGTTACCCTTCATCCATGATGCAAGGGTAGGCCAGCTTATCTAAAGTGGCATTAGATTAGTTTTTAGCCCATACATTGGGCTGTGGAATAGAGGGTTTTTCTTACGACTCGTGGTAAGATTAGAAAAATTTCCTCTAGAAAATGGTACTCTGATTAAGTCGATAAATTGTCCATATGTTTGCAACTGAAACGAGCTATCCGCAGATGAAAAAATAGCTTCTAGTTTGGTGAAATAACGGCTTCAGGTAATAGTCTACTTTTTTCTCTTTTTTTAAGGTTCACAGTTAATAGAAGAATTTCAATTGTGGGATTTGGATTATATGGCTCTATTCATGGACCCACTGATTATCAAGTTAATATACAGGTACAGTTGTTTTTCAAGTTTATAATGAGTGACTCGTTTTCATTGAACTGAAGATCAGGGATATTCTATTAATGTGGGGTCCTTGGTGCTCTCTGAGCTTGGTGGTTTGCTTGCAGACGTTTCATTACCAACTAGGTAACATCATCAGTGCATTAATATTCTATTAATGCTGTATCACTTAGGATGTCAGGTTAAGAGGACTCTGGGAAAAGACCTCTGTTTCAAATATTGCTACACAGTTATTTTAATGGGAGATAAATATTTAAGCAGTGGAAATATTAATTTAATATTACTATTAAAAAGTAGGTGGGTGTTCTAAAGAGGAATACATATTTCTTAAGCGTGGAGGTGTACAAATGCTTCACTGTCAACATGTGTGATCCCTGAATGGGCCATTCTACAAGTACTGGAAGGATCTGGCTTTGAAACAAGTTCATTTTGACCTTGGAACATTTTCCATGCTCTAATCAAAGAATTCATATACAGTGCTTTACAACCGGGTGGAGCAGATTTAAATTCATAGAGGATTTAAAATACAACTGTGCATCTAGAGATGAACTTCTTTCAAAGTCATAGTTTCTTAAAGTGTAAATGATCAATTTGTAGTTGCTTTACAGCCAGGGAACAAGGATTGGATATTTTTGCTTTAATTTTGGTCTGTGATGGCAATAAAGTTGTTTGCTTGAACTAATTAGAAATGTATTATCTCCATAATTACAGGGAAGTTAGCAAGTTTTTAAACCTGACTCTTGATAGAAGCAATATCCCATATTATGTTAATTAAATCACAGCCTTACCTTCACTTGAGAATATATCACTCAGGGTGATGTATAGCCGTGTTGCAAATAACATGATACAAATTTGAGTTGTTTTAATCTACCAACGTATATGAAATAACATGCAAAGAATTGAATCAACAGCTGCTATTAAAAGCAATCAAACAGCATGTCAGTGATCAGAATAAAGACAAGTGTTGTGCTCTGTCATGTGTATGGTTTCTCCTTGGTTGCTGTCTGGGATGGAGATAGCTAGAGAATTTCTAAAGTGACTAGTAAACATTGTGAGTTGTGCCCAGAAATAGTAAATAGCTAGCATAAAAGGGGAGGTCAATGTTCCTTCAGATTGAGCTATACCTCTGTGTAGTTTTTTGGCAACAGTACAAAAATGGTGTGTGCTGTTAATTGAGATCAGCCAAGGTGTTGCCAACTGCTATAGCAAGAGCTAGTATTATTCTCCCAATATTGGTTAGGAGCAGATGTCCCCACCAACTCATTCCTTGGTGCTTGTCTAGCTCCCTGCCTTATCAAATTTATTGTTAAAAAAAAATGAAGCTTATATTTTATTTTATTTTTATTTATTTATCGAATTTTATCACCACCCATCTCCCCCCAAAGGAGCGAAGTATTAGCTTCAAGTGATAATATTTACTTTCTAGAATGTTACTGGGAACCCACAAGACCCCAGAGGCATTCCAGATGTGCCCATTGGCTCCAAAGAATTAAGTGTGCCTGCTTTGTAAGCAAGTCCATTAATCACAAATTCCAATTAAGGGCCCAATTTCACCATGATGATTTGTGAAAGCTTTGTTCGTTAGAGCCTCAGACTAAGGTTTGGGTTGGGAACTGGATGAGATGAATAGCCTTTCATGGTAGACTTTAATGGCAATGTTCCGGCTGCATTTCTCTTAATGAAAGGCTTAGAAAATACGTTCTCACAAAAAAAAAAATCTTCCACTGCTTTCTTCCTACAGATAATTGAATATGAGAAAAATCAGACTCTAGGACAAAATGACACTGGATTTAGCTGTGATGGAACTGCCAGCACCTTCAGAGTTATGTTCAAAGAACCAATAGAGATTTTGCCGACTGTGTGTTACACTGCTTGTGCAACCTTGAAAGTGAGACACTTTTTGAAATTGTGGAAAACAGTCTAACTATAAAGCAAGGAACAAATGATGTGAAGATCTACTACTATTACTAATAATCCAGGAACTGCTTCTTTAAAATCAAGTTTGTTTATTTATTTTTATTTATTTATCAAATTTCTATCACTGCCCGTCTCCCCTCCAAGGAGGGACTCTGGGCGGTTCTGTTTGCTATAGCATATCTCCTATAAAATCATAATGCTTTGCTTAGCATTTATCATAGCTTAGTATGCATTCCAAGTTTATTACTTATCACAAAATATGAAGGGTGCAAGAATAATTAATTTATGTTTCTGTTCAGGGCCCCGATTCTCATTATGGCACCAAGGGATTGAAGAAAGTGATCCATGAATCTCCAACTTCAAGCAAAACCTGCTTTTTCTTTTTTAGCTCACCAGGTAACAACAATGGAACATCGATAGAAGATGGACAAATACCGGAAATTATATTTTATACGTAATTTCAGAAAACTGAGATGGAGCAAAAAAATTGCTTTGAAAATGAACAGAAGGGAAACATGAAATACTGTGAAATTTTGTAAATACATAATCTCAGATGTGTTATAAAACTGAAGTATTGTACATGGAAGGTACTAAGCACTAGTATTCTCTACTTGCAATGATGATACACAGCCAAACTTTCTTGAACTAAAATATTCTTACCTGTACATAAATACTTAACACGGTCATTTTAAATATGCTGCCCATAATCTGGAAGCTGGGAAAGAGCATTTTTTCCCCCTGAAATACACTTGCTGCAGATTATATATCTGTGGATGTTGTGATTGTTCTGTACAGTGCAACACGTTCAACTGAATTGTCATTCTTGAAACTAACCACGAAGCAAAATTAAGATGATACAAATTCATCTGTAATTGTACTCAATACATGTATATAAACTTAACTAGTTTTGTTGTGTACTGGAAGAAATGTTATTCGGAGGTCAGTTGTACGAAGCTATTCTTTAACTATAAAGTGAAATGTGGATGAAATCACGTTTCTTTTTGAATACTTAACGATGTTCTTGAATACTTTCAATTTGTAAAGAAGCAGTCCTTGGTGTAGTAAATACAGAAAAAGTAAAGTTTTCAGCAGCCTACAGAATGCAGTTTTTAAGGAAATGGGGCAAATTTCAGAGAACTATGAATTAGTACTGTGTACTCAAGTCCTGGTTTTCTCAAATGGCAAATTATCTTTGTGGGGGAAGGTTAGTGGTAATGCAATTTATAAAGGTAGTCCTCACTTAACAACCATTCATTTAGTGATGGTTCAGACTTAAACCAGTCCTCACACTTACAACTGCTGCAGTGTCCCCACAGTCATGCGATCACGATTTGGGCACTTGGCAACTGGTTTGCATTTGTGATTGTCTGTGGTCACGTGATCGCCATTTTCAACCTTCCTGGCTGGCTTCTGGCAAGCAAAATCAGTGGGGGACTGCATGATTCACTTAACAACCATGTGAGTTGCTTAACACCTGCTGTGATTCGTTTCACCACCACCGCAAAAAAAAGGTGGTGGAATCAGGTCAGATTTGCTTAATGACCGTTTCGCTTAGCAATGAAAATTCTGGTCCCAATTGTGGTCATTAAGCAAGGACTACCTTTACAGGTCTATTCAGAAGGAAGTCTCAGCAAGGCTTCTCTTGGTGTATTAGAGGATTGTTTGGGATTGGGATAATTGTGGTTCAAATTTTGCTTTAAACTTACCAGTTTATGTAATCTTAAGGCCTTAAGTCTCAGTCTGCCTGAAAAACCTTACAGAATAAAATTAATTTTGCGCTGTCAAAGGGTTTTCTGATAGGTGGTATATAACTAGATTCAGAAGCACTAAAATACATGATTGAAGAAACAATAAAATAAAGTTACTAAGCATATACACAGGCCCCAGTATACCTGTGGATGTATTGAAATTCTGGCTGTAGTTTTCCCCAGACACACAGCACGTAAAGCAGCGTGGTGCCTTACACTGTGTGTGTTGGATTGCATCTCCCACTGGCTAGGGATGATGGGCATTGTGGTCTTAACACACAGGACATTCTTGCAGAAGGCTACTTAAAACACTGCAGATGGTTGAATGGGCAGATCTTCAGTGGATTGAGTCAACGCTATTATTTAAGGACTATACAGTATATATGAATGGATGGGTTTCTTTTTTATTGACAGGTTAGGATGCCATCACCCAACACACTCAACTAGGAGGCAATGTATTTTTTTTTCAGTTTGCACAACACATTGAGATGTCAACTAATCCAGCCTTTCTCAAACTTGGCAACTTTCAAGATGTGTGGACTTCAACTCCCAGAATTCCCCAGCCAGCCATGAACTAAGCCAATGGGCGCTGTCTGCACCATCCTAAACTAATCTCTCCCTATTTAAGTTAGAACTACTCAATTATAGAGTGAGTTTTGTAAATTTGCTGCTAGGTTTTCAAATGTTCCTATATGTTGTGTGAACATGCCAAAACACTGAGAAGCTCGACCTGCTTTCCCTAGTAGAAAAAAAATTAAAAAACGGCCGAGTTAGACACCCGTCCCACCTTGGTCTCCAATCGTGCTTTTACAACCTCTCGGCTTCCTCTCTAGCTTTTGCTAGAAACTGTCCGGGACGCGCCTCTACACTTTCTTCTATCTCTAGGAGAAGAGGCGACCGGAAAGAGAAGGCGGAAGTGACGCAGATCCCGCGATGCTGGGTCGGGCTCTTCCCGCTTTCCGTCGTTCAGGGCTTCCGGTTTGGGCTGCCGCGGGACGGGGACTTGCCATGCCCCGGAAGGTTAGGCCCGGGGAAGGTTGGGCGCCGCTGAAGAGGCTGTCAGCCTCGAGCACGCGTTTGAACTATAAGCCGCCCGCCTTGCCCACCCGCCGCCCCCTTGGCGGGGGTGATGGGAGTTGTAGTCCGGCACCCCCTGAGGCGCGTCTCTTGCGGCCTGGGAGAGACTCAGCCTGGATGAAGCGCAGGGGAGCAGAATCCGTCCCCGTGGGGAGGACGGTCCCTTGGGCTAATCGAGGGCTCCGATCCCACGGCGGGAGGCAGCCTCGGCTCCTGCTGGGCGTTTGTGGTTCTGCGGGGCGCCCCGTTTTCCGTGGGAACTGAAAAGGTGGCTTCGGGCTTCTCTGCTCAAACGACAGTGATTGATTGATCGAGTGACTGATTATGTGTACCGTCATAAATGCAAAAAAAATCTATAAAGGGTTTACAGACATAAATGGAAACCCCTTATAGACCCTTTGCATGAAGCAGAAAAAAATGCACTTAGGATTTGTGGTTTTGATGTTAAGGGAAAAAAATAGATAACAGTGAGCTTTTTTTTTTTGGTAACCATAGGGTAAGAGATAATTTTGTAATTATACCTGTATTTGTTGCAAAGGAAATTGGAAGCTGCTGCTCTCTATTTCTTTTTATCTCTTTTTCCTGCACTTTTTTCTGTCTTTTCCTCTGTTTTCTTTATTCTGTATTAGTGTTAGCTTTATCTTCTTTAAAAACTTTTAATAAAATTTATATTAAAGAAAGACTGATATGTGTATAGTGGCCATACACCCTTTATTATAAAGGACAGTCCTTTATTTCAGAAAGCTGTCCTTTAGATTTATTTACTTTGATTTAATTATTTTCTTTGTTTTGGTCTTGAATTTTCCTTTGTAAACCAAAGCTATAAACATAAGCAGTTTTTTTATCCCTAAGAATCTCTTTCAGATTTGCTCCTTTTTCAGGTTTGTCCTTTATTTTTTTCCAAGAAAATATGGTCACTGTAATTATGTGTCATTATGTAGCTTTTGACTCCTAGCCACCCCATAGATTGATTTTCTCCATGATCAAACAGCCCTGGCAGTGAATAAGTGGAGAATCGCAGTCCACTGAAGCCCTTCCTGATGATTTTGGCCATAAATTAAATGGATAAGTCCTAATTTTCTGGGCAAATTATAGGCAGGCTTTTTTTCAGAGAGAGAGAGATCTTTTTACATCCATAGAGGATTGGAATTTCAATAGCACCTTCTGGTTCATACCATGTTTTAGGATGGGGGATCCATAACCCAGAAGTGTGCAGAAGGAAAAAAAAAAAGAGAGACAATTGGAATTTCCTCCAAGATCGTTTGTGCACAATAAAGGTGCCTCTTTGTGTTATCCCGTAGCGCTGTTAGGTTAAAAATCTTATTTATTCATCAAGTCTTGCTGTATGAAATGCTTCCAGGTGGGCATGCAGAGGATTTTAGCCTTGTAACCCAAGCCAGTTTGTGCTTTCTGTAGCATGCCTGGGGCTCTGTGGAGCATTCCCAACTATGCGTGTGTAAGTTACACCTTGCTTGAGTTAGTACAAACTATGGCAGTGTGATGTGGAGTTGAAAGCCCCAGGGTTGTATCTTGCCTCTTGCAGGTGGCTTGACTCTTCTGAGTGGTGATGTTGGCTGGGGAAGATGATTGTAGGCCTTTTTTACCCTCCTTATTTTGATCAGCTTTGATGGAATGATAAAATTGCATTGAAACTTCCGGGGGAATATATATGCACACATGCAATTATTTTAAATAATTTATTATTTCGATACAGTTGCTTCTATCTTCAGATTGATGGTACTGTTTTTTGTGTTTTGATTTAAGGGGAAAGCACAGACTAAAGACTTAGTAAAGCCTTCTGTTCCTCCAGTTCCTGTGGCAACTGATAAAAGTGGCTCTGTTATTATCTCTGTTCATGCCAAACCAGGATCTAAACAAAATGCTGTAACAGGTAAGCTGGAGCATAAGTACATATGCAGCATTGATGGGTTTTTTGCAGAAGTTTCGCCCCAACAAAGCTTCCACAGTGAAATGGTTCGGGAGTGGGGTTGGCTTGCGGCTTTTGTAGTCTGTGTGTGATTTGAATTCAGGGCAATTGGTTGGTGATTGGAGGGACCTTCTTGGAAAATCAGAGGGCAGTGTCTGCAACCAGTACTTTGTTTGCTTCCTGGGATATGGGTGTTGGTAACTGTCCACACCCATCTTAGCAACTGTTCTGTGTGCACTCCCATAATATGCTATTAAAATTCCAAACGTATCCACTAACCCAGTGTTTTTCAACCTTGGCAGCTTTAACTGCTGGCTGGGGGATTTTGGGAGTTGGAGTCCACACATATTAAAGTTGGTAAGGTTGAAAAACACTGCACTAACCTGAAAAGGCTACGGAGACTCTGTACTGCACTCAACAGTTTTTCTCCAGATCCATCTATTCTCATGGCTTCTCCCCTCAGATAGTAAAAGACTGCAGTCTAGAGCAGAAAGGAGAGCATGCTACTCTAGAACCATGCCAAGTTCTAGAACATGTAGAAAAATACTAAAAGAGTTCTGCCCCCTGCTTTTTTAGAAGAGAAATAGATGTGGAAGGAAACACACAGATCTGAAGAAAGCAGCACAATGGTAAATGCCACAAACGGGAAGAAACAAATCCAAATAGTTTGGAAAAGTAACAAGGCCTTTGCTTATTGCGTAAATAGCTATAGAAGAGTTTTTGCTGGAGCCGTTCCACTTCAGTTAATAGAGACACTTGAAGCAGATCCTGATGTTGGTCTGTCTTTATACCAGGCATTTTAGAGAGTGGGGATCGTTTAGATTGGCTAGTCCCTAGCTGTGTCTTTAAATCTCAAATAAGCAGTTTGGTTTGGCTCTGGAGATGGAGATGGATTGCCAGCCAATACATAAGGGATTTGCAGTCATAATCCAAAAATAGCAATTTAGGATAATGTGGTTAGTAAGCAGAGGAAGCCCAGCATAGAAATCATTATGGTACTTTAACCTTTGGATTATCAGAGTCCAGGTCTTTAAAGTAGTCTATTTTTGTCCGGAGAAGAATGCAGCTGGGACACAAGCCCAACCAAAGGCTCAGCGTAGCCCTGTTCAAGTGTATCTTTGCATGTTCAATCCCATGGGTGCAGTAGACAGAGCAGGCCCTCTTCCCCTTATACCACTGATGATATAAGGGAAAAGATGGTCTCCTTGCTTACATTGTGGTTGTCTGCAATGAGGGGTCTTCATACACATGCAGTTGCTTCCAGGTCAGCTGGAACCCTCCAGTACGTGGTTCCAAATGGCTTGTTAAGCCAGTCTTTCTGCTGCAGGTAGCCACACTGTATGCTTAGAGACCAACTCTTCATTTACATGCCCGTACAATTATGAGAGAGCTGTGACAGTTTCTTGCACGTTGGATAGAATGCAGGAAGGTAACACCTGAACAAGACTTTTGTCATAGATGAATCATGACTCCAGTCTTCAAGAGGATCTTGGAATATGTCTAGACAACAGACCCATTTCTTCAGAGCAGGAGCAATCCATCCAAGATAGAATGGACCCCAGAAACAGAGTCCTTCAAACCACTCCCTAGCAGCCTCTTCATTTTTATCTAGGTTGAGATCAGGATATTAGTCTCCTCCAGCTTTCTACCAGAATCATAGTCTGGGTTAGCACTTCCACTGCTGCCTCTAAAGTAATCTTTAAAGAAGAGAAATAGAAACAATTGTCATTTGCATATTGGTTATATCTCCACCCACATTTTAGGTAAGCTAATGTTGATGTTACATGCATGGATGAGATTCCAAACAGGCACTTTAGGGTATGAGTTTAACAGAAGTGATGGCTACATCCTAAAATACTTGTTGCAGATCTGACCAATGATGCGGTAAGCGTGGCCATTGCTGCACCTCCATCTGAAGGGGAAGCCAACACGGAGCTCTGTCGCTACCTCTCTAAAGTCCTTGAAGTCAAGAAAAGTGATGTGGTGTTGGAGAAGGTACAGTGTCTTCTGTCCCTTGTTTGTGTGACTCAGCTTGGGCTTTTGAATCTTCTGCGCGTTAATGGAAAAATTTATTTATTTATTTTATTTTATTTATTAGATTTATATTACTGCCCCTCTCCCCCCTTGGCCGACTTGGTGCCTATCAACTGGTGGTATAATGGGGAGCACTTTTGAAATTAAAAGTACAGGGGAGAAGTTCAAAGTTATAACCTTGAAAACTGTTCAATACTAGGCATTGGGTAACTAGAGGTCTGTGAGAACAAGCAAGACTAATAATGTATATTTGAGAGGCTCTATATGGGAAGTTGTAAGATAGAGCCATATGTTAGGCTTGCTGTGACATATTTTTATTTCTGCCTTATCCTTCTAGAGGATAATTGGCACTGGGAACTCCGTTGCTAAGTGACGCAGTCATAAGTTGACTGTGCCAACTTACGATGGCAATTCTAGTAGTCTCAGTTGCCATCATTAGGTGAATCCTGTGTGGTTGCAGTGTCCCACAGTCATGTGATTGCCATTTGCTACCTCCTCCTGGCTTCCTCATTGACTTTGCTTATGGGAAGCCAGCAGTAAAGGTTGCAAATGGCAATCTCGTGACTGTGGGACGCTGCAACGGCTGCAAGTATGAGAACCAGTCATAAGTCCCCCTCGTTTGGTGCTGTCATAACTTCAAGCAATCGCTGAATGAGTGGACATTAAACTAGGACTGTGTGTAGTATTGGAGGATCCCTCTAGACAGCCAATAGCAAATCAAAATTGCCATATGAAGAAGAGGTATAACAATATACAGAGGCAGAGATTGCATATGAAACACAATCCTTAACTAAAGCCTTAAGTACCCACAATGCCAAATGCATTAGCAGAGTCTGAGCATCTTTGAAAGTGATATAACTCTTTAATTATATTTAGGTTACCATTTTTTGAGCAGCCTTTTGGAGCATACAGAGATTTAAAAAGTACCCACGCGATAGCCCTTGATTGTAGCGTAATTCTTTTGACAGCATTGTTCCAAATTACTGATATTTTAATACTGTGCACCTCTTTCACTGATGAAGAGAGCCAGTTTGGTCTAGTGGTTAAGGTGCTGGCCTAGAAACCAGGAGGCAGTGAGTTCTAGTGCCGCCATAGGCATGAAAGCCAGCTGGGTGACTTTGGGCTAATCCCTCTCTCTCAGCCCAGCTCACCTAACAGGGTTGTTGTGGCGGGGAAAATAGGAGGAGGAAGGAGTATTAGGTATGTTCCCTGCCTTGAGTTATTTATAAAAACAAAGGCAGGATTAAAAAAAAACCAAAAAATCAAGAAATTACAAACAATACCTGCTTGTGGAATACTCGTATATCTGGGATATTCTGACATGAGGAATCCCTAAACTTCTCTGCTTGTGTTTTAAAATAGGGGAGTAAATCTCGAGAAAAAGTAGTGAAAATTTTGGCACCACTGACTCCAGAGGACGTTTTAGAGAAGCTGAGAAAAGAGATCTCCAGCTGAAGCTACATATGACCAATGTCTTAACAAGTTGTTTCTCCAGATGCAAAGAATGACTACATTTAGGTACATGACAGCTCATAAATACAAGTGGTGGAAAACCCAACTGTGAGTGTATGGACAGCTATAAAGCTTAATTTAAGATATAGAAAAAGGTGTGATTATTTTAGCATCATAATACAAGGTGCAGTGATATCTGAGAGAACCTCACTGGGACCCAAAGATGACGTTCATCAGTCCCTCTAGAATCGTGGCTCAACTTGGATCAGCGTTTGACCTTTTTCAATTAGGTTCTTTTGGAGTATGTTTGTTTAGCTAGTCTGGAAGGCAGTAGTCATTTTCACTGTATCAAAGGTGCTGTAAGAAAGGCATCATTTAGCCGTGATACATATTTCATCTATCTTTGGTGAACAGGATTTGCAGGTTATTGTCAATGTCTGTAACCAGAGATAATTGTAGGTTAATAAGAAATGCAGGGCACCATTTTTCACCTTGAGAAAGTATTGTTGGTCTTGGTGTTTGGACAATATTTGAAAATTCTGTTTTGATTTTATGTTTGGATCAGTGTTTTTGTTTTCTACACCATTCCTGTA
The DNA here is from genome assembly GCF_035149785.1 of Candoia aspera. Lineage (NCBI taxonomy): Eukaryota > Metazoa > Chordata > Lepidosauria > Squamata > Candoiidae > Candoia > Candoia aspera. The sequence goes on along the minus strand of NC_086165.1, from coordinate 10,867,310 downwards.
CCAAGTTCTGAGCTTCGTATTCTTTGATACAGGAAATGCATCTAAGTTTTATATTTGCATTTGATAGGCTGTCGGTCCCTTATTTGGTCCCATCACATGGAAGAAACAATAGTGTGCCTTCCCCACTTGAATTAGGGAAGGGGTTTTAAAGTGGTCTGAATTCTGATTTTGTAGCATCCTGCCCCTACATCTCCCATTTGTTCCTCAGGAAGAATGTTCAGTGATCATATGTTTAGAAATGGAGTCCCCTAGATCACTCTTCTCATGTTGTTGTTGGCTTTCATGCCTAAGGCAGGACTAGAACTCTCCTACCACGCCTGATTGGCTCTTGGGCTGAGAGAGAGGGACTGGCCCAAGGTTGCCCAGCCGGCTTTCATGCTTAAGGCGGGACTACAACTCTCAGTCTCCTGGTTTCTAGCCCATCACCTTAACCACTAAACCAAGTTAGTTTTTAACCCAAGTAGACCACCATCCAGAAGGGCATTATGGAGGAGAAGCATTATGGAGCTACTCAGCTGCAGAAGGCTATCACAGTTAAAGGGGCTGCTGCTTTTTGATTAGTGATATCTCTGTATGTGGAAAAATGAGAGTCAGTGTGGTAGAGCAGTGAGAGTGTTGGGTTGGCATGGAGGAAATCCAAGTTCAAGTGCACTCTTAGCCCTCGCAGCCCATTGGGGGACTTTGGGCCAGTCACTCACTCACTCTCTCAACTCACCCTATCTCATGGATTGTTGTGGGGAAGAATGAGGGGAGAGAACTCTGTGTACACCACCCTTAGCTCCTGAACAAAAAGCAAGATATAACTAAAGATATAATAATACATGATACAAAGAAAACAAACTACAGCTTTCCACCCAGGGAACTACCAGCTTCAGTTTCAGTGTTACAAATGAACAGAAGAGACTATATGCTGTTACGTACCTATACATGTAATTGGGTATAGAAAGACTGGGATTCTGCTGGGTGAATGAATGGAAGAGGTGGGTTTGGAGGTGAGAGATGAAAGAAAGAAGAAAATCAGTGACATTGCTAAGTGTTGCTTCCAGCACCTTTGGAAACAGGAATTTTGGACCTGGTTTGTGCATCGAGCTAACCTGTGGCTTGCTTGACCCACAGATTGTTAAATACGTCACGCTGATTGGATTCCTGTATGGTACTAAACAAAATCTAAATAAGCTACATGATGGATTGGCACAATGTGTGAACCTCCCTTCAGTGTGTGGAGATGCTAGATAATCTATGATGACCCAGGTCATTTAAAGAGGGACAGATCTTCTGGAAGGCAGCTGGTGGCGAGCCCTCTTCTCTGCCTAGGCTGTTTGCATGGCCACCTGCCTTGCTGGGGCAAAGTGACAACAGGAGCTGCATGAAATAGGGCCTTTGCAGCCCCCCCTCTTCCTGCTGAGATAGTCTGAAAGAGGTCTTGAGCAAAAAGTTGCACTGACATCGTCTAGATTTAAGAAAGTTCCCCTTGCTGTTTGCACCTTCAACCGGAGGAGCCATCCTTCTGCCGTTTCAAGTTGAAATGAGGTTGGAGGACTCATTGTTTGCTCGCGCCCTTTAAGAAAAGGTACCTCTTAACGTGCCTAAGGCTTTCGACAGCTCCGAATCCTATTTTTCAGGTTTCAGTCACTCCCCAGACCTTATCCTGCTGCAGGGGAAAGCGGAGCAAAGTTCCAGTTTCTTTCCCCATCTTCGCTACTCATTGATGCTCCTTTATATATGCAGGGCAATTGGAAGCCTGACCCAAATAACAGGATGCTCTTTGGTGTTCTTCATGAAATTCATTATTGAACTTGCTGCCCACTGAAAGGCCTCAGCAGTTAGGTTTCACAGGGGGCTAATTCAGTATATTTGATCCAGCTAATTTCTGCTTAATCAGATTGTTCCATTTTAGCCCGTTCACTTGCTTTGGAAATTAGGTTACTACTCCTGCAAAGCTATTTCTAGTCCAAGGGCATCTAAAAGTCTAACTCCACTCTCTGACAAACCATCATCCGATGTGGAAAGTAGCCGGATGGCCTGCAAACTGCATCCAGCCTCCTGAAGTAAATTTTATCTGACCTCTGCCCAGATTTTAAGGAAGAGGAAAAAGACATTTTCCCAATGAAACAGACTGGGCTAGCCTGCTGATGCTATGTCCCTGCACGCTGTTCACTGTGAGTCTTTGATGAGATCACAGTGGCTGGGTTTACAAAACATGCTAATCTAGAACCAGTCAATCCACATTAGGGTTGGTGATAGTATATTTTCTTCCTTGGGTTTTGTGTGCAGTGTCCCAGGTTTGCCTGAGTGTGCAGGTTTCACCATTACTGATAATCCTGGTACTGCTAAAACGGCATTCTGAATAATTCCACAGAGGATCAAGTGCTCTGCAGGAAGACAGTCATGTTCCTTTTCTAAATAGTGGTTGGTGGTGATGAGAATCTCTCTGTCTTGGGTGATTCTCCGCAGGATCCCTTCTGGCTGCTCCTTATTGTAGTTTCTGGCTGTTTTCCGACTAACATCATTGCAGACTTGCTCTTTAAAATAAAGGATCTTCAGTGTAAAAATTGGAGCACTCCATAGAAATGTTTGTTTGAATTGCTTGCCACAAGCTTAATGCTCTGAAAGAAAAAAAATAACATCTTCCCGGTCTTGTAACTTATGGCAAAAAAAGCTCACAGCACTCTTTATGCAAGTTAGGGTGTGTCATTTTCCTTGCACAGAGATTGTGTCCAAGAAAAGCTGCCTTGTTAAAGTTAGTGGCCTACAGTGTTTGTTTTACTAATTCGCAAAGAAGTGATTCTGCATTTCCCTGTTAGCTTTGGAGTCCTCTTCTGTGCATCTGGAACAAAAACAAGAGCTGCTGTTCCTTTTAAAAAAAATTTTTTTTTAATAGTTTTATTAAAGCTTATAATTGCAATAGTAAAAACTAATACAAACTAAAAAAGAAGAGTAGAAGGTAAAAATGTGAAGGGAAGGGAAAGGAGGAAAGGTGACTTCCAACCTTCATCACAAGTATAAACAATTTTAGTAACTTTTCACCTCCTCTTAATTTACAACCAATGATCTCTTCACCCCATGTCCCATCTCTTATCTATAAACAAATCCATAAAGCATCATCATTTCAGTCCTGGTGTCAGAAAAAGTCTTTTATGTCTTAGAAAAAATTCAAAACAAGTCAACTTTCCCATAGGAAGGATTCTTTATAATTAATACCAAAATCTTCCTTCAAATTTATCTGGATCTGTTTAAAACCTTCTAAAATCTTAATTAGCTTTTTGCTGTTTATTTGAAATTCTCTTCTCTCCTAGGCCTCAAAGCCAGCCAGGGACCACTGTCTTGCAGTCTCCTCGCAAGGAGCAGCTGTTTGGAGCACTTGTGGGCAATCTCCCGTCCTCTCTGTATCAGGAGAGGCTTGAAGAGCCGGTCTACTCACTGGCTCTGCGCTCTTCGCCGGGGTCGTGGGCTCTGCTTTTTGTGGGGCCCTCTTGAGTTCATTTCTTCCTCCGGAAGTCCAAAAGCTGCTATGCCTTAATAAGCTAGTTTTTTGTTGGTTGGTTGGTTGGTTTTGCAGAACAGACACTTTCAACAGCTCACCAACAGCTCACCATGGCTGAATTCAAACATTTGCTAATCCTGAAATGCAGTTTGTACATTTTGGGGTGGGTCGAGCAAACTCAGCCACTGAAGTTTGTAAGCCGCAGTTTGCTGTGGTTCAACAAACCACAATTAAACAGAACCACAGTTTGATGTGCTAGCGCCGTCCATATATCCTTCCCACTCTGAAAAAGAAATTTCTTCAGTTAGCGTAGAAAGCAAAAGACTGACAGATAAGGGATGGACTAGTCCCTTCTAGATCTTGTTGCAAAAATGGAGTGTTTACTGAGGTAGCAGAATGAGCAAAATGGTTTGGAAAACTCTCGTGAGTGGCTCTGGCTGCCTCTTTGTATTCATTGGGGAGTTTTATTACTAGCCCTGCAACTTGTCTAGGAAGCAGATCCAATGTGATACCACTTTGTGTTTAAGCTCCGTATATCTGTCTCTTTCCTATTGCAAAGTGAGGTGGTGGTATTCTTAATTGGATAGGGGAAAACCTAAAACTAAGCTGGTTCTGCTCCTGTTACAGGTAGTCCTATACTTAGGATCATTTGTTTAGCGACGATTTGAAGTTACGACAGCACTGAAAAAAGTGACGGTTGGTCCTCGTACTTATGACTGGCACAGCATTCAAGGGTCACCTGATCATCATTTGCAACCTTCTCAGCCAGCTTCCAACAAGCAAAGTGAATGGGGGAAGTCGGATTCACCTAACAACCTCAGTGATTTGCTTAACAACTGCGGCAAAAGTTGTAAAATCAGGTGTGGCTCACTTGACAACCACCTAGCTTAGCAATGGAAGTTTCAGACCCAGTTGTGGTCATAAGTTGAGGACTACCTGTATATGGATTAGAATACTGTGTGAACTAAGTACTACATTTGCTTTTAAAAAAAAAAAACCTAAAACAAGCCACCTGTCCTGACTCCCAGGAACACTCTGAGACAGGGAACTGTTCTCTAATGTTTTATTGCTAATACATAACAGTAATCCTAACAAACTGAACAAGCATGGGAAAAACCCAGCCATATAAACCCGCAGGTTAAGGCGGTCCCGATCTGTGCCTCTTGGAATGGCTCACCAATTCCTCAGTGCTACGCATGCGCTTAACAGTCTGGAAGGGAGCCCCCTGCTCGCCATCCTTACTCATGACACCACCAATTATCAGGAAGCATATTGCTGGTGATAGAATTTCTCCCTGTGGAGGTGAATGTTGATGCAGCGCCTTCATTCAGTGTTCCAAGCCAATTTAGACCAGTTAAATGAATGAGTGCTTGCACAGAATTTGTGTTTGGATAATTCTGCACCCCGTGTCGTTCAGAACTGAGGATTGCTATATCAGTCACGATATGGCTAGGATGACATGCTTAATGGGCAGACTGAGCAAGGAATCTAGCAAGAGCTCCCAGAGTACCTACGGATGGCGTTATCTTGTAGGATTGCCAGTTTGCTCTCTTTCCCAGGCAAAGGACTCCTCCTGGCTATTTCCTTTGAGAACATCTCCCATCATGATGTCACGGCAATCTGAAGCTGTTAGGGCATGCTGTAATGGGTGGCACAGCAAAGTTGTAATCATAACACACACCACCCTTCTGTTCCTGAGCCTGCTTGGTCTTGCCTCCTGAATAACACTTTCTGTGCTAATCTTTGCATAGCATCAGCCTCCTTGGAGGCCTCTTGTCAGGCAGAATTCCAGGGGAGTAGATGCTTGGCCATCATCAAGAATGAGGACAGAAGGGGATATCTCTTTCAATAAAAGTTGCTTGTGAATCTCTATGGGTAGATGTAGCAATAAGTACTGTATTACTCTTTAAATAGGAGCTGATGGGCTTCGCAGGGAGGTGGGGCTGAGCAGTAACTCTCAGCTTTCCAGATACTTAACCCGGTATTAAGCATCTGGCTTGGCTTGGCTGAAGACTCAAGGCTTTCAGACAGTATTTCGTAAAGTGGCCCAGGTTGAGAAACCCTGGACTAGACAGAGGAGTTTATTCTGATAGTCCAAGTAGGAGAGATTGATTATTCTAGATATCAATAATTGCATAAATAGAGAAAACAGATTTCTCTGAACATCTTCAAAGATACCTTGTTGCAGCCCTTCTCTTCTGAATTTCCCTGTTCCTACAGCGCAAAGAGTTCAGCTATCCCACAATAGTACAGTTTGATTATCCATGGTTTGAAACCCATTTGTTGGGTTTGTATATGACACACCATAAGGTTTAGTTTCCAAACTAACAATAGCTTTGTTTACCCAAGGCATCAAGACAACATCAAAGAAACCGCACTGTGGGTTAATGCATCTTTCTAGTTGTGCAGTTAGTGATATCCCAGAGGAAAGTGTGGGAGTGGGAAGAATGCTTCCGCACTTTATCTAAGATAATTGAACAAAAAGACCTTGAACTTCTTGGATCTAGATTTTAAAACTGAGTAAAAATAATTTCTGTCTGCAGCTGTTCTAGATCTCAACCAACCAGTCCATCCCCAAATTAAAACCAAATTCCTCAGTTCATATTAGATAGGTATACAAAGTCAGCTTCTTATGCAGTTGCCATTCTGAGATCTTAACCCCTCGGTTTCTCCATTACTTGCTGTTCCGGCGATGGGTCTCTGCTGAGGAGAATGTAACTCTTGTGTTTCTGCACTTGAGAGTGACTGAATTACACCAACTGCAGAAACGGAACGGAATTGACCCTTTTCAGTGGAAGCTGGGAGGATGCAAAGGTGGTGTAGTGAATAGCTTCCTCTGATGTGGATAATTCTGCCCCATCTTTTCCACAGTGAAAGTTGAATCAATCACACCTGATGCTGTAATGCAAGAGAATAACTCATCTTCCCTCACCTACACACACACACACACACACAAACACACATGGAAGTCCTTAGGAGTGATCAAGCCTTGAGCAGTAACTCATGCAAGGGTGTGGCAGACAATCTCTCTGTTGGATGGCCACTTTAGATTCTCAAAGGCATACATGTTTTTGGCACCCAGTCTAGGAACAGCTGCTTCCCTCCCTCTTGAATTATCATCCAAGTTACTAATTGTGATGTAGAGTACGTCCTTCCTGGGTAAAATTTCTTGAGCCTGATGAGAGACTATGAAGTTGAAGTCACTGCTTTGGGTCCCCTGCAGTGAGAGGGATCTGGAGCAGCAAAATATGTAGATTTATCCATACCCCTAGAAGTGGGGACATAAAAACCCTGCTGAGCTTAAATTACACTCTACAGAATCTTCTACTGCTCTCAGTTCATTGAGCTCTCTGCAATTCCAGTTGGCTCTTTGGAAGTAATTTCACAGCCTTCGCTGCATCTCACCCTGACTACATTCTACCAAGGGGACACTGATGTTGAAATGCTAGTGGCAGCTGATTTTCAGCTCCAGCACTTGTGTCCAAACAGGAGCGTCCATGGGGAGGGGTCAAAATCTGCAAGATGGTGGGTGTGGTGTCCCAATTGAAGCCCCATCCCTTTTGTATGGGCAGGCAGGCACAGCTTTGATCAAGAAACTGTACCCGCCATCTGTGTTATTCTCTGCTCTGGTTGCTTAAGGGAAGGTGGACCGTAGGTACCATTCTAATAGAACTTACCTACTTACTTACTAAATTTCTTTGCCACCCACCTCTCGTAGAACGACTCTGGGTGGCTTACAGATAATGAAAATAGCAAATCCCTAAAACAGTTCAATATAAATACCTAAAAATGCAAATACAAATACAAAATATACAATATAAAATAGAATATAAAATATAAAATTCCAGAAGGGAAGATCTTAACCTTGGTACTCTCAAGGGGCCAACCACCCCCAGGAATAACTGTCCCCCATCCCAGGCCAGGTGGCATAATCAAGTTTTTACTCCCAAAAGGCCGGGAGAGTGGGGGCCTGTCTTACCCCGGGGGTAACTTGTTCCAGAGGGTGGGGGCCACGGCAGAGAAGGCCCTCTTCTTGGACCTTGCCAATCGCCAATCCCTCATGGACAGGATCCGTAACATGCCCTCTCTGCCTGACTGGATGGGATGGGCCGATGTGCCAGGAGCTGGATGGTTCCTCAAGCTAATGCACTGTATGTAGTCTTCTGAAGGGCAAAGGTCTGTGAGCCCAGTTCTCAGTAGAGGGTTTGAACCCATGGAACAACATCTGGCTACCTGCATCTGAAGAGCGCAATAAAGGACAAAACTGGTCATGTGGTGCCTTCCTGGTGGTTCAACGTAGCTTAAAACAGAACTTCACACAACCTCCTTGGAAAAGCGTTGGCCAGCCAACCTACAAACATCAAGGATACATTATATAATTTAACCAAGCCATGCTAAATTGCTTACAAAGAAAAAGAAATGACAGAGTTGGAATCCCTTGCAGCCAAACACTGATAAAGCCAATTTACATTTTCCCAAGTAAAGAAAGTTGAGCTGTGTAGAGCAGGAATAAGCAATTGGCCATCTCCCTATGATGTTTCAGCATCTTTTTTGCAGCCCCAGAATCTGCCCCCATCCCGCTGCTGATATTTAGTAGTAAACTATTTAAAAACCATTGCATTATTTTCTACTTGAAAAAAAAGACCAAACCATTATTAGGCATAACTATTTTCTTCAAAAGAGAACCTACCAAGCCCCATAAAAGTGAAAAAATATGTCCCACTCCTGGTGACATCACTCAGTCATTGCCACATGCCCTGCAGCCTTTGGTAAGTGAAAAAAGATGAATTTGAGAAAAAGGCAACACTCGAGTCACCAGAAAGCTTGCCATCCCCTTGTCTAGGATGATCCTTACTTAATTTTTCAGCTACACAAATTGTGAATCCAACGAATGGAAGCAGTTGATGATCCCACTTTATGGAAATGAAATAGGTGTAAAGTTAGTCAGTTTGTAGGATGTGAGATGGGCCCTCAGAATAAGAGCCAATTCTAAGAAATAAATGTAATAATAATAAACCACGTCTCATAATGCTGCACATCACAGATCAGGTGGAATTATCAGATGAACCTGGACCAAGGCATTTTCCATGGCTTCCTACCTAAATGGCGTGTTCCTGTTACGTTAAATGCTTGCGTGAATCATCATCTAGCCTAGCTTCTGTATCTAGGGCAAAAGAGGAGGACGTAGCTTACTCCGTTAAAGGGGGCCATTTCTCCAGAATTCCAGTGTCTGTCATTTCTGCCCCCACACCCCCAAATCTAGCACAATCCATTTGATTCATCCAGTGTTCTTGGTATTTGCCAAGCTCTAATCATGTGTGTGGGGGAGTTGTTATCTTCTGCAGTGAGGCAAAACTAACACCCTGTAATTACTGTGAGAGGCTGGCAGAGTCCCTTTGCTCTTCCAGCCAAGCAAACCGAGGGTGGGGGGGGGGGGGGAAGGGAGCCTCTTCTGCGAAGGCGGATGCAAAGGGTTGTGAAATTTCCCGCAATTCCCATGTGCTAAATTGGTAACTCCATTTGGAGGGCCTGAAGTCTTTTGCTCTGGGAGCATGGATTCCGTTCAGCCATGGAAACCTGAATAGCATCTGGGGTGGTTTCTTGGCACTGCTATGTAATGGAATATTTCTGGATTAACAGAGCAGTGTTTCTCAACCTTGGCAACTTGAAGATGGGTGGGCTTCAACTCCCCGAATTTCCCAGCCAGCAAGGGAATTCTGGGAGTTGAAGTCCACCCATCTTCAAGTTGCCAAGGTTGAGAAACACTGCTCTAAGGGTAATAATTGAATCTGTAGATCCTTTCTCAAAGAGAGATTTGGAGGACACGCCTATTCCTGGATAAGAGCTAAAGGAGTGAGGAAGCAATTCAGGAACCTCCCTCTACTCCCCTATATAAAAGACCAGATATCTCAAGATCTGAAGATCTAAACTGGACATAGGAACTTCAGAATACAAGAAAAACAGTCAAAGAGCGGTTTTGTGCTCAACAGTTTTGCCCTACCAAGAGCTGCTTTCCGCGTTAGGGACTTGAGTGCAGAAAGTGGCTGTAACTTACTCCATTGAGTCTGGAAGAAATCTCAGGGATTCCCTGGAGAAGCTGGTTACATCAGGATGTTTACAAGATATTTTTCCTTGGGAAAGAAGAGTTGATTTCAGGCATTTCTTCCTTTCCCCCTCCAGAGCTTCGTCTTAGCAACCAAACAGGCATACTTGCATCATCAGACCCAATCCCATGGATGAAGTAATGGAAAGGCAGACCAAAGGTGTGGGGTGGGGAGAAGAGTTCAGTGGCAGGAAGCCCCTAGAAGCCGAGGGGTTCTTGGTTCAAACTTAAGCTCAGCCAGAACCTAATCAGAAAACCAGATGTTATTAAGAAGCTTCCTGAGAGCGCCTGAAATGTCCCATCAGCCTTAGGCTGTGCAAAGTTCTTGAAAGAAGAATTCACAAGGAGGTATACAAAGACCTCTTTCTGGATCATTAAAGCAGCCACATCTTTTTCCAGACTTGCATGGCTGCTTCAGAAGCTGCTCCCAGTTTTCTCCATACACAGGAAGAAGTTCCAAAGCACCTTTTTCAGTGGATTTACACAATTGTGCTCCAGATAGTCTTTGGAATTGTTTTAGCATTTGGAACTCAGAGCCAGAGAATGATTTGGGATTATATGCAAATCTGCTGGCTGGGATTTCTGGAAACTCAGGGGCTGTGCCTTTGGCAGGTGTCCAGGTCAGAAAAGGCTGCCCAATAAAAAAAAGCATATGACAATGATGATTGTTATTATTCCTGATAGTAGAAATATACTTTGAAGAGTGACAGTGAGAATCAGCTTCTCATGACAAATGCAGGCAATCTGCGTTGTGTTTTCTTGCCAAGGGAAAATTGACACCAGGCCTCTTATTTCCAGCTCTCATCTGCCTGTTTTGGCTTCAAGATGGGATTTCACTTCACCCCCACCCTCCATTTCGTTTCTCTTATTGTTCATGCTAGTTCCTTGGAGGTTAAGGAAAGGCCCATAAAAATACACTGCTGCTCATTCTGAGCAAAAGGTCTTCCCTCTTTTAAAACAAACAAACCAACCTCCCAAACTTTTTTTTAATATATAATTTTTATTAAGAATTTTGATTAGTAAAAACTAGTACAAACTAAACTTAGAGAAAGAGAAGAGAAAAAAGAATAAAAAGTATAGGAAAAAGAAAAGAACATAAAGAAAAAGAAAATATATAAAGAAGTGACTTCCTACCTTCATTACAAGTACAGACAAATTTAGTAACTCTTCCCCCCCATAAGGTTACAGACAGAGATCTCTTCATCCCATATCTCATTCCTCATCTCTAAGCAAATCCATAAAACATCTGCAAAACGTCCATAAAGGGTTGCCAGAACTTTGAAAAAAAAAAATCTTAACCTTGATCAAATCAACTTTATATTCCTTCTTTTTACTTCTAACAGTCTTAATCTTTAATTCAATCAAATAATGTCATAGGATTTGATTTCCCTTCAATTTTCCCGTCGCACAGATTTCTTCAAGGGTTTAACAAGTCTCTTTTGTAGATCCAATAAGAAAAACTTTCCAGGTCATTCTCGGTTTGTCATTTGTATTTCCCTTTTAATTTTTAAACCTTCAGCCAGTTTTTTTAGTATATCCAATAAAGCATCCTTTTCCCAATCATTCTCTTGGCTTGTCATTTGTAGTACCTCCCGAACTCTTGGTATTATCCCCCAGGCTGAATTCACTCTTGATTTCTTCTCATTTGCTCGTAATTTAAGAATCTCCTCTCTTCTCCACTGCCAGTGGCAGGAACTATACATAGATGACCACCTTACATTGTTATGCCAGAAGTGATTGTGCTTTTATTACACAGTGCACCATCTTTCTATCTCACCAGCTGCTCTTCCTGGAGTGTTTTATTGGAAAAAAATCAACTTAACGTTGGCAGGTGATTGCATCAAGTCTTCAGCCTCTAGCAGACTTGGAGTTTGCTGTGTGCATCTTCCTAAACTCTTTCTTTCTCAAGTCTCTACAAATAGAGAGTCTGCTTCCTCAAGATTTTAAATTTCTTGCTGTAGAGACTTTGGCGGGGGGGAGAGCACTTCGTGTGAAATACAAAGTAAAGACTGAATTGTGACATGGTTTGTGAAAGCAGAAGAGCAAAAGATGGACAATAAACACATAACTTGGCATCCTGGGAATTTCAGGGTTTTCTTTGTTTAAAGTGTCTAATCTTTGTTTATTTTACTTTATTCTGTGCACTTGCATGCTGAAAGTGGTTTAAAAAAAGATTTACTTAAAAGCCACAGTCATTCTACACAGACTTCCTCCATGTCTCAGGACTGTCGTTCTGCATAATCTTGCTGTAAATTTTCTTGTCTTGTTACATGTAGCTTTGAAGGTGACCTTCATTTCTTCACCTATTTAAGAGGTAGAAGAGTCTTAACAATATCATTGTGCTAGTGAAATATTTATAAGCCGCCTTTCTGTATCAAATCTACCCAAGGAAGGAAGCAAACAAAAGACAAAGATAAAAATAAAACAGTGCATTAATCATTTATTGTAGTACCCATTTAAAATGCCAAATATGCCAGACCTCCTGTCCTTGTCCTCCCCCGGGGTCCTTCTCTACTGGCTCCTAGCAAGCTCAGCTGACAGAAAAAGACTGTCCTGAATCTTCCTTCCCTCTTTTGACTGTTGAAATCCCAGAAGCCAGAGAAAGGGCTTTTCTTTTTCAAGGGGACGAACAGCAACTCAGGGCCCTATGTGGGAGGAATGTTGTAGATTCCTTTGATTGCCTCCTTTCAGCTGTTGGGTGATCTCTGGTAGCATGTTGGTTTGTGTAATGGTTTATGGTGCAAGATACACAGCCATGGCAGGGGATTTGATTATGATTTGTTTTGATTATGTGCCATCAAATTGTTTTTGACTCCTACTGGCCACATAGTAGATTTTCTCCATGACCATCTATCTCTGATCTGGTCTTCCAGGTCTTCCAATGGTGCCCCCCTTGTCACTGTAGCTGAATCCATCTACCTTCTTCTCCTTCCTTTCCATAGATAGATTTTCTCCAGGAGGTTCTGTCCCAGCTCGGTCCTTCAGGTTTTTCAATGGTGCATTCTTCACCACTATAGCTGAGTCCATCCCCTTTGCTGCTGGTCATCCTCTTCTTCTCTTTCCTTCCACCTTTCCCAGCATTATTGCCTTCTCCAGAATGTTAGTTCTTTGCATAATGTGTCTGAAGTAGGATAATTTGAGCCTGGTCATTTGTGCCTCAGATGAGAACTCCGGGTTGATTTGTTCAGTGATCCGTTGGTTTGTTTTCTTGTCTGTCCATGGTATTCTCAGGAGTCTTATGCAACACCAAAGGTGTCAATACTCTTTCTATCCTCCTCCTTCAAAGTCCAGTGGCAGCAGATACAGTGTCATAAAAATGGGGAGCAGAGAAAAACAGGCAAGAGGGGGTGCGGATGACAAGAGGAGGTTTTGGGTTTCTGTGCACCCATGCACACATACCCATGCATATCTTTGAAGCCCAATATTCTGATATCAGAAAATAAACTTTAGTCTTCCTTTTTTGTTGTTGTTAAAAGGAACTGTGCCACTCTGATCCCTGAAGGTCAGTGCCTAGAAAACCACTTTGATTGCCTTTAAAAGTAGAACATGAGATAGAAATATTTTAAATAGATGTTTAAATAAAACGAATGCTGTGTAGGTTCTACGTGTTTTTGAAATAATGGAGATAGGTTAGAGGAAACGACTTCCTTGGCACTGACTTCTAAAAAAACAGCCAGGGTTGAAGTGCTTGAAGTGAAGATCCTGATTTAGCACTCATTTGCATATAATTATATATAGCCGGTAAGCAAGGGCAATTCCAGGCATGCAGGGAGGATCAGTGCCCGTTCTCTCCTACAGGTTTTTAATTTGTCTATTTTGGTTCTAAAGGAAAAAAAGGAAGAAAACAGAATATCCTACTTTTCCCCATGGTTAAATGGCATTATTGCAGAAACAGATGGGCTTCAGCTTGGGTGAAGGAAAGAAAACTACCCCATTCATTGGTCGTCACCATGGCTCGGCCAAACCGCTTTTTGGGTAGTTGTGCACATGAAACAACATGGACAATCCCAGATGCCAGATAGCTTGGAAGGAAGCCATGAGGCTGATCTGCTCCATAATCTTTATTGTCTTTTAAAAATGATCTGACTTGTGGAATGTCATTCTGACTCTCCATGCTGGCTTTTGTGCCAGGCAAGTTTTAGAGTTTGGGAAAGGCTGTTCTGAAAAGACAGATGGCAGGATACCATCTCCCTTGGAACACAGTTTCCAATCACCAACAGTGTCTCCCAAGGAAGAAATCTTTCAACAGCTTTCACCATGGAATAAATCTGATAAGCATAAAATGTTTCTCTCTCTCTCTCCTCTTACTCCAGCAGAGGTTTGGCCTGAGAGAAAAGGTTGATGAACAGGGTTCTCTTTGTCTGAAGGCCGGTGACATAGGTTCTTAAAGGTTTTAACACCATGGCTCTGAAAGCAGGATCACAACTGTCGACTAATTGTGTGGCAGCACAACCAATTCTCTTCTGCTGCAAGGACTATTGAGATGTTAGGCACGTCTTAGACTAAGAGTGCAGGAGCTCAAGACTTGGTATTCCCCAAACATCACATTTTGCTCCAGGTAGCGTAATCATATTGATGGAACCACTAGTGAAGAACTCGGACTAGGGTAGTGCCAGCTGGGTCAGCTGAGGACAGGGCCACTGAGTGATTTTACTAGAAATCGGTTTATCTGCTTATAAAGTAAAGATGGGCGAGCTATGGATTGGCATCTGGTCTAAACCACAGTGATGTACCGTGCATCATGATGTCCTCCTGCAAATGATGTAATTTGAGTTATGTGGGTTACATTATTTGTATCCCTTGCGAGATGATCTCTTGACATACGTGATGTCTCTTGTTCCCCTGCAGATACTCTTGAGTCGAAGGTCCCAGAATATTTCTGGTTTCAAAAGTGAAGAGCATATATTTGTGGTTTGTGTGCTGTTGCTTAGCATGTTGAATCCTCTCAGCCATTGTAGCTGTCCACAATAGTTTTAGTGAGTTCTGTATTTTATATCTAGCTTACCTCCGGTTGATTCTAATCCGACGTGCATCTGTTAGCAGATTCTTGCCCATGAAACCTTAAGTGGTTGGTCTTTCAAATGTCACTCACAACCTTTTTTTTCTTTTATAAACAAATACAGCTAGCTCTCACAAAATAATTGTCAGGGCCTAGGACCTAGATGATTGAGACTTAAGCTGACATCTGTGGAGGGGAGGATACCATGTTAACAAAATCCACAGCTCTCAGCTTCTATATGTTCTTTTTAACAGCACATACATCTCGTAAACAATATTCTGACTTGTAACCGAAAGCTTTTTAGTCATTCTTTTATAGGGGCAGGTTGTGTTTCTCATCCTCTCTTGTTTATACAGCAGCCTTTTTTTTTACTCTTCCCCTGCTGTAACAGCAGTACATCGTGGCATTTATACTCAGGACCGGCAAATCTGTTTATGACGTATCCTGCTGAGGAACTTAATCAAATGGCATTAAAAGGCCCTGTTCTTCCCACACAAGTGGAGCTTATCAGATAAACTGTGAAACTGAAGGGTTTCTAGGGACACTTGATAATAAAGCAGGTAAGAGTTAGCTCTGCGGGCTTAAATCATGGTCTTGTATCAGTCAGGTACTTTTATCCCAGGCTAATCTTGCAGCTAGTGAGCCGCTGAATTTGGATGTCATATGAAGGGGTAATAAAGTTATTCTGCGGCTGATTATATTTTTATTTCAAGGCAGAGCTGCTAATGGGATTTTCTGCCTCATGTGCCAAGCAAACCTGGTTCACCCATTTTGCTAAGCCGTGCTTTATAAAATAATTCACTGTTGACTGGAGTTAACAGCATTGTAAACCATGAAGCAGAATTTGCCAGATAACTGTTTGGCGTTTAAACAGCCCATTCCTCCAAGACTGTATATTGTGGCTTAATAGGATATACAAACAACTGAAGTGTCTGCTTTGGTTCAAAGCATCTAAAACTAATGCCTATCTCATTTTGCTTTGGAAAAACAATTTCAGAAGAATCAAATCAATCGTTTGTTAAAAGAAGGTGAATAGAATTCAGTCGCACAGGGAACCAAAATGTTTGTGGCTTGAGATGTTGTGTGAACTAAGACGGTGTGGTCAATAAGCCACAGCTCATGCTTTAGCATGTTGCGTGAGTTCAGGCAATTGTGGTTTATTCAGTAAACCATGGTAGAGCAAACCTCAGCTTAATAGGACATTGAACACAGCTATAGCCTTGTATTGCTGTTAAGGTTTCAAGGATAAGTTTGCATACCATGATGGTTCAGTGTGTTACACACTCATTCGGTACAGTGAGTTTGTATTTGAGTGTGTTAACTGAGTTGGGCAGTTTGCTTATTTCACTGACCTATGGTCCAGTTAACTCTGAATTAGCATGTCGTGTGAATGCAGGCTAACAGTTATGGCATGTTATTTGTGTTGTGCTCCAAAATATGTATAAAAAAAGTTGATCTATTACGCTAAAATGGCTACTCCTCTTGGAATTGTTATCAAGCATTCTTATCCAGTTCCTCTGTGAGGCACTTCTGCAATTTCTGCAGCTTTTGGAGGGCACTGTCCTTGGGTTATGCTCTCATCAGCCATCGTCAGGCCTTTTCCCATCTGCTCAATCATTGGCCATAAGACCTCTTGAAGCAAGATGCCTTGATTTTTGACGTTCCTAACTCTGAACAGGGACGCGGTGGCACTGCGGGTTAAATCGCTGAGCTGCCAAGCTTGCCGATCGGAAGGTTGGCGGTTTGAATCCGCGTGATGGGGTGAGCTCCCGTTGCTAGTCCCAGCTCCTGCCAACCTAGCAGTTCGAAAACATGCAAATGTGAGTCGATTAATAGGTACCGCTTCGATGAGCAGGTAACGGTCTTCCGTTTAGTCATGCCAGCCACATGACCACGGAAGTGTCTACGGACAAACGCCAGCTCTTCGGCTTTGAAACGGAGATGAACACCGCCCCCTAGAGTCGGACACGGCTGGACTTAATGTCAAGGGAAACCTTTACCTTTACCCTAACTCTGAACAGGGGTTTTTCTCTTACGTACAAAGGCGGGATGGCAGTTGTCACACCCATCAATGTTTTATCTGTAGATGCTAAACTTGCAGTTCTAAAATTGCAGGTTCTTAATCCCCAGGAGAGAGCCAGTGTGGTGTAGTGGTTAAGGCACCAGGCTAGAAACCAGGAGACTGTGAGTTCTAGTCCTGCCTTAGGCACAAAGCCAGCTGGGTGACCTTGGGCCAGTCCCTCTCTCTCAGCCCTAGGAGGGAGGCAATGGCAAACCACTTCTGAAAAACCTTGCCAAGAAAACTGCAGGGACTAATCCAGGCAGTCTCTGAGAATCAGACACAATTGAACGGATTAAAAAAAATATCCCCAGGAAAGGTACGCAGAGGCTGTTCCTAGCTTCCTCTCTTCTTCTCTTCAGCTTTGCATCTAATCCATTCAAGATGGTCAGTCCTGGTTTACATAGTTGTTTGTTGTTATATTTGTTGTTTCCTCTGGCATGGGACATGGGTATGACTAGTCTACTCTGTCTTACTCAAAAGCGCTATGTGACAACCTTGATTAACCAAAGTCGGCATCTTTGACCAAAGTGATAATTAGTATCTATGGGCCCATCGGGGGAAACTAAAATTTCCTTCCATTTCTTTTCCTTACTAATTCTTACTCTTTTTCTGTGCTTTGGGTAATGTTCTATCTTGAAAGGAAATAGCCTGACAGGGTATGTATCTTTGTAAATGTGCTGTGCCATGCCCTTTAGCCTTAATGTGGTTTATTTGTGGTAACCCTACCATTATAGCATTATCAATCCATCGTTAAAAAGTTTTGGCTTATTGCAAGGTATGAACCCATCATAGTATCTAGAGCAGTGTTTCTCAACCTTGGCACCTTTGGGTAGACTTCAACTCCCAGAATTCCCCAGCCAGCCATGGAGATTGCTGGCTGGGGAATTCTGGGAGTTGAAGTTCACCCATCTTAAAGTTGCCAAGGTTGAAAAACACTGATCTAGAGTGAGTGGTAAGAAACTTGTGGCTTTGCAGAATTTGCTAACTACAACACCCAGCAACCTCAGTCAGCAAGACTGATCAATGGAGGATGTTGGAAGTTGTGGCTCAGTCATATTTGGAAGGCCACCAATGTCCTGCCTTTTTTGATTTATTGAAGAAGAGAAGTAGGGATTCTTTTTTCAAGTCTGAAGGTGAACAGTCTTCCCAACCCTAGACAAAGGACTTCTGCTTGAGAGACAAATCAGCTGGCAATGCAATCCCTGTTTTGGGACTCAGTCTTTCTTTAGGAAAAGAAACAAGAAGCACCTCTTTCCCCAAGCTTTTGATAATTGATTTCAACATTAGTTTTGCTTCTGTTTTTTAGCTACAACATTAGTTTTGCTTGGGGTTTTTTGGTACTATTAGCTGCTTTGAGCATTCAGCGGAGTAGAACAAGGAGGCTGTACGTTGAATAAAACAATAAATCCGCACCCTAGAGTCCCTCCCACCAGCCTGGATTTTATACCTTTCTTGGATTTTATTTATTTACTGTATTTTATTATAACTGTTTTATGTGATTTTAATGTTTATATTTTGTGCTGGATTTTACTGTAAACCACCCAGAGTCCCTCTTTTGGGGGAGATGGGCGTTGGCTAAATTTGAGCAATAAATCCAGCTCTTCATTGGGTATTATTCCATGTTATTCATGACAACACATTGCTGAAATAAGAAGCATAGATATAAGGGGATGCTATTTAATTATAACAAGGTTTGCTATAATACAAAAACAAAACCATGCTTAAATGCAGCATGTTTTACAATTATCTTCCTGTTTATGTGACATTTTAGCTTAATTGTTTGCAAATTAAACTGGAAGGGTAATTGCCCTGCACAGATAAACACAGTAATAAGCCAGAGCATAAACAAAATAAAACCAAAAGTGCAACTGGTGCTTTTCCCTATCATGAGATATTACTGATACTCATCGCTGTGTTCCTCATTAGTAACAAAACTCTGTGAGTCGGGACTCAGAAGATCAGCTCCCCTAGGCAAAAGTCAGGTCCTCCTGACAGCCCCAGTTCCTTTTTCGCAAATTTTATGTGTCAAGATAAAAAACAGTGGAGTAACAAACTCAGTTTAGCTGTTGCACTTCAGTGTCACTGTCTCTGTCTCCTGGGTTAAACATATTGCATATAAATACATAAAGATTTCTACATGATGTATGAACGTTGGAAACGGAGTAAAGCAAGCATTCCCGTTGGAACCCTGCAACTGCTCACAGTTATACTGAAATGCCAATGCCAGCTAGTGTGCTAGTAGCGGTCGTAAGGCAGCCCCTGGGAATGAGATCCATAGCCACGCTGTGGCCAGCCATGTTGAGGGAAGGAAGGGTGTCCGTGTTGAGGCTGCTGATAGTTGGTGCCCCAGGCTTTCTCGTGCGAACGATCAGATCTGCGGCCTCCTGGCTGGTCGTATCTGTGTCCCCTGCCTCGGAAGTGCCTGCTGTCTCTAAATCTGCAAAAGGGAAACATGGCATGCTGAAACACAGATTTAGAGTAGACCACTGGCATTACCCCAGCAGAGCGTATGCATTTTGAAGAAGAAAGATACTATTACAGTTATACTGAGTGAAATGGGGCTTATCTGTGTACATGAAGAATTGGATGACTTGTCAAATATTTGCATTCTCCTCTATTTGAAGATGTTGGACTTCTGTCATTTAGGAAGTGTATGAAGAGCTATGAATTTAGAACTTTGAGTTTCTCCCTCCCCCCCATTCTGTCTATCCTATCTATCTATCTATCCATCTATCCCGTCAATCCTGTCTGTCTGTCTGTCTGTCTATCTATCTATCGCCAATTTAACCTGGTGTTTCTCTGGGTACATTCAACTATAATTCTTCTCTCTCCCATCTGGTGTTGAGGGCACCTAGTGTTCTCTACCCACAGAGGAGTTCAGTTAAGGAAGGAAAGGAGCAGTAAAGCAAACCCAGGCCATTAGCACAAGCAGTGGTGGGACAAAATTGGGTAACCCCTCTTTCCTGGTTCTTGCCTTCTGAGACAGGCAGAAAAAAGCAGGAAATTCAAACACGCTTTGGAGGCGTTGCTGGGCAGGGCTGATGCACTAACTGGCAGATCACAACTTGCGAGGCCTTCCCGACATCCCAGCTCTCTTCACAAGCGAAGCCAGCCTGGTCAACAGAGATGATAGAAAGCACTATCTTTATTATTACTGTCATAATAAATAATATAAATAAATAATAAATATTATTATTATTATGGTCGTAATAATAAAAGATTGATTGATAAAGCCTAGCAGCTTCTGAAGGGCCACACCTCGTCCATCCTTGTCCTAGAGAAGCAAAGCCAAGAGGCAAGATGTTCCGAAGATGCCTTCCTTGGTTGACGTCATCCCCTCTCCTCGGTGGGTGGGGTGACACAAAGAGGAAGAAGCCAACAATTCACTTCTGAATGTCAATCTAAAATATCCTTACGATACTACATTCAGAAGCACAACAGAACAGTTTTCCAAAGGGAAGTAATTCTCTTCCATCTTTATCAGATAATCAGAGATACATCCTTTTTTCTTTTTTTAAGGAAGGAAGGTGATTGGAAAGAGGGATGGTTTTTATTTCAAGGTTTCTTTAAACTTCTCTTCAAAATACCCCAACTGATTTTATTTTATAAATTTATTCACTGCCCATCTTTCCCCCATGGGAGAGCAATGCTTGGGAATTTGGAATCCAAATCATGAGCAATTAACCGCTTGGCTTCTCTTTTCATCTGGCTGCTTTGCCTTTGGTCACTTGATGTTGAAAACTAACTCTTGTGACATTTGTTTTTAGCTTTAAAGACAGAACACCTTGATCTTTATTAGCCACTTCTGCTCTCTAGTAACTGATAAAGAATGAGATGAAAGCTGCAACCAACCAAGTAAAGTTTCTCATCAGTTGACATGATTTTTCCCGAGGACTGCTGTCTAAATAATATTTTAAGAACATATGTGTAAAATGTAAAGGAGGCCGAGGCATGGCAAGACCACAGCTATATACAGAAGATTGTGGGCTCAGTCTCTCAGATTAGTAGCTGAGTTGAGAAAGGCCTCTCTCCAAGGTGGTTGGAGAACTCTAAGCAATCTGACTATATAACATATTTCATACAGAATTTTTCTTTTTCATTTCAGAATGGATCCTTCACACTTCTCTTCTCACATACATACAGGAATGGCTCCAGAATGAGCAACATCCCTGTAGTTTGCCTTCCTGTCACCCCCACTTATGTACCTTTTAAACTTAAGGTAAAACACACTATTTCTGCCTCACTTATTCTAAGATGCAGGACACCGTTCACTCACCAAGGATATTTTGCCCTTTCTGTGTTTGTCTCTCCCTGCTTGTCCTAGTTTTTTTTGCCTGGTCCCACCACTGACCCTGAAATTCCATATGAGCAGCACAGCAGGCAGCCTAATGCACAACATCCTCTCCCCTTTTCCAAGTGCGAACCGCCAACATGAAGATCACGCTAAGGACAGAGGCAGAATGTAAGGCCAAGAGCTGAGGAACAGAATCCAGAAATGTCTGTTGGGTGTAAAATCTCAAGTGCTGAATAGTGGACTGGGGGGAGGGAGCAGAAGGATGCATATTCAGCAGTTACCAAGAATCACAAGAAATAAAGATTGAGCACTATTATTTAAAAATGAGTATGATTTTTTTTTGACCACCAGGAAAAAAGAAGAAATCGTCTGTTGCTTAGTACAATTACCGTTTTTTGTAAATAACCATGCAACGGAAGACAAGCCATTTGGCTGGTCAGAAATAGCCTGAAGTTCTCTTCTCTGCCCCAAAAAATCCCACTTCACAACCAGTAAGCAATTGGTGCCACAGGCAGTGCTCTCAAAAGTTTCAGTTTATTCCTCTTCACCTAAAAAGCTCTTTGCTTTGCACCAATTGTGACACTGCAAGTTGTGTCTGTTGAAGAAAGGCTCTAGGTTTTCCCAGTCACTTGGCCTGGAGAAAAAAACAGCATCAAAAGCTTCCTCAAAGCACCAGCAACCCAGAATTGCCCACCAAGAGCTGTCCCTTCAGCCAGTCTAACCAGGAGTCTGTTTTTCAAGGAGGAAGAGTTAGATCTTGGCCCTGCCCACTGGCTGGATTCACACACACTTCTGATCCACACTGGGTTTTAGTTTAGTGCAGTGTTTGAACTCAGCCACAATCCTTTTCAGCTACCGGTTCTAAAGTCAAACTAACCTTTGCCAAAAGAGACATCATGTCCTGATTTGTACACCACCCTACTCCACTGTTACTAAACGGTGGTTTGTTGACGAAGGCACAATTTGATGAGCTCACACATCATGCTAAACCAAAATCAGCCCAGCCACTCTCTGCATTGTGTACATTCAACCACAAAAAGCACTAATATGGTGTCCACATTTTTTTCCTAGCTATACAACAAAAACTTTTTTTAAAAAAAGCAGATGTAATACCGATCTCTGTTTCGCTGGTTGCCACCCGATCTGTTCTGCCAGTCTTCTATCAAAGGAGGTGGATCAGCCGGGCGTTGAACATACTTCTGATACTCCTCATCTGCTGAAGTGTATCGATGTGCAAACTTACTTTCATAATTCTGGAGGATCTCAGACACAGAAGGCACACTTGGTTCTCTGCAAGTTCAAAAAGTATCTTGTAAAATGTCTGTAAAAGTTAAGAAATTAAAGTTACTGACAAACTGGACTTGCAAGATGTCCTTTTTAATAGAGGACATTTTTATGGAAAAAGGGGATAGAAATGCAATAAATAAGCATATATAGTTGAGGAGAATGGCTCTCATAGACTTGGCTGAGGAACTGCTTATTTTGAAGTTGGAAATAACTTCTAAGATCATATGGAATAAAAACTGTACCGCCTCTGAACCGTTAGGTTGAATAAAGCTCTCCCCAGCCATTTATGGTAGCTCATTCTGTCAACCTTCTGGGTATTTTATCTCCTTTAGGAAGGAATGTATACAGACAATAAACAGTATACAATTGTGATTTTGCTGTAGTAAAGCAGGCTTTGCAAGAAGTCACTGTGTTTCAACCTCCTGAAAGCCTAACTGAGTAGTACTCAGTAGTACTGGGATAAAAAAAGAGAGACACAATCTTAAATGTTTTTCTGTGCTTCCAGTCACAGGGAGGTGGTGACATGTTTGACATTTAATCATTTGCAGCTTTCAACAATGTGAAAGAATTTCAGCAATTGTGGGCAGGCTACTTACACAACTACTGTAGAGAAATGTTTCTAGAAAACAAGGCTACTGTCCCAATTTGTGACCAACCAGGTTATAATCCCTAGGTAATTTCTAAAGTGTGGTTTGATCATTCAGTTGTTTCTAGCTCTTTGTGACCTTACAAACTTATCCTCATAATAAATTTCTAAGCTAAGTTAATAATAAATTTCTAATATATTTTTACTGGTATCCATGCATGTATATTTACTGCATGCATATCCCCTCCTTCAAGACATATAGGCCTAATGTTGCTTGTTTGGTTTTGCCCATATATTGTATGAACTTAGCTACTTTGATCTTAAGCCATTAATGTGTTTGCAAAGCTAGGCAATTTTAGTTTATTCAGAAACTATGGGTAAATAAGCCACAGATTAGTAGGGCATGCATGAAGCTCCACAGCTGTTTACAATGTTATTCTCATTACCATTTATATACCACTTTAGAGGTTTTCTGATTTTCCTGTATGGAAACCCCATGCTCTTAAAATTACAGTATTTGCCAAGCAGCTTACATTTAAAATTAGGTTTTTAAAATGCAACTAAAATGTCCAAACAGGAACAGGAAAGCACTAGCCATTATAGTAAATATTAAATATCACATTTAAAGTACTATAAGTAAATCAAGTTGTTGTTTTACCCCTTATACAGGTCAGAATGTAGCAAATACTCTACAGCAGCCAATTCCTTTACTGGGAATTGTCTCTTAATCTTAAGACACGGTATTTGGTCTCTTGCCATGACTCTTCTTGCATTTTCTGTTTTATCTTTATGCACTTGAGCAAACAGAATAAAGTGGGCAGATAATCTTTTATGGGTCTCACTATGCCACTTCTGTAAACCACTAGCATAGGTAGCAGAACATAGCCACATTTTTATCAAGGAAATGTGGAAGGAATTTGCATTCCACATTTTGATCTACAAAACTATTTCAGGGTGGTGTAGACAAAAATGAATATTCTTAATCCAGAAACATACCAATGCAAACACAATCATTTAAAATAAACGGACCTTAACCATTGCAGGGTTATCTATATTTAGGCTTTATGGCTTGTTTTCCATTTTGCTATCTTGGTTTGAGTTCTGCCTTTACAGCATACACTGCACAATTATGCCTTCCCACAGCCATCCAACGAATATTAAGATAAGGGAAATGTAACAGCCAGACCAGACCTGTTCATCCAGTCTTCAACCTTAGGAGGTGGACTGGCAGAACACTGGAGATCCTTTTGATATTCCTTATCCTCTGCAGTATATCGATCAGCAGACATGCTTTGATCATTCTGAACAGTGTCAGTGGTAGAAGTCATTCTGGAATTCCTGGAAATATTTAAAAAAAACACCTTGTTATTTTCTGAAAATCAAACACTTGTGTGAATTATTAACTTGATATTGTTGACAATCTGGCTATACAAAACCAGTTTAACATGAGTAAGTTTCTCTTTCCTTTATGAAGTGATAGCTGTCCTTTAAGGACTGTGGGCACATAAAATATGTACATACCCTGAAAGAATAACTAATGGACATACTGGGACATGCAACTTTGCTTTGAAAAACAGCAAAACAAAAAGTATTGTTTGTTTGTTGTACATAATCTTCAAAGACACATTGTTGCAAGCAGATGCCAGGACAACGTAAGAGGCATTTTTAAAAGGTAATTATCAGATTGTCATTGCTGTCTGACAAAAGTGAAAGTAACAGTCGGCCCAGGAAAAGGATTTGCATCAGAGCACAGAAGTTGGATAGAATACCCAGGCTCAAAAAACTTTTGAGCAAGAGCAAAATACTTCACTTTCCCTTCAACTATAGCCATGCAGAAAATTCTTGAGCTCTCTTGCCCTTCCCGATGAGTTCACTGGAAGCACATTCATTTCCGTGTAAATGTGCTCAGGACTAAACTTCAAAAGGGGGAGAGATGTTTACAGTTGCTCACAAGAGAGCAGGAAGTCTAACCACCACCACCACCACCCCATTGCAGATATCCAGCATCTATTTTAAAAGGCTGCATTGATCCACGGGAGGGCCAGTTTCACCTAGTGGTCAAGGCATCAGCCTAGAAAGGACATGAGTTCTAGTCCCGCCTTGGGCATGAAGCCAGCTGGATGACCCTGGGCCAGTCATTCTCTCTCAGCCCTAGGAAATAAAAGGCAAGGGCAAACAAAGCCTTGACAAGAAAACTGCAGGGTCGTGTCCAGGCGGTCGCCAGGAGCCAAAAAAAAAGACCCAAAGCTGCACAAGTTCGTGCACGCACACACAATCTATGGAGTCTCTATCCATACAATCTTTTTTAAAAAAAAAGCCTTCCCTGTTGCAAGTGTAATTCTGGGAAAAGCTATGATGGCTAGTAAACGTTAGGGATATATATTATAACTTCTGCTATCAGCGGCAAGCAGGCTCTCTACCAGCTGCAGAGGAAGAGAAACGGGAGCACGTTGTTGCCTTCCTGTCCTGCTTGTCCCAGACCTCTAGCTACCTGCTGCGGGTCTAGAAATTACACAACGGGTCTGTAAGCACAAAACTACACAACGAGTCACCACGGGGGCGGGGGCCAGAGGGAGCAGAGAGCCGGAAAAGAAAGCCACCCTGATCTGAGCGGTACTCCGGTCCAGCCGGCCCCTCCCCCTCCACGCGCTCCTGGGGATGAGCTGCAGAATCCTTGCAAGACCCGGAGGACTAGCTCCTTGGCGCAAAAACCAAAACAACCCAGGGGGAAAGAGAGACGCCAGTGAACACCCGGATGGCAGATTTTAAAGCCCCCAGGCTTTAAAATAACCAATTATTACTACTACTACTACTACTATTATTACGGTGCTTGTTCTTATTACCCACCAACAGCGAAGCAAAGAGAAGAAAAAGAACCCTTCACCCTCGATCCGACACCGGGAACCTCCTCCCTTCCGCCCGCTCAATCTTGGACTTCCGGTTCCGCTTCGCCCCGCCCACCGGAGGCCGGTTTCGACGCGTGGGGGCGGGCCACTGGGCGGGGCCTGAACGCTTTAGAAAAGACTGGCTTGGAGGCGGGGCTTGGCTGCTTGTTTGAGATGGTCCTGTGGTGGTGGTGGTGGTGGTCGCTGCTAGCCTGCCGCCCCCGACAGAGTTGTTGCTTTGTTTTTTTAACCTGAAGGCGAGAGTCTCAGGCCCAGCGGGGAAATGGGAGCAGGTTCCTATTTTGGCAACCGAGAAGTAAATTCCTCAGCCCATTGAGCAGTTGGCCCCTGAAAGTTAAAGGAATTGTCTTCCTGATTGCAGCGTTGGTGCCTGGAGTTCGCCCTAAGCCTCCCTTAAACTACCAGAACACAGCCATGCGGCTGAAGGAAGGTATATCTTCTATACAGGAGAGCAGCGCCCTGAGAAGACTCCCTGGCAGGGCCAGCTAAGGCTGCGCTGGCCCCTTCCTAGGGGTGCCAAAGTTCAGGGGGTGCTAAAATTGAAAAGACGTCACAAAAGCACAATGAAAAAGCGGAGAACAGTAACGGTGCACGTTATGAGCCAGCACACCCACTCCAGGGTTAAGTACAATTTTGGCGATGTCATTAAAATTACTTACTGTGTAACTAGGGTGAAAGGAGAAGAAAAGAAATTGTCCGGGGCTGAAAATCCGAAGTATAAAGCTCAAAAACTCAAAGAAAAAAAGGGGGCACTTTTTTGAAATCCCTAACAAAATGGGCCAATCCAAATGGCTCCCAGAATATGACTTCCCCTAGGGTGCCAAAATGTCCAGAACCAGACCTGTTTGCTGGGTTGCCTTGTTTGACCCTCTGTGTTGAATAACCACGCCAAGGGCAGTTTGCAAAGAACCAGCATCAAATTAGAGGACTGGCCAGCTTCACCCGATACATGAAAACAAGCCCTAGCTGTGTTCCCCAGCTCACAAAATGCAATGCGAATGCCAGACCAGGTGATGACTTAGATGCTGCCTGGAGAAAGCTGCTGAGCTCAAAATTGCTGTAAGACTGTAGACTAAGTATCAAAGGTATGCTATGCTGTCTGCAGCATCACACAGCTCAGCTGGGCCTGTATGTTGTTTATTCGTTTAGTCGCTTCCGACTCTTCGTGACTTCATGGACCAGCCCACGCCAGAGCTTCCTGTCGGTTGTCAACAGCCCCAGCTCCCCCAGGGATGAATCCATCACCTCTAGAATATCATCTATCCATCTTGCCCTTGGTTGGCCCCTCTTCCTTTTGCCTTCCACTCTCCCTAGCATTAGCATCTTCTCCAGGGTGTCCTGTCTTCTCATTATGTGGCCAAAGTATTTCAGTTTGGCCTTTAATATTCCCTCAAGTGAGCAGTCTGGCTTTATTTCCTGGAGGATGGACTGGTTGGATCTTCTTGCAGTCCAAAGCACTCTCAGAATTTTCCTCCAACACCACAGTTCAAAAGCATTGATCTTCCTTCTCTCAGCCTTCCTTATGGTTCAGCTCTCGCAGCCATATGTTACTACGGGGAACACCATTGCTTTAACTATGTGGACCTTTGTTGTCAGTGTGATGTCTCTGCTCTTAACTATTTTATCGAGATTTGTCATTGCTCTTCTCCCAAGGATTAAGCGTCTTCTGATTTCCTGACTGCAGTCAGCATCTGCAGTAATCTTCGCACCTAGAAATACAAAGTCTTTCACTGCTTCTACATTTTCTCCCTCTATTTGCCAGTTATCAATCAAGCTGGTTGCCATAATCTTGGTTTTTTGAGGTTTAGCTGCAAGCCAGCTTTTGCACTTTCTTCTTTCACCATCATAAGGCTCCTCAGTTCCTCTTCGCTTTCAGCTATCAAAGTGGTATCATCTGCATATCTGAGATTGTTAATGTTTCTTCCAGTGATTTTAACCCCAGCCTTGGATTCCTCAAGCCCAGCATGTCGCATGATGTGTTCTGCGTACAAGTTGAATAGGTAGGGTGAGAGTATACAGCCCTGCCGTACTCCTTTCCCAATCTTAAACCAGTCCGTTGTTCCGTGTTCTGTTCTTACTGTTGCTACTTGGTCGTTATACAGATTCTTCAGGATGCATACAAGATGACTTGGTATCCCCATACCAGTAAGAACTTGCCACAATTTGTTATGGTCCACACACTCAAAGGCTTTAGAATAGTCAATAAAACAGAAATAGATGTTTTTCTGAAACTCCCTGGCTTTTTCCATTATCCAGCGGATATTGGCAATTTGGTCCCTAGTTCCTCTGCCTTTTCTAAACCCAGCTTGTACATCTGGCAATTCTCGCTCCATGAATTGCTGAAGTCTACCTTGCAGGATCTTGAGCATTACCTTACTGGCATGTGAAATGAGTGCCACTGTTCGATAGTTTGAACATTCTTTAGTGTTTCCCTTTTTTGGTATGGGGATATAAGTTGATTTTTTCCAATCAGATGGCCATTCTTGTGTTTTCCAAATTTGCTGGCATATAGCATGCATTACCTTGACAGCATCATCTTGCAAGATTTTGAACAGTTCAGCTGGGATGCCGTCGTCTCCTGCTGCCTTGTTATTAGCAATGCTTCTTAAGGTCCATTTAACCTCACTCTTCAGGATGTCTGGCTCTAGCTCACTGACCACACCGTCAAAGTTATCCCCGATATTGTTATCCTTCCTATACAGGTCTTCTGTATATTCTTGCCACCTTTTCTTGATCTCTTCTTCTTCTGTTAGGTCCTTGCCATCTTTGTTTTTGATCATACCCATTTTTGCCTGGAATTTACCTCCAATGTTTCTAATTTTCTGGAAGAGGTCTCTTGTCTTTCCTATTCTATTGTCTTCTTCCACTTCCGCGCACTGCTTGTTTAAAAATAATTCCTTATCTCTTCTGGCTAACCTCTGGAATTTTGCATTTAATTGGGCATATCTCCCCCTATCACTGTTGCCTTTTGCTTTCCTTCTTTCTTGGGCTACTTCTAGTGTCTCAGCAGACAGCCATTTTGCCTTCTTGGTTTTCTCTTTCTTTGGGATGTATTTTGTTGCTGCCTCCTGAACAATGTTGCGAACTTCTGTCCATAGTTCTTCTGGGACCTTATCTACTAAGTCCAGTCCCTTAAATCTATTCTTCACCTCCACTGCATATTCCTTAGGAATATTAATGAGCTCATATCTAGCTGATCTGTGGGTCTTCCGTAATCTCTTTAGTCTGATCCTAAATTGTCCAAGAAGAAGTTCGTGATCTGAACTACAGTTAGCTCCAGGTCTTGTTTTTACTGACTGTATAGATGTCCGCCACCTTTGGCTGCAAAGGATGTAGTCAATCTGATTTCGGTGTTGTCCATCTGGTGAAGTCCATGTATAAAGCCGTCTCTTAGGTTGCTGGAAGAGAGTGTTCGTTATGCAGAGTGAGTTGTCTTGGAAAATTCTATCAGCCTATGTCCTGCTTCATTTTGTTCTCCCAGGCCATGTTTACCTGTAATTCCAGGTGTCATTTGACTGCCCACCTTAGCATTCCAGTCTCCTGTGATGAAAATAACATCTCTTTTAGGCGTGTTGTCCAGTAGGTGCTGCAGATCCTCATAGAACTGCTCTACTTCAGTTTCTTCAGCATGTGTGGTTGGGGCGTATATTTGGATCACTGTGATGTTAGATGGCTTGCCCTGAATTCAAACTGAGATCATTCTATCGTTTTTTGGATTGTATCCAAGCACTGCTTTAGCCACTTTACTATTAATTATGAAGGCTACTCCATTTCTTCTGTGGTCCTCTTGTCCACAGTAGTAGATGGTGGTCATTTGATGTGAAGTGGCCCATTCCAGTCCATTTCAGTTCACTGACGCCCAAAATGTCTATCTTTAATCTTGACATCTCACCAATAACCACATCCACTTTGCCCTGGCTCATAGATCTTACATTCCAGCTTCCAATGGTGTGTTGATCCTTAGAACATCGGATTCGCTGTTCACCACCAGCACTGTCGGCCACTAGCCGTCCTTTCGGCTTTGAGCTAGCTGCGTCATCACGTCTGGGTCAGTTGAACTCATCCTCTGTTCCTCCCCAGTAGCATTTTGACCATCTTCCGACCTGGGGGTCTCATCTTCCGATGGTATACCGACATATCTCTGGTTGTACTGATCCATTTAGTTTTCACGGCAAGAATACTGGGGTGGGTTGCCATTACCTTCCCCAGGGATCGCATTTAGTCTGACCTCTCTGTCACGACCTTCCCGTCTCGGGTGGCCCTTCACGGTTTAGCTCATGGCATCACTGAGGTGCTCAAGCTCCAGCACCACAACAAGGTAACAATCCTTTGCTGAAGGGGCCTGTATATAAATATTCATATTAAAGCTGAAGGAAAAGGTCTGATGCTCAGTGTCAGGTAAGCATCAAAATAGAACGTCCCTGCTGGCTCCAATCTCCTTGTGGGGGTCTACGACAGAGATAGGCATCCAGCAGAAGCCCTTGTGTTATGAGTAACGACATCATTGTGTAACTGGTGCAAGTTCCATAATTTGTGTGATGTCACTTGTCTCCCCCGTGTTGACCCCCTAAAATGTTTGGACTCCACCCTTCTCTGTACTATATATGGACAATAAGGCCCAGATATTTCAACACTTTTTATTGTTGTCCCTCCCTTGAGAGCTGGGTGGGGTGGACTGGGCTGACTAGCATGAAGGCGCTGTTCAAGTGCATGACACTGGGTGATCCTCATCACCTGGAACCGTCTTTTGGACCAGGCTTTTCTATTTAAATAGGAAATAAGGGAGGAAATTACCTTGCAGAGAAGGGCTTCTGGGGTCTTTGTAACCCTTAATAATAGCACCCCTTGGGTCACATGACCAGGAGGGAGGCAGGCTTAGAATGGCATAATTGGCAGCGTTCCAAACAACAGCCCAACTCTCTTCAATTGGGGTGTGTGCTTTTTTTTCCAGGAAAACAAAATTTTCCTGGAATTTTTTTTCTCCAGAGACTCTAGACTGCTTTGGCCCACTCTTGAACTCAATCTTTCTTTTGCTGTTTTCTCCTGTCTCCCGCACAAATTTGGTTTATTCTGTTCAATACTCATTTTTTTAAATTAGAATTTTACAATACAATAAAAGTATAAACAATGAAAAGAAAAAGAAGTAACAAAAGAAAGAAAACATAGAATTAGGACTTCTGCCCTTGTTTCTATCAAGTAATTGCCATCTTACTTTTTCCCCTCCCTCTTTAACCCTTTCTAACCCCCAGATCCATAAATCATCAATTCAGTCTTTTCTTCTTTCAGCAAAAAGTCCATATAAGGCTTCCAGTCTTTTAAAGAAGTCTTAATCGTTTTTTTCCTGACCAAACTGGTCGGCTTTGCCATTTCTTCAAGCTCCGTCAATTTTATAACCCAATCTTCTACTGTGGGTATTTTGTTATTCTTCCACCTTTGTGCATACAATAATCTTATCACAGTTACCATATACAAAATTAATTTCTCATATTCCTTTTCTAGTTCAGCACCATAAAGCCCTGATTCTGTTCAATGTTCAGAGAGGTATCCCATTGACAGAAAAATGGGCAGATGGAAAGACAGTTCTGAATCCGTCTTTCCCCCACTCCCATCAGTACAATATAAGAATGAAAAGGACATCCCAGCTGATCCATGCCTTGATCGGAAGGAAGAGCTTAGCTCTCACTCTTCTTTCAACTGTCAACAGCACTGGCAGATGTACTTCTGGATATATGCCCAGCACATTTTCCTCCCCACAAAGTGACCCAAAAAGTATGCAAAGAGCTTTGGCATCAGAAGATGTGATTGCGAGACACCAGGTGCTTTGAAAAGCTGAGTGTTGTTGCATTGCTATACACTTAGCACCTTATATTGTCTGGTTTAAATTCATAATTATGTCCTAGGACTGGACACTGTGTATACTAAAAATGCCAATAAAATCTGGGGATAAATCCTTGGTAGGATAAATTCTTGAAGAGCACTAAATTTAACAGGCTTCAACACTTACCCCACAGCAGTTTTGGAGGGCTGATGGAAAAAAGTCCTCTATAAGCTGAGACTGTGCCCCTGTGGACAAGGGGCTGTTGAAACTATGGCTCATGTCCTGTTATACTGTACCCCCATAACAGCCTTTCTCAACTTTTTGTCCCTGGAGGAAACTTTGAAATATTTTTCAGGCCTTGGGGAACACATTCAGGCTCAAATATAAGCCAGAAGTTACCAAATCATATTCATTCCATGGGTAGGCCTGTATATATGCATCAACAGTGTTCTTAAACTAGAATTAAAAATGAAACTTACTTCTTTAATGTGAAGTTGCCTGAATTTGAAATAATTTTTTAAATAAATCATGATCTCCCAGGGAACCCCTAGTGACCTCTCGCAGAACCCTAGGGTGCCATGGAACCCTGGCTGAGAAATCCTGCTCTATAAGGATTCAAGGATCTGCCTTATAACTCCTTACCTGGTAAAACACCCAGGAAATTCTGATCTTTTTAATGTACAGTTGTTGTTGTCAGATAAACATGATTCAGTCTCCTTGAATGTAGCTAAATTTTGTTAGATTGCCTGTAAAATTAGGCAGGCTTTGATTATCCACTGACGACCCCAACACCAATTGTAATATTTTATCTTTTTTTGTTTTTGTTTTTATTTTTAATACATTTGTTTGCAATTTTGGTCAGTGACCACATCAAAAACCTTCCTTCCCTTCCTTCCTTCCTTCCTTCCTTCCTTCCTTCCTTCCTTCCTTCCTTCCTTCCTTCCTTCCTTCCTTCCTTCCTTCCTTCCTTCCTTTGTAGTCTTGGCTCCATATTAAGTTATTCTCCCAGAACAGCTTTAGACAGCAACCTTCAGTGTTCCCCTCACCAAAGTAGGTCTCTCTGGAATCAGGATTCATCTTCAATCAACATCATGTGTAGAGACTGCGGGTGGTTACAATATCTTTTAAATAGACACCTTAGAACAAAGAAACAATTCCCAGTCCCTGTTGTACTGAATTTCCAAAACAATGCTTATTAAAAGAGCCCTTCTTAATGCTGACCTTTAAATGTTAACTGCCTGTGGTTTTTTTTAAAGTTATTTTTCTGTGAGACATTTTTAAAGTGCATTTCCAGAACCTTTCTTTTTAGAGATGGGACTAACTCTTAGGTAAGCATATAATTCTTTCCCCCCTCCTTTCTAATACTACCAATTTCCTCCCTTATACTGATAATGATCTCCCACTGGGGACAATATTATTAAGTTGGCATATTGTTCCCCCATGTAGTGCTTTGAACTATGAAACACAGAGAACCTATGCATTGCCCAAGAGGTCTACCTCACAGATCACTCTAGATTGCAATACTCTTGCTATTACTGATGTGTGTAAGTTATGCCATGATAAAGCTAAATCCAAAAATGCCAGGGAATTTCTGGAAGTGTGGCATTCAGACAAATCAGCCATCAATAGACAAATAGAGATAAACCACATTTACACACCATTCAAAAGAAACAATAAAAAAAGCTAAGAAGGACACAGAAAGACCAGAACATGTCCCCTCCAGCAACCAACACCAGATAAACAAGGATTAAGACCAGACAAACAAGCAGAAAACAATACCCAGATCAAGGAACTACAAAAGAGACAAACAATCAAGCAGGCAAACAACAAAGCAGAAAACAATGCCCTAATCAAGGAACTACCAAGGAGAAAGCCACACCCCCACCCACACTGGCAGGGCAAGCTACTGTATATAAGCAGGGAGCAAACGCCACCCGCACTAGCACTGATGTTGTTACCTGGTTGGTAATGAAACGTCTGCAAGCCAACGCCCAAACTCAGAGACCACCAAGGACTCCACAGGCCATGATAAAGCCCGGTTTTTTAAAACTTATGTCAATCGAAGTATACTTTTCTTCTGGATTATGGTTGGAGATGTCCTTTGCTCTTGGACCTGAAAAGGTATTAGCTTCAGAAATGGAAAAAGCCAACCCAGGCTGTGATGCATTCTAAGAAGCAGTGAAAAGTGTCTTCTGAAAGGGAGGCTCACGTGATTCTGTAGCTCTGCAACAAGAATGGCTGAATTCTATAGTTATAACTGCTTGGTTGATACGTATACCCAGAGGCCGATAAGAGAGAAAGCAGAACAATGGACTGAGAAGAGAAAAAAAAATGGCAGCATCCTTTTT
Source organism: Candoia aspera (assembly GCF_035149785.1). Lineage (NCBI taxonomy): Eukaryota > Metazoa > Chordata > Lepidosauria > Squamata > Candoiidae > Candoia > Candoia aspera. Next base: position 10,833,423 of record NC_086165.1, on the reverse strand, counting down.
TTTGGCCCATATTTGGGGTCATAGGCGACTTAAGCAATTATCCCAATTTTTTTTTTCTTTTGATCTGTTCAGTCATGTCTGATTCTCACAGACTGCCTGGACAAGTCTCTGCAATTTTCTTGGCAAGGTTTTTTGGAAGTGGGTTGCCGTTGCCTCCTTCCTGGGGCTGAGAGACTGACTGGCCCACGGTCACCCCAGCTGGCTTTGTGCCTAAGGCGGGACTAGAACTCACGGTCTCCCGGTTTCTAGCCTGGTGCCTTAACCACTACATACCAAACTGGCTCTCTTATCCTATATGGGATGTTACCAAAATAGAAACAGGCATACAGTGTGCATATGTTAAATTATATCCATCAGTGCAAATGGATACATTGTTAATATCATTTTCATCTGGGGCTGCCCAAGGCCCTCTTCAAATGAAATTTGAATTGAACGACACCTCCGTGAATGACACTAATGATTTCGTTGGAATTAGGATACAGCAAGAAATAAATATGCCATCCGCTTTTAATAATTCAATTAATATCACCTTTCTGGTCTTGAAGCCACCCCTTGGGGCTTGCCCAGACAAAGAAAGGAACAAAGCCCAAAGTGAGTTTTGACAGTTCTCCTGCTTTGCCTGTACAGGCAAACCAGGAATGGCATCAAAACTTGCATCTGCCTGGGCAAGCCCACAGGCAGGATGGGGAGCAAAGCCCAAGGTGAATTTTGACCGGGTTCCTCTACAGGGTTCCAGCCTACAGTTTTAGACCCCAGGATTAAATAGAAATATGTATCATCTCACCATAGAGGGAAAGATTTAAGTAAGTGAGCTGTGTGCCTGTTCATCTGCTGTCCGGATGCTAATTCCAAGGATCCTGCTCTGATTTCATAGGGCTCTTCAATGTTTAAATGGAACATGGATGCTTCCCTAAACAGATGATGCTCTGTAACAAAGGATTGATGCCTGTCAGTCCAAGCCCTGGTCCACAGCTTAAGAATGATGAATGCAACAATGTGTTTGATTTCTAAATGTGGGCTCAGGGCCCAGAGTATTCTGGGCAGGTTCTACTAAACACAGGATGCCCTTAACAATTTTTTTTTTATTCTTGCTTTGGATGTATTATAAAGAGATCTCATATATTAGTACCAAACTGGGCAATTTCACAAAACCTTTCTTCTTTTTTTAAAAAAAACAAGATACACACACACCCTAAGTCAAATACCAGAAAATGTGCTGGAAACAGAAGGATTTCCCCCACCCTCTTTCAGTATATATGAAAAGAACTTTTCATATAGGCAGTTAACATTTAAAGAGCACAGTTAAAAGAAGAGCACAGTGTCAGGGGTACATAAGCTCAGCCTGACAACACCACTCACGAATACAAAGTGTGTCATAAGAACTTTGGCATCACTATGCCCCCACATCTAGATATGATGGCTAGACTTGGATTAATTGATTGGTTGGAATTAGGGCTGAAATACTTGCAGCATATTCAGGATCTGTATCAACCCCATAGTGTTGCAAAGTGGCAAACATCTCACACATGACAGAGTTGCATGAAAATCTTCAAACCTTAATTGGTAATTTTTTTTAAAAAAATTAACACATTTAATAATACAGGCTACTAAATTCAGTGTTCTATGTATGCAAAGCAGATGTGGTTAGAGAATCATAGAAGGGACCATTCTGGCCACCAAGTCCCACCCAAGTCCCGTCGCTCAATGCAGGAATCCAAATTAAAGCATTCCAGTTGAATGCATCCCATGAAGGGCCCCTCACTTCTCCTGCTACTCGGTTCTACTTTTCATGGCACCATCATGGTGAGATTGTGGGACAAACATCTGTGCCCCATTAATAGAAATATGAAGGTAAATGAAATAAGCAAGGTTATAACTTTAAGAAACTCCCATCATATGACACACACTGTCACCTAAAAGGAGGTCATTTTGTAAGCCACAGAGTAGCCCAGATTACATTTCCATAACTGTACAACTGTTTGTACTGTAGATGGAAGGATGTGAAAATATAAATGTAGCTAAGGGACTGCCCAGTTGGGGGATGCAGCGGGAGGAAAGTTGATGAGGGCCATGCCATGACCTATCAGAAATTGTGTGTGTCTATGCTTTACCTCTGCTTCCTTGGCATGATGACAGGCACAGAGAGGATAGAGGCCACTGCAGAATCCCTCCAGAACCTCATCCTGGCTCTGGAGATGCATAAGCATCAGACTGTGCCAAATGTGTGGCTTTTCCCCCCCCCCACAAAGAACAACTGTCTCTAACCTGATGTCCTTTCGATATATTGGAACAATAATTTCTCAGCATTGCTGCCCAGACATATCTGGAAAGTGACAGGTTGAACATAACTTATGTTGACTGTGCATATAAGGAGAAAAGTCATGGGGCATTTTGGAAGTCAATTTAAAACAGATGGACAAAGCAACAGGAAAGCTGAGTCAAGTACATGCCAGATGGACATGGATGTATTTAAAGAGTTGGGTGAACATTAGTTTCCTACTAGGGGAACAAAAATCAATACAGCTTACCCTCAACCAAATTTTTTAAAAAAACACCATACAATGGCATTGCGGGGGGTGGTGAGCACAAAGAACACGTGGAGATACAAGGTAGAGTCACAATAGGATCCTTATATGTTAAGGGCAGATTCAGATTGTTTTAAAATAGAGTTGTGAAAATTGGCTGCATGGCAAATAAATAACAGGCTGTGCATCACGGCAATTCACACGACCTTTAATTATAATATGCAGGTTTTGAGAAGGTAATGTGAATTATTTGCTTGCAGAAATCTCAGATATATTCTGTATCATTTTGAAACAGAACAGGAAAAAATCTCCTAGTCTGAAAGACTAGGAATCCATTGCTAGACAGATTCTAACCAATCACTTATTCCAAGTCTAGCCATCATATCTAGATAATACTAAACCAGATGAACCATTGGTCTGAGCTAGCATAAGCCAGCATGCAATATGCCTTATATTGTAGTGCTAGCAGAGGATCAGAGTCCTGGTATTATGTCTCCTCCTCCTTTCTAGGCCCAGATCTGTTTTCCAAACAAAGGACCTTTGCCTGCCTATTGTCTCCCAAAAGCAGCGGCTAGTTATAGAACATGGATGTGGTACTGAATAGGCCCTTGGTCTAATCCAGCATGGCTCTTTTATTGCTCTTTAAGGAAGAAATATGGACGTTTTCCAGTGTGAAAAACAGTTGCAGAAATTAATAACAGAGCTTGCTACAACTCTTGATTTGGTAAGGACATGTGATTCAAATTACGACACTTATCTTCGCTCACTGCCAAACCAATCAAACCTAGGATTTTCTTCAGCCTGTTGCCTACAGAGTTTGTTTAATAAATGGAATATACAAATTAACCGACGTGATTTAGAAATGGAAGCCTAACTTTGCATTTCCCAGTTCCTGAAGTGGTGATTTCCGCAGTTGCCTCTTGCTCACAGTCACTCATGCTGTAGTCATCTTGTGTTTGGATTACTGCAGTGTAGTTTAAATGGGACTACCCTTGATGACCAAAGCTTCAGCTGATCCAGAATACAACAGCATGGGTAGTTATGGATGTACCTTGGTATGTCCAGATGACACATCTCCTCTGCAAGCTGCACCAATGCATTTCTGGGTGCAATTCAAGATGTTTATTCTTACCTATGAAGTCCTTCATAGTGCAGGATCATAGAATCATAGAATCGTAGGGTTGGAAGGGACTTTGGAGGTCTTCTAGTCCAACCCCCTGCCCAAGGCAGGAATCCTCATACTATCTCAGACAAATGGTTGTCCAATCTTTTCTTGAAAACCTCCAGTGATGGAACACCCACAACTCCAGGAGGCAAGCTTAATAGTTCTCATTGTCAGGAAATTCCTCCTTGTTTCCAGGTTGGATCTCCCTCTGATGAGCTTCCACCCATTGCTTCTTGTTCTATACCCTCAGGTGCTATGGAGAATAGATCGACACCCTCTTCCCTGTGGCAGCCCTTCAAGAACTGGAAGACTGCTATCTTGGCTCCCCTCAGTCTTCTCTTCCTTAAGCTAAACGTACTTAGTTCCTTTAGCTGTTCTTCATCGGATTTAGCCTCTAGACCCCTTATCATATTTGTTGCTCTTCTTCTGCACTCTTTCTAGGGCCTCAGCATCTTTTTTGTTTTGTGATGACCAGAACTGGACAGAGTATTCCAAATGTGTTCCAGGCTCCAAATGTGTTCCAGGCTCCAAATGTGTTCCAGGTGAGACAATCTATCTCCAATGACATCAGTCCATCCAGTAAGATCAGACAAGATCAAAGTGATTTGGATGCTGCTGTTTGGATCCATGTCATCTGGCAGGACTCAGGAAGTAGGCTTTCTCTGTTGCTGTTCTCATGGTTTGGAATAGCATCACCCCAAGATTTAGTTAGCCCTGCCCTTGCATAACCTGTTTTGGAAAGCATTAAAGACCAGTTGTTGTTTTTCTCAGGCATTTGGTCTGAGATGGGTTTTTCTCCTGGCACCTCTGTGTTTCTGTATTCTTCTTCTGGATAATGTTTTTTTGTTTTGTTTTATTATGTGGTCTTTATTGATTTATTACTGTTATGGATAATGCACATCATCCTGAGTCATATGCTTAGGGCAGCTATATAAATGGATCGAGATAATTAATTAATTGATTAAAAATTTATCTGTAGCATTTCAATTTGCAGTACACAGGCTTTATCACATGCAGGATGATGTCTGCCAGAATTGAAAAAAGGAAGCATTAAAATGTTAAACTGTCTAGTTGGTTTGAAATATAGGCCTGTGTTCATTACATGAATTTGGATTATGAATCTCTGATGACACAGAGATGGATATTTTAAGCAGATGTCTGCAATTTTTCTAAGGCATGGGGATTTGAGTGACAAGAGCCTGAGATTTCAAAACACCCAAATTACAGGCATATGTGAGAAGAATACTTTGCAGAATGAAATGATTTTGTTATTTAATTAGCTTGAAAATGAGGTTGGTTTCTTCCAAAACTGCACAGCATTGTGTTTCCTTTATATACCCTGTTTTGTTCTTTTACAGTTTGTTGCTTTGTCTATCAAAACATTCCAGATAATATATAGGCCTGAGAGGTTGGAAGGCCACTTAAAGAATGTCATCCTGTGTTGCCACCTACTGAGTTTGCACAGCTAAGTTACAATATGATTTCCTTGTTTGCAATTTGGCATATTATATGAATCCCACCAAATAGGTTTCTTCAATAAATCATGGTTAAATAAACTATGACTTAGTATAATGCATCAACTCGGGTTGAAACTGGTTCAGTAAACTGTAGTGTAATTTGTCTGATTTAGGTTTAGCATGATATGTGAATCCTGGCCTTGTTTGCAACTGAGTTGCTGAATCTAGCCTACTGAATGAAGTGTGATTAAACAGTTGGTGGCTCAGTGCAGCGTATGAGCCTAGCTTAACTTATTCAAAAAATCATGGCTAAAACAAGTCTTGACTTAATGTTATGTGCAAGCACAGCCTGCAGAATTGTAAGAACCTCAGAAGAACATTATCAGTGCTCTGCTGGATCAGATCCCAGACCCATGTAGTCCAGCAGGCTGTTCTCACAGGGGCCAATCAGCTGTCCAAGGAAGCCTGCTAGTCTCCCACAGATGGCTTTCAGAGACAGTCCCACAGCCATCAAGGCTAATAACCATGAATCCCCATGACTTCCATGAAATGGTCCAATTCTTTTTTTTTTTTTTTTTTGGAGCCAGCCAAGCTGGTAGCCACCACATCTGGTGGTAGAAAATTCTAAAGTTTGATTCCTTTTTGATTGAGTCTTGTGAGAAGATGTTACCTAGGGTTACACTGCAAGGCAAGAGATTGCCTTTTGTGTGGGATGGAGGCTCAGAAAAAATGCAAGACTTCTAGAAAGAAGGAGAAATATGGTTTGAGGATCATGGCCTTCCAATCTCCTTCAGGCAGAATGGGTGGCTAGATAAGCAAGTCTTTACAAATACATGTGGAATGGAAAGCCATCAGATTGTGGAGGGTCTCACAATCCTTAGGAGAGAAAATCTACTCAACTACATTTGCCCCGAACATTAGAATTGATGCAACTGCTTGTCTTAGATGTTTTTCACAGTTTCAGCTAGGTATTCTAGTTCCATGTTACACTTCACAGTGATGCTTGAAACTTCTAAACATTTCGTAACCAGAGTAGAGGATGTAATTACAACTGTGGCCCTGGTGATGTGAAACATGCTTGAACTCCCTTGAGTAGTCTGTGGTATCATGCCTGGGATGGAATTTCAGCTTTAAGTTGCACTGTAAGCAGAATATTTGTAATCTTTCTAGTTAAGGCATCATGGGTCTGATGGCCAGTAGTGTAATTTTATGCTTTTAGAAGCCATAAAAAGATTTTGCTGGGAGGTAGAAGACAGTTCTTTGGATGGTCATAATGGAAAAAAACCAGTTCTGCTGTGTTTGAGGATCCTTCTGATGGCATCACTTAAATTTGCCCCCTCCTAGCTATTTGACTAATTGACTTGCTACAAAACTCCCTAAAGCTGCCTCTTTTTAATTGCATTGCTTAAAGAGAAGTGAAAACCAATGAGAGACAGTGAACTGTGTCTGCAATCCTAAACACACTTTCCTGGTTAATCCTCATTTTCAGAGCTTTGTTTTTGCAGAACTGAAACTGTAATTCTTCCATTCTCAAACCGAATATTTCATTGGTTGGGTTCACATTGCACATAATTCCAAAACCGGACAAACTGCATCATGACTAAGCATCATGCATGAACTCTGTCTTTGTTACCGCACAACCAAGAGAAAATCTTGGAGGTCCTTAAGGACTCAGCACTTGAAGTTTTTCTGCACTAGAGTCTGCTCCAGCAGCTGTGTGATGGTCTGCATTCTTCACAAGCTTAATCCTAATGACCCTTTCTGAACCCTGAAATTAGCAGTTAAGGCCCTGCCTCAAATGCTCTCAAATGCAAGGGTCACTGAGCTTTTTCACTAAAAAGCCAACAAGTAAAATATTTTACCCAGGTTGTGTTTGCAGAATACTTAAGCCACAGTACACTTGACTGTGGTTTAATGACTTGACACTTGACTGTGGTTTAATGACTTGATCCAGGGGAATTGGGTTAGTACCAATTGGGTTAGAATTGGGTTAGTACAATATACCAAGCCATAATTTAGCTGGCTGGGGAATTCTGGGAGTTGAAGTCCACATATTTTAAAGTTGTTGAGGTTGAGATACACCAATTTAGCCAAATGCCTTTTGGCCTTGTAGGTTGTAGTTTCCTCATACCCAAAGATAATTTTGGTCTCTCACACTTTTTTCCTTCTGAGATGTCATATTTTAAACAGCTTTACATGGCTGTGGTGTTTCTAGATTTTCCTTGTGCAGTGGCTGCCTTTAACTACATGTTGGTGTATTGTTTACTATGGCATGATTTTGTATTGATTTTGCCTTGTGTTTTCACTATATGTCACCATGAGAGATTCTTCTGATTGCATCTGATTCCTACTGACAACTGAATTCAATGAAATCTTACTTATAAGATGTGATTTGCTGACAAATATGCTTCTCTTTGAAAGCTGGTTTCTGCTCCTAATGCTGTCCTTGGTACATCCCTGCACCCAACTTCTGAAGTGGGAGACATTTTGGAGTGCCAGGAATGCACTGCACTGTAGTTTAGATTCCTCAGAGGAAAAAAAACTTTAGAAGCTGGTGATATTTTTGTCAAAACGCCTCTTTAAAGTCTCCTGCAAGTCAAGCCGGATTCCTGCTGACCTCACTGACAAGTCAGTGCAGTTTTCTTGGCACAGCATGGGAATGCTTTATTGTCAGCTTTGTTTCTGTTGGCTTTCCAATCTAGCCTACAGCAGTGGGGTTTCCTGATAAACTCCCATCCAAGTTCTAATCAAGCCCAGTCCTGCTTAGCTTCCAAGCCTAAACAAGATCAACCATGTTTCATTTCCCCTACACCTCTGGGTGTTGAATGCCTTGGAGCATTCCTAGCAGAATCCCCAACTCTTCTAAGATTTCTCAAAGAACCAAACCAGCTGCCCCATTTCCACCATCTGAATCTCACTGTTCCTGTTAGCCTATGGGAAGAAAGAAGATGAATCTTTGCAGGCATCCCCACTCATTTAAACTTCTACTAGAATGACTAGAAGAGGCTTGCTGGCCATCAGCACCCTTTGTGGGTCTTTCAATGCTCTAAGGCAGTGTTTCTCAACCTTGGCGACTTTAAGATGTGTGGACTTCAACTCCCAGAATTCCCCAGCCACCAGTGCTGGCTGGGGAATTCTGGGAGTTGAAGTCCACACATTTTAAAGTCGCCAAGGTTGAGAAACAATGCTCTAAGCCATAATGCAGTTGGGTTGGGTTTAATACAGAAACTAAGCATCATTACAGTCACGAACCAGAAAGCCAATATAATAAATAAATCCTGATTCCGAGTCAACCATTCAAGAGCTTTCATAGCCAAGCAAGGACAACGCTGGCGACCAAGCCCAGTTGGCTGCGCTGTGGGCACCCGGCCCGAATCCTCCTGGCCAGGAGTCCAGCCCAGCCAGTCCTGGGAGTTCAGCTTACAGCGATCTTGGGAGCGGAGTTCTGGGGAAGATGGAGAGCTTTGCGCTCAGCTACCCTGCTATGATTCTTGTGGCTTTAAGATACCGCTTTCAATATGCACAAAAAAAAGTGGAGGGGGGGGGGAGAAAAAGCCAGATGAAAATACGTCCCCCATTCATTGTTGAAAATTCGTCTTAGATAACAAAATTTATTATTGCATAATTAGCCGTTAAGCCCGTTTCCTTCCTACGAGAAGGACGCCTGGCCCGATTCCGCTCTCGCGAAACGGCGCGGAGAAGAAACTCTCCCGATCCCACGCAGCGCCGCCATCCCCACCCCCGGGAACTTCCGAGCAGCTCCACGGCGCGGGCTCAGGATGGCGCGCGGCGAGAGCGCTCGGTGGGGCGGCGGCGCCCGGCGCTTCGAGTGGACAGCCCGCCCCTCGCCCCGCCCGCCTCGTGCTGCCGGCTTCTCTCCGCCCCGCGAGTGGGAGGCGGCTGCGGGCGAAGCAGGTGGGACTCGCCGTCGCTGCAGCCGCTGCCTGCTTTCCCTCGCCCGGCCGGCCCTTTCCGAGCGCGCCCCGCCCCCGCACCCCCGGGTCTCCACTGCCGGCGACCCCGAGGCGCCTCGGAGGGAAGCGCGCAGGGCAGAGTCCGGTCAGGCCGGCGGCCGCCGCGGCGATCCCCGGGGGCCCAGGCGAGGAGGACGCTCTCCTCGGACAGCTGGATGTGCGAGGTCGGGACGCGCCCCGCACTGGCCGCCGGCGAGCGAGGGGGCGGGGAGACCCCGCCGGCCAGCGCGCTCTCGCCGCCCAGCTTCGCGGCCGGAGACAAGTGCCGGGAGATGGGGTGAGTGGAGTGGGAGCGCGTCGGCGGGGGGCGCCCGGCTTGGGGCGGAGACCCTGGAGGAGTCCTGCCGGGGTGGCGGGCAGGAGTGCTCGCGTGGCTGTCCCTGCGCCCGGGGGAGTTCCGCCGGAGTTGACCGGGGGCTGCCTTCCCCAACCCGGTGCCCTCCGGAGACCCTGGGTGCGCCCCTTGCCATCCTTCCTCCCTGCTCGGTTAGAATGCCATTCCCGTCGCGCTCAGCCGGCGGACCTCCCCAGCCTGCTGCTTCCCAGGCCCCGTCGACTGCAACCCCCACCATCCCGCCCGGAAAGTACTCCGTCCTCCGTTCAGTTGAAGGGCGCGTCTTGGGTCGCCCCCGAAGGACCCAACCGGATCCCGGGAGAGGGGTGGGCGGGTAGGGCAGCTGCGGCCCCCCAGATGTTGTACCCCCATCCCGAGTAACCCCCGGAATAGACGCTGGGGATTGAAGTTCATCAACATCTGGAGGAGGGCGCAGACCCCTCGCCTGTAGTCCTTGGTTCTGAAGCCTTTTCCGAAGAAGTAAGGCGTCCTGATTCCTGAGGCTACGATCTGGGTGCGGCGTTTAGCAAAGGAAAAACTTTAAGATGTTTTGTCGTGTTTGCGAGCTGCCGTTCAGGCCCCCAGCTCTGGCGAGGCTGAGGTTGGGCTCCATTACGTTGGCCAAAAGGAGTTCAGGCTCCGTCTCTGGGGTAGCTTGCGCTGCGTGCGCCTCTCTCTCGCCGCCGGCAGCGGATTTCAACGAGCGACCCTCTCACGGGTTACAACAGGGCTCCCTTAAACCCCGGGTGCGTTCTTGCTTAGGGCTTGGAAAGAGCAGGCGCTTTCCCTAAAAGTGGAGCGAGTATAGAGAAAAGACTGTGCAACTGAAATGCCGGGATGTATCCTCCCCTCGCCTTCCCTCCCCTCCCCCAGATAATAGGCATCATCAGATTGAATTCCTTTAGTTGTATCCCAGGCAAGTCAGCAGTGGAAACAGTGCTAAAATCTGCTAGGTTTATGCAGTGATCCAGTCCTTGTGGATATGATTTAAATAAGAGAGAGGTGGGAAGGGAACAAGACTGAGTTGTTTGGCCAGATTGGGGCAGGGAGCATCATCTGGAACCTCTCATTATATTGATGTATTGGCTTACATTGTTCTCCCTCCTTTCGTTCCTGAGCATAGGTTGTTCTTGCAAGCCTTTGTAAAGTAGACTAGGTGGAGAACCCACCACTCGTCTGAATTCACCGTGTGAGTTTTACAGCAGAAGTGGATTTGGAGAGCCCACATCAACTCTGTCCTGGCAGGGTTGACTGAATCCGTCCTTTGTCCACCCCACCCCACCCCACCCAAAGGTTGGTATCTCATTTGGGGCAATGTCTTTCTCCAAGTTCCAATATATACTGAGTTTGTGGGATCTCACTGTAAATTCCAGTAGTGCAAGCCAGGATTTGCAGTGCGGGCTATGAATTATGGGAGTTGTGAGTCCCAATGTCATTTTACAATGCCAGCTTGTTAAAGGCTCCTAAGACCATTTGACCCGGAGTAACCCTTGAATATAATTTGGTTTGCTTGCAAATAAACAGGCATATGATTTTTTAAAATATAATTTTTATTAAAGATTTTTTTTAAAAAAAAAGGAAGATAAAAACTAATACAAACTAATATAAAGTAAGGAAAAGAAAAGAAAAACAAATTAAAAAGAAAGCTAAAGGTGCAAGAAAGGGGAAAAAAGTAAAAGAAAAATAGAAAAGAGAGAAAAAAGATATAAAAAAGTAGCTTCCAGTCCTCTTTACAGCAGCTATAAGTACAATTATAAATTTACCCCTTACTCTGTGGTTACAACATAACTCTCTTCTTTCTATAATCTATTCTGTCTAATCATCAAAACCATAAATCATAAGTTCATTTTTTCTGTTTCACACAAAAAGTCTATAAGGGATTTCCAGTCAGCAATAAAAATAAATATTGTCTTTTCTCTGATCAAAGAAGTCAATTTGGCCATCTCAGCAAGTTCCATCATCTTCAACCATTCCTCCATTGTGGGTAGTGCCGAATCTTTCCGTCTTTGTGCATACAATGATCTTGCTGCAGTTAATCATGTACAAAAACAGAATTCCATGACTTTTTTTCCAACTCTTTGTCCATCAATTCCAAAAGAAAAACCTCTGGTCTCAACTGTATATTGATCTTTAAAATCCTCTGAATCAGTGTATGTATTTGAATCCAGAATTTTCTAGCTTTTTTACATGTCCACCAATGATAAAATCTTGTTCTTCACATGTCCAACACAAATTTGAAGTGCCTTTATACATTCTAGACAATTTTTCTGGTGACATATACCAAAGGTACATTGTTTTATAAAAATTCTCTTTAAGATTATAACTTGGTATAAATTTCAATCCTTTCAGCCACATATTTTCCCACTGTTCCATCTGTATATTATAACCAAAATGTTTAGCCTACTTTATCATACATTCTTTCACTTGGTTCTTCTTCTGTTTCAAATTTTGATAAAAGTTGATACATTTTAGCAATTACATGTTGATCTATTCAATTTCAAACTCAGTCTTCTGTTTCAAACTCAGTCTTACAATGTTTAAAACCATAATTTTTTTTGTCTACTTTAAATCTTTCTAATAATTGTAAATAAGAGAACCATTGACAACTATATCCCTCTGCTATCAGTTATTTTTTTGATTTTATTCTACATTCCTCTTGACAAAATTCTAGTATCTCATGATAAGTCAGCCATTTGTGTTTGCCTTTTGTTTCTCATCCATAAAATGCTAAAATGCTTCTTGTGTTGAGATCCACAAAGGGCACAACCTGGATTTGTATCTATTCCATATTCTCAATATGGCAGTCTAACATGATGATTTTTAAAATCCATATTAACCTTGACTTTATTGTACCTCAACTATCCATGCCACCCAAATCTCAGATCATGTCCTTCTAACTTCAAAAGCCTTCTATTTCTCAGCAACACCCACTCTTTCATCCAAATCAAACAGCAAGCTACAAAATACAATCTCAAATCAGGTATATCCAATCCTCTTCTTTCCTTTGCATCTTGTAACACCTTATATTTAACTTGTGGTTTTTTCTCCTGCCAGACAAATTTAGATATATCATTCTACCACTGCTTAAATGGTGCATCAGTTGTCAAAACAACTATTGCCTGAAACAAAAATACCATTCTAGGCAAGACATTCATTTTTATCACCTAAATTCTCCCCAGCAATGACAGTTGCAGTTTATCCCATCTTAATATATCTTTTTTAACTTCATTCCATGTCTTAACAAAGTTATTTTGAAATAACATACAATTCATATTTGTCATAGTGATATTTTACTTTCTTCTACCCAGATTTTTTGACTTCTTCTCAATCTTAAAACCCATTTTATTCATCAATTCTGTTTGATCTTCTATTTTCATATTTTTGTTAACGTCTTTGTCTTCAGTTTATTAATCTGAAAGCTGCTAATGCACCAAATTCCTTTTAATTGCCCATTAATATTTCAATTCCCTTTAAAGGATCTTCCAGTACCAACACCAAGTCCTCTGCAAAGGCCCTTAATTTATAAGTTTCTTCTTTAATCTTTACTCCCCCAATCCTCTCGTCTTGTATCTCTATTCAGTATTTCAAGAACCAAAATAAACAAGAGAAGAGACAGCAGGCATCCCTGTCTTGCTCCTTTTTTGTATCTTAAGGTTTTGCTAGATCTCCATTAACAATTATCTGTGCTTCCTGTGAAATGTAAATTGATCTTACCCATTTTATAAAGTTCTCTCCAAAATTTGTATCTTCCAACACCTTGAACAAGAAAGCCCAGTTCAAATTGTCAAAGGCCTTTTCTGTGTCTAAGAAAATCAATTTGTTTTTCATTAGTTGCTCCAAATGTTTGAAAATATCCAGCACATTTCTAACATTGTCTTTTAACTGTCTTTTAGGTAAAAACCCACACTGAGCCTCACGAATAAATTCTTTTAAAGTTATTTTCAGCCTATCAGCTAGAATCATTGCAAACAACTTGTAGTCATTATTCAATAATGATATCCGTCTATAGTTTCTTGTTAAAGTCTAATCTTGACCCTCTTTAAGTAATAATGCTTTATCAGCCTCTTTCCAACTCTCTGGCATCTTTACCCCCCCCCCCCCATAGAATAGAGTTCATCATGTTTTGTAAAGGTTGTAAAAGTTCATCCTCAAAACGTTTATAATAAGAACCTGATAATCCATCTGGTCCAGACACCTTTCCTAGTTTAATCTTTTTTAGGTTGAGAAACTTCACTTATTGTTATAGGTCCATTCATAATCTGTCTCTGTTCCTCTTTAATCCTTGGTAAATTTTGTTTCTTTAGATATCTATTTTCTCTAGAGAGATGTCACTTCCTTTATACAAATTGGAATAATATTGATGAAATGCTTTTTGTATGACCACATTGTCCATTAATACAGTATCTCCCTCTTGTAATTTCAATATCATTTTCTTTGCTTTTCTTTTCTTTGCTTTGCTTTGCTTCATATGCTAGCCACTTTATTTGCAAACTCAAATTTTTTTTGCTTCACATAATTCATTTTTATTTCCCTTACTGTTAACATAGATAATTGTCATTGTAGAAGCTTAATCTGTAATCTCCTCTGGAAATTTCTTTAATTCTTTTCTCTTGACACTTCTTTTTATGTTAACTATTGTATAAAATAACCTCTAATAAAAGTTTTACTTGCATCCCAAACCATTCTTAAATCAGCGCATTTAAATTACTTTCAAACAATTCTTTTAGTTTCTTTTTACACTCCTCTACTATTGCTCCTTCTGTAGCAACAGTTTGTTTAGTCTACATCTAAAAGAATTAGATTTTGTTTTATAAATCAAACTCACAGGATTATGATCCAAAATATCTCTACTTTAGAAACCTTAGTAGCCAAGTTCTTTGAAGTCCAAATCATAACTATTCTTGAAAAGGATCTATGTCTTTCAGAAAAGTAGGTGGACTCTCTTGAATTGCCATTTTTCTGTCTCCATATATCAACCAGCCCTACATTGTCCATTAAATCAAAGAAAACTTTTGGTAATTTGCCTTGAGTGATTTTAATACTTTTCTCCAAAAAAAAGTATTAAATCAAAGAAAACTTTTGGTAATTTGCCTTGAGTGATTTTAATACTTTTCATCTAAGTTCTGTCCAGTTGCAGGGAGATCACTCCATTCCAATCCCCCCATCAAACACCAATTTTTATAACAGAAACCTATTAATCTCTCCATAAGTCATGTAGCTCATAAATATATGGATCCCGCTGCTTGCATTTCCACTTTTATTTGGTTCAGACTAACCCATCAGGATAATGCAATAATCTTCTCTTTTATGGAAGATTTTCTACTGTTGCCAATATATGGCTCTTGATCACTATATGCAACAAAAAATGACTGGTCAGTTGTGTTGTTTTGTCAAGTGCATGCCTGTGTCTGCATTGGTGCTGAATTGGTACCCAGGGCTAAAAGTTGGCTCCTGAATTTGAAAGGATTTAGATGCAGTGAATCCTTGCTGATGAAATCTTAGGAGAAGAGGCCTCACTAAACACTCCAAGCATGTGGATGTCAATGGCTTTTCAGATAATTGGATTGCTTGACTCAGCCAGCCCCAGCCAGTTGAATGCATTGTTATTGGGGATCCTAAGAGGCCCTTGGGATTTGTAGTTACTTAGCTGATTCCTATAACTGTGCTTTCAAAGGCAGGGTGATGCAGAATCAGGAAGATTCTTCCTGCCCTTGAAACAAGCAGAACAGTTCAAATGAAGATTTTTGAGGGTGAAACCGCCCAAGTTGGAAATGCTTCATTTAGCAGGAATTTTGCAATGGAGATGGGTGTTTTGAATTTGGGACAGTTTGATTTCCAACATTTTGCACATTGCTAAAAACAATATTTGTATTTGAGGGGTGACAGTGGTTTTGCAAGGGTTTCTTGTCTCCCCTCCCCCACACTTTTCCTTTTCCCCACTTTTTATGTGAAAGAGTATAGATCTGACCTTGGGATTTGGAGAAAAGATTACAAGTCCTGAGAGAGGAAAATGTGAGAAAGAAACTCAAAATAGCCCCACTTGATTTTGCTTAGTGTAAGAGTCTCTGGTTTGAGATGGGTGGCAATATAAATTGAATGAATGAATGAATGAATGAATGAATAAATAAATAAGATGGGACAGAGAAACCCTTGAACAGGCTTTCAAAATTCTGTTGTTTTAGCTTAATCCAATGAAAAACATTTCTGGAAGCCCTGCCATGCCTGTTTCTAGACCTGGCCTACCTCCAAAGGCTTGTATTTTACTTTTTTTCTGCATTTACTTTAAAAATAAACAATTTGCTTTTTAATATTTGGCCATTCCAGTTGTGTGTAATTAACTTGTGAGGGGACTGTTTCAGACACTCTTGTGAAAAGACATTATTCCTGTGGAGTGACTGGTTGTGGTGTTGTGGACGGTACTTATGTCTCAGAATAATGTGGTTACTGAACTGGGTTCATGTTAGTGGCACATCACAGCAGTTAGAGCTCGCATGGATTCTCAGCATTTCACCCAAAGCTGCCCCATAGTCATTCTGCTAAATAATTACAAGTCCTGAAGTTATAAACACTGTAATGATAAATCAAGACCAAACAGTTTGACACTGTGGGGCCATATACAAGCCCCAACTGTGAATATGTGTTTTTTACAAGCCTGACCCCAGTTTTTCTTCAGAATCAGCAGCCCAATTTCTTCTCATCATCTTCAGACCACAAGTTCATGACAACTGTGATGTAAGCCTGAAAATAGTTTTAAAAATGAAGAAAATCTGCAGTCTTCCCCTCCATAAACTAAAGGAAAGCCAGGATCTCTCCCCCGCAGCCCATCATAGCTGTGTTCGGAATGCCAAGCCAGTATATTTCAGCATATGCTGGTTGAGTTCTGGGTGAGGGAGGGAAGGTGATAGGAAGACCCAGTGGGCTATACGTGTGGCTCGTGTTTCAGTTCAGTTGGGCACTGGGAAGGTTGGGCAGCTGGGGTGCTGATGGTGGAAGGGGTGGAAGCTTGGCTGCTCAAGTGAGGGAAGCTGGGAAGATGCTGGCAAGGCTGGTTGGGTGGGTGGTCAGTAGCTCTGTCCTGGGGATTTCTTTCTACCATCCTGGCTTTTGCTTTGTAAAGCCCCACACAGGTGGGCAGGATCAAGGAAGCAATGATTATACAGTGAAAAATCAATCGAAGTGAATATTTGTAGCTCAGGGTTGAAGTGTGGAGTCCTTGGTGCTCTCTGAGCCTTGTTGTTTTCTTGCAGACGTTTCACTGCCAGACTAGGCAACATCTTCAGTGCGAAGAGGGAGTGGGCCTTGCTCTAGTGCGTGAGCAAGGCCCACTCCCTCTTCACACTGAAGATGTTGCCTAGACTGGCAGTGAAACGTCTGCAAGAAAACAACAAGGCTCAGAAAGCACCAAGGACTCCACAGTGAAATATCTTTAACGCTGGCCTGGGATAAATTCAGAATCCTGGAAAGTGCCAGAGGAATGTCCAGCCCTCCTTTATAGTAAGTCCCTCAGAGTTTCTTTACGATCTGAAATGCTTCTTCATGGCTTTTTTGTCACCCGGGCTAAGCTGCTGTTTATGAGATAAGCTGCTGGCAGACTCACCTTTTATTCCTTAATTATTTATGTCTCCTCTCCCTCCATTCCTTCCCAGCCTCCCCTCGATCTCTCACCTGTCCTGAGAAATGATAGAGCAATTGGTCAAAAAAGGGTCCTTTAGGGACTGTTGAATGAAGCTGGCACCAAGAACGATGTCCCTGTAGTCAATGTCTGGGAAGAGAAAGGAAGAAAAGAAGGGCAAACTTTGCAAGTTAATTGACTTTGGGGTTTCATGGATGCCCCTTTCTCCCAAATTGTCTGTTAAATGCAAGTTTTACCCCGTGTTTGTACATCAATCTATTCTTAGACTTCTTCCATGGTAAGCATAGGGATTAAAAGTAATCTGTAAAGCTCAAAGCACCCTTAATGAGAAGTTTGATGTGTGTATGTCACCATCCAAGTACATTGATATTAAGCTGAATAAATATAACCTTACTTCAGGTGGGTAAATCTTTAAACAACACTCCTGATTTTATTAACTTGTGTCTGTGAGATGATGGGTTTTTTAAAGCCCACGTGCACACACTTCTTGAC
The DNA here is from genome assembly GCF_035149785.1 of Candoia aspera. Classification (NCBI taxonomy): domain Eukaryota; kingdom Metazoa; phylum Chordata; class Lepidosauria; order Squamata; family Candoiidae; genus Candoia; species Candoia aspera. Next base: position 10,815,843 of record NC_086165.1, on the reverse strand, counting down.
AAGCTGATAATGTAAGATGTGATACAGGGATAATCCTTCTGAATATTTAAAAGCCGCTTGGGAGCTACGGATTTATTTCCAATTCTCTCTGTGCTTCAATTAGTTAATTCACGTTAATTAATTGTTGCATTTAGACAGTTTGTTGCAAGAGTTCTTTGCATTTAAGTAATCAGAGTCCAGATTTGCATTTTTCAGGTATTTTTTTAGCCTGAGGTCTTTAGGCAAGCTTCAAGCTTAATTGGTTTTACTTGGAATTAAGTTCCACTCAAGGCAACAAAACTAGCTTCCAGGACAGTATGTTCAACAGCACTATCCTCTTCCATCTTTCACACAGTGTTTTGTGGACATGTGTAGCACAAACGCCATTAATCCTGCTCCTAAGGAGCTATAAACGTGTGACCAGCAGATTTGTAACTTCAGGAATGCCAGCTGGAAACACAGGGTTGGCAGTGTGTTCCTCTCCTGTTTATCTCTGAGGAATGTAATTCTATATAACGTCTTAGATGCAGACATTGAAACTCTTATCCTAGTTGCTGAGCAGAGAAGTTGCATCCCCATATTTGAAGGAAGGAGAGATTGAAGAGTGTTGAATTGAAACTGAATATCTGATTTTAAAAAATGCGTCGGTTGACCAGTTAAATACCACAGCCAGAGTCAACCTAGGTGAAAAACATCTTGAACAAATAAAGGCTAGTTTTTGCAGGGAGGGGGGTCTACTGTGATAAACACAAGCTCCAAGCCAGATGCCCTGCCTGGAACTTGTTCCCCATGGGTTCCACACATAGCTTAACAGGAAAGGCTGTGAGATTGTTTGCCTTTCTTTATGTTGAAGCACAACAAATAAGAAACCTTTATCTTTAACTTTGATAAGCAAAGCTTTAGCTTGCTTTCCCTTTCAAACTGTCTTGGAAATCTCACTGCAGTGCTAGAAATAAAACTGACCCGGCTTTAGTTCTGCAAGAATTTAGAACTGATTTCTCAGAGCAATTTTACTTTATAAGTTAAACTGTCCTCCTTGCAAGTTATCTCACATCAGCTGAAATTGATTGCATTTGTATATTACCTGTATCTTGAATAACTTTTGGTTTTTGATCGTAATAAAGGTTTGATTCGATTTGAACTGGTTGAAAAGGCAAAAGGTGTTTTTGCTGCCCGGTGTATGAGGTCAGCAGCCTGGTTTGACTTTGAGGTTTCTGCATAAAGGGTTAGTTCTGTTTTCCATCCCATTCCTGTGGCTTTGAATGTCTACATGTGTGTTCCCCACCCACCTGGGTGTCTTCATGTTAAACACAAAACAAGGGTATCCCCTAAAGTAGCATTTTGCAAATGTTTTGTTAGGTTGCAAGTGTGATGGATCTGCTAAAGGTATGGGAAAGAGGAACCTTATAATTTGCTTCTCTCCAATAGTTGAAATGCTATTACCCTGAAATAGTTCAGCCTGTAATTAAATTTCTGAATGTGGCAGGACAAGTGACTTTGGCTTCCAACTAGGACAAAAAGCTTTTAGCTCACGGTATTTGAGGGAAATGAGTCTTAATGCACAAAAAGTGAGTGGGGACTGTAATGCCCATGATATTTGCAAAGCCTTGGTAATGTGGCATTTTCAGAGCGAAGTAAATGGAGACATCAGGGAGAAAGCTGGTTAATGGGTTAATACTAGAGCTTAGAACATTTTTTTTTAAACAGAAGATGAGGCTTTCCCAGAACTCTTGTAAGATATTACAGGTAGTCCTCATTTAGCAACTGCCTTTGATAGCGACCATTTGCAAATACAGTGGTAATAAACAGTAATACAAAATTCATTTTCTTACCATGCCCACATTTAGGATAACAAAAGCCTTCAGTGTGAAACTGAATAAGGTCTGGTCAGTTTCAGGCAGCAACTGTGAGCTGGGGGAGGGGCCTAATCAAGACAGTATTAAGATCACAGGGTGAGCTTGTTAACTTGCCATTAGCACTTTTTAGGGAAGTGCTGGACTGCAGAGCAAAGCAGCTCAGGAAGAGGTCACTTGTTTAAGCAATCTCTCTGCCCTGTGAGGGGGGCAAAAAGTGGGTCAGGCACAGGACACTGTATAAGAGAACTTTATCTGAATGAGATGGCAGCAACCAGCGATCTTTGCAGTTTCTCTCTCTCTCTCTGTCAGTCACCTGGTTTGCTCAGTGACTGTCAGCCTTCCAGGGAGACCAGACAAGAAACATGACCAGGTGAGCCAATTCTACTTTATTGTAAGGCTACATTAACAGAATCTTACAAGTCTGAAGTACAAATCTCCCATTGCTTCCTTTACAGCCTGAGGAGCTAGGGAGGGTCCCTTCAGAGCTGCTGGTTATGCCCTCTCTTATCTGATTGTTTCTGTCCTAACAGCCAGGAACCACGCTGAGACAAGGAATAGGTCTCTAGTGTTTTATTACTGCTACATAACAGAGAATCCTAACAAACTGAAGAAGCGTGGGAAAACCCAGACATATAAACCCCAAAGACTAAGGCAGGCCCGATCTGTGTCTCTTTGAATGGCCACCTAATTCCTCAGTACTACGCATGCGCTTTACAGCCTGGATGGGAGCCCCCTGCTTGCCATCCTCACTCATGACAGTTTCCTAGGCAGCATCTCTTCGCCCCATCTCCTAAGGTGTTTCCCACATACCATCACAGCCACCATGTCACTTAGTGACCACTTCACCAGAACCAATTGCAGTCACTAAACGAGGACTGCCTATACTGTACCTGATTTCACAACTGACTTCAGTCTTACATTCACCCTGGTGATGGAGTGGCTTCTTTATAGCATTTGGGGTACCAGGCAAGTTCAGCAGTCCAACAGTGTCCTCCAAGATAAGAGAACAGGGAGTTTACTTCTCTTCCCACAATACAGCCACCCTGAAATTGAACTACAGAGGCTGGTTTGGTTCAACACAATCTTGCTGTAGAGGAGTATGGGCTGAACTTTGAAGAAGGAATGCAAGGTGGCTACATAAACACCAGTTTAGCTCTGATAGAGAAGGGAGCATGAGAAAGAAACTTCAGATTGCCCTACCTTTATTCTCTTTGGCATAAGAGGAGAGAGAGAGCAACTCTGTCAGTCTTTCCAGGTTCTGATATTACACCCTACAGTAATAAAGCAGCGTTCCTGTTGCCCTTGTGTAGCCTGTTTCCTGCCCTGGCACTAGCCAAGTTTAACCTAACTAAGCTGCTCAAGTTGTACAAATGCCTCTACTAAATCATCATCTGACATAATTGAATGTGTTGTGAGAATACACTCTCCATTATAAACCTAAGGTGGCTTCTCCATTTTTGCATCAAGAATAGGCCTTTCCGAACTCAGGGGAGAACCGGCTTTATGAAGGCTACATAAAAAAGATTATGTTAACTCTAGAGATAATTCTTAAGAGCTATAATTACAATTGACATTCTTTTTCCTGTACTGAAATTCTTCTGGAGTTTTTTTCGGTTGGCACATTGGAAGGGAAAGCATCTTTACTTCACTGTTCTTCAGAGTTTGACTTCGGAGGCTGACTTAAGATATATTGGTGGATCACCTCACTGGTTGTGCGCATGATTCGGAGGTCAATGGAAATGAACTGTGGATAGGTGAAAAGACCATTGGGTCTGATGCAGTGTGCAAGAAAACCATGAAACTATCCTGAAGAGGTAGATAACCCACAACTCCATAATTAGACTATTCCACTCTTGCATAGGACTTACCTTCAGACAGCTTGTCCTTATATTTAAGTGGAAGTTAGGTAGCTGCAGCAAAGGGACCCAGAATTGTAACTGGTGTGAACTGTGACTGCCAGACTACAGGCCAGTGCAAGTACCTGAAATCATGTGTTGCCTTTACTGAAAGATCTACAGTGGCTACCAGATGCCTGCTGGGCACATGTTGAGATGCTGGGATTGACATTTGATTATCTGTGGGACCATCTCTCCTGCTGTGAACTTACCTGGTGACTGAAATCAGCAGGAGAGGCACTTTTGAACATGTCTAGGCTGCCAGAAGCTTGACTGTTGCATGGGAGAAGATCTTCCCCCAAGATGTTTATGGGAGGGAGTCAAAATCTTTAAGATGGTGGGTGCAGCATTGTGATCAAAGCCCCGCCCCTTTTATACATGCATATGACATGCAGACATGTATAAAAAGTACATGGCTTCAGCACAACACCTATCACCTTGCAGATTTGGACCCCCTCCCTTCCTGCAGACACCCCTAGCTTTCTCCTGGGTGGCTCCTTGGTTATGGAGTGTGCTCCCTAAGAAGCTGAGGTTGGCTCCCAATATTTAGGAAGTTGGTAAGAACATTGCCCAATAACTATTTGAATGACTGCTTATAACTTTAGCTCTGATTTTAATGGTTTTAATTTTGTTTTGTTTTTCACTTTGTAGTTTTTTCATCCCTGTAAGCCAGCTTGAAGGTGGGAAATAAATGCAATAATAAATGAATAAGTAAACCTGTTCAACCTACTGAACTGTAAACAAAGACTGATGAACTACAGGTAGCCCTCGCTTAGTGACTCCCTCATTTAGTGACCAAAGTTGTGATAAAAAACCAACTTAGCAACCAATCCTTGCATTTATAGCCTTCGCAGCATCTCTGCTCTTTTTTTCACTTGCTTATTTACCCCATACCAAGATACCCTCAAAGAGAAACAGAAAGAACCTCAGTTCAGCTGAAGGAAGTAGCTAGAAACAAAGGAAAACTGAAAAATCATAAGCACAGTCATGGTCATGTGATTTTTCACTTAGCGACTGCTTTGCTTAACGACCAAGTTGTCGGTCCCCATTGCAGTCACTAAACAAGGACTACCTGTATAGTGGCCGGGTTCATAAAACATTCTAATCCAAATCAAATGAGCCACTTTGGTTCTCCAGGGTTTTAGGAAGGCTGAAGATGCTGGGGACTGGTTAGATCTTTTCTGTGCAAAGTGAATCTCTACCACTGCTCCCATGCATCCTTTGGTTTGGAATGCTGTTCAACATATGTCCTTAATCTTGCCAGTTCTGTCCTCTGGAAAATAACCCAGCTAAGTGTGTTGAGCCAAAGGAGGTAGCTCAAAGGCAGAACTTTGTGCCAAAGGAAAGTGGCAGGATGACAATCAGGATGACTTCCTCATGACATTTTCCTTTGGCAGTTGGATTAGAGTCACTTTCCAGTATTTCAAGAATGAGATTGTCTCTTCCTAAATGGAGATGTGTAAGGGAGTTTATAATTTCAAAGCACTGCATTCCCCTTTCCAATGACACATATTGAGTGGGCAAAACAATATTTATTAATCTTTAAGGCAAGTTCCTGAATGGTCGATCATTCAGGAATTAAGATGATGAAGAACCTTTCATAAGATTCAGTAGTATTTTGGAGAAGTTCAGAAGATTTACTGCATGGCAGCAGAAGCAAAGGAGACAGCCAGAAGTAACCAAGATAGGTTTTCAGTAAAGTGGGGGTGGGGGACTTTTCTGCTTTTTCTCCTAAATGTCCTGAAATTTCTTGAGATTCTCAGATTTCAGTGATTTTGCTGTGAAATCCCAGGAGACCTCATAGAAGGATGCTGAAACTTCACAAGATTTGGCAACCTTGTGAAATTGCCAGATAGATTTCAATAGCCATCATGGTTCTTATTTGAAGGCTCACTGCAATGGGATGGATGACTTTGTGTTAGCATGATGTATGTACTCTTGTGGTTTATCAACTGCAGTTCCTGTCTTAGCATCATGCATGAACTCAGCCAGCTGTAGCATGCTCAACAAACTGTACCTGGAGCAGACTGTGCCTTAGCAAAGTGTATGAACCCAGCCATTGACTGATGTGTGTATCAGCCTGACAAAGTAAATGAATGTTATTACACCCTAGCAGGAGAAGTATGGTGATGGGTGGAATAGAAAGAACAGTCATGTACCCATAGATCTACTGATCAGCCAAGGCTGAAATGTTATTTCTCCTGAACCCTTTTTCTTGTTCCCAGTTCAGTCCCTTAACCATGCCACATTAACCATACACTGATGCTCCAAACAACAGCTGCCTGTCTTAGTGGGTTTTATGATCTGATGCTTACATGATTTATTCCCAGTCTCCACACTGTTCAGTGTTACATTCATTCCAAAATAAGCAAGAAAGGGCAATCTTTCTTCCTGGCATGGCTATGAGAGGAAGAGCAAAGAAGATGAAGCATCTTTCCGATGAGCAGCTTGTTTCTAATCCTTGCTGGTAGTGCAGACTTCTGCCTTTCCCCCTCGTATTATCTTTCTCTTGGGTCTCAGGTGCGGCTGGTGCCTTAACAGGGATTTTGTGTTACATATCTGCTCTACAAAGAGCCCTAAGAGATTTTTCCTGTGAATTATAAATATGCCTTTGCATGCTCTCTCTCAGCCAGAGGCAGTCTCACAACTCTGGTGCCAGAAATGTTTCTGCATTGTGTTCTTGGGGCCCCTACTGACCTTGGCTATGTGGTCCTTGCTGGAGAAGAGGAGCATATGGAAGCCTCCTACAGCCCTCAGGCTGGGTCGTGTTACAACTCCCATAACTCCTAGTTAGCAAAGTTGAGGTTGTGGAGGGATGGTGCACAGAGATTTGTTTACAAGAGTCATGCATGCCTCTTGTCAAGTTGGTGTTCCATGAAAGTGACCAGGGATGTGGGACATTGATTAAAAGTTGACAGTTTCATAGGCAAGGCCCTGAGATATAACTCACTCTCTGGCATAAGACAACCTCCTCTGTCAGTGCTGTGCCCCTCTGGAGCAACATTCCCCTGAGATTCGTAGGCCCCCCACCCTGTCTGTCTTTAAAACAGCCTTGAAAGCTGGTTTTTCTCCCATGTTTTGGACCAATTGATGGTGGGGTCCTTAGCAGTACTTTGTCACATCTTCTGTATTGCTTCATCTTGTGATAATTGTTGCTGCTTTATCTGTTTCTAACACTGTATGCTGCCCAGAGTTGCATGGAATTGGTCTCCCTTACTCGTTCAATGAATTAAACCAAGTTACAAGTGTAAGTTTTAACCTACCAATCAACTTATTGGGATTAGAACTTCTTTAGATTCCCTTCTTCTATTGTGAATCCTCCTGCTTGTCCATGTCTTTCACTAGGATATCAGTGCCTATGGCATGTCTAGATGAGAGGTGGGATGTCCATTCCGTATGAAGAGCTGAGAGTGTCCTAAGGGCAAAGGAAATGATTCCAGAGTCAGGCTATGGTTTAGCTAATTCTCATGCTATTTCCCAATGCCCAAGTAAACAGTCTGTTTTTTCTTTTATTTCTTTAATTGAATAAATAATTCTTTTCTGTTTATTCAATGGACTGCTCATTACAGCTCCCATTTTCTTCTGAATGCCCTTTTGATGTTCTAAAAGCACTTTTGGGAAGAAGAGAAATGGTGTGTGATACCTGTCCCATGTCCAGGTCCAGACCTCAACTGAAGGAGATCTAGATCAACCTCAGCAACTTTAAGGTGTGGGGCTGGCTGGGGAATTCCACACATCTTAAGGTCGTTGAGGTTGAGAAACACCGATCTAGATAATCTGTTTCTTCCCGTTCCCTCCATAATTGTAACCCAATATATCTCTACAACCTTACCTACACAAGGCAGATTGAACACTGAACAATAATTGTATAAATCAGCCTGGCCTCTTGAAGGGGTGCACCAACCCTTTCTTCAAGGCCAATGGCATCTCAAGGATACATCCACTCCTTCTCCTACTCATGCAGTTGTTCCCATTCTGGCCTCACACAGTTGGTCCTGGACATGCCTTATTGTCTTGATGATTGTTGGTTGGAATAAGAGTAACAGAAGAATAGGACAGGAAGGATTGTTCATGTTAATTCATTTTTAAAAAATGTATATGCATATTTGGGCGGAGTGCAGAGTTATTTTTAAAAACTTCAGTTCTGTACATTCTTCATGTGAAGTGTTGCCATGGAAATGCAAATGCACTGGTTAGCATTTTTGGCATCTTGCCTGGTTCTTAGTCCAATGTTGCATTCATACTTTGTCTATATTCAAATAGGAAAAGTGGGTGAAGATGAGGTGATCATGGCATTAAACAGAAAGAGCACCGAGTTATAAATAAAAGACCTCAAGCCTTGCATATAGCATAAATGCAATGAAACCTTCCAAGTTTAATACATAGTCAGCATTCCTCCAGCATTTCTTTTACAGTTCTTCAGTTACAAAACTTGTTTTTGCAGAAACCTCAGGTAGGCGTTGTTAGAAATGACGCTTTTTTGTATTTCTTTGAAGGACTCTCCTTAAAGCTAACAGTTTCACTTTGATCTCTCCACAAAGCATTTTCACTGTCATGAAACATGTGAAACCTCACCAGTTAATCAAAGATGAAATTGAGCCACAAATGGCATATCCTGAAATCACCTTTGCGCAGAAGGTAGAACATGGAACCTAGGCAGCTCTCCATAAAGAAACATTTTGCCATTCTAATTATTTTTTCAATTTTGCTCCTGTCATCAGGATTCATCCATAAATAATAAAGAACAGGTGTTCTTCATTTAGAGAGTCTACATGTGGAGGATTGAATACCTAATCCACGCTACTAATTTTGTAGTAAAAAAAATGTAGAGGAAAAAAAAATAAAAGCATGAAGAATTTGTGGCACATTTAAATGTCAAGTTAAACCTGGTAAGACTTGTGAACTCTACAGCATATGCAGGAATTCTCATTTTCTAATGATACACTGAGCCCTGATACACAATCTGTAGTCTGAGAATCAGATCCAGCCCTCCAAGCGTTTTTGTGCATTCTCCCAACCCACTCTTCAGCTGCTTCCAATTTCAGTTCAGCAAATTAGAATTAAAATTTAGTGCTGTTAAGGCTAGATAAGATGGGAAAGAGTGGATTGGGATCAGATTAGAACAGCAGTTGGGCAAAGTTGAAGAGCAATGTAGGTTTTACTGTTTCTGGGTTGACTCCACGCTCACATTCTCTTTTGCCCCACCCACCTTTTGTTTCCACCCATGTTCCATGTATTATTGCTTTCCCAAGTAAGGGATCTATAGTGTATAAATTTTCTGATGTAAAAATCTTCACACTGATCCTCTTAGAGTAAAACTTTATCTTAAGAGTATTTCCTTTCAAATGAACTCATTTTATAGGGTTTACTTTTCAGCAATCCCTAAAATTTCCAGATTTCCCATTAGGAGGAGGAGGAGGAGAATAGGTGGTAGTAGTTCCTGAACCTGGCTGCTTCCCCTTGGGCTTTCAGATCACTTGGGACGATAGTGGAAGTTAAATGTTTAACTGCTGGAAGTTAAACAACTTTTGAGTCTCTCCTGTAGAGTGTACAGATTTTTCTTACAGTATTCTATCCTCTTCTCCAGTCAAACCGGTTTGAGCATATTTTAAAGCACTTCCCAGCCTTACTTGACCAGAGAAATGGGATGAATGCAAATCCCAGCCTCCTCTCAGTCTTGATGTGTTTCCAGATGTGTTGAGGTTGCAGCTGGCTGGGCATTTAGGGAGTGGATATGTTATCTAATTTCCATCACATTCTTAGCGCCCTGATTGTGCACCTCAGAGCAGTTCACAAGCCTAAGTCATAAAAGAGCCAAACCACAAATCCACATCATGATGCTTGTTACAAAGAACAGAAAATTAAAGAAGCATGCTGCCAAACAGATGGCAGACAAAGCGCAGATAGAACCTCCAAGGCTTGTTGGAACAGCCATGTTTTAGCAGTTTTCCGGAAGATGACTGAGGGAGAGACCAACTGGATTTGGAGGGTGGCATTATTGCAAAGGGGCTAGTTAGCAATGGAAAAGTACTGCTTCCCCTGCCTCTTTGCCTCCCAGTCTAAGGACTGAAGAAGCAGCTACCTGCCCCCAGCTCTGCAGCTACCTGCAAATCAATATAAGCAGTTTTTCACTTTTTTAAAAAAATTGGAAGGTGGTCCTCTTTTGAGCAGATGAGATAGGGGAGGAGGGATATGACTGATTATTTCTGCAGCTTCCTGTTTCCCCTACCAGAACATCTCAGAGTTCCACTCCACTCTGTGTAAGATGAATAGATAGCCAGATCCCACATGGTTTCTACTGTAGAGGAAACCCCTCCCAGTAGGTGTTTCTGCCTGGCTGGTTGGACAAACAGGGTGCCTGTCTTCCTGCAGTGGGCTATGTCCCAGCTTTAGATGGTCTGCAGCATTGAAGCAAGCAAACAGGTGATCACGAGTGGTCTGAAACCTGTTGCTACAATGAAAAGTGTGGTGTGCTACAGATGTCCTACATCTATGGTAGCAGATTGATCCCATTTGGCTGTAGGACTAATGCTGAAAAAGGGTTTGGGGAAGGAGAAAGAGGGACACTCTCAGTGGGTCAGTTGGTCTTTGGCCAGGTTCTCCACAAATTTTTCTTAGTAGGCTTTTCTTGAGGCTGCTGAGCTGAACCTTTCCTTCAGGGCTGTGGGAAATCATTGTGTGATGTGCTGAGAGTTTGAATTGCCATTAGTTTCCCTGGTGTGCGTATCAATCTATGAGTGGCATTATTTGCATCCCTGGGGGTGGTGTCTTGCTGGTAGGAAGAAGGGTTGAATAAGTCTGCCTATCTTTACCTGTAAGGATCAATATTTCAGTGAAAGAAGCCAAACCAACCCAAGCCAATAAAAAAGCTACTCTTTAGCCCTTCGTTCTAGTCTGATGAATGAGAAGTTTGCTATGCCCGAATCAAAGCCTAAGATTGACCCATTAGATGTCTATCATTTATCGAAGGCATTCTTGGCTGCTCTAAATCAAGAGTTGCAGGACGGTGTGTAGGTCTTTATGTGTTTTCACAGCTTCATAATGGGCAAACTGTTCTAAATTTAGCCTCTTGTTCCATGGCTAAACATGGGGAGAAGGTGATAGTTCAGAGGTGCAGTTTGCTTGTTGAAGGTCACAGATTCACTCTCTGGCCTCTCCAGGGAAGAACAGAACAATGAAATCCAGACACCCTGGGGAGCACTTACCAGTCATGTAAATCAAGAGTAGAGAGATTTTTTTCACTTGTCTCGGTCTCTTGGGGATAGTCTTTTGGGATGTCAGGATGGTCCTGGTGAGTTAACACAAGCAGTGAGGGGGTCAAGAGTTAAAAATGAGCAGGACTATAGGTGTACATGGGGGAGCAAATGACTCCAGTGTATTGTGAAGTCATCATGTAAATTATTTACATGGCATATTTGCATCAGAACAGCATCTTGCCACTGTTGCAGATTTCCTAACCATCATTTGCATGTTGTTCAGATATTGTCATTTGATGTCCTCCTGGATGCTAACGGATGCCTGGGACAGGACAATCAGTTCTTTCTGACACTCTTACTTCTCTCTGACTGCATTCGTACAACAATTTAATCAGATCACTGAAAGTCTTAGGAGTTGCATGCCTACAAAAATGCTGGGCTTGGGTAGTATCAATCTTTGTTAGTTTTGGGTGGCTTAGCCTATTGAATGAAGCTGTCCCATATGATTAATTTATGGTTTAGTGCATTGTGCAAACTCAGAAAACGGGCTCATTCACAAAGAAGAGTAAATATGTTGTGTGAAAAAAGGTTCCGGGAAGGAGTAGAGCAGATTCCTTTTTCCAGATCTAAATTGGTGTTCACAAAAGCTTCTTGTCATTAGCAAGAGGCAGCCCCTACTTGACTAGCTGAACTGGGCTGTTTTTAAAAAAAAAAAAAAAACAAGCTAAGGAAGGTTGGGCATGAGAAGCTACCCAGGAGTTGAGCTTGACTCAAGGAACCGCTTACTTTTTGTGAATTTAAGCTGAGAGCCATATGGGTGGTAGGTTGCTTCACAGAAATATAGGAAGCCTAGCTTTCTTGAAAGCAGCTTCCTGGGTTCATAAACATCACAATTACAGAGATCTCTATGGAAAGGTAGAGGGTCGAAAGCACAATGCTTGGGTGCAAAGGGGATAAATTGTAGCCTTCCTGCTCCATTGATGAGAGCCTTCTATTAATTGAGCAGGACCAAATGGATTCCATCAATGGGTGAAATATTTGACTGTGAGATCACAAAGGCCACCAAAGAAATATGTAGTTAATTAACTTTAATTAATGAGCTTCTTCACTTTGTCCTTTTGGTAGAAGGTAAACATTTTTTTTCTTTTCCCCCTTTCTTCCCAGGCTTGTATAGGACAATTACACGGATCAGCTGCAGACTTTGTATTAGTAGTTTGCCTATGTCAATAGCCCAAAGTATTTTTTTTCCTCTTCATAAGATGCCTTTGAGTAAAAACTCTCCCCAGTGTTAGCATGCAGCTTAGAATGTGCTTTTATTTATTTTGTTTAGCAATATTTATCCCAGAGTGGTTTGCATAATGTCATGAAGCAATAATACCATAAAAGGTGCATTCTGAAAAGGCATGGACACCTGATAATATTGTTAATATATGTTTTCTACTACAGATTAAGGTTACTATGGTAACTAATCATTTTGGCCTGGTGAAGAGGTTGAATTTAATTGTTCCCTTTTCACATGTTAATGGTTGCATTGCCTAAGGGGAGGAACTTGCCTGGACTTGTTTTAGTTTCAGTTTCCCTTCTGTGTAGGCTTGCAGAGAATATGCAGCTGAGAGAAATCTCTCCTCTCAGCAAAGAGCCTTTAAATATGTTTGTTTTCTGTAAATAAAATTATTTTTATAGAAATGCCTGGTGTTTCTGATCTCTCCTGGGCCAAATGCTTTCTAGCACTCTGCCAACAGGTAATGGGCCCAGTAAGCAGCCCAGTAAACCCAGTAAGAAGCCCAGTAAAACCCCAGAGAGAATAGAGATATCAGCTCCACACCTCATGCACAATTTAAAGGCAGGTAGCAAAGACCTGTGAAGATTTTCTTTGGAGCCACCTGGAGATTTTCCAGCAACTGCCAGTCTACAGGACAAAGAAGCGAGCTGAGGTGACTTGCAAAAGAAGGAAGAAGCCATGGCTACCTTCCAGCCCTCAGCGATGCCTCTGGAGTGCCTATCAGAGACCAACTGTTTGAATTGGGCCCTGAAGATGGAGATGTATCTTTGCGGAGAGAATCTTTGGCTGCCAATTGGTGAGCAAACCCCCCAAAATCCCAGTGCTGAATGGCTTATGCAGGATAAGCGGGCTAGAGCCACCATTATCCTGGGAGTTGAGGACAATCAGCTAGTCCATGTGTGAGGTATGCAGTCTGCAAAGCAACTTTGGGATGCTTTGAGAGACTTGTATGTAAAGACAACAGCAAGGAGTAAAGTTACTCTGACAAAAAAGCTGTACAAAGCCTACCTTGCAGAAGGAGATAGCCTTCCTGAGCACCCGCATTATATTCAGCAGCTGTTTGTTGAGTTGCAGGAGAGAGGAATGGAATTTACACCTCTCACAAAATCCTATATCCTCCTGTCCTCACTGAATGAAACGTGGGTCACACTGATTTGTACCCTGGAGGCTATGCCTGAAGCAGACCTCACCCCATCATATGTTACACAGCGCTTACTTGCTGAATGGGAGAAGAGAGAGGAAAGATCCCCCCCATTTCTTCTGGAAAGCTGCAGTACCAGAAAACAAGGGAAAAGAAGGGAAAGGAAGCTGAGGCCACAGTGCTAGCCAGCCAGCGATGCTTCACTTGTGGTTCAGCTGGACATTTGCAGAAAGATTGTGCCTTCAGACCCAAGAGTAGAAAGACAGAGAAGAAGAACACAAGGGCAACACAGAAGAAGGCTCTTCAGACAACCCAAATTGTACAGGTTGCTGAGAAGGGTAATTCTGATGTATGGGTATTAGATTCTGGGGCCAATTGTCATTTATGTAATTGTAAAAGCTCTTTTGTGTCACTGTCTAAAACTGAAAGACAAAGTGTATCTTTGGCTGATGGGTCTGTGACCAAAATTCTGGGACAAGGTGACTTGTATTTATCCTGCTTGGGAGAAACTGTAAAAGGTGTGTTGTATGTGCCAAATTTACAATCAAACCTTTTATCTGTGGCACAATTAGCTGCAACAGGGTATATCATAACATTTAAGAAAAATGGTTGTGAGATACATAAAAATGGGAAATTGTGCGCTACTGGTATATTAAAAGACTCCTTGTACATTGTGCAAAATGCAAGGAAGTCAAGCTGCAAGGCTGCAGTTGGCAACACGCCATATCATGACCAATGTGTACACCTGATGCACAGGAGATTTGGTCATGCTAATTTCAAATATATAGCACAAATGCCACAGCTGTGTGCTGACCTAAAGATAAAGCCCTGTGACAAACACTTAGATTGTGTAGTTTGCAAAGAATGCAAAACACTAAAAGCTCCTGTGAGTAAGCACAGTGACAGAGTTACAACTAGACCTTTGGAAATTGTACACTCTGACATTATTGGTCCTTTTGCTCCAAGTCTTGGACAAGCAAGGTATGCAATGACCATCATTGATGATTTCTCAAGATACACATTTATCTACATCTTAAAACATGAAGATGAGGCATTTGAGAAATTTAAAGGTTTTGTGACATGGGCAAATGGAAAATTCCCTAGGCCTGTACCTGCACTCCAATGTGATAGAGGAGGAGAGTACCTTTCTCACAAATTCAAAAGGTTCCTAGCGGAAAAGGGGATAGAACAAGTTCTTTCTAACCCTTACACCCCTCAGCAAAATGGTGTTGCTGAAAGAAAGGGCAGAACCTTGCAAAATGTGATGGAATGCATGCTTAAAGATTCACATTTGTCTTTTAAGTATTGGGGAGAGGCAATATCTACTGCCTGTTATGTACAAAATAGATTGTATAACTCTGTGATTCAGGACACTCCATTCCATTTGTTTTATGGTGTGAAACCAAAGGTAAACCATCTTAGAGTGTTTGGTAGCACTGCATGGGTTCATATTCCAAAACAACAGAGAAGGAAAGGAGGCCCCACAACAAAGAAAGCCATTTTTGTTGGCTATGAACAAAGCCAGAGGAGCTACAGGTTCATAGTGGGAGAGAAATTGATAATTAGCAAAAGCGCTTCTTTTGCTGAACAAAACTGGGGGAGATTAAATTCTAGCTCTCCAGTTGATCTGACCACCACAAGAGAACAGCAAGGATTTGCTGATGGTGATCTTTTGCCTGATGAGGACATTAAACCAGAAAAGCAAACTGAAGATCTGTCTAATGAGACAGATGCTTCTCAGGAAAGTGATAAGAGTCAAAATTTAAGCCCTGTATTACCTCGCAGATCTCAGAGGAGTAATAAAGGCATTCCTCCATCACGTTTTCAGGCTGAAACAGTAAAGGCTTTTCACATATTCACAGAACCTGAGTCTTTAGAACAAGTGAATGCTTTACCACCTGAGATTGCACAAAATTGGCATTCTGCCATGCAACAGGAGTTAGCATCCTTGAAAGAAAATAAAACATGGCAACTGGTAAATCTACCTCCCAATGAATGCTGTCTAGGTTGCAGGTGGGTTTTCAAACTGAAAAGGGATGCTGATGGCAAAATCCAAAAATATAAAGCAAGGTTGGTTGCAAAAGGGTTCACTCAAAGGAAAGATTTAGACTTTGACAAGACTTTTGCACCAGTTACTAAAGGTGAATCAATTAGATTACTGTTAAAAGTTGCTGCACTGAAAGGAATGTCAGTTCACCACTATGACATTCAAACTGCATTTCTCTATGGTGATTTAGACCATAAATTATACATGCAGCAACCCCCTGGCTATGAAAAAGGGGAGAATCTAGTTTGTGAACTGCAGAAGTCAATCTATGGGTTAAAACAAGCTGCTAGATCCTGGAACCAAAAATTAGATGAAAAACTGCAGAATTTTGGTTTTGAAAAAGGAAAAGCAGATCCCTGTGTATATATGAAGAAAGACAAACAAGGCTGTATGTATCTGTGCATTTATGTTGATGATTTGCTGCTGTTCACAACAGAAAAACAAAGGCTTGATTTTGAAGCCTGCATGAAAAGCCATTTCACATTAAAAAGCCTTGGAACTGTAACAAATTACCTAGGTTTGGAAATACACAGGAAGAAGGATGGTAGCTTTCTGTTAAACCAAAGGGGCAATAATGTTCAAATAATGTGAATGGAAAGACATACAGAGTTGTCAAAGAAAACTAGTTTGTGTCTTATTCTGTAGTATAAAAAGGGGAGTGTTAATATATGTTTTCTACTACAGATTAAGGTTACTATGGTAACTAATCATTTTGGCCTGGTGAAGAGGTTGAATTTAATTGTCCCCTTTTCACATGGTTGCATTGCCTAAGGGGAGGAACTTGCCTGGACTTGTTTTAGTTTCAGTTTCCCTTCTGTGTAGGCTTGCAGAGAATATGCAGCTGAGAGAAATCTCTCCTCTCAGCAAAGAGCCTTTAAATATGTTTGTTTTCTGTAAATAAAATTATTTTTATAGAAATGCCTGGTGTGTGACTTTTCTGATCTCTCCTGGGCCAAATGCTTTCTAGCACTCTGCCAACAAATATGCTATATGAAATTGATGTAGTATGTACAGATTGGCTTTTGTGGTGGAAAGACCTGCATTTTGTGAATGAATGGTTTTTAGTGGCCCAAGGTAACAGGTCAGGGCATTGTATGCACATGCAACTTGGAGTTGGCTCATTTGAAGGCAGAAGAAACTGGGTGTGAGTGATGAACCCATCCTGATGCCAAATGGTGAGGTGCTTGGCCTTTGAAATAATTTGGCATCTTGCTGTATCCCATTGGATACAGCTACCTGCTCAGAAACATCTGGGGCTAATAAACACAGGTTTCCCTTACTTCTGAATGGTTTGGTTTTACTTGTCTCTGCAGAAGCCTGCTAGCTGCTTCTGTAGTCACATCTTTTGGGCCAAGGGTCCAGTTATCTCTGAACAGCTTGCCAAGGCTTGTGCTCAGAAAGGACCATGGGTGTAGTTTAATTTGCATTTAGATTGAATTAAATTACATGAATTAACTGCGGTTAACAGGGACACTTCCTACAGTGCCTCTAGAAGTAATCTCCTTCTTCTGCCACATTCAAAAGTTGTCCCCAGACTGTAATTCCGTGGCAACTTCAGTGGAAGAGCTTGGCGGGGGCTACCTCCAGATCCTTTTGGCCATATGTGACCTTGGGGACCTGGATCGGGTATTCCCATGCAATGGTTTCCAGTCAAAAAAATACACTTTGGCTGTTGACGTATCCGCAGTTGGTGGTTTTTAAACTCTTCTAAAATTCCTCCTGTCTCTCAAGTGTCCGTCCTGAAAAAGAAATGTAGAAGGCTTTCCCTTTTGATCCTAAATGTTTTTGACATATTTATTATACTGCCATCCTTCCAAGGAGCTCTGTGAGTCTCATTTTATTATTTTTTTTGCTAACTGCCACACAATGACTTAGTCTAGGCTGACAAACGTGTCTGGCTTAGGGAGTCATCCAGAGAGAATTTGTAACTACTGGAGTCTCCTCATTGTGGCTGGTGCTTAGTGTTGTAGTCCGGGCTGCTATATATCTCACTGTGAAGAAATATAATTTTCATTTTTTCCATATTTGGCTGCTATTTTCAGAATTTTCTATCTCCCTCCTTTCTGTGCAGATTTAGGGGAACTTATTTCTTCTTTGGGTGCTCAAAGGTGAACTCCTGTCCCTTTGGCATACTGGGGCAGTGGTGTTCAAGATGGCGTGGCTTACACATTATGTAAAAGCAGAATGTGGCTTGTTTGTTTTTGATATGGCATCTGATGTAAATCATTCATTATTGATTAGGGTGATATATGAAAGTTTCCTCTGTGGCTTGATCAAAGGTCCATCCAGGTCTAGTAAGCAGGTGTGAAGCCAATCGTTAGTGTGTTTGGGGAGTCTCAAGTTTTCCTCCTGCAAGAAGATAATCCTGATGCTATTTTCATGGAAGACCTCATTGGCAGCCTTACACAGGAACTTTGGATGCATTCCGGAATGTACACGCAGCTGGTACAGAGACTTAAAAAAGCTGGTGGTAAAAAGCATGAATTCTGGGCACTGTGACATTCCCAGGAGTTGCATAGTGAGATTTACAGTATGGCAGTAGCACGTATTTAGTGGACAGATTCTAAAGATAAACACTTGGAAAAACACTGTTTGGCTAGCTGGATGTGTGAGTTTATTTGCATTATGAAAGCTAAAATAAGAGAAAAGATGCATCCTAAGCCTTAGAAATTAATTAGGATAAACTTATACAAGTAAGGAAGGAGCGAGGACACCTGTAGTTCAAAGATGTTGGGAGTTCATAAACAGCTGGGATGTTCCTTCTCCTACTGAAATAGGAGAAAGAGCTAACATATTTGTCTATGGCCTTTGCTTTTTCATAATCTCATGGGAAATGTTAAAAACTAGAACCATCAGTTGTAGGCAGGTCCCAGGGCCATTGCCTGGGAGCAGCCGAAGTCTTTGATGATGTCTCAGATGGCAGCATTTGCTGTTTTGCTTTTATTCCCGAGATCTTATCTGGAACTGTTTTCTCCCTCCCATCTTTTAGGGTTGACTTGATCCACATTCCTTGTTCAGGGGTAGGACTGCAGGCATTTTCATCTGTCACAAACTCATTATACATTCCATTTCTCCTGTCCCTCCCTCTTCCAGAGAACAGCCCATCTTCACCACCAGAGCACATGTCTTCCAAATTGACCCCACCACCAAGAAGAACTGGGTCCCTGCAAGCAAACAAGCTGTAACTGTTTCCTACTTCTATGACAGCACAAGGAACAGCTATCGAATAATCAGTGTGGATGGAACCAAGGTAACCAGATAACATCTGGCATGCTTGTAGAACTGGGGATGCCATTTGGTTGGGGCCACACTTACATAATGGAGGTCGCATACTGTACCTGGATTTGTTTTGAACCATTAGTAGGTTTATCCATATTCCACATCCCTGGATGTTGCATAACTGAAAACACACTTGTATTTGGTGAAGAGAGAGGGAGATAATGAGACAGAGGTAAAGGATGGCTAGGAAGCACCCCAATGAAAACCACTGAATGAGGTCTACCTAGTTAACACCAAAGCTCAGGAAAATAATGTAATATAACACAGATAACCTATTGCTCAAAACAGTGATCTATAGTTGGTTTTGTGCTTGACCGATGATATTTCAGTGATGTCTCTGTGTTTGATTGTGCTTGAAAGTAAAGGTCTCTTCTGTCCTCTTTAAATGGGATAATTGGAGCTTATTAGTTTGCCCTTTTTTCTCTGTTCTCAGTACAAAAATCTTAATTTGTTTGGAATCAAGGAGCAATCAGATGAACAATTCAAGCAGCCTGGAGTCTCCTCCTGTGAATCTGTCTGAGAGTTGGTTTTGGTTTTATTTATTCATTGCAATATTGAGGGACATGTTCCAGGGTTGAGGCAACTTAGTTCTACTTGTGGTCTTATTGCATCAAGCTTCCTCAACCTTTGAGGGCTGGTGAACACATCTGAAATTCTGAGAGCATGTTATGAGCACTGTCAAAAAATGGCTACCATAAGGGATGTGGCAGTCATAGCACATCTGTTTACCAAAACCCAAACTGATGAGATGCCAATCAGTGACCCTAGAAGAACTCACACATCTTTTCTGTGACTTACATGTGGCTATCCACGGTACCTTTGTCTTCGAATAAAATCCTGTGCTGCAGTCTCCAACCATTTTTATTTTCCAAGGGGTCTCTATGAGGCCCAGAAACATTCTTGTAAATAAAATTGATGCTTGAGCTGATGCTTTGATTTGCAGCTTGCTAGTTTCAGCAGATGGTAGTACCTAGACAAACTTGGTTGGGCTTGAAAGCTAAATAGAACAGAGCTTGATTAGGAGATGGGAGACTTCAGGAATCCCAGAATTATAGACTAGACTGGGAAGTCAAAACAGCATCCCATAAGGAGACAATGGTGAGCCACTTCTGTATTGTTGCCAAGAAAACTACACAGATACATACCTGCAGTCACTAAAAGTTGTTCATCTTGAAAGAAACATTATAATTTCCCCTGTAAAGTTGGCACTTACTCTGGAGGTTTTCTGAAAGTGGATAAAGGTACAGTTGTTCAGGGAATGAAGGAAGTGGGCATCCTTGATTTGTTAGATTAGGCTATCACTGTATTGTGTGTGATGGGTTTTATAGTATTTATGTGTTGGGGTGGGTTTTTTAATGTTAGATTTTTGTTGGGAGTCTTGTGTGAACATGGTGGTATATCAAATTGACAAATAAACACATGTGATAAATTGATGCAAGAAAATACAATGCCAACAATTTTGGGCAATGGTGCTTGGGAAGATCTCTGGGTAGATTTTGAAAAACAAAACCATAGTTTGCCCACTGCTGAATTTAGTGATACCGGTATTATGGGATTTAGGGAGAAACCTGTGTAAGTGTGGAACACTCCACAGAACAGCTCACCAGCTGACCTTTTTATTGTAGGATGTTCATATTTTGGACAATAGTTATCTCAGTTCTTTGTACAATTTTGTTTTCCAAGTGGTTTACATCCAATCTCGGAAGCAAGTATACTGAGAATCAGTTTCTAGGTTACCTTTTGCTAACCAAGTGATGCAACAGGTAGGCAATCTCTTAATGCAAAATAATTATTCAGGGTATTTTGGCAACCAGAATGTGTCTGGTATAAGGAGTAGAATAGGAAGGGATGAAATAAGAATCCTGCTTTCTTGCCTATGGAGAACAGAGTTGTATATCGTTGCTATAGGTATGTAACATTGGTTTCTGGATGTAAGGAAAACCCTAATAAAGTTATATTTAATTTTAGTGGCTGCAGAGCAGCTTCCTACTGTTGCAGAGAAATGAATGGCATTTTCTTTTTATGAGCAGTTCTATGGCTTCAACAGAGAAATATGGAATAGTGAAGGAAGCCATGTAAAAAGATGTCCAATGAACAAATGTGTGTATGTGCCCATATTGAGTAAGGCAACTGAGAATGAAGATAGATGAAGACAAACAGGGGGTAGGGGCTGATTTGAAAGCCCCCTTCCTGCATTCTGTATATATGAGATACAGCACCATAGTTAAAAACTCAGCTATGGCACTGTTAACTCTTCTGTCACTGGAGCTAGAATCTTGAAGGCCTTCTCCAACTTCTCCCATCCAACCAGGCAAGGTGGATAGCTCCAAGAAAATGGTCCTTTGTGGTGGGATTGGCCTATTTGGGGACTGCCAACCCCCAAGAGGCTTACTTGATCCTTACTGTACATTGAGGGCTTTCCAGCCCCAAGTAAAGACTTCTCTGTTTCTCCAAACATACTAGGAAGCCATTGCAGAACAAATAAATGTTGTCTCTGCTGCCCATTTTATTATAATTATATCTGCTATATTTGTTATCAAGACTGTAGATGGTGGTTTTTTAATCTCTCCCACGCTGCTGCTTTTATTGTTTATAATGTTTGGTGTTATCGTGTTTATTTTTAATGAATTCATTTACCCACCAGGAAACCGTGGCTGTTAGGTGGTCTAGAAATCTGCTAAATAAATACACGAATACCATCTGGATTTTCATTGGGGATGTCACACTCAGAAAAGGGAGGTTTAATCCTTCCTTCACCAGCTGTAGTCCTGAATGAAGCATTTCTGCCCTTGTCTCATTAGCCTCAGAGAAGAAGAAGAAAAAAACCTCTACAGGACTTATTTGCATGTTGCCTTTAATAATCTTATCCCCAGGTAGTTCGTTAGAAATACACATCAGTAGTGCAAGATGCAAAGCCATGTTTACACAAGTAAAGAACCTTCTGAATGTCTTACTCCTGGTAGGATTTCAACAACAATAGCCAGATAAAAGGTCTATATATGTGTGCATTAAAGGAAAAGTTATCAGGGAAATTGTGTTAGGTGTGGAGGTACCCAATCATGAAAATTATTACACAATGTTAAGAAAAAACTACAGATCAGCTCATTACAATTAACCTAGATTGGTATCCCTCTGGAATAACGATGACCCAAAAGAAGGATGGTTTGACAGAGCATCAGCAGTTCTCTTCTTTTCTCTGGGGAGAAATGCAAGGGTGGGACTGCATAAGCTTCTCTTTTTGTTGAAATAAGCACCTGCAAAGCTGAGGGTTGTGGGGAGGATGCATTGGCTGGTTTCTGGTTTGCATTGAAGTGTTTTAAAAAGCATGCACAGTATACATCTGTGCAAACTCACATCCAATGGAGTAGAGCATTTGTACTCTGTTGCACAGTTCCAGTGGATAGAGGATGTTGACTTGGTGGGCCTAGAATGTGCCAAGTGAGAGTGCATGAAGACCTCTGATGGATCAAATGAAAGGTTCACCACCTCCTAGGTTGATTTTGTTCTTGTGAGCTCTTACTCTTCTTCCCCCCTTCTACCTTTCACTTTTTATACCAGCCACAGTGTCTCTTTTCTCCAGATGATGGAAGAAGCTCTGGAATCTTCTTTTCTTCTGGGAAGACATTCACCGTTCATTGTTCACTGTTACAATTCATTGGCATTGTGCTGTGGGAAAGGTCACCTGACTTTCAACCAATAAAGGCCCTTGCTAGAGGCCAGCATACTAATGCCTGTACATCTGTGAATTCTGGGCTGTTTGACTCATGGCAAGCGTGTGAAGACTCAGGAGAGCTGTATATTTTATTCCTTTCCAAAGCAGGTCTTAATGGAACACCCACAGTTCTGCAGCTTGGCTTGCTTGATGCGGTTATGTGTATTCTTCCTTCAGGTAGCCATGAACATCTACCCCAGGCACCAGCGGTGACATTATCACCAGGCTTCCTTGGCTTTTAATGACTTCATGGCATTTATCTGTGTCATGAACAGGTTCCTTAGGGCTGTGAGGCTTCTGTTCTTTTTCTTCTACCAATTTACAGCCTGTTCCTAAAGAGGAAACACAATCTTGCTCTGTGTATATATTCTAGCAATAGGGTTTTTTTTAAATTAAATTTTATCTTATTTCTGTTAATTACTCTATTTGGCTAGAGTCCTGCTTCAGTCCTGCTCTTATGTTGTCTTTAATTTGTTCTCCACTGTTGCTTTTTAAGGGTTTTAAAAAAGTATGCACAACCATAGATCCCCAGTTCAGTCTTTCTTACCCTGATGCTCTTCAGGCATGCTGGACTGCAACCCCCATCATCCCCAGTCAGCATGGCCAGTTGGCAAAGCCACCAACTTAGAAGTTGATCTGCTCCCCGTAGGTTGAATGGAATCAGAAATTAATCAAACCTAATCATTATATTAGCACATTAAAGCGGTTGTTACAGCGTCTGGAGGATGATTCTTGGAAGAGATCCCTAGTGCAACTTTAAAAAAAAATCTGTCAAATCCTCAAATGGTTTATCTCAGGTTTTATGTTGGGCACTCAGCATGCAGCACGTGCTTTCATAATCGAAGAACAGATGTGCTTAAAATGTGGATATAAATAGATAGTTGCTGAGTGTTTAGGAACATGCACTAGTCCAGTGGTGCTGGAGAAGAGCGAGATATTGATAGATGTATTTTTAATATATACATATATATGTATATAGTCCTTTTTCCTCTTTTACATGACTTCATTGGTGTGGGGAAGGTGCATGCATTTTTCATTCCAGAATTTGATGGTATGGGAACTTCCTTTTAGACCTAGTTTGAAAGGTTCTGCTTTTTCCTAACACTTAGCCCAGCAGATTAATTGGAAGAGCTATACTTTGGTCAAAGAGGAAAGATTGGTTAAAGGTATCAGCACTGATAAAGTAAATAGCTGGCATCTATTTCCGGGAGGGATTCATTTTAATAATTTTAACTTAAGTGGACAGTTTCTTAAAAAAAATATCTCAGCATTGAGTTCTAACAGATTCCAATGCAAGTGGCTGATTGGATCAGATCCCCCTCCATTAGTGCCTTCCAACTTTGGTCTCCAAAGGTCCCATGGGTAAACAGTTATCCCCACACCTCAAGCTGCAAAAAGAACACTTTGTGTAACTTCCTTGCCATTAACACTGGTTGAATTCACCCACTGCACTAAGCCTTGATTTGCTTTAACTATGGTTTATTGACATAGTGGCAGAGGTTTGTTCAATAAACCATGTTTTTTTAGTTACAGCAGCTGCATTCACACAACATGCTAAGCCAAAACCAGTCCGGATAAGTCACACTGATATTTAGCACGTTGTCTGAACCCACCTCCTTTTGTTATTGTTTTCCCTAGACCCACATGGGGAAAAGTCATCATGACTTCTGGAAGCCAGCTAAACCTTATGTCCAGGAATATTGCTTCTAATCCATGCAGTTTGCTTAATCAACCAGCACTAATAAAATGCTAGGAGCCTAAGCTTTAGGGATGGCCATGGCCTCCTTCTCTCTGCTTTTATGCCCTCTGGATTCTCCTCCAATCACAATGGCCATAATCAGCATGATCTCTCATTTGAGGATTTGAATCACAGGCAAGCTGTGGCATGTCCTAAAATACATTTAACCAAGTTAACAAAGATACAGCTGCCCACCCATCCAGAAAAATAAGCAAAAAATTGATCTATTTGTAACTTGGCCCACCTATTTGGCATGACTTATCCACTGTGGCCTTCAAAAAAAAAGATATGTGTGGCCCCTGGTCACTGAGAAGGTATTCACTCCAAATTCAATCTGTTGTTGCCCCTTCCATTATCACCAATCCTTAGGAAACCTGGTTTCTTCCCCTTTGAGTTTAAACCCTGTGGCTGCTTTTCACTACTGTCTGCAGCTATTGCACATGATTACGGGAACTGGTGTTGATTTTGCTTCCACTGTTTGTTTTTTTAACTTGCTAAATTTGTTTCTCCTGCCATGAATCTCTGAATTTCTTCCTTCTGCAGCCCACAGGAAAGCTTTTAAAAGCTCCTTCTGCTACTTGGGCAAACCACTTTGAAGCAACTTGAAGGGGGAATTTCGGAAGAGCCGATGGTGGCTTCTTCAGCTCACCTGGCCGCCATGCAAAACATACCTAAGTGTCTCAACTTGGTCAGCACCATGGCTGGATTTGTGTGTTTTGTTTTCACCAGGAGCAAAGAGAATCAAGAACTCTATAGGGTGAAACTCCATGATTTGAGAAGCTAAGCTTGTGAGGATCTGAAAGACTTCTGAAACCATCTGATCTAATTTTATGAAGCTGTGTATTCTGTATAATCAAAGCTATAGTTTTCCCAGTAATAATGTATGGCTGTGAGAGTTGGACCATAAGGAAGACTGAGCGCTGAAGAATCGATGCTTTTGAACTGTGGTGCTGGAGAAGAATCTTAAGAGTCCCTTGAACTGCAAGGAGGTCAAATCAGTCAATCCTACAGGAAATCAACCCTGACTGTTCATTGGAAGGACAGATAGCGAAGCTGAAGCCCAAACACTTTGGCCACCTAATGGGAAGAGAGGACTCACTGGAAAAGACCCTGATGCTGGGAAAGACTGAAGGCAGAAGGAGAAGGGGACGGCAGAGGATGAGATGGTTAGACAGCATCACCAATGCAATGAACATGAATCTGAGTAAACTCCAGGAGACAGTGGAGGACAGGAAGCCCTGGCATGCTCTGGTCCATGGGACACAACTTAACAACTGAACAAAAACAACAACAAATTCCTTGATAGATACTTTAGATTACAAGGATGGATAATGTCAGCAATAGGCAGTTTGGATGGCATCAGTGTTCTTATTGGGAGGTGGTGGCAAAATAAAGAACAAAATCTTAATGCACCACTTCCAACCCTTAAATGCCTTTTTCATCAACCTGCAAAGCAAGGCACAGGCTAGCCTCACTCCCCACGTGTCACTCGTTCCTGGCCGTCCCCTCTGGCCTTCTGCAGTTGAAAACAAACCCTGAACATATAAAGTGCAGCTCTTAACTGTAAAAAAAAAAAAATCCCTGTCTCTGTTCTATATTTAGTAATAAATTGATGCTAATGCATTAGATTTAGACTGGGGAGTTCTTGTTTGTTTTGTACTATAGTGTCATTGTCATTTGAAATCTATGCAAGTGAACAAGGACCCTCTTTGTTTTAATGCAAGTTTAATGAAGGTTAAATGGAGCAGGAAGTAGATGGTAGCTTTTCCAGTGGGCCAGGAGATACCTTATTTTATGCCCCATTTTTTCTATCTACATTGGCTTGGCCCAGATACTTTTGCAAACTTGGAAAGTTTGAGTCCTCCTTTGGAAGAAAGTGGGAGAAGTAGCAGGAAAAAGGTGTGGTGGGGCAAATAATGGGCTTCCCTTCTTGGAGTGCTGCTTCTCCAGTTCCTTTGCTTTGATGTTTTGCTGCTGCTCTGCAGAGACAGTGATTTCCAGAATTCAGGTCTAAAGATTTATTCCAGAATTCAAGTCTTCTTAAGCAAAACCCACCACCATACAACTCTTGAGTTGACTTCAAGAGGCGATTCCTTGCATTGAATCAGATAGATAACATTTTGTTCTCCTTAGTGACCTACTAAGATTGTACCAGAAAGATTGATCCTGGTTAGTTATTGGTGACAAAAGAAAGAATAGGGAACGAGTGCCGGTCAGGCTGGCTCATGAGATTTGCAATGAACGATCCTAATATTGTGCTGTGGCCTGAGGGTCTGCTTTACAGGAACAAAGGTGGCCTCTTATGTTCATGCAGCCCGATGCAATGCTGTCTATTTCTGGTTATGTTGTGTATTTCTCACTGGCCTGTCCAGCTGGATTTTTGGAGAGTTGCTGAATCAATCCCTCACAGTAAAATACAATATAAAATAAATGGAGAATCCTGCAGTGCTCTTAAATTTTGAATGCTGCTGCAGTAATGAATTTCCTAGGTATTAACTGAACAACAAGATTATTACTGGTTAAAATTACCAGTTTTCCTTCTGCCCCAAGAGTGCTCAGCTGCAGCAAGCAAATAAGACAACGTTTTATGAACGTGCTGAAAAACAATGCCATAAGTAATAATAAAGTGAACGTTTGCTGTGGAGTAGCTCAGATTGGTAGTTTCATGAAGAACACATGAGGATAATAAGATCTTCATCAGTTCATATGAAAACAAAGCAAGGTTTGACTTTTAAAACAGACTTAATTTCTAAATCAATCCATTCATCTCCTTTGTTAAGCCATTTAGAGTTGGTGATCTAATTAAGGCTCTTCCCCTCCGACTGTTGTTTCGTCCAAAGAAAAGTTCAGAAGTAGGCCATTCATATATTTACCTGCTTCCTTACCACACAGAAGCTTATTTTCCAGATAACTAGAATAAATCCAGGCTAGATAACTACAATAAAGTATGCTGGCTGGGGAATTCTGGGACTTGAAGTCCACACATCTTAAAGTTGCTGAGGCTGAGAAATACTGCTCTAAGTTGTGGGTTGATCTGATCATCATCTGCTTTTTGCAGCTTAATGCAGTATGCGAACTTGACCAATTTGGTTGGTAAACCATAGTTTGTGGCTTAATTTATTATGCAAACCCAATCATTTGGGGCCTACTGCATTTAATAAATTGTGGTTAAGCAAACTGTTTCTCAAACTAATCATATCCCCTTGTCATGCCATCATTCACAAGACCTAAAATATTTATACTATAAAACAGAGCAAGAGCCTGGCTTCCTGCCTCATTTGACTTTCATTTTTTAATGGTCATTAAATTTTATAACAAACAGATAAAATGGAAAGCTAGCATGTTACAAGGAGCAGCTCTTTCCAAGAACACCTCTTGAGCTCTGCTTAAGCCCCATAGGTGATTTTAGAAAGTAACTAAGATAGCCGGCTGCAGTGCAGAAGTGTGCTCCCAGCCGAAGAAAGAAAAACGGTAACAGAGGTAAATATGGGTGACAGAGAGCAAGCCTCACCAGTTTGCCTTCTGGGAAATGGGTGTATTTTTGACTGCAGCTTTGCATTTTCTCAGCCCAAATTGTGGGAAGTCTGTTGAGCAATGAACATATGTTCTAACCAAGCAGGTGCTGAAGTCTGGCCAAATAGATGCATCCTGGTTGGCTTGGTGCCAGGCCACTGTCAATGTCTATCTCATAGGGATGACTGCCACTTGTAACTTTCAACTTCCTTTGCCTCCACTCACTTTCACAGAAGGATGTCAGGAAGAACACATGGGATTTTCTGTGTATTAGTTAAACTTCAAAGGTCAAGACAGGAACACTTTCTCCTTTCCGGCAGCTTATTTGGTTGCTTACATGGACTGTTCTTTGGGTGTAACACAGTCAGGGCCTCTGTAGTTTTGGCTTGGCTAGATGAGTAAGAATGACTTGATCTCCAGGTTTAATGATTGGGCAATGTATTTCACTGGAGCCAACACAAGTGTCATGAAGTAGAAGAACAAAATTTCCAACTTCTCCAGAACTCTTCAGGTCAGATATTAAGCATGTTGGTGTGGGTGGGAAGCTGGCTTGATTTTTAGGCACTATGTATAATTACAGTCTTAAGATGGCATTCAGGAAAAAGCAGCAGATGTTGTTGGTTAGCCATCTGCTAACCTGACTTCCTTCCCCTACTTTCTCCTGAGGAAGAAATGGTTGATCAGGAAAGCTGAACATCTTGACCATTAATGTGGGTGGCTCAGCGCTGCCCCTTAGTAGTATTGGAAAAAAATGTGAAAATGGTTTGCCTTGCATGCAGTAGTCAATATGGTCCCAACACTGAAATCCATGTGTCCAAGTTCCCAATATTGCCTCCTTAAAAAGAAATTGGCTCTCTAAACCTGCTCCAGATCAACTTAGTCTTCAGTTCAAATTTTATTTTTTGGATTTTTTTGGTTGTATTTTTTTCCAATACTTTTACATATATATATATATTTTTGGCATGACCGCTACTTGTAGTAAAATGTTCCATCTTCGTTATGGCATTTCCAACATTTGTTGTTATATGCTTGTCTATCTTATCAATCATAGACAGAGTTATGAACTATTTGTAAAACATTTTGTACCAAGTTTCCCTTAGACTGTAGCTTGGAGTAAATTTTATTGATTTTTCCCCCCCATAGCTCTTCCCATCGATCCATTGTAATTACTTCTCTCAAATTTTGCATCTAGTTTATTATTCAGTTTTTAATTTGTTCCGTCTTCATGTCATACTTCAGTAGACCATCTTGGCATTTGTGGGTCTTGCGCTACAGATCTGATGCTGTAAATACAAGATCTTCTGCTGAGGATCCTGCACTATAAGTACAGTGATTTCTTTTTCTTCCATTTTAGCAGAGTTGTGGAAGTTGGTATCTCTCTTTCACGTTCAAGTTGCTGTAGATACTACTACTATATTCCTTTCAGCTATAACTTCTGTTCTCCTCACTGCTGATTCTTCGCTAGTAATAATTGCCAATCAAAGAGAATAATTCTTCGATTCTTCGCTAGTAATAATTGTTCTTTGTATAATGGTGAGTGTTTGCATAGATGACATACAAACTTGCAAAGAAGGCTGGTGTTTTATATGTATTACAGGTCATACTACTAAAAATAGGTCCTTACCAAAGGTCAGTTCATGAGAGAATAGCTGGAGTGAAATTTGAATTGGGACAACTTAAATTTTTCCAGTGGCTGTTCCCAGGTTTCGGAACTCTCTGCCAGGGGATGCCTAGCTAATTTCATTTTTGCTTGTCCTTCTTTTGTCAAACAAAGAGGTATTTATTCAGGAGGGATTTTGGCCTTTAATGCATATTTCTTGCTGAACTAGCTTTTGAACTGCTAATGCTGTTTCTTCATTGATGTGGTGAAAATGATATGCTTTCCTCTATTGAATTATATATTCTTTTATTTCAGCTGACATTAGCACTCAAAGTAGGAAGGCATCATCTACACTGATAAAGGAATAATTTACAATTCACCCACAGATTTAAAAAAATCCTGGGGATTATGAAATCTGAAACCATATCATAGTCATGGTGATCATTTTGTGCCTTTGAAAGTCCATGTTTCACTTTTGGACTAAGCTCCCATTTGTAAGAAGATACCAAGATACCAAAAGCAGAACAAATCTTGCTAAATATTTCCTTGACAATTGGAGCTCCACTGTGCCAGTCGCTCCAAGAGCAATAACTGGCAATGCATCTGGGAAACAGGAGGTAGAAGTCAAAATCCAATAATGTCTGCTCTGAACTCTCCTCTCATTTATCAACTGTATTAAGCCCTGGAGTAGGTGGGAGGTGAAGGGTTTCTGCTTTGCTGAGTATAGTGTGGGTTTCCAAAAGACCAATTCTTCCTGGAAATGTGTCTCTGCAATTCATTCTGGAAGAGATCTATTGGTGCTTTCCTTTGGCAATGAATAAAAATATACCATTCCTTTTGATACTCATGCAGGTAATATATAAAAGACCCAATCTGGAATTTCACATAACTGTCAGCAAGGATGTGAGGTTTTTCTGCACATAAAACTAGTCATTAGCTCGGCAACCTTTAATAAGGAGAAGGTCCATCATTTGGAAGCCTGGTGGATGTTTTCCGTGAAATATCTCTGTATTAAATGGGCCAGAGATTTTATATCTGCATAAGATTTCTCTTCTAGGCTCTGGAATGTGCTGGCTGGGGAATTCTGGGAGTTGAAGTCCACACATCTTAAAATTGCCAAGTTTGAGAAATACTCCTCTAGAATTTTGTTGTTGTTTATTCGTTTAGTCGCTTCCGACTCTTCGTGACTTCATGGACCAGCCCACGCCAGAGCTTCCTGTCGGTCGTCAACACCCCCAGCTCCCTCAGGGACGAGTCCGTCACCTCTAGAATATCATCCATCCACCTTGCCCTTGGTCGGCCCCTCTTCCTTTTGCCCTCCACTCTCCCGAGCATCAGCATCTTCTCCAAGGTGTCCTGTCTTCTCATTATGTGGCCAAAGTATTTCAGTTTGGCCTTTAATATCATTCCCTCAAGTGAGCAGTCTGGCTTTATTTCCTGGAGGATGGACTGGTTTGATCTTCGTGCAGTCCAAGGCACTCTCAGAATTTTCCTCCAACACCACAGTTCAAAAGCATCGATCTTCCTTCGCTCAGCCTTCCTTATGGTCCAGCTCTCGCAGCCATATGTTACTACGGGGAACACCATTGCTTTAACTATGCGGGCCTTTGTTGTCAGTGTGATGTCTCTGCTCTTAACTATTTTATCGAGATTTGTCATTGCTCTTCTTCCAAGGATTAAGCGTCTTCTGATTTCCTGACTGCAGTCAGCATCTGCAGTAATCTTCGCACCTAGGAATACAAAGTCTTTCACTGCTTCTACATTTTCTCCCTCTATTTGCCAGTTATCAATCAAGCTGGTTGCCATAATCTTGGTTTTTTTGAGGTTTAGCTGCAAACCAGCTTTTGCACTTTCTTCTTTCACCTTCATCATAAGGCTCCTCAGTTCCTCTTCGCTTTCAGCCATCAAAGTGGTATCATCTGCATATCTGAGATTGTTAATGTTTCTTCCAGAGATTTTAACTCCAGCCTTGGATTCCTCAAGGCCAGCTTGTCGCATGATGTGTTCTGCATACAAGTTGAATAGGTAGGGTGAGAGGATACAGCCCTGCCGTACTCCTTTCCCAATCGTAAACCAGTCTGTTGTTCCGTGATCTGTTCTTACTGTTGCTACTTGGTCGTTATACAGATTCTTCAGGAGGCAGACAAGATGACTTGGTATCCCCATACCACTAAGAACTTGCCACAATTTGTTATGGTCCACACAGTCAAAGGCTTTAGAATAGTCAATAAAACAGAAATAGATGTTTTTCTGAAACTCCCTGGCTTTTTCCATTATCCAGCGGATATTGGCAATTTGGTCTCTAGTTCCTCTGCCTTTTCTAAACCCAGCTTGTACATCTGGCAATTCTCGCTCCATGAACTGCTGAAGTCTACCTTGCAGGATCTTGAGCATTACCTTACTGGCATGTGAAATGAGTGCCACTGTTCGATAGTTTGAACATTCTTTAGTGTTTCCCTTTTTTGGTATGGGGATATAAGTTGATTTTTTCCAGTCTGATGGCCATTCTTGTGTTTTCCAAATTTGCTGGCATATAGCATGCATTACCTTGACAGCATCATCTTGCAAGATTTTGAACAGTTCAGCTGGGATGCCGTCGTCTCCTGCTGCCTTGTTATTAGCAATGCTTCTTAAGGCCCACTCAACCTCACTCTTCAGGATGTCTGGCTCTAGCTCACTGACCACACCGTCAAAGCTATCCCCGATATTGTTATCCTTCCTATACAGGTCTTCTGTATATTCTTGCCACCTTTTCTTGATCTCTTCTTCTTCTGTTAGGTCCTTGCCATCTTTGTTTTTGATCATACCCATTTTTGCTTGGAATTTACCTCCAATGTTTCTAATTTTCTGGAAGAGGTCTCTTGTCCTTCCTATTCTATTGTCTTCTTCCACTTCCGCGCATTGCTTGTTTAAAAATAATTCCTTATCTCTTCTGGCTAACCTCTGGAATTTTGCATTTAATTGGGCATATCTCCCCCTATCACTGTTGCCTTTTGCTTTCCTTCTTTCTTGGGCTACTTCTAGTGTCTCAGCAGACAGCCATTTTGCCTTCTTGGTTTTCTCTTTCTTTGGGATGTATTTTGTTGCTGCCTCCTGAACAATGCTGCCAACTTCTGTCCAGAGTTCTTCCGGGACCCTATCTACTAAGTCCAGTCCCTTAAATCTATTCTTCACCTCCACTGCATATTCCTTAGGAATATTAGTGAGCTCATATCTAGCTGATCTGTGGGTCTTCCCTAATCTCTTTAGTCTGATCCTAAATTGTGCAAGAAGAAGTTCGTGATCTGAACTACAGTCAGCTCCAGGCCTTGTTTTTACCGACTGTACAGATGTCCGCCACCTTTGGCTGCAAAGGATGTAATCAATCTGATTTCGGTGTTGTCCATCTGGTGAAGTCCATGTATAAAGCCGTCTCTTAGGTTGTTGGAAGAGAGTGTTTGTTATGCAGAGTGAATTGTCTTGGCAAAATTCTATCAGCCTATGTCCTGCTTCATTTTGTTCTCCCAGGCCATACTTACCTGTAATTCCAGGTGTCATTTGACTGCCCACCTTAGCATTCCAGTCTCCTGTGATGAAAATAACATCTCTTTTAGGCGTGTTGTCCAGTAGGTGCTGCAGATCCTCATAGAACTGCTCTACTTCAGCTTCTTCAGCATTTGTGGTTGGGGCGTATATTTGGATCACTGTGATGTTAGATGGCTTGCCCTGAATTCGAATTGAGATCATTCTGTCGTTTTTTGGGTTGTATCCAAGCACTGCTTTAGCCACTTTACTATTAATTATGAAGGCTACTCCATTTCTTCTGTGGTCCTCTTGTCCACAGTAGTAGATCTGGTGGTCATTTGATGTGAAGTGGCCCATTCCAGTCCATTTCAGTTCACTGACGCCCAGAATGTCTATCTTTAATCTTGACATCTCACCAATAACCACATCCAATTTGCCCTGGCTCATAGATCTTACATTCCAGGTTCCAATGGTGTGTTGATCCTTAGAACATCGGATTCGCCGTTCACCACCAGCACCGTCGGCCGCTAGCCGTCCTTTCGGCTTTGAGCTAGCTGCGTCATCACGTCTGGGGCTAGTTGAGCTCATCCTCTGTTCCTCCCCAGTAGCATTTTGACCATCTTCCGACCTGGGGGTCTCACCTTCCGATGGTATACCGACATATCTCTGGTTGTACTGATCCATTTAGTTTTCACGGCAAGAATACTGGGGTGGGTTGCCATTACCTTCCCCAGGGATCGCATTTAGTCTGACCTCTCTGTCATGACCTTCCCGTCTTGGGTGGCCCTTCACGGTTTAGCTCATGGCATCATTGAGGTGCTCAAGCTCCAGCACCACGACAAGGTAACGATCCTTTGCTGAAGCCTCTAGAATAACCTTTCCCATCTGTGACACTCTCCAGTTGTGTAGACAATTCCCAGAATTCTCAACAAGGGCAATGCTGGTTGGGAAGTTCTTTGAGTTGAGATCAACACCCGTGAAGAGTATCCTAAAGGAATGTAGAGATTACCTTAGAGAAGGAATGGGTGAATGGTTAAGAGAGGTGTAATGGCAACTTCTGGAAAAGTGAAAATCATGAGAAAGAAACTCAAAATAAACTTGCCTTGCTTCTGGTATAAAATGGGACTGGCTTTCAAGGTTCCGTTATTACACCCTACAATAATAAAGCTGGAATCCTTGCAGTATCTGTTTCCTAACCTGGCCTACCTTGAAGGCTGACAGGTGTTCTAGCTGGGGAAGAATGCCTTGGAACCTTATTAGACTTTCTCTTAGTTATCAGTTCAAAACAGAAACACAACAGCTACTATAGTAAAACCTTGATTTTATCACACACACACACACAAATGTTCAGCAGACTTCAGATGGAACAGGCCAGATCTGAATTCATATATCTGATGTAATTTACATAAACCTTACATAAAGGTGATAAAAAAATTGTGTTTAATGGACATTCAAGACTTTTCTTCCCTCTATTTTGGGTCATCCAATTTAAATTTCGCTGTATAATGATTTCTGTATTTTATTCTCCATTTCAAATTATTTTAGTCTCCTTTGATAAAGAGTGAAAGAAGGAGAAAAAGACATAAAAAATCTAATTTCTACACAATGTTAAAAACACTGTAAGAAAAAAACCATACACCAACCAAAGAAGCATGTATCTGTAGAATCCAGAAAGCCAGAAACCAGTTGCCTTGGTTTTCAGGAAACTGAAAAACATCCAGCAGTCATTTGAGACACATCAGGAGAAATACAGAAATTATTATAGCAGCTGGGATGTGTAGTATGCTTAATACAGTTTTTTTTAATGTCTTCCTGGATATTGATACCAATTCAAGCTTTGCACATCTGCTGGTAACCTGGGCGGTTCATTAAAGAGAATTATTTCCTGGCAGGTCTGCAGAATGGCTTGCAGCAGTTATTCCTTCTCTGATTGGTTGTGGTAAAGAGAATTGGTGTTAGTTAGGAGCTAGTTTATAGGGAATTAGTTGAGTTAGAGGGAGCTAGCTTGAGCTAGATGGATGTGCCATTGGATGTCCTGCTCCAGATGTTTCCCTATTGTAGGAGGACAGCCAATGGCAATTGTAGGAGGACTTCTCAATGGTGCCCCTTCCCAGTTCCTTAGTGTTATGGTATGTGGGAATGACCTTGGGAGACAAGAGGAAGAGCCACAGATTAGACAATGGTCTTGCAAAAGGGATCTCAGCCCGCAGAAGCAAAAGGGGCATGGGAAGCATCTCAGAAGGGACCCTCTCTAGTTTTCTGGAGAGTAAAAGGAAAGGAGGGGAGAATTTCTTTCAGACTTGCAAGATTCTGATACTGTAACCCTACAATAAAGTAGAGTTACTACCATGGTTTGTGCTTCTTGTGTGGGCTACCTCGAAGGGCTGTCACTTAGTGAATCACACCTGAAGCTGATTTTGTTATTCTTCTCCCTGTGTCCCTCACCCCCACCCAGGCCTTTTAATGTGCTAATACTCTAGCATTATAAAATGTTATAAAACAGAGGTTGTGACAGAAAGTGCTCGTGAGAATATTTCCACCAGTGTTGTTCTCCTTCATGTAATTTATATTCTAAGCCCTGCTTTCAATAGTTGTGATTTTACAGTGTGCGTTAGCCCCCCTGGGAAAATCTGTGTACATTTAAAAGGAACAGTTGATATTTTTGCAAATCAGGAAATAACCCCTCTTTTAATTGTATAACAAATCTGGGTTAGAGGGAATGAGAGCAGTACCTTTTTCCACCATCCATGGCCGTATATTCCCATGTATAGTTTGTAAAACTATATATCAAGAAATACGTTTTAGGACCCCACTTTCAAGTTATGCTAATGCATGACTGCAGAGGGATTAAGCTAAGTTTTCCCAAATAGCCAGGCATCCTGTCAGTCTTGTGAGGTAGTCCAGATAGGAAGCAAGCTCAGATGAACTAATTCTACTTTATTGTAAGGTTACACTAACAGAATCTTGCAAGTCTGAAAGTACAGTTCTCCCGTCACCTTTATAGCCCAAGAAACTATGAAGGGTTCCTTCTGAGCCTCTTGCCCTACCCACATTCCTGCTGTGGGCTAAGTTGCCTTTTATCAACTGTTCCCTTGGCTGCGTCTCTTTGCCCGGTCTCCCAAGGTCATTCCCATATACCATTACACATCCTGAGTTTCTATACTAGCTCCTGTTCTGGCCCTTTCAGCATTTTGTTGCTTTATTGTGTGTATGACAAAAGAAAAAGCTCTTTTCAATGTCTGATTGACAGAATTGAGTATCTCTCCTGTTCAGGTTCAAACTGAGTCCCTGCTCTTTGCCTTAATTGCTGCCTAGTTTGAACCACATTCATTGTAAGCCTTGGTTTGTTGTGCAACATGTTTTCCCATTTTCAGCGTTGGCTGCTGTAGAATGTTTTAACATGTGTTTTTGCTGGGAGAGACGGGGTGCCATTGGCCTGACCTTCTGACTTGCATTTTTAGCTTTCCTCTGATGGCATCTGGGCCTCTGTTACACATTTCCCACAATGCCCCTGAACACTGCAACCTTAGCTGTTCTGCTGTTGTGACAGACTGAAAATGGCAGCTCTTAGTCAGCTACCTTGAGGGTGCTGAGTCTTGCAAACTGGCTAAAATAAACTTTATGACTCTTTATTTCCCACAAACACACACAGAGGGAATCCCCTCCAATATGTGAAAGATGCTTTTTTGCTTGTATAGTATAAAGGTGTCAAGTATTGGAAAGATAATGTGCTGGCTTGTACCTCATGCTAAACCATAGTTTGTTGAAGCATTATTTACTGAATAATCCAGCATTGACTGAGGACATCAGGCCAAACCAAAATAGTTCAAACTATGTATGGCTTCACATCATGTACGAATCTACCCCTTGGGATTTTGAAGGCAAATGATGAAACATCGCAGAGTTGTGTTTGAAATGGCTGGCTTGTGTTTCTGATCAGAACTGTCCTTTATTTACACTGGCAGCTCCAGGGATAGTTTGCAGAACTTCTTCAGATAAAGTTCCTCTTTGCCCTGCTTATCTGGGGCCTGCAAAATGGGAAGGGAGAGTCAGAAACATCCAAAGCTAATTTCTGTGACTTAGTTATACTGTACCCAAGGGACTGTTACAGGATCCCCCTTCCTGTGGTCCCCCAACTCTGCCGATTGGGAGAACCATACTGCCTGGGTTATATCCAAGGACTGTAGCTCAGGTTGGAACATATACAGCCTTTCTCATCTCTGTTGCAAGAGGGGTGCAAAACATTCCCATCTGACTTGCTAGAGAGCAGCTGCTGGACAGTTGATAGGGTAGCTCTGTCCACACAACACGCTGAACCACATCAGGTAACGATCTATTTTTAGTGAGCTGTCAAAGGTGCAATTGCAACAGAGTGTTAATCATGTTTTTCCACCCTCCTTTCTTCCCCTCTTCTCTTGAGGGACAGGCAGCTTTACTGCTTTTGTTGGCACAGGGGTGGGTATCATCAGTATGTTGATAATACCCAGTCGTAGAGTACATCTCAACCTCTGGCTATCCAAATGACGATACTGAAGTCCTGTCTCGTCGCCTGAAGGCTGGGGGAATTGGGATGGAGGAAAATAGATTCCAGCTTAACTGTAGCAGGATCAAGTGGCTGTGAATTTGGGGTCCAGCTGGATGCAAGGAATGTCCATCTTTGTAATTCAGGATCGGAAAATCACACTGTCCCTAATCAAGGGTCGTGTTCAAAATTCATCTGAATATTTCTGCTATGCGATCAACTGTTTGGGGAGTTACTGCTCAGGTGTTCCCATGCAGTTCTCATTCTAATGACATGTTCTTTGTATGTGTATGTGTGTGCCTTTTCAGGTGATTATAAATAGCACCATCACACCTAACATGACTTTCACGAAAACATCCCAGAAGTTTGGCCAGTGGGCTGATAGCAGAGCCAATACTGTGTTCGGCCTGGGTTTTTCTTCGGAGCAGCAGCTGACAAAGGTAAGTAAATTGGATTTTTTTCTGTTTTGTTTGGCTCTGTGTATGTTTTTGGGGGTTGCTGGTGGTTTTTTTTTTTTGGGTAAACTCTGCAGTAATCTCCCCAAATTAAAAGAACAGACATATGGATCTAGTGGGAGTCTTGCTGATAAATTGGAACTTCTTCCATTTTTTCTTAATTAACAAGTGTCTTCTCCCTGGGCAGGTAATTAATTTCCCTTAATTAGCAAGTGGGATGTTGCTTGTGGGTGGTGCTAATTACCTTTTTCTATTTTAATTATATTGGGGATGCCTAACACTCTATCCCTGCCTTGGGATAATCCATCCTTGCAAATCCCTGTATGTGGCTCTCCTTATTTCTCTATTCCATCTCAGGAAGGTTCCATTGGGGTGAACTTGATTTCTTAATTCCTCTCCCTGCAGTGACAGCCAATAGAAAACTGCCAAGCAGTGTTACTCACCAACAGAAGGAGGTGTTATTTTATTCATTCTTTTACTTAGGTCCCTACTCCATCTTTCCTCCAGGAACTCAGATGCTTCCTCTGCTATGTTTATCTTCTGAATGCCAACCCTGTGAAATAGATTGGACTGGGACATTCTCCCTGGATGTATGTGCTGTTTAGCCATGCTTTGTTTTGCATAAACCACAACTGGCTGGTCTCCACCAGACACCATGCAAACCTGAACATCTCAAGACACCAAAGCTCAAAAGAATCTCAGGGCTTAGCTTCACACACCACAGTTTAAAGATGACATGTTGAAACAGATGAGAATTAACATTAATCATCATCTGTGGGGTTTGGATGAGGCAACAAGTGACAAGTAAATTGACAAGAGGAGAGAAGTGCCCAACCTTCTCTCTGTTGCTTAAGCAGGAGGAGACAAGACCATGCCATGGAAAGTAAACTGTGTTGGTGATTATGTGACTGTAGCCTTTTAAGTGTTGACAAAAGGTGTAAAGGAAAGGGTGCTGTAACAGAGCCAAGAAATTGAACAGCAGTAGTTTGATAATGAAGAATCAGCATTACCCAATGTGTCCCTTATGCATTGAGACAAAGCTCAGGGTAAATAATCACAGTGTTTGTCCCTGCTCTAAAAGAGGCACTTATCTTGACACAAAGCGAACAGGTTCTGTAAAAAATGCAAAGCATTCAGCCATTAATGGCTTCAGATTGTATTGGCTCCCTCGATGGAATGCCCTTGAGCGTTCCAAGAATTCCCCGTTAATCATGCCTCTCTCAACCTTGAAAGCTTGAAAGGCCATGAAATATTAGAGCAGAGGCCACGGTGCTGGCAGTTCAGCTGCAACCTCCCATACTTAAGGGGGACCTTGTTGTTGCCCAGACCAAATCTTTATGGAGTTTTCAGCCTTCCTGCATCCAAATCAACCCCTGCTTGCCCCAGATTTCCTTCTTTTCCTTCTTTTTCTAATTGGGGACAGGGGAGTTGTTTTGTGGCTGAACGTACAACATTTCCCAGGCAATGTTTCTCCACCTTCAGCCGGTGGGAGGGGCTGGTGACCTTATCTTAAAACTATATTTGATTTCATTCACATTTACACTTCTTGTTTTGGTTTAAGTAATCATTAAATCCATGAAATATAGTCAATAGTCACGTATTTAATTATTTTCCCCTTCCAACATGTGAGGCATGGCAATTTGGTGATAGTTTTCTGAAGACCCTGCTCTGTGCAGTTCCAAACAGCTGGAAGTCCAAAACCCCGGAAGCAACTTTTGATTGCAAAAATATTGACCAGGAGAATCCATGTTTACTTTCTGGCTGTGTCTGCTTTAGTCCTGCTGAATTGGGGGGACTGGGAATGTCTAACGGAGAATTCTCAGAACCATTGAGAAGGAGCAGCTTCCAGAATTTCATAGGAAAAGTTACAACTCTTAAAAGTGGCTGAAAAGCAGAGATTTTCTTCAGGGTATTCTTCCCCTGATAATACTGTCTCAGGATGTTGGACTGCAACTCCCATCAGCCCCGATAATGAAGATGAGTGCTCCAATATATCAGTTTGGAGAAGGCTGTTGTATAATTTTGTAGTTGGCTATTTAGAGGTTGCGGACAGAACTGCAAGGTCTTGGATGTTCTCCTAAGGAGCGGAGTTGATGACTCTTTCTAATTGGCTGCCTGTCAGAGAGTCCCTTGGGGTCATTGAAATGCAGGCCTGTGATTCTGGGATGGGCGTGCATGTGCATATTTACAAGCCAGTTTGGACTGCAGTGCAACATTCTTTCAATTTTTTCATTGCGGTATATGACTTTTCCAGTTTGTAACTTTAAGGAGTGTAACTATTGGCAACTAATTCTTCTTAGGCCCTTAACCAGCACTGCTAGATTTTTTTTTCATCATTCTCCCCTACCCAAGACTGATAAGATAGATAAATAACTGCTTCAGGTTTTGTTTTTCCTTTGAAAAGCTTTAACAAAGCTTTACAATTCATCTAATTGAATTGTAATTGAATTCATCCACCATCTTGTCTCTCATTACGAACTTTTGGGTGTGGCCCCAGGGTGCCTTCAAAAGTTGCTGCCAAATTTTCATTTTCAAGGTAATGCAAGGAGAAACTGATTAATCACGTAGAGAGCAATAATTCTAACTACAGTTAATTAATTATAATAAAATGTATAGATGTAGATGCAGTTTTGTTGTTTATTCATTCAGTCGCTTCTGACTCTTCGTGACTTCATGGACCAGCCCACGCCAGAGCTTCCTATCAGCCGTCAACAACCCCAGCTCCCCCAGGGACAAGTCCATCACCTCTAGAATATCATCCATCCATCTTGTTCTTGGTCGGCCCCTCTTCCTTTTGCCCTCCACTCTCCCTAGCATCAGCATCTTCTCCAGGGTGTCCCGTCTTCTCATTAGGTGGCCAGAGTACTTCAGTTTCGCCTTTAATATCATCCCCTCCAATGAGCAGTCTGGCTTTATTTCCTGGAGGATGGACTGGTTTGATCTTCTTGCAGTCCAAGGCACTCTCAGAATTTTCCTCCCAACACCACAGTTCCAAAACATCTATCTTCCTTTGCTCAGCCTTCCTTATGGTCCAGCTCTCACAGCCATATGTTACTACTTGGAACACCATTGCTTTAATTATGCAGACCTTTGTTGTCAGTGTGATGTCTCTGCTCTTCACTATTTTATCGAGATTTGTCATTGCTCTCCTCCCAAGAATTAAATGTCTTCTGATTTCCTGGCTGCAGTCAGTGTCTGCAGTAATCTTTGCACCTAGAAATACAAAGTCTGTCACTGCCTCTACATTTTCTCCCTCTAGACATAGACAATATATATAGGTGTCCTGGATCCATCCAGTTTTTAGAGTGCAGATCCTATTATGACATTCAGAATTCAAGAGCAGACATTAGTCTCCAAAAGTGATACACTGGTGACTTAGGTGGTTGCCATTTTTGGTGATGACTTGTTAGGATTACATTCTTGTTTTTACCCAGAAGCTTAGAATACTCTCTCTTCT
This sequence comes from Candoia aspera, assembly GCF_035149785.1. Taxonomy (NCBI): domain Eukaryota; kingdom Metazoa; phylum Chordata; class Lepidosauria; order Squamata; family Candoiidae; genus Candoia; species Candoia aspera. Next base: position 10,774,667 of record NC_086165.1, on the reverse strand, counting down.
ACTTTTTCCCCCAGGACAATCTCCCTGTATAATAAGTTGGGCTGAGGAACAGGGAGCAGCCAAAAGTCACTTAGCCAACTTCCATGGTTGAAAGTAGATGTGAACCTGAGTATCTCTAGTCCTGATTTAGCATCTAACCACCTAGTCAGCTTCCAGGCTGTGAGTGCACTTGAATTTAAGTCTTTCTGCTCTTAGTCCAACCCCTTAACATTATACTACAGAAAGCAAATGTACTGTTGTGGTTAAGGTGCTGGACTAAGATCAGTGAGACCCAGGTTCAAATCCATCCTGAACCATGAAAACTTTGGTGCCAATTTGGTGGCCATGCCTGAGACAAGATGTGAAAGACTACTGTATGTGGCTAGCTGCCTGGTTTGTGCCATCTCAGAAATGAAAGAGGGAAAGCCTCAAGGATTACTACAGCCAGTAGTTAACCCAACCCAGCCCTGGAAAGAAATTGCTATGGACTTTATAGGGGAATTACCAGATGGTAAGAAAAAGACAGCAATCTGGGTTGTGACAGATCTTTTTTCTAAACAAGCACATTTCATCCCATGTGCAGGCATGCCCACTGCCAGTCAACTTGCGAAGCTTTTTATTCAACATATCTATAAATTTCAGGGGGTACCAAATAGGGTGGTGAGTGATCGTGGGGTCCAGTATACCTCCAAATTTTGGACATCATTTTTAAAATTGATTGGAGCGCCCCAAGCCCTCTCCTTGTTGCGACATCTGGAATTGGACGGAGGGTGTGAACGATTGAACGCCACCCTAGAACAATTCCTGAGATGTTATGTAAGTTACCAACAGGATGACTGGGTAGACCTGTTGCCTTTTGCTGAAGTTGCCAATCAGCCCAGCCTCACCAAATTATTATTTTGGGGGCGGGGGTGGAGGAAAGAGTGCTGTGTACAGCATCTCGAGCTCCAGGAGGATCAGATTATAAATCTAACAAACAAATAAAATTTAAAATAAAGGTAACACATCAGAGTGGATGGCTTTATTTTCTATTTTGAAATAGTAGCTTATAAGATATCTGTATACTAGAACAAAGCGTCTGATTCTTTTAAGGAGCTTTTACTCCTGTGGTTTGTGGGCACTGCCTTCCTTAGTCCAGCAATGACCAAATGGAAGGGCCACAACCCAAAATTAACACACAAATGTACTTTGCTGTGAATGAAATACAATTGATACTTTTTAGAGCTGGGGAGAACCCCAGTTGCTACAGTAATTGAGGGGTACAGTGTTCATACTTCCAGCAGAGCAAGGAGTCAGTCTGCCTTGATTATGCTAAGCTTTGCTGCCAGCCAGCAGCCAACTTCTTGTATTCTCCTGTTGAGAGCTGGCTTCTCATCTGGAAGGAGATGAATTTCATTGGTAATGACATGCTGGTCCTTAGGAATGAGAGGGAAAGCATAGATTGGAGCAATGACTGCTAATTGGGGCTTGCCACTGTTTGCGGACACAGCTAATAAGTGGTGTTAGAGGATTTGTAAGGATTGTTTCCTGCACAAGTTCGTCATCTAAAAGGCATCCCTTGAATCTTCAAGGTCTGTGGAAGACCTAATAAAAGAGCAAAGGGTGGTTTTGGTGGTGTTGATGGAGAGGGGTCATTCTTGGATTCTTTCCCACCTTGCATTTAGTGGGAGAGCAATGAGAATTTTTAAAAAAAACATCTGGAAGTTAAGACTGTAATAAGGCAGATACCAGAAGCTGGAACTTGAGGACCTCTAGAGAACTTGAGGACCTCTAGAGATCTTGAGACAGCTTCCCAAATTCCTAGCAAGCATCTCCTGATGGATCTGGAGAACATCTTTTTGAGGAAGATTGCTGTAAGATACCTCAGGTAATAGTAGGGAGATCCAGGACTGCATGTGGACCCCAAAACATGTTCTCCCACACTTGTCAAAAGTTGCCACTAAATGAATGTTTAAGATGATACAGGAGGAAAATGATCAAACATAGGGAAGTATAATAATGTCCGTAATGAACTAATTTCATTTAATTTTAACTGCATGGAAACAATAAAGAAGGCCACTAATTTTGATCCTCCATTTGTTGTCAGTCAGGTTTTGGAGAGATTATGGTGGTGGTAAAATAGGACATTTGTTTCCTTTTCCCTCCTCAAATCCAGCAATACCTTTTAGTGATGGATTACAAAAAATCTAAGTTTTAAATGAGATCTCAGCCACAGGGTAACTAGAGGGCTAACTGACAAATTATATTCACAGTCAGGATTTATAACTTTGCTCTCAAATGAATATTTATTCCCATTTTCATCCTGTCCTGTTATAGCCAGTAAAATGATGCTTTGCTGGAGAATCGGAGGGGTGGAAGGGGGGCACAACCTAAGAAAGAAAAAAAATTATGATAATAAATGTCTCTACTTCAGTTGAAACAGAAACTTCTTTCTTTTCCTTTCTGCATTTTATCTGTTCCTTTACTGTTCTTCCTTCTTCCCCTCCTTTGTCATTCGCTTGTTAATTGTAGGTTAGCATGTGGGTGATCATAAAATGATGGGGAAAGGATTAAATATTGTTCCCATCATATTTGCTCTATGTACTTCTCCTTCTCCTTCCCCTTCTCCTTCCTCTCTTTGCTCCTCCTCCCCTTCATTTTCACCTTCATCTCTTCCCTCCCCCTCTCTTCTTCCTCTTCCTCCTCCTCCTCCTCCTCCTCCTCTTCTTCTTCTTTTTCTTCCTCTTCCTCTTCCTCTTCTTCCTTTTCCTTCCCCTTCCTCTCCTAAGCCTCCTCCTTTTTTAAAGAAGCTTGGAATTCAGTTCAACTACCCACTTGTTTTGTCTTTCTTAATATTCTTAAAATTAGAATTAGCCAATATTATGGCAAAAAGGAGATCCACTGGTATCCATTAGAACAGGGTTCCTCAACCAGGGTTCTCTGGAACCCTCGGGTTCCGTGAGAGGTCATTAGGGGTTCCCTGAGAGATCATGATTTATTTAAAAAATTGTTTCAAATTCGGGCAACTTCACATTAAAGAGGTAAGTTTCATTCTTTATTTTCAGTTTAAGAACACTGTTAATGCAGGCCTATGCGTGAAACGAATAGAATAATTTGGTAGCTTCTGGCCTATATTTGAGCCTGAATGTGCAGGGATTCCCCGAGGCATGAAAAATATTTCAAGGGTTCCTCCAGGGTCAAAAGGTTGAGAAAGGCTGCCTTAGAATATAACTGAAGGTGAGGTTTGGGGGTGGTGGAGGAAATAAGAATTTGTTGCATAACCACACCTGTATTTGCATGTAATAAACCATAAACCATGGTTTGCAAGCCCCGTGCTAAGCAAAACTGAATGATGGATTAGCTTGTTGGGTGAATTCTTAACAGCTAGCAAAAGCTACGTATATCAAAATAGTTCGACTTTAAGGTGCCTTAGGACACTTTGTTATACAGAAACAGAAAATGCATTTATCTATCTTCTTTCAATGTCTGATTATTTTATTCTTTCTCTACATCTCCCTATTTATGTAGATGAATTCTGAATAAATTGGACCAAGCTAATATGTCTAAAGTCTTAGGTCTCAGTATGCCTAACTTTATTGCAGTCAGTGAGCAGCTGCCTATGACTCCAAGATATAAAATGCATTCTTCTCTTACATAGTTCTAGAATCCAAAAATTAAGGTGACGTTTTGGTCCTTGTGTTCCCACTTAGTTTGCTGAGAAGTTTCAGGAGGTGAAAGAAGCTGCCCGTCTGGCCAGAGACCGGTCACAAGAAAAAATGGAAACTTCCAGTAACCATTCCCAAGTAAGCCATGATCTGTTCTCTGTTCAAGGATGGGGAAACGAGTGATTTGCAAGGTCAGGCTTACAAAAGGCAAGACTGGTTTTTGACTGCAAGCTTTGAGGTCTTAAAATAAACTTTAATAACTTAAAATAAGCATTGGCAAAGAAAAAATGATTCCCTGTACATTGGCTGAGTTCAAACATTGGGGTAAGCCATTGTTTCTTTTAATTATGAATCTGAGTTTTGATGTTGGACAAAGTGAAGCATCAGCCAAACAGCAGCAAATCCTGACTTACTGCTCTGTTTGTGAATGCATCCATTGACTAGTGGCTCATGTAATGGTTGTCTGAACTGAAGGTGAGCCTACAAATTATTTAAAAATCACAGGAAGAAAATGGTTCCTTTTGACTATCAATAGGGGATCACGTTTAACTGTTTCAATCCTCCCACCTCAGAATTAACTCCGTCTTTAAAAAGTTAACATCTCATGAGAAAGAGTTTCAACTTTGCCTTTTCTTGCCTTGTCAATTACATTTTTTGATGTACAAGGATTTTTTTTAATTGTCACTCTTTCTCTTCGGGTCTGAGCTGGTATGAATACAACCCATGATTTTGCTAAGGGATTGGTCTGCACTGACAAAATTATTTCTTGAATGTATTGTATCGACTCTGAACGCTGGAGAAAAAGGTTTCAATTAAGAAATCTGTGAGTGCAAAAAATGTTCTTTGAATTACATACCCAAGATTTTCCAGAATTGCGGGAGGGTGTCAGGCTTGATGGTTGGCATCGGCTCACTCAGATGATTGCAGGGATATTGGATGTTTTGCAACATATCCTAAAATGTCAAGAAATTAATGCTGTGAGTTTCATTGTTCTTCTTGCCCTCTTGTGCAGGAATCAGGGCGTGAAACTCCATGTTCTACCCGAGCATCCAGTGTGAATGGAACAGATGATGAAAAAGCATCACATGGTGGTCCTGCTGATGCACAGCTAAAAATGGAAAATGACAAACTCAAGATTGCCCTTGCCCAGAGGTGAAGCAGCTTTCATGTCATGACTGACTATGAATGGCTCTTGGGACAAAATGTTGCAGCGTGAAAAAAAAAAGTGTGTGGGGGGGAGCTCCTGTTCTTTGTGCCAGCAAACATGCCCTCTTAACATTTAAAGAGTTCTTTTCTGTTATGTAAACTAGGGGTGATGAAAGGAATGATTATATGGGGTTTTTCATTGTTGACCTCATTGTAGTTATTCCTTCTTGGCTGAGAGTACATGCCTCTGATTTTTACTGAACAAGAGTACATTTCCTTCTTTTTTATATGTATATAATTTTTATTAAAGAAATCTTTTGCAAAGTTAAAAGATAGACATGAAGAAATATAGAAGAAAAGGAAGGAAGGAAGGAAGGAAGGAAGGAAGGAAGGAAGGAAGGAAGGAAGGAAGGAAGGAAGGAAGGGAGGGAGGGAGGGAGGGAGGGAAAGAAAAAAGTGCTGAAAACAATAGAAAGCAAAGGAAAAGGGAAAAGGATAAGCGACTTCCAGTTTTCCTTATAGCAGTTACAGACATACTTAATACCATTTCCCTCATTCAAAATTACATTAAGTTCCCTTCTCCCCATATATATCCCCTTTTAATTGGTAAATTCAGAAATCATCAGTTCATTTTTATCCATTTTCAGCAAAAAGTCCATAAAGGGTTTCCAGCCTTTTATAAAAGTAGTTGTTGTTCCCTCCCTAATCAAACAAGTCAGTTGAGCCATTTCTGCAAGTTCTGCTATCTTCATGATCCACTCCTCAGTGGTGGGGAGCGTGCATTTCCTCCGGTGGGGATTGATTGATGGCGTGATCCTAAAACCAAACAAAACGGCCCAATTGGAATATAACCATTTTTGGCTTCTGATGCCATAATTCTAGGGAGATGGATTATAACCCTAGCAATATGATGTAACCATGTTCTCAATTGTAAAAGTGTCTGCCTGTTCCAAGAATTTTTGAGGACCAAAGAACATCCAGCATCTGGTGTCCACATATGGTGCTAGACAAACCCAACATTGCAAAGTGTTTTCAATTTTTGTCCCTGTGGAAGAGTAGTATCTTATATACTGAGGAGATTCACAAATTTTGTTTCCATACCAGATTCACACAAGTTAGAGTATTTATGTGCCTCTTTTACAACAACTCTTTTCAACCAGAAGTTTGTAAAACAATTTACCTTGCACAAAGCAAATTGTAGACATGTTTGGATAATGCTGATTTTTTTTTTCAAGTTGAGGGGACTAAACAATGTTAAATAATCAGTGTTATGTCCTCATTTAATTTGCAGAGGTATAGGAGTGTTATATAAACACTAATTTACTTTGTATACTCTGAAAAATATGTTAATTATAAAGGTGATACAGGGGCATGGCTCTTTTATTTGTTACTTTTGAGAAAAAATAAATCACATTTAGACTTGTACTGACAAATTTCAAGAGTTCCTATGTGTATTTTCCTTTCTTTAGTACTTCCAACGTAAAGAAGTGGGAAACAGAATTGCAAACGCTTAGGGAGAGCAATGCAAGGCTCACGTCTGCTCTCCAAGAATCCGCTGCTAGCATAGAACATTGGAAAAAGCAGTTTTCCATTTGCAAAGACGAAAATGATCAACTTCGGAGTAAGGTATTGGATGCCACAAATGAAAGCATCAGCTTTTGCTATTATTAATAAGATAATACTCCATAAACCTGTTGAGGGTGATGAGTTTAAAACTCCTATAAGATGGGGATTGTTTTTGTTAAGGTGTCCACGAAAATTGGATGGGTTTTCAATTTTCCCAAGACAACAACAGATGGGTGGCCTCTACAGATTGTGTAGAGCTCATGCTATAAAACTTAATTTCAAGTACGAAGTTAAACAGGTGGTGTGTTTTCCTTCTTTAAGATTGAGGAACTGGAAGAGCAGTGCAATGAAATTGATAAGGAGAGGGATCGAAATGCACAGCTTAGCAGGCGCCTTCAGGAACTGGAAACCGAACTTCAGGATAAAGAGTTGGTACGTAGAGCTGTGAATGGGAATGAAGACATACTAGAGTTGTACACTTAGTCAAAATGAGTCTTTGGCAATGTAAAGATGTGCAAATAAGATTTGCTGGGGAAGATTTAATTTGGATTTATAATTTGAGTAATTCTCATTCAGGCATTCATTCGCTCATGATCTGTTTTACTTTATCCCCAGAAGCTCACAGTAGGCTTATTCTCTTCCCCAGTTTTATCCCCACATCAACAATCCTGTGAAGTAGCCTGGGTTGAGAGTGAATTCCTGGCTCACAGTCTCCCAGTCAGAGAGAGAGAAAGGGAAAGGCTTTTGTATTCTGTATTATTTCTTTTAAACTTCATGGCTCTAGACTTTTTTAAGGTAGCAATAAGACGTTGAAGGTAGTTCTACTATAATAGTAAGCTTTAGAAGATGAGATAGAGGGAGAAAATGTAGCAGCAGTGAAAGACTTTGTATTCCTAGGTGCGAAGATTACTGCAGATGCTGACTGCAGTCAGGAAATCAGAAGACGCTTAATCCTTGGGAGAAGAGCAATGACAAATCTCGATAAAATAGTTAAGAGCAGAGACATCACACTGACAACAAAGGCCCGCATAGTTAAAGCAATGGTGTTCCCCGTAGTAACATATGGCTGCGAGAGCTGGACCATAAGGAAGGCTGAGAGAAGGAAGATCGATGCTTTTGAACTGTGGTGTTGGGAGGAAAATTCTGAGAGTGCCTTGGACTGCAAGAAGATCAAACCGGTCCTCCTCCAGGAAATAATGCCAGACTGCTCACTTGAGGGAATGATATTCAAGGCAAAACTGAAATACTTTGGCCACATAATGAGAAGGCAGGACACCCTGGAGAAGATGCTGATGCTAGGGAGAGTGGAGGGCAAAAGGAAGAGGGGCCGACCAAGGGCAAGGTGGATGGATGATATTCTAGAGGTGACGGACTCGTCCCTGGGGGAGCTGGGGGTGTTGACGACTGACAGGAAGCTCTGGCGTGGGCTGGTCCATGAAGTCACGAAGAGTCGGAAGCGACTAAACGAATAAACAACAACAGAAGATGAGAAAGAAGATTTCTTGTGTTTTAAGTCAGCAAATTAATTTTTTGAGGTAGCTGACTGCAGCAAGAGATAAATCAGGTTACTTCCAGGTGTTCCCATCCAGGATTGGCTAAGTGGGTCCTGTTAAGCCTTTTTAATAATGGTAAATTGCAGTAAACTGTAGTTTAAGACAAACCAGACATGAGGAAGAGAACACATATAAGCTTGAAGGCTTGGAGGTAGGAGTTGGAGATGTGAGGCCCTCCAGCTACTGCTGAATTACTCTTCCCAACATTCCTCATTATTAGCCATGCTAGAGTGGCTGATGGGAGTTATTTGAGGACACCCTTGTGTTGAATTACTTATTTTGCTCCTCCTCCTCTTCCTTACCATTTCTAATTTTCCCAATAAACATTCTGCAGAGATTGCAAATTTACTGAAAACCTAATAGTTCCAAATGCATTCAGCAACAATAAAACACATTAATTATACAATAACTACATAGAAAAGCCATTTTCTCCGTATAATGGAATGTTGTCTTGATGTTTGGCAGTGGCATCCGAAGTGGGTCTGTATCTCTTCCAGATTGGGAGGCAGGATTTTCCTCTTTTCTATCATGGCTGTAGAAAGGACTGAGCTTTTTTCCACATCATCTCTGTTCAAGTTTGCCTTTTATATTCTGGGTTGCGCTGAACAAATGCATGTACCAGGAGTCTTCTAGCTTTGGTACACTAATGCTTTTAACAACAGCGGCCTGTTAAAAGAACTTCAGATACACACAGTCAGTTCAGACTGATAGTTGTTGATGCCCGGTTTCAAGCATCTTCTGCCAAAAAGCTTCAAAGAAAAAAAAAGAGTCAGACTCCCCCCGCCCCCCCGCCCCAGCCTTCTCCATGGGTAATAGTATTCATAATAGTATTCTGTGACTTTCAAGACTCATGAATATGACAGGCTGCCTTTCCATTTACTGACGAGAGTTTGCCCTGGGTTTGCTTCTCAAGCAGTGCCCTTGCATTAGCGGGCCCCAGTTAGTGCCAGACAAAAAGCTAATTTTGCCTTTGCGAAACAAACCCAGTGTGAACTCCGCTCAGAAAGTGTGACAGGGTAAAAGGAGCACCTTTGAAATCCTCACTTTCTGAGTGGGGAGGCAAGGCCAGAAAGGAGGGGGCAGCAGGAAGGAGAGAAAACAGTGCTTTTCATCCTCGGTGGCAGACTTTTCGTATACTATAGCGCAGTGTTTCTCAACCTTGGCAACCTTAGGTTGTGAGGACTTCAACTCCCAGAATTCCCCAGCCAGCATGTTGTCCATACATCTTAAAGTTGCCAAGGTTGAGAAACACTGCTATAGCAGAATGCATATCGCTCACAGACAGAATGGGCAACAAACTGGTGGCTTCTGAGTCCCCCTTTTACACCCAGAACCACCCCTTACAGGAAGCAGACTTTGCCTTTTGGGATTAATAAGCAGCAGCGTAGGCTTAAAAAATACTCCCTTCCCTAAATCAGGAAATCCTTGCTCTGCCCAGTTTGCTTTATTATTCCCCTCCCACAGTGGCCACTCAAAGGAATACCAAAGGTAGCCCCCAGCAGTCTAAAAATGTTGTCTTCTATCCAATGCGCTTGACTCCCCAATCAGCTAGTTGGTGCTGTCCATTTGGCCAGTGCTGATTTGCTATTTTTGGAAAGAGTTTCTCTGGAGCCAGTCCATCCAAGCCCTGTCACAGGTTGGGTAAGGGCACTGGTGATGGAGCACCTTTCTCAATGAAGTCCCTTCCCCAACATTTCCGGTGTACTTCTTCAAGATATTCCCTTGGAGGCTAAGAATCACCTTATTTTATGTCAAAGTCTTTGTTGCAGTGGATGTTGCTATTTTAATACATTCTCTCCCCCTCCACACACACCAAGTGTAGCAGAACATTTTAATGTATAAACATATCTATGTGTTTGGGCTATTTATTAAAGGGGAAAGTATCACTGAAATAATTGCTAAGTTTGCACTAAAGCATAGCAATAAGACATGTTTTCCCCCCAAGTTAATATTTTAATGATTCCTTTCCTTTGACAGTGGAAACTTCCCTTAACATTTAGCTGTTAATTCTTTTTTTCTAATGTTTAAAATGTATATTTAACAAAGTGTAAAGGTGAGGATGTACATGATTATATTTTCATTGCATGCATATTTCTCTAGGAATTGGAGGATCTTCGGAAACAGGGTGAAATTATACCTCAGCTCATGACAGAATGTGAAACTGTTTCTCAGAAATTGCAGGTATGAATAGTTATTAGTCTTCAGTAGAACAGTTTGCTTTTTAAATAAAATATTGCTTCAAATCTAGAGCCAATATATTTTTCTTACTGGCAGGAGACAGGGCCAAAGTGTATGATTCATGTCTCATACAAGTCAGGAGAGTGAAATTGGCTCTTAGTGTGGGCCAATTCAAAAGGGTAAGGGGTGGGAATAGTTGGCCCTCCAGACATTGCTGAACTATAATTCTTAGCATCCCCCACCATTAGCCCTACTGGTTGTTTGTAGTTCAGCTGTATCTAGAGGGCTGCAGATTCCTCATGTCTATAAGAAGGTATAGCTACAGTATGTTCATCTCATTTATAAATGGAAATCATTCTTCCCGTTTATGATTTGAAAATGTCCTTCCTATTTGTGAATGGAAATCATACAAACCACTCCCACTGATAAAATCACAAGACCATAAGGCTATCTTGTCTACTCATCAGTGGCCTGTTTTAGCTCAGCTGTGCAAAACCAACATAGGATAATGTGTTCAGTCTTGTCCTTGTTTGTTATGAGTTTATTTAGAGCACTTTACTTTCATCCTTTTGATTGGTTCCTGTATATTTCCTCTTATATTACTACCATGAGGGGGAAAAAAATCCCTAGAGATATTTTTTTCCCAGTCAAAGGCTCGCTCTATCTATCTATCTATCTATCTATCTATCTATCTATCTATCTATCTATCTATCTATCTATCTATCTATCTATCTATCTCAAATTGATGTGCATTCAGAGAGAGGCCTAAGTTATCCTGGAGGTATCTTTTTGTTGGTTTATTTGTTCATTGTGTTAAAAAATACCAATAAAATGATATACCTTCATTCCAACTTCATACTGTTAGCATTCATTGACTGAAAGCTGATGATTTCGATTCCAGAATATTACATTCTGTAGAAGGCACAACTTGTTTTTCAATTTTGAAATGACTTCATGAGTACATATTTCATTTCACCCCACCTTACAAATTGGGATGGAGTTGGACAGTGTAGGAATCCACCCTCAGAAGCAAAGTGCTTGAGTGCTGGTTTGTCTTGATGGAGAGCTTTAAGACTTCCTCCTCATGTACTGCCTGTGTACATATTAGCCAAACTTTGGGTATATCTATTTTTAATTTTAAAAATTGAATTCACAAATAAGATAGCATTAACTCATAGCCACCATGTGGCATTTGCAAATGAAGTAAGAGAAAATGTACCTTCCCCAATCTGGAGGGTCCAGATGTTGTTGAGCAGCTCCCCAAGTTCCCACTAAGCAGTCCCAAAGCACATCTGGAGGCTGCCTGAATTGGGAAGGCCAATTTAATTGCCTCAAATGATGTGTAGAACAAATTCTGGAAATGCTAATGATGCCTATGACGCATGCAGAGTGCATCGCACAAAATTCTAACCAACTGAAAAAAATCCAGCCAGAGTGGTATACAGTAATTCACCGCAAAAAGATTAGTTTCACTGATGAAATCTCCATGTTGCTATGCTCTACTCAGATTAAAATGAATTGGGAGAATTTGATTGCAGATTGGTTTAGGAAGGACATTGTGTTAGAAATGCAGAAAGGGTGGAATATTGGACTATTTGCCTGCTGATCAGACGGTTCTTCAAACTTCCTTTCTGTTTTGCAGGCTGCTGAGAAAAGGAATAAAGACCTTGAAGAGAAAGTCAGATCTCTAAGGACGGAGGTGGAAGAGAGCAAACACAGGCAGAACAACTTGAAGACAGAGTTGCAGACATTTTTAGATGTACTAGATGGAAAAATTGACGAATTGCAGGATTTTCGGCAAGGACTCTCGAAATTGGGTGTCGACAATTAGGGGACAGCAACTTTCCCCCATCCCAAAATAATATTCGGTGTGTGTGTGTGTGTGTGTGTGTTCGAAACCTAGGTATATGTTTCTACAAAAAGTGAAAAGATGGGTGTTCTTCCTTGCAATGTGATTTGTACATAAAGGCTAAAGATTTTAATTTTTTTTCACTTCTTTTTTTTTCCCGTTCTAAAAATTTCTCTTTGCTTCTTCCTTCCTTCCTTTCTTCAAGAAAGAGATGACAGTTTTTTAAACTCTTACTGCACTAGCCCTTTGTGGGTTTGTGAACAGGCAAGGGAGGTCTCTTTTCTCAGGAGACCTGAACCTCAACCTACCTTAACATGAATTTGCAGTTACAGTAGGTGTTTCAGGGAAACTTAGATTTAAGGCCTGCTGCAACTGTAGAATGGAGACATTTCCCCCTGTGCTCAGCTGCTGCAGATTTATGCCTTGTTCTGTAGTGCAGACAGCAGCGAGGATGGAACAGAATTCCTGGGAGCAGCCATGGAGTAGCTACTGGAGTAGATCTTCCTAGCCTTAAGGAACAAATTGGAAAAGCCACATTCAGAAAATGTCTGTATTGCACACCCTCTCTCTTTCTTCCTCCTCCTCCTCCTTGAAATACCTGTGAGGCCTTTTTCTAGAGGATTTGCCATGTTCAATAATGTGCACTTAAAACCCATTTTTTAGATTGCAGCGTATTAAGTGAAGGTTCCCCTGTCACTTTCGGCAGAATGAATGGGCACTTTATGATGCCCTTGGTGGTTTTTTTCTGGAATTGTGGACGATACGTTAGCTATTACAGTATGGGGAAATTGGAGTCCTTTTAACTCAGCCCCCAAACTGATGGCGGCAGGGTCAATAGACGGTCTTCAGGAGTGGCCCAGCAGCCACTGTCTATCACGAGGGGTTGGAGCAGAATTGATGTATTCAGGATAAATGCATTTATTTTAAAACACATGTATGACCTGCCTGGCTTGTAACAAGTGTGTTTACTCATAATGATCTAAAACATGTAATAAACATCCCAGCAACAAATTGATAGGAGCCAGACAAAATAAGGTGGAAAACTGAGCACAAATAGTTCAAATGGTTCAAGTGCTACCATAATTCTGGATGGGTTTTTTTAAATGGTTATTGGGCTTTATTTGGTGGTCTATTGGTGGCGTGTGAAGATGCTAGACTTGAACATTTGCAGGTAGAATAGTATAAGCATGCAGGATTTGATGGCTATGATGAATATTGAGCAAAGAGTAAACTGGCTCTATTCAGATTCTAGAGCCAGGTTTCATCCAGGCATTCTTAAAACCTAGTCCTACTGCCAGCAAAATCAGACAGTATCCTTGGAAGTAAGCATAAATCTATATTGTCCTAGATGACCATCAAAGAAAGGAAGTCCAAAGGAAGGGTGCCAACTTATCTTGAAGCCCCTGGCTCTGTGTTTGCAAACCCTGCTCCATAAATCCAAATGAGTGGGGACTCATAGTGGAGTGGGGGAAAAAAGCTTTCTTCACCTGTTCAGAAGTGCTCTTCATCTTACAAAAACAGTTGAAGGGAAAAAAAATCCCATGTAGAGTCCATTCTCAGACTAAGAACTACACAAAGATCTCTGTGCTACTGAAAGAGATTTATGAAGTATTTCCCTGGTTTTGGCAGTATACAGGGATCGACAGCCATGAAGTCTTTACTTCATACTGCCAAATCTATGGACTTAGCTCTTGGGCCCTTTATGCAGAGAATAGAGGGTCCATGAATGTGTTCGGTTTCCTAGATGAGCCATGTCTCCTTCGATTTTATGGCTTGCACCTTATGCTCCTAACTGCTTGTTAAAGTTGCAGTTGGGTCCCAGCAGGGTCATTTTGCGCATGCATGCATGCATATGATTCCATAAGTGTGGAATGCTTCCATTGTTCTGAATATGATGTTTAAACACCTTCGTTTTTTAAGAAGTGGAGGGTTGACCACCAAACCATGTTCTTTTTAAGCTGCAAGTCAGCTGTCCTGTTTCCTCATTTTCCAATGAATGAATGAATGAATGAGAAGAAAGAAAGAAAGAAAGAAAAGTTTCTTTAAATTGTGGCCTTCCATTCTTACTGGCTTCCATTCTTGCTAGAAGAACTAGTTCTGCAGAAGTCACAACTCCTTGTTGCAAAAGCCTGTGATGGCTTCCTACTGATCAAAACACTTCCATTCTTCCTTCCAAAACAGCTAGTTTTGCTCTGCAATGCACTGAAGGATGTGGTGGCTGATGATGGAGCTGCTTAAAACCAGGCTTGGATTTCAAAAAGAAGCTTGGTTGCAGAATGGCCAAAGCAAAGCCTTCTGCTCCACTACAACACTCACTTGTCATTCGTCATACAGGCTGGGGCTGACTGGAGCTGTAGTTAGCAATATACAGAAGGTCCAAGGTTACCCATCCTCAGTGTTCTTCAGACATGTTGATTGGGGGGTACGCATTTCAAGTAGGCTTGCTTGCTTATCTTTGTCAACAGGAAGCCCAGCCTTAATGAGACTGAAATGAGGGAATGTAAGTAGCATGAATCAGGGCACATGAGAGGTCCTTTGTCCCATTTGACCCGTGAATGGTCTGGTGTTCTTTGCTTTCCCTTCCATGTCAGCAGTTGAAGTATCAAAGCAGTGAATTGCAAGTAGCAATCTCCTTGACATTTTAAACCTAAAAGCCAGGAGGCTATGTCAAGCATTCTCTGCCATAATTAACATCCAGGCTGCCTTACTGTTTCAGTTTTCTAAAGGTTTTTTTAAAGGTGCTCTGTTTTTAGCCCTTCTGTAGCCTGTGTGTGCTCTGTTGTCTGGCAAAGTGCAACATTTAACTTTGCTCTTTGTTTAGGCCCAGCTGCCCAAAAGAAACTGCCGGCAGAATATACTAACTGATAAGCGGGCTACCCTTCTTTCACAAAGTCTAGATTTGTCCTAGCAGTTACTAGAACATTCCAACATGGCAATTGCTAATCTTGTTCCCTGCACAGAGTAACTGTAAAGTATAGCAGCTGTGCTCAGCTACAGCAGGAAATGAAAGTTTGTTGATGGAACACATGTTTTCAGCATTTAACATTTAAGATTCAATTCCTCGCATCTTTCCTTTAAAAAAAAACAAATTATAAATGATAGGGGGAACGATATTTTGCCCTTTGGAGGGCAGACCTTCCCAACCTGGTCCTCTTGCAACTGCACGATTTCCAAGTTCATCAACAGAGCAATTCTGTCTTCCAAGTGCTTCCCCTTGGCTTGAGGAGATTCTCATATGCAGAGAATTTCTTCAAGAGGAGACCTCTTTCCATCTGAAGAGAGCACCAGTAGGTGAACTTGCTTGAAAAACTCTGAAAGTCTATTGAAGTGGCAAATGGGCAGGTCCTGCAGTAGCTTTGAGGGCCCATCAACTGATGCAGAAGTGGTAGCTGAGGATGGTGGTGTGGCTTGTGACCTCTTTGGGAAATAACATATTGCCCTTTAGTCTTCCTACCAGGGTTTTATTTTTGCTTCTTACCCATTTGCTTTTCCTTGGAATGATTCCCAGTTCTTCTTGAAACAACCTGTATTGAAAGCACTTTTGTGGAGGTGTTTGAAACCAATGTAGGCTTTTTTTTTTTTTGCTTTGAAAATGTCAGCTAGGCATGTTCCTTTGAATGCAATTATAAATCAGGTTCAGCTGAAGCCAAAGGAAGTTTTTTAAAAAGTTGTTTCTTTTTAAAAACTTTCTCAGCTGTCTCAGCCCTTGTGGGCTTTCTATCTGGACTTACAATGGAAATATAGGCTCTTTCTGTATGAGGCTGGTGCTTGTCACATTTATTTGCTTTATGGGCTTGCAATCTTGGGCAGATTATTTATCAGGTTGGCTTAAAGATTTATGATACATTCAGCAGTAATAAGATACCCTGTGTGAGAAATGGGACAATATCTGATAAAGAGCATTAGGAATATGCAGCTAATAATAGTCAGTCTGTGGAAGGAAAGATAGCATCCAAGCTGCTTATTTAAGTATCTTCATAGATCACGGAATAATTTTATGGTTTGACACTTTCAAAATGTAGAGAAAGCAGCTTTTAAAAACAACAAGGTGCCTAATAATTCAAAATTGTTTATATGTGTGTTTGCATTTGCTGTTCCTTTTTCTTATTCCCTAGGTTGTTCCTTGCTTTGGTAACGTAGAACCTTCCCTTGTTTTAAGGAGGCTAAGCCAGACTTTCTGTACAAGCAGAGAAATCAGAGGAACACAGATTCTTAGAAATATGTCTAGAAATATGCATCTGTGGAGTATTGATCCATATTACTCTTTAGCTTGGCTAATCCAAACAGTATATTGGATTAGGCCTAAAGCAAGTCTCGTGCTTAAACTGTTAGGCTGCTTCTATGGTTGAGGCACTTGAGCGACTTAATTATCTTATTTTCTAATACTGGTTAGCAATAATTTTATTTAGCCATATTCTAACCAAGAAAATGAGATTGTCAGAAAAAAGAAGATGCAAACTGATTTCTCAGTCCTGCACAATTGTCTTGAGTAAGTTTTGTGTGTGACAGAGAGGGCAGTCACAATCCTGGGATGGGGGGGACACTTACTTCAATCCTTTTGTATATTTTGAAATTGCATTTTCATATATGGCACATCAACTTAAGAAAGTACTATATCCCTGCCTAGTAATTCACAAATATGGGAATATTTTCACATGAGCCCAAATGTTTAAGAGTTATTATACAACATTAGGAACCAATTTGCAACATGCTTTACTTTTTATTGTTCAGAATAAAGTTCAGTAAATGGCAAATTAACTGATTATAAGGAGAAATACTACAGTGAGTAAAGTGTATTTTTATGCAGATATATAAGATATGGTTAATCAACCTGGACAAATTATGTCAGGTTCATCGGAGTGAAATTGTCTTACCTTGGTATCTGTTTGCTGTGAGCAAGTTTTATTTTTCCTCTTCCATGTTGATTAATTTTGAAGACTGATCTCTGAATTTCCTATGGTAGCAGTAAATCCTGGGGTTTTATATATTTGAAAAAGCAAAATTTAAGAAAAAAATTACCTTTTGTGATTTTTATCTGATTTTATTGTATTATAGAGTTGTTTATGTAAATATATATCTATATAGTTTAAGTTAAAAAACGAAACCCGCGTATTTGTTCTGTCCTGGCTTGATCACCTTTTAGTTTCCTGAATTACATGTTCTTGTATTAACACAAGCTGGGGGATTCTTCTTCTTCTTTTTAACTAGAAAAGCTAAACTAGGATTTAAATAGTTGCCATAATACAGAACACATCTTAATTAGATATGACTGCTGCATTTTTTCCCCCTGGAAATGCTCTTTGCTGTAGCAGGAAAATAACATTTGGGGGAATGAGCTTTTACAGGGGAGTTATAAAGAGACCTGTGTGCTTCATCCAGGCTGTGGATTCTAGGTTCTAGTCTACTGTCAGTCATGGAAGCTCCCTGAGTGAGAGTTGCTCTCTCTCCTATCCCACAAACAGGGTGGTGTAGTGATGGAGGTGTTGGACTAGGAGCAAAGAGTCCCAGGTTCTAGTCCCCCCTTAGCTACAGAAAATCCAGGATGACTTTAGGCTTGTTCTCATCCCCAAAGCTAGGTTGGGGTAGCGGTGAAGATACTGAATGAGCAGCAGGGTTTCAGCCTTCCCAGGCAGGCCAGACTGGAACATGACCAGATGAGCTAATCCTACTTTATTGTAAGACTATAGTAATAGAACCTTGCAAGTTGAAAGTACAGATCTCCTGCCATCTCTTCTTACAGCCTGATAACTTAGGGAGGATCCCTTCTGAGTCTCTTTCTCCACCCATTATGCAGCTGTGGGCTATGCCCTCTCTTATCTGACCGTTCCCTAGGCACCATCTCTTTGCCCCATTTCTCAAGGTCTTTCTCACATACCATTACACAGGGAGACCCAGGTTCTAATCCATCTTCAACCATGGACATGGAATGCCTTTGCTCCCTCTCAGCTCAACCCTACCTCACACGGTTCTTGTTGGAGGGGGAGAAAGGGGTATATATGTCAACTTGAATTCCTGAATTAAAAGTAGGATATATGTCTAATAAGTGAATACATGCAGAATAAATAAATAATATTTCTTGCTGCAAATAAAAGACTTTACTGTACCTTCAGCCTGAAAACTTTCAATGGTATCAGCAGAAATGCAGAGTCGGATTCTGATTCCCAAAAGCATAATTGTGTACTGATGATGAAAGCTATAGTCCAAGAGAAGGCAACTTTAGATAGCTCTGCAGCCCTAGGAAGCATGGTCAAGTTGTAGTTCTTCAACTGTTAAGAACTTTATCTAATGGTCTGAAAGAGGATCTACTGACGGTGAATTCATCCCCCTTTTTTATCCCCTATATTTGCTCAGGAGGATAGGGGACACTGGAGAGGACAGGGACACTGTGGAGCAGATTTGAGGTATGTACAGGGTGCCACTAAGATTTTTGGGTCACCCTGTGTTTTATGGCAGAGAGCCAGTATGGAGTAGTGGTTAAGGAGTTGGACCACCCCTGGGGAGACCAGGTTCCAGGTCACTCTAAAAGAGCCAAGGCAGGGTAATTTTGAGCTGCTTTCTCACACTTTCCTGTTTTCCCAGACTGAGATGTTTTGCTCACGGTCTTTGCTTTCCTTCTGCAATGTAATCTCTGTGCTCCTCTGAAGATGGTGTAGCTTGACAGTTACCAAGGAAGCAGTTCTTAAGCCCTAGTGGAGCAAATGAGAGCCAGAATAGAGGCCTCAGGAGGCAAGCAGTGCTCAACGGAGGAGGCTACAGGAGATCCAAGAGGAAAAGTGGTCCCATCTTGCTAGACGATCTCTGTTTAAAGGTTAACAGAATGGGTGCGGGGCTGAAAGCCAGTCTTTGCCAAGCTCTGGGAACCTGTGGAGTCCTTGGTGCTCTCTGAGCTGCTCTCTGAGCAGAATCTGGCCAGCTCTTGCTGGTGGGCACCTGGACCTCAAGCAGTGATGGATATACATGCAAAGGAAAGTCACAGCAAGGGATTTATTAGCATGTTGGTTGCCTGGAGGTGGGATTCATCCCACTCACCTGATCACACACTGAAAGAGCGATCCTTCCTGTCTGGAACTTCTATTTACTGCCTCCTGGTTCCAGCAAGGAGTCATGTTAGGAATCTTTGATCATTGTTTACAATTTCCCCATTTTGTATGCAGAGAATGCATTCTTTCTTACGTACCATTTCCTACTTCTACACCAACTTCAGCATCGATAAGATGCTGAGGCCCTAGAAAGAGTGCAGAGAAGAGCAACAGCAATGATAAGGGGTCTGGAGGCTAAATCCTAGGAAGAACGGCTAAAGGAACTAGGTGTGTTTAGCTTAATGAAGAGAAGACTGAGGGGAGACATGATAGAAGTCTTCCAATACTTGAAGGGCTGCCACAGGGAAGAGGGTGTCGATCTATTCTGCATAGCACCTGAGGGTAGGACAAGAAGCCATGGATAGAAGCTGGAACTAGAGCCGGAGCCAGAGCTAAAACTAGAACCAGAACTTGAACCAGATACAAATCCAGATCCAGAACTAGAACTAGAGCTGGAGCTAGAACCAGAACCGGAACTGGAACTAGAACCAGAGCTAGAACTGGAACTAGAACCAGAGCTAGAACCAGAACCAGAACCAGAACCAGAACCAGAACTAGAATAGGAATAGGTTGAAGATGATCTGCATCGGGATCAAGAATTCCTTGGCAAGGGAGGAGAAACACCATTCTGAATAACAAGGACAAGGAATCTGTGGTTCTTCAAATATTGCTGAGCCTAATACCATTGACCATACAAAACAGATGTTCTATTCCTATAGCACCTTTCCAAGAAATTTGCTCTAGCCTACTGAAATCTGAGTAGGCCCATATATGCTGAGCTGCAGCCTGCAACGTCTCTTGCCATATTGGATGAAGTTGCTGGGATTCTATTGCAACAACATCTGGAATGCAACTGGTTCCAGGTATAAAATACGGCCATAATATCATCCTTTCTTCTTGGATGCCCATACTGTGCCTTAGCAAACCACTGAAAGAATTCAATTCAAGAATCCAAAATCAAAACCCAATGGTTCGAGAGAGACAGAAGACCATCAATTATATCCCCTTGAGTGTAGCTTCCTTTGTCCCCAATGGGCAACCCTCTTTCAATTTGAACTATATCGGAAAGCACTTCCTGATTTTAAAGAAAGGACCAAAAGCACTTCCTGGTTTTAAAGAAAGGACCAAAAGCACTTCCTGGTTTTAAAGAAAGGACCAAAAAGGAAGTGCACAGATCAAAAAGTCAAGATTCTGCATTCTAACTAGCTAAGTTTTCATAAAAATCCATAATTATTGAAATCAAAAGTTACAGAGGAAGTGTGTAACTTCTAATAGCTTGCTGTTTTGATTTTTTTTTTCAGTTCACTGCTGTCTTTAAGATCGACACAAGAGTCCATCAGAGTTATGTCCTATAAACATGGGAAATTCTGGAGATGTCAGCAGAACATTTTCAGAAAGAAGGACAAGGAGGGAGTGATGCAGGATTTTGGGGAGAGAAGGGGAGCTGGGGGAGCTGAGTGGAGAGAAGAGATGTTGGCATATGTGTTGCACTGTTTTTGTCATCATCAGCAGCAGCATTTTTTTTAAAAAAGAACACTGCCCCTCATTAGTTTTGTTGGTTTTTGTTTTCTGTTCTCCATCCTCAGATCATTTTCATATTGAACTTGTGTGGTGCATCAGCAGTGAAACTGATGCCTGCATCTGATTTACGTGGGACATACTCAATTTTGATACTGTGCTTGGTGTTACCTTTGCCCCTACTCCAGAGAAAGAGGAGCACCAGGCAGAAGAGCACTACTCCCAGG
Source organism: Candoia aspera (assembly GCF_035149785.1). Taxonomy (NCBI): domain Eukaryota; kingdom Metazoa; phylum Chordata; class Lepidosauria; order Squamata; family Candoiidae; genus Candoia; species Candoia aspera. The sequence goes on along the minus strand of NC_086165.1, from coordinate 10,753,928 downwards.
AAGGAGATGAACCCCATGGTGGTGGCAATGATGAGGGTCTTGATGTCAGTGGGAAAGGCACAGTGGCACATGTGCTGTTGGCATCACTCTCATTAGGCTGGTTGGAGATGAAAGCAAAGGTCTTATTCGGTTGATGGGGCCAGTCTGGGGAATAACTGCGGATATGCAGGTGTGCCAGCATGGTGTCATTGCCTCCAGGTAGGTACCATTGTCCTGAATCTGGGCATAGCACACCTCCAGAGTGCCATCGGGGAAGACGGTGAGCTGCCTATTGGTTTTGGTAGAGATGAGGTGCTTCCTTGGCAAGAGCCACATCATGACAGGAGGTGGGTCTCCATCTGTGCGGCAGATGAACTGCACTGTGTGGCCCACATCCACAAAGATCAGCTGGGGTTTGCAGTTATCCAGGACTGATGATAAATGGAGTAGTTTGGCAGGACCGCCTCAGAGAAATCCTTGAACTGTTTCCCCTGGACAAATTCAGGAGTTGCACATGTGGGTTGCCACTTATTGACGTTTAGTCTCCAGCAATGTTGGAAGGTCTAGAGAAGTCGGCAGTCACAGGCCAAAGGATGATTATCTACTATAAGGGTTTCCAGATTCCCCACAGAGTGGAAGACTAACTCTTCCAGAGTGTTCAATGGGTTCCCTGAAACATTCAAGATTTGCAAGTAGTTCAGGCAACTTGAAAGGCAACAGCTCTTCCAGGGGTGACTGGTGATGTAGAGTTCTCCCTACCAAATGGAAATTTGCCACTTGGATTCCATATTTATATTTATTATTTTAGTATTGTAGGTGTTGATTTGGTGATTTTAAGATGTTGAGGTTTTAAGGAGAATTTTATTGTAACCCGCCCAGAGTCCCCCTCTTCAGGGGAGATGGGCGGTAATAGAAACATGAAAAACAAACAAACAAATAAATAAATATGGTTCCACCACGGTGAGCTGACTACCAACCAGCTGTATCTCCTGAAGCCTGAGTAGGTCATAAAGCATGGACCCTTCAATGGTGACAATGGGGTTGTAGGACAGGTTCAGAAACCTGAGATAAACCAGGTGCCTCAAGGAGATGTAAGATATTGATGTCAGGTTGCAGTGGGTGATGGACAACGATGTCAGGTAAGTCCATACAGGCAATTGGACGTTATGGTATCTAGATAGGGCCAATGTGAAATCTCAAGGACCTTAAGTCGATACAGCCAGTGCTTCTCTACCAGTGTATCCAGCATGATGGAGTGATTTAGAGATTGGACTAAGACCTGGGAGGACAAGGTTCAAGTCCATCCTCAACTTGGAAGCCTATGAAGTGACTTTAGGTCAATCACTTCCTTTGAGACCAGCCTACCACTCAGAAACAATCAATTATGTTACATGTTTAGCATGGCAATTTTTTAAAACTATCAAGCAGTCCTCTGCTTTTCTTGGGCCAAACTATTGTAGCAGGCTGCTTTCTTGTGCAGGGAATGCTCTGGGCTGAGGCTGAAAGCATTGTTTTAATTAATTATGGCATAAAATCTTTTAGTTCTCCTTCCTATTTGTTCCTGGAGTTTCCAAGTAAATGAAGATGTCATTCAAGACTTTGATATCATGGCATGTGGGCTGTGCACCGAAGACAGAGAAATGGCTGGAATTTAGGTTTACAGAAAAATGGTTCTCAAGAGAGAGCTTGGATTGTGTGTGGTAAGTACCATGTTCTATTGGCTAAAATTTCATTCTGATCCCACCCTTCTTCCCAAAACCTCAGGGCCACAGGCACAATTCCACCATATTTCACAATCTTTTGCAAGACTGGTTAGGTTACAATAGGGATCCAGATCTCCAGTGAGTTTTGGGGCTGTCCAAACACGTTGTATCTTCTTGTATCATAGATATATGAAGATGTCTTGTGTTGAGCTCTTGTGTCAAGTTTTGATCAGCAGTGTAAATGCATATATGTGCACATGTTTTTAGTGTCTGAAACGGCTCATTGTGTGGATATCTACAATCCAAGGGCTTTTGTGAAAAAGTACACAACTGATTGGCTAAGTTGCTGCTCTTTGACATTATACTTGTTGCTTTTTTTAATTGAGGGTGTTTTTATTAGGTTTATTATATCTAAATCCATAATAAATGTTTGCACTTGTACATGCAGGCAAAAGATTTTCATAACCTGAATTACATTTTTTTTCATTTATCAACAAAGCTGAAAGCATGTCTATCAGTTTTTGTAATCATTGGTAAAATAGTTATGAGTTAGTAAGGTGGCATATTTCAGTGGACAAGATCAGTGACTTATTAACTATTAGCTGCCTTTCCTTCTAATTTCATAATCTCTCCTCATCCCGACTGCCATTTTTTTTTTTAGTAGAAACATTCCATGGCATAAACCAAATGTACTCCCAAAAGTTGAGTGGGTTGGGATCTGATTGCCTAGTCTTGATTTGAAAACAGAAATTTGATTTGACATAGCTTCACTTGTGCCTGGGAAAGATGACCAGTCATATCCCGGGGCCCTTCAAAGGTTGTTGAACTACATCTCCCAGCATCTGGCATTATCAGCCCTGCTGGCTATGGTCACTGAAAGTTGTGTTCTTCAGCAGTGTTGGGGAAGGGGGGACTGCAATGTGCCCCCATACCTTAAAATGTAGCTCAGGATAGTTCTTCCAGCATTATAAAACAGTTGCCAATGTGATGTTGTACCTTCAGCACGTTGTGCCTTCAACGTGTTGTGCCTCCAAATTTCATTCCATTCATTCCACGCAAGGCAATTATGTCTGTTTCACAACAGAGGGTTGTCTCACTAGTTAAACTTTTCTCCAGTACTAAGGCTGGAAAGGTCAATGTGGTGTAACAGGCTACTCTTCAACCTTAAGTCAGCCATGTGTGGTTGTCTACGTTCACAAGGCTTCAGTGTGAATATTGTGGTGGCCCTTAGCACATCCTTGAAGCCATTCTCTGCCATTTCTCCCTGCCAAATGTTGCTTGGTCAAGAGTTGCATCTTAGCATCCCTAAGTGCTGCATGCACACCTGAAAGAACTGGTGGGGCTTGCACATCACTTACCCAGGTGTGACGGGAAAGGAGAATTGGAAGTATTTTTTTCCTTGCTGCCTGCTGGCCTCTCTTCTTGCAAGCATCTTCCTGCTGCTGTCATTGAGTCAGGAATCACCTTGGGGAGAAACGCTGCATCAGGAAGAACCCCCTAAAGTGTTCAAATTGGAGAGTGTTCCCGGAGGAACCCAGACAACCACTGTTGCTATGGCTACACACTACTGGGCGATGGTGTAGGCCTCAGGAGCAGTTCTGAAACGGACTCCTAATTATAGGATACCAAGTCACCCCCTCAGAACAACAGTCACTCAGTAAGTTTGACAGAAGTCTCTCCCTTTGAGATGCTAAACAGCCTGGAAGGCAGAAGTCCTGCTCTTCAGAACACGCACATGGTTGATTAGATGGACTTGTCATTTGATGAGACCCAACAGCCACATGGCCAGACACGTGGTTTGCAAAACTACACACAGGGGCTGCTTTTCCTACCTGAAGTGGGCATGTGCTTTTAATCCCTGCAACAGAGGTATGCAGCATTTGGAGAAGATCCAAAAGCTGTGGTGACACAGAAGAGGTGGGCCTATGCTAGCCACAGGGTGAGGTCTAAAAATTGAATTCGGTCTGCTGCTGTCATCAAGTCACATCCTGATGCCAGAGTTCACATAACCCCTGGTTTGTATGCGAGTGCTTAGAAAAAAAGGACTGCAAACCAAAAGACATTCAGGTTGCTCTGTGCCTCTCAATCAATCTGTGGCTCTTTAGAAAATGCTTCTCACTGTGTACTTTGATGCTAATTATAATTGGCTTATTGGGAAGAGGAGGTGGAAGAGTCTGTGTAGGTGAGAAGAGCAGAGAAGCTGATAATTTGCGGTTGCTTCCTCTACTGCTCTTGGGCACAGTTATTGGAGTCTGGCCTGGGGAGGAAGACAAGCCTGTCATGACTCATCCTTTAATAATATTGATTGAAACCAGCTCCAGCTGTAGCTTTGTAATGAAGAGCAGGAAAGATTGGTTCCCTACCTGACAAGACTCAAAATCTCTTCCTCCCACTGTGGAGCTCAAATGCAGTTCCCTGAGCCTGCTTGATGATTTGGGTAATACTTTTTTTCTTTGTTCAGCACCAAATCTGGTAGCACCTTCAAGATTAACCGCCTTTGTTAGAGCTTTTGTGACGAACATTTCATCAGATGGCTTGTTTTCCTGCAGGAAAGAGGCTCATTGTTGTTATGTCAGATTCCTGTCGCTGTCTGTGCGGATCTTAAGCGTTCGCTGAATTCACAAGTTTCAATCTGGAAGGAGTGTTAAGAGTTAATCCAGTTTACCCTTGAAAACGGTAGTCTCTTTTCTAAGTCGATATGCTACTTTGACTTGGCAGATATTACTTAGCCTCCATTTGCAGGAAGGAGACATCTTCTTCTTCCTCTTAAGACAGGCTCTTTCATTGCTAATCCATTCTCACTGTGAGGAGCTATTTCTAATCCTGCCTTAGCTATTTCTAAGACATGCAGCAGGAACAAGCCTTCAATGTCTTTTTGGCCTTGTGTTTTGCTGCAGACTCCCATGCAATTGGCAGATGGTTATCTGGAGCAAGAGCTGTGGAAATCTCTGCCTGTAGAGCCACCTTTAGTAGACACACTGCTAGGTTCTAGAAGATAGATGAAGACATTCCAGTTTAGTCAAACGTTTGCATAGCATTCTGCCAGTGGTTTTCTCTTTCAGAACTATTTTCATTCTTCAGTTTTAAACTTGGATTCCCCATACTTTACTCTAGTATTACTGTACCTATTACTCAGAAGCCACATCTGAAGCCAAGACTTGGAGCCCAGAACGGGCATGAAGTTGCATGAAATCACAGAAACAATAACCTAACACTGGCATACATACAGTCATCTGTTTTACTTCAAGTGACACTGATCTGGGGATTACAGCATTTTTAAACTACTACTACTTCTCTCATTAAGAGCTCCAGATAAGTATTTCTTGACTAAATGTATATTTAGGGAAATGGTGGGGTGGAAATCCTGGGGATCATCCAGAAAGTATGGAACAAAGTTGCTTTTTTTAATTGTCTAATGCTCACATTCTTTTGTCTGTCTCCTGCACAATTAGTTTAGTACCTTTGCCTGGTATCTGTTGGCAGGAGGTTAAATAAGGCGATGGTGTCTTCTGTATCCCCCGTTTCAGCTATGATGGGTTTCCTAACAAATTGGGCTGTTTTTCCCTCTGAGTTGGAGAAATGACTGCACCCCCGTAAGTGCTCTCCCAACATTGCCACTGAATTCTAAAACGGCCCCTATCTTACAGCAAGGCATTGTGATGATTTACTTATTGTGCCTCTGCAGAGTTTTTGAGGATGCCAAAGTGGAGGAAGAAGGAAACAACTTTCTATGGTAAAATGGCTTTTTATATGGAAATGGCGTTTTCTCTAAACTGTTGCTGGAGTGTCAACCCCATACTGGGTTTCTACCAACGACTTTTAACATGCTGTCTCATTTCTATTTTAAACCCTCAACTTAAATAAGCTTAGCACTTCCTTCTGTTACTGCTATCCCTCTTCGGGAAAACTGTATTAGGCACTAATTTGTCTGAACCAAAATCAGAGACAAGCAAAGCAAGAAGAATGGAGAGATACAGACCCACAGCAGCGGAGGGGAAATCTTGCGAATGATTCACCAAACTCGCCAAAGGGAGTGAATAAAATGTTCTCAGGAGTACTCCATCTTTTTGCTCTAAAGTTTAAAAGCAGCAACCAGCAGCAGCTTTGTGAATACAGAGGAAAGATTTGCAACGTTGCTCCCTTTGGAACAAAACAAGGCCTCTTTTTCATATATGTAATGATGCTAGCTAGACACCGGGGCTTTCTGAAGTGTCTTTAACTTCGTAATCAGGGATGCCCATGGCCTAATCAAAAAATAGGTGTACACACACACACACACACACACACACACATAGTCACAAAACCAGTTTGTTCTTGCTGCTTACAGGTAGTCCTCGGGTTATGACCACTCATTCAGTGACCGAAGTTACAACGGTGCTGGGCGAGGGGGACTTATGGCCGGTCCGCACAGTTGCGGCCGTCACAGAGTCCCCGCGGTCACAATTGCCATTTGGGTGCTTGGCAACAGGCTCACAATTACAATGTTGCAGCGTCCCACCGCCTTATTTTTATTTATTTATTAAATTTATACCACCACCCGTCTCCCGCAAAGGGGGACTCCCACGATTGCTGCTTGCAATCTTCCCTGCTGGCTTCCCGCAAGCAAAGCCAATGGGAAAGCCAGTAGGGAAGGTAGCAAGTCATAAGTCATTCCCACCGCTTTTTCTCCAGAGGAGCCACACTACAGAGTACAATATCCCAGGGATCTTGTACTCCGTAGCACCCTTCTGCCTGCCTAGGCTCTGTAGCAGCCTCCACTGGCCTGCCCGTGCTCAGTAGTGCCTGCCCACCACACTCACCCACCTGCCCTCAGTTCTCATCCACCAACCTGCTTGCCTAGGACTCTGATCACGTGAAGTCCTCTCTTAACAACCCATGTGGCCTCTAGGTTATGACGGCAACTGGGACTGCCAGGATTGCCGTTGCTAAGCAATGCGGTCCTATGACCTCAAGCTTTATGACCACATTGCTTAGTGCGAGAAATTTATTTATTTGTTAAATTTTTATCACCACCCATCTCACCCAAAGTGACTCTGGGCAGCGTACAATAAAAGCTGAGGACTACCCATACAGAGGTGTCTCTTTGTCATTTGCTTACAAAATAAAATGGACTATAAAACCAGGTTTTCTTTTCTACCTGGAAATGAACTGGCATGAGTTTCATCATGTGTTTATCCACCCACTCAGGAGATGCCCTAAAACTGCCAGTCATATCATCCACCTGCTTTGAAAAGCCAGGGAATGCCTTGCCAACCTACCCAAACCCTTACACAAGCACCCCAGCCCTGTTTTTCTGCTTACCTACAATCTTTGGACTGATCCCTAATGAAGCTAAGTCACCATGAAACGTATCATTCATTGAGTGATATCCCTGGGCCTGCTTTCTACATATAAGTAAAACGCAAAAAGACTACCCAGCTGCCAATAATTCCCACTGAGTTCAGTGGGACTTACTTTTGAGTAGATACATTTATTTATCTAATTTATCCCCACCCATCTCCTCCCGTCGGAGGCCTCTGGGCGGTTTACAACAAATGATTAAAACCATCAGAATAATAAAATACTATAAAAATACTATAAATAGAAATAAAAATAAAGAATAAAAATCCAAGCGATGAAACATCTAAAACAGTCCAAGTGTGGGAGGAGTGGTCTATAACAACCATCCCCATGTAACTCTATTCCCCTCTCCACCCCAAGCGAGGCGGCAGAACCAGGTCTTCAGACTCCGCTGAAAGGCCAGGAGCGATGGGGCCAATCTCACCTCCGGGGGCAGCATGTTCCACAGGGTGGGAGCTACTGCAGAGAAGGCCTGCTTCCTGGACCCCGCCAGATGAAATTCTTTTACAGACGGGGTCCGTAGTATGCCCTCTCTGCACGATCGGGTGGGACGGGTTGATGTAATGGGGAAGAGGCGGTCCCTCAGGTAACCTGGTCCCATGCCATGTAGGGCTTTAAAGGTGATAACCAACACCTTGAATTGGACCGGGAAACAAACTGGTACCCAATGCAGCTTGCGCAGCAGTGGTGTTACATGTGCCCTTCTGGGGGCACCAAAAACAGCTCGCGCAGCTGCATTCTGGACCAGCTGAAGTTTCTGGATACTTTTCAAGGGTAGCCCCATGTAGAGCGCATTGCAATAGTCTATTTGAGAGAGAACAAGGGCATGAGTTACTGTTCGAAGGGCCTCCTGGTCCATGAAGGGGCGTAAATGGTGCACAGCACGTAGCTGCACAAAGGCTCTCCTGGCCACGGCTGCCACCTGCTCTTTGAGCAGGAGCCGTGAGTCCAGGAGGACCCCCAAGTTACGCACCGGGTCTGTCTGGGGCAGTGCAACCCCATCCAGAACCAGAGTTGTTAATGTCCCGGATACAGAAGAACCATTAACCCACAGCCACTTGGTCTTACCAGGGTTCAGTTGAAGCCTGTTGTTCCCCATCCAGCCCCCACAGCCCCCAGACACTTGGAGAGGGTGGTCACGGCATCACCTATTTCACCCGGGATGGAGATATACAATTGAGTATCATCAGCATACTGATGATACCTCATCCCATGGTGACTGATGATCTCACCCAGCAGTTTCATGTAGATGTTAAAAAGGAGAGGGGAGAGTACTGATCCCTGTGGCACCCCACAAAGAAGGGGCTGCGGGGCCGATCTCTCCTCCCCTATCAACACTGACTGGGATCGGCCCTGGAGGAAGGAGGTGAACCAGCGTAAGACTACGCCGCCCACCCCCAACTCCCTGAGCCGCCCCAAAAGGATACCATAGTCGATGGTATCAAAAGCTGCTGAGAGATCAAGGAGAGCGAGGATGGATGCACTGCTTCCATCCTGCTCCCGCCAGAGATCATAAGTGCGACCAATGTCATTTCTGTCCCATAACTGGTCCTGAAACCTGACTGAAAGGGGTCTAGATAATCCGTTTCCTCCAGGACCCTCTGGAGCTGCAAAGCGACCACTTTCTCAACCACCTTCCCCAGAAAGGGGAGGTGGGAGACTGGACGAAAATTGTCCAGAACAGTAGGGTCCAGCAATGGCTTCTTGAGGAGGGGGTGTACCAACACCTCTTTAAAGGCTGCCGGAAACACCCCCTCTCCCAAGGATGTATTAACCATCGCATGGACCCAACCACATGTGACCTCCCGGCCTGCTTTTACTAGCCAGGAGGGACACGGGTCTAGATGGCATGTGGTGGCATTTACTGTCTGTAGGATCCTGTCCACTTCCTCAGGTCCAACAGGATCAAACTGCTCCCAGATAACTGGGTAAGCCTATCTCTCCACGCCTCACGCCTGGAGTTCAACTTGGAGCGGATCCGAGCGATTTTGTCCTGCAGATGCTCAGCAAATTCCTCTGCACGGCCCTGTAAATACATACAAGTATTTCTCCATCTGAGCATCATGTTTGAAAACTACCATGCTGAGAACATAATAAGCATTATTCCAGGGTGTTCAGAGATGGAAGTTTATAACTGAAAACAAAGAATGCATCAGATTAATATGGTTTAACCATATTGGGTCTTAAAAGTGATTATTGGTATACTATGTTTTGTAAAGTTTAGTAAGAGATACATCAACTTCTTAACGCCAGGTCAATAAACAACAAGGCCCCCCTCATATGTGACTTGATCACAGAAGAGGGGGCAGACCTGGCGTGTATTACTGAAACCTGGCTGGGCATTGAAGGAGGTGTTGCTCTTTCGGAGATATGCCCGGCTGGGTTTCGAGTCTGGCATCAGCCACAACCTCAGGGCAGGGGAGGAGGGGTGGCTGTTGTCATCTGAGAATCCCTAGCGGCCGTCGGGCCCTGCTCAAGTGGCCGGGTGTGAGACCCTGTTCTTCAAGCTGGGTTCTCGAGAACAGTTGGGAGTTCTGCTACTGTACCAGCCTCCCTGCTGCGTAGCGACCTCCCTGCCTGAGCTGCTGGAGGCCGTCTCAGGTTTGGCAGTGGAGTTCCCCAGGCTTATGGTGTTGGGGGACTTCAATCTGCCTTCCTTGGGGCGGGCCTCATGGGAGTTCATGGCTACCACGGCAGCCATGGGCCTGTTCCAGATTATTCAGGACCCAACTAGAGACAATGGCCTCACCCCAGACCTAGTTTTCTTGTCGGAGCAGTGGCAAGATGAACTGAGGGGAGAATTACAGCTTTCCCCTTTGTCATGGTCGGATCATGCCCTGGTGGCCTTGAGATTCTCTCATGCCGCCCCCCTCCGCAGGGAGGCAGGACCCATTCCATTGGTCCTCCCCCAGCGACTGATGGACCCAGCTGGGTTTCAGAGGGAGCTGGGGGTTATACCCGAGTCTCCCCTGCAGAGTCCAGCAGAGGCCCTGGCTGCTGCCTGGAATAGGGAGGCAGCCGGAGCCTTGGACAGGATCGCACCTGTGCAGCCTCTCTTGCCCACTCAAACCCGGCACTCCCCGTGGTTTACGGAGGAGCTCAGGGTTTTGAAGGGGGTTAAGAGATGCTTAGAGCACCGCTGGAGGAAGACAAAAGCCGAACCTGACCGAACACAAGCTAGAGCCACAATTAAGGCCTACCTTGTGGCGGTAAGAGCGGCGAAGCACCAGTACTTCTCCGCTCTTATTGCATCCGCAGATTGCTGCCTGGCAACCCTGTTTAAAATTACCCGATCCCTTTTAGGGAAAGGGGAGTCAGATTTCCATCTACAGGGCCATGTGGAGGAATTTTCATGGCACCTGCAGGATAAAATCGCTCGGATCCAGACTGAGTTAGACTCCAAGCGTGAGACAGAGTCGGAGGAGATACCCAGGAAACGTACTTACCAGGTTATCTGGGACCAGTTTGATCCTGTTGAACCCGAGGAAGTGGACAGGATCCTTTGGACTATAAATGCTACCACGTGCCAATTAGATCCATGCCCCTCCTGGCCGGTGAAAGCAGCACGGGAGGTAACGTGGCCGGGTCCAGGCAATGGTAAACACATCCTTGAGAGAGGGGGTGTTCCCAGCAGCCTTTAAGGAAGCGCTGGTGTGCCCCCTCCTCAAGAAACCGTCGCTGGACCCTACTATACTGGACAATTTTCGCCCAGTCTCCCACCTCCCCTTTTTGGGGAAGGTGGTTGAGAAAGTGGTCGCTAGGAAACAGCTAAAGACCTGGTTCTGTAATTATGCCTGGGGCGGGAGGGAGAGTAGCCATTTTTGGGGATGGTTAGTTTCTTAGAAGGACCCAGTTCTGCCTGCAAATCATAAAGAACTTTTAACCATCAAGGTTTTTATTATATTTATTCTATCTGTATTATAGGGCTTTATAGTTTTATATTTTTATCTATCTTTTATTGTAAACCGCCCAGAGTCCCTTTTGGGAGATGGGTGGTGATAAATTTGATTAATAAATTAAATAAATAAATAAATAAATAAATAAACTTCTTCATTATGAATGGGAAAAAAGTGTACATTGGTTCCTGCAAAGATTTGAAAGGATTTTCTATCGAAGTTAACCTGAAAAGGTAAATATTTATTACAAAATAAATCCTTTAAAATTAACTTTAAGACCCATGTGAATTTTAGAAAGTGGTCAAAGAGAGTGCTGGTTCTTCCATTATTGCTGGGCCCATGTTTTTAGCATAAGAGATTGTGGGAGCTGGAGCTGAAGACCATCACAAGGGGTAGAGATTCAGTAGCCCCTGCTTTAGGTTAGAATACTTGATGGAGACAAAACAGACAAGTGTTGTAATGTTCTGTTGGAAAACGGTTAGTAAAAGTTTTACAACCATTGGCTTTTGGGATGCATTAGAAATACTGCTAATTTAAAAAGGATTAAGAATTCATTTTAAGCCTTCTGGTACAACTTAACACTGACATTGCAAACAGATGGAAAACCACAGATACTGGAGAAAAGTCTCAATACAATTAGTTTGGAACAGTCTGATGCAAATCAGGAATATATTTAACCAAATAGAAGAGATTTCATGCTTGGCACCCTGGACACGGTCAGAAAAAAATACACAGAAATGCAAAATATGGCAAAAGAGATGAGATATGCAATCTATTCTGACATGGACTGAAGTTGAAGTTCATTTTGGACGAGGCTCATTCAAGACTCTGGCCATTGCAGACAAAGGATACATTAAATAATACATGATTTCTTATCTTAGCCAATATTCCTAGTGGGCAGGATGGCTGTGAAGGTAGTGAAGATGGAATCTGGTAAATGCAACAAGCATGATGCAAACAGGACCCTGTTCCTTCACTGAGGCAACCAAGCATGATGTACAGACACTCCCAGTCCAGGATGCCTTGCTCTCAACAACCCAAGATGGTCCTGGGCCTTGATTACACTCATTCCATATTGATGGGAACTTGACTTTTTTTTAAGCTGCCATTGTCAAAGGATGGAAGGAGATGAATAATCTGGCCAGTGCTGTTTGAGGGCTATTCCTTCAGCTGAGGTCCCCATCTACCAAACAAAGCTAGCTTGCAGAGGCAAAATTATCCTGGAAAAGGGAAGCACACTGTGGATTGGCAATTCTTCATAGTCAGTTGATGATGGAGCTGTTAAAACAAGCAGGAGTGCCCAGCATTTTTAAAAATTAGCAGCCCTCTCTTGAAGTCATAAGCTCTACCCTTCCTACGTAAGTACTTCAGATATTTTTTTCACACCTCCTTGTGGTTTTAACCACTGGTCCTGGTCTCTGGAGTAATAAATAAGGCCATTCCCTCTTCTATATGACCACCCCTCAGGTGTCATGTCTCTCCTCATTTGTCTCTCTCTGCAGCTAAACATATCCCAGTCCTTTAACTATTCCTCATGGGGCTTGATTTCCAGACTCCTCCTCATCAATGACAGAACTCCTCTGATTTTATTCCAATTTGTCACTGTCCTTTTTGTACCACATCCAGAACTAGACACAGTATTCCAAGTGGGGTCTGGCCAAGGCAGAATAGAGTAGAACTATTATTTTTCATGATCTGGACTCTATGCTGAGACAAATGAGCATTTGTCCTTTTTAACAGATGCATCACGCTGCTGGCTCATGTTGACCTTGTAGTTGACAAAGACACCAGATCCCCTCCACCAGCTCAGGTCTCCCTTGGCTTGGCAGTGTTGAAAGAAGCCATTTCCGCTTAAACCAAAACCTTTCTAGTCAGCAAATATTCGGTGTAACCGGGACCATATTTTCACAGGACAAGGTATTCAAAGAGCTCACCTTTCACTGGTATGAGAATACTCAAAAAGTTTTTACAAATGTATCCCATGGAGATGATTTCCCTCTGTTCCTATGCACCTGAGTAGTAGTTTCCAAGGAGTAATTCATTTTCCTAGGACAATCTTAACCATGGTTTTGGAACAGGCTTAATCAAATGAATAGTGTTTCCATACAGTAACGTGAGTTTGGGATGGAGTCAAGAGGGCTTTTTAAAGCTCTGAAACATTGTCACTACACTTCGATTCCCTAAGGGGTGCTGGTTCCCTTGCAAAAAAGAAAGAAAAAGTGCAAACTTCAGAGCGTAAAGCTCGGTGTCAGTAAAGGACTTGTCCCAAATTCACTTGACAGCTTGGACATTTCTGACATTGATCAAGGAACATTTCCCACACTTCCTCAGCTGCCCCAGAACTCCAAGGAGCTGCTGAGGATTCTGGGATGCCTGATTCATGCAGGACATTAGCCAACCTGTGGGCCCCAGACCACGCTTCCTGTTCAGCACTCCTTTGCGGTTAGCTGTCTTCTCACCAAAGAATCCCTCACGAGCTTCTGAGGGGCTCCTAAATGCAACCAGCCAACCATTCCATTAACTGTTCCATTCCTCGCTGTTGAACTCGCCATTTTCATCATCATCTGAATCAGCTGACACATTCTTAATTCTCTGGATGGCTGCCTTGATGCTTTGCTCCAGCTCACTGCCAGAACCCCTCGCAATGTCTGCCTTGGGCTCTTGATTGACTTTCCTCAGTTTAACACCCTGCCTAATGGCAGCGAGAATGCTGTCATTGAGAGAGTTGCCAGTGGGAGGTGCCTGGTGGGTCAGGTCCACTTTGCGGAGGAGGATTTCGCCACGCTTGAGGGAAGCCAAGACCTCATCCATGGTCCCTGTGGTGGAACAAGTTACAACAATGTCATCCTTGGACAAAAGGATTCCAAGGAGAAGGCTGCCTAATGCAACCTTATGTTGACTTACAGACCTGGTTTTGACAAAAACAGAGCTGCCTACTGGTTTATAATTGTCCAGATGTAGGTGTTCTGTTTTATTTATTTTACGGCCAATTATTGTGGAATAATTTTTAATGCTAGTTTCTTTTGATGCTGTTTTTATTGTATGCCTCCCAGAGTCACATTCATGAGATGGGTGGCTATATAAATGTGATGAATGAATGAATGAATGAATGAATGAATGAATGAATGAAATCCCAAAGGACTCTGGGCAGCATGCAACATCAAACAAACAACTCTCCCCCTAATAATATGTAAATAGCTGAATCAGAACAATTTAAAAAACAATAACCAGAGAAAGCAAAGATAAAGCCCTAAATAGGTACTCACAATCAGTCAGGACCAAAAAACACACTGAAATAAAATGGTTTAACCTGTTTAGAGAATTGCAGTAAGGAGGGTCCTGCACATACTTCTGGGGGAAGAGTGGCAGCAAGGTGGGGGCTATTACAGAAAAGGCCCCCTTTTCTGTAATATCACAGAGATTTTATTTCCTTCAGAAAAAAATAATGCAAAAACTTCTTAGTGACCCAAGAAAATGTCTTCTTCCCAGCTCTTCAGCATGCACTCCGGTTTCCAGAGGCCTTGATCAAAATGTCCTCTGTATTCCTTTTCATCAGGGGGTGGAGGCGCAAGAATGACAGAAAAAGGGATGAACTCTGCACAAGGACTGTAGCCCGTAATAGAGATCATACCTAATATGCGAAGAGGTTCAGTCTCTAAATAGGGCTGGGAAAAACCTCTGCCAGTCAAGGTTGACCATTTAGGTGAACATCGTAGGCAGAAGAAGGCACTGTGTTATCTTCCGATGCAGTGGCTTCAACTGGACCTTTGAATGTAATTTGCTATGCAATAAAAGATGTTGGATCTGCAGCATTTCTAACGTTTCATTGTCTTTCAATGGAGACTTCTTGGGCAAGTTTTTCTGATACTATTTTGTAGAAGGTAATATCCCCCGATGTTACTACAAGTATGTGGTATAAATGGAAATACTGTGCCCAGGAAGAAAAAAGTACCTCATCTCTTTACCTGTGTAATTCTTGGTTGGGCATCTGGATGCAGGGTCTGCTTTCTCCAGGGAGGTACTTCCTTTAGGAGAGCCTTCACACACAAGAGGCTGTGATGTATCTTTGGCTCCTGTGCTTTTTAAGCAAATAGTTTGGACACTTGATGGTGGGGGCGGGGGCGGGGGCGGAGGCACGGGTAGTGGTGCCCCCTCACCTTCCTTGGGAGGCTCCAGGCCACGTGGTGGTACAAAAATCTGGATGGGAACATCTCTGGAAGGCTTCTGACATGGTGCTTTGGAAGTTCTGACTTTTGCTGGATGCATGTTCCTGGACTGCTTAGCAGTTGGCCCCTTGCTTATTGACCCAGCTTGGGGGGAAACTGCTGGAGCTCGTCGTGGTCCAGCCTGCTTGGAGTTGACAGGCTGGAACCGGGAAGTCTTCAGCACAAACTGAGCAGGACATTTCTGCAAGGTTGAGAAGGCATCAGATTTGAAAACTGCCCATGACCAGCAGCCCCATTTGAAAACAGCAGATGAGCTGACTGCATTAATCCACTGTGGCCATCAAACCCTTAGACATGTTTTACATACCCCATGAGGTCTTCACATAACATGCTTAGGCAGCTCAGTGAAAGGCCCAACAGTTTCATCTGCTCAACAAGCGAAGCTGGATGAATGTTAACCTTGGGGAGGTTTCTCTCTGGCTTAGCATGTTCTTCCAGCTCAGCCCTATCTGGTTAGTTTATGATTTGATGGATTTGACTGTAAACTAGGTGGAGCTTCAATCTGCTCTAGCAAGTCTCTATTTTGATTTATATCCAGAGGGCTTGACAACAACCCAGCAGCAACTAGCAAAAACCTCATTTTCCCCCACCACTGTTAAAGCAGCAGTGTCTGTGCAGACAGATGAGCTTCATCATTTTCCATGCCACCTCCATGATGCCACTTCCATTCTAATACTCTACTTCCTATGTCACAGAAGCATAGTTGTGTCAAGGTGACACTGATTAAATTCTGTGCAAAACGATACCATTCTTGTGGTTCCTAAATCCAGAGTTATCTCTCATGGTTGATGTTGCTCTTGCTGCTGACCACTGCAGACCACTAATAATCAGTCCCTGTTTCTTTCTTCAAAAGCAAAAGATTCTGTTCAGGTGCTGAGGAACAAGATAAATTGTGATACTTGCCTCCTTGAAAGTTTTTAGCCTCTCCAGAGTTTTCTGCCGCTCCTCCTTTATCCAAGCATTTTTCTTTTTCTCATCTTCTTTTCTCTTCTCTCTTTTCTGCAGTTTGAATGACAACCCTTAATGCACATATATAGGACTCTGTTCCCAATACAACTAAGTTGCCTCTAACTTGCACTGCTAAATGGGGTCTAGTAACAGATTGCCTAAAATTATGCAATGGGGAAAAATGAATGGAATGGAATGGAATATCATTGTGCAGCACTTTTTGATCTCGAAAAACTTCTTTGGAGTATGTAGGAATGCAAATACAGGCCCTGAGTGCCACACCTTAAAGCAGCTGTGGAAGGCAGATGTGCAATCCCAGGAAAAGTTGCAGGTGCTTTATGGAGTTGCAGATGGGTGCTATATTTGTGCTTTTGCATTCTCTGAAGCATTTTTTTGGAACAAGTTCTGCCCAGCCCTAGAATTTACATAGAGTTAACTATGAGCCTACGTAAATATCTCTTTCCTTAACAGTTGGATACCTTGTTTAGATTCTCATTTACTGGTCTGGGCCATAAATGAATTTTATTATGATGATTGTTGTTGTTAGAATCCCCCATGAGATTCATACACTCATAAGCAATCCCAATGTTTATTTGCTTGGGGTAAACCAAAGTGAGCACAATGAAGCTTACTTACAAATAGACACAAAGTAAAATTGTATTATGAACTCCAAATTCCATGAAACTGAAAGTCTACAGCTTAGAGCAACATATGCAAATGGGGCCAATGTGTACCCCATCAATTTGCAGGGTGTCACAGCTCCCAACCAATGGATACCTTTCTGGTTTTGAAACAGCAGCAGCCATCCTCTATTATGAGGGCCAGAACTTCCTTTAAAATAAACTCAGATTCTGGGAATGAAGAACAACTCTGCATATTTACTGCTTTTTTGCACAGAATTGACCCATCCATACCCCTGCTATAACTCCAGCTGAAACAATGCTCTCCCCACCTTCCATTTCTTAATACATACGATCTGGATGCTGTGATGCTGTAGGAAGTAGCGTGTGCTCTCTTGTGCCTGCTGGAGCCTAAGATGCCGGCTCTCTTCACATTGATCCTAAGAGGAAAGAAACTAGTGCAAAAATCCCACTAGCCCAAATCTGAACATTCAGGCAAAAATTAATCCCATCAAATCAGAACGTTGGGTTTGTAGTTTTTCAACTTTCTACTTGCCCAGAACCTTCGAAAAAACAACTCAAGCCCCCATGCAAAGGGTTGTGGGAAAGGTACATAACTTAGCATCATTTGTAGACAAAGTTGTTCTAGGCCTAAGACCTACCATCTCCAGGTAGGGCTGAGAAAGGTCCCTGTCTGCAACTCTGGAGCATTCCTCCCAACTGATGATAAGGAGGAGCTAGGTGGGCCATCCTTATCTTCAAATAAAACTTCTATCGAAGAACTCCTAATGGCCACTCCCAACCAAGAGAATCAGATTCTCACTGATTCTCATTAGTCAAATCTATTGCATGGGAAAAGGGGTTGGGTTACAGATGCTTGCTAACTGGTTATGTATATTTTAGCCCCAGTTTATCAGTGAGAACATTAACACAGGGTCTCCTTGATGCCTTTGATCCTCTCTCCTGACACAAGGGAGACATTGTTTCCCCTTTGCTTAATAAGAAGGAATAAGTCTGTTCTGGCCCACAAAACTGCAATTCCCAGGTTGAAAGAATTCCAACAAGCCTTCTTTTGCAGAACATACTACAGTTCTACAAATTCCATGCTAAAGGAAACAAAATTTCTGCCTGGATACCTAAGCCTCTATTTTTTGTGTGTGTGTTTTTTAATGCATGGATCTTTGTCCTGGTGTTTAATTTACACACATTAAAAAAAACAACACAGGAGCTGCAGGGTCTGAAACCTTGGAGTTATGAACCACAGGGATCCTAATTCAGCTATCCTGTTTCCAAGGCAGCCTATGATCCTCCAAATCTTACTGAACTTTGGTTCCCAGGATCTTTCCTTAATGACAGTGCTGGATGAGTGTGCCAGGAG
Organism: Candoia aspera; assembly: GCF_035149785.1. Classification (NCBI taxonomy): domain Eukaryota; kingdom Metazoa; phylum Chordata; class Lepidosauria; order Squamata; family Candoiidae; genus Candoia; species Candoia aspera. The sequence goes on along the minus strand of NC_086165.1, from coordinate 10,735,838 downwards.
TTGCAGTTCAGCAACTTCTCAAGGGGCACAAATTCCCAATGTATGGTTTAGAGACGTTAGGTCTAGGGCAGCGCTTCTCAACTTCAGCCGTTTTAAGATGTGTGGACTTCAACTCCCAGAATACCCCACCCAGAATACTCCAGCCCTATCTTAAAATGGCTAAGGTTGAGCAACACTGGTCTAGGAGATGCTGTCTTCCCATGGGGGGAAAAGCCACAGCACAGGGTTAATCTTAAATTCTGTTTTTTCAAGAAGAATGCAGAAGTGTCCAGGATCCAACAGATTTGCTACCTTCATCAAGGCTCCCCTTTCTGGACTAGTTACCTTCTTGTTCCTGAGATAAGCTCTCCTGGAGCAGATAATCCCCCGTTTTTTCTCCAGCTGCTGGGTCTTCTGCCTGAGCTGGGCTACTTCAGAGGAAGATGCACAGATTTCTTCCAGGGTCTGATCCATAGCTTCTAACTCATCAGAGTTTTCACACGTGTCATAATAAATCACTTCATCCTGAATCTCTAAAGAAGGGGTGAGGGTTTTGTTAAGTAAAATAGGCAGCACTCCTCTCCCAAGCCTTCCAGTTTTATTGCTTTGCTAGAAAATTCAGGCATTTACTGATACTGGCAGTTCTCTCACTCTTGCAGAAACAGCAGCTGAAGACCTGGAGTAGCAAATATGCTGAACAACCAGAAGTCTTTAAGACCCACTAGTACAGTATCTAGTGTCTAATGGATCAATACGAGGAGTAATGACTGATTTTTTCATATGCATGCACTATCAGTGGGGATAGTGGCATCTGCAAGGGGCAAGCACAATGTTGATATATTTACAAAAGAGGCGGGGCTTGCATTGTGACACTCCTTCCCCATCTTGCCTATTTCAGCCTCCCCGGTACACGCTGCTGGAGGAAGATATTTCTATTTTGTTTGTTTTCAGATTACAATGTTCTGATTGTATTAATAGTACCTGGGGAATTAGCTAATGCAGTGCTTTGGGGCTGGGCTATAATTAACAGATTGCAAAATTAAAAACCTCCTCTTTTTCTGTAGTTTCTTTACTATGAATTTTTTTAGAATTCTTTCGACATGGAGTGGTCAGATTTAAATGGTTGGTTCTACGGATACTACCTAGTTTTTTCCTGGCACTTCGTATTGTGGCATGGCTTCTACTGAAGGAAAAACTGAAAGTAGATCCAAATCAAAGATAACCAAGACTGTTTTAGCGAAGGAATTTTGAGAAGGAGATACTTTTGAAGACAAAGCAGACTGGGAAGGCTTTGTTAAAGTCCATGTAAGGTAAATGGAAAGGGAATGAATGTATAAGTTTACTCTTGCATTTAATTCCTACCTTTCTTCTGAGAGCCCAAGCAGCCTACATGGGGCTCTCCCCTTATTCAGCCCCACAACAACCACCCTGTGAGGTAGGCTGGGCTAAGAATCACTGACCTAAAGTTCCTCAGTGACTTTCCATGGCTGAGAAGGGAACCTGAATCTCCTGGTCCAAATCTAGCTCCTTGACCTTAACCATTATACTACACAAGGGGCGGTGGGGGTGGGGGTGGAGGTGGGAAGAGGCTGGATGAATTAATTCAGAAAACAGATAAATATCTACCAGAAAAAAATTAATGACTCTGTTAAAAATTCTGAAATGGCACTATAGAAACTCATGATATAAGACAGATTCATAATGAATGTCGCAATATTCGAAATGTAGATAAAGGAAAAACAGTGTTGTTGTTGTTGTTAAGTGTTGTTGTTATTTATTAAACTTATATCACTGCCCATCTCCCCCTTATAACACAGAACAACCAAAACGTGAAGCTGATATGGTCAAAACTGAAAATTGTATTTTGAAAATGAAATATCTAGAAAGATTTAGAGAAACCACAAGGCGCTTTTTTCAGAATTAAAACAAGATGGGAACGACTTCCCTGCAGCCTGCTTGGTGAGAAAAGGAAGAATATATAAAATTAGATGCTTACCCTGACCTAAATTATTTTCCAGTCCTTACTAGGGACCTAACAATCTGCCTGTTCCACTCCGTTTAGCATTATTTTATTCCTAAGGACAAGTTTATTAATCCTATTTCTGTATCAGTTTTCAATTTTAAAACATCTCCGCGTGAAATGTATACTTATTATAGGTGTGCATCAAAATTTTTACCCATTTTCCAGTGCAATTTTCTCTGACATGTTTTTTGCAAGCTTTCCCCCCCAGTGAATACTTTTATTGCATTGCAGAACTTGGAGAAAGGCAGCAATGGAAGAGTCCTCCTGTTTTAGTTGAATGCCAACAAGAAATAGCCTGGTTCAGATTAAAATGCAAAACAAAAGAAATTCATCCTGTCTCCAGTCCTCACCTTTTATTTGCCTCCTCAAAGTCTCCAGCTGTGCAACCAACAACATTTCTTCATTCTTCAGTATTTCAAACTGTACCTCATACAGCTCCAACTGGGTTTCATAATATTCTAGTTCCAGCTTTTCCACTTGAGCCACATCGTTTTTCTGCTCGCCGAGTGTCTCCATCTTTGGAATTCCCAAACAAAACAAGAAGCATCATTAGGGCCACAAAGGTTACATGCAAAATGAGGCATTGGAGGGGGGAAGATGGTCGAGACAGTGATTGTCGTGAGCACTGATGGCGAGCAGGAGGGGGCCTCTATCCGGGGGGGAAAACGCATGCGTAGTAGTGAGGAGTTGAGCAGCCATTCAAAGAGACACAGAACAGACCCACCTTGACTTTTGCGGTTTATCTGTCTGGTTTTTTCCCACGCTTCTTCAGTTTGTTAGGATTTTCTGTCTAATGTAGCAGTAATAAAGCACTAGAGACCTATTCTTTGTCTCAGCGTGGTTCCTGGCTGTTAGGACAGTGATGGTGGACAACTTTGCAGCACTCTAGAAGAAGAAGTAGGATTATCTGGATCCTTTTCAGTCAGGATTCAGGCCCAGGTATGGGACAGAGGTGTGATGGAATGTGAGAGTGACCTTGGAAGACGGGGTGAAGAGATGCCCCCTAGCGGATGATGAGATAAAACAGAAAGGAGCCTAGGGCGGGTCCTTCTTAAGTTTCTTTCTCTGGCTGTTACTCTGTTGCAAGCTCCTTTCTCTTTTATCTGATCATTCCCTAGGTGGCGTCTCTTCTCCACATCTTCCAAGGTCACCCTCATATTCCATTCACAAGAGGTGGCTTTGGGCGCTCTCCTAGATGACATTGTTGGGACCTGGATGGGGGTAGTGCACTTCTTCTGGTCCTTTTAGACCTCCTGATGGCTTTTGATTCCATCAACCATAGTATCTTGCTGGAATGCCTATGGGGTTAGGGATTTATAATGGTTCTGCTCCTTCCTCAGGATCAGCTTCAGATGTGGGGGGGAGGGGGGGAAGAGAAGCTGGCCTGGTAACACCTGAAATGTGGAGTCTACAGGTGTTGGATTTCTCTCCCCTCCTTTTTAACACCTGTATGAAACTGCTGGGGGAGGTTATCTGACAGTTTGGCGTGCTTATCATCAGTATGCTGATGACATTCAAATTTATATCACCCTTTCAGGTTGTGGGAGAGGTGCTCTGAAGTAGTCTCCTGGTGGAAATCAGGTTGGCCTTCTCCTTGTTGGGTTTCCAGAAGACATTCTTTTTATTTGTCAATAAATCCCAAGAAATTTCAAAAAAGGTGGCAAGATATTAATCAATCATGAATGCAGTAAGGAAACTTTGAGTATAATTAAGCTCAGTTATATTGTCCCGAGAGCCAGTTTGGTGTAGTGGCTAAGGCACCAGGCTAGAAACCTGGGAGACAGTGAGTTCTAGTCCTGCCTTGGGCACAGAGCCAGCTGGGTAACCTTCAGCCAGACACTCTCTCTCAGCCCTAGGAAGGAGGCAATGGCAAACCACTTCCGAAAATCGTGCCAAAAATCCTGTAAGGACTTGTCCAGGCAGCCTCCAAGAATCGGACACGATTGAACACATTAAAAAAAAATTGTCCCAGATTTACTTTTCTAATATTTTACTTCACAGGTTGTTGATGTTTTATATTGTATTTTGGTCTATGACCATAAATAAATAAATCTGAATGTATATGCAGGGAGTCCTCTATACTCAGGAGAGCATTTGAGTATGCTCTCTTCCCCTGCAATCAACTTTAGCCCAGCAAAAATTTCATCATGATGTTCTTCTGCCAATTTTTTCTCAGTTTTAACACTACTATAGCAAGTGAACCCTCATGCATGCACGCACGCATGCACGCGCTCTCTCTCTCACACACACACACACAGACACACACACACACAAAGCCTCTTGGATATGTAGGTCAGAGCATGGATGAATGATGAACTTGGCTGAGGGGCGGCGGGTAGGAGAAATGTCCTTACTTGCTTTCTGATATCAGCTCTTTTGTGCTTCAGGCACAATTCCCTGGCTCTCATATGCTGAAGGGTTTCTTTTGCTAGCAGATACTTTAAGTTTTCTAATCTTGGAGAAGCTGACGCCCAGGCAGCTTGGCCAAATCGCTTTTGATCTTGCTCCATCTGTTTGTGCATTGCTGGTGAACAAGTAAGAAACAAACCAAAGTTCAAGTAATTCTTGGGGTGGCTAAGAAGGGTCTTGCACTTCCTCCTCCGGAAAAAGGAAAGAATGTTTGAGGTATATAAAATGTAAAAGAGTATAGCCTGGTAACTCTAAATTTGAGTTTATTTTAGAACATTTTAAACTTTTATTATGAATGGAGTTAGGAACTGCTGAGGAATGCAGTTGTCCTTAGTTGTTGCTAAGGAATGGAGCATCTCTTGACTTTATTTAGGAGAAAGTAGCAAACAGATTCAAAAAGCACTAATTTTCCATATTTGTTTTCTAGGCCTTCCCATCTCTACCTACATCAGCCTTCTCCAAACATTTGTCCTCCAGATGTGCGGACCTTTAACTCCAGCCCACAGAGCCATTGTATGAGGATTCTGGGAGGGTGATTCCAAGACATCCAGAGAACTTCTGGCCCTGGAAGTCCAATTTACATAAACTTCTGGGAAAAAGGTAAAAACATAACATACAAGTTCATGTGTCCAAATTCTTAGCTTAGACTTTTTTTTTTACCCCTGGGCAGCCCCTGACTTATCAGGTCAGTCACAAAATGTAACATGGCACAAGTCCAAAATGAGCTGACCCATTACATAGGGTGGTTTTTGTTTGTTTATATGCTGTGCCCCCAAATTAAAAATACTTCAAAACATAATATATCCGTGAAGCCCTTTGAACAGTTAAAATCCACTACTAAATACTCAGAATATGAACACCCAATACGCACGTTTTCAATTGGGCCATTCACACCTTAGACCCTTTTTTGTTGTAGTACATGCTATGTAGAAGTAACAAAATGATCTTTTGCCCTTCCTCATTTCTAACAGGGGACAAAATTCTCCCAAGTAAACCTGACAAACTGGACTTGCCATCAAAGCATGCCTTTCACAACTGTGTTCCTGAATCAGATCTGTCTGTCTCCTGTAAATACTCTAAAACAAGAGTGCTGCATTTGTCTGCCTGGCAGGCTGCAAACTTTTCAAGGCAAAAGATACATTTGATTAAATATTTAAATATTTAATATGATTGCTCCCCAATCTGTAGATAGATGATAGATAGATAGATAGATAGATAGATAGATAGATAGATAGATAGATAGATAGATAGATGGATGATAGACAGATGATAGGTAGATATATAGATACTGTAGATAGATAGATAGGATAGATAGATGATAGACAGATGATAGATAGATAGATAGATAGATAGATAGATAGATAGATGACAGACAGATGATAGACAGATGATAGGTAGATAGATAGATACTGTAGATAGATAGATAGGATAGATAGATGATCAATAGATAGATGATAGAGATAGATAGATAGATAGATAGATACTGTAGATAGATGATACTGTAGATAGATGATAGATGGATGGCAGATGATAGACAGACAGACAGACAGATGATAGATAGCTACTGTAGATAGATAGACAGACAGACACACAGCTCACTGAAGTGACTAGGCAGTGTACAAGGTTTAAAACCAAAACAAAGCTCAATTTATACAACTCAAAATACAGGATGAAACATCTTATGCTAAATGACAAACAACTGAAAATATTTAAGAAGGAATAATTAATGATTTGGAAATATAGGATGATAGAAACGAACAGTGATTATATTAAACGAAGGACACAAGCTAGCTCACAATGGGTTCTGCATAATTAACAAAAGATAATAATGAAATAATATTTTATAAAAGATTTAAAATATGCTCTAGTTTTGGAATTTGGAGCTTTTGTTTGGAATCTCGCATCTTGTTGGCTTTACAGGGAACATTATACCAGCTTACATCTTTATATTTCTCACATTAAAGATTATAAACCAGAAGCAAATTCTGAAAGGCAGAAATGTAGGGACCACACTCAGCCTTGGACTTCAGGTTGTGTCTACTGCTACTACCTTGGCCCACTACTGCCATCATGGCAACCACTTCAGATTTCCTCAGTGAAAGTCTGTTTTGTTTGTTTCTTGCTCACCTGCAAGTGCAGTCACAGTTTCCTTGAAGTAGCCAACCGTGATGTTTTGAATGGAGCTCACAGTTTCCTCAGCCCGATCTGTCCACTCCTTGGCCTCTTTCTGCAAAGCGTCTACCCTTTTGGGGCCAAGCCGGTCAGCTTGCAAGGATTTCTGCAAAGACAGCCATTTTAACATCTCCGTTCAAACTGGTGCTCAAGATTGCACTGAGGAGAACTGGATTCATCTATTAATGCAGCTCTGCTCCTCACTGTGCAAAGGGGAACAGGTTTCAAGCTTGAGAGGTCTATTCAGGTTCTCACGGTCCATAAATTGCAGCTGAGTAGTTTACCCAATGAAGCAGTGGTCATACTGTTTGGAGTGAACATGAGTAGCCCATATGTTGGTCTTCAAGAAACAAAATTTAGCTTTCTCACACACAAATGAGCTTGTTCCCACGAGATTTCTAACTCCATCAGCAGAGGGTGAGTTAGTGCATGGTGGGAACTCCAGAAATTAATCTCCAGGGGAATTATTGTTCAGCAAAACATGGAGGGCCATAGACTGCCTACCCCAGACTAAACTTTAATTTGGTGCAGATATGTCTTAACCCTAACCCCAGTTCTTTCCCCACACCCACCTTTCATTTTTAATCTTCTTGCCTGATGAAGAAACTCAGCAACTCAAAAGCAGGACAGCCAGACGAAAAAGTGATTTAAAAGTTCCTGCACTATTATGTGTTACAAAAGAGGGAAATTCTGGAGGGATATTTTATATAAAAAGCTACAACTGCTGAAATCTGTACACCCTTAAGACTTGGAATTTTGAAAGAGGAGAAAGAGAAACCTACCAGAATCTCAAGTCTGTATAACGTGGCCAGTTCTCGCATGTCTCGGAATGGTAACAATAAATATTGATAGAATTCAGTTGCCACAGTAACCAGCTCCCAATAAGCTTCATCTTCCGCCTTGTACAGCTCCATTAAATCTACCATCTTATCAGCATCTTTGTGCTTGTGGAGAACCTACCAAAATAATAAAGTTTGAGAAGTAACAAGCAGTTGCACTCTTTGCAACAGAGGCTGGATAGTGGCAGGGAATGGGTTTTTTAAAATACTATTTCTGAATGCATTAATTGCTCTATAGCATCTTTTTCCAACCTGGTGCCTTCCAAATGAGTTGGACTACAACAACCATCATTCACCAGTTGGCACAGTTACTGCTCATGTCAGATAATGTATGGAATAGAAGTTTTAGCACCCTGGTGGAGTTGATTTCCTGGTCTGGTCTACCTAGTGGGGCTGGCACAAGGTTTAAGTTTCAGTTTTTATAGAAGTGAAAACGGCAGTGGTGTCTGAAAGTCAACTCTTAACATTCCAGGAATGAATAACTTTATTGATTAGTCAAATGACCATATCAGAACATTCCAGGACAAAGGGGTCACACAGTTAGACACAAGAATCCATGACCACAGAATGGTTTACATCCAGCAAGAAAGAAGGGCTATTGATGAACTCATCACAATTCTGATTTTTTTCCATCACAGTGCAACGCTCATCCAGTGGTGGACTGACACAGATGTGCAGAAGACGCTTTCAACCAAAGAAGCTTAAGTTCTACAAATATGGACATTTCTCAGAAAAGTGAAAGCTCCCAACTAATGGGGGACAGAGCAACTCAGAACAGGCCCAGCAACTGTTTCTCATGCTCAATTGGAATTGAGGTGGTAAGGAACCTGAGCAGTCTATTTCCCATGCTGCACATGGTATCTCTCTTGTTCTCTGCACAGGACACCAAATTCCAGGGGCTGTCCTATTTCCAACCAAACCTCAATGTTCAGCTTTTCTGTTTTATTTGTTAGAGTTATATTCCTGTGTGTGTGTGTGTGTGTGTGTGTGCGTGTGTGTTTTAAATGCTCCATAGAAAACTATGCCATAAAGGAGAAGATGGTGTACTCTGAAATGTTCCTCCTGCCATACTAACTTTTCACAGGCATGGAAAACTTATGGGGAGAAGATATTATAGCAACTTAAATAAAACTACACACAGAGTAAAGACAGCTTTCTCTCTCTCTCCCCCTTGCCCTGCCCCCAGGAATATAGCCTCATGTGATGGAAACTGGCAACCGATGCCAGACAGCTAAAAGAAAGACTCCTTTGACATAAGCAAGACGGGAGGTTTGCCAGCAAGGAACACTGAGAGAAGGGAGAGTCCACTGAGACTGTTGCTGGTTTATCAGGTTCCATGTTCAACAGCAGCAGATCACCAGGCACCAAGTTGCAGGTATGCTTGGGCATGTATGTCAAAATAGTACGTGAAAGCAATTCAGGTTGGAAGGCAACAAGGTTCTTTGGAGCTCACATCTTTTGCAAAAACCATGTGGCTCTTCTACGGAGTTCCAGATGGGGCTACATGAACACCCCACAGCCTCCAGAGCACTTTGTGCCTTCAGATCCAAAGCACCGCCCAGCCCCATTTTTTTCCACGTGCCATATTAAATCATGGTTTCTTTTAACCATGACTTGCTGAACACGTTGTAGTCTCCCATCTAGAGCCAAGCCATCAGTTGTATTTTTCAAACCACAATGATCAGCTCTGTACAACATTGTTAGTCTAAACTAAATAAGCCATTTAGATGAGTGGGAGGCCACTGTGGCCAGGAGGGCCTTTGCATAGGTTCATTTTTGCCAGTTCTGCCCTTTTCTCAACCAGGAGGCCCTTCAGATGGTTACTCAACCCTTGCCTACCATGTGACAGGACTACTGCAATGCGCTCTACCTGGGGCTGCCCTTGAAGACCATCCAGAAGCTACAGGTGGTTCAAAATGAGGCTGTGTGGGCAGTAACAGGCACTCCTCATTATGCCCATGTGTTGCTGTTGCTACGTGAGCTGCATTGGTTGGTTTCTGTGTGCAATTCAAGGTGCTGGTCATCACTGATTAAGCTCTTCCTGGCATAGGCCCTGGTTGTCTGCAGGGCCACCTGTCCCCAATCACTCCTGCCCACCCCATAGGTTCAGGCAAAGTGGGCACACTCCAGGTTCCTTCCCTCAGTTAAATCTTGTCATCCTTTGGGACCAAGGAAGTCTGCCTTCTCTGTTACTCTGTCTGGAATAGCATCCCCCTGAGATATCTATGGTGCTCCATCTCCTAAGGTTCCCAAAGGTCCTTAAACCTGGCTCTGTTCTCAGGCCTGGGATTAGTATGTTTGAGGTTAGTACATTTGTGGGTCGCCCTGTCATGCTTTTGACTGTTATGGTTGTTCTCTTGTCCAGGCTGTTACTTTTGTTACGCTTTTAACTGTTTTAATTGTATATTTGATACGTTGTGAGCCGTCCAGAGTCTTTTGGAGTGGAGGATCATAATGATCATGATAATGTGCACACCATCTTTCAGCCTGTGCTACTAGAGGCTGGTTTTGAGGATAAAAATGGAGAACCACGAGTGCTGCCTTGAACTCCTCGAAGAAGACAGGATATAAACCTAACCAGGGACAAATAAGTAAGATAAACAATGGGAACTTTCGCGGAAGAGGTTTTGGGAATCCAAGACATGTTTAATTTAACTTTAATTGAATTTAAATTTAAATCCATTAAAGACGGCACACTGAAAATTGTAGTTTGCAATCTCCAGGTTCCAGCCACAAGGGAAACAGAGAGAGGGCAATACTATCCTTCATGTCTGGGGCAGCAGAGCTCAGGCATTTGGCCTGAACTGGGAATGTGGCCTCCTTCTCTTTTGATCTTCAGGAAACAACCTCCAATGAAATGTTACTGTTCGAGGACCACCACCACACCCACACAAATCTTTGATCAGATTTGGTCGAGGTCAGGCAATCTGCTAATGCCTGCAGCCCTCCTCTCTTCCCAGATACTATGCCTGCCCCCCATGCATGGGAATACTGACTGAAGGTTAATGGGAATTAAAGTCAAAAGGAATCTGGAGGACTGCCCTTGAAGACCATCCAGAAGCTACAGCTGGTTCGAAATGAAGGGAGGCTGGGCTGTACCTACAGACTGTACCTACAGACTTTGATAGGGTTCACAGTCCTGTGGTTTCTTTGATTTAGCTTAGTGTCTGCTTTGTAAACACGGTTTATGGCTTATAGTAGTGCGTCTCAACCTTAGGAACTTTTAAGATGGGTGGACTTTAATTCCCACTTGCCAAATTCCTAAGGTTGAGAAACATTGCCTTAGAGCAAAGAAAGGGCAACCGTAGCACTCCAGAGGTTGCTTAACTGCAACTGCTGGCGCCTCTCACCATTACCCAATATTCCTAAGGATGCTGGGAGCTGTAGTTCACAGGTCAGGAAAAGACCTTACCATGCAGCTGAACCTGCACAGCCATCTCAGCTGGATTAGTTTCAGTGTTGGTTGCTTTAATGTAGTGTTTCTCAACCTTGGCAGCTTTAAGATATGTGGACTTCAACTCCCAGCATGCTGGCTGGGGAATTCTGGGAGTTGAAGTCCACATATCTTAAAGTTGCCAAGGTTGAGAAACACTGCTTTAGTAAGGAAATAAAGCACCCGAGAGCTGCTGATTGTAAGCCTTACGCCCTTTTTGCGCGTGCCTTTTGACGCGTTGTCAGGATTAACCCTATCTTCCCCCCCCACCCCCGTCCTTCTCCGCCGTACCCCTCTCAAGGTCTCCTTGGTCGCGCTCAGCCGCCCCTTGAGACTTTTCCTCCGGAACTCCTGCAAATTTTCAAAATACTCGTCCTCCTCGTCCTGGTCGTGGGCGAAGAGCGAGTCCAGGAGCGTCTTCCGCCCGCACACTTCCAAGGCCCAACCGAGGTAGGCTTCCAGGCGCCGGCACAGGGTCTCCAGCTCCGCCTCGCCCAAGACCGGGCAGCTGGGGAACAGCAGCGCCCAGAAGCCGCTGGGGCCGGCCAACGCGGGGGGCAGCGTGGGGAAGCAGGGCTCCAGCTGCTGGTTCAACGCCGCCAGCTGCCGATGGACGCCCAGCAAGGCCTGCGGAGAGTACAAGCCGGCCCAGCTCAGCCGCTGCTCGTCGCCAGCCTCCTCCTTCTCCTTCTCCCCGCCGGCTTGTTCTTGCAAAGTCCGGTTGTGACAAGTCACCGCGAACTTGCTCTCCACGGCGTTCCAAGCCACAAGGAAGCGCAGCTTGTGGGGCGGCTCGGGCTGGCCGAAAAGGTTTTCCTTGATGGCCACCCAACCCTCTAGGCTGTCCGGCTGCGCCTCCTCCGACTCCATGGCGGCCCCTGGAATGCGCTTAAGCCGGGGAGGAAAGGAAGGCGATTTTCCTGGCGCGCCCCGAGAACTTCAAAAGCGCCTCCTCGCCGCCGCAACGTTCTAAAACGCCCAGAAAACTCGCCTCCCTTTGAACGAAAGAGAAAGTGTCAGAGGGGAAAAAAAGCCTCGTTGTTGGCTTCCTTCTCTGACGTCGTGCGCGGCTTCCTGGACTCTCAGTTGGCTGCCAAGCTTCAAAGCGGGGGAGGGAAGCGAGCAGCCTCTGAGTTCGCAGGGATGCGCGATTCCGACTCTGGTCAACAAATCGCGGGATGTTCAGGGCTAGCCTTGGAGGTCTGCCCTTCAGGATGACTGCCAAGAAAGCCTGCGCAGTCATTCTCTCTCTCTGTCTCTCCCCACACCCCTTCTGCTATGATTTTAGGAGGAACAGGATTTCTAGGACCTCAGTGACAACTGAAGATGTTAAGAGCTTGAAAACAGAGATTTTTCTTTCTCTGCTATCAGTTGGTATGAAATGCTCAGCAACCTTTGGTTTCACTGGGTCCTGGATTGGATTTGGGAAGAATATGTCACCCACCCATAATTGCAAAGCCAATGCTGAATAAACCAGAAAGGAAACACATTTTGGTTTTAATGTGCTCACACTTCACATGTGCATACCCTGGATATAAAAATACTCATTTTGGATTTTGTTAATAATACCAAGCAGGGATTGTAGCTCCTCAAGGTTGGAAAATACCAATTCTTCCACTTCTAAACTGGGGGTCACCTAGACCAGGGTTTCTCAACCAGGGTTCTGTGGCACCCCAGGGTTCCATGGGAGGTCACTAGGGGTTCCCTGGGAGATCACAATTTATTCAAAAAATTATTTCAAATTTGGGCAACTTCACTTTCAAGAGGTAAGTTTCATTCTTTAGTTTAGGAACACTGTTAATGCACATTATACAGGCCTACCCATGAAACAAATATAATGATTTTGTAACTTCTGGCCTATATTTGAGCCTGAATGTGCAGGGGTTCCCCAAGGCCTGAAAAATATTTCAAGGGTTCCTCCAGGGTCAAAAGGTTGAGAAAGGCTGATCTAGAGGATTTTAAATATTGTCCCCCAAATGGTTTGTAACTTGTGAACAACACTAGTAACATAGCATAGAAAATAAGCAAACAATCGTATATTTTGAAAGCCCAATGGAATTATAGATAGTTTCACTCAGAGGTTTGTAATACTTTATATCCTCTCTGGGGAAGGATTGTGTTCGCTCAAGATCAGACACAGGAAGTGCTAGTTTGTATTAATATAACCAAAGAAAAAAAAGTGGATCTTTGCTAGTTGCCCACAGATTTTAGAGGAATATATATAATCAGTTACAATTTTCGAGGGAAGCCTGGGTCTGACATTTTGGTGAGCAGAATTCACAGAAATTTCCAAAACAGAGGGAATTAAGCTGCCTCAATAGTTGGGGCAGAGCGGGACAGGAGGGCAGGGGGGAATACAAGGATATAAACTGAGAAGAGAACCAAAAGGAAATTAAATACTGAAACTTTGGACCAGATTCTTTCCCCCAGTTTTGTTTGCAGCCTTACATTAAAGAAAATAAAGGATAACGACAAACTTTATTTATTGTTCTAACAATAAGAACAATAAATAAAGTTTGTCGTTATCCTTTATTTTCTTTAATGTAAGGCTGCAAATAGTCAATCTCCTAGCAGGAGCAAATATGCTTATGAATAATTTTGGTCCCACAGAGAGTGTTATTCCTCCAGTAAAGGACAGGCTTTTTAGAATCTGAAATATAGCCATTATATCCAAAAACTGTAAAAGCAAAAACAAAAGCAAAGCACAAGTGCAAAATACCTTAATGCTCCATGACATGTGTGATTGACTATTTTTGTATCTTCTTTTTCCTTTTGTTCTTCAGCAACTCTACTACAGTAGACATTTTGCTAAAGCATAAATGGCATTCTCTAAAACTACTCATCTGACTTTGATAATTTCACATTTCCCCCCCAAAATGGAGTGTATTAGTTCCTAATTCTCTTCATCCTCACAGTTGGCAATTGATGCTCCTATATGCTCTTCCTTCCAGAGATTTAAAGAAGATATTTTTAAATGGGTCTCTCTGGGATTCCAAACTTTCAGGCCTCGATGTTTTTAGTAGGATTTGGATTTGACATTTTCTTCCATGACATTTAAGGAAGATTTAGTGACATGACAGCAGGTGCTGATCTATCTTTGCTCCCTCGCTAATAGCTGGCATGCTACTCGTGGAAAAAACCCTTGTCTAATGTTACAGCAGTAAGTTTTCAGTTGCAGAAAGATGGCAAGGATCTTGAAAATCAAGTTTTGATAAGGAGGAACAGAAGTACTTCACGATCATTTGACCATAAGAAGAAATTATGGATCCTTAACACAAAAGGCAAGTATTCTTTCTAAGAACATAATGCCTCAATTTTTTAAAAAAGCACAAGCACATTTTTCAAGCTAAGCTACTTAAAAGTGCTGCCTCTGTGTTTGCATGTAGTTATTCCTGCTGCACAATCTTTACTTAAGATCTCACGCCTGATCAACTAATTTCGATTAAGGGCAATTTAACAGCAGTGTTTCTCTTACAATCCACCACACGTACAACCTATTTTCCTACATGCCTGAAAGTGGTATTTTGAAAACTCTGTTCATGTTTTATAAATTGAACTGAATCAAATGCTTGGCTTTATACTATATATATAATGTTGTTTAGCATTCCTTCAATTCTCAGATAGGAGCAACTTTTAATGGAAGGCTTGGAATAGAAGGGGGAAATTGCCAGGAAAATCCTTTTGCTCTCTATCTAGAATCAGTTTTAGAGATCTGGATTGTTGGATTCTGTCCCTCGCTGCTGTTCTGTACTCTTGTTGTCTTTTCATTGGTTTCCTCTGAGCAGGGATAGGAGTCCCATGGAGCCACATTCAAAGGTCCCAAGCCTCTGACTTCGCTACACTAAGTTAGTATTTTTTTTAATCTGTTCAATTGTGTCCAAATCTTGGAGACTGCCTGGACAAGTCCCTGCAGTTTTCTTGGCAAGGTTTTTCAGAAGTGGTTTGCAATTTCCTTCTTCATGAGAAGAAGAAGACTGAGTGAGACTGGCCCAAGGTCACCCAACTGGCTTCATGCCTAAGGCAGGATTAGAACTCACAGTCTCCTGGTTTCTAGCCTGATGCCTTTAACCACTACACCAAACTGGCTCTCATAAGTTAGTACAGTGACTTCAATAATGAGGAAAGGTTGGCCAAAACCTTCCTTGCAGCCCTTGGCAGCAAACAAAGCTCTGAGTTGTGCATAGTCCACAATGGCTTAAAACTGGTAACATGACTTCCTATCATTCTGAGAGAGAAAAACTATACTGGAAGCCCAAATTAATGTATTTTAACAGGAAAGGGAATCAACCTCCAAATAACAGGAAAAAGGCTTAAAAATATCAGGTCCACCTGCATATGTGACACAACCTCCCCTACTTGACATCAGTCTCAACCACAGCAACCTCTGGCTATCAGAAAATTAACTGGGGTCTACAGTCCTTTTTTGTTCCTTATTATCTGTATCCTAGACATCCAGTTCTTCCATCATGCATCCTGATGACTTCAAGATACATCTATGTATTTTTCTTGGCAAGAGAAGGAAATGGGTTAACGTTACCTTCTTCCCAAATGTTTTCTCCAGTTCCCGGGATTTCCAATCCCACTGGATTTCCTTATGGTCTTCTGATATTAATCAAGTTGATCCTTCTTAGCTTTTGGAGATGTCAAGTACAATTCTCTTGCAAGTTATACCTCTGTTGTTCTCACAGGTGCTCAATAGTGGAAAGGTGGGATGCGACACACAAGACCTTTCCTTTGCCTGTTGACTTGGTGCCCAATATTCCTTCTCCGCAATGGACTCCCAATTCACAAAGAATGAGCCAGACAGCACCAGGCATAAAGATCATTTGGGTCTTTATGACTCCTTTGAAGACTTAGATTTTTTTCCAGAGGAACCATTTCGAAGGCGAGATCTATCCGTGTGTGAAAACAGGGCAACACAAGATACAGAGAAGCAAACCACACCTTGTGTGGCGTGTCAGGATCAGCAACTCACAGAGAATGCAAGAGAAGATAATGAGAAAGGTGGCAATGACATTCTTGGGGATGAGAAAGCAAGCAGACAGTCCTACCAAGAGAAAGAACTGTACTGTATTACTTGCTGTGTTCCAGTGAGATCCCTCAATAGCAAGTGTAAGGAACACCAGGAGCATGAAGTCATGTCTCTTGCTGCTGTGGTGGAAATTGCAAAGGTGAGGATAGCGTAAGCCAATCCAGATAGGAAGCGGGAAACATTTTGCTAGGCAATATTGCAAGATCCTTAACTGTTTTTTTTGTTTTGAAAGGATGAGCTTCTGAAAAACATTGGCCGATTGGAAGACCAAATCACTCACTTGGAGAGTTTTTCTAGACACTTGGAGGAAATTTTTATTACTGTAGAGGTAAGATGCTCTCAGGAGCTAAGTTAATGATCCTAAGTGAAGTGGAAAGGAAGGTCCATCATAGAGGTCCATCAGTGTCTTGCCATGTCGTACATGGATAAAGAAGAAGGTATGATGGATTGTTTTTTAGTAAGTCAAAGACTTAACACTTAGATGCTCCAACGGTCCAAAATCTGTTGTTCTGCCATCAGAGATCAAAACATCACAAGTATTGTTGGCTTACAGAATCCAAAGTTGCTGTCCTATCCTATTAATTCCTCTTTACACACAGTCACCTGTAGCTTAAGTAGCTTCATCCCTACCTGGAAGGAGGAATCTGCACCCTTTTTTTGATATACTTAACAAATATTTTATTGAAGTATAACTGGCTACTTACTTGCCATTACAGCATCTCACTTGTGGCTTGTCTAGCAAACTACTGTACGTGCTGTTTAGCTTATGACCTCCAGACTAAGATCCATTAACCTTTCCTTCATCCTCTATTTGATTGTAGACTGAATGTCCCTATTGCAGATGTGTACATATAATCAGAAACTGGAACCAGACAAAACCAAGTGATATGGAAAACAATCTTGGTCAATGAGATATTTTCTATCTATTTTGGTAAATGGGTACAGATTAGAGCCTTATGTAACCTAGCCATATATATTTGAGTGTAATTGCCATTGTTCCAACTGTCATGGCATACCTGGAAGACTGTTTGGTCATTCCTACCTTAAGATATCCTTTTAAAAATTCTCTGATTTTTCTGTGGTGTGGCAGTCCTGCATTTTCTAATTCCTAGAACTTAGTACAGTTCCAAGGATTCTTTGCAGGAATCCATGAGGGTTAAATTGATGTTGCATAAATAAAAGTATATAAAATCTTTTCTTTTCTTAAAGCCATATCCAGGTTTGGTTGTTAACTCTCTAAGCATGCTCAATTGAACCCAAAATATTTCCTTCCAGGAGGATTTTACCAGGCAGGAGCAGAACTTTGAGAAGCATTACAATGACATAATACAGATCCTTGAGCAAAGATATGAAGAAAATATGCAAGCTTTGGGGGAGGAAAAGAAAGAGAATCTGGAAGCTTTGTATAAACAGCTGGTCAACTGTGGAGAAAACCTGGATACTTGCAAAGATCTGATGGAAACCATTGAAAATCTTGACCAGGGTGAAAAAAAAGTGGAAGCCATAAAGGTACAGGGCAAAAAGAAGCCATGCTGAAATGTGGTCTTCAATCTCAAAACCATTGCGTTAGGGTTTGTTGAAAAATACAAAGGAAGCTCAGAAGATAACACTGCTAGCGTTAGGAGATCACTTGTTTGGGAAAAAGAGAACACTCAGTCAGGAGAGTGAATATAGATCCAAAAGTTATATAGCATTGCATCTAAACTTCAGTATAGTATGAGGTCACGTTGTGTAGTCCTTCTGATTGGGACATGCTGCCATTCAATATAATTAACATAATCATTTATGCACACAAAAAGCTGATAACTCCAGATACTTACTACAATTTAAAATCTCAGTTACTGTACCCAGTGATAACTCTGGCAGCATGCAATATAATATTCTTACATGTCCAAGAGAGGATTCTCTGTCACATAAAACTGACCTATGTCCTGCCTAAAGTGATGCATGTGCATGGGCAGTCAACTATGGCATGAAGACCCAAGGCAAATTAAATCTGATTTCTTATCTTCACCCTATTTCTCTCACCCAAGAACACACAAATTAGATGGCAAAATTGAAGCAAGAAAAGCTGGTATTCTCAAGCAAATGTCTATCTATCTATTTGAGGCTGAGCTTTCTGTTAAGCACCGAATAAAGGCAACCACTGTAGGGAGGTGTCCCAAAATATATTTGGTGGCATTGAGACACAGCACAGATCATTAATGTCTAACTTAACTGCGGCTCAATAGGTCTGCGACTAGAGAAGCTAGTTCAAGGAAAGGTCTGTGGTTTCACAGCATAACATCTGTTTTCTACAAACAAAGCTGCAGCATTCAATCGTAAGTAAAGGTATTGAAGTTAGAACTGAATGCCTTATAAACAGCTATGTGTTTTCAAGGAGATGCACTCAATCTACTTATTGAATTCATTTATTTATTACAACATTTATATACTGCCCTAACTTATGATAAGTTCAGGGTGACAGGTGCTTTATAAAATGCCCTGGGGGGGGGGAATAATTCATCTATCAACAGTTTGAAGATGATTACACAAGACATCACAGCAGTGTACTAAATCAGAAGGTTTAACAGTCCAGTTTAAACAAATTGCTTGCTGATGTGTTAGCAGAGGCTTTGAGGGGTGGGCAGATGGTGTCAGTAAGGATATTACAGGTAATTTCATTACACTGATTTCTCTAATTTTGCTCTGGGCTATCTATGGAGGAGGGGTTGTCTGACTTTTATTAAGAATTGTAGAGATGGACATGCCTTGCATCTTTGCCTGGAATTCTCCAGTATTTTTTTTTTCTTTGCTATTTGGAGCCATCTCTTTATTTTACCTTTAGATTTAACAACAACAACAAATCTTGATTTTTTTTCCCTCTCTTAAATGCTCCTTCAGTACAAAAACAAAAAATATTTCCACTGCATCCATTCTCAAGGTATGTGCCAGAGAAAATTGCTAATATTTTCTCAAAAAGAACCCACAGTTACAATACTGAAAGGATCACGTGAGTCCAGAGCTCCTCACCAAAACCAGCGGGTCTCTGCGGGAGTCACTGTTCTGGATTCGCTGCTAAAGGGGCTATTGCTGTGTAATTATTAAATTATTGTAATTATTAAATTATTAGTTTGGAAGTATTAAAATTATAACTTGCTGTTCCTAGTAGGCTCCTGAGACGGCATTTTTATTTTGCCTCCTCTTCCCTCAGTACAAGATTGGCTTTGAATTATGAGAGATATATTCTGCCATTTTTATCAGACATCATGTGACGTTTATGAAGACGTTATTTCAACCTCTAGTTTGTGATTTCAGTCGCAATTCTCTAAGGCATTTACCTCACTAGACATATTAGGATATACTTTTGAGGAAATCTGCACAGGATTTTGCCATGAAAATAATACAGCAATTTTTAATAACTTGTCTCATTTTGAAGTGACTTGGGGAGAAGTCAGCACATCATTATTACATGTCCGTGTGCGTATGTGTGTGTATATGTGATGTATTAATGTAATCATCAATCTCTCTTTCTTCAACAGACTGCAGTTGCAACAGTTCACAGGTAATATAAGAGCTTTCCTTAATTTCCTTAATCCCTCTATATATCTGTCACAGAATTAAAATCTGGCCTTACGGTTAATTTCCTTGGTATACTACTGTTGGGAGCAATATTATATGTGGGTTGTCAGTTATGGAAAGACTTCTACTTCTACTTATATGGGATAGAATATTAGTCATGATAATGTAAATTAATAAGATTGTTTTTAAATTTGATTAAGGGGCTCATTTACATTGTGATCTAAACGTATTTTAACATTTAATTGGAACTTGTAAATTCAAATTTAGAAATTCTTTTAAATCAGATGGTTCATATTTTAAGGCTAATGTGTATATCTTTACAGAATTGTGTCTTGTACTGGTCAGTGACCGTAATAAAATTGAACTGAACAGCTTTCATTTCAGTGCCAAGCAGTTGGGTCTCTAGATTGTTTTTAATTGCTGTTATTTATTTATTTCTTTGTTTTTGCATTCAGTGACGACTCTGGGCAGCTTACAATAAATAAAAGGATAAAAATTCATTATACAATATAATAGAAATAAATAGAAAATGTAAAATGTAAAATATAACATATAAATATAAAATCTAAGGTGGTCATGATGGAATTTACCAGGGCTGCATCATGGCACCAGCCACCTGCACGATTGACTGTCCCCCCTCTCGCCCCAAGCAACGTGGCAAAGCCAGGTCTTAACTCCCTTTCTAAAGGGTGGGAGAGTGGGGGCCAGCCTCACCTCTGGGGGTAAGTTATTCCAAAGGTCAGGGGCCACGGCAGAGAAGGCCCTCCTCCTGGACCCTGTCAATTGGCAATCTCTCATGGACAGGGTCCTTAACATGCCCTCTCTGCCTGACCAGGTGGGATGGGTCAATGTAGTGGGGTTCCTCAGTTATTAATTGCATCCCATCCTGAGATCTGTTGATACGGGGCAGGGGTTACATAAATTAATAAATAAACAGAATATCTTTCAAGATGCTGGTGTCAGACCTGCATCTGTGCTCAGCAAACAGAGTATCTTCTCCACTATTGTCCTACTTTTTGAACATGGTTACTGGGCTCAGTTTAAAAGACTTTTGTTTGGGATGATTAGTTCCATATCAACCTTACGTAAGCTTTAAAATGACCATGGATGTCATTGTTGCAACCAGCTGAGCATATATGATGTGGTGGTCTTGGTGGTGATGTCATTGATGCTGTAGAGATTCAATTTCCCTATAATCTTTATCCCTATAATCTAATTATCCCTATAATCTTTTACATATTTTATATATAACCTTTCCCCATAGTCTTTTAAACAGAAACCAGAAACATTCTCATTTGAACTTGCATGTGTCATTGAACTACTATTTTAAAATAATGTTGCATTATTTGGAAGCCTGCAGTTCTTAATTATCATGTTTAATTTGGGATTTTAATGCTGTATTTTACAGATATTTCTTTTGTGAATTGATTCTGTATTGAATAGAAGAGCGAAACCCCTGTATTAAATATATAATGTAATAGAAATGTTTTGAAATAGCATAAATATTAACATAGGCCAGCTAATGCTGATTTCTGTGGCATTTTCAGATTGCACACCTTCTTGAAAAAGGATGTGAATGTACACCTCTCAACTCCAGCTGAGTTTGAAGACCAAGTCATTGATTTCTCAGACATTCAGGAACTAATGGAGTCTGTTAATTCTTTCCCAAGTAAGTCCATTATGATACCAAATACAAAACAGCAGGTTGAGTTGAAAGCTGTGATTTCATTTCCTAGAGGAAGTGCTTCAGAATGCACAGTTAGAATACTAGAACTTCTCCAGCAAAGGAACAGGCCCAAAGATATCATTAGACCTTTGGAAGAGTTTCTTCTGCATGAGAGACTACTGGAGAATTTCTGTTATTGATGCTCCTACTTCATGTGCCCATGGCTTATATCAGTCTCAACATATCAGCAAATTTGGACAATCCACCAGTTTGCAAAAAAATAAAGAGAAGAGATCTCCATAAATGAAATCTCCATGTGCTCAGTTGGCTGCAGAATTCTGTCAGGGAAGGAAATGCAGTAGACAATGGAACATGTCAGGGATGTGCAATATGTTTCATCTAAAAGCTACAGTAGACCTTTGAAGATGTGCTGGAAGCCACACTCCAAAAAGTAGGCTCAGTCTAGAAGAATCAAGTAGGTCTGGCCAAGACAAAAAAAAATGATTTGATTTAATTTACACTGAAGTTGGATGAAACGTAATAAAATGTAGCTAATAAGATTTCTTGCTGTTGAAATGCATATCTCACAGATGCTCATGGAAGTAATATGGATCTTGATAGAAAAGGAAGTCCATCTCCTGAGTTAAATTCCATCCTGGGGCAAACCTGCTTTCACCAGTGAGCAACTGCTAAAGATTGAAAGTTTCCAGTCCTCTTACGCAAAATCTAAAAACAGATTTCCCTCTTCCTGATTTCAGTTCCTTCACCTCCTTGTGCACCAGTGATGAATGCTCAGGATCCCAATTCAGCTACGGGGACATCTGTGAAAGTCTGCTGGAGCTTTTTCTCTGAAGATATTGTAGAAAGCTACCAACTCTATTACAAACGAGCGAGCAATGATGCATCAAACAAGGAACAGGAAGGTAAAGAGGCCAAAGCCAGATCAGGTGGAATGAAAGAAAATGGCTCTAAATAAACTCTTACTGGCACCATCTGCCTTGAGGTGGATCTGCCAAGATAGAAATGAAGGTGGCATTTCTATCTTGGCAACCTGCTGCATTTCTTATTAGCATCATGATTGCTCCAGTTACTGGAGGTTTAATACAACCATTTTACTTGTTATTTTGCCCCCAGGCCATTCAGTTTTCTGGATCTGGAGATTTCCAAAGTGTTTATCTGGTCTGTGGCTTGTTCAGTCCTAGCCTAGTTTAAAAAGAAAGGCGAGAGCATAATACGCTGATACTCCTGAATGAAATACGCAATTATAAACAGCTCCTTAAACCTTGTACTTTCCAATTGCAGAGTTTAGGCTGAATGTGAAAGAAACCTACTGTACAGTTGTTCAGCTGGCACCTAATACACAATATGAATTTTGGGTAAAGGCAGCCAACAAAGCTGGGATCAGCTCAGTAAGTGAAAGAGCGGTGTATATGACAGGTAAATGGCTTCCAATGTTATGATTTGGTTTAGAAAAACAATAAACTTTTATTGACATATGCCAAGTGGAAAGCAACCCATCCAAACCTAATATTTTGTAAGGTATGGGAGAGAGATTAAGATCACAATCCTATCCATGAAGGTTTATCCAGACTGCACTGAATTGAGGTACTAATCTTTCTCAGAAACTCAGGAACAGTGAAGATTTTTCATATTTTGAGGAAAGTGGGGATTTGTAATGCCACCTTTTAATTTTTTAAATAATGGGTTTTTTTTAAGTTTCACCATAATTTTATAATAAAAACAATCATATATCCTCTATTGTTGTCTTACTTTAGTTATATTAAAGGGTGGGGAAGGAGTTTAAATCAATACTGCCATTTTATTCATAGCTTTTAAATTGAATTTGCTAGATTTTGAATTATGTTATTTTAGGATTTATTTTGTGTGGTTTATTGGCTTGAATGCTGTTCCTGGCTGGAAAGGTGGCCTAGAATCCAAAGCCCAATTTTTCATCAGTGGGCTTCTAGTCTAGATTTTCACTCAACAAAAAACAGCTTTCTTTTTTCAGTGAAATTAGAACTAGTGCTTCAAAAGACTGTTGTTTATGATTTTAGCTCCTTTGCCGCCTGTTATCAAAGAGGAGGTGATTCAGAGCTGCCAACACTCTGCATTGGTGCGATGGGAATGTGGAAATACGAATCCTGTGGATTCCTACACTGTTGAATTATCCAGGCTGACCGGTGGAGATGGAGGAGAAATTCTTTCTGAGTAAGTTGCACAGGGTTTGAAATGCACATGTTGCATTGATTTGATAATACTTATTTCTTTCTTTATTACTCAGACCTACTGGCCACTTCAATTGTATCCAACTCTAAAGGGCATACCCTCCATTTCCATGATCAGGGCTACAACGATGCAGTAAAGCACCAATACTATTCCAAAATTTTTGTGGTTGGTTTTACAAATTATCAGTTTCATACTTGTGAAAATATAACATGATTTTATGGGGATATTGAGTGATAACGCTGGATCTTTTTAGCAGAGCATAAAATCACACTTGGGCACAAGGCCAAGAAGCAAACGCTTACTCAACCCTCCTGAAACCGTTGAAACCTCAGGTCAAAGGGGATGTAAAGGACTCTCTCATTTCCCAAAAGGTTGCAGTGCTCAGTAGGCATGGGATCAGCAGCACAGGACAAGATCTAATGGGTCTCGAATGTGGGCAGGAAAAGCACACCAACCAATGAGCAGAATAGGGGTTTTTTTGTGTTTTTGGCTACCAACAACATGGCTGCTCCAGACCCTGTTTCCTACTTTTTTTTAAAAAATTACTTTTCTGTCTGGAAACACTCATAGAATATTCATTCATATTTGTTGTAAGAAAGGGAAATAAATTATTTCCTGCCTAGCAATGCCTCAAAGAAAGCAGAGATGCACAACGGGGTCCTATCTCCCTCTGACCATTCCCTTGGTACTTTGCTTTTCTCTGGTCAATTTCAAAATCCTGGCTGGCTGGCTGGCTGGCTGGATGGATGGATGGATGGATGGACTGTCCCTCTGTCTGCCCGTCTGTCCATCTGTTTGTACATCTGTCCGTCTGTCAGTCCGGCCGTCCGTCGTCTGTCTGTCCGGACAGACAGATGGATAGACAGACAGGTGGAGAGACGGTCTGTGCAGAAGTGCAGACGGAGAGAACAAAAAGTAATAGAAAGAAGAAGCTTCCAATTTCTTCTGCAGCAAATATAAATTCAATTACAAAATTAACACTTACTCTGTGATTGCAAAAAAGAGCTCTTTTTTTTCTATTATGCAGTTTTTTCTAATCATCAGAAGCACAAATCATGAGTGCATTTTTTTCTGTTTCATGGCAAAAGTCTATAAGGGTTTCCAGTCAGCCATAAATATAGTTACTGTATTTTCTCTAATCAAAGAAGTTAATTTAGCCATCTCTGCAAGTTCCATTATCTTCACCAGCCATTCCTCTGTTGTGGGTGGTGTCAAACCTTTCCACTTTTGAGCACAGGATACTCTCACTGCAATTATCATATATAAAAACAGAGTTACATGACTTTTTCTAGATAGCTGTCCATTAGTCCCAAAAGACTTATCTTCTTTGTAAAACTTCTAATAAAATTTATTTTTTTAAAAAAGAGATTGAGGCTGAATCAATCTCTGCCTAAGGTGTCAGGGTTGATTGCAACTCTTGAAGTGTTAAATTCAAGTGTGACTAGATTCAAGTGTGACTCTAAGCATGTTTTCCACTTTTTTCCAGATCTGTTGTTGGAATTCCAAACTGTGAGACAGTGATTCAGCTGGAGCCAAGACAGAATTACCTCCTGTTTGTGAAGGCCATCAATATGGGAGGATCGAGTGAAAGAAGTGAGCCTGCCTCCATTCTTAGCACAGGTAGTAAGAACATACTCTTAGCATTTCCACTTGCAAATTGTGGCATCCTGTTTTATGTTTTCAGTTTGTAAACAGTTTATTTTACTTCATTTCCAGAAATCATCCAAGAGAAAAAAAGAAAAAAAGGAATAAAAGAAATTTACAAATATTGATAAATACTAGAGAAAACATTTTTAAGTAACAGTGATTCATCTCTCCCTGCTAGCATCTTGGATATCTTACATCAATCTAAAGCTTTAAATCAATATTAAAACTGAATTAGTACTTAATAACCAATGATAGTAGGCAGTATAATATAATTTATAAATTATAAGCCAAGATAAAAGATTGTGATAGTTTCTGTCCAATCTGAAAATTCAATCCTTATTAAACAAACACAACAAGCTTAAATTTAAAAACTTTACATTAAGAAAAAAATTAAATTTGGATGCAATACAAGCCAGTTTTAAAAAGTATAGTCCAGAAATGGTTTCCATGTTGAATTTAATACTGTACTTGATTTAGTCAAACAGTCAACAATGCAGAACACTGGTCCATAGGTATTATTGAGTCCTTATAAATGGGATAAACTGGCATCTGGTGTGCCATTTTTTTTTTCCTTTTCCCCTCCTGTTTTGGGAAACTACATGGTGATATAACATTATTCCATAGATGCTGTGGGGAAATGGTAGTTTGCTTGGGTTATAATGTCAGCTCAGCACCCTTCGAAGGGAATCCAATGCTGCTCACATAGAAAAAAGGAAGCGGGGGACATATAAAAACAGAGTTCCATGATTTTTTTTCTAGATGGCTGTCCATTATCCCAAAAGGAAAGTCTCTGGTTTTTATCTTCTTTGTAAAACTTTCAATAAAATTTATTTAAAAAAAGAGAGATTGAGGCTGAATCAGTCTCTGCCTAAGATGTCAGGGTTGATTGCAACTCTTGAAGTGTTACATTTACTTCATCTTCAAGTGTTAAATTACACCCCCATTTTCTATCCCCCCTTCCAAAACAGATTCACTTTGGAATAAAATCACCCGTTCTTTTGCAGTCTGAAGACGAGGTGGTGAAAGTTGGAATGGTATTCGTCAGCCAACTCTTCCTTGCATTAAGTCGGCTCAATGTTAGAGTCAATGTTGATGATTCGTACAGCAGGGGTGGATTGTCCTTGGGATGTCTTATTCCTAGATCCCTTGTTCATCCCCAAGTGGATCGTTAAGAGTGGCCTTCCTGGTGGTCTTCATCTTCCTGGGGACTGATGAAAAACTATCCCAAAGGCATTCCACACCTCCATGGCACAACAGCCTCCATGGCACAACAGCCATTCAGGTGTAGGGACAATGCAGCCACCCTGGAAGACATATATGGGGTCCCCTCTCCAACCTTTGCCCAGACGGAAGAAGCTGCTTGGACAAGCAGCGAAACCTTTCTACCAAAAAGAAAGAAATCCAGTTGCCATGACTTAACCTACAGACATTTTCTGAAGAAGCTGGCTTGGATGAGGGAGGTGGTACTCTGTACATGCTCCAGATTCATAGGATTGAATAGTTACTATCGGCGTGTCACTTCCTCCTACAGGAACTGTGTTTACCCTCCATGAAAAGACAGCCCACCCCTTGCTGTCCATCCTGGAAGATGGGCTGACGTTGGCCTGCCACAAAATTGAGTGTCCCCAAAGCGACATATCCTTTGGTGAGGACAGCTTTACAAGGTACGGGATCCTTATGCCTCTCCTGCATTCTTTAAATCCCATTTTATTGCGTCACTATCCTTTCTTTTAAAAGGACCCACGTCCTCTGAAAATGCACGTTGGACAGTTTAAAACCGTTTGCAACAGCGGAGAGCAAAAGTGGGGAAACAGTCATTTGGGGCTGAGTTTGGGAGCTTTTGTTATTCTGCTAGTGAATTAAGATATCGCATTTGTAGATTAAAGGCAGCATCAATGTATTCTAAATAAATCAAATAGTAACTGTGGTGGATAATAATATTAATACTGCTACTCATAATGACATACCAGATCTTCTCACCAAATGCCTTCTGGCTTGTGGCCAAGATCAGCTGGGAAGGCCTTGCTTGTGACCCATTGGAGGGTTTTATTTATTTTATTTTATTTATTTATTTATTTATTTGTTTGTTTTGTTTTATTTATTTATTTATTTTTCAAATTTAGTCACCACCTATCTCACTCAAAGAGCCTTTATTATTTTTATAAATAACTCAAGGTAGCAAACATACCTAATACTCCTTCCTCTTCCTATTTTCCCCACAACAACCCTGTGAGGTGGGTTGGGCTGAGAGAGAGGGTGACTGGCCCCAGGTCACCCAGCCGGCTTTCATGCCTAAGACGGGACTAGAACTCACAGACTCCTGGTTTCTAGCCCGTTGCCTTAACCACTAGACCAAACTGGTTCTCATCTTAATCTGGGATTGAAGAGCAGGGCTTCTTGGTGGCAACACCCAGGTTAGGATCATTCTCAAAAGGAAAAGAATTGACTACTTGAACGGGAAAAAGTCCTATTCCACAGCTATTTTCTACATAAACCATTATAATGCATTCCAAAGCATGTGACCACCTACAATGTCTCAAGCCACAGAGGTCCAGTTTCTGGGAAATTCCAGGTTTCTTCATCTAATTTTTGTGAGTGAGCATGCCCAGTATAAATAAATAATAAAGACAATTGAGTCAGATCTGTGGACCCCACAAAAATCCAATCATCTTATCTATCTATCTATCTGTAATTTTATTAAAGATTATAATTTCAACAGTAAAAACTAATAGAAACTGAAAAAATAAGAGTAAAGAGTAAAAAGAAAGAGTAGAAGGTCCAGAAAAAAATGAAAGAAGGGAAAAATAGGTAGGCAACAGAAAAGAAAGAAAAAATAAGAGTATGATAAAGAAAAAGAAAAGAAATATATAAAAGAAGTGACTTCCCACCTTCATTACAATTATAAACTATTTTAGTAACTTATCACCTTCTCTCAAAATACAACAAATGATATCTTCTTCCCACATCCCATCTCTTATCTATAAACAAATCCATAAAGCCTCGTCATTTCAGTCCTGATGTCAGCAAAAGTCCATTTAAGGATTACTAGAGATAACAACATATCTGTTTTGACCTTGATCAAATAATCCAACTTCATATTCCTTCCTTTTACTTCTAACAATCTTAATCTTTAGTCCCTTCAAATAATGTCGTAGAACTTGATTTCTTTTCATTTTTATTTTGCCACTTCTCACAAAATTCTTCAAAACTTTAACAAGCCTGTTTTGTAAATCCCATATAGGAAAATTATCCAGGTTTGTTGTTTGTATACCCCTTTTAATTTTTAAGACATCAGTTGGTTTCTTTTGTATGTCCAGTGTAACATCTTTTCCAATGTCATTCTTGAAGCCTGTCATTTTAAAATCCACTTTCAACTCAGTCTCAATCGTGTCAGGTAAAACTTGTTCCTCTTCCATAACATCTTTTAGACACAGCCTATTAAGGCAGACACAATTAAAACTAACTTCTGGGTCCATTGTTCAAAAATATCCTCCAATATGTCCAATGTTAAAATATTTTGCTTCATTCTGTAAGCTGAGTTTAAGTGTCCTTCTCCTTTAATTGTAATCTTTAGTTCCCTCTAGTGTCCAATTTTTAAAATCGTATCTTATTATGTTTTTTTTAATTCAAAACAAAAGCATTTTCCCACTGGAAGGATTCTTTATATTTAATTCTAAAATCTTATTTCAAATTTATCTGGTCCCTTAGTCCATTTGTAACTTTCTAAAATCAAAGTTTTGATCACCCTTTTGCTGTTTATTCCAAAAATAAAAACTTTTTTAAAGTTCTTAAACTTGTAGTTAAAACTTCTTTTGCTAAGGATTGAAGGAAACTCACCTGGTGCTATAAAACTTGTCGATCTTAATAGCTGAAAAGCAATTAACAAGCAATTTCCAAAAGTTAGAAAAGGAAGTATGTGAACTTAGTGTCCTTTCAAAGGTGCCAATCACAGTTTGAGCAAGATGGCTATTCCCTCATCTCCCAGAGCTATAAACCCACCAAATACTGCTATCTTGCATTCTCCTCGCAAGGAGCATCTGTCTGGAGCACTTGTGGGTGGATCTTAAGCCCTCTCCTTGTTCAATTATCGAACGGTTGGTCTACTTGCTGGCTCTTCATTCTGCTGTGGTCATTGGCTCTGTTTTTTGGAGTCATCTTCAGTCTGCCATTTCTTCCCTGGAAGTCTCAAAGATCCAATCATCTTATCCACATGTTAACTAACGCCCAATTTTTGGGATAACAAGAGGATGCAGGAGATGGACTCAACTCCATCAATAAAGCGAATATCTTAAAAGTTGACCCACACTCCCGCCCTCTCTCTCTTTTTCCAGATCCATTGGTATATTGGGATACCCGATCCCATTCCGAGGAAAACATTACTGGGAGGTGGATGTTGAGGAGAACATTGAATATTGCATTGGTGTGGCTTTTGAAAATGTACCAAGAGACAACTACTTGGGCGCAAGCCATTCCTCCTGGTGTATGAAGCATACCATTACTCCCTCCAGGTACAATTTAATCTTAGTCATTGTGATGGAATTGCAACCAGTCTGCAAGATTTTATACTGCAACCAGCTTACCCTTACTGTCCATGGATTTCCTAAACAGCTGAGTGCAGTGAAGGCCACATCAGGGACTACAAATCCCATAACCTCAAATGATGCCCAAGTTCCCTATCCATCTTCAGAGTGAAGGAATCATCCCGCCTCCTAAGAAAAGAAATCAGGGGCTATTATTACTTGCCTTCTATCTGATGAACCAGGCGTAACTTGGCCTGATCTACTTGATGGGTAGAATCCCCTTCTGAAAGACAACTTACCTTGGGACAAAAGTTTAGCACATTCAGCAATGTAAGAAGTACAGGACAGTAGTTCTTTTCTCCCAGTCCTTCTCCTGAATTGTTTTCAGCTCAGAGGAGCAGTACTAAATGGGATGTTCAGATATGTATGTACAGCCGCATTTTCTCCTAAAGAGAATTAGTTGTTGAACACCTCAAGGTTGTGAGTACAGATCTGTATTACTAGATCCTTGCCTGGGAAGCCACATGGGCTCTCGGACCTGATGGAAATGGGCTACTTTTTCATGAGATGCCAATCCACTTCTTGCTAATACCAATTTACCTTTTAAAGCTTCTGATGTGAAAGGGTCCCTTTTCCTCTTTGCAGCCATGTCTATGAATTTCTGAATAATGGGATGACACCGGACATCAAGATCACCGTTCCTCCCCAGAGGATTGGCCTCCTGCTGGACTACGATGAAGGGACTCTCTCGTTTTTTAACGCTGATATCATGCAACACTTGTATACCTTCCACAGCAGCTTTCAAGATTTTGTGTGTCCCTGTTTTGCACTGGAAGAAGTTGGTGTGCTCAAGATTCGGAATGGCATCGCAGTACCCCCACTTGCTGTTTTGTGATTAAGGATAGCAAGACGGCATTCTTTATATGCAATGCAGCACACTTTCGGCTCCCCCTCCCAGCCTTTTCTGTCTCCCCAAAACTTCTGCATTATTTATTTATTAACTTTATTAGTGTTTGAGGCAAGACCATGTTGTGCATAGAGTAAATGCTGTTGAACACTTTAAAATGTGTCTCTTGCTGTTTATACACAAAAACACTTAACCTGATCAGGTGAAGTCCTAACAGTTTCATTTATACAGATATTAAACTTGGTTAGTGTTAACCTAGTGCATTGTGGGGGGTTTTGTTGCTGTTTTTGCAACTTGACTGCTTTTTGCAAACTCAGCCTGTTTGGCTAGATAATGATTTTGTGTATTGCATGCTCCCAGAAAATAGGTTCATCTAGTAAGCAAAGTAAATGTTTTGCATGAACACAGATACGCTATTTTTCTTTATACTATAAAAAAAACTTAAATTGGGTTACAGATAAAGCCAATGGAAGCACAGTTAATGTAGCAAATTGTTACAAATGTTGTGCAGTAGAAAAAATACAGCAGCAGAGAGATAGAAAAAATAAATAAGCAATGCAATGGCAAAAGAAGAGATAACCTCAACCGTTTCGCCTATTATTCAACTCCTTCGAAAGATGCAGAAGGGCTGGTACTTAAAGTTGTTTTCTTCTTCCGTGGTTCAAATCGATCATGGGATTTTTTAAAAAATGGGAAAATGCACACGGGAAGGGGTTAATTCCATGGGCGTCCATAGAATATGGTGAAAAAAGTATTCAAGATGGCGCCCTGGCAACGTGATCGAAGCTCCCCTATTTCTTTAATATGTGTTGTAGACATGACACATGAACAACAGGCAGAGCTTCAGTCTCACTGTTGTGCCCGGGATCTTGACTTTTTTCACCATACCCTGCAGACACCACTGGTTAATTCTCTCTCACAACACTAGGGTGGCAATCCAAACCATACCCATTTCCCCAGTCTGCTGCTGCTTTGCTTAGCTCTTCAACCATTTGCTAAATACATAGTTTGCGCAGGCTCCCTGTGGCTGACATATATTTACAGCTCTGATTTGGAGGAAAAATATTGAGTAGGGGCTATAAAACATCAGATGCCCCTGTGAGCTTTCTGTTCAGTTTTCAGTTCTATAATAAAAATGTTTATCAAATTCTGTTCTCGCAGAACCAACTTGAACAAAAAACTTCAAGCATAGATCTTTTAATCACAAAGTCTCTTCCTTGCTTGGCACAATGCTTACATTTATCCAACGACTTGCTTCATGCACCGTGCTAAGCTATAATGTGATTTGCCTGGTGTGTGCTTAGCATGTGAGTAGTGAAGTTGACCAGGAACTGCATTTTTCAGCTAGCTGGGGGAAAATGAAATTCAGCCTCTGTTTCTAATTTAAAGGGCTGAAGCCAAAGATCACTATTGCAAAGCAGTGTTTCAAGTTGCATGAAAACACCGCCTCTTGTTATAGTCCCACAATTCAAGAGTAATAAAGCTGGCAGACCTCAAATAATCACAGATGTGTTTTTCCCATCCTCAGTTTAGTGCTCTGTCTCCTGACTAAGCTGCTTAGGGACTAAGATGGAAAGGGAGAAAAGTACGTGTGTTTGAGTACCTGTGTCCAGATGAGTTTCACTGTGTGGCTCCAGAGAGAGTGGTAGCCATAGAAGAGAGAGAATGGGTTTTCTATCTGGGCTTTCTTACTATATGAAGAACCAACTGCTATTGGGAAAGAAGTGTTGAGACCATTTTTACAGTGGTGGTTAAGAGAATCAATGGTTCCCTATTGATTTGGCTGATTATCATCTCCACAGTGGATGCTTTCTTTAGCCAGAATCGTGTTCTCAAGGCAAAAAAAAAAAACTGAACGCAATTGGAGGTCTGAGTAATGTAGTGATGATTTCTTTGCTTTAGGGCAAAAAAGGAAGGAAGGAAGGAAGGAAGGAAGGAAAGGAAGGAAGGAAGGAAGGAAGGAAGGAAGGAAGGAAGGAGCAGGAGATAGGACAGATGAAGACATACAGGTAGTCCTCACTTGGCGACCATTCATTTAATGATGGTTTGGAAATACAACAGGGCTAAAAAAAGTTACTTACAACCCATCCTTGAAGTTACAACCATTGCACCACCCCCGCAGTCACATGTTCGCAATTTGGGCACTTGGCAACCAACTCACATTTACGACTGGTTGCAGTGTCCTGTGGTCACATGATTGCAATTTGCGACCTTCTCAGCTGGCTTCCGACAAGCCAGATCGATAGGGAACCATTTATTCGCTTAACCACCACTGTAAAAATGGTCATAAAAATCAGGTCTAGTCACGTGATGCCTTGCTTAACGACTGCATCGCTTAGCAACCAAAATTCTGGTCCCAATTGTGGTCGTTAAGCAAGGACTACCTGTATTTGGATTATCAGCAATCTAATAGCAACATGGGTTGTGTTTTATGTGTGCCTGCACACACAGGCCTTAATTTATATATGGCTGTGTTGGAGGAAAAAATGGCCTAAGAGCAAATTCCGTTATTTACAGACCACATCGCCATGCACATTCACTTTGCAGAAACAGTGCACAAGTTTCCTTAAAGCACGTCCAGCTGCAGTGATCCTGCTTAGAGTGAACCTATGCAGGGAGTCCGCTGTTTGCCAGCATCTTCCTCCAGCCAGATCTTTTGTAGTAGCAAATGTCACAGCCAGGCAAGGTGCTCTGAAATTCACAAGAGGGTGCTGTTGACTGCCTTCCAAGGTGAAGAATCACAGCTGAAAGCAAAGCCACCGACTGCTCTAAACCACAGCTTTCCAGATGGTTGCTTTCTAGATCTGGATTAACCTACTGGATTGGACTGAGCAACTGGTTTTTGAAGTGAACAACCTTGTCCCACTCCCTAAGCCAGCGTTTCTCAATCTTGGCAACTTTAAGATGTATGGACTTCCCAGAATTCCCCAGCCAGCCATGCTGTGGAAGTCCACACACTGAAGTCTACACATCTTAAAGTTGCCAAGGTTGAGAAACACTGCCCTAAGCCCACAGGAGTGGAATCCATATCCTATCACTTGGGGAATGGCAGGTGTTGGGAACCAACAAATAGGGCGGCAGCATTATCTGGGAATGGGAGATTCAGAAAAGCCGAGACGGCGGCCAGAATCATGCAATCAAAGCCTTGTCCCTTTTTTACATGTAAAACAGTCAGGGATTTGATTAAATGGCTCTGGCCACCGCCTGGACTTGTTTGACTCCCTCCCTGCAGGGTCAGTTCTTGGGCTGATTGGTTAAATTGGTTATAGATCCTGATTTTAGGATTTCTACTTTCAAAATACATTATTAATTCCTGCAGCTAATACCCAGAGCTGTTCAACAGAAGTCCACAAGGAAAAGCATTGTGTCCATGGTCTAAAACAGTGTTTCTCAGCCTTAGCAACTTTAAGATGTGTGGACTTCAATTCCCAGAAATCTATGCTGGCTGGGGAATTCTGGGAGTTGAAGTCCACAAATCTTAAAGTTGCTAATGTTGAGAAACACTGGTCTAAGATGACAGTCTCTCAAAGTTGATTTTTATGCAAATATACTTTATAAACTATGTGGATTTTTTTTATAAGTGATATGCTTCACAGAGAGAACGAAGGAGCAAGAGAACAAGGGATTGAGAGAGTTAAAATTATATTTTATGCCGCTAAATTCTGAAATTAAAAAAAAATCACAGGACTAGATAAGGTTGGGGTTGGATTCAGAGGGGCATTTTAGTAGATAACTTCCTAACCAATGATGTATTGAATCCCTGAACGAGCAAACACTTGTCAAAATGCTAATCTGACAAAATCACCTGCCTTTTAAAGTGAACTGTATGCAAAATACCTTGAAGTATTTTTTTTCCTTATTTAAACTGTTTTGTGAAAGACAAAATCATTAAGAAACAATGATCTTCTAATATCTATGGAGTTTCCCACAATTATAGATGGCATGTATATTACCATAGTTTGTATAAGAAGAGTGACAGGAAAAATTACCTGGAAAAAAAAAGAAGTCAGATGGGTATGGCAGAAAATAACATGAACAATCTGGATTTTCAAAACTTTTTATGACTGGGATTTAGTAGCCAAAGTATTTTCGTAAACTTTGTTGTCCAACCTTTAGTTCTCTAAAAAGAAAATGTATTAACACAGTAGCATGCAGAATAACATAAGAGGTGAAGTATTATACTCATGATTAAATGTGTCTTTGTATACCATGTTTGTTGATTAGTCAGCCACAGGTCTTATTTGAAGCCTGGTGACTGGGTGGACAAACATTTGCCATCTTGGCTTTGATCCCTCTTTGGTTACGGGAGTATGAATGCTGATTTCCGCATTGTGCAAACCAGAACAGTAGATGGCAGGATAGCCTTGTAGTTCAGATGTTGGGACTTTCATGCCAAAGGCGGTGGGTTCTAGGCCCCTGGTAGGTGGCAAGATTCTTTGAATAAATAAATAAATTGAAGGAAGTTGAGCCAGTGAAATCACATGGTTCTACTGAGACCACCCTCCTAAATAAAAAAGTGTCTGTCTGGAAACAATGTTGGACTCAGCCTAACAAAAGCATTTTGGGAGGGCCAAAGAAGAAGATGCTAGACCCCCAGCATTTGCTATCTGCATGATAAACACAATGGGGCAAGTGAATTTTGCTTCCAGTGCAA
The DNA here is from genome assembly GCF_035149785.1 of Candoia aspera. NCBI lineage: Eukaryota > Metazoa > Chordata > Lepidosauria > Squamata > Candoiidae > Candoia > Candoia aspera. The sequence goes on along the minus strand of NC_086165.1, from coordinate 10,700,770 downwards.
ATAGAAAAATCTCATCCTAGTGAAGCTTTTAAAAGTCTTCCGGACCATCTCCATCTTCAGTGCTAGAAACCCTGGGCTAAATCACCCCTTAACAACAGCTGTGCCACCTCTGGCTGAAGATCTCCAGAGTAGGAGAGTGAATCCATCTACTGTACCTCCAAGTCATCAGTTCTGTTATGTTTCTTTTCTTGTCCCATTGTTGTCTCTCCAGCAATTAAAACAATGTTAAAGGAAAATATTGACCTTTGACACAATGCTGCATCATAAAGGGTTTCTGCTCAGTGTTCCAGCCAGCCTTCTTTCGGTATATTCTATCCTATTACCAGTCCCTTGTTTCCTGTCATCTGCCTCATTCCAAACAGATACCCAGAGTTCAAACACTAATAGACATATGCAGTCCTTATATGGGATCTTTTTTGTCCTTGCGGATTTTTTTCCTAAATATTTTTTTTCTACTTCTGCAAATACTTTCAAGCACAATAGTTCTCCCCCATTTCTTAGTACCCCCTTTTAATTTCCTAGTTATATCTTAATTCTGCCCTTGAATTTGCCCTCCAGATGTCCTAACTATAATACCTATCATCTCCATATGTCAACATGTCCAAAAGCATCAGGTTGGAGAAGGCAGGTAGATATGATCTGTGATCAATGGTTGCTTCTTGGTGAACGTCATGAATTTCTGTTTACAGAACCTCAATTGTTCATCAAGGACTGAAGGTCAAGGAAAAGACTCCTGAACTTTTGCACCCCTGATCCAGCTGCAGTCCATACTTTATTCTCGGAAATGTCCCTTCTTGACCTAGAGGAAAAAGGCAGCTCTTCGATTCCCATATGGAATCAGCTGGCCTAAGAGACAATCTATGAGCCAATTCTGCTAAGCCTCAATCAATCCTCTGAGCATTCTTGTGTGGGAAAGGGCTCCTGTCAATGGCCAAATTTAATGCACTCTTGGCTGATTGTGATTTAACAAAACCCGTATGTCCCGGATTGCTGTTTGTCTTAAAGCACAACTATCAGATCTGAAACTTACAGCCTGCTCTCCTGGTTTTCTCTCAGTTCCTTATCATTCACCCCAAGTTAGATGCCTCCCTTAGATTAAAAAATCAAAGCAGCCTTTCCATCGCTGGTGCTTTTCAGATACATTGGATTTCAATGCCCAGATACAAATATCTGGTTTCTAGAGTCTAACTTCCAAATGTACCAGATTTCTTTGATGCTTACAGTATTTTCCCCAAAACTAAATTTCAATGGGAAGTGGGGACAGGAGAAGGAAAGATGAGAGTAGATTCCTTCTTCATGTTGTGACCCCAGCTACAATGGAACCATTTCCCCATGACTGCTCTTAGAAGCAAGTTACCTTGCAAGATCCAATCACTGGTGGATTTCCTTGGTGAGCCTGGATATGGATGGTTTTTAATTTATGGATGATTTTTATCCTGCTTTTAAAATCCTGTTTTAATCAGATGACATTTGTATTGACTCTAAAATGTTCTGAGTTTCAAAATAAGAAGTGGTGTATGAATACTATTAATAAGGAGCAAATAAATACATGAATATGCCCACCCTTAATTTTGTATGCATCCAAAAATAGGCCTTTGGACCTCAGTGAATGCAGCTGCACCAGATAGTTTAGAGCCAGCATGAAAATGACTTTGGACCTACACAGCTACCCATTTGGAGAGTAGAATTAGTTTATTTTTGTTGGAAGTCCTGGCAAATCCAGCATGCCTCATTAGCATGTGAATTGAGTTGTCCCGCAATGCAACTCTGAGGAAGCTGTTTGTTGCCACTCCTACTTCCTCTTTCCCCTTCTTCCACCCAGGGAGAAGCAAGCATGCTGCTCTGCTCTCCATTCATCAGGGCCATGTGCAAATCCAGCTGTTATAAGCTCTGCTCCATTTCAGTGGTTCTAGCAGGCCACTAAATTGGCTTCAATTTTCCTGCTTATTGAGTGCATGGGATCTTCTTGTGGTCATTGTGTTCCTCTTTAGCAGGAACTTCTGCATCACCTTGCTTCTTGACCTCAAGCTTTCTCCCCCTCTATCCTAAAGGCCTAGCATCCTGTTCCTGGACTCTGTAGCATTTATTCCTCTTCTTCTTCCCGCATTCATGGTCAGAGGTATTGCGTGCAGGAACCACCTGGAAAACTACTGCTATGCTATCATTTTATCTGGACAATAAAGGAATGGTCAACAATGCAAAGCAGCTAAGCTTTCTTGTTGTTTGCAACATGGAGAGGGTGGCTCCGATTGCAGGCTGAAGCTAGTTCATGAGGCAGGGCACTGAATGAATGACCGGGTTGTCACTCTTCTCTGAGTCAGCTGGATAGAGCTCGAATTGGCTCAGGGATGTCCAAAGGGTAGGGTAAAGAAGTCAAGATGGCAGCCTCAATGGTGTGATCGAAGCTCCACCTGGTTTTTATGTGCATTGCGCTCCATTGTGGCCACACCCTTGACTTTTTTGACCACCCCTTGCAGACACCCCTGAATTGGCTCATAGCAATCTTTGTATTTTCTCAGTGTTCCATAGTCAGCAGGACTGAAAATGTTTCCACTGTTGGCTTCAAAACAGTGTGGAAAGATAGGTGAATGGAAAGAGTGCGGGAAGGAACTGCCCTGAACGGTCACAAACTCAGGGAGTTGACTTGATCACCCTCAACCTTACTGTGATTTGGGTTGTTATGAAAAATCAGTACAGGGTTACCCAGAAAGTTCATAAAGTTGGAAGTGACGACTTAGAGGTCATGTAGTTGAATCCCCTGCTCAGTCCAGGATCCACTACAACAGCAGTTCCCAACCTTTTTGGCACCAGGGACCGGTTTCATGGAAGACAATTTTTCCACGGACTGGGGTGGGGAGGGATGGCTTTGGGATGATTCAAGTGCTTCCTCTTTTTCCTGACCTTTTATTCTTTTTTCTTTGCACCGTTTGGAGACAGCAGCCAATGGGCTTGCTTTCTCTGACAGGAGGCGGAGCTCAGGCGGTAACGCAAGCGATGGGGAGCGGCTGTAAACACTCAGACTGTAAATTCACTCGCTCGCCCACCGCTCACCTCCTGCTGTGCGGCCCGGTTCCTAACAGGCCACGAACCAGTACCAGTCAGTGGCCCAGGGGTTGGGGACCCCTACACTATATCTTTGACAGATGACCATCCAACCTCTCCTTGAAGACCTCCAGCAAAGAGAGCTCTGTACTTCATGAGGCAGCCTGTTCCACTGAGCAACGCTCCCTACTGTCAAGAAGAATTTCAATGTCTAGTTTGAGTCTTCTTCCTTATAATTCTGATCCATTGGTTGTGATCAATAGAAAAAAAAATTCCACTCTCTCTTGTGTATGGCAACCATTCAAGTATCAAAAAAGCATGTTATTGTATCACCCCATAGTTGTCTCTTCCCACATCCTTTAACCACCCTCAGAGGGACTGATTTCCTACCCCTTACCCTCTTGGTAGTCCTCCTAACTCACTCCAATGTGTCACTGTCCTTTTTGAACTGCAGTGCCCAGAACTGGTCACTGTATTCCAAGTGGGGTCTGACAGGGCAAAGTAGAGAGGAACAGTTACATCCCATGACCCTGACTCTACGCTCCTGTTAATGCATCTCAAGATTGCATTTGTCTTTTTAGCAGCTGCATCACACTGATGGATCAATACTCTTTGTGTACTATTTGCGAGGGAAGGAGCAAACAGTAAGTGGCATTTCTTACTTACAATTTAAAATAATTAGTGGGTGTTGGGGCATGATACATAGCTTGATTTAAAATCATCTATGTTTGGGGGTGGGGGAAAGAGACACCTGACTGCTCTGCCTCAGGGGGCAAAGTGTCCTGTAGTGCAGAACAGGGTAAACATTGAATTTTGTACGGTACACTTAGGCATCGATACAAGCTAAGGCCAAAGGCTGAGGTTGCATCATCCATGCATTGGATACTGGTGGGAAGAAGGGAACAATGAATGAAGTTATAGAATAAGCACAAGTTTTGTTTCACAAAGATACCTCAACAGAGAGTATGTCGAACCCATCAATCAGGGTAAGAAAACTAACAGGCTGCCACTTCTGGAATCAGAGAGAGCAGTATGCTTCGTCCATTGGCAGTGTCAATCTAGGAACCAAATTCCTGTTGTGGGGCTCCCAATGGGAAGCTTGAGGATCTGACTAGAAGGTGTAGGACAGATGATAACATTCCACTCCTGACATTACAAAGCAAAAAAAAAAAAAAGACCCAGAGCAGCAAGCAATCTTGCTTGTCACCAACCCTTGTTGATTTGGATCAGTGAACAAACCACAGGTAAAACCTTCTGTATGTTAAGTCAGACTGGACAGCCACTTCACCAAGGTTAGCTGAGCAGCCTGGCTAAGAAGCTTTTGTAGCTATTTTGGTTCAGGGAGAACCAGGTGTCATCCAGAGTCACTCCAGAATCTGGAATTCCAGAGAAGACCCAAAAACCCTGTTGGGGAACCCACAAATCAAGGAGTTCTATGCTCAAACCCCAGGGGCTCCATACAGTTCGTATTTAAAGAAATGCATCAGTTCACCCACCCAAGTCGCCCTATCAGGTGATGTTCCAGCTGCATATACGAAGAGTTGAATGCAAATGTTCGTTAGTGGTTAATGTATAATGTTTGACTTTTCAGCTATAAGCAGCGCTACACAGAATCGTGAATAAATTCCACATTGTAAATATTTAGAGAGTCAATACTGCATATGTCAGAGATGTTTAATTACCTTAGGCTTGTGGTCTGTTTTGGTTCAAAGTAAATTTAGTACTAACAGTTTAGCTTGGATTATATTTCTCTTTGCCCCCGTCCTCTCTTGCACCCACCCAAGATGATGAATCAGTTGGATTTATTTAATATTTGTTTGGACTTGCTCTACAGGGCTGTCCTTTCCTCCTTCCCCTTCTCCTCCAAGTCGTTTTGCTAAACAATATTCCACTAATGAAGAATCCTTTCTAAAAGTTCAAAGAATTTTCACTTCATCTGGCACTAATAACAATTGCTTCACTCCCTCTGGTCGTGTTAGCACCCAACGTTACCCAGGTCACATGCTGCACTGGTACAAAATGCTAAATCTGATTAGCTTTAACCTTGGTTAGCTTGTGTGCTGTATGTATGATTCAGTGGCTGAGCTAATTCAGTCAATTTATGATGCAACTGTGCCAAGCCAGAAAATAGGTTATTTCAGCAATCAAGTTAAGTGTGTTACACAAACTCAGCTGGTGTGTGTGTATGATTATGCATGCACTTTTTAAAGTTATAATATTTTGGGATCTTAATGTACAATGAGCATGCACAATGATTTGAAAAAACTCTGTATCTGTGTACAAGACACTAAATATGTCAACCCTCCCCAAGCCTAAATTATAACTAATAGGTAATTGTAAAGATGAAGAGTGACATTAACCATTATAAAGAGAGCCAGTTTGGTATAGTGATGAAGGCGCTAGCCTAGAAACCAGGAGACGGTGAGTTCTAGTCCCGCCTTAGGCATGAAAGCCAGCTGGGTGACTTTGGGCCAGTCACTCTCTCTCAGCTCAACCCACTTCACAAGGTTGTTGTTGTGGGGAAAATAGGAGGAGAGAGCATTATGTACACTGTCTTGGAGTGTACAAATTAAAGATGGGTCATCATCATCATCATCATCCTGCTTCTTAACTATAATAAAAAGGAGCAACAAAACTAAGACTTTGGGGACACCTAATGGTGCATTTCAAAATTTGGTATCAGATGTATTTGAAAAATCATTTGTACAATTTGTAATGTTTTAACAGTTTTTAAGGAAAATCACATCCTGAACTAAGTGCAAGTTTATGGCTGCAAATGTAGTAGTGTAAAGGCAACAGAAATCCTTGATTTTGTTTGCTTTGCTTTGTTCAATGCCATTGACTGTTACCCCTTTGTGGGATGGGAAAGAACCCAGTTCGACTGCACAAGACTTGATTTTTATGTGGAACATCCCACATTCACATCACAGGGAACCAAGTAATCAGCAGGGCTCCCACAGTATTATCAGATGACATCCACGGGAGCCCCAAAAAGAAATTTAAAGCAAAGAGGTGAAATTTGTGAGCTTTGGTCATCTCATGAGATGTTGGTCATATTTAATTTTCTTTTGGTACCTGATGACTCTAAAGGCTGCTGACCCCGATTTTCAGGACACAGGAAGCCATAAACTCTGTTTTACAAACCGTAAGTAGCTAAAGTTTCAAAATACAGTAAGCCTTCAACAATGATTTATAAACCAGGGGCTGGGTTTGCATCCCAGATGAAACCAGAACCAAACAAAGCATGTTACAGTTCTGAGCAATGTGTGAATTCCACCAATCTTTCATCGCTTGGATTTTTATTCTTTATTTTTATTTCTATTTATAGTATTTTTATTGTATTTTATTATTCTGATGGTTTTAAACATTTGTTGTAAACCGCCCAGAGGCCTCCGACGGGAGGAGCTGGGCGGGGATAAATCAGATAAATAAATAAAAATAAAAATAAAATAAATAAATCTAAGAAAACTCTGGTCATGAAAGAGTCTTACAGCTGCGTAACTGCCTTGCAGGATTGTTGAAAAAGCAGAAACAGATAACCCAAACAACTCCAATTAATTATTTCAATTGATGATTGGAAATCTTATTAGCCATATTAGTGGGGTGGTTGGCATGCAACTTTAAGGAATTAATGGTACCGTGTACACTTTGGGAGATCCATATTGTCTCTTCTGCTGGTAAGTTTCCTGTAACTATTTTCTACAGTGCCTTAATGCCATTTCCTTGTTGCCCTTATGATTCAGCTGTTCAGGGATGCTTCCAGAGAAATCAAATATTGATCAGTTGATACTGAAATATTAACTACCATTTTGTTATTCATCGTTTACATATTACTTCTTTCCTTTCCATACAATTCTTACCGACAGGGAAGAAGTAAAAAATAGTATCGCTAATGTAGAAGCAACAGATTTTTTAAAAACTCTGTCACTCAAGTAAACTTCTATGCCACAGAAAGGTTTTAATTAAGGCGACCTGTCAGCAAATTAGATTAATTTGCTTAGGAAAATGATGCCACATTGCTCGGAAAACAACTCAGCTGAAAGCTTTATAGCCACGCTGCTATCTCTAAGGACAGAAGAAAATAATGGTGAAGTCATGTAATTGCTGGAATCCTAATGCCAGTAAAACGTTTGGTGCCAAGATTTTCACCAGCCAAGGATCAGTTCACCAACAGTCTCTATAGCAGGAAAGTCCTGTTAGTTCAACAGGAAAGAGTTCACAGCTTTATTAGTACCTTAGTACTAATTAGTACTTATTAGTAACTGTGTTTGCCTTGCATGTCCCAAGAAGGTTGGAGACCATCTTCAAGAATTCTGCACACCCTGCTTGTTTCAGGCTGAAAAAGCATTTCAGAGCCTTTGACCTTTTGGAGATGTGATAGCCATGCAGGATCCTATATATCTACTTCCCCAGCATACCTTGGCCCTGGGGAAGGGGAAGAAATGCAGGTAAAAATGAAGAAAGCATTGCCTTATCTCCCATCTTGGCTACAATATAGGAGTGATAGCTGCATCAAGAGATTGACTGTAGGACTGCTTTGTACATCAGTGTTTCTCAACCTCGGCCATTTTAAGATGTGTGGACTTCAACTCCCAGAATTCCCCAGCCTGTTGCAAATGAAAGCAGCTTGACCCTGCAGGTGTGAAGGCCTTATTTTTACACTGAACTCACTGCTCAGGCTGGGCATAAGCATCTGGTGCCAGTCCAGAAGAGGCCCACCAGGAATGGTGCTGGAAAAAACATACCTTCTAAGAGTAGAGGTCCTGTTCTGCCACAGTTAGGGCTTTGGATCCAGGCCAGCACATTTTGGGTAGGAAAACTTTTGGCTTAAGATCTAATTTTAAAAGCTAAATCCAACTTTATCAGTGGGAGCTTTAAAAGAGAAGAGATAAATGGAACAAGCCAGTATGGTGCAGTGGTTAAGGCATCAGGCTAGAAACTTGGAGACTGAGTTCTAGTTCTACCTTAGGCACGAAGCCAGCTGGGTGACCTTGGGCTAGTCTCTCTCTCCCAGCCCTAGGAAGAAACAGGCAAGGGCAAACCACTTCTGAAATCTTGCCAAGACAACTGCAGGGACTTGTCCAGGCAGTCGCCAGGAGTCCATTAAAAAAAAAAACAACCTGACTTGAAGTTACACACAAATCAAACAAATGGAAAGACAGGGAGGTGGAAGGGCCCCATGGAAAAAAAAGGGATCTGCAAGAGAAAAGGGAAACGACAGCCTCTACAGCAGTGTTCCTCAACCTTTGCAACTTTAAGATGTGTGGACTTCAACTCCCAGAATTCTCCAGCCAAGAAGAGAATTCCACAATATGTAGCTTCTTCTGGTTCAGGGAACCATTATTTGCAGGTCTTCTGTCTGCTGGCTGGGGAATTCTGGGAGTTGAAGTCCACACATCTTAAAGTTGCCAAGGTTGAGAAACACTGCTCTAGACAGAAGACCTGCAAATAATGGTTCCTTGAGCAGGAAGAAGCTACATATTGTGGAATTCTCTTCTTGGAGGCTTAATTTCTCTGAAATGCCAGTGTGGGGCTGAGCGAGGGAGAAAAAGAATTTGGAAGTTAGGATATTGTAGATACACACACATAAATTTCAGACCAATTTCCCTGCTCCCGTGGAAACATATGCATTTCAGTGCTATTAATATATATGAATGTCTAAATCTGGAGTAATGGAAAGTTTTTGGGTTTCTCACAACACAGCTGAGCACAACGGGTGTCTGATGCAACTAAACTGCATGTCCTCCTTTTTTTTTCTTTTTTGCCCAAGGAATGAGGATTAAGAAGAAATAAACATTATTATTATTAAGAATAATAATTTTAAAAAGCCAAGCTGGGTCAGAAGACATTAAGAACAAAGCAGGAAGAAAGTTTCCATGGTTTATTTTTAAAAGGAAGGGTTTAATTTCAGAGGCCTATGAAATAGTGTGAGAGATTTTAAAAATAAATAAGGGGAAAAGTCTGAGAGGGAATGGCTAAACTTTACAAATATACATTTTAACTCTCCTCCCCGCCTCCCCCCCTTCTGCTATCCACTAGAATAGTCTAGTCAGATTGCAAACTTCTTGGAAATGTAGCATCTCCATTGCTTTTTTCTTTCTTTTTTTAAAAAAAACTTTCTTTCAAGGCAGGACCAGACATTTCTCATGATGGGAACATACACACATTTCACACCAAGACCACTGTCCTCACCCGCGGGCCTCTGGTGTACCTTATGTAGGATTTTGCAGGGCTATGTAGAAAACTGGCCCTGTGTGCAGGCATGGTTGATTTAAGTTGCAAAAGTGGAACAGAAAATAATACAAGGGGACTGAATGGGGGTGGAGGGTGGATGGAGAACACGATAGATGCCATACAACAGAGGGTGGGAATTTCCCAAGCTTTTTTTTTTTTTTAAGGATGGGCTGAGAAATTCGATTGACCTGAAGAACACATGAGGATGCAGGGCGCAGACACGGATTGGCTGGCCACTGATCTGAACTTCGCAGCCACAGCAGTGACATAACAGCACAGCGAAGTCAAGTAATATTTCAACTTTCTCACACGTGCGTTGAATCAGTGAGGGCCTTTTTCTGAATTGTGCTCAAGCTGAGCATCTTCCTCACCTTCTTTGGTGTTATTAGTAATTGCCACAACTCGGTTATCTTCACGTGCTGTTTGGTGGGCTTTCCCATTATTTTCTCTGAGCAAAGTACCATTCCTCCTTAAAAGGAAACCTCTAGAAAGAAAGGGGGGGAAGGACCTACAGTATGTGAACCCAGTGTGCACGGATGCCATTGTTTTGACTACTAAGCCAGCACATAAGGTAGTCCAGAGCATCCCCTTCATTCCACCTGATGGCGTTTCACTACAACCTTTGATAAAAACGCACTTTAATTAACATAAAACTGACATACCCAGCGATTCCCTCCACGCAGTAAAAAGCTGTTTTCACTGCCCGCCCTTTTGCAATCTGAGAATAAAATGCATAATGAGTTAGGAATCATGAAAAAACTGTAATGCATCTAGAAGTTGGCTTTGGCGCTTAAAGTCTTTATAAATTTATAGAAAATATTCAACATCTAACAAAATAAATAAAACATATTTTAATCAGAGGTGCCTAACGATCAACTTCAAAAATCTGCAGGGCGGGGGGGGGCGGTTGTCCATTGGTTTGCTTCCATTTGCTACTAAATTTTAAAGAACTCGCTCTCAGTAGAGCTTGGAACTGAGAGATCGCACCTTTGGCGATGTGAAAAAATACAGCTAAGTCCATTTGAGAAGATAAAAAACAAAGCTCCTTCAGAAAGGGTCCATGTGTCAATGTCTGATTGTTCAATGTAGCTGTTTCAGTTTATTTTATTCTTTTAGTGCTCATTAAAAAGATTCCTCATAATGGTTATGAGTCCTTGTTGTGATGGGAATTTTTCACCTTCACTTGCTGTTCTGAAGAACTATGTGCTGAGATCTTCTAAGGAAAGGGTCTTTCCAAACATCACTTCCTAGCATGCAGATAATGCAAGAGATAAGGTTCACCCTGAAATTCTCTCTGATACAGGCACTGATCCAGTGTAATTCAGCTTGAAAAGTATATTCACCTCCTCCGTTGCTAGATGGCAGGTGGATAAGAGTGTCCCTCTGACCTTGAGGCTCTTCAGATTGTCCAGCCTCCCCACGGCAGGGAATAAAAAGGCCTTGCTGTCATACTGAAGAGAGCAAACAAATCTTAAAATGCACAACCAAATGCAAGTTTGAAGGAGCGGGCTTCCAGATGGATGATGTACATGTCAAATGGTCTGACAGCTATTCAGGGGGTGCCCGGAGAGTCTTCAGCTTCTTATCATCCAGCCCCTTCCAGTACTTGAAGTTGTTGTCTAGGTGTTGCATCAGATTTGGCAGATCTGCAAAAGCTGGAAAAGAAAAAGGCAAAGTCACTGACACCCCTGGTAAATTGCCCAGAGGCTGAGAACGTCGGGCTTGTTTTCCTAACTGGGGTGGGTGGGCTATGGGCAACCTACAGCTTCAGGGATGCAAGCTCTCCCTCCCTTTTGTTCCTCCTTAAGAGCCATTCCTGATCGTAAGTGCTGAAAACTGATGGTGCTGTTTTCCATTATTTTGAGCTGGGAAGTAGATGAAACTTACCATCTAAGAGAAGCCTTAAAATAGTCACACTTCCTTAAAGCAACAAAGAACACTCCATAGACTCATCTCAAACCCAATCCTACCAAATGGGTACCCTCATCCATCCCAAGAATATCAACTGTAATCCATGGCCATTACAATACTGAAAACAGAGAGACTTCTTTTCATTTATAACCAATTATTTAGACCTGATGCCCTTGTTTTCATGTTTCCCACCTCAAAACACCAGAAAACAATGCTGCCAATTTTCAGTACTATGTCACCAAGACAGGTAGTCTGAAGGAATTCAGGGGATGTCACCAAAAAAACGCTGTGGACCACAGGGTCGGCCATTCATGTCCTTGAGCAACCCCATCAGGATCACTGGTTATTCCCACCCATCCTTCATCAACCCGATCAGTATTCAAGAACATGCAAGAGGGGGACAACCCCTACTGGTAGGTAATAAAGAGAAGTTCTCTCTTTCTTCTGCGTCCAAGAGAAGAGATGGCTTACCATCCCAAGCATCAAACATGTCAGTGATGAAATAATCAATGAATGATATTTGAGACTTAGGGATACTGCAAGTGTTCCTGTCGAAAACCGGCATCACAACAGGTAAACCTTGCCTTTTCTCCTCGTCGGTCTGCAAAGAAAACAATGTGCATAATTATTGCTAACAATCTCTCCCCACGTCACCATTGTGAAACTGTAACCCTGGGGGATGATGGGGGAGGCACAAGCAGCCACTTATATGCTTGTGAAATAAAACAACATGGCAAGAAACCAAACTGTAATTGTTCGATTAAGCAGGAGGGACCCAGGGGCCACCCAAAGAGGTTTAGAGGCTCTAATGGGGAAAGCCTGGCCTTCACCTCCACAGCTTTTTCACCTCCTGGGAAAAATGAAGACCAACTTCCAGCTGCAATTTCTTCAACTTGCTCCCTCTTACTCACCTGTGCAAAATACTCCTCAGAGATGCGACCTGCCCATTCAATGCATTGTCCCAGCGGGCGACAGGGGTTGGAAACATCAGCACACTTAATTAGCATCCGTTTGATCAGGATTCGATTCTCAGGAGACGTGAGGACGTTTTTGATGGAATCCCCATCCCCATTTGTACTCTTAGGGAAATAGTTTACAAATATTATTGTCAACCGTGCTTCAAATCTTTCCCCCTCTCTCTTGCGTACACACAGATACATTGTCTTGTGGCATAGCTTCAGAATAGCTTTAGTCGGACTTCATGTGACAACCAAGATTCAGTTCCTGGCACTGCATTTTAAGAAGGATGAAGACCAGGAACTAGCAAAATGGCAACCTTAGATATTGAAGTGATAGTAACTGCTCCAGATATCCAAAGAATCACAGCAACGTGAAGTTGGAAGAGCCACTGAGTCTGTAACCTTCTGCTCAATGTTAGAATTCAAATTCAAGCATCCCTGACTGAAGTCTGTCCATCTTCTGCCTGAACACATCCAGCAAAGGGAACTCACCATCTCCTTCCGCCATTGGTTCCATGGTTGAATGGATGTCTTCTTGTAATTTAACTTTATTATTCTAGTCTGGGACTACAGAGAACAAATCTTGATATTTTTCTACATGATACCTCTTCTAATACTTCAAAAGTGCTATCATATCTGTGTAAAGTTGCCTTTTTCGAGGTTAAACAGCATATCCAGTTCCCTCAACATTTTGTAGGAATCAGTTTCCAGTTCCTTAATTATCCTCGTAGCCTTTCCCTGAACTTACTTCAGTCTGTTCTAATCCTTCTTAAAGTGTGATGTGCAGAACTGTATTAAGATGGAGTCTGTTCAATGCAGAATTGAGCAGAATTATTACTTCTGTAATCTGGACTATATGTTATGATTCCATTTTTATCCTTCTTTGTGTTTTCTGTCTGAGGTATAGTAGATAGGTCAGTAGATGAATTTGTTATTTGTTTAAACAATTTAGATTGCCACACATGGTGATTCCCTCCAATTTACCCCTTCCATTTCTATACAGAATCTGTGGGGAAATGTGTGAATTCAAAACGGTGCTAATGAATGGGAAAGGTTGCTACACTCCACAAAGGAAGCTGTTACAGAATCTGGACATCTCAGCTCCCATCCTAGGCTCAGCCTCTTCATGAGGTCATCTTTCCAAATGGTGTCTTCATGGGCTTTCCAACGTTCGTCAAAAAACTGCTGGGATAACTAAAGGAACTGGAGCTTCAGCTCCTGTTTCAAAATGCTTGGGTCTGATCCAATTTTTTGCTGAATAAATGGAAACAGTTCACGGAAAGCTCAAAGAAGCCCTTTGTGAAGAATGCAGAAATGGTCTCCTTCTGCAAAGGCTTCTAAAAGCACTACCAACTCAGAGGAAGCCTTCAATCCACCATGCAAAGTAAACAAGACATTAAAAGAGCAAAAAGGGTAGCTGGAACCTGAGTTTTCAGCACCCCCCTTTCCCCAGAGCAGCACAAATGCCAAAGGTTTCTTTCACAAGGGAGATGAATTCTCAAAGCACCACAACAACAATTGGAAAATGGCAAGTCAGTTGTTTGGGAAAGGGCAGATCACTGGTCTTACAAATTCCAAATTCAGGAACTTCAGAAATCCCAAATTTTGCTTCCCCCTACTCTGAAAGAACATTGTTCAAATGCTCCCTTTCAAAAAAAAAACAACAACAAATGCTTCCTGACATTGGACAGACTCACAATTAATACATTTTGCAAATCACCACTTGAAGCATTCTTTATTGTACAAACCTATGGAAGCTTTATTCACTGAGATGTTTTATTTGCACCATTCAAATCATGCCTTCCCCACTGAGATGCCAACTTTATTGTCTTTCCAGAGGAAAGCAAAAACGTTTTCTTCTGGGCATTGAAAGCAACAAATGTGTTCATTATGAACATGTATGCCACTTAGGAACCTCTTCTTAAGTACTCTGCCAGCCAATTTTACAGTTTTGTTATTATTGGGTGCTCAGTTTTTATTGTTTGATTATGTATTTAAATTTTTGTTCTTCATTTTTTACTCTCTGGCTTTAGTGTTGTAAGCTGTCTCGAAAAACTTACATACCTACCTAACATAATGAAAATAAGCAAACCGTGACTTAGCACAATGTGGAAAATGTTCCTCAGAGGACTGGGGAAAATCCTAGTAGCGTGTTTCTAGAGTACCTACTATATTTGGATTCTTTATTTACCTCTATTTATATTATTTATTACTGTATTTTATTCTGTGTATTTATGGTTATGGTTTTTAATCAATTGTTGTAAACTGCCCAGAGTCCCCCGATGGGAGGAGATGGGCGGGGACAAATTAGATAAATAAATAAATAAATCTGTGCTTATTTGCTAGATTTAGGGACCGGGCGAGAGACTGTAATTGCCCCAAGGAAAGCCGATAAACTTTCTGACGGAGAAAGGGTTTGAACCTGGATCTTCCTACTGAAAGTGCAGGATGGAGAAATGGATGCTACCCCTCTTTTGCAAAAGGGACCGTGCTTTTCACAGTTCATTCCTAAGAGTGTCCCTCGGTTTTTCTTCTGTTTTTGAGCAACATGAAGTAAGTAGGGGAATTAATTCCTAAGTATATAATAATAGCCACTTGCACTTTTGCTTTCACCTCTCCTTCTTGGTAGGACTTCTTACCCCATTCTCTTCAAGAGCAGCCAACGGCTTGTTGATGCTGTTGACAAATTTGTTGACGTGCTCAAAATGCTTGGTCATTTCCGTGGCCAGGACCATGTCAATAATGGCTTGTCGCAGAGTTCGGTATTCATTCCTAGATAAAGAAGACAAAGGGAAAAAGAGGTGCAGGGCTTTGTTATTTAGTAGAGCTACTCAGTGTTTCAAGCAATATTGCAAAGAAAGACCATCCTGATATTTAAGCCAGGGATGGATCTGCTCTTGGCTCCTCCTACGCATGGTCCCCAAAGCCCATCCAAAAGGTGCTGCTGAATTGTAATGCCTCGTGTGACTGAAAGCCAAGAGGACAAAATACGTAGGAAATGCCGATGGGCAAAATATTTTGAACCAAACCAATTCGAAACTCTGTTTCAGTTCAAAGCCAAGCTCTTTCAAACATTTTGGAAGTGCTCTGAGCTTGAAAAGCTCTATTTTGAGTTTGAACTGTTCTGCTTTGATCTCCCAACACTTTCAAAGTGACGGAAAGAGCCCATCTCAGACACAAAACCACAGTTTCAAACGGTGCACATTAGAAACATTTTGCACAGTCCCAATGGGAAATAGCAAGTAAGTGTGATGCAATGGACATGTATCATTGGTATAATCTGCATGATGACACAAAGACACATGGGTCACCATTTTGGCTTCCAGCTGATGCCAAGAGCCCCAACGATTGACCCTGTGCAGCTCATCAGTAGAACTTCCCATTTGAAAAAAGTTGACAGCTCTGTTTTAAGCCAGTATGGTGAAGTGGTTAGTGTTGGACTGGCACCATGGGGTGCCAGTACTGTGTAAGTCCACCCTCAGCCATGGAAGCTTACTCATCAAGGCAGGATATAAACTCAACACACACACACACACACACACATAATAAGGCAATTCAGCCAGGCTTCCCCCAACTGGTATCTTTCAGTTATTTGGGACTTCAGCTCCCATAAGACTTGGAATTATGAGAGCTGCAATCCAAGACATCTTGAAGCCAGCTGGGGAACTTTGAATCAAGTCATTAGTTGGGCCCCATAGTTTTGTATACAGACTGACTTCCAGACAGATTAGTTTTCCACGTTGAGATATCAGCGTAAGTTAGGCTGACCATATTTCCTTGAGACAAAAATGGGACATTGGGATGGCAAAACGGGGCAGGGCTGGGTGACGAGCTGGATCGGCAGGCAGGAACTTCTCCAATTTTCTCGGGCTGGGAATCCGGATTCCTTCGTTTGTGAGAGGCAAGGCTGGGCTGGAGAGTCTAGTGAACGGTTGTCCCCGACAAGCCGTTCCTCCTCTGGCCGTGCTTTGACGTTCTTTTCTTCCTGCTGTTTCTAGGCAGGAGCCAATCGGCTCACCCTTTGATCACCGCCTATCAGCTGATCCTGTTTTTTTCTTTTTAGGTTTCCCGCCAGGTTGAGCTCTGCAGCTTTTTTCCCGCCATTTCTGCTGAGCTCCCTCTCCTTCCACTCAAAGTCAGACTGCATTCTGACAGGTTCATGGGAACTTTCACATTTTTAAGTAAGGTTTTTAAGAAAATGGGAAAAAATGGACATTTATGTTAAAACAATGGGACGGTCTGGAAATGTTAAAAAAACGGGTCTGTCCCGTTCAAAACGGGAAATATGGTCAGCCTAGCATAAGTGTGAGAATGTAGCTAACGAACAGAGTAATATGCTCATTTAGAAGGCATGGTCATCTGTAATATTTTCGCTCCCACTCTTGCCTGTTACCATGATACAGCAGAACAACCAATCCAGAGCACCACCAATAACAGTTTGCTCTAAGCTCTTAAAATTCACTCCTCCTAATTAATTAGCTACAATTTTAGTTTATTAAACACATTCTTATATTAACAGATTAATTAGTAATGCTGCTAGGAGAAACAAGTCCAAAATGATGGTATTGTCAAACCGTTCTTCATGCACTGTTCGGCATTTGGGCTTAGCATTTTGTTATAAACTCTGATATCCTGTTGAGTTTCTACTGACAAATTACATTCTGCATGGCTCCCACCATGCATTAATGATGCTGTAGAAGCTACCCTGAATAAGATTTATGAATGAGATCTATTAAGACAGTAGTGCTTCATAATGCAGATGGGGAGCATTCACTGTGATCTCCAATTAAAACATCTCCCTGCATGTGGAAAGTTAACACTTGGAAAAAGGACCATTTTCCTGATGTCCCTCTACAGTTATTTTTTTTTACATTGAAGTAAAAAAAATTCATCACTTGCATTAATCTAACTGTATGCATAAAATGAGGCACAGCCATTACACAATATCTTTCCCCTTGAAATACAGTATAACAAACCTATCTCCCTCCATTGCTACTCCTCAATGTGACATCACTATGCAGTCAAGACAAACCCTTTTCAAAGCTACAGTGTCATAACTGTAGTTTTAAAGGATACTGGCATTTTAGAAACCTACCTCTCCATGTTTTTAAAAATGTTGCATTTATCATCTCGGGTGGTGATCTGGAAGGCCAGGGCTGCATGGTGGCTCTCCAACACTGCTGTGTCATTGTACAAAATGGCCAGTTCACTTCCTGCATTGCACAGGAAAGAATTGGTTCGCCCGGGATGATCCACATCATGGACGGTAGCAGCTATCAGCGCAGCAACTTCATCAATGGGATCCAAAGTTTGCTGAGAAGAATAAGAGGCAGATGCTGGGAGAGGCCAAGGCAGAGAGACTCAGCCTGATGTTGGAAAGATGAGTTCTAACAGGGAACTCATACCCACATGGACCTTCACGAAGTGATGAGGTTCATGGACAAGATGCATGGATGCCAAGGTATCCAGAAGTGTAAACAATCTTAAAGATGGTGGTGAGGGGAACAGCTTAGTAATAGGGAGGAAAAATCCTAAAATAGCTCAGTGAGAAATCAGCAACAGCAGCAGCCGCCACAAAATGCTATCTGAAGGTTGTGGTGGGAAATGGAAAACTGGAAGGGGGGAAAGGAGCAGAGAACAGGATGGAGCATCTTAGAAGAAGGCACGGGACACTGAACTTTGGCATTCCACCCACTGCTGTTTCCCATAAGTCATACATGTGGATGGTTCAATCCTGATGAAAGGCAGAAACTCACAGGAAGCTTCCATTAAAAAAACTTTTTCTTAGGCCACCCTAACAGTTTCCTTGGAACATGAGGTTTACACAAACCTCACATCATGCTTGAATATACACAGAGCTGATTAATAATCTCCTGGAACAGTGGTGGCCCAAGCTCTCTATACACATTTTTTTTTCGGTTCTCCGGGCTTAGGAAGAGCTGATATTGCAGCTCCAAGAAGTTCTGGAGCTTACTAGCAGAGAACCCTCACTCTGCCTGCAGTTTAAATCCCTGATCTCTGCAGATAGAAGTAATTGGGGTAGATAGAAGTGATGGGAAAGAACTCTGCAAGAGACCTTGGATTTTCTTGTTCAAGTAGGCAACCCGGGGCCACCAGAGCCAATGCTCAGCTAAGGTTGTTTCCAAGTTTCTTTTCCTATGCCATTGGACTTACTTTTACTCTTTCTTTAGAAAGGAAATAGGCCGTGGCGTGGAGCACGTCCGCTGAGTGGGTTGAATTGTGGTAAGAGTTGGATAAGTGATAATTGGCTTCTATGACTTGCAACCAAGACCTCAGGGTCGACTCAGAGCAACCGAGAAACTCACAGATCCGAAAGCGGGCAAACAGTTTAAGGCCAAGAAAAACTAAAGGCCTGGAGAGGGAGAGGGAGAGAGAGAAAAAAAAGGCAGTTCATTCCCCCTATTCTCAATGCACCGGAAGCAAAATAAACAGCAAGAGAAATAACAGCACTTGGACAGAAGACCAATCTCTCCCAGATGGCTGCTGTGTCCGTCTTGTTTCTCCGACAAACCTTTTATGAGTTGCGCCCTCTAACTCAAAAATATTAAAGTCCCAGTCTTCTTCATTTTCCATCGCTTGAGCTATTCTGGGTGGGATGTCGTTCAGGGAGATGGGTGAGATCAAACTGCCCGGTACTTGATGGGTTTCTAGAAGGTGAAGACACAGGGACAGAAGTATTACAGGCATACCCTGACCTCTGATGGGCTAACTGAACCAGGAACAGACTGCATCTCTTGTCCTACATAAAGCATATGAGGGCAACCAGGTCTGATTCTCCTCTTCAAACCAGAAAGACCATTCCATCTAGCTGGAAGTTTTTTGAGATGACAGAGATGGAAAAAAATATGATCTGGCTCCATTTATGACTTGGAGCAGCTAAGGTGATGGGATGTGTCTTTATAAACATTGTAAACCTGGAGACCACTTGTCCAGATCAAATGGCTTTGCTTTATCTTCAAGAACTAGTCTCCATATTCTTTTTTTTCCCCACTTTCCTCCTCCTTATGTTATGTCTATTAAGTCACACGACTGCAAGCTGGCCCATTATCTTTGAACCTGTGTAAAGTATTTACAAAACTTTAAGCCTCTTAGCAAACAAAATACCCTTTCCAAACTATATGCCTCACTAAAATGGTATATTTAGCTTGCGGTTTGGGTAATAATGCCCTGATGATACTGCAATAATTACACAAAACTGCACATTGGTTATCTGTTTGCCCCTCTTCAAAATGATTTTTGGCTGTGCTTTACCCAAAATTAAATTTCTGAAGATCACACATATCTAGTACAGTAAAGAATAATACTTACGCTTTGCTGATAATATATATTCATTCCCTGATAATCTTCGCAGTCCATCCTATTGAATAAAGTTGAAAAGAACACAGGAAGAAATAAAGGCCCCTCTTTAAATTTACCCTTCTGGATATTTAATAGAATAAAGAGAATATAAATCAGAAAATGTTGCTTGAACCCTCTATCTAGTCCAGAAGCAAGAGTCAGACTCTGAATTGGTGAGAAGTCCTAAAAGAAGTATGCTAATTAATTGGCAAATGCATTAAAAATGGCATGTGGAAATCCCAGTAAAGAAAGTGGACGTAAGATCTAGGGCAATGTTCACCACCTGGTACCCACCAGATGTATAGAACTTCAATGTCCGTTGTCCTTATCCATGAGGAATGTCAATCTGGAGCTTTCTAGGTAGCAGAACTCCATTTATTGAGTTCCTTGGCTAGAAAAACTTGCATGACCTATTTTATGTGTTTAAAAGAAGACAGGCAGAAACTAGTGCTTCAGAGCAGAGATTTTCCTTCTAATGTAATCGCTCCAGATTAAAAACCAGTAGGATTTTCATTAGTTTCTATTGCTTGCTGGACAGCTGTCTTATTGCATTTTACGTTAAGAGTCTCTGGTGTCTTGGCCAAGAAGCCATCCATGCATTTAAAAACAAACTGAACTAAATGCATCTTCAGATTAAGAGTCTTGCAAAAGCTTTCTTTGACAAAAGGTCTTTCTGCTGAAGAGGCAAGCAACTCATCAGTTTAAAATAGGCTGGGCTTATCAGCAAGATGTTTCTATGCATTTTTTAGCACACCAAATTATCAGGCTGAAGGCTGAGCAATTTTCCATCTAAAATTGGTTTGACTGATCAGTGGAAGCTGTAAGAAACCCTTGTCAATATACTTCCAGACCTGCACACTCACACCCTGTCTAGCACTGCAGCTTGTACAGAAGCAACGGGTCAGGATTTGCTATCATTGCAAGATGGCTGCAGCAAGCGGATTTTGATGCCATCAGCAGTTCCAACAAACTCAAATACTTTGATTTTAATTACCGTCATCAAGCCACCAACGAGGTCACTTGTATGTGGGTCTTCGTCTTTTGTGCCAAGCTGTGGAGAATACAACTCAGTAGTCCTCAGAATCTCTAGGACTCTGTCTAACGCTTCAGCCACTGGCATGGGACTGCTTTCTTGGGCAGCGTTGATAATATTTATTACCTAAATAGAAAGAAAGAAATCAATTACTTGTATTTACCTAAAGGGAATAGATTCCCCCCCCACAATCATTTACCTTTCAAAAGGGTGGGTCATCTAGATTTGCTGAGAATATGGTAATGGAAGATGATGAGCTTTGCTATCTAACTTTCCTTTTGGGGGAAAATATCTTCTTAATTTCAAGATAACCTTCCTTTGGAAAAAATACGGTGCCTTCCAGTCTTTTTAGTATCCAAGAAAACCTCAGGAAATGATGCTGCAATGGGGATACTATGGTACTCAGTCTAGCCGTATCATTACACAGAGTAGTAACTGGCTTGTTGGATTCAGTCAAGCTGGTATTTGGAATACTGACTTGTTATTACTACTAGTAGTAGTGCAACTATCACCACTATTACTACTAATAATGTTTGTGTCTGCATAAAGCTCCGGGCACCCACTCCCCAGACCTTCATTCAAGGTTTTCCCCCCCCCAGTTCTATCCCGAGATCTTGGACGTTCTGTAGGCAAAACACTGGGCTATCTCTGGAGCTTCAAAGCTTATTAGGTTCTTCTGTGCTGGGAATTGCAAAGAGTAGCTGCTCTGCTTCAGGATCGAATCTGCTTTATTTACATTGCACTTCCCCCCAACACATTCCTCCATTGCATCTTGATGGGGAAAGACAAGGTACAGGCAACATATAGGAATGGTGGGAGGGGGACCTTCCTCAAAGCCCTGCAGGCTACCAGGAGAGACTAGAAGTTTCCCATCCGCTTTAGCTCTTCCCGTGAAAAAAGGGAAGGCCATGTCATCTTTCTTTTGAGGAGGACATCAAGAGAAAACATCCCAAAATCCCACAGAATTGCCTTAGGCACTGCTTGTCCTAACAGTAAATGACAAATTGGACTGTTACTGTGGGGTCAATCTAACTCCATTTAAGATTATTCCAGCCCCTATTCCATTTCTGGTTCCTCAACAATAACAGAAGGAAAGAAGCATATCTCTAATCATGCATTTGTGGAAATATAAGGAGAATCAGGTAGGCAGCATTGTTCTGAATTACTTCAGTCAATAGGAAACTAAGCTGCAATTTACTAGCTGGGATGACTAAGTAAAGACCTAGTAGGTACATTTGCAGAACGGGCTAAACCTGGTTAATGTTAAGCTTGAGTAGGATTTTTTTGGGGGGGGTATCTTAGCCTGCTATGTGAACCTAATTTATGATTCCACGTATTGTGCAAATCCACAAAAAAAATTAGCCAAGTTGACTTTAAAAGTCAAGAAACATTGCAAAGACATGGGAGTTTTATAGCAGGAAAAACCAAAGCTTCCAAGAGATTGAAGCTACCTCAAACGGAAGTGCCTTACCTTGGTAATAGGTGCCTCAATAGTCATCGAATGTATCCTGGCCATTGATGAGTGCCTCCTCTGAGAACTTCCTATGTAAGAAAAAAATGAAGGTGCATATTAGTTGATGGCATTAGCTTGTCCAAACTATTGCTGTCATTCCTGGATATTAGACATCTTACCCCTCACTAAAATATTTTACGCTGCAACGTAAAGGCCTGCAGACATAAACCAAATTTAACCAGCTGAGTCTGCCTGCATTATAAACGCAACTGCTGGATACTATGCATTTGCCTAGCTAGACATCCAAAGTTTACATCTTTGCCACTGCACACTTTTTCCCCCAAATGAAGACAAGTGGATGTCATGGGCTTTGAAGGAAGCAGGAGATACAAGAGTGCTGATTATTGAGAAGGCAGTTTTAAAAAGGTAATTTTAAAAAAGCTAGTGATATACCATCACTGCCTCGGGAGGTAGTGGATCGGACATCGAGAGAACCTTTCCTCCTGTCTTTGTGTCTGCAGGTCTGCATATCTGTGGAGGCAAGGAAGTTAGATCATCACTACCGTGAGAAAGAACATTTTGGTTCTGAGCGAGGTTGGAAGCTCAGCTTTGATCACTCTGGAAGCTTGTCTGTTGGCCCCAAATTACTAACCCTTGTCCTGGAGACTGGAATCTGTTGCTCAACACAGCCACTTGGTTCTATCTCAATGGTGAGATCAATTCTGCCTCGGACTAAAAATGTGAAATAAGTCCGCTGTTTTGTTGTTCCTTTTTATCCCCCAGCAAACTAGCAGGAACAAAGTCTGTATGTTTTCCTCTCCCAAATACAAATCCATCCAGAGGCTGTTTCTCCCCATGTAGCACTTCCTGGAATGATCATGTAATCACAGGACATCCAACCCCATCCCGCTCCCAAATGGACCTGTGACTTGCTTTTTTGGATTTTTTCTTGAAATTCAAAGGAAATAAACCTTACTGGGCCCAAATTTTATCCCCCAAAGTGGACCAGATTAATGATATAGATTTTGCCTGGTCTGCTATGTCCTACTTTGAATATTAAACATCTGTAACCTGTCATAGCAGGAGCCAAGCAAACATGTCCTTCATAGGCTCTATTCCTAGCCATGGTAAAACTCAACCTCTGCCCTTTGATACATTAAATCTAAATTATTGAAGCTTTATCGGCAACTACGACTTAGGGAGAGAAAGCAAAATTGGAGTCTCTGTCTCCTACATACACATGAAACAGTCAAGGTTCCTTTGATTCCCGTCAGTTTTGAATCACAGCTGCCTGGAGCTGATATTTTTTTTACTTATTTAGTCTCCCTCCTAGGATACCATTTTATTGCTATGCAAATATTATTGCTTTTCTTCAGCAGTATCATCTGTGCTTCAGCCTCCTTGCTACAAATCCTATTTTCAGTGCTTCCTGACCGAGAGCTTCAGTCCTCACACCATTGCTGTGTTTGCATGATTTGTGATGCCAAAACAAACAAATTATTTTACAGATTAATGTAAAGGCTTAGTTCACACAAGAAGCTAAAACTCCTGCAACCACAGACCCCCGCACAATTGGGCGTGCTACAAATTTGTATTAAGGTTTTCCCTGTTAATATCCTTGGCTTTTCCAAAATATGCCTGGAACATACCCAACATAAAGTCATTAGCAGAGAATAACAAAGGAATTATTGGAATGTAACCAAGTTTTTGCTGAGCACATGTAACATTGTACCTGTCTGGGACTCGGCCTGTACCCGTTCACAGATTCTTTCAGCCTATGAACGAATTAGAGCAAAAAGTACAATTAGCCTAAGTTGTAAGACTCAACCTGGAATTACAATGTTCTAATTGAGGAGTCAGGTGGCCTTGAAATTGGATTAATTGATTAACTTCATTAAATTGTGTTGTTGTTGTTATTATTGCTTACCTTATTGTTGTCATTGCACGGTCTACTAAGTGACACATAGTGTCTAATTTTTCTGTAAAAATGAAACAAAAGAATGGGATGAGAGCAATTTGGTCTCCAACTTGTCAACTTGACCATAGACTCCAGTTGTCATTGCTTACAGCTAAATCCTTTTTAAAAAATAAAATGAAATCTAGTTGAGGAAGGGGAGAGTTCCTGCCTCTTCACTATCATTTATTGAAGGGATCTCTTGGTTCCTTGGAAAGGGGATGCAGAGAAAATAGACTACTGTATTAAGAACTGATGAGCAGGAAAAACAATCTTTAGTAGGGAGATGAAGAAAAGCACCTCCGTATGTGGAAGTTTAGGGTACAAGTCTCCAGTTTTGGATGTGATAGGAAGCTGTTCTCCATAAACATGCCTACTTTTCAGAATATTTATTTATTTATCACATTCCTTCACCGCCCATCTCAGCAAGTGACTCTATATAGATATAATATAGATATCATCAATGCTAAGACAATCATAGGAGAGCCAGTTTGGTATAGTGTTGAAGGCACCAGGCTACAAACCAGGAGACTGTGAGTTCTAGTCCCGCCTTAGGCATGAAGCCAGCTGGGTGACTTTGGGGCAGTCTCTCTCTCTCAGCCCTAAAAGGAAGAAGGCAACGGCAAACCACTCCTGAAAAACCTTGCCAGGAAAACTGCAAGAACTAGTCCAGGCAGTCACCAGGACTCAAAAACTGACGCAAAGTCACAACGAGACAATCATGCTTACCCTCCCTGTCCAATGACAGGTATTATCTTCACATTTTGTTGTATGCTCTCGCCGTTTTTCTTTTTGGTATAGTAGGTTCCTTGCCATTCCTGTAGACCAAGAAAGAGCAATGTTCTACCTAAAAGACCAGTCACTATCAAAGCACACCTTTGACTCAGTTCTCATGTGCTGATTTTGGATAGTTGCCTTATGGGAAAGCACATAGCGTTGGCACAATGCTGCACCATATGCTATAACCTCTTACTGCACTCTTGTTTAACTTTCTCTGTTGCTTCCTTCAAATTTTCCCCTCTATCTTACCCACTTGGCATCTAACTGGAACCTTCCGTGGTATATATTGCACCTAGTTGCCCCCTGAATGCCAACAACATTGGATTAGAATCTCATGAGATTTTGAGCCAGAAGGTTGAAATGTTGCAAGCTTTTAGGACATGCATGTTAGATGCTTTTCAGTGCCTGATGCTTACTGTTTAGTTTTAGAAAAATGAAACGCATTTGCTTGATCCAAATAAAGCTCTTACCATTCCTTCCCACCTCCATGCTATCATGTGCAGTGATGGAACACAACATTCAAGTGGGGGATGGCCCATGAAAACCCCAAAGCTATGTTTCCCAACAGAGTCCCAAAATACAGAGAGCAGCATTTATCCACTACAGATCAAACCCCCAACAAGTAAGTTAAAAATAAAGGGAAGTATAAATAAATTCTCAGGGAAAACTCCTGTTGCATTTGCTTTTGTTCCCCAGATATATTTGAACACGTCCAGCCTTTCCTTTTCCAAATTAGAGCATTTACACCAGGCCTAGATGATGTCTGTCATTCTCACAGTTCATGGTAGCACCTTCATCAAAATCATCATCATCATCATCACCATCGTAATGCTTTTTAATGGAGCATCCATTCCATCCCAAGAAGATGAGCCTCAGGTACACTGTGAAGTTTACTTATCTTTGAAGTGTCATCCCTCGCACTCATGTTTTTAACAGCACGCTGAAACAGTTGACCTTTGTGCCACACATTTCCATGGCCTTGGAAAGGATTTCTCAAGCCCGTTTTTCATTTGTATGGGGAAACCAATCAAGCAGAAAGCAGCAGGACAGACCAACATACATGCCATTTTGAGCACGACCAGAATTTTCACAGACAGATTGTTATGTTTTTAGAATACCAGGATGGCAGGACTGACGTTGCTTTCCATTAACAGATGCAGGAATAGAGGGAAACACGTGACTGCCCAGTTGACTGATGTATGGCGACTTTCTGTTCCATCAGTATCACCCCAATATTATTGGTATAAAGAGGTAGGTAGATGGGTTGCTTGCATAATGAGGAAACAAGTGAGGATCATCTTCTTCCACTGCCCTTGGAACAGAGAAGATTCTCCTCCATCAAACAGCTACCACAAGCTCATTAGGCTCCTCTACCATATAAAGAGGGGGATATGACAGAGTTTCTTTCTCCAGCAGAACATTTCTGCAAGTTTTATGCACTGTTTTCCTACCTTATATATTACTTATATCTGTATCCATCCCATCTTCCCAGGAAATTCAGAGTAGTTCACAGAGCAATTTTTCAATTTTTCCATTATTTAATCACAACAAATGTAGGTTAGAATGAGAAGTCACATATTTGACACAGACTTTCAAGCAGGTTTTGTGACCGAATAACCCAAAATCAGCTGTGCTGGTTCATCGTTCCTACTAATATCCACACAAGATCAGACCGATGCCTACCTTTTCAAACTTGATGCAAGAATTAATAGTGTCAAGGAAATCAGCTTTTTTTTCGTTTGTAGGCACTTCTGTTAGTTCCTTTCCTATTAATTCGCCTTTGTGATAGCCCATCACTCCTTCAAATGCAGGATTTACATACTATGAAATAATAATAAAAAAGGAACAAGCGCAAGTGAAATTTTAAGATCAGCCTGAGCATTTATCTAATATTCGGTCTCGATGCACATTTCTTATGCTGTGTAGAACTCTTTTCACTAGAACCAGATCCAAGGGCAGAGGCTGTCATATTACAGGGAAGCTTTTTAGCTGAAAAGCTAAAAGGCAGTGATGAAATCATAGTGCTTAAATAAATAATTAAACTAAGCATTTACTGAAAAGTAGTTCCCACTACCACTCTCACCCTTGACTGGGACTATGTCAGGCAGTTTTAACCTTGGTTTTGTGCGTGTGTGTGTGTGAAACTCACTCGTTTGATTCAAGTGTTGCATGAATCTAGCCTGTTTGGTTGGGTTACAGTTCAAGGTATTGTACAAACCCAGAAAATGAATTAGTGGACCAACCAGGTGAAGGCTGCTGTATGAATCCAGTGCAGTGTCCAATGGAGCTTGTTCCCCAGTACTGTATATGATTTTAGGAAAACAGTCTCTTTTCAACGAAGTCCATGGATCCGATTAGCCATGGAACATCATTAATGCCAGAATAAGTCCTAAAGCAAGCACAACTGCTACATTAGAAAGATCTCCTGTGTGGGTCACTCCAGCTTTTGGAAAGTACCTCCTACTTAAATGATTATCTTGGTCAGAGCTAAAGGACATGACAGCAGGGGCTGTGCTCTGAACAAGAGATAAGCAGCTGGCTCCTGTTGCCGTATTTTCCCAAAATGATCTGATGTACCAGCACTCAGGGGCATTGTGAGAAAGAATAAGGATACCTGCCAGGTGCTGATGGGAGAACTGAAGATTTAATTAAAGATGGGTTATGGTATGGTACACTCCACTGGGGTACCAGGTCCTACCTAGAGATACCGAGGACTGCGGCTTAGCCTGCCTTCTATCTCTAGTATGTCTTAATATCAAGCTTTTCACAACCTCTTTTAAAAACTGCCCTGTACTACTTCAGATCTGCTAGACCAAATGTAGCCCCCACCGGCCGAAACTGGTTTTGATTGTAATCCAACTGGTTTTGCTCCCTTCCAATCCCACATGTCCCCAGTGGCCCTCTGGATGTGGCAGAATTACTACTAGCAGTCTCAGACATCATAGCCAGGAATGGGGCATGCTGGGAGATACAGTTTAGTCCCATCCAGAGAGTAAAACTAAACCATTTTGCCAGTGAGGGCAACATTTGTTTGAGTAACGCTTCAAACTGGATTGCACTCTAAGTCTGCTAAAAATGTTCCACTTCTTCCACCCCAAAAGAGATGCATCAAAAGTATATTATTTTTATGACTTGCTAAACTCCCTTCCCCCCATTGAAACCAGTATACCTGACTTTTGAGACAAGCAAGATAAGCATCACTAAGGTTTTTATGACCTTGGGCTAAAGACAAACTGCCATAAACTTCTGAAGCTAAGCAAGGCTCTTTGTGAATATATATTCTACAAAAATAAATGCTTACTTAAATCAAAATGTACTTCAGATGGATTTTTCCCCCCACAGAAAGGCCAGAAAAATATGTACAGAATTAAGAACAGATAAGGGTACTAAGATACTTCAATGCACACACATGCATATATTTTACACGTGTGCACAAGTCTATGTGTGTCTATGAAGTGACCAAAGGAACAAAATCATACAAAACCACAGGACAATATCAAATTCATAAAAAGAACCAGAGCAGACCTGTATTACATGGTCTTCGCTTGTAATCTCAATGGCTTCTTGACTTTTCTCTAATGCTGTAAATATCGAATTACAAGCCCTGAAATGAAAAGGAGTGAAAAAAGAAGCAGACGCGTTAGATTTAAATCACTTGATTTTTCAAGATCTATAAGGAAAAGAATGGCCTACAACTAAACAACTAATAAGCTTAAAGAGAATAAAACAGTTGGAATGTGCAATGAAATCTCGCATGCTGAAGAAGGCCGAACAGCCATCCATCGGGGATGTTTTAGTTCAGATTCCTGAACTCAGCAAGGGATCAGATTTGAAAGCTAAATGACTTTTTTTCAACTCTAGGATTCAGTCTTTCCACATGAAGCCTTCCAGCCATTCTGTCACATACAAACTTTTTCTATCCCCCACTGAACAGCTAATGCATACTCCATACCAATGAACACAAACATTCTTCATGAGGACCATTTGAGGACTTTCTGCCTTCCAGGTTTCCCTCTGCTCCTGAAGAATGACTGAATTCTTTGCATTTTTGGAAACCTTGAAGAGGCTGTTAAAACTTCCTTTATCTATTCCAGCAATTTGCATGCCATCTATTTGTCAGATTCTAGCTTGGAATATATAACAAAATCCAAAATGAAATATAGGTCAGTTGTGGTTCCTAGTTAAGAATCTTCCTCTCCGAATGTTTCACAGTACAGGGTAAGTGAGTTGGGACCAATTTCCTAAGGGGTAAAAGAGTTGGCACTGTTCCATAGGGAGGTGGCTTCCACTGAAAAGGCCATCCACCAGGCCCCAAACCCTGGATCTCTTGAGGGGTGGGTACCCATAGCATCATTTCCAAGCTAGACTATCTAGAGTGGGCAGATTCTATGTAGAGAAGATGATCTTGAAGGTAAAAAGGGCCCAAGCCATGAACGGCTTTTGAGAGAACTACCAGAAACTTGAACTGGGCCAGTAAGGCTATTGACAACCAATGCAGAATAGGTATTATTCTGCTGACCCAGCTGGTGCTGGTCAATAGGTGGAAATCTGCATTCCATGCCAGCTGCAGCTTCCAAATGGTCTCCAAGTGCAGCTCTGTGTAAAGCAAGTTACACTCCAGCCAACAGCTGATAAGGGCATAAGTCACTGTCTTCAGTGTCTCCTCTTCCAAGAAGGACACAACTGCCAGACCAGCCATTGCTGGATGAATGCTCTCCTAGTTATGGCCTTCTCTTGCTGTTTGGACTCCTACTGCCACATTGGCTACAAAAGCATTGGCATTTGAATGACTGAGGTTCTTCTTTGAAGTAATTTTATAAGATGACTATATTCAACTTGTAAGGAGGGTTACCTTTGAAGCCTAGTGATCATATATTTGGTTGGCTGCTTTCTGTCAGTTCCAACATGAAAGATAGACTTCATAAAATGCTGGAGAACATGTCTTTGTTCCATCTAAACATTCAACCTAGGCATTGTATGTACCTCGGCCATGCATTCATGCTTCAGCCGTGATCTGGAAGAAGTGGACTCTTAAAGCAGCAGCATCTTTTTTCAGGCTTGCACTGAAAAAGGACAGGCTGCTTTATTGAACAGCAGAGAGGGGCTATGTCCATGATCTCCTAAGGTCTGAAGCTCTTCTTCCAAATCATTTCTGAAGGGTGAACAGGTCAACAACTAGCTATGGTTCCTGAAATTTGCAAACTTTTCTCCAAGTCAACCCTTCAGCACATCACGGTAGATGTTACCAGAGATCAAATTGCAACCAGTTCCTGTGTTGGTGAGGACAGGCCTTTCCTATGTCATGAACATTAAGATTAGATAGGCAACAGTACCTTAGTTTAAATTGTGCCTGTACTTCTCCAAATTCCAACTGCATAAGTTCATTGTAACAGGCCATGATGTTCGAGTTTTCAACATATCTCTGTATGGGGAAAAAGATGACAATGTCAAAAGATCTCCCTCTTCTATTCAGATATTAATAAAACCTTGACTTAAGAAAAAAGGAGGTTTTCTTATGAAGAATCATTTCAGTTATGTAGCTTGCCCATAATGTTATGTAACCATTCAGGTGAGCAACTCTTGCTAGTTATTGTATAGAATATTCCAGAAGATAGACATTCTCTTAATAAGCAGAGATAGGGATTCTTCGTATTTTGGACTTCTTAAGTAAACGAACCCATTTCACACTTCTAGGATGGATCAATATACAAATATAATTCTGTGTTCACCCATCTCCAAATTTTCTGATATAGCTCAACAAATATAC
Organism: Candoia aspera; assembly: GCF_035149785.1. Taxonomy (NCBI): domain Eukaryota; kingdom Metazoa; phylum Chordata; class Lepidosauria; order Squamata; family Candoiidae; genus Candoia; species Candoia aspera. Next base: position 10,670,278 of record NC_086165.1, on the reverse strand, counting down.
CAAATTTTATTTACTGCACTTCTACACATCCAAAACCCACATTTGTTTCAGCAGTGTATGTAAATTAAAATGTAAAAAAACCCTACCAAATATAAATGTACGTCAAAGGTCAATTTAGGATGAGAGGTATTTCAGGATAAATGTTCAATCAAACTGCCAACTTTAGGTTAAAATGTGTGTAAAATGTTATACTCTGAAAAAAGAAATCTTTGAAATCTTTCTTGAATTTGAGAACTAATGTAGAAGAAGAATAGAACAATTCAAGTAGCAATCAAAAGAACAATCTATATTCTGTCCCTATGGATATCATGTGTACTGAGACTTTAGCTCAATCTGTCCTAACTTTGCAATTAAAGAAGATGCAAGAAATGTTTGCATATATAATATCCTTAGATATATGCATCTTTATCTAATAATTTCCCAAATATACACAGCTGGCTGACAAATTCCCCTCTTCCTGAAAGAGACAAATAGTTCCGTAGACAGCCTTACTGAAGACTCTCTCCCCTTGCTTTGTTTATGATGGGACCAGGAAAAGCCATGAGTGAAGTCAATCAAACCACAGTTGACTCTGATCTACAAAACAAAAGAGCCAACTTCTCATATTACTCTTACACTGTTTTCACTGACACTGTTCATGACATTCCCAAATTTTCTATCATACCCTCCCTGACCCACAGAGAAGGGCATTGCTTTTTGTGAGATCTGAGGATCTGCCTTCAAAGGTCATGAAGAGATTTAACCATATGCCTTTTCAAAATCACCTTTTCATCTGTTCAGATGAAGAGGATTAGACCATCATACATTCCTCCTGAGTAATCCCCTGAATCACACTTGGTGGTGCTAAGAGTTCATCCTTCCTTATCAGCAGATGCCTGGACTGGCCTCAGAAATCCTGCTCTTTCAGCCAAGGGATCAGTCCAGTGTAATCACCAAAAAAAATGATGTAATTCTGTGCTACTGCCATTGCAATTGGAAGACGATGGGTTTGACATGAGTAGCTAATCCTGTCTCCTTTCCCCCTTCTCTTTCAGCCTCTAATCTATTGTCAATGGCTTTCATGTGATCCATCATAGTTACTTAATAGAAAATCTATCTACGTGGTCACTAAGATCTGACAACAACTTGATGGCACATAATCAATAAATCATGATAATTATCCCCCCCCCCTTTTTTTTTCTCCTTCCTTTAATTGTCTTTGTTGGTCTATGGCTGTACAGCAAATAAATATATAAACATGGCTTTGTACAGAATTTGCAGATCAACATTTACGACAGATTGTGTTCACCAAGTTTGCTTGAAAAGACAACGATGTTGGATTTCTCCTAGAGTAAATTTCTCCTAGCCCTAGAGTAGACAATTATCAAACTAATCAATCTGAACTAAATGGTTAGGTCTATTCCTATTGTAACCTAAATGTGCTATCAGCAATCCTTTGCTTATGTTCAAAAAGTGGAGAAACATTTTCATTTTCACAGGCTTTGGCAAAATCAGTCTGTACATGTGAATTCAGGCATTCGCACACGCACACACACACACACACACACACACACACAGAGTGAAGGCCAAAGTGGTCCCAGTGGTGGTAGGGGCACTCGGGGCTGTGACTCCTAAGCTGGGAGAGGGGCTCCAACAGATCCCAGGAACAACATCAGGGGTCTCTGTCCAGAAGAGTGCAGTGCTAGGAACAGCTCAGATCCTGCGCAGGACCCTCAACCTCCCAGGCCTCTGGTAGAGGACCCGAGGTTGAGGAAGACACACACCACCCATATGGATGAGAAGGGAATTTTATACACACACACACTCATACATACACACAAATTCATACACACACACCTTAGCTTTTCAGAGAAAAGATGACTATAAATAAATAGACATACCCTTGTGAAGCCAGCAGAAAGAAAGGGTAATATTGAGGATTCTTCACGATCTGCATGTCTTATGAAAAGAAAAGAAAAGAAAAGAAAAGAAAAGAAAAGAAAAGAAAAGAAAGAAGGAAAGAAAGAAAGAAGGAAGGAAGGAAGGAAGGAAGGAAGGAAGGAAGGAAGGAAGGAAGGAAGGAAGGAAGGAAGGAAGGAAGGAATATGTTAGAGGATTTTTTTGCCCCTGGTTAATACTGGAAATATTAATATCTGTGGACAAGAGACTGTATCTCAGATCAGTAATAAACAAACTGAAATCCTTCACACTTTAAAATGCAGTGGCTTTTGAAATGCTACAGAACTCCAATTCAGAAGAGAACCAAGCTCCATAGAATTATTTTCTTTTCTGGTTAATTGGTTTATTTTCTCTCCTTTCCCTATTCCCTCCCATGCACTCTGTTCCCTTCTTCTGGTTTGCTCCCCTTTGCAGACTGCTGTTACGGTTAACACCGGTTTGCAAAATCAAATACTCCAATGTGATCATTCTAAACGGTCTCTCCTGTTGCACCGGCCTTTTAAATTCATAACCTCTCTAACATCTCCAGCTTAAGTCACCGCCATGAGACAGCAACAGTTCCATGTTTTTTTAAAAAATAAAGATCACACCCAAACAGTATTAAAGCAAAGGTCAGGACTGTGAGCAGAGAAGACAGGGGAAAATGTTAAACACTTTCCCAGCCACTACTTTTTACTCCTTAAAATCAGATATGTTTCTCCCAGCCAGGAATTGAACTTGGAAATGTACTTGGCCAGAGAAGAGCTTTTAGCTTGGCGGCATATGCTTCATGTTTCGCAAGAACTGCACATTTTTCATAAAGGCACCACTTTTGCTGGACTAATCCAGAGTGTGCATATTCAAATATAAATACATATGCTAAAGCACCACAATCAACATGGGCAATGCCACAGATCCCTATTTATGAAAACAAGATCACCATGAATTATCCCCAGCTGGAGAAAATGTGATGCTTTGATGGAAAATTGTACCAGTGGCTGGCAAGTCACTGCCCTGGGCTCTGAGAGCGGAGGGAGAAAGGTTTCAAGAGAACCTAGGATAAGAGATACAACCATGGAGTTAATGGGAAACAGGAAGCAAGAACACCTGTCTGTATGGGGCACCGAATATCCTAGGAGACAATAGATTCCACAGGACCTTGTAGTAGGTGGGGAAAGATCAATGTCCTCTTCCCCTAACTCTTACATTTTAGCAGACACCCAATTCAGAAGACATGGGTCTTCTGCCATCACATGTAGCTCCACCCACAGCTGTACATCTATTCTTGAATTATCTTCAATCATTCTATTTTTGTCTTCTCTGCCTACCAGCCCTATTCCTAAAATTCAAAAGGCCAGGCTGCACAGCTACACAGTCAGCTAAACGTCAGTAACAATCAGGGAGAATCAGCCTTGATTTTCAGTTACAGGCTTACCCGCCTGCCTTTTTGCATTCATATATATTTTGACAGGAGAATGAAACAACATTTTTCATTTACCTCCGCACGACCCCAACAATAACAGTGTTTTCGGATGGTTTTGTTGTTCTAATGGACCTTTTGAAAAAAAGGGAAGGTAAAGAAATGGAGGTAAGTCCCATGACATGCTTGAAATCAACACAAGAATATTTCATTGAGGTTCATAAATATTTAAATCAAAAGAAAAACCGAATCCTAACTATTAAGAAAGATCAAGAAACTATTGAGGACCATCATGGTGAAAGTGTTGGACTTGGAGTGGGGAGGCCCAGGTTCTAAGCCATCATTAGGCACAGAAGCTCCCTGGATGACTCTGAATCAGTCACTCTCTCTGAGCCCAACCTAACTCACAGGGTGAGCTGTGGGGAAATCCAGGGAAAGGAGCATTATGTCTGCTGCTTTGTTCTCCTGAATGGAAGTCAGATTATAAATCTAACACATCAAATAAAAAAAAATACACACATACATAGTTTCCAACATTATTTGGCATGTAAGCACATCTGAAACACTGAGAGCAAGTGGAGGACCTGTCTCTCACAAAATGATATCCATACCAGGAGTGGCCAGACGCCAAACACCAAACATCCCCAGGGCACCATGACCCTGTCAACAAGGCTCTTCCCGTCCCCAAAATGCTTAGTGAGTCCAATGTTACCAAAGGCGATCCAGATCTGCCCAATACCAAAAGAGGACTCACCTGCATAGCGTTTCTGCATCAAAGTATCTTGAATGCCTGTGATCAATAATGATGATTTCATGGTGTTTATCCAAAAAACACTCGAGGGCTGATTCAGGTGTCCTGGCAATGCTACAGCGAAAGCCTGCTTTTTCACAGGCCCAGCAGAACCCATTGCTCTGGTTGTCTTCTTTGGCAAACACTAAGAGTACCTAATTAAAGGAAAACAAAGAAGGGGAATGTGTCTGGGCATATGTGTGTCTATCAGAGAGAGAGAGAGACAGAGAGAGATGGAGAAAGAGCTCGTATCAAAGATCTGAAATCTCTTGTACCTAAATTAGGCCACAGCCCACGTGGACCCTAAGACCTCACTAACTTATTGACATGTTTACAGTCCTGCCACAGTCCTACAGATCTTGGCATAGCCTTGCAATCCATCAAATAGACAAAACAATAAAGTGAAATCAAAATAAGCAAAGCTTAAAAAAAATCAAAAGAGCAATAATCACAACATATAAATAAGGGAGCCAGTTTGGGGTTGTGGTTAAGGTGCCAGGCTAGAAACCGAGAGACTGTGAGTTCTAGTCCTGCCTTAGCCACAAAGCTCCCTAGGTGACTTTGGGCCATTCCTTCTCTCTCAGCCCAGCTTGACTTGCTGCTGAGGGGGAAAAATTAGAGGAGAGAGTGCTATGCATGCCACTTTGAATTCTTGTACAAGAAAGACAGGATCTCTCTCTCTCTTTTTCTCTCTCTCTGTAATAGAGAGATGCTTTTTCAAAAAGAAGGTTCAGTAAGATGTAGGCTATGGTGGGGAAGGCAACGGCAAACCACCCTGCTATAGTCTGCCAAGAAAACATTGCGAAAGCAGTGTCCCCTCAAAGGGTCAGACATGACTCGGTGCTTGCACAGGGGACCTTTCAGCTTTCACACGAGTCCAGAATGGAAGAGTAAAAAGACAGATCTTCACATCACAAACAAGATGGACCCTGAAGGACACCAGAAAGCTTTGATAGAGAAGGTCCTCTCTTATATGCCCCCTCATTCTCCAGACCATGGGATACTGAAGTTCTCATCTATAGGCATCTAATCCTGATGCCATGATGTCAATATGATGCCCCAAACAACGTGACGCCAATACATCATTGAATGTCCTATCTGTGTCATTTTCCACCATTTTGCATGATATGAAATTCACTTCATTTGCATCATGAGGCATGCAATGTCATTTCCCTCCCTGCTTGGCTTCATGCCATTGCATTTCACAGGAGAGACACCAGGTGGATCTCCAGTATCTCACGAGAAAAAGATAGGGTGGCAGGAATAAGATCTCTATCAGATACCTTGGAGAGCATCAATCATCCCAGTACTTGGCTTGACAAGCAAACCTTGTATCCCAGCAGAACGCAGCTTCCTATATTCCAAACGTTGCTGGCACAGCCACTGTCAGTACAACGATCAAATCCACCTATACCAATGCTGCACTGATACCTTTGGACCATTTCAATACTTATCTAAGTAGAATATTCTCCAGGCGACACTTAAGCTTTCGTTCATACTTCTAAGAAATTCCAGGCATTCCAATTGTGCTTATACTTGGATTAGAGCTGCTGGAATGTCAATAAATCTCAGCATTTACACCTACCTGTAGGCCGAATGTGTTTATGCGTGTGAGCAAACACACACACGCAGAGTGCATGTATTCCGACTGGGTTTACACCTTGGATTAAACCTGCTGGAATGTCAATACGTTTCACAATTTTCACCTACCTACAGCTGGTACACATGTGCGATTGCACAAATGCCCACATTACACCCACAGACACACTAGGTGATCTTGCAAATTCAAGTTCAAGCTTATATATAGCCTGGTTTCCATTTATAGCCATTGATGGCAGTTAGGAGAAAAATGTTAGGTGAAGCAAACTTACTCAACTGACCAAGTTGCATCCTCAAGCTATTTAGCAGAGTTGGCTTATGATAAAATCGGAAAAGTACTTTTTGTAACCAGCCAACCAATCAACACACGTATGATGTGCCTACTAAGAAACACAGCAGCCCCAGAAATTATTGCTTTGTAATTAATTTTCAGTACAACTTATGAACAATATAGGGACACCTGTTCGAACCTGGTGCCTTCCAACATAGCGGACAGCATGTTCCATTAATTCCTAGCCAGTATTTCTGGAATGGCTACAAGAAATAAGAACCAAATGGGTGGAAAAATCATGGATGCAAGAAAAAGAACAGCAACTGTGGTGGACCAGGAAGTCATGAATGAAATCTCAGGATGAGCCCAGGAGAAAGTCTAAGGTAAAATCTCAGGATGCACTCAGGAGGAAATCTTAGGTATAGCTTATGGACTCAATTTCCCCTCTGCAATTCTCAGCAGGAAAAAGAAATTTTCAGCTTGTTAGCAAGTATTGAGGGTTTGACCTATTGGCAGCTGCCAAAGATAAGCCAGAGAAAAGGATGTAGTGGCACAGAGGGCCAGGAAACCCAACATCCATTTGAAGCTGTTAAGTCCTGTCCTGAAACCCACAAGTGATCTTGGGAAGGTAGAGCCAACCAAGATACAATCCATCTTGTTAGGAAAGGCCCAATGGCCAATTGACTGAGTGGCCAAAGCCAATCTATAGTTGAAGAATACTTTTTATCATTTTCCCACTTTCTCAGGGATAACATTTCCGGGCTTAACTCCTATTTGTGCACCAGAGATTTAAAAAAACCAACCCTTTGCACAAAAGTTCACACACATAATCTTTCCTAATTCATACATTGTTATCAACCCATTTCCTGTAATCTCATCCAAATGTATTTGCATAAATCCATGCAATTTCCTTCACATTTTGATACCCAAAGGGCATGGGTCTCAGGCTAAAGGACACCCTTAGGCTGGGTTCACACAGCACATTAAATCCTAAACCCAGATAAACAAAACACTATTGCTGGACACACTGTGTCTAAACAACTAACTATATTACTGTTCAACACAACAGCTACACACAACCAGCTAAGAAAATAGCTGGGTTCCCACAACACAATTAACTATAAATTTCCAAAATCCACTGTTAGCCTAATGTTTAGCCTAATATAGCATGCAAACCCAGCCTATCAATTTCATGATTGAATGAAGATTTGACTTGGGATTTCCCATTATTCGCTCAATGCTCAGTGAAATGGGCTCTGAATATTGCTCTTATATCAACTCTGAAAGACATACTTTACATTGCTTTGTTCCATTCCTTTTTACTATAGGATCCTATGAAAACACTTCAGCTGGAAAGTCTATTGATAAAGCCAGAAATAAATGTATAGGCATTTATTCATTTGGGTAACTGATTCCTGGACAAAACCAAGACATTCATATTTAGCAGACGTTTACCTGAAGTTGATCTTGGTGGAGTCTCATAGGGCCAAACTGCACATCCGTTCCCACTGCCTAGGAAGAAGAAGAATGGGACAAATTTAAATGAGATGCTGCAACTGGGGGAAGAAACACAGCCATCATTTCCTGACTTACTCAGAAACACCAAGCGTCAGTCTCAAAACCGCCTGGAATTTGCAATCAGCATAGCAACTCCAAAGAGAATAAATGAATCAGCTCATTCCAAGACTTTTCTGTTGGCCATTTCTTAAGCAAACTAAAATAACAATAATAATTAATCACATAAACTTGCTAAACCTGCTACCTGTTTGGTAAGAATTTACTAGGTATGTCCTTTAAAAACAACCTGACGCAAGCAGAATTGGTAAACAATGCATTTTATTTGCAACTGGACAGATAATATTGTTTTATCTACATTGCTGTTTTGGGTGCATAGAAAGATGTTACAACAATTTAGTAAGCAAACAATGGGGTGATGTCACCCTTGGCTTCAAAGTCATTGAAAAATATTAGACCAAGAAAGGAGGAAGATAAAACTATCAACAGTAAACAGCCCTTGTAACTTAAATAGGGCTTCCACAATTTAACTATGATATGCTGCAGACCAACAGGAATGAGTATTGTTTTTATGCCCTGCTTTTTATGCCCTGATGGAAGGACAGCACAGGACTAAATAGATGGATCTCAGTCAGATTTTCTGAGGGCCAGCTCCCAACATTTTGCTGTCCAAGAAAAAATGTAAGATGATAGTCCTACATTTTTCATACAGAGGCTGACCAGATGAGTGGCTGATCAATCCTAGCAAGAAGACATTATCCTCCATTGCCCTAAAAGGTGATAGTCTAGCCAAGATCCTTAAAGCAGAGATATCCATGGCGGTGGTCAAAAAAGTCAAGATGGTAATCATGGCTATGTGACTGAAACCCCCCACCTCTTTTGTACATGTATTGACAAAGCATATACCAAGAGACAGGCTTTTATCACACAGTCATGGCCACCATCTTGACTTTTTTTGACACCCACCCACACACATAGATGCCCCTTCTCTCTGCTTGGGGCATCAGAGAGAAGTCCTGAGTCCTCTACACTGCAGCCATAACTCTAACCCTTAACCCTTTACAAGTATTTTCTATTTATAAAATAGAATAATAAATAAAAGTATTTTCTATATATGCCACTGCTCATCACAAATCCCTAGGAATAAAACTTGGATTTTGTTTTATCTTAAAGTTAAACTGGTGGAAAGGATTTTGACAGAGCAGCAAAGAGAGGATTTGAGGCGCACACATAGGATTTGTAACAAACAGATTCTGATGACTATGAAAGAGGAATTTTTACAATGTTATCCTTCCCAGTGAAACCACAGGTTGTGATCAGATTTAATCCTCCGCTGTCCAGAACTTGAGTAAGTACTCCAATGAGTAATTTTAAAGAGTCAGCAGGCTATCCCACACGCCACATAAAGGCCTCTGAAAATTACACGCTTTCTCCCCAGCTCCATCACTTGGAGCACAGTCCTTAAGATTCCTCAGATGCTCTTTCATTTATTACTTTAGAAATCACCCGTTTAATTTACATTTTAAACTGAAACCCAAAAGAGGGGGACAGGAGGGAGGGGAGAGAAACCAGGAAAAGTCAGGGGAGAAAGAAAAAAATATCCGAAGATGAGTATTTCTGGCAGTTCCTTCAAATTCTGTGCAACCACAATCCCAATTCTGCAACCAAAACAGAACTGAATTCTGCTACCTGTACAAATCAAATCGTTTCAAGAAAATTCAGAAAGTTATCCTTCCTTCATGGAATTAACTCTGCCTCTATTACTCATAAGATAAGGTAAGCTTCCTACAATGAGGATGGGATGGGCTACATGCTCTCTAGGACCCCTTCCAGCTCTAACATTCTATGATCCTAAAATAATCTAGGATGGGGTTTGGTAACATTGTTCCTCCAGGCGTCGGTATGCCTTTCAACATTTCTCAAGGTCCCCACCAGACAGTGTGTCCCTTGCAGTTTCCATTGTTCATGCTTTCTTAATTTGAATGCAGTTAAAGGGGAAAGCGGCACACAGTAGGAGAAACAGAGGGGTTCAGTCCAGTGAGGGGAAAAAATGAGGACATGTGCCTTGCGACATGTGGATGCAAAGCCTAGTCTTTGGGATTGGTGTCTCAACATCAGAGACAACTGCAGAAGTGGTTCGCATTGCAATGTGCTTTTCCTCATTTGCCCCCCCACCCCTGCAGCTCTGCAGATGCCACTCATGGCAAAGCACAGCACCACTAGCACCACCAAAGCACACCACCATTAAAAAGAGTGAGCAGCACAGCCTGGTGCTTCATTGAGATGCTCACTTTCCCCCGAAAAAAACAAAGATAGATTGGTTAGGAAGCCTCACTAGTTTGCCTCTAGGGCCTCATCAACCATGAGGTTCATATTAAGATGGGGTTAAATACTCAAAATTCCTAATCTGCCCCTTCCTCACTTTTCCTACTCGCATCCTTCACCAACAATGGTTTGTAGAATCATTGGGCTGGAAGGGACCTTGAAGGTCTTCTAGTCCAACCTCCTGCCCAGTACAGGAATCTTCATATCTTTTTGGAAAATGGCTGTCCAGTCTTTTCTTGAAAACCTCCAGTGATGGCACCCACAACTTCAGGAGGAAGGCTGTTCCACTGCTTAATAGCTCTCAAGGTCAAGAAAATCCTCCCTAGTTCAAGTCTGGATCTTCCACTGTAAATCCTCCAATCACTGGTTCTTGTCTTAGAACGCATTCTCTCTTCCTGCTTCTGAGGATTCAATGGCATCATCTTTACAGATTAGGCTACCAACCACCCCCAACCCAATCCAACTCTTGCATGATGCAGAGATTTGACCTGTAGAAATCAGCAAAAGATGCTATGGAGAAAGGGGCTTGGCCAGCTTCAGCTGGCTCTCTATGAGGCTTCTAAGACACTACAGGTAGTCCTTGACTTACAACCATACATTTAACGACCATTCAAAGTTACAATGGCACTGAAAAAAGTGATTTATGACAGGTCCTCGCACTTACAACCATTGCAGCATCCCCACGGTTACGTGATCAAAATTCAGGTACCTGGCAACGGGCATGTATTTATAATGGTTGCAATGTCCCAGAGTCACGTGATCGTCATTTGCGATCTTCCGAGCCAGCTCCCAACAAGCAAAATCAATGGGGAATTGTGTGATTCGCTTAATGACCATGGCAAAAAAGGTCGTAAAATTGGGTGTGACTCACTTAACAACTGCATTGCTTAGCAACAGAAGTTCCGGTCCCAATTGTGGTCATAAGTCAAGGACTACTCGTATTCTAGTGGCTCCAATTAAAAACCCAGCAATTGTTTTCAGCCTGGTTTGGAGCTGTTTCCCCCACCTGCCATAGCCCCTTTCACACCATTTATTGCCTATTGAACAGCAGGGCAAATTTTTGCAATATGACATGACAGTTCCAAAAGCCACTTTCCTTTGGCCACCAGAAATACATTTTATTCATGCAGAAAGAAGAATCTGTGGATTTTTAACTGCATGAAATGTATCTTTTCCTCTTCTTGCCCGTCATAAGGGTGCCAAGTTAGTCAATAATTTTGTGCGCATGACTTGCAAGCAGAAAACATGCCCTGACCTAAATGACGTTGGCTTGGTGTGTGTGTGTGTGTGTATTTTTATTTTAGAATAACTTGGTTACCAAATTGGCCAAGTCAGCAAAAATGAAAAAAGGCACAGACAACATGAGATGCTATTTGTACTCAGCAACATTTCTAATCTTAACTGTTCTCAGCTCAGTTTTTGGAAATCTTTTGTTTCCATGTGGTTGTGTCTGCAATCTGAAGAGAGGGCTTTAACTGCCTCAGCTTCTGCACCCAGAAAAGTCCTCCCCAAATCCAGATTGTCCCAAGCGTTTCTTTATCTAAACTGTACCCTCTAAAGTCCTGGGCCTGTAATGGACTATAACACCAAGCCAGCAAGCCTGCCCAACTCGTTTGTACATTTGCTTTGAATTTGCATCGTTGCTCCTTTCTTCATTAAGAGCTTTGCTTGGTCTCTGAGCGCATTAAGGCTGCTGGTGGGGTATGCAATGCAGACAACCAATGCAGAAGGATCGAACATTTTTTAAAATTTTATTTATTTAAGAGATTTATAAAGCTGTCCCTCTCACAATTTTTGACTCTGGGTAATGTACAGAAAAACGGGGGGGAAAATACAATCTAAAACCAAAAAACCAAGCCAAATCAAGAACGTTTTGCCATATTCTCTCTCTCTCTCTCCTTCTCTCCATCTCTCTCTCTCTCGGAAAATAAGTACTTTGAATAATTTGAACAAACCTGGCCATCTCGCCACTCTTTGCTCAGTTACGTACAAGCCAAAAAGCACTAGACCTGCATTCTTCTGGCAAGTCCAGAGTGTCTGCTGTATCTGCTTTCTGGCATTCACAAATTTATGAGGCCAGTCAGATTCTACCAGCAAAAGAATGGTGCAATGATTCAGAATGATGGATTAGGATTTGGGAGGCTCAGTCATGTGGCCTCCTGGGGCCAATCCCTAACTCTTAGCCTACCCCATTGGGCTGTTGTGAGACAAGGGAGAAACGGCAGTCCCAGTAGCAGCTGTCTATTCAGCTTCCCTAACTTGTCCTTTCAGGTAAGGATGAACATCAGACCTAGACGGAGCACCAACAGGCAATAAGGGAGGAAAGGACCACTCGCAGTGTGAAATATTTGCTCAAGACATCTTCCTCCAAAATCTGGAGCTGGTTCTATTCACTGGGGATTTTCAGCATTATTCATCAAGAAATGTTTGTATAAGTGGGAAAGATTAATGCCTGTTTTCTGTTCTCTTCCCCTGTTGTCTACATGGCCCCAAGCCTAAGAAGGGTGTTCTTCATCCTTAATTTTCGTACAGTGCCTAGAAAGCTTTAAAATAACGTTCTTAAGTACAAGTAGGCAGCCTTCCAAATGTTTGGGGTTTCAACTCTCATCTGACCAAACATCTGGAAATGCCACATCTGCCTACCCAAGCTTCAAATCCTAGTCACAGGGAACTGGAGCCATTTATGGTAACCTACCCAAATGTAGACTCTTTTTTTCCTTCCCCAGGATTCCATCCCTCTCATTCTCCAATTCAACTATCTGGAAAGAAATTATTTACTTTTTTATTTACTCTCCAATAAAGAAGAAAAAAAACCCAGTAACATACATTGGAACAGATCCTAAAATAGTCATGGCCAAATGAGCATGACTGATTGGAATCAAAGGGCAAATAAACTAAACATTGACCTGACGTAACCCATAAAAGCACTTCAAGTCTCTCCTCTTGGCCATGAGTCATTGTGTGCCATCCAGCCACAGCCACAAGCTACGTATGTGCATGTCTGTGTAATCCGATTTTTTTTTCCCTTTCCACAGAGTCCAAAAGCTTCCAATGGCCTTGCTCTCCAAATACCTGGGGGGTGGGGAGAGCACAGCTGCTTGGCGAGAAGGTCTCCGTTTCCATCTCTGCCTAAACCCAAAGTCTGCAATCTCAGAAACCAGGCACAAAGGGATTTCTGGTCTACTGCAATGTGCTCTACATGGGGCTGCCCTTGAAGAGCATTCAGAAGCTTCAACTGGTGAAGAATGCAACAGCAGGGGAAGTAAATGGCACTAGTTATTTGGCACATGTAACACCACTGCTCTGTGAGCTGCATTGGTTGCCCATGTGTTTCTGGGTGCAATTCAAGGTGCTGGTTGTCACCTTGAACATCCTTCATGGCTTAGGACGGGGTTATTTGAGGGACCACCTCTTCCCAGTTGTTTGTATATGTCTGATCTAGCCAGGCCAAAGAATGCCAGTTGGTGGGGCCTAGAAGATGGACCTTTCTGCCTTGTGGAACATTCTTCCTCTGGAGATCAGGATGGTCCCGACCCTGCTGGCCTTTCATAAGGCCCTAAAGGCCTGGTTCTGGGACTGGACCTGCATGTGCAGAGACCTGCTTCTTGGATGTATTCATGATTTGGGTTTGATGTTTCTTGACTGCTTTCTATTTTGATTTTTGTAATGCTTGTGATCGTTTTTATTGTATTTTAATTCTGTGCCGCCCTGGGTCACTTGTGGAGATGGGCAGCCATATGAATTGAATAAATAAATAAATGGAACTTGTGAACACCTCCATCCGGTAGGTGGACAGACCAACAGGACAGACCATTTCTCCAAATTTCCACCCTGCAGGAAGAAGCTGTCCAATGATTCCTCAGTGCCAGAGCTCCTCCCTAGCAGTGACTGGAGCGCTGCTAATGGGAAAAAACACAGCCTGTCATTTCCTCTTGGGATTTAATGGTGTGGGAAACCAGAAAGACTGCACTAGACAGAGGATTGCACAGTGAAAATCAGGCATTCACAGACATCCTTGGTGACATTCCATCTTGGAGAGTTTTTCTGAAATTCTTTCCTCCTTTGCTAGAGGAAATCTTCAGCAAATCTTTTTTCGCCAAATGGAAGGAGAATGGGTAGGAAGAAAAATGCAGAGGAGCTGTTGAGTGTTATAAGGCACTTGCTTTTCAAACTGCAGGTAGAATACATGGTTGCAACCTGAACCATGCCCTCCTCTGACTTGGAGCTGCTGGATGGTGCCAACTTGTCCCCTCTCCCTCCTTTTTTGCTTTGGTGCCCTGTTTTTTTTGGCCTGGAAGTCTCCAGAGTAGAGACTGCTTCCTCACCCCCAGCTTCCATACTGCAAAGCTGCCCTTCCCTCCCCCCACCCTCTTTTCAAGTTGCAACCTAATTGGAATGAAGTTGGAATGAAGTTACAAAGCTTCAATGAATGCGGCTTTGCTCCTCTGAAGCTGAACTACCAGTTCTCCCTCGCTGCAAAGTTTCTATGGACCTACAGTGGAAGGTAGGAACAAACAATCCGTTCCCTTTCCTTTGATCGTTGTAGCATCAGAGCAAGGATGACGCAACAAGGAGGAAAAAAAGGAAAAAGAAAGGTCTGTCTGAGTCACAAAGGAAAGAATATGGGAAGGGATGGGAAGGCATCCGTGTCTGCAAATATCTGAGAAAGCAAAGAAAAAGGATGAGAAGAGGGAACAATCCCTAAATGAAAAGGGAGACCTGCCACACAGAGACCAGCCATGAGGCTCACTGTCCCTCCATGGATGGGAAGGACAAGAAGTGGGGAGTGACCAGTCAGGGCTTGTGGTGGCTATAGCACCAATCTGGCCCAGTTGCCATCCATTGCAATCTGGCCTGCAATGTTAGTCAACTTCAGAACAGCCAGTACTAACATGTCTGGCCTTTCCCAGTTTTGCTCACAAGAAGATTACTTTAGTTGGCTCCACTAAGGCCTTAATCTTGGTTCCTACAGACATTCAAGCTCTCCTCCAATGTCATGTCCTGTCCCTTGAACAAAAGAAGGCTGGAAGATGTTGAAAACAGGGCTGCTCCTTTTGCACAGAATGCCATGCTTATCCGGTACCCAAGCCCCCCCGTACCCCTTGCACATAGCTATTTCCCTTAGATTTATAACCACCCTGGGTTCTAGCCAGCTGCTGGCCACTGCTGCGGCTAAACATTGCAAGCACCGAACGAACTTGAGTGCTCTTGGTCTGGCATATCACCTCTTTTTACGACGAGAGATATAATCCACCATAGCGCAATTTAAGCTAATGGATTTACAACTTTTCTCAATACAAAATGGTGTAAAAGGAAGGTACAAGCCAGCTCTTTGCTCCGACGGGTTAGAGCCAACAGTCATCAGAAGTTAGAACAGAACAAGAACAAGGAATCCCAAAGCTGGTTTGTTCTTCTGCTCGCCAGATTAAAAGGGACAAAGGGACAAGCTTTCACAGAGCTCACGCTGAACGCTGGCAGTTACATGCTAAAGACGGGACACAGAACAGACGCTGTTCTGACTGCTAGGTGCAGTTCTGCTAGCATGCCAGATCCTGCCTAAATCTCTACCCCTACTTTCCTGAGATAATGCTCTTGGGGTCTTCACCCTGCTGCAAATCAAACTGAGATGATTTGTGTCACAATTGGTACTCTGCTAAGGTATAAGCTATCTCTTGCCCATAGCTTGCTAGCTGGAAAAGAAAGAAGAAAACGTCAACTAGATTACAAGAAACTGGGGGAGGAGGGGAGTGGCCAGAAGAAAAAAGGGGCATCAGAGAGAAAATAGGCATCTCTAGCTGCCCCAAGAGATTTCCCTGAAAATCATGAGGCCTCCAATTGAAAAAAATTCAATTCAATATCCTTGGCCTAAGGAGTCTTCTGCCTATGCAGAAAAACACTCCTATGCTTTCAGAATATGCTTTACAGGGAATACCAATATGCTAAAGAAACGCTAAATACTGTAGTTTTTTTTTTAAATTAGTTATTCACAGATTTGGGCCCAGATAACTCAGGGATAGGCATCTGACTTCAGCAAGTTGAGCTCATTTTTAGGAAAACTTCTAACACTGGCAATTTCATTACACTGTTATGCAAAACCTTCCCACTTCACCCAGTCTATCTGTCAGCCTTGCAAGGTAGTCCAGACATGAAGCACACCCAGAAGTACTAGCTCTAACTTTATTGTAAGGTTACATTAACAGAATCTTGCAAATCTGAAAGTATATCTCCCCCTCGCTCACCTTTACAGTCCAAGAAACTAGGGAGGGTCCCTTCTGAGATTCCCTTCTTTTGCCCCACCCACATTCTTTCTGCAGGCTCAGCTGCCCCTTATATGACTGTTGCCTAGTCTGTGGCTCTTCCCTCTGTCTCCCAAGGTCATTCCCACATACCATTCCACTATCTCTACAGAAGAATCATTTGGGACACATGGCCATGATTATGTCCTAATAAATTTTACACCCCTCAGCAGACAATGACTATAGTTCTTATCCAGGTGAGGGCCACTGGACCATTGCATGCTGTCCTCTTTTAGGTGCTACGAACTCACTAAGGATAGAGATAGAGGCTGGAGCACAGCATCATGTGTTAATGTCACAAAACTTACACTATCTCAAGACAGAGGACACTGGAAGATTACCTGCAATGACTTATTAGCCATGGCCATCCCAAGAGGAGCAATGATGCCCTACAATTTGCAGGGCCACCCGGCTGGCACTAGAGCACATGCATGAATGAATATTTCTGCAGAATCACAGCTGGAACAGGAGAATCGAAAAAAGGAAAAGGAAAAGAAAGGAGTGGCATAAAAACAGCATCCTTACAGAAGGTCGGCCCCAAGCAGATATGTAGAGCGTTTGTCCCATATTAGAATGCTGTCCTTGTTTGGAGGCCAAGCCATGATTTTAACATCCACATTCCGGCACATGCAAAAAGCTTGACTTTTAAGGCAGCTGCACAAAACTTACATTTTATAAGTCAGGGTAAAGCAGCAGCTGCTCTGAAAGATACACCAGCCAAGTGAAAAAACTGAATTTTGCTCCTATTTTTTCTGGGTGCAATACCTGCCTCTGAGCCTCCTCCAGGTAGAGCAAAAGACATCCACAAAATCTCTTTCTATCACCTTGTACCTTCAACTCAAACCTATGTTGCCAGACTGGAGAGCAATGGAAGATGATCAAATTCAAGCCTGATAAAATTCAGGAAAAAAATATATAAATAATCAAGCAGACGGGTTATTGCACCACCCCGAGGCTTATCACAGAAGTTCTTTAAATTGGTCATTAGTTGTTTCAGTTTTAAAGTCCATAGCATTTTACCTCTTCTTCTCACTGGAGTATTACTGGACAAATATAATGCCTGAGTAACTCTTCACAAAACACATTTAGGCAATACTTAAACTCCTTACAAACAGGGATCTAGCATTCTTCTGGAAGACCAGTACACCTGTGTTTAACATCTATTTAGTGGTCTTTTGAAAGAATGGGAGACCTCTGTTTAAAATACAGGATTAGCACCCAGAAGGCCAATTTAAGGCAGGAAAGAGAACCAGGTTCTGCCAACTGCATGTTGCTGATTCTTTCCAAGTGGGCGCATCATGTTATCCATGCTTCTGTTGACAAACAGTTTTGCATGGTTGTTTTCATGCATATGTGTGTGTACCATTTGCATACTCCAACACAATTTTGTATACTCATGGGAAACTTCTGGATGTTGTCCACTGTAGCCACTTGCTTCCACCACTTCCTTTCCCTTGTAGCACTTAAGGAGTTGGGATGTTTGGAAGCTGAAACTGACAGGTGTCATGTCAGTTTCCCCTTCTAGCCTACTGACAGTAGAATGGGTAAGCCTGTATCCAAAAATAGCTAGGCTGAGAGGACCCTGGGTGGAGGACGGATCTAGGGTCAAGTGGGAAGGAGCTCTCACAGCACTCTGAGCATCCTCCCACTTCACTCCACACTTTCCTTTGCCCCACTGACCCATCAGCCAGGCTACTTTGTATGCAGATCTACTGGTCTTCTGGAAGATCCACATGAGAAATACTGTAGTCTAAGAGGTTACCCAGCACAGAGCACCTCTGTATTATGTTTGACACTCAGGGAACTTGGAAGATGGCTAAAGCTTGCCATAGGCACCCATCCACTTGCCCAAGCCTGTCCTGGTGTTCTTTCCCACTGGCTGGTGGTCCTAGGTGGGAGAGGAAAGAATGCCAGAAGACTCTGCCAATCACTGCCCTTAGGTTATCCTGATGCATGGGCAGGACACTCAAAAGCCTGGTTAGATCACAGCTTAGCCATCAGGTCAGTGTAATTTATTTATTTGTTTGTTTATATAATCTAGATACCACTTGGTTTAAAAATATGAAACATTTAAAAACTAAAGAAAGAGAAATAAATGTCTAGAAGAGAAAAACAAACAAACACAATAACAAAAAACAACGTACAAGGGCTCAGCAGCCACTCTACCCAAAAGCCTGGGAGAACAGCCAGCTTTTCAACATCATTAGGGCAGAAGCCATATGGATCTCTGGGGGGATACTATTATGCTGGGATATTTTTCTGCTGTCTCTAGGAAAAATGTGTATTAATACACAATAGAGGCCATAATATTCCTTATATAGTCTCTGTTTCAAAGGCCGAAGTCCAAGTTAAAGATGAAAGTCCAAGTCAAGGATCAAGGATCCCCAAGAAAGGTGTGGAGAAATAATTAAGTTTCCCTTCAGTTTTATGAATACAGAAAGCTGCTTTACATTGTGTTGGACCATTGGTTTCCCTAGTCTGGTATCTTAACTTGGCAACTCCCCTCAGGCTGTGAGGCTTTCTTAGATCTACCTGCAGATACCTGAGATGGAATTTAGAACCTTCTGTTTGTAATACGTACTGGTCAGTGACTGTAATAAAACTGAACTGAACTGTTTGTAATACAGGTGTTCTACCACTGGGCTACAATGACTTAACAATGAGAAGGCAGCCACAGCAGCCACAATTTCTTCCATTATGCTGAGGGAGACCATATCTCTGTTTAAACCACAGCAATTAATCTATTTCTACATTTGCATCGGCATGTAGAAATCTGTATGAACTTTTTAATGTAAAACCACACACTCATTTGTCCTAGCTTTGGGGTGATGTATTTCTTATTTTTGGATGTGTTGGTGCCTCCCTAAACTAAATCAAGTATAGATAACATCTAAGTTAAAGAAAAAAATGAGTATGCATCAGGGGTAGAAACAGATTATTCATCAGAAAATTGTGATTCCCTATCATCCCTCTACGATAGTTAAGACTGATGATTTCATGCTGCAAAACACAATTTTAAGAGACTTTTTAAAAGAGATTATCTTTATTACTGCTCTTTTTGAATTTAGATAAATCTGCCTTTTCAAACTCGGTTTATGTATTACCTTAATAAAAGTCACGTTGCTGAAGGAAATATTACTCCCTTGGTGTCACCTGTTATTTTTCTGGGAAGTTTGCCTCAGGCCAAGTTAGAATCGATTTCTTTCAGCGAAATGATATTGGAGCTGTAAGCTTTAATTGATTCAAAATAAGGAGATTACGCAACTGAGGCTCTATTAGTTCATCAATCGGTGGAGCCAATTGTGATTAGTGAAGGTAAAGTTTAATTAGCTGAGCCACTCGTTTTTAAAAGTCTGTTTTGTTTTTTGGACACTATCATTGGCTGAAAGTAGAAAAAGAAATCGAGAAAACATTTGAGATTAATGCTGATCAGAGAGAGTGAATATTCAGACTGGGTTATTAAACTTTCTGCCCCACAGTCATAATGGTGGGATATAAATCCTAAAAGTAACTTCAAAGTAGTAATAATCAACTGTTAAGGAAAAATGCTAGGGTCTGAAGGCGGAATGAAGTGGATGCATTAAGTAGCTAATGACTCTTACTTACGAAGAGAAACATATCGTTAGCCGATATGCTGTCACTCATGATACTGAAGCACCAGCATCTATAGCAACTGAGTCCTCAGAAGACCAGCTTCCCCCTGGGAGTTCTTATTTTGAACAAACCAGCCATGAGCAAAGAAAACATTTCAGTCAATAGGCTTGCTGGCAAAGCTCCTGTTTAATAAATAAACGTCATTAATGTCCCGGAGTCTCTTAATATGTACTAGACAACATATTAGGGTCACTCTTACCATTCGACATACTAGATCAGTGTTTCTCAACCTCAGCAACTTTAAGGGGTGTGGACATGCTGGCTGGGGGAATTCTGGGAGTTGAAGTCCGCGCCTCTTAAAGTTGCTGAGGGTGAGAAACACTGTACTAGGTGCTTAGCCATGCGGATTTTATCTGGTGGAGTCCGCGCTCTTCTCAATGTGATTCCAATGTGACACGGCTGCATTTTTGGTATTGTCCACACTCACCTCTCAGTATTACGAAGATTTATTTTATTTACTTTGTATTTATTTAGCAAAACATTTTGGGGGGGAAAAGCCATAATAAATAACTACAAAAAGAAGAAAAAGAAAAAGAAAAAAAAGTGGATAAATGGATAAAATACCAGTAAATAATTGGGGTTTACAACAGTCTTAAACTTTAAAGTTCAGTATTTCATTCATTAATTGATTGGATAGAACTGACTACACTGTATCATGAAAAAAAACTCTATGAAATTTGTGTGGTTGTGTGTGTGTGTAGGCCTCCAGCTCTAACTTAGAGCTTCATAAGCATTTAAAGTGAATACATCTAGAAGGTAGAAGGAAATAAATTTAACCCATCTAAAATAGGAAGATAAATAATTGCAAAAAAAGGGGGGGGACATTTTTGGAAAATACTTCCTGTAGATAGAGATTTGAGAGGCAGCAAGATGAGCGTCCCAGTGAGAAGTAACAGGAAAAGATGATCTTTTTTGTATTTAAAACCAAAACCAAATGATACAAAAGACACACAGAAATGCAGCAAGAGCAAGACATGACTACATTCGTTGTTTAAACCAGTGTTTCTCAACCTTGGCAAGTTTAAGATGGGTGGACGTCAAGCGAAGTTGACATCCACCTATCTTAAACTTGCCAAGGTTGAGAAACACTGGTTTAAACTGCTTGTTTAACTGCCATGAGCAGATGAATTAAGGCTGAACACCTACTTTATTGACTTAGAGACACTGCATTTACCACCTATCTTCCCTTCTGAACGCATCTGGCTTGGTGGACCTCCGTCCAAGGCAGCCTTGATGGAGGGCAGCAGAGGTCTGGCTACTCTACTCTTATTCTCCCACACAAACACAGCAGGATTTTTTATGACAATATTCAGAGAGCAGACATCGGCAATGAGCAATACCGAAAGCTGAGAGTTTCCGAAGAGGAACAGAGCAAACTGGCAGTTGAGTCTATAGGCTTCCAACCCACGGTTTGGCATCAACATTGTTTCAAGGATGGGCAACCTGTGGCCCTAAGGTTACAATCAGCCCTGGGTCTAATTTCATACACCTCTTAGCCTAATCCAAACCACTAACTGAAGAGAACAATTTAGACTTCTGTTAAGAACAACCTCTATGGCTTGCTTCAGCCCCATCTACTATACGTTCCCTAATAATGTATCTCTGAAGAAATATGGCCCCTGATATAAGCCAGATTGCCCATCCTGACTAAAGAGTCCTGAGTGAGCAGAAACCATTGTCCTATTTAGGGTTTGCTCTTAAGAGGGAATACTAATATGTTGGATAAAAGTTCAACAGAAAAAAGGTCATCCATCCAACCTTTAAAAAAAAAAAGAATACCCCTCTATTTCAGCTTCAGAACCAAATGTCTGTCCCAAATAAATACATTTCCTATTTGAAAGGAAATTATCTGGAACTGGGGAGGGGGTGGGACTGAGTAACAGAACGCGAAATCCTAAAATTAGCTGTACCTACCATACATTTCTCTACAAAGAGGAGTGTGTTGGCTGAGCAATTGCATCACAGTGGCAATCTTTGTTTCCACAGAGATTATGACATATGGTCGAAGCCGGGCCTTAAATTAGAAGACTCCTTCAAGAGAGAGAGAGAGAGAGAGAGAGAGAGAAGGGAAAAAATCCGCACTGATCTTTTCGTGGAAATGAATAGTGTATTCAGCATGAAGAAAGCTCCTGTTATGGTTCTGCCCATCTTTGGCCCATCAATGTCATTTCCGAGTATTGCTTTTGTATAATTTTAAGAAGCAAGCAAGGTCATCCACGGAAAATGAATGCCTTCAACAACTAATCTCTCTACCATGCTTAGAACGGTTGCATAATTTTTACCAAACCTATTTCCGTTATTGCTATTACTACTTTTCCAAACCAGAAAAATAGCCAGTTCTCCATTACTGTTATTATTAATCACTACTGTAAATGCTACTTCTTCTTCTACTGCTGCTACTACTATTACTACTACTAATAATAATTCATAGACACAACAATA
The DNA here is from genome assembly GCF_035149785.1 of Candoia aspera. Taxonomy (NCBI): domain Eukaryota; kingdom Metazoa; phylum Chordata; class Lepidosauria; order Squamata; family Candoiidae; genus Candoia; species Candoia aspera. The sequence continues at coordinate 10,648,049 of NC_086165.1, read as the reverse complement.
ACAGAGATTTTCTGAAGTGGAAAATTATCTTTATTCCGCTCTGCATGTATAGATTTTAAAAATATATACTGGGGCAATTTCCTTTAGAATAAAATCTGTAAAATAAGTCACCATAACCCTGCATTTGGCAGTGGGAATTCGTCTTACAATTGCAAGAGAAAGTGCTTATGGAAAAGTTATTGGAATACAATCTCAGAATCATTTTTTAAAAAATGATGTGCTCTGATGTGCTCTGATCTTCCCAATTATTTCTAAATTTGTGGGTCATACGGATAGATTTTAGGTTTATTTCTTTTTAAGGGATGCTGATTCTACACTCACATACCTGGTGGCCAAATATTTTAATCAAGCTATACAATTATGCAAAATTTTAAATTAAATATATGGTTTTTCTATGTTATTGTTTTCCTTTTTCCTGACAATGAACTGTTGAATTAAACTATTTTCTTTATTGTAAAGGCTGGTCAAAGACTGTAATAAAGTTATTCAATTCAATTCACTCTTAGAATAGCAGCCAGTTCCAGAACTTCAATGTATAAATTTTGCTCCAAGTTCAAGCCATTATATTGGCTGGACCCTGACAATAATAACAACACTAACAACCACCACCACCACCACAAGGTACAGAGCAAGCCACCAATTCAAAACAAAACAGTTAAAACACCCAAATACCAAAGACCATCAGCGAATTGAAATCTTTACATAAAAACATTACAGAAATTACACCAACACAGCAACTTCATAAAAACCAACCCAATCACAAGCAGCCCAAACCAATTCAACGCGTCAGTCCACACCTATAAAAATTACTCTTTAAAGAATTCAACCACATAAAGAAATCATAGACAATAAAATTTAATGGAAGAGAATATATGCGGCTCAGGGTTGAACTGTGGAGTCCCTGGTGCTTTCTGAGCTGGGTTGTTTGCTTGCAGATGTTTCATTACTCAACTAGGTATTGTAAATTATATGACCAGCAGCAAGGTGGATGGACTCAGTGACAGTGGTGATGAGTGCACCATTGGGAGACTTGAACGAACAGGTTAGGGATAGATCGTCATGGAGAAAATCTACCTCTGTGGTCGCTAGGAGTTGAAAATGACTTGATGGCCCATAATCAATCAATCAATCAAAAATTATTGGGCTACCTACATGGTAGGGGATATTTAAGAACAGCACTGAGAATTGTGTTTTTAGATAATAATTTATACTTTCAGAGTCCTTTAAGACTCCCCTCCTTTATTAGGCTTTCAAAGAGCCATGAAAACTTTGAGGGATCATGCTACACGCAGGCTGGGTAAGTATTATTTTCGGGGCATTTTTTAAAATTTGTTTTGTGGTTCTTTTATTGTTTTAATTGTACTTTGTGTTTGGCTGTTGTAAGGCACTCAGAGTCTCCGGACTGGAGCTGTATAACCTGCAATATATAAACAAATAAATACTGTAAATAAAACAGTTACCATATCCTGGTTCCCACAGCTGGTGGCCCTCTTCGGTCCTAGTGTTCAAGGACTTGACTTTTTAAAAGTAACCATTATTTAGTCCTGAAGGTATTTATCAAAGCCTGAGAAATTGCCTTGACAAAAGGGTACTTAATGCATTCCTACAGGGCACTACCATCCACTTGTGGGAAAGGAAATAATACGATATTCAATACATATATTTATATTTACACATAGGGAAGGATCGCTCAGCTGACATTTCGATATCTAGCTTTCTGTGGGCAGGTAGAATATGGGGAAACCCAATTGTGCGTTGGGTTCCTCTTCTTCCAGGCTAAAATGGCAGTTCTGGAACTAGGTGGACTCTAAAATGGCAGATTCCAGGAACAAGGTGGGAATGCCTCAATAGCTAAAACCTCTGTAGAATCACATTTGTGTACAGTAATCTGAATTTGTTCCCAGGCTTTCAGAGGATGCTACACAGCAGGGTTTCTCAACCTTGGCACCTTTAAGATGTGTGGACTTCACCTCCCGGAATTCCCCAACCAGCATGGGAATCCACGATGATGCCATTAAGCACTAATAGCATTAAAACAGCATTTAAAAATAAGAAGCTTAATTTAGGAAAATAAAATGAACTGCCAAGTTTGCTATAGCACCCCAAGGTTCCTATAGCACCCTAACCCTTAAATGTTGCATACACACACACACACACACCACACAAGCTTATTCTGACTCTATTTGCAAAATCATTTTATAATGTTTTTAGAGGTTCATTTATTTCTTCTAAATTGACTGGAGATAAAAGGTTTTATACCAAAAATGCAGTAAACTCAGTCCCTGAATTTCTTTATAAAGGAGACAAATCTCAAAGACACAAAGGGCTTGAATATGAATCAAGTGCAGTTTTGGTCTAGTAAAAAGATTTACAATATGAGAATGGCTTCAAAACCAGGTGGGAAACCTATGGTCCTTCATCCTAGATAGGACAGCATCTACAAGCAATACATTCAGACAACTGGGAAGCAAGACTGTCCTTTACATCACCACTAGTCAATTCAGTATAAGAAAACTATCCTTAGGAAAAATTTTCTCTCCTGCTGCTGCTGACCCACACCAGCCCAACATCAGCCAGCCTGCCCACAAAACCCATACGCCACAGAATAAGAGAGAAAAGCATTGGGCCAATGAGCACATTCATAATTTTGAGAGCATACTGAGGCCACTGTCACAAAATGACTGCCATCAATGGCGCTGCCCATTCATAAAATGGCTACCATTAGCAGTCAGCAAAGATAAACTGGTGAACTTGCTCCTCACCAAATTCTCTCCAGAATGCCATTCAACTTTACCTTTGTCTTTCTTCGTAGCCAGATGGGCATCTGGCTTCAACTAAACCCCATTTTTATTTTCAAGATGGTGGTCACACATGGCCCCAGGGGCATTTCCAAAAATAAAAATGAAACCAAAGACTAATACTTCCCATTACATTATATCTATATTATCCATCCATCCATCCATCCATCCTATGTCAGAGAAGGACAGACCTATCACACTGCTGCTTGTTTGATCCACCACTCAAATATCACAAAAAGAAAAACACACAAAAGGTTGCAGCTATGCAAGTGCTAAAGTATATGCACATGCAAACTTGCATGCACAAATTGATCTGGTCATGGACTGAAATAAAGCAACTGTTCATTGATACACACACAGAATAATAAAGGTTGTCCATCTGTGACCAAGGGATCTGACCAGGATGGGCAATCCTTTCTAATGCAAGAATATCCGTCCATCCATCCATCATCAGAGAAGGACAGAACATGCCAGATGACACTGAACTATACTCAGCATCTCTCATCATTGGCTGTTTCTTAAAATTCTTGAGGATTTGTTCAGCAACACTGGGTAAGGTACCCACTCTGGTCTCTGGCCATTACAAACTTGTATCTCTAGAAGATAAACCTTCTACATCCCAACAGTGGGGAAGGGTGCCAGAAAAAATTCATTTCCAGATATGGAGTGTTTAAACCTATCTCAGATTAAAACTGAAGCATGGTGCTAAAGATTTCACCAGGAGGCCAACTTTCAAAGAGGGGGGTGAAGAACACAGGCTTACTCTTATATGTGCATATAAATCTTTTCACAGAGTCAAGTGAACCTTTCTCTTCTGCTGTTTCACAATTACTTATCACTGCTACTCCTTATCCACAATGTTTATATTTTGCAAGTGCCATAGTGATAAACCACGAAGGAAGGAAGGAAGGAAGGAAGGAAGGAAGGAAGGAAGGAAGGAAGGAAGGAAGGAAGGAAGGAAGGAAGGAAGGAAGGAAGGAAGGAAGGAAGGAAGGAGGGAGGGAGGGAGGGAGGGAGGGAGGGAATCTGAAATGAATTGTTGAAAGCAGAAAAGTCTGGGAAAGGAAAGGAAAGGAAATTTTCTTTTTTCTCTTAAGGCTGGTATTTTTCAATTGTTTTTTTCAAGTTGCAACTGTAAAAGCAAAACATTAAAAGAAAGGAAGTTGGCTTTGATAGGCATTAAAAGCAATTTAAAAGCATGGATTAACCTGAATCTTAGGGTCTGCAAGAAAATTCTTCCTGCACATTTCAGCGTTTAGGCAAAGTAAGGAAAAGAGCTGTGTACATACATCTGTAAAGTTGTGCCAAGAACTTCCCCACAGCTTGTCCATGCAATCTAACTTAGTCTAGCAACTCCCAGATCCATAAACAGAGACAATAACTTTACTGTTAAAGCAAAAAATACCAATTTCTCAGAAAATGAAAAAAGGAACTATGCTTTTTGTCTCTTCGTGGCTGGAAGGAAGGCTCACCAGCTTACGTCTACATACAGTAAACATGCAAAGAAAGGCAATAATGCAAGATGCACACTAAGCACCCAAATTTAAAAGAAAACACAGAGATGGGAGAAATTCCCTCTATAAAGTTGGGTATCAATGATAAGAAATGCTTATTGTCGTTCTTTCCAAATTTGGGAGCAGAGTTCAGCAGGTTTTGATGGCTGGGGACTACCTTTAATATGTTCAAGACCCCAAGGGATCACTTGGCAGGACCCCATAGCATAGGGCCCTTGCTCCTTCCCACACTCAGATTAGGGGGCTGTTTTGGATGTCTGCTTTTTAAAACTCAGTCCTCTTCCATACATCAAGGCTGTCCCCATCTGAGACTGACACCTGGTCTCTGTGTCCTCCTAACACTATAAGGCTCCTAGTGGTCTTCACAAGTTCTGCCAATCATCTTTTGGCTCAGCTGCTGCTCCCGATAAAAGACTATGAAAAATGTTTTGCAGTGTTTCCTCTGGAGCTGCAGGTGCGCAGTTTCCCATCGGTGGGAATTCTCATCTCAGTCTATCTCCTGGCTCTTGGGGTTTCCTCTCTTCCTCTTGAAGCCAGCCACCATGGTGGCTTACCATTGTTCTTCTGTTCTTTTGGAATGAACAGAGAGGAAGCTTTGCCACTCCCGCTTCACCCACGTAATTTCCAGATTTATCGTCCTTGCAGTGAAAACAAGCCCACTGAGGAAATGCCAAGAAGAAAGCTCAGGACAGTGCCCACAAGGCTGTGGACTCCCCCACTGAGTGGCCAGATGGCCTTTCTATTCTTCTTCATCTTTCCCAGCCCTAGGGCAGTTGCAGAGCCAAGTGAAAATGCTGCAGAGGACACGACGGGCAAGGGCAAGAGATGTCTGGAAGGGCTTTATGGTAAATCCATTTTGGAGCTCCCACTATTTTTGCATGTTTCTTACCTCAGAGGAGCCTGACACCTTGCTAGCAATTTTGAGCAGCTATCATTGGAGGGGGGACCTGGGGGCTGCAATCCATACCTGCTCCCTAGAGCCATGCAGCCCATTGGCTCCTTCCCAATCAACTTTTTGCACGCAAGAATTCATCTCCTATAGCAGAGGTTCTCCAAATCTGTACTACTGCAAATTCCTAAAATAATAAATGAACGTGTATGTCATCCCCAGCCCCCACCACAGAATAAAACCAGTGATTTTATTTAGGCTGGGATTGGACAAGGAATAAATATAGTCCTTTCAATCATTTAATCTGAGCTGAGGTATCATAGAAGTTCTCCAGCTTTTTGTACAGACGAAGCTGGGACTCAAGCCCAAAGGGAATTTTGACAATACTCCCTGATCAGGTTTTTAAAAAATGTGAGGGAGGACCAAGTCTCAGAGTTTGTTGCATATGTTATTCTTCTGTATTCTTCTGCCGTATCATTGCAACTTCTACAATGCAGCTGTAGAACAGTGCCAAAGCAAAGTATTCAACAGCGCAAAAAAATGCAACAGCGGTAGGTACAGTACCGTCAAGTTGGTGAACTCTTTGTAGAGCAAGAGATCAACCGGTCTCCCTCTTACTACAACAAGATCCTAGACCATCCTTCTCCAATCTTGTGCCCTTGATCCCAACACCCATAACCCTAGCCATCATGGCCAACTGAAAGACAAGGAGTTGGGAAGGCTATTATAAACCGACCCTACTGGCTCTATGTTAAATGCCTTTAATAACAGCTTTTTCAATGAGAAGAGGTATGAACAGAACTCCTGGAAAATAAAGGCATATTTAAAGGATTATAAATTATTGTAATAATGAAAAGCATTTTTGAATTACATGATTTTTACAGTGTCTTGTTTTGTTTTGTTAGCACACGGCTTTGCATGGGGATATACCCAACTAATAAAAACGTTAGCGTTCCCCGTTTTAACATGATCTGCTTTGGTTATTAAGAAGGCTCCTTATCTTGATTATAAAATAAAAAGTGAAGCACTGGTTTGGCAGACACCAGGTTTTTCTCTGTAGGATAATACAATTCTTACAGAAGAGTTTTACTGCAGAAGAACTAACTACCTCCCACCTCCCAAAATACCAATTCATCTTTAACATTGCTGAAACAATTGAGTTCAGCCAATCCACACAGAATTCATTTTGAAAACTCCCCCCTCCTTTTTTAGAAAGAACTGCAGAACCCAAAACAATCCTTCATCATAACATTTAACAAAAGAGGGGGGTGTTTCAGGGAATGACAACAGTGACTCCGACACTACAGATGTTTTCATAAATTTCAGATCACTTGGAAACCAACTGCTTTGCAAATCAATCTGTTTCCCAGTTGGGTAAATCGGTATAGTTTAGTTTATCAATCTGAGAACTGGCTTTTTAATTTATACTAAAATTTGAATACAACGTGGTTTTGCAAAGAATCCCCTCCCCCAAATAAAATACTTTTAGAGTAGATTGTTTCATGGATATAAGAATTTTTGTACCGATTTTTCCCAAACTCTTTTTTTTTAATTTGGAGAATTGCATTGCAAAATTAAAGAACAGCACATTTCAAACAATAATTAAAGTTCATCAGTTTTTAAAAAAAAACCTAAATAGGAACTAAATGAATTTCTATTGCTTCTCTAGCAATAGTGTTTATCATGCTGGCAGGAGACTGTGGAAATTGTTTGCAGCACACATCCAAATACACCATTAACTAGTGTGTGAAATGGCAAGACAGACCCTGCACTGTGCCTTAATATGCATTTGCAAGAATGTATTTTTGTCTATCGTTAAGATAAAATGCATCTACAAATTCTAGTGGTAAACTTGGAAACACCACAACCATTTTGTCATCAGATCCGCACAATTCAAATTAAAATGCTTCCCCAGACAACTATTTGTAATTCTACAAGGACAGAGGCCCCTGACAAAATATGGACATTTCTTATATATACTGTATAATTTTTTTGTATTTATACAAATTCTAATAGTAATGTTTCCTAGTTTGATCTTTAGTGAAATATGAATGTTTGTTTTCTGGCTTGTTCAAAAGGAGGATCAAAACCTGGAGTGAATGAGTTGTGGGTAGTGACACAGACATTATTCACATTGCAGTTTATTAACTCCTGGCTGAAAATGACTTCAAACACAGCCAGAAAGTTAGAATAAGAGATGTATGCCTGCATATATTTAGGGACCCGACCCACTGTATATTCTCTTATTATTGGCTTTTGTTTTCTGGATTATTTTTTATACTAGAAACGGTTATGCTCCAAATGGTTATTTTATGATCTGAGTTTTAAAGCTGGATTTTATAGTTTTTATGTGAAAAACCTACCCAGAGGACTATGTTATCAGACACTTTTATATAAAGGGGGAAAAGTAGAAATGACTTGGAGTGACAAAGAATAAGGAAGGTGGCATGTGGGCTAAGCAGATTATTTTTTCCATATTCGGAAATTTAAACTATGCTGTTTTAGTCATACAGAGCTGGCAAAAGACCTGGTCTGTTATAACCTCGAACTGTTCTGCAGGACAAATACACACACACACATACACAAAATTGATAATCGTGGCAGTTGATGATGGAGCGTAGCTAAGCGTGTTGTTTTTCTCTTCTGTTTTATTTGTTAACTAAAGTACAACTTTTTCTAAGCAAAAGCCCACTGCACTTCAAAGAGTGATGGGTGTGGCCAGGATAAAAAATTAAATTTGAGTTCATTTCATTTAGAAAACAATTACAATCATGCATTTAATTATTTCCACCCACCTTTGGGCAGACCGAAAACTGACAACTTAGCAGCAACTTTTGCAGATTTCCAAGGACTGCATCCAAAGATTCTGGAGACCGTTCTTTCTGGCAGACTTTTTTAAGGCCAAGGGTATTTATTTATTAATTGTGCTCCAATAATTGGAATTCTCTGAGTGACATCCAATCAGTTTATACATTATTTAATCGTTAGCAAGCTACAAAACCAGAGAAATGTGGGGATGAAGAATGGAATGTATGGTCTATTATAATCAGAGATAGCTGATAAAAAATCTTTTTGAGTTGCTTTTTTCAAGTTTGACCACATCTTTGGCAAAACTAACGTTGTCAAATAAAATTGCATGCAGAAAACCCACAGCCAAGAGAGAGAAACACCAGATATAAATACAAAGAGATACAGAGAGGAAATCAAAAGTAAACATTCAATCTGATCGTATAAAACTGCTTACTTGTTCTGCTAACCATTCATCAGAGCAAAATGACTGAAGCTTTGCTGGCAAGTCACCAACTGTGTTCAAGATAGAGACTGCCTATAGACACTAATGAAAGCAGCACACAGACATTGGTCCCCAGTTGTTTGTATCATTCAAGGCTTAAAACTGATTATGTGCCATCAAGTTGGTGTCAACTCTTAGCAACCACATAGATAGATTTTCTCCATGACAATTTTTCTTTAACCTGATCCTTCAGGTCTTTCAACCAGGCACCCATCACCACCATAATTGAATCCATCCACCTTGCTACTGGTCACTCTCTTCTTCTCTTTCCAGAGAAATTAGGTCTTTGCATAATCATGTGTCTGAAGTAGGATCATTTGAGCCTAGTCATTTGTGCCTCGAGCGAGAACTCTGGGTTGATTTGTTCAATGATCCATTTGTTTGTTTTCCTGGCTGTCCATGGAAATCTCAGAAGTCTTCTCCAACACCCAAGTTCAAAGCATTAGAACTATTCTAATCTTATTTATCCTGCTTCTTTAAAGTCCAACTTTCACTTCCATATTGTGCTTCAGGGAATACCATTGCTGGCATTATTCTGATCTTTATTGGTATAGACACATCACAGCATCTGAATGTCTTTTCCAAGGTCTTCATGGCTGCTCTACCAAGTGCTAGTCTGTGGAGTATTTCTTAATTGTTTTTTCCTTTACTGTTGATGGTTGATTCGAAAAGACAGAATCTATCACTTCAATATCTTCACTGTCAATTCTAAAGCTGCTTGTTATACTTGTCGTCATTCATTTTCTTTATATTTAAGTTTAGTCCAAAGTTTTCACTGTGTTCCTTGACTTACTGGCAGATCCTTTGCAATTTCAGCTTAACAGACAAAATGTCCCACTTCTCTAGGAAGTTTAAGCCAACCCTCAACAAAATTCAGGGCTTTATTAGACCTGTTAAACATGCTTAGTCAAAAATCATTCTTTTTCCAAAATGGAGGAAAGAATGTGGAAGCAGAGTCTACAACTGATTTCTCAAAATAAACACCACTCCTTTGCTCTCATTTCAGCTTGCTCTTGGGAGGCAAATGGGTGATGCTGATGGATCAGTTTTGCCAATGGAGGCTTCCCTTGATCAATCCTCTTTTAGAAGACCAACTTCATTGTTGGAATTATCAGGGGTCAACTCAGCATTGTCTCACAAGCATAGTAAGGGGGTTTCTCTGGTAGACTTATCTCTATTGTGCTTGTGGGATGTCACGTGGGTCACCTGATTTCCACTTCCTCCTTCTTGGGTCTGGGTTTTTTTTTTAACAATCTCCATTACCTCGTGGGCACACATGCAAGCAGGAGCTGCTGCACAACACAGCTCTTGCCCTACCATCTTGCTTGCATGCAGATTTTCTATTCCACATAGAAAGTGTCTACAAAGAACCAGTGATGAGTATGAACCTACCTGTATCCAGATCTACTGAATAAAAGTAAGCTATCTCTATTTTCTTCATCTAACTACAGTGTGAAGACTGAATTTATTTCTGAACGTAATTAAGCTTAATGTGCAAGTTCCTTTTTTGGTTCATGCTTCTACTCTGCAAGATTGCTGTTAGCTACTTGGAATTCTTTTATTAACCTTTAAAAACTCCATCATTCATAACAACGTTAGCAGGAGACCAAGTGTTTTCCTTTCATTCAAGAAAGTGAGTTACCAAAACAACTACTGGCATTTAATATTGACTCATGAAAGTTTGACTACATCTCTTTTGTTGCCACTAACAAAAGTGGACCCTGGGGAGATTCTGTTAGTACAAGAGGATGTTTAGAAACCTATTTGTTTGCCCTGATGGACCAGCTGCATCAGCTGGTTGGCCCTAGAGGACATTTTCCCCAAAGGCTCTTTGTTCTTCTCATTGCAATAAACACAGTTAAGTCCTCATTGCAACAAATGTTGTTAAGCAAGAGCAACCATCATCACCAGGAAGAAGCAGCGCTTAGTAGGGGTCACTGTGCCAGGTTGGGAATTCTGGGCAGTGTAATCCCAGCACATCTGGAGGAATCAGCCCAACAAGGTACACCAGACTAAGAAAATAATGCCATATAGGTCAAGATTACTTTTATTGTAACAGCTATAGTAACAGAATCTTGCAAGTCTGAGTGTCCTTCCCATTCCCTCACTTTATCTTCATGGGAACCAGGCAGGGGCTTGTCCAAGACGTTTTCTTACGTTATTTTCTTGGCCCAGGCTCAAGCCCATCTTATCTGTCCATTGCCTTGGTAGTGGGTCTTCCTCCTGTCCTTCAAGACCATTCCTTCTGCCCTCTGTAGGAGAGCACCAGATTGAAAGGCTGATCTAAATCCTCATGAACTAGAGGAAGAAAACACAGAAAAAGCTTGACCCCAAAGAGCAGAAGGTACTCCTCCCCACAACACATACACAAAATAAGCGATTGGAAGTGACTGTAATATCCAAGCTGATTTTCAAAAATGTTTCATGTTGCAGAAATACTGTAGAGCTTCTGGAGATATTTCCAGCGGACACAGCTCTTCCTGTGGTATTACAGTTGGCATGCCACAAGAACATTGCCCAATTGTTTCAACAAAAACACCATCCATTAAAAAAACGAGAGAGAAGAGAATCCTTTCCATGGTGGATGGAAAAAAAACAATTCTCCATGTTAAGGAGCAGTGGACAGAGGGAGGAAAGGATGAAATAAAACAGTGCTTTCAAGCAAAAATAGAACTATCTATGTATTTGCTTATGTGAAAGTTGTTTTCCTATTTGTCTCTTTTATTCCTTTCCAGCCAGCAGGTCCGTGGCAAAAATTACAAGGACTGTAAATTTTTATGGGTACGTTGATCAAGATAAAGGACATCTGGGAGCACCCTGAACTGTAGAAGCTGCCACCAGAGCACCCATTTCCCCTTCATTTTTGACTCACACGAGGGGCACCCCTTCCTTGAACTAAAAGGATCAGATGGGGAATGCAGCCAAATGTAATGCGTGAATTAAAGACCTCTAACTGTGCCAATCAGGGTTCCCTGTGATTATAGCGAGTCAGACTGCCAAAGCTGTGAAAGTATCAACCAGGTAGGACATATATGAGTTGATGATGAAACTTGGGCATCAGTGTTAAATTTGGATTGAAAAATAAGGCAGTTGTTAAGTCTTGGCTTTTATTTCAGTTAATCTAAAGATACAGGCTCTTTGTTGAAGTTAAATGGCACTTCCCCCTCCTTGCTGCATTCACAGGATAGCCTTTCTCCCATGGATGCCCTCCAAAGGCTGCATTGCTTTTAACATCAATTTTCTCCACTATCTTGTTAGTAATAATATTGCTGATGTCTCTTAATTGTAGGTGTTTTAACATTTTGATTTTATGATTGTTTTTACTGTAAGCCGCTTAGAGTCACCTTACTATGAGATGAGTGGCTCTATAAATGTGATAGATGATGATAGATAGATAGATAGATAGATAGATAGATAGATATAGATCAGCCTTTCTCAACCTTTTGTCCCTGGAGGAACCTTTGAATTTTTTTTCAGGCCTCAGGGAACCCCTGCATATTCAGGCTCAAATATAGGCCGGAAGTTACACAATTGTTATCTTCGTTTCATGTGCAGGCCTGTATATATGCATTAACAGTGTTCTTAAACTAAAAATAAAGAATGAAACTTACCTCTTTAATGTGAAGTTGCCCAAATCTGAAATAATTTTTTAAATAAATCGTGATCTCCCAGGGAACCCCTAGTGACCTCTCGCAGAACCATAGGGTTCCATGGAACCCTGGTTGAGAAATCCTGTGATAGACAAGATAGATAGATAGATAGGTAGGTAGGTAGGTAGGTAGATAAAATAGTTTGGTTGACGATGCCCAGAATTCCCAGCAAACCTGTTGGCTGGATATTCCAGGAATTTTAGTCCCCATTCACCAGGAAAGTACCACCTTGGGGAAGGATATCATAGGACTTGCTTCAACGTTAGTACACATCGGATTATAAATATACCTTATAAATATAGCTCAGGATTCTGATTACCTGGCTCAGCACTATCTCCTAAATGACAGGGAACCTTTGAGGATTGCAATAAAGGGGATCCTTCAAAAGCATATGATTGTATTTTACCCATGAGCTTTAGGCCCTTCCAAAAAGTATACATTCAATCCAGACCCCTTGTTCATTTATAGAAAACTGAGACCATTTTTTTGCTTCTGTAAAAGATTAGAGGAAATCCTGATTAGCTTCTCCCTATCCAGAAATTCAAATTCCACACTACTCTATCTGGGTTGTCAAACTCTACTTCCAGCAACACAAAAGGACCAAGCCAGGATCAACTCCAAAATCAACATTCAAAGTCTTTTGCACCTTTAGTTAGTGCATCCTAAGTAATAGGCTGCTGAACCCTGCTTTGGGGCAAGGGGCCCTATTTCCTTCCGTTCCTTGTTTCGGTAATGACTAAAACAGATATCCATCGTTGTAGTCCTCTAATCACATGAGAACTCACTCTCAGAGACAGGGATCTGAAATACTTATGTATTTAAATATTTAACAGTATTGGTAACCAGCTCTAATGCTGACATATTCTGGGCAGGGTACAACAAAGACAAGTGCAAAAGGCAAAACTACCTCACTCTAAATGGATAATATCATCAAAAGCCATTTAAAAACATCACAGGAGTCCTTAGAACTAAAGGAATCCTATATAAAGGACAAATGGAACAAACCAGCTTTAGGATGTTTACAAAACCCTAACATGGTCAAGGAGAGCTGTACCTCCAGGAGAAGAGTATTCCATAAAATGGGGACCACCATCCAGGCATCACATTTCAAGAAGTGAGACCTCTGGCTGACTGAATGGGCAGGTGCAACTCTGTTGAAGCATTGCCAGATCTATCCCAGAGCTCCTGGGCATCTTTCCTCCCCTTAAACAGTGCCTGCAGCCTTCCTCCAGATGCCTTAGAGGTAATTTAAAAACCTTAAAATAGCCAAAATCTCAAACAAGCTGTAGCTCTTGGGAGAGTTTAGCTATTTCACATAAGATGAGCAAAATGGTATATAGTTCTGTGCTCTAGTCCTAACCTGAGACCTCTGCACCCCATTTGCTCACTTCTGTCCAAAAACCAGAGTCAGAGAAATAGAAATGGGCAGCTAAGATGTCCAGCAATAAAGCCTGTAATGGCCTCTGCAAAAGTCATTCAAGGGGTGGAAGTCAACCTATAAGCCCGTTTGCTGAGTCCAAAGAGTGGTCTTCACCAAGCCTCACTGTTATCTTCAACAAACCAGAAACCAACTAGTTTCAGTTTCCCCCTTTCTCATTCCATCACCTTCACTCTAGTAAATCCATAGGAAATTAGGCATTTGGGATTTGTCTGATATGAACGTAATCTCAGTCTTCCAGCAGCCAAAAGTTACGTAGCTCCAACACAGTCATCATCTAAGCACAAGACTGTATCAGGAGCTTGTGGGTTCTTCAAGGTTTTCTGAAGTACAGAACAAAACAAAAACTTTCAACAAGTTTGCGGGAAGCTTAGCAGAGATACAAAAATACTTCTATGCAAACCTAAAGTGGGAAAAAAACAAACAAACTGGAGTTGGCAAGGCTGGTTAGCCAAAAGAAAGCCCACAGTATCTTGTTACAAGTCCCAAATGTTTCCCAGTCTAAAAACACTTTTTATCACTATCCAGTTTTTCAAACGGCAGCCTTGAAAAGCAGAGCAAATCTCTGCACGGGAAAAAAAACAAAATCTAACTCCTCCCCAAACAGCAGGCAACATCATGTGATCGTGTTCAAGATGAAAAAGCATTTCACAGCTTGTTGGTTTGTTTGGCTATCAATAAAATGCAGCTCAGTTTCAACTGCACATAAACCTACTAATCTGCCCATGCATCAAATCCTTCAGACATCCAAATCCAACTGCTTTAATCCAGTGTTTGCTTCTGTTTGTACACAATTCATAAAGTAAGTTAATATGAACAGCAAGACAGAATCAGATCCAGGAAAGTGCTTCAGCCAACATCACAAAAAATTAAAAGAGGGAGAGAGAGAAACTATGACAGTATTTTTCTTTAAGACCAAACTTTACTTCGGCTTGCGAAAGTTTACAGTAAGACTGGGGCAAGTATTTTCCTTCACATTTCTAGAGCCATTTATTCTCTAGAAAATGTTGGGAGAGGGGATGACTTACTGTTCCAACCCCAGCGGCTGTGGGCTTTGTTTTGGTGTCTCAGGTTTAAACAACCCCCAACTCCAAAAACCCTCTACTACAGGGTTTCTCAGCCAGGGTTCTGCGAGAGGTCACTAGGGGTTCCCTGGGAGATCACGATTTATTTTGAAGTCCACAATTGACTTCATCAAGCCAATATCTTCCTTTGCTGTGGCCAGTGAGCTAGAAACAAGCTATCCTAAACTGTATCCCAACAAGGCAAAACTGTTCAGATTCCATCTTCTCCCCAACTAACTCTGTCCTCTTTTGCATTTGGCTGCCTTAATTAAGAGATTCACATCCTTTTCCAGGATGGATTACATACACAATAGCTTGTGTGCATTCCCCTCCTCACATGCACACACATTAACCTGTATCTCCCATGTCATATCTGGGGAGGCCGCATATGACCATGGATGTGGACATAATATTGCAGATCATTCCCTTATCTAAGATATTAGATGCGTGCAATACGCAACAGAGTTCACCCAGAAACTCAGATTTCAGTTATATCTAATAGAAAATTGACCTGTAGACATACAGGTATAATGGAGCAGCACAGCGTTTATTTATTTCGTGCCTATTCAGTTGAGCTGCAGGAGGTGGACCTCAAGAGACACAATCTATGTTGATCACTCTTTAAATTCATTCCTTTGATCTTTCAATGAGAAGCAAACTGAAGCCAACTAACCAAAAAAAAAAAATTGGAAACGTTACAGGCACACACTGGATATTTCTATAGCTACTTAGCACAGTCACCCAGCATTACATTTTCGAGAGAGAGTGAGAATTTCATTACTGTATCAATCTCCTGTTATTGATATTAATAATTTACCATCTGAACTTTTAAAGTTTCTGTATTTCTAAAAAGCAAGATGTCTATGGAGATGCGGACTATCTGAGCTATCGTTTGGTTTATTCCTCCCCTCTCCCCTCCCTCCCTCTTTACTGGCTAAATGCAAAAACCTGTCATTTTTCTAAAGGTATTTGGAATAAAAAGGGAAAACAAGCAGCAGCTATGAAAGGAAATGAAACCTATTCTGGGTTTGATATATACTATGAAAAAAACTAAGCTGGGAAAAAAAACTTAAACTAAAAGCTTTAATTCAGTAATGTGGAGAGAACACAAAGGCCTGAAAAGTCCAACATTTGGAGCAACTATCAAATTGTCCATGCAACATACTAGCCTAAAATCACAGGGTGGCTTATCACGACTTACGAACCCAGTTACTATTTGTAAACAGTGTTAATGCTTTCCTTTGTTCCATATGTTTCCTTGTACTCCGAATGGTACGAAACTTCGGCCATAAATAAAAATTAATTTACTTATTAAACAATGGTTTTATGGTTTGAGTATCATGCAAGCCAAGCTAGTGGTGGTTTATCCTACCAAACACAGTTTCAACCATTATTATTGCCTAAAACAAAACAACTCATAATAAAGGATTGTTGACACTGCACAACCCTACCTATTTTGACTCAGAAGTTAGCTTCCATTACTTGGTAAAGGTAAAGGTAAAGGTAAAGGTAAAGGTAAAGGTAAAGGTTTCCCTTGACATTAAGTTCAGTCGTGTCTGACTCTAGGGGGCGGTGCTCATCTCTGTTTCAAAGCCGAAGAGCCGGCGTTTGTCCGTAGACACTTCCGTGGTCATGTGGCCGGCATGACTACACGGAATGCCATTACGTGCCTGCCGAAGCGGTACCTATTAATCTACTCACATTTGCATGTTTTCGAACTGCTAGGTTGGCAGGAGCTGGGACTAGCAACGGGAGCTCACCCCGTCACACGGATTTGAACCGCCAACCTTCCAATAAGCAAGCTCAGCGGTTTAACCTGCAGCGCCACCGCGTCCCTTTTTTTCCATATCCCTACGCTAAATCCCTAATATATTAATCTTCAGATAATGATTAATGACGAGCCTTTATTATTTTGATCACTTTTATAACTTATGTCAACATGTTTGATCATTTAAAATTCTATCTGCATGTTGATTCTTGAATTTTATTTCCAGAGTTTTAGAGAGCCTTGAGGATGTATCCTTGGAAGTCCATATCCTTTTAGTAGGCTGAAACAGAAATTTTTGATTTCCCACAATGGCTGAAGTTAGAAGTCTGCAAAATGAATCCCCAGGACCTCCTATGGTCCCCAGAGGCAGCAGCATCTGCAAAAGGAGTCAAAAAGGCAAGATCATGCCCGTGATCTCATGATCAAACCCCACCCCATTGCAGGACTGTGGAACACTGACACATACACAGTATGCCAACTTGACTTTTTAACACTCCCCCCCCCCTTTATAGGTGCTCCTGCCCAGAGAATTTCTAAAGTTGGAATATTTAGCCTTCTTTGAGGGGATTTAAAAATAAAATAAAATCAGCACTTTTAAACTATCAAAGAATTAACCTATCAATTTCACTTCTTATTTTGCCTCTCCTGCTGAAGATGAAAATTATATGGCTGTTATGTGGAGGCTGGTTGCTGAATTTCAACCATATAATCTCAGAAAGAAGCTCTTGCGCCTTCAGAAAAGACTTCTGGGTGCTATTTTGCTGGCCACCAGTTCCTCACTCTGTCTTGTTCTTTATCATGAAAAACCGGTGCTAAATCAATTTATCATATACATCCAAGTGTATTCACTCATGGCCCATGAGATTTCCATTCTCACAGATAATACACAACAAAATTAATGGTATCCTTTACAAATTGCACACATCTAGAGAGAGTTTTCTTCCTCTATACAGTTTTTCCCATATCAAGAGAGAGAGAGGGAGGGAGATTGAATTCAAAGGCCCCTTCTCAGGCCACCTGTCTTTGGCTCTTTAATATGAGCCATGAAAGGAAATGAGTATTTAACTAATTGTGAGCATCAAAGACCAACTTGTTTCTAATATCAGTATGAGATTATTCAGTCTTAAACTGGCAACAGTTCCTGACAGAACACCTGGGGGAAAAGGGGATTCTTCTGGTTCCCAAGATGCAGGATTAAGGTCATCAGAAGTTCCAAACATAGGCAAAGAAGGTGGCTTTCACAGCCAACGTGGACAAAGTGAAATAGAGTGCTCAGCACAAAGACTGGCACCGTGTACATAATGGGCCACTGAAAATGTTGGAGGACAGCCATATCATGGGGCCACAGGAGCAGAGGTAGGTGCTGTAACATCAACAACACTTGTCATTGGGAATGGCTATTGTACTTCCCTACTCTGCACAATGGAAGGAGGCAAATCTTCATAGGCACTGGGCTTAGCTATTTATGATTTATTTATTGCTTAGATTTATATCCCACCTTTTGTACAGCAGTTCAAGGCAGTGTGAATAGCACTTTCTCCTATAAAGTCCCCACAAGAGCATCTTTGTGAGACAGTTTGGGCTGAGAGAGGGAGAATGTGACTGGCCCAAAGTTACCCATGAGCTTCTGTGGCTGAGAGTAGACTAGAACCTGGACCTTCTTCATTGGAGTCCAACACACTGACCACATCATAGTGGCTCTAGGGGTGATAGAATGGGACTAACCCAAAGTCACCCATGAGCTTCTGTGGCCAAGTTGAGACTAGAAACTGGACCTACTTGGTTGTAGTCCAATGCCTTCACCATGATACCATGCTGATTCTTGAGCTGAGAGAAAGGAACTGGTCCAAAGTCACTCAGGAAGCTGACAGTGGACTAGAACCTGGGTCATCCTGCTTCTAGTCCAACATCTTCACCATTCCATCACACTGGCTCTGTATATAAATGTGCAGATGTTTTTTCCTTATCTGCCCAAGGCTCACTCCAGGGTTGAGGGTACCTCAACTAAGTAGCTTTGAGTGGAATCCCTTTTCCCAGTGGGTCATGATGGACGTTCTTGGCTATGGCGATCAAGCAGTATTGGGCAGCCATATTCTCAGTCCTCAAAACTTCTCACACTGGGTCTACCATGCCATCTGGCATTGCTTGGAGTATCAGGAAAAACAGCAACAAAAGTTGGCTCAGAGCAGCAGCAGCAAAAACAAGCTTGTATAATTGAATCAAGCAGGAGATTACGTCCAAGAATGAAGGAAGCTGAGAGAAAACAGATATATGATGAAAGACAATCACCACTCTGATTTCTGGCTTTTAATGTGCTAAGTATCTAAAGGATGCTACAATGGAAGAGAAATGCTGTAGCCCAGAAGGATATATCCTAGTTTTTGTAGCTGAAGGGTCATCCAGGTCTGACTGAAAGATTAAGAACCAGAAGGGAAAAGTCCTAATAGGCTAGCCAAAAAAGCATTTCCCTCTCTTCTATTAGCATAAGCATAGCATCTGCAAGGATCCACCCCAGATCAAGTGTACACAGGATGTTAAAGATGTATGCGGGCAGATACTCTCCTCTGAAATGACCTTGAAGATTCTTTTCAGAATTTCCTACTTCCCAGCATAACATAGTCTAATTTTCTGGCAAAATAAAACTCTCTACTAATAAGCCAATTTCAACATCCTGTAATCAGAAGAAAGATAAAGAGTCGTGCTACTAAAAATATTTCCATGAGCAATATTCTACAAAGGCTCCTAGAAAAACCATGGCTTCGGCCTTCTGCTTTAATCATCCTGAGCACCTATTTCAACCTTATTATGTAGTTGGTAGCCAGCTTGGACTCTTACTATTTCATACATAGAATATCCAAAACAGATTGCTGCTTCTCATTGTTTCTCTAAAATGCCTCCTAGTTGCCTTTAATAACATCACTAGCTGTTACCAAAAAGCACGGCCTGTTAGTATCAATAATAATAAAAAAAAAATCTACCCCTTCCAAGTACTTCCAAAGGTCCAAGCACAGGATGCCTGGTCCCAAAAATTGCATACAAAATAACCTATATACTTTTTAAAGAGCATATTAAGGACAAGAACATTTTTTTTAAAAAGTTTGTGTCGGATGAACGTATGCGAAAAAGCCTGTATCATGGATAGGTTTGTTTTTTTAAGTATCCACTGAGGAAATTGATACCAACAACAATAACAAGGATGGTGTTGAGGAAATG
Source organism: Candoia aspera (assembly GCF_035149785.1). Lineage (NCBI taxonomy): Eukaryota > Metazoa > Chordata > Lepidosauria > Squamata > Candoiidae > Candoia > Candoia aspera. The sequence goes on along the minus strand of NC_086165.1, from coordinate 10,628,423 downwards.
GTTTACTATAGTAATCTACATTAAAAACCTTAAAGGACCTAGCACCCAAAGGCTCCATGTGTTCAGGAAAGCTGCAAATCACAAACATGCAAGAGATCCCACCCCCGCCTTTAAAAACAAAAAAACTTTTAAAAGTGCTAGACTGGAATAGTGTCATAGTGACACAGGTAGTAAAAGGGACTAGATTTCTACTGAATTGCACATCCCCATTATATAAACGTAATAGGAAAAAGGAAGTTTTTCTGCCAAGGGGGAAAAAAATGAAGGGAAAGAACATATTATTCTAAGAGGGTGTCTGGGGGAGGGGAGTCTGTGTCAAAAAAGTCAAGATGATGCCCACAACCATGTTATAATGTAAACAAAAGGGTGGGGCTTTGGTTGTATGGCTGCCTTTTGGCCCCTCCCAGTGGACAACCCTGCATTCCAAATTTAACATTTCTGCTTAGACAAGCGAAGCTCATTTCGTTCCTGGACTTGGGGAGGGGGGTTGAAAACAGAAAAATATTGCCCTTTGCTTCCTTTAGGGCCCTGAAGGGGACATGAAAGCTGTTCACATTGCCCAGTGAATTCTGAACCTCTCCTCTCCCATCAGCCCTCGCTCGGGGCAGTAAGCTCCCGTGCACTGCTTAATCCAGAGCACCATGTTCATTTCAAAGAGCCGTTTTTAAGATAAGGGAAATAAATCAGGGCAATAGCAAAATAACTACATAGGAGTTACGCCCCTGCATGCTACCGATCACTTTGCTTACCGAATGGATGTTGGACAAATGATCTTGGGGGTGATGCTTTCCTTTTTAGTACCCTGGTCAATATCCAGCTATATACTACTCACCTCTTGCCTGAAAATCAAAAATATGGGGCCATTTACCATTGTGTGAAGAGAGGGATGCAGAATGAGGAAGGACACGTGTAAAGGGAAAAGAAAAAAAAAGACATGGCAGGATGGAGTGTTGTTGTTCGGGTTTTCTAGCAAGAAGACCAACTCTCCCAGTTATTTAATTCCATTCCCCTCCTTCCCTTCTTTAATTCATAATGGTCAGAACACATTCTGCACCCACTAAATTAGTCCTGGTTGGGTGATTAATGTGTGTGGTGGGAGGGGGAAAGAGGTGAATTCTTCCAAAGACTTCTTCCTTTAAAGGTTGTTGTTTTTTTTGGTACTTCTTGAAATCTTGGAGTTTGCTCTACATCCTCCTTGTGCACCTATAGAACAACTTTTGCTAAAACCCGGCCCTCACGCTCAAAATAGTGGCAATGAGGGCAAGCGATAAATTTCTTCACTAAAAAGATTGGAATACACATTTTCTCTTACTCGGTCTCTTCAGTTCCATATCCCAGATTTAGCCACCATTAGAGCTCAGTTAAATGTTCTCTAAGATGTGAGAAAATGTTTTCCACTCATCCAAGCTACTTTCAAGCTGGGCCAGTTCCAATGAGATACTTTGCTTTGAGGTTCTACAATCCACTTGGACACACACCCATGACAACACATGCTTCTGCTTTTGCCCAAAGGGATCCCTCACCTGATCTATTCATCAAGGAGCGCATGAATCGGCCACATACAGTTCATATGACTGCCTTCGAGGAAATTACCCAAATAAATTGCTGGAACCAAAGAAGAATCAAATGTTCTGGTATGTATGTAGCCCCAGAAAAAGACATCTCTTTGAGGAAGGCCTGACATTTTTACAGGGAGATGTTTCTAGGTTCCATTCACACATTCCCAGTTAGGAAGTTGCCAATGAGAGGTAGATTCAGTAGATCACCAGTTTAATTCAAAATAAACTAGTTTCCTGTGTTTCTAATCAATACACTGAAATAAACTTAACTGGTTCTTCTTTAGGAGGAGAATGAATGCAGAATGACATAGTAGGCACAATACCCAATTTCCAAGAAGGGTGAGTATGGCTGTAGTAGCATAATATTATTTAATACCAACAAAAGAGAATCTCCGTAGCTCAGTGTTGAACTGTGGAGTCCTTGGTGCTCTCTGAGCTTGGTTGTTGGCTTGCAGACGTTTCGTTACCCAACTAGGTAACATCGTCAGTGCCCTTATAATCAGTGGGGTGATGATGTTGCCTAGTCGGGCAACAAAATGTCTGCAGGCAAACAACCAAGCTCAGAGAGCACCAAGGACTCCGAAGTATTATTTATTGTAATGGGCCCAAGCAGAGTTGTGTCTTACCTACTTCCCCTTCCTCTCTGTGCAATGGGAAGAGTTGAAATGTTTCTGCTGTGGTTTGGAACCAGATCCAAAACTTTCTAAATATTCTCTTTAACATACAGCAGGGGAAGAAAAGACCAGATGAGTCGTAGAGTCATTGATGTTGTTGCTGATGTTTTTTAAAAAGCAGTTTTCTATTTCTCATGAAGAAAAGCCTGAAAGTGTGCAGGCAGTGCCTACTGAAAACTCAAAGAGACAGATGAAAAGGAGTTTCAGGAAGAAAGGGATTTTTTCCCCATTGTGACTAGTACCAGCAAAGTAAGGTTGAATTTTTACCTGTGCTTAAGGGAGAATAAATCCTACCTCTAACAAGAAAGTAAGCTGAACCTAACCAGGCTTATTTTGAGCATGCAATTATGCAAAAACAGCAAAATTCCCCAAAGCTTGATGTAAATGAAAAAAAGAATCAAGCCACTCTACATAAATTTAGGATCTGCAGAAATCCATTCTGCCAGGGGTTTCCAAACACAACAGAGGTATTTTAGAGAAAGTACATTGCTGACGAAAGAAAACATTCAAAATGCATCAAAACTGAAATGCGAAGAGGCAGATTATGTGAATCACTGCGACTTACTACTCCCCACTGCCCCCTCCCCTCCCGGCATGGGTCAGTCTGCTAGTGCACTAACATCTAAAACCCTTTCAGGAGCTGGACGACATTCAAAACCTCAAATATTTTCAGCTGGACTGAACCCACAGCACAGCCTCCATTGATCTGCAAGTTGACTCAATGTGCTTCTATAGCCAGGCATTAACAGCAAGCAATACGTTGTTGTTTGTTTGTCATGGTCTGTGTTTAACTAGTTAGTCTCCTTCCTAGTGATTAAAAAGTTGGAGTCATCTTTTTTTTTAAAAAAAACCCAATCTAGATAGCAGGTATAACAAAAATGTACCTAAACAAGCTTGGAAATAAACTTCCAACATGCTTCCCTCTTGCTATTTAAAACCTGCATGAAGCTGTTGGGAGAGGTCATTTGTTAGGATGGGAAGAGGGATCGTCAATATGCTGCGGACGCCCTGTTTGATATTTCTAACCTGGGCTGGACAGATAATGGATGGGAGTTCTGACCAAGCACCTGGAGGTAGTGAGGGTCCGGATGAGGAGGAACAGACTCAAGATGAAGGGAATGGCTATGGATCAAAAGGCCTTCTGAGTCCAGAGGTGTTCCATCTGTAGCTTTCAATGTGCTTCTCCATATGCAGTTGGCTTGCAATCTAAGGATCCTCCTTGACTCACAGATCCAGGCCATGACCAGGAGAGCCTTTGCACAACTACATCTGATGTGCCAGTCGCATCCTTTCCAGGGTGAAGAGGCATCACACATAATCACCAATTGGACTTCAACTTGCTCTAGGTGGGGATGCCCTTTAAGACTATTCAGAAGCTTAGACTGGTACCATATGCAGCTGTGTGGGGAGTTGTGGGTGCATCTAAATTTGCACATGTAACACCACTACTCTGGAAGGTGCAGTGGCTGCCAGTTAGCTTACAGTTACAGTTCAAGGTGCTGGTTGTCACTTTTAAAGTCCTACACAGCTCAGAGCCTGGAGATCTTGAAGACCACCTTCTCTGAAGTGAATCTCCCATCCAAGAACAGGGAGAAAGGACTTGCTGAGAGACCTTTCCCCCAGAAAATTCCATCCGCAAGGACCCCATATGCAGGTGCTTTATCTTTCATGGAACTGCTTACCCAGCATATCTAGACCGTCTCCTCTTGGGTTTTCACAGGGCTGTAAAAATGTGGCCTTTGAGAAAGCATTTTGGGGGCACTGAATCCTGGCCTGGCCTTGGTGATGTTTTTGAGATTTTATGGTTGAGTTGTGTACTGTTTTAATTGTTTGATGACTCAGGCTGTGGGAATTGAGTGGCATAGATATTCCAGTAAATAAAATAAAATAAATAAATACTGAGTTAAAGTACATTTTACGTTAGGGATGCCTGCCTCAATCAGAGCACATTTTAGAGCAATGGGGTTGGGATTTAACAGCACAACTGTCCATTTATTTTAATATCCAGTACTGGTTATCTTGTGCAACCCTATAAGGGAAAGAGAAATAAAACTTCTCACAGCCATACCTCCATACCTCCTAGTGATAAATGATTTTGTGCATGCCATGCTAACATTTTCTAATAGTTTTAATACCCTCAAAAGTCATCTACACTAAAGCTTCAGAAATTACAAGTGATATCTTTATACTGTTTTCTTTTACAGAATTAAAAAAATCCAGCCAATAGGCTCACTTTTCCAGCACAAGGCCCAGCTCAATTACTGACAGTGCAGAACAACGTACCTCCTGAAAAATCCTTCACCACGGAAAGAATTTTAAAACCTTCAAACAAACCATGGTTTAGATTGATGGTGAGCTTCCATGACAGCTGGCTCAGCATACCAATATCCAAGTGTCGCTGCCTTACAGGCAAAGCAACAGCCATAATGGTGGGTTGGTCAGATCAGATGACATGCAAGAATGTAATCGATTTGCTCACTTGCAGACAATATATCTTGTGTATTTTGTTTGTTACTGAACTATAAGCCACAGTTTGCCAGTTCAGAAATCATACAAAGCATAGCCAGGCTTAAAGTCTTGTTTACTGTGATGTGCAAACTGATCCTATGAGATACTTAATTGATTCTACATTGCACTGTCGAGGCTTGTTTAACCATGCTTTCTGAATAAATAGTTTACTTACTGCATTAAGCCATAAAATATTGTTTTCAAACCACCCTAGCTATATTCACACAACATGCTAAAACCCAACAAATTGCATTATAGTTTAGCACAAGGTTTCTCAACCTGGGCCACTTTAAGATGTGAGGACTGCAACTCCCAGAATTCTGGGAGTTGAAGTCCACACATCTTAAAGTGGCCCAAGTTGAGAAACCCTGGTTTAGCTTGATATGCAAATAGAGCATGTGAGAAGTGAGAAGTCTGCACCCTCTTCTAAACATAGATTCTACATCCAAGGACAAGGATGAGCATCATTACCCATTACCTAAAGGGTCATGAGTCCTCCACCCCTTTTCTTACTACTTCATTAGTGTGCTTGTTTCATTCTGCACACTTCTGCCTGCTCAAGCATAAGATCGCTTTATTATCCGAGCAGCCACAACACAGAAGCTCAGACATTCAACTCCAGCCTGTCATAACTTCATGCAAGACGCCTCAAAGATAAAACAGCTCCCAACCAAGCCGGTCACCGTTGTGACGACTGCTCTTGTGATTCCATTGTGACATGTTTCTAAATTAAAACTTATGATGACAGAACCCTATTCTACAATTTAAGAGCGTGGGTGGGCTGGTGAATACATACTGCCGATTTTTTTCTCTTTCCTGCATTAAAAAATCCTTGAACTGGGAAAATGCCATCTTCTCCATGGGGGAAAAATCTTTAGGAGGACAGCTCTCCTATCTGAAGAGTTATGAATAGTTGCTTAAGGGAAGATTTCTAATCAAGATTAAACTTGTTCTATTTAAAGGCCAAACAGGATCACACCACATTTTTTGCCATCTCCCCCAAACTGCAACATCTACTGTTCATAGAGGGAAAGGCCTCTCCTTCTTGGCACAAACTATCTGTGGCTTTTCATGTCAACAGAAAGTACATACAGCTTGGCATTCCATCCAGTCAAATGGCTCAACAGCAGATTTAGCTATGGAGCATCATTTGGGGTTAGATCAGTCTGCATGAGATGGGTGCACTTTTGAGGTGGAATGGGCTCTAATGAAGGCAGTCCACCAAGCAAAAATAAACAGCTTCAACACCCAAGTGTTCTATTCATTTCCCCAGGAATAGAAACCAGGCCAGTTCTGTGGATTTTTGAGAAGCAGCAATGATTTTATTTCTCTGTGAATGGAGGTAGGAGGCTTGTTTGCATTCCTGCCTTACTAACTGAAGGAAGCTTTTGGCTTATTTTATTTTATACACTTGATATATCACTCAGTCCAATGAGGCTCAAAGCCGCTCACCAAAAAAAAAAAATCCCAGTTAAAATAAAGATCATAATAAACAAGAGCAAAACAAAACAATGCCCTAAGGAACAGTCATACGCTCCAACCCACAGCACCCTCTTCACCAATCAATTCCCAAGGCTCTTTGGAAAAGCTAGGTGTTTATGGCTTTCCAAAAAACCAGTAAAGTAGGAGTCAATTTGTTTACCAAAACTAATGCTGGGCAGAGAACCTGCCCCACATTTTATCTTTGCTGGTGTTCATTCCAGCTGAGGAAAGATAATTTCCTTTTAACAGTGAAATTCTCCTGTAGGCCTGACGTTCTTGCACAAATTCATTTGCAAGGTGGTCAATGAGTGTATGGGAATGTCCTGTCTTTTACTGTACAATCATCTTTCCAACAGCTAATAACCTCCTTGGCTTCCACACTTCTTCCTTTCCAGGAGAAGACATCATGATGGAATTCCACCTATGTTGTCTTTTCAGATTTGGAGAAGCCAAGGAGGTGACAAAGAAATGAAAAGATGGACTAATGGAAAACAATTTCACTCCATCATCATCAAGAAAGAAGACTCAAAAACGCCACCATTAAGAATCTGGAACTATCCTGAGAATAAAATAGAAAAACAGAAGCCCCTTCCACCAGCAGAAGACAACTTTGGAGAAACTGGAAGGCAAGTTGTGCCACAACCCACTTTGATGGACCAAAATGTAAAACCTCTGGGGCATTTAATTTTCTAATTAAATGTTTAAAAACCCTGCGAGGTCTCAGAGTTTGACTTGAGGCATGGATGTCAGCCAGCAAATAGTTCAAACATCTTTGGTCACAAACATTATCATCACCCTAGGATAGCACTGAAGTGATCCTGGACTGCATTCGCACAACCTACACCAGCAAAACAGTGTTAAGCTGGTGCTCTCAGTCCCCATATGGCCAGAAGAAGGAATAAACCAACAGTGTTCATTTCAGCTTCCTCACCTCACCTCACTCTGCTCCTTTCAGCAAAGCATCTCTTTCCCTCCCTTCTTCTTCAGTATTGACAACCAAAATAATAAAGAGAAAGCTTTTTTTTATTATAAATATCTTCCTGGTCAGCCTCTTCAAGGCAGAATCACACTATTTCCTCGGAAAACATCTGGATTGGCATGAACCCAAAAAGAATTTCCCTGACTTTCCTGCTTCCAAAAATGAAGACTTTCCAATGGGTTTGGTTAAAGAGGGAGAACGAGAAGGATTAGAAATGCTGCACAGCTTTCCACGAACTTTTAAAAAAAAATTGTAGAATTTGCCAAGCTGACTCCCTAAAGAGGCTGCGTATTTATGATTGGCTTGGAAATCACTGTGATAAGCAACTACCCCCATTCAGTTTGAACCGAAACCACAAAGGCCTGCAGAGGGGGAGGGGGAAGAAAACCACAAACTGCCAGTATTTTGGGGGTATATTACTTACTCTCCTCTACTGAGTCACAGAAGTCTTAAAATCCAGAGGCAAAAGCTATGAGTGATCAACGGAAAGTAGGAACCCAGGCTAAGCAGTGGGAGCTTTTTCAAGCTCCACGCAGAAGACATGGTTGAGTTTTGCATTCCCTTTTATAACAAAGGAATTGCTTTTTCGAAAAGCATGGGATCAGGCAAGCACGTTAATCGGATATTGTGCGTGAACAGTCAAACAATGGTTTGTGCAAAGCAGAACTTCCGGCCAGCTAGGATGGCAAAGCAGAACTGGACAGGGCTTGCTGCTAAACTGAAAGCAAGCCAACAAAGCGGATGAGGAATAGGAAAGTACAACCAAGCTCTTAATGCAAGCACGGTTTAATCCTGCACCTGTGTGTCTGTCTGTGACTTTGGGTCGGTCCCTCTCTCTCAGCCCAACCCACCTCACAGGGTTGTTGTGGGAAAATTGGAGGCAGCAGTATTAGGTATGTTCACCCCCTTGAGTTATACAGTATATAAAAAAGGCAGGAATAATAATAATAATAATAATAATAATAATAATAATAATAATAATAATAATAATAATAATATAGCTGGTGCCATTTGGTGCTCTGAAAAGTACTATCAACCAAAAGGCTCTTTAAAAAAAAACGCTACAATTTAGGCAAAACCTTTTCTGAACATGCAAAAGGAATGCTGAGGAAGAAAAAAAATCTCCATCTGTTTTCTCTCCATAATGCAGCTGCTACAGACACAGAAACTTTTGTTCAGAAAAGTTCAACTTAACTTAATGTGAGAGCTTGATGCTTTGGCAGAGAATCTTATTATTTCTGATCTTCTAAAGCTATGGATGTTTTATATTCACCAACTTCAGCTCATAATTCTTACCCTCTTTTCAAACCTCAAGAATCACCATCGAGGCACCATGAGGACATTGACAGCATATCCTTTACCATAGAGGTGGACAATCTAGTCCCCTCCAGAGGTCTTGAATGATAAATCCCAAATCGTTTGGTGGGAATTTAAGTCCAAATGTCTGAAGGGCACTGGGTTACTTACCTTTGCTCTATCATAACTAACTGTGCCAGAAATATAACCAATGTTCTCCTGCTGTTACATCTTGCCTTGATTTCTCTCTTTTTTTTTGGTTGCCCTGCAACATAGAAGTTTCAGTTGTAAGCTGCTTGGCAAAAGGACTTCTCTCATACAGTACCTTTCAGACACTGTGATGAACTGTCAGTGACTCAGAAAAGAGGGAGGAGAATGCTGAGCTGTTTATACAGGTAGTCCTCACTTAATGACCATTTGTTTAGTGATAGTTCGGACTTACGACGGTGCTGAAAAAACTACTTGTGAATGGTCCTCAAACTTATGACCATCGCAGCATCCCTGCAGTCACATGATCATGATTTGGGCACTTGGCAACCAGTTCACATTTATGACCATCGCAGCATCCCATGGTCACAGAATCGCCATTTTTGACCTTCCCGGTCAGCTTCTGGCAAGCAAAATCAATGCTTAACGACCACACAGTTTGCTTAACGCCCGCTTAATGCCTGCCACAAAAAGGTCGTAAAATCATGTCGGATTCCATTCATGACCATTTTGTTTAGCGACCGAAGGTCCCGATTGTGGTTGTTAAGCGAGGATTATCTGTAGATATCTGAGTCCTGGGAAAGTAGAAAAAGTGAGAAAGAAATGCAAAATAACTCTGCCATGGTTGTGTTAGGTATAAGTTGAAGTACAGAGAGGATTCGATAGGATTTCAAGGTTCTGGTTATAATACCCTAACCACATTGAAGTATCTTCAAAGATTCCTAGCGACTCCTGTATCCTGACTTTGCCTACCATGAAGGGCTCACACAGACACACACACACTGAGAAATGGTGGTACTGTTCCTTGGACAACTCTCTTTTATTACTTCTAGGAGCTCCCTTCCCCATATTTGGGAGGCGTCTTTTATTAAGACCTTCAGGCTGTAATAGAAGGTCTCACTTTTCATCCTTCCCAATCTGAGTGTGATGCGAATGTTTCTCCATCTCTCTCCTCCATTCCTTTAATGCATGGATCACGTGTCTTTCATTTGTGCCTGGAGGGAGGTGGGGGCACCTCCTCCAGAAGAAGCCATCTCTCAAGCCAACGGTTTTGGTCAACTTCTGCCCAGTTTCCAGCCTTCCCTGTCTGGGGAAGACACTTAAGAACCTTTAGGAAAGTGAAAAAAAAAACTGTCCTTCTTCACTGCACCTTTGGGGATTCAATGTCCTGCTAGCTGTTTTTAGTAAATTTTAATTAAATTTACTGTTGATGCTAGTTGTCTTCACTAGATCATTCTTCGCTTTTCAGTTGCGGTTCCTGTTGCCGTTTTAGGGATTTTTAGTGTAAGCCCCCTGAAGTCTACTGAATTAGGTGGGGGTATCAGTGATGCAATAAAGAAAGAAAAAATATGTCTATAGAGGCTTTCCATATGCAAAACTCATCTGAATCCGAAAACATTATTTCAGGAAAGGTGACTTCCTTATGCCCAACAGAAGTTGTTCCCTTCAAATGGCTAGTTTACCCTGGCAAATATTGCCTAACACACTCTTGTATGTCGGTACTCTTCACTAGAGTGCCTAAGAGCCAAAAAGCAACTGTGGTGACATTATATTTCTTTCATAAACATTCTCATTCATTAATGAGATTTGCTAAGACTGTGTACCACCAACCACACCCCCTGAAAAGATAAAGTATTTCAGATCTCTTGTTCCCCGAGTTGGAGATCAATTGATCTTGTCAGAGACACATTTTACTGTAGAGAGAAAAGTAGATGGTAAAAGGTGAAGAGCTTTTCTTCATTATCAAAAGAGAGTTGAGCAGGTGGTCTTAACCATAGTCACTTGTATGTCTGTACACATACAGGTAGTCCTCGTTTAACAACCATAACTGAGACCAGAATTTTGGTTGCTAAGCGAAGCTGTCATTAAGCGAATCCGACCCAATTTTACAGCCTTTTTGTGGCAGTCATTAAGCGAATCACCAAAGTCATTAAGTGAACCACGTGGTTGTTAAGCAAATCATGCGGTTCCCCACTGATTTTGCTTGCCAGAAGCCGGCCGGGAAGGTCGAAAATGGCAATCACACGACCACGGGATGCTACAATGGTCATAAATGCAACCCGGTTGCCAAGCTCCCCAATCATGATCACGTGACCGCAGGGATGCTGCAACAATCCTAAGTGCAAGCACCAGTTGTAAGTCGGTTTTTTTGGCACCGTTGTAAGTCTGAACCATCACTAAACAAATGTTCATTAAGTGAGGACTACCTGTATCTTGTTTTCATACTGGTAATTAAAGAAAAATGGATATTCCTCAAGAGGTGGAATCTGCATCCGCAATTTTTAAACACCCCTCTTTGTACAGCAAAGCATGTGTCATTCTTGCCCACTATCGTCTTCAGGGCTACAAACTAGATTCTTTGAAGTATCTAGATACCGAAAACATACATTTGTAAGCAACGGTTCCAACTGGACCATGGAACAAACTGCTGTAATATGGAAAGCTACGGTTGCTGATGCCAGCCAGGCAGTTCTTCAAGGCAATCCACCCTAGCTGCAAGGATGCTCACACTTCTCAGTGGAAAGTACATACAACTCCCTCTGAAGAATGGAAAATCAAGTTGTGGGATCACGTCCCAATGTCTAAATTAACCTTATATTTGAAAAACAAAATTGACTCAGAAGTTAGCTCAACATGGAAACCATTGCTGGACTACAATTTCAGCACAGGTTTGTACTACATCTAAAGTGTGGGCTTCTCTTAATATAAAGTCTCAACATTTAAGTCCTTAATCATCTGTTAATTAAGGGCAGATCTGACTAGACTATCTAGGCTGACTAAAGAGAAATTACTGTAACTTTCTTTTTTACTTCATGTTTTGTCCTGCGTTGATTATTATCCTTGATACTTGCATACTAATTTGATTTTAAAATTAAAATGCTCCGCAGCTTTTAAACTGACACAAGCAATCTGGCTGTGTAAAACCAAACTAACGTTATACAGAAAATCCTCATCTAACATATTCAATTTTATTCAATTTCACGATATTTATGAACATCTCGTTTGTTCATTACGTGCCTTATTCTTTTATTGTCTACTTTTTCTTGCTTGTCCTTTCTTTCCTTTAAAATGTTTAATTAAAAAAAAATTAAGGGCATTCCAGTCTATCCAAGACAAGAGCAAACACTTGAACACTAGGGACCTTCTAGCAGTGATCTATCAATGAGAAATGTGGAGTCTACAGAAATCAGATGTAGAAAAGCTTCAAGCCCCACACTATGCAATGGAAAGACAAATGCTAAAGAGCTTGCTCAGAGAAATATAAACCGGCAGGGCACATTGTATGTTTACCTGAAAACAGATGGACCCAAAAAGTGACATGACTTGGCCCTGCAATTACATACACCCATTTGGATGACCTTCTACAAGGAAAGATGGCCCACAAAAAGACCTTGGCTCCAACTGGGCCACCGAAACGAAAGACCAAATGAAATCTGTTGAAGCTGCCACCCTGGATATCAACGCCGCCCAAATGAATACAAGGACAGAGCGATGAAGTGAAAGTGAGCCACTTCTTAGAAGAAAAATAAACATCACAAGGAGAGAATATACAGCATTTCTGAGCATCCAAAGCATTTGTGACCAGCTTATCTCAACAGTAATTCTAACACCAAACTGAAAAAGAGGGGTGAGCAGACTGTACATCGTGTTCCGTGGACAAGTCAAAGCAAGCTGCGTCATGCTGCAATTCCTACTGTATAAGACCCACATCGCAGGCCGAAGGATGGGCTGAAACGAAATTTAACTGCCAAGTTCACAATTAAGATGGGACCTGAACACTAGTCTTGCCCTGTATAAGACTGCTGCTATCCTGTACATATTTTCCCGCCACCTCCCCCTTCTCACCACCACAACCACTACTATCTTCCACTCACCACCATAATCATTTTGCCCCAGTTGGCTATGGATCGGGTAGGTTGTAGAAATGCACACAATACTTAAAAATGGTATGCATCATGGCTCTGCTGGCCAGTGTCTTATTTCTTTTTACAGGCAGTCCTCAGTTTACGACCACAATTGGGACTGGAACTTCTGTTGCTAAGCAAGGAAGTTGTTAAGTGAATCGCTGCGGTCGATAAGTGAATCACAGAGGTCATTAAACAAATCCGGCTTCCCCCATTGACTTTGCTTGTCAGAAGCCAGCTGGGAAGGTTGGAAATGGTGATCAGGTAACCCCAGAATGCTGCAACTGTCATAAGTCCAAGCTGTTTGCCAAGTGCTTGAATTTTGATCGTGTGACCAGAGACACTGCAATGGTCATAAGTGTGAGGACTGGTCACAAGTCACTTTTTCCAGCACTGTTTTGAATGGTCACTTTTTAAAAATGGTCATTAAGCCAAGGACTACCTGTACTATGCAGCCTTTCATTTGGGGCCCACCTGGACCTCTAGGCCTTAGAGCAATAGTACAACAATCCAGACCAAGCAGCACCACTGAATAAGTGCCACTGAATTCCATGGTGCTTAATGCTGAATAGATCCCTGCAAAAAAGTGCTTTCTTAGCCACACTACCAGATCAACTCCCTACTTATTCAAAGGAAAGTTCTCCTTTAAATTTAGAGTAAACTAGCTCTGGATTTGCAAACAAATCCATTGAGTCCTTGCCTTGCAGTTCCTTATCTTTACTCAAGCAGACAACCCATGGAGTGGCCTTGTGCATTATAATATCACTCAAAAGTTAACATTCTTGTCTTTGATAATATGTTTTTCCCAAGCACCGCTGAACCACAGAGGACTAATAAGTGCACTGGGATCTCTAAAGGCAAAGTGCTTCTGCAGGCATGAAACACAATTACCCAAGTTAGTTTGCAACAAATATAATACCCTAGAGAAAGAACTCTTAGTGAAATTATCAAATCACCCCCATTGGCTTCATGACGATCGCAGCATCTAATCCATGATGACTCTGCTCTTTTGAACTGCCCATTAAGACTGAAATTGGATATTTACCTAGCAGTATGCCTTGCTGAAGCCAGCGGTACTTATCACATGGTTGCCATTACACTGTAAACCATGGGCTTGTTGAATAAGCCAGCATTGGCTGGATTTGTACAATACACTAAACCCCAAATGATGGTTTATAAAACTGGAATGGTTGGGTTTGCAAAGGTGCTGAGCCCCACCCAAACAAAGCAAATTGGGGCTTAACACAATGTACAAATTAGGCCTGTTCTTCTCTCCAGGATAAACAAAATATGGCCTTTCCTTATGTGTCTGTCCTCCATACCCTATGCAAGCAAACTGCCTAGCCATGGCTTGTATGGCATAGCTGTGGCTCAGCTTTGCATCTCCCTTAGAAACCACATCTGAGGAACCGTCTGCACACCAAGATATACACCATGGTTTCAAAACATAATTTCCATTAACCCCCGTTATCCCTGGCATCTGTACTGAGAAAACCATGATCAAGGCAGGTTCCTCCACTATTGACTTCAGTCTTTCTTCCCTGAGCCTATGTCAAGAAAAAGATGTTTCTGGTACTCTCACCCCTCAATAGAAAACAGACCTTGAGTCTTCTTTAGGAATTTCTGTTCAACACCCCGGGCAATAGGGCTCGCATAACATATGCAAGATATTAAACTAGACTTTAATTAACTCAGACAGGAGGTACATGATTCATAGGATATGAATCACAGCATTCTCAGTGGAAAGAAAATATTACATTGCGCATATGTATATCGGCTAGCATTTTGCAAGCATGATATTTGAAGGCTACAAATTACAGCAAGTTGCCCTTTTTTCCTTCCATCAACAGATAATGGTTCAAATAAACAGATTAGGTGGCATGGTGGGCATCAATCCAGCTCTATCACTCATAGTGTGGCTATAAAAATGAGAAAAGAGTGCTGCAAATGCTCTTTTGGTTAACCTTACACAATCTGCCCTAAATTGTTGCCTAACTGACAACAAAGGACATATCAGAACTTCTAACTGCCATCTTGGATGCTATTTTATATTTTATACTTATATTTATATGTTATGTAATATATCTAATTTTTATTGTATTTTGATCCTTTTAGCTTTATTGTAAACTGCCCAGAGTCCCTCTTTTGGGGGAGATGGGCGGTGATGAAATTTGATAAATAAAATAAATAAAATATTTATCTCTGCCTATATCACATGGAAAGGCTGCCAGGGATAACAACTTTAGGAAGGCCCCAAACACCTGGCTCTGCCACCATGCCTGGGGCTCCGGCAAAGGTGGGGAGCTCTTACAATGGCTGCATTGAGCTGACGTAGAATGAATTCTGCTGCTGATCATGATTTTCTGTTTTTTAAATTGATTATGGACAGTTTTTATATGTTTGTATATTGGTTTTTAATTTGTTTTTCGTTGTTTTTATCTGTTGTGAGCCGCCCAGTGTTGCTTTGATGAGATGGGCAGCCGTACAAATCGAATGAATAAAGTAATAATAATACCCAAGCAGTTATGGGGCAGGAGGAATCAACTTGCACACTATTTGAACTTCATTCTCATTTATTAAAAGAGGAGACACACGTTCCTATTTTTAGCTGGCCAGCACAAAAGAAAGTAGTTCTGCAAACAGCAGGAAGTTTGTTGGTAGAATTCTGGTGATGGCAAGTACATGAAATAAATATGGAAGAAAATAAGAGAACTTAGACAAAAAAGGATTTGGGTAGATTGGGATAAGACACCTAATGGCAAGAGAGGCAAGGCAGTGGGACAGCTTGCATTGAAGGGTAGTTGCTATGTCTCGCTGGAAGTCTTTCAATGAAGGCTGGATGGTCATCTGGCTGCAATACTGTAGATCCTACTTTGAGTTCAGGGTTGAATTTTCAAGTCCTTTCGGTTCTCATGAAACTTAGGAAGTTTCTATCAATGAGAGCTAGCTATGGCAAATCAGGTACAGTCAACTTCAGGATAGCATTGCATTGAATAGCAGAGGTTGGCCCAGGGGGACAGCAGAAAATAGAAGGAATTGTCTTCTTTTGAGTCAGACCATATAGTACAACATTGCCTGTAGTGCTGTGATTTACATCTTGCATCAGCTAAGTTTAGAAGAAACAATAGTACATGGATGAGCTCAACATGTGGTTTCCAAATTGCGTCTGAAAAAGTAATTATTTTAATGTGACCAAAAGTAGAAATTATTTAATACTCAGGGAATACTCATATTAATTATGCTTGATTTAAATAAATGTTGGTTGGTCTTTTGTAAGGATGGGGTAGCCATCAGCATGCCACCTGAAAGCCAAGTGCAGTCCACACGAGCAAGAAGCTACACATGGTACAAGAACCCAGTTGTGACTGTTTGGGGTTTTCCAGGATTTCAGACAGGGATTTTCTCAGTCTTACCTGGAAAACACATTCTGTGCCAGTTGTTGTTTATTCGTTTAGTCGCTTCCGACTCTTCGTGACTTCATGGACCAGCCCACGCCAGAGCTTCCTGTCGGCCGTCAACACCCCCAGCTCCCCCAGGGACGAGTCCGTCACCTCTAGAATATCATCCGTCCATCTTGCCCTTGGTCGGCCCCTCTTCCTTTTGCCTTCCACTCTCCCTAGCACCAGCATCTTCTCCAGGGTGTCCTGTCTTCTCATTATGTGGCCAGTAGTCTTCTCTAAAAGTCTTGCTAGAGGAATCCAATTGGTAATTACACACAACAGGATGTCTTACTAGTTGGAACACTAGGTCTTCTCGATCCCCACAGGATGGAAATAACGTGCCATAAAATTATTTTGAACATGATCTTGGATCCAAATGTGTTCCCACCACAATGAGCACATCTTGAGAAGAGTATTCTGTGAACGTATTCTATGAATTCTCCTTCACTCATTTGTTCATTCATTCATTCCATGCTTATGATTCTGCTTACAAATCTCTTTTGATAACAAACCTCTCTACTGGATCAAACCCCTTTTCTGGATTAAAGGAACGCTATTATTCTTGAGAGGCAAATTGTGGATCCAACTCATTTTCCATTATCCTTTAAAGAAACTGACCTTGATGGTCAGTATCAGGTCCACTGGCAGAAAACTGCATTTTGTTTTAAATCCCTGCTCCAGCCCTTTGGGACACTTATTAAGTGGCTGTTAATGCTCTAATATAATAGGAAAACCTTCTTCCCCCAGAAGTACTATTGTTTGCCCTCTGACAGAATCCAAGGCCTTGCAAATTCTGCTTCTCAAAAGGTACAATAAATTGTAGAAAAACAAAAAAGGACAGGGCTTTATCAGAACTCTTTAACAGGCTAGAGGGAAGTTGTGTTTGCTGGAAACTAAAGTAACATAGTACAGGCTGGTCTCCTGCATGCTAGTAGTGTGATTGTCTACAAAGTCAACTGGCACATTTTAGGGGCAAAGGGTCACATTATCTCTCCCGTGTGTCTCCACTTTCCTGCTTTGAATTAAGCAGCCTTCCCCTGTCAGATGTTTTTCTAGTATGTTGGATGTTAATTTACTGGAGCTGCTATCCAACCTATTTAGGAATCAGTTACCATAGTTGAGGAAGGATGAGCTAGGAGGTCTGAAAGTGGTTCACCATGCATTTCCTTGAAGAATATTCTTCGCCAGTGAAGAAAACAGTTCAGCTTTCCTGATTAGAGATTGCCACTTACATTCAAGTAAAACCACAGAGGTTATTTTCAGATCTTCTAGGTCAATGCAGGAAGGTCAAGGACAAAAAGAGAAGTGGTAACAGAGTAGGGATGTTGATAGCAGTATCTGGACCCTACACATCTTTTGCTATTTCTCTTCAGGCCTTAAGCTACTACTCCTGGAGATTCAAAGCTACAATGGAGCTGGATTCTCTCCATATACACCTTTTACACTCCATTCAGCCCTTTCCAAAGCAATGTCCTCCAGGTATGTTTGATGCCTACTCCTGTAATTGGCCATGCTACCTAGAGAACGTGTGAGTTGAAATTCAACATTTCTAGAAAATGGCAAGCCGTAGAAGGCTTCCAGACCTCAATCATTCTACAGATTTTAACATTCTTTATGACAGGAAATTGGGCAAACCAATGAACTATGATTAAGGCTGTATTCATACCAATACTCTCTTGGTTTCGTTCTTAATTCCACTTTGGGGGTAGATGCAAACTTTGTGCTTTTCCATGCACAACCAGGTGCAATGGTCCTTGCAAGTTTATGTAAATCAAAGCAGGAAAAGTGGAGGAAGTAGGAGACACTGGCCAGGAAGTGTCGGGCAAGGCAAGGCAAGTCTGCTCGAGTTGTGCAAAATATTTGCATTTTGTTTTGAAATAAAGAAGTTGTGTTAAGAAACCAGGAAGTGGAATGCAATCATTGATCGTTCGCACCATGCTGCATCAACTGTGTTTCTACCTTGCTTGCAGATCTGCAACAAATCAAGTGATGTACTTTGGGGCTACATCGGCCTTCTTCACTCTTCTGCCTTGAGCTAAGGTTCCAACTCAGAATTTCCAAGCAGTATGGCCATTAGCTCAACACATCCAAAGGGTTCCGTGTTAAAGAAACGAATCAAAGCTGAGATCAGGGGTGCACACCTGGTTGTTCTCTCCAAAAACCAGTCAGTAAGATTAGGACAAACATTGAATACGATATGATTTACATTTATATTAAATAGGACAATCTTTGAAGGGATATACCATGTGTGTATAAAGAGCGGCTTAGGTTGTGCAACCTCTAATATAGACTTTTCCATTGGACAGAACTTTTGAAATAGGTCTAATACTTTGCACAACTTGTACAGAGTTGCCTTGTCCCTCACTTCCTGGCCAGTATCTCCTCTTCTTCCACTTGGATTTAAAATCACACAATGATGTTGGATTAACTATTGCACCTGGTTGTGAATGGGATAGATAGGAATCAATACTCTACCATTTGCTGCTTCTGTAATGAAGAAACATTTGCAACAACTACCCTAAATATTTCTGTTGAAGGCGCTGTTATTTCTTACTGGCCAACAGCTTGGGATGAAATAAACACGTCCCAAAGAAAGAAAGAAATGTGCAACAGTGCAGACGGAGAGAGTGAAATGCCCTGTATTTTAGCACCAAAGCCCTTTTAGAGGGCACGCCGTCAGCAGATGATTAACTTCCACTATCTATCTGCTGTATCACAGAGCTCAGCTTTGCAGGGCGAAAGACAGGAAATAGATCCATCACTTGCAGTACTGGAGAAGGCTAAACAAAGTGCAGTTGGAAACAAGGAAGACAGTGGATAAGCGGGGAAGCCCTTTATCAGTGCCTCTCCAGATGTGTTGGATTTTCACAGGGAAGCAGCAATCGGACACAAACCAAAGGAGGAGGAGGAGGGGGAGGAAGAAGATGAGGAGGAGGAAGAAGAAGAAGTAGAAGCAGCAAGGGAGAGATCAAAGAAGGAAACATATAATGAAGCAGTCAGATTTATACAAACTCCTCATCTTCACGAATAACTATGCACCACAACCAAACCATGTCTGTTCTCACGACACATCACAGTCTCCCAAACAAAATACAGAAAAACTTATACTGATATATTCCAGTGTGGAAACACAGACTGAAAATGCAGGCTTGCCCAACGAATGCTACAGAATGATCCCAAGCAAGGCATGTACAGAAGGAAGTGGCTGTCTCCATATCTACCCCTGAGATGGGACATCTTAAGATAGCTAAGACTCAGGGACCAACTAAACCCTGAGTTCGTGTGGCAGTAAAAGCAGTAAATATGCTGGATGGGAAAGAACCTTGTGGGAGAGAGAGTTGGAAGCAGAGATTAGGTTCAAACATCACATTATGCCATGGTTGGTTTAGGCTCACACATCCTGAGCCTTAAACCCCAGTAGCTGCTTTCATACAAATGCTAAGCCAAAACAAAACAATCTCCTGGCTTAACACAATCTGTGAACCACACCACACCAAAGACAGCCTGAGACCTGGAGGAATTGGGAAGGGCAGCTTTCCAGCTGCAGAAGTTCACCAGCACAAGCATCATGAAGAATGAGGACAGGAAAAGAGCTTGAGTGGGTATGAGAAAGGTTGCTTTGGACACACAAGGAAATGGAAAGTTAGTGCAGAATTCTGCGCAGAAGTGACACATGGTTTTGCCAAAGAAGAAGTTTAGATACACCAGTTCCCACGCACGTGCCAGGCATCTGTTCAAGAGTAAAGAAACTCAACTGGCTTTGGAAAATATTGAGATCCAACTGAAAAATAGTTTCAAGATCCAGATTCTGCATGTCCTTTTGGCACCAGATGCTTGCTTGTAATCCTTTTATGTGTTAGGGATCATGACATTGGCACACTGGTATCACAGACCAGGATCATGAATCACCTTCCCAGGAGCTTCTGCATCTCAGGTTCTCTGATCCTTGGCAACTTGCCAGAGGAGGGGAGAGAATGGGGGATGCACAGATCAAGACTCACGGCAACTCACTCTCATCAAGACGAAGTATGGTATGAAGCCACTCTGCAAGGAGATTGTGAAAACCGCAACCTTGTGCCTCCAAGTTGTGTTGACTCTGCAACTCCCAGAATTACCAGTCAGCCAAAGCCCATGTCCGCCAGGAATTTTGGGAAGGGCTGTTCTACCACATCTGGAGAATGCTAGTTTTGCAGAAGGCCGAAGGATCTAAATTAAGCAAGGTTAAAATGTTTTGGGGTAATTTGTGATTCAATTCATCCGTTGTGTTAGAAAATGGATGAAAACAGCCCATACTTTTTCATAGCCTTCAGAATGGACACCCCTTGCGGGGGGGGGGGGGGGGAAGGGGCAAAAGTGATGCTTTATGTCTTGCTTTAAAAACCTTTAAAACCCCTCACACACACACACACACTCATGGGAACCTGCCCACTATGCGCATATATTGCAATATGCACACTGATCTTAGCAAGTTGGATATACTGGGATTTCACATTAAGAGAGAAGTTGATTTATTTGGATGTAGCATATAATGTGAGCACAAACCATTACATTCTGTTAACCCAATTTTAGGGTTGAACGTGGCATATAAACCAACTGTCGTTGCTTTTTAAAGCCTCTTAATGGCATCATATGGGACATTCTCCCAAGCAGGCAAGTGTTTTATTTGAAAGTAGACTGATAAATCATGTACCTTTATTTCCCAGACGAAAACTACCGCATAAGTTAGAAAAGTCAGAAGGAAGTCTATTACTATACAATATCCGATTCTCTCTCTCCCCACACACACCTACACGCATGAACGGGCGCACACACTAAGCTTTCACTTAATGCAAAAAAGAAAAAATTGGATTTTATTTGTTACACAGTTTTTAAAAAGGAAAGGGTTAAAATCTGGGAGTTTAATTTTAAGGCCAAAAGTTCAACTGACAGTCAAGAAGGAAGATCTGGAAGAATACACACTTCAAATCCCGCTATTTATTACCTCCAATTCGTCAGAAGTTCATATCAGCCATAATTTACGATGCTCTTAGATTGCAATTTTAATTCCTTCCAACCGAATGCAAAAAGCCAGAGCTGTAATAAATCGGTCAACTTCTATTCCAACAATCGTGTCTGTGCTGGTTTCCAAGACACAGTAATATACAGTCTAAATGAGTTCACACATGTGGGTTTTTCGCTGTGGCTTAAATGGGTTGCACAAACCCTGCCATCGTGGTTTGCATAATCTTGAGACTTGACTTAGCCTGATGAGAGAACCTAGCCAACTGTGGCTTAGTCAATAAACCGTGGCTGACTATGACATGCAAACCAAGTCTATGAAACAGCAAAAGGATCAAACAGTGGGAAAGGCTTTTGAGTAAAGTTACTAAGTTTTCCCTGACTTGTACTCTCAAGAACTGCTAAGACTACCACCCCTGGCCTGGCCATTCTGGGTAGGATTTTGGAGACAAATACGTTGAGTTCTTCCAAGGGGGACCAAACTGGGGAAAGGCAAAACACAATATTTACTTTTTCCTTTTATGTTCAATAACTCAAAAATGTTTTTAAAAATCCTTTATCAATAGAGTTTATTACTGTACATAAACTACATGAACACATGGCAGACGGGTAATATAACAGGAGGATGTTCTTTGCTGGTAAAAAGCCAATCAGACGAACAGCCTGTTTATACCTTTCATACTCCGAGGCCAATTTATTCAGGAACTTTAAGGTACAATTAACTCACCAACTTTCTACACCAGTGTTTCTCAACCTTGGCAAATTTAAGATGTCTGGACATCAACTCCCAGAATTCCCCAGCCAGCATGGCTGGCTGGGGAATTCTGGGAGTTGACGTCCACACATCTTAAAGTTGTCAAGGTTGAGAAACTCTGCTCTGCACAGTTCACATTTTGGAAAAGAGAGACCCAGAAGGAGATCAAAAGAATATGCCCTTACACACTGCTCAGATTAAAGGACAGTAAAGCTCTGAAGCCTGATCTTCTAAGCATATTTTAAAATCTATATGTTATATTTATATTCTAGTAAAGATGGAATGCCTAACAGTTTTTTTCTTATCACTGTTTTTCACCACTATTTAGTTCCATACATCCCTCTGAGCTACAGTTTGCTTAATCACAGTTTGATAACAAAAGCCACCATTGGCTTGGTTATCATATCACATGAAGCCAAAATCAAACCAACTGCATTATGGCTGAACATACTACATGTCCTAACAACCAGGAAACACACTGAGACAAGGAACTGGTCTCTAATATTTACTGCTAGTACTTAACAGGAATCCTAACAAACTGAAGAAGCGTGGGGAAAACCCAGACATATAACCCCCCAAGGGTTGAGGCGGTCCCGATCTGTGTCTCTTTGAATGGCTGACCAATTCCTCAGTGCTATGCATGCGCTTGACAGGCTGGATGGGAGCCCCCTGCTCGCCATCCTTACTCATGACATCACATGAGCCAAGCTTGTTCACTGCAGTTTAAAATGACACGTGAATGAGCAAATTCTCAAGAGCAGTTATTACAATAATCAAGAATGGAAGTGCATGGGAGCAATATATTATTCTCAGTATTTTTATTTACCATCTTTCTCTAAAGATGCCCTATTCTTATTTCGTTGCCAGTTTTTTGCTCTTAGATTTAATTGGATTTTGATTTCTACTTTTGTTTTCTTGTTTTTCTTTATTCTTGCTGTTTTATCATGTGCTCTTTTCATCACTGTTTACCATTCCGTACTTTATGTTTGTAATTTACTTGCATGCTACCCAGGGAAGTCTCACTATTAAGCAGCTTAGTAAGAATAATAAGTGAATTAATTATGGCTCCTATAAAGCAGAACGTCCTCCCCCAGCCATTAAAATAGACTTGACCGATTGGTAAGCTATATGCTTGGTAATGTTTGAACCAAACCTTTCAGAAATAAGAAAACCAAACCTGGTTATTAGAGGAGTTAATACTACGAGCTTAAAAATCCAGGATATGAATCATGAAATGGCAATGACATCATTCAATTTATATCTATGTGGCCAAGGATGGATTATCTGAAAACACAAACATATTAAATTAATAGATACAAAAAAAGAGGGGGAGAAAGCTGCAGTGCATGGCTCACATACTTTGTGTATTCCTCCTATTTTTATGGCTAAGGTGATTGCATGAGTTTGTCGACTTTTAATGCCAAGTCATGGTGGATTTTTTTTCCAAGTTGACCATCTTGGGGGCAACCATTTGGTCTAGTTTCATGCACCAAAATTCAGCTGCAACTAGTAGGATACCACATGTGTAAACCTGCACAGGTCTACACTAATTCCCTTGGCCTCATTAAAGTCCAAGATCAATGCTATCCTCTTAAAAAAAAAAAATCCAACAGGATGTTATTCACATCTGTGCTGGTCACCCAGTCAGGAGCAAACATTTTCACTGAATAGAATTCTAGTTTAAATTATACCCTTCTGCAAAGAGAAAATAGCTTGGTAGCTTACGCACACACCTATCTACAGTAATAGCACAGCTTGTTATTGCCACAGGTTATTTATAAAAGTCCAATTCAATATTTTTTCCTGATATTAGCACTAGACCAACAAAAGAACAGGAGATGGTTGACGCTAATGCAACCTAGGGTAAGAAGTCCAGAACACAATACTGCCCAAGGCTGAAGAGTAGACAGGCTTACCGAGAAATCTCAAAGTTAGTTCCTAAGGAAGGAGTTACAGAACTCTTGACGCTGAAAAGTAGATATACAGTGAAAACGGGAATATGCAGCTTGTGTTCCTTAAACAGAAAGGACAACTGTCTCTGTTTTAAAGGTTGAAAATCTGAGGCATGCTGTTCATCATTCTACAAGCACTTCCCTCTCTTCTCAAAAGTCTTGTGGCAAATGTCTTTTAATGTTAACCATCCACAATCCTAGTGGAAGGTATGTAGGAACAGAGGATATATCCTTTTTCTAAGAATTTCTGCCTTCTGAAGGCAGAAGAGCCTTGCTGGAAGAGAAGTTGGCAACCTTGGGAAAATGCAAGCTACAGTATTAACTGGGTAGCAAATTCAGTAGGAACCTAGGATGCTACCTCATATCATGTCAAAGGATTGAGTTTTCGACGTTGGTATTGACCATGCCAGTGTTTTCTAACTTCAGCAACTTCCAGATGTGTGGGCTTCAATTCCCAGAATTCTCAGTAATGGCCATGTTGACTGGGGAATTCTGGGAACTGAAATCCACATATCAGGATGTTGCCAAGGCTGAGAAACATTGATCTACGCTAACTCTATGATTGTTCTACAGTACAGGGGTTTGGACAAGAGTTGGATCCATTCAAGACGCACTTGAAAGATTTCAAGTTCAGTGAATGGTCTACCACCAAACTCCAGCTTTTATTTATTTTTATAGTGCCCACATCAAGAAACAAGGGGACTCGGACTCACAACAAATAAAAATGTAAAATAAAAAGCCTAGATCATCTTGACTCAAGCTACCCAGGTAACAGCACAGATTTCACGAAGAGTTTTTAAAAAGAAAAGCATTTTTAAACCAATAAGAAGTCCAGCCTTTTAAAAGCCTCGCTGGTTTTAAATTCTGTAAAAGAAAGATGGCCCAGGTAAGACGGGTCTTCGCTCTATTTGAAAGTGATGGCTAAAAAATGATTATAACTCTAACGGCCCATTCAAGTACAGATGTTTGTGGGTAGCTATTAATGTCCAAGTATGGTGAATATGACTATTCATGTCACAGATTTACGCAGTTCTTTGAAGAATGCCCTTCCCCATGATATAAAATGGAAGATAGAAAGATCATCATTCGAGGGAGGATTGTAACAGAAACAGAGAATGAAATCCCATGTGTGTGTTTTGCACACCAGGGTTCACTCCAGTGTCCTCAATTTTTGATACCCACATATTCAGTTAAATCAAGTAGATAAAAGCTGGGCTTGCTTATCTAACTGCACAATCTGAAGATCAATCTATGGTCAGAATATTGATTAATATGGTTCTGGGGGAGGCATCACATTTATATGTTATAGTAGATGTGAACACAGCTACTATGTTTGATTAACCCAGCTTTAAGGTTTGTGTGAGCCCAACCAGGGTGTCTTTCCCATCTCAGCTTGTGCTCTTAATGTTTTACTAGCCCTTCCGAGAACAGCAATGCTGAAACACTTCTTGAAATCTCACTGATAATAACCAGTAATGCCATTTTAATGAAACAACATTTGAGGCAAATGAAGCAATTTGTAGATCTATTCAAACTGTACACACACCTCAAAAACCTACTTCAGCTACTCCTTGGATTTCCTTCACTATGGGCCAGATAAAATTGTTCTGTTTTAATACATCTACTAACCCTCATTTAACTGTAGTTTGTATGAGCCTTCATTGTTCCCTTTGATAAAAATACCCTTTTTTGTCTTGATATCCATTTGAAACCTTTTTGACTGAACTTCTAAGTTTAGGTGAAAAATCACTAGTGCGTTACAAATTTCAGTGCAGGCTAAAAATGGGAAACAGCACTACATAACATTGTTACAGATCCTGCAAGGTCCTAATCCTACAGATCCCGATTCATAAATAGGAATAAAATAAATATCCTCAACTCTTTTGCTCTGTTTGTCACAACCTGATTCTTAGTCTAAGTTAGATTACATCTCCATCTAAATCCCCAAACCTCACCTGAAAGTCTGAATTTATGTACTTAGCAAGCATCAACAGTACACATCTTCTTGGTGAGTGTTAACCACAGCTAAAGGTTACCAGCTTTACTTACACTGCATAACAAAACCATAGAAGCATAATTAGACTTTGTGTAATGCTAAATACCAGGCACTGTTGGATCTCCCAATGTTGTTTGTTTTATTTTAAAGTAAGTGGAAGAGGAAAGCTTTAAATTTAGCTGGAGCAGCGGAAAGACATTTTTTAACTCTTTACCTTGAGCAAATAGCAAGTGTAAGAGGGAAAATCACAGATGCATACAAATTTAAGTATCTCTTGGCTCTACAGAAGGAAAACTCAGGCAACGCTTTAAGGCCTCAGTCTAATTCACTGGAAATTTCCTTCTAAAAAGACATTTAGAATTGCAATCAGTACTTAAGTCTGATACCAGGTCTGTTTTATTGCAAATATTTATTTCAGTAGAATCTCTCACAGTTTAACATAAAGGGGAGGTGGGGAAACCAAAAATGACAGCGGTAGATTGTCTATAAATGAGCAGTTTAAGTCTGAATCAAGTTGAGCTAAAAGACTTGGAATTAATTTTATGTTTTCATCTGCACAGTTGGGACAGTTTTAGGGCAACACACAGAACACTGGATTGGCCTAATAACACCAATGTACCTCTGACATCTTCACTGGCAAGCAATTTTCTATCTCCGCCAGTCCTACATCATAGGAGCATTGTAAAGCAAAAAGGGGGGGGGCAGGAAAACCTATTTATGTGACCCTAACCCCCTTGATGAAAATGTGAGATGGAAATGAAGCATAATAATAATAATAAAAATGAAAATAATAAAAATTTAACTTTTTTGAGTCCAAAGTTTCTAGAGATTTTTGTCTTTTGGGCTCTTATACACTGGCCTTCCTACATTTTGAGCCACCTTTCACCTGTGCTAAACATATTTGCTTGCAAATTATATACATCCTATCCCTGAAACAACTTACAGACACCATCTGCAAATCCACAGCTTCTCTGACCAGAACTTCACAGTCCAAACACCAAACCATTTTCCCCATGCCAATAAATTCACTTTTAAACCATTTTTTAAAACTTCTTATGATTTATCCTCCTGTAAATTTTGTTCTTAAATCTTTCCAGGGAAATACCCATAAACCCTTGCAGAAATTCATAAAGCTGGTGTCCTGAATGTGTACATAAATAAAAAAAAGCAACAGTGTTGTGTCAATGTTTCCATCTATTCTGTTTCTGCTTAGAAGGGGTTTTAAAATAAACTTTCACTTATGCAAACAAAAACTCCAGCAACTCAGGAGGAGGTGGAAGGGAAACGATAGATCCCTTGCTGGCTTGCACTGATTTTGCTCAAGTCCCTTTTTGCAATATTGGCGGATACACACCTACAGGCCCAAGGTGGCTGCGGAGGGGGGCATTTAGAATCAGCTGTATTCTTAAGATTCTCTGTCTAGACTGACCCAAAACCCACAGAAGAAGGAGCAAAAAGTGGGGGAGGGGGGAGAGACCCACAAAATCTATTAAAAAAAAAAAGGACAGTAACAGTTATGAAACTCGCAGCTCGCCAGATAAACAGCCACCTACTAGACAGCCTAAATCAACTCACCAGGGGCCAGTGACCTGTTTGGTGAGTCAATAAAGTCTCTCTGGACTCCGCAACCGCCCCCCCCCCACGCAACCCGGTCCCAAATTCCCAAAGGAGAGGCTTTTTTTTTTCCATTACCTTCACGCTGGATCGCTTGGTCCGAGATTCTGCCTCCATGTTGTCCCGGGAGTCTTTCTTAGTTGGATTAGTTCTCAACTTATACGAGGCGGTGTTGGAAGATTTAATGAATAATCCAGGGACAGGATTGCCTTGCTGTGACGAATTTGAGTCCTCCGGATCTTTGTTACTGTGATAAACCACCCGGCTGTCAGATATATGAATGCTTGGAGCACAACCCATGGCTGTTTTCTTTTCGTTTGTTTTTTAAGCTGCTAGATCTCAAGGTTACTTCTTCCTCTCTTTTTTTTTTCCTCTCACTTGGGAACGTTGTCCTTTTCAAAAACGGGTTAATAGGCTGTATCGGCCGGCTGGCCCAGGGCCCCAATCCACACCGTCAGCTGTTTCTTAGGCACGGCCCCCCAAAACCGGAGAAACATTGTTTCGGCCCCTCCGAATCCGTCCTCCTTGGTCTCAATCGGAAAGCGCAGTGGATGCGGCGAGGTAGATGAGAGGGGCTGGGAGCTCCGACTGTGCACTTAAATCATGTCATTCTCCCCCCCACCCCGCCTTCACGCAAAATGACACGGGTGGGGGAAAGGGGAGAGGGGAAAATGCCCCCCCAGTTTGGGGGGATTAGACGAGGAGGATATCCATCACTTTGGGGCGGCGCTTCCCCAGAGCCTCTCTCCTAGCAAGTAGACCTACTCCAGTTTAGGGAAGGGGTAGGGGGGTAAATCGAGCTATTGCAATTAAAAGGAAGGGGTGGGGGTGCCCTTCTGCTACCGCCCCAAACCCAACCCCTCGCCTCGCACACCTGGCCCCCTCCTGCCCCCACCCGCTCTCCCTGCGCACATAGGCAGCCTTCTTTGCAAGCTTCACGAAAGCCGAAGCAGGGCTCCCCAGCCGGGTTGGGAGGGGGTGGCGGCCCCCCTCCGGGGTTAAGCTTCCCCCTTCATCAAGCGCCCGTCCGACTCATCTCCGTGGCCGGACCCGCGCCCCCTCCCCAGCACTCCCTTCCCCGCCGCGGCGCCCGCACCCCCGGGAGCCGGGGAAAAGCATTCACACGTTCGCTCCCCTTTCTCCGAAAGGGGCTTCCCTTCCGCACCTCGCGCCTCTCCCGGAGATTCCAGAAAAGAAACGCCTTCCTGCGAGAAAGGCCTTCCAGCAGATGAGCCACCCAGTTGCCCAAAAGAAGAAAAAATGAGGGTGGGGGGGGAGAAGAGAAAAAGGAGCCGTCCAAGAGAGAAAGCGGGAGGGATCGTGGCAACCCAGAAAGAGGGACGGGAGGGGGGAGAGAAGGATAAACTTTAGAAGGATCCAGACGAAAAGAAGGAGATTTGCTCGCCGGGGGCGGCCCCCCCCGCCGCCGCCGCCGCCTCCTCTCCCAGCCCCATTCCTCTGCGCCCTTGGCAAGACCCAAAAAAAAAGTGTCGGTTTTGTTTTGCACCAAAGCGCTGCCAAATCCAAGACCGGGGGGGGGGCGGGAGGGGAAAGGAGGGGGGCGTCTGCGAGGAATGAATTAAAATGGCGAGAGAAGTGGGGCTGCTCCGAGCCAAAGCCAGCAGGGACGGCGAGGCGCGGCGCGGCTCCCGGGCTTCTCGCGCTCCGGGGGGCTGCTCGGCTGGGCGGCGCGGCTCCCCCCGGCTCCGGCTTTGCAGGGGTGGCGGCTGCTGCTGCTGCTGCTGCGGCTGCGGCTGCTGCTGTTTCCCCGCCGCCGCCGCCGCCGCCGCCGCCCCAGCAAGACCTCCGGGCCGTTCGGCGCGGACGGAGCCTGCTCGCGCTCGCGGCCCCAGCCCTCCTCGCCCGCCTGCCCCGGAGTTTGACAGCCCCGGCGGGCGCAGCAGCGGCGCGGGCGGCGGCGCAGCCAATAAAAGTCCCCGCAAGGGCTGACCTCCAGCCTTTAGTGGCGTCAATGCAAACGAGCTCCCCGGCCCAATCCGGCGCGACCGGCGGCTGCGGAGCGAACTTCAAACGCGCCTCCGCTCCGCCCGCCCGCCCGCCGGCTGCCAGGGCGCCCTCGACGGCGGGGGATGGAGCGCGCCCGGCAGGCGCAGCGGGAGCGTTGCCCTCCAGCCCGCCCTCCCTCCTTCGCAGCGTCGATGGCGGGAGTCCCGGACTTGCCCCCCTGCCCGCCTCGCCCCCAGGAACTCCCCGCGACGGGAGCGGGCAGGAGGGGTCCCTTGCTGGTAGCCTGCACGCCCCTCCCTTCGTCGCGAGGGTGGCGTCCGCCTTCCCCACCTGCACTCCGGCGCTAAGCAGAGCCCGGTGGGAGAGCACCAACAAATGCTTGTGTTCCAGGCTGGGTGGAAAGTCTTTAACGTTCTGGAAAATGCAAGGGCCAGGCGGATCCGCTCACGGATGGGTGCGGAAGCCAAGCTCAGCTGGTGGGCGGCTCCCCTAACCTGCCCCCGCAACCTGGTCTCCTTGGGACACCTCGGAAGCCACTTCCACAGCAGAACCCTGGGACGTGCATCTAGAGGCTTCAACTCTTGCAGAAGAGTTTTAAACAGATTTTGCTCAGCAGCAGGGAAGCTGTTGCTCCTGTTAATTGTATTCTGCATAGACAGCGATCTTTGGGATTAAAGATAAAAGGTATTCGAGTATCTCTATTTTATTATTTTATTTTATGGTGCCTTGGAGTCCATTTTTTGACTCCTGGCGACTGCCTGGATTAGTCCCTGCAGTTTTCTTGGCAAGATTTCAGAAGTGGTTTGACATTGCCTCCTTCCTGGGGCTGAGAGAGAGGGACTGGCCCAAGGTCACCCAGCTCCTGGTTTCTAGACTGATGCCTTAACCACTACACCAGACTGACTCTACAGTATTGATAACCTGCCCCAATCCCAAAGAATTCTTCACTTCTATTTATCTGTGTGTGTGCACGCATGTATTTAATCCATTTTAATTTAATCCATTTATTCCATGTCCGATTCTTGGAGACTGCCTGGATTAGTCCCTGCGGTTTTCTTGGCAAGGTTTTTCAGAAGTGGTTTGCCATTGCCTGCTTCCTAGGGCTGAGAGAGAGTGACTGGCCCAAGGTCACCCAGCTGGCTTCAGGCCTTAGGTGGGACTAGAACTCCTGATCTCCCGGTTTCCACCCAGTGCCTTAATCCTTACACCAAACTGATTCCCAGCCCTACTATAAGAATGGAATAACAAATTAAAGGGGTAGTGCATTAGCAACAGCTAATAAATATCAGAGAACCAGCTTGTAATGCATAGTAGGTCTGCCTAATAAAAATTCAAGTGTCAGTCACACACAGTAAACTTAATAACATTAAGTCACCTTTTATGCAGGGTCAAAACAAAAGAAAATGTTTTCAAAACATGATTGTTAATATGAGTAAACCCCTCAAAAGTTGTCTACCTCAACTTTTAATTCTAAGCTGCCTTGAATCTCTCTGATTTGGGGGGTCTTATAAAGCTAAATTGTGATTATTATAATACAGGTTACTGTATTTGTGGACTTCAACTCCCAGAATTCCCCAACCAGCCATGCTGGCTGAGGAATTCTGGGAGTTGAAGTCCATACAGCTTCAAGTTGCTGAGGTTGAGAAACACTGAACTAGAGTCTCAAGTCTGAACATGGAACAAGGGATTGTGAAGGACATGCGGTAATGAACTAGTTAGGCTTTAAAGTGCCCTAAGATTCATTTTTTGAAGCCTCGTGTGGCGCAGAGTGGTAGGCAGCAGTATTGCAACCGAAACTCTCCCCATGACCAGAGTTCAGTCCCAGTGGAAACTGGATTCTCGGGTAGCTGGCTCAGGTTGACTCAGCCTTCCATCCTTCCGAGATCGGTAAAATGGGCACCCAGCTTTCTGGAGAAGGTGATGACTGGGGAAGGCAATGGCAAACCACCCCACTAGAGTCTGCCAAGAAAACGTCGTGAATGCAGCGTCCCCCCAAAGGGTCAGACATGACTCAGTGCTTGCGCAGGGGACCTTTCACCTCTCACATCACAAGATTCATTTTAGGTGATTAGAACAGGACTGCAAAAAACCTGGACTAGTTGCCCAGATTAGGCAGCCCATTTCTGTTTGTTAATACAAGGAAAGCTGTCTCTCTGAATTCTTCCAAAATTCAGTCCCACTTTCAGTTTTGTTTTCTTTTGTGGTTTTTCATCAAAAAAAAGGAGGAAAAGAGATGTCCTGGCCATTCCCATAAATAGAACATCAAGACAAAAATATTTGTTGAAGGGATAGAGGGTGTCCACAGGGGGTCAAAGAAGTCAAGATGGTGGCCGTGAGATCAATGCCCTGCCCCCTTTGGTCCCTGTTGCTGCATCTTCTGCCAGAAGCTGCATTACTAAATTAGAAAAGCAAGGGGAGAGGTGGTGGCTATTTCACCAGCAGCGTTCCTAAAAAGACATGCTTGGTGCCAACAGTGGCTGTGACAACAGACAGTAAATTTCAGAATTGCAGAGCATGAAACACTGGGCTTTTAATAAAAAGCTGTGCAGAAGAAATTTCAGGAACTTAGGAAACTGCCATCTGCCAAGTCAAATCTGGTCCACAGCCATTAAGAATGTCTGGCAGGGCTTTTTTCCATCCATCCCTGGACGTGGACTCACCAATTTGGGGGAGGCGTGGATTCCCCAACTTGGCTGCAATGGCTGGAAAATGACATGGAGAGATTTGGGATGCTACGCAGAAGGGTGGTTGTACCCTGGCCCTTTCCTTGGTTTCTTTTAATGCTCTTGAGTCTAGTTTAGGACGTTGTGTTTGGCAAAGTGCCACCAACATGGGCATTCTGGAAGCTGGATTTTTAGCTGCACATCTATTCTAGGCACAGGAGCCTTGATGTTTAATGAAGTTTAATGAAGCCACCCAGAATTGTTGAGCGTCAGGTGGCATACAAATTTAATACATTATTAAACTGTTAAGTTATCCCTTATCTTAGAAATGTCCTCCAACTCTAACCTTTCAGAGTTTACAGCACTTAACTGGGAATCATTGCTCCCTCCTTTTGTGTTTTGATCAGCGATAGGTG
Source organism: Candoia aspera (assembly GCF_035149785.1). Lineage (NCBI taxonomy): Eukaryota > Metazoa > Chordata > Lepidosauria > Squamata > Candoiidae > Candoia > Candoia aspera. The sequence goes on along the minus strand of NC_086165.1, from coordinate 10,596,012 downwards.
CTGGTGGTTTCCTGGGAAGACCCGTATAGATACATCCTAGAAAAGCATTGACGAAGGTGCGTGTTGGGTGAGCGGGACAACCGGTTAATAGCAACAGTGGCATGCACTTAAAAGAAATAAAAATGATGTAAACAACGTCAAAAGAACCATACATGAATAATATTCCTTGCAAGGGCTTTTTTTCCCCCCTGATTAAATAGCATTGAACAACGATGTTTGGTTTTGATTTGTGAAGCAGCCAATGGCATGATGTATAAAGTCAATGGTATATTTTCCTAGTATGTTGTGCAAATGGAGAAAAATGGATTGAATCAAGCAGGATTCAGTTAACTATAGCTAAGCAGCTGTGCAAAATTCAGCCTTGGTTCTTAGCAAAAGAACAAATGCAGCAAAATTAAGAGAACAATATGCAGCTTTCCAAAAACTCTGTTTCTGGTTTCCTTGTAAAGCCATCTAATTTAACAACTACCAATGGAGCTTCTGCTAACAACTTCCATAGTTTAATTTTTTATCTGTTCTGACTCTCGCCCTATTCAAACTAAGTAAGGATAGGAACAAACCACAGTTTATGACTTTATGCAACATGCTAAGCCATAAACCATGGTTTACAAGCCATAAGATTCATATATTGCACTAAGCCAAACCTAAACCAAACAAGTTATGCCTTTGGCACAAACTGTGTCGTAGTGATTAAGGTGTTGGGCTAGGACTGAGACACCCAGATATGTGTATGGCCATTCTTTCAGTGCCACCTATCCCATGGGGTTGTGGTTGTGGGGAAAAATAAAGCAGGAGCACAAAGTATGCTGCCTTGGGTTCCTGAATGATAGGTGGGATATTTAAAAATAAATATCCTAAAGCACTTGGGCTGGAACAGCTTAGGCCCAAGTTTGAAATGCCTGCTGAGAAAAGAAAAGTTGATTGGATAACCTTGATTAAATGCACATCTTCAACTGAACTTTGGAAGAAATTTGATATGTGCCACATTTCCCTCTCCTAATGCAATTTTTTTTTTTTAATCCGTTCAATCGTGTCCGATTCTCGGAGAGCGCCTGGACTAGTCCCTGCAGTTTTCTTGGCAATGTTTTTCAGAAGTGGTTTGCCATTGCCTGCTTCCTAGGGCTGAGAGAGGGGGACTGGCCCAAGGTCACCCAGCTGGCTTTGTGCCTAAGGCAGGACTAGAACTCACGGTCTCCCGGTTTCTAGCTTGAGGCCTTCACCACTAAACCACGCTGGCTCTCAGTGCAATGATTACCCATCACTTATAATTTCTTCTCTGGTACTCAAGATGGCAGAGTTCCCAGATACATGAAATACATGACTGTTAGTTGTGAACCATGGTTTGCTGCTTAATGTACTACGTGAAGAAGCCAGTTTGGGATGTTAAGCAAACCGTGTCTTCGCAAAATGTGTGAACTGAGCTACGTTCAGTGGGATTATTCTTCATATATTTAGGATTGCAATGTTAGGATTCAGTGCATCCTAATATTTTATTAAATATATGTTTCTTGTCTCCTGGTATTAAACAATGGGGGTATTTACTCCCCTTTCGTCTGTAAGAAGAGAAATAGAGACACACTGATAATTTCCTATGATATATTTGCTGAGCTGTAATGCCCTGAATTTTTCAACATAATGGTAGTTGAACTGACGAACAGAAAACCAGCAATCTTAAAAGTGTATCTCTTTCCCCCTCCCTATCATAAATAAATAAATAAATAAATAAGGTGTTTCAAGTGATTCCAGAAAATTAATATCATTTATAGACCTTTCGCCTGAGGGCAGTACAAAAAAAAAAGGTTGTTTTTCCTGTAAGGTTAAGAAGTCCAGAGATGTTTAGTCAGCTTTCTCTGGGGACAAAGTACAGGTATGCAAGAAAACAGCAAAGGAGGAGAGGAGAAAACGGCATAAAAAGCAATCAATACTGAACAAATAAGCTTTGGAAACAGAATGGAGGCTCAAGACATTTACATCTGAACTCTCTGTATATTTAAACTTGAAAACGATATATATTAACTACTGAAAGAAAATGCCAGACTTTAGTAGCTGGATCTCAGCCTTCTCCAACCAATTACATGCTGTGGGATTAGAAGGATTGTAATGCAATGCATCTGCAGGAACCAGGGGATGAGTAGCTTCACCAGGATATTTCAACTTATGAAGCTGGTTTCTCTATTACCTTTCCAACCCAAAGTTTCCATAAATAGGGTGGCCATTTATCCCAAGTCACCCATCCCTACAAAAAACAACTTTATCTCAAATCTGCATATGCTAATGTGTACACCTAGATGAGACAGACAGACAGATATAGGTGATAGATAATAGATAGCTCAATAGCAAAGTGGTCAGTATCAACCCCTAAGGGTCGATGGGACTATCCAAGGGGTCAATAAATGGCTGGAGGTCAATAGGTGATAGATAAATGATGGAAGGTTGATTGGAGTCAATTAATCTCTGGGGGCCTCTGTAGAGCTCCACGCCAGTCCCTAGTCCTGAAGGTGAGGTGGCTAGCTATTAGCTGATTTTTTTTTAAATCCATTCAATCATGTCCGATTCTCAGAGACTGCCTGGACAAGTCCCTGCAATTTTCTTAGCAAGGATTTTCGGAAGTGGTTTGCCATTGCCTCCTTCCTAGGGCTGAGAGAGTGACTGGCCCATAGACACCCAGCTGGCTTTGTGCCTAAGGTGGGACTAGAACTCACGGTCTCCTGATTTCTAGTCTGGTGCCTTAACCACTATACCAAACTGGCTCTCATTAGTTAAAACAGTATTTATTAAATTATTTTCGTATAATAAATGTTTGGGGAAATCTGAAACTTCATGAAGGGGTTGATGAGCTGCAGAGTTTCAGGACTCCTGACCTATATGAATGTTTAGGTGCAAACTGAGAAATGGTCAGTAGCATTTAAATAACATGCAATGAACTTAACACAAACTTGGTGGAAATATCTGCTTGACTGATTGATTGGTTTTTGCTTGTATGGTACCCATTGCTGGCAAGACTCAGGGCAGCTAACAGCATCAAGTATGTGACATTCAGCTTGCTAACCAGATGGTGAAAGGGAGTGAACTTCAGGAGCTAGTATCCCCAGGGAGGTTCAAAAAAGGCAAAACGGTGGCTGCAGCAGACAACTGAAGCCTTCCCCTTTGAATTTTCACAAGGCAGGCCTTTTATTCTGAAAGGATTATGTTCCTCCATGGGGAATTACAAGTTAGCCAAGCTTGTGTTTCTATTCAGAAAAAACTAAACTAAACTAAACTTCTATGGTTTTTAACTGTACCACTTACACGATCCATGCGCTTAGCATGTTTACATTTCAAGGAACACTGGAGAATGACCATGTTTGGCGATATTATTTCACAGAAAAAGAAAAAGAAAACATGAAATATGCACATGCAAAACCCAGCATAAGTTTTCCTCACTCCCCTAACCTCACAGGCACTTTTAGTGACACATAATTGATGGGGAAATGGAGAACCGAAAATACACACCACGACAAAACAGTTACATATGTCACAATATGACCTCAGTAAGTTGGATAGCTTCCTATCCAGAGGCAGAAAAAGCTGCACCTGTTTAATGCTTGCTTGGGATACGGCCCTGAAAGCAGAGGGGGCGGGGGGGAAGGAAGGTAGTACTTCTGTCTAAGGGAGGGAGAAATTTCTTAAATGTAACATCTCATTTACAACAGCTGAGTTCACAAAATGTCCTAAACTTAGGATAGTTTACCTGTGTTGGTTTAGTGAATTGTGGATTGTAATTCAAACTTTATAGCTTAATGGATTGGGTGAACCTAGACAACTGTGGTTTGTTCAATAAGCTACAGTCAAGATGTAAGTTACCATGCTGTGTTAATACGGCCAATAAACAGGAAAGCTGTCCTTAATTTCTTTTAAGTTTTAGTGGTCAAACCTGCGTTGGAGCCAAACAAGCTGGTCATCACAAGCACTATAGTGTGAAGTGATGTAAGTTAATAGAATAGTGAGTGTGATTTTGGGAAGTGTGCAGCTCGCCACCTATTCCTGCCAAGGGAAGGGTTCCCTTGACCAGAAAGCTTTCCTCCCTATCTGTAGGTGTCCAAATATCAGTCTCTTCAAAGCTGCCAGTTGCATTTAGGAGAAAGGCCTCCAGTCCTTATTCCACAGAAGAAGCAATCTGTTTTCAGGATAGACCCATGGTTATAAATGCTGCCACTCTCAGAACATGAGAAGATAAAGAGAAGGGTGGCTTTAAAAATCTTGTAATTTTGTAGACCAGTTTGTGACATCTATATCTAGCAAGGTTTGACAGGACCTAGGTGACTGTGGAGAAAAGTTGCAATCAACTGGTCAAGAGAAGGAAAGTTGAGGGCTGAGCATTCTTCCCAATTTCTGCTCAAGTGTACAAATAAAAGGAAGTAAAATAAAATAGTACTGGCGGATTCCTGAGGGCCAAGCTAGGTAAGACTTGGGAGTCACGTATAATCCTCGCCAATTTTTTATTTCATTATTAAAAATACAGCTACAGTGGCCACAAAGCCTGCTGGAGAGAGAAGGTCTCTTAAAGACTTGAAATGAGCAAAATGAAGAAGTGTGGAAAATATTTATCATTCCATGGAAGAAAGGGACCAGCAGTCTCTGGTGAGGTAGAGGGATCCTGGAAGTTTGCCAACATTGAGATGATTTTATAATTTTATGCCTTCAAGTCAGTCTTGACCGCTGGTGACAACAGTAGCAAGTCCCTGCAGTTTTCCTGGTAAGATTTTCTGGAAGTGGTTTGCCCTTGGCTGCTTCTTCCTAGGGCTGAGAGAGAGGGACTGGCCCAAAATCCCTTAGCAGACCTTGCACCCAAGGCAGGATCACAACTCATGGTCTCCCGGTTTTTAGCCTAGTGCTACCATACAGGCTTTCCAACTGAAGTGGTTTGCCTTTGCCTTATTCTTCCTAGAGCTGAGAGAGAAAGACTAGCCCAAAGTCACCCAGCTGGCTTTATGTCCAAGGCAGGTAGAACTCACAGTCTCCCAGCTTCTGGCCTGGTCCCTTTAAAATGGCTGGGATGGATACCAGGAAACAGGGAATGTGCCCTATAGATACATCCTCATACATTACATCTTCATACACTGGCTTTATACACCATACACTATACTGCCATCTTTCTTTCCCTTGTATTTAGAACAAGGCCTTGCAAAACAGCAGCCTTATTTTATCAGCAAAAGGAAACAGGCAGTGTGGGTTATGCCATCTAAATCCAAGGAAGTTATAACTCCCACACAGCAGGCTTGCCAAAAGAATTCCAGATCATCTATTCCCGAGGAAACAATGCGAGGCTCGAGGCTGTTGATTTTCTTCCATACTTCAAGATACTTCTGTAGTTGAAGACAAAAGGATCAGGTCATTTAATACCCCTCTCCCTATCATTGGGACTCTTCAAAAGCAGTGTTTTTCAAACTTGGTGATTTTAAGATGTGTGGACTTCAACTCCCAGAATTCCCCAGCCAGCTGGCTGGCTGGGAAATTCTGGGAGTTGAAGTGCACACATCATAAATTCACCAGGTTTGAAAAACACAGGACACCCTGGAGAAGATGCTGATGCTAGGGAGAGTGGAAGGCAAAAGGAAGAGGGGCCGACCAAAGGCAAGATGGATGGATGATATTCTAGAGGTGACAGACTTGTCCCTGGGGGAGCTGGGGATGTCGACGACCGACAGGAAGCTCTGGCGTGGGCTGGTCCATGAAGTCACGAAGAGTCGGAAGCGACTAAACGAATAAACAACAAAGCTCACAGAAACCTAAGCAGTCTGGTTTTACCCATATCTGATAAAGCTCTCCTACATCAATATGCCAGGGAGGTAACAACACAAAGCAAAGCAAAACAAGGAATTCCCAGTTGTCAAAACTCAGGTTTTGTGGACAGCTAAGAAGTGCTTTTCACAAGGTACTATACCAGATGTTCCCTGAGTACTTTGAATGTGCATCAGTTGAGAGCTGCTCCCAACAACAAATGTCTTTGAATAGCTCCAAAGCTTCTCCTCTCCAAAACAGAAAGATCCTTCAACAAGCTGCCCTTGTTGGTTTCTCCAACAACCTAGAACAAATATAGTGGTTTTCTGGCCATTACACTGAAAACTTTAAAAGGCAATTTTTTGGCTTTTGGATGACCAGGGCCATATTTGGTATTTTGCATCACAAGACCCTGGAAGTTGCCACCATCTTTTCTTCCCAGGATAATTCCCAGATAACCATCTACAGTAGAGACTTGAGTTGCAATCTTAAATTTCCCCCAGTGCGGTGAGGATTCAGCAAGATTTGTTTTTCTATCCTGTTACTTTCCCTCCTAACCAGGCAGTGCTTTTATGAGGATCTTTATCCCCAATGCAAACTACCCACTGAAATCAGCATTAGTGTAATAGGCAAGAATACTTGCAGATGTTTATTATGACAATTACTGTCTGCCCATACTTAAGATCTGATGGGCAGGATTTGTTCCACGCTGAAATCTTAATCAGTGAGAAGGGACAAAAATTAAACTGTTTTTACAGATCTGTCAAATCACTGAAGTCCACCCACTCCTGGGGTTAGGTAGTTAGAGGCTACATTTAATGTTTTTGAGAGGTCAAGGGCGATAGTGGGCTGGGCAATTACAAAGTGGGCAGAGCCAGGCTTTAAAAAATATTTATTGAGGGAAGTGGGAAGGCATTGTATTAAAAACAAAGTTAAACTTGTTTTAGGTCTCACGATTAATTATTCATATGCTTGGGAAACTGTGCTGCTGAATTTCAGCAATAACGGATATCTCATATTCAATGGTAGCCTTGTACGGCATGTGTAACACAACCAATTCCGTAATTACTCAAGCTTTAGAGAACACATTAGCAAATTGGAACAACAGTTATGTAACTAATAATGTACCAGAGTCAGACTTTGCAATAAATGTTGCAAATTTATTTTTTTTTAAAATACTTTGACATTCATCTAAGAAATGACCTACAACCAAGATATTGTTCTAGTAGATTCTTTTCACATTCTCATTTGAATAATGAGGTGGTCAAGCTGGTGAAACTGAATTTATTAAATAATTTACTTTTGGCTGTTTTTTTCCCCCAAATTCCACAGGTGTCTGAATCACAACTGTGAGATGGATGGTGATATAAATCAAATAAATAAATAAAGCAGTGGAGGTGCAAATCAGCTGGGGAATTTTCTGTAAAATTGGAACCAACACAGGATCTTACAAGAAATCCTATTAACTCTTTGCTATGATCAGAACAAGAAAGAGCCATGACAGAGCCTTTGATACAACCTTGTCTGTCTAGAGGGATTCATCTCAGCAGTCAATTAATTCCAAGACAACTAAAAAAATTAATGTCAAAATGTAGGAGAATGACATTGTACATGGTACATGCATTACCAACAAGTTTACTGGAAATAAGATACAAGAAAATCCCATCAGAAAAGCACCTTTGTGTGAGATGAACCTTACACAAATGATACTTCTATTTTTCTTGTATTTTATTTTTTGGAAGGACATTGCCACACAATATTATTATCACCAGCCCAAATCAAAGCCCTGTAAGATGAAGGCCTTTACCTGGAAGGTTATGGACCATAATCTAGTCCAGTGTATAATTGGTACATGGCTTTTTTTGACTCTCCAGTCTATGACTGAGAGACACTGACTGGCCCAAAGTCAGTGTCTAAGTGCAATGTAGACTAGCCGCCTCGTGGTGCACCCGGGCATGGAATTCATTTATTGTTTGCTTCATGTTATTCATGCAAGGATTGCACAAACTCATGTGTCATTTTAACAGGTAGTAGCACTGCATTGCATAGAGAGCCAGTTTGGTCTAGTGGTTAAGGTGCTGGGCTAGAAACCAGGAGTCTGTGAGTTCTAGTCCTGCCTTGGGCATGAAAGCCAGCTGGGTGACCTTGGGCCAGTCCCTCTCTCTCAGCCCAACTCAGTGCAATGTAGACCAGCCTCCTCGTGGTGCACCCCAGGCAACATGACTTGTCATGGCCAAATAGTCTACACATCTGGCTGCTGGACCTCACAAGGATTTCCCAGCAAGAAAAAGCACCATGAACACCGAACTGCTATGCCATACGATTTAAAAAAAAAAAAAGTGTGTCTAAGGCAGCCTTTCTCAACCTTTTGGCCCTGGAGGAACCCTTGAAATATTTTTCAGGCCTCAGGGAACCCCTGAACTTTCAGGCTCAGAGGCCAGAAGTTACAAAATTATTACATTTGTTTCCTGGATAGGCCTGTCTATATGCATTAACAGTGTTCTTAAACTGAAAATGAAGAATGAAACTTACCTCTTTAATGTGAAGTTGCCTGAATTGGAAATAATTTTTTAAATAAATTGTGATCTCCCAGGGACCATACCTCTTGCCATAGCAACCCCTGCTGCAATGGATGGCTTGGAGAAGACTAAGATGCTATCGTCCCTTGCATCTCCCGTACAAACTCAAAAAAGACCCATATTCTTTGGCTGTCTCTCTCTCCCAACTTGCCCAGACTAAGTCATCTCAACTTCCCCTTTCAGGAGCTGCCAAAAGAGTGTTTACATTACTTACACTCTTAAAAAAAAAATAGAACCACTCAATTACATCAGGACAATAGAGCAAACACAGCAATTGCTTCCTGCAATTGTTTCCAGCAGCTTGCAGCTAAGACAATCATCTGATGATAAAGGTTTGCCAGCCAGTTCACTGTCTTTTTTTTTTTTCCCGGTCAAGCTCAACTAGGTGAAGAGAAGCATATTTAACAACTACCACCACCAAAGAAGGGGTACTCTCAGCTCACTTCAAAGCCTTGATGATAGAGCTCTTTGCTTCTCTGGCCATTATCAGTAGCATTTCAAGAAACAAGTCAACAAGTGTTCCATTTAAAAAAAAAAAAGAAGACTTCCAACTAGGAAGTGTCATATCATGGAACAGAAAAATATCTACAGCTAATGCTTGTGCCTCAGCAATCCCAGCAGTAAATTTGCATATTGTGCAGACTACAGAAGACGTTGTTTTATTCATTAGCTGTATATATTGCCTTTTCTCAAGCTATACCCTATGCCCTCTCCTCTGATTTCATGCAACAGATCTGAAAGGTGTATTAGCTAAGCGAAAAGGAGAGTGACTTGCCCCAAAGCCATCCAATCATCTTCCACAGCTGAGGGTTACCTTGAATCTGGGCCTTCTCCCACCTGTCCAAGTCCAACTTTCTAATACAATCACATCTGCAATAGACAAGTCTTGGTGAACATCCAACAACTGGAGGAAGATGCAACTTTTTATATATATGCCAAGTAGCTGGCATTGTATACAGGAACATCTGTACAGTGTATGGACTAGACTGCCCCAAGTCCAGATGGGAGACTCCACAGAAGGTCATAAAGAATAACAGGGCTAAGATCCTGTGGGACTTCCAGATCCAGACACACAGGCAGGTATTGGCCAATCAACCAGACATCGTGATGGTAAACAAGGACCAGTAGACAGCAGTGGTGATAGATGTAGCAGTGTCAGGTAACAGCAACATAAGGGAGAAGGAGTATGAGAAGCTGGAGAAGTACCAGGGCCTGAAGGAGGAACTAGAGAGGATGTGGAAAATGAAGGCCAAAGTGGTCCCCGTGGTAGTAGGAGCACTCAAGGCTGTGACTCCCAAGCTGGGAGAGGGGCTCTAACAGATCCCAGGAGCAACATCAGAACTCTCTGTCCAGAAGATGCAGTGCTTGGAACAGCTAAGATAATGCGCAGGACCCTCAAACTCCCAGGCCTCTGGTAAAGGACCCGAGGTTGAGGAAGACACATACCACCCATAGGGGTGAGAAGGGAACTTTTTACAATTGTTATTAAAGATTTTAAAAAGAATATAAAAACTAACACAAACTAATGTAAAGTAAGAAAAAGAAGAGAAAGAGAAAGAGAAAGAAATCAAAGTGCAAGAAAAGAAAAACAAAGTAAAGAAAGAATAGGAAAGAAAGAAAAAAGATACAAAAAAGTAGCTTCCTATTTTCTTTACAGCAGTTATAAGTACAATTACAAGTTTACTTCTTGCTCAGTGGTTACAACATACCTCTCTTCTTTCTATAGTCTATTCTGTTTGATCATCAAAACCATAAATCATAAGTTCATTGTTTTCTGTTTCATGCAAAAAGTCTGTAAGGGGTAGACAGTATGTAGATATTATCTTTTCTCTGATCAAAGAAGTCAATTTGGCCATCTCAGCAAGTTCCATCATCTTCACCAAGCATTCCTCCATTGTAGGTAATGCCAAATCTTTCCATCTCTGTGCATACAATAATCTCACTGAAGTTATCATGTACTCTATAAAAACAAAGTTCCATGACTCTAGGATGAAGACACACTAACCCTAACTAAAGTAATTTAGTCTGTATATTTATTTCAGCGCTCATGTCTTTCTCCTATGTTACTTATCCCTGTATCACTGCAGCTTTGACAGTTTGACTGATTTTAATTATTTTTCATCTGTGCAGAGAACTCCAATTATTGATATAGATTCCAAATGCAACAAATGTAAATAAATAAACCATGAAATCAAACTGAACATCTGGGAATTCACAAACCCTACATATTCACAGACAGATATAGTCCAAAGCAATAACAACTTTCTTACTGTTACTGCTCAGAGGAGGATATGGGGATTTTTCCTATGGAACAGTCCAGGGGCATCTGCGACCCACATAAAAGTAGTGGTTGACTACTGCAACGTGCTCTACATGGGGCTACCCTTGAAGAGTATCCAGAAGCTTCAGCTGGTCTAGAATGCAGCCACGCGGGCTATTTGTGACACCCCCAGAAGGGCGCATAAAACACCTTTGCTATGCGAGCTGCATTGGGTACCAGTTTGCTTCTGGGTCCAATTCAAGGTGTTGGTTATCACCTTTAAAGCCCTACATGGCATGGGGCCAGGCTACCTGAGGGACCACCTCTTCCCCATTACATCAACCTGCCCCACCTGATCTTGCAGAGAGGGCATGCTGAGGACCCCGTCAGTAAGAGAATTCCGTCTGGTGGGGTCCAGGAAGCGGGCCTTCTCTGCAGTAGTGCCTGCCCTTTGGAACATCTTGCCCCCAGAGGTGAGGCTAGCCCCATTGCTCCTGGCCTTTCGGGGAAACTTGAAGACCTGGCTCTGCCACCTGGCCTGGAGCGGGGAGGAGAACAGTCATGCCTGGGGTTGCCTGGTGCCTTGAAGTACCCCTTCCACGCAAAGACTGAACAAGATCACAGCCATCTGGACTTTACTCTTATTTATATTATTAATGATACGTAATTTTATAAGGTATTTTATATATTTACTGTTTTAGTATTTTGCTGTAAACTGCCCAGAGTCCCTCTGGTGGGAGGAGATGGGTGGTGACAAATTTGATAAAAAAATAATTTAAAAAAAGGAACATGGTTTTAGTCATGTGGTTGCAGTTTGTTTGTTTGTTTGTTTTTCAAATTTCTATCACCGCCCATCGCCCTCAGAAAGACCATCACCACGTTTTTTGACCACACTGTAGATGTCCTGGACCAGATCAATAGCTGCTGTTGATGAGTTCTGCAGAACATGACTGCTGTAAGTCAGGGGCTCTGTGCATCCCCCAGCTGTTCCTGTACAACTCCCAGCAGCTCCCATCTTCATGGCCAACAGTGAAGGCAGCTGGGAAATGCAGTTAGCAACCCCATCCAAGAATCACAGATTCCTTTTCTTTTCCCCCTCAGGATTCTTGGATCTGCAGAAGACTGATGGGTGGCCTTGTCCACTTGGAAAAGTAGGGAGGCCAAATACAGTGGCCCTCTGAATTGATCTTCCAGCTGAGTTATTAGAACAGCAGCACCTCACTCATCAACAACTGCTGTCCTTCCTTTAATACAGTGTTTCTCAACCTTAGCAACTTGCAGATGGGTGGACTTCAACTCCCAGAATTCCCCAGCCTGCATGAAGTTGAAGTCCACCTGTCTTCAAATTGCTGAAGTTGAGAAACCCTGCCTTAATACATAAAATAGATAAAATGTTGTGCATTAATACACAGAATGGTGGGAAAACCCCTTTAGTCCCCTGAGTTCCTATTCTGGTTCTCCACCTGTCAAACTAATCATGTGTAAACTTCCTTCCCACTAACCCAAAGTTCTGTTGATCTTAACTTTTTGGATATCTTCCAAGGCACTGGGATAAATTAGCTCATCCTGTATGCTCAATGGGTTGGTTCACAGAGGATCAGATCAGCTACTGGATTTTCACCCCTTTGATTTGAACAGCAGCCATATGCAAACACACATGACCGTAAATGTGAACTTGGATTTTTCTGCCTTTAAAAAACTTCTGTGACAGTACTTCAGAGGAGAAGGTTGGGCCAGGGAATATAATATTTCATGTGCAAGAGTTTCACAGCAATGAAGGTTTAGTGAAGTATATGACCCACAGACCTATTTGTACAATGACCTATGTCATGGATTATTGAATAAACTATAATAGTTGGCTTACCTAGGAGGCTTAATCAAACAAACCACATTATTATGGGTTAGTGAGATATGTGAAATGTGTTGGCACACATTAGCTGTCATATCAGAAACACCCTTAGTCACCTCAGCAGGTTATGAACAGGCTGTTTTATGAAGCTGTGTTCATTGGAATACATTTACATAATCAAATTAAACATCAAACCAACCAAAAAGATTTTAAACCTTGATAACAGCCACAAAGAACAAGTCAGACATTACCCCAGAGGGAAAACCCTTTGAAATATTGGCAGAAAAACATTAAGAAAAGGAGGACAATTAAACCTGTTGACCAAAGAACTAAATTTGAAACTCATGAATTTTTAAAAAATAGTCCTGGCAAATCTCCAGGTAGAAAGTCCACTTGGCTGCCTGGGATATAAAGCCAGTTGTCAATATTGCATTTTCTTTATCTAATGTTGAATACAGAGCAACCAAGAGAAAGACTCTAAAATGGGGCTTTGCAAAGAAATGTTGGCTTAGATCTCAGAACGCCCATGAGGCTGTAGAACATTCTTCTCCAACCTGTTGGTTTCAACTCCCAGAATTCTTCCCACCTCAAATCAAATCAAATCTTTATTACGGTCATAGACCAGCATAACCACCTTGGTACTTAGGAATTCTGGGAGTTTCAAACCCGCTAAATCTGGGAAGTGCCAGGTTGGAAAAGTTGGTCTAGGCCCTCATTGCATTCTTCTACTCTGGAAGTAGAACAGAAGAAAGCATGGCAAAAGCCACAGCAAAACCTGACAGTTAGGCCTTTAAGTCACTCAATCTCCAGTAAATGGCAGAAACAGAATAGTCTTTATTATTCCTCAAGATCAGATATTTCAGTAGGTTAATCACTAAACTTCTTATCTAAGCAGAATCAGTAAGTTCCTCAAGTACTTAAATGCTGTTCTGTGGTGCACCACGTTTACCACAGGGTTTACCATCAGATCCTTTTGCAGCAAGAGGACCAGAACACCATCATGGGGCTGCCTTTGAAGGCTACCCAGAAACTGCAGTGGCTACAAAATGTACAGCCTGCTTTTTAGCAGGAGAGGTCCCCTTCTCACATACAACACTTGTGTTCCAAATAGGCTTCCAAGTTCAGTTCAAAGTATGGTGTTGACCTATAAAGCCCAAGATGCCCAGGAACCATCTGCCCCAGTACAACTTGCTTGTCCAGTCCATGTGTCCCAAGTAGCTATGTTGGGGATCCCCCACCAGGGAGATGTGGGGGAGGAGCCAATTCTTCTCAATAAAGGCACCATCTTTATGGGCCCAAACTCTTCTGGAGATTTATATGGCACCCTCTCTTCTGACATTCGGGAAAGTAGTGAAACCTACTGTTTCACAAAGCTTTTAATGGCTGAGATGAAGGTTACAAGGGGAAACTCTAATTTTTGTTATGATTCTTTTATTTTATTCGTGTGTTACATTCTGCTGTTTATAATATACACTGTAAACTGCAATGAGTCTTATGGTAGTTGGTGGTATAGAACTATATCACACAATATAATATAAAGGTGGGTGATTCTCTGGAAGGTGGTTTTCCTGCAATCATCACTCGGTCTGGGATTCCCTCCCCAGCGAAACATGCTTGCCATTTACTTCGTTCTCTTTCCACTTTCAAGCAAATAGCATTTTTTCCTCCCCTTTCTTTTCAATCACTTATTTTAAGATTGAGTTTTATGCTGCAGTAGATTTTTCAAAAATTCATTTTATTCCTGATGTATCACTGTTTATTGTTACTTACTGTTTGTCGTTTAAACATTATTATCAGTTATATTAAAAGCTACTCCAGAAAAACATTCTTTGGAAGGGTAGCATATAAAATTTTTAAATAAATAAAGAGTGGTTGGCCAATGTCCACATGAAGTCTGACTTGAGGCTTGTTTGCACGAGAGATCAAATGCTTGCATGGGAACTCTTCCCAATTAAATTTTCATCCGAATACAGTTTTATCTAAGGCACCATTTGAATCAAATTCATACTTAGCTACTGCATTAACCTTCTGAACTACATTGCTCAAGCAAGGGAGAGTTTGGTGCCAAAATGGTGGGAAAAAAACTTGGAAATTTGGTTAAGCTGTAACTTTGGACTGGCCTTATACTATTTATAGACTTGATTAAGCTATAACTACAGATTGGTATTTATAAGCAATATAATGTATTTTATATATTATGATTATTTTGGATATACTGTTTTATGATCTGTTGTTACAGCAATAAACTTAATATATATACAGACTGGATTACATGCTAAAGCAAGGCAGAGCTTCCTACCCAAGTGGGGAAAAAATGGTGTTTCTAGAAGCTTTTTTAGGAAATTGGTTTTCTTAAAATTGATTTTCTCTGTCTCTCATTCTCTCTCACACACACAGTTTTTTCAATCTGATGTATTTGGAAATTATCATGTCAGGATTTTGTTGCTGCATAAGCAATAAATCTGTTGCAGTTGTCCTCACTATCATCATAATTTTTGGAAACCAGCTCAGAACCACGTGCCTTGCTCTTGAAAGCTTAACCTTTTTAACTCAGGGAACAGGATGAGATTAATATAAACACTTGAACCTGTCCAAATTGGCATTGTATCACTTTTCTCACCCATAGGAAATAATAGGGGGAGAGGTTCTTTTCCTCCTCCCCACCCTGAGTTTGTTTCTTTTTTTAAACTAGATGTCCAAATGGCCACTGTACTGATATGTGAACTGAGGACAAGGTCACCATAAGCAGTCATGTTAGATTAGAAGCACATCCAAAGAGTGAAGAAAGATTTGGCAGTAACCCACACAATTTGCTACTTCGCCTAAAGAAAGAGGCGGGGGGTAGGGGAGAGGGAGGAATGCTGTTTCTCGTAAAGAAGTGTCACAAAGTCAAATCATGCTGATTTAAAATCATCCCTTACCTAGCAATGTTGCAAACTAGCATTTTTAACTGCTCCAGCATCATGACACAGAAGAAAGATCATGAAGAAAGAACAAGGACACATTATATGCTCCTCAAGGGTATAGCCAGACATGTTCATGTCCAAGCTGCAGAGTTTGGAGGCCTCTTGCTGACATAATGGAGATTCCCATCAGAAGAAAAGTCCTACTCAGGTGTCATAGGTTTAATGCATAAGCAACTGACCCTTTAGCCCAGGGTTTCTCAACCATGGTTCCATGGCACCCTAGAGTTCCACAAAAGGTCACCAGGGGTTCCCTGGGAGATCATGATTTATTTAAAAAAAGTATTTCAAATTTGGGCAACTTCACACTACAGAGGTAAGTTTCAATCTTTATTTAAGTCCCTCCGGTGGGAGGAGATGGGTGGTGACAAATTTGATAAATAAATAAATTAATTAATTAATTTAAGAACACTGTTAATGCATATATACAGGCCCGCCCATGAAAAGAATACAAAACTTTTTTAACTTCTGGCCTGCATTTGAGCCTGAATGTGCAGGGGTTCCCCAAAGCCTGAAAAATATTTCAAAGGTTCCTCCAGGGTCAAAAGGTTGAGAAAGGCTGCTTTAGCCTCTTCAATGCTGAGGACAGATTTGGTTACCGACTTCACTTTTCCCAAGTTCTTGATTTACACACGTTGATAACATCTTATGTTTATAAAAGCAAACAAAATTCATGCCCACCTGCATCAGCCAAATTCAATACCTTTGGCCATTCCTACCTACAACAGATGTTCTGTGATCCAGATGTATAAGATGAAGTGACCACTGAGTACAACACCCCCAAGATGATGGAATATCCAGGGATTCAAAATACTAGTTTTTAAGAGCTAGAAACCAAAACCACTCTCCCGAGATCAAAATCATCTGCCATCCTGCCATGTGGCCCCCACACTCCTTTTCTTGCCCCCCCCCACAATTACAACTGCCAAAACTAATGACACAGTTCCTCACCAAACTATGGCAGAAAACACACCAAAATTGTATCACAATGCCTGAAAATCATCTGAACCCAGGAGGAAAGAATGAGAGAGAGGAGAGAGAGAACCTTCAATCTCCTCTCTGCTCCAATTGGGAAACTAAATCCTGTCGACATAAGTAAAATAGGTGGATTCATTTTAAGTATTTTTCCTGGCCAAGAGATTGCTAATCCCTGGACTGGCTGAGTGAAACTACTGGTTTTACTTTAATTTTTTTCTATACTGTTTGTTTGAAGACAACTGCAAATGTTGGGCAGTTCTTCCTTCCAAAAAGGCCACACAAACTTGCCTAATCTCAGTTAATGTCCCAAGTAATAATTGAATAGTGCTGCTTTGCATTAGAAGCTTCAGCATCATTTCATGTTCTAGAAATCTCAAGGTTCAATTCAAAAGTGTAATTGAGTTGTCTAGTCTTAACGCTCCATCAGTCATCGCAAACTAAGCTAATGTAAATTCTAGGGGTTCAGGCTTGCCCACACATACTGATTGCAGGAAGCTAAGAGAAGTGAAGCTCACAAAAACATATGCCTTTTAATAAAATATGTAAATATGAAAAGGTGCTACCAGATGCCCTCTGTTTTCTTCATTCCCGAAGTAACACAACCCTTTAAAACAGAACCAACACATTAACAAACACATCAACTCCCTCTTAACCAAGTCTCTCAAAGATCAGTTCTTAAATATTACCAATTTTCCTTTTTGTTCCTTATCTTCTGGATCTTTACAAAATTCTAGCAGGCAACTTTCTTGTTGCAAAATCCAGAGAAACATACAGATTTTTCAAATCCCACCTTGTACCAAGGGCCGTTGATGAGAATGCTTCTCTTTTCCAGAGTTTCTACACTTTCATTTCTTTCCATGCTTTGCTGACTTTCGGCTTTCCCCAGTAAGCATCAAAGGGTCCTCATAAAGGGAAGCAAAACACTGAAAAAACCTTTTCCGGGGGCACAAGATTTGTAGAACTGCACTGCTTCTGCTAAAGACCCCAGAGAGAGCAGCTGCTGTTGTTTCTAAAGTCCTCTTGGTCTAATCCTTAATTTTCACATCATGCCTTATATAGTTCTTAAGGTGCACAGAACAGCTGGAGGTGCTTTTGGGCCGTCCTCAGTCCTAACAGAAGCTGCTTGTTTCGGATCTTATTTTCCACATCAGCTCTATTTTTAAAAATAAATCAAGTTGCTTGTTTCTTGCTTAGCCTGTGTCACAGCAGACATGTGATGAATGCAAGTTCCCAAAACAAAGGTAATTCAGTAGGTTAGCCAGTCCTGTTTTCAGATACTATATGTGTGTCTATCTATCAGATGCACGGTTGCTTAGCAACCAATCCGTTCACGTCACTGCAGGTAATAAAGTCAACTTACATCCATGCTAGGGATCTGAATGAGTAAATATTGTTGTCAGGGTGAGAAGAACCTCAGAATGGAAGATAATTCATTTCTAAACCTCGTCTTCTGAATCCAAGTATGGTGCCCAACAAAAATACCACATGGTGGCTATGACAAGACTCATGTGGGCCCTCCAAGAATTATTTATTTATTTATCATATTTTTATGACCACCCATCTCCCCCACACGGGGGACCCCGGGTGGTTCACAATAAAAACAATTTAAAATTCAATAAAATCATAAATAATACCAGTAGTCAATAAATAAATTAGCAACTCCTTTCTCAACTCTTTCCTGCACTTTTTCTTCTTTGTTATTTAAACAGGCATATATGTAATAACACATTATCTGTATTTTTAATATATGATGCAATTAGGAGAGGGTGTGATATTTGTAGAGAAGGGAGAATTTGGAGCAGCAGACTTCTTTTGGTATTGCACTGAATAAAAATGAAAACATATAGAGTAATATGAATATGAGAGCCAGTTTGGTGTAGTAGTGAAGGCCCCAGGCTAGAAACCGGGAGGCCATGAGTTCTAGTCCCGCCTTAGGCACAAAGCCAGCTGGGTGACCTTGGACCAGTCACTCTCTCAGCCCTAGGAAGGAGGCAATGGCAAACCACTTCTGAAAAACCTTGCTAAGAAAACTGCAAGGACTTCTCCAGGAATCAATCAGACACAACTGAATGGATTAAAAATATATGAATAAATTTGGTATGTTATATATAAATACACACAATTAGGTGGTAATTCTGGGAGCTTCAGTCTTGAGATCCTAGTTAGGGAAGGCTGTGTTAACACTATCTGGTTTCAAAAAATAGAGCTACCTCCCAAATTACAGAGCTAAACAAGCAGCTATGAACATATAAAGGCCAGTCATTATTTATCATCAGTATTCTTCCATTTTAGCCTTCTTGCATCTGCTAATGTCTGCTGATTTTTATAGCCTGATCAGCATCTATTTTATTTGAGAAGCAATACCTCTCATACAACCAGGAGTTACCATATCAGACTGTCAGTTAGTTCAGTGTCTGTCTATCTGTTTATCCATCCGGTCTCTCCAAAGTGGCAGACATAATTTCCTTGGTTGCAAAGAGACTACAGATCAATCCCCTCCTGTCCCCTATCCTCCAAGAGAAAGTCAGGCTTTTTCACTGAACAGCTGTCTTTGAACTCTGGACTGCTTTCAGGACTAATAGAATGATCCGAGAGCCGCATCAGCTCTTACGAAGTATGTGCTTCAAATCACCTGAATGAAGTGAAAATTCATAGGGAGCAGAGGGTCTCATTTAGATTAACCTTCTAAATCTAGGGTTGAATCTAAACCTAGCAGAAGCAAAGCAAAATTAAGCACCTATCATATTAACATAAGAGCCAAGAGAATTTGGCAGCCATGCAGATTTTCTCCTTTGTCCCATGACAAGCTGCAAATTATAAAAAGTCTTCCAGCAACACTTAAAGGTGCAGGGCTCGATCCTCATCCTATGCATCAGGTATATGCTACCTGGGGCCCTCCAGATATTTTGGATTCTAACTCCTTCCAGCCTCAGCCAGCAGAGCCAACAGCCTAGGATTGCAGGGACAGTAATCCAGAAACATCTGAAACCAGCAGGTTGCAGCCTCAGTGATTCCTTTCTTAACACAGGGAATCAATTTAGAATCACTAAGTGGAAATCTTAGGCAGGTGTTGAAGATCTAGTGTGGCTAACCCAGACCTGGTTTTTTAATGTTTTGGTAAGTGGTCACTACTATAATTACCTTCAGTACCTTCCAGTAATGTTCTGGAGGGCATTGTGAGTAATTACCATGGTGGTTTCTCAGTGTTCAATACTCAGTGTTCAATACCAATATCCTAGAATGGGCTGCCAGAAGCAAAATCATTTTATTTATTTGACTTATATAGATGCCCATATTGTAACCACAACCTTGGCTGACTCCCAAGACAATATTGTATTTATTTTAAGTATTTTAGAATGCTGTTCAGGTCCCCACATCTCCCAAAGATGCAGAGTCAATGTGTGTAGTGTTAAGGTGCTGGATCAGGACTAGGGAGAGCCAGGTTCAAGACCACCTGCATTTGTGGGAATAGACTGGGCTGGTCCCCTTCCCCAGCCAATCCTACTTCACTTTAAGCCTCCTCAGGTTTCTGGAGTAAAGGTGGGATATAAGCCTAACAAACAAGCAAATACTATCAATAAAAATAAATGAGGAAAGGTAGCAATAGTACAAAGAGGCTTATGGCATGGGACTTTTGAAGCCCAACACCAGTCCTGCCTTAGCCTTCGAGCCCAAGGTAGGACACAGTGGAATATAAATGAGGAATAAATCAGTAAAGCCCTCCCATGAAGCTCCCATAGAAATGCCTCTGCACGACGCCCTGGCTCTGCTCAACCATCATTACAAACTCTGTGGACATCACTGGTTGCCTCAATTCAAGGCCAGGTCTTGCTGGCTCGCTGCTCTGGAAGCTGGAGTTCATCAGACCTGGAGGAGGGCACGAGATGAAGAAAGCTGGCCAAAAGCTTCAGCCTGCTAACCCTCATCCCATAATAAACTCTTCCTCCTGAGCCGCTATCAGCTTCTTGTCTCAAGTTGGGGGAGGCTATTTTGGCGGGCAAGGAATCACACTGGTAACACAATGTCCCATCCTCCCTCCCCCAGTGCAATATTGTGAGTTGTTCCCTCTTATCTCTGCAGCTGCTCTGGAGTGGGGGGAGGGCTGTCTTCCACAGTAGGAAGGTCTGAAGTCCTAGTGGAACTGGGGAGTGGGAGACTCCCTTTACCCCCATTTGCAGGCCAAGAATCGGAGTAGTCTTGCTTTGCTCACTTTCCCCTTTCCAATCAGAGCTACCATCTTCAGTCAGCAAATGTGACCTTCCTGCAAGAGTTCGTTTACTGCTCAGAAGCAGGTAATGCTGGGGGGAGTGGAATCTTGCTCAATTGCCTCTTGCTGCAGAAGGAATGAAGCATGTCGTGTTCCAGCAGCTGGCTATCAAACATCAGAATAGAACAACTGAGGCAAGAGAGACAAACTCTGAAGTGCTTTCCAAACTCCTTTTTCTACCTTTTATCCCCCCAGAAGCAGCCAGACATTTCAGAAGGCCTTCCTATAACCCCACTGGTGGTGCAACTAAATGATTTTAGACCCTGGAATTAATTATCTCTTGGGGGGGGCTTCTTTTGAGAGCCTTGTGTATGACTTCAGCTGTAAAATGTGCAACTAACTTATGTCTCCCACCTCACCATTTTCCCTTCCTCTCTGTCCTTCAGTCTCTCTCTCTCTCTCTCACACACACACACACATACATTCCACATTTTACGATTGCTTCTACATACGTCATTATTACAGCAAAACAAAGCAAAAGGTTTGCCAACCTCTCCTCCTGTGCAGCTGATATTTTCAAACACTTCAATCAGAACATGATTGTGATTTAAGAAGAAAAAAAACCCCTCCGTTAACACTGACTTGGACTTAAGCATCATTATGTTGTAGAACAGTCTCATACATGTTTAATATTAATGAATGATCATCTCCAGGCATGGCAGTTGTTTAAAAATAATCATGAATTCAGGGATGTTGGAAAAAGTAACACTGGTCTAGACAAAATGCTTTTGAGAGCTACTCCAACAGAGGGTCCAGGTAGGCAGAGAAGTGACAACTGTGAGTTCAATTGCATCCAGCCACCATTTTAATTTCCCACAGTCCACAAGCTATCACACTGCTCTGGAGGCTTCTGGGAAAATCAGATGATGGTTGATGGCCGCCATCCAGCAGTAAAGCCTCAGGCAAGACTTATGTGTATTTTAATCAAAGAATCCTAAGAAATGTGTTCCCCCCAATGCCTGCCTGGATGCTTAGCTCAACCCTACTTCAGATTTTCCATTACTTTAACCATAAGGAAGGCAATAAACTATTTAAAAAAAAAGAATTGACATTCACAAAAAGTAATTCCATTGTATTTTGGGATGTGACAAAACTATACAGGTTTTTAAAAATTAAGTAATATGCTTGTGGTTTATTCATTTGTTCTCTGCAAGTTCATAACTCTTGTCTTGGCATTATCAGACTGAAAAAAGCCAGAAAGAATGGAATGAGAGGACAGTAAAGAAGAGGGGAACTAACTGTTATGGGTCCTTTGGGAATAGAGCAGGACTATAATTTTAAAATCTAATGCATTATATTACACCATAAATTGCTGAACTGCTCCACAGGTAACTGTTAATTCAGTATGGCTTCTTGCCAGATATGTAGGCACATCTGCGGTCAGGCAGAGAAGGCATGGTGCAGACCCCATCCATGAAAGAATGTCAATTGGCGGGGCCCAGGAAGAGGGCCTTCTCTGCCATGGCCCCCGTTCTATGGAAGAGGTGAGGCCCCCACTCTCCCAGCCTTCGAGAAAGGGGTGAAGACCTGGCTCTGCCATCTCACATAGGGGGTGAGGAGGGGTAACCAACCCTGGGGGTGGTTAGTACCCTGAAGATGCTCCCGTAGATTAAGAACTTTTTAACATCTATGCCTTGGACTATGTTACTTATTTAAGAATGGTTTTATTGTGTTTTTAACTAGTATTTATTCTTGTTTTTATTGCAAACCACCCAGAGTCAATCTGTGAGATGGGCAGTGACTAAATTTGAAATATAAATAAATAAATAAATAGGGCCGTTGATACATTTAGGATCATAGGAGAGAGGTAGCAAGGTTAGATATGCCAGATGAACTTTTCTCTGGCTTAACAATCGAGCCTATGTTGTGGGTATGAGCCTTATTCCACAATGGGGCAGGGTGAATCCAATCTCTTTCATTGCTAGTTCCCACAACAGGACTATTCCTTTCCCTTCTATTGGGTTGTTGTTGTTGCTGTTGTTGGAGATGCCTACATGGCCACATCTGCATGCCTGCATTTATATGCACACACAACTGAGACAAGATGCCTCTGTTTGGGGATTAAGTTTCTAGAGACTTAGGAAGAGAGAGATCTGAAAGCATCATTATTCTGGGAATTCATATAGTTCTACCAAGGGATCCCAAATGAGAAAAATAAGCAGAGTGATTGGGATGTAAACACAGCTTTTGGTCAATGGGGTCAGTAGCACTTGAGCTGGATGAAGGCTGCCTCTGTCCATTGCAAGAAAACAAGGATGCTGTGCTTAGTAAGACGGGTCCTTAAATAAAACAAATTTGCATGTTTTTCTCCCCTGAGAAAAGACAAGTTCTATTTTCTGATCAGCCTACACTGGTCTTAGCCAAATCTCCAATATATGAGCACTGTTTTCTTCCACTCCTTATAAAGAGCTTTGGATCCACATTTTTAACTTGCTCACCAATTCCCTACTGGGTTCATTCATTCTGGGAAGGAAGGAGGCAGCCAGCCAACCTGAAATTTCGAATTGCTTTGTGTTGTTGATAACTGGTTTATTTTGGTTCTTTTTCAAGGTCAGCGGTGGTGTTCAGGGCTTGCTTTATGAATCAATTGACAATCTTTCTCCTCTGCAAAGTAGTAAGAGTCCAGTGGCTCTTACCTTTCTACCCTTCGATGCCACTTTTTATTCCTTGTGTTGATTTCAGGCTAAAAGTTTATTCACCCTTCAAAGCCTAGTTCTCATTGCAAGACAAAGCTGCATTAGCAGGTTGGAGTTCTGGTGACTGAACTGTCTTTCATCCAAAATACTCCTTCTAGGTTGAAAATTAGCATATCAAAGTCAACAGTTTCAAGCGTCACCATCTTCCTGTTATGCTGATTTTCTACAGGAGGGGTGAGAGTGGGCCCTGGCTTGCTGTTCAGTGAGGAACCAAGAGACTGTTAACAGTTTAGAAAATAGCTGATGGATGTTCCTAATGCTAGTTAGTGAGGGTTTAGGAGCTTTAGAAGCTGCTGGTAATTTTAAAGCATCATTCCACATAGAAACTTGGATTGCTTTCAGTACATACAAGCCCCCCTCCCTTTTCATTTCTAAGACCTTTTATTTGTTTATCTATTTATCATAATAAATTAACATAATTGTCATAATTTCATGGAGGAGGGGGAAATCAAGGTAGGCTTGTCTGTATAATAATTAGTTCTATGCTTTGAACTATAACCTATCAAGAGCTACGAAAGAGGGAAAGCATGACCATTTTTGTTTGAAAGAGCAAAGGAAGGCTCAATAGGGGTGCATAAAATTATTCATGGTGAGCTGAAAGGGAATTTTCTTCCGCATAATGCAAGAATCCGGATCACCCTGGATAAGCTGTATCAGGACAGTTAAAGGACCTCTTTAAATTACTACCCAGGCAGAGAAATTCTTTGGTATTTTTACCTACCCATTCTCATCCCATTTGAAATGAAAGAGTATTTACTTCGGACATTTCCTTCAAAGGAGAAGGGAACCTGGATGAAATTCTCAAGAGTGAGGATGGTGTTCTTGGTCTTAAATATGGGATGGACCCACAGAAATAGAGAATATTTCTGCAAACTTTTTGAGAGAGTGCGGCAAATACCACACTTTTGCAGAGATGTCATAGAAGATCTAATTCATGTCACCCAATCCAAAAAATTAGTACAAAGCTCAAAAGACCTGAATAGCTTGGAGAGCAATGTTACATGGTGGCTAAGGTGTTGGGTTAAGTCTGGGGAGACCCTGGTTGAAATCCTCTATTGACAATGGAGCTTCCTGGATAATTTGGGGCCAGTCACTTTCTCCCAATCCTGTCATCCCCACAGGACGGTTGTGAAGATTACCCTTGTAGAAGAAAGTCAGTATGAAAATGCATTAATAAACAACAGACCTCCTTTCCTAGGTAGCTATGTAGGCAACAAAGCCCCTACCTATAGGATGAAGTTGACTGAATGGCTACAGAGAACAGCAACCGTAGTAAATGAGACCCCTGCTTATAGACTGCCCCTCCCTAAGTAGGCTTATCTGGCACTTGTGTGTGTGTTTTTTAAACTATAGATGAAGCTAAGCCTTTGCTTCCAGTACTTTATATTTTAACAGTTTAATCAATAATGTGAATTGAAATGGTGTCCCTGGAGATCTACTTGGCCCCCTTCAAGCTTCTGCAAGGGTTTTTGAAATCATATTTATTATTTGCTTCTTTGTTTCAGTGTAGATGCCGCTCAGCTCCAAACAAACTCTGGGCAACTCTCAATGTAATAAGCAATAAAAACACCACCCAGAACAAAACAAGGTGGGATCCAGTTGCTTGAAACAGAAACAGAGACCCAAACCCCTCCAGCGGGGTCTCCCTCCACCCTGACCTAAATCTTCCTTTTCAAATGGGCCTTTGAGGATTGTGATGCCTAGTGGGTAAAGAGCAGGATGGATGGCCGTCTTCCTATTTTGGATGCATTGCATTGCTTCTTCATATTTCAGGACTGCTCAGCCAAGTTCTCAGTACTATCACCCCATGTTGTTAGAGTGGGCCAGTATAGAAATGTGGCTAATTAATTAACTAATTAACAACAAGCAATTGTTCTGCATTGGCACATTTTTCCTGCGCTCTTTGTTGTAGTTTATCTTCTTCATCTTCTAATTTGTAATGCGACTAGACAAGGTTTCTTTGGGAAGAATGTGAAGTACAGTAAATCAAAAGGCAGTTGGAACAACAAAGATGACTGGCCGTTTCTCTAACGGCTGACGCGACCACACTGCCCTCTAGTGCAACTTCCACCTCCATTTCTTTTCCCCAGTGTGCAACTTTGCAAAAGGAATCGAAACATTATTGAAAAGGAAAGCAAACACCCACTAGCAAGGGTGTCTCCAGGGGGAATCCAAGCTTTTACCTCCGAGCAATTCCACCCTATACCTAGAAAAAGGGTTTTAAAACAAGGTAGGGAGAGAACAGTTAGATTTTTCACAAGCATTCTTTTCAAGGATGTTTAAAAAGCCCTTAAGTGTTGCGTGATAGAGGCAGACTTACAAGATGGCAGGCCATCGGGGGGGGGGGGGGGACAGATCAGGCACAGGAGAGATTGCCTACAGTAATAGCTTTTTTTTCTCCCCCTGCCCCCCACAGAGCGGAGAGATTGGAGAGGAAGGGATTGCAAGAGAATAAGCAGGCACACAATGGGGAATACCCCGGGCTGTTTGCATAATGTGCTCAGGTCTGCTGGCACCAATGCATTGCTTTCAATGTTTGTTCCCCATTGTGTGCCTGCTTACTCTCTTGGAATCCCTTCCTCTCCAATGAATGTAAATACAAACATTAATTCCCTTTTTACTAATTATCCCAGTGCCAGGGTGAGTATTCCAAAGGGTGGGGGAGTGGTCAGGAGGCAAACAAAATCTGAAGGTGTGAAACCGATTATTCTAATCACTTTCGAGCCAGAAAGCCCAGTTGCAATCATGTGATTTCCCACTTAGCAACAAAGTTCCCGGCCCCATTTGTCGCTAAACGAGGACTACCTGGAAAGGTCTTTTCCTGCCTTACTCTGATGCCAGATGTTGAACTTGAGATCCACTGCATGCTAAGACAGAGCAAAGGAGATGCTCAGCTACTGAGCTCCAGTGAAACATGGTCAAAATATTTTGCTCAGGAAGCAGAAGTAAATCTGCCTATTATACAACCTCATAGCACACAAAGAAGCAATACCAAAACTGCACAAATGCAAATGTGTTTTATTGGCATAAATACAAAGAATAAACCCTTCTGGGTAGCATTAGATTAAATCATGTGCATTTCTGCTAAGGATTATTAAATATGTTTGATTTATGTAAATAGATTCCACCAAACAACCTGCGCTGGGTTGGCACCCATCAATGAAAGACTGAAACAAAGCAAAGCAAAAACAAAAAGCGTACAAAATATTCGAACTGTGGAGGTACACTGAAAAAAGTTTTTTTTTCCCAGACCAGAGGTATCTAATCAAAGATTTGGGAAGAAGGAAATTAAAAGGAGACATTTAGAGACTTAATATATAGCAGTGGATATAATTCTTCTGAGGTGATGTGATTACTTAAGTTGGGGGACAAACTCAGACAAGTCATACATTGCTAGGAGAAGCATTTTCCTTGTCCTAGCAATGCAGATCTCTCTCTTGATCCATCTAATAGCCACCCATTCTTGGGAAAGAAAGGTCTATGCACATGACATCCAGAACATGAATAATTTTTACTTTCCTGCCAACAAGCCCATATGTGATCTTTCCCAACTATATATAACTTCTCATTAAGATAAGGCAACTGGAAGTTTTTGGTTGGGAACAATGGGGACTGTAGTCTAATACAATCAATGGGTCTGACAATGTTTACAAAGGTCACCAGTTCCCAAGCCTGGTGTAGTATAGGTTCCATCTGCATAAGGTTTCATTGATAATTTTGTAAGAAAAAGTTAACCTAACCTAAATAGTTTAAAATATAAAATTAGTACAAACCTGGGCCCATCTCTGGTTTTTCTAAGTCTCGCCTTAAATTTCACAGTGTGTAGTATTCAGACCTAACCATAAATGCTATCAAACTGGAACGGAAAGACTCACATTCAACTTAGGTCTAATCTTTCTAGCTGCCTTTCTGTAATACTTTCAAACAGAGGTAGATATGTAATGTCAACCATGGAACTCAAGAATCTGGTAAGTATCATGAAGCTTTGTATATTCTTGGAGTGAAGATAAAAATCAGGGAGAGAGTCCAGATGTTGTTCAAAAAGCCAGCTGGAAGACCCGTTTCACTGATGAGAAAACAGAAGTCATCTATGTGGGCTAAGGGCCAATTGACACACATTATTTCAGGAAGCACCTAACATATTCAAAGACTGCAGGGCTTTAATACTGCCTTCAGTGGGATTTACATTTATACGAACCTGTATAACCTTTGCTTTCTGTGGGATCTAAATGCAGTTGCTATACTTTGGACTTGACCAGAAGTACATTCTCAGTGCCAGAGCTGCTAACATAGGCACAGTGGTACTCACTGATGGAGGATCCTGCAGAGAAAACATGATGCACTGCCCACCAGTGACTTCAGTGTCCTGGCTTAAGATAGATGACAAAGTTATCATGCTATGTCACACTACACACCATCTACAGACTCCACTTATCTTCAGTGGGAACCAGGTAAGGCAGTACCAATTGCTACTACCCAAGGCAAGGTTCAAGAACTCTCTGAAACAAACAGCTATAGCTCAGAGGAGGAAAAGAAGGCAGAATCAATCCCTTAGCATCTCCACTGGCTATCTTACTGCTCATCCCAGGGAGATGCTGTCGTCTTTCAACTCTGGGGAGGAGGATGGATTTTGGATTTGTCCAATGGCCCAAAGACCTTGAAGAACATTTTCACTAATTGCCCAAAGGAGCAAGAGACAACAGAGAGGACTGGTTATTTAATGTAACTAACATAGAACCTGATGGGATGCAACTACTGGAAAGACTCTCCAGGTTGCATCCATGTTTGCAACACAGTCCTAAGCAATAATATGGTTTAATGTATGACTTAGTATATTGTTAAAATCCAGTCATTGTGGTTTGTAAACTATGATTTATGACTTAGCATGGCATGAGCCCACCAACTGTAGCATATTCGAACATAATAAAAGAAGCCTGTCTTATTGCTATCCGTGTACCTTGTTCATTCCTGGGATAACTTGTATATAGAGTTGCTCTCCTTGGTCCTGAAAAGTTGAGCCTGTTGGGCATACTGACACCCATAACAGCTATTAAGGGCCTGGATGTCCTGTACTTCTTCTTGCTTGAGCTGTCATGGGCCTAGATGACTAAAGCCATGATGGAACAAGGCTATTCAATGTGGGTGTGACAGGAAAAGGTCCTTCCTCCCCTGCCTTCACTGATGGCATTCTTCTGTGTGGGCATGTAATAAGACAATGTAAAGACAGGTTAATTTTGTAAATAAGGCTGCAACCTTATCATTGTCTAATAAACTCAAACATATGAGGCTTGCTTCTGTATAAATATTCACAGTATCCACCTGGATATGTATATCAAAGAGTATCTGGCAAAACAAGGGAAGCAGTCTCTCAAATGCAGACCATATAGCCCTAGTTGCCTGTGCATAATGTGGGAATAAACCCTTAGGGTGAACTATCTCCTGTCCTGCCATGAGGATGGGGGGGGGGGCAAGTGGGGAGGAAGGGTCTGGTTCAAGGCACAGCAACTCATGCATCTACTTCGATTTTTTAAGGAGCCAGAGGAAACTAACCTCTTCATCTTATGTTTCATGCATTCACATTGAATGGTGGCCTGTGCTTCCGACAGGCCTCCTCCTAATCGAAATAAGACTTCAAGGTGCCACGACGACGTATGTCACAGGTCCAGCAGTGGAAGCCTCCTCCCAAGGAATTGGCATGGCGGATATTCACTTTGATTGTTGAAATGCCTGCCAGCAAAAAGAGAGAAGGTTTCTTGAAGGCATTTTCTTCCATATGGGATTAATGAGGAGTCACATGTAGGTATCCACTGCCAAAGCAATAGGCTTTCTATATATAATATTGCATCTAAGCCTTAGTTAGAAGGCTCTATGAAGGTCTCAAATACCATGGCTCAAACGTCTGTCCAACCAGGAAGAGGAACCTTACAGCCTCTTCTTTCTTGAAGGGCTAAACAGAAAGAAAGATGAACTGGCATCTCCTTTGGGGAGGTCTCACATATCTTTAAAACATGAATGACAACTGGCCTTCACTTAGTCCTGAAGACAGTTCAAGGTGGAGGCAGAGATCTTCAAGGTTAGGAGGCCAGGCATATCTCAAGACCTCCAATGGCCCAATCAGGCCCAGAAGCTCAACATCTTGTGCCTACAGCAGCTTTTCCTGACTTGGCCTTCAGAGATGTTGAACATCCAAGTCCCATTATTCCAACCTGCTCTCTGGATCTATGGGAGACTCACACTTCTGTGGGTCACTGAGTTGGAGAAACCTGGATTAGATTATCCTTAGGAGAACGTGTGCTCTACAGGCTATACACAAACTCTGAAAATAACTGTCCCATGAAATTTTGGCCCACGTACATAAATTGGTCTTACCTAGGCGTTCGAAGAGCTGCTGGATCGGGGTTTCATTGGCATCTACCATGACACGTTTCTCATCCAGCATCAGGACATTCATGGAAAGCCATTTAGAGGACATCCACAGTGGATGGTCTAGAGATAAAAACATTAGCACTCATGGATGCCCCACCATGCAAACACCACAATAGGACATTTGCTTCCCAAGTCATGCCTTCCATATGGAAACAAAGCCAAACCTACTATCAGGGATGAGAGGAAGCGGTGGGTGAATGATTGTCCAGCCTGCCTTCTTGAAGAGATCAATCTAAGAGAGAAAGAAAAACAGAGAATTTCACCTTGGAAATCATTGTTTTCTGTGTGTTCTCCAGCTGTGCACTTCCACTAAGTCTGTTAGCTTCTCCGTCATTATATAAAATGATTGATGTATCATCTGTTTAATCTGCCCAGCAACCAAGAATGGGACCAAAATGGAAGAAGATTTTCTTCCAGTGCCAATTTCACCTTTGCATCTCGTTGGGCTCTACGTTCTTCTTTGCAGCAAAGTCTGATTTGGTGTGTGCATGTGTGTTTTTAAATGTTCTTATATTCCTTTTTCATTCATATTTTAAGGGGAACTGCTGTGTTTAGCTTTCATCTACATCTGTTGACACTTTTTTTTAAGCTGCAACAAGCGTGGGAAATTGTTGAAGTAGTAGCTACAGTCAGCCTTTTACTTGCATTTAAGTAGAGATAAGAAGGCTGGAAAAAAGGGTTGGATTTGCACAACATGCGAACCCATAAATTATGGCTAGCAAGACATGCTATGCCAAAAAAAAAAAAAACCCACCACAAATTATTCCATTGGAATAATTTCACACATCATGCCAGAAAGATTTTTTTAAAAAATTGGCTTAGCTGCTGTGGTTTTTAATCTATATTCCTATCATTTGGTGTGTCGTGGGAACACAGCCAAGGTTGTCCAGCACAAAAAACAACATACACCAACTTATTCCTCAAATGTGGAACAGCAGCATCTGGGATAATAGTCCTTCTATACTTCTCAGCTCCTCAAACATGTTGGAAAGCACTCCCACACCCAAACTCTCTACACAGAGATAGTTGGCATCTCTAAGAAGGCGATTTATGGCTCAGCTGTTTTCCAGAAGTGTTTTTATTTGATTTCTATCCCTGCTTTCCTTCAAGCCCCAAGGTGTTCCACACTACAGGTGGTCCTCACTTAATGACTATTTATTTAATGATGGTTCAGACTTACGACGGTGTTGAAAAAACCAACTTACAACCGGTGCTTACACTTACGACCGTCGCAGCAGCCCCACAAGTCACATGATCACGATTTGGGTGCTTGGCAACCAGTTCGCATTTATGACCATCGCAGCATCCTGTGGTCATGTGATTGCCATTTTTGACCTTCCCAGACAGCTTCTGGCAAGCAAAATCAATGGGGAACCGCATGGTTCACTTAATGACCACATGGTTCACTTAATGACCACCGCAAAAAAGGTTGTGAAGTCAGGTCAGATTCACTTCATGACTGCTTTGCTTAGCAACTGAAATTTCAGTCTCAATTGTGGTCATTAAGCGAAGACTACCTGTACACTTCTTCCTCCTATTTTTTCCCCATAACAACCGAGAACCCATCCAATTGCCATATTTATGCGATTAAGGCAGTAATGTTTATCACGTCTAGAAGGCACCATATTGCAGAAGAACTGCTGAATATCAGGAGCTTCTTTTGCTTTTGAGGGGAACATTTCAGTGCTAGTGCATAGTTCCCCATTCCTCTGTGAAGCTGCCTTACCTCATTACATGGGCGATCTGGATTAGAAAGCACGATGCCAGGTCCAATGATATTAAAAGTGGCATCGATGTGCATCGGGTTGGGGTCTTTGAATGAAAGAGTATGGACTCTATACTCTGGAGCAAGATGTCTCCTCATCCACTCAATGCCCAAGTAATTTGTAACCTGTGACAATGGAGAAAGGATAGCAAAATGAGTTTGGTTTATATTTTAGCACAAACTTAATCTAATTTCCCTTCATGAACTAAATTAAACTGGAATGCAGTGGTATGCCAACTTTCCCAAATTTTGCAAGTTCAGTCCTGCTATAATGGCACTCCCAGTTCAGTGTCCTGCTTCATTTTTCTGGGTAGCAGTGACTAGCCAATATTTCAGAAAAAAAAGAAACTGGAAACCCCTTACAGATTTTTGCATGAAACAGAAAAAAAAAACACACTGATGACTTGTGGGTTTGGCGATCAGAAAAAAAAATGGAACGAAGTGAACTTTTTCGTCATCACAGAGTAAGAGATAACTTCGTAATTTATTTCTGTTTGTGCAAAAGGAAATTGGAAGCTTCTTCTATTTCTTTTTATCTTTTCTTTCTGCACATTTGTCTCTTTCTGTTCTTCCTCCTTTTCTTTTTTTCTTTATTCTGTATTCGTTTGTGTTAGTTTTTATATTGTCTTTAAAACTTTTAATAAAATTTATATCAAAAGAAAAAAAGATAAGAGAAATTTATTTAGGACTAGCCCTGGAGTAGGAGGCAATTCCTGCTTCTACACCTGTAAACACACAAACCTTTAAACCAAATTAATGTAATTGTGAGGTGTGATGAAAAGAGACTTAGAGGCAAGCATTCGCTGCAGAAGTTTCCCTCTAGTGGTCCATCCTCTCACCAGACCTAAGACATTCACCCTTACATCGAATGTGCAGCAAGCTTTAAACCCATGCATTTACTGTAGGGGCCCAGGAGAGAGCTCAGAGAAACTCCTGAAGACAGATGAAATGTTATTGTTTGATGATATAGGACTCAATGATTTTATCATTACAATATTTATCTATCTATCTATCTATCTATCTATCTATCTATCTATCTATCTATCTTCTGTCCTGCCTTTATTTTTTTTTACAAATAACTCAAGGCGGCAAACATACCTAATACTCCTTCCTCCTCCTATTTTCCCCACAACAACAACCCTGTGAGGTGGGTTGGGCTGGAAGAGAGTGGCTGGCCCAAGGTCGCCCAGCCGGCTTTCACGCCTAAGGCGGAACTAGAACTCTCAGTCTGCTGGTTTCTAGCCCATTGCCTTAACCACTAGACCAAATTACTACAGTGTTTGTTTGTTTGTTTGTTTTATTTATTTATTTATTAAACAAATGTATAAGGCCGCCCAACTCACACACAGTGACTCTGGGCAGTTTACAGAAAAACCATAAAAATACAATAGACAACCCCCAGTGGCAGCAAACACATTCATACCAGCCACTCGATTGGCTCCATATTGGCCTGGGGTCCCCAGGCCCGCTGACAGAACCTCGTCTTCAGGGCCTTCTGGAAACGGACCAAGGAGGGGGGCAGTCTTATCTCTGGGGGAATGATGTTCCAAAGGGAGGAAGCTACCACGGAGAAGGCCCTTTTCCTTGGTCCCACTAAATGGACCTCCCTAACTGAAGGGACTGGCAACGTACCCTGCCTCCCTACTCTGGTGAGCCAGGTAGATATAACTGGGAAAAGGTGGTCCTGTAAATAACCTGGCCCCAATTATTGATTGTATTTATAATTTTTGATATCTTGATAATTTTTCATATTTGGTGGGTTATTATATTGTGAAACATTTGTTGCTTGCAAGCTCCTTCAAGTCAGGTGGTTGAAGGGGCATAAAAGCATGTGTAATAAATAAGTAAATAATTCTTGTCTATCCATATTGGCCCACTGACAACCCTAGCCTAGCCCACAGGTCAGTTGTCCAGGGAAAAGTCCTTGTCCGTGATCCTGATCTCATTCAAGGAAGAACCAGAGAAAATGTAACCAATAACAAGCTGACATGGTTTTTGAGACTTATTCTCCTTTTAGGTGCAGGAAAGAGAGAGACAGACTGCCAAGTTCTACCACCAACACAACTTTAATTTGTAGGTGATGCAAATTAAAATGGAGAAATCAGAACTATAAGTACTTTAACTAAAGCAGAGGGAGGTTTTATAGAGATTTTGTTTTTATTTATACTTGTGTTTTCACACCTTTCTTTTTGACGAACTTGTTAACACACTTTAAAAAAAAAGAAAAGAAAAAGTAACTGTAGAAAAGCCACTACGCTAATAGATATATAAAGGAAAACCAAGGGGGAATCTCAATTGACTCACCTGGCTTCTTTGCACAAAGATATCTCTTCCAGCTCTTATGAAGTCAGCAGCGTCAAAACACGGTTCAAATTCAGTGGTGACGAATTTCCCCTGGGCAGCCAACTTATGCCGGTCTTCCACTGTGCGGATGGGGTAATCCTAATTAAGACAGATACAGCACATAATCCCTTGGATCCAGCGGAGGCAAAAAAATACAGCCTTAGGGACTTAACAAGGAAACTGAAGTGCACAGAGGAAAAATGAGAGGGATTTTTGTCCCGATATTCTCATGAAGAGAAGTGAACTGGTCCTTGGCTTCTAGAAATCATAATTCAGTCACGACCTTCCTACTGCTAGACACCAGTGGCAGACCTCAACTTTGCTCCCCCCATCTCTAAAATGGGAACATCAGGTCCCATTTGTGGAGAATAACTTTCCTCCTTTCCACACTGAGCCAGAAGCAGAAAGCACTTGTTTTTTTCAAAAGGAGAACTGTGCCTGCACCCCCAAATGTTTTGCTGGGCAGCACAAGACTTTTGGACACAAGAGAGCAATTCTAGATATATTTATGCAGAGATTAAATCCCACTAAGTTAAGTGGGGCTGCAGGCTCAACTGGCAGCCTAAGTTTGCAAAGCAATTCCTCCATTCATTTCTTGGTAATTAATAATAGACACCCAGAACTCATAGTCCCCCCCCCACTTGAGTTTTGCCCTCAGCATCCACCCAGAAAACCCTGAGTAACTCAAAAGCATGCTTACTGCTTCGTAATATTTCAAGCTTGTCCTACCAATTACTAGCACTGCTTTAGGATTTTTACTATAAAAAAGGCTAACCCAGGACCATCGGCTGGGGGAAAAAAACCTCAGAAGTAGAACCATGACCCATCATTAGTGTTATGAATACTGCTTTTCCAGAGCAATAGCAGAGGAACCACTTACACACTTGTGCTGTAAGTGCCTATATGTCAAGGATGAAGACAGTGGGATTTACTTGAGATGTTGCCTTCCAGTTTGAAAGTTCCACATCGAAGGCAACTCTTCTCGTCTTCCCCTTTCAGCACTGTGGGACCATGGTTCAAGCAGGCCACCAGTCTAAGTTTGCATAGTGCCCCTGATATTGAATATATGGAGGCCTAGGAAGATCATCCAAGCTTGGTATAGTACTGTCTTCCTTCAGAATACAGGTAGTCCCGGGTTTAAGAACGCCCTGGGTTAAGGATGACCCCTAGTTAAGAATGGAGCCTACTGTAGCAAAATTTGAGTTAAATACACAATGATTCAAGTTAAATACACAATGGTTCAAGTTTATTATGCACTACTACTTATACAGTATTATACAATAATACTGTTCTGGCTTACAAACACATTTGACGTAAGGACAGACCTTGGGAATGGAAGTTGTTCTTAACCTGGGAACTACCTGTATCATCCAGGGAAAGAGCAGTGGACCCAGGAGACCACTTTCTCCTACACTGCTCCTAAACTGCTACAACTGATCATTTGAGGCCCCAACGATTCCTATTCCTCAACACTCCCCCCATGTCTCTCAGTTCCACATCCCCAGTTACTGCTGACACACAGGCAGTAGCATTTGTGAACTTCAGGTATGACTAGAGGGGGACTTTATCAGTCCAGGAGAGATGCTGGTCAAGCTCTTCATTTTGGGGAACCAAAAGAACGCTACCTGGTCATAAAGTTCATCCGACATTGTGGGCTTTGGCGCTGTGGTCCATTTGGCCCCCTGGCGAAAATACTCTTTAATGACTGGGCGATATGCTCGGTACTCAAAGAAACGGGCTCGCCACGCCATTGGAGCTTCAATGATTTCATTCCCAATTACAAGTAAAATGTCTCTCGGCATTGCTGCATACATGCCTGCCAGGGAAATCAACACACACACACCTGTGAATTCCACTCACTGTGCCTTAGCTTGGTTGTGCATAATGTACATAGCTGATATGCAGCTGCAAAATTCAAAGTTTCCAGCACGACTGCTCTTTTTATGATGCAAATTAAATTAAAATATAGCAAGGAGAATTAAAAACCCAATAAATTATTTTTTCAGTTATAAAACAAAACAGATCACCATCAGCTATCCACATACAGTGTGTGCTTTAGAATAGAAAGTGCAACAGTTTGCATGCTCACCCACACAGGTATGTGCATTAAATTAATCTACTAGAGAAACCATTAATTTAGCAAGTAACTTGGTCCCCGAAGAACTATGTGAGAAGTCTGATAGAGCTCTGTTTTCAGATCCCTTCATTGTTCTCTAATATTTCCAAAATGTATGTCTGTTTTTCATTGTTGTTGTTTATTCATTCAGTCGCTTCCGACTCTTCATGACTTCATGGACCAGCCCACGCCAGAACTTCCTGTCAGTCGTCAACACCCCCAGCTCCCCCAGGGACGAGTCCGTCACCTCTAGAAAATCATCCATCCACCTTGCCCTTGGTCGGCCCCTCTTCCTTTTGCCCTCCACTCTCCCTAGCATCAGCACCTTCTCCAGGGTGTCCTGTCTTCTCATTATGTGGCCAAAGTATTTCAGTTTTGCCTTGAATATCATTCCCTCAAGTGAGCAGTCTGGCTTTATTTCCTGGAGGATGGACTGGTTTGATCTTCTTGCAGTCCAAGGCACTCTCAGAATTTTCCTCCAACACCACAGTTCAAAAGCATCGATCTTCCTTCTCTCAGCCTTCCTTATGGTCCAGCCCTCACAGCCATATGTTACTACGAGGAACACCATTGCTTTAACTATGCAGACCTTTGTTGTCAGTGTGATGTCTCTGCTCTTAACTATTTTATTGAGATTGGTCATTGCTCTTCTTCCAAGGATTAAGCGTCTTCTGATTTCCTGACTGCAGTCAGCATCTGCAGTAATCTTTGCACCTAGGAATACAAAGTCTTTCACTGCTTCTACATTTTCTCCCTCTATTTGCCAGTTATCAATCAAGCTGGTTGCCATAATCTTGGTTTTTTTGAGGTTTAGCTGCAAACCAGCTTTTGCACTTTCTTCTTTCACCTTCATCATAAGGCTCCTCAGTTCCTCTTCGCTTTCAGCCATCAAAGTGGTATCATCTGCATATCTGAGATTGTTAATGTTTCTTCCAGCAATTTTAACCCCAGCCTTGGATTCCTCGAGCCCAGCATGTCGCATGATGTGTTCTGCGTACAAGTTGAATAGGTAGGGTGAGAGTATACAGCCCTGCCGTACTCCTTTCCCAATCTTAAACCAGTCCGTTGTTCCGTGGTCTGTTCTTACTGTTGCTACTTGGTCGTTATACAGATTCTTCAGGAGGCAGACAAGATGACTTGGTATCCCCATACCGCTAAGAACTTGCCACAATTTGTTATGGTCCACACAGTCAAAGGCTTTAGAATAGTCAATAAAACAGAAATAGACGTTTTTCTGAAATTCCCTGGCTTTTTCCATTATCCAGCAGATATTGGGAATTTGGTCCCTAGTTCCTCTGCCTTTTCTAAACCCAGCCTGTACATCTGGCAATTCTCACTCCATGAATTGCTGAAGTCTACCTTGCAGGATCTTGAGCATTACCTTACTGGCATGTGAAATGAGTGCCACTGTTCGATAGTTTGAACAGTCTTTAGTGTTTCCCTTTTTTGGTATGGGGATATAAGTTGATTTTTTCCAATCTGACGGCCATTCCTGTGTTTTCCAAATTTGCTGGCATATAGCATGCATTACCTTGACAGCATCATCTTGCAAGATTTTGAACAGTTCAGCTGGATGCCGTCATCTCCTGCTGCCTTGTTATTAGCAATGCTTCTTAAGGCCCATTCAACCTCACTCTTCAGGATGTCTGGCTCTAGCTCATTGACCACACCGTCAAAGCTCTCCCCGATATTGTTATCCTTCCTATACAGGTCTTCCGTATATTCTTGCCACCTTTTCTTGATCTCTTCTTCTTCTGTTAGGTCCTTGCCATCTTTGTTTTTGATCATACCCATTTTTGCCTGGAATTTACCTCCAATGTTTCTAATTTTCTGGAAGAGGTCTCTTGTCCTTCCTATTCCATTGTCTTCTTCCACTTCCACACATTGCTAGTTTAAAAATAATTCCTTATCTCTTCTGGCTAACTTCTGGAATTTTGCATTTAATTGGGCATATTTCCCCCTATCACTGTTGCCTTTTGCTTTCCTTCTTTCTTGGGCTACTTCTAGTGTCTCAGCAGACAGCCATTTTGCCTTCTTGGTTTTCTCTTTCTTTGGGATGTATTTTGTTGCCGCCTCCTGAACAATGTTGCGAACTTCTGTCCGTAGTTCTTCCGGGACCCTATCTACTAAGTCCAGTCCCTTAAATCTATTCTTCACCTCCACTGCATATTCCTTAGGGATATTAGTGAGCTCATATCTAGCTGATTTGTGGGTCTTCCCTAATCTCTTTAGTCTGATCCTAAATTGTGCAATAAGCAGTTTGTGACCTGAACTACAGTCAGCTCCAGGTCTTGTTTTTACCGACTGTATAGATGTCTGCCACCTTTGGCTGCAAAGGATGTAGTCAATCTGATTTCGGTGTTGTCCATCTGGTGAAGTCCATGTATAAAGCCGTCTCTTAGGTTGCTGGAAGAGAGTGTTCGTTATGCAGAGTGAGTTGTCTTGGAAAATTCTATCAGCCTATGTCCTGCTTCATTTTGTTCTCCCAGGCCATGCTTACCTGTAATTCCAGGTGTCATTTGACTGCCCACCTTAGCATTCCAGTCTCCTGTGATGAAAATAACATCTCTTTTAGGCGTGTTGTCCAGTAGGTGCTGCAGATCCTCATAGAACTGCTCTACTTCAGCTTCTTCAGCATCTGTGGTTGGGGCGTATATTTGGATCACTGTGATGTTAGATGGCTTGCCCTGAATTCGAACTGAGGTCATTCTATCATTTTTTGGATTGTATCCAAGCACTGCTTTAGCCACTTTACTATTAATTATGAAGGCTACTCCATTTCTTCTGTGGTCCTCTTGTCCACAGTAGTAGATCTGGTGGTCATCTGATGTGAAGTGGCCCATTCCAGTCCATTTCAGTTCACTGATGCCCAAAATGTCTATCTTTAATCTTGACATCTCACCAATAACCACATCCAATTTGCCCTGGCTGATAGATCTTACATTCCAGGTTCCAATGGCGTGTTGATCCTTAGAACATCGGATTCACCATTCACCACCAGCACCGTCGGCCACTAGCTGTCCTTTCGGCTTTGAGCTAGCTGCGTCATCACGTCTGGGGCTAGTTGAACTCATCCTCTGTTCCTCCCCAGTAGCATTTTGACCATCTTCTGACCTGGGGGTCTCATCTTCCGATGGTATACTGACATATCTCTGGTTGGACTGATCCATTTAGTTTTCACAGCAAGAATACTGGGGTGGGTTGCCATTACCTTCCCCAGGGATCGCATTTAGTCTGACCTCTCTGTCATGACCTTCCCGTCTCGGGTGGCCCTTCACGGTTTAGCTCATGGCATCATTGAGGTGCTCAAGCTCCAGCACCACGACAAGGTAACGATCCTTTGCTGAAGCTGTTTTTCATTAACTCCATAATAATTGTAAATAAACCATAAGATAGTTTATTTTTTCATTTATTTTAAAATTTAATGCCGCTTGGCCTTCCCGTTTTCTTGCCTGTAGTACTCTAACATTCCTCATTGCCAATATTTTTCCTTACATGCTACACTTCCCTTCCTGTTTCTGTTTTTAAAAAACAATGACTTTTTAAATAGGAAAAATTGTGTTTCATGAATATTTTGCGTGGCTTCGGGGCCCAGCATTTTAAAAAGGGGATAAGGTGCCAATATAATCAATAAGTAGGTAGATTACAGAAAGTGTGCAGATGGAAAGTACTAAAATTAATGGAAAGCTATTCAGTAAGAAGTACCAGTGGATTCAAAGTCAGGTGTTTTATATTTGGTTGACCAGTTGAGAGCTTCGGGCCTCTTCACAGTCACCCCTTCCATTTTCAAAATATTGCACATTTCTTCAATCTCAGCGATGGCTTTCTTGACATGATCTTCAGGAAAACTCTGGCCTCCATACTTCTGATAAAACTCCCAGTACTTCTCATAGGTATTAGCCTGGGGAATCAACAAAAAAGAAAAAAAAAGGCCAAAATAATTTACAGACAATTGCACAGAATGGTTTTCTAGTCATGTGCTAATAGATGAAAAATGCATTTCATACCAACTGTTCTTTCAGAGAGGAATCGTTTGACTCCTGCCAAGCAGGGGAAATTCCACATCACACTATGTCATGGTTTGTTGAATAAATCACTACTGAGTTTACAAACATTAAACTGACAGCTATGGTTTAGATACCACAATCATGAGGGTCATCCAACATGTTAAGCCACAATTAGCACATTACACTGGGGGCTCACCTTGTGTGTAAACCAGGTGTCAGATTAGGTTGAAGGCTTAAACATGAGAAGAAAGAAGAAGAAAATACATTGAAAACAAATCTATAAGCTCATGCAGCCTTCCCAAGTTGATGCTGTTGTTGCATCACAGCACAAAACCCATCACCACCATATTGGCTGGAGCGATGGGTACTGTTCTTCTACACTTCCTCCCTGCAGTGAGGGAAGAGGGGGCTTTAATAGAACATGCACGCAAAGATATCCTGCAGAACCCAAACTAATGCTGGACAAATCCATCTCTATGTTGTGCATTTTAAAGGTCTGAAACATGTCACTGAATAAGTTAGGATGACAGGAGGAGGCATCAAGAGAGTGGAAGAACCACTTTGCACACTTGAGCTATGAGTCTATACATGCTTCTCTAGGCAGGATCCATCACCAGGGGATTTAATTTAAGGAACGCCTTCCAGTTTTAAAATTCCACACTGGAGGGATCTCTTCCCGTGTCCCCATTTTGGGACTGTGGGCCCATGGTACAAGCAGGCCACCATTCTAAGTTGCATAATGCCCTGACAGAGTACATATGGGACATTGAGCTTCCGAGCCTAGTATACCTGTCCCCAGAATATGCATCTACAGAGCAGTGGGGCCAGGAGTTAGCCTTTCCCAGAAACTGCTACAACTGGCAGTTGTAAAGGCTGGAGAACAAGCAGTTCCTGCTCCTGAACACTCCTCCCATGGGTCTCAATTCTATGTCCCCAACTGTTGTTGACACTCAGGCTGTAACATTTGAGGTCTTCAGCAGCTGTTATTACCACAGTAGCAGTTTCAGTCATGTGTATGGTTCAAGGGCCAGGACAGATTTTCTACCAACAAGTGATAGTCCTAAAGCTTCAGAGATAAGAGGGTGTCATGTGGACTGGACCCAGACAGCCAGCTCAGCAGTTTACAGGTTGTGTTTTGAGCCATTTGTTTTTGGCTGCTCTACACATCATCTGAGACCATCACTGCATCCAGCTGAGTCTATGTTGGCCACGCTAACCAATATGATGACTTCAGCTTCCACAGTCCATGTCATCTGTGGACTTGGATCCATGAAAGCTCAGAC
Source organism: Candoia aspera (assembly GCF_035149785.1). NCBI lineage: Eukaryota > Metazoa > Chordata > Lepidosauria > Squamata > Candoiidae > Candoia > Candoia aspera. Next base: position 10,554,720 of record NC_086165.1, on the reverse strand, counting down.
AGTCGTCACCCTGTTGTTTTAAGGTACAACAAACCACTATTGCTTTTGCTGCAAAAAACTGGTATGATTTCCTCGCTAGAAACTCCTAAGATGACTGTCTAAACCTTCCCTTATGTTCTATCTTACGAATAACTCAAAGGCAGAAAGCCCCAGTTTTTCTCTCCTCTTCTACTTCCTTCCATTAAGTCAGAAGAAGAAACCTGGGGAACCCAAATGCTTACATGTCATCTTACATGCTATCTTATTATCCTTTGGGTTCAACTAGCAAAGGCATTGCTCCAATACAGATTTTGGCACTGTTCTTATGACAAACCACACTACCTTTGCTTATAATAGAATTCTATACAAGTGACATGTTTGCATACAGTACTAAGCCAATTTGCAAATGTTCTCTTACTGCTATATATTAGTTAGAGACTCTGTCTTCATAAACATACAACCCAGAGACTGCTGTCCAGGAAGAGAAAACCTGCAAGCATTATTAAAGTTGGATAACTACGGGCCACTATTTGAGGGCAGGTGTGGTGTAGTGGTGAAAGTGTTGGACTAGGAGCGGGGAGACCCAGGTTGTAGTCCACCGTCTGGAGGAGGAGAGCCAACATTCTATAAGGATGCTCTGTCTCAGTGTCTGGAAAAATAGAAAGCTGCATCATTACATTCAACACTTCTTGGAATACAGATGGTGAATACTCACCTTGACCTCAACTGAAAAAGGAGGAACACAGGCATTTTCAGCTCTCCCCACAATGACTTCTTCCAGTGGGTCCCATTCATTGTAGGAGCAGACAGGGCAACTATCAGGACTAGGATCAGGGGCTTTGGAAGTTTCATCAGCAACGGCACAGGGAGAATCGGAGGCCGCTGCAGCTTGGGTGCTCTGAAAAGTTTGCTGCACCCATCCTGTGACGACTCTCCCAAACTTTAATTTAAAAGCAAAAACAACAATCAGAGGAGGAAAATCATAGCAGTGTGACTAGATGGTGCCAGTCATAAGGTTTGGGGTTCTTGGGAAACAATCAGGTGCTCAGGAACCAGAAGACAATCTTGATTTTTTTTCCCTTTTATTTGTAACATAAGCAAGGTAAGGAGCATTTCTTTCAGTAGTGCAGATCTCTTTAAATCAAGCAGCATTTGAACTAAGACATTGTAAGCCATCATGTTGGCCCAGTTTGATTCAATCATACATTACATTAAATCATAACTTGCCTAACCTTATTTTGCTGAGTAAAGCGCAATTAGCTACAATGAGACTAGGAATGAAACCAAAAACCATGGAATACAAATCACAAGGCTTGGGTTTGCACAACACACTCAGCCAGAGGCAAGCAAAACACTTTATAGGTTAGGACAGTGCAGGAGGATGTTTGAACTCAACAGACAGGGCTGGGCTCAGCGTCAAACCCCGGTCACCATCAGCTAATGCAAAGCTCACTTCCCTTTGCAGTCAAGACATGAAGGGCTGCTTGTGCAGGGAGACAGAGGGAAGCACTGACACTAGGGGCAAAACTGTGCCAACTGTCTTCGATCCCCAGATAGTCCTCACTTAACAACCAGTGACAGTTTGGACTTACAACAGTGCTGGAAAAAATGACTTGCGACCGGTCCTCACACTTACAACCATCAAAGCATCCCTGCAGTCACGTGATCATGATTTGGGTGCTTGGCAACTAGTTTGCATTTATGGCCGTCATAGCATCCTGTGATCACCATTTTCAACCTTTCCGGCCAGCTTCTGGCAAGCAAAATCAGTGGGGAACTGTGTGATTTGCTTAACGACCACATGGTTCACTTAATGCCTGTGATGATTCACCTAACCACCATGACAAAAAAGGTCATAAAATTGGGTCAGATTTGCTTAATGACTGCTTTGCTTAGCAACCAAAATTCCCAATTGTGGTTGTTAAGTGAGGACTACCTGTAGCATTTCCTGGCTTGGCTTCCAGGCCAGAACTTTTGTGAAATGGAGGGTAATACTCAGAACCTCGCACCCCTGGTGTTCAATCAAAAACAAAGTTAAAAATGTCTGCTCTAAAATACCTGCTTCACAACCAAAACATCTTCAACAACGTGAACCCATCACTGCTTCAACTTGACAAACACAAAAACGGAAGGCAAACTGAATTGCTGTAGGAAGCTAAGCTGTCTGGTGACCAAGGAGATTCCCAGACACTTCATAAATATCTCCTCTTGAACCACGGCAATCATTGTTAAACTGAAGCTTGGCCACATGCCTATTGGCAGAGTTATCCAGGGGAGGGGACTCAAAAAAGTCAAGATGTCCTTCCCCCTTTTTATATTTGTCACATAATGGATGTGTTAGATTAGTTCTTCAATCACATGTCACAACCACTGTCTTGATTTTTTTTTTAATTGTTCCTGTGATTATTCTGACTCAACCAGAACAGGAAGAGGTCAAAAATAGTGTGAACTTCAACTCCCAGAATTCCCCAGCCAGCAGAGCTATTGCTGAGAAGTCTGGGAATGAAGCACTTTCATTTAGAGAACCCTTGGGTTGTAAAAGATCATTATGGATTCTGGGTTTTATTAATTAGCCCTGTGCATCCCATCAGCCACATCTTTCTCCTGCTGCTACTGATAAATAACACCCAGCTTTGATTTGAAGAGGGCTTTGCCCTGCTTTTGCACCCTACTCATTGCTAATACAAAAGAAAGCTTCTTGCTACAAGACTGGGTTTGCATCTCACCACACTAAGCCATAACATAGCTTATGAGTTAGACTACTGCACTAGGCTTTCCATGGGGCTGCCCTTGAATACATAGAAGCTGCAGCTAATCCAATATATACCAGCTAAACTGCTTACAGGTGGAGATAGGTTGAAGCATGTGATACCTAAGTTGAGGTTGATGTGTTGGTTACCAATAGGCTTCTAGACCAAATTTAATTTTAACCACCAAAGCCTGGCTTGGTCCTCACCCCATGTTGGGTTAGGGGGTGTGGGCCTGGAGGAAACCTTCTCAATGGCAGACCCATTATGGAACACCTTGCCCCCAAGAAGCAGGGAAAGCTATCCAATTTGGGATTTGGATTGCTTTGGGTACAGACAGAAGACCCAGGTTGCTAATTTTTATGTTTATTTTCTTTGCAAACTACCCAGAGACAGGAGAAATTAGGGTAATTGAGACCTGCTGTAATACATAAGGAAATGTCTATGCTTGTTTTGAGCACAGCTGTTATGCTTTGTATATTATGGTTTATACTTAGTGTGCTACACATACCTATCCTTTTGCATTATATTTAGCCAACCATACTTAAACAAACCATAGCTTAGTACAGTCTGAGAACTAGGTGACAAAGGACCACTGAAAGCACAGTGTTGAATCAGCAAGCATAAGCTTCTACATCAACCCAGGACACAGCCATGTTGGGATGTCATTGGCTTCCCTTCAAACATTCCACTGTAATGGGAAGAGTAGATTCAGCTTTTAGCTAAGTTCCTCCACTCACTCCGAGCCCCTTACAGAAGACACTGTGGTTGTTCCACACCAGCTGTCGGGAAAGGCTAGACAGCCAAGCTGCCAAGGAAGCAAGTAAGTCCTCTCTTCTTGCAGAGTGTAAATGATCAGCATTCCCAGCCCAAAATGGGAGGGTATGCATACGTGCTGGGTCAGCAGAAGAGGGGGGGAAAAAGAGGCCCTCCAGAGAAGGCATACTGGAGTAAGGAAATAGAAGACTCAGAAGGACTCAAACTCATTTTTAGAGTTAGCCCATCTCAGGATCCCCTGCCAGGCTGGGTCTAACTTGAAGGCCAGGGACAGCTAGACCTACAGTGATCCAGAGCATGGCTGAAACATCAGGGTGAGGAGGGAGACAGTCTTAACAGGCACAGGAATCCAGTGCAAACTGCACTGATGAAAACATGACATGCATCATGATGTCATGATAATCCCACCCTTTGCATTCGTGTCCCAATACAGAGGTGAAAGTACCTTAATCATGCATTTCCTATGGTGATATCATGATACAGGTAGTCCTCACTTAATTACCACAATTGCGACCAGAATATCAGTTGCTAAGCAAAGTGGTCATTAAGCGAATCTGACCCAATTTTACCACCTTTTTGTGCTGGTCATTAAGCAAGTCACTGCAGTCATTAAGTGAATCCTGCAGTTCCCCATTGATTTTGCTTGCCAGAAGCTGGCAAGGAGGTCAAAAATGGCGATCATGTGACTACAGGACACTGTGACGGTCATAAATGCAAACCGGTTGCCAAGTGCCCAAATCATGATCACATGTCCGCAGGGACGCTGATGGTCGTAAGTGTGAGCACTGGTTGTAAGTTGGTTTTTTTAGCACTGTTGTAAGTCTGAACCATCACTAAACGAATGGTCATTAAGTGAGGCCTACCTGTACACATTTTGTCACTCCCCACCATCCTGACACCTATGTTAATAAAAAGAAGTGGAACAATTCTTGAGATGTAGCCAGTGGTCTTCTGCCAACACCCTGGACAGAAAGCTCCTTACAGATGCAGCGGGTATTGTTCTGGCTCTACGGCTGCAGTTATGTGTAATTCCCATGTCGCTCATGCGTCTCACACGTCATCTACGGAACCAACCTGTCTTCCCCACCTTCCTCCCCACATCCCGACTGAAATCCTACATTGGAGCTACATCTCAGGAAAGCTTCTGCCTTTTAATAAAAACTGTGAGTCAGAAAAGGTGCTTCCAGACTCTTCCTGATTTTTGTCTACCATAGACTGTCACTGTTTGGAGTACAGGTCACAGTCTATCAAAGTTCAAAACACATCATCCAGCTCAGAAACTCCGGAAGCTACACAGGGGCCAGCTTTATTGATCAACAACAGCCGTATCAACCTCTCACATGCTTCTAAATGTTCTGTGGCTGAGTTAACCTATCACGCAAAGTCAAAATGTGTATTTAGTCTGTTCTTGGCTTAGCACATACTGTGAATCCTGCAATGCATGGTTTAGAAATGGTCCCTTATGCTTAGTGTATCATGAATTGGGCCATGCAGTTTATTTGGGGGTTTAAACAAATCAGGGTTTGGAGTGCAGTGGGAATCCAGTCCAAATCCCTGTTTTGCAGCAGAGCTGGCAATTAAGTGCTGTGGGTAAAGAAATCTCCTTTATTTACCTGCCACTAAGAAGAATAACTCCTGTAATCCAATGGGCACTCACAACCAGATCAGAAGTTGCAAATCGAACCTCACTGTTCTTTGACGTACTTAATCACCTGCATTACAGACCTTTGCTGCAACCAGTTTAAGAAAAGTGAAAGACCTTTTACAGTATGGACTTTTTTGCTGAAAATGGAAAAAAGTGAAATGGTGATTTCTGGATTTGATGATTGAAAGAAGACTGAATTATTATAATAAATTATAATAAAAAGGCTGAAGGGATTATTGTAATGTTAAGGAGGGATGATGAGTTTTTTGTAACTGCTGTAAAAAAGGGCGGAAGTTGCTGCTTTAACTATCTTTTCCCCCTTCTTTAACTGTATTCTTTTCTACGCCTTTTCTCTTTTTCTTTCTATATTTCTGTATTTCTCTCTTCGCTATGGAAAAACTTTTAATAAAAATTACTACACTGCGTATATAAAAAAAACCAATTAAGAGAAAAAAGCTGATGGTTTGCAATGGACCAAGGCACATTTTATCTTCCTCCAACCCTCCTAATGCAAAACTTAGACTGAAATGTAGACAAGATCCCCCTTTCCAGAGGTTGTCATTGATCTAGCCCAGATGTCTCAGCCTGGCTGGGGATTCTTGAACTTCCCATTCCCCTTCACCTGCAAGGCACCAGGATGCAGTGGCTTAGTACAGCAGCAAGCACCACCTCTGCAAATTCAGCCCAGTCATAAGGCCAAATGTTATCAACGACAGCCCCTTTCTCTTTTTCACAATCCTGCACTGAAGTCCTAGCCTGGCCCTCACTAGAGATGAAGAGTTGCATGCCAACGGACAAGGAAGGAAGCGGGAGACCAAAGGATGCGGTTTTTCCTCCCTTTCCTCTGCCCTTCCCCTGCCAGGCCATGAACTCGATTTTCCCCAGGGAATCACCTCGAAGGGCTCTTTGCAAAGCAGATGTTTGCTTGTCCTTTTTTATCCTCCCACTCCTGAGTTTGCAGAATGGAAGAGATGATGATGGAATAGATTCGCCCCGCCTGATTCTGAAAAAGCAGATTAATTTAAATGCCAGTTCAAGCAGAGGGCCTTTAAGATGCCCAGCAGCTCCTTTCTTCTGAGGTGGGTTCTTTTTGGGGTGGGGGGTGCCTCCATGTCAGTGTTGACTCCTGGTGACTGCCTAGACTAGCCCCTGCAGTTTTCTTGGCAAGATTTCAGAAGTGGTTTGCCATTGCCTGCTTCCTGGGGCTGAGAGAGAGGGACTGGTCCAAGGTCACCCAGCTGGCTTAGGACAGGACTAGAACTCACCGTCTCCCAGTTTCTAGCCTGGTGCCTTAACCACTACACCATACTGGCTCTCCTTTTGTTTCCAGAGCATGTAAAGAACAACTCTGCTGACACTTCCATCCTTGAGATTAAACTTTGGCACAGTAACACTTACTGCCCCCAGACTTGCCCAGGATAGCAGACAGACCAGGCAGCTAAGTTACATATGTAAATTTAGACTCTGGACTTCAGGGTTTGGGGGGAGAGGTGAGCTCAGTTGCCTTGCAGGACCCTTCCTCCCATGGGACAAATCAAAAGTGAACCTTTATTACAGCCTTTAGGCCAGAGAGCCCATGGAACAGGCCTGATTCGATACCAGTGAACGGTTCCGAGCTCAAGAGCAGGGATTCGTGATAGTTAATTTTCACAACCTTCTTTGTGAAAATTTATTTAAATTTAGCTGCCAAAAAGTGTCACACTTTTGCAAACAAAAATAAAGTTCCTATCTGAATTTTTCCTTCGTATGTTCAGAAAATGCATCCCGGCATTTTTTTTTTTAAATTAAACTTTGCGAATTGATTTGATCAACGGAAAGAAACCCTGAAAGGCAAACTTCGAAAGTTTGCTTTGGGTTTTTTGAAATCCCAGCTTTACTTCGCAGGCACACCCCCAGCACAGCGCAGCTGTCCAAGGCGCCTGGAGAACCCACGGCCTCCCCTTGGAGCCGGATCTCGCCTTCCAGCCCGGACCTCCTCAAAGTCACACTAACACAATTCCCTATGCCCATCTCACTTTGCACACGCCCAGATGCACCCTTCTTTAATGGAGCGTGTTTGCGCGGCGCACCGCCAGCGCAATGGCTGGCTTGGCTTTCTAGGATCACTCCCGCCCCAGAAATAAGTGCTCTTGGTTCCGATCCTCAATGCGCCGCTTCCACTCGGCTCAGACTATCTTAAACCCGGCTTGTTTGCACACAACGCGCTGAATCAGGCCAGGTCAAGCCTCAGCGACAACTGCATTCGCATCACACGCTCGGCTGGCTTAGCTGCAGCCTCGGTTAGCTTTCCGGGGGCTTCTTCCGTCGCGCGAATCCCCACCGAGTTCAAGGAGCTGTGCGAATTCAGAAAGCGGCGGCTTCCTTCGGCCATCAGGTTCAGCGGGTTGTGCGAACGGAGCCAGAGCGCTTCCCCAGCCCCGCGCCTCCGCCGCTTGCGCTCGCCTCCAGCTGCAGGGCCGCTTACCCTCGACCCAATGTAGTGCACGGCTTCGGCCCCCCGGCTGCCTCCGCGCAGGCACCGCACGCGCAGCATCCTCGCTCTTCCCGGCCTGGCTCGGGTCCCCTCCGGAGCAAGCGCGCAGGAGCGCACTCGAGCCCTACCCGCAGGAACGGCGAAAGCCGAGGAAGACCTCCGGGCTGGGCGCTTTTGAGCGCAGCTTTGCGCACGCCCCTTGCGCGGCGCCCATTGGCTGGCTCGGCCGGGACGGAGGGGCGGGGGGGGGGCGAGAGAGGGACCAGGCGAGCTCGAGCCCTAGCTTAGCCAGCAGCGGCTTCTGGCCTTCTTGGGTGGTTTTTATAGCCGAATGAATGGGGAAAGATCCCGGCCGCTGACTTAGAAAAAGGCACGCGGTGGCTCTAGTTCCCAGCTCTCAGCAGGGCCAAGGGATAGATCTAGCCATTGGCTGTATCATATCCCACCAGACTGCATCACCCAAAACAAACCAGAGCCCCGCCGAGGGGTAAAACTGTGCTGTGCAGATGTAGACACCAGGATTGGAACAGACTTGGTGCACCATCCTGCGCCAGGGATAGAGGCTTCTGGGTGGGCAAGCCACAGTTCAGCAACTAAGTGGATGGCACAGTTCCTGGAAAACGTTTCATTACTTTTTTTTAATCTGTTCAATCGTGTCCGATTCTTGGAGACTGCCTGGACAAGTCCCTGCAGTTTTCTTGGCAGGGTTTTTCAGAAGTGGGCTGCCATTGCCTCCTTCCTAGAGCTGAGAGAGTGACCGGCCCAAGGTCACCTGGCTGGCTTCAGGTGGGACTAGAACTCAGGGTCTCTGGTGTCTAGCCTGATGCCTTAACCACCACACCAAACTGGCTCTTATTAAAAAGGCTCCTTGCTGTTAGCAAAGTACTGTAGCTCACCAGGGAGAACATTTCTGACTTGATCCAAATGCAAGCTTTCCATCTGTGGGGTTAATCTTGAAGGAGCAGACACAAGAAGTGGGAGAAACCTGACTTCCCTCTCTTTAGTCAGAAGTGATCGATTCTCTTTCTCTTGCACCCACCTCATTATCCTTTTGGTCTTCTTTCTGCAATACAGACCAAGCTGCTGACGGATAAATTGTCCCTTCCCAGAATACTTGCAAGCCAGCCCTCCAGTTCATCTCATTTTGTCCCATGCTACTTTAAAAAAATATTTATTAAAGTTATTAAAAGCTTCTGCCTTTTACTAACATTTGCTCGTTGGAAATGGTGCGACCAGATTCCAGATTTTTTGCCACCGTAAACTAGCCCACCTTTCCTTCTGTAATGTTTGCAGCGAAAGGGAATCCCTCTTTGTTAGGAATCGTCTCTGATTATTAAGCTCTGCTGGAGATGCTGATGCAGATGCTTCCAGGGACACTGCTATGATCAGCAACCTGTTTCCAAGGCCAGGGGGAAAGAGCTCTGAAGTCTCCCCTTCAGAGCTAAGACTGACCTCACGCTCTTTCCTTCACTTCTCAAGTTAGAATTCTGACCCTTCCCTCTGATACCGCCTTTTATAACAGCTCCTAATGGTGTCCATCTGCACTGTGCTGTATCTAGAATGCTTTGTGCTCTGGTGACCTTAAGGGCTGGCCCTGTGGTTAGGCTGCTGCAGAAAGTTAGTTGGCTATTTTGTGCGCCTTCAAGCATAACTGAATTCAAGGGACAGCAGAAGAATGGCATTGAAGAGGTGCCGGACCATCTCCCCAAATTAGATATAAATGAACCAGCTTTGGCTTTATTTAGCAAGCCCTGGTTAAAATAGGTAATGGCTCAGCAGGATGAAAGACTGGCAGAGGGTCTTCAGAGGGTTAAAAAAAAATTTTTTCTCATCCTTCTTGGGCAGATCCAGGGATCTTTTGCATAGCAGTCCTTTGGGTTCAAAGAAGGCACACTCTTGGGCAAAATTGCACAACAGAAACCTGCGCGTGATGGAGTTAAGTGGAACAGCCGTTGCACAGGGAAAGTCCCACTCTCTCGGCATAAGAGACCTTCATCCAGTGGCACAGAGAACCGTTATGGCTGGAGACCTCTTCTGCTGCAGTGGATGACCAGGACATCTAAGTGTCTTGGCATGCTCTTAGCATTCCACAACGCCTGTTGGGCCTTCTTCTTGACTGCTGGACCATTGACCAGTCTCCTCTGCTCAATTTTTAGAATGCAGTTAAGCTTCAGCTCCTGTCCTGTGTGTTACAAATCACATTTAGGGTTTCTGCAAACCAACCAGGTCTCCTCTTTTAAAGAGGCAAACAGAGTGAGTGAGACTACAAACCCATCTAAGTGCAGGTTTTGGCACCAGCAACATCTCTTTCAGCCTAAGGGGCCCTTTCTTCATCCTATTTAGAGATGCTGTAGATTGATGAGGGCACATTCTGCACGCCCAGAAGATGTTCTCCTCCTGTCCTCCAAATGGCTCATATTCATTGCTGAGTGGATGTGCTTTGGGCAGTGAATACAGGACTGACATCTTACACCCTGCTATTCCTAAAGGCAGCAGTGACCCCTGAATAGCACGGGCAGTTGAGGAAGCCATCTTGGGGGGTAGATTTCATTCACACCAACATTCTCCAACAAGCCTGATGCAGGCAGCCTAGAAAGGTGAAGAACAGGCCAACAGTGACTTCCAGCAGCTCATTTTGCAGGAAAAATTTTGTCCCTTGAGAAATGCCTATGCTGAGCAAAATAATTCTGGGTCTAAATGCAGAAGGACAACTTGGAGTAGTTTTTTTAGAGCTTTAAAAGGTTGCTTGGTGTTTTGTGCATTATGATCAATCTCTCCTTAAATAAAAATACCGTGTCAAGGACCAACATTATAATGTAATACAACAAAAAATCCAGACAGACTTTGGTGGCTTCAGATGTTCTTAGTATAAGGAAGCACTCAGCTGATGTTATCCTGCTGGAAGCTAAGCAGGATCGAGCTGGGTTAGTATTTGCCTGAGACACCAACAGGACTGGGGGATGGGTGCAGAGACCCCAAAGTTAAGCAGGGTTAGACCTGGTTAGTTGGATGGGAAACCGCCAGAAAAGCTTTGAACTTTTTGATATGGGCACCTGCAGGTGGAGTCAACACCTACAAGATGGTGGGTGTGGCATTGCACCCCTTTCAGATATGTGTGTGATGTTGCTGCATATCTATAATGGGAGGGGCTTCAGTCATGACATTGCACCCCTCCAGCTTGCAGATTTTGACGCACATTCCCCCCACCCACCCCCACACACATAGAATATCTGAGTAGGTGGCACATGGCTGTTGCCAAGACAACTACATGGGCTTATCCATCAACTTGACTTAAATTCCATTATTCATTGTAGCTTACTTGTTACTAAACCTTTACTGTATGTGGTGATTTTGTTTTGGGCTAACGCTTTGAATGACTCAATTGCACACCATGGGATATAACAATAAAGAGCTGTTTTTTTCAAACATATCAGTAAAGTACCCTTGCTGAAGAGCCCGGCATTCTGGCATTCCCCTCCCCACAAAATCCTGCCCCTCCATTTAAAAACAAAACCCAAACCTTTCTATCTTCCTTTCCCTTCCTCTTTTCTCTCCTGTGGCTGTTGAAATACATATTCTGTCCTGGAAGTTCTAGGAAACCAGGTTAAAGTCCTTTCTGTCTACTATCAATATGTTTGATACATTAATCAATGGGAATCACTGCTGGGTGTTGAAGGATCTTCTCAAGAAAAGCAGAGAAGCCTTGCAGTCTCCCCAGGAAAGGAGGGAGTGGGCCCCTCACCAGGAATCCAGTCCAACTGCATGCCACATGCAAAGCTCATAAGCATCACATGGCAACCAAGAAATGTCTTAATGATGTCAGACAGTTATTAGTACAGTCTCTTTCTGCAACAGAAAGGCTACAGGTTGACCGTTTTTCTTCTACTCTCAGTGGCTATGCATTACCAAAACTTCTCTCTCAATTGCATGTTAATAAATAACCATGGAGAATTCTTAGCTTTCTGGGGTCTCCAGGACATCCAGTCAAGCCAATTAAGGGACAAAAGAAAGAAAATGGAAGAGAAATGTCAGAGAATAACAAGCCGTAGAGTTTTAGTTGAACAGGACAGACTATATTGGCTTTTTAAAAATGTGATATACAAACAAGAAAAACCGAGAGAAAAGATGAAAAAGCATATGAGAACATTACCCCCTTATAAACTAATTAATATTGGTCTTAGATACATGTTTATATTGTATTACATAACTGAATTACTACCAGTTAAATGAGATTAGATAATAATAGAGGAAGATGGGAAATTAAACATACAGTCCACATTTCTAAACATTCCTCCATACAGACTTTCCTGGCCATAAAATATTAGCTGAAATATAGAAAGGGAGATACATTATTGAGACCACTGTTGTTTATTCGTTTAGTCGCTTCCGACTCTTCGTGACTTCATGGACCAGCCCACGCCAGAACTTCCTGTCGGTCGTCGACACCCCAGCTCCCCCAGGGACAAGTCCGTCACCTCTAGAATATCATCCATCCATCTTGCCCTTGGTCGGCCCCTCTTCCTTTTGCCTTCCACTCTTCTCCAGCATCTTCTCCAGGGTGTCCTGTCTTCTCATTATGTGGCCAAAGTATTTCAGTTTTGCCTTGAATATCATCCCCTCCAGTGAGCAGTCTGGCTTTATTTCCTGGAGGATGGACTGGTTTGATCTTCTTGCAGTCCAAGGCACTCTCAGAATTTTCCTCCAACACCACAGTTCAAAAGCATCGATCTTCCTTCTCTCAGCCTTCCTTATGGTCCAGCTCTCGCAGCCATATGTTACTACAGGGAACACCATTGCTTTAACTATGCGGGCCTTTGTTGTCAGTGTGATGTCTCTGCTCTTCACTATTTTATCGAGATTTGTCATTGCTCTTCTCCCAAGGATTAAGCGTCTTCTGATTTCCTGACTGCAGTCAGCATCTGCAGTAATCTTCGCACCTAGAAATACAAAGTCTTTCACTGCTTCTACATTTTCTCCCTCTATTTGCCAGTTATCAATCAAGCTGGTTGCCATAATCTTGGTTTTTTTGAGGTTTAGCTGCAAACCAGCTTTTGCACTTTTTTCTTTCACCTTCATCATAAGGCTCCTCAGTTCCTCTTCACTTTCAGCCATCAAAGTGGTATCATCTGCATATCTGAGATTGTTAATGTTTCTTCCAGAGCTTTTAACTCCAGCCTTGGATTCCTCAAGCCCAGCTTGTCGCATGATGTGTTCTGCATACAAGTTGAATAGGTAGGGTGAGAGTATACAGCCCTGCCGTACTCCTTTCCCAATCTTAAACCAGTCCGTTGTTCCGTGGTCTGTTCTTACTGTTGCTACTTGGTCGTTATACAGATTCTTCAGGAGGCATACAAGATGACTTGGTATCCCCATACCACTAAGAACTTGCCACAGTTTGTTATGGTCCACACAGTCAAAGGCTTTAGAATAGTCAATAAAACAGAAATAGATGTTTTTCTGAAACTCCCTGGCTTTTTCCATTATCCAGCGGATATTGGCAATTTGGTCCCTAGTTCCTCTGCCTTTTCTAAACCCAGCTTGTACATCTGGCAATTCTCGCTCCATGAACTGCTGCAGTCTACCTTGAAGGATCTTGAGCATTACCTTACTGGCATGTGAAATGAGTGCCACTGTTCGATAGTTTGAACATTCTTTAGTGTTTCCCTTTTTTGGTATGGGGATATAAGTTAATTTTTTCCAATCTGATGGCCATTCTTGTGTTTTCCAAATTTGCTGGCATAAAGCATGCATTACCTTGACAGCATCATCTTGCAAGATTTTGAACAGTTCAGCTGGGATGCCATCATCTCCTGCTGCCTTCTTATTAGCAATGCTTCTTAAGGCCCACTCAACCTCACTCTTCAGGATGTCTGGCTCTAGCTCACTGACCACACCGTCAAAGCTATCCCCGATATTGTTATCCTTCCTATACAGGTCTTCTGTATATTCTTGCCACCTTTTCTTGATCTCTTCTTCTTCTGTTAGGTCCTTGCCATCTTTGTTTTTGATCATACCCATTTTTGCCTGGAATTTACCTCCAATGTTTCTAAATTTCTGGAAGAGGTCTCTTGTCCTTCCTATTCTATTGTCTTCTTCCACTTCCGCGCATTGCTTGTTTAAAAATAATTCCTTATCTCTTCTGGCTAACCTCTGGAATTTTGCATTTAATTGGGCATATCCCCCCCTATCACTGTTGCCTTTTGCTTTCCTTCTTTCTTGGGCTACTTCTAGTGTCTCAGCAGACAGCCATTTTGCCTTCTTGGTTTTCTCTTTCTTTGGGATGTATTTTGTTGCCGCCTCCTGAACAATGTTGCGAACTTCCGTCCATAGGTCTTCCGGGACCCTATCTACTAAGTCCAGTCCCTTAAATCTATTCTTCACCTCCACTGCATATTCCTTAGGAATATTAGTGAGCTCATATCTAGCTGATCTGTGGGTCTTCCCTAATCTCTTTAGTCTGATCCTAAATTGTGCAAGAAGCAGTTGTGACCTGAACTACAGTCAGCTCCAGGTCTTGTTTTTACCGACTGTACAGATGTCCACCACCTTTGGCTGCAAAGGATGTAATCAATCTGATTTCGGTGTTGTCCATCTGGTGAAGTCCATGTATAAAGCCGTCTCTTAGGTTGTTGGAAGAGAGTGTTTGTTATGCAGAGTGAATTGTCTTGGCAAAATTCTATCAACCTATGTCCTGCTTCGTTTTGTTCTCCCAGGCCATACTTACCTGTAATTCCAGGTGTCATTTGACTGCCCACCTTAGCATTCCAGTCTCCTGTGATGAAAATAACATCTCTTTTAGGTGTGTTGTCCAGTAGGTGCTGCAGATCCTCACAGAACTGCTCTACTTCAGCTTCTTCAGCATTTGTGGTTGGGGCGTATATTTGGATCACTGTGATGTTAGATGGCTTGCCCTGAATTTGAATTGAGATCATTCTCTCGTTTTTTGGATTGTATCCAAGCACTGCTTTAGCCACTTTACTATTAATTATGAAGGCTACTCCATTTCTTCTGTGGTCCTCTTGTCCACAGTAGTAGATCTGGTGGTCATTTGATGTGAAGTGGCCCATTCCAGTCCATTTCAGTTCACTGACGCCCAAAATGTCTATCTTTAATCTTGACATCTCACCAATAACCACATCCAATTTGCCCTGCCTCATAGATCTTACATTCCAGGTTCCAATGGTGTGTTGATCCTTAGAACATCGGATTTGCCGTTCACCACCAGCACCGTCAGCTGCTAGCCGTCCTTTCGGCTTTGAGCTAGCTGCGTCATCACGTCTGGGGCTAGTTGAACTCATCTTCTGTTCCTCCCCAGTAGCATTTTGACCATCTTCCAACCTGGGGGTCTCATCTTCCGATCGTATATCGACATATCTCTGGTTGTACTGATCCATTTAGTTTTCACGGCAAGAATACTGGGGTGGGTTGCCATTACCTTCCCCAGGGATTGCATTTAGTCTGACCTCTCTGTCATGACCTTCCCGTCTTGGGTGGCCCTTCACGGTTTAGCTCATGGCATCATTGAGGTGCTCAAGCTCCAGCACCGCAACAAGGTAACGATCCTTTGCTGAAGTGAGACCACTACATAGCTGATAAAGGATGTTTTTCCACCCTGTAGAACTAGTATCAGTTCTTTCACGCTCATAAAACTGTACACTATCCATTTCCATTGTTTTGCCTGTTTCCAAACCACTGTTGTATATGGTAATTCAAAAGACCAGCTACCCAAATCAGTAAGTCTTCCCTTACAAAACTGAGATATGAAATAATTCCTCTCCAAAAGAACACCTTTTATAGCACCCAACCATGGTGTGAACCCATGTTGCATTTTCAGCATTCCACAGTTAGGTGAACCTTTCCAGTATAACATATAATGTGATAGAGTTATCATATCACACATTTTAGGTCCTAATGAGAATTCCAAGACAGCATGATAGGATTTTTACCTGGGTTCACATATGAGGTACAGCCATAAAGAGGTTTCTTTGGTTCTAGCTTAGAGTGGACCTGAACCCAGCCATTAAATCATGGTTAGTGTGTAGTATGAGAAGTCCAGCCAATTGTGATTTATTTAATCAATCATGTGTTTGTGTGTCTTCAAGTCAGTCTTGACTCCTGGCAGCTGCCTGGACAAGTCCCTGCAGTTTTCTTAGCAATGATTTAGAAGTTTTTTGCCCTTGCCTTCTTCTTCCTAGGGCTGAGAGAGAGTTATTGGCCCAAAGTCCCTCAGCAGGTTTTGCACCCAAGGCAGGATCACAGTTCATGTTCCCCCAGTTTTTAGCCTAGTGCCTTCAACTGCTTCATCAGGGTTTCTCAACCAGGGTTCCGTGTCACCCTAGGGTTCTGCAAGAAGTCACTAGGGATTCCCTGGGAGATCACGATTTATTTAAAACATTGTTTCGAATTTGGGCAACTTCACATTAAAGGGGTAAGTTTCATTCCATTTTTTTAGTTTTAAAATGCTCTTAATGCATATATATAGGCCTACACATGAAACAAATATAGTAATTTGGTAACTTCTGGCCTAGATTTGAGCCTGAATGTGCAGGGGTTCCCTGAGGCCTGAAAAATATTTCAAGGGTTCTTCCAGGGTCAAAAGGTTGAGAAAGGCCAGGCTACCCCATACAGGTTTTCCAACTGAACTGTTTTGCTTTTGCCTTCTTCTTCGTAGGGCTGAGAGAGGGACTGGCCCAAGGTCATCCCACTGGCTTTGTGCCTAAGACAGGACTAGAACTCAGGGTCTCCTGGTTTCTAACCCAGTGCCTTAAGCTACTCCAAACTCACTCTCATTTAATCAATTAGGGTTAAGTAAATCATTGCTTAACACAGGCTATTTCTTTTTTGAACCGTTGTCCAGTTTGGATGTTTAACAATACATAAACCGGAATATGGAAGATTAGTTGGTAAGGGAAGATTCTTTCCTGCAGGTCAAAGAGCACTGAGCTGAACCCTGAGCACTGACCCCAAACTTCCTTCTCACAGCAAACTGCAAAAACTCAGATGTATGCGCAACTTTCCAACTCCAAAGGGCTTGATCGCTTTTTCTCTTTTCTCTTTTGCTTAGCCATCTGAACCCTCTTTTTTGCTCTAACCCATTGTACTGAGCTATAAAAATGTGGGGCACATTAAACAAGGACATGCATGTCCTTCTTTACTGTAAGCCATAAGATAGCATGCTTGGTTTAGTCTGGCATGTTATGCCAATCTAAAGACTGTGGTTTATAAATAAATTTGGTGGTGGGGAAGAGAAGCCAGTAAAAGAAAGATTTGGTTTGGAAATGGGACAGATCCGGCTGGGGGCTGCAGAGGGAAAAATAAAATAAAACAGGTCCCCCAATGCAGCCCTATGGGATAGGTAGCTGGGCAGGGATTCAGAACGTTGGGGATTGTTCCATTCTTAAGCCCCCTCCCCCTTCCCTCCTGATCACATGATTGGGGGGGGGCATTATATGCAGCCTTTCCCCTGGAGACCTATCACCACCGCTGGTTAAGTGGTTGGAAAGAATTCCAGAAGCCTCACTCCACCTGTTTTCCAACTTGCCTGCCTTTAAGTACTGTGCAAACTCATTTCTGATGGCTTGATTTTATAAATGAACCAGGCCATTTTGGTGTATTCCTCAAACCATGTTTTTAAAAACCCTGGTCTACATAATCTCTCTCACATACTCAGGCACACACATCCTGGATAGGTTATTAGGTTTACAATACTATTATACATGGCAAATCTCAGGGACGTTGGTGGAACTTCTTCTGAATAATTATGCACAAGACTGGGTTATAGACATTTTCATTGGTGGTGTTCCTCTGAAAGCAAAAACCTTCTGATCAGCCACAAATCAAGTACACGAAATAGAAACTTGACTGTTGTTAAATATTATCCCCTTTTGTGTGCTAGCTGCAGGCTATGGCATGCAGGGTATCATGATTCTTGACCTACTATAAAAAAAATGGCATGCAGTAGAGTATCATTCCTGTTGAGGCCAAAAATAGAGAGAATGAAGGAAGACCTGCCACAAACGCTTGCTTGCATACAGTCAGCTGAGCATATCTGATAATATTATTGATAAAAGCTTGCCGGCACACTACAATCCCTTAATGCTTGGCTGCAGTTGCACATCAGATCAACCGTGGTTACCTCCAGCATAGCTGAATTAACCTAAGTTTCGCTCAGTAAGAGAGCCACAGACTAGACAGTCACATTTAAGTGTGTGGTTGTTGTTAATCAAGTTTAGAGAACCACCCAACTCCATAGGTGTCAGCTTAGAGGTAATCCCAGAGTCGTTGCAATACGAGATGGGCAGTGGAGAAATATGATAAATAAATAAATAAACAAATAATCTAGACAAGAAGCACAGACCATGAGTATTAGCACTACCTTTATAGTAAGCTTACACTAACAGAACCTTGCAAGTCTGAATGTATATCTCTCCCCCACTCACCTTTACAGCCCAAGAAACTCGGGAGGGTCCCTTCTGAGATGTTTGCCCCACCCACATTCCTTCTGCAGGCTCAGCCGCCCCTTATCTGACTGTTCCCTTGGCTGTGGCTCTTCTTCCTTCACCTCCCGTCTCTCGAGGACATTCTCACAGACCATTATAAGAGGACCCAGGGTGGTGTACAATATTAAAAACAGCAGAAATCAAAATAAGAAGAAAAGAGCAATGTGCATCTTGGAAGAAAACCATCAAGTAATATATAAAATCCTAACTGTTGTGCCTATCCAGCCTAGAGGGATGGCGTTAAATGTTTATTTTATACTGCTTTCAGTGCAGCTGAATCGGTTAGCTTGTATTCATGCTGGTTGCTGTTTTAAGACACAATATATGTTACTACTATTCTTGTAATCATTATCAGGGGTTGTTTACCCACATTGCTTCTTTGTTTCCGCCTTTTCAAGACTGTGCGTGTTTAAAGGCAGGAAAAAAAAACAGCTGGGAAATCTTTGAATGACCGTGAAATTTATTTTAGGCTGTCGACAAACTTGCTTCTGGCTGGACTGTCACAGAGCACAATTTGGCAGCTTCTGCACGTCAGAGAGGATCGATGTTCTGAATGGGCAACGTTTCTGAGCTTGGCTTCGTGAGGATCTCGGATCGGGTTGCATGAAGCTGAAGGGCGGCGTAGTCTTATCCACAGCCCTGTTTGCTAATGCACACTTTGCACGCCAATTGAGTCAATTGGCTCCCTTGGGGGGAAACAGACAGGAGGTAGCTCTCAGATTCAAATCTTCTGTTTTCGTTTCACATTTCAGGCAATCACAAGGAAGACAGTGTTTCACACTTTTCTCTGTGCATTTCTCTTAATTCAAATGATTGCCAGCCACCACTCTGGAACCTGTCCTCTGGTCAGCTTAGTGCAGAAGTGTTGAAAATCAACACATCTCAAGAGAATCAGCTTGGAAGAAGCCAAATGGAGAGATCCAAATGTGACTTCATGAGGTTGATGGATACTTCTGGGACAAACAACCTTGGCTGAAACCGTAATATAACCTGCTTGTTTGGGGTTTAGGGCATTGCACAAATTTTAGTCTTTCTGGTTTATCTACCACCGTTTATTGCTTTAGCACATTGTTTGAATCCAGGCAACAAACCATGATGAAACAGACTATGGCTTTTCAGCACAATGTGTGAACCAAGTCTCTATACTCCTGCTGTGAAAGGAATACTAATGAGCAATCCCACAGAGATATAAATAAAAGTAAACCTCATTGAGTTCAATGGGACTTGTTCTCTCCAGTCAATGCATAGACCTGTTCGTAGCTTTACAATTTCATTTTGGTGCTTTTTTTGAAAAAAAAAAAACCCTGAAGATTTTGTAAGGAATGGGATGCAATTTCAGTGACCTTTTTCTCTATGTGAAATAAATCTTCCAGCTTAATTCTAGCTTCAAGAGAGCTGCTGATATTTGTTTAAAAAGAACTGAGATATCCCAGTATAATATACCCTCTAGTGGTCATCCAATAGTCTCAAAAGCATCCATCTCTAGGGCATGTTTTCTATCCTTCCTTTTTTATTATTATAGTTTTATTAAACATTTTGACAAAGAAAAGTAAAAGAAAAAATACATACAGGAAAAGGCAAACAAGAAGTAAAAAAGAGAAAAACAGGGAATTTACAAGCATTATAGAATTAAAAAGGACTAAATTTGTTAGGTAAGAATTTTCAGTATTCCATCAGTTAGTTTTATATAACTGGAACTTTATATTGCTTTTAAAATAGCAAGACATTTCAAAATACAAGTAATATATACATATGAACAGCAATAAGCAGCACAGTATAAATCATAAAATAAAGAATTAGTGTAATTTCTGTCCAGACAGTGAAAAATCGATCCTTATTTAACAGATCACTGAAAGTTAGAATATCAAGACTAGGTTAAGAGAAATGCCAATTTCAGACATGGTACAAGCCAATATATAATACAAGCCTAGCTTTCAAGAATTAAATTCTGTGCCAGATTTACTTTTCGATAGTCACATTTCAGATGAACCCATTCGAGTGTGTTAGCTGTAGTTCAGCTGGTGTGCACATCTAGCCACTTATGGTTTCGCCAAAGCAAGGCTTAGCATGTTGTGTGAATGCAGAAGGCCCATGTCCAGCCTCTACCCGCAACATGTCCTGAAACACCCCCCTCCCATCATCACAGCATGGCACGAATGTAATTGGAATGGTGAGTGCAGAGGATTCAGTTGTCAGGTGCTATTAGCTGCATGAGTTCTCAGTCAAGGCAGCAATCTGGGGTGTTGGTAGGGTTAAACAAACATCTTAACAAGGTTAAGATGGCAGCTGCAACACACAGGCAAAAAGTCAAAACAGCAGCTGCGACACACACAGAATGCTTGAATCATATGGTCCAGACCATCCTGACTTTTTTTTACACTCTCCTGCAGATATCCCTGGCAGTAACCCCTTTCAGGTCAACCAGTCAAGCTCCCTGTAACAACCACCCACCAGGACAGTGGCTGTGGATGCTGGGCTTCCAGGATCCCTTGCAGCCCAACCATCCTGCAGAACAGGCCCAGAGTGGTCCCACAACAGCTGCAACCACTGGAGCCAAGACGTCCGCCAACCCTAACAGCCAAAGCCACTTCCTCCACCTGTCCTAGATGGTCCACATGGAACGTCTGGTGTCAACAGAACACAGGAAACATCATTCCACGCCGGAGAGCCACCTTCAGGTAATCTTAGCAGTGCGCCATTACACTGTGAAGCCATCTCCTTGGCCAACATCACCCGTCCACCAAGTCTGGGGTCACAGCTACAGCGGTGCAGGGCCTTGAAGACAATACCTTCTCTCCAGTCATTCATCTCAGAGGTGCCACCAGACTTCTGCCTGTCTTTTTAAAGGCAAAGGCAATCGGGGAAGTTGGGAGGCAGAGTAAGGTAGAGAAGCTTCTTCTTGCGGTGGAAAACTGGCTCGGGAGTCAGAGAACAGAGCCGGCCAACGCAGAGATCGGGCTGCGCGCACTTTGCGCCTCTTTCCGTGCGTCGAGGCGAGGGGGCAAGCGAGGGGGGGGTGAGGGAGTGCGCGCGCACAGGAGCCAGGCACGCCTCTCCTTCGGCGCCACTTGGTCCCGGGCGGCGGGTGGCTCCTCCAGCGCGCCTGCTGCCAGCTCGGACAGCGGTCGAGCGGCGCCCGCCGGTCATGCTCTCGGGCCTCTGGACGGCGCTGGCGGGGCTGCTGCTCCTGCCGCTGCTGGTGAGGCTGGCGTGCCCCTACTTCTTCCAGGACTTGCGCTTCTTCTTGCAGCTGGTGGCCGTGGCGCGGTGGAGCAGGCGCGGCGCGGCGCGGCGCCCTCCGCGCACCTTGCTGGAGGTGTTCGGGCGGCGGGCGCGCCGGGCGCCCCAGAAGCCGCTGCTGCTCTTTCAGGACGAGGTCTACACCTATCAGCAGGTGGAGCGGCGCAGCAACCAGGTGGCGCGGGCTCTGCGGGAGCACGCCGGCCTCCGGCAGGGCGACAGAGTGGCCCTTTACCTGGGCAACCAGCCCGCCTACCTCTGGGTCTGGCTGGGCTGCGCCAAGCTGGGCTGCTCCTTGGCCTGCCTCAACTGCCAGATCCGAGGGCCGTCGCTGGTTCACAGCTTCCAAGCCAGCGGGGCCACGGTCCTGCTGGCCGACCCAGGTGAGGAGAGGCGCCCCTTCCCCCGCCCCGGGGCTGGGTGGCCACCCGCAAGCCCAGCTAGGTAGGGGTGGCGGGCGGTGGGGTTGAGCCCTGGGAAAGGCTGGGCGAGGACGCCGCGATGGAGGGGCATCTCCTCGGGTTCCCAGCCGAAGGGCCGCCAAGTCCCCAATTCTGAGGGTTGGGGAGGTGCGTCAGGTCCCTGCTCGAAGAGCCCGCAGCTCTCAGGGACTTTTCAACCCTCCTGAATCAGAGGCAAAGGAACTTCATGAGACCTATTCCCAGCTTTGCTATCCATGGTCCCAGGATCAAGGACGGAAAGAAAGGGAAACTATCACAGGGAGAACTTAACAAGCCTACACCCTCAGCTTGGATTGTAACTGATTTTAAATCTGTGGGGCTTCATTCTCCCTACAAATAGCTCAGATTAAGTGTGAAACTGTACTGAAAGATACAAGACCACACCTGGATATATGTCTCTGAACATTTTCCTTTCTCACTACTTGACAGACCGTTCCCCCCCCCCTTTCTGCATCGGGAACAGCTATGCAGAAAGACCAGGCTTACTTTGGACTGGAAACAAACACAGTACCATCCATTAGGCACACATGGGATAACGTGTATTTATTTATGTTATTTATTTAAAAGACTTATATGGCTGCTTATCTTATGTACCATGACCTGGAGGCGGGGGTTGGGGCGGCTTACAAAACAGCAATAAAAACATTGAAAAACTATAAAACCATCACAAAACCTCCCAGCTCCCCAAAAGAAACATTTCCATACACATCAGCATTCCACTTTACTGGGCTCCAGACTCACTCTACCCCAATGCTTGTGGGAAGAGCCTCCTCTTCAAGAACATCCAAAATGCTTGGGGGGGGGGTGCCAGATCTCAGGGGGAGGGCACTTCACAGGGCAGGGGCTGCTACAGAGAAGGCACGCTTCCCAGGTCCCACTAGATCACATTTAAAGGAAGGGACCTGGAGCACATCCACTCTATCTGACCTGGTGGGATAGGCAGATACCCTCAGGGAGAGGCGTCCCACAAATAACCTGGTCCCATGCCATTTGGGGCTTTAAAGGTGATAACAGCACCTTGAAGTGCTGGTTGAATTGAAGTTTCCAAACTTGAGAGGTTTGCATCTTGCCTTTAAAGTTTCCAAGAAAGGTAAACATAAAGCAAGTAGAAATGTATTCAACCTTCTCACCTGCAAGCCAGAAGGTTAGGAAAGAAAAATGCATAGAAGATGTGGCTGCCTGGCCTTCTGCATCATTTGTAACTTTCAGGGAAGGATGTGAATGCCCAAAGTTCTATCAGACAAACTATAGAGTGATAGCTGTTCATGGGAACAGAGCCATTATGGACTCTCTTAGGAGGATATGTACATCAGGCAAAATCTGATATAGGTTTTCAATCTGAATTTGCAGTACAACTGAATTCAGACTTCTGGTTCAGAAAATCGATCTGATTCAGATGTCAGATCACTTTGGAAAGAAAGACCATGTGCAGAAGTATTTGAATCCATCAGCATGCATTTGGAGGCATCCCGTGTTATTCAGTGGTTCATATCAACTTGGCCAATTTGGAGGACTATAATTTGATTCAGAGATTTTATTTGTTTATACAGTAGCTTGTTTTGTAATTGTTCTTTATGTGGAAAGAAAGAAAAAGAAATTCGATTCCTGTTGTAAGATCATGCCTTTGTGCATTCCCATTCTCCTGTTATATGGGGAAAAGAGATGCTGCCTAGGGCAGCTCCATTTTGCCCCTACTTTAGCTTCCTATCTCTATGTCTACAGGTTAGAAAGAAGGATTAACCCCAGATTTATTTTGGTTATCTGGGTCCAAAGCCCATGGTAACTCGGACTGCAGTGAATAAACATAGAACCAACTGTTTTGTAAGTTACCATATACTCTCCAGATGCATTATTATGACAACACCCATGCCATTGGTCACATCATGTTTGGGCTTATAGCACTTGTGGTTCCAAAACCTGGAGGGCAACAGATTATCCCTGATCTAGCCCATGATGGTACTCAGGATGAAACTTGGAATTCTCTGCTTATTGTATCAGATCAGGATCTGCAGTATTTAAGTAGTGATGGGCTTGGCTTGACAACTGGTTGCCCTGACTGATTGCACAAGCCGCAATATATTATTAATGACCCATTCTCTTGGAAATGCTTTCCAAAGAGAGAACAATGCCACTGTGGCCCTTTTGGCAATCTTTCAGAACAGAAGCACACAGATAATCCTCAGAAATATTTTTCATTTCATTATCTGAGTCTTTAAAAAACAGGGCATGAAAGAACAAGGAAATTCCCTAGGATATTGAATCACCCTCACCTTGGAAATAGCTTAGCTCACTTAGAGATGCGTAGGGCGGGGAACTGGGGAGCCCTTGCTCTCCATAAGGAACCAGCTCACAGGGGCCATTTCAGTAGGAAGTCATCAAGGCTTTTGCAACTTCAACCACTAGCCAGCCCAATGGCTAATATTGCTCCACATGTATCATCAGAATAAGCATTATTCCCCTGCATCATAGCATATCACTTTATGGTAGGGTAGCATTGCTAGGAAACCAACCAGCTTTAAGCGGGATGATATCTTCAAAAGTCAATCTTCAACTTTTGTTTTATTCTGTTTATTGCCTGCCTGCACTTTATCACCACTGAGTACGCAGGGCAAACTCCATCAATCCTATGTCTCTAAGGAGAAACTGAAGAACGTGTTGTGGTTGTTGTCTGACCAAATAATTCATGAGCAACAGTAACTAGCCTTAAAAAGTAATCATCCTTCTGAAGTTCATACCTTACTAAGCCATACTTAATCTAATCATGCATCAGTGATAAACCCCAGTTGGCTAGGCTCACAATTTGGTGCTAAGCCATAAACCATATTTTCAGCCAAATAGGTGACTTCACACAATGCAAAGCTAAATCTCTCCAAAGCAAAATGCTTTCCCATGATGTGTCAATCCAGGCAGTGTTTTTGATGACAGGACAGTCTAAAGTAAAAAAGCACAAGTACTGATGAATCAGCTCCATATTTCCTTCTTAATATGTTAACTTCTCTCCAAAGACTTAAAAGCAGCCATTGAAGACATATTGCCAACCCTGAAGCAAGAAAACGTGCTCGTTTATTTCTTAAGTAGGACATCTGACACTGAAGGGGTTGCCAGTTTCCTTGACAAGATGGAAGCGGCTTCAGATGAGGCTGTTCCAGAGTCTTGGAGATCAAATATCACTTCCAAAAGTCCTGCCTTGTACATTTATACCTCTGGAACTACAGGTAGAGTTTTTTAAAAAGTCACTAAATTGGCTCCTGTTTTGTTAAGAATTGGACATGGTGATCAGGGAATGATGGAAGATGAAGTCCAACATATTTGGGAGAATATCACTTTGGGGAAAGCTAGCTTAGAAGCAGGATTTGCAAGGCAACACCTAATGTATTTTACTCAGAAGTTCAATTGGACATTGAATTCAGTAAGTTAAATATTCCCAGGTAAATTCATGTTGGATTACAGCCTTAGTTTAAAACTGTTTGGTTTGAAAGTAATTTCAAAGGAAATTAAATTGACATTTTACAAAGAGCCTGAGCAAAGGGAATTTCTCTTCATGTGCTGGTACTTTGAAGTTTGAAAACAAAGTGAGGTAAAGGTTCAGTAAGAAATGGGAGAGTGTATTATTTTCAAGAGAAAGTATTCACAATGTTTAGGTTTATTGACGATAAAAACTGAATCTCAAATGCTGCACTTGGATCTTCTGGTTGAAATGATTCAGTGATGTGATTGAAGAGAATCTCATACAGAGGGAGGGAGGAAATTTGGTAGAGGAATTCCAACCTCTGTACTTCTCTGTTGTGGTCCTGGTCTCCTCAATATGATCCCTGTCCCAAGCAATTCGACTAGTTCCCATTTTAATCATCTTTCAGAAAGTGGTGAAAACGTGGCTTTTCTTTAAAAGGCTAACTTCTATACTTTACTTCTTATCTAATCAGCAGTGGGCTATTTTAAATTTTACTATTGTTTTAGGAGAGTGATTAGGTTTATGGTTTTTATTGTTTAATTTATGAACAACTGGAAAAGTATAATTGGGAAAGTATAGAAATACTGGGGGATGGATGGATGGATGGATAGGATTTCTCCATGACATGCTAGCTTTTAAAATTAGAATCATTCCCCTTAACATGGTAAGTGCTTTTCTTGTACAAAGGTTTTTTAAAAAAAAAATTAAAGAGGACATCATACAACAGATGAATCAAACTATCCCAAAATTAAATGATAAATATTGCAGTGCATAGATGTCATTGTCTTATAAAGGAAAGCAGTCTGTTCATGTGCCTGAAAAGTCAACCAACCTTTTTTTCACATAGGCCTCCCCAAAGCTGCAGTGATTACTCATCAACGTATATTATTAGCTTGTGGTTTGATTATAATCAGTGGTGTCACTTCGGAGGACATTGTTTATACTACTCTGCCATTATATCACAGCTCTGCCCTCTTGCTTGGATTACATGGTTGCATCGTGCAAGGTAAGATGCCTAAATAAAATTGAAAAGCATGTTTTAGACCAGCATCCATCTTGACTACTACATAATCTTAAACACTTAGTGGAAAAACATACCAATTGTTCATAAGGGACCTGTATGCCACCTTTATCAGTTTAATTCCAGGAACAAGCATTGGATGAATCTAGCATCCTCTTCTGTGAAGACTCTGTATGAAATCTATGAAAATATTTCATTGTAAGTCAGATGTTCTCCAACTTGCCTCTTGGCACCAATTTCTACTCAGAAAGGAATGAAGCAAAGTTGTCTACCTGCTCTTCGATTTTCCTCCCTATTAAACTCTACAAGCCAAGATCTAGGAAATACTGAATTTAATTCATTCAAAGTGGCTAAGAAATCTTAGTTCTCCTTTATGCAGATGATGTGTTCATATTCTCACCACCCCACGGCAAGTCGTCAAGGCTTATTGTGAAGAGGAGAGAATTGTCATCAATTAGAGTAATTGACCAAGACAAAGATAGAGGTGTTCACCAACAAAACTTTGCCAACCATGCTCACTGTTGGAAAGTAAACAGCACGAGTATTAAAAAAAAATTACCTTTAAATATCTACGAATAATCTTTCAGTCCACCATGTGGGGAAAACAAATGAAAGCTGTCACTACCAATAGCTATTATCTATCTCTATTATCTCTCTCTGTGGGCCCATAGCTATTATCTGTCTATCTTTAGCTGTGTGCCCATAGCTATTATCTATCTATTATGTAGATCACCATCTCATTGAAACAATTCTGTCAAAACTTTTGAGATCCATTCTCTGAGTGCCCCAGAACATACCCAATGTTTAGAGCTGGTCCTCGTTTGTCTAGAGCAGTGTTTCCCCAGCAAGGCTGGTTGGGGAATTCTGGGAGTTGAAGTCCACCCATCTTAAACTTGCCAAGGTTGAGAAACACTGGTCTAAGGGCTCATAAGGCTTTGCCATCTTAGATTCTGTGCTCCACTGATTTTCACAAAAGGCTGTTTTCTTCTTTGACTCTTCTGGATGGCTTTTAGTTCATTTGGAAAAAAGGCAGTGGACCTCAGTCTTGGACAACATAACTTCTCAGTTCAGTGACTTCACAAGGGCCTAGGGAGCACAGTACTCTTCCCTTCTAAACACATAATGTGAACAGTCTGAATGGAAAACCTTTTGTACCAGTACACCAACATTCTCCTCACCCTGAAGAGTTTTCTTCTGAGCAAAATTTAGCTCCCTACTTTCCATACTATCAGAAGGGTCACAAGCATATCTTAATCTAAGATCGACTGCACTGTCTATTAGCTGTTTTATTGTGCTACCCTTTTTATACAGCTTGGCATGTAGACCTAACAATTGTCCTGTTGTCAAACTGGTTGGGCTGGTTTGATGAGAAAAATTGCTTTCCTTTGGCTGATGTGTTTTGTGAAAGAAGGTAGCCACATTTTGCACAGTTGGTATTGCCAGTAAGCGGCTCATACTTGGAGCCATCAACACAAAGAGAACAATGAGGAGGATCATAGATAGACCACCTTTCTTCAGCAGTAGGCTTGGGAAAATGTTCACGCATGGATAGATATCTAACCTGTTTCCCATTTTCCCTTTATGCCCAGGTGCTACCCTAGTTTTACGCTCCAAATTCTCTGCTTCTCAGTTTTGGGATGACTGTAGAAAGTACAAGGTGACCGTCATACAATACATTGGAGAGGTGCTTCGTTATTTATGCCATGTGCCCAAGGTAATCTTCTGAGCTCTTTCCTCTTATCCCTGTTGGATGCATCATCCCCATCCACCAAACGGATTACTTCAACACGCAGAACAGAGGAAGGTCCCTGGTGTCCTGCTTTCCCTCTCTTCTGCTATTATTATATACATAAAAGGGTTAAGGGTGACTGAGTCCACTGCCCTTTTAAACTCTTGCCCGTTGTTCATGCCTCTTTCCCTGCTTTTGGCCAGTTTGCTGTTTTTGCTGTTTGCTGATGTTTAATAAATCAGCATCAAGCCACATTTTTTTTGCTTTCTGGAATGAAAGGGGTGTGTGCTTGCGCTATCTGGATAAGGGACTGAGTTGGAGTGTGCTGGGCTGTATGCAAGCTGAACTGGGAATTATCCACAGTAATTTTCCAACAACATTGTTAAACTGCCTTTTTAAGGCCTGACTTTTGACAGGAGGCTATTAGCAGCATGACTGATCTTTTCAATCATTCATACACATGCAGTTTCACACGGCCTGGAAGAGTATCTCTGGCACAATATGATCCCAGGATTGATCAGCTGCATTTTGAATGACAGGTTAGAACAACATGAACTGTAACATTCTCTGTGCTTGGTTCTTGTAAATAATCAACCTAAACCGCTAACATGTAAGCATATGGAAGTTACACATTAGGTCCTCCAACCTGAACTTGGTACTGTAGGGATATTTTTAAATTGTCAGCTGCATTTTGCATGGTAGACCAGTAAGGTCAGTTTACTGGATTCACATAACAGACTTAACTTGGTGATGAAATAATCCCATTTTCTGGGATTGCACAACAGGTTAGACTACCAGAAAATTGACCAAAATAACAATGAACCAGCTGAGCATGCTTTGTAAATGTAGTCATATGAAACATCATGGAGGTTGCCTGGAAGGAATCTGACCCTACAGATTAATCCACAAAACCAGTACCCCATACAAATGTTTTACTAGCCTGCTTGGCCATCGGGCACAAAAACGTTACCTGTTGTCTATACTTTTCAAAAAACATTAGTCTGCTGTGGCAGAAGTGCCAAATTTTTCAGGCATCTTAAATGCGTAATAAAGTTATTCTGTTTTAAGCTCTCATGGATGAGAATTCTACTACATTAGATGCAACCAAGTATTGGAAGGCAGAAACCAATATGCTTACTCCTGAGCAAACGGGTGAAATATTGGATGTAGGTGTTCTTTATATCAACCCAGACATCAGCTTTTATTAAGAAAGAGACCATCTATGTGGCCCATGATTTCTTTTAAAAAGTCCATTTCAGAGAAGGGCTTGAAATTGGGCTTGGAGAAGTCCAAGTCTTCAAGGGTCACCCTGGGACCATGTCTCTTTTCACCATGCATACTAACTGTAGGACAAGATGAAGTGGGGGAAATAGTATTTGAAAATGCACATGTGTAACAGAGAGAAAGTTTTAAGAGCAATTGCTTAGAATACATGGGTTGAATGTAGATTTTAGGGTAGACTTCCTAAGGGTGCTACAAAGCTAACACTGGATTTTATTTAATTAAATACATTTAATTTTAGATTTTAATTAATTAGGATGGTAAGGCTGCCCAACCTTATAACAACTCTGGGTGATTCGTTCCCACACACCGTTAAAGCATTCTTGGAGAATACCTTTTTGTTGTATGATTTGTCCTAGGCAAACCAATGAAAGTTATGTTTAAGTAGATTATGTGCACGGAGAAAAATGCTAGTACAAAAAAAAGCCCCTCAATAAAGGATAAATAGACTGCATTCTAGGCCAACTGGTCCTCAATCCTGAAGATTTAATGAGGCTTTGAACAGTAGCTCAGCATATTGTTCAAAGCATGTTAGTTATATAAACCAAGGAAGTGCCCTCAAGACTGAAGAACATGAACTTGTGATAATGATGGGATAATATGACCCAAGGAGACATTTAATGGTGGAAGCTGCTTAGCCTCCAGGTGTTATAAATCCATACCACTAAAGATTTTGTTATCTGGTAATTAAACTGGGAGGCGTGTTGCTTAATTTCTATTATAATAACAGGAAAAACAGGAATTTTTTTCATGTAAATATGAAAATTGGCACCTTCAGAAGTATTCATGCATACACACTCATTGTATGCAACATATCGGTTGTTTGCTACCACATCTGAATAAATAGGTATGACTTTCTCAGGGCAGAGTTACACATAATGAACAATATATGTTTTCCAGCTCTGTGTTTCTCTAAGCATGAGATATACCAGGGCACAGTCAAAGCACAACTGTGAAGAGCTACTTTAGACTGATCTGTTCACTGATTCTTCCCTTGTAGGCCACTTTTAATTTAGTTTTGGATGGATCCAACAGCAAAAGTAAGCAAGTAGGCAGAGGGAGGGAAAGCACTGGGCTATAGGCAAAACGAATCTCACACACATAATTTGAATTGTCTCAAACAGATTGGAAACACACTTTGTTACCAAAGGCATGCCAAGCTAAAGTTTGCTAAAACTATGTTTTGTTGCTAAAACTATTATTCAACTAAACTATGTTTTGTTGAATAAACTGTAATGGTTTCATGCATAATGCTACACTTTCTTCCCTGATTCATTAATCATATAGTTAGATTCGCATGCTTGGCTAAGCAAAAACTGAACAAACCCTGTGGTGGGTTTTGAGACGATTTATTGCATCCTTTAGAAGTGGACTTCCTACAGTTCTAAATATTAATTTTCTGATTCCCAAGCTTGTTTCTGAGCAGTCCCCCCACACTGCAGGTGGCCTTAGTTGGTGGGGAGAGAGCAATGGCAAAATGTTGCAGCATACAGCTGTATATGCTACACAACCTTCTCTTCCTTTCTATACTTATGTATTATCTCTAGTAAAAAGGAGGAATTAGTCAATCCCTCTTTATTAGGAGATTTATCTGC
The DNA here is from genome assembly GCF_035149785.1 of Candoia aspera. NCBI lineage: Eukaryota > Metazoa > Chordata > Lepidosauria > Squamata > Candoiidae > Candoia > Candoia aspera. The sequence goes on along the minus strand of NC_086165.1, from coordinate 10,523,822 downwards.
CCTTCTGGTCAACTCTATGTGGAACATGGATGTTGAGCCATCATCTCTTCTGCTTCAGGTAGCCAAATCTCCAGGATCAGTTTTAAACACTGAATACAGGAAGAAGGACTCCTTTTGGGCACAGAATAGTGTGTTACATCAGCACATCTCCCGGGCAAATATTCCACAACTGCTTTATTTGAACAAGTTGATCCTCGGGGTTTGGAGGAGTGATAGAAAATGCCTGTGTATTGCAAGCTCTATAGGGACAGATGGAAATCTCTCAATTTGCCTCTTCTGTAACAGTGTCCAGGATGAACAGAATGTTATGAAGGCTCCTACTTTCCAATTCCAACACCAGCATTACAAGAACTGTAGCTAAGTTCTGTGTTGCTAGGGTTAAAACACACCAACAAATACAGGATCTCTAATTATTCTGTTTTTATATGATTTATGTCCATCCATCCATCCCTATCTATCCATCCATCCAATTTTAAATATTTTTCATTGTGGCTGTCCAGAGAACTATCCTGTCCTTTAATGGGTCCATAATAGTTGATGTACTTGCAGCTTCCTTGTATTGCCATTAGACTCAAAAGTGTTCAGATGTTTGAGTTTATTTGCAGCAACAGATCTAAGCCGTTTTGTCCCACACTTTCTTTCTCCCTGGCATATTTTTATGGTGCATTTCTTTTGTGGTTATTTACAGGCCAGTTTTAACTGCAGCTGCTTTTATTCTTTTTTATCTCCTTAACTCACAAAAGGATTAATGAGAAACAAAAGGACAAACAGCAGGACTGGAGGGTAATAATAGTCTGCTTCCCCTAGAGGAACTTTACTAGGTGGAAAAATAAATCTCAGAGGTCCACAATCAAAGAACAAAAGGGGGCAAAAGAAAGCTAAGAAGGAAAAAAATGGCAAGTGAACAGAATGTTTGATCTCTTAAATATACCAGATTGTTCAGAATTAACCACTTTACCAGTTTGGGTAACACAGGAAGATATGGTTAACTAACATAATGCAAAGCTTTTAACTCTCAGTGGTGTGTAAGGTAGTGTCATGGGACACGTGAACACAAGGCTCCCCAGTAGCTCATGCTCAACACATGAACACACATTTAGCAAAGTGTGCCTAACCCCACCTTTAGTGGCAGCACAGATTGAGCCGAAGCTTTTTCCTGATGGCATGGAAAGAAGAGTCGCTTATAATTAAACTTTTTTACACGCATACATCAAGGTTATCAGACGATGGCTTATACTGAATCGGATGCCTCATCTACCTAGCTCAACATTGCTTGCACTGATTGGCAGCAGTTCTCAAGAAACTCTATGGATATGTCAGAAGCTAAACCTGTAACCTTTTGCATACAAACCCAGTGCCCCACTACTCAGCCTCATCAATGTAAAGATAATGTTCTATACGGTCTATACCACTGGCTGTATAAGATTAGCAAGTTACCCTTCTTGGGTGAGTTCATTGTTTCCCTACTTTGGCAACTTTTAGATGTGTTAAGCTCAACTAGCAGAATTCCTAACTATCCCCACCTTGGCCACTGCTGAGAATTGTGTGAGTTGAACTCAAGACATCTGGAAGTCGCACAGCTTGAGAAATATTGGACTGGCTTGATATAGGACAACATCTTCTGTTTCTGAAGAAAGGTCCACTCCCTCTGGTAAATCAGTATAGAATGCTTTTGCAACTATGAAATAGAAAGCTGTCTAATTTGTTGGTTCTCTCCCAAGTATTCCTTTATGCTCTTCTGGAATTGTGATTTGTTTTTTTCTAGAAAGACAATGATCAGAACCATACAGTAAGACTTGCTGTGGGTAATGGCTTACGGGCTGATGTTTGGAGGGAATTCATTAGAAGGTTTGGAGACATGCGTATTTTTGAGTTTTATGCAGCCACTGAAGCCAATGTTGGATTTGTTAATTATACTGGAAAAATCGGAGCTGTGGGAAGATTGAACTACTTCCATAAGGTATGAAAAAGTAAAGACATATGTTCCTTTAATTTGTATTTACCAATTAGTTTTTTTCTAGCATCCATCAGTGGTCAACCATGAACGTCCTTTGAAAGATAATTTGTATGGTGCTTTCCTAAAAACGTAAGTATTACATATGAGAACTGACATGCTTTACATTTCAGTCTGTAATCCTGATTTCCAGAGGCTCCATCCACAATTAAATCAAAAATTGAAGGAGGGGGTGGACTCCTCTTCATAGAATATTTCAAACAAAGGGTAGACATTTGGGGGCATTTGGATTTGGAACATAGAACTGGATTGAAGGACCTACATGTTTCCCTCAGTTCTATGTGCAATCCTATGAAATCTTATGTGTCAAAGAAGTGTGCAGGGACCTAGACAGGTGAAATTCCATCTCTTTGCTAAATTGAAGAAAAAAAGAGATCTATGTTGCTTGAGGATCACAGCCCCAGCTGAACACTGAGGCCAAAGCTAGTTTTTCATTCCCAATTTTTCATCTGTGCAAAATTTCAAGCAGTAGTTAATAAATGTAATGAATACTCAAGTTTTTTATGCCCTGCCACACTTCAAAAGCAGCTTGGGTTGACCCTGTATCATATTTCTCCACGATTATGGTAAGCCAAAACCCAGTTCCCTACCTGTTATGGATTAACAAGCCAAAGCAAAGTAATCATAACCTGTTGGACACTTTCTAGCGCATTTTAGAAGCCCATGGCTGACACCGCTGGATTGGCTAGAGGATTGGGCAATAACAAAGGATAATCCTGGAAACCACAATCAAACCATGCATCCCTGCAGTAAGACAACAGTACACTGGTCTTAAACTAGTTTATATGTGTCCTGAAAACAAAGTTTGGTTTATTCATTGATTTCATTTGTATATCAAACTAAAGCAAACAATATCATATCTCAGACAACATGTCAACTCAGTAAGATCTTCAGTTCCTTATGCCAATAGCAAGCAAAATTGGGGATAATACTTAAAGAGGTAAGGAAGTTTTCTCAACATCAGGCTGCAGCTGTATATATCCTGTCTATATAAAATGAAAATGGAATCTCATTTATTGATGCTGCCCTATCTCTTAAATGGCAGCATTTTTTAAAATGTTCTAAGATCGCAGCACTTAATCATATCAGGGGGGACTATAAGTATGTTCTTTCAGAAACAAACCCCAAAAGCATCTGAGTCTCTGTTTTAAACACATAATATACCAATCGTCTTCTGCTTTCCTTAGAAAGTAATACACTACAACCTCATTAAATATGATGTGGAAAAAGATGAGCCTGTCAGAGATGAAAATGGCTACTGTATAAAAGTTCCTAAAGGTACCTCTGATTTGACATCTTTATTTCCCACTGAAATTCAGCACCAGATAACATGCTTTGAATTGTCTTTATGTTTTTAAGAAAAAAAACAATGCTCTATAGTCTGTTTGAAAGACCAAGTAAAATAGAGATTATTGCTTAAATATCCAGACTTTAAAAGTCAACCACATCTTTAGGAATATGCAGCAGAATGAGTCCATTAGTTCAGGGCTCAACAATCTATCCAGGCACTAGGCATCACCTTTACAATCTTATATAATGGCCCAGAAACCCTCCCATCATCTCCTGTATCAGAGTTTGAGGCAAAACTATCCATGCCAAAAGCAGCCAAGAATACTTACAGCAGGTAAGAGCTTACTCAGGTGTAAGATCAGTAGCAAAGCATCACCGGTGTCACCACAGGTCAAGGCTTCTACAGTCTTGTACAAGTCTTGGCATCAAAAAGCAAATTCAAGATGGCATCAAAAAGCAAATTCAACATCTAGTTGTGCTCAAGCAGATGCTTAAATATTGGGAGTTCCTGACCTCTCCCTAATTTAAGTTGGTACAGATCAGAGCTAAAAGCAAAAACTGGACTACTTGGGAGTAATAGCCGATTCCCAAGTAGACTTTTACTCCCAAGTAGATGTGTGTTATATGTATATCCAGTAAGTGTGCAAGATCTTTAAATCAGTCCTAGGATTTCAGTGAACCTGCTCAAAAGCTTGCACCAGAATTTCACCTGAAAATATTAATTTAAGTTCTGGGGTACTGCAAATACCATGTGGGGTATGTTAACTTTGGTGGGGGGAGTGCACTTTGATATTAAAATGGACTTATATATGAGATTTTCATTATTGCTGCTGCATTTTTGTTAGTTATAGAACTTTTGCAGGGAACCCTACAATGCATCCAGGCATTCAACCCTATGACTCTGCAGTCTTCCTTTTTCATTTTGTTTGCGTTTTGTGTTCCTCCTAGGTGAAGTGGGGCTGTTGGTTTGCAAAATCACCCAGTTAGCTCCATTTAGTGGTTATGCAGGATCAAAGAGCCTGACGGAAAAGAAAAAGCTACAAGACGTTTTCCAGAAAGACGATGTGTACTTCAACAGTGGAGATCTTTTAATGATTGATCGTGACAACTTTATTTATTTCCATGATCGAGTTGGAGATACCTTCCGGTTTGTTACTCTCACTTTCTCTCTCTCTCTCTCTCTCTTTCTCTTTTTTTGTGTGTGTCAGCAGAAAATAAGTATAGGTAGATCTTTACTTGTCTGAAATGTGGCAGCTATGATTCAGCATTGAAGTCACAGTTTAATGTTCAAGGAGTCTAGAGTTTAATTTCCCCATCGGTCAATTCCAGCATGCTGAAACAGTACTATGAATTTGCAGTCAAATGGTCTGAGGTATTATGTTGGAGGCTACTTTTGGTAAACTTTGGTCTTGCATGTGGCAGCCCCATGTGATGGCACCCCAGAACTGTAGTTTGGACTATCCTTCTTATGCCATAGCATCCTCTGACACTGCTGTCCAAGGCAGGATTTGAGTTTGAGTTTCCCCCTCTAGCAGATGCCTGGGGCTCATTTATGAGAACAGGACCATCTGAATGGCTTTGCCTAATCCCTAAATCATAAGGTGGTTGGATTGGTCTTGCTTTATTGTATCTTGTTAAAGTCACCCGTTGAGCTTTGTAAGGCATGGAATGCTGTATGTGCTATCTGTTGTACTGATGGTGGCAACTAGGGATGGGCATGAAAAAAGTCAACATGGCAGGTTGTGATGGTAAAAAAAGAGGTAGCTCTTTGATTGTTCAGCACCATTTTGACTTTTTGACCCCCAACCCATGGGCACAGTAGCAAGTAAGAGTTTCTTCCCAGTCTTTCAGAAAGGCAATTTTTCTTTGTGGTCCTTCATCCATTCCATGGAAGTATTATATTTAATGACAATAATAGTTGTTATTGTTGTAATTATCATCATCATCATCATCAAGCTTGGGTAGCAGAAATATTTACAGGCTGGGAACTTTTTCTGAGTTACATTTGTAAGGCAGGTAACACAAGAATAAAAAGGTAAAGGTTTCCCTTGACGTAAAGTCCAGTCGTGTCCGACTCTAGGGGGCGGTGCTCATCTCCGTTTCAAAGCCTTGGAGCCGGCGTTGTCCATAGGACACTTCCGGGTCATGTGGCCAGCATGACTCACGGAACGCCGTTACCTTCCCGCCGAAGCGGTACCAATTAATCTACTCACATTTGCATGTTTTCGAACTGCTTGGTGTGCAGGAGCTGGGACGAGCAACGGGAGCTCACCCCGCCGCGCGGTTTCGAACCGCCGACCTTCCGATCGACAGCTCAGCGGTTTAACCCGCAGCGCCACCGCGTCCCCTTGTTAACACAAGAATAGTGTTGCTTTATTCTATGCTTTTTAAAATGAATTGCATTCCCTCAGATGGAAAGGAGAAAACGTGGCCACAACAGAAGTTGCTGATATTTTAGGACTGATCAACTTTATTCAGGAGGTGAATGTGTATGGTGTATCTGTGCCAGGTATGGGATAAAGACAGAGATTCTTGCGGTGCAATAGAGTGGGGGAGGGAGATTTTAAGGTGACCGTTTTGAATTTTTTTTTAATCTGGATCCCAAAATGTGTTATTCTAAAGAGAATAAGTGGAGCCCTGGAAGAACACGGTACTGATGTTAAAAGCAGCTAAAAATATGGCAAGTAATTAAGCAGCCTCAGTTCCTTTAGAACTCACGCCCCACTCAAGCCTTCCTGTTTCTCTTCTCTTCACCAAGGATATTTTCCAAAAACTTCGGTGCCATTCTTCCCAGAATGTTCACCAGCACTGCACAGAGAAAGCAAATATTTCCTTCACTCTTTCCTGATGTGACACCTGAAGCTGTCAATATAGTGGTAGAGGTGATGCCAGGAAATAGCTGGCATGACATTCTTGAACAGGCACTTTTTAAGTAAATGAAAGTGCTTAAGCAAATTGAATTCTTTAGAACTGGAAATAAACCCAGTCTATTGCTGGGTTCTTTATTCAACAACTAAACTATCTAATGTTGGATATCTAAACCTTTATTCTTTGTTTTCCCCAGTCTTGACTCAGATTATGTCACAGACTAGGCAGACCTTCCACTGGATGGGCAGAGTCTAGTAGAAGAGTTAATTAATTGCAAACTGATCTTTTGTGGCTGAAAGGGAACATTAGTCCTTGATGCTAGCCCTTCATTTTTCCCCCAGAAATCATTTAAAGGCTTGTTTTCTCTTGCATGAATTATATATAATATTCAGTATTTGTTGCTATGGGTATACTACACATGTATTTTAAAAGATTTATTTAACACCTATTAAAAAGGGGTGGCCAAAGATTCAGTGAGACCATAAATCCTTTGAATAAATATATCCCATGGTGTCTCTTTGCAGCCTGTAAAAATTACAAAAGGTTGGTTCCTAACCAAGAATGCTACCGAGTTCTCATGGTAACGTTGCCTGTAACTACAGGTAGTTCTCACTTAGCGACCACTCCTTCAGCAACCGTTCGAAGTTATGACGGTGCTGAAAAAGAAGACTTACAACCAGTCCTCAAAGATGCAGCTGATGCAGTGTCCCCGTGGTCACGTGATTGCCATTCAGGTGCTTGGCAACTGGCTTGCAGTTACAACATGATCGCCATTTGCGACCTTCCCTGCCAGCTTCCCCGACTTTGCTTGTGGGAAGCTGGCAGGGAAAGTCACAAGTTGCTCCCACCACTTTTTCTCCTGAGAGCCCCCAGGCAGCAGGGCAAGCACGATCTGTACTGCAACACCATGCAAGGTCCTAGCTGTGGACAATTCAGGGGTGTCCATGGGGTATAATAAAGAAAACTAAAAATGGTGGCAATAACAGTGTGATCAAAGCTCCACCAGGCAGAACTTCAATTGCACCATCACAGATGCCATCTTGGCTTTTTTTTTTAACCATATGCTATGGATTCCCCTGGGAAGATTCTTGTGCCACTAGGAGGCTTCTGATTCATTTGCCTAAATTTTCATCTTTGATTTTGAAATAATTAATTTCTAATCTTAAGGGAGATATAAGTGTACATAGGCTACATACTAACAGAGATGTAAATGTACCAAATGCTCTAAATTGAAGAACTACTTAGTGCATTGGTGTTTGTCTTTTACGTAAAGCATAAAAATGATTTGAACACTTCAGGTGGATTTTTTAGTTTGATCCATCATTATGATCAGGTCTTTTAATGTTAAGTTGTTGAATTCTGGCCAGTAATCATAATCGTTAATACAAATACAATAAGGTATTTCACAGACTTGGTAGGAAACAGTTGAGAGAAGCAAATATTAATGGCAATTCTCCTGCAGATCATGAAGGCCGAATAGGCATGGCATCCATCCGACTAGCAGATGGTTGTGAATTTCATGGGGAAATTCTCTACAAGCATGTGGCAGATTACTTACCACTTTATGCAAGACCGTATTTTGTGAGGATTCAGGTAGGTCATCTTCCATCCATACTCCTCTCACAATTGGGTAGAAAGTGACAGCGTCTTTGCATTAGAGAATGAGAAACATAATGTTCATGGATGTTGCTGTATTGCATTGTTTGAAAGATCTCGTAATATGCATATTTCCCACTGTGCTGTGGATAGTTGATTGTATTAGCTAGCATAACATCTGAAATCTTATATGGAAGCCAGAAATTTAAAGTTGCAATACTAATTGCTGGTTTATTTAAAATTAAGCCACGTGAATATTATATGTCTCAGGTCCTATTCTCACAAGACACAAGTAGATCAACGAGGGAGGTGTCGTAGAACAGCAAAAAGGGGTCAATTGGCTCAGGGGATTAAATTTAGCCCCAAATAGACTAGTCATGACAGCCAGTTTGGTGTAGTGGTTAAGGCATCAGGCTAGAAACCAGGAGACCGTGAGTTCTAGCCCCGCCTTAGGCACAAAGCCAGCTGGGTGACCTTGGGCCAGTCACTCCCTCTCAGCCCTAGGAAGGAGGCAATGGCAAACCACTTCTGAAAAACTTGCCAAGAAAACTGCAGGGACTTGTCCAGGCAGTCTCTGAGATCAGACACGATTGAATGGATTAAAAAAAAAAGACTAGTCATACATAGAGTATGACTCAATCAGTCAAGCATATTGAGGGAACACCTATGCCTAGTCCATTAAACCATTTTGCCTACCTAGTCCTCCAAGAGCAAGAGCTGGAAAGAAAGAGTGGCTAAAAAACAATGTAGGCCTCTCTATTATTAATCAGCTGCTGCAGCCAAGCCACATCTGCTATTTCCTGCCTGTCCAAAGGATTAATAATATAATGGCATCTTGCCAGTACTTTGTGCCATAAGTTCTTAGGGGATATCAGTGCATGAAGACTTTGTTCTCAAAATGACAACTTTGACCCAATTGGTGTGTCTGGTTGCTGCCGTAACAACCAATAAAGAGATTTGACTGGATTAATGACTGACCGGGCTAAGCATGTTGTAGGAACAGGGCCTTTGTAAGAACATATGAAACTACCTGATCTTGAGTTCAAACACTGATCCCTCTCTCAGCATTATAATCACTGATGGCCAACGATTACCCAAGGCTGTGTTCCCCAAGTGTCCTCCAAATGTTCTGGGACCAGCTCTCTGAATTCCCAGCACATACACTAGATAGTTTAACTCCCAGCACATCTGAAGGACGCCATGTTCAGGGAGACTTCTGAAGGTTCATGCGACAAGCCCTTTTCAGATCTGTCTAGAGATGTTAAGAATAGCCTTTCATCGAACTATGGCCCTTTGACACTATAACTGTGGGTTACTATTAATTATTTGCATAATGAAGAAACAAAAATCATTATGTTTAGGAAGGAAGAATAATTATTTTTAGAGACCTGGGTATATTGCAACTTAGCATTGCCATGCTGTTTCTTCTTATTCTAATAGGATGCTATTGAGATCACAGGAACATTTAAATACCGGAAGGTGCAGTTAGCACAGGAAGGATTCAATCCGGCAGTTGTCAAAGACACCTTATATTTTTTGGATGATAAACAGAAGACATACGTACCCCTGACAGAGGACATCTATAACTCAATATGTAGCAACCAATGGAAAATATAGAGCTTCTGAAGTTTTTTTTTAAGTCTGTCGTTACATAATTTTAGAAAGTTATGGAAAATTGATTTGCAGCCTAATTATATATTTATGCCTAGATTTTGAAATGCCAATGTCTTATTTGTTTTATCAATATTTTAGTGGTACTGTTGATGGCCTTTGGAACAAAATAGTTGCACCACCTCCAGACTGATCTGCCAATATGGAGGTACTCTACATGTATTGGGATCGTCATCTTTAGAAGTTAATAGCTTGCATAACCATAGACTTGGCGGACACTCCAGTGAGGCCGATGTGCTAGTTGAGTCTCCCTTGTACAAGCACTTCTCATTTCTCTCTGTTAGTCTGTGCAGGAGGAAATGTCAGAATACAGAATGGGAAATATCTTCCCATACTGAAGAATGGGAAATTTCATCCCATCTAGTGCCCAGAGAGAATAAAAGTTCCAATTCACTGCCTCATCCAGTCTATTAGAACAACAGTTTGGGAAGGGGGTGCTAGAACCTCCATCACATTTTCACCATAGTAAAAGATGGATTTCAGCATATAATGCCATTCCAATAGTGTCAGCTGCCATTATGGACCACCAGTGATCTGCCATGCCACAACTATTGCACTCAGGCCCTGTTTCCACAACACACTTAACCCAATCAAATGAGGATTAGTTAGCAAGTTGTGCAAATAGCTAAACCCAGTCAGCATTGGATTAGATGGGATTAGGTCTACGCCAAAACAGTCCTGGTTTTTTGGGGGGGGTTAAACTAGCCTCCACAGATCAGTTGCATTGTATAAAAAGGAACAAGTGGGTTAACAGAGGGCTAACCCGTTTCTTTCTGCTGCCAACACAGAGGCGTATCCTAGAGCAGCATTTCCCCAACCCTGGTGATTTCCAGGTGTGTAGACTTCAAAACCCAGAATTCCATAGCCAGCATGGCATTGGATGAGGATTCTGGGAGTTGAAGTCCACTGGAAGTTGCTAAGGTTGGGGCCACAGGGGGACACTGTGCGACATAAGAAACTGGTAGGAGAGTGTCTCCAGTGCCATTACGTCTTTCCAAAAATCAAAACAAAAAACAAGCAAGAAGGGACTGGTGGTTGGGAGGCCATCAGAGTGGTTCCTCCCATCTCTGATCATGTGCAGCTGAAAGATGAGAATACTTGCCCCCCAGAGTAATGGCTGATTGGACCAACCATGTAATGTAAGTATTGTAGTAAATACTGTGAGGAATCCTCAAATATTCCTTCATCTGATCATCTTGGGTGTGGGGGGGCTTTTTCAATGTTAAGTCTGCATTTACTTGTGAAACACATCATGTTTGCCAATTTCTTAACTCACCACATCCACGCAACCTCTACCATGACAGAGTGACTGTTTCCTTGATGTAAGCTGAAACTCTGTGAATGTGTCAGAAAGAAGATGAACTTTGTATATTAGTCAAGGAAAGGGTAACTCTGGATATATCTCCCACCCTAACTTCCTCAGAGAAGTTCCTATAAAAATATTCTGCCAATTTTCATCATGCCAGTGAGACCATATGAGTCAGGAAGTGGTTTAATCAACATAACACCCATTCTTCCATCATATAAATCTTTGCAACATCTGTTATGCTTGAATGTCTCTTGTTCTTTCCATCCCTTTTTGCAGAATAGGCTTGGGATGTCTGTGGAGTATGGTCAAAGGTTAAGATGGTGACGGTGGTGCAGTCAAAGTGCCTGTTTTTTATGTTTTTCATTTGCACTATCGTGGCTGCCATCTTCATTTTTTTTAAAAGCACACCCTTTGGACACCCCTGTTGAGGGTAATGGCTAACACTTATTCCAAATTGATCAGATGCCTGACTCAAAGGAATGCAATGAGTACTATCTATTGAATGTTTATATTTGCTGTGATTTATGGCTTAGTTTGCATTCAACCAGGAGTAGTTTATTCAATAAAACCATGTCTCAACACATTGTGTGGACCCAATCAATACATGAAAGTGACAGTCAGAAATGAAAACTGAAACTCCAGATGCCAAGACTAAATTGTTTATTTACTGTACCCTATGAACTTATTCAGTGTATAGGCTCTTTAAAAAGATAATAACAAGATCTTCTGCAGTTACAATATTTTGGGGCCATAGATTATTATATTGCATAAGAATAAGCAGAATTTGGTTTTCATTTTATGAAGGAAGGCTCAAGAGCTAGATAATCGCTTGAAGAGGACAACACGGCAACTGGAGACCACACTGAATGGTGCATTCAGGAAAACTGGGCAGGTGGTAAAACTGTGCTTGTTTCTTCAGGTCTTCTTTCTTGATCATCAGTATTTCTTTGGGCAACTTGGAAAGGAAATTCCTGCTGGCACAAGGTCCATTCTCCATAGGGCTGTCCAAGCTGAAGGAACGGACTGTTTTTTTCTTGTTTTGAGCTGATAAGACAGAAGGCAAGTCACGGTTGGTCACACATGGATTGTTTTCTGTGAAACACTCATCCAAATAAGGCTCATTGGCCATTGGGATGTATTCTTTCAACAGTGACAAAGAAGAGTTGAGAGATCTTCTCCGAGGCTGTGTAATTATTCTACTCAAAGGTAAAACTTTGCCTTCTTCTTTCTCTGTGAAAGTATGGGAAGTGACACCTGCTGGCTTTAGACTGGGACTAGTTAATTGATTGGGGATTTGGGACTTCTCCTCTGAGATGATGAGAGGTTTAGGCACATGATGCAGGTTGGAGACGTTCACTGCAGCCTGTTGGATGAGGGCCCAGTCTCGTTCGATATCCTCTTGAGTGGTGAACTGGGACGTTACAGAGAAGCGAATAATCAGCTTCTCCTGAATTGTTGCTGGGATGACAAACAGCTTTCCTGATTTGTTCAGATCTGTTAAGACCTTTTCAGTCATCCAGTTGGGACCCTGTTGGTAACAGATGGAGTTTTTCATGATAGTCAATGAGAAAGGAACTTGCAAAGGGACAAACCCAAGACATGAAAGACATTACTCATCCTGCTTTGCCTTTTTGTCATTTCACTACCATTCCACCAACTACAGATGGTTCTGGGAGGTTTTTTTTTTTCCTTCCTAAGATCAAAATGCCCTCCAACAGTCTAGTTAAGCATCAAGGTCAAAATGGGTTTGCTCACACTTCAGTGCAAACTGATATAATTTTGCCTTTTTAGACCCAACATCTCAACAAATCTTTCAAAATCCCCAGTTCTCTGAAGTTTGCCATTCAGTTTGTCAATAATACCTTTTTAAAAAGATATATTAGGAAATTGCACAAAAAATTATTTAGCTCTTAATTGCCAGCACTGATGTACCACCCCAGTCAGATGACTCTGCGTGGTAGAGGAAAGGATCTGAAAACAGCAGTCTCCTCCAAGGAACAAGGAACAACAAAATCTAGCCTGAAAATCATATCGAAAAGGGCATTATACTGGAGAAAATAATTTGCAAAACATTGTGAACCAAAAGTCATACTAATTTTAATGCTTAAAAAAAAACCCTCAAGTTTGATGAACCAATATTGACCTATTTGCAAATATGAAAGTTGAAAAAAAACACTGAGAAACTGAGATTGGCCCATTTCGACTTAGTAATTATACCTGTTCTGTGATGCTTCCTTTTACTGTACCTGAACCATCTATGTGACTTCCCATCAAGGTGGTGTCCCATGTTGAAGTAGTTATGTGTTTCATTGCATCTGCCCATAGTTTACTAAACTTGTTAGTTTTCCTCCCATTTCAGCCTCCAGCTGGGTGCAATAGTCGTGCACTGCAGATTTCAGGCAGCATCATTACATTCTGGTCTGCACCTATTCTTCCCAGCTTTCAAGCACATAAACCAACTCTCAACTTGACACCATTCTGATGAGCTGGAATTCAGTGCCCATCAATCCCCACCAGCATGCTGGAGGAGAATGATAGAGATTGAAGTCCATGCAACTAAAGGGCAGCAAATTAGAAGAGAATGGTATACATTTTTGTAAATATTACAGGAAAATTTTACCTTTACACGAAAAACAACCAGTCCAAGATGCCTCTTAGCAGGGATTTCAAACAAGGGGTCACTTCTGAGCAATGACTCAAAATACTTGGCCATCTCAGTACCCTGGTGGTTCCAAAAACAAAACCAATAATTATTTTCAATACAACAGCTATGGTGAGAAACCTTTGAGCAATCTAGGGCTGCATCTAATTTGTGGGCAGAGCAGGCAGAGTTGAGCAGATCATTCCATTTTTTGTGGGATTTAAGAGAGTTTCTTTTTAGAGCTTATCTTACAGCTGGAGTATCTCCCATCTAAAGATACAGGTAGTCCTCGCTTAACAACCACAATTGGGACTGGAATTTCAATTGCTAAGTGAAGTGATCATTAAGTGAATCTGACCCAATTTTCCAGTGGCTGTTAAGTGAATTACTGTGGGCATTAAGCGAACCATGTGGTTGTTAAGTGAATCACGTAGTTCCCCATTGATTTTGCTTGCCTGAAGCTGGTTGGGAAGGTTGAAAATGGCGATCATGTAACCACATGATGCTGTGATGGTCATAAATGTGAACCAGTCGCCAAGCACCCAAATTGTGATCATGTGACCATGGGGTCATAAGTGTGAAGACCAGTCATAAGCCGTTTTTTTCAGCACTATTGTAAGTCTGAACCATCACTAAATGAATTGTTGTTCAGCAAGGATTACCTGTAACTTTCGCCAATTCCACCCTCAAAATTCAGCAGCATAGACAATATCAAAGGCTAGTCCAACAACTGCTCTGATCAAGGTTGATCCTCAGACATTATTTACCCAACTCTCCTATTGTGCAGTATAGCACAGTTAATCACTGAGAGGAACAGAAAGGTATCTTATTTACATTTATACTTCTAATTCACCTACGTGTCTGACATGCTCCTGAAGCTTTTTCACACCAAATGAGCGAATCACAAACCAGAGTTTCAGAGAGCGAAACCTTCGGCTCAGCGGGATTTGCCAGTGCTGTAAAGGAAAACATAATGAATGAGTCAGGTAAAAGGGAAGAGGTGGGCAACCTTCTGCAATTTACTGCTGAATTTAAGGACTGTCTGGCAAGGTTTACAGGCTGACCACAGTCATGGTTTGTTCAACCATAGTTTATTTAATAAATCGCAATTGCAGGGTTCACTCAACAAACTAGCTCAAAAACAAGTAAACTATCTTATCCCTTAGCCAAAGTTATGAACCAGCTGGCATGAAATGACAGCAAAGTTGGTTAAATTCTTCACAAAGTTGGTTAGGATTTTTTTAAATATCACATATTACTGAAAATGTTAAACAAAAGCTAAACTTGACTTGTACCAGGCATCTGCTAGATTACTGCTATATCCTTTCCAACTTGACAGCTGGACTCTTTGTGTATTTTGTATGCCCCTTCACCTTTGAGCCTCATGCAATAATACATCCATATACTGTATTGCTTCTACTAGTAAAATAGCTAGCGGGCCATTTTTCAAGTGGGAGATGAGATAGGAAAAAGTTACAAGGCTACTTCGAATTTTCTGTTCTCTTCTGAATCCCATTCTGATTTCCTTCACCACTGTTTTTTTGCAAAGAAAAGAAAAAGGAAAGGATTTCTGCTACCTATTCTTGCTTAAGCATAAGCCAAATGTTCTCACCATAAAATCAGTTGCTGACCCAGAATTGGGATGTCTGAGGTAGACGGGGTTGACACTAAAGGTCTGCTGGAGCTTGTATTTATCTTTAACCCTTTTAAAAGATTAAAAGAAAGCAAGCTGATTGGGAAGAATTCCACAGATTGAGAATTTCATACAGATAAGGAGAGGAGAGCATTTTGGCACCCACCAGAATGCTGTGCAATCAAAGTGAACCATCATCCATTTGGAGGGGTTGAAGGTAAAAGAATCGGCATATTCAACTCCGTTAAGAAAGGATCTGAATTCTGGACACAAAAAGGCTGTTCCAGCATATGCAGCATCAACATGAAGCCAAAGTTCCTCTTTAGCACCTGAAGAGAAATCAGTATCAAAAGTCCCATTATTTGAGCTGCTGATCGTATATAAAACCCCAAAGCAAATTATATGCCCCAAACAAAGGTCAACAATAATTTGATGTATGAACAAGCTTCAAATAACACTGTTAGTGAGCTTTCTGATCACTGCTTGGGAACTAGGGGGCCTTTTAAAGCATTGACATGATGTTGGTTGAATAAAAAAGAAGAAAGAAGAGAAATCATGGAGGGTGTTCATGAAAGTTAAACGAAGCAGGCCCAAAACTACAATTACAGCAAAGCACCATTTAATGGATTTGTTGTTTGATTTGGCCAAAAGTTTCCTTCCCCTTATTACAGTGTCTTGTTCCACATCCCATCCTGCATCCATAATTTGAGATATGGGGAAGGCTCGTTCAGAATTAGCTTCCTCAGTTCATTAGGGCTGAGCCATGCATTCAAGTGGGCACTTCATGAATGTGCTATTTGGAATATCAAAGCAATGTGTTTCTGAAAAATTTAATATGGTCACTTTGAGGACCTTTCCTGAGCATCGGTCAGCCCTACCAGTAGACCACAGCAAGAAATCAACTCCATAGGAAGGCTAAAGCTACATTTATTGAGACTGGCTGTAATATCAGACTTTTGCAAGTCTGATTGTGCTGTACCTCCTCTCAGTGAATCTGGCCTGAGCCACTTCTGAATGTTATCT
Organism: Candoia aspera; assembly: GCF_035149785.1. Lineage (NCBI taxonomy): Eukaryota > Metazoa > Chordata > Lepidosauria > Squamata > Candoiidae > Candoia > Candoia aspera. The sequence continues at coordinate 10,507,777 of NC_086165.1, read as the reverse complement.
CATTGCTTTGGACATAAAATATGTTTCAGCCCCTTTTGCCTAGGTACAGGTTCTTGCATATACCAGTAGAAGAGAATGTATTTCTTTATTCATCATATTTTTATTACTGCCCATTTCCCCCACTCGGGGGACCCTGGGCAGTTCACAATAAAACAGTATAAAATACGATAAAATCAGAATAATATCAATAAATATACATATAAAATACAATAAAATCCAAGTGATGGCAGATCTAATTCCCCCCAAAGGGGACTGGGACTGGTCCTGGCAGGACTAGGGAACCAACCAGCCCCAAGAGTGGCTCTTCCTCTGCCCACTCCAGGCATGGTGACAAAGCCAGGTCTTCAGCAGTTTCCTGAAGTCCAGAAGTGAGGAGGCCGACCTCACTTCCGGAGGAAGGGTGTTCCAAAGGGAATATATGCAGAGAGAATATATGCAACTCAGGGTTGAACTGTGGAATCCATGGTGCTCTCTGAGCCTGGTGGTTTGATTGTAGACATTTCATTACCCAGCTATGTAACATCATGATGATGTTACCTAGTCAGATAATGAAACGCCTACAATCAAACAACCAAGCTCAGAGAGCACCATGGACCCCATGGTTCTTGCATATTTCTGTCAAAGTCATCTTCTGTACTCTCTACAGCAGTGTTTCTCAACCTTGGCAACTTGAAGATGTGTGGACTTCAGCTCCCAGAATTCCCCAGCCAGCATGCTCATCTGGGAATTCTGGGAGTTGAAGTCCACACATCTTCAAGTTGCCAAGGTTGGGAAACACTGCTCTACAGTACCTGAGCAAGAAGTTCCTTCTGTCAGGATTGTCCTGAAGGAAGTAGCTGTACTGAGCAATTTCTCTGAACAATCCTGAGAGCATCATCCTCCACATCCCTGTTCTGCCCTGGGAGATCAGGGATCTGAGATTACTTGGAGGAGAAGCAGACTTGGTCACCAGCTAGATTTTCCAGGAAGGACCTTTTAGATAAGTGGTGTGTAACTACTTACATATCAGACCTAGCTCTGAAAGGCAGTCAAAAGCACACACGCCGGTTGTGCCGAGAGTTGCACAAACCTAGACAAAACCAGAGATGTATTAAAATGTTTTAAACAAGTAAATTAGAAATTTAAATAAAGTGGGGAGGGGGAGCTGGTAAAAAGTGTGTCTTTTTTGTTGATGCATCAGGCTCTCTGGTCCATAAAGTCTAATTCTCTATACAGACTCATATTTCACAATCTTTAAAAACCTTTCAATTATAACCTGTCTTGATGTGATTTTGTAGTTTTGTTTTTTGTTGGCTGATACACATATTTCTTCATGCCAGCTGTCCATGGTATTGCAGTTTGAAACAGAAAGGGAAGGCTTTTTTTAGAATTAAACATAATAAAAATCATGGTATTTATTTGTTAAAGGTACCAACCCATCTTTCTCCCAGACTGTGCTGACAAAGCACAATAAAATGCAAGCTAAAATACTAAAGTATCAGTTCAGAAGTAGAAAACAGCCACAGGAGTCAATTTGCAAATCCAGAACTGTGTCTGAATGAAAACATCTTTGCCTAGTGGAAAAAATACAGCAAGACAGAGAAAATCAGGCCTTTCTGTGGTTATGATGGGTTAAATTTTGTGAAAGAAAGGTGAGACTATGCAGTATCCATCTTGCTAAAGAGTCTGAAATTTAGCATTCTTATTTGAGGACTTTAGTTTTAAGGAGCAGTCATCTGCTTTGAATTCCATCTTTGAAACGTACAAAAATCTTGTAAATTGCTCTCTTTAGAGCAGTGTTTCTCAACCTTGACAACTTTAAGATGTGTGGGCTTCAACTCCCAGAATTCCCCAGACAGCATGCTGTCTGGGGAATTCTGGGAGTTGAAGCCCACACATCTTAAAGTTGCCAAGGTTGAAAAACACTGGACTAGCCAATATTGAGCAAGAATTGAATGAAGGTGTGTTCTGGGTGCTCCAGACTTGAACGCATATAGATAACCCTACACTGAAAGTATCTTAAGATCTGCAGATGGTGAGCACAAAGTACAGAAATTGCAGGTTGGTTGTAAAATGCATTGGGAATCTTTAGCAAATGGAAGTGGCAATGTGACAGATCCAACTAGGTGCCAAATAATCGCTATCGTTGAAGCAGAAATGCACCTCACAGTGGTGGGAAGGCTCTTGCCTCTTCAGTCTACTAATGGGTCAAGTCTGGAGCGCCCAAAATGTACCTTCATCCAATTCTTTCTCAGTATAAGCTAATCCTGTGTTTCTCAACCTTGGCAACTTTAAGAAGTGTGGACCTCAACTCCCAGAATTCCCCAGCCAGCATGCTGGCTGGGGAATTCTGGGAGTTGAAGTCCATACTTCTTAATGTTGCCAAGGTTGAGAAACACTGCTTTAGAACAAGGCAGGTCTCCCTTTAACTCAGCAATAGGGTTGATAGCTCTGTTTCTCAGTTGTGATGGAACAGTGTCACATCACCCAGACAGAAATAACAATACTTACAAAGATAGGTATCAAGCCACGGCTTCGGTCCTCCTGCACAGCTTTGCTCAGGGTTTCACCTCTCAAGGAAAAATTCTCATCCACCGGCAGAAACCGCATTTTCACAAGGGAAATCAAACCCGCCTTTTCAACGGAGGAGTGAGCCTGCAAAAACAAGACACAGATTGGAGACAGTTGTGGATGACTGTCAAGGAGACACCTTATGAGCAGATATGTTGGCTGTCCAGTTAAAGGCAGGATGCATGTACCAGAGGTAGGTAAATGGAAGCAGTGGGTGACCACATGCATATTCCAAATGAGTGCCAGGGTAAAACTGCATCTTTTCAGTCTGCATCTCAGGTGCCCCAAAGCCACCATTCCTAGGCAAGGCTGCCCCCTGCTGTTCAAAAAGTATATAGGGAGGGAAATGCCCAATAATAAATGGGCAAGGATTTCAAGTTGGTTAGCTAAACCTGTTGTTTGTCCTGTTGCCATCCCAGGAGAAAAGCTGCATGAAAAGGCTATGTTGAAGCCTGCTAGCAAAACTAATCCTGACTTGTGGATTTACTGTTTTGTTCTTTTTAAATCAGTTCAGTCATGTCCGATTCTCGGAGACTGCCTGCCTGGACAAGTCCCTGCAGTTTTCTTGGCAAGGTTTTTTGGAAGTGGTTTGCCACTGCCTCCTTCCTAGGGCTGAGAGAGGGACTGGCCCAAGGTCACCCAGCTGGCTTCATGCCTAAGATGGGACTCAAGTTCACGGTCTCCCAGTTTCTAGCCTGATGCTTTAACCACTACACCAAACTGTTATAATGCATTTAATGATGTAGCAGAAGGTGTATTCTATTATAAATATTTTATGACAGTGGAATATATATATTGCACAGTAATAGTAGGGCTTATGATATATGCCAGAGGTATATAACATGGATTATTAATATTACAAGTCTCACTATCCCTGCCCATGGACTGCCCAGGCTGACATTCATGGGCATTGTTTTCAAAAACTTCCAAAGGCCTTGAGTTTGCTTAACTTTGCGATGAGAAGCAAATTTCCTTTCAGTATGCTCATCCTTAAGAAGCAAAACACTGAGATTAATATTCAAGATAGAGGCATAGAAGCAGACTTGGGGTAACCCCAAGGTTTGTAGAAATGTTCCAATTACTTCTGAAACAAAATTCTGGGGGGAAAAAATTCTGGGAAACCTGGAAAAGTGAAGTCTGTCCTTGGTCTTGAAAGAGGAAAAAGAATGGAAAAGATTGGGGAATGGTATGGAATCTTCCAGAAATTAACATTTTAGGCTGGCTAACATTGTGAACAAGAGCATGCTAAACTACAACACAGTGTTGCAGGCCCCACTGAACATCAATATACAATATATTGTAATTTAAATGATGCTAAAATTGTATTCCATACTGTACCTGCATGAGTCTGGTCATTCTTACAGCCATCTTGCAAGATAGACCAGAACTGTGTTCTTTGGTTTCCCCTATCCCAAAGCTGGCTACAGACCGCTCCCAGGAATTAAACCAGGGCATCTCTTATCTCTGCTCTTTAACATTGAATGCTGCCATCAGGCACTCAATTCCAAGCATTAATATATTGGCTCTAAGGCATCTGTGGAGGTGGAGATATGCATGTGACAGATATCAAAAGGAAGTAGGGCTTTAATTGCATGGTTATGGCCCCACCATCTTGAGTTTTCTAACTTCTACTCACTGCAAATACCCCTGTGGGCCATGTTTTTTTTTCCAGATCAGGTTTTATAGGTAGTAATAACTGAAAAGTTCACACACAGATATATGAAGGAGTAACTCACCTGATCTGAAGCATATGCAATTAGACGAGAATTCAGAATGGAATCGTCTATATTTGGCTCGGATGTTTTCATTTCAAGAATTTTATTTTTTCTGGCTGCTAGCAGAGCAATCAGGGTTGATTCACTAACTGTGCTCTGTAGGGGGAAAGAGAAAAAAAACTCCAACAATGATTTATACTTGATAAGAGAAACATCCTACAGTAGTCCCTTTTTAACTCCAAATGCCAAGGTGAACGTGGGACTGTCTAGATCAGAAACCACTTCTTCATATCTTTTTTCTTTCACCTCTTTTCTTTTCTTTTTGCACTTTAGCTTTCTCTTTTATTTTTTCCTCTTACTTTTTTATTCTACAGTATTTTACTTTGATTTAATTTTTACTCCTGTTCTGAAAACTTTCAATAAAATTATATTAAAAAAACAAAAACTTCGGAATGGTCTGGGGGCCAAGACTTCCAGAGTTCCATGCAGCTGGCAGGACTTACATTGTAACCCCCTGTTGTAGCGTATCAATAAGTTTCGTGAATGTCCAAGCGAGATACTAGATCAGCTTTCCCCAACTGAACGCATTCCAAATGTTTTAGGACACAACTCTCCGAATTCCTGACTGGATGAGATGTCAACCAGAGAAACAAGCTGCTGCATGAAGTAGCTACTCTTTTTCTGCTGGAGATCTTTAAACACAGGCTGGATGGTCATTTGTCAGAGATGCTCTAGGGACTAGATGACCTCAAAGGTCCCCTCCAATTGCATGATGCTATGATTCCCAACCTTCCTGGGAGTTCTGGAATTTGTAGCCCCAACACATTTGGAGGGCACCAGATTGGACAAAGGTGTACCAGACACAGCTACCTGATCTAAGCATGCTCAGATTAAAACAAAGAACCCTCCAGCATCAGTCACATGGTAAATGGATGGCCATGTCAATTAAATCAATCGATCAAATCATTTACCTGCAAGATGCCGCCACCCTTGCTACCTGGATGATAATGTAAGAATGTTTCTGGAAGACCCATCATTTGAGCCAACCAATCCATCACGTTCATTTCCAGTTCTGTGCAAGCTGGACTGGATGCCTGAGAGTAGGGGAAGAAAACACAGTGGGTAACAGCATCCCATGGGATGGCAGGGGGGGGCATAGATGTAGGAATGCCTATTTTTTTTCCACAAATTGCATGGGGATGTAAGAATATCTATGCTTTCTCAATGACAGGAGGACATGAAGAGCAACATGCAACTCACTCATGTCCCATTTCTAGGCTTCTCAAGGGCTTCTACATTATTACAGAAAGAAGCAGGATATAGCCCTTTGAAATGATCCTGAAGGGTCCCCTTCTGTGATTAAACATAGAAGCCATTTGAGGTTTTAAATTGATAAGCAAGGCAGGATAGACTACCAAGCTTTGTCCTGTCTAATCATGTCTTGTTACTACTGTAAAGGGTTTTTAAAGTTGCAGTAGTGTGACTGCTTACACAATGCCCATTTTAACAAGCACACCACCCTATACAGGAGGACAGGGATGTGCATGAAATAGCCAAATGTTAATATATAAATAAGCACTTCCTGATTCCCTTGGCTGGCTTGTTTCTCCTCTGATCTCATGTCACTATCTGCGAATATAGTGCAGATATCATGCAAGGTTTTTTTTTTTTTTTTTAAAGAACTCTGCCACCCTTGAAACACTACTTGGCATTTCCCCTTCCTTGCTTCACAGTATTGTGGCCAAAACCTGGCGCACCTAAAGCTACCAGATCACTTTGAAGATGCAACGTAATTTTATTTGCATGCATAAAAGCAATAACACAGTATATAGACTGGGCCCCCAGCAAAGCTTTGCTCTTTGCTGAACAGCCGTGAGTAAAAGCAGAACCAGAGCTTATACACCTTTGGCCCACTACATTACAAAGGCCAGACAAAGAAAAGGGTGGATGTGTGACATTGGAATATTTTAGATAAACCCATCCGTGTGACCTTCTTCTTATTTATCCCTTCTGACTAGGTCAGCATGCAAGCCATGCTGTCTCTGAGATTTGGTTGGTGAACAGAAACAATTTGGTTTACTGGTTCCTGACTGGGTCTTCTCCCTGCTGCCACTCAGGGTCAATTCAGCTTGCTGTGAACATTTTCTTACAAGGGCACTTTAAAGAGTTCATCTGCATGTGGGCAGGGGGCATCTCAGCAGCTTGGTAGTGAATGCAGCTTATATGTGTCTTGGGGGGGGTACTTTTACCATCACAAGAGAGAGAAACAGCTCACAACCCAATGTGCTTCCCCATTTGTGGGCATTGTCCTTCCGTGGAAAAGACTTGCTTGGCACATCATGTTTGCTGTCCCTACCGTCCTCCATTCCTAGCTAGCATTTCCTTCTGCTTGGCTAATGAATAAGCCCTTAAATTTTGCTTCTCGCTATTTTCACAAGCTTTCCTGTCATGCAGCCACACAACCCAGTTCACTGGCCTTGCTGGACCCCTGATGACTTCATAAGCCGAAATCATTCTTCTGGTATAAACATCTCATAATAGCTTATTAGGAAGGATGACTTGTAACCAATGGACAAATATTCCCAAATATAGGATGAATAACCCAGATATTGCTTCTCTGTTTGTAAAGAGAGGGGTTTCTGAAGGAGCACCCAAGGTTCTACAGCTGTGCATTCAGCAACTGGCCAACCTGAAGCAGAAAGCAAGGGCAGAACACCTGGCATTCTCTACACCTAGCTACTGACCAGCTCAGTGTTTTTCAACCTTGACAACTTTAAGATATGTTGACTTCAACTCCCAGAAAACCAAACTTTTCTCAAGAAATCTGGGGTGAAATCATCCAACTCTACTCTTAAAATTCCATCTATAGAGCATGTCGTCTCCAAAATCAAAACTGTACCCTGAATTTAATTCTTGACAGAGCTTGTTTTTATGTGTATATTACATGTGTATTATGTATGTGTCCATATATATAAAATAAATATATTTTATTTATTACAGTCATATCTTGCCTTTTCTCTAGGAACCACATACTGCCTTGGGTAGGGAAGAAAAATTCTGATAGGTTGGACTGAGAGAAAGTTAATGGCCCCTGGTTGAATGGGGACTTCAACCTAGTCTTCCCAATCCATGCCCAACACCTTAACTATTACATTATACTACCTACTGCACTGATACTATACAACAATACTCTGTTTTATATGCAGTGTATGACTTGTGATTTGTTCTGGAGCTTGTTGTATCTTTTTTAGACTGGCAACTGATCAAGTACAAATTCTTTGATCAATTAAGAATCTGGGATTTTGAGTAGAAGAAAAGCACTAGCACTGAGAGATCTTAAAAATTGGAGTTACTTACCCAAGTAAATCCCAAACAGTTAATAGCATCTGCTAACATATCTCCAAGGAGTGAAGGCCAGGAAGTCAGAGCTGGGAAATAGGCATGCATTTGTGGACTTTGCCAGTGGACCACCTAAGTTAAGAGAAGAACACAGAAAAATACTTTCAGCTGGTCCATCATTAAATGAAGAAGATGGAAAGAAAGACAGGACAATGTAAATAAGTTGTCCAAGCAAAGGGAAGGAAAGTTTCTCAGGATTCCTATCTTCCTTTGCCCCCTGGTAATGAAAAAGTGTTTCAATAGTTGGCAGTCCTTGGCTAACCATGCCCTACTTTGGAAACTAAGCCATGTCAGAACTCATAGGAATGCCAAGGCCATAGACTAAACTGGGAAGTCAGAACACATCCTGAAAGAAGACAATAGCAAACCACTTCCATACTGCTGCCAAGAAAACTACATAGATATATCCATAAAGACCTCAGGACTTAAGGTCAACTTGAAGGAGATGTCTTTAATCAAGAAGATGAGTTATGATATGGCAGGTAATGTACAACTATCAAGTCTAGTAGCCAATGATACCTCAAGTCTTTACCCGTGGTGTGAGCAGGATCTATCATCCAGTAAGAACATCTTTATGTTTGGGGCAGCCTTCTCTAACCTGGTCCTCTCCAGATGTGTATATAGATGGCTGGGAGTTGAACCCCATGACATATAGAGGACATCTAGTTGGGAAGGATAACTTTAAATCACCAGTAAAGGATAGCTAATTGAATGTACTGTAAATAAGTGAGTCACTCTCTCTCAGGGTTGTTGTTGTGGGGAAAATAGGAGGAGGAAGGGGTATTAGGTATGTTCACCACCTTGAGTTATTTATAAAAAATAACAAAGTTTGGATAAAAATGAAAATAAAATAAAATAAAAAATACTCTTGTTTAAGCATGAAATTTATCTCAGTCAAACACACTGATGGCCCTCTGTTGTAAAGAGGAAATAGCAGTCCATTCTTATTTGTTGTATCTAATGAGGGAGAGCATTTAGTGTTGCTCAGGAAAGAGTCCGTTATTTGTCACCGTTATCAAAATGTATCTAGTGCTGTGTGCAGTGCTGAATTGGCATTTGACCTATAAATCTGTCCTTTTCTGGAAAAAAAAGTAACATTACTTTGTCTAGGTTGCCACTACTTAAAAAAAGATTAAGAAAAAAGCATGGGCTCAGCAACATTTCAGATACTCAATATATTCTTAACATAGTTAGGTGTCTAGGTAGCAGAGAATATTTATTTAAGACCTCCAGCTGAATGGGGAGACATTGACATATCCTTAGCTCATCCTTTTCAACATTACATTGAAAAAACATTCTGTGTGTACATGTTGGTGGTAGATTTGGACTATGGGTGGTCAGCTACTAAAGCTGGCCCAAGAAATGTTGCTCCTTATAGGACAGATACTTGGGCATCTGGAACAGAAGTTCCCTTAGCTAATTCTCCTTACACAAGAGCAATGAATTAATTAACAATTAACCGTTCTTTCATGGCATTCCAATCTACTGTATGAAGATGCTCTCTCACTTTCACAGATGGAAGGACCAGCTCAAGAAAATCACCAAAATTTTTCTTCTCCATTTTAAAAGAACACTGAGGAATCAGACTGTCATCCTCAAGTCAAGCATTAATCTTAAAGGTGAACTGCCAAGGCATAAACCTATAGTTCCTACTTGGAAACCAACAGAATAGCCATCTGCAACTAGGTCCTTCATTTTTGTTGGAATTCCTCTTCTTACTCAGATTTCTGGGATATACATTGCCAGTAAACATCTGTGGAACAACAGAACAGCAACTGGCTGGATTAGGAATGGGAAATGGGTCACCCTTCAAATTTGCAATGGGACTTCTGTCTTCCCTGATCATTGGCCATACTTTCAAATTGATGGGAATTGGGATCCAGTGTCTGGGGATCCACCAGTTCTGTTTGGCTAAACACACCACTGGTTTCTCCTTGTTGAGTTTTGATTTATTTATACACACACACACATACAGTAAAGGTTCTCTAAGTTCTCCATCCTCTCCATTCTGCCCATTGGCCTGCTGGTGAGGGTTCTAAGAGCTGAAGTCCCAACAGATCTGGAGAATACTAGGTGGGAGACAGTTACTCTACATGTATCCCTTTTTTCATATCATGCACACCTGTCCTTACCCCAGGCATAATGATATTCTCTATGTCTCTGAAGATATTATCCCAGCTTTCCGGCTCCAAAGGGGCTCCATTGGGTAGTTGATCTCTCATGTAACCTGGCTGCACATCAGGATATACCCGCCTTTCCCGTATGTTGGTTAGGTACTGGCAAATATAGTCCACCATCTCTTTCCCTAGGAAGAAGTAGCAAGGGTAACTCACAAACACCATGCCTGCCCACTGGGGACATTCTACACATCCATGTGATCACTGCCAGAGTTTGGGGACAACTTGCACAAATAGGCACTATCAGCACAGATAGAATTTCTCGAGAGCAGGGTTTCTCAACCTTGGCAACCTTAAGGTGCTGGCTGGGAAATTCTGGGAGTGGAAGTCCAAGCATTTTAAAGCGGCCAAGGTTGAGAAACCCTGCTTTGGGTGAAGGCTGGGATATCATAAGATGCTCCCAAGAAACTTGCAGGTAAACTGTAGAAGCAGCAGCCTCTTTGTCTTAGACTCCATTTGTACCTGGTATAGACAGATACCCTTCATTTCTGCAGCTGCCAATAGCTGAGTGGATTTCCCTGATCCCATTCAAAAAAACAAAAGTGAGCTGAGAAAATCCCTGGAACGAACAGGAATTCCATCATTCAAATCTCCTACTGTGCCCCTTCCCGGACTCACCTCTCCATCTGTATTCCTCGTGGTCCATGCTGTCTCTTTCAGAGAATGGCTGCTTCCCAAATGGTTGTCCCTGGACCACAGATAGCTGTTTGCTCAGCTGAGTTGCCTTCATCCTGCAGCCTTTTATATCTTCTATCTGCCAGGCCTATGAAAATCTACGTCAGCCAATTATTAGGAAATAAGCCTCTGATGGCGCCTCCCAGATTTACTCCTCTTTTTGGAGCTTGTTCAGAGGTCTTTGATGTTCGGCAAATTGGAGCCCCATTCATCATGTCACTACAGCAGGAAACAACATTACGCCTGGCCAATAACAGATAGTATCAATAATGGTGAAGTTAGTTACTCCACACACACATGCAGCACAGAAGGTAATTAAGCTGTAGGAGCCCAAATGCTTGGGTGTTTAAATTAAATTAAATGAGTCCCCCGTTGGGGGAGATGGGCGGTGATATAAATTTAAATAATAAATAAATAAATAAATGATTGTCTTCTCAGAAGAGAACCAGTTTGGTCTAGTGGTTCTGGGCTAGAAATCAGGAGTCGGTGAGTTCTAGTCCCGCCTTAGGCATGAAAGCCGGCTGGGCAACCTTGGGCCAGTCCCTCTCTCTCAGCCCAAGAGCCAATCAGGCGTGGTAGGAGAGTTCTAGTCCCGCCTTAGGCTTGAAAGCCAGCTGGGCAACCTTGGGCCAGTCCCTCTCTCTCAGCCCAAGAGCCAATCAGGCGTGGTAGGAGAGTTTTAGTCCTGCCTTAGGCTTGAAAGCCGGCTGGGCAACCTTGGGCCAGTCCCTCTCTCTCAGCCCAAGAGCCAATCAGACATGGTAGGAGAGTTCTAGTCCCGCCTTAGGCTTGAAAGCCGGCTGGGCAACCTTGGGCCAGTCCCTCTCTCTCAGCCCAAGAGCCAATCAGACATGGTAGGAGAGTTCTAGTCCCGCCTTAGGCTTGAAAGCCAGCTGGGCAACCTTGGGCCAGTCCCTCTCTCTCAGCCCAAGAGCCAATCAGACATGGTAGGAGAGTTCTAGTCCCGCCTTAGGCATGAAAGCCGGCTGGGCAACCTTGGGCCAGTCCCTCTCTCTCAGCCCAAGAGCCAATCAGACATGGTAGGAGAGTTCTAGTCCCGCCTTAGGCATGAAAGCCGGCTGGGCAACCTTGGGCCAGTCCCTCTCTCTCAGCCCAAGAGCCAATCAGACATGGTAGGAGAGTTCTAGTCCCGCCTTAGGCTTGAAAGCCAGCTGGGCAACCTTGGGCCAGTCCCTCTCTCTCAGCCCAAGAGCCAATCAGGCGTGGTAGGAGAGTTCTAGTCCCGCCTTAGGCTTGAAAGCCAGCTGGGCAACCTTGGGCCAGTCCCTCTCTCTCAGCCCAAGAGCCAATCAGGCGTGGTAGGAGAGTTCTAGTCCCGCCTTAGGCATGAAAGCCAGCTGGGCGACCTTGGGCCAGTCCCTCTCTCTCAGCCCAAGAGCCAATCAGGCGTGGTAGGAGAGTTCTAGTCCTGCCTTAGGCATGAAAGCCGGCTGGGCGACCTTGGGCCAGTCCCTCTTTCTCAGCCCAACCCACCTCACAGGGTTGTTGTTGTGGGTAAAAGAAGAAGAGGAAGGAGTATTTGGTATGTTCCCTGCCTTGAGCTATTCATAAAAATAATAAAGGCAGGATAATAAGTAAATGAATAAATGAAATGCTTCATAATTAAACCGCAGAAGACAACATTCAGTTGAGTTTAGCTTACACCATGTTTGCTAGAGACAGGGACAAAGCAAAGTACCAAGGAAGATGCACCAAAGATCATTCAAAACGGAGTCAGGAGGGTCCCCAAAGTTGTGAAATACATGTGGCCAGATAAAGGAGGGTGTCCTATGAGCCCACTAAACCCAAGTCTAAAATGATCCATCACACATGAGGGAAAAGCAATCTAGATAAGCTTATCCCACAAGTCAATAAACTGTCATTGTCTTTCAGGAGCTGAACAGTTTTCTATTATCTTAATAATGTAACCTGGATACAGTGCTAAAAGCAAGTTGTGATATATGACCACATTTATTATTCCAACATCTTACCACATATTGGCTCTTTCCACATATAGCATCTTGGTCCTCAACACATGTATTCTGGTGGCAGCAGGACACGTGTTTCCTTGTTACAGTATCAGAAAGTAAGAAAAATTTGCAGGATCAGAGACCCAAAGTATAGCTTTGCTTCTCACATAGTGACCAACCAAATATATCTTAAATTTCTTCCAGAAACAGATGGCAGTCCCAGCTCTCTTCCTACTGCTTCCTTGGCATGCAGGGGGTAACTGTCTTTGATCCTGGAGGCTCTATTTATCTTCAGGCAGGGCAACCCACAGCCCATGAGCTGGATGACACTTCACATGCCAACTGTCATCAGCATAATTTTTTGCTTTAAATGTACACACACATGCACACACTCACATGCCTTTAGAGAAGTCCATTGAAGTTCTGTTCCAAAAAAGAGCTGAAGGTGTTGGGTTTACCCTTTGCTGTGAAATCATAGCCCAATCTTTTCATTTTTAAATGAGGTGCCCACCTCTGATTTATCCCTTCATAATTGTATCCTTCAAATTTTTGCTTAATTTCTTAATCTACCCAAGTGACTAGCCATCAACATTTGTTATCTACCTGAGGAGCCTATGTTGGAGGAAAGATAGGATATAAATCAAGCAGGCAAATGTATCATATGCTGTAATGGTGAATTCCATAAACGAAGCTTATGAAATTCATTCCCACAAGAATCTTACTTATGAACATGAGTAAGATACTGCAACTTGCAACTTAAATTCCTGGCATTATTCTGAGAGATTTTCGCTTCCTTCTTTCACATTAGGCAGACTCAGATTTCTGGTGACAAACAAGGCAGATTTTGAAAGAATCTAGATTCTTATAATAAAACATCCTTTTTCCAACAGAAGCAAATTGCTGCATTAGCTAAATGCAGTGAAAGAGCCTAATTAAGTTTCTGAAAGTAGATACTGTCCACCTAGACAATGTTAGCTAATGCACAGACTTGTGGTCTTGTACTAAATGCATACAAAGATTTTAGTGTGTAACATTACACACTAAAAACTACATTCTGGGAAAGGAAAGGGAATCTTTTATTTCCTCCAATGGAATGGATTTTGCATATTTATTTATTTTTAGGCTATTCAATATGTATAGTTACACACTGCTTCACACAATCATGATGTGCTTATTTGGTTTTTTCTCAATGTGTTGTCTGAAGCCAACCAATTCAATAATCTCAGTCAAGCAATGACTTAGCTTGAGGTGTCAACTCAGCCTGAGACAGAAGTCTTGAGCCCAAGCACTACCCTTCTGACTAACTAGTTATCCAGATCTAGAGTGCTCACCATTTTGGATTTATGTCCATAGGAATTAGACACCAAGGTGTGTTGTAGATTTCTATTCTGACATCTGCAAATGAAAAATAATGAGCTTCTTTAGGCGTAGGTAAGAAGCTAAGCCTTGAGCTCACATATAATAGAGGGTAAGTTGGCAGCACATACATTCATTGTATGTTCTCTGGTGTCTGAGCAAGTCTTGTGAACACAGATACATGCACTCTGGTATAAGAAAGTGTTCAAATAGAGGCAAGAAAGTTCTTGACACAGAGAGACAGAGACAGAGAAAGAGATAGCACATGTATCTATCATTGCAAACTTCTGTTTTCTCTAGATACCCAGCAAGTGAGATCCGATAAGCCACTTAGGCAGTGAATCATATCATGTGATGGTGATGGTGATCTTGTGATGATATGGTGATCTTGAGAACAGAAGGGTAAGGAAAATGTTATAAACTTGCTTCCTCTTTGCTCTTTCAAAAATATTTTAGATGAAAGCCATACATCACAGATTTACTATTTATCTTACCTCACACTAAAATGGCACACTAATTGAAGAGGTGAGCAAATACACTCAAATTGTATTCAGACAGGAAACAAAGGACGGAGAGAAGTTCAAATGGCACAGTGAGCAAATATGATTTGATGCAAATGACTACTTTGTTATAGTTACCTTCCACTTGGACTCAGCAGCAAGCCAAGGTAGAAGAATATTTACTCATAGGCAACTGAATGAATAGAAATAGTATGTTGGTTAAGTGCTAAGAAAAGCCATGTCGTCAAAACCTTGGGAAAAGCACCATGTGTCACAAGTGGCTCAACCTGTCTTCAGAATAGGTATTTGTTGGTCTAAATCATCACCGAACCAGACCTCTCGTTTCTGATGCATTTGATGTATTTTCTGTCTGTCTCAGAAATGGTTGTAATGCTGAACTTGGAGGACATAATTGGTTGGGCAGATCAAGCTTTGATTGGGTAAGGTGTATGAACCTCAAAAGCTGACCTCACAAATAATAAGCTACTCTTGAGTTAACAGATATGGACATTCCAAAACCATACCTAATGGGTTGGCAGGCTGGTTAAACTTGTTCTGACTCCCCCACCTATTTGTCGAAATTGTGGCTTTTTGTAATGCTTATGCGGCTTAGCCTTATTTTAGTAGAAGGCTAGAAATGCAAAGGGAGGTTCTCTTTCAGCCACATAGACCCGCTATTTAAACCTAATGAGCTTTCCACAGCTGCAGCGAGAAAAGGGTGTAGGCTTAGTTGCTATGTATGCCAAACTAAACATATCTGACTTCTTTTCAACCCCACTACTTCAATTTGGTATCAAAGGTTTTGAACATCTTCTGACAAAGGAGAGGAAAAACGTGGTTTTACAGGAGTCGTGCGGCTTCTATTATACTGCAAGCAAAGCGATCCGGTTGTTCCTCCCATGGATTTTGTTCAGAACAGGAAGCCCAGGTATCCAGAAAGCTGCTGAGTGATGGAGAGATGGGTGGTAGCAAATACCACCAAAAGAAATCTTAAATTGCAATGCACCCCAAGAAGGATAGAAAAACAGATGACATTTTCATAGGAGAAAACCATTTTCAGGAGAGAAGATGGATTTTGGTTATCCTTGGGCAAGTATTTGACTTTCATCACGCTACTTAACTTAGCCGATGTTTCTGCTTTCTTGAAATATGTTAGTCAAATGTGAAATCCATCAAGCACTATAAATAACTTATGAAACTTCAGGCTTGTATTTGGAAAATTGTATTTTACCATAGCCGGACTATTATAGACATACATTCACAGCTCAGGAGGGGGGGAATATCTTTTGTTTCTTACATCTCTGGAAGAGATCTGTGATTATTTTTCTGTTGAGAAAGGTGATTCATCACGAGAGATGTTCAGCTTCCCATATCAGGTTTAACTGTCTTAAATCAACAGCCTCAAGCAATGAACCTTGTTATCCAGCACTGTAGGACATCTGCCATCTTGAGCTCTTCCTGAAATGTAGCAAAGTTTTGCTGAACTACAGCTTCCAGCAGCCATGGCCAGTGAGGGAGATTGAAAATTATAGTTTAGCAACATCTGGAGGATCACTCATGTTCCAATTTTCAGCTGGAGATTATGAGAATTTCCTACTGAACACTTAAAGTACTATTTTTCCTTCAAAAGGTTCCTTTGTGAGGACTGGAAAGCAGTATTTCAGCTGTGCATTGTCTTTTGTTGTTACTCATAACCTGGTCAAGTGTCTTCAGAAATGGAGTAATATATAAGTAATAAATCAATTGTACTGGTACCCTGTTGCTAAATATGGTAACACTTCCTTTTTCTGGGGCCTTATCTCCTCAAATTTTGGCCGCTTCAACAGTTGTACGTGACACAGCATCAAGATGATCAACGGTTTCAAGATCTTTCCTGTGAGCGATACTGTTGATGGCAACACCAAATTACTTTAAGTTCTAATGATTTCATATGCACATCTTTCATTTTGTGCATTCTTATAATGGCTATTGTTCACACATTTAAGTGATGGACTTGGAATGGCAAAATGTGCAACCACTAAACTATTGTTAGAATCAACAAAACCTTCTGTTGAAATCCAAAGATTTGGATTGACTAGGTTGTGGGGGACTGGAACATGGGCCTTTTCAATCCATTCCCAAGCTTTTCACATTTTCTCAACTCCATGCCAAATTCAGCAACTGATTTTTTAGTTTAAAATAATGCTATTATAAAATAGCAAATTGTAATGACTTAGTGGAAGAATCATTTTGTGCTTTGACAATTAGAGTGGAAATCTCCAACTGTAGACTAGGCAAATATTGAAGTTTGTGGCAGTGCGTATTTCAGCTGAGCTCATGTACCTTCTGGCCAAGCCAAGGGACTCTCTAGATGCAATGACTTTCGAAACTTCTAATGATGATGCAAACGCAGCTATCTCCCAGCCCATGTATTTCTCTACATCTTTCTATTGCAGTTCTTAAACATTCAAGAGGCCATCTAGCAATCTCACAAATTCCTTTTATAAAAATCCATGCTATAAAAGAAATCACCAAGGTGATAACATTTTTTTTACAAAATAAGTGAATCAACCCTGCATCTGTGGAAAAGATATTTAATTGTAAATAGAAAAGGTAGGCCAAAGACAGTTTTAAGGGCAATTCTTTTGTATAGGTAATCTAGATGGTTTATAAAGTTATACGTTTCATAAAAGCACTGAAAGATAAAACACAGCAAAGCACAAATCAAATACAAGGTATACTTGGAAATAAAGGAGCTGCACAGTAGTTTGAACAAAGTGTAAAGCGTTGTAGCACTTGGTAATCTTTAAGGCAGCATGGTCTGTGAATGTCTGAAAGCCACAAATGTCTGAACGCTCTGGGCTCTGTGCAGGTCAACGTTTGCAGCAAGGCAAGATAGACCCAGCTGTATCAACTGTGACTGACCAGTGAGGAAATAACATTTTTATAAGTATTCCCTTGTATATGCCTGAGTGCAAGTAGAAAGCTAGCACAGGGACAAGGTAAGGGAAAACCCATTTCTTTTCTCCTTGTATTCAAATCCCATCTACAGTTCTACCTACCTTTCATTCTTCTGCATCTGCAGAGCATGCCTGAGCTGTGAGGCTTTTAACAGGTCGCATCACATTTGTTCTTGCCTTAAGTCCAGCAGGAGACTAAGTGCTTACTTACCTATTTTTTGAAGACATGCTAAAGTTTAGGGCCCTGATCCTAAAACACCCTTATTTCTTTTAACTGTGACCTTTTCATCTGTAAGAGCATTTAGGGTTGCCCTATTTATTGGTATAATATCACAATACTTTACAGACCTAAATCAGTCTTTCACAAATTAATATATTTCAACCCCACATAGTCCCCAGTAGGTATGACCACTGATTGTACTTGTTAGCAAATGCAGACACTAAATACCAATAAACCTGGGTGGGGTGGGAGGAGAGAGACACTAAATTGAGGAAGACTGATTTAAACCACAATATGCTGGAAATGCTAAGAACTATATCCCTGAAAACCACACCATCAAAACGTAATCAGAGCTGCCAGAAATAACAGAAGGTGACAGCCGAACTGTGCACAAATCTGCCCCTAGAGGTCAGTCATGATTAGGGCAATCTTAATTTTGGTTTGTTGTGCAGATAAAACAATGAAAATGTATGCATATGTCTATTAGTTGTACTGTTAGATTGAGATGATGGGCACAAATATGAACAAGGAACTTTTCCTCTGTAAGCTTCACTGGAAGAAAGATCTAAGATCACAGGTGTGGTAGAAGAACAGGAATGCAAGAGCACGCGAATGTCACTTATGTGGCTCCTATATAAACCGCATGCAAGTTCAGACGTTTTGGTTACTCCTGTTTACTTTGTGGCCGGAGTGGGGAACATTGTAAAAGAGAGGATCCCAGCAATTGTGCCGAACCTTCTTACATTTTATATTATTGGCATACAACAGCCACGATCCTGAAAAGGAGGACCGTGTGAGGAGTCACTTAAAAAGCTTGCTGCCTAAATTCATCTCTCCAATGTCAGCAAGATGCTGCCACCTTCACTCTTGAGGGATGTTCCCTTGGAGAGGTGCCGTGAGACGCCATTTTCAGACCTATGTCTTCAAGTCACTTCCTTCTACCCCCTTTAACAATCTGTAGCACATGATAAAACCTTTGCTGGGCATGCGCTGTGAACTGTTTTAGGAGCTCCGCTCATCTGCGCCTGCTGTTGGTCATCAGATTAAAGGTATTGTGAGTGATGGACACTTGTGTGCTGTTTACCTATAGATTTCTTGAAGGACAGCCTCCACCCTAATTTCAAATATCAGGCTATTACCCTTACAGCTTCTTGCATTTGCGTGGGTTTTGTTTTTTTTTTGGGTGCTGTAATGTGAATGTTAACATCCTGTCCAGCAGGTGGTAGCATAGCAGGGGAGAGGTTAAGCTCAAGAGCTTTGGGGAGACACTCTCGAAACTTAATCTTCAGCTGCAGAATTATCCCAGCCCAGCTTGGTTAGTCACCCTGGAAATATGATTGGCTGCACTAACGGGAATATTTTCATATAATTAATATATTACATAAATATTGGTTTTTGTTTTCTTTTTCTTCTCCCAAGTTACATTCCTCTAAGAAATGTAACTCCCAATATAAAAGAAAACAATCGACCCACAGTTACTCACCGGCTTCTTCCCCCATCCCCTACCCCCTATGACCTAAAGGTTAAATATTTTTTTTCTCATAATTTTCCATCCTCTTTCCTGAAAAATATTTATGTAAGATGTATATAGAAATTATAAAAAAACATGCAGCATATGTACAAACTGAAAATTTTTAAAAATATCAGCTTCATATACATGTCAATCTACTTGAATATATCAGGAATTAAATATAAAAAATTACACTTTTTTTTCCTAAAAAAGGGGGCATTGTTCAGAGGCCCTGGCCAACTCCTTAAAGCTGTACAAAGGATAATAACCAGGAAATGAATTTAGTCAGAGATCTAATTTGTAGCTTTCAAGATTGGTTCTGTCACATAATTCATTTACACAGCGCAGTTTAAATCAAGTTATCACCCTTAAAACTGTTCTGTATCTTAGCAGATTTGTAGTAAAATCAAAAAGTCACAAAAACATTGGCATTGCAGGTTTGTGGATCCCTTCCAAAAAGATTAAACAACTAATTTTGGAACTGTAAAAAAAAAAAACTATTTACAGTATTTCTTTTTTAAATATTTTTGCACAAAATGTCTAAATTCTGAGTTTTTTTTTTTTTTTTATGATACAAGAAAATCACCAGAGCTCATGGCTTAAGTCCAGTAGCATCTTCTTTGACAAAGAATCTCAGTTCTGCACCTATTTGTTAGGCAGACCCAGATTGTACTGCAGTTTTCTTAACCTGTATAATAGAATGCTCGCTTCATCCATTCAAACAGCTTCTTTGTTAGTCTGGAGGCGGGTCATTGCCTCCAATTTCTGCCTATACGCTTCTGCCTCTTGCTCTTTCTTCAGAAGCTGCTGGCGATACTTCTGTGCTTCTCGATTGGCCTCATCCAGCTGTTTTTGTAACGTCTCTCTTTCCTATTAAAATTAAAAACAAACAAAACAACCATCTTGTTAATGTGTACCATCTAAAAGTGGATTATCGGATTATAATTTTTAAAAAAAAACTTTTCCCCCCTCAATAGTTGGAGAAATAAAGTGAAAGAACTTGGAACAGAGCAAACCAGAGGCTCTTGGAGCCGTTACTTAGAAACGAAGTTTGAAACTTAATGTTCCATATAAAAACATAGTTTCTGCATTCAAAAATCATATACTGTTTGTCTAATGCCTCATTAAAACATTTTAAGATGTCCTTAGGTTGTTATATTCTTGGAAGAAATAATTACATATATTATTTTGACTTTGAAATGTAGATAATATTTGGACAACTACAAAGAAATATGGTTATACTTTATTGAAGCTCTGTTGTAAGGTTTTCTGTGCCTATATATGTATATGAGAAACCCTTGTTTTGCTTTTTTTCCCTGTGTTTCAGTTAAATAAAGATGTGGGTGTATACATACACACACTAGTTGAATAGATTTTATGTCCAAGTATTCAACTTCTTTACTGTATCTTTCTTCCGATAAACAAATATACACAGCAAGAAATCTTCCGGCAGGTACAGTCTCACTACATCCAAACTAGGAAAATAAGGTTAGCAGCTCCCAATCAAGCCAAATGCATGAGTTGAAAGGGTAGATTCTCTTCTAACTCTCACATCTTGTGCGGTTCATTGTAGACTCCTCCCTGTTTGAGGTGGGCGGTGAGTAGCTTAGTGTTAGCCAAACCTACAGAATTGAAAACCGTCTACCAATGAGAATTCATCAGTCTACCAACTGATTTTATGTAATCAGTGGTACTTGTAGGTGTCATACATATTATAAGATTCATATTAGCGCTGGTAGTCTTTTTGCACAATCTGAAAAAATGTGGCACCTACCACTAAATTGGCGAAAACCATTGAGAAATGGAGAGAAAGGTAAACGTTAAATTTCAAGCCTAATAAGGAAACTTGAATAATGTATACACATTCTGCTTCTTGAAACATGATATATTATCAGTAAAACTTCTGAGAGAAGAGAGACCTACTGATAGAATTTATCACTGCTGACTACACACTATATTTTCAAAGGATGCTGCTGGAACTTTGTTGATTTTTTTAAAAATGCAAAATCATCAACTAGTGTCCTTATTTTTATTTGATGAAACAACAACTTTGTGGTTAAAAAAAAGAAAAACGGCTTGAGTTCAAAGCAAGAGTGGTTTTTTTCCCTCTTCCAAAACATTTTAGAGTAAACACAACCGATGCAAAAAGCAGCATACCTATTTTGTGAAAATAATTACCTCAGAAATCACTTTGTTCTGACCTTTACACAGCAAAAGCTTTCTTTTAACCTCCACGCTTTCACTAGTCAATGAATGTCAGTTCTTCCATTGTAATCACCACACAGTACTAAAATAAAAGCCATTGTCTACTGCTTCACTGCAATGAAATGGGGAGGAAAAAATTCAACCTCTCCCTTCCTCTTCTCTTTACTTTCTCTTAATGCACAATACCAAGCCTTACTGTTCCAAGCCTGAGTTTAACAGGATTTCCATCTACCTAAATATCTTGTTACAGCCCTTGACAAGGCTCTCTTTTTTAGCCCCCTTATTCCAATTCTTCTGTACCTATTGATTTTCAAATCATCCCAGTTGAACTGTGCACTAACACAATGATAAAACTTTTCGGAACTTAGTAAGTCCTGCTCATACTACACTTTGATTCCTTCAAAATCATCCAATTTTCCAACAACTTACCATGGTCCAACAGAGTGCGCCACCTCTTCTCACTGTTTAAATCCATCCAAGCCCACAATCTCTGACAGGTTTTGGCTTAAATCCTTATTCCTCACTGAAGCAAAGCCTGCCTATCTATCTATCTATCTATCTATCTATCTATCTATCAATCAATCAATCAATCATAGTTCACAACCATTCCTTGCTTCTCCCCTCCTAAACTTAAAGACTGCAAACCTTCAGTGCAGGGATTTACTCCCTTGCTGACCTTTCTCTGGAAAGTACTATGTACAATGTGGTAGATCATAACTCTCATACAGGAACATTAAAATATACCTAAAGCACTTGTAATGGTCTGTGGGAATGACCTTGGGAGTGTTGTGGATTTCAGTGCTGCCACTGGTTCTCAGGAAGGAGGGAGCAGATTCCAAGGAGATAAGCGGACACACAGTCCGGAGAGTGATGGTGGCAAAAAAAAGAGGTTCAGGATAGCCCCACCCTAGAGCCTCCCAGGTTATTTCCCCTTAGGTTAGGTAGAGTAGCTTCAGTCTGGCAAGATTCTGTCTGTATGATGTGAGCAAATAAAGAACTAAGTTTGGCTGGATTGATTCTCTGAAGTTCTTGGGTTGGGCCCGACAGGGAGACAAGAGGAAGAGCCGCAGCCTAGACAATGGCCTGATAAATCAAATCTGAGCCCAAAGGAGGGGTGGGAGTGGAGAAAGCGTCTCAGAAAGGACACTCTCAAATTTTCAGTACTTGCAAGTGCTTTCAGACTTGCAAGATTCTGATACTGCAACCTTACAATAAAGGTAGTGTTTATATTCATAATTGGTGCTTCTTGTCTGGATTACCTCAAAGAGCTGACATCACCCATGTATCTATGTGATCAAGGTCAGGAAACAAGAAGGAACAGGACTTCTAAGGTAGATGTCATCCCAATGACACTGCCATAGTCCAGAGAAGTAGCCCTGCCCCCTGCCCTCCTCCCGCCTTGGAATCTAACAGTACTTCACAGATATTTTGGAAGAAATGTAAACGGATAACTATTTATAAAATATCCACCTAATTCTAACGTTGCTGTGAAAAATGTGAAAAACGCAGACTGATACTGTCATAATAAAAAGAAAATTTTCAGTTTGTTCATTAACACATGCCCTATACATTAAAAAAAAAGAGCCACAGCTTTTCTCTCAGAAGAATTTAGGTGTTTTATCTGAAAACACTTTTAAGAGGAGAAATAATGGAATAACGACACTACCTGAACTTAATTACTGAATGAGGATAATGTAGTCTTTACAGACTGAGTATAAGGTACAAATCAGTAAGTGTGATACAAAAGTCTGAAAATACATTCATGTAATGTTTCCATCACAGCTGTGGGATAGATTTGACCAAGACGAAAAGGAAAATAAGTGTCATAATTAAATAAAGTGAATTAAAAATATTTTACTTCAGATCTAACAAAGCACATGATAATTTTATCCAAAATAAAACAGATAATTCTTACTGCAGAACTTTGAGATTATACTTCTATCAATTAAATGGCGTATGATGAGCCATATTTCACTGGACACACTTAAACCAAGTACAGTATCTTAAAAAAAGTAAGATACAGTAATAAATTCCTTATTTTCTTCAAGTACAAAAAACACAATTATAAAGCAAGACAACAAGAAACATTCAGTCTAGAAAATCAGAATAAAACATGTCAGCTAACAGATTCCTTACTTCTATTTCTGCCGATTCCACCCGATTTTCAACTATCTCAATACATGGTCTCTTGATTGGAGGCTCTTCGCTGATTACTGTTTCCTCTGCAATGTCTGTGGCTGGTACTGTAAGTACTTGAATTGAAATAAGTTTGTATCAAAAACTATACAAGTTACAGTGGTTGCATCTGGATGCTGGGATAGATTGTGATAGGTAATTACAGATGTTTATTGAATATGAGAGTTGGAAGAGATTTGTCATCTAACCTAACTCTCTTGCTAAAGACAACTCCCAGCATCCTTCACCATTTTTAAGAGTTGCATTAACAACAACAAGTTTTAATAAGTCAGTTCATTTAAACAACCACATCTTTTTTCAGGCTCATGTAGAAGCCATTAAAAGATGTGGCTACTTCAATGAATAGCAGAGAGGGTTATGCTTCAGGAAGTCCTGAAGCAATTCTTTAGAATAATTTTTAAGGTGTGCATAGTCCTTATAACTAGTTTTGTTATGTCACGATTCCATGGGCAAAAATGTGATTGTGGAGCTCTTTTCCCCTATTCTGGAAACTGAGTCTAAGATGTTTGCTGATTGTCCTCCACAGTGCTTTACGTTCCATCCCAATCCTGTTCTTTACTATCTGTTTTCTGTAAAGAGCTTTCATGAATATTAACCAACAACTTCAATATAACAACTTTATTCTTATTCTTATTATTTTTATATTTATTAAGAGTAATGTTATATTTATATATTGTATTCTTATTGTATGTTTGCTGTTTTAATCGATTATTATATTGTACACCACCCAGAGTCTCCCGATGGGAGGAGATGGACAGGGACTAACTAACTAACTAATATAGTTTTCAGAAAAAGGCCTTAAAGTTCTATTTCTGGTTTTCTACTTACCTTGCTGCCCATCTGGCATGGTCACTATAATGGGTTGACCCATTCCACTGGTGGGAATGGAATGAAGATTTCCAAGCTGAATCCCATCAGTTACTATGGTAATAACCTGCTGACCTCCGGAACTAACTACTTGCTGAATTGCACCATCCACAGATTCGGCAGTCACAACTTCTTCTGTTGCCACAACTTTCAAACAAACACACACACACACAAATAAATTATATTATTATATTGTAAACCACCCAGAGTCCCCTGATATATATAAAAGCAATCAAGGTTGATCAAAAGCTTGCTTTTAAAAATTAGAGGTGGGACCTCATGAAAATGTGGCAGTATGGACTGCTCCTGTTTGTTATTCCATTGGAGCCAGCTGAAATCTCTCTTCTAAGAGACTCCATTCCATTCCATTTTCCTCCCCCACCAGCAATATCACACACAAAGTCAGTCCATCTTCTCTGCAACTAAGCATGCCCATTCCCACTGGGTTTTGGGGGGAATCTCCTCCCCCCGTTTCCTCTGCTAAATTATTTTGTACTTCTGTGGATACTGGAGTTTACTACTTTGCCTAAGTAGCCCAAACAGTAATAGAGAAAATGGTGTACCTAGAATTTCCAGAAATTAAGTTCCTTCAAATCCAGCAACTTCCTCACAAACAAAATACAAGTTGCACAAATTCGTAAGAGTTAACAGAAGAGCAACTGATGTTATTTGACCTTCAGATACCATGTTAACGCTCATTATTAATTTTTTTCCTGGTCCCTGGGAATTTATATTCTAATTCGTTGAGTTCATCTTTGTTTCTTCTTTTCATTACCAACATCAGTTCAAGAGCTACATCTATGTGTATGCAGTATTATCTTAAAAGCAAGCCTTTGAAATTTATTAACAATCAGATGGACAATAAAAAAGCTTTCTCTCAAAAGCTATGGTGTACTATTTAGGCCAGAAATGTCAGTCATCAGATAAAACTTGGAAGCTTTCATCTTTGCTATGATTGCTTCCTTTTTTACAGTGATGTTATTACTCAATCAAGGTCTGCAATTCTTGCTTTCTGTGTATTTCTGCCATTATTGAAAGAATAATGGTGAAATCCCTCAGGATTGTATGAAAAACAAGGTTATGTCATGGAATACAAGAGAACCTGGAGTACAAGGGCCTGAAGGAGGAACTAGAGGGGATGTGGAAAGTGAAGGCCAAAGTGGTCCCAGTGGTGGTAGGGGCACTTGGGGCTGTGACTACCAAGCTGGGAGAGGGGTTCCAACAGATCCCAGGAGCAACATCAGAGCTCTCTGTCCAGAAGAGTGCAGTGCTAAGAACAGCTGAGATCCTGCGCAGAACTCTCAAACTCCCAGGCCTCTGGTAGAGGACCTGAGGTTGAGGAAGACACACACCACCCATAGGGGTGAGAAGGGAATTTTTTTATATATATAAATGTGCTTGCCATGGCTTGTTCCCAGTACCTTTGAGATCACTATTACTTCTTTGAATTAACATGACCAACAGAATCAACTAGTCCCTTCAGATTTCTATCAAAATCTGAATAGTAAATGATCCACAGAGAAGTATTCCCAGTAGCACCATAATTACTAGAGAGAATTATGTGTTTGCAGGATCGTTTCATTAGCTCTGTCTGCCTTCTCCTTCAATTGTCACCTGGCAGCAGCTTCTGCATCAGGATGCAACAAAGGGACATACAGGAAACATAGCAGGCTCTGCTGAAGTATCGGTTCCTTTGACTCCTACGGACTGTTTCCATTCTAGCCAATCATTCGATATATGCACTTGTTTTTCTCATCTTTCTAAGCCTCCTCTTTTTAAAAAAAGTAATTAGGTACTAAATATTTACTGCCAGTGCTTTGGCCTCCTCCCAAAGCTTCCAGTGAAAGAGAATATGGTCAATTGTTGATATATTTCTTAGTAGCAACTATGGACCCAAGCCAAGGCAATTGGCATTCTTGCTCTGCGTAGAAGTCTGATCCCCCTCTACAGATTAGACTGCAGAAGAAGGCAACCCTGCTTGAGGAATTCCGAAGTCACAGCAGCATCAGCGCTTATTTGTCTTAAAAGGAAGTTGACTGATAACCCACTAATATTCTTCATGGAAAGGAAAAAAAATTTTTTTTTCATTTAATTTTGTTCTCTTTCTTCCTGGGATAAAGAGATGTGACCCTTTTAAGTCTGTTTTTCAGTATAAGCATGCCAGGGGAGAAAAAAATGCCAAGCGTAAAAATCTAATTTGCAATGAAATATGGCATTACATCAATGCTGAAAACTGAACTGTAAACCAAATGTGATTTTTTTTTATGTGAATCCATATTTGTATTTTTGGAACAATGTTATTTTTCTTCACCTGGCGTTTCTGATGAGTTGGACAGTGGAGCTGAAGCTTCTGCTAAGGCAGCCAAAGTTGCCAGAACGGATGTTGAGGAATTACCAAACTGGACAGCAGACACTCCGCTGTCATCTGCAAATACACAATCCATAAAATCACGTAAGAAAGTCGCATAAATCTACTTGCATATTACATTTGAAAAGAAATCATTTTTCCTCCAAAATCAGACTGATATAATCCTTAAAACTCTTGATCAAACAGACCCCATTCAGTTCAGTAGCAAGCACAGATTTATTTCTCTTCATGAGGCAAAAGTAGTCTGAACCAAAATAAATGGAGTGGCATCAGAAGAATTCTGCAAAAATAAAAAAAAATAGGGAAAAGGTTTTGATATCAAACTGTGGGCCCACAACCAAACTTTAGACAGTGGCAAAATCATCCAGTGCAGTTTGAGTCTATATGAAGAATGAGAGATTCAGGAGATGACAGCAGCAGCAAAAGAAGTGAGATCTTGATGCAATTTTGGCACAATCTTATTCACAAATAGAGTAAACAAGCAATTTACAATCCCCCGTGCGGGTGAATATCTGCTGCATTTAATGTGAATTGCAGAGAATACTCCACCTGTTAGATTCACAACACCACCAGGTCCAATGATGAACTGTGGCGTTGCTGCATGAATCGTCACGGTATCAGGGCTTTCTGGATTTGTGTTGATTTGGTTCTGCATTGCAATCTATGACCAAAAAATAAGTGTTTTTAAAAACATTTTTTTGAGGGAAATGAATTATATTACAACAGATATAGTTCATAGCAGAAATTAGACAGATAGCTAATCTCAGACAGAATAATCATCAACAGCTTCAGATAACCTACAGCTCATGCAGTATTTTGTTATTCATCAAGATATATTCAACATGGAAAAAAATCTGGCAGATACTGTTCAGAATAAATGCATCAGTTTCAAGGCGTAGGGAAAGAGGGAACAGAGTACGATAAAGGAAGAATGACAGAGGGCCAGGGAGTCACTGATATATGAGGCAACTGCCTAGAGCTACAAGGTCCTAGAAAAGCCTTACAGGAGTGAGTTTTGAGTTACCTGTAGAATTTCTGCCAAGTCTTCATATCCATTGTCTATGGCAATGTCTAATGCTGTCTTGCAAAATTTGCTTTGTGTATGGACATCTGCTCCATACTTTATTAAGAGTTCCACTACTTCTTGATGATTGTGTTCTGTGGCCCAATGCAGAGCAGTCATTTTCAGCATGTCCTTTGCATTTACATCAGCACCATGCTACAAAACAAATCCCCCACACTCAATTAAATTTCTTTCAAAATGGAAAGATGCAGTCAAAGTTAATTTTAGAGTCAGCATTATTTTGAATATTTATTCTTAAATTTGTGTCCTGCCTTTTAAACTGTTCATGCTGTCGTTTCTCCCCACCCCCCAGTTAATATACTGTACATGATTAATGCTATATCCTTTACTGTTGGGCAGACACATTTTCAAAATAGCTAATCTTATAAAATAAACAGCAGAAGATAAAATCTAGTGTCCAATGGCTCTTGTGCCTCTCAGCACGGCTACAGTTATTTTTTTTCCCTTCAAAACTAATCATCTTCATACAAAAATATTGTCGATAAGAAGTCATGTGCTATTAGTCTGATAAAGGAAAGTCTATAATTTTCATTCCAAGTAATTTGTTTAAAGGATTGTTGCTATAGTATTTTTAGACAGAGAAATAGAAGGAAGGTCTTGAAACAAGAATATCAGTTGGCAGTTTCATGAAAAATTGTTTTGGTTAAAAAGCACAGCTGTAAAACCATAACTTAGGGAAATTAAGCTGTCCTTTCTTAGACTGCTTTGACAGATAATATTCTTTATGCTTGCTTTTTTCCCATTATGGACAAATTATTTGAGCATACTGCCAAATTTCAATGAACAAATTGTTGATCATTGCTTTTAAATGTAACGATTTAAATATGTAAAGATGTTTTAACATGCCATATATGACTTAAATGAGCATGTTGTTCCTATGGTCTGATTTCAACTGGCCTACTCACAAACAGAAACCACTTTGTGCATGCATAAGACGGTGCCACTGATTCTCCTACTGCACAGCGTCACATCCTTCATTTCTAGAGAAGGTCTGAAGGAGGGCCAAAAAAGACTCAGTGGGCATTAAAAAAAAACCCCTCTCATGTGGCTCTTTGGTGCCAGGCAATGTTCTGAGAAATTCCTTTAGATGCCATTGATAATGGAGGAAAAAGTCTTCAGTCCATTAGCAACTATGTCCTATTTCAACTCTGGTACAGTTAATGATAAATGGAGACCTTTTTTTACCTTAAGCAAAACTTCCACTATGGTTGCATGGCCTTCTGAAGCTGCCATATGAAGTGGTGTTCTATCCACTTTGGTCCTAGCATCCCGACTTACACCTGCTCGTAATAACACTTCCGTGGTTGAATAGTGCCCATATTGTGCCGCTAGATGAAGTGGAGATGTTCCCAGCTTCAACATGAGATGTGAAATAGGATAGAATATTTGCACATAATTATTCTCTTATTTAACAACACTAAAAATGCCACATTTATTTTTGAATACCATTCTTTTTTTAAAAAAACAATCTTATGGAAATTCTGCTGTATTGGGCTGCTTTTAACTTTATTATTTTCCTAACTTTTGGCTTTGAAGTCACTAATCTTTCCTCTACATAATCCTCCAATCCTTTCCTATAATCTTTCCTTTCATCATAAGTTAGAAAGGAATCGCTAACTCTTCCTCATAATAAAGTTTTAGCCCAATCTCAACGTTCATGAATAACCTGATTTAAAGGAAAGTTGCATTTTCTTTTAATTAAACATAGTGTTGCAGTCATCAGGCAAGCAGTACAATCATCACGATCTGATGGCCAAAATCTTACAGCCGTGGTAGTGATCTTACATTCCAGCCCAGGAATTTTTCCTTGCTCACCAAAGCCAAAAGCCAACATTTTGAAAAATAATTGTGAGCTGCTGCGTCCTACGTTATCCTTTTTGGTTTTCCTTCTACTCAGTTTGATTCCACAAAACAGGAAATATAGGCAGAAAAAGTTGAGTAGTTATGTCCAGTTATCCCGAAAAAGGTTCTGACGTCCCAGTCTGAAGCCAAGGTTTGAAGTTTGGAAGCAATATGCCAGGAGTTCCTATGTAATACTAAGCTTTTTCTTAGCAAAAACTGAATGAGAGCAGTTGGGTAATGCATTTCAGCAACTTTGTTCATGAGCAGTAAATCTGGCTTCTTGTGATCACAGCCAATGACCAGTGATTTCCACCCATACAGTGCATGCCTATCTTTAAAAAAACGATCAACTGAGAAGTGGAATGTCGTCAATATTTCAACAGTGAATAAACTTATTGGGCATCAGGTTAGTCTGGATGAACAATTAATGAAAGCAAGAGGCACTTAAACTAACATTTGACATAAGACTCAGGCTGTATTTTATATCTCCATGGTCATGTTATGCAGATATGAAATGAGTTGCAGGGAGATGGTGCAGCCTGCTGGCTAAGAGCCTGATCTCTGAATGAAAGAGCCATGCACTTTGGCAAGCCTGTACCCATTCTCATCTGCAATACAACAAATAACAAACTAATTTACTTTAAAGTTATGTTGTAAAAACAGTAACAGGATAATACACATCTAGAGCTTTCAAAAAAATTCTGTATCAGAAAATTTTACATTAATATACTATAAAGGAGAGCCAGTTTGATGCAGTGGTTTAAAGAAAGGAGGTTAGAAACCAGGAAACCGTGAGCTCTAGTCCTACTTTAGGCACGAAACCAGCCAGGTGGCTTTAATCCGACACTCTCCCTCAGCCCTAGCAAGAAGGAAATGGCAAACCAATTCCAAAAATGTTATCAAGTCATTAAAGATTCAAACTATATACACACACAAACTATACAGACAAATAGTAATGAAGGGCACAAATCAGAATCAGAATTTCATATTTTAAATTATAGCCTACAATGATAAACTTAAAACAAGTGGTCAATTCCACAAAATCTAAGAAGTCCAGATTGATCGGGACCTGTTCACCTCACAAATCATACACTGTACCTCACAACTATTATTAAACATCCAAATTTATACAATTTTCTCAAGAAAAAAAGATGAAAATTCCCTTGAATCACACCTGCCTCCTAAGGACAATATGCAAACACGCATGTAGCTTTCTTGATAGCAATATGGAAAGCTCCACAAAATAAACAGTGCAAACACAAACCACCAAACATGCAATTTCATTTTTTTAAAGGTGTTTTTACCCAATCTGTAGTAAAAGGTGCTCCATTGGCCATCAAAATGCGAACTTCATCATCTTGTCCCGCTCGAGCAGCTTCTAAAAGCTTCTTTCCCAAATCTACCAGGGACATCTAGAAAAATATTTTAGGTTAGTAATTAATAATTAGGTCTGTTGAATGTAGGTAAGTTGTGAAAGAAGTGAATACTACATTCTTCCCACAGCAAAATTTAGTTTTCTGCAGCAGCTAAAAAAAAAAAGAGGTACACTAGAATTTAATAAATACATTTTCTACATGAAACAAAACATACTGTAGCCAAAGTGTGCCAGCAATCTGAGACCAGAACAGGTACTAGTTTTGCTTGCTTTAAACTTTTTCATGCAGACTCCCTGATTTATATTGACCTAACAATTTATTATGATGACCAGTACAATGCTGAATTACTTCTATTCAATTAAAATTATGTTTATTTCTCAGATTTATAACCCAATTTTCTTCTAAAAGCTCAAGGAAACACATGCACTCCTTCCTCCAATTTCTCTATCCACCCAACAAGGTTCCATGGTTGAGGGTGAGGCTGAACCTTGGCCCACTCCTAGTTCAACACCTTCACCACTACAAACAACTCAGAGAGGTGATTATATAACAACTTCTTCCCCAATAGACTATGTCCTAACAGGGCAAAACAGTGATCAAATGTCTGAACAATCCTAGAACACCTCTTGGTAGGAGACAGGCAAGTAGACAGGAGTTTTGTGGTCCATCAACACAACACTATTGAAGACCAGCACCTTAATCACTACAGTCCCTTCATTACTGGAATGCTTTGCAGTAAGGGAGAATGGTTGCTATTTTTGTTCACTGTTTTAGAATGTCTATGCGTATAGTAGTGTGTGTGTGTGTGTGTGTGTGTGCGCGCGCGCGCCTTTGACTCAGTGCTGAGTCCTGTTTGGACAAGTCCCTGCAGTTTTCTTGGCAAGGTTTTTCAGAAGTGGTTTGCCATTGCCTCCTTCCTAAGGCTGAGAGAGGGGGACTGGCCCAAGCTCACCCAGCCGGCTTTGTGCCTAAGGCGGGACTAGAACTCATGGTCTCCCAATTTCTAGCCTGGTGCCTTAACCACAACACCAAACTGGCTATTTAATTAATTAAATATCTTTATTTTCAGAAATGTATCTTAAATGTTATACAAAGTTATGTACTACAAATAACTCTTCCTTATATGTGGTTATTATAAAATAGATTTGATCAGTTTGAGTTAACAGTCTGTATTTGCATGGCTTTCTTTCTGTTCTTGTCACCCCCAGATCAGCTTAGATATGAAGACAGGGCAAAATTTCTGCATGACTAATGGAAAGTTCAGTTGCCATCTACCCAGCCAATGACTGACGTCCTGTGAGTAAAATCACGTAACTTGAGCTTTCCATGTGTAAAATTATGAGCAACAAATACCATTTACAAAAATCAATGGAGAAAATGAAAAACTAGCTTACTCATTAGGATGCCAAGGTAAAGCAAATTTAGGACTAAGGGTTTAGGATTAAGCCCCGCTGAACTCACATAGTTCAGCATAGGCTTCAGCTGCATAAGTGCTGTGCAAGCACACAATAGTATGTATTCAAAACTTTTGCATTCCCAAGTCTAAATTACTTAGACTGTACACTTAACACAGAAAACTGCCCTACATCATTCATAACATGCTAGTAGATTCCACTAAACACCTACAACCACCTTAGCTCACCGGCAATACTCAGATCTCATTTTTTCTTTTCAGACAGCTCCAAACTCTCAAAGCTTACGGTGTACTGAGTTACAGTAAAGCTTTGAATGATACTTTCAGTGGCATAAAGATTTAGAAACTCCAAGTGTCAGATTCACATCTCTAGAATGCTCCTGAATACTGTGATTGTTGCTGTTAGTAGGAGCACTTTCCACATATTCCTTTGCCTTCAAAGGCCTTCTGCTCTAGTTCAAATCCTGTGACCACTGTGCTTCATCCTGTAAATTCATGGCTAGATTATAATGAGTCTGGAAATTTAGAATGGAGCAAAACTTAACAATGGGGAATATTGTAAAAATGTTTGAACGGCATAGGCCATACACATGTGAAGTTTCAGAATCTCTACCACCCTCCCTGATCCTACTGCAATCGCTTGCTGCAAAAAAAATCTGTTCTGATATCTTGAAACATACTACAATATTCCTAAAAACTGGTGAAAGATTATGGAATGTCATTCCTTTGCATATCCCCCTTAACAGCTTTCAAGAATCTAAGGTGTTTTTGTTTGGACTGGTTTCTGGTAACTCAAGTACCAATTGTAAAAACTTGTGGGTACTGGCGTACTCATTTACATATTGAAATTCCGAAATGTTTATTAGGTAAAGGTTCCCGTTTAGTCGTGTCCGACACTTTAGAGCTACTTAAATATTCTTCCCCCTACTCCAAGAGTGCCAAACTCCAGAGAACAAGCAAAAACTAAAATATTTTGCATGCTTCAAAATCCACTTTGGCCCTAGTTCCTCTTCCTAAAGTGACTAATAGCTAATTTCTTATTTATTAAAATTAGGCTTTCTTGAAGGCTATCAAAAGTAACATTTTGGGGGGCCATCTAGTGGAGAATTACTTTGCCAAATTATGTTACAGCAATGCAGTATTAACACCATAGCAACCAACTGTAAATATTTTTTTTCCCATGATAATTGCCTGATTTAGAATGTATTTATATAACTTGTTTATTAACTTGTTTTATTTTGTAGCCTTTTCAGGTGTCTAGAGAATCTGGCAAGAACATGAATGGAAATGGAACCTTTAACTAGTATTCCCCATCAAATGGCAAAAATACTATTTAGCTGGCAAAAATACCACGCTAGCTGGCCCCCATCATAGCCTTATCCACTAGGGGACAGGAAAGCACTATAAAGTATGTAGAAATTGATGAATTTTGTATTTTCTGTTCTGTATGTGGCAGAATATGAACATGTTCTTAAATAACTTATTTTCCTGACATAGAATTACACTGGATCCTAAACACACATACAAGGAAATAATCTCCAGAGTAGATTGGGAATTCTGTCAAAATAAACCTAATAGAAAAGTAGATGTATTCAATATGAATTTGATTAAAACTCTGGATCCCAGCACTTTTTAAAAATTATACTTCTCCTTTAATCAATTTATAGAGTTGTTTAAATGCCATCTCAGTCACATATTTTTAAGCTTTTGCATAATGGCTACATACAGGTAGTCCTCATTTAGCAACCACAATTCGGACCAGCAATTCAAGTTGTTAAGCGAAAGGGTCGCTAAGTGAAACACGAGTGTGCTTATGATCTTACTTCAGCTTTCCTTTGCTTTACAGACCTGCGAAGTTTGTAAATGTGAGGACTGATTGCAAAGTTACTTTCCTATCACCGTCGAACTGTGGTCACTGTACAAGGCAGTCGCTAAATGAGGACTACCTGTATTTCAATATCTTGTAAGATGGCACTTACTGCTGGAAATCACGGGAACCATTCATTCCTGATATTGTGCTTGGCACATGTCAGAAATCAGTATAGAGTAGGTGCACAATTTAGTTTCTTTATGTCACAACAGAAAACTAAATAGTGCATCTTAAATTTAAGTTAATAACTTTAAGAACTGTAGGTACTGAGCCGACAATGAACTACTTACTATCTTAAGTTCACAAGCTCTACTTTCCTCCTTGGGGGCCATAAGAAAGATCTTTGGTCTTTTATTTAACCAAATTGGCTGTTTCTTCCAAATCAAGATTCATAATCAACTATTATTTGAAATTAACTTAATTATTGGCTGTAGACTTCACACTAATTCACTAACGTGCATGAATTATGACTTGCTCAAAAATCCATCATTTTAAAATGAAGTGTTATGTGGGAATAAAGTCAATATTGACTATGGATTTGTCAAGATAATTTTTAGCCCTAATTATTAAGCTATTTATTAGTTGCTTTGAAACATCAACTGACATTATATTCTTCTTCTGATGTGCCAGAGAAAGTGGGGAGCAATGCAACTCCAGGGCTCACCTAGTGCAGGAATATATAAAAGGGAGAACTGGGTTTATTGCTATATATAGAGCTGCTCACTGTGACAAAATTTAAAATATAAATAAATATATCTTGAATATTTGAATAGACACGGATGGATTTCTTCCCCTTAAACAATTTCAGAAATGCAACAAATATTCCCACTCCCACCCCCATCACTATGTTACGTTATTAATATAACATTATGTAACACCCTCTGCTTTTTGTCTGGAGGCATTCAAATTATAGTGCTAAAAAAGATTGATTTTTATGTGAAAGGGCTACATACTTCACTGTATTGTAAATGTCTATCATTTGCCCTAAGTCCTCTTGTTGGATCAGGGAGTTCAATAAAATGCAAAGTACTGTAGATTCTGTAAGTATACCCTCCACTGATGTCTGCATTACTCCTTGACACCTTGGGCGTTCTGGCAGACTTCACATGCTGGGCCAATTCATTTCTGAAATCAATTGGCTCAGCTCCTGTTTCAGGAAAGAAAAGGAAAAAAAAGCTGCAATTCTGCAGCATTTCCTCTGGAGCTGCAGGGCAGGAAGTTTTCCTTTGGTTGGTACTCACCCCTTCTCCTGTCTCCCATGGTTACCCTGCACCTCTTGAAATGAAGTGGTGCCTTACTGCTGCTCTTCCTATTTTCTGCCTACTGTAAGGGATGGTTTTGCATAGCAGCACAGTAGCAAATGCAGAAAAGGAAGAATGAGGAAGGAGCAGGATGCCAGCTAACTACCATCTTAAAAGCATCTTCCTGTTAACCAGCTGGAGGAGTACTGGCCAGATCAGGGAAGGGAAACCAAGGGCACTTGCCAAACACAGCACAGTGGCATACTTAATGGGGGTGGAGGGAGCAGGGAGAATGACACTTTAATATGACATAAATACACACTCTACATCAGGGTTTCTCAACCAGGGTTCTATGGAACCCTAGGGCTCTGCAAGAAGTCACTAGAGGTTCCCAGGGAGATCATGATTTATTAAAAAAATTATTTCAAATTTGGGCACCTTCACATTAAAGAGGTAAGTGTCATTCTTTATTTTTAGTTTAAGAACACTGTTAATGCATATAGACAGGCCTACACATGAAACTAGTATAATACTTTTGTAACTTCTGGCCTATATTTGAGCCTGAATGTGCAGGGGTTCCCGAGGCCTGAAAAAATATTTCAAGGATTCCTCCAGGGCCAAAAGTTGAGAAAGGCTGCTCTATAGGGATGGACATGAATATGTCACCTTGAAATTGGTAACCTTATGGAAAAAAAATTTCATCATTTTTTTTCAAATTTTACTCTTAGTAATATTAACGTATTTACACAGTAATGTAATCAATGAAGAGCTGTTTGCTTGTTTTCTTGTTAATGCTACTGGTTTTAACAGAATTTAACTGCATTCATATTGAGGAGCCAACTCCACTGATTTCAATTGGGTTTACTTTGAATAAACATGTGCTGAATTTCAGTATTTTAACAGCCTCTTTAAAGTGAATAGATGAGATCATCTTTGAGCGAATTGTATGAATTAGGAAAAAAAGTCTGAAGAAAGGTAATTATACGTACGCGTAGACACAATTCAAAAAGCCAACTTCTATACACAAAAATAAAAATGTCTCTTAAATTCAATTAGCTGATGGTTGAAAAACTAGCCTCAAATTTTTATCAGAGGAATAGCTTTGTTAAAAACAGTGAGGCTACAGAGAATGTCTCAACATTACTGTTCAAGAAACTTATCAAAGACCTGAGCTATATATCCAAACCAAAA
Organism: Candoia aspera; assembly: GCF_035149785.1. Classification (NCBI taxonomy): domain Eukaryota; kingdom Metazoa; phylum Chordata; class Lepidosauria; order Squamata; family Candoiidae; genus Candoia; species Candoia aspera. Next base: position 10,471,112 of record NC_086165.1, on the reverse strand, counting down.
TAAACCAATTGCATGCAGTAATAATAATACACTAAAATGGGATTTGCACTATTCTAAACCCTGAGTATCATATATAAATTTAGGGACTCCAGAAATTACTCAAAAAGTGAACATTATGAAAGAGGACTTCTGTTCTGAATACATGATAGAAAGGGGACTGACGTTCTATTTCATAAGCACGCCACAAGGGCGCATTTACCATTAAGTGTTATTACGGTTCCAAATAAGATAGGTCAGACTTTCTGCCCACTTAAATTACCTTCAGCAGCTGTGATCGCTCACCATGCTAAACAAAAAGGCAGTGTGCTTAGCTCAGCACCATATGTGAACCTAGCCTCTGTGATCCCTAAACCACAGCTCAACAAACCAGGGCTTAATTCAGTTAGGTGAATCCCCTTCGGAAAGAAGAGAGAATGATCTCTTAATTACAGTGAAGAGATCATGGATAGAAATCCATGAGCTACAGAGATGGGTGACAGAGGGGAAAGAAAGGAAGGATTCTGTGTATGGAGTCATGGCACCCAGAGCACGTCTGGTGGGAATCACTTCCATGGGCTTCCTGGAATGGGAGGAGTGTGAAGAGAACTCCAAAGAGGCCAGAGGTTACCCCTCACTGCAGCTCACACCAACCATGCTTGGGAGCAGCACTTCCCATTTTGCCCCCCTGCTCTCCCCCAAAGGATGAACAGGGAGCAGGTACAATCAAGGTGTCTTCAAGATGCTGCCAATCCCACAGCGGGGGACCCGCTTCCTGCAGAGGCTGGGTTATTCCTGGCAAAGGGAGCAGCCCCATCCCAGCCACGGAGGTGGATCCCCCGTTTTCCCTGCGCTCTTCCCCACCCGCTTCCTTGTACACCTCCCCACGGCCTAAAACCCCTGACTTAACCCCCCCCACGCAACTTCTGTTTTTTTGTTATGCAAGAAAAAAGCTCCCACATGCGAGCGCACGGCCGAGTGGCTCTTTCGGGAGGCGATCAACCCCGTAACCGGAGGAGGGAAAAAGGGCGTCCCAAGCCAGGCTGCCCGGGAGCGCAGGGTTGGCGAGCTTGAGGCAGGCAGCGCATGCTCCGGGAGGGGGAGGGGACAGACACGACCCGCGTCGGAGGGCACGTGTGAACGCCTGGAGACCAGGAAGGGGGTCGCCAGCCCCCCGCGCGCGCCCCCTCCCAACCCCCCCGCCTCCTCCCCGTCGGGCGGGCGGCCTTTCCCCCTCCCGCGGCGGCCCCGCCGCTCCTTCCCCAAGCGGAGGCCCCCGAGCGCCGGATCCCCGGAAGGCCTCTCCCGTCCCCGCTTTTCCCCGACAGGAAATCCTGGCTGGGTTGGGCGCTGGAAGGAGCGGAGGGAGCCGCGGTAAGCGCCGGGTTCCGGGGGAAGTGGAATTATTTTTTACCAGCGAAGAAGAGATCAACTTCCACATCCGGTAACAAGGGCCCCTCTACAAAAAAGGCGCAGACTGACCTGGAAAAGCTTGGCCGGCCCGGCCATCGGAGGTGAGGGGGAGGAAAAGGAAGAAAGGAAGGAGGCCTCCCCTTACCGTGTCGCCAGCGCCCGGCCGCCGCCCGACCGAACGACGAGCAGGGCCGCCGCAGCCCGCCGCCGCTTCTCATAGGCGCCCAAAAGCCCCGCGAAAGAGTCCCCGGCTCGCGCTCGGCGGAGGGACACGGGCGGCCGCGCTCGCGGGCGGTGAGGCAAGGAAGGAAGGAGAGGCCCGCGGGGGAGGAGGAGCGCGGGGGGACTGAGACGGCGCTGGGGCGGCGCGACTTGTGCGCCGCAGTCGTCTCGGAGCACCCCGACCTGAGGGGCGCTGCTCCCCTCATTGGGTCGCGGGGATTATTGGGTCGCCCAAACGGGCGCTGACAAAAGAAAAACGGGGGTGGGGGGGAAAGGAAGATTCGGCGGAGGGATACGGCTACCTGAGAGTCGCACTGCGCAGGCGCAGATCCGGGGAAGAGGGGGAGAGCCGAGGCGAAAGAGGGAGCCGCCATGTTCTGCCGACGCTTTTTTTTTCCCGCTCGAAAGGGGGAGGGGAGCAGTGAAGCGGGGTCGGTGCGCCTGCGCGTTGCGGGGCGCGCGCGAGGCTCCTGAAGTCCGAAATTGCTGGCAGGGTTCGCGCCTCTGTTGCAGCGGGAGTGCCCGAAAGTGTGGACTTGGTGCGACCCCCGCCGTCCCTTTTAGGGCCCAGTGGGGGGTGACGGGGTGAAGTGCAGGGTTTAAATCTTGCAACACCCCTTAAAGTCCCTGCACGCACACGCACACACACTCCCGTCCAAATTAGCCTTGCCTACTCTTGACATTTGAAATTTCCACAGACTGCAGAAAACCTGATGAAGTCCTGGTTGCGGGAGCTCTTCGTCCTCCCTTGTGTCTGTCAACCACTTTGGGCTGCAGTCTGGGGCTTGTGGACCTAGGAAGCCAGCCCATGAGCTTAATGTATCTTGATTGTGCCAAAAGGGAGAGGTGGGAGCTAAGAGAGTGCATGTAGAAAGGTCTCCAGTCTCCTGGAGGCCTGTGGTGGGTAGCCGTGTCACTTAAACCTAACAATCAGCCTGGTATTATCATTACTATTAGATTTTTATCCTGCCTTTTTTTATATGCAACTCAAGGCAGCGAACATGCCTAATGTTCCTGCCTGTTTTCCCCACCACAACAACCCTGTGAGGTGGGACAACCCTGTGAGGTGGGTTGGGCTGAGAGAGGTCCTGTCCCAAAGTCACCCCGCTGGCTTTAAGGCCTAAGGGTGGCCTAGACCCCAAAGCCTCCTGGTTTCCAGGCCAGCACCTTCACCACAACACCAAGCTGGAACCTTTATTTGCAATGGGCTATAATTCTCACAATCTTTAATCTGTATGGAAATCGTTGCAGGCTGTAAGCCAATTTCGGACAAATGGGATAGGCTATCTCAGCTATTATCGTCATTCCAGGCTAAGAGATGTCTGCATATGTAAATGTCTTGCATTTTTAAGGCAAAACTTATTTCATTGTTTATCCACTTTGTTTTGCTGTATTTAAGTGGTAGAAGTGAGCCTTGTATTTACTTTTGCATCTCATTCCCGTGTAAGTTGTTTTTATCATATCCCTGTTCCAATCCTTTATTCCTCTCCTACCTACATTTCTATTTGCAATCCGTCATTCCTACTTGGCAATAGATGCTGTGAGGTCTGAAAACTTGCAGTACTTCTATCAGCACAAGTTGTTGTGGTTAAATATGTTGTTTGTGTTAAAGTGTCTTCTGTTGTAGAGACTTGTCTTAGTAGAAATAATGCTAGATTTATTGTTAGGTTTCGGTTGTACAGCAATAGAATATGTTTATATTATATATCAATACATTATAAATAAACAAAATATTACAGGCAGGTTTAGCATGCTGTTGTGTCAATACAAGGTTTCAGACTGGAAGCCTTTTCAGAATGTCCATATATGTGAAGGTGACATTCTGAGGAGAAAAGGATATCCCCCATGAACTGGGAGACTGTGAGTTCTAGCCCTGGCTTAGGCTCAAAGCCCACTGGGTCACTTTGGGGCACTTACTATATTTCTGAGCCCTAGAAAGAAGGAAATGGCTGGTCCCTCCTAAAAAAGGTTCCCTAAAAAACTCTAGGGATTTGTCCAGGTAGTCACCAGGAGTCAATACTGACTTGAAAGCACAAAATTATTATAACTGTATTCTAATGTATACTGTACTATTATATATAACCTAGAAAATTGCTCCGTATTTATCAGATACTGTGATGCTAACTAGTTTTTATTTTTTTTGTTTCAGGCAACTTATTATTTGTGACAAAACCGTGAAACAAATTGAAGATGAAAGGACGTTCATCTCTCTCTATAGGAGGATCCTGTGTTTACTGATGGATCATTATGGATAAACTCCAAAGGCCATCCAATTAGTAGAGCAATGGCTAACTTACCATGAAGATACTCAAGTAAGAAAACATATCCCATTACTTGATATAAGAAAATAACTTAGAGTTGCCATATTGAATTATATACAGAAGTTCTGTGACCTACGGTGTGATCTGAGCTTCATCTAAGTCCTATCAATAGATAAAGAGATTCTGGTTAAACAACACATGAAACAGTATACTGTGGTGTCTTTACAGTATTGAACACATTGAACTAGTATTCAGTCTTCGTTGGCAGAAGTATGTGAAGCATGAGTAAGTTAAGTTATATGTTCCAGTCAATAAAATTACAATCAGATGTGGGTGAGGGGCCGTCTTATTAATAAACCCCACAGTTACTAGTTGCTATCAGAGCCTGCTTTTTGTGCTATAGATTTGTGGAAGTAAATATGTCCCAATCAGAAGAAAAAGGATTGTTGATGTTTATGAGGCTGGAAAGGGCTGAAAAATCATTGCCAAAGACACTGGCCTTTATCCATCCTTGCTCAAGCATATAGTAGCAGTGATTCAAACAAATATTTTCAGTGGTTTTTTTTTAATCTGTTCAGTTGTGTCTAATTCTCGGAACTGCCTGGACAAGTCCCTGCAATCTTCTTGGCAAGGTTTTTCAGAAGTGGTTTGCCATTGCCTCCTTCCTAGGGCTGAGAGAGAGTGACAGGCCCAAGGTCACCCAGCTGGCTCTGTGCCTAAGGCAGAACTAGAATTCATGGTCTCCCAGTTTCTAGCCTGACGCCTTAACCACTACACAAACTGGCTCTTTTCAGTACCTGTTAATAAATTCTAGATAGGGACTTGGAGATATTTTAGGCCATTCCTCTTCACACAACAGCTCATTGATATTTTTGCGCTGTATTGCATGAACTGCTTGCTTCAAGTCATGCCATATTTCAGTTGGGTTAAAGTCAGGTAGTGCCTCATTCAAAAATGGAAATTTCTTCTCGTTTAAGCCATCTGTTGTAAATTTATTGTGTGTTTAGGAATGTTATGCTACATGGTCCATGCTCATTTAACCTTCAGTTTCCAGGCAGATATCCTGACATTCTGTACAAATTCCTGATATGCTCCAGAATCCATTGCAGAGATAACACAGTATATTATTTTGTGTGTTATTGTTTAACTAAAATATTTTTATTTGGTAACAGAACTTAGATGAAATTCAGATCACATTGCAGATCACAGTACTGCAGAATTATAGTTCTAAAGAATTTTCAAACCTTCTTTAACCACTATCATTTGTAGAGCAATATTTGGTAGGAGAAGTTTGTTAGGCAGACTAAAAGAAAATACAGTCATGAGTCTGGAAGCAGCATTACTATTTTAAAAGGCTATGTAGAAGGGAGAAATCAAGTTTATGAATGCATTTACATTTTCTGTGATCAGAGAAAATCTGACAAGCAATTTGGCTGTACAAATGAGTTACTAAGACTATAGACTCATGTATTTAAAAAAGAGAGAGAGAATCCATTTTCCAGTTGGGACATTGCTATGGCAGAGGTCCATTGCTGGCTATCTTTCTACAATAAATTTGCAGATGTTAACAGGAAAAAGGGGGTGAGATAAATGATGAAAACTTCCAAAAAGATATTTTTGAAACAAATTTTATTTCCGAAAAGTTGATTGTTAGGCTGATGCATTTGTATGGAACACACAATGGCAAACTACCATGTTGTGATATCAAAAAGTCATTTGGACTCAAAAACACTAAGTTCTATTAGCAGGCTGGAAGTCAGAATCCAGAGATGGATTTGCAACTACTGTAGTTTATACCACTTTGAGCTCCTGCAGAAAAGACAGAACATAAGTGCTATCAGTAATGATAATATGTAGGCTATAAATAGTCTATGCCACTGCAGAATGTGAGAATATTCTTGAATAATAAGTCTTCTCCCCCTTAGAATCTACTTTACCATCCATTGTTCACTGTTTTCTGTCTTTAATAAAACCATATTCTCAGATGCTTGCAGATTTGGATGAAACTGATTTTTAAGTCACTTGATTTCTGTAATCATTACATTCCACTTGCTTATTTCTGTAGAATATTTATAAATTCAAGACATTTAATTTTTTTCCTAATTTGTGATGTGATTTGTGAAATCTAGTTTTGCCCCCTAGTTCTTAGCATTGTACAGCGGAGTGTCAGTTATTTTAATCGCACTGAGGTGGATTCACATAGCACACTAAGTTAAAATACGGTTGGCTAGTTTGTGATTCAATGTATTGTGTAAATCCAGACACTTAGGTTCAGAAAATGGATTCAATAAATTATTGATAACATGTACAAACACAGCCTGTGTATATTATATTGGGGCTTTTAGATGTTATTTATCACTGTTTATAGCAAGCAAGATTAGTCACGTTCTGTAATAAAGAATTCTTATAAGGAGTACTATACCTGACAAACTCTAGAAGAGATAGGCTTCTCTGTCAAGGTTATGGGATATTAATTTCTTAAATTAAAAAAACTATTAAGAACAGAGTCTTGACCACTGATTTGCTAAAATTTAGAGTAATAATGAAGGGCTTCTCCATTCCAGAATCCCGTTTCTAACATTGCCCTGTTATGTTTGTTGGGAGTTAGATTATAGTTTTTACTTGCATGGCCTTGTACTGAAGAAATAGAAAACTGGTTAATGAGGACACCCAGCCTTCCATTGCACTGCTGTCCATAAGATAAGCAAAATAGACCCCTGCATCCAGTTTAAATTCTGTTAGAGCTCACTAAGTGATCTAGTCCTCTAAGTCATTGATTTTGCAATTCAAGGCTATTGTGTACGGGGTACACTCAATATGGCATTCCAAAAAATTCTCACTTTTGATTTGTATGACTGCCAACGTCTTCATAATTGACACTTTGAGATCATTCTTTTCAGTATTTATACATCGTTTTCAGGGTGCACTTCCAAGTTAATTCATCATGTATTAAAGCACAAAGTATCTTCATATATGTACTGTAATTAAATCGCCACAGTTGTTGTGAAGCGCCAGATTAACACTGGTGCCTTCCAAGTCATATTGGCTTCTGTGGGCTAGAAGGGTGAGTCCTGAGCTCTTTCAGGTATATGTAGATGTCCTGATCCAGTGGGAAGACTTCCCACCTATTGTTCCCAAGAGGTGAACTGGGGTTTAAGACACAGAATGTTACTTACCTCTCCCTTCCCCATTCAAGCTTGTAGAAAGATCTGGGAGAGCCACCTCCATTACATTCTGTAGCCAAAGGGGTGGGGGGGGTTGCTTAAGTTTTGGTAAAATAAAACACCAAATATAAAAATGAGCTGCAAAAAAAGACAATTAGAAAATGCAGTGAAATGCAATGAAATGCAAAGCACTGAAGTATTCCTTTGGAATAAATCCTTCAAAAGCTGATCTACGCTTAATTGGGTTATGCATATTTGCCCGACAGAGGAAGGTCAGGGTCTAGAGTTCTTTCATTGCCCAATTATACGTCATGATACCATCAGCAAGAGTGAGCTTGTAAACTCCCGCCACAGTTGGCATAAAACGAGAAGACACTACCGTTAAGTCTCCGCTTGTCATGTCACTTGCTGGATGATTTGGAGCTGGTCATTCCTGCTCGCCTACCGCCAAGGGTAGTTCCGGAGGCTGCAGGGGAGACCCTCCGTGGTGCCTCGAGCTTCTAAAAGAAAGCCGTAGAAATGAAAACACGCAAGGATTGCCAGTTGCCATCCAAAAACGCCTGGCACTAAACCTTAGCAGGTGCAGCTCAGGGCAACCTCTATAGTTGGCTGCGAGAACCCTGGGACATCCCCGGGAAGCGGCTGGAAAAACCAACCCGGAAGAAGGCGATGCCAAAGCGCTTCGGCGCCGAGGCCGAGCAAGAGGCATCGAAGTCCCCAGAAGTCGGGTTCGGCGCGTGGGGGTGTCCCGGGGACGGCTAGCGACCCGTCCCCGAAAGATGCCGGCTTTTCTTCTGCGCCGACGGGCAGTGGAAAGGCCGGCTCCCCCATCCCACCCTTCCCGGATGCGTAATAGCGCAAGACCAAGGCAGGGTGCGTTTTCCTTGAAACGCAAATACGAAGGGGAGGTTGCACTGGGGGCGGGGGGGCAGCTCGGGAGAAGCGCCCGTCAGGCATTCTCGCCCTGGTCCCGGCCGCTCGCCCAGCCCCTTTCCGCGGAAGGCCGGCCCGAGCCGCGGAGGGGAGGGGATTATCCCCGCCCCGGGCCGCCTCTCCGCCCCGGCTCAGTTCCGCCTGCCCGGCGATGGCTGCCTAGCGCGACGCCTTCCCCGTCGCTGGGACATGGGCCTGGCCCAGCTGGGAAAGAGGCGACGGCGGCTGCGAGGACCCCAGGCGGTGAGCGCCCAGAGGCGGCGGGGCGATCCGGAGGAGAGGGAGGAGCAGGAGCAGGAGAAGCGGCGGCGGGGCCCGGGCGGAGCGGCGGGGCTCGGGGAGCTTGGTGGCTAGGGGGCTCCGCGCCGGGCCCGCCTTGGCGGGGGGACGCCGAGGGGTCTCCGGGGCTGGGGAGGCGGCAGAGGCCGAAGAGGCGGCGGCGGGGTCTTTCCTTCTCCTCTTCGGCAGCCACGGAGGATGACCTTGATGAGTCACGGAGAGCTTTTTCACACGTTACGGAACTAGGAGTTTTCACGCGGCGGGGGAGTCACTCTCCGGGCCATCGAGAGCCCTAAGTTTGAAGCCTCCGCTAGGCGTCCCTTTCATGTCTGTGCTTGTGTCTCTGTAGCGCTGCGCGTGTATATGCTGGCAATCCGGCCCATGCGGTTGTTTTACAGCTCACTGGGTTGATCTGGACACTAATTTCACATAACCCACTGAGCCCAAAGGTGGTTGGTTTATCCTTTTTTTTTTTTAAATTGAACCTGGTCTGTAAACTGAGCAAACTGTGTCCTAGAACTGTACCAAAGTCCAGCTGTTAAAACATTACTGTAATGTGGCAAGACCTCTTTCCATGGAGGGGGGAAACCTGTGGCTCTCCAGTTCTTGCTGAACTACAGCAGCCCTCATCATGGCTTGTAGGTGGCTGAGCTTCCTGGAAATTGTAGTTCAGGAACACCTGCTTGGGCTCACAGGTTTCCTGTCCCTGACAGGTGCAAGGGGCAATTACAACTTCCTGTCAGGTGTATTTGCTGTGCTATGTACACATTTTTAATTTGTGATTTACTCTGTGTGGGAGAGTAGTGGAGGGTTGTGTGGAAGTGGTTCAGGGAAACAAGCAGAGAGGATGCTTACTCACACATTTAAATTATGCATTTATAATAATTTTGCCTCCCTATTTTGTAAGCATGGTATGAATGAACTTTAAATGCGTGTAACCAGACCCCAGTCACTTGGGACTCTTCATCTGTTTTCTATAAAAGTAGGAATATGCAGTGCTGTTTTTACTTAGGAGATCTGTGGTGGGTGAAATTATGGTAAAATGCTGGATTAAAATAGCTAGAGGAAAATTAGGTGTGTTGTAGTAGTTACTGAATAAACCCATTTTCTGGGTTCTCACTGGACACCAAATCATATTCTAACCAACCAGGCTGGGGTTGTACAAGCAAAGGCCCCAAAGCTAACCAAGGTTAAAATTAACCAAGCTTAGCACATTGTACACATGCAGCTGGGTTAATTTTAGCTGCTTGGGTTAGGCATGTGTGAATGCAGTCAGCCTGTTTTCATTGCAATGGGTATAGGTCAGTGTTTCTCAACCTTGGCAACTTTAAGATGTGTGGACTTCAACTCCCAGAATTCCCTAGCCAGCTGCCCTTCCCCAACTTATCCCTTTATTGGCGATGCTATGGGGGAATTATAGTTTTAGGGCAGCTGGAAGGGGCCTAATGGAGAAAGCTATAGAAAATAGCAATAGTGTTATGCTCCTGCTTAGTATTTTAAGGCCCATTTCTGTACCTGTGTTGGAAAAGATTTAATAGCTCTCCTTCCAATAATAATGTAGTCAACCATAAGGCATCCCTTGTAAATGTCTGCTATCTACTGTAGCTAAATGAAAAATATATCAAGATGCATGTGCTATGCTTGTGAAGGCATATAAAGTATATGCCATAGAAATAAATATGTGGATCAAGAGAACTGTGTGTTTAAAATATCACATGAGCTTGTTGGGAGTTTTCAGGCCAGTATTTTATGGCTATATGCAGTGCTGCCATCCATTACAAAGATTTTAAAAGCTGTCAGCAAGTACGGTAAATAAGAGCTTTACATTAATCCAGCCACATGTGTATCTAAGGTGAGGAAGTCAATGTTACATCAACAGCCATCACAAAATCTTTATTGATTTGGGATCTGGCTTTATATTTGTCTTTTCAAAAAATTGTTACATAGCCTGGGTAAATTTGTCCTGTCCTGAATAGTGTGTACGGCTGTATTTTTTTTTAAAAAACTATTCAACCCTGTAATAACAGTAGCTTATTCATAGCATCTTTGAAAAATATTCTTTTGGAAAGGAAAATAGTTATTATTCTAATCATGAAGCTGTGACTGCTGTTAATAAATTGGGAGAAAAGCTTCTGTAACTGAAATCAGTCTGGAGAAAAAATATATAATAGTAAGTTGTTTCTTTTCTTTGAAATTGTCAGATGCCTATTTAGAGAGGCTCTGATGCTTTTGTATAACTTTTTTCTCTGGTGGATCAGGGAGGAGTAGAGAAGGTCAAATAGCCACTTAAGATAGTTGCATCTCTGATGTCTGCAGCAGGAATGTTTGTGCAAACAATCTTGTAACTAGAAAAAAACCTAAGTAGTACCAACAAAAGACTTAGCAGAAGCAGCAGAATACCTGGAATACATGTTCACTATTTCTCTGCTGACTAAACTGTCAGCACACCGTATTTAGCATTTCACAATATAGCTGTCAGAAATACAGCAATAGAATCAGTCCAAACATTACTCATATCCTTAGTAAAGACAGAAACCTATCATTACGAAGTAGAAGAAATCATTAGTTTCAACTGGTGCAGTGTCAGCCAGTTTATAATAATGTTACATTTTGTAATAACCCTAACACAACATGCCAAAAAAATTATAATTGTGTCAAGAAAAGAAAGACTTTTCTTAGTCTTATATTGATCCATAAGAATAGATCCTCAATAGTGGATGTTTTTTGGAAGAGATGGTGAACAACTGAAAGCTCGATTTTTGTGAGAGATGTACAGCAGTTCGATTATTCTTTTAAAAATGTGTTCTGCTTGTCAGTTCAGGGATAAATAAAAATGTATTTATTGTTATTTATTTCTTGTAAATTAAAGGAAGATATAATTCATGTTGTAAGATGAAGATTTAAAAAAAAAAAACAGTGGCCAACTTTCCAGGGAGCTACTGTATTACTTTGCAATCTTATATGTGATTTGGGGAAATGGCAACGGTTCCTGTAACTTTTTTTCCTTTTAAACTGTTGGCTTTCACATGAGAGGACAGCAGATGGTGGAAATCTCTGTTCTTTAAGTAAATATTCATTGATTTCCATTTTGCATTCTGATAACTTCATTTTAAATTGTGCTTATTACATGAGCTGGTGAATTATGTGATTATTTCCATAGGCTTATAACTGTTTGCCAATGTCTGTTTCTTTATCAAATGTGTATAAATGTGTGTAAAACTAATCTACATAGGAGCATCAGACCAGTGTAACCAATAAAAAAACCTCTTAAAATAAAACGTTAACATCAGCACAACCTAATTGGTGCCAGTGACAGCCAGTCTCTGAAGGCCTTCTGGAACAATAAGCCAGTGTTTACAAGCTTTCAGAAGACCATAATTGGAGGCCATCTTGGCTTCTGGGAGAAGCTGCAGGGGATGCCAAACAAACATTCCATGAATTGTTTCACAGTAATTTTTATACTTTCTCAAAACAGATGATCAGCTTGCATTATCTTGTACAAATATATGCATATTCTTCTGGGTATGAAATGTGAGGGAGGGCACATTTACTATTTCTTTCTTCTTTCAGTGTTTTTTTTTTAATCACATTTGTAATGCCTCTTCCCATAGCTACAGATTGCATCGTAGTCATGAGTCAAATGTTCTTAACCTCAGTTCTTTGATCACTGTGAGTTGGCCATATGCATTTACTAATACATACAGGTAGTTGTAGATAGCTCTTAAACATTTTCATTTTATGTATCTAGTATACATAATAACCCCTTTTATAGAATACTGCATTAATGTCAGTAAAATCTGATTACAATATGCTACTTAGTAAAAAAAAAAAAAAAAAGCATTACATAACACAGTGAACCTTGAAGATACATTTAGCGAAGGCTTAAGGTTTCTAGGATACAGAGCCTTTTCGTTCATAATCCACGTTATGAGCCGGAAAACTCCAGTGAAACGTCTTGCCTCTAAACAAATTAAACAAGAAACGTGTGTGTCTATGTGTGTTAGTAGAAGGTACAATATTTCTCAAATAGAGGGTTGTAGAAAAAAGCTTTCACTGATACTTTTAGAAATATAGTCTTTTCTTAATTCAACAAAAATACTAATTATTGCAACCTACAGAATATCCATACTTATAAACTAAACAATACATCTGGCTGAAAAGGACATCCTTCTAAGACGTTTCTAGTATTGTGCTTCTATTATGGTCTTAACATAACTGATCAACCCTTTATTTGAACAAAACAGTACAGTTGAGAACTGCGTATGTGGATCTGATTGGGGTAAATTGTAGGGGTGACACAGAAATATGATTTGCATTTTCTTTTACTTACTTCTTTTACTCTTTTTAACAGATGGTCTTATTACTGTTCTCTATACTGTTTTATATTTTGTATTCTGATATGGCCTAATAACTAATCAATAAAGTATTACTATTATATCTGATCAGAGATTGGACTTTATCATTAAGATTTATTCGGAATCTTTCTTTTTCAGAAAACGACGACTGAACTTGTAGCATCCTTTTGAGGAGACATCGTAGTATATTAACATGCCTACCGTGGCTTCTGTACCTAAAGATCTCTATCTCTGCACTTCGTTGAAAGATCTGAACAAAAAGACAGAAATAAAGCCGGAGAAAACAAGTACTAAGAAGTATGAAAGTTTAACCCAGCCACTCTATATTTTTTCCTAATATTACTTTGATGATAGGGATGGAAGGGGATATTCCTCTTCACAGATCATTTAAATTATTTTCACTGTTTAGAAGGCCTTTGTCACTGAACTTTCTAGTGAATGAGTTCCAGCAACAGTGTTCTGTGGATCATAATGGACTTTTCCACAAATACCATTTGAGTCTTTTTACAGCATTGCTAGGAACTGCTAGACTAACTTAAGCATGTGCATCCCTTCCCATATGAAATAAACTCTCCATCCTAATTGAACCACAATGCTGATTCATTTTCTAGAAGCTGCTTCATCCTTCCTTGAAAGGAAGAGCTGTTTGCAGCACATGCCATATCACATATAATGTAATCATTTTACTCTTATTTGTATGTGCTACTCCTTAGGAGAAAGCCAAACATTTTACCAGGGAGTAAATGCAATGGAATTCACTGGGATTTACTTCTGACTAAACTTGCAGTGGATTGTGTTATAAATGATTAATGGTATATATTTAAAGTATCAGCATAGTGTCCCAGCATGTTTGGCAGCAGTGTCCAAAGATAATGGAACAAGAAGATCAGAAAAGCCAAATGGATGGCTTTTGTGGAGAATAATTTTTAATCTTGTTCATGCTTGAAAACAGTTTTCTTACTTGTTTCTGTAGACAAGGGTTCTGTTGTTGTTTTTACCGTCTATACAATATTTGCAGAAGGTAATATGAGCTTTTGTGACTTCCATTCTTTGCTTCAATTTCAAGTTATGTGCAGAGCGCTGTTAAGATCTTCAAGGCAGCTGAGGAATGCCGGTTGGACAGAGATGAAGAGAAGGCCTATGTACTTTACATGAAATATGTAACTGTATACAATCTTATTAAAAAGAGGCCTGACTTCAAACAGCAGCAAGTATGTATTCAATTACAAATGCCTTTATGTATTTTGAGATCTTAAGTATTGTGCTGAAGTTTTAAAAGAATTAAATGAAGGATGCAAAAGCACTTAATACCATTGCTTAAGAAATCACCATCACTGACAATGTCTTTCCTTCAATGGTGATTCCTTGAAAGTCCCACTTTGATTATCTGATTGGCATATGTATTTTGGTAGATAAAAAGGTGCATATACTAATAATTTTTTCATCTTTTACTCCTCTTGTACCCTATTGTCTCTGTAAATATACATGTGCAAATGCACAGATGAGCATCATAGTCCCTATATTTTGGTCCCATTTGTTCATAATTGTAGTGTTTATCTTGAGTCACAGAACAACTGTTTCAGAGCTCTTCATAGGTTAAAGCTACAACCCTAGAATTCGAGCAAGTGCTCGACTTTCAAATGAGAAGCCGATATATAGGCCATGTAAGATAGCAAAACCCTGGTTATTTTCATTGCAAAGGTGAGGGCACCTGTCTGTCTTATGAAGGCAGTATGTATCTCTTGATAGTTTTGGTAACAGCAATTAGGCTTCTTACGAGCCAATCAACAGTGGAAGCAACTCCAGTTTAAACCAGTTGCCGTGGCTGAGGGTCACAAAGTAGAGGATTTTCTGATGGGAACTAGTTCTCTTCCTTGGTAAACCAGATGCAAGTTTATCTAGAGCCATCACTGACACTAAACAACCTTTCTCATGGCAGTGATGACAATGAAGATCCAATTTCTACTCCTTACAAAGAAGACTAAAACAAAATCAAGAACTCCTATCAGAAATGAGATAGATATTCACTGCTTATAACCTCAAAAACAACTCATGACAGCGAGTGCTTGTTTCAGACTGAAGTTGCAAGTTGTTTCATCTATGAGGGCACAGTGTTAAGCACTCCCAGCTAATTAACATTTGATAGATAGATAGATAGATAGATAGATAGATAGATAGATAGATAGATAGATAGATAGATAGATAGAGGCTGTGGTACCAGAGATGACATAGTTGATGCCTCTTCTAATTTCAGGATTACTTTCTTTCATTACTTGGACCAACCAATATCAAAAAGGCTGTTGAAGAAGCTGAACGACTTTCAGACAGTCTTAAGCTCAGGTAAGCTTTAAAAAGTGTTAAATGTTAATACGTGTGCTCTACAAGTTTAGACCATCTGCTGTATTTCTATTTGTTAGTCACAGCGAGGGTATTCTTCCTATAGCAACTCATTTTCCATTAAACAAGAATTTGCAGACTTTTCAGAATACTAGTGAACTTACCTGATGGGTATCATCTCTGTGTCACACGCAGGAAGGGGGAGGGTGCAGAGCAAGGCCTCTTGACTGCACAGAGCAATGGGCTTCAGTCGCATGTGGCAGACTGCAGAAGAGTATAACAAATGTGTCAAATCTTTTTTTTTCCCTCCAGAAATAGCTCTCTTTTTTGGGTTCTTGGTGTTCTCTGAGATCGATGGTTTCCCTGCAGGATACCAAGAACCTAACAACTCATCCGTGAACTAACTATATTTTCCATTGCTGGAACTATCTCTTTCTACAGATACAAGTTCATAGTTATGAGCCATATCTTTTAAACAATGTTGATACATTTTCCTTTATTTGTGCATTATGACAAAAAAGGTAATATGAAAGGCTTTATTTGACCAACTGCCAGCCCTCTTTAATTCAATTTTCATTTGAGCTGCTGCTGCTGCTAATGATATTTATTTTGCCTAGTCTTGTTAACATTGTTTTATTATTATGAAATGTATTAGTCTTAATGTGAATTTATTATAACCAGTAATTTAAGAAAGTGAGTCAATTTAAACAGAGTCTGTGTTTAAAAAGCTATACTTGCCACACTGTATATTGCTTGGAAAAAACCAAAAATGTCTTCTTCAATTAGATATGAAGAAGCAGAAGTGCGTAAAAAACTGGAGGAGAAAGACAGGCAGGAGGAACAGCTGCTGAAAAAGCAAGAATTGAAAGACGATGCTAAAACCTCTTCAGAAATTTCATCAGATCCCAAAGGAAAAAATCAGCTGGTAATTCAGCCACTATTTATCCTTTGGGTATTTCTGCTCTGTACAATTAAGAACACTTTTTGTAGAAAAGGAAGCTATTTAAAAAATATGGTTTGTCAGATTGATTGCAATTACAAATATGTCTTGCAAGGTTGAAAACAGAATTTAACTGATAATTGGCTTAAATTTGGCCTTCCCATATTATGGAAGTTGAACACCAATCCAGCTGGAGAGTGTCATATTCAGAAATTCTGAATTTAAGAAAATCCTGTTTTGACTATCTAAACCTGCATGATCAACGCTAGAGCCAGGTGGTTAATGGTCTGGAAAAGCTCTGAAGGCCTTTTCAAATCCCTCATCTACTCCCCAAAATGTCATCAGTGACCTAGCTTATAACTGCTAAGTTTAGCAATCTGCTCTGGTGCTCTTAGTTCATCATGAATACACACAGACATACACATTCGGTTGATTCCCCTTGAACGTGTGAAAATGCTATTGAGATTACTGTTGAATTCCTTTTATTGAATACATTCTCCATGTTATGTAGCCAGAAAATCATTAAGTTGGAAAATGCCACATGATGATTAAATCCTGCCCTAATTAAAGCCTTCATGTCAACTCTATTTACTATTGGAAGTCAGACCATGAATTCTGTTACTGTACATACAGATGTTTGCAAAGAGTTTGACACCAGTCTGGTAGACACTTTAGAAGAACAAATTCAGGGAAGGGAAAGCCTAAATATCCAGTCTGGACAGGAACTTTTTCCAGCAGAGTTCAAATGTGGCATTAGTTACATTAGTTGCACTACACTAGGATTACCTTGATGAACGTGGAGTTAATTCATGATGTCTTCTCAGTTTGTTGAAGGAACAGGGTGTTTACTAGGCAGGTAGGGAAAAAGACAGAAGCAAAATGTAGTCCTCTGCAAACAGCAATTCTGGGGTTAGCCAGGAGGAAGAACCTGCTCCAGTTCCACCTCCTTATTTTCTTAGTAGTTGCCTTGTATCAGTCTCCTTTGGCTCCTCGTGCAAATCTCAGCTTCCACGGAGTGTAAAGACCCAGTTGGTGGAGACTCTATCAGGATTCATAATAATAAGTGTGGGGAAAAAAATTCTTAAATGCTAAACCTTTTTTCTTAAATACTAAACCTACTTTTAATGCTGAAATAATACAGATCAATGGAGACAAGAAAAATTTGGCAGACAAAAAGGATTCTTCTCAAAATGGTAAGCATCATTTCCTTATCAATCCCTTGTTTGACGCCATGCTGCTGATGTTTGAAACTTCAGGCTGGGAAACTTTGAGATGCAAAACAAATATTGTATAATAATTTGTCAGAACTCTTCTTCAGTTCCAACTTCATGTTCGATTCACAGTGCTTAATTAATTATTTGTCCTTGGCAATCACTATGTAAATGTGTAGACAGTTTTAATAGTTATTTTCTCCAATGGAAAACTAGTGACTGTTACCAAAATTAATGCTGAGTCATATTATAAATAAAAGTATATGTTTATTTCATGGAGGCAGTTCATTGCAAAAACTTAGATCTAGCAGTTTTCAAAACACCTCTATTGAAAATGTCTGCTTTGTTTGATTAGTTTTGGTAAATAACCTTCTGTCTCTCAAAGGAGCAGTCACAGCTGAGAAGCTGTTTACAATGATGATGGATAAAAGCATCAAGGTTATGATCATGGATGCCCGGTGCTTAAAGGATTACCAGGAATCCTGCATTATAAATTCTGTTTGTGTTCCAGAAGAAGCTATCAGTGCTGGGTATGGAATAAACTTTTCTGATATAAACCTAAGACTGCAGAGCGCTAAATGGTTTACCAGTGATCAAGCATTAAGTGAAGGAAATGTAAATACGGATCATTTGTTTGCTTGACCACAATAAAAGGTTTAAAGTACAATAGTAGTTTTAAATGTTTTCTTTTTTAAAGAATGCTTAATTAGCCTGTAGAACTAATGGCCATGCGATTGTGGTGATGGTCAACTAGTGGTCAGTGCATATATTCAGAATGCCAAGGACATGCCTGAACTGCATTCATATAGATGATGGCATGCAGAGCTCTGGTTTAGTCTTGCCACCTTGGCCCTTAGGAGTAAAGAGGGGGAATGATATGCTCTCTCTTCAATATAGGGTTCTGGGCACAATTAGAAGCAGAAAGTTGATGGTGCCAGCTAAGCAATACGTCCATCAAAAGGAGTGAAAGAAGAATGCACTGTGTGCTTCTTGGTTTCCCCCCTTCGCTCTTCCTTCTGCACACATTTGCAGAGTGTCTTGAGCTGTGTCAGCTGATCTGATCTATGGGAGTGAGCAAGAACCAGGCAACTGGTTTTCACAGCCTGGTGGATGTTTCTGGATGCATTTTATGCTCTGGGCATGTTCACCAAGAAGCTGGACCTGGGGGCAGCTTGATATTGTCTCTAGGTTTTGAAGAGGGGTGCAGTGAGACCTGAAGATAAGACCCTGCTCTGCATGAGTAACATGGTTGCCATTTTAGTCCACTTTTCATTTTGGAGGGCAGTTGATTGCTCCTTGCCTTCCTCTGATGACTGGCAAACTGCACCTTGGACAATGAGCCTGCTTTCTCCTTTTCTTCTTTCGGGACTGCATCAAACATCAGAGTCACCGCTAACTGGATTGAAGCTAAACTGCCAGATGCTTCCAAAGAGCCATGGAAAGAGAGGGGCCAAGTTGATTATGTTGTTTTGCTTGACTGGTTCAGTTCAGCAAAGGACTTACAGTTAGGAACAACTTTACGGAGCCTCAAAGATGCACTTTTCAAGGTGGGCAAGTTCAAATTTATGGTTGGTTACTTACCTTGATATAGTGGGAAGCCAGTCATGATCATGTAGTGGAGAGGCTAAGAGATTGATTGATCGATTTCTAGGGTTTATGAACCTGGGTGTGGCATCTCCTTGGGCCATTGCATGAAAAGATCGTGGCACTTAGCATCCTCATATGTGTAAGCAAGCCTTTGAGTAGATTGTATGAATGAATTAGAGAAGAAACCCTATTTTGTTATCTTAATACAGGGGGAAAAAAATAGATGAGTAAAAATCCAGCAAAAAATGCCTTATTATGCTGCTTTCACTTTATAAACCTATGGCAAGATTGTTGCAAGGCTGAACTGATATTTTAATGTATTTGTTCTAAAGAATAAGTATTTAATCAAACTGCTCCCTAAGGACTTCAGAATAATTGTAATTTTGCATTGTCCACCACTTTCATATGAACTTGTTCAACAAATATTTGACATGAGAAATTTAACTGGGGAAAGGTTTTCCACATTCACATGCTCTGCTGTTAAGCCCTTTGTTTGGACATCGTCTTGCTTCTCATCAAATCTTTTTTGGCTTTTGCTTCCAGTGGGAAAGTAGAGCTGTGCTACAGAATGAGCCTTTGGTCTTAGATGGAGGTTACGAAAACTGGCTGCTTTACTATCCTCAGTATACAACCAATGCCAAAGTGACTTTGCCCCAACGTAGCCAGAAGGAAACCATTTCTGTCTCTTGTAAGTAGAAGAGGCTCTTTTCTAATCTAGGGGTTTTTGGGTTGGTTTTTTTTCAGTTCTGCAATCCCAAGGACAATTATGTTGGGGTCAATCTAAACTACACATGGTTGCATTCCTAAGCATCTGTGGTTTGGTTGAATTAAATGGCGCTCCTTTTTTGGGAAGAACAAATCCAAGAAGATTCCCAGCAACCAAAATCACTAATCAACAGTTAAAGCCATTTCCCAGAATTCTGGAGTTTTTGGATTGGGTGAACAAGTTGTAGCCCTCCAGACCTTGCCAATCCGGTTCTTAGCAGCCCCAGACAGCATGACCAGTAGTGAGGGATGCTGGGGATGTAGTTCAGCATCGGGTTTCGTATGTTGTGGGAACTTAGCTATTGAAGTTTGTAAGGTGCAATTTAGGGTTCTCCGTTGTGTGAACCTATTTGGCTTATGCAACAAATGATGATTAAACCAAAATACGGTTTAGCACTATATGTAGATCTTGTCTTTTAAATGATGGACAGGTTCATGCAGACAGATCTATAGCATGTATAGTTTGGTCTAGTGGTTAAGGCAACGGACTAGAAACCAGGAGTCAGAGTTCTAGTCCCGCCTTAGGCATGAAAGCCGGCTGGGTGACCTTGGGCCAGTCACTCTCTCAGCCCAACCACCTCACAGGGTGGTTGTTGTGGGGAAAATAGGAGGCGGAAGAAGTATAAGGTACGTTCGCCACCTTGAGTTATTTATAAAAATAATAAAGGCAGGATAGAAAATAAATATTGCTCTTTTACTTTTTTGTCTCTGTGTGTGTGCCTTTGAGTCAATGTTGACTCTTGGCGACTGCCTGGACTAGTCCCTGAAGTTTTCTCAGCAAGATTTTGGAAGTGGTTTGCCATTGCCTCCTTCCAAGGGCTGAGAGAAAGTGACTGGTCCAAGGTCACCCAGCTGGCTTTGTGCCTAAGGCGGGACACATTTCTAGCCTGGTGCCTTAACCAGTACACCAAACTGGCTCTATATATTGCATATAAGTATTATATAGCATATGCCTCGTAACGTTTAGCATCTTCCATTTGTATGTTTCTTTCAGTGGACTTTACTTATCCATCATTAGAAGAGCCAGTTCCAGCTCCCCCACCTGTTGTCTATGTCAAACCATCTTTTGTAGAAGTGATTGAAAAACCAGATACTGCAAATGAGCATGAGAAAAAAACAGAGGTACTTAGATCACTAATTCCTAGTGGAACAATTGCTGCTGCTCCTACAGGTATTCTCAGCCAGCCAGTGTCTGCCATGAAGATTATTCCTCAGGTGAGTGATCTCTTTTTTTGCAAGCAATAATCCTCTGTTTAGACTGTATCATAATAGCACTGATGTGTATCATTCTCACAGAATTTTTGTGTATCATTCTCATAGGCTGAATGGGTGTGAATTTGTTGTGTTTTTAAAAAAATAATAAGGGAGGAAATGATCCTGTATCATAGGTCAGTTAGAGGCATGGTAAAATGATCATGCAGCGGTAGCATTTGTCATGGGGAAGGTAGAAAAGATGGTGGGGATGGTGGCCAAACAGGTCCTGAATGTATGAAGTTCTTAATTCTATATCCTAATGAGCTTATATCTTGGGTTTAGCTTTTTTTTTTTTTTTAACTCAGGCCAAACTGTTTTTTAAAAAGCTAAGAAGTAGAAGTGAGAAAACGTAGCAAGCAAACCAGTCCTTTAATTCTTTTTCTTTGGGTCCAGGTTGACCGTACAAAAAAACCTCCCACAAAAGTCCCGGATGACCACAAGGCAAAGGCTGAAAGCCCAGGGGTTGATACGCAGCCAAATTCCAATGGGAAACTGGTTCCAGATCGTTCCACTAAGCCATTGCTGGATGCAAAGCCCAACCTGACAGATGAAGAGAGAAGCCCGGGGCCCTTGAGAAAGGCTGCCCTGTTAGAAAAAAACGAACAAGAAAAAGAAGTGCAAGAAGAGCAGAGAGAGGTCCAGAGACAGGAAAGGGTGGAACAGAAAGCCAGGGAGGATCGTGGAGACTGGGAAGGCAGAGAAAATCTCCAGAGGTACAAAGAAGATCAAGAGAGGAAGGAGAAAGAAGAGCAGCCCAGTAAAGGGGTTGATAGAAAACAAGATGTGGAGGAAGTTCCCAGAGAGTTAGCCGACGTGAAAAAGAAAAGTACAGCTGTGAATGAAACCCTTGAAGTGAGGAAAACTGATGTTGACAAAAGTACTGCCAGCGAAAAGGAAAAAGTTATCTGGACCCCGGAAATGCAGAGGCGCAGATTTGCAGAGGAATCCCAGAGGCCTTTGAGGGGGGATTCTGGCCTGAGCAAGGTGAGCAGCCCAGCTGGCACCCGAGGGTGGCAGCAGGCCCTGACAGCCTTTTTTCCCACCTGGGCTGGGAACAGTGGAGGGAGGCTGATCTCAGCTGGGGTACGATTCAGGATGAGGCCAGCTCCAGGGGCGGCTCATGGGGGGCAGGAGAAAAACTACCCCTCTCCCTCCCACCCACCACCCCTGTGTACACGTCCCATCTGGAAAGGAAGGGACCTTAGGGAAAGTAGCCATTCCCTCAATGGCTAGAAAGAGTTAACAGCATTCCCCTCATGTAAAATACATGGAATTACGCTGTGCATGTTCAGTTTTGAAAAGAGTTACAGGCTAGAACTTGCCAGAAGCTCTGAGACTCTTTTTATTTGCCAGTTGGCACTTTTGACTGCAGGTCATTGTTTTGGGTATGTTTATCCACAGTGGTAATTGAAATTTTCAAGCTAAAATGTTCTTTTCTCTGATCCAGCTATGCGCTTTTTTAAATTTTTAATGAGCTGCTAGGCCATGATATGTTAAGATACAACAGTTTAAAGTGTTTCTTTCAAAATGTTTTACAGCAGGCTGGGGTTAAAGGAGTACCAGAGAGAGAATCTCATATCCCAGGAGCTGTTAGAGAGGATCCCGAACAGGAATCTGAAAATCATAAAGTAAATGCACGATGAGGTGTTTGTCATCACTGCTGAAATGTAGAGCAGATGTCATAACACTTCCTCATTCAATCTTTGTTGCCATCTAGGAAATACACGTAAACCATTGTGTTACATTTCAAAAACCAGCATTTGCCAGCAAGTTCAGTGGAAGTGTCTGTTTCATTCCATGGTACTCCCATCCTTCCATGTGATGAAATGTTTATTTTACCTGTGAAATGAAGAAATAATTAGAAATAATTTGTCATATAAAAGAGGGAAACTGGTTCCAGATCGTTCCACTAAGCCATCGCAACACAAGAATGAAACCCTTAGTTACATTTCCATTTTAACATTAAAACATGGGTGACTTTGTAGAGATCTGTTTAACTTCTATAAAATCAAGTACTGTGTCCCTTGGATCTCAGTGGAGAAACACTAACATCATCCAGATTATTTGCTGTAAAGTGCCATAGATCCTGATTCTCACGAATCAGTGCTTTTTAGAATTCTGAATATCCAGGCCTAACATTCAGTTCAGCATACTAAAGACTAGGTGGTACGATCAGAGCTGCTGCTCCCTTGGTTACTGCCATGAAAGGGTCACTTGCATTTCTTATATAAGTCTCCAAATGAATTGTTGAAATCAATGGAGATAAGATCTATGTCTCCAGGTCAAGCCAGATCAAGTTAGTCGGCAAATCCAACTTCCTAGTTCTCTGTATTCCCATAAGTAAAGCAGATTTCATGCTCTCACCTTACCTTCCAGGGATTGTTTCCTATCACAGCCCACTCCCAGGTCAAAAAAGCTGAGGAAAGGTTCCCACGTAGAGATCCATCTTTCTCCAAAACAAGCAGCGCTCAAGCAGACGATAGCTCAAACGTATTTTGTCTGCTGTTAGGTGGAACTTTTAGTATGTGGAAAACTTTCCACATCCCAGCAAAAATCAGAGCAACTACATCGTGTATTATTTTGTCAGGGTTTAATCTGTTAGGGGGGGATTTTATTTTTAGTCCCAACGGGAGCCCTTAACAAGAGCTCGGAGTGAAGAGATGGGAAGGATCATCCCAGGATTGCCCCATGGTTGGGCCAAGGTCAGTGCAACTTCTAATCTTCTGGATATTTTCCTTTATTAGTGATTGAATCATTAGGGTTAAGGATGGGAAGTAAGATAGCGACTATAATTTGACCCAAGAATTTAAATGATTGAAGTTGATAAGAAAAATGCATGCTCATATCATCACTTTGTAAGCCAAATTCTATTACCAGCCTATTTAGGTTGTTTTCTTTGAGGTGGCATATTCCACAACTGAAGAATCATTGCTCATAAGGCCTTTGTCACCATAACCCTCGCGGTAAAGAGCATTTAAAGATGAAATGGAAGCCTAGACAGTTTCCTTCTGGTGCCTAATGACACCCATTTAATCCTTTATTTGTTTATGCTAGAATTGGGACCCAAAACGAAAGCTAGTTCAGATGACAATGCATTGGGGTGATACCCAATGCTTTGTCATACCAAGTTGTTTTTGCTACTGTTTCTAACAGGGACAAATTTTGTGGTTAGCGGATAAGCTGCAGTTTCTAGATCTTTGTTCAAGGCAGCCAAATGTAGTACGCGTTTTGCTAATCCAAATAAGCAGTCTTAGAAATCTGGCTTAATTTTCCCCCTTTCATTTTTGTGCTGCTGTCTTCTGTGTATGTCATTTGAAGTTTCTAGACCCAGTCACCGGGACATTTCGGTACTACCACTCGCCCACCAATTCAGTCCACATGTATCCGCCGGAAATGACTCCATCCGCCACGCCACCCACTACCCCACCAATGCATAAGCCAAAGCCCTCCTCTGCTGATCTGCGGGACAGAGAACACTCCAAACTGAAGCGCTCTTACTCTTCACCAGACATAACTCAGGCTGTTCAAGAGGAAGAGAAGAGGAAAATCCCCACTCCTACTGTGAATCGCGAGAACAAGTGCGTTGCGTACCAACCTCCCGAAGGGTTTTTTGCAGGACAGAAAATTATTCTGCCATTAGTGGGATATGGGAAGGAATAAAGGATATTCCTGCCCAAACCTGCCTGGGATATGTAGGAACGAGTCCTGGGGTGGGGTGGGGGTGTCTTCTAAACAGAAGCGCTTGCCAGAGAATAATCAGTCATTTAAAAACCTTTGCCCCTAAAGATCTTTCCTTACCTTTTTTGCAACTGATCACGCCCCCACTTGGCACCACCTGACAACAATCAAAAGGCTGCTTTTGGAGTTCTGTAACAGGAAAACACATTTGAGTGTACCTTTTTCCCCCCCTCCACAGGCCTCTATGCTATCAAAAAACGGAAATCTCCAGGCTTTCAGCATCACAGATACGCCATCTGAATCCGGTGTTTGGCGGGATGGGACCGGCTCTGACCGGCCTTCGCAATTTGGGAAACACTTGCTATATGAATTCTGTGCTCCAGTGCTTGTGCAATGCCCCACACCTGGCTGATTATTTCAACAGGAACTACTATCAAGAAGATATCAACCGGTAATTGGCTTTTCCACTTACCAGATGGCTTTCCTGAGCCCCCATTTGAGTGCTAACCTGGTTGCAGTGTATTCTCAGGGGCATGATAATGTTTTTACATAGCACCTTTGGCTCTTTAGTCACAGAGCTTAAGAAAGGTATAAAGGAACACTCCCCTCAGCCCGGCTTATTTTTTATATCTTTCTTCGCTGAATGTCATATATCTAAAGAACTTAAGGCTGCAGAATCACCATATGGAAGTTAGAGGAAAGTGGCATTGAAAAGACAATCTTGCAGTGTTGATGCTCTCCAGTTGGGGTTGCCAGTTATCAGAAGGCAACCGATGAGAGAGCTCCACATTCCCTGATCCTCCTGGGATTCTCATGGCTGATACGGCTGTCTCGGGCTACGATTCATGAAAAGCTGATGTGATTTTAAATGTGTAAAGTCTTTAAGATCCTACAAGATTCTTTGTTTTTGCTTCAGGAGACTAATACAGCTAACCCTCTGGAACCGGATCACTACTGGTACCAGTTGTACAAAGGGCATTGGGGTAAAGAAGTTTGGCTGCTTTTCCCTGTCTAGTATAGACCAAATAGATTCCTATCCATTTGAACTATATAAATCAGAAGCTACCTTCTGTAGACTCACATTGGTCACCTAGCTCCAAATCACCTATGTTGCCAGAAGCTAAATCTGTGCAAAGCAGACCTGTCGTTGAATCACAACCACTCCCAGGCTCCATGATATGTAAGCATCTTAAAAATAAGTGTGTAGGTGACTCTTTGCAGACCCCTCTGGCCCCCAATTCTCATTTTCAGAAATGTCAATCATTCAATTTGCAGATCCAACTTCTTGGGGTACAAAGGTGAAGTGGCTGAGGAGTTTGGCATCATAATGAAAGCTCTCTGGACTGGGCAGTACAGGTACATCAGCCCCAAAGACTTCAAAATCACCATTGGGAAGATTAACGAGCAGTTTGCCGGGTACAGTCAACAAGATTCTCAAGAGCTGCTCTTGTTTTTAATGGATGGCCTTCATGAAGACTTAAATAAAGTAGGTTTCCATTTTTAATATTTCTAATTGAAGTATAGCATTAAGAAAAAGAAAAGGAGAGGGTACTGTTTTACCCACCATATCCAATCTTCTCTCATCCCTTTAATTATTTTCATTTCTGATTTGAAAAGTCAGTATTTCAAAGTCAACTTTTAAAGGGACTATAAGAGTCTTCCTCCCAGTTCTTAGGGGTTGCGGGAAACGTGGAATCTTCCAACTCTAGGCCTGCCAGCCAGTCACTTTGTCCCCTAGTTTTCTCCATGCCATTCTTCCAACCAACCCTTTATATTATCTGGTGGCTGAATAGTACTTATGGGGCGAGTTGATAGGTTGCTTTACGTAGGGCTTCCCTAAGAATTGAGCTACAACTCCCATTACTTTCAGCCAGCTAAGCTGTGAGGAATGTTGAAGACAGCATCCTTCTCCTTGTGAAGTCCTTGTGACACCCTCCCTGGGACTGTAGGGGTAGAAATGTATTGTGCCTTCAGATAATCACTTAGAGGTACTTTGAGTCATTGTGAATTCAGTATCTAGTTTCATAATAATCATGGCATTGGGCACAGTCTAGCAGGAATATCTATACTTACTTTTGAACTTGAATTGCTTTATTGGTCTGTGAAAAATAACTTGTGTATCCCTTAGATCTGCTTTTTCAGAATCTTTTTTTCCATTCTTGTTTTTACAAATACTATGGCTTCTCTTAGAGAGTAAGTAAAAATTATTCATGCTGTCTCTGATGTGTATAAGCATTTGATCATATCATGACTGTGGTGGAAAAAAACTGTTCTTCTTTTCTAAATGGCAATGTAACAATTCAGTGTGATGTACCTTAAAAGCAAACATTTGCATAAAGGGCCATGCACTTTGATGTGTGTTGTTTTGTGTGTCAGATCCAGCTGCCATATATTTTAGGTAGGCAGTCCATTAGCATCAGGATTAGATTGTAGAATTGATGTTTTTTTCAGACTGCAGGTGGGGAATGTCACTTTTGAATGCTTCAAATTTTCTTTAATCCCCATAAAATTAAAAGCTAGCACATCAAGAGATAATACATCTTACTCTTTGTTACTAGTATACATCTTACTCTTTGTTACTGGTATTTTTTAACTATCTGAAAGGTGTTACTCATAGGGGAGCATTGTAAAATGCAATCTCCAGTCTGCAGTTCCCATTCTATGAATTCTATGAAATGCAGGCCAGGCATTTGAACCTCATTTCCCAGACTTTGAGTTGGACTTCCCAGAGCAGATAGACTAAAGGAGACTCAGAGAATGCTGCTTACTCAGCCTTGCATCATCTTTCCTAGATTCCAATTGGATATCCCGTTGTTATCTAGTTTGAGAACATACTTCTAGATTCAGAGGCAAATTTATGTTCTGCTGGAGAAGTCTTTGCAGTAGACTTCTGAATCATCCTTCCTTCTAAGCCTTGCATCATGCCTGACACTCTTTTTGGGATTTGTCAAGAAATGTCACATTATGGTCAAGAAGAAGAAAAGTGAAAATATTAGAAAAGTTCTTTGTCATTCAAGTCTGTGGAATGTGTCTTTAGAGCCCAGTATCTGTGTGGCATTCTCAGTCTCCTTCTGTCTTTCTGTAGCTGCATGTGATGATTGTCATTGCTTTCTACATAAACGCATGTCTTTCGGTGCTTCATGTGGGCATTGATGTTTTCGTTTTCCAATTTTCTAGGCGGACAACCGAAAGCGCTATAAAGAAGAAAATAATGATCACCTGGATGACTTAAAAGCAGCTGATCTTGCCTGGCACAAGCACAAACAGCTCAATGAATCTATTATTGTAGCACTCTTCCAAGGCCAGTTCAAATCTACAGTGCAGTGTCTTACGTGTCACAAAAAGTCACGGACCTTTGAGGCTTTCATGTATTTATCTTTGCCACTTGCCTCCACTAGTAAATGCACCTTGCAGGTGGGTGCACAGTTTGAAAATTCTTAACATTCCAAATTGTTCTTTTTCTCTTTAAAGATAAAAACAGGGAACACTATTCTTTGCGTTCTCCCAAGGATGGGGAAAGTAAATGACCAGTCAGGAGACTGCCTTTTTTATTAATGTAATTTCTCCTCTCACCTACCAATGCCCATTTAGTTCTGTCTGTCATGGCAAAAATAGTAAAGGTAGGAAGTCCATCTCTGATCTTCCATCTCTCTTCCCACCACCAGGAAGTCAATTGCCAAACAAGCTTTTAGTGGCTGAGCTTATCTTTGTTTTATAGTCTTCGTTTTACTCTATACAGTTATCCATTTAAAGTTAAGGTTCTCTGGTTCCTGAGATTTCAGTGTGCATACACTAATCAAATATATCATCACAGCATTAAGGGCTAGAATCTTTTTAACAATAGAGAAAAATGAGTCACAGGGTGCTTTTTTTTGTGGCTAAAGTCTGTGTAGCACCTTGAAAAGTTGATCCACAGATTGAATAGTAAAAAAGTTACACTGGCCATCAGTGAGTGGCATCAGATGGAACTGATTGAAAAATGAGTGAGTTTGCTATTTCTAGTCCTGAAAAACTAGGTTTGCTGTTGAATTTTTACATTTATCTTAAAGTCAGGAAAGTTAGAAGCTACTTTAAAAATGGCATTCTCTCTGCTCATGGAAGGTTAAGTCTTCTATCAGTTACTGGGACCACCACCACCACACAAACTTTAAAGATACCAATGAAGGAGTCCAAATTCTCTGTTCTGCACTTTGAATTCACCTGGTACCCTTTTGTTTTTCCTCCAGGAATGCCTTAGATTATTTTCCAAAGAAGAAAAATTGACAGATAACAATCGATTTTATTGCAGCCATTGCAAAACTCGAAGAGATTCCTTGAAAAAAATAGAAATATGGAAGTTGCCACCTGTCCTTTTAGTACACTTGAAAAGGTAAGATTGAGGAATGCCACGGCTCCTAGCAGGATAAGTTTTTTTCTAAAACACTAAGGCAGCCTGTGCAGCCCATCTCTTTTGAACACTGTCAGCCTGGATGGCCACAGTCCAAGACACCGGAACGATGCCAAAGTGCTGGCTGCTCTATTTTATTTTAAAAGGAGTGCAGGCCAACTATCTCACTTGACACAAGAGCAGCTCTAGCTCAGTTTTGTCCCTGGAATTTTCTTTTTCATGCAAGCACGGGCCTCATAGCACGGAGCCCTTCTCTAGGTTTAGGTCTTGAAATACAGTCCATGTTTCTCAAGTTCCTGTCTCCATCTGAGATTATGACCTTGTATTCCAAGCCCAAATTCTTGCTAATAGGAATCCCCAGCTTCTAACACAGATTTCAGTTCCACCCAGGAAGCCCCTTAAAGATGAAAGCGTTTGTAAATATATTCTTTCCAGACCATGCTGCTACCTATTTGTGTAAGCAGCTAGTTTCTGCCCTAGTGGGGCCTGGGGAAATAATAATGCAGTGGGATCAGACTGTGGTGCTAGAATAATTCCATTTCCTTTCTAAAGATTTACCAATAACTCTTATTTCCTGTTGCTCATGCGTAGATTTTCATATGATGGACGGTGGAAGCAAAAGCTTCAAACATCTGTTGATTTCCCTTTGGAGAACCTTGACCTGTCACAATATGTCATTGGCCCAAGGAGTACTTTGAAGAAATATAACCTGTTTGCAGTATCCGTAAGTAACAGCCTTTTGAACGCTATTGGCTACTTAGCTAATAAACAGACTCCCTTGTGTACATATATATTAATATTTTCTATTCCTAGACATGTAGAACCTGAAGATCTTGATCCTCATTTAATTTTTTTCCTCCACAGAACCATTATGGAGGGCTGGATGGTGGGCACTACACAGCTTATTGCAAAAATGCGGCAAAACAGCGATGGTACAAATTTGATGATCATGAAGTCTCCGACATCTCTTCATCCTCTGTGAAATCTTCAGCGGCTTATATTCTCTTTTATACATCTTATGAACAGCGGGCTGCAGATATAGCCACTTAAAGGAATGACCGAAGATACATTAGCTGTTTTATAAATGCACCAACTGTTACTGAGCTGTGACAAATATAAAGCTGAGTAAAGAGAGCTGCAGCAGTTTCTTGTCCAAAATGTATTTTAGTGCTATTGCTGAAAATTAAATTATTAACTCTGCTGCTTCATATTGAATATGTTTCAAACCGACTTATTTGTAGCTACGCTTGAAAATTATAAATCTTGCTTAGTCATTTGAAAAGTATTCAGGATGTCCTAAAACTCAAAGCATATCTTTCCCACATTTATGGCCTTTTCACACTAACCTTAAGCTTGATTCTACTGTGAATATCTTAGAATGAGGTAAGATAGGAATGTATGTGTACATACTGATTGCAGAATTGCACATCCAACATGTATATAATAAAGAAATGCAATCCTTTGACAAGAACTCCTAAAGGAGAGATGGTTGCTTTGTTGAACTAGGTTTCTCTATGTCTGTCTCTGCACTTTACAATGTACTCTGGAAGACTGAAACATTACACAATTTTTAATGTAAGAGTGTCCTGTATTGGTGTCTTTTTAAAAAAAAAAAAATCTTACATGATTGTTTGAAAATGCAGTGGCCCGATTGATATTTCTTGCTTTGCAATTAGATAAATTTGGCTCTTAAGATTATTTCAGGAAGGGTAGAATAAGATGAGAGCTAATACAGGATTGTTTGAATATTTTGTTTAAAGAAGCATGGATTTTGGAACACAGGGATAAATTTCATAACTAACCTTTACTTCAGGAACAGTTTGAGAGGCTGTGGTTACAATTTATTAAATAATATACATAATTTTGTATT
Source organism: Candoia aspera (assembly GCF_035149785.1). NCBI lineage: Eukaryota > Metazoa > Chordata > Lepidosauria > Squamata > Candoiidae > Candoia > Candoia aspera. The sequence continues at coordinate 10,440,480 of NC_086165.1, read as the reverse complement.
TGAAAGACTCCTAAACTGTTATAACCTTCAGTCAGCAGCATATAATCCATTCAAAAATGTAATCAGCAGAAGGAAGCATCTAGTTCTCAGTGGATTCTGCAACAATAATGAACACTCAACTCTGGCTGCCCAAGAAGAATTTATTTAACTGCAGGTGTTGTGCCACATTCTGTGTAAGGCTCACCGATTAGCATTCTTTTCACTGAAAGAAGGTGGCATGGAAGGACCAGCTTCTAAGTCACTCCATCAGTACAATCCAAAGAGACACGAGAAAAGTGCAGCTGTTTTTGAATGACAACGAAAGCGTGGACCAATTTTGACTGGGCCATGGGAACCTACTACATGGCTCTCCTAGACATTTTGTTTTTTTACAGGCACAGAAAATGCTTGACTGCTGTAAAACAGAAGATAGGCAGCAGATGTTTGTACAGAAGATTCTGGGATCTCGTTGATCTGGGAATCATCAAAGTTGTACCAGTTTTGGGTGAGTGTGTGTCTGCAGAATGCAGTGTAATGGCCACCGTCCAGATCTCCAAAATGGTTCTGCAAGAATAGCAACAAATTACAAGTTTACCTAGAAAGAGTACTTCATTCAAGCAACTAAGTTAGGCAGCACACGGGTCCCATATCTTAGCTGAATAATCACTATAATTCCTGTAGGGAGGTTCTTTGAGGAATCAGTAACTAAGTAGAGATTTGTTTCTGACTCCCCAGTCCTAGACTAACCACTCTCCAACATACATTTGTTATTAGTTGTGCGGCGATGCACAATTCAGAGTCCAATTTAATGAGATTAACTATACCTTGCACCATCATGGAGGACAAACTTCATTCAGCTCTTTGTATGAGTCAAGAACTTTGCACTGGTTTTATCCTTCATTTTAATTCATAGTCACATTGCATATGAACTCTGTCTATCATAAATGCAAATTGGTGGAGATGGATTTTATTCCTTATTTTACTTCTGTTCACTGAATTGTAAATACTGTGTGACCAGTACAGAAAACCTCAAAGTGACTTTTTAGGAGTGTCTTTTTTTCTTCGTTGAAAAGGGTATGGTAAAGCCATCCAGTATGATGTATGGATTTGAACATCGCTGTCCCCTCTAATAATGAGTCTGCTTTAGGCAGTCTCACTACACTCCCATCCACCCATCTTTCTCCAGTGATAGAGGGATGTCCTGAGCAAAAAACTCTGAACATCTTGGAGAGTCTAGTTCACCTGTTTGCACCCTACTGCTGTAGTTTGGGAAGCGCAATAACTTTGTTAATAGATCCTCTTGTTTTATAACATCCACCACTTAGAAAGAAAGGTTTCCTCTTGGTTGCGTCAACTAACAAAGCCTGCATGACGATTTGTCTCCTCAAGCCATAGCAGCATAATACATTCATCCTTTCCAGCTACGGAACAGAATAAAATTATTTTACTCGATTCCTTCTTGGTTTTCTTAATATCTACATCTATGAAGTGATTCAGAAATAAAGTGAACATTCTTGCATGCAGATACCTGAAATGTTATCCTGGAAGAATACTAGAATCATCTATTGTCACTTACCACTACAGCAAATAAGTTGTATTTTGGATTTTTCCGAAAAAGTGGATATATATAAGGAGACAAGTCCAGGTTATTTAATGGATAGTAGATGTCAGTTTTAAGTTTCTTTTTGTAACTGCCTTGACAATCAAATCTGAAAATAAAGTACGATCTTTATAAACAGCACAGTATAGTTTTTGAGTCATCTTGGTATACTGTTTAGAATCATAACAGAAGAGAGCAGAAATAAACAGACCAGACAGCAGCATGCATTTGCATAATAGCATCTAGTTTTGTTTTAATTTATTTCATTTCTGAATGCAAAAAAAAAATCTGGGGAAAAAACCATTTGAGTTTATGAACATGAGTTTGAAGCATTTCCTTTGTCAGAAATGGAAGTGGGAGAAATAACAAGAGGTAAGTGGAGACCTCCCTAACTCTGGTCAAATACTATGGCAGAAATATACCTTCCCCCTCAAAGCATTTGTAAGCAATTTACTATAGCAGTATGAATTTGGTCTGTCACTGCTGATTTTGACTACAAACAGGCCAATGTGGCACTTAGGCAAAGGATTCTGAATAGACAGACTCAAAATGAATATAGTAGAATCTACATGAAAGTTAAATCAAGGAAACCATCTAAGTACCTTCAGCAGTTTATTGTACCTAAATACTGCAGATACTGGTTGTTCCTGTGGACTGACATCTTGCCCTCAGTCACCTTAGAAAGGATATTTAAGATACCCCCTCTTACAACATATTTTCCTGAGCTGCCAGATTAATTCCATGTCCATTATCATTAACTAGAACCCTTCAAGTAATTTTTTCTGCAATGCAATTTGCCTGCAATAATTAGCCAATTGATTTCCTGGCTGGCTGTTTTTAGTATTTGTTTAGAGCAGTGTTTCTCAACCTCAGCAACCTTTTTAAGATGTATGGACTTCAGTTCCGGGAAATCCACACATCTTAAAGTTGCTGAGGTTGAGAAACACTGGTTTAGAGTATGGCCCTGTAAGTTAGGTGTCCAGCGTGGGGCAGCACATAGCTGACCTCAGCTATCCTTGTAAAGCTGAGCAGAGACCTGGTTAGTACTTCGATGGTAGACCATCAGGAAATAACCACAGCTGCAGACTGGGCTAGAAAAAAATTAAAAATCAAGAAGGTGGTAATGGCTGTTGCAATGAAAAATACACAGACATATCCCTGCAGTCACAAAGCATTGAACTCAAAGCAGACTTTATCTGTTATGACTCTCAAATGGTTCCGGAAGGAAAGAGGAGGACGACTAGCAGCAAGGTGGACAGACTCCATTACAGCAGCAACAGGTGCACCATTAGAAGACCTGGAGGACCAGGCTGAGGACAGATCTTCCCACAGAAAGTATGTGGTTGCTAAGAGTCGACACCAATTTGATGGCACATAATCAAATGGTTCGTTGTTGATTTTTTTGAGAGGGTCTCTCCTTCCTCTGTCTCTTGATGGTACCTGTTACATTATTCCATTTGCTTTACTCTTATCTGTCATGTAAGTCTGGCCATGAAGGAAAATACGCCTACCTCTTTAAGTGAAAGATGATCATCTTGGGTGATTTGGCTATGCTGGCTTTCACTGCAGCATCTGTCTTTGTTCCACAGCAGGAGCAGTTAATCTGGTTGTTCCAAGTCAGCACGTCCTGCTGAAAGAAGCAATCAAGACATTCCTGGAGAGGAAGAGAGTTTGGGAAAGAGGCATAAGTAATTATAGTGATTACGTGCTTGCAATTAAATCCTACACTGATTATTTTTGAAACGTTACACTACATTCAAAATTTAACACCAAGGATAGGCAACTTGTTTCTTGTTTTAGACAGTGGACAATAGCTGAAGTTTGGCAAGCATGTCATGGTTCCAGATAACGCGGCCCCTCTGGTCCACTGCCATGGCTGCCATGATGAGCTTGTCCTGTCAGAAAACACCCCCGTTGGTAACTTCACTACTGACGTTGCCCCCACAAAATGCCCCAGATTCACCTGCTGTTCTAGGCAAGCAAGCACGTTTTAAAACAAAGCTCTGGTTCTCCTTGCCCACCATTTTTATTTTCTAAAAATGCCCCACAAAGCCTAGAACCAGTCTTGCAAATAAATACAATGCTAGAGTCTGGGGTTTGCAGTGCAGCATGCTACTTTCTCCATTTAATGTTTGTTTTTAAATAGTGATCATGAGTAGCACACAGGTGTTGATGGGTGCATTTTTTCCCCATAGGAATAAAAAAAAAAGTATCGCACATAAGCAGATATGTAAAGTAGGAAGGCTGGCTAGGCCTCTTACTTCTTCTCAACATCATCACTCCTTAGGATCAGATTGCAGACAGAAGGATAGATATATTATCCCTCCCTCCCTCCCTCCCTTCCTTCCTGGCTGCTCCAATCGTTATTGACTCTGAACAGGATACATATGTGATCTCCATGGATTAGGTTAAAAGAGTAATTTTAGAAATTAATAAGGTAAGAACAATAAGGTAACATAAAAACACCTGCACTACACTAATCCACTCAATTTACCCCATAAGGGATTTTTTAAAAACTGAATAGGGACAGTTTTCATCCAGAGAGAAAAGCCCGTACCTCGAGTGAGCATTCCGTTTCATAAGGTATTGGTAGAGAGAGCACAGTGAAGATCTCATTTTTGTAAGTAGTGGTTTGACATTCCAAACACATAATGTCATAGCTAAGATGTCCTTCAAAAAGTCGGGTGATAATGGAGGATTCGCCAAGGCAACTCCTGGATTCCCAAGCAGTCGAGGAGCTACCTTGATTTTTCTTCTTACTTGTCTACAGGAGAGAAAAAGGGCCATATACAGGAAGCTCAGACTATTTCTTACTTGTTACTATACCGATTCAAAGCTAAATATTTTATGCTTTCATCCCCAAAGTTTGTTTTTTAAATTGTAAGAATACATTTCAGATTCACAATTATAATTTCACAATGACTTCACAGTTAAAAGCAGTGGACTAGGAATGGGGAAACCTGAGTTCTACTCCTGCATTAGGCATGCAAGCCAACTGGGTGACTCTGGGCCAGTCACTCAGTCTCAGCCCTAGGAAGAAGGCAATGGAAAAACCCTTCAAAAAATGCTTCCTAGAAAACCACCAGGAGTCAAAAACTGACTTCAGAACAAAATAAAAACCACCCAATGCCCTAAATAGTTATATATTGACACCCACAACTTGAAATATGTTAAATACCCTACAGATTAAGAAAAAAGGGATTCCTTCATTTCCTACACAGATGGATTAAAATCTCCATTTGGAAATATGGTGGGAACAGGTTCAAAATATGGTATGGCATATTCTTCAGTAGAAAGTTTAGACTAACAACAAATAGCTGTTAAGTATATCTTTTCTGTATCATTGGTATCATTTTTTTTTCTTTCCTTTGTTTGGTTCTTCAGATATAATTCCAAACCACAATATTACATGGATAAGCCCTGAAGTTTCAGCATGTATGTACAAAATTGGGCAGGCTATAGTTTATTATATCCTCAAACAATGGCTGGAAGCCAAAATTGAATGGGATTTTGCAATCCTGCATTATAAGCAAACTATGGCTTGTATTGTAGCCATACTGTAATCTGCTCAACTCATGAATCATGAAACAGCAAAACATGACTTGCTGAGAAACAAGTTAAAATAGCAGAGTAGCAAGAACCCATGGTTTGGTGTTATAGTACTAGAACCAAAAGATATCCCATGTTAATTATACCTTATTTGACTGATCAGCATTCTACAGCTAGATTTATAAACTTTAGCTAGATTTACAGCTTGTTCTAAGCCTGGTATGTTACATAATCCTTCATTTGGTGCCACCAAACTTCATAAATGATGAACAGTGTTCACCTTTTTGAGAGCTTCATGTAGTTCATTCAAGACATATATCAGAAACTCCTGAGCATCCTGCTGGGTTTTCTTGATGAAAGTAGGGTATCGCTCACCAATGACCAATCTAAAGACTTCTGGAGAGACGCAGTCGAAGTCCCCAAGCCACATATCATTCATCAGATAGGCAAAGGCAGTTGCAATCTCTCCATTCTCCCTTAGAGAAGAGGTAACGTACAGAAGAACATAAGAACACTACCAGTGCCCCGCTGGATTGGACGCCTGGCCCATCTAATACAGCCGTCTGTTCTCACAGTGGCCGACCAACTGCCCAAGGAAGTGCACGTGTCTCCCAGCAGGTGGCCTTCAGAGGCAGTTACACTGTCATAAAGGCTAATAGCCATGTTGAAGAAGCAAATAATCCAATGAAAGAGCACTGGAACACATATGCATTCACAGGCCCTGGAAATCAAGCCACATCTCAGCTGCTCAAGCAGCTTTGTTCAACTTCTATATTTTCTTTCCCGCATTTTTTAAATAATAATAATAATAATACATCTTGATTGACTGGCATTACCAGTTTAGTCTATTTTCAAAACTCTTTACAGATCATATTATAATTTCCACATATCCTGTAAGTTGACAGAAGACTTCTTTCCTACACTGTATAAACTTCAAAATGGCAGAAAATAACAATTAACTCAGTCATGATACTACATCTAATCAGCGTTACCTCAGAATTCCTGGAACAGAGAAGGGTCCCTCTGTCTCTATTCAAAACATCTATGTTAAATATTTTTATACGTTGTGAACCAATGTGACAATTAGGAAAACCGCTTCTTTGTATTAAATTCATGTGTCAAAAGAAGTATCTTATTTGATTTATAATTAAATTCTCACTGAAGTCCCCCCCTCTCCTGTGGACTACTTTCCTCTATCCCTTCAGAGAAAGATTAGAAACCACAATCCAAATCTAGCTTAACAAAAAATTTATGGTCCACACATTCATATCGAAGAGCATGATTAAAACATCTTAATAAAGACAGCAATCTCAAAAAAGGGACATACTGTAGGTCACCCGGAGTCATCTAAAAAAACAACAACAACCAAAACAGAAGCCCCAAGACTTATGAATCAGTCCTTACGTTCCTCTGGAACTTCATGGCTTCATGGGGGAAAAAATGCATCCTTGGCTTAATAATAATAGAGAGGCAAAATAATAAATTTCCTAAAGAACATTTTTGCAGAGCAAAGCGATCCACTTACCTGTCTAGTGATGCTATATATTTTCCAGAGAGAAAATATTCCACCAGTGGGGATACACTGCAAAGGCACTGTATTACAGCGTTCATATAACATGTGTTGCCTAAATTACGCAGGCCAGTAAGTCCTTGGTACTGTGGGTTTGTGTCATCTCTGGTTTCATCCATAGACTCCTCCGAAGTCTGCCAGGGAAAGGCACCCTTGCTGTATTTCCAAAGCCAAACAATTGTCAAACAAGTTTTGTTTTTGACTTGAGTCCCAACATGAACAAAATCTTTACAAGAGCTTCGCTTCCAATTCCTATAAATTAATCAGGCTCCTAGATTAATGGGGAACTGAAGTAATAGGATGAGGAAGGTGTTCGGTTGATAGAATAAGTGCATTAGAATTAAATGAACCAGTTGGTGTTGATGTTGGTGTTGGTGTTGAAAGCTGCTCAAGACAATCTAGGACTTTCATCCTTTACGGGGGGGAAAGAAACCTTCCAGTTCTCACCCACACAGAAAAACAACCAAACATTTTGATAACAGCTTTAACACAGGCTTTTCCTGGATCGTATTAATCCACAAACCATACAGTAGACATTGCCTAATAATGCTAGCTTGCCTGCCTGGATTTTCATTTTCCGACCACACTGACTAGTTAAAACATTTGCAGTCCAGCTTCATAATTTACGGGAAGCTAGTACAAAATCTGAGTGATCTATCTATGTGGTCGCTAAGAGTCAACACTGACTTGACAGCACATCATCAAGCACTTAGGAAAATCCTTGTCCAAAATTATCAACCTGGTAAAATGGGAGAGACTAAGAATACTCAAAATGTAATTTGTAACTCATCTTTTCACAAAAAAACAATATTCATAAGCAATTAATAGTGAAATGAGTGAAATGCAATAGAAGCAACCCCATAGTTCAAACTTCAAACATCTTAATTCTTCCATTGCTTCTTACACAGCCACACAATGAGAATTTACCCTAGAAAATCAAGGCTTGCCAGAATTGGACAGAGTCAGTTGAGTCAGCTAGATATTATCTAGCAAGTCATTCAAAGGATTTTTCAAGGAAGAAATCAAAAGCAAAGTGCCATTAAACCATTGTTTATTGCACCAGCTGAACCACTGGACTCTGATTTAATTATGTAAGGAATGCTACTACTCTTATCATTTTTCTAGCTAAGCTCAAGGTACCTGCTTCTCATTTAACAAAGAAGTGGTACAATGTATCAGGGAGATTTGGTTGCTCATGACCCCAAAGATCATTTATTGGTGTTTTTCAGGCTCCATCAGTAAGATTTACAACCAAAAATCCTCCTAAGTCAGGTATGTTGACCCTCACCACATCCAGATCTCCCAAAAATTAACCGAAGGTAAGATTTCTCCACACCCTTCTCTTCATCTCCCAGTCATTAGGTAGGAATTAATTAAAAACAAAAACTCACAGAAGATAATATATATTGAACTCATCTGGCATATTTGTTGACCTGGAAGCCATCAGCTAGCTTGCAAGGAGACAAAGCAATGCTTCAACTCAAGTTTCAGGGGAGCTAGTTTACCACCTCCTCTTCATTTTGATGCTTGTTTTTTTGGCCTTCTGGTGCAATCACATGCTTTCATCTTACTCGCAATTCAGGAGGCCCCCCCAAAATATAAGGGTTTGTCCCTATGACTATTTGCACTTCTTGCTGGTGTTTCAATATGGATTCTTCTGGCATCATAAATATACTCTACCTTGTTGCTAGGCAATGCCATTAGGATATTTCTAACAAAATACTACACCAAGCAATTCCGGAACCCTAATCCAAGATTCCAGTCAATTGCTTTCCGAGAGCTGACTTTTCTCTTACACAGCATACCTGGACTAGAGAGAGGTGGATTCCATGGACCCAAACAGCTTCGTTGATACCGTTTTCTCCTTCCTGCAACTTCCTCTAAACATAGTGTCTCCTCCTAGCCAGTTATTTCCTTCCTTGGTTTTGTGCTTTACAGGGGAGCAGAGCTTTAGCAAAAGACATGGACAGCTTTAAGCCACTCTTGTTCCTTGATCAGTAGAAATACAGTTATCAATAAAACAGAACAAAAAATAGTCAAGAGTCCTTGGTTGCAGCAGTGGCTTCTGTGACCAATGCCTTGTATCTTGAAACGTTCCGCAGTTTTCATCTACGCTTCCATGAATGCCCTTATTAGTATGCCACTACTGATTACACAGCCCAAACAATTCCCAAATCAATGCAATTCCCCCTTAAGATCATTCAAATAAGGAATGAGGTCAGCAGTCTAAACAAGAATAAATTTATTTGGGATTGTTTAAAGATTTATTGATATATAAAATGTATACAGTTTTATAGCTTTAATACACTATATATTTCCTCCCCCAGCAACATAAACCACCATTTAAACAGCTATTGTGTTCGTGCCTTGATGTCTGTATCTATAAGATACACTACAAGAATTTTTAAAAAAAGAATTACTAAGCGTTATGATGCCTTTTAATTAAAAATTACAATTAGTACCTATTTAACAAAAAAAAAAAAAACTTGCAGCATGAAACTTTAGTTGGACAAAGAGGTTCTTGTTGAATTTTCAACGAATTTCGACAGGTAAATTACATTTTATTGGCATAAAGTTGCATTGCAATCTCCCGTACATTACATAATGTAAATTCAACCCTATTTTTTTCTCTCTTAAATAAGTCCCATAGATAACATAAAAGGTGTTCTCACACAATATTAAATACAACTGAGGGGCTTTTTTTGGATGTAACTTAGGTTGCGTGGGAACCAGAACTCTCCCTCTCTTCCAATACCTCAAAGGCTGCCAGATGCTGCTGGTCACTTGCAAGACCTCCAGGCTTGTTTGGGTCTCAGTGCAAGCTGGGACACCACTGATATAGCAAGGATCCCAAAGAAGACTCTGTCTGCATCAGCTGAGATTTTGGATAGTTCCCAAGCAGCACAGGAAGGCACGCTGCAGGGGTAACATTGGAAAAAGTCCTAAGATCCTTGTGTACATTCAGGTTCCATGTACAGGTTTAGAAGATCTTTGGAAGGCAATAGTAATGGAGCAGCCGCTAGGTTTCAAGGATACCTGTTCACTTAAAAAAGACAACTTCTTACCCAAACCAGATTCTATGCTATTTCTGTTCTACCACTGTGATTAACCCCCGCCCTCCTTCCAAATATCCCTTACAGCTTTACTACTCATAGACAGTGCCTTAATAAAACTGAAATGTATATTGGTTTGATTTTTAAAAAAGGGGAATTCATTACACACCATCCATCCCATGTGAACTGGCTCCACACTTCGGTGGGCGAATCCTGATGCAGGAGACAAGGCCATTGCACGCCTGGGTTGGAACCAGAAGTTCACGCCCCTTGCAGCTCAAAGCTTACTGGCACAAAATACAGACAGATATTCCTAGGAGCAGCTTGTTCCATTCAGCCACATAAAACATACATGGCACTGTGTCGAGAGAGCATGTTCAGGACCCCCTGAGAAGCGTCAAAGAACCCTTTGGCAATGGAGGGGGGGAGGCAGCTCTCTCCCATTTCTCTAGTCAGATTGACAGAAACCAGCTGCCAAAAAACCTGGAACACCCACTGCCTTAGAACCATTGAAAGCCAAAACATCATTTGGTCATGGACACATATTGCACTACAGCATGAAGGGGCTGAGAGGGGACAGGTCCCCTCCACAGACCAAGATAAAATGTAAAGTTTATCCTTCTGCTAAAATGCTTCTTTAAAAAGCTACTTCATAAATACTTAATTCAATTCCACCTCGGGAAAAGAAACTGAAGAATGAATTGCCAGCTTGCCAGCTCCTCCTCCGTAGGCAATGCCATTTCACAACACCCCCCCAAACTACGGGTCAGTTTCCAGGGCCAGAGTCCGCGCAGGGAGAAGCTGTGCACCAGGACCTGGGTGACTGCTGCGAGCGCTTGGTGAAAAGCCAGGGCATATTGTCACAGCATCAAGTGGCTGGAACCTGTTGAGTTGGATTCTTTGGTGCAGCTCCCAGGCTGAATGGTCAGTTCTGGAGAATCTTCTTGAGGCAGCAGGATTTTATCAGGTGTGTAGTCATTTCTTTTCAAATCTACAAAACAGTAACAATAACAACAAAGACCCAAGTCCTGCAAAACCAGGAAGGAGGGGAGGGGAGGGACCTGTGTGCCACCAGTAATGCTTTCTGGACGTTTTTCCAGAGCAGCAATGCTACACTTTCCTGATTGTCTATCATGCTAGATTGCCTATCAGGCACTCAATCTTAAAAGAGATGCAAGACATCAAAATAAGACTACAGGCACAGCTGCTAGTTTTGGTTTAATAAAACTTGGCTATTTTGTGCCTGTTGTGACATGGCAGAATCTGCCAGCCAGAAAATTCAGCCTATTGGTCTAAAGCAGGAGTGGTCAACCTATCTGTGGCCAGGAGCCACACCTAAGACATGGGACTTGAGGGCCATAATGGGGAAGACAAAGATGCCAAGGGGGAGGGGTCCTTGAGATTTTGGAGGGAGTTTGGAGAGCTTTCTTTTTTAACCTCAGTTTTACGTATTATACTATAGGAAACCATGACGCAGCGATCAAAAGGAGTTCCACTGGCCCTGCCCTTGCTTGGAGACTGCATGCAACCAGAGGCCAAACCCTGATCTAAAAATGTATCAGGGTGAAGTTTCTTTTCCAACCCTACAAGAGAGAAGTTCTCACTCTTAAACAGAGTCTACTGTTTACCTGGAAGCTTAAGTTTCCTGCAGCAGGAGTTGCAGTGATGCTTAGCTCTGAAATTCTTTATGGCATCTTCTCCCAGATTGGCGGGACCAAATACCATATCACTTGACCTTGGAAATGAAACACACATCAAAATGTTTTCTTTCAAAATACCTTACCTGGTCTTGCATAATATGGAGGAGATTCTGCCTCCCTTTAAATCACTGATAGAAAAGAAGTTCAGCTTTACACAGAGTCACAAAGAAATACCATCACAAAACTTTATTTGGATAGTTCTCAGCACACAATCTGCTGATCCCAGCTTCTGACTGTTTTCAAGGTAGGAGAGCAGGTCACCTAAAGGTTTAATTCACACATCTGCCCTAGGTCTAAAACTAACAGATAACTTCCATATAGGTACATGTGGACCCCTCCTTCCTCCACTGTATGAAGAAGATTCACATTACTTACCTTTTTTCTTCAGCTTTTATCACAGAAGGATCAGTCAGGTTTTCTCCAACACCTTCACAAGAAACAGCAAAAGTTACCAATGTGACAATTCCTCAGGGCCAGCAAAAGAGGTAAGGGACATATCCTTCCCATTTGAAACCAAGTACCAAATTTAACATTAAGAAGGGTAGTAGATACACCACTCAAGCCTCCGTCTCTCTCAGCTGCTGAATAGCAGGTTTTTGTCTAATGATTATAAAGTTCTCATAACCATTGTTCCATCCTATTAGTCATCTCCTATATCTGTCTGCTCTAGATACAAGCTTGGGATTTAACAACAACCCCCCCCCCATAAAAATAAAGAGGAGGAAATAAAGGAAAAAAGTTCTTCTGGAACATTTAATGTAATGGGAATGAATTAAACTGAGCTGATGACTGTTGGGATGTTATGGTCCTTCTGCACTGAAAGCTACAAGCAACAAATCTCAATATTTATTTATTTACTTTTCAAACTTCTATTACCACCCATCTCCTCCCAAAAAAGGGGACTCTGGGCAGTTTACAATAAAACCAGAATTAAAATCATAAAATATAAATTACAATAAATAAGCCAATAAATAATAAGATAAATACCAAACCCAAGGGGCAACATTCTTATTCGGTGGGAAAGATCTGTGGTGCTAGCCACACCATATACCTTGCAAATCGAGGACCAACAGCTCTCCTCGTGTGTATTCATATGTCCAATGGCTGAAAGCTAGCATGACCTCCTCTAGCATGTTAGTTGGAATGATCTCATCTCCATTGTTGTTGTTGTACTTCCTGAATTCTCCGGTCATGCACTCTTCAACAGCAAACCACTGACCAGCTGAGTGGCAATATAAGAGGAATACTTCCAAGAACCTTGTGAGAAAACATTAGAAGTATTTGAGGGAGAAGCTCATTCTTCCCCCGAAAAGTGGGGGGTCACATATCCAAATCCCTCTTAATACATTATTTATTTAATATCCAGGAAAATTCACATAGTTTTTGGGTATATCTCCATGGAAATCTGTTCTTCTGTTTGTGCACAAAAACAAACCCACAAGCAACAGCTGGCAGCAGCAGTAATTGTAGATCAGTGTAATCTGGGGGGGTCTTCCATTAAATAAAAACTATATTCTCTATCCAAGTAAACAGTCTTCTACACCCAGAAAGCAAGCATTCATTTTACGACCTATGTCATGCAGATTGAGTAAACCCATATACTCCTTTGCATAATTTAGTCTAGAAGTGAAAGTAGAAGGGCTATTTTAACATTGAGAAGACATCATAATATTTACCTTGGAGAATATGGAATAGATTTGGGCTTCATCTGATTGAAGGCAAATGTGAGCTTCTGCGCAGCCCTTTGCTGCTGAATTTCCTAGGCAGGATAAGAAATCCACTTTTGTAAGCACAAAAAAACCCCCCTCCCATCTATATTAAAATCCTTAACGCACATTTTCTACATCACATATTCATGTAACGTGTATGCAATATGACACAATTTAGCTATGTTTGTCACTGGGAACCTGTTATTACTAGACAGCAACTGCAAGTGGCTTTGTTAATTTGAAAAAAAAAAATATTTCTGGAACTATCATGTAAGATTACACTGAAAGCACTATCTTGAATATATGCTGACCCCACTGAAATGTATACAATATTTAGCAGAGGGGAAGTAGACACTTTTGGTGGGAAAGAAAATGGAAGGCAAAAGAACAAAGTAGGAGAAAGAAACAACAAAAAGAAAATTGTAAGTATTTTGTTTTGCCTCAATGGTATTCTACTATTGTAAGCATTTGCCCTTCCCAAGCAAAAGTACAACTTACTCTCAAGCAAAGATGTAATACGGTGTCTTCTTTGTAAATGCTTGACCAAGTATTGACAACTTCAGGGAGAAAAGATTTGATGATATAAAGGTGACCTGATTTCAGAATATCATACTCAGACCAAGTGCAGGCCACCTTGAGGGCTCGTCGCAAACCTCCTCCCATCTCCTCCTTGCTTAAGAATTCAATTTTGGCACAAAGACCCAACTGAGACCAGGAAGACATGCTGTTGTTCAAAATGTTGGGAGAGCTTTCTTCAAGACGATACACAGTGACCGGTTCTCCTACAATGTCACAAGAACAAAATTGAAAATGCAGCTAACTACAAGAGAATATTAATGCAATGATCTTTTATATCACTGGTTATCTTATCAAAGATAGTCTGGCTCAGAGAAAGGAAATCTGATTAATCTTTACCAGATCAGTAATCACCAATATAAATAATGAATTCAACATTACATTATAAAGTTTGCTTTTAGATCTTCATTTCCTATCACTCAAAACCCTAGTTACAAATTAGACAGAGAACCAAAAAAAAAAAAAGGAGGAAGGAAGGAAGGGAAGAAGACACAGTGCTCATCCATCTTGTTCAAATTTCACAGTAAACTACAATAAATTTTCTTATTCAAAGTGCTCTCTTCATTAGAAATGAACTATATAATCATAAAAGAGGAAACATCCTGGTATTAGGATGCACTCCCTAAAAAAGATCATCTATGTTAGAATCTTTTTGGTACCTGGTGAAGACAAATTTTACTTACTTGAGCATTTTAGTTTGCATAATCCTTTCATCTGCTGACATTCTATTTGCTTTTCTATATCATGGTTGCCTGATTTTATTGTCTTATTTATTTTTTTAAGTTTTAAATTATATATTATCTAAATTGTTGTATGCCCACCAGGTCTCTTTTGACCTGATGAAAGGTCATCTAGAATACTTGAAATGAATAAATGAAAACTCATACCTCTTGGAGGCACCGGGGTGAATGGTATGCTCTGCGATAACCTCATCAAATTATTTCTTTCCACAGCTGCAGAGAAAGACAAAGCAATCTGCTGTAGACTAAGATTACAGCGTTTTAACTTTTTATTCCATTTTCAGGCGGTTAGGATACTGACCTGAATAGTAGTAGGTGGTATCCATAATGGGCTTGAAAGGGGAAGCTATACCTAAAATAAGCAAATAAGTAAATAAATCAAGGTCCTATTGTTTTTTATGTATTTGCTTCATGATTAAATCAATAAAATGCATTACATTTTTAGAAACACAGTAATGCAAATGCAAATGCAAATCTATCTATCTATCTATGGAGTCCTTGGTGCTCTCTGAGCCTTGTTGTTTTCTTGTAGACATTTCATTGCCAGACTAGGCAACATCTTCAGTGTGAAAAGACTGAAGGACTCCACAGTTCAACCCTGAGCTACAAGTATTATCTTCGATTGGTATGTATGTATGTATGTATGTATGTATGTATGTATGTATCTATCTATCTATCTATCTATCTATCTATCTATCTATCTATCTATCTATCTATCTATCTATCTATCTCAGCATCTCAAGTAAAGCTTGATCAAACCTGAACAAGTTACAAAAGTGAGTAACACCCAAATTTATGGTATACAGTATAAGAAAATGTGATATTCAAAACACTGAAGAGAATTCAAGCCCCAACGTAACAAAGACAACTTTGGCTTGGCCTCTCCTGGATGAGGACAATTGCAACAAGCAAATTTCTTTCTGAAGATCTGAGGTACTAAAAAGTGCACCAACATTTCTATTGAGATATTTTTGTCTCCAGGTAAACCTTAATAATATATTATATATTAAATTTAAGAAAGGTATTATCGAGATTGTAACTATGGTACTATGTTACCAATAACTTACCATTAAGTGCATCTTCCTCAGAAGACCTGCAAGAAACAGAGATTTCATTAAAACTTACTGCTGTTTGCATTTCTTGGAGTTTAATTCTCTCATTATTTGGCAACATACTGTACTGTTATTGTAAAACAAATTTCAAATAATACTGTTATTCAAATATTATAAAAATAATTGTTGCCCCTTTATTTCATTTCCTAAACCATACTTTTATACTGTTTTTGTATTGTGCAATACTGGTATGGTTAAAAGGCAGCTTCAGATTACCTAATTCTAGGAGATCACCTCCAACCCTCTACAAACTTCAGTTGTGTTTCTTTCAGAAGTGATCAGTTCAAGAAAAAAAAGATCAGAAGACTAGGGTTGACAGCAGCCGAGATGTTTTATCAGCCCTGAAACATGCTTGCCAAATTTCTGGCATGATGCTACAAAGCATGGGAAGTATCTCAAGAAAGACAATAATTCAAATCTACAACCTAGCATTGTAAATATTAATGGAGAAATTTAGTAAGCCTTGGCTTTAGAATACTGTAGGAAGTGTTGCGTTGACAAGCATATTCAATGAGCTATGAAAAGATAATGTTGTGTACTAGCTTCATCAGCTGCGTAGCCTTCAGATATGTAGGACTACAATTCCTATTCTTCACTATGTTATGGGAAGATTCATATATGCCTAAGAGGGAGCTGACAGAGGGTCTGGGAACCTCATAATTTCCAAAAAATAAAAAATTCTTTAGAAAAATTCTCAGGGCAGATCTCTTAAGAAAAAAAGTTAAACACTTTAATGATTCCCCCTCCCCCCACATGAGGAGTGATCAGATTCAAAGGTACAAAATGCTCACTCATTTTTTGAAGTGGGAGGAACAGAAAATTGCCCAGAAGGAATACCTTAGAAGCGGGAATGTCTGTATTCCACCATGCAATACAGGCTATAAACCCAACCAACCAATTATAAATATAGGGTTTCAAATAAAAAATGTAATTTATGATTATAGCTACCTTCATGTCTGCTACCAACCTAACCTGGTAGAATATTACAGTCAAAACTATATTTTATCAAGCTTCCTTATTTGTACTCTTTTCTATATGAATTCTGATACTCAAGATAGCATTAGCAATTACAGAGTTACTGATCTGGAGGCAACCAAAAGCATAAAAGATAAGCCTCAATACAGGAAGTTTTAATGCTGACAACGGTTTTACTTACATTTCATTCCTATAGGAAGTTCGGCCTTGCAACCAATCCTGGAATGGAAAACCAGAGATGTGTCCGTGAAACATAGGTCAGTTGCTGGGTTTAATGTCAAAGCGTGATACATACGATCACACCAGAGATAGAGTTAACACGTTCTTAGCCTCAATATGTTTCTCTAGTGCTGTTTTGCTGGTCCAAGAAAAGTTACCTAAATTACTCAAAGTGACTTAATGAGCAAACCAATTTTAACAATTTGGGCTACAGCCCAATGGTCTATTTTTTCCCAAGTTCCTTCATAGGTGTAGAAGAATAAAGAGATAAGGAATAAAGAGATAAGAAAAACTGTTAAGTAACTGTATTCCTTCTTCAAGGTTATCTCCATAATACAACAGATGTTAGATTTCCTTCCTGAACTGTCTTGTGACTGCAGTTCATACTAGTCTTAAAGCATGAGCTTAATACAAGGGCAGCACAGATGGCTTCTCCATGGGATGCTGGCAGCAACTTTCCATTAGCACTCTGATACTTAAGTAAAAGTGTAAACAACCACCATACAAATGTGGACTGTGGATTTTCTACTCAATGAGCTGTTTCAGTTTGCTCTTCCCCTGCACATTTTTAGAGGCATTTTGAGAGATGAAATATCCACCATTTTGAAAATCACCAACACAGTGGGTGACAGCATGTACTATTTTGCAGTGGATACTGAAATCTGTCACATGCTGTTGTTGTTGTTTATTCGTTCAGTCGCTTCCGACTCTTCGTGACTTCATGGGCCAGCCCACGCCAGAGCTTCCTGTCGGTTGTCGCCAGCCCCAGCTCCCCCAAGGTTGAATCCGTCACCTCTAGAATGTCATCCATCCATCTTGTCCTTGGTCAGCCCCTCTTCCTTTTGCCTTCCACAAAGTCACATGCTACTTTCTGTCAATTACCATTGGTAATAGTACATGCTGTCGCCCACTGTGTTGGTGGTTTTCAAAATGGTGGATATATCATCTCTCAGAATGCCTCTAAAAATGTGCAGGGAATTTTTGACTCTCTAGCTCTCTTGTTACTAGAAGGAATCAGGGAAAGTTTCACTGTTGGAGTCTTGGCATCTGCCCTTTAACACTCAAGAAAAACACAGCATAACAATTTGCATTATGTTTTACTCACTGTGAGTAAGGCTGCTTTGGAATCTACCTGATGAATCTCTTCAACAGATGCTCTTCTGCTCTTATTGTGAGCTAAAAAAATGGACCTTACAATTAGGATTTCCAGTCAACTGAGTAATTTTAATGGGTTTATCATCTATTGTTGACTGATTACATTTAAATAAATATTCAGTTGATCCAACCCCTAGACAATGTTGTCTGTGGTTTTCTTAGCAAACTATTCATAGGGGTAGTATAGTATCTGAGAAAACAATCCTTCAGGTTTTTTATTTTAAGAATTGTATTTGAAGAATTCTGTATTTGCGGTAATTTATAAAATTCGCCAGTCAAAAATGAAAATGTTAATGAATACTTACTTTGCTCTGATTGTGCAGCTAACGAGTTTCTAGAATAGTCACTAAAGCCTCCACATGAACTAACGTGTCTTAGATGGCCTTCTGTATTACTGCTGACCTATACATTAAAAAGAAAACAATGCTACTGATCATCACTATTCTACCAGAATCTGTTGTGTCACTTCTGGGAAGGTTCTATTCTTTAACAGCAATGTCAGCTTCCTCAAACTTTGCAACAATTCCTATTACCCTCCACCCCTACTCTGAGAAATGAAATAGGAACAATGCCACCCATTATATTTGATACAGAAATGAATAGTTGGAATATTTTACCTTATCTTTTGTTTTCTCCATGCCTTCCAGAATGGCTTTCTTGAAGTCTTCCTGTTGCTCCTGTAAAAGTGAATGATGAAGGCCTCTAAAATTAGTTTTGATGTGGCTTTAACCTTTTTTTTTTAAAGTTGCCTGTGCATTTAAAATCCAGGGATTAAAAAACCAACAACAGCCCATTTGATACAGTAGTTTCAGTCACCATAATAGAAACGAGGAGACTGTGAGTTCTCCCCTCAAACGTAGGCCTGAAAGCCGGCTGGGTGACCTTGGGCCAGTCACTCTCTCTCAGCCCTAGGAAGGAGGCAATGGCAAACACTTCCGAAAATCTTGCCAAGAAAGCTGCAGGGATTTGTCTAGGAAGTTGCCAGGAATCAAGAATGACTTGAAAGCAAACACACACACACACACACACACATCTGTTTTCTGAAACTAATTCAGTTGGTGCTTCAAAAATAGCATTTGCACATTCTATCCCTACTGGATATATCCCTCCTCGAATATAAGCCAAGATCTACACGGTCTACTGCTGAACTGTTCCCACGACTCCCACTTACCTCAATGCTATCACTTTTTTCTTTACTCATTATCACCGTTTCCTTAAACCGCTGCAATTCCATGCTGTCCCTGTGACCTTTGGCAGCACCACCATGCAAAAAAATAAGAAATGCAGATTTAGGTACAGCTATTATTATTCACATGTTGCTGGGATCTGAAAATACATGAATATTTTTGAAACACTAAATTTCAGCTTCGCTGAACTTCCTCCACGAAACGGTATCTTTTATGTAGCCAGTTTAATGTAGCGGTGACGATGCTGGCCTAGATGTAAGTTCTAGGCCTCCCATAGGCATGAAAGCCGGCTGGCTGACTTTGGGCCAGTCACTCTCTGTCAGCCCAACCCACCTCACAGGGTTGCTGTGGGGAAAACAGGAGGCAGAAGAATTAGGTATGCTTGCCGCCCTGAGTTACATATATCAAAAAGGCAGGATAAGGTCATCGTCATCATCATGCTACTGTCATCATTATGACAACCGAGGAAAAACACTTAAGCAGGAAAAGATCATATGCTTCACTGTATTCAGAACCAACTTATCTTCTTTTTTTCTAGGATACTAACATTTTTACTAAATGCTATTTAGCAGAAAATGCAGAGTTTGATATAATCAGAATTTCAAAATATAAATTATCCCCAATAAAAATTATTTGGCATGCAGGTGTCCTCTTCCTTCTCTCATGCCACAGAGACACACAGACTTTAAAAATACTAATTCCTACATAGGGAACAGTGATGGCGTGCTCTGTTCCCATTTTCCACCTGTACACTGTATTCCCCACCCACAAATACGGAGGCCACCTTTGAAAGGCACAGATTGAGCAATTCAGGATCAGGCACATGGCCTGGCCTCTCTGCAAACATGGAAGTGATGGAAGAAGGGGAGCTGCCCTGCAGAGCTTTTACGATGGGTACATTTTAAATGCACCATCAGGACATTTAAGTTAACCTTCCCCATCTGGAGCTTTCATAATGTTTCATAAAGCAGTATATGGGAACTGACATCCAACACATCTATCGCTATGTCTGTAGAGGGTTCCAGAAAATCCTTGGTTAATGAGACATTTAAATTAAATGTGACCAGGTTATATTACATTAACAGTTCTTTTTGCAACACAAAATAAACCATCCTACTATAGCTACAAGGAGCCACTGAAACAAAATGACTCACTACAGAAACTCTATATTATCCAAACTCTAAGCAGTTTGTTAGTACACCTCTTTCCCAATATATGAACAAACACCGCCCTGCCACTGTTTTGTCTTTGTTTTTGTTTTTAGTTAAAACATGATGCAAGTTAAGTAACACAATTTGCTGTTAAGGAGAAAAGGTGGGATACTAAATTTTGATTTGTAAGAGAACTTTGTAGTAGTAGCCAGTTCCTCAAAGGTGAACAAAACAGTGGTAGGTTATAGTCATAGCAGTGGAAGTTAACAGATGCCCAATTACATAAGCAGAATTTTATACAAGGAATTTTACATCTCTTCAAGGAACAGACAATATTTTTATATAGACTATTATATCAAAATAGAAATATAACATTTGCCAGAGCAGTACTCTTCTAATTACAAGCTCTGATAAACACAATTACACTCTCTTACTTGTGAATAACCATTATGTCTGAAAAATATTGTCCACGTCTCAGATTTGGTTATTTTTAAAGAGTTCACAAAGAAAGAGCCATTTGGAGAACTTGAAGAAATCAAGATATTAAAAACAGAGTGCACCCAAAGTACCACAAAATCCATATAGGTACCATACAATTCTTGATAAATCAAACCTTGCAGCTTAGATTTGATCCACAGTTTCTGATGATGTGCAGTGATATTGGAACTTAAACTGGATCTCTTTGGTGAAGTTTCTGGAAAGCTTCTATTCGGCCTTTCAACTTCTGGCGTCTTTTTCAATCCACTACAAGGAACACTTCTGATCTTGTTAGCAAAAGGCAACTGTAATTGACTTTGGGCAACAGTCTTCACAAAGTTAGAAGAGGTCTGGCAATTCCATTGGTTTGAATCGTTCTTAACAGCGGTACAATTTTTGTCATCAGTGAATCCAGAATTAACATAACCTCCACAATTTTGGGAGATGGAAGCAAGACAAACAAAGCCAGGAGCTGGAACATCACAGCAACCCCCAGCAACTTCTGGAAGCCCACTTTTTGGTTTGTTATACTTACCCACAAATGCACCAAATTCAATAGTATTTTCTCCTTCAGCAGCCTTCGGGACTAGAATGTCATCATCCTTTGTGGTGCTTTCTGACTGGTTTTTACAAATGGGTTGAGAGGGAGTGCTCACAAAAAATTTAGCTGACAAAGATGTTAGATATGGGAGACTGTTTAAAGAACTGCCACCCTTTTTACCTTTATTACTGCATTTGGATACTTGTATACCCTGTACTCTTTGACGAAGTTCTGTGGGAGAAAGGGCTTTTGGAAGTAAGGCACCACCTGAGGAACCTGCCTCGGGAAAGTTGAATTCGTCCCCCTTGGGGAAACCAGTCATCTTATGTCCTGGATCTTTTTCTTCTTGCATAGATATGTTGCACAGTACAGCATTATTACTTTCAAGGCCTCCTTGGGGGAAAGAAGAACCAAACACATTGCCAACACTGTGCTTCCTCCACATGGAAGATCGTAAGGGAACATCATCAATAAGGTTCTGGGCCAAGTGTTTCGAAATACTCAGTTCCCGTGTGATTTCATTGTGGACCTTGCTGGCTTCTGATGCTTTCTGCGCAGTCAGCGTTTTCAAAGTATCCACTGTGAGGGCAGAAAGGTCCTGCAAGTGGCCAATTTGCGTATCTAGAGACTGCAATGATCGTTTGATGTAGTTGACTCTGTCACCAACCTCCTTGATTTGGATGCACATCTGCTCAACACTAGAGAAAGATAATTAACAGAGAGAAGACTTAAGGCATGTTTTCGTAATACACTAGAAATTCACAAGCTGTAAACTAAAGGACTTTAGTTCTGCCATAAAAGAAGTAAGAGACCTATGAGCATAAAGCTGCTTTCCACAGAGAAATCGCCCGATACATTTCTACTTGAAACATTACTCTGGACTTGTCTCCTTCTAAATTAACTCCTTCTGAAGAGGACTTTGCTGCTGTGTTGTGTACAAATGGCCCAGTAAATCAGTTTCCCATGCCATGGTGTTTTTCATAATCAAAGGCAAGCTCAGAATTTTTAAAAAATGGTGGAAGCTCCTCTTAGGAAGAGCAGTGCTTACTCTTGCACTTTAAAAAAAAAGAATTTTGTGGATGAAAAATGTACCTTCTGCATTAATTAAAAAGCATTACCAACTCATTAGAAAATATTGCTACCAAATGCTGGTAACACTTGCCCACAAGTCTCTGCTTGCCCAAGACTCATTCAATTCAGCAAAATCTCCACCATCTGAATTATGATCTCAGATTCTTGTCCACACCATACACCAAAATACACTTAGGCCCTCCACCTCTGTAACAATTTCAGTTTTCACCCCCTCACAGCCACAAATGAATGCTGTGAACCTGAAAATCTGAAAAATTTAGAGAATTTAGAAAACTAAAAGCTTTAATATTTGAGGCAACTGCACTACTGGCCAATACTGTCTATAATAATTTTTATTTATTTTTATTTACCTAATTTTTTTATCCCATCTTTATTATTTTTATAAATAACTCAAGGCAGCGAACATACCTAATACTCCTTCTTCCTCATATTTTCCCCACAACAACCCTGTGAGATGGGTTGGGCTGAGAGAGAGGGACTGGCCCAAGGTCACCCAGTTGGCTTTCATACCTAAGGCTGGACTAGAACTCTCCTACCACGCCTGATTGGCTCTTGGGCTGAGAAAGAGTGACTGGCCCAAGGTTGCCCAGCTGGCTTTCATGCCTAAGGCAGGACTAGAACTCAAAGACTCCTGATTTCTAGCCCAGCACCTTAACCACTACACCAAACTGGCTCTAATAATGTATTTAATAATAAATGCATTGCTATTCAAATAACTGAAAATGGGGCAAGAGTTAATTTAGACACTTTTAATTAAATAGTTCCTCCACCAATGGTCTCCTTTTAAAAGATGCCTGAATGGAACACAAGACAAAGGTTGAATTATCTGCCTGTTAGTCCCTACCGTTCAGATGTGACTCTAATTCTCTCTTCACTCCGAGAATGGAATTTGTCATCTTTTTCATTGAAATACATCTCAACACACAACTCTTCAAAATCATGAAGCTTCTTTTGATCTTCTTCTGTTAGAAACAGTTCTACAGAACAAAAAAGACTGTCAGTTTTAGAAGTTCTACCAACAGTCTATCATACTAAAGATGACAAGGAAAAATGTAGTATCAGTGCAAAAGGGGATTTTTCAACTTCTATAGGACTCTCCAAGTCTACAGATTCCAAAATGAGATGAGATGAATCCAGCTTTATATAGGCGCATTAAAATAAGAAAAGGAGAAACCTCTCTCAATAGATGTAACAGGAGACTGGATATTCAAGTGGCACCCTGCTACTTAATGGTAAAGGTTTCCCTTGACATTAAGTCCAGTCGTGTCCGACTCTAGGGGGCGGTGCTCATCTCCGTTTCAAAGCCAAAGAGCTGGCATTTGTCCGTAGACACTTCCGTGGTCATGTGGCCAGCATGACTACACGGAACGCCATTACCTGCCTGCCGAAGCGGTACCTATTAATCTACTCACATTTGCATGTTTTCGAACTGCTAGGTTGGCAGGAGCTGGGACTAGCAACGGGAGCTCACCCTGTTACGCAGATTCGAACCGCCGACCTTCCGATCAGCAAGCTCAGCAGCTCAGCGGTTTAACCTGCAGCGCCGCGTTGTCATGTTCTCATTTCAATGTTTGGTTAACATTGTAATGTTTCACATGTCTTTTTCTGTTCCGTGTCCCTTCACCCGGGGTTTTTCCATTCCTTTGCCCTCCATTGTTTTCAGGGCTTGGAATGCATGTTTGGGTTTGCGCTCCTGTTCAAGGTTACTTTCCCAGGCGCGTCTAACAGATTCTCGCACCTGGGAGGGGGAGCGTCCTGACGGGCGATAGGGCGGGACTTGATCGCAAGCAAGGCTTTTAAGTTTGTATTTGGCGCGCTTTTGCTCATTCTCAGCTTTCTCTGTATTTGCATACTATTCCTTTTAATAAATCAGTTATCTTTAAGCCCGAGCTTGTGAGACTGAGTATTTGGGATTAGGCAATCATTACATAAAGCTGAGAATCATTTTATCCATTTGCCGCTAGCCCCATCCAATCCTTGGATAAGAGGGAACGCTAGCGATGACAGAACCCCAACTTCGCGCAAGTGAGGGAAGCGAAGAGGAGCGGGAGCCGGCCAGCGCTAACATCGAGAGCGCAAAGAGCAGCACGTCGGGAGTTGCGAGATATCCAATTGGACGAGCTGCTGATATCCATGCAGGAGAGTCTCAGGAGTGAGCATAGAACTGTCATGGAAAGAGCACCGGGGAGGGGGTCTCCACAATTGTCCTGGGAGCACGAAGTCCCCTTGTCACCGAGGGTGGTGGTAACCAACCAACCCCAGGAGGAGCCGGTCACTCCGGCCCGTATGAGGGCATTGGAAGATAAAATGGATTTAATAGTGACGATCCTCAAGGATCTACCCAGAGAGGATCTACCCAGAGAAGCAGAGCCCACCCCGGAGGATTGGGAAGAAGAGCCGTCACAGTACCCCAGGCACAGTACCATGTCGACCCGGGGGAGAAGCAAGACTCGATCAGCACGTCAAGGGGGGGAGCGAGAGGCAAGACCCCCTAGGGATCGACCACCCATGGGGGCTCGGCGTACGCTGACATTCGCGGCACCGCCACAGCCAGCTGAGCCGGCAAGAACCTTCCCACCATTTGGAGTGAAGTTCGATGGGGATCCCACAACGCTCTCCTTCTTTATTACTAATGCCAAACATTACATAGAAGATTGGGGTCGAAACTTTCGGTCTGAACATGGCAAGATCAATTTCATTGCCAACAAGCTGAGAGGAAGGGCAGCGGATTGGTATGTGCAACTATGCCAAGCGGAGGCAAATGAGTTAGAGGACTTCGATGACTTTTTGTGGGCACTTAAGGAGCATTTTGAAGACCCCCTAGCTCAAGAAACGGCCAAAAATGACCTGCGGAAACTCTACCAAGGGTCCCTCTCAGTGGCCAAATATGCGTTGGAGTTTAAAGCTTTGGCAGGCAAAGTGGAAGACTGGTCTGAGCCAACAATCATCGAATTGTTCAAGCAGGGGCTAGAACCCGAAATCCTTCGATGGGCACTAGGCAGAGATGATCCCAAAACGCTATATGGGTGGATTCAGTTGGCGGGAAGCGCAGAAAATGCCCTACAAACCTATGCCCATACCAAAGAGCTTAGACAAACACGTCTTGCTAGAGGAGCGCGCACATCTGGACTTGCCAGCCGCCCCAAACCGAAAACCTGGGAAGAGGAGAGGGAGCGACGGTTCTCCAAGGGTCAGTGCCTCAGATGTGGGAAAGAGGGGCATCGAGCCACGTCATGCCCGAGACGCCGTCCAGAGGAACGACAGACGAAACCCACGGTAAAGTCGCCTGCTCCTGCTCCACCGCGAAAACTGAAGGCAGCCCTCGCGGAACTGGACCCCCCAGACCTACCCTTCGGAGATGAGGAGGAAGAGTTGCAATTCGAGCAGCCGGCGGGAAAAGCCTACCACCTGCCCTGAAGGGCGCCCTAGGGCAGGTGGAAGAAACCGGGCGTAACCATGATTCGGTGAGTGGAAACTTCCCCACACTGACTGTTAAAGTTAAACTGAGTTCAAAAACCAAAACGGTGGAAGTGTGGGCCATGCTAGACTCGGGTTGCTCCCGTTCCCTAATGCACCCTGATGTCGTAGCGGCTCTGGAACTGCCCACGTTCCCGTTGCCAAGACCCATGATTTTCACCCAATTGGATGGAACTATGGCGGGAGGGAAAGCAGTCAATCTTTCCACGGAACTGGTCGCCTTGCAGATGGGCTCCCATCAGGAAAAGCTGCCATTTGTGGTAGCTCCAGTGGGGGGTCCTCTGGTAATCTTGGGGATGCCTTGGTTTGTGCAACAAAACCCTTTTATCAACTGGCTGCATAGAACTGTGACGTTTGCAGATGGATTTTACAAAGTACCAGAAAAGGACCTACTGGAGGACATGGAGGGTGGAGGGGTAGCGTATACTACTGTGCAAACGCTTCAACCTCTTGAGGGACTACCCAATCAGTATCAGGATTTTGCTGAAGTATTTGGGGAAAAGGAAGCGGATCGCTTGCCACCCCACCGAAAAACGGACTGTGCCATTGAGTTTTTACCAAATGTAAAATTGCCTCACCCAAAAATATACCCCATGTCTCCCAAAGAGCTTACCACGCTTAGGGAGTTCATTGACAAAAACCTGGCTAGGGGTTTCATTGAGCCGGCAAATTCCCCGGTAGGCGCTCCTGTCCTATTCCGGCCAAAAAAGGATGGGTCATTAAGGCTTTGTACCGATTTCCGCGGGCTCAATGCGGTCTCAATATTAAATAAATATCCTTTGCCCCTGATCAAAGATATGTTATCACATCTGGCCAGAGGCAAAATTTTCTCCAAACTGGATTTGAGAGAAGCTTACTTTCGCATTCGAATAAGGAAAGGGGATGAGTGGAAGACAGCGTTTAACTGTCCTCTTGGGGCTTTCCAATATAAAGTCTTACCATTCGGTTTGTCTGGGGCACCTGGGGTCTTTATGCAACTAATCAATGAGGTTTTGCATGACCACCTATTTAAGGGGGTACTAGTATATTTGGATGATGTATTGATTTATACTGAAACCATGTCAGAACATATCCACTTGGTGCGTCAGGTACTGGCTAAGTTGAAAAAAGCAGAGTTGTACGCAAAATTGTCAAAATGTGCATTTCATCAGTCGCAAATTGATTACCTAGGCTACCGAATTTCAGCTCAGGGCATTGAAATGGACCCTGCAAAAGTAGAAGCTATTGTGGCATGGGAGCCTCCCCGTACCAGGCGACAATTACAAAGTTTCCTGGGATTCTCTAATTTCTATCGGGCATTCGCCCAAAATTTTGCAGAAATCGCCCTCCCCCTTACTGAACTGTTAAAAACTAAAGGACAGGGGGATACGCGACGTTCAAAGAACCCAGGCGCGCTCCTTAAATGGACTCCTGCTTGTCAGCAAGCGTTCGAAGCGCTCAAACAAATCTTTACCACAGAACCAATTTTACAGCATCCAAACCCCTCTAAACCCTTCGTTGTACAAGTGGATGCTTCTGATTTTTCCATAGGAGCAATTCTGTTACAAGCCGACCAATCAGGCGCTTTAAAACCCTGTGCCTACCTCTCTCGCAAATTCACTGAAACAGAGAGAAGATGGCACGTTTGGGAAAAAGAGGCTTTTGCTGTAAAAACCGCGTTAGAAGCATGGCGACACCTATTGGAAGGCACTTCAAAACCTTTTGAAGTCTGGACTGACCATAAAAACCTGGAAGCTCTAAGCACCAGTCGAAAACTCAGTCCCAAACAGCTCCGCTGGGCTGAGTTCTTCAGCCGCTTCGACTTCACCCTTAAATTTATACCAGGCAAGAAAAACTTTTTAGCTGATGCGCTCTCGCGCAGACCCCAAGACGCTGGCCCAGGGCCAACGGTCCAAGGTACCGTCTGGACCGACAAACAATTAAGTTTGGCAGCAGTGACTCGCAGCCAAACCCGAGCGCAATCAACTCAGCCTCCAGCCGCTCTACCTTCCAGCCGCTCGCCGCACTTGTCAATTCCTTCCGATTTGCAACAACAGTTGCTTTCCCACCTTAAAACAGATACTTGGTTACAAGCCAATAGACACATTTTAACTTTCACCGATGATTTTGCCTGGCGCAACGATCGTCTCTATGTCCCCGAGGCAATGCGAAAAACCATACTCCAGCGCTGCCACGATGACAAGCTAGCTGGACACTTTGGCTACGTTAAAACTCTGCACCTCGTTCGCCGGCAATTCTGGTGGCCGACTTTGCTTAAAGACTTGAAGGAGTATGTCACTGCGTGCCCGGTATGTGCGGCGATAAAGCGCAAACCAGGCAAACCCCAAGGGCTCCTTCAACCTGTTGCCACTCCATCTGTCCCTTGGCAGGACATATCCATGGACTTTATCGTTGATCTACCCCCTAGTCAACGCAAAACTGTCATTTGGGTCGTCAAAGATTTTTTTTCCAAACAAGCCCACTTTATCCCATGCGCTTCTATCCCCACCGCCCAACAGCTGGCACGCCTCTTCCTCATCCACGTGTACCGCCTCCACGGTATCCCCGCCCGTTTGGTGAGTGACAGAGGCACACAATTTACGTCACAATTTTGGCGGGCGTTTTTAAAACTTTTGGGTACAAAACAGTCGCTTTCCACTGCCTGGCATCCGGAAACGGACGGATCTACAGAGGCGGTTAATTCTACATTGGAACAATACCTCCGGGCTTTTGTTAACTACCAACAAGACAACTGGGTCGATTTACTCCCATTTGCTGAAGTTGCTTACAACAATTCCGTTCATCAAACCACTGGTCAAGTTCCCTTTAAAACAGTTTTTGGACGTGACTTTGTTCCTATTCCTGAACTTCCTCATCCTCAACCGCTACCAGCCACCCTTGCTGACTGGGCAGAATCTCTCAAAGACTCATGGTCTAATATTCTACTGGCTCTCCACCATGCCCAGGCTACCTATAAACGCCATGCCGATGCAAAGCGTTCCCCAGAACCATCCTTTACGGTCGGGGATAAAGTCTACTTATCAACTAAGTTTATCAAGTCCCCACAACCCTCTAAGAAACTTGGCCCTAAATTTGTCGGACCTTTTTCAATTGTTGCTCAAATCAACCCTGTTACGTTTAAACTTGATTTGCCTCACAACCTTAAACGTTTACATCCTGTTTTCCATTGTAGTTTACTCAAACCCTGCCTGTCGTCGGACCGTTGGCATCCGCAACCCATTCCTCCACCTCCCCTCATGATTGACAACCAGCAACATTTCGAGGTGGCATCCATCCTCGACTCCCGACGCCAGCGCTCCGCTTTACAGTACCTCGTCCGCTGGAAACATTTCCCTCATCCTGAATGGGTTGCTGCTCCAGACGTCCATTCCCCTCGTCTCCTAACCCAATTCCACTCTGCCTATCCTGACAAACCAGCTCCCTAGTTTCTTTTGGGGGGGCAATATGTCATGTTCTCATTTCAATGTTTGGTTAACATTGTAACGTTTCACATGTCTTTTTCTGTTCCGTGTCCCTTCACCCGGGGTTTTTCCATTCCTTTGCCCTCCATTGTTTTCAGGGCTTGGAATGCATGTTTGGGTTTGCGCTCCTGTTCAAGGTTACTTTCCCAGGCGCGTCTAACAGATTCTCGCACCTGGGAGGGGGAGCGTCCTGACGGGCGATAGGGCGGGACTTGATCGCAAGCAAGGCTTTTAAGTTTGTATTTGGCGCGCTTTTGCTCATTCTCAGCTTTCTCTGTATTTGCATACTATTCCTTTTAATAAATCAGTTATCTTTAAGCCCGAGCTTGTGAGACTGAGTATTTGGGATTAGGCAATCATTACACGCGTCCCTGCTACTTACAAAACCAAATTTGTTTCTTGATTCTCCTTTAAGATCATCACAAATATATTGCTTCCCACTTTCTACAGTCAGCAAGAACACTTTTTTCATCTGTATCAGTATCCATATATATCTCCATCTTATCCACACTTACCTGGGAGTAAGCCCCATTGCTAGAAGTATTTGAAAATGGTGTTATTTACCTTACTCAGAAGCAAGCCCATTGTATTCAGCAGGAAGTAGGTGTAATCCTATCCTACTCACCAGAAACAAACACCTCTACCCATTGAGTATAATGGGACTTACTTCTGAGTAGACATGCATAGGATTGGGCTCTGGGAAATAATTATAGATGGTCATTATCCCATTGCTAAAACAACAAAACTAATGGTGGCCTAAGACTTTTGCACAGTACTCTGTGTGTGTGTGTATGTATGTGATTTTTAACAAAGTCTCCATCCCCAAAGGAAAAAAAAACAATAGATGGTGAGAATAAGCAGCTTTGGGGTAATCCCATGTTTAAACTTTATTGATTACCAGCTTGCCCATGTATAGACTGAAGGGATCTGCTGAAGGCAATATCCAAGTGTGAATTAGGAGGCTGGGGGAGGAATACAAGACACAGAGTTCTTGTGTAATACAGGAACACCAGTGCGTAAGCAACTGGGGAATTGTACCCCACAATAACCTTTAGGCCAGAGATCAAAAGTCACATCTGTTATCTGCCAGACAGCACAAACGTGTCTGGCCCAATACCTCTTTGAGATCAACAGCCTGTGGCTCTCAATGGCCCAATTCTCACCAAGGGGACAAACTATTTTAGATTGTAAATAAAGCTCATGCTGATTTAATTAATAAACATCCTCTAATAAAAACTGCCACTAAAAGAGCTAGCTGAGGGATCTTCTCCTTGCCATTTTAGTGTTCTACATTAATGGATTATTCTTCGTAGAAAAATATCACATCAACCATATCAGTGACAAGTAACTAATTCCCAACATACAGAAGTTTCATGAGCTATATACAGTATAGAATAGGTAAATACACTTCTGGGGATTAGCTACTTGAAATTTGAAAAATAATTCAAGGCAAGACAAATTATCTTAAAACTAATTAGAAGTCAGATCTGTATATGTCAGTGAGACTAGACTGAAACACAAGGTATGATTTTTAAGGAACTTAAGTAAACTGCTTTGACTTTTTGAGTGGATTAGGAGGAAACCCACCCACCCCCTTTCAGTTCTTTACAAATGTCACTTGCAGTGATATATTTTTTTTTAAAAAATATTTAGGATGCTGTTTGAAGATAGACCTCAAAAGCACTTAATCTGAGTCAAAGGAAGCAGTGGCTTGAGTATTTTATATACAGTAATTCCCCAAACTAGCTGAAACACTTGCTCTTCCAATTCCCATTCACTGGAGTGAGGCTTTCAAGCAACTTCTAAAGATATCCAGATACATTTTTAATGTAAAGAAAAAATAACACTGTATGATCTGTAGGTACTTACTTGGCCCATCTGAAGTTTTATCTTTCTTTCTTTGTTTGCATATGCAGTAGCACAAAGAAGCCATATGACTAAGAATAATAAGGGGAGGAGGCAGGATTGGTTTCTCATGATATGCCATAACAAAATGATAACGCTGATATTTCCACACAATGTTAGAAATAGCTTTCACTTGTAAATACACATTGCTAAAAAAAAAACAAGAACAAAAAGAGATAAGTGTTTTAGTACAAAAAATATCCTACAAACTAGTTAACTATTATCTTGGCTCCCAATCTATATGATACTGGAAAGAGTCCTTCAAAACCTGTATCTACAAGACTTCTACTATGCTTCTACAATCTCCAAGTTAATTTCTAAACATCAGCTTAATAATAAATTGTCATGTGAAGTTCATACATACTTGAAAAAGGCGATGAGAAGGTTGACCATAATGATGTACTGCACAAAAAGGTATACTGACTGAAGAAATGGTGTTAGCCATGATCCTGTCACACAGAGCTGTGTAAATTCAGAAGCATTTGCACATACTATGCAGATTAAAAGCAATAAAAAAGTTAAGATATTGCAGATACAAATGTGACACAAAGCCTGTTACAACATAAATCTGTTCTTTATAATCAGAAATTTTGGAATATTTCATTTAAAAATATTCTCTGTTAAACATTTCAAGGTTTATACAGTCTCTTAAAATATGACAATCAAATGTCAGATCAAAGCTTGTTTTTCTTATAAATAAACAAATGAAATCCGGACTTGGTTTTCTTGTTGGAGCAGTGGCAATGTGATCTGAACGGAGAGGTAGATATGTCCCCATTGTCATGGTCAGACCACACCCTGGTGGCCCTGAGATTCTCTTGTGCTGCCCCCCTCCGCAGGGAGGCAGGACCCATTCAATTGGTCCGCCCCTGGCGACTGATGGACCCAGTGAGGTTTCAGAAGGAGCCGGGGGTTATACCCGGGGATCTGCTGCACGGTCCAGCGGAGGTCCTGGCCGCGACCTGGAATAGAGAAGCGGCCGGGGCCTTGGACAGGATCACGCCTGTGCAGCCTCTCTTGCCCACTCAAACCCAGCACTCCCCATGGTTTACAGAGGAACTGTGGGTTTTGAAGAGGGTGAAGAGACGCCTAGAGCGCCGCTAGAGGAAGACAAAGACTGAATCTGACCGAACACAAGCTAGAGCCGCTATTAAGGCCTACCTTGTGGCGGTAAGAGCGGCGAAACGTCAATATTTCTCCGCTCTTATTGCATCCGCAGAATGCTGCCCAACGGCCCTGTTTAAAATTACGTGATCGTTATTAGGTAGGGGGGGCTCTGTCTCCCACCTACAGGGCCGTGCGGAGGAATGTGTTGAGCATCTGCAGGGTAAAATCGCTTAGATTCGGTCCAAGTTGGACTCTAAGTGTGGGGCAGAGTCTGGGGAGATGCTGAGGGAACGTACTTACCCTGTTATCTAGGAACAGTTTGATCCTGTTGGGCCTGAGGAAGTGGACAGGATCCTCCAGATTGTAAACGCCACGTGTCATCTAGACCCACGCCCTTCCCCGGGAGGTGACATGCGGTTGGGTCCAGGCAATGGTTAATGCATCTTTGAGGGAGGGAGTGGTTCCGGTTGCCTTTAAAGAGGCACTGGTACACCCCCTCCTCAAAAAGCCATCGCTGGACCCTACTGTCCTGGACAATTTTCGTCCAGTCTTCCACCTCCCCTTTTTGGGGAAAGTGGTTGAGAAAGTGGTGGCATTACAACTTCAGAGGATTCTGGATGAAACAGATTATCTAGACCCCTTTCAGTCAGGTTTCAGGCTGGGATATGGGACAGAGACTACGTTGGTCGCGCTTATGGATGATCTCTGGCGGGAGTGGGATGGAGGCAGTGCATCCATCCTCGCTCTCCTTGATCTCTCAGCGGCTTTCGATACCATCGACCATGGTATTCTTCTGGGACGACTCAGAAAGTTGGGGGTGGGTGGCATGGTTCTGCGCTGGTTCACCTCCTTCCTCCAGGGCTGGTCCCAGTCGGTGGTGATAGGAGATGAGAGATACGACCCTTGACCCCTGCTTTGTGGGGTGCCACAGGGTTCGGTTCTCTCCCCTCTCCTATTTAACATCTACATGAAACCGCTGGGTGAGATCATCCATCACCACGGGATGAGGTACCATCAGTATGCCGATGATACTCAGATATATATCTCCATCAAGGGTGAAGTAAGTGATGCGGTCAGTGCCCTTTCTCAGTGCCTGGGGGCTGTGGGGGCCTGGATGGGGAGCAACAGGCTTCAGTTGAACCCTGGTAAGACGGAGTGGCTGTGGATTGATGGCTCCTCGGTATCCGGGAAGTTGTCATTTTCAGTTCTGGATGGGTTTGAATAATAAATAATGACCTACCATCAATTTCATAGGCATATACTTCACCAAATATCATCCAGTAAGGCTGAAATACAATATCTTTTGCTAAAACCCATGATGGTTCTTCATCAGGATAAAGTATTGCCTTCCTAGGTACTCCAAAACTGAGCAGGACCAGTGCCATTATCACTACAATATAAAACATGTTCGCCACCTGTTAAAACAGAGCAAGAGTCAAGGAAATTGAAAGAATTAGAAGAAGGCTACAACAGCCATTCCCAACCTGGGAATGTTCACATATGGACTTCAATTCCCAGCTAGTATAGACATTGCCAGGAATTCTAAGCATGAAGTCTACAGATCTGGAGGATACAAAGATTGGGGGAAGACTATCTTGTTGTTTATTCATTTAGTCGCTTCCGACTCTTCGTGACTTCATGGACTAGCCCACGCCAGAGCTTCCTGTTGGTCGTCAACACCCCCAGCTCCCCCAGGGACGAGTCTGTCACCTCTAGAATATCATCCATCCACCTTGCCCTTGGTCGGCCCCTCTGCCTTTTGCCTTCCACTCTCCCTAGCATCAGCATCTTCTCCAGGGTGTCCTGTCTTCTCATTATGTGGCCAAAGTATTTCAGTTTGGCCTTTAATATCATTCCCTCAAGTGAGCAGTCTGGCTTAATTTCCTGGAGGATGGACTGGTTGGATCTTCTTGCAGTCCAAGGCACTCTCAGAATTTTCCTCCAACACCACAGTTCAAAAGCATCGATCTTCCTTCTCTCAGCCTTCCTTATGGTCCAGCTCTCGCAGCCATATGTTACTACGGGGAACACCATTGCTTTAACTATGCGGACCTCTGTTGTCAGTGTGATGTCTCTGCTCTTAACTATTTTATTGAGATTGGTCATTGCTCTTCTCCCAAGGATTAAGCGTCTTCTGATTTCCTGACTGCAGTCAGCATCTGCAGTAATCTTCGCACCTAGAAATACAAAGTCTTTCACTGCTTCTACGTTTTCTCCCTCTATTTGCCAGTTATCAATCAAGCTGGTTGCCATAATCTTGGTTTTTTTGAGGTTTAGCTGCAAGTCAGCTTTTGCACTTTCTTCTTTCACCTTCATCAGAAGGCTCCTCAGTTCCTCTTCGCTTTCAGCCATCAAAGTGGTATCATCTGCATATCTGAGATTGTTAATGTTTCCTCCAGCTATTTTAACTCCAGCCTTGGATTCCTCAAGCCCAGCATGTCGCATGATGTGTTCTGCGTACAAGTTGAATAGGTAGGGTGAGAGTATACAGCCCTGCCGTACTCCTTTCCCAATCTTAAATCAGTCCGTTGTTCCGTGGTCTGTTCTTACTGTTGCTACTTGGTCGTTATACAGAGTCTTCAGGAGGCAGACAAGATGACTTGGTATCCCTATACCACTAAGAACTTGCCACAAGTTGTTATGGTCCACACAGTCAAAGGCTTTAGAATAGTCAATAAAACAGAAATAGATTTTTTCTGAAACTCCCTGGCTTTTTCCATTATCCAGCGGATATTGGCAATTTGGTCCCTAGTTCCTCTGCCTTTTCTAAACCCAGCTTGTACATCTGGCAATTCTCGCTCCATGAATTGCTGAAGTCTACCTTGCAGGATCTTGAGCATTACCTTACTGGCATGTGAAATGAGTGCCACTGTTCTGTAGTTTGAACATTCTTTAGTGTTTCCCGTTTTTGGTATGGGGATATAAGTTGATTTTTTCCAGTCTGATGGCCATTCTTGTGTTTCCCTATCTTAGGGAAATATATTCCCTAACTCCACACTTGTTTTATTGAGTTTATTCAAGCCACATATGCACATTTGCTATATAAAGCTAATGTTACTTTTTCAGGTTGAAAATTATTACAACTAATGGGGAATACTTGGACTAAAATTGGTAGCAGCTGTTTTTTCTGCATATCAGTTCTGATACATGCTTACCCTTCTATGTACAAATCCATGTGATTTAAATGCAGAAAACCAGAATGTGCCACATGTATGGACTAAATTTATGTATGTAAAGCCTGTGTAAATTGCACATATGCAGCAAATACAATATGGGGAATGGGCAAACATTAAAATTTGATGAATCAAGTTCACAGACTTTTTTCATTCCACATCATGTTGCATATAATAAGATAAAACAAATGGTATGTATATTTGCTCATACCTAC
The DNA here is from genome assembly GCF_035149785.1 of Candoia aspera. Taxonomy (NCBI): domain Eukaryota; kingdom Metazoa; phylum Chordata; class Lepidosauria; order Squamata; family Candoiidae; genus Candoia; species Candoia aspera. Next base: position 10,404,757 of record NC_086165.1, on the reverse strand, counting down.
AGATGTATTCATAATACCCCTCCAATACAGAAAATTAGCTGCCAAAGTTTATTTAGCTATCAATCTTTATGTATTTATTTGCATTAAAAATTCAATGAACAAAATACATACCACAATGTTATTTAAAAAAAAAAAAATCTTACCATTTTCCCAATCATCATGACGTAAGGTCCAGCATGTTGATTTACAGCCAGAAAATCCAGTAATCTCACATACCAAAAGATTATATTCAGGCAGTAAGTTAGTCTTCCAGCAACAAAAACATAATTTACTTTGTAAGTATTTTCATTGAAGTTCCCTTTTGCTCCAAATCTTAGTACAAAACCAATGAAGAAAGTGATAATGGCTATTGTATCACTGATGTTGAAGTAATCATTAAACCACACTTTCACCTTCTGACTAATCTTCCCAGCCTCTGACATAAAGATCTGTATTAAAAACAACAAGAAATTGGGCATGGTCAACTTTGTTTATATCAAGGTCATTAAGGGCCTGATTAGATGGCCTTTACATAGGCACCAAAGCAATCCCTGTTGAATGCCAAAAAGCAGAGACCAAAAATCATGGCTTGTAGTGGTTTTACAAACAAGGATATAAGGCAGTGGTTTCCAACTGGGGGCCTTATTATGGTTGGTCACACAATCAGCCAGATGTTTAGACTGGATTTGGCACTTTTAAGCACCTTTGAGTCCTTCCCAAGAACCTGGGATAGGCAGATGTTGTTGTTTGATGGTGTTAAAGGTATCATTGCAGGATGGAAGCTGTTCCAAGTAAAGCTGCCTTTTGTATTGACTGATGGTGATTTTGTCAATGCCAATGGTGTTCAAGTGGTGCTCCAGAATTTTATTATTATTCCAGATGTTTGTTTGTAGCAAACTATATTATGCTGCAATTATTGTCTTGTTGACACCAGAAAACACACCAGTTACTGTCCCATGTCCATATCTGGTAATGGGACATGGATGGGGGGCCCCAAAGGAGAAAAACAAGGTCAGAAGGGGCCACGAATGAAAAAAGGTTGAGAAACACTGTTATAAGCACACAGCTTTGTATTTGCCCTACTTCCAGTTGGCACACATGTAATAGAGTCCCCTTTTCGGGAGAGATGGGCGGTGATAGAAATTTGAAAAATAAATAAATAAATACGAAGCCATAGTTATGGCTAACAAGGGAAAAAGAGAGGCTAGCATTTAAAGAAAATGAAGGAGGCACAGGAAGTATGAGCATCTGCAGTAGGCTCTGGATTGATCAATCACGGTTTTTAAGAGAAACAGCAATGACAGCTTTCACCAAACTGTTTTCCAAATATGATGGGCTGTGAGCTTCGGTTTTCCTAAATCCTGGCCATGTTGGAGGCCATTAATAAACAGCACAAGATAGATATAAAACATTGAATTGTCTAAGTGGGCAGCATATAAATCCCGTAATAAATAAAACTAACTAAACAATAATAAAATCCACTGCCCCAATATTAGCACTGAACTGACTACAGGATTACAAATAAGATACATTATTTGCATCTTATGAATAGGCCACTTCAGACAAACTTGCAGTATAAAGGGGCAAAAGATTACAATGGAACAAGTGCATGCTTTCTTGCCCAGTCCAGCAATGTAGCTTGGTCATTTCTGGACCTATAAGATGTTTCTAACTTCTACATTAGGCTTTCTATGTATAAACAATATGCGTAGATAAACCACATAGATGATGGCTGAATTGTATGACCGAGCCCTGAAAGTACAGCTTAAAGACACTTAGGCTTTTTAGCTACACAGACCCTATGCAACCATTATGCACAGGCCCAGACGCCTGTCCAGCTTTGAGTAATTTATTCTGGGCTGGCAAAGTACAGCTTGCGCATACCCTCTTCATACAACAAATTATATCCACTGATTTTTTGATGAAATATTTGAAACCCTCTTCAGTAGAGCAAAGAGCACAATTAATGTTAAGGCAGACATACCTCACGGATTTTCTCAACTGCCAGTGTGAAAATGTAAGCAATCACAATCCATTCCTGAACTGAAGGCAACTCTTCCATTTTTACAAGAACCACAAAGGTATAAAGCATCAGGAATCCTATATAGGCCAACTACAAAAACAAGTCAAATGTTAAACAACTATCTGGGTAAGTAAAAAGATTCCATGAAAAAAAGTAGTGCCTTTACCACAACTAAAACCAACTCACCGTGTTAAACCAGAATTTCACTATTGGTGCATGATAAAAAGCGTAAAACTTTCGTGTAATGGGAAGCCTCTTAGGTTTTATCATACTCTCCATATCATGCTTTCCATCAGAATTATCCAAGACTCTTACTTCTTTAAACACTTCCTAAGATTAAAGCAATATATTTAAATGACCTACATTTGAAAATGCGCTTTTTTTTTTGTTATTAGAAGTACCAGACTGGATCCAGACATAGTCATAGTCACTGATATAGTGGCAACACAGTTCGCTCACAGAGTAAAGGTCCCAATTCAGTTCCCAGGATTTCTATGCAGGACTGAAGAAACTTCTACTGAAGCTCCTGAAAGCTGCCATCAGTCAGTATCAGCAATACTAAGCTAAACAGACCAATGGTCCATCCTGGTCTATAGCAAGCTCCTAACTTGTTTCATTGACTTCAAGTATAACTAGGTCTGGATCCATTTAATGGATGTGAAGAGTTACCATTGGTATGTCTTCTGCTATGTTCTGAAAATTGTTTTCACTATCTTCCATTGTCATCTGATGTGCATCTTGGGACTGAGGAATATGAGACATTTCTGCCTTGGTTTTATATTCCAGCATTAATATAGTAGGGGGAAGAAGGATGCTCAATATCACCTGGAAGATGTAACAATGAACAATTTAAAGCATTATTTCCACACAGTAGTACTTAAAAGCAAAACAGAAAAAAAAGAACACCCAGCACACAGATGCTTCCTTCCTCTCCCCACCCTCATTCTGGCAAAATAGGTCAGGTAGCAAGTAAAAGATGTAGAAGAATGCTTATATTGAGCAGCTACAATATACACAGACAATTTCATAATACTCCTAGGGGGGAAATACTAACAATTTCTAAATCATTTTCCAACCAGATGGGTTTGTACAAATTTCCATCCTTCATATTTTTTTTCCCACAGTATTGCATTCTACAGCCAATATGTAAGTTTAACTGACTCGGTCTTCCCAAGGCCATTTAAAAAATGAAGCACAGCCACACCTCTAATTAGCAAAATGATTCTTTGCTGATGAGCAAAGCAAGTGAGAGGTCACAAACCAAAGCCAAGACAGACAATAGCACATCCTGTTTTAAAATGATACTTCAGGATGTTCTATAAAAGCACTGCAAGTTTTACAGAAGTTTCTTATTTCATTCTAACACGGTGGGGTAAATTTTCAGCATGGTATTTTCAGAGAAATGGAGCACCTGCTGTTAATCTAGTCTATATGGCTTACTTGTCTTGTACCATTCTGAAAACTTACTCCATTTGCACCCTGATGATTTGTCTGAACTCTGAGGAAGCTCTCACTTGCTCAGCTCATGCTACTAAAATGAAACATAAACATGAAGACTTTCTACATCACATTTTACTTTACTACCTGTAGGAAGCTTAATTACATTTCAGTTTTACACGGGGGTTGAGTCTGTTAATGGGTCACCACTAAATTTTTAGTAGTATATTAGTTCTCATGATGAACTAGAGATCCATCTCTGTTTAAAGGCTACTTGCCTGGATTCTGCCTTCTACATTTCTGTACCTTTTTCAAAAAAGATAAAGCATCAAAAAAAAGTTATTGTGCATTCCAACACCACCTCTAGCTTTGATTTTACACATCCCTAAATAAAGATAACACTGACAAAGACTATAGAACGATGACGTGATTGAACTTGTTTCATTTTCATTTAAGCACTATTACAATAATACTAAAGGAACGCACTGAAAATGAATACAAAAATGTGTATACCTTGTACCATGAATTCTTCCTCATGTTCAGCCTTCCCATCCACATATCAGATAATAACATCTGGGTACAAGTGTGTGCTACAAAAGGACGAAGGCGTGAAGACACTGCTAGTTTAAGGCAGGTGGCATTACTCCAGTTTTTTAGCTCGTAAGTTAGTAACTTCATTGCCATTGTTTCGTCTTGTCGAAAAGACTGCTCTAATAATTCAACTGCCAGCTCCCCAAACTCACTGAAGAAGGGGAAAAAAGACCAAGACACACCTAGTTGAAGATGCATACGAACAACAGGTACACAAACATCTTCACCAGTAATATGGTATGAATGTGACTTGCCTAGACTGACAGGATGTACCTATTTTAAAATTCTATACATTTAAGAGAGAGAAAGATAAGAAACTGAAAGTTTTTTCTAAAATACAATAAAAGGTGGAACCCATTGGGATCTTTTAACTTAATTCCAACTACTTTTCTTCCTAAGGAGAAATGAGTATCTGACTCAGAAAAATGCTTCATTTATTCACAACGCTTCTGGATCTGTCGCTGAATTTCGGAAAACAGTATCTCACCAAACCAAATTAGAGAAGCTAACACAAATGGTACCGGCTATTGTGAAGAAAATAAAGGAAATATACAGCATCATAATGAAATGTACAATTGATTCTAACTGTGGGACTGTTGTGTTACAAAGTATAATTTTGTTGAATAATAGATTATGATATATGAAAGAAGTTGAAATGCTCACTTGGAGTATTGTTTTAGTTCTTCTGAGGTATCATCAACCAGGTCATTTTGTTTAGATTCATAGGCCATGGAACGATAAAGCTTGCAGGCCACTAAGGCTTTTGCCATGGACTCTTCACCATGCTGCCAGAAAAAGAGAGCCATTTTTTGTCTCTTCATTAGCACCGCCCAAAGTAGCAACTCATTAAGAGGATATGGAAAGCGCCTGGTTTCTGGATCATCAATATCAACAATGTCATCTTTGGTTTTTTTCTTTTTTCCTTCATCGGTGGCAGTATCGGCCTTTCAAAAGAAAAAAACGAGAACTCTAATTTAAGAACTATTTATTTATTTATTTATTTAAATTTATTAGTCGCATTCTAGGGCAAACTTTCCAAGACAGCATCCAACACAATTTAAAATGAGAAAAAGTAACAAGACAATTATAGCATGGATTCTGGAATTCTTTCCAATCCCTTAATAACATCTCATCTCCAGATCATGGGAGGACCAGCAGGTGGTGGTGGGGGGCATGGGGAGGTAGAATGGAACACTTGGTAACATTCCAAGTCAAGGAATAAAAGGTCGGGAAAGAGAGGAAGGGCTTGAATCATCCCAAAACCACCACCACCCCGGTCCGTGGAAAATATGTCTTCCACAAAACCGGTCTCTGGTGCCAAAAAGGTTGGGGACCGCTGCTTTAAACAAACAGCACTGGAAGGAACTATAAATAATCAAGGCAGACATACCAGAATGAGAAAAAAAGCAGCAAGATCATTTTATTTTCTAACACAATTTGACAACTTACTACTACTAAGTGCCTTAAGGGATAAACTGTCTTGGAGGCTAGAGTACAACTACAAAAAAACAACTGAAGTTCAACTGATAGATACGGAGTTTTCTGCTATGTTTTTGAGATCAAATTTCTCATCCTTTGCCCATATCACGAAAGGAATAGCTATTTTCTGAATTGTCTTTTATCTCTTGTGTTACTCACTGCACAATTTCAATGATGACGATGATGATGCTTATTGGACATTCAAATAATGTTTTAAAAGGGTTATTGGGATAATGGTAGTTGGAACACAGCACAGAACATCAAAAAAATGTGATCCCTACTTCAGCACTGCTTTCCTGAAGCCTAGAGAAGCTCACCTAAAAGTATGAGCTATTTATTAACCTCATTATGTCAGCCACATAAGGGGACATTAACTTCTATTATATAGACTTGTCCTGTTTTAATTTGATATCCACAAGATATCGGATATGGTGATTCAAAGATAATTACAATTTATGGATGTGGATGTTTATATCCCAAATTGGGAATTTATCATTGTGAAATCTTACAGATTTCTCAAGTACCAAAGTACGACACTCTTCAACGTCGAAAAGATAGAACTATCCCAGATTTATAATCTTTGATTAGAGATATGTGTTTGCTTTCTGTTTATGAGCTCTTTCCCAACATACAGTAATGGAAAAACTGATGAATATTAATTTGTGTTATCGAGGTTTAATAATTTATTTATAAATCAGGCTGAATTATATTTAAGATGTTTTTGTGTGTTTTCCGATACTCTTTTTTTTTAGTTTTTCGTACACTGAAACAAAAAAATAAAATTGTTTACAAGAAGCACAATACATTATTTACATAGCATTAACATTCATGCCAAGGGATCAGCTGCTATTGCATACCTTTGGTTTGTAAGGCTGTGCAGTTTTGATGAAGTGATTGTGCCGCATTTTTTCTTTCTTATCCACCCTGTTCCCAAAAGGTTCGTGGCTTTTACGCAACTGAGGGGTGCTACCTGAAGTATTTCGCCCGGAGCGCTGCATATATATATTTTTAAAAAGTTAAAAGCAAATTTAAAAGATGGTTACTTCAAATACGTTGCCACACTTGCATGAAATAATAGAAACCATTACCCAAATTATAAAACCCAGATGGGTTTTAAATGACTCAGGTGACACAGCCTGATATACCACAGAGGTGAGAGAATGTGGAAAACACATATTAATTGCACGTCAGTTATGAACTTACTGGAAGGAAACTTCTCATCCAGCCTCTGTCTACAAAGCCAGGATAAAACTGGTCTACCTTAAAAGGCTATTTGAAGATTCCCTTCACAAATGCTCAGGACATAATCTAAGCATCCGGGGGGAGGCAACTTACCATGAACATATCACTTCTGTTCTGAAAGCATTTCATTGGCTGCTAGTTTTCTACTCAGAGGCTGGTATTGTCCTGCAGAGCTTTATACAGCTTAGCCTTGAATATCTGAAAGAGTGCCTTCTCCCTGATGTACCTGCACATCAACTAAAATCTGATGGGGATGGCCAATTGAGGGTGCCACGTTTGCCTAGGATTAAAGACTACAATTGGAGCATCTGCACAAGATCTTAACCGACAGGCAGATGCACAAGGGAGAAGGCTGATTTGTAAGAAGCCAACTCTACTTACACATTCAAAAACACATTTTCATTTTTCACACTGAAAACAAAAAGTCATATACCCGATTGCTGCCACTGAGACTATTGTATATCACTCGGAAGCGTTTTCTTGTGTACGTGCACCGATAGGTTCCTCCCATTAAGTATTCAACAACAAGTCCAACGTCAATCAAGGTGAGCTTGTATCCTGGAGGAAGATTTCCCTATAGACGAAGCAACAGGAATTTGGAACCAAGATTCAAAGCGTTCTGCCATCCCTGTACAACAAGCCATCTGAAAAAAAGGATCTGCTAAATAAAATAGCCTCCCTATCCTTGATTAACCCCCTTCCCCCAGATATTTTGGAATTGCAACTCCCAGAATCTTGTTAGAAATAAAATTACGCTAAACTGGGAGAGGGGGGATTAATATGGTTTATGAGATTCTAAAGAACTTGAAGTCATTTTATCACTTGAAATCTTTACCTGTTTGACATCTCGAACAAGGTGAAACAATGCTGGATTTGTTGGGCCTTGTTTCTTGATGAAGAAAGGAAGAATGAAGAATTTTAGATGATTTCAGGCAAGCAACAAAACAGGAGAATGACTAAATGCTGATGGTTCTTTTATTTTTGTTTAACTAGCAAAATGACTATATTGTTGCCATATTCATAACTAAAACTGAAGCACTTTAAGCCATTATAAAATAGTTCTGCCCAAGCAGTTTTTACTCAGCAGAAGGCAAAAAATGTACAAATAGATACAGAGGAGCAAAACCTCTGTTCTGCTGTTGGATTCCATTCCATCGAAGAAGGAATACAGCAAAAGGAAAACAATCCTCTATTAAAACTGTCTTAACAAATAATTATTGGCCAGATTAGTATTTCCTCTTGAATGCAAGTTTTGTTTGGTTTTCCAGATGAAAAGTGTACAAATCCAGTTCCATGGCAGAGATTTTAAAAACAAAGTATGGACATTTTGCAAAGGATGGGCATCAACTTACAGTGTTGTAAAGTTCTTCCAGTCTGGGAATTGTCAGAAATTTGTGCATGCTTACTCCATTTTCAATAAGAAGTTTCACAAAGGCAACTCTGTCCATCACAAGGGCATCCAACATAGCCTGCTCTAAAGAGCCAACCTGAAGAAATTTTAAGATGGCAATGCTTAAATTAAAATTAAGTAATTTCTAGAAATACAAAACTTGATACAATATTGCCCAAATATTACAGTACTGTGCAAACATGAGTTTATTTTAAGTGACAGTTCCTACTTTGCAAAATACTGATAAACCAAGAATCTGCTGAAGTGAAAATTAATGAGGTTTAATTCCCCCTGGGCACTCTGGAGACAAGGGAGCCCAGCACTGTGTTTGCTTATCCTGATTGTCAGCAACCTTATTTATGTTGTCTCTATCCCAACTGCAAACTTTACTCACCAGCCACTGTTGTCCATAAACAAAAACATGATTTTTGGCAATGTCAACTCGATCCCAAGCAAGTGTAAGGATAAGCTGGTCAAATGCAGAAGCATTTGTGCCTAAAAACAAATGAAAACAAAAAACAGTTTTGAAATTTAATCTGCTTGCCACAAAAGCCCAATTCCAAAAGTATCCAGATCCAATACAAATGCATATTAAAAACAAACTGATTTTAAGATTTTGCTTAAGAGAAATAACACTGGATTGGAGGAAAGTCGTTGAAGCTGAGAGAGATGTATTAAATGCATATGCTCTTATTTTAAAGAGCTACAGAACAAAGTGCTCCTGAAACTAACAGATCAGTGAATTTTTTTTCATACGACTACCCCCATCAATATGCTGGAGGGTACCATAAAAGAAAGGGCAAGCTTATTTAAAATCAAGACAAGAATTATCAAGCATTCAGACAGTTTTGTATAATTGTCACACCATTATAAGAGATGATGTAATCAGGATCCCAATGTGTCAATCGAATAAATAGCAAAAAGATGCAGGTTTTTTTCCTCAAGGGGATTCCCAAAACAGTTGCTAATCAGAAAACAAGACAGCCAAGAAAAGAGGTGGATGCCCCTCCCTGGTCCCACCAAGAAGTAGTGTGGAACCATCTTAAGTTCCAAAATATACAATATCGCTTTAAATAAAAGTGTACCTTTTAGTAGAGCTGTAAGGATTGCTACATCAATATCCTGATGCTCATCAGACCCAATGTGGAACACTGTGATCTATTTTGAAAATTAGATTAAGAAAAAAACAAGTTATCTTTACAGATTAATTGCTCATCAACCAACTGCAGTGTATGGAATTCTAAATTCACACAACTGCAGAACAAATTAAGTGAACCAGTATTAATTTATAATGCAATATTATAAAAATAATTCAAATACTACCACTGAAAGACAAGCAAATTCAAACTAAGGAGTATACAGGAAATGGAATGTTACCCCCAGTAGAAAACATAACAACATTTGCTAAGCTTTCTTTAAATTAAGCCCAATATATCTCTTTTCCTTTTCCCGCTGTGCATACTCCCTCTCATGTACTCAGGCTCCATCATGATAAATTCAAATGTGAATTCTAGCTTCAGTAATATTTACATGTAGACAAATTTATCTGGATTTATTAGTTCATATTTTAATTATTCACAGATTGAAATATTTATTAAACAAATCCTTGTGACCCTTTGCACAGTGTAGGGATTTACTCACCAGTTCCCTTTTTTTCATGCATTCCAGCAGTGTCTGGAATAAATGAACTGCTTCACTCTGACCAAAATTAAATGTCTTTTTGATTGTTGAAATGATTTCTGGTTCAGCTCCATCAGGGATGCTTCTGAGGTTAAATAAAGAATCAGAAAATCTGCATAATTATCATAATTACAGTTTGAGAGATGTTTTTTAAGTTCAAAGCCCCAGGAGGAGAAAGCCATGACCTTTAGAGAGCCAGCTTCTAATAAAAGGCATCTGCACTCAGGTTAAAGACCCAACTGTACAAGAATTGCTCTCATCCCATGGAGATACTATAGCTCAGTGGTCAAACATACACAGTTCTACACAGAGAAAGTCAGCCTGTAGTTGAACAGATCTCAGATAGCAAGGCTGGAATGGATTCCAGTCCACAGCTCTGGACAACATCTAAAAAAGACTGAACAAGAGGGACAAACGACCCAATTTGGTGGAAATCAGCTTCACTGAAGGTGGCTGATGCTTAAGAAAGCTTACCCGCCCTCTTCTGTTTGCTTATAAACGTAAGCCAAGATATCCGCAGCTCTGCCAGTCCCCTCGCAGACCACCACTGGCACAGGAGGGCTTTCCTGAAGATATTCCAAAACAGTAAGGACAACATTGGGACCACCTTCAAAGATAAGTGCCACCACAGGAACACCTTGACCAATTCCTAAGCAAAGAGGTTTTAAAGAAAATATCATAATGCTTTATTTATGTATATACTTGGAACAGATTTATTTTTGAAAAATTAAGTTTTAAAGCTCAAACTTTACAATATAAAAAGCTGGATGTGCACCCTCTATACATTAAGCAAGTTTTGTTACTTTGCTAAATTGACTTTGCCATTTTTATTGGTCGGTAAAATTAATCTTACTACTATTAATCAATGGGCAGTGATTTATTTATACAGAGCACCGGAGCCTTTTCCTCTGAACATTTCACAGCTGTATTTAGCAACTCCTCCTGAATGATCAATGTACACCCAGGATAAAGACTGAAATATGGAGGATGCAACAACCTCGCAGAAGTTATTTTTATATATGCATATTTTATGAGACATTTCAAAGAATGTGTATAAGTAGGCAAAGAAAGGAACAGTGAAAAGGGATAAAAAGGTAGAATACAAATGAATAATCAAGAGATTTACGAAAGTCATAGAGGTTATAATTTTCCAGAATATCATTAGTTGGCTGTGAATAACTGAATACATTATATCATTTTAAAAGCCTGAAAATCACTAAACCTTGCAGAAATTAAATAGGCCCAGTTGCTGCTCACGCCTACATGAAAGACCATGTGGGAAGCTTGCATTGACTGCCTTGAACAACCTGGCAGAAAGGTGAAATACACTTGCAATAAATAACCACAACAAACCACTGCCTTTTGGTTAAATTAAAGTTGGGTTTCTTGCAAAGATGAAAGAAGAGTCCCTGAACAAACCAACCTATGCAGGTTATATGGATTTTAGCATCAGCAGTTCTCAAGTTCTCTCTCTGCTCCAAACACACGGAAACCTGTTACAACCCATAATGAAGATCATTCAATCAAATGGTGGTATATAAGTATTTTAAATAATTATAGAGGATTTTCCAAAGCTCTGTACCATTATCAAAAAGGCCCTATTTTGGGTTGATTAGCTCTTGAAACAATGAGGCTGGGTGATGGCAGAGGCCAGACTATACTTCCCTTGAACTCTGCAGTCAGGAATGGGTATACACTTTTGTTATTGCATCAGATCTCTAGAATTAACTGAAACCATATCTTACTGCTGTGGCTTGCCCTGAATGTTAGTTGTAAGTTGTACATTTGATTTTATTTTTTAAAGCAAATATTATATTGGGAACATTTTGTGTTAAACAGCAGCATACAAGCACTTAAAGCAAAACAAGGTCTTCGGGCAATTTAAAGACTAACATATTTTTGTTACTGATTAACTTTTATATCCCACCCTTTCTGGGGGTTTTGAGTTGATATAGATGGGGCATCTCCCCTAATACCATCACTACAACAAGCAGCCATTAATACAGGTTGGAATGAGAGAGAATGGCTGGTCCAAATGCACCCGGTGAGTTTTGTAGTTGACTGAGAACTTGACCCTCGACCACCCCGGCCCCAGTCCAACTCTTTAACCATTATACCACACTATTGTTGAGGTTTTCCTACTAACAGATTAAGACTGCTATATGTGCCTAATCATTTTGGCCGGGTGAAAAGGTTGCAAGTGATTGTCTCCTCTCACGTGCTTCATGCAAATCACCTGGGGGGGGAGAAAACCTGCCCAGACTTGTTCTTACTTCCTTTTTTTTCTCTCTGCCGATATGTAGCAAGCAAGGCTTGCTCCAAGGGAGCTAAGTCCTTTAAATATGTTTTGTTTTTGTTTTTGCTTTCTGTAAATAAATTATTTTTATAGAAACGCTTGGTGTGTGACTTTTTTGACCTCTCCTGGGCTAAAGGCTTTCCCAGCATCTGCCAACAACTATTTCTTATTACAGTGTGAATTTTCATGATTTCAAATCAGCTTCATCAGATCAATCCTGCAGAAAACAGCAAGGAACCACAAGAAAATACACAGGCTTTTACCAGACAGACAAGAAAATTGCTTAAAATCTGGCCAGCCACCAAAGAAGTAGATTTAGAATGGACTTTAAGATGATTATAGAAATACTAATATGTACTATGCACTTAAATATACCATTCTTTTCCAAGATTCAAGTTCAATAACTTTAATTCAAAATATATATCCAAATATCCACAGAATATTTTAAGTATCCCCAGGATCCTTGTAAGTACTAGTCAGAACACTAACTTCCATAACATATGCTAGACTCAACATTGGTTTTTTATTGCACAAACATGTCAAAAAGCTGATCGGCACAGGATTTAAGTACAGGTAATCATACACAAGGTCTAAAGTGTGGTTTTACTACAGTCAGCTAAGTCAGCACAAACACAAGTTAAACACTGTAAACTGTAAACATATAATAATTTTTCACAGCAAAAATTAGTTTATAGCAGGGTTTCTGCAAGAGGTCATGAGGGGTTCCCTGGGAGATCACAATTTATTTTAAAAATTATTTCAAATTCAGGCAACTTCGCATTAGAGAGGTAAGCTTCATTCTTTATTTTTAGTTTAACAGCACTGTTAGTGCATATAGACAGGCCTACCCATGAAACGACTATAGTAATTTTGTAACCTCTGGCCTATATTTGAGCCTGAATGCGCAGGGGTTCCCCAAGGCCTGAAAAATATTTCAAGGGTTCCTCCAGGGTGAAAAGGTTGAGAAAAGCTGGTTTATAGTTACAAACATAGCATTATCAAAGATTTGCCAAAAGCTATTTGAAAAACATGTAGAATGTTTGTAAAACATTCTGAAACAGATGTATAACACGTTTTACCAATAAATTTACATGGTGAATTGACCTTCCATAACTGAAACAAGGGTATTTCAAAAATAAAAATAAAAATTAGCCTCCTGCCAATTATACAAATCCAAGAAAATCTGTGCCACTTTATCATCCATTGTCTATCTGCAAACTCATCTCATTTTGTGTAGACTAAAAAAATACTCAACACTATTATCATTTTTATCATGCACCAGACGTACTTGCATGAATTCGTTGCAGACTGATTGTTTTTTCCAGTTCTCGCCGCAATTTTACTTCTGCTCCATATTTTCCAACTGTGCCGTCATCCACCAGTATGAAATGGGAATGAAGATTATTCAGGACATTTAATTTACTTAATGGGTTTAGCAGAGTTTGATATGGAGCAACAACCTAAACATAAAACAAAATCAATCTGTTCCTGTGTAATAAATCAAAGTTACTCTTTCAAACATTAAGCAGTCCACAATTGCCAGTGATCATTGTATCCATTAGTTAAGGATCAATGCTTTATTCCTATAGAAAAGAAAGTGGTAATACAAGAAGAAACTGCACATGACTTTATTCAAAAGTGGAATATTATTACAATTAAATTGCAATGCAGTCAATTAACACATTTTAATCAGTTTAACATTTTAAAATATTCTCTTGCAAAATCAAGGCTTTCAATGTGCCCAGAACAAGAGTTTTTAAATATCTTGTTTTATTCTGATATACTGTGCTAGTTTGACAACTGACACAAAGTGTAAACTCTGCAAGAAGAATCCACCTTTCATTTCCCACACTTCATAATAACATTTGATGACCTTAAGAATTCAGATCAAAGCCTTAACATGATCATGAAGGATTTTCACCCCCAGTTAAGAGCACATATGATAATTTTATGAACTTACATCTCTCCCAACAAGATCATTTCTATTTTCAATCACTCCCCAAGGAGCTATTCCAATAGTGCAAATCTTTCGAGATGATCTAGAGGCATGCTCCTTCAGAGCATCACCAACATGTTTTGCAACTCCTGTGCAAGAACAAAATTACATGCATTGATAATAAATACCAACAAAATTCAGTGGCACAGTTCAAACATCGCACCCAACCAATGCTTGTCTATTAAAACACAAGAGGTTACCGCTGCCAGACACATTTCACCATAGTGCCTTCATTAGCCCCTTTCGTCCTCTTCCACAGTCCCTTCATTGGTTTCATCCCCTTCTGATTCTGAGAACGTATATACTACCTCCCAAGCCCAGTGACATCCCAGGATGCCAAATATGCTATCTCCATGGACCTTCAGAAACCAGCCCCACAGATGTCATTCTAACATCAAAACAGTAATAAGACACAGACAGAACCAATTGCCTTGTGCGTGTAAATCAAAAGTATGTTTCACATCACCTGTGTTCACTCCTCCAGTTATAATCCAGGCTCCTGTTGTCACCGCAGCTTTAATAAGGCCTTTACCAAGCAACTGTTTGATCCGTGGATGAAGCTCAAATTTTTGCATCCCTCCATGTACAGAAACAACAAGCTTTGGCAGTTCCAGCTGCCATTCTTTAAGCATAAGCTGTAGGATGGCTTCGGGTCTGGTGTCATATGACAATCGTACATACTAACAACAACAACGGAAAATGTTAACAATCTTTAATTATGAAACTAGCAAAATATAAAACCCAGCTATACAATCCATGCATAGACACAAATATATAGTTGACAGGGTCATCCAGATTCAGGATAGTTTCTAAGGAGTGTTTTAAGAGATTAAATATCTGCCTCAGTGTTTGGATTCATAAAATGATTTGTTTGGTTTAGCATACTCTGCAAATACAGCCATTCTAATTTGTAACCCATGGTTAACAGTTTAATAATGCAAATCTAGCCATAAAGGCTTAGTTAGCAAACCATGGTTAAAATAAAGTATAGCTCAGCACGACACACAAATTACTTTAAGACTTAAGGCATCAGGATAAGCTAAATTGCTCTTGGAAATATTTATTTATTTTCTTTCTATCCCACCTTTATTATTTTTTTATAAATAACTCAAGGCGGTGAACATACCTAATACTCCTTCCTCCTCCTATTTTCCCCACAACAACAACCCTGTGCGGTGAGTTGGGCTGCAAGAGAGGGACTGGCCCATGGTAGCCCAGCTGGCTTTCATGCCTCAGGTGGGACTAGAACTCTGGTTTCTAGCCCATTGCTTTAACTACTAGACCAAACTGGCTCTTAAATATCATTTAAGGATACCAGTTTTAACAGAATTGCTCTGGCTTCCACAATACTTTTGGTGTGAGTTCAAAGTATAAGTCATGACTTTTCAACAGCCAAAATTCTTGTATTTGAGGAAGCACCACTTTCTGTATGTTGTACTGATATGCTAAGCTGATTTGTCTTTGTGTTCCATCAACAGGTGCAATATAGAAAACGGAGAAGGAAGGAAGGATTTTCTTGGTTGTGGCACTAACCGAAAACCTTCAGTTTAGACACCAGACTAACACCAAGGTTTTCCTTTATCACAAAATGAAAACTGCCCCATTCATGCAAATGTTTGAGCCAGTAACTCACAACTTCTTTATATTGGATTTTGGAGTATAATGTTTGATGTTTTCTATGTTGCTGTATTTTTATATTTGTTTTCTGTGGGGGTTTTTTGTTTTGTTTTTATTATTTATACCCCATCTTAATCTCAACAGATACAGTGTGAGTTACAAATATTTTAGTAAATCAATTGACACATATTTATAGCACACAAAAAAGAACACCACACAGGCCCAGTCAGAGGCCATAGGCTGACTTGCTCCCTCTTCCACCATCTTTCATTAATACACATCATTTATCTAAACATAATCAGAAAGGAATTACAAGCTGGTTTCTTGTTCAAAATTGGAGATAAACCACTTTAATAGTAGCCAGAGTTTAATCAGTTCAGGTATTATGGAAAATTATGGTTATTAGAAGTGGGAAAAAATGTACATGGCACTAATGAAAGTATAATTACATTGTAATGGGCTATTATAAGCCAATCCTTTCCTTCCATAACAGAAAACAACGAACTAATTCAGCAGAAAGTCTATTACGGAAAAGTAATAATATACTGCAAAACAGGATTAGCAGTGAGATTGTTTCTGCATGAATTGTTTTAAATGTGTTAAAATTCAAGAAATTCAACATGGTGACTAAGAAACAAATGTCCACATCCCAATGACTAATTTAAGAGTTTGTGTGCACGTATATGTACACATACTGCCTAAAAGAGAGTTTGAGGAATAAACAACATGGAATAAGGTGAAATAAAACTGCTTCAATTACACCTCCATTTCAATGAATTATCAGTATCAACAAAATACAAAGAAAATCTGAAATGCTGAATTAAATAAATGAATAAATTTAATATCCATATTAATGGATAAATTAATAGCCATTGATATGGATATAAAATCCAGTTCAAAAGGTGAAGTATAAATAGTTGTTAGCCCCATCCATGGAAGCTTATCAGAACACAAAAGGAGTTTAGGTAATAAAACATACAACTCCGTTACATTATAAACTAAAGGGCAATTCAGTCATATGGGAACTTCTTTATCATTCATTCATTCATTCATTCATTCATTCATTCATTCAATTTATATAGCCAACCATCTCAGACCAGTGATTCTGGGTGGTTTACAATAATAAAAACAATCGAACAATAAAAATGAAACAAAAAATTAAATATAAATATAGCCAAGAGATCTTAAAAACCATTGGTGTTAGCACAACCAAGAAACAGGGCCCTTTGCACACTCGGGGTCCCAGGCCTGGGCACAAAGGCAGGTCTTCAAGGCCTTCCAAAAAGCCAAAAGGGTCGGGGCCATCCTAATCTCAGGAGGAAGGACGTTCCAGAGGGCAGGTGCCACAGCAGAAAAGGCATGTCTCCTGGTCCCCACCAGCTGACATTCCTTGGCTGACGGGACCCGGAGCTTGGCTTAACTCCCATCTATTTCCATCCTATTACCTCTATGTTTAAAGACTGATACTGCTATTTTAATCTTCACTTAGGATATTGCATTTGAAGATTATTCCAGAAGCACTCCACATCAACTCCACCATTAGATGACAGATAGAACATTTGGTACAAACCTTAGCTCGGTAGGAATGCGAGCCTCCTTGAAAATTAATGATACCATAAGCATCTGTTGAACTCTGTTCTGTATGTTTTTCTACAGACCATTCTTCTAGTTCCTGATTAAAATTTTCACCTAGTTTCACATCGGAATATTTCATGGCAAGGCTTGCAGTAAAGCAAGCATGTTGCCGTACCAAACGACCACAGCAGCACCTAAGGACAATAACCTCAATTCAGGAAATTGGACAGACACATTGCAAGATCATGAGCTGCAGTACACTTTCATTGTACTTCGTAGTCTCTGTTTTTATAGGGAAAATATCTGTTAAGTTCCACAAAATGTAAACCAGTTACTGTCTTTAAAAACTGCAATTCCATATTTTCAGAAGCTTTGGGAAGTTCCCATTTCAAAGGTCACATTAAAGAAATCAAACTGCAGTATAATGAAGATTCATAATAATACTTTATAAGAGAGATAATATCTAAGGGCTAGAATGCCACGATGGGAGGGGCAGTTTTGTTTACTGTTCAGTGTAACAGATCACATTCTCTATGCTCTTCATGTAAGCATCTTTTTCATTTAACCTCCTCTGTATTTTCACTTGTTTCTGCTTCCAGGGACTTTTCAAACAGATTATAGAGCTTACTAATATTTTACTCATATTATTTAACCTCGTTTTTATTTTTTATTTTTTTTAAAAAGCGGGGGGGGGTGGTTTTATTCAATGCAAAACTACTTACCTGACAAGTTGCTGACAAATTTGACATCCTGGAAGGCATCTATGATTAAAAATATAAGAAGATAGTGTAAAAACTGTCACTGTTATTTGCAAAAGCTACGTTAATAGGCAGGCATTGTATGACTTTTTAAAAAAAATTAAGCTTATTTTTTGTGTACAGCTTCACTACAGAACAAAGGAAAAAGAGTAAAACACAGCAAATCTATTTCATGATATGCATGAGCAAAACAAAGAACTGGTATTTTCTCCAGCTAT
This sequence comes from Candoia aspera, assembly GCF_035149785.1. Lineage (NCBI taxonomy): Eukaryota > Metazoa > Chordata > Lepidosauria > Squamata > Candoiidae > Candoia > Candoia aspera. The sequence continues at coordinate 10,386,476 of NC_086165.1, read as the reverse complement.
GGGATGTATCCAATGCAGCACAAATTAAGAGGAGAAATCCTAATTCCTTCTTCTCATTTAGATCCCTGGGCCAACCCCAAAAGCCTCTTCTTACACTCCTATTCATTTTTAATTCTTAAAGCGCCCCGTATCGTATCACAGAACTTTCCCCTTAAACTTCTTAAACACAAAGCACTACTACAGAAATTAATAGACCACTCAGATCTCTCATGAGAATCCTTGAACCTTCAGGCAAGGCTTGGGGAGGGTACCAAAGGCTGCAATACTTGTGCATTGCTTTTCATTTACCTGTGAGGATCCTTTGAACTTGGTATTATGTACACACATTCCCGTTTGGTGAAAGTATTTTCTATCCAAGATTTCTGGGACTGTAAAAAAAAGTATTTTAAAAATCATACCAAGGCAATATCAGATTTGCAGAGAGTTGTTTCTCATGGGATCTATCATCCATATTTATCAGTAACTTAATGTTTAACTATGTGCCTCACTCATCACCCATCAGTGTTCAAGAATATATAGCTCAGGTCATCACATAGGTATACTGTTTATGCCTCATTACCTTGAAGTAGATTAAGATTAATCTCACCAAATCAGTTTTTGTGTAAAATAACTGCTACTTAAAGTAAAAATTGACTAATGATTAACTGATTAATTCATTAATTTATTATGGAACAACACAAACTGGAGTTTTTGGAAAGCAGGTTTAAGGAGGTTTTAATTTCCTGCTGTCCTACAATGTTAAATTTGCTACAGATATTTTGAAAACTTGGTTCAATAAGAACAATGTTTTATTCATGATGGAGATTAATTTCAAAATGTTCCACACCTAGATATTGTGGAAAACCCAACTGTAATTTTCCAATAAATATACTTTGTAAACATACTTGAGATTATTCCATCTGAATTTCATCTGACTTTTCAAATAAACTTTTCACAGCATGCTTATTAGGTAAACAAGACAGCCATTCAGTAAACAGCTCACAATTCAGCTGAAACATTACCATGAAAAACTTTTATTTTGCCATTAATACAACTATACTAAACAGATAAGAAAATATTTGTCTGCTTTCAAATGCTCTACGAAATGCATGTTACATTATCTCTTTAACTCGGGCATTTAACCACCTCTTTTCAATAGCTCATTTGTGAACAAGGGCAAATATGCTGAAATCACACGAACAATCCATTATAACAAACAGAAATAGGGTGAGTGTTTAAGGCAGGATTGTAAGCAAGACACCAGGTGTTGACATGAATCCCTAGAAACTGATCAACCCAAAATTAAAAATTTTACTACAAACATTCAAGTGGAAACATATGAAAAGTTTATATTTACTTAGCTTTGGGCCAGTTACTCTCTCAGCCCAACTCACCTCACAGGGTTGTTGTTGTGGGGAAAAGAGGAGGAAGGAGTATTATGTATGTTTGCCACCTTGAGTTATTATAAAAATAATAACGGTGGGATAGAAAACAAACAAACAAACATAAATAAATAAAAATTTCCTTAGGGGAAAAAAGACAAAAGCTGGCACTAGGCAAATCAGTGCCCACAAATTCCTCTCTTAGCACTAACTTATTCACCAGCAGGTGTATGTTTGTATGTGTATATAAAAGGGAAGCTTTCATGTTGCAAAGCAAAGGGAAAGCTTTTTGTTTACAAACATGCCTTGGCCCCCACATAAGCCCAATAGATTCCCAGCTCGTTCAAAAATACAGGGAACTAAACTAACCAGAAATTTTCTCTGGTGGAAAAGCACAGGAATATGTCTGAAAGGAATGCCAAGCTGAATTGTTGTCACAATGAAGTTAGCTTCAAGATCTAGGCTTGTGAGAGGAACAGCAAGTCAAAAGTGAATGCTATCTACAATTGTAATTTATTTTATCCTTATAAATTAAGGATTTGCTGATCTGGGATAAATAAGATTTGAAAAAAAGAGTGCACGAAAAACAAATATATAATAATATATCATTGTAGCAATATTCAATATTAACAAAAGTTATTATGCTATTTCCAAGTTAACATAACTTTTATAAAACTACTCCATGTAGTTTTATAAAAGTCCCACAATAATACCATCAGCTAGCAAAGCAATACAATGTAATGCTAGCTAGACTACAGAGCTCTTTATAAATGGCAAATATCAATTGGTAATTGCACCACGCTCTTAGCTGTTGATAAACCTCACTGATTTATTTTATGGACTTCAATCTCTACTTCTCCATAATACAAATCAAAATATGAATTTATATTCTCCCAATCTTTCCCAAAGCATGAGTTAGATGACAGAAAATGTGAACAGTGTCATACAAGGCCAGAAAAAAATATTTTTGTAAATGTATATTTATAAAGTTTAAGACTTTTCCAACCTATCCATATAATTGTAAAAACAATAAGGCAACAATAGAATCCTGCTGCGTACAAGCATGTTGACATGGAAGACAAAAATATTAGGTATTTAATTCAGTTTCTTCAACACAACCAATATAAAAGATAAGTTAGCAAGCTAGCAATTTAGAATCTGGTGATATGTTCATTACAGCCCTTTAAAGCACTTAAGTTTGAGATGGTAATTTAATTAGCAATTTAATTCAGACTTTTTTAAACCAAACAACACAAAAGATTTTTGTTACATTCGTCATAAGAAGGTTTAAAAACCTATAAAACTCTGTATCATATATTTGGTTTCAGATGCTCTAGGCATCTTAGTTATTTGTATAATATTAAAAGTAAATAGTTAAAACCATAAAACTGACAAAAGCATTTTTAAAAAATACCTGATCAAGATACAAGGTCCACCTTATTTTTTCTTTGCAGAAATCCATGGTCAACAACTCCTAAGTCTCCTTTGAGGATCAATCTTATACCACGAAGTTTACTCTAATTTAAGGTTTTAGAGATGACAGGTTATAACAACACACCGCTGCCTAAAATGCAGGATGAGATCAGACCTTAAAATAATTTAACATTACATTATCGGGACCATTCTATTATTGCATTTGAATGGCGTGAATATTTTGACGGGTTTTCTCTTTAATAAGTCCTCTATTATTTAACTGCAACTCTAGAAATTAAAGTCTGTTGTATAAGATAAGGGATTTATCAGGATGTGTTAAAATTAACACGCAAATTCTGCCACACTACATTATGGTTGTGTTTTGATGATTGATGCTTTAACCTTTGTTATACAATAACATTTTAAAATTCACAAACATTTAATCTTTGGTTAATTAATATAACTGAGCAATGGTTGGCTCCCAAGAACTACAACTAAAAATTCACCACCACTAGCTAACCAATTTGAGCCCACCAATACTGTAGGGTACCAAGCAAATAAACTCTGAAATATAACAGATGTATCCAGACATCTGAGATGAGACTACAATATGTATGACTCTGTGTGTGTGTGTGTTTATAACCCAACCATATTCTGTAACAATTAATACTGTTTACATGGAACAGTAAGTGGGAATTCCCACTGATACGGGAATAAGCAGCATCTCTAAGTTTAGGAAGATGGCTGTGCACTGTTCGCAAGATCCAGAAACTGTAACAGATCTAGGTTCCTGGTTCATATGGCACAAGAAACAAGACATAAATGGAGTTGTCTGAAGTTCAGCCACACCCAATTGCAGAACATAGATTAACAATTGGAAAGGGTTTGACAGCATGCTAGTCATTCACCTGTAAGTTAGACTTCTGGCTTATGGTTCTCAGCAAATCCAGATATGTGTTACTATTCTATCAAGGACCGAGCCTATTCAAAAGACAAATCCTTCACATGGCTATTTATTAATTACTGTAGCATTTGACACGGTGTAAATTGCCTTATGAAGAAGTAAACAGGATTTCCTTGTATTGGGCAGTTATTCAAACCTACATTTAAGTGCAATGGAGTATGTAATGGCAAGTACTACCTATTGTCAAGTCAGATGTCTATGACAAATTTCTGTCATGCATCACTGTATCATTTTATCTATCAAGAAAAGAAGAGGTCAGTGCAGTAACACAAACCAAGTAAAAGAAAAAGACAATGTTCAGGAGAAAGAACAAAAAGGCAGCACTGGATAAAATATCCCCTCCCTCTGAATTGAATGGAATTGTATGCACGTTCACTCAAAAATGTCACCATTTCTTGGAGGCTGTCCTTAAGAAAGCATGCACGAAATTGCAGTGTCAACAGGAACATACAAACCAAGTAGGAATGACTGCGTCTCTAACATATTAATGGAACTGGTGCGTTTCAGAGAGAAAAAAGCCACAGACTGCGAAGAAATCACAATGTGATCTAAGATCCCTGTTCTCACCACTGATGTAAAGCTGGGTCAAGTGAGATGCTGTTCTCTACCTTCACTAGTATCTGCCGAAATCACACTCCCATATTCTGCATTGCTTGACCTTTCTCCGAAGAAAAAGAGATGAGTTCACTGGGAGATTTATTTTTATTTTATTTTATTTTCTATCCTGCCTTTATTATTTTTATAAATAACTCAAGGTGGTGAACATACCTAATACTCCTTCCTCCTCCTGTTTTCCCCACAACAACAACCCTGTGAGGTGGGTTGGGCTGAGAGAGATATCGCATGTATGTAAATATAAGCTTCCTCGGCTCTGTAATACCGACACCCCTAACACAGTAAGATTCAATGACATTAAAATCTCTGAACGTAACTACTCCTTGAGTCTAGCTATTATGGCACAGCACCAATTTTTTTCACATTCTCTTTCTCCTGTTGCAATCTCATGAAATTAATTGTTCGATGTATGGTTTCAGAGAGTATTGTATACAGTGTAATATGTCATGTGTTGTTGTTCATCTGAGGTTGCATTTACCTAATTTTAAGACCTGCAAAGGACCAGATGATGTTTATTATGTCCTGATACGTAAAACCATAGAACCCAGAGAGGGTGTACTTTCTTTTTCACACAACTGCACAGTTTCATAACTATACAGAATGAGCAACTGCTTTAAAACTCTAACAGGACCTTTATATAAGGTAAGGACCTTTACCTTATGACACATACAATATTGTTCTGTCTCCACACCAACTTTCCTTCACAATTTGAAGGTGGCAGCCTCCTATATGTGTAAGCTTCCCTTGGAGATTTGTGTAATACTCTCCTTCCTTGCATTCTGCAAGGTCCTTAAAATTTTTCATTCTGTGGAGCTTTGGGACCTAATTTACATTGCAGGCATTAATCTTGATATGCATATTGCTAATTACTGCTTGTTTCAATCACCGTTTTTTCCTTTTCTACTTTGTTGTACACCAAGGTTATACCTTATGACTGGGACAGTCTACAAATACTGTTAACTAGATAAACCAAAAAACACTTTCCAATATAAAATATTTATCCCAGTCTATGTTAAAAACACATGTGTACGCACCTCTGACATCCACATAAATTTTTGTTCGAACTACTTTTAAGGGAACTTTTAGCAAAAAAAAAAAAAAAAGGATATATTTTTATTGCAAAACTCTTCCATGTGACATAACCTGACATTAATTTTTCAATTAAGAAAATTTATATGGCAAACCGTGCATTTTGTTGCAATGGTTTAAAAGCACACTACAGAAGTTATCTTGAAAAAGATCGCCACAACTAAGGCAGTAAACAAGCACACATTTACAAAATCATGAATTTCCCCAATTTGCAAAAAGCCCAACTGAACAGAAATACTTGATTAACCAAACACATGGTGATCATGGGACAGAGCTGTGACCCATAGCTAGTTGACTGCAACACCTCATTGAACAACATGCTTCCAGAGCAATAGCTGGAAGGCAAACATTCCAGACTTCATTTTCCCATCATCGTGAACCTCATTTAGAAACTGAGCACCTGGACCTCACTGAACACAGCGAGTTCACACATATAAAGTAGTTTGTTAGCAGCATTTCTTCCTTGTTCAACAGTCCAAGCAGAACAATTTAGCAGACATTACACATCATTTTAAAAGAACGTATACCAGATATTTTGCAAGAGATTTCTTCCCAAGTATATCTGTATAATATCTAGGGAGTCACACTTTATAATCTCTTTATCCAGAAATTTATGTCCCAGAAGAGTATTATGCATTTTGTTCCTATCAGATATTTTCCGTATAATAAATTACTCTAATTCAAAAAAACCCTTTCTCAGGAACACTCAAACTATATCAATAAGCAAAGCAAAATCTATTTTTCTGTTCTTCAAATAGTCTCATGCTGGGTTTACACACAGACACAATGCACACAAGCTTAATTCAGCTTACAAAAACTCTAAACAATCATTGGTCTAGCCTTTTGCAATGTGGTACCTACCAGACATTGTGCCCTCAACCATCAATGGTATTTAATTGAAAAGGCTGTTGTCATCTTTATACATTTTTTGTGTTATGCTAAAGTAACCATATCTCATTGGCTTGAAATACCTATTAATAAACAGAATGGAATCATTTAACTTTGTTGCACATCTTATCTAAAAAGACACAGAGATTTATGTACTTATCCAGAATAGCATGGGGTTTTTTTTTCCTACAAGGAAATGTAGGAAGAGGAGGAAGTTGCCCAAAGTCAGATATTATCCTTCATGCAGTCAAAGTGCTTTACAAAAAGTTTCAAGGTTGAAATGTCCTGACCCCAAAACATCTTGTTCCAATCTTATCAGAATGTTCACATGTTGGAACAGCCATGTCAGAAGCCATCTGGCCTAGAAGCAGGCCATAATATTTGCAAAATGGAGATCAAAACAGCCAATTTCAAGATCAGACTAATTTGGGTAAGGTGGGAATGCTTCTGAGGAGGCTGGAACAGCCCTTCCCATACTAGAACAGGACATCTTAGAGTCAAATTATTTAGTGCACCTTTACCTTCCATCCATATAAACTATACTTTTATTAAGATATTAGAATGCTTGAGTAATAAAACTTAATGCTGCCTTGCAATTACTAATTCTATCATGAGAATTTACTGTGCAATGGTTCAAATGAAACAGAAAGTTTGACTATTTTGTGATACAAAGTCAATTGCAAAATCTTACTCTTTTGAGATCCCCCTTAACGAGGAAAACTTGTTTAAGATGCTATCTCAAGGAAAGCTGCATTTAGAAGCTACCCTGTGTTGCTTGCGCACTGAGAAATAATCTAAGAAGGCTCAATTTTATTATTTTTTAAATGCTCTAACATCTCAAACTTTTTAAAAATACACATATTCCGAATCACTTGTATTTCCAAAACTATTTCACTTCATTTGGGGACATAGAAAATAGCGAAAGGATAAACATTAAGTTATGTATTTCCTAGAGTTGTTTAAACATCTCGGCTCCAACAAACCCCAACAGACGCCTCACTCCCTTGCTGTCATTGCAAATGCAAGGTTACCTGTTCCTGTAATTACCAAGTCTTAAGCAGGACAAAGAAGCACTAGCTAGCCAGCTCATGTAGCAAGCTATATTTAAAGCTATCTTCCAAACAGCAAGATCCAAGAAGTTGCTAAAATCTGATTTGCACTGTCCAGGTACATGGTTTCAAGAATTCTCAGTCATAATGAAATCTGAGGGGCACAGAAGTTAGGAAACAAAAATGTATTTAGATCCAGCATAATCTGAAGCAACTGCTCCAACCTGGCTTCTTTTGGAGGTAAGGGCAGTGAAATAAATCAGGAACTTTCATCCACAGTTTGCTGAGCACTCCATCCAAATCAGGGTCCTTGGTTTGTTCCTCTGTTACCAATTCTAAAAAATATACAGGCCTTCACAAGGCAGGATTAGCAGGAGAGGAACCAGCCAGGAATCTAATTTGGATGAAACACTATGGACAATGTCTTCCTAGTCTGCTTAATTAGCCAACTGGCTACAGAAGCCAAGCAAGAACAACTGCTTAAATATGTCAAAACACTTGCTCATTCTAAAGAATTCTGGTACGGGGCTTATGGAGGTGCCTAAGAAGAACCATACTTTGCTCCCCATGTGCAAAATGATGAATATAGCCTAATCCATTTCTAGAGGCTGCTGCATCATTGTTAGGACACTTTCTCATTCTGGAGACTTGCTAAACATCAATTTCTTTGTGAACCAATATTACAAATTTGTATTTGCACTACAGGTAGTCCTCACTTAACAACTATTTGTTTAGTGACAGTTCAGACTTACAACGGTGCTGAAAAAAACCAACTTGCAACTGGTCTTCACACTTACGACCGTCCACACAGTCACATGATTGTGATATGGGCGCTTAGCAACCGGTTTGCATTTACGACTGTCACAGTATCCCATAGTCACGTGATCATCATTTTTGACCTTCCTGGATGGCTTCTGGCAAGCAAAATCAATGGGGACCCATGTGATTCGCTTAGCAACCACATGGTTCACTTAACTCCCGTGGTGATTCACTTAACGGCCACTGCAAAAAGGTCATAAAATCAGGTCAGATTTGCTTAATGACCACTTTGCTTAGCAACCAAAATTCCGGTCCCAATTGTGGTCGTTAAGTGAGGACTACCTGTATTAAGCAAAATCAGATTGCTTCTAGTCTAGAATATAATTTCTCTATTCTTGTATTTGCTATGAGCCTTTAAGGTATGTAAGTAACCAAAATACCCACATTTTCAAAACACAGAAAATGAAAAGGCTTACTTTAAAGTACCAAAGGTGTCCCTGTGTGCAAATCTCTATAATTCAAAACCTAAATAAGGAAGTGTTTAAATCCAGCCACTCCTTAACATGCTTGCCACTTAGACATAAAGCTATGTTATTATTGCTCAGAAGCCCCTTATCTTTTATTATGATGATGCATTAAAAAGTACAAGCATAAACACTTAAAACACGTTTTTTAGAATTCAATCTTGATTATAACTATTGAAGAGTGAGTCTTTGCATTCTGCTATGAATCTCTATAAAAAGAGAGGAAATAGTATCACTTTTCCTCATTTTTCTGGCACCAGAACAAGAAATTCTGATCCTGGTACTGTAAACGGTATGCCAAGAAATATGAACTTTAATATGGAGGCTGCTTTGATATTGTAATTACATTTGATCTCCTCCAACAGCATTACTTTAAAATGTTAGAAAATGTTCTAAAATATTAGTACATGTTCTAGCTTGTTATCTGCACAAGTTTGTCAAATTGCGTGAATCAGCACTCCTCCAGCCAAACAGCCAAAGATGCACATTACTGAAAAAGTATAAACTGTCTTGCTCTGTCTCTTTTCCACACCTTTAGAAGGCAACATTTGGAGACAAAAAACAATTAAGAACTCTAACACTTTAAAAAACAGATACAGTATCTATATCAACTTTGCTAATTTCCAGAAATCTCACCATATCCATTGCCTAACAAATATTTTGCCGCCAGAGTCACTTTTATAGTGAGATGGGTGGTGTATAAATTTAATAAATAATAATTTTGGTTTATGTTAGAATGGTGATCATCATTTGGGATAGATATGGAAGCACAATTAAAAGAAGATAATCAGTTTTGACCTTTGAGCATTTGTTTAAATCTAGACTTCGCCAACTGAAATTTCTTCTCAAATAGAATAACCACCATTGGGCCCACTTTTAAGCTTGATTTTTTTCCCCTGCAACTACTATGAGAACTGTAAAAATCTTAATAGGAAGATTTATGACCTCCAATAATACAAATTGTTTTTCCAAGTCAGAAGCAACATTTAGAAATCTCCTGACTCATAAAATGACCCTCAAAGTTGGGTCATTCTTTTCGTTTCTCTCCTTTCAATCATTTTTGTCTAGCAGCTTTGCACAAAACAAGGAATTCTCCATATGTAAATTCCTCTGAATTTTGATTCTGATCAAAACTGTAAAAAGCACCTGTTATATGTGCCAAGATAAAACAAGCAGCAATGGAATCTTCAAATAGTTCCACATACTTCCGAATTACCACAGAGCACTACACCTGATCTCGGCTTGGAAGAAACAAAGGCAGCAAAGATAAAATGTATTGCTTTTCTGTCTCCCTGGCTAGCCTGAACTGTTGCATGCTAAACGCTCACCTATAACAAATTAGACACGATTACTACCTGAATGGTAGCATTACATTTTATTAGTCAAACATTCTAACATTTAATAAGGAGTACACAATCAAACTAAGTTCAGTGAGTTCAAATCCTCATCTCATCAGATGACACTGAGATACCTCTTATCTCTTAACCCAACTCCTTTTATAAGCTTTTTATCAGGATAGAATAAATACAAGGATTATATATACTGCCCTGAAGTCAGCATTTTTAATTAAACACAAAAACTAAATATAAGAAACTAAAGTGTACCTTTCCAGATGCATAAATTGCTACAATAAAAGTCGTACAATTGCTGACTGTGTTACTGGAGGCAAACAGCAAGTAAATTAGTATATATTGAACAAGTATTAACATAATTGTTTAACTCAGTTTTTATTGCCACAAAGTCACCAAATACAATCAGAGTGATGATTTTCAGCATAAAAGTGCTAATTAGGGTTGATCCATTTTTATGTTAAAAAATACTTCCTGTTTTTACAACCCCCCATAACAGTCATGAAAAGACTCAGCTCACCGTTCCATCTTTGACAAAAACCAGACTGACAACAATGCCAGATTAACACAGCGCAAGTGGTATGGTTTGTATGATTACCTTATGAAAAGACATCACAATGGCCAGCTTTGTAGACTCTGAGTTTATAAATAAATAAATATTATGTATTTATATAAATTATATATTTTATATAAAAATATAAAAATTAATACTTATTTATTACTATTATAAATATAATAAAGATAGGAACTGATGGTAATCAAATATGAAACTCTCCTTCAGCTATAATGAATGTAAAGAAAACAGCATACAACTACATCTAATGTTATTGTCTCCTGTAATTTACTAGAGAAACAAGAATAATTACTTCTGGTTAATTTAATAGCCCTACACAACAACAACATACTGTACAGTACAAGTTGGAAGAGAACAGTCTGAGTTTTTATGCTACCATACTTTGCTCACACCTAATAACCAGACTTCCATTTGAAGGAACTGCCTTTAGTTTCATTTAGCTTTCTTTATGGTCAGAAACTAGCTTCCAGCAGAATATACAATCCAAAGAAATGGACAGAATAGAGAGTAAAAATCGTAACAATTGTAAACAATTGAAGTGTTTTTTTTAAAAATCAAAAATTTGCAAGAATCCAAGAAAAGTGTTCATCCAGGTACTTATTATATAATCTCTAATCTGAATTCAGCAGGATTTACTTCCAGGAAAGAGCATCTTGGAACACATGCCAAACCTAATCATCCATTTGAAATATATTTACTCATACAGAATTCAGCAGACTTTAATACTGAATGGGTTGACCTAGGATTGTGATACAAGATTGTTTAGGCACAGAGCAGGTCAAATTCCTTCAAAATAAATATACTGGATTGTTTGATTTGAAAGTTACTGAACAAAAGTGAACTACCTTTCTGACCTGGAGTTCTCATACACAGAGACATAGGCACCACAATTTTTCTCCATCCTCCAAGTAATATGGAGCAAAGTTACTGCAAGAGAGGGCAAATAATCCTGCTTGAAGGCTGAGGTTTACCACTAAAAATCAACAATTTTAAGGGAAGGGGAAAAATAAGGCTTCCCTCCTTTTGTATCACTGATTTCCCAGCACAAGAAAACAGCAATTTCAAAGCACAGGTGGAGACCACTTTTCCCTTCATATTGTTTCTTTGCTTCACTCTGAGAAATATTTGACTAGTCACTGTATGAAACAGGTTGCCAAACAAGATAAATTTTCAGTCATTTCACCGCTGTGCTTATCTTTATCTTACTGATCTAAATAGAAAGTGTGAACCATGTCCTTGGCAAAGCTAAATGACTTCCAAACCCTGAAGGAAAAGACTCAAAAACGTAGCATTTTCTGTGCACTGAGGGGGCAAATCACTATAAACACTCTTTGATTTTTATTTTAAAAACTGTTGATGTTGAACAAATTAAAAAAAACATTCTCAAAAGTAGGGTGGGGGCGAATACATGGCCACAAATAATAAACTAAAGAAAAAATTACAATAATCAGATATCAGAAGGAACCTAGTAGCATCTTTTCTGACTAATAAATGGTATCGAAAGGTCTTAGCTTTCATTAGCTACATCTCCCTTCTTCAGATGCACTGAGACCTGTGAGTTGTAGCTCATGAAAGCTAAAGCCTTTTACAATAATAAAAAAAATGTTTGTCAGAAAAGGTGCTGCCAGGCTCCTTCTGATGTTTGGCTACTATAGACGGACATGCTTCTTCTCCTGTAAAAGTCAGATATGAGACATCTGAACTTTGAGGTATTTTGGCAATATTACAAAGAATAGTACAAAGGATTGACAGCACAAAACTCCAGGTGAACACAAAAAGTAATGAGCTATTAAATATATAATCCAACCTAAAGGTTTATTTGGGAGAAGAGTATTCAGGTTTTTAGAATACCAGTTAATGGATGGTATAAATGGATGGTATAATCACGTTATAAAATTTTGCTTAACTGTAATCCCAAACTACGAAGATACACAAAGTAAGTCCAGTATGCTGAATAGATATATTAATGTTGTGTTGGAATCAAGACCTATCGAAAGAAACAATTTTCAGCCAAGGCATTTATAGGGGCTCCAATGTTGAGTCACTGAGTTACTTATTAGGTAAATCAATCCATATTCTGAAATATTTCCCAATTTTAAATCAGGGAAATGAGCCACAAACACCTTAGAAGTGACTCAGTTTGTACATACAGTATTTAAAACCCGTAAGGGAAAAAACAACAACATTTATTTCTTTATTAAGAAATATAGCCCAGAACAGGATACAGAACACAGTAAGAAACAAATTCAGAGCAATCTAAACTGGTTCAGCATCCCTCACAAAGACAAATATAACAGCTCAGCCACCTACATGGTTGAGGCAGAGCTGGAAGCACACTCCAATCTCTTCAAAGGCTTAACATTCCCAGCAGAAGCCAGCTGGCCTGTATGTTTGTTTGCCGTTGGTCAGTAGCAGCCAGATTGGCTGAGCTTTCTGTTTTTCAACCACCACCTCCCACTATTTCTTAAGAAATGCAGGTGGTGCTCTATATTTTTTTTTATAGATGTTAATTGTTATTATTATAGTCTTGATTTTATTGATTTTATTGTAAACCGCCCAGAGTCCCCCTTTTGGGGGAGATGGGCGGAAGCAAAATTGGAAGGAAGGAAGGAAGGAAGGAAGGAAGGAAGGAAGGAAGGAAGGAAGGAAGGAAGGAAGGAAGGAAGGAAGGAAGGAAATATTTCTATGACTAACAAAATACTGTATGTTTCCAAAGAATCCAGTACCTTATTTGAATGAAGAGTGTGTAAATTACATACTCATATTCAAAAACTATGCAAGTCCCAAGACGTATTTCCTTCAAGGAACTGCTCACAGGCAACAGAATTACAAATTTATGATCAAGTAATTTAGCTGGGGGAGTTTTGAATTCTGAAGCTTTTATATAGAAGGCAAAAGGTGAACCTGTTAAAGAGAGGTTATACGGTGGATACCAAATTTACGGCCGTCTAACTGCCAAGTTGTTTTTTCCTTTATTACCTTGCCTGAACTATCAGAGCAGAGCAAGTGAGCATATTTTAAGAGCTCTGAAGGCATGCATCTCAAATTACTTCATACATATCTTTCACTTGCCTGAGGGGGTGCATGCCTGAAACTCTTCCTGTTTCTTCACTGCCTAGCGAGAAATGAGAAATGTAGAGACTCAAAAAACCATAAAGCTACACTGTAGAACTGGATTGCTAATTTGAATTTTGGATTATCTGAATAACGCAGTTTGCACTGACTCCACTTGGGCGTCTGTCTAAGCCGCAATAGGCACGATATCAGCACAAGCTCAGGCAACAGACCTGCTGTAGATGTGAACTGTCTGGCCCAGGAAGGCTGTAGGTCTCCTCCCTTCAACATGCAAATTTCTTCCACTAGAATTAAGTACTGTGCAGTGTTACTTTCACAACAGGATTTTCAAACAGAATTAAAGGCTTGATTGCAAACCCTTGTAAAGATGACAAGCACTACAAAATAAAAGTTGACTATAGTTAAAGCTAAGCACAAAAGGAAAGAGTGGAAATATTTAACTACAGTGAGCCGGATCACGTTATGCCTGCAAAAGACAATCCTACAGTGGTATGAAAAAACATAGATGAACTCAGAAAAAAGCACATTCTGGATTTGTCCTTTAAATATTTCTAAAGCCAGAAATATTTAAATACAGCAGGAGGCATTGTGTATTACTCAAAAAAAAAAATCAATACATAAAATAGAAAAAATCTTTACATACCCCCATTAAAATAACCAAGCTTCACTCTTAATTCTAGTCTCTCTCCAGTGTTATTCCAAAATATGTGTAATTCATGGTGTAGAAAAGACCGAATGAAGATTAATTGAAACTGATATATCCAGAATAATTCCTCCTAACAGGTTCTCCTCATAAATCCTTCCAGAATTTTTATACATCCTAACAAAATGTATTGTGACTTAAGAGAGCAACAAATGTGATCCAACAAAAATTAAAACAGATGCAACACATAACCTATAGTCAAAAATAATGGGGAAAGACCGAAGTTGTTCTAATGGACAAGTTAAACTTACAAGAAGGCAAATACAATTAAACAACAAGAAAGAGAAGGTGCTTACAACCAACAGGATTTCCACGAGTTAAGGCAGATGCAAGCTGATTATCAAGAGCTGATGCATAATTATCTCATAAAAGTCTTGATTGGCAGAAAAACTTTAGGAGAAAATTTAACGTGGACTATAGTATTTCTACTAGGTGTGAAAAACACTGTAGGAGGAACCTAAGGGAGATCTTCGGGGTATAGCTTTACCTACGAAGGGTGTGGTGCTGATCAGATTACTGAAAACTTCTGAATAAGCTTGGAGAAACATCAGAATAAACTTGGTAACCTAAGCTGAGGATAGAAGAAAAAAATCAATAGAACATTTAGTTCTGAGAGTTGATTCAGGAAGCATTAACAGCCTTAGGTGATCAAAGCAAATGAGCAAAGATAGCTGTCCTTGCCTCAACAAGCGTACTTTACTCAAGTCCTTCCTAAGTAATTGGAAAGGAAGGAGAAAATAAAAGAAATCAGCAATTACAAGAGAAGGATGGTTTCATGTTAGTTACTGCACCCATAAAAAATTGTACTGGGGCAAACTTTTTCCCTGGAGTATAGATATGCAACACACACAGAGCTTGTTTTCTTAATATTGCATATTAGAAACTGCTAGTCTAAGGTGGATGGTTCACTGCAGTTATGACCTTTTCTTATTCTACAAACTGAAACTTCTTAAATTGTACTGCCTAGAGTGAGTTTCTTATACTTTTAATCAAATGTCGCTCCTTTGCTCAAACCTCTTGCAAAAGGAGTTGCTCAACATGGATATTTAATCTGAAAGACAATAACTAATCCTAGGAAATATGCAACAACTCAATTTCATTGCCAGCTTTCATTATTAAATCTTTGTATCTGACTAATAGATAAAAGGTTATTATGAAGAAAAAATGAAGTTGTCACACAACAGCCAAAGTAATTACAAATAAAAAAAATCCAAAATATACAGATTTGTTAGGTTTGGAAGATAGTTAGACAGCAAACAAAATGGACAGAAATATAGATTAGGAGATCAGTTCTAATTATCTGTCCAATCAGAGCCACCCAAGTGTGAATGGACATATACTTCATAATCTCTGCCCCTACTGGGGAGAGCACAGGACCAGAGAAGAGAGAGACAGACATGAATTTTACGCTACCAACAAACATTTGGCTTTGAAGGACAATTTTGTAAATCATTTTGAACTTAATGATAAGAATTATTTTAGTTTTCACTTATTCTCAATATGATGAAATCCAACTATAAATTCAACATAAAACTAACCAAATAGTTTTCTCCTCCTGTCACTGCCTATAAATATTCTTGAAATAGACCTCTGTGAATATTTAAACTCTTCCTAATGAAAAGCAGGTAACCATACGGATCTTTCAGGACAATATTCAGAATGACATAAAAATAAGTTTATTAGAACCATCCAAGATTCAAAGTGCTGTATGTAAAGTTCCCTACTGCAAAGAGGTTTTCCTCTGCTTGGATCAATTTGATTAGGTTTCTCCCCCACACACACACTTTTTACCTTTACCTTTTACCTTGTCCCTTATAATTGTATGTATGTATGTATGTATGTATGTATCTATCTGTCTGTCTGTCTGTCTGTCTATCTATCTATCTATCGAATATATATACTGCTGAATCCAAATAGTCATGACAGCTGACAGAATGACATTAAGGAAATAGTGAAACAAGTCACTTCTGTTTGGCTTGCCAAAAATAACTACTTGTAAACTAGTTGCAAAATGTGGCTTCAATTCTCACTCATAGTGAATCCAATTAAACACTTATAACCACCCAAAGAAACTAATATGCATGCGTTACGTTGTTTGGGAATGTTAAATATAGATCCTGCAATGCCTGCACTGCAGCTATACAAAATAATGCCTTATATTCCCAAAAGAAAAAGAAAGCACTTTTGAGTTATAGTGCAGTTGCCAAGTCTCCTGACATCTTTTAGTACAAATATTAAGAAACTACTAATGATCATTAACTGGAAAGTGTAACATGTCAGATTGTATCTGGTTAATTCTTTGCTTGTTGTTTTTTTAATCGGCATACTTTTTAATTACTTTTTTCTACACATGATCGTGTGTTGACCCACTGCCAAATTTAAGCCAAAATTTGAAATATAAATAAATAGAAACTTTAAAGCACTAACCCTGATGTACAGTCAACTGAAGCTAAAGCAGTTGGCTGTTTGAAGCCCAAAAGCAACTATTCTATATACAAGGATAGCTATAAAAACAATGAAAAAGATCTACTACTTGGTATTTGTACTGTGACTTTGACGTTGTTTTGATCGTCTGTGCAGCTGATGCCTTAAACATAGTTCTATAAATACAGTTTCATTTACGAAATAGCTGCAGTGATGTTACAAAATAACAGTTCCCTGAATGGAAGTTACTAACAAGATCTAATCATACTTGACTAGCAAACCCTAATTTTTCTCTAATGCGATTCAAGAAACAAAATTCCTGTATTTTTTTCTTTTAAATATTTCATCGTTCACAGTAATAAGAGCTATAGTGTTTAGCTTAACATAACCCTAATATCTGAATCTTTCTAAGCCAACCCCCAAGTTACATTCTAGGCATAATCTTTCAATTGGCAAAACATTTTATTGATGAAGTACCAGGAAAAAAAATGACTACATAAAAAATAGCATATAAGTTGATATATCTATTTGAAAATATTGCTGATGTCTTAAACAGCAGTATGAAGACACTAAATAATATTTATATAGCTCAAAGGTAGGTTTTATAACACAGAATTATGTTGAACGTATTCATAGACTCAACACCAGAGAAACAAATGGACTTAAGCAGCAATTTGAATTAAGAAAGGTAATAGCTGGAGGACTTGTTCACATACTGTATTTCAAGTGACAGCACCTGGCTGACCATGCTTGGACTCAGAAGCTAAGTCTGGTTAAGACTTGCATGGGAAACCTCTATGGAGTACCAGGACTGTAGACTAAACTGGGAAGTAAAAAAAAACAACAACCCTACATACATGGATCAATCTGTTAAATCATCAGGAATGTAACTCAACTGGAAGGAGACCTATGCACATATACTTACTGATCCTGGAACCCTAAATTAACTGTATTGTTCAGAACTGGAATCTGAATCATGTTACTTGTCAGCAAATCTTTACACACATGCAGAAAAATAACAGAGCAAATGAAGATCTAAATAAGAGAATGAAGGGATTTGATGAAGCTGGCCAAATTGTGGGTTCTTTTTTCTGTTTCATCCCAGGATTTGTGCCCATGAAAACTACAGTACAATTTCATTTGAGAAGCGAACTAAAGCTTCAGAAAAAACACAGGAAACTTGGAATAACTTGGCAGAAATGTATCTGAATTATTCTTTACATTGACATTATCTGAATTACTCTTTACATTGACACCCTAAGAAAATACAACCACCTCTTTTGAACTGTGGAAAACAAGCCACTGATAGATATAAACAGATCTAAAATTAACAAAAAGTGATATTTCTAAAATTAATTTTAAGTTCAGCTCAAACATTTTTGCTTTCCCTTAAAATATAAAGTCTCATATCTGCAATCATCATAGAGTCAGTTACAAGCATGTATATTTTAAAAACCTCCAGTGAAAAAAATTAATGATTTGCCAGTAAAATTGGTTCAGATTAAGTTATTAGAGAAAAAACTTTCCACTTGCCTGTTTTGCAAACCAGGGGTTGCTTAACAAGGATTTATTGAATAAACCATTACTAGTTGGTTTTGCACCATCAGCCTTAAACCACAGTTTATAAATTACAACAGCTAACTCCTCAGAAACACTAAGATAAACACAATTAAACCTCATTATGACTTAGCATGACATGGGAGTCTAGCTAGCATGTGGAATCTTCACATATTTTAAGAAAACTACAATTCCTAAACAGTTCTCAAAATTAAATATCCCTTTTAAAGAACTGCATGGCTACTGGAATTGAAATAAATATATCTCCACTATTGTATTGGATGTATTAAGCTGCATGAAGTAGAGAACTACAGTAATGAAGTTGGTGAATTTTTTCTCTACAGCACCTCTTTTGAGGGTATGGGTTTGTGGGGGGTGTTTGAAGATTTTACTTTATTGGGATGCTACCAGCTCTGGAAGTTTTACAACAGTCCTTTCCTACAGGATCCTAAAATGGTGTTTGGAATGCACAATTTTGTGATGCTACAGATCTGCCAGAGATCTCATTTTGAGGCGAATTCTAGCATTGGGTATTTTCTGTTAGAACTGAGAGACTCCAAGGATTCCTATGATCTGAACAAGTAGCTACTTTGAAATCTGTATAAGGGATACACTAATTAAGTCTGATGATCTTTCAATTCTTCTGGACAAAGCATTCAGGGTACTCTGCAGGGATAAGAAATACACTGTAAGAGATACACTCTATAGTAGTCTTTTTTATGAATCTCCCTGCTATAAAGTCAACAGAATACTTAAAGGCAGTGTTAACAGTTACTTCAAATAATCTTTCCCACTCCTATGGTAAATTATTTACTTCACGTGGGAAGGTTTGCTTATGAGAAGTTGGAGGTATCAAAATGGGTAGATTTAGGGGTTGGCAGTCATAACAATAGTGGAAGAATACTTATGGCAAACAGATTCTATCAGCCACATCCCACTAACAGCCAGGTAAACCATACCTCTGAGCTCCCTTAAATAGGAAGTTGAAAAGGGGACACTTTTGAAAGCACTGTCAGCTAGAAAATGACCTTAGGTTGAACACATTAGAAAGTGCAAGTCAGTTAATTGGGCCTATAATCAACCAGCCTAATCTGCTTCTTCAATGCTCACCTCAGGTGAGAACCTAAGGGCATGGATCAGGCTACCTGTCACCTGACAAGACCCATGTTTTTGAATACGCTACTCCACAGGTGGTCAAGGAAAATTTGGAAGGAGAAAATCCATTTAGCACCTTTTCTTGGATGTAGCCTGTGATTCTTCCCTGCCCCCTGCCCCAAGGGAGAACAGTCCTTGAGGGAAAATCATTAAGCTTTCATTTATGGGGATTACAAGAATGACTATCCGCACTTTTTCTAATTTCTTAAGCACTGTAAATTATCACCTGTATGCAAAAAAATAAGTGAGAGAATTGTACCCATCTGGCAAAAAGTAAGAAGACTTCAGGCTTGTCATAATTTCTTTAAACCAACCCATGACCCAGTCAGATGGGGGGGGGAAATTAAAAATAGAAGCTGGATTAACATTTCACACCAAACAGCAATGTGATTTGTTCCATTTGATCTTAGAATATTGTGTGAACCCAGCCTACTGTGACGTACTCCACAAATGATGGGATAAGCAAACCTTGGTGAGCATAATATGTGAACCCAACCAATGCTCTAACACATGCTGAGACTCAGCTCTGTCTTGCAACATAAAAGGTTTCTGCTGGGCATCCAAAGCTTCCTTTGTTTCCACTGAGAGTCAGAAAACCATACAGAAATCTCTTTCAACGGGTCAAACTTCTGCCAATCCTACCCTACAGAAACAGAAGGACTTTCCCAGGTTTGTTTATCTTAAAAGGCATTCCTTGTGGTCCTTATCATAAAATAAAACTTAGTGTAGCCCAGGGCTCAGGTGACACAAGGACCAGGAGAGATCAAGAAAGATGTGTGTTATATGGGGAATGTTCTGTTTAAAAAAATAAGGGGCTTCTGAATTGTTGACATAAGAAAAACCTGGATAGATTAGACCAAATGGCTGCCTAATCTAACATGACAGACAAGAAGTTGCCTCTGAAGAGTTCCCCATGTTGCCCCCCACCGGAGTAGTAGGTGGCATCCACAACTATCCACTGGGTTCCCAGGACGCGCTGGCACACAGCGAACTAAACCATATTTTATGCAGGTAACCCGATTTTCAGGGTTGGCACAGCATGCAGAAGCACAACTTAAGCACGTGGGCAGTAAGAACGGAAGGGGCAGCCTTATGGCCTGGGAAAGGGGGCTGCTGACCTCTTTTCCCATGCTCCTCCTTAGCTACATCTTTAAGGTAAGGAGGAACATTAATAAATTTATTAATGTATTATGTATGAACATAATTTTTTTCATTATGGGAGCGTTAATAGACCCCGGGGCATCCCATTCCCCCAGCTATTCGACATAGCTGGTCAGCCATCGCCAACCTCTCCCCTTCTGAAGCTGCCGGACTATAGTTCCCTCTGGCCCAATCTGCGGGAGGGGCAGTCCAAGGGGGAGGGCAAGTTGGGCAACCGCGGTGGCAGCGCCAGCCCAAAGCTGCGTGCGCGCGACGCCCTGTTCCCACGCTCCCCTGAACCCGCGTCTCCTCAATTCGGCCCAACCCGAGGCGGCGGCCACCCCACCCCACCCCGGTTGCTGCTGCGGCTCAGGGCCGGGCCTCAGGCCGGGCCTCACCATCCTCCTCAGGGGCGGCGGGCGGCGGCGGCGGGGGTCTCTGGGCGCCGGCGGCTCTGGCTCTGCTCACGCCGGGCGGCTCCCGCTCGTGGTTCGGCTTCGGCGGTGGCGGGGCCTGTCTCCATCTATCGGCGCTGAGCCGGGCAGCTGCGCGAGGCCGAGGCGGCCGGGCGAGACGGCCGGGGGCGCGGGCGGCGTCTCCTCGCCAGAAGGCCGCCGCCGCGGCGGAAAGCTGCGGAGGGGGCGGCCGCCGAGGCAGCGGGCACGGCTCGCGGCAGGCTCCGGCTGGGGCTCCAGAGCGGCGGCGGCGGCGGCGAGGGCAGGAGCGGCCTGGTGGCTCCTTCTCATAATTGTGCGACTGGGCCGGCAGCAGCGCAGCGGCCTGGCGCGTCAGCTCGCGCCGCCCTGCTCGCGCTCGCCCGCCCGCCCCGCGCCCGTTCGTCCGCCCTCCCGCCCTCTCTCCCCTCCCGCCGGCCCGGAGAGAAGCCCCGGCGCCCTCGCTTCAATCTGCCCCTCGCCCGCGGAGCCCCAGGCCCGGACTGAGCGGCCGAGGTGTGTCTGTACGTCTGTGTGTGGTGGAGGGGGAGTGCGTTGCGTTATACACACGGAGGGTCAACCAACAGGCGGGTGTGTCAGGGACGCACACGTGTCTGCCCCCAGACACGCGCACGCAGACCACCTCCCCGCGTCGGTGCAGCTTACGCACGCGTTTCTTCACTCCCACCCACACACCCACCTCCTTCATCTCACACGCACACTCCGGGATGTCTCGTTCTCACCCTCCCGTTTTCCCCCATCCTCCGCCCACACTGTGTCAGGCAGACAGAGGATGGATCCGCAACTACAAGTCAGGTGCACAGAGGTCACACGCGCATAGGCACGCACACCCATGTACAGCAAGCCCATAGAGATAGCACACCGTATTTATTCACACACCCGTCACACCTCCCTCTCAGACACACACGTGCAGAATATATATAAATATATATGCACATTTATTGATCCATGCTCATATCTCTCACATGCCTATACACCCACATATATATCTCACCTACTATAGATGTATCTCGTAGAGTAAACACATTTTGTTGTTTATTCATTCAGTTGCTTCCGACTGCGTGACTTCATGGACCAGCCCACGCCAGAGCTTCCTGTCGGTCATCAACACCCCCAGCTCCCCCAGGGACGAGTCCGTTACCTCTAGAATATCATCCATCCACCTTGCCCTTGGTCGGCCCCTCCTCCTTTTGCCCTCCACTCTCCCTAGCATCAGCATCTTCTCCAGGGTGTCCTGCCTTCTCATTATGTGGCCAAAGTATTTCAGTTTTGCCTTTAATATCATTCCCTCAAGTGAGCAGTCTGGCTTTATTTCCTGGAGGATGGACTGGTTTGATCTTCTTGCAGTCCAAGGCACTCTCAGAAGTTTCCTTCAACACCACAGTTCCAAAGCATCTATCTTCCTTCGCTCAGCCTTCCTTATGGTCCAGCTCTCGCAGCCATATGTTCCTACGGGGAACACCATTGCTTTAACTATGCGGACCTTTGTTGTCAGTGTGATGTCTCTGCTCTTAACTATTTTATCGAGATTGGTCATTGCTCTTCTCCCAAGGATTAAGCGTCTTCTGATTTCCTGACTGCAGTCAGCATCTGCAGTAATCTTTGCACCTAGAAATACAGTCTTTCACTGCTTCTACATTTTCTCCCTCTATTTGCCAGTTATCAATCAAGCTGGTTGCCATAATCTTGGTTTTTTTGAGGTTTAGCTGCAAACCAGCTTTTGCACTTTCTTCTTTCACCTTCATCATAAGGCTCCTCAGTTCCTCTTCGCTTTCAGCCATCAAAGTGGTATCATCTGCATATCTGAGATTGTTAATGTTTCCTCCAGCGATTTTAACTTCAGCCTTGGATTCCTCAAGCCCAGCATGTCGCATGATGTGTTCTGCGTACAAGTTGAATAGGTAGGGTGAGAGTATACAGCCCTGCCGTACTCCTTTCCCAATCTTAAACCAGTCTGTTGTTCCGTGGTCTGTTCTTACTGTTGCTACTTGGTCGTTATACAGATTCTTCAGGAGGCATACAAGATGACTTGGTATCCTCATACCGCTAAGAACTTGCCACAATTTGTTATGGTCCACACAGTCAAAGGCTTTAGAATAGTCAATAAAACAGAAATAGATGTTTTTCTGAAACTCCCTGGCCTTTTCCATTATCCATCGGATAGAGTACACACATACACCCACACAAATAGATGTGAAGAATTCTTTGGGATTGGGGCAAGTTGTCAATACTGTAAAGTTAAGTAAATATAAATGTATTTATGCATATGTTTGTCACACGCATTTATGGAGATGCATATACAGATACATAACATAAATATGCATCTCATATATAACTGTATATCTCTCTGACTCACATGTGTGTTTATAAAGATAGACCCATAATTGTCATCTTTAGTGGATTTTGATTCTTTCCACTTTCAAAATATGGAGGCCAAATATAAACATAGATTAGTTACAAAATATCAGACCTTTCCCCCAGTCCTAATAATTTTGAAGTGTTTTAAGGTTTCCTTTAAAAGAACCTTTAAAAGAAGGTTTTCTTTTAAAACACGTTTTGTTTTAAAACACAAAAGAAGTGGAAAAGCAATTTATAAATACATTCAGATAAAAACAAATAAGGAAAAATGTAGCAACCGTTCTCTAACTTCTGTTCTACCTGATCTACATGCCAAATTCACTTCCTGTCCTCTTCCATACATTTTCTTATACTGAACAGGTTACCATTTATTAAAACTAAAGTTGCTGGAGGGAATAGATTCTATCACTTCACAGATTCCCTCGTTTATGAATTTGTATTTGGCATTACTTAACACTTGCCTTATAATCAAGATTATTTAGACAATATACCTTTGGGCGTTATTGGAACAGAGCTGTCTTGTCAAGCTATTTCGTCCATTTAAGATAATTTTGCTTACTTTTGGTAAATGCTTTCCTGCATTCTTACATATCAGCTGCATAATCGTGAGCACCTTAATTATGAAACTCTCTTCCAGGGGAAGTATACACTGCTGTTTTTAAATGATTTCAATACATGTTAATCTGAGCATTTCCAAGAACAATATTATTCCAGTTCAAAATGCTATTATACAGATGTCTGTCTCTGTGCTCATTTTTTTTTAAAGTGAAACATCCTCACTGTTCCTATTGTTACTGTTTCGTATTTTGGATACCATTCTGGGAGAGGAGGAAGCCTAATATATAACTCTTATAAAATAACATTATTTTAAAATAACATTGCAATGTTCAGGTAGAACATTAATGCTACAAATTTCAAGATGCTGTCCATTGCATAAAAATGGAACTGGATGAGAACAGAAAAGTCTTCAACTTCATATTTGATTTGCAAGTACTCAAGACTCACATCTCTAGGTAAAATATGTGTGGATGAATTATTTCCCAGTTAAATTACAGTATTTGGCTTTTGAATCCAAGAACTGGTTTATATGAAACAGAGAACTGAGAGCTAAAACAAATTTTCATCATTTGCAGATAGCCTGGCCACTAGCTGTGGATGATAATAACGTCGATCAATATATCTGATGGACTTTGAGTTGAGAAAAGCAGATCTGTAATATTACTTTTTCCCCTCTTTTTGAAGAGATCAGGTTTCAGCTACAATGCCCATGGGCAGAAATTAACTTTAAATACTATAAAAACCACAAATGGAGTCCTTAGGGCATGAAATCACTTGCATCAATATTTAGTAACTTGCTCTGGCCCAGCATGAGTTGAAATAAATGTTTTTTAAAATGCTATAAACGGACATTTTTTAATGGGCCTAGCGATTTGATGATAATGTCAGAAACTTGTTTAACTGGAATTCTTTCTCTTTTTTTCCCCCCTTCATTCAAATGTATTGGAACAAGAACTAAATGGCACACATCTGTATTTACTCTCTAGAATGCACAGGGTCGCCCAAAAATACGTTACTAGTAAAAACTTTAGTCATGTTCAGATTGTCTCTTCTCATCAAGTATACCACTGAATACAAGTAACCTCATCAGCTGAGCATTTTGCTAACTGTTGCTCATGATGAGTTCTTGTATTTCAGACTTGACAGTGCAATCGTATACATGTGTCTTTTCACTGATTATTGTAGACTTATCCAGCAAGAGAGAAAAATCAGCATTCTCAGGAACATTCCCTTGTTGAAGATGGCTACAACACTCTGAGCTATAGCTAACCCAATTACCTTTCCTGCAAAGAAACTCCAGTCTGGGATCTTGCATCATCAACTTATTTCAGGAAGTGGGGCTTTTCCAGTCACATTACAATATAACTGGCAGCAACTAACAATTAATCAGCAGCTCTTTGTGAACCTTACAAAATGCTGGAATTTTTTAAAATAAAAATATCCATATTTAAACTCTTCAGCAAATGTGATTGACTGCATCTTGGTAGTGCATGCTGCAAATTGCGGAACACCGTTGGTTTCAAGTTTATTTCTACTAGATAACAGGTGCTCCAATATTCAGCTAACCATATTTGAAATAAGTGACCCCAAAGTGCCTAACCCTAATATTAATTCACCAAATCTGTTGCCTTTTTTGTGTATGTTAGATTCTAGGAACTTCTATGAATTTCCTACTCTCAAAAATTAATTCATCAGAACATTTCAGATCTTTCCTTAAACCCTACCTATAAATATTTATTTATTTATCAAATTTATATAGCCACCCGTCTCACAAACAAGTGACTCAGGGTGGCATACAACAAGGCTAAAAACAATTAATAAATACCAAACCATTATTATTAGTATTAGTATTAAAAACATTTAAATTGTAAAAAACAAGCTAAAAGAGAAGAAATATTAGGCAAATGATGTTAATAATAGGGTAGCCACCTCAATAATTCACTGGTTCCCTGGGGTCCCCAGGCCTGATGGCATAACCAGGTTTTGAGGGGCCTGTGGAAGGTCAGAAGTGATGAAGCCAACCTCACTTCAGGGGGAGGATATTCCATAACGCGGGTGCCACATCAGAAAAGGTCTGCTGCCTAGGATCTGCCAAATGTAGCTCCCAAGCTGAAGGGACCCACAGCATCCCATCTGCTGGATCTGGTGGGACAGGCAGATGTAATCAAGGAGGGGTACTCCCTCAAATAACCCAGTCCCATGCACCTTGAATTGGACCCGGAAACAGACTGGTAACCAGTGCGGAGCAGAGGTAACATGTTCTACTAGAAGCACACACAACTTCCCACACTGTTGCATCTTGCACCTGTTGAAGCTTCTGGATACTCTTCAAGGGCAGCCCTGTGTAGAGTGCATTACAGTAGTCCAGCCAGGAGGTGACTAGGGCATGAGTGTCCATGAGTAGAGCCTCTCTATCTAGGAATGGGCACAATTGGTGCACAATACAAAGTTGTGCAAAAGGCCTCTTTCAGCAGGAGTCATGAGTCTAGGAGGATCCCCAGTTTGCATACAGGGTCTGTTTGGGGCAGTGCCTCCCCATCCAGCACCAAAGATGGCATAGTCCCAGAACTGGTGGGCCCCAAAACCCAAAACCACCCAGTCTTGCTGATGTGCGCTCACACATTGTGCTAAGCCATAATGTGGTTTGTTTCATTTTGGATTAGCCTGTTGGGTATAATCAGCCAACATGGTTCAAGCATATTTATCTCAACCAGTGAACCCAGTCAGTGAGTTATATAAAACAGAAATGGGTGGTAACTAGCGGCAGGTAAGGTTAAGAAACTGCTTTATCCCAAGTCAGAACACTGGTTTTTCTGACCCAGTGCTGTTGAGAATGACAACTAGCAGTTTCTCAAATCTTTAGAGGAATTTTACAAAACTGCTTGTAAATACTAGGAGCTGGAGCTGAATCTTCTGCATGCAAACCAGTTGATGTATTTCCCTGTTCTGAGTCATCTCTCAATGTCATGGGAAAAAAGACAAAAAACTTACAGCAAATTCAGGGCAAAATTATACAGCCTGGTGGACGTGATTAATATGTGACATGTGCGTATATAGTTTCTCCTCCTCCTGTTATTTGTTGGAGTGTTTTAGTTTGGTTTTTTTTAATCTTTCCAGATATTTTTGTTTTTTGTAATTTTTCTATTTCTGTCAGTAAAACTTGTTAAGATAAAATATTGAAATGAAAAATAAATAAATATGTTTTAAAAGCCCAGTGCAAGTGGATTGGAACGGGTAGGCAGGGCTAAAGTTGAGACATGGAAAGCAGCCTGGAGGGGCTTTGGGTTCACCAGTCTGGAAATGGCAGAATATTATATTTTTAATATCCTCTTTCAATTATATTTTTAAATCCTCTTTCAACCTGACTTTGAGGTGTCCTAGTCTTACTGCAGAGTGGCAGTTTTCCTGTTTCAAGTATATGCCTTATGAACAATTTTCATGTTCACCAGGAGATCTCCCAAACCAGGCAGTGATACCAGGTAAAATGGACTTTCACCCAACCTACAGTGTCTGTGCCTCTGGAAAAAGAAACAAAATGCATCATTATGCCCCCGGACTAAATTCTGTTGTGCCAACTCTGATGATTAATGTTTCCAACCCAGCAGATGTTCTGGAGGAGTAATTAGATACATAGTGTGAGTTCAGGAACATAAATTTAAAAGCTGAGAGGGAGACTCACATGAACAATGTGGCAAAAGCACCTTGCTGGAATTTTCCCACCCAAACAGCCATCAAGTGTGCTATAACTGATCTGCTGATTAGAGGGAATTAAGTTCTCACACAGCATCAGCACTAAAATAGTGATGATGTCTTCCCCACCCTATCCCGGTGGTAGGTTGTACTAATAAATAACAGCATTGTTGTGACTAATCCCAATGATGCGGACAATGATCACACCTGTTTTAAGACTTATGGAGTGATACAATCCAGTTGATTTAGACTTTTCTTCTTTTTTCTTTGTTTTGCTGGGTTAAGAACAACTTAAATGAAAGAAGAACTAAAAGTACCCGTAGTGGGGTCTATCTGGAATCCATTTGGAAACAATTTTCGTAAACCAGCATTGCATGTTTTATAGTACAAATGATCAAATGTGCTCATGAAAATAGCAGGAGTGCTCTGTTGATACCACCAATGCCACACAATCTGCCAGATTATGTCCTAACAGCCAGGAACCACGCTGAGACAAGGAGTAGGTCTCTAGTGTTTTATTACTGCTACATAACAGAGAATCCTAACAAACTGAAGAAGCGTGGGAAAACCCAGACATATAAACCCCAAAGACTAAGGCAGGCCCGATCTGTGTCTCTTTGGCCACCTAATTCCTCAGTACTACGCATGCGCTTTACAGCCTGGATGGGAGCCCCCTGCTCGCCATCCTCACTCATGACAGATTAAGCCAAGGTATTATTTTTTCATACAGTATATACTCACAGATAAGCCAAGAATTTTAGGTGCCAAAATGCACCCAAAAAATCAGGTTTGGCTTATCTGCGGATGGGCTTATCTGCGAATATATATGGTGATATAATTTGCGGATAGGCCGACCCTCGAATTTTTAACCAAAATACCATAAAGATGCAGGTTGGCTTATCCGTGAGTGGCACATTTTTCATGATAGTTTGGTTGAAAATTCAAGGGTTGACTTATTTGTGGATGGACTTATACCTATTGTGGAATAAAAGCTGTTGTGTAAGTTCAAGCCCACCTTCTTTAAAAACCTCAGCAGGAATCCCATCAGGTCCACTAGCTTTGCTATTTTTCATTTGGTTAGTGGCTTTTCTAACTTCCTCCAAATTAGGGGGTACTGCAAGCTCGTCTCTTATTTGTTTTTGCAGGATTTGCAAGAAGAATGAAGCGTAGAGTGTTTGAGGATCGGGACATTCACAGGGAGACCAAAATGCTTGTTTACAAAGCCATTGTACTACCAACCCTATTGTACGCCTATGAAACTTGGACTTTCTACAAACGCCACCTTCAATTTCTTGAAAGATTCCATCAACGCTACCTCCGTAAAATGCTGCAAATTACTTGGGAAGATGGGACGCGGTGGCGCTGCGGGTTAAACCACTGAGCTGTCGATCGGAAGGTCGGCGGTTCGAAACCGCGCGGCGGGGTGAGCTCCCGTTGTTAATCCCAGCTCCTGCACACCAAGCAGTTCGAAAACATGCAAATGTGAGTAGATTAATTGGTACCGCTTCGGCGGGAAGGTAACGGCGTTCCGTGAGTCATGCTGGCCACATGACTCGGAAGTGTCCTATGGACAACGCCGGCTCCAAGGCTTAGAAACGGAGATGAGCACCGCCCCCTAGAGTCGGACTCGACTGGACTTTACGTCAAGGGAAACCTTTACCTTTTACTTGGGAAGATAGGCGGACCTACGTTAGCGTATTGGAAGAAGCGAAGACACCTACATTGAGACAATGATCATCCAACATCAATTTCGCTGGACCGGCCATGTTGTTCGAACGCCTGATTGTCGTCTTCCAAAGCAGCTACTTTACTCCCAATTTAAGAACAGAAAACGGAATATTGGTGGACAGCAAAAGAGATTCAAAGACATTCTCAAAGCTAATTTTAAAAAGTTTAATATCAGCACTGAGAATTGGGAAGTCCTAACTCATGAGCATTTAAATTGGAGATCAGCCCTTATTAAAGATGCTACAGACTTTGAAGAAGCACGAGTACAGGGCGAAAGGGAGAAGCGAGCTAAGAGGCAGGCATGTCAAGCAAATCCTCATTGTGACCGTCTTCCACCTGGAAATTTATGCCCTCATTGTGGGAGGTTGCGTGGATCCAGAATTGGCCTTTACAGCCACTTACGGATCCACTGCTAAGATTTTAATCCTGGAAGACAATCTTACTCGGCTACGAGTGATCACCAATGATACAATTGTGGAATAGGTTGTCTCATGAAATGGTATGTTTCTTTTCATGTGAGGTCTTCAAATAGAAGCTGGATAGCATCTGTCCTAGTGCTTTTGCAGATCCTCCATGAGGCATGGATTGGATTAATAACCTGGGCGGTTACAACAGCACAGTGCTGCTTTTGACATTGGCAGCCCCCTTGATCCCCCCGATGGGCACCTCTTCTAGTGCAATGTGCAACCTCCAGGATATGTTGGTTATGCTTCAGGTGGCACACTCACTTTGCCATCCACTTTGTCTGTGAGCTCTAGAAGAGGCTTTTAAATCCTTTGATGTACTTATTTATTATTTATTTAAACAAACCAGACTGGACGCTGGGCAGAAATTGCTCAGCTTCACTGGGCCCATCAATGGCCTCTTGAAAAGAAGGCAAATAACTGCCTCTTTCAGTGCAGGTTGCAGCACCCCTTCCCACAAAGAAGCATTAACCACTGCATAGACCCTGGGAGACCCTGACCAACTAGGAGGGGCATGGTTCCAAATCACAGATGGCCGAACTAACAGCTCTAAGGGCCCTGTCTATTTCATCAGGACTAACAGGTTCAAACTCTTCCCATATAACCTGGCAAGAACATGCTTCAGGCATCCCTGCAGGACCTGTACTTGGCTTCTATAATAATATGTAAATATTCTATTGTAGATTCTGTAGTAAATAGCTGAGAACGTTGACAGGTGAGACAATGAAACAGATGAAAAGTATTGCCTGAAGACACAAAGATTGAAACCACGTTACGAAGACAGTTAGTTTTGCTTTTTTAAAATCTTTCTTCCTCTATTCTTCATATAATCAGCAAGAAATGTCAATGTGACCTCCTTAGGATATAAGGCTAAGCCTAACATTTTACTTGTTCTCTTAACTGTTATAATTACTATCAACTTTGCCTATCACTTTTGTAAATACAGTTATCATAAAATGCCACTTTTGTCTGTCTCTCCAGGGTAACAGTTCTAATGCTAAACCATCTTCCACCTCTGCTCAATAAACTTGTGGTTATAATATGAACCGAGTCAAACTGTCTTTTGGACACTGTCATCTGCCAATCATTTTGTTTGCTTTTTGAGTTTTATTATTGATTTCTATGCAACTTGGTCCTTAAGCTTGTGAATTAGCAATCCTATCCACATGGCACTTGGGAACTTTTAATGGTGTTGATTTCCATGCAAAACACATTGGATTTGGTTGCTGTTTTAACAATAGTACACAAATAAAGGTTAGGCATCTGCGAAAAATCATGTCTGTGTTTAAATATAATACTAATGTTGGTTTTAGAATTATTGCATAGCTTGGGATGGCCAACATTCCAGTAACTAAGGCTACCCTTAATGGTGCATCATCTTCAATAAATGAGAAGATGAGGCAAAGGGGTGAGGCCATTCATCTGTGTGATTATTGCCAAAAATTTCTGTTTTCCTCTTTGAGGGAGAGGGGAAGGCGAGATAAATGGTGGCTTTTGGTTTTTGTTGCAACTATGTCGGATCTAGTTTAGGCTTATACTACAGATTCTTGTGTTTCCCTCTTCAATATTTTAAAGACCCTACTTTAAAGCTTAAATGTTTTAAGAACTGAGTAAGTGAAAGAGAATTACCTTTGCATATCTCTGCCTGGATCCCAAAATCTTCTTCAGAAGCCCTTGTCTGACTGATTCCACCCCCAGAGATATGGGTGGCTACCCAGAAGATCTTGTCAGACACGGAATGCACTGTCCAGGTGAGTTCCTTGAGTGCCCTTGTTATTATATGTGCAGGGGGAAGGAGAATGTTTTTTTATAGTCTCAGTGTTTGTTTTCTCCACTGGTGGTTTTATTCTTATTTTAAAGTTTGTTAGTAGGTTCCTGTTGTAATTTTGTATTTTATGGTTTAAAGAAAATCTGTGAACATTTCCTAAAGAACATTATGTGAGCAGGCTGTATAAAATGCTATCAACAGTTATAGTATGTGAACAATGCGCCCAAGAATAGGCAAATAAATGGCTGCATCTTTCTATCACACAATCAAAAGGGAGAGAGGCACTGCCAAAGCTCTTAAAGTAGTCTGCAATGAAAATAAGATTCTTAAAAGCATTTAAACAACAGTGATTCAGAATTGGTAAAAAAAAGAATGCAAATTTGTTTAAAATATCCTTTGTTATATATACATTGATACCAGCTTGGACATAATTGATACAGAAAAGCAATATATCTTAACTTACTGGGGAAAATGAAGTAGGTAATCTTGTGTTACTCCACTTCAGATTTATCTCCTTGGGGAAAATATTGAGGGTTATTGGGTGACCATTTCAAAAAATAGAAGGGAAATAACATAGACTTTCAGATTCCTGTAAGTTCTCCCAGGATGTCCTCTTGCCCCATCTCTGCCATGCTTGGAGGGGTGGGGGAGATTTCTCCCTTTTTAATATCAGAATTTTCAACATCAATAAAATAGACTTAATAGATGTTGGCAGGTGATAGTAGAAGAGTTTTTGAACATCAGCATTCCCCTTCCAAGGTTGGAATTCACTTACCAACTTTGGACTAGAAAAAACAACCTATAAACCAGAGCCATAGAGTTGCAGAATAAGCACTTTTATTTATATTTTTTAAAAATGCACTGCAGAAGAATCTAGGGCAAGGATGTCTGTGGGAGTAGCAAAGAGGTCCCTCATCAGGAAAAGTCAATAGAGAAAGGATTCTTTGAAGCAGAGAATTTGAAAGCAATATATATCAGAGCACAAAAGCTCAGGCAATCACAAATATTACTCTATTCCTGCAAAACTGATATGAAGGATTGGTTGGGTCTCAGCCAAACTGCCCTAAGGCTGAGCATCTCTTATCTTGTGGCTCAATATCTCACTAAACCAGCCTGAACTTGTTCTTGTAGCAATAAAAGTACTGCAGATGGCAAAGAGGCTTTCAAATAAATGTAAATGTGCTACAGGTACAAGGGGCAGTTGGCCAGAAACAAAGGGAGCTTCTTTTAAAATTGGGGAAAGGAGGCTTTATTTGTCTTCCCACTAATGTTAATTTTTGCATGTGGAAAGGAGGATCGGAAAGTGAATGCTAAGTCCTAGGAGGAGGGAGTGAAGGAATTGGGTATATTTAACCTTGGGAAGAGAAGAATGAGGGATGATAAGATAAAAATGTTCTAGTAGCTTGAAAATCAAGCCCCATTTCCATTTATCCCAGCCAGGGTACAAGATATTAAATTTATTCTGATTTATTTATTGGGTGTCTTCTAGGCAGTGGTGACTTCTGGCAACTGTCTGGACTAGTCCCTGCAGTTTTCTTGCCAAGATTTTCAGAAGGAGTTTGCTTTGCTTTCTTTCTAGGGTTGAGAAAGAGTGGCTGGCCCAGCTGGCTTCATGCCTAAGGCACAGACTAGAACTCACAGTTTCCCAGTTTCTAGCCTGTGCCTTCTTCAGCAAAGGATCATTACCTTGTCGTGGTGCTGGAGCTTGAGCACCTCAATGATGCCATGAGCTAAACCGTGAAGGGCCACCCAAGACGGGAAGGTCATGACAGAGAGGTCAGACTAAATGCGATCCCTGGGGAAGGTAATGGCAACCCACCTCAGTATTCTTGCCGTGAAAACTAAATGGATCAGTACAACCAGAGATATGTCGGTATACCATTGGAAGATGAGACCCCCAGGTCGGAAGATGGTCAAAATGCTACTGGGGAGGAACAGAGGATGAGCTCAACTAGCCCCAGACGTGATGACGCAGCTAGCTCAAAGCCGGAAGGACAGCTAGCGGCCGATGGTGCTGGTGGTGAACGGCAAATCCGATGTTCTAAGGATCAACACACCATCGGAACCTGGAATGTAAGATCTATGAGCCAGGGCAAATTGGATGTGGTTATTGGTGAGATGTCAAGATTAAAGATAGACATTCTGGGCATCAGTGAACTGAAATGGACTGGAATGGGCCACTTCACATCAAATGACCACCAGATCTACTACTGCGGACAAGAGGACCACAGAAGAAATGGAGTAGCCTTCATAATTAATAGTAAAGTGGCTAAAGCAGTGCTTGGATACAACCCAAAAAACGACAGAATGATCTCAATTCGAATTCAGGGCAAGCCATCTAACATCACAGTGATCCAAATATACGCCCCAACCACAAATGCTGAAGAAGCTGAAGTAGAGCAGTTCTATGAGGATCTGCAGCACCTACTGGACAACACGCCTAAAAGAGATGTTATTTTCATCACAGGAGACTGGAATGCTAAGGTGGGCAGTCAAATGACACCTGGAATCACAGGTAAGTATGGCCTGGGAGAACAAAACGAAGCAGGACACAGGCTGATAGAATTTTGCCAAGACAATTCACTCTGCATAACAAACACTCTCTTCCAACAACCTAAGAGACGGCTTTATACATGGACTTCACCAGATGGACAACACCGAAATCAGATTGATTACATCCTTTGCAGCCAAAGGTGGCGGACATCTGTACAGTCGGTAAAAACAAGGCCTGGAGCTGACTGTAGTTCAGATCACGAACTTCTTCTTGTACAATTTAGGATCAGACTAAAGAGATTAGGGAAGACCCACAGATCAGCTAGATATGAGCTCACTAATATTCCTAAGGAATATGCAGTGGAGGTGAAGAATAGATTTAAGGGACTGGACTTAGTAGATAGGGTCCCGGAAGAACTCTGGACAGAAGTTGGCAGCATTGTTCAGGAGGCGGCAACAAAATACATCCCAAAGAAAGAGAAAACCAAGAAGGCAAAATGGCTGTCTGCTGAGACACTAGAAGTAGCCCAAGAAAGAAGGAAAGCAAAAGGCAACAGTGATAGGGGGAGATATGCCCAATTAAATGCAAAATTCCAGAGGTTAGCCAGAAGAGATAAGGAATTATTTTTAAACAAGCAATGCGCGGAAGTGGAAGAAGACAATAGAATAGGAAGGACAAGAGACCTCTTCCAGAAAATTAGAAACATTGGAGGTAAATTCCAGGCAAAAATGGGTATGATCAAAAACAAAGATGGCAAGGACCTAACAGAAGAAGAAGAGATCAAGAAAAGGTGGCAAGAATATACAGAAGACCTGTATAGGAAGGATAACAATATCGGGGATAGCTTTGACGGTGTGGTCGGTGAGCTAGAGCCAGACATCCTGAAGAGTGAGGTTGAGTGGGCCTTAAGAAGCATTGCTAATAACAAGGCAACAGGAGACGACGGCATCCCAGCTGAACTGTTCAAAATCTTGCAAGATGATGCTGTCAAGGTAATGCATGCTATATGCCAGCAAATTTGGAAAACACAAGAATGGCCATCAGACTGGAAAAAATCAACTTATATCCCCATACCAAAAAAGGGAAACACTAAAGAATGTTCAAACTATCGAACAGTGGCACTCATTTCACATGCCAGTAAGGTAATGCTCAAGATCCTGCAAGGTAGACTTCAGCAGTTCATGGAGCGAGAATTGCCAGATGTACAAGCTGGGTTTAGAAAAGGCAGAGGAACTAGAGACCAAATTGCCAATATCCGCTGGATAATGGAAAAAGCCAGGGAGTTTCAGAAAAACATCTATTTCTGTTTTATTGACTATTCTAAAGCCTTTGACTGTGTGGACCATAACAAATTGTGGCAAGTTCTTAGTGGTATGGGGATACCAAGTCATCTTGTATGCCTCCTGAAGAATCTGTATAACGACCAAGTAGCAACAGTAAGAACAGACCACGGAACAACAGACTGGTTTAAGATTGGGAAAGGAGTACGGCAGGGCTGTATACTCTCACCCTACCTATTCAACTTGTATGCAGAACACATCATGCGACAAGCTGGCCTTGAGGAATCCAAGGCTGGAGTTAAAATCTCTGGAAGAAACATTAACAATCTCAGATATGCAGATGATACCACCTTGATGGCTGAAAGTGAAGAGGAACTGAGGAGCCTTATGATGAAGGTGAAAGAAGAAAGTGCAAAAGCTGGTTTGCAGCTAAACCTCAAAAAAACCAAGATTATGGCAACCAGCTTGATTGATAACTGGCAAATAGAGGGAGAAAATGTAGAAGCAGTGAAAGACTTTGTATTCCTAGGTGCAAAGATTACTGCAGATGCTGACTGCAGTCAGGAAATCAGAAGACGCTTAATCCTTGGAAGAAGAGCAATGACAAATCTCGATAAAATAGTTAAGAGCAGAGACATCACACTGACAACAAAGGCCCGCATAGTTAAAGCAATGGTGTTCCCTGTAGTAACATATGGCTGCGAGAGCTGGACCATAAGGAAGGCTGAGCGAAGGAAGATTGATGCTTTTGAACTGTGGTGTTGGAGGAAAATTCTGAGAGTGCCTTGGACTGCAAGAAGATCAAACCAGTCCATCCTCCAGGAAATAAAGCCAGACTGCTCACTTGAGGGAATGATATTAAAGGCAAAACTGAAATACTTTGGCCACATAATGAGAAGACAGGACACCCTGGAGAAGATGCTGATGGTAGGGAGAGTGGAAGGCAAAAGGAAGAGGGGCCGACCAAGGGCAAGATGGATGGATGATATTCTAGAGGTGACGGACTCGTCCCTGGGGGAGCTGGGGGTGTTGACCGACAGGAAGCTCTGGCGTGGGCTGGTCCATGAAGTCACGAAGAGTCGGAAGCGACTAAACGAATAAACAACAAAGCCTGTGCCTTACCAACGACACCAAACTGGCTATTGAGATATGAAATAGGGGTCTTAATTTTCAAGACGGCAGGTTCCTGTTTCATATTAGGAAAAACTTGGATACCTTCAGGCAGAAGCTGGATAGACTTTTGTCAGAGATGTCTTAGCTTGAGTGACCATATGAAGAACCTTCCGATTCAGGAGTGAACTCAACTGCTGCAAAAGATGGATCTACGTAAAGGTTTTCATGGCCATAGCTGCAGTTTCCTCTTTGAACAGAAACTGTGAATGCAGGAAAACCCTCAGGCTGCATACCAATCCTGCATGGGGAAGTGCAACTCTATCCAGGACTAAAGATGGAAAATGTGTGGGATCAAGGCAATCACTCTCAGCCAATCTGTCTTCCTAGGACCAGTGTGAAGTATGCTCCTTCCCATTCAGATCCTCACAGCTTCCAGACCTTGGAAAAAGACTTTGATAGCATCATTTGGAGGGCTTGGGGTCAAAGTGTACAACTGAGAATCATCAACCCACCAGACCAAGCCTCAGTCACATCAACAGCAGTTGCCCAGATGGAATTCAACTCTGAGCAAATCCAAGTGACTTTATCCATCAACTAACTGGCTTCAGGAGTTCCTCAGAAAACCAAGAAACTCAGAGCACCTGGGATCGATGCACAGCAAGAGGCCACATAGGAGCAATGCAATTACTCGATTTATTCCTGACAATCTTTGGTTTTGTGGTGCTTTGCTCTTTCTTTTTCTTTAAAATTGGCCTGCAGTCAACAGATCCTAAGTGCATATTTGTAAAATGATGTCTGACAGATGGAGACCAAATCAGTCCCTCTCTAGCACACATTACTTCTGTGTTCTTTGTTACTCCAGGATTAAAAACTGTTATACCTCAATCAGAACTGCAGATGGGCATGTGTGGTCCATAAAATATGCTACAGACCATTTTATTTTAAGTATCTGATATGTCCTCTTAAATAAATTGATCTCTCTCTTTCTGCCCTCCCCACTTGGGCACCTCAGAGGGAGAAACCATGTGTCCCACCACACACTTCTTTTCCTGAAGAATCAGTTGAAGAAGCCAGGCCAGGATGCCTGCTGGCTTTAGTGTTTTACAACAGACTCTTTGGGAAATTTAGCTGAATTCTTTAGCCATGGTAGTTGTGGCAAACAACCTTTCCACTGTATAACTTTCCTATTGATAGTCTGTTTCCTTTTTAAAGCTAAGAGGTATCTTTAAAGAAGAACTTCAAACACTACCCCGTGAAAAATGGAAGAATGATTCTAGTCCTTGTATTGCTTCTGTACAGCCCTTAAAACAATTTGCACTTGAAGCTAAGCTATAGGTAACTGGGGTGTGTGTGTATGTGTGTGATGACAAGAAAGGGCAAAAGCCATCACATGCATCCTGGTCATGACACCATTGCACAAATGACACAGTTTGTCATTCTGTTTGGAATAAATGGTATTAGAATGTAGATCACTTTTGTCCCTAGCACTATGAAAATGGTGTTTAGCAACGTCAGGTCTGGTACAAAGAAAACAGTTATGGAAAATAAATGGATTGATTGATTGATTGCTAATTGCTGCAAAAAGGAAGAATGTTTGAAGTCCCAGGAGACAAACTACAAAGTTTTTCAGGCAAATACTTCTATATCTGCTTCACTATGTGAAGCTCTTTCATAGGTCAAGACAGGAGGAGGTCTGTGAGTTACAGCATGAGCCAAAGAAAAATATTAGATGGTTTGTGTTAGCAAATGTGTGCACCATTTTGACTGTATGGCATTAGAAGTGCACTAGTGTGCACTCTAATATAGATCTAGATGTAGAACAGACCAGGTAGGATGGAGTTTAGTCTAATATATTTCAGCTTTAAAATGCCACTATAGTCATATACTGCTTGGTTGGTTGGCTGATTATTTATTATTGCTCATTTATATGGCTGCCCATCTTACTCAAGGTGACTCATGAACCCTAACCCAAGGTTTATTCATTTTCTCATGTTTCTGTATCAAAAGTTGAAGTCGGTCATGTTGCTTGTGTTTGCCCAACATGTTAAACCATAGTGTGGTCTCATTTTGGCTTAACGTAT
This sequence comes from Candoia aspera, assembly GCF_035149785.1. Taxonomy (NCBI): domain Eukaryota; kingdom Metazoa; phylum Chordata; class Lepidosauria; order Squamata; family Candoiidae; genus Candoia; species Candoia aspera. The sequence continues at coordinate 10,347,848 of NC_086165.1, read as the reverse complement.
TATGGAAACCCAGCTAATTGTAGTTATCAATAGATTGGGGGTGAGCCTCTTTTTTGTGATGGGGGCCATGCTTAAAACAAATCATTCTCCAAGGGTCCCAGAATGCCTGGGGGTGACAACACTGGAGTGGACCATTAGAGGCCATTTGAGCAACCTTTTGAGCAGCTACCTTACTCAAGGCTTATTACCTGCCCTACAGGTAATTACAGACCTGGTCAATCATTAGGATCATCAAGAGAGGTTCCAGGAACAGCAAAGTGCTATCTGCTAGTTATTAATGGGTGATCCTTCTCTATGAACCTGACCTCTGAAGTGATCCACCCATCAAAATACAAGAAAGTATTCAATTACATGTTTTAGGCTCTGTTGAAGACCTGAACCTTTGCCCAGATATTCCTTATATGAATGATTTATGAATAGAGATTTTGCTTGTTTTTCTCCCCCCCTTTTGTTTTCATAAATAAGGTTCTATAATTTTGAATCAATTGCTTTTATTCTTACATTTTATATTGTGCACATGGCTGCAAGAGAAACAAGGAAGGGAGGGAGGAAAGTATCAAGCTACTTGGGATGTTTCATACAACATGGGGAAAAATGAACACTGAAAATTCAAGGCAGCTTCTGATGTAGAAGGTAAAATGGTATCATGGCCTAAAACCAAAATTACTAGTGTGTAAAAATCAAGCATTAAAAGGCAGAACTAAAATAAACAAAAAGTAAGAAATATGTAATGCATCCACCAGCATCTCCAAACATACGTTACTTTAAAAACTGAGAAGGAGTAAAGGTCTTTGAATAGTTTTCTAAGAAAAGCAAATGGAGACGGTTAACAGACATATTGACGTGAGCAAGGCTATACTTTAATGTGTAAACCAGACAGGAAATAACACAAGGATAATACCCCAATTATTGCTGAAAGTTTATTTGATACAAAATGTTTTTCCAAATTATAATAATCTTAGAAAACAAAAATATACAATGTTTCAGAAATAAAGCAGTAAGGAAGGTGATTATCAGAATGGATTATTGCCATAAAAGCACTATGATTAATGTTATTACTAAGGCTCTTAAAGTGAAAATGGCCAACTGAATTTTTAAGCACTTTTCGTAAGTATCCAATGCAATTCAGTGGCCACTAGTTAAAAATATCCAACTTTAAAGAATATTGTTAAATAATCCATGCAGACAGAGTTAATTTGACATTTCAAAATGAGAATCCTTGGAACATTTGTCATAATTTGAATCATACTTACTCATCTCACTCTCCAAAAAAAGCAAATGCATGTTCAGTGAATAACCTGTTAGATCAGTGTTCCTCGGCCTTAGCAACTTGAAGATGAGTGGACTTCACCCAGAATTCCCCTAGCCAGCTAGTATCATGGTATCACCAGCTGGCTGGGGGAATTCTGGGAGTTGAAGTCCACTCATCTTCAAGTTGGCTAAGGTTGAGAAACACTGTATTCCTTACAAATGTAATCCAATGAACCTTAGTCATTAAACAAGATTACATTTGACATTCCTGTACAAATAAAATTATTGATCTTTTTTTTAAAAAAAATTCCAAATTATCAAGCATAATGTAAAAAAAATAGACAAAGTCTATTCAGTTTCTAAAGTCAAGACATTTCTGGCTGTCTTTCATTCCCCCAAACCCAGCAAAATTAAACAAAACAAAAACAAAACTAAAACTAAAACCTTTTATCTACAATTTAACCTTGCCTCTTATCACATCAAAGACATTTTAAGAGAAAAGGATCTCTTTTGTGTCCATCATGTAAATTTAAGTTTCAGTTTCACTTGAGTTATTACAACCAGTGTTAAAATGGAAGTCTGTCAGTGTTTGAATTCATGTTGACTAAAGAATAATTAAGAGTAAAAAGAAAGATGGATTGTGTTGGGAATAGGATAAGAAAGCTTGGTAGTTCTTGTTTCAAGTTTTTCAGGTCTATAAACCTGATGGTCAGTCACTAATTGGATCCCTGCTCTGCATCCTTGGTTCTTTCAAATGTACAGTATCTCACATGATCAATAAGCCTTTTGACAGAAAGGACTCAGGTGATAATTAAATAAATAAAGGTCCATCAATAATGATTTTTTTTAAAAAGACAGGAAATATCCCAGCAGCATGCTCCTGTCCCTTACAAGGAAATGTATAGAAGATCCCAACGGTACAGCAAGAAAATGTAGGTCATCTTCCATTTCTTTGTCTCCTCAACAGTGAATGGAAACTCTTCTGTAAAATGGTCCAGGAAAGTCCCTGAACATAATATAATCTGCTATCTGGACTAAGGAATTGTAGCTATGATGCTTCTATCTATTCCACCTTTCATTGCCTACATCTTGGGGCATGGGAGGGAAGATCTCATGAAGACAACCTTCTTCATGTGTCTAAGTGTCACCCTAAATTAGAAATCCACACAAAATCAAAATTTTAAGTTGCTATGAGACAGCCTACAAATTTAGAGGAAATTCTTGCTTTATGGGCCCTCTTTTGTGGAGGTGACTTACAAATGTGGAACTATTAAAAAGGATAGAGGGTGCTTTTAAACTGCTTTTTAGACTTGTTCTCATTAGCTTAAATGAAGTTTAGTTTAAATGAAGTCTATTTCTCCTGAGTGAAAACATCATGAAAAACAGTTAAAAGTTTTAAAAGCTTCATCTCTTCACTTGGTCCACAAGAAAAGATCTATGCTATCTAGTTACTCCAGCTTTTCCCAACTTTATGCCTTCTAAACATGTGGGAAATACAATTCCCAGAATTCTCAACAATATTCTGGAGCTGCAGTGCTAAAGTATCTGGAAGACACCAAATGAGAAGCCTGTGTTACACTGTTGTTCTCCCATTACATCTGAACTAAGTCATTGCTAGTAGTCTTTTTTTCCCTTTTCTTTTCTTAACCACATTCCTCCCAGTATCTTTGGTTTAAAACTATGTTGCTGCTCAAACTTATGAGACGTCTGTTCATTAGCACTTCCAGAAGATGTTAAAAACAGGAAATCTATTTCAAATCAAAATACTAGTTTAATTTTTTTATTAATATTATGAACATTGCGTAAGCTTTGCACTGAGGTGTAGGTTGAAATAAAAATTCAAATAATGAGATTTGTTACAGTGATAACAATAAAAGATGAGTTAAGAATTACAATGTTAGGTATTTTTATGTATGTGTGTATGTATGTATGTATGTATATGTGTGTGTGTGTGTGTATATATATATATGTATATGTATATGTATTCCTTTCCTTTTCTTTTTGTGCTTTTCCTATTGTTTTTCTACTTAATAAAAATAAAAAATACACCAGAGTTGAACTTATTCACGGATGCTTAGAAAATGCAAAAGAAAGGAAAGCCTGGCCATCTTAATTGAGAATGAATATTCATTTAGATTTTGTAGCACTTCCTGTGTATGAGTTACTACAGTTAAGAATTACATCTCTAAGAAAAGATAACCACTATAATCAGAATTATTAGGTCCCCTACTGCATGCCTACCGAGAGCTTAAAGTTATGTTAATTCTGTCATTTCCAAGAAAGTTAGGAGAATCTACCTATCTTGCTATGTTCCCCCTCCATTTCTACCGTAGCTTCCCTTCTCAGCTGCAATCAGGGAAGAACTGAAAACAAATCCCTGATTTTGAAACTTAGAACTTTTATTAAACATATTTATGTTTAAAAGGGAAAAAGAAGTTTCTGGTTTTTGTTCCTATTTTTATCTTAAAACTCTTTTTCAATAATATTCATTAGTCCATGATGGACTAAGCGCTGGAACTCCTATTTATAACAGAAATGAGTTAACGGGCTCATCTCAGCTGACCCGTCTTCCATTGCTCATTCACTTTGTGAGTTCCTAACCCCTTACGTCTTATAGGGGTGGGGACCCTTTTTGTGCATCTTTTTCCTTCAGCCATTGAAGATGAAGAGAGTGTGACAGTGACACCTCTAGAAAATGGAAAAGGCAGGGCTGAACGTTTCAGCGTTTTTTTTTTTCATGGTTTAAGGTTTTAAAAAATGGGAATGTTGAGGCTTCAGTGCCCGTTTTCCTCTTTTGAGGGATAATCATTGGATGCGATCCAACATATATTTTGCTACCAAATATTGGCATCACCCTGGAGTTCTGGGAACTGCATTATGGGATAATGTAGTTTTGGGAAGTACAAGCATGGAATTACATGGTTGCATGTAACAGTTGCCCATCGATGCTTTCCTGTGTTTGCATAGGAACCTATGGCCCAACCAAGTTATCATCTGGCATTTTCTGCTAGCTGGGCCTCTGGTAAGACACTTGTGGTCTGTATTATTCTGCTCCAAAATGCTTCAAATAAAGTCTCAGTTGGAAAGCCTCAGATCCAGGAGCAAATTGGACAATTGATTAGAAGTACTATCTATCTCACAGGCAACAATCTTTAGAAGTGAAGCAAGGCACAGGTTTATTGAATATGGTTTAGTACCTCAAGAAATAACAGGTTCTAACAACTCTGAGAGCATCAATAGTAAACTTTTCACAAAAATATATGTGCAAGTGTAAAAAAGGCAATTCTTTTCATAATAAAGTGTATGAAATATTCCAGTTTAAAAATTAAACCAGTCTCTATTATTTGAGTAGAAAATCATAGTACGTTATTTTTGATGATGTATTATTGTCCTTCATGGTGTTCAGTGGCTTGTGTGGCATTTTCTTCATTAGAAGCAGAATTCATCACCTGAATATAAAACAAATAGTATGTTAGGAATCAAATCTCTGGTTTTCTATTTTTGCTAGGCAACTACAAGGATAATATTATAACAAATATGACAGTATTCAGCCAGGACCAAAGATAAGGAAGGTTTATCTAAGTGAACAATCAAAGCCACTGTTCAGAAGCAACACATACAAACACTAAAGTTTTGCTATTGGTTTACAAATTCATATATTTGGAAAGTGGGGGTGGAACGATTTGCACTAGAAAATTGAAAATGATCACTGATCATTTCCTCTTTTCAGGAAACCCTGGACAATAAGCTGAGCAAGAGCGTTAGATATTCTCAACCAGATACAATTTACTGTAGTTCATACACATATTTAAATCACATTTTTGGAGAGAAAATATAAGATGCTTTAAGACAGCATAAAAACAATCCATTATAGAGTAGAGAAGCCTCACTTAAAAAAATGTTGGTAGAGTCTAAAAACCAATTGATTCATAGGAAGGAAAAAAACAACGATTTGTGCTTAAAAGTCAGAAACGTAAGCTGTTGGGCTATAATACCCAAAGAAAACATAATGGTTGGATTCATATAGTACAGGAGTCAAAAAGTGGTTAGTTTGGGGCATAGGAAATTGTGTGAATTATGATTTAGTCAGTAAATCATGATTAAGCAAATGTATGAACCTGGTCAACATATTCATAAAGTATCCTCACTCTAACAAATTACATACTCTTACTATCCAACTATGAGAAAGAAAGCTGTCCATCACTCACAAAATCAGCTGCTGATATCTTAGCGTTGGAGAAAAAACCTGGGGACTTAAAAAAAACAAACACCCATAACTCCCCAGAAGGTAAAGAACCAACATACAGGTAAGTCTTTAGTTTTCTTGAAGTTGGTCAACGTTTTCTAAAAGCTAATAGGTAAAAAAGTGCTTTTCTACAATGTGTTTCTGCCAGGAAATATGAAGCCAAAGAGGGTGATTAAAAAAAAAATTCAAACAGAAAGCCACTTTCAGGCCAAACTAATAATTGGAGATGGAAGCTGAAAAAATGCTAAGCTTGTGAGGCCCGGGCAATCCAGACTGCCATACTTTTACGTTATCAATCAAAACAGTGGGACTGAGAGGGATGATCATGCATCCTTTGCTTCTGTTTTTAATGAGTTGAGTATTTTCCTGTGAGTTAATTCATATGGCTCTTTTAAGAAAGGTACACGTGCCATATGGATCTGAATCTGTAGCTCAGAGCTGGGATGTGCTGTTTATCTTAAACTGGCTCAAGACATGAGGCTAGTGTAGCCTGCAGCTGACCCACTGCAGAAATACTGGGCATCTAAGCAGATGCTGCTGGAGAGGGATAGTTCTGCTCAATCAAATGTCCAAACATTTGACCCTTAACACCCATCATCCTGTGCAGGGGGTCTCCCAAGAATGCAGCTGGAAAGGCAATCAAGGCTTTCTTTGCAACCATCACCTGTCTGATCCAACTTCATGGCTTTATTCCCTTGAGCAGGGGGGGGGGGGGAGACTAGAAAACTTCCCTGTCCTGAGGATCTCCTTGCACCAAGAGCCTCCAGGAGGGAACTAGAGGCAGTGCTCTTCAGAGGTTGGCAACAGCAACAGCCACAGGTGGGTTTCCTCCAATAAAATGCAGAGTCAACAGTGCACTTAGGGAGAATGATGCAGTTGCCTTGGGTGGCAATCCGGGACAGGCAGGCAATTATTTATTTAGGGCTGATGGTAACTGAAGTCCAGAACAGGTGGAGGACATCTGGCTGGCTGTTCCCACCTCTTGGTATTATTTACAAGGCAGCCAGCTGGCTCAAGGAGGTAGACAAAGATTCAGACAAAGCATGATTGCCTTGCTTAATGTCAGTTTCTTCTTTTATCAGCCTTTTTTTTTTTTGTAAGGTAGACACACAGCTGCTAAGTCAGAGTTTTGACAAAGACCTACATTTCTCTCCATGTCTTTTTAGTTTAGCTTCCAACACCAAATACCCTCTAGCTGGGTTGGAATTGCGATGATCAGTCGGTCCAGCCCACCATGGCCAAAAGGAAGAGGGGAAGCCTGAGGTAGTATAATTCTCCGGGTTCTCCTCACTTATCTCCCTGCTGAATGGGACTGTCTGAACAGGCCAATTACAGCAGGCTACTGCAGCTACTGTATACCCTTGACCAAAAACTGGTACACTCCTATCTAGGATGGCTGTCCTCTTCCGCAATTTTGGAAGAGATGCACATGGAGCAGTGAGGAAGGAAGGGGAAACCCACCTAGCTAGCCAGATCAGCGAAATCAACCCTGGCAATCAATGGGGTGACTGATGTCACAGCCAGATCGCCCTCGCATCTAATAGGCTACTGCAAATTTGCTTACATCTTTCAGTGTTAAGCAAATCTATCAGATATGTTGAACTTCAACCTTCTTTCCTATTTGGGTGTAAATACATTTGTATCTTTTTAGTAGTATGTTACTACTATATTGTACACCACTCAGAGTCATCACTGAGCCAGGGGGTCTTATAAACATAATAGTATAATGAAAGCAACAACCGTAACCTCAAGGAATGTTTTCCATAAGTTGCTGGAGAAAAATAGCATCCCAGCCCAGAAAAAGATCCATGGAAAAGAAATTCAGGTGAGTGTTGCACCAAGCTGAAGGACAGGGCAAAAAGGTCGAGTGAGAAATTTGGCACTGATCCCATTCACGGACAGAAGGCTGGAGTCTGATTCTGCCCCCGTCAAGAACCAAACAAAGTGCAGATTGAAAAACCATGCTGCCAACTCAAGCCAAGAGTAAACACAGGTAGGCAGGAAGATGAAGAGGCAAGTGTTAAACATTCAAGCAGTGTGCAATTTTTGTTTGCTAGCTGGCTCCATCAACTCAAACACAGACACACTTGTGGGGAGGGGGGCGGAGAGGGAGGCAGCATTCCTCTTGATTCAGCAACCTCGGAGCTCAGCATATGCAAATGCCACAGGCTTGTAAAAGCATCCAATGCAACTTCTGAATGGTAAAATCAGCATCCAAGAATATGTTACAGTTGTTACGGCTGGCAAAGACAGGTATGGAAATCTGCTGCAAATAATAGCTGACATTTCAAAGAGGCCAGAGGAAGCTGGCTAGGGTTTTCAAGTCCCCAGTACACTTCATTGTCCTTTTCCATGACCAGCAGAAATAAAATAAAAACAAAATGTACTTATTCATTCAATTTATCCCCTGCCTTTCTACTACAGGTGTACTTAAGGCAGTATGAGCATGAAAGCTGCACAATTTATATATGACGTAGAGCTGAACGGAAGTTTCTAGAGGGACAGAAAAATATCTAGTGTACTTACTTCTATTTAAGGACCGAGCCCATAAAAATATAGATTATTTTTATAACATTTTCTAAGCTGTGGTTTCTTTGGCTGATTCAGCATTTGTCATCATTGCTAAGACTAAAATGGGTGGATGGAAAAACACAAGCTGGCAAGACATTGTGATTCAGCTTTAACTGTGCAACGGGTTCCAAAGATCTGAAAGCAGATTTCTGGAAACCCCACAAAGACCCTAATCAGATTTATCTGCATGCCTAACTAGAAACAAGATCAAGCTGCAAGCTCCAAATTCCTTCACTTTATGCAACTGTAATTTAGGAAAAAGAATGCAACAATTAAAAGGCAATGGTATATTGCTTCAAATATCAAGATCTGTGCTATATTAAGATTTCTGAAACTATTTCACAAGGGATGCTGTTAATCACGTCACTGTTTAGTAACAGCAAACATGTTAGGTATTTTTTCAAAAACCTGGTTGGGTACAAAATTTATTCAGAAATGGCACCACAAGATTGCTCACTGCACTTCGTTGCCAAGACCTGTTTGCTTCTCAAATGCAATGAGAACAAAACAACTAAGTTTTCTCCAGGGAGCAATTCTTTTAGAAATCTCCTCTGGCAAATGAGCATTAATTTGAGTGCAGGTAACTTGGAAGTTGGAGCAGAGTATAAAATAAGACTCGAGGGTTTCCCACCCAGCAAATCTGGATGTAGTACCTGACAGTTATTCTGGTGGCTTTTGCCCCTGTTCTTATTTAAAGGTTTCACCACTTAGTGTTGAATGTTAATAGCTGGCTGAATCACACAGCCTGAACTTACAGAAAACGAAGTGTGGATTTTTTCCCCCTTTTTCTTTAAGTGCAAGGTAGATAGGATAAAAAGAATTCTTGCCACTGAGGACACAAAGATTAGACTAAAGGTCTCATCCATCTGAGCCCAACGTTTGAACTGCCTTCAAATTCTCGTATTGTGAGTTGGAATTCTCATTCCAGACTAAGTCATGCTGACACAAAGATCCAAAGTTCAAAGCAATTTAAATCCTTGCTTGGCGAGAAAAGCGTATGAAACTATTGCTATCGCAACCTAAGTACTTCTAAATAATGAAACGTGTAATTTGAGATATGAGTAGTCTTTTGTTACTTTAGAAGTTGAACTGGAGTATGAAGGCTAGGGGAGTCCCATTTGAAATACGCTGATTCTGAATTCCATTTTTACCGTTTATTTCCTAGGCCCATCCTTTGCAAATGGCTTGGGAAGCTGAGCCCACGTGAGACTAGAAAAGAGGCACAAAGTACATATTGGATTAAGCTGCACTTCTCTGTTTCCTATGGCAATGATTGGCTCCCCAACTGATAAAGATTCAGAAGACCACTGTGTAAACATTTCAGCAGCACGCTCCTCCATTATCAGTGAACAAACTGGGAGTTCACCAGTTCACAGAAAGGCAGCTAAAAAGAAAACAAAGAGACCTCTGCCCACATGAATTTTGGGAATATATTAGCTTGGTTCTGTTAGTGGAATTCTTGTGAATTCTGTCCATCTCAATCAATCTTGCCAAAGGGTGCCAAAATTGTGCATCGAAAAGAATCGCTTCCAGTTTTGGGCAGATGCCAAACAGCCTGATACCCATGGTAGCATCAAAAGCAGGACCAATTATCAGATAACCTTAATATATTTGATGTCACATCTTATTGCTGATTTGGTTTTGGTTAAGATAGAATGTAATTCTGTCTCTGCTTCCTCTTTTCACCATTTCCCTTTTTCTCTTTTCTTCTCCCCACCCACTACAGCTGGGTAGACTTCATATGTACAGGATATATAAATTATACTTGGTGCATCTAACGAAGTGGACTATGACCCACAAAAGCTCATGCTGCAAGCAACTTGTCAGCCTTTAACCTGATTGCTTTCAAATCAGAAGAGAGAACCATTTTGAACGTCTTAACCACTATACCTGTGTAACTGACCCACATCAAGGGTGCACATCAGTTTGAAAATCCCATCCACGTCCTGCAGGGAGTGTCAAGGAAGTAGGTGGAGACTGGGGAAGGTGGCAAAGAGCTGGAGAAGAGGATGAAAGCAGGTTGGACAGGATCAAGCAGAGCTGAGTAGTGCAAAGGAAGGCTGGGTAACAGCAAATGAGATGGAGAATGGTTGGGCAGGGATTAGGGAGTCCAATGCAGGGGGCTCCCCAAAAAGTGGTTTGGGTGAAGGCAACATCTTGGATGGGGACATCATAGAACAGCCAAGCCAATAGGCAGATACACAAGGAAGCACAGAAGCAAAGCAGTTGAGGACATGGAAAGAGGAAGCAGACAGGAGAAGGGAGTCAGATACACTGAGAGAAAAACCAGGCAGGCATGGAGAAAAATAAAGTGGAGGGCGGGCAGGGAATACAGGATCCAGGAGGTGTCAGAGGGAAGGGGGCAAAGGCCATTGCAAACTGGCTCTGACCCTCTCAGGCCAAAAGGTCAAACTTTCTGCCTTCCTGGCCTACTTCAGAAGAGATTCTCTTTCAGCAAGGTATTTCCCCCAGTGAGGGGGAGATGGGCGGTGATAAAAATTTGATAAATAAATAAAATAAATATTTAGTGAAGATTTATTCTGTTTACTCCTCGATTATTGAGAGCCAGTTTGGTATAGTGGGTTAAGGCACCAGGATAGAAACCGGGAGACTGTGAGATCTAGTTCTTCCTTGGGCACAAAGCCAGCTGGACGACTTGGGGCCGGTCCTCCTCTTGCAGCCCTAAGAAAGCAGCACCAGCAAAACACTTCCAGAAATGTTGCCAAGGGACTTGTCCAGGCCATTGCCAGGAGTCAAGACTGACTTGAAGGCACACACACTACTAGGCTGATACCTTGCTTTTTCTCCAGGGCTCAAGGCAGCATACATAGCACCCCTCCCTCCAAATATTAGTCCTACAACAACAGTCTTGTGAGATGCGTTGGACTAAGGGGCATTGAGTAGGTTAGCATCAGACAGGGAGTGATCACAGCCAAGAGTGACCTTGCACCTGAACTCCCCAATCCACGTCCAACAGCTAACCTGCTTTGGCCACTCTGGATCTCACCGAAGAGCAAGCAACATCTGCCTGCAGAACCGAAAAGGTCTCTCCTCACCTGATAGCTGTTACCATTCCAGAATTTTTTCATCTCTTTGCGGTACAAGGCAACCAGGGTACAAGCTATGAGCGTGCACGGCACTAAATAGAGAAGAGCTGGTTGCGGCATCTTCATAAATATCAGACACAAGAAGGTGATCAACATGCCGACACCATAAGCTGCAGAACAAGGCAAACATTAAAAATAAAAAGAAAGAGAAAGAAGAAAGTCACTGGATGTTGCAGATTTTTACACTCCTTGGTTTAGGCTAGGCACAGTAGATACAACTGCCAATACCGTTTTTCAAAATCATTATTGGGATAGATTACCTATGGTGCAGCAAATGAAATACACAGAGGAAGAGCTTGTCTGAACATCAAATCTGTGACAGTACGCAACCAGGAGACCTTTAAAAGACACCCAAAATGAAAGAGAGGTCAGAGGTATTTTGTCAGGAAGAAAACAAAGCCATCCAAACAACCATCTCCGCTATCCCACACTACTATGCGCACTTTCAACAGGAGGTTGAATTATGGGGATTGAGTATGGGTTCTGTTCCTTTCTTTGCATAGCCCCCCCTAACTTCTGCTTTAGAGAGGGGGCTGTGATTGGCTGTTCTGCACGTGGGGCTCCACAATGGGAGGCAAGTGACAAGACATACATGAAGTCACCACACAAATGACATGACTCATTTACTTGTGTCAGATGTCAGAATGCTAATAGGTACTGGTGGTGTTTGATGATGATGTTGTGTGGGTGTCACTATTTTGGCGTCGCTGAGTTGGCTATAGATGCCACTGCCCCTCCAGTCTTTGTATCCCACCCCATAACCCAAGTCTCAGCACAGAATCTCTCTCTAGTCCACGGCCCTTGTCTCCACCATGTGAGCACATCCTTGCACCTCAAATCATGGAATGAGCACAAGAGGATGAGGAGGGGCTGCTCCATTTGAGTGGCCATTAGGAAGAACACCAAGGAAAGCTGCACTTTGGACTTCAACACTTCTAATTATAGGGAGGCACAATGGACTCCTCTTTATTTCTGACAGCCCTTTCAACTACTGGTTTAGAAACTGACCAGGAGATGAAAAATGGAGATAAGCATTAATATAATGACTGAAGCTTGGGAAAGCTACAAGTTTCATTATGCACCCTCAACTTCCGTCCCTCCCAGAATTTTAACACAGGGACTATGACTGCTTGTGAACAATCCTGGAGTAAGCAATTGCTTTGTATGTGGATTTTGGGAGGAAGGGGAGGACCAGATAGCACTAGCCTCTATTTCTAATTTCCCACATTTGCACTGCTTCTTCTGCCTTTCCTGCCTTTCCAAAGGGAAGAAAAAACATTGAGAGAAGATAAATGTTTCATGTTGAGAATGCTATGAGCCTTCTCCCAACTACTCATATGCAGAGGCCTGGACAGAAAATTAGGACCTATGAAGCTTATTTCCTTGGCAGGGTGCCCCACAGAATTCTATGGGTTATATTTAGCTATATTAGAATTAATTCTGCCGATAACGTGTTACCATCATTTTTATACTTAATGGGAAAAAACAGGGAAGCAAGAAGAATATACTCAGTCTCTCTCTTACATACAATATACAGTAGACTCTCAGTTGACCAGAACTCAAGCAACCGGCACTCTCAAGCAACGGGCACAAAAATTGAACCGGAAAAAAACCAGCACTCTCAAGCAACCAGAAAACAAAAACCGGCACTCTCAAGCAACTGGCAAAAAAAATCTGTATCTCTCTGCTGCCATCTAGTGGGTATTAGGGTTTAATAGTAACTCTCAAGCAACCAGAAATTACATTTAGCCGGCATCCACCAATCCCCATGGATGCCGGTTAGCTGAGACTCTACTGTACGTAAATGTATAGTGTGTGTGTGTGTGTGTGTGTACACAAAATGGTTTAGAAACTTACAAATTTGCAGTATATGGACCTAAAAAGTCTCACACAGCCGTTATGTGAAAACGTCTTTCCCTGTGTTGCCCATATTATGATGGTGAAAAAGACACCATGGCTGAAAGAGAAACTTACCTGGCACAACAATATCACCAAATCCAAGTAATGAAAATGGTCTCATACACAACGTTGCTGGTGACCATTCCATCCTGGGCACCTTGAAGACCACAGGCAACTGAAAAACAGTGTTTTGAAACCCCCCTGTAAGACCAATCCAAAGGATCTTTCACAAAAAATAGATTTAAATTGTATCAGAACCATTTACTCATCTAGTTTATGCAGAACTTGTTATGAAGGACCTACATAAGAAAACAGTAACCAAGATGCAGAGTGTTGTAAAGGTATGACCAGACACAAAAGCCACGGAGAAAACACCTGAATATAGCAGACAGACACCACAGACATATGATTCATAAAATGCACCACACGAGGCAAGAAAAAGATTTTAGCCTAATCAAAATTGGTTGGGCAACACTTAGATCCAGACCCTGAAGAAATAAACGTGGAGAGGACAGAGAATTAGGTTTCCCCTCCCAAAGGCTATTCTTTTGCAAAGGAGGCTATTTAAAATCCAGTGAATGTATCTTAAACACAATCCTTACTTTCTCATGAGGAGCTGACTGCTCAGCAGAGGCATCCACCAAGTTTCCATCACTCTAGGATCAAACCCAAGTCAACAAGCTTTAATACTTGGAAAAAAAAATTAAAAATGGCTACATTTTGTAAGCACGCTATATCAGAATATTAAGGGCACTATCCGGGCAAACTGCATCACTGGAGGAAAAAGACATGCCCTGCATTAGCTTTCTCTCACCAAGAGTCCAAGAGGTCTCAAAATGGTGCTTTTGGCCAGGATTGTATGCTTGTGTAAATTGAGTGCAATCAGAGATAGGAAAACTCATCAATATTATAATACCCAAACTGTGCAGACAGAAGCTACTGTTGTTTCAAAAGATAATAAGCTTACCTTCTCACTGCTTTCAAAAGGCCCTGCTGCAACTTCAACCATGATGCTTTCCCCACTCTGAAAGTTTGAAAAAGAAGAAGGATGCTGAATCATTCATTTTGGAAGTACGGGGACTTCAATATTAGGCATTTAAAACTGAACATAGTTTAGTTTTAGTTTTATTTAGCACATAGTATAGTTTGGCCAGGACATTCCCTGGCAAAGTCAAATAAAACAGAATGAATGAGGAACCAGAACTGTTCATAATCCAATATAGTGTACAAGTTAACATGAGATGATGGCTCTAAAAAAAGCAAGCCCAGACCAAAGTTGGTAACACAGTTGGTTTTGTCTGATTTACAGCAGCTAGGTCAATTTTGCTGCAAGTATAATTATTTCAAGAGTTTGTTAGAAACAAGCATCAAGCCAGGCCAATTTAATGCAATTTCATCAGGTCATAAAACTCAACGCACGTACACCAAACACAGAGAAGGACATAAAGCCTAAGGATGTTTCAAAATTAAATAAGCAGAAGGCAAAAAGACTACATATGCAAATGTTTGCACAATCCATAAAATAAATAATGGGGTTTTAGTCTCTGTATTTTGAGAATTCGACTACTGAGCCTGGAATAAATTGTTTGGAATATTTAAAAGTTCTGGAATTAAGTGTTTGGAATATTATGTGGTTCACTCCATCTAGACCTTATTTTAATTTAACGGCATCACAGTGCCACACAAAGGCATCCGGTGGCATTGAACAACAGCCAAAGTTCCACTGCTTCATCTTCTTACTCTACATCAGGTATGAATCAGATTAAATCAGTGCGTGAGACACCTAACTTTTAATTATTAAAATCCAAGCTAGCTTTCTCAGTGAGACAGTTCTGTTCTAAATTCAGGCTATTTGTGAGAGAGTCAGTTCTCATCCTAATAAAAGGAACAGCAGTTACGGGAAGAATGAAAAGATGCAAACTGATCTGGTTTCACAAAAGAGGCAAGTCACCTCCCTCTGTATGGAGAAAGCATGAGAAAACAAGTTCTGTGGGCCTCAATTACCTATATATACATCTCTCATTTGAAAGCAGAGTTCTCACTGAATTCTTATTCTCATTAAAATACCCTTATTCTTCCTTCTAAGAAATCATCATAGCTTTTACAGGTAGTCCTCGACTTATGACCATTTGTTTAGCGACTGTTCAGTTACGAGGGCACTGGGAAAAGTGACTTGTGACCGGTCCTCACACTTACGCCCATTGCAGTGTCCCCATGGTCACATGATCAAAATTCAGGTGCTTGGCAACTGGCATGTCTTTACAACAGCTGCAGCATCCCGGGGTCATGTGATCACCATTTGCGACCTTCCCAGCCAGCCTCTGACAAGCAAAATCAATGGGGAACTGCATGATGTGATTTGCTTAACGACTGCCACAAAAAATGTCATAAAATTGGGTGCAGTCATGTAATGTGTCATTTAACAACCACACCGCTTAACGATGAATTTTCCGGTCTCTATTGTGGTCGTAAGTCGAGGACTACCTGTATATTCTTGTTCCAGGATTAACTGTTTCCTATCCAGTTGGCAAGGAGCAATCTAACAATTTAACGTCCATCTTTCCCTTTGAGCTTCATTGTCATTCTTCTGACTATCTCAATTTGACCATGATGCTTCTGAACATTAAAGCTGAAGCTACAACACAGTGACTTTCCATTTCCTTTCTGGGTCGTTTATAATTCCACTGTGTCTTCAAGAAAGGCATACTCTCTTTCTAATTGAACTGCAATTCTCAAGGCAAAGAACAGTATTTTGAAAAAAAAATACAAAACATTCCTTCTTTGAATGTATCTGACTAACAAGGACCACCTATGAGGTTTTCTAGCCAAGTAGAAGCAGATAAACCTCTGACGAGGAATAAATGTCAAGGCCGTCAAAATGTTGGACTTGTACCCTTGAAACTTTCACTGTATTAGAGCATGTGGTTCATAAAAACAGTACGTCAAAAAATCGAAAACCCTCTGCATGATTAAAATAATGGTTATAAAACCCGTATACTTACTTTTGTAATGAATGGTGTGATGAAGACAAAAAATACATCATATAAAAGAAGGAGACCTAGAAGAATCACACATGACTAGAGAACAAAGAACAGATGTTTATTTTAAAAAAAACAACAAAATGTATGCAGTACCCTTTCAGACTTCAACAAAATAATGAAAGAAATTGATTTCATATTTCAGACTCTTTTTCTTTTCTATGGTCTTTTTAGTAGTGGTCTTAAACAGAAGTACGAATTTTTTGGCCGCTGGGTAAACCCATTAATTTCCCTGAGCATTCAGTCAAGGCTATCTTGCCCCAACGCTTTCGGTGGGTCGACTGCAAGTACAATTCAGTCTAGATCTAGTCCAAAGATTGTGGTTCAGTAAAAACAATCAAAAGACAGATTCCATAGCCCATTCATTTTCAGAAAAGGAAATATTAAAAGATTAATCTATTATTTATGTTGTTGTTTTTAAAAAAAAAAATCCAACACATTCCTGCTATCACTTTTCAAATCTACGTTCAGGTCTTCAAGTCAAAATTAGAAGTTTAATTTTTGCCCTTATAACTGCTATGTTCATTATTTTAATATAATCCAATTATTATATCCTTTTCTTTTTGATGTCTATAAATAACAGTTGAACACACACTTCTTTCCCCAGCCCAACGCCTTGCAGATGTGTTGGCTCCATTTCCAATCAGCCTGTCTGTCTAAGGAACAAGAACAGCTGAAATCCAGCACCTCTGCTATTAACATGTAACATTTTTCAAGGAAATTAACTGTAATGTTTCCAAAATTCAAGAAATAATTGAATCCTTAATACATTTTTTTCTAGGGGGACAAAAAAGATGGTGGGCACAAGTTTAAGAAAGCAACTTAAATTTGTACAGGATCAGATTGAAGCTGAAGGCTTACTCGTTACCTTCTGTTCTTCCCCACTTCTGGTGCTAACCATGATGAAATAGAAGGCAACTGCAAACCATGGTTAACCAATAAATTATAATTAATACTAAACACAGTCATGAAAACACATGAGCCTATACAGGTAGTCCTCACTTAACAACCATTTGTTTAGTGATGGTTCAAATTTACAATGCTGCTGGAAAAACCAACTTATGACCGGTCCTCACGCTTACGACTATCGCAGCATGCCCGTGGTCACGTGATCACAGTTTGGGCACTTGGCAACCGGTTCACATTTATGACCTTTGCAGCATTCTGTGGTCACACGATCGCCATTTTCGACCTTTCTGGCTGGCTTCTGGCAAGCAAAATCAATTGGGAACCACATGATTCACTTAACGACCACATGGTTCACTTAACGCCCGCAGTGATTTGCTTAACAATCACCTCAAAAAAGGTCATAAAATTGGGTTGGATTTGCTTAATGACCACTTTGCTTAGCAACCAAAATTCCGGTCCCAGTTGTGGTCGTTAAGCAAGGACTACCTGTAATTCATGTCCAACCCTCAGGTCACAATCTGGAGGACTGTCCCATCTGAACTAGAGCACCCAAGACCCTTTTCAACATAGATGGCTCAGAAGAGGAGAATCTTACTTGGGGAGAATCTTCAAGAGCTGCTCTATTAGACAAAACTTAAGGCTACATCTTTGGGATACCTCCCTTTCCTTCACTCTATAATTTGCTGTGTTCATATATTTTAGCTAAATAAGTTACTGTACCTTGAAGTTGGGCATTTTGAGTGTTCTAATAAAGTTCAGACAGAAAGAAATTCCCATGATATTTTGTAAAATCCAAGCCCAGCTAAAATAAAAATAAATAGGTTATGTTTAAGCACAGGAACAAGAACACTACACAGACTTGTTTAAACTTAAGCTATAATCTTCAACACACTTAATAACGGATAAAGTCCCACTGAGTATAATGGCACAGGCACAAGACTTTGGCCATTTTTAATTTCTATTTTCTAAACTTGTTTTGTTTCTCTTAAAAAATTCTTTGGATTCTTTTAGATTCGCAGCTCTCTTTTTAGGGAGAGGAGGGGAAGTGATGTCATAGCAGAGGCATCCATAGGGGAGGGGAAGGGAGAAAAAACCCAGGACAGTGGGCACAACTGTGCACCTGTCCTGCATGCATGAAAAAAAAAAGGGAGGCGGGGTTTCAATTGAACAATCACCATACATCCCAGCGCCTCTTTGTTGATTCCCCTCTAGAAGAAAGGATGATTTCTTCCAGTGGTGCTTATCCAAATGGGGAAGAAGCCTAACATTCTTCACTTACCTATTCTCATTCCGAAACACAGCCCAGGTAACAGACAGTCCTATGCAAAACAGGAGGAGGAAAACAAGCCTCACTTCAATGGCGTGGTTCCAGCATGGAAACCTAAAAATACAGTAGCAACAACAAATCTGCATTACAAATACAGGATGCCAAGCACATTTTCCAGCAGCAAAGGCAGCCTTGCTAAATACAATATCACACTCAGCAAATTTGAGTTTTTTTCCATTTCCATCTAAGAAGGAATAAGCTGTGCTGAAACAAGGTAAAGAGTATCAGTATGAAAGGACTGGCTTTGCGTTGCGATGCCACCGGGCACGTCACCACTTCTTTGTCATTATGGGTATGGAGTGAGATCCCCCTGGATATCCATTTAGCACCCACCCCGATAATGTTATGTGAGTTTTTAAAAACTTAGCTGTTCTCCCAGGCCTTGTGGTAGGTGGTTTGCAGAGCCCTGAGTGGGTTGCGTGTTCTGTTTGTCTGGACGCTTAACTTCTTTATTGTTTTCCCATGTTAAGCGTGAACTGCCAGAGTAATTCTAGAGTCATGTGGCTACTAGCTCTACTAAATAAACGATCAATAAATGCCTGCAGACACCTACGATCCACAGGTTGCTCCTTGGCTAATTTCAAGTCACTCTCTTCATGTCTTTCTATAAACGGGCTAAATATTGATCCCATCTACCTTGGCAAAATATTTTCTTAACATTTATTTATTTTCCTTCTCAGCTTTCCGGTAACTTGAGGTCATACTTGGGCTTGGACAGATTAACTTCTGGTCTTTCTCCACCAGCGCTCCAGGAGTTGTTTCTCTGACTTAATCTCCTGGAGTTCCTCAGTAAATCAAGGAGCAAACCAGGATCAGCCACTTATTAGGTCAAAAGCCCAGATCACTTCTTGTTGCCAGTTGCTACCCAGGCAATCAGCGGAGCTGCCTTCCAGAGATTCCTCAAGGGCCCATCAGATTTCCTCTGGATCCATAAGATGTCTGGAATGGGCTGTTCTAATTGGCCTATTTGCTCCACAGAGATCACAGGTGGCAACTAATCTCTTTTGGGCCTGGAAGTGATCTGACCGCTGCAAAGTGCCAGCTGATACACTTTCTATATCCATCAGTAAATCACTGCTCTGTTGCATCCAAAGTCCAATAAATTGGGGGCCAAATCAAGGTTTCGCTGTGGCTTAAATTTCAACTACAAAAGGAGTTATTTTTATTTGGCACAGAGCTTCTTAAAGAAAAGTCATATAGAGTAGAGCACTGTACCTGCATTGTCCATAAGGTATTTTTTTAAGTAGGGCAGAGAGACAGAAGTACATGCTTGAAACAGATGCTATGCAGAAAATGGAAATCACAACGTACACTAGACAAGGAGGGAAAACAAGAAGACATGGTTACAAACAAACTGACTAGAACCAATTGACCATCAATCTTTCAGTAATGGGGAAGAGAGATTCATATAAAAATGATAGCCCTCGTTTAGTGACCACAATTGGGAGCGGCAACTCAGTTGGTAAGCGAAGTGATTGCTAAATGAAACCACAACTGTACTTATCATCTTACTTCAGCTTTCCTGCGCTTTACAGACCTGCAAAGGTCATAAATGCAAGGATTGGTCACAAGGTTACCTTTTCATCACTGCCAGAACTGTGAACGGATGCTGTCCAAGGCAGTCACTAAATGAGGACTACCTGTACAGAGGTATCCATTACTCTTCCTGCTTTTTAGCTGCATTTATCCATTTTCCTGAATCTCGGATCCCATTCAGACACAAAATTTAAGCAAACCACACATTTCTCTGCAGCTTATAACCAACCTACAATATGGGAATCATAACCATAACCACCACACAGGGCTGTTGTACAAATTACAAAAAAAGTGCTTGTAAAAAACACTTTGGCAACACAAACAATCTGCCTAAATTGCATTGGGAAGCCTTGCTTTTTTAAATGTCCGTAATGTTTGTGACATCCAAAGCTATATCAGGAAGTAGCTGAGACCAAAACCCATCTATCCAACATTCCTTTTAAAATATCAAATGCATTCAGTTGTGCAGGCCCCTCCTGCTACCTGGACAGAAATCTAGCAACCCATCAAAGTTTTCCCTTCGAAACACAGGCTAGATAAATTCAAATGTCTTTTACCGAGCCATTTGTAGAAGTAATACATCAAGACCAGCATAATGCAACAGGAGGTCACAAATATGACAACTGACACAGGGGTTAAAGTTAGGGATTCTTCGTCCGATAATGAGTCATTGCTTCCAGGGGTGGAGCCGCGCTTCAGCTTCTCACTGTGTGGGTAAAAATAAGCACTTAGAAAATTGCCACATATGATACTTCTTTATCTCAACAACTTTGCCATAATAGTCCTCTAATACTTGGCAAACAATTGGTTTTATTCATTTATTTATTTGGGAGACTTTTGTCCTGCCTTTTGCACAGAAGCTCAAGCCTGTGTGCATAGTGCTCCCTCCTCCCACTTTTTCCCTGAAACAACAACCCTAACAGGTAGGTTGGCTTGAGACTCACCCCAAATCACCTAGTGAGTTCCTGTGACTGAGGGAGAATCTGAACCTGGATCTCCCTACTCCTAGCCCAGCACCTTCACCACCTCCCCACCTCCCAGTCCAGCACCTTCACCTTCAACTTACTGGCCACTTTCCACTCAAAATTCAGGTAATCTTGCAAGCTAAATTTTACAAAGCTGCAGCAAGGTCAGTAGGCTGAAAACATATTTAAGAGAAAATGTGGAAATTGTTTCAGGAAGCCAGGTTATTATTTAGTCATTTATGAACTGAAAAGATACCAAACACTGGGGACACTTGGATAACCTACAGTAAGTTTTAAAAGTCCCTTTGACTGCAGCTGTGTACAATCTCATTAATTGCCTGCAATAATATGAGGACTGACAAAATCCCGTTGAGTAAACTGTCAGTTTTGATGCTAAAATAGAACCCAATGTATAAGTAAAGGGGAGCATAAGAAGGACAAGGATTGAGGTTTAATTTGATGATCTGTTTTACAATGCATTCCTATGTCCCAAAGTTGCACTTGGTTTCTACAAAAAGAAAAAAAAAACATGTAGTTGCTCTGCAGAAGGAAAATTCCACCATCCCAGTCTCTGTTTTTCAGATACGCATTTTTTGACCTCTACTTCTTGGCTGGGTATGAACAGACCTTGTACATTACACAGATACGTAAGGGATGGTGTGTGCATCACAATGCCTCTTCCACCATCCTGGCTTTTCTGATCCAGCCAGCAGGTGCTCAGACTTTTATTGTTCAATTTACTTAAAGAACAGAAACAGAGAGGAAGAAATTTGCAAGGTGGATGGAAGCCCAACGAATGCAACTCTACGGTAACAGAAATACTTTTGGTATTACAGTAAAAATTAAACTCACAGCTCTGCCCTACCGCTCCAGTAGCCTCCAAGGGACACACAGAACATTGCGATTAGGAACATGATCACCATACTATAATCAAAGAGTGGTTCAGGTGGCGAATAGAGCGCCACATTAACGTTTCGTCCAAGAGTCTACAAATTATAAACACATCCGTTAGAAATATTGGTTGAATATTCGACTTCCTTCCCCCATTTCCATAACCATTCGTAACTTCCCTGCCTCTGCTGGCCAACCAATTTAAGCCCACTGACAATCAGAGAGTCCAGTGGACAAAGGGCATTAAAGATTTAACTCTGCAAGCTTTACAAAGCTGCCAGCTGCGATGAAGCTGTGTGAAAAGCAGTGAGAAAGAAGGGCTAAATGTAAGATGGCTCTTAACTGCAAATAAAGGGTGGGATGTTTAATAATCTATGTAGAAGCATTAGGAGGTACATTCTCCTCTGCTGAAGGACTTCAAACTGATCAAGATGTTCTAGTGCAGTGTTTTTCAACCTTAGCCATTCTGGGAGTCGACACTGGCGCATCGTAAAATTGCCAAGGTTTAAATACACTGCTGTAACGGATCCTGCAATGAGCAAGGGTTGGACTAGATGACCTCTAAGATTGCTTCTATGATTCTGAGGAGGAATAACCACATAAAAGCAGAGGGGAAGAGAAAAAGGGCCATGAGCAAATAAAAAAGGAAGCTTATCAAGTTAATATCATGTAGACAAATAGTGCAAGAATCTCCAGGAAGCGGTATATATAACGCTTGTTTCAGGAAAGAAACGCTATTGTTTTATTCGGTCTCTCTTTAAGGAACCCACTGAGGGGTGGAAAATACAGTACTAAAGGCAATTTGTCACGGATCAGCAAAGGGAAGGATTTCTTGGCAAGGCATTGTTTCTCAAAATAAGATTAATCCTCAAACTCCAAACTATTCATCAGACATTGAAAATAAAATAAAGATACCATCAGCAGCGTGTGCATGTGTGTGTCACTAACTGTTAGAAGATGGAAGGAGACCAAGAAAAAAGGCCTTGCTGTGAAACCAAAAATCTATTAATTTCCAAAAGAAGTCATTGTTTTTCTCGCTCACGCACACGAAAAGCCACTGGGAAAAGGATGTACCTGTTCCAAATCAATTATATCTCTGCTTTTAATGAGAGCAACAGGAATGGTGATACCCTTGCTCTTGTTCCCTCCAGGAGGATGCTAGAAAAAGAAAAGTAAATTTACAGTATATCCTCTTGACTGAGCCAATCACTAGACTGGACTGAATCGCTAGACATTTCTCAAGAAAATAGACCCCAATTTCTCCCATCTTCCCCGGGTAATCATTAACAGTCCCCCCATTCCACAGTTATCCATTCTGTAGACGTTTTTGCTTCCGTGTATCTCCCTTTAATATAGTTTGGGCCTCATCCTTTGCCTTCACAAGCTCTTGAAAAGGCCCGTAATTCAACTGTTGTGCTAAACCTGTCTGGATAAATGGAAAACTGTTTGGGAAGCCTACAGATGCCACCTGAGGTGCCTGAGGAAATGAAGATATCACTGAAGATATAGGTGGTCCTCATTTATCAACCACTCATTCAGTGGTGGTTCAAACTTACAATGGCCCTGAACGAGCAGCAGTTAAGGACTGTTCCTCAGAATTCCGGCTGTCATGAGCACTGATGGTGAGCAGGAGGGGGCCCCTATCCAGGGGGGAAAACGCATGCGTAGTAGTGAGGAGTTGAGCAGCCATTCAAAGAGACACAGAACAGACCCACCTTGACTTTTGGGGTTTATCTGTCTGGGTTTTTCCCTCACTTCTTCAGTTTGTTAGGATTTTCTGTCTAACGTAGCAGTAATAAAACACCAGAGACCTATTCCTCATCTCAGCGTGGTTCCTGACTGTTAGGACACCGGCTGTTGCATCCCCGCAGTCACGTGATTGCAATTTCTGACGCTCCCTGCTGGCTTCCCACAAGCAAAGTCAATGGGGAATCTGGCAGGAAGTCAGACGTTGCAGTCACGTGAGGTCCTCGCTTAACGACCCACACAGCCCTCGCTAAGTGATGGCAACTGGGACTGCTGAAAGAAGTTGTTGTCGTAAACCAAGGACTACCTGTATATATTTTGCCACCACAAGCAACCTACTCTGGCCCCATCTAGCAGTAAAGGATTCTGCTTTATGAAATAACAGTTGGGAAGCATAATCTAAAAGATCAAAAGAAATCATGTAACTATGGAGTGCTAGTTCTCATTCTCCTTCATTCCTTAGGCTGCTGCAGAGATGGACTTGCAGGATCCCTGCTGCTGAGATATCTTCCCTCCATCACTTCACAGCTGAGGCACTGCCTCTTCCTGATCTGCTTCTATTCAAGCCGAACCCTTATGTACTAATTACTGAGTTAGATTATCTCCTTTTTATTCCTTATGACTCCTCTGGAGTTAAGTCTTGTATATCAGGACAGGGACTATCCTATTAATTAACGGTTTTTAATCTACAGTCATTTGGGGAATCCCTGTTAGCTGAAAATCAAGGAGCAATACCTTAATAAAAAAAAGAAAGAAAAGTAAACAGTAGGCAAACTTGTCTAGTTTGTTTAAACCACATCTGATGAAAAGTTACACAGCATTCCACAGATTCATGGGCCAGGCCTAATCTACTGCAATAATCTGTAAAAGATGATCAGAATCACACAGCTCTGCTAATAACTATTGGAAAATGAACAAATCACTTTCCATGCACCAAAAGACAGACAGAAAACAATAATCTGTGCAAAACTGGACCTTACTATGGGAGAGTCACTGGCCACCAGCACGAATTTAGCACCAAGCTGTTGAGCAATCTCTGCCTTTTCTAGGAAACTGCAATTTCCCCTCTTCACGACGATTGCTTTGTTCTTGATATCTTGGGTAACCTCAGATGGGCTACACAGCATTTTGGGGGTCAAGAACTCCAGTTCTGCATATGCCTAAAAGACCAAAAATAAGTAAGTAATTTAAAAAACAAAACAAAAAATTAAAAAGTAAGCATGCAAGAGAATCCTGCAATGTAGCTGGAAGAGTTTAACTTTTTTTGCCACTTCCTATTATTTGCAGGAAATAAAATTAGAATCCTGGGTCCGTAATACGAAGTAGTAAATGCACCATCAAAGAAAAGGCAAGGAGCGCGTACCCGTTTTCAGCAGTGCCCCCCTTCCTGTTAAAGGCTAGGGCTGTGCAGGTCTTCAGATTCAAAAGGGGGGCATTCCTGGAGCACTTCTTGCAATTCCTTAAAGCACGTGGACTTGCTAAGCTGCATTTCACACCTGCAACTCTTTCTGGGAAAAGACGTGGCTGCTTTAAGGCATTGCAGACAGGTCCTACCTGTGTGCCTCTGAAAGATCCCTGGCAAGTAAAGCTGAAATCCAGCATTTTCCTACAGTGCTAGTTTCCTACTTACAGGGAATTTAACAAGGGTGGTGTTCACCCTCCACCTACCCCAACCTTTATCATTTTGAAATATTGCACTCTCACATCATTCTGCCACATGTATGAATCCAGCCTTATCTGTGCCTGTTCCCCACAATTCCACTATACCACACTATAGCCTGGCCATTAGCATCTCCCATAGGGATGCCAAATGGTTCTGACTAGGTCCCCACACTGTACTAAACCATAACACGATTTGCTGGTTTGTTACTTATCATAATGTATGAATCCTGCCATTGTGGCTTAATGTTATGCGTTGACCCAGTCATAATGGGTTATGGAAAAAAAAGACAGTTTAGCACAATGTGTGAAGTTTGTCCAATGTCCCCAACTGAAATGCATTCAGATCTTAGTAAAAGGTAAAGGTTTCCCTTGACATTAAGTCCAGTCGTGTCTGACTCTAGGGGGCGGTGCTCATCTCCATTTCAAAGCCGAAGAGCCGGCGTTTGTCCGTAGACACTTCCTCCGTGGTCATGTGGACGGCATGACTAAACGGAACGCCATTACCTGCCCGCCGAAGCGGTACCTATTAATCGACTCACATTTGCATGTTTTCGAACTGCTAGGTTGGCAGGAGCTGGGACTAGCAACAGGAGCTCACCCCGTCACGCGGATTCAAAGCGCTGACCTTCCAATCGGCAAGCTCAGCAGCTCAGCGGTTTAACCCACAGTGCCACTGCGTCCCTATTCAGATCTTACAGTGTATAAATACTTACAATGTTAGATAAACTATCAGGAAGGGTAGTCCAGTAAGTATTATAATAGATGCAATAGTCCTTTGTTAAATGGGGACTGTCATTCTGAACTGCATGCAGAGCTCCTCCTTGGGCACTTATCTATTATTGGAAAAAGAAAAAAAAATTAATTAAAAAGTGTTATTGTTATAGTTTATAATTGCAATGAACAGCAAGAGTCACAAGATGAGGCAATATATAAATTTAATAAAGTAAGTAGAGTTTAAAAAATTAAATATTGTTTCAAGTTTCAACCAAGAAAGTTGACTTAAATAAGACCACCTCAATTTCAAAACTGATTATGCAATGAACTCAGGCATTCATTTGACTCAACTTTAAAAAAAAAACAAAGTTCCATAGAAGCCATTCTTTATTAAGCCAACCAAAACTCTGCAACCGTTTTAGGCTTTTGAGTTCTTAAACCCTTCCTTAGTCAAAATTAAAACTGCTAAAATAAATTTTAAATCGGTTCTTCACACACCTTAATTCTAAGAATTCAGCAATACTTTGTAATGAACTGCAGGGCATTTTCACATGATGTGGATCTCCAAACTAATTTTAAGATTAAGCAAAAACATTTAATAGACAGAAGAAGCTTTTAACTTTGGGATCATTCTTCATGTAGAAGAATTTAGAACTAGCTAATTCTGTAATTTTGCTATTGGTACCATTTGATTGTTTACCAATAATTTAATGTCTATTTTGTTGATCTGTTATTGTTGTTTTCTGCCTTGGGAATATTTAATCAAAAACATTCTTAAAACATCATATGCTGATTGGCTAACTATGCCATCAGAATCCAGAGGATGACTCAGATTGTGGCTGAGGAGGGATATAACTACAACATGTCAGCAGGGTTTCTCTGTCCATTCCTCAAGCTGAGCTTGACTCATGATGCGTCATAGACACAGTTGCAAAAGTGGGTTGCTTCTGTCTTCTGGGTTTTCTAGAGTATAGCCCTGATATTCCCCTGGTTGTGCAATGCTGTTTAAGGGCTAGACGCTTACTCATGGCCACAGTATTGGTTAAGCAGCTATTGGTCCTCCAGAAAAGGCATTCTTGGGCACCATGGTGTAGCTATGACCCTGCTGGGCTACCGTGGGGTTTGTGTCTGCTGATTTTGCTTTTTAAAAAAAAAATATCAGGAACTGTCAACCAGTACAAAGATTTGGTGGTGTGTTCAGAGTGGAAGCTGAAAGTATGTAGGTTTTCTGTACAGCTACATGCTTTCAGCTTCCTCCTAGAACATGCCACCAAATCTGTCATCGATGCTACAACTGCATTTGTTCTAACACACTTGACAAAGATGCTCAATTGATAGAATTAAACCAGGCATTCAGGAGACTGAAATACCCACCAACAAGAATAACTAATAAATCAATAGAGCCAGATCAATTCCCAAGGCAGACCTCTTAAAAGACAGACCACAAAAATGGAAAACAGAAACACCACCAGTTGTCACCTAATGCTCACAGCTCATGTCACTCAAACACATTATTAATTAGCTATAGCCCACACTGCACTTTCTCCTTTCGATTTTGATCACACTTCTTTTGCCTTTGCACCACCAACCTGTGTCGACATGTTTCGACCATGGCCAGAAAAAACTTTCCTTCTGCTCAGCAACTAAAATGTCTGGCAATTCCGACTGAAATTTATCTGAAACATATTCAGAAATAAATATAAAGGCTACTCACTGCTCAGTTCTGACCCAGAGGTGGGGATTCACGCAATTGTTGGATGAAAGGGCAAACAAAGAAAATGAGATCTTTAAAATGACTTAAGTATGAAGCTAGTTTGATATTTTAATTCTTTAGCATGCCATTTATAATGATTATAAATTATTCTTGATCATACTCCAATCTGGTCAGGCAAAGAAAAGTTGCTGGGAGTCAGATGGTGTAAAAAAATAATAAATCAATAAAAACAGTTGATTATTCATACTATGAGCCCAATCAATTGCAGGCCTAGATAGGCAGAAGCTGATTTCCACAAGGTATGATTTTATAACTCTCCATATGCATGATTTGGAAAGCCCCATGAGAGGGCTCTAAAAGGGGTACGCTGTCAGTTTATGTTCTACTAGATACATACTGCCCTGTCAATTTTCTGCTTTCACACCCATGGACCAAAAGTTCCTCCACCCTTTGGAGTCACAGCTTAAATTTAGACTGAATTAAGATTCTTTAACCTTAGGCATGAAAGCCAGCTGGGTGACCTTGGGCCAGTCCCTCTCTCAGCCCAAGAGCCAATCAGGCGTAGTAGGAGAGTTCTAGTCCCGCCTTAGGCATGAAAGCCGGCTAGGTGGCTTTGGACCAGTCCCTCTCTCTCAGCCCTACCCACCTCACAGGGTTGTTGTTGTGGGGAAAATAGGAGGAAGGAGTTTAAGGTATGTTCACCGCCTTGAGTTATATATTAAAAAGGGGATAAAAATCTAATAATAATAATAATAATGTATTTACTTAGAAGTCCACAAGTGTGTTTGCCAGGCCTTTAATATTGCAAGGGTCTGCTCCAGCACAGAAAGAAAGCCTCACATGCAGAGGCTTTCAAAGGACTAATGGAAACCAGTATCCAAAATATCTGGGAGTCTGCCATATCCCCACAGTGCTACCTTTCCGATCACCATTCTCTGACGCTCCTCTATCCCCTACCTTACTCAGAGGCACCATTAGCACAAACTAACCCAAGTAGCCCTGCAACCCAGCTTGTGTCAACACAGCAAGAATCTGTCCACACTTTGCATCCAACAAGATGAGTGTGTTGTCATTCATCATTGACCATTTCTGGTTGAAATGGAATCTGACCATCCATTAGCGGGGCAATTAAGAAGGCGGCGTGGGTGCCATCCCCATCAAGACCCAGTTTCCCAACATTCCAGCACCTGGGAAGGCAAACAATCCCCCATGCAAGCAGCACGTGAGGATGTGGCTACCCAGTCCCTAAAGCAAGCGGAACCAAAGTCAAAGTCCAGCAACCAGCACTGTCAGCTTCCTGGACCGCCACTCCCTGTCCTTTCCTCCATAAAATGAAACAGCCTCTGTTCCTCCTCCGGCAAGCAAGCGTAATGGCTGAGACCCGCGCGCATGCGCAAATAAACAAGATCCCGAGCAGCCGGCCTGGCAGGCGTTCACGGTTCGGACAGGGTCGGAGATGGGGATGGCCGGAAAGCCGATCCCTCTCCAGCAATTCACACGTTCGTCTGCGGTGGCCCAGAAGCCTATTTTGTCGCGGGAGGCCAACAAAGGGCGCTCTCTACTCTGCTGCCCATGCCGTCCTCCTATGCTCGGAGGCCAGGTCCGCACGAGTTCTAACGTGTTTGCCCAATTTAGGGTTTGGACGAGCCTACACGGAGCGGTCTTACGGCGGGGCCGGGCGGGAGGGCTGCTGGGGCCTTAGAGCGAAGATAGACTCCCAGCGCCCATGGAGGTTTCATTTTCGGCGCTTGAAAGCCAGAGCGCGTTGCGCGTGGCCACCGCAAAATTCCGCCCCCGCCCTGCCCGGCC
This sequence comes from Candoia aspera, assembly GCF_035149785.1. Classification (NCBI taxonomy): domain Eukaryota; kingdom Metazoa; phylum Chordata; class Lepidosauria; order Squamata; family Candoiidae; genus Candoia; species Candoia aspera. The sequence goes on along the minus strand of NC_086165.1, from coordinate 10,318,463 downwards.
GCGGGCTCCGCGAAGGGACGGGCCCAGCTGTCCCCCTCCCGCCGCCCCAATCTCCCGGGCGCCGGGCCCCACTCCCGAGCCCGCCGAGCCCTTACCAGCGGGAGGAGCAGGGCCCACAGCGCGGCCCGCAGCCGCCCGGCGGCCCCCATGCCCCGCGCCTGGCTGCGGAGCTTCCACGCCGCCCCCGCGGAAGCTCTCCGGCTAGCCGGCCTGCAGCCAACCGTCCCCAGCAGGCGCCGCTCCTGCTCCGCCGCCGACCGCGTCTCCTCTACGGCGCGGCTGCCGGCGCCCAGCACGGCCAGGGCTTCGCCTCTTCTGGGCGGGCTTTCCTCGGGCAGAGGCGGCCCCGAGGAGGGCCGCGGAAGAAGAGGAAGGGCGCTTTCCCACGGGCCCAACGCTCCGGCAGCCGGCGCAGCCCGGCCGCTCTGCGCCGGTCCCCGGGGCCCTCGGCCGTGGAGCCACAAAGCCTTCGCTCCCCGCCCACCGCTGGCCAGCCATCCAAGGGCGACGGGTCCCGATCGCGAGCAGAAAGCTGCGCAGAGACCTCTTGCAGGGCGGGAACCCTGCCAAGCGCCCCCCAGGCTGGTCCCTTAGGCCAGAGCTGGGAAAGTCCTAAAGGGGTGCCGCCTGCCGCGACAGTGGCTCGGGACCACTTGGGCAAGATCTTCGGTTGGGCTCACCCAAATTGTTCTAGAGAATCCCAAGCCGAAGTATTACCCCTGTAGGCATTGCTTAACGGCCTTTCCCCACCCCCGCCAGCCATGGAAAAGCAGGACTGTGACTGCGATAAAATCCGTGCTTCCAGAACCATGAAGCGCTCTCTTCCCTGCCCACTTCGTTGGCTTTTTTACATACTGTAATGCTGTAATATCCTTTAATCCAGGATTCCTCAACCTTGGCAACTCTAAGCTGTGGGGAATTCTGGGAGTTGAAGTCCACACAGCTTAGAGTTGCCAAGGTTGAGGAACCCTGCTTTAATTCGCTGCCCCGTTCACAGGCAAATATCAACAGCTCTCCTTTTGTGTAAGACCTGCCCACAACGAAGTCTGACTGGTACATGCAGGAACCTCAAGCAGATTTATTTTTTGGTACAAGAGAAATTGTCAGCTGTAGGAAGTGGGCACATGACTACTGTAGTCTGGTCCTTAAAGGCAGACTAAATTAGGACATCTGGGGTGGCCACCCAGGTGGGTTACATTATCTCTCAAACCCAAGTAGAAATGATCCCACTTGAGATAGCTGGAGAGCACTGACATGTGCAAGTCAAAATATTAAGCAACAACAGAGCACTTCTCCAGCTACGTAAACTGCATTTGCTTAATTCTTTGGGCAATGATTCTATGAAAGTTACCAATTCTTATATATTCTAATACAATCTAATTGGCTCTTCCCATGTAGTATCATCTTCCCATGTGCTATCATTTTGTCCTATTCTCTCCCCAAAACAGAGCACTCTGCCAATGTCAGCAATTCAGGCAATAACATTAAATCCTTTGTAGGCACCAGTCCTGAGGTGTTTGGTAAATAACTAACAAAGGAACAGCACTCGCACTGCGACTCATTTTAAGGCAGCCTTAAAATTCAAGGCAAAACTGAGTTTTCAAAAGTGTTTAATTCATCTCCAGTACCTGATCTATATCAGAGCATTAGTTCCGTTTGTATTACATTCACTACTACAACACCTTCCAATCCATAGTGCAGACCTTAGACTTTTGCAGTAACATTAACAGTTTGACATATTAATACTCAAGAACAAGGAGGACCTTCACAGGGTTGTCAAATACTTGATCTTTTTTTCACAAGTATACAGAAGCCTTCTGCAATAGATATGCTATTCTGAGTAACATTCACACAAACACAAACATATTAGTAAGACCAAGTTATTTAAAACAGTACACAAGTCACTTGTTAAAAAATGCCTATTTTAAAACTTGAGGTGCTTGAGTTTGGTCTTCACAGTAAAACTAATGACACCATCTATTTAAAGCAAATTTATTTTCAAGTAATAGAGGGTCCATTAAATCTGGGACTTCAGCACTCTGCTTTCACTTCATGTAGCTGAAATGGAGTTGTGATAGCTTTTATATATATATTTAGGCCACATCAGTAGTATGCTTCAGTTCTGTTCTAGAAATGTCAAAAGACTCATGCTCCTGACTACCACAAATCAATTTTAATTGTAGTTCAGAGATACTAAACTCAGACTAGTTTCAGGCAAAATTACCAGTACAAGAGATTGATTGATCGAATGAATCAGACAAATGTTTCTGAATTCATCTGAGTCAGAACTCAGTAAATTCAGAGTGTGCACCCTCTTCCAAGGGGTGGAAGAGACAGTACAGCTAAGCAACACTGTTTATAACAAGTCTTGAATTTTAGAACAGAAGCAACCATTATTAAAAGAATGTCATCACACACCGCATATTTTCTGCAGCAAGAATCCTATCACCTGGTCCTACTTCAAAAGCCCATCCATAATACTGTCAATTTTTACATTACTATTCTTCACCTAACCCTTTTATTCGTCAGCACCCTTCACAAAGCCTTTCAGGGCATCTAGCATGGTTGTGGTGCAAAATCTGTTTTAAACATTCAGTTTTTGTCAGTGACTGAGTAGAGCTTAAGGCATAGTATGAGCTCCCACTCACAGCTCAAGAAATACATTAGCCAAACAGACCAAACCTTTGATTCTCAAGTTTTTGTTGAGGGAGTACAAAGGCCTATTTAATCTGAAAGTCAAAAATAAGGTCTGAAGTACTTAAAGGTGTTTTCCCAAGCACTATTTTTTTCCAGAAAGATGACAACCACATCTCATTAAGGTCAAGTAATCCATGCCAAGATCAGATTTAAGACCCATTTCCCAAGGTTGGTAGAATTCCCTGTAGGTCTTAGTTTTATAGAAGCCAGAACTGATCAGAGATTTAACCGAACTTCTCTGTTTCTTCCTCGCCCTAACAGAATTTAAAACCCCAAGATTTATAGCTGGGAAATCATCATCACGTTGGGAAAGAGCCATGAATTAAAACTGTAGCTACATGTAGTACTTTTTATGCTACATTTAGAGCAGGTATTGAACATGGTGCTGTCCATTAAGGTTAACACAGGTTTATAGTTGTGTAATCATATCCCCAGCATGAACAGAACAACATGTGGTGTTATTTTAGCAGTTTACAACCACCATACAAACATGAGTAATCTAAATATACAATATCTGGTTAATTACTTGGACACAGCCACCTAATCTGAACACCTCCTAAACCTGCATATGCATAGAATTGTTGCTGTAGCCTCCTTTGGAATTCATCCGTTCCTGAATTTGCCCAACCTGGAAAAATCATATAATAAGATTATGAAAGGCTGATTAGTGCTACTAACATTACGTAGTATAATTTGTACCTTAAAATAAAACAATTTTACTGTTTTTGTGTAATTAGTTATAGGTCTGGTTAACTTTTAATTTTCTCCACCTCTAAAGTCTCAGTTATAAGTTCCATTACACATGTTAGTCATTAATAACAGTTTTACAATAACCATGCATTTCCTTTAGTGCATGTTTCCCCAGAAAACTGTTAATAGGAATGTATTCAAAGGATAAATGTGCAAATGAACTCACATACCCTTAAGCCAGGTGAGTTCTTCAGAAACATTGATGCATCATACAAAGATTAGAGAGGTTAGTGTAAAAACAAAATGTTTCTTCCCCTCTCCAATACCAGTCGCTTATTCTACTCTCATATATAAAGTAATTTTTATGTAGATCCTATCTACATTTGGATGTAAGTAATATGCCAAAGCTGCAATGAAGTATCTTCCATTTCATAGGATTACTCTCTCTTGATTGTCATACCTAAACATTAATAAAGAATGCAAATGTAACACTTTTTTGCTTCTCCCCCAACATACTTACTGATGGGGGGTTACTGGCCATCTCCTTTGTTCCAAAATGAGTGATGTGAACAAAGTTCATTGGCTCTCCTATCATTTTTCTGTCAAGTCTTGGATGCCTCTTCTTTAGAGAACAGAAAGAAACACATAAAGTCAATCTTTTGCTAGATCTTTTATAAATTAAGACATAGTTAATTCTGTTATAACTGATATTTGCTGATGATCTATCTATCTACCTACCTACCTACCTACTACTGTGATAGAAATTCCTTTTGGTGCAAGATACATAGTTCCTGTACTTGCAGTCATTATAATATTCACAACAGAGGCTCTGGCCCTGTTTGTATTTAATCATGGTGTACACATGGCCTGGCAACATTTTTTTTTATCATGTCCCCATGATGTTGCCATCCAGAGTCACACAGCATGTAAGTTTAATAAATTATTTCATTTCATCCACTGCTAATGAGTGAGACAGGTTTAAGTGATCCTGGGAACAGAGGAAGAGAGGGATGAGCAACGGAGACAACAAATGATATGCTGATCTAGTTTTCTACTGACTTAAGGATAGCTGGATAACACTATAGCAAGATAATGGAGAAAAAAGTCCACAGTTAAGCTTTCCATCCCTTTCTTCATAACAGGACAGATGTCAGGTTGCTCATGACAATTCCATAAAAGTCAATGAGATCTGACTAGGGAGGGAAAATATACCAAGTCTTTGATTTTTCTAAGAGTTTAATTTCAGATTTCCTGTTCAATATTTTCCAGTGCTTAACTTGTCAGTCTTCTACTGCTATTTTAATGTATTTAAAAATTAAATTGCATTTTTATTGAAATCTTTAGAGTATATGATGGTTTGGAGCATGCTGCCTTGGGTTGTTGCTCTGAAACACAGCATAAACATTTTTTAAGTAAAACAAACTCACTGTTTGAGGCTGATCTCCAATGCAACAGTTAAAACAAACCAGGAACTCTGTCATTGTAGCACACAGTAATAGCTTCTAGAATTAAAAATTAAAACAATTGCTATAGTTAGGGAACATGCTACTGATATTTTTTCCCCAATAAGTTGTTTTAATAGACCTTAGAATGGTTGAACCTAGTTACTTCTTATCCCACTGACCTGTACAAAAAGAAACCCATCATACTTGATTTAGCTTGAAATATTAAGAATGTCCTTTACTTATTTCTTCTTCCCTCTGTGTGTCTAAACAAAAGCTATGTAAAAAAATACAGCTACAAGAGCTACAGTATTTTTAAAAAGTTCATTTTATGTACCACACGTTAAAAAAAAGTAGCTATAAACATTAGTAGCAAGCATATACAAGTATATGAAGTTAAGATAAACGACACTGTTTGAATACAACTAGCTTTCTGAGGACACAATGCAAAACTTGAATATTTTTAAATTTCATGATTGTAATCTAATCACCATCTACTGAATTTAGCAAGAATAGGAGGGTCACTTCTGCAGATTCATACCAATGCTAAATACAGTGATGGTTCATGCAATATGTATTAATACAGTTTGTGGCTTAGACTACTACAAAAAGTCAGTCTTTGCTGATAATTATGAATTATGGTTTAGCAGATGAACTAGCCTATGATTTATTCAGTAAACTATGATAAAGCAAACTATACCTCAGAGGAAAATAAAGGAAAGTAAAGGTAGTCACATTTCATAATAACCTACCACTTAATAAGTCTTTTATTCTAATAATAGAATATTCTAACTATTCCTATAGGTAGATTAGTAGTTAGTAACTACTCAAAACAGATATAAGTTCTACACTGACATCTGATTGTACAACAAATATGTCTTGGATAATTTCATGTTTTACACCTGATTCTACTACATAATTATTTTAAAACAATAATATAACACAATACTTTTCAACCCAATTATATTAAGCCAGTTGTAACAGACGAACATAATATAATTTTAAAAAGGCTATAACAATTTTTTTCAGAAGTTATTTTTGTACTATTAATTCCAAAGCCAGACATATCTGAATTTTACACCCAGAGCATATTATTGCCACCATTTTATATAGTACAGTAACACACATTAGAATGCACATAAGGGGACATTAAGAACTCACAACCAAAACACTTCAGTATATCACTTCTCTAAACATTAACCTTCTTAAAACAAAGGCTACAAAGCAGTCCCTATTCTTATACAGGCCCCAAATTATCCAATTACCACTTTTATATCTTGCATTTATCACAACTGAACTCTGGGTGGAGCCCTTATCATACCTGATTATTTATTTTCTCTTTAAGACTCATTCCTAAGCTTGCATTTAGGTATCTGGTGAATCCTTCCCACAGCCTACCTATCATCAGCTTTTGAGAATATATCAACACAGAAATATTTTCTACTATAAAGACTATTTAGGAATACTGTATGAGTTTCCTGTGCTTTTAATAGTTACCTGCAAATCAAAACAGACCAAGATATTCCAATCACCGAATTTCTATCCATCTATGCAGGCCTGATATGCATTGCAGGATACCATGTTTTATTAAATACCCTGTCTTTAAAAAAAAACAATATTTTTTCTTCTTTCTCTTTTTCAGATTGCTGCTAGGCCCTTTGGTACTAGTAGTCATCATAACCTTGGAGAGAAGATTCATTTAAAAGATATCTTTTCTGTGAAAGAGGAATCTACAGGATAAAGTTCATCTAATACAGATCACAAAGCCAATTTGGATTGAGGTATTTTAATTTCCAAATGTTTTGTCAGTCTGTAGCAGCAAGAATACCAGAGGCTTGTACTGTAAACTGACTCTGGTCCATGAAAATCCAGTAAACTGTTAAATACATTAATGTCCAAGGTACTGCAGATATCATTTGGCTGTTTTCGTGTCTATTCAAACCTCTGTAATGTTTACAAATACTTAGTTTATAAGTATGATACAGCTCTAAAGGAGATACAGAAGGAATCCACAAGACAATCTGACTATGAGCCAATGATCATTGTGTGTGCTTATTTTGCTCACTAGTCTTTGGCCTGCTTCATGGAAACACACTAAACTGCTTAATGCAATGCTAGAAGTAAAACCACACTGTTCACAGGAAGCCCAAATAACAAAGCTGAAGCTAATATTTTGGACACATAATGCAAACACGAGAATCACTGTTGATGCTTGGAAAAAATCAAATATTAAGACATGGAAGACCATGATTAAGATCCAAGAACTCAAACAAGCAGTTACTGACAGCCAGTCCTGACAAAATGGTGTCTATCATTTCACAAAGAAGGGGCACCTACTGAACACCAGAATCACATCTGGGCTGCCATCCTGCCGAAGACCACTAGGTGGCAGCCAGGCATTAGAATTTCCTGTTATCTTTGCTGCCACCTAGTGGCTGCCTGAAATGTAGCAGCCCGGATCTGGCATTCCTACACTAGGCCGTACTCTAATTTGCTGCTTCGTGCGAAACATCTGCCATTGCAGTTAACTATGTTTTATGGCCCAGTTAAGTTGTGGAAATGGGGCCAACAACGCTATGCTCTATGGAGGAGTGTGGCACACGAACCCAGACATTTTTCCCTGAAAAAAGTATAAAATCATGCCTTCGACAGGGTCGATGCCTAGTGCTCCAGGTTTAAAAAAAAAAAAATCTTTTGGGAAATTCCCTCAGACTTCGTATTTAAAAAGGTCCGGGCGCTTCGCCGTGATCACAACACAGTTCCCGCTTCCCTTGTCACCTCCAAGCGACCGCCGAAGCGCGAGATTTGTGAGGCGAGGAGTCGCCGCCCGCTGGCACGAGGGAGAGGCCGGGCCAACAGCCAAATTGACCAATAGGAGCGAGCCTGTCCTGGTTTCTAATCCTTTATTGGACGCCAAGACTAAGGGGGAGGCGCGGAACGGAGCCGGCGCTCCGAAGCCGTCGATTGGCGGCAGCCACAACCAATGGGCGTGCGCCCAGCGCATCGGAGGGCGGGAGATGGGTGGGGGAGAGGTCCGCGCGGCGATCGCGGCTCCTTCTTTCGGTGCAGGGCTCGGCGGCCGCGCGGGCGGCTCTCCCCATTGTTGCCATTTCTCAGCCGCGATGGCCCTTCTCGGCAGTTGACGTTCGTGCCCCTTTCCCTCCCCCTCAGTTCTTCCTTCTCCTCCTCGACCTCCGGGCTCCAGCGGCACCAACTGTGAGGCAGACGCGCCCGCGGCACCATGAAAGTCGTCATCGGCATCGGCGGGTGAGGGGGACGCGGAGGGGACTTGGTGCGGGGTGCTCCCGCGCCTGCGCAGTTGGGAGAGGGGCCGGCGGGCGGGGGCGGGAGTGACTCCGGGCTCCCACCACGTGCGGGTGCTCCCATTCTGCGCCGCAGCTGTTGCCGCCGCAGCTGCTGCTTTTCCGGGAGCCTCCGTGACATTCCTGCGTCCCTTTGATTTTCATCTCCCCCCCCCCCGCCTACATTGTTGCCTTTTTAAAAAGTCGCCCATTAGCTCTCAAGGGGGGGGTCCCCCCATCCCCCTTTTCCCGGGATGGCCCTGTGCAATGAATGAGATGGTGCAGCCTCGTTGGGTTCAGAAGCATAATTCTGAGGCTGAATGGCAGATTGGCTGGCCATTTTGAAGGAAGAGGGACAAACAGCCACTGTCGTTTTTTTATTTATTGCACACTTCCTCCCCAAGGAAAAGGATTAGGCAGATGGTATATGCTACTGAGAGCAGCAGTGTAGGTGTTGAACCAGGAGTGGGGAGACCCAATTCCGGTTTACCTTCAGCCTTGGAAGCTGCCTGGATGGCTTTGGGCCAGTCGCTCTCCCTTCCCCCTCTATACATTCCTCATCTCAAAACTTCTCTACCCTGAGCAGAGTTTCTGTAATCTACAGATGTCTTGATTTGGTGCATTTGCTGATATACTTTTTTTCCCATCGTTCAAAATTCCTATTTTAGGATCACTAATGGCGGGAAGACCACCTTGACTGACAAACTCGCACGATCGCTTCCCAACTGTAGTGTGGTGCATCAAGATGACTTCTTTAAGGTGGGTCAGGAAACTTAGTTTGTTTACTTTTCCTTCCATTCCTATTTTTTTGTTTTGTTTCGTCAGTTACCCAAAAGCCACTGTATAATTTCCTCTCCCTGGCTAGAATATGCAGGTAAAGGATGTCTTGGGAAGCGTGCTGATTCTTCACCTGTGAGCTTATACTTTGTGACGGTGTCAGTACAGTTATAGTCTAGCATTCTGCCCATGTAATTGATGGGAACTGCTATGGCATTGCCCACAAACAAATGTAGCTGAGCTTGGATAACTCCTCAGAATAACATAGGCAGAATTGTTGTTCCTGCAACTTTTGGAGCATCTACTGAATAAACTATATTTATTTCAGTTATACCAAGTATGTTACTCATTGGCTATAAAAAGTGGTGATTCTCCTTTGTCCATGGCTGTGTGGTTTTAAGAAATTTAGTTAAGGTGGAATCTGGGGAACTCAGTATGCAGACTCTATGTATATCTATACTCAATATGCAAGACGTAGCATATTCTGTGATCCAAAAAAACCTAAGTGTTTTGGAATTGGGCATGTACAGATCTGCTTCCTCATAGCTCTTCTCAGGTACATATTGGCTTGCTTACACTTAGCTGAGAAGAAAAGACAACAGAAAGAGAAAATGGCAGATGACACATTAAGAAACCACCTTCTCTGTTCTCCTTATACTAAATTGTCTTCCTAGAATGTTGGGATAACATTTATTTTCAGTGCATAGCGAGCTGTAATTTGCCTCTCAAAACAAGCATCTTCAGCCTAAGTTTTTGTTCCATCTTTTTGCAGACTGTCTCAATCTTTCCATTCTTTTCTCCAATCCTTCTTCTTCAATCAATACATATTTTGAATTCCATGTGTTCGCAAAATCACTATTAGTGAAACTTTGCCTGTCTCACATCTTACAGCTCTTGTTTTCCTAGCTTATGGAAAGCTTACATGGAGTTTCATGTTGGTCTTCTGTGAAGTCTTAAGTGTTGGTCTTCCCTTTAACATGTTTATGTTTTGTCATATATCTAGTTTACTTCTGGAGGGATGGGGCATAAAGGTTTTTCTGCAGTTAGTGGATAAGATCCTAATATACTGTTGGGATGACTCTTCTGTTTTGAAAGTAGGATAGGTGTCTTATTTGTTAGCGATGAGATAAAGGGTAAAGTGACGTCATTGCCTTGTGACCCTACATTATGTAAGTTATTGAAGGTCCAGCTGCAATCTCTTAATAAGAGCAATGAGTTACCAGTCAGTCAGTTTCAACACAGTTTTGTCCATCTTGCTCTTCTTAAAATTAGCCTTACAAAATCTGTGATTAGCTCTGCTGACAGTTTTTGTTCTGTTTCAGCCCCAGGATGAGATACAGATTGAAGATGGATTTAAACAGTATGATGGTAAGTTCTATTTATATCAATGCAGTAAAAACCCTATAGCTCTATCATAGAACTAGTCAATGAACAGAAGAAAGAATAAGAATGCAAGTTTGATAACCAACTGGGATCAGGGTATTTTGTAACTTATTATACTGTTTGTGTCTTCCTTTGGATCTAACATATCACTGTTCTTTTCCCTTAGTTATTAGTGCTCTGGATATGGATGCAATGATGAGTACCATCAGTGCCTGGAGGAAAAACCCAATCAAGTTTGAGCGATCCCATGGCATTAATACACTCGATACCAGGACAACAGAGGAAAATGATGATACCATTCATATTCTTATCGTAGAAGGATTTTTACTTTATACTTACAGGTAACTGAAGTCAAGGCAATGACTTCTAATAGAAGAAATGTTCTATAGGTCCTGGCATTTTGGTCATATTTTTGGCTGGTGAATAAAGGTTTCAGATATTCTGAGGACTGTCCCAGCTCTCTGTATCTAATCAAGTACCTGCTAATACTTGTTTATTCTTAGCAGGCATTTGACAGATAACGCAACGGGTGTTGCGTGGGCCGTTTTAATTGAACAATGTATGTGAAAGCAGGTTGCGATTAGGTAAGCTTTACTTGTCTCAGTGCTTTCAGCTTATGTATACAGAGTAGCGTGAAGAAGGAGTGCCTTTTTAATGGACCCTTCCGTTGCATTTAACCCATAGCTGATAACCTACCTATTACAGGGCATAAACCAGGAAGAGAAGCAGTTATTTAGGTAGGTAAGAAATCCTAGAAACTTATCTGTACTGAATAAGGAGGCCAAAAAACAAGATAAATCTGAAGTAATGTAGGTGCAACCTAAAATTTTCCACCAGTAGATACTCTAGTGTTTTTCAAACTTGGAAACTTTTAAGATGTGTGGATTTCAATTCCCAGAATTCCCCAGCTAGCATGCCAAAACAACTATATAATGGTTTAGCATAATAGGTAAGTGCAGCTTTAGTCACTGATACGGGGCACTAACTTAAAATGGTTTTAGAAAAAGCATTTTGGCAATTTGTGGGAGAACAGATATGTAAATGGAGAGTCGGTATGAGCTGCATCAGGGTCAGTATGTCTCCCTTATGGGCAGGGCTTCATTTTCTGATGGTGAGCTTCCCAGAAGTTCTCCCTCGTATTAAGAACACAATGCTGCACAAGATGGGACTTTGCCTGTGTGTTCTGTTGTATAACAAAACGAACAGCCTAACAGATTTTCCTTCTTTTCAGACCCCTGATCGATGTTTTCAATGTCCGATATTTTCTTTCTATTCCTTATAAAGAATGTAAGAGGAGGAGAAGGTAAGTCCACGAGGGGAGAAGTTACATGACAGGTGGATGTATAGAAGGATTTGATAGCTATGAAAGATCTACACAGCAGCCCAAGTTCAAATGGATTTTTCCTTTGTCTAGTTCAAGGAATTACACTGTCCCAGATCCGCCTGGGTTATTTGATGGTCACGTCTGGCCCATGTATGTCAAACATAAGAAGGTGATGGAAGACCTAAATGTTGATGTTGGTAAGTTAAACTGGGTTTTGAAGCCTCTTTTGAATCTGATTTTCTTATTTCACTAAGTTGAATAATTAAGTGTGTTTCAAGATGTAGGTCTTTCAGCATTCTCCGGTTTGTTTGCAAATGTAACATGTTACTGTTACATACATTTTACTTAAGCTATAACTGTTCATAGTTAATTCTCTTTATCATTTACTTTGCAGCTCTACACACAGACTGAAAATGAAAGGGATAGGGATTGCTTGGGTCAGGAAGTCAGAATAGTTTTGCTTAGTTGTCTGGACTCAGTTTTTACTTACTGAAGGTTAGTAGCTTTATAATAGCCTGTAATCAGTACCGTGGTTTTTAAGAAACTATAGTTTGAACAAGTCATCATTTACTACATTTGGAAATAATGACAAGCTGCAATTTTCTGCTGTTCAGTAAACATATTATGGTTGTGATTTTTTTTTTTTTGGCCACTGAGCATAAGACAGAAATATACAGCTTATTTCACCTAATGAAAAACAAAAATACTGAACCCAGCAAAATTGTTCTTATTTTCATATGGTGCTGTTTATATTCCAGTTCAATTGGATGGAACAAAATCAAGGGAGGAACTTTTTAACACAGTCTTCAGTCACATCCAGAACAACTTAGAAGAACTGATTAAGATGCTGGTATGTATTTTACTTAAAAGTTTGGGAGCAAATCACTTGCAGATTATTACAAAGAAACTCTAGTAAAAAAAATTTGGAACAGTGATTACAGATCTAAGAATTCACTAGTTAGTGTGCTATTCAACGGCTCACTGATAAGGATGGAGTTGTTGTTCTGGACATAGATCAAAAAGTGGTTGTTCCAAGCTGAAGTGGTTTGGTGTGGAGCTGGAAAAGATCAAGGGCATTAGTGCCTGGGGACAGCAGGCAAGGTGCTAGGAAGGGGGGACAGGTGGAATAGGTTGTGCTTGTTGCCTACTGATGAAACCATTGGAGTAAAGAATAAGTGAACAGGCTATTTCAATGGCTGCAGCTGAGAGGAGGCACAGAAAGGATGGCACTGGGGAGCTGGTGGAATATGCCATACTGGGACATTGGCAGTGGGGTGGGAAGCTTCAGCTGATGGGATATGCTGTGCTGCAAACTGCTGAAGGGAGAATTGGAGAGAGGGTGACAGGCAGCATCCTTTCCCTGCTCATTTCATAAAATCACTTTAGGAAGCCCCTGATTTTGTTTCATTTGAAACCCAGAGCAACTAAAACATCTGGGTTTTTGTTTTACCAAACTGTAGCTAACTTGAAACGGTTCCACAAAACTTCCACAGTATAATGGCTTGTTCAGGCTTTGAAAATATATTTTCTGGTTTGTACATACCCTTTAAAAAGGTATCTATAGAATTACTACAATACAGGTAGCCCTTGCTTACTTGACTGTGGAACTCATTAGTAATTTTGAGCCAATAACTCTCAGTCCAACCAAACTCATAGGGATGTTGTCATGGAAATAAAATGAGGATAGAATGTATGCTGCCTTTGCTTCTAGAAGAAAGGTAAAATATAAATTAAAGTATTAGTACTGATATCGTTGTAGCTGACTTAACAGCAGTGAGAGGCAGTTAATGATATAATAGAATTCCCCAACATGTAGCAGTACAAAGAAAAATGGTAGAGGAACTAACACATTAATTGAAGAGGTAAGGGAAAATGTTTCCAGAATACACTGCATGCCCTAATAACAAACTTTCATTATTTTGCTGAAAGTTAAAGCTACAATTAAATTAGTTTTTGTTTGAATACAGATAAATCAATTATATTCTAGAGAGTTGATAGGACTGCGTGGTTTAAGCTGTATTTGGAATAAAAAGTTCTCCTGGAATAGTATCCCTTTTTTTGAAAGGTTTCCATATCAAAAATATTTCTTTGTGTGAAGTATTAAACTGTCACACACTTATGTTCTTTTGCTGTGACTCTATCTCCCCAAACTCAAGAAATTGCATAGCTCATTAAGTATTGAGAACTTGATTGAACTTTCAAAAAACTGAGCTGTGCAATTCTTATAATTGTATATAAATAATAATATGAAATAATTCTAAAATTATTTTCCCTTTACAATGAATTCCTAAACTTCTACATGAAAGCAAGTGTTACTGACTTCAGTGGAACTTCTGGGTCTATGAGAATCAGATTGTAGCCTTATAGAGTTTCCAAAGAGGTGTAGCAGCCATTCATGGTACTTTCTTCTTCTTACAGCATTAGACACGTGGCCGGGGAATTCCTGAGAAACACTTATTCAGCAACTGTGTGTTGGGGTGTGTGTGTATGCTGCCTTGGCGGTAAAGGTGATTTTTTAAAAAGAATCCTGATGTAAGGCTCTAAAATCTGGCCTTGATTACAATGTCTATTACCCTTTTACTGTGTCTTTGTGGAATTGTGCTTTTTGCTTAATGCCAGTCTGCGGGAAGCTGCTTTATACCAGGGCAGGCATCTTTTTCTTCATCTGGACTGGTCCTTTTGGCAGGGACTTTGTATGCCAAATCAGGAAAAGGGGGTCTTTTTGGGTCCCCCACTATCTGACCTTTTTTAAGCTACTATGTTGGATACTGAAGCAGCCCCTTCTCTTTGCAAAGTATTTATCCTACCACTGAGCTATGACACTTCACCAACCATTGAAAACCAATGCTATAATTGAGCAAGCTACAGAGAAACAGTAGCTGACACAGGTCCTGCATAAGAAATGTTGACTAAAACAATGTGAAAAGCTAAATTAGTAATGCAAATCCTCCAATTCACTTCCACAGCAGAATACCATTATTTTAAGTGGGTAAACACAGGAGTGCTTTCTATTTAATAATGAAGAGTTCCATACTTTCGGTTTAAAACAAAACAAGTGGCTCTTGATGTGTCAGTTGACAACAGTTTGCACTTAAAACATTCAGTCTTCTGTAAGTGCCAGCAACAACTGCTTTGTAATGTAGGCCATCATCACTGAATGGTGGTTTCAAGGGAAAAGGTATTTAAGGTGATAGAAAACAGATTTTTTAAAAGCCATCTAAAGTTCATGAACGAGGTGAGGTGAATTAGCGTCATTTAAGGTTACACAACCACTGTACAGTTACAGAGGCTCGTTCTGTCAACTTGACATTGCTAAAAATACATCTGGCTGTGCTTACTGGACAGTACTTTACTACTTGTTAAGTTCAGAAATAAAGAAAAGCGGTACCTGAGTTTTAAGATGCAGAGGACACTGAAGGTTGCATTCCTACAGAGAAGTTACTTTATTGATTTTTGTGGAGAATCTCTGAATGCTTTTTTTTTTAAAGTGTTACATGGTTTATACTGGAACAGGATGACTTCGGCGGTTACTTCAACCCAAGGTGGAATAGTTTCCTCACTGGAGCTGGACCACCCCAATATCCCCTATGAGAAAGGGGGGAAAGGAGACTTAATATCTCTCCAGAAAATCTTATTTGCTAAGTATTTCCTAAAATAATGTAGCACCATGTCAATAGAAAACATTGCTGCTCCTTATAATGGAATCAAATGAAGCAATTTGAAATGAAATATGGAAATTAAACATTAAAATGTGATTTTCTGCACTAAAATAAACAGCTACCTGAAGTGCTACAACTTACTCTTGTGCAATAGAGTAAGACAGTAACTGTTCTGGAAATTCAGTTGATATTTACATATCAACTGTGTACACAATTGTTTATTTTGTAGGAAGTGGCCAAAATTAAAATTGTGCACACACAGATGGACATTAACTATTTAGGCTTACATTGGCAAGATACACACACACACACTCTCTTTACCACTGTCCAAGGGTTTTTAGATAAATGGCACTGCTCAAATTAAGCCTGCCTACCTATGCAATTAATAAATGCAGAATTAACTGTACTTTTATGGGAGTCTGTTCCCCTTGACCCCTACGTAGTATGAATTGTGGTATTCTAGAATACTTACTTCAGAAGTCCATACCAATACAGATAGGGCATTAGATTTGCCTTCATATGAAAACTTATCAGTCTCTCTTTGCTCTGGTCAAACGGAAATGTTTCTAAAGGCTGGGCATTGTAATCAAACTCAGCCAGGATCGCTCGGTTGTAGTTGGTTATCAGAGGACAGGAAGTATATCCATCATACTACAAAACATTAAAGATATATACCTTTTAGGACAAGAAAAGCACATGGTATCTTACATATCATAAGCCAGTTTGGTGTAATGGTTAAGGCATCAGGCTAGACGCTCAAGAGACCATGGGTTCTAGTCCTGCCTTGGGCATGGAATCAGACAGGATGGCCTTGGGCCAGTCACTCACTCAGCTCAACCCCCTTTGAGGATTGTTACTATGGGGAAAATAGGAGTTGTGTACACTGCCTTGAGTTGTACAAAATAAAAGCAGGATAAAAATCTAATAAATTCGCAAATAGAGAAGCTGGTTATCTTAACCATAAAGGAATCTCCGTAAAACAAAAATATAAGTTAAATATGGTATCAACAGCTTCGCTTTTAAATGTAAACGATGGCATTGTTAAGAAATGAACTGAATTTTACTGAACTGATGAATGGCCTAGCTTTTTGATAAATACATGTTAATGAGCTTCACGTTCTAGGAATTTGTCTAATCCCCTTTTAAAGCCATTCAAACTGGTAACCCTTGTTAAGTTTAAGGGGCTGCAGAGTTTAATGTACTGTGTAAAGAAATTACTCTTCTCTCTAATCTCCCATAACTCATGGTCATTGGGTGAATCCAGTTTTCTAAAATTAGAAGCCATGGAAAGAAATTCCTTCCATTATTTAACTATCAGCTTAACAATACTGTTTGGAGATGCAGGGTCTGGAACTAGGTAAAACTTCAGTCTTCAGACCATTAAAAAGACTGACTTCTAAATGAGTTAAAAATTGCAACATCATCCATTGCAAATACGAATATTTCCCAAAAAGAATAAAAGACCATTGTCCCAATGAGAAGCAAGTATATTATTCCTTTTCTGGACAAGTTACCTTCTTAGTGGGGGTTTTGCCCTTCATGATGCATGAAATTGTTTTATCAAGTACACCACACTGGCCAGCTGTGGAAGAGATAAAATGTTTTATTTTGTCCCATCTTTCTACTGAAAGAAGAGCAGAGCTGTGTTTTTTTAAGGTGGTTTTACTCTTTGAGGTTGGTGGCAGGTGGGAGATTTTTAGGAGCATGTTTGGGAATGCTCTCAAGAGCAGCCAGATTGTGGATGACCAATGATAACAGCCATATATATGAACCGGTGACATTTTTTCTCTGCCAATACACTTTTTAACCCCCCCCCCATTGCTATTTACAGTCTTTTTAAAAAAGTCAAATGGACAAGGACTATGCTTTCTAAAAGCACTTAATGTAACCACACAGAACTGCAAAAGATAGACATTAAAATTACAGGAAAGTGTTCAAGCAATGCCTTTATTCTGTGTGAAAACCATATTAATTTGCTCACTGATTAATGTGAGATCTTCCCTGTCCAACTAAACCAACTGTGTCCTCCTTAAACCAGGGAGGAATGAATTACAATGAATATAGGCATTCTAGAAAAACCTGGAATTTGGAATTGATGTTTTGATCAGAAAAAGGTACAGTTTTTAAATTAAGGACTTCCAGCTGCAATTAGGAAAGGCCACTAGCTAAGATCCTGGAGAATCATACCATATGAGACTTAAATAAGAGTTTTGTTCACTTCCAGACTGGGTATATTACTCAGCAACATCTATCAGATTTCAGAGAGAACAGTCTTTCAGATGAGACCATAGATGAAAGTTGATGTAGATGGGTTGCAGAATGACCTGCAAGTTTAGATCTGACTGAGGGGACAAGTCATGCTTTAACATGTTGGCAATTAACAACTACAAGTGTTATCTTTTAGTTAACGTGTCCATACATGATACAGTGTTAACGTGTCCATACACGATACAGTAAACGACTGTACATCTGACTTAAATATATAGTAACACTGGAGATTAAAAAAAAACCAAAGCAATCTCATCCCCTTATCCATCTAATACTGACTAGGAGCTTTTCCCAGCCTTTGAATTAAGTGGCCAATACTATTGCAGAGCACCATGCTGGGAAAGATGGCTTCAAATAGCATGATTTCCAAATAGAATTTCACTGTCAAAATTCATTTGTCAAGATTGCTTTTATATCTAGGTGTCAGACCTCCAAAGCCAGTGTGTTAAAGAGTTTCTTAACCCTGTTTGAGCCCTATAAGCTCGATCAGACTTAAGAAACCAAGGCCAGGTAGGTCAGGACTATTTAGTAACAGAATCTTGCAAGTCTGGGTGTGCGTCCCTCCCACTTTATCTTCGTGTGAACTAGGGAGCGGCCTGTCTGCGATGTTTTCTCAAATTAGTTTCTTGGAACAGGCTGAAATTGTGCTTGCCTTGATAGCAGCTCTAATCCTAACAGCGCTTCCTGTCCTTCAAGGCTGCCCCCTAGGCCCTCTACACTTTGCATAAAGTATAGCTAGCTGGTACTAAGCTAGTGGACCAAAAGGTATATACTGAGACTGGGTTCACATGTGGTACTTGTCTTGGTCCTGGTCCAATAAGCTAATGGATATACACTGTAATATAATGTGTGAAATAAGTCACAGGCTTTGTGGCCCTCTCTTTCTCCCCTATTCCATACAAAAATGTCTTACGTTGAATCCTAATTGGGACTGCTGATGAGCAAATCAGTCAAATGCTTTCAGGCACAAGAGGATTGAATTCAACATTTAAAACTGGCTTTTGGCCTTGCATGCAGGGAGACAAAAATGCAAATACCTAAAAATTAATCTCACCTACAGCTGCAGCAGTCTTGGAGGTGGGGAGGTTGGTGCAGTCTCCAATCCCAAAAACATTTGGATATTTCACGTGTTGCAGTGTCTCCTTGTTTACATCCACCCAGCCAGCTACGTCTGAAACTGGACTGTTTAACAAAACATTGGGGGGGCCCATGGGTGGAGTGACGTGAAGCATTTCATACTGGGTGCAGAGAAACAAGTGAGACTGATTAGCAATCTCATCCTCTAGATTAGATTTAGCCACATTCCCCAGAGATGAGAGTTCCTTGACTAAGCAATTGGGGAGCCGTGTCTTCCTTCCAGCTTTGGTCCTTTCTTCTATGACAGCTTACAGGTAGTCCTTGCTTAACCATTTGTTCAGCAACTGTTCAAAGTTACGACAGTGTTGAACAAATGGTACTTACGCCCAGTCCTTGAAGTTATGGCTGTTGCTGCACCCCTGTGGTCATGTGATCAAAATTTGGATGCTTGGCAGCCACCTGCATTTACAACCAGTGTGTGCTTCAATTCCCCCCACCCACCTATCTCCCCCCATCTCTACCCTTTTGGCTGCCCCGCCCTCCGTCACCCCAGCTGACCTTCACTGTCTTCTTCCTCCCACTGCTGATGAGGCATACTTGGCCTGGCCCTTCTTCTGGAGAACGCCACATGCGACCAGCAGCTGCCTTGCGTAGGGCCAGGCTGAGTATGCCTCAGCAGCAGCAGGAGGAAGAAAATGGCAAAGGTCAGCTGGGATGGCGGAGGGCGGGGCAGCCAAAAGGGTAGAGATGGGGGGAGATAGGTGGGTGGGAGGAGTTCGAGAGTCAAGTGTGGCAGGGCAGGAGAAGCGTGAGGTCCTTGCTTAACAATGGTCCTGGCCTAACAACCACAACTGGGACTACTGAAACTGCTGTCTCTTAAGCAGCGCGGTCATGTTATGTTTCACCTAACAGCCACACTGCTTAGTGGTGGAAATTCCAGTCCCAATTAGGGTCATTAAGCGAGGACTACCTGTACTCTTGTGGCTTCTAACTTCTGTATCACATAAGGATGGATAGTGCTGCATGAGTACGTTTTAAAAAGGCTCATCCCATTCCCCATCAACACTTTTTTTTCCTGTCAGTTCTAACAGACAACCCAACCTAAACCATAAGCAGAAAATTAATAGTCAAAGGAATTCACCCAGGAGCACTTGAAAAACTCCATTTGTTCACCTGATACACTTGTGTCTCACCAGCTTTGTCCAAATTCTCAAATACTGCTTCCTGCTTATCTGCTCGGACTTCCACAAGGTTCCATCTGTAGTTAACTGTAATATCTCTTTGTTTGATAATCTCTAGCAGAGCATCAGCATACTTCTTAACACCAAATATCACTCCAAGGGAAGTATTGAATATGATCTTGGCTTTGGAACGTTTTCCAGTCTATGGAAGATGAGAAAAAAGAAGTGATGCTTTCTTGAAAGTCCCTGATTTCAGAATTCCTGTTCTTGTCCATACAGATGAGTGTTTAAAACCATGAGCAGGGGGTGAGTGCTTTTATATTTACCAAATAGCCAAATAATCCACTGAGTTTGTTAACCATGACTGGGTTTATATATCCTGCCAAAAACTATTTTAGCTAACAGTTTTTGAAGAAGCCACAGTAGATGGTTCACCCAACACATTAGGTCATTAAGCACGGTTTACAAACTGCCACAATGGGATTCACACTGCCTACTAAACTGAAACCAAGCACTTCTTCTAATTTGATGGCTGCATTAATATATTGGATATGCTTACTTAATCATCTAGCTTTAGCCATTTGCAAATTCATGCAGATTTAACTGGCCAATCTTATTTATTTAACTCTGCTCATCAACTGCTGCATATTTCTTCAACTGGATGAGCATTCTAAAGCTACCCATATTTTAAGCTTACGTTCTAGCAGTTTAAACCAGCATAAGTGCACTTCCGATAAACTGGGTCTTTGGGATTACAACGTTTTTCTTACCTGTTCAGGCAGCAACACAAATTGGCAGTGGCTGGTACATACCTTTCTCAAGTATGCCTCAGACAAGTACATGATCTTTTGTGGCGCCCCTGCACATTTCACTGGGGTATTTGGAAAGGTGAAAATGGCATTTCCTTCCTGGAAACCCTGCAGAGCTTTCCATGTTTTCTCCACTGTGTGAACGGAATAATTGGAACCTATTTTAGGAAACTTAAAACCCTCAGGCAAGCCTTTGATCTGTAATAAAACAAAATTAGCAGTGTAGTATTTCACTGGATTAAACATGCAGGCCATAGTATACTACACTCAGGACTCGTTTAGTTCCAGGCGTACCATCCTGGCTTCACCGAGCAAGCTAAGCCATAGTTCCTTTAGCAATGCTTTATTGAATAAGCTATCGTGGGTTCAGTTCACACAACACTAAACATAAACCATCATCTGCAAACGCCAATAGCAGGGTTCACACAACATACTACATCCAAAGTAAACAACTTATATTAGCTTAGCATATTATGTTGTCACATATTTGCTCAGACTTCCATACAGCCAGGATCATATACTCCATTCACATTTAACTTGATTTGTGTATATTATCTTGATGTGTAAATATTTGCAAAATGCTCAGATTAAATCATCACACATCTTTACTGGATAAAGGGCAAGATTGGCATCGGCTTATATAAACTGTTGCCTGAATTAACAGGAGGAGAGATGAGTGGCAAGGAGAAGCTGACCTATTATTTTTTTACAGTTCTCTTAGCTATCTTGTTTTCAAGCTCAGGGGAAGAATGATTTGGATAAATGCATGAATTCAAAAACGTAGATGTGGGTTTCATTAGGGACCTTTCCACCTTCTTCATTTTGATAGATGAATCTAGAACAAAGATCAATAGACTCACCTCTAGTGCTGAATTACAACCTAGCATCCTTAAAAAAGAAAAATAATTTTTTGCTATACTTCTAGCACTGCCTCCCAAAGTTTCCAATTAGTGATCATCTTTATGTTCACTCTGTGGTGCCCACCGTTAAAACAAGCTCATTTCACATAAACACTGTAGGTGTCCCTGGATGCATTCAATTTCTTGATAAAGCACTAGAGGTCCCTCATGGGTTTCTTCTACTGGATTTATCCATGCTGCAAGTTGCACAACCTCAGTTGCACAAGATCCACAGAGTACTTCCTTGTGGGAAAAACGCAACACTGTTTCTTACAGTCATGTTCAGAATGTGGGACTTTCATGCAAGGAGCATGCAAGCCACTGAACTTTGGTTCCTATCAGTAAAGAAAACTTCTAAGCACATGCTAACAGAGTACTTATATTATCAGAGCTTAAATAAAATACCTTTTCAAAATTCAGCTGCAGCCCAAGAGCAACGATCAAATACTTATAAGATACCTGTAGAAGAAGAAAGGAAACTATTTTAAACAGGAATCAAGGATTTTTCAATAGACAGTTGGCCTCAAATGCTGGAAATGCAGTCTCTCCTATGTACATGGATATCACTATTGCAGCAAGAATAATGCAAAAAAAAAAAAAAATCCTAACATCAGATAGGGGGTTTTTTTAGAAATTCCAAGAAAACATTTATGGAAGAGATAGCAGAAACGTTGTGATGAGTAACCTATTAGAACCAAAGAGTGAATATCATGTATTCAAGCTCTAGCAATTGTTTATGCAGATGAGATTTAATTGAGCAGGCAAACCAGAAAGTTTAAATGAGTTACCTTTTGATTGTTCCCCAAATAGACACAGTTGTTGTCTGGATCCAACTTTTCCACCTTGGACTGGATCCACTTTACACCCGAAGGAATAACACTTGCTGTTGGACGTGCTGATGTGGCCAACTGCTTTGCTCCAGCTCCCACTAGTGTCCAGATGGGCTGATAATAGTGTTTCTGAAAGAAATAATTTTTGGATAAAAGCTGGCAGCAAAGCACAAGCAATGGAATGGAAATGAACAAGTGAAATCAGACAGATCACACTTCTAGAGAGATTTAGTCAATCAGGCTAAAGACCTTCCCTTGATTATACTAAGTGGGAATTTTGGAAGCTGTAAATTCAATATATATGGACGGTTCTTTGTTGGGAAAAAACTGCTAACGGGAGGAGAATCCTTTATAACATTGCCTAATTCCGTATTTAAGTGACCTTCACCTGATCTTTCCGGCAGCAGCTTCTACAAACTAATTGTGTGCTTTTTGAAGAAAGACTGATTGGGTTTGCACAAGATATTAAGCTGTTTTCTTAACTGCTTAATAAATCATAATTAGTCAGGTTCCTACAATATCCGTAAACCCTAAACAGGTTGACATATCAAAATGGCTGGGTTTCATTACAACACGTAAAATGAAACCAGCCAAACCAGATTACCTCTTAGCATAATGTGTTAATCCAGCCACTACTATTAATCATTTTAATTGGCTGACCCTGCTTAAATTCATATTTATACTTGCTATTGCACTGACTCACATTTCAGCAAACCAGAATTTGTGTTTATCACTGACCAAAAATCCAATCATTCTTGCTGACTTGTCCTGCCGGTGGACACAGATAACAAACCCAGATAGTTCTCGAGTTCCAGAAGACAACCCAGAATTCCTGGTCTGTATGACTTAAATAATCAATGGATGAAGCTGTTCAGGCTTACCAAAAATGCGCACTGGTCAGAGGAACACGCAGGAGCAATTTCAGTGATGTTCAACTAGCATTCTGTTCATCATTGGTAAATTGTTGGTGTTTTATGAAAACATGGATTCTGAACGGACAAGCTGCAAGCATGTTATAAAAGGACTTTGATATCTCCAAGTGGTAACAAAGATTCACACCTACCCAACTACTCTAGGTGTGTCCAAGAGCATGACTACACTTAGGGTCATTATCGTTGCCCGTGAAAATAACAGATCTCACTTCTTAGATGTCTCTTCCTTTAAAAAAACAAAAGGTGTGTTTTATTGCTGCTTGAGAAATAAGGTCCTATGTCCCCTTTAGTGTACAGATCTGGGAAAAAGTTTTCATTAAAGGTAGTTTAATTTTTCTTTGTGGAACTAGCTAGAGTTCCACAAATCCTCCAGAGACATTGCTGCCTTGGCTGGAAATGAGAGGACTATAGTTTCAGCACATCCGGAAGGCACAAATTGGAGAAAGTTGTCTTAGAGGAAGAAACGATAGATTAATGTGACACATTAAGCTATAACGTGGCTCATCAGTTTAAGCTAAGCATGATGTGCAAACCCAACTGCTGTACTTTATAAACCATGACAAATGCCTAAGCATATTGCATGAACCACATGAAGCATCCAAGAATTGATAGATTGTGGAAGGGTATAAGTGCAATAAATACATAACATTCTTTCTTGTGGGGAAGAGTTTGACAGGCAGCTGTCAAGGAGGAAATGGATAAAGCATCTTAAGATCTATCTGTGAAAGATTTTGTGAAGACAACGCAACCAAATTCTGGGAATTGAAGTCCACGCATCTTAAAATTGTTGAGCTTAGAAAACACTGCTCTAGACCATATGATTCTTGCTTATTGATATGACAAAGGGGTCTCAGTGGAGTAGATCCAGATTGTAATGTGCTTGGAAGAATATCTATGCTCCTTTTGAGATACAACTATTAATTTTTTTCCTAACTGCTAC
Organism: Candoia aspera; assembly: GCF_035149785.1. Taxonomy (NCBI): domain Eukaryota; kingdom Metazoa; phylum Chordata; class Lepidosauria; order Squamata; family Candoiidae; genus Candoia; species Candoia aspera. Next base: position 10,294,253 of record NC_086165.1, on the reverse strand, counting down.
AAACAAATTACATCAAATTATCCTTGAACAAATGACCCTTTCAGGGCTGTCCTTTGCTCTTCCCTTTATCTTTTTTTAGAGGAAATTTCCTTCTAAATGCCTTTCTTTGTTCTAGTACTACTGTGCTCAGCCTAGGTTCTTTTCCAGATCTTTTGGACTACAGATTAAGGTGAAAAATGTAGAATATAACAGAACAAAGAACAACATGGCCTAATTCCACATGTGGGAGAATGGCAATACATTCCCACCCTAACAGCAGAAGCCCAAATGTCAAGATTTCTTGTTCCAGGTGAAATATTGGTGCCTGTAGCTCTGATCACAACTGCCTGATGCTCAGACATGGGTCACACTTCGCTCTTGCTCATTAACAAGCTGGAGTAGCATTTATTTTTCTCTGTATCAGAACTTAACAGACACCAATTCATTATTACTTTTTTAAATTTGGAGCAGATCCTTCAAAAAGTCCTGATAAAGGTCAGGAAGTACCCTTCCTTGGGCGCACCTGTGGGACAGGATTGTTCCAACTGCTGGCATTTCAGAGATGCTGCTCTTTGGGTCAGAGAGAGAAACATTTACCTCCTGGGGTTCCACCACTGCCACATTGCCAGCTCCCACTTTCCGCTTCATCCGGGCACTCATGGTGATTCCCCCTGAGCCTCCACCAAGCACCAGCACCTCGTAGTAATCCTTCGAAGCAGACCTGGCTGTCGTGTGTAACTGGGATGAACTCATTTTGGGAATTCCCAACCTAAGTAAAGGCACCAGGGGACGGGCGCAAGTGCAGGAGGACATCAACCCAATGGTAGCCATCTTTGGTGAGCATCAACTTGAGAAGTTCTAGAGAAAGAGGTGGAACATCAAAAAGTAAAGGTTTTTTTTTTCAAAATGTTTTTTTTTCCAAATGTCATTTTCATTCTTGTTCTACTAAAGTGCTTTAGTAGTGCCTGAGTAAAGGATTTGAAAGCAAGTCCCCCAAGACACAGTCCAACATTCAAAATATGGTATCAATACTTTGCTTTCAAAGTGTGATTCAGTCATTGCTGATGTTATGGAAGGCTTAAGACATATGGATGTTGCAAACAACTTTTATTTTATTTGTAAGCCGCCCAGTCATACGTGAGATGGGTGGCAAAGAAATTTAATAATAAATAAATAAAATATTGGACTGCCTTGCAAATCATAGATTATCCATTAGTTTTTCAAGTAGAGGCTTGGTGGCCCCTTATCAGGAATTCTCAAACAGCAGATTTTCTGCACTGACAGGTTGTGTTAGGTGTCCTTTGAGTACTCTTAAAAGCCATAGGTTCTGGTAACTTCAGGCACAATACCCAAGTTTCTGATATCATCCATGTGTTGCTCCTTTGCTAAATTACTCACATCCAGACATATTTTCCTAAAAATTTCTAGTAAAACTTTTTTGACATGCAGACAAAAGTAAAATATTTTCTTTTAATGAATGCATGTTACTCTTACAATTATAGCAATGTAAATCCAGATGGAAGACAGTTTTTATGCCTGGCACAGCAGTCAGAAATTTTACTATGGTATTCCAACACTGGATATGCTATTGAAAATAATAAAAACTTTGACGACACACATTCTAAGAAATTAGTTTTGTTCCATCTGCATGGCATTATTTCATAACAATAATCTGGTTGGGGGAGGCAGTTTTTAGCAGCTGTAAAAGAATGGGGTATATGTTTGCTGCTTTCGGCAATATGCAATTTTTTTTTTTTTTTAAGATGGGTAGTAGATTGTCTTTCAAGACATTATTTATGAAGCTCATGCAGAGTCTGCATTACGTCAAATTCAGCAGTGCTTTCTCCCATGAAAGACTCTTTTTTTTTAATCTACTCTCTGGCAATTATTGTCCACGCCCAATTTCAATCATCCCATTGTTTCCCTCCTTGAAACTTAAGCTAATTTTATTTTACATGAATGGATTTTTTTTTAATATTGAGAAACTAAAGGCATCAACTGATACATGTTTCTTCAACAGAAAGGTCAGTTAAGTTCAAGCTGTCCCTGATAAAATGTCTATGATTGCATTGTAAATTAACTGCAATTTAAAATGGACTCATCCATCCCCAGTATGTGACTGTGGTATGTGTTGAATGATTCAGCCATTGGCCATAAGAACATTCATATTACTTGTACAGGCACTTAAGTAGCTGATAGGATTTACGAAACAGATGCTGTCTTGCATATGTGACACTTGACAGAATCCACATGAGGTCAGCTTGGGAGAAAAGCTAAACTCATTCTTGACAACAAACACAAAAGCATATTGCAGATCTGACCCATGTCCACAACTTCTCTTTAAGAAACACAATTCACTATATTACCCTCCATAAAGAGTAGGAAGAGAAATTAGATGTTGGCAGTTCCAGTTTTGTAAAGCTGTTCTGTCTCCTGAAGTGCAGAAGATGTGAATGGTATATAATCCAGCATACGATGACTCAAGTCCTCTGTGTCCAGCCACCCAGTTTCTCCCCGCTCTTCCACTGGATTTATGGTGTCTTTCCCATCCCAGACTTCGAGAAAGGAGGTTGAGAAATATTTTTCCTCCCACGCATTCAGCTTAATTTTAACTCCTGAAGAGCTGGTCAAAGAAGCAGGGAGGGTTGCTGCCTTTTGGAGCACCAGTTTAGGAGAGGTGGAAAGCAACATCTGAAACTCTAAAATGCCAAGGCTGGACACCATGGCAGTGGGGTGCATTTCAAGTAGTCTGGGAATGGTACTCCAGAGTTCCAGCTTAAGGAAGATTGATCTATAGGCAAGAGGCACCTTCTGGAAATCTTTGCCTTTTGAGAACAAGATTAAAATACTGTCAATGAGCTTTGGTACATCTAGAGATCGTTGTTTTGGTTTTAGCATACCTAGAAAGTTTTGGTAAGAGGGCCTGGATGATCTTGTCTTTGCTTGGAAGCCAAGCAGAACCAGACCTGGTTAGTACTTGAATGGGAGACCATTTGTGTTTAAAAAAAAAACACACATTCCAGAAGAGAGTCACTTCCCTGTTGCTGACAAGAAAAATGCATGGATAAGGATGTTCATCCAGAGAGCTAGAGGTTAGAATTATAGTAGGTCCAACACATTTATAGGGAAGTTAAAATTTCAAGTTTATGCTCACCTATGGAAAGTCCTGGGTGTCAGTTTTTTCCTTCTGCCCAAATTATGACAGGGTTATTGGTATGAGGTGGGATGGACTCCCCTCTCTGAGCCCCATAGAGGAAAGATGGGACATAAATGTAAGATACTCTGTGTGGTTGTGGGTATCTCAAAATGCAGAACTATGCACATTAAAGCCATGCAAAGTGCATTCTTCCAATTTTCACACGCACTTGGTGAGGTACATTTGACCTACTGATGACGCACTGTAGAACAAATATGTTTTCCTGCTCTATCTTTCAACCCAGAAAGCAAACATTTATTTGTATCAGCAAAGGTCTCCTCTTGCAGAGTAAATGAAGCTCATTCAATTCCATCCCCCTTATGACTGCATATACTGTTTGAAGGCCAAGAACTAGAAGAGTGAATCTTAACTCTGTCCTCCTCCTGAAGACAAAGGAGGACAACCTGTTCCACAACTGAACAGTGGCCACAAATATCTGTATCCTGGCACTGTTCACTCCAGATCACCACTACTGCCTTGTAAATAGCTTTTCCGTTATCAACATTATGATGAAAACCATCACTTTCCACTTGACAAAGGGCTATGGCTTAATGATTAAATAGCAATTTCCTTCCAATGGGGAAAAATAGCACAAAGGAAGAATCGAACTCCTCACGACCGGTAGACACAACGGGTCAATAGACTTTGAGCAATTTCAAGGTACGGTCTCTTTCCACAGATGGCAGCCCCGGTTTCACTTGCTCCAGGAGAAAAGGTTACTCCTAGTCTCAACCCACAGACTGTCCCACCAAGGTCAATGATCCAGATGGTTACAGGAGCTCCCAAATTTAAAAATGGGCCCACTTCTCTCCTGAGTCTCCCTGCAAGGACACTGAAATCTTGCAAGATATTTACTTAGTTCCTTATTTATTACACAGGCTTCTATGCTGCTCCAGTCTGTAACCAAGTGGCTTACTAAACCTCAGTTCAGTAATTAAAATTAAAAGCATATAATAATTTTAGAAGAAGCCAAAGGAACCAGAACCTCACTCACTCATTCCCATGACAGCTTTTCTTTGGAAGAATAGTCAATCCTCCATTCCTTCACCACTGCCCTCCTAAACAGCCAGGCCTTTACAGTTCTCCAAAATAACAACAACAACAGAGGTGAGGTTATCATCTGAAGTGGGGGAGCTTTTCCAGAGGAGAGGGGACACCACAAAGATGTCTGGCCTCCAGGGTACCCAGTGATGGCATTCTCTGGGCATACAGTAGGGATCCACAGCAAATCCTCTCTTGGATCTCCTTGGTTTTGGCACCTTCCTGAGACTTCAGCCATGTAACTTTGTCTACAATTACATTTTAATTTAACATAGCGCTATGCACATTACCCGCTCTTGCTGATCAGAAATTTTCAGGGGATTTATTTATTTGCCCAGTTGGGGGCCTTTCCTACCTGGTGAAGTTTTTAACCCTCCTGAAACTGGAATAAAAGTGAAGAGAGGCCCTGGGGTTTGTGGCACAACATGCCATAAATACCACTGGAGAACAGACAGTTAACTTTGGCAAGCGAGTTATGAAATCTAGAAAACCTTTGCCACAAGGATGTTTCCTCTCCCAGCACAGCTATGACTTGTTCAGGTTAGAAAAATGATGGCTATGAGACGGCCAAACTCCAGCTAAACATGGCTTGGAAAGCAAATTAAAACCCATCTGAGTAGCAAGGGTGTTTGCTCAGAGAATATTAAACAGCCCCAAGGCCTTGTTCATCACAAAGTACTTCATCCAAATCAAAGTTAAGCACACAGATGCTTGCTACACACCACAGTAAAATGGCAAAAAGCAAAAGCAGAACAAGGCTATCACCCCTCTGTGTGTGTGTTTCTCTCTCTCAAACACAGTCACCCAACCTTAAATGCTAGCTAGCCTGTAATGCAGAACTCTGAACCAGACCGGACCCTGAATTCAAATATTTGGCTGCTAAATTCAAATCAAGAAGTGGACTTCAGCCTTCTCCCTTTGCAAGTTTTGGAGATAAAACCATTCCTCCTCTTTTTCCAGTTTCTTTCCCTCTCAGATTGTGCTTTCTGTTCTTCCTTGAGCCTTTCCTAGACCTTCCATCCTGGGTATGTGATTTTAAAATGCACACTTAAAAATGGATCAGACTGATAAACAGGAACCAGTCCTTTCCTTAAGAAATAAGACTCTTCTACCTTTCCTAGCCTATTTTCTTTCAGATGAGCTTGGGACTACAACCTCCAGCATTCCCAGCCAGTATCCTGGGTTGAAATGCTAGAAGACATACTTGGAGATACCAGGTCCAGAGGGCTGGGGTATGCTCATGAAAAATTGAATCTGAAGCAATTAGAAAACACTTTTTATTCAACACAGTTCAAGCTTTCTACTTCCTTCACACCAGGTCCATCTATCATGCATCCAAATGGCTTCCTTATTCCTTTTTTATGATTTTGTATCATATTTTCTAGTCTGCTGAGTTTTACCGTACACCATCCAGAGTTAGTTTGGAGTCAGGAGGTGTCCAAATTGAATATATTAAATTAAATCTCAGTATATTGTGCAAATCCAGCCAGCTGTGATTTATCCAATACCTCATAATCAAGCAAACCATGATGGGAAGGTGGGACTTCTCCTCTTGCACAGCCTCTCTGTGCTCCAAGGCCCATCTTGCACTTTCAAGACATAATTACAGAGGGATGTTCCCATCTACAGTGAGATAACTGACTCATTTTGGCCAGCTTTCTCTGCCAGCTTCACCGATGGCACCAAGGGCTGAACTTGGCTGAGATCTTTATTATTCCAATTTCTATCACCGCCTATCTCCCCCTGAAAAAAACACCCACATCTTTTGCATGTAGTTCTACCAGGTGTTGTGGTTGAAATCTGCCAGATTTGCTTCCAAGTAAACACACAATATGATCAGGCTGTTAACTGGAGAAGGGCTTCAATAAGCAACATGTGACTTGTGTTCCTGGATCTGTGATTTGCCCATCCGGCCTAGTGAAAGGACTAGTGTATTCTCAAAGCAACCAAATCCCAAAAGGAATCAATTTAATTGGCACAGGTTGTCCCATGAATCTATCTCTGTCCCAGCAAAAGCTGCTCTAAGTGAAATGCCTCTTGCCCAACAAAATAAGCTATTTTGGGGCCCCTTTTTCCAAGACAGAAGAAAGAGAGATTCTTTATTTAAAGTGACTATAGAGTCTTTACAATGTCTTGCCCTTTAACAAGGTTTAACCTCTGAGAGCTATTCATGTTTTATCAATGAGTTAGATTTTTTTTTAAGTTAATGAGCTTTGACTTTTCATTTAACTTTGTTGGTTTTGCTGCATTTCCGGAGCATTGCTTTTTTGCAGAACATAAATTATAAATCAAATAAGCTTCCATTATTGCGTGTCTGGATTCCTAAAACAGGCTCTGGGAACAGATGACTGGCCCATGATGAATTTCAGAACAATTTTTTTTTACTGCACCACACCTTTGAATACTGTATATTAGAGGACCGTCATGTATCCACATTTGCCTGGAAGGAAGACTACAGACAGTCACAAGCCATAATATCTAAATGAAGCCTCTGTGTTCAGGAGTAGTCCACCATCAAATATCACTATTAGAGGCAGATCTAAGATGTACCACAGCTTCCTCACTCAGCTCATAGACCTTTCAGGAGCACCTGACAGCAAACTAGTTGTTGGATTAAGCAGGCCTTTAAACTGAATCTGACAAGTTTCTTATATCCATCAATCAATGTTACACTTTACCAAGATGGTGGATTTTAAACTGAAATACAGCATGCAGAAAGGTGGAGCTGGAAAGTCTCTCTCAGAAGACAAAATCTCGTCCAACAAGCCTTACTGAACAAGCTGCATCGTCTAAAACAGTATCCTTGCCTTTCAATAAATTTTTGTTAAAAAGTAAACCAAGATTCCTCAGCTGCTACAACCCCACGGAAAGGTTAGCGGGCCTGAAGTTAGTCTCCGCAGGCTCAGAGGCAGGAACCGAACTTTGCAACTGACAGCAAAAAAACAAGCTCCCATCCGCAACTCAGATCCCACGCGGATCTCTCCCCCTCGTCTTCAAATTCCGGAGCCTCTTTTGCAATGAACGCGGAGCCTGCAGTAGTTTTGAGAGCGAGCAGCGGGGTGCTCCAGCCGCGTTGGGCGACCTCCTCAGGATGATGGGAGCTGTTTCTAAGGCAGTTAGAAAAGTTCGGGGTGGGGGGAGGATCTCCGCACCTGAACCACCACCACCTCCTCCTCCTCTTCCTCCTCCGAAGCGAAGGCCGCTCACTCACCTGCCAGGAAGAGCCGCCCAGCGCCGCCGCCGCCCGCTTCTCCGAAATCGCTGCGCCCAGCTGTAGCTCCGCACCAGAGCCGCCGCCGCCGCCTGTTGCGCAAGGTCCGCTAAGTCACCCGCCCAACCCGGGGAGAGGCCGCCGCTGGAGACAAATAAGCGCCGCTCCCCAGGGCCAGGGAGGAGCCGCCCAGCAGGAAGAGAGAACTGGCGGTCCGGCCCAGGTCCGCGCAAGCCGAGGGCTCCTGAGCGCGCTCTCTTTAACGCCCCGCGCGTCTGCGGGCGGCTCTAACCGTGGCGGAGGCGCACCGGTTTGCGGGGAGGAAATCAGATGTTTTGAGCCCCGGCACCTCTTTTCCGATCTGGGGGATGCAGGGCTGCGCTGCCCCAGAAAGGCTGCGCGGTCGCGCTGCCGGACCTCTGGGGGTCCCTGCGCGTTCGCTGCGCTGCTTTTTCCGTGACCAAGTTTTTCCCACCAAGGGAAACGCGGTCCTGTGATCTGGGTCGGCCGCCGACAGTCTGGAGTGCTTCAGGGTTCAGGGAAGCAGTGCTGGCTGGGAATGAGGGGAACCGTAGTCCACCAGGCCTGCCGGATGAGTTATTCTTCCAATTCAGAGCCCTCAAGACATGCAGGCCTTCCACCCCCATCATCCACAGCCCTCCTCAGTCGGATTACAGTTCCCCAAATTCTTGTTGACAATGGCGGCCGGGGTTTATAATCTAAATTATTTGGAAGACAGCTTGGCTTTTTAAAAGGCCGTTAATCACATTAGGTAGGCAAGGTGGTCTAGCTCTACAGAATTAGATGGAAGGAACTAGGGGGCCTTTGAAAGGTAGGGTCAAGAAAGCCCTCAATGCTGCAAGTGAAGCTCTGCCTTTTTGACGGGTGACACAAAATACAAGCTGGGCTTCAATCACTTTGTTGTGGCTGTCATCAAGACTTTTTTGACCATACCCTGCAAGGAATAGATCTGAGATCCTGAGCTGAGAAACTGACCGACTGCTGTGACAAAAGGGATACTGGTCTAAATAAACCTTTGGTCTAATCCTGGCGATGGCTTTTATTGCTTATTTATCTCAGTGGGGTTTTCCTCAAGTTGGCAAGATGCACAGCCTGCCTTTCCTCAGAAGCTTAAGGGGGTGTATGTAAGGCTCCTCTTGCCCATTTTCCCCACATTGGCCACACTGACAGGTTGGGCTGAGAGTGTGTGTCTGGCCCAAAGTCACCCCAGGACCTTTTGTGGTGGAAGGTGGGCTTCAACCTGGGTTTCCTTGGTGCCGGTCCAACTTCTTCCCTGCACGTGGACTCTCTAAAACTTCAGTGGCAAATATCACCATGTCAAAAAACATGGCACTCCACAACTTAACTTTGAATCCTGACCTGCAGAAAGTAGTAAATACTTGCCTTTGATTTTTTTTAAAAAGGGAGCATGTCAATTACTTTTCCCTTCCAGCATTGAAGTAACAGCTGGAGTTAGAGCAAGCTGCCTCAGAAGCCCTTCTGGTTTACCCAAGATTCTTGCAGGTGGAAGCAGCCAGATGTAATTTTGCCCCTTTCCACACCCAGAATCAAACTAGTCTCCATTTGTAGGTATGACACAGCCTGGTTTGCTGACTCTGAAGGCAAGGGGATGAGCTTGAAAGAACTCACGGAGCTCAAGTTCATCTGGCAGAGCGACTCTGCATGCATGTTAGGGACTGATAATATATCACTCTGTGGCAGCAACATAAGCAGCACAGATATTTAAAGGTCTTTGTCGTGGCCTTGGGTAACAAGGAAAAGCAGGATGTAATACAAAGACACACAAGCTGGAACAGATCTGGCCGTGGCTGGGAATGCTTTCATAGCTACATGGAGCTCCTTGACTTGTGGCTTGTTCCAAGTGTTTGCGCTGTTTACGAGCAGTTTCTTGGCAGCACTTTTAGAAGTGGTTTGCCGGGGCCTTCTCAGGTGTTTCTCAACTCAAGGCTAAGAAAGAGTGACAGGTCTGAAGTCACCCAGCTTCCCTGCCTAGAGGACAACTTGAACTCAGGTCTCCTGGCTCCTAGTCCACACCTTTAACCACTACACAAAACTGCCTAGCCCCCTAAATATGTTAATTCAGTTTCCCAAACAACCTAGTTGGTCGGAGGGAGTGCAGCATTGGAATTATAAAGCATGGGGTAGAGACTTAGCTGAACCTGAAACTGGTAAGTTTAGCTGAGACTTAAGTACCTGGAACTTGATTTTTAACCAGTGAGGGAAAGATCTCTATTGGGTAGGATGATGTAAAAATCCTATCAACTTTTGTTGTATCTTTTGCTGATTTTCTTCCATCCTATTTTAATCAAACTATATAGTCTAATTTTTTTGATAATTGATTACAAATTAGGCTTTAACCCTAGGCTTATTACAATCTTCTCCAGATCTCCTGTCTCTGTTCACATACCTCAGTTCTGTTTGCTGGTTGAGAATGATACAACCACACCATTTTTTTTCCCCACAGGCAAGCAGACTCTTTTTAATCATGCATTTTGTTGCCTGACTATTACAGATAGTGCTTGATGGACCCCCAAATTACAGTAACTAGAATAGACTGGACTTTGAACGGAGAAGTATTTGACACACAGCAACAACTGCTGAGAACATGGAGTGACCCTACAATCTGCCACCGGCATTCAATTGTACAGTCTGTGCTGACGCTGTTTTATTGTTTTGTTACCTGTGTTTATGATATTGATGCTGCACACCCACCATTCTAATGCTGCTTATTACCAAATGTCTCCTTCAAAGCTAGATCAATCTGATGGGCGCAAGCGTCAACAACTTTTCTGTTGTTCCCAAGTACGTGTTCATTCAAAGATGCCCATCTTTTGTACGTTCTGCTAAGAAATACAGCGATATACATGGGTCTAGCAGGTTTCCATGGCACAGATTCATCTGCTTTTCCTGAAATTAGGTGCTGTGCAAGACATTCCTCTTCATTGCACCAACATTTTTGCATGTATGTTTCTTCTGTTGTGCCATCAGTTCTTAATCCAGCAAGATCCTGCAGAAGAACTGAGGCCCTGGCTGGCTATTCCACCAAGTTGTCTTTGGACACTTTGAACTCGGAAGGTTGCCACAAGGATTTCTATCTGTGCTCCCTACAGTTGCAAAGCTCCCTTCCTACAGCAAAGGGATACGGAAGGATGGGCGATAGCTAGAGTATATTTAATGAGGTAGAGTTAAACTGTTAAGGAACACGTTTGGGTTTGGGACAGGTGCACACCAGTGAAGACCTTGTAAGATGTTGGAATGAGTGCCGTATCCTGTTTCTTCAAAAAATAACTTGACCCAGCAATATTAGCAAAGCACTAATCAAAAAGTGGTTTTGAGTAGCTCATATGGTACACTTTCTCTTCCTAGCTCCTTGCTAATAGCAAGATAGAAATATTAAGACTGTGCTAGTAGGCTTCTTGGCAAGATAGAACATGAGGCCGTGGGGCAGATCCTCATCTCCCCAACGAGTCCAAAGAATATTATAATTAGCACAACACGTCAGTACATGTTGGGCTTTCATGTCCTTTTTGCTGGTTTGGCGGTTAACTGTTTTTCTCTCTCCAGCTCCTTCTCCCGTTGCTGTTCTCGTTCTAGTTCCTCCTTCTGCCGCTTCTGCTGGAGTTTGAGCGCTCTTCTCTGAAAGGAGGGAACATTGGAAAGCCAAAGAATTACATTTGAGAATACCACAGCATTGTTATTCTGCTATTATTCTTCTCAGGCCTCTTAGCTTTTGTTTCCTCTCCATGTAGTACTAAAATGGATCCTGCAAAAAGCTTATCTTCATTCTATAAAAGTACTTCTGTTTCAGGGTTACAGCCAGTTCGTTCCAAACTGGTCCTTCCCTGATTTTTTTCAAAACATTTTTCTTCTTTTCCAACTGATACTCTGCACAGTTGAGAAGATTCAATTCCTTTTATAAGCCTTAGAGAAAAAAACTGTTCTTCTAGAGTTGCATTTTACTTTTTGTACTTATGCACACTTCTGAGTCCTCTGAAGTATGATGACCCCTCCCTTTCTGCTTTCTTTGATACCATTTTAGCACTTTTTCAGTGGGCATTCCTCACCTGAGTTTACTGTTACAAGGAGAAGAGATGATTTTATCAAGAGCAAAATCCTATGCAATGTCCATGAACTGCAATTCTAGAGAAAATGTTCTGTAAATTACAGATGCGTCCTAATTCCTACAAAATTTCCGTGACATGGTTCGCTAGGTCACGTGACAATCCAGTATTTCATTTTCATCTTTTTGCTAAAATTTATAAGAGGAAAGAGAACTCCCTCCTCAGGTACCATCTATAAGCATCTATCGCCCAGCCCAAGCTTATGTATGTTTACTCAGAAATAAGTCTTGCTTTGTTTTAGTGAAGGTAACACACAGGACTATAGCTTCAATCCATGACAAGCCTTATATGCAATTAATGCTATATTACTTTACTGAGACATTCCACTGAAAGCAGAGAACTGCACTTATTGATATTATAATAGTAAAGAGGCCTACTCTGGTAATAGATTCAATTAAACATGATATTAAAAGATGGAATTTAATTTGAATGAATGGCAACATTTCAACTACTGAACATTCATGAAAATACTAGTTTAGAATGGAGTTATAGCAAGAAAATATAGGACTTCAGTTTTGATCTGCAAGGTCTTGAAACAGTACACTCTTTGCCCACATTTTACTAGCCAAGTGAAATAAAACTCACTTTCAACTTTGATGTCTTCTCATGCAGCAGCAGCATCTCTTTCCTAATGTTTACCAACTTATTGTGATAGTATTTTGCTTCTGAAAACTTAAAGAGAATAGAACATTCAGTGACGCTAGATACTGTATATCGCAAAGGTAGGATTAGGGTTACTCTAAAACAAATTTGAGTAACTTTAAAAAAACAAGGAACTTGGACATTTCTTGAGGATACTAAAATGTACATAAAACTATTCTAGGTACAATTCCTTAAAAGCAAGGCTGAACAACTCAGTAGGAGGTATCTCCAAGAGAAAAAAATATTACTAGGATGTAAGGTCACTACTGTGTGTCTAGAGTTCACTAAAACTAAAATACAGAATCCTTTCACAAACTCTGAAAGGCTACAGAATACCAAAAGCTACTTCTGAAGCTCTTCACAATTAGCTCTTCTAAATAAACTATTTAGACTCCAATAGTTTATTGAACCTAGCTCCAGCCATCAATAATAATTTTGTTACAAGCAAAGTATATTATCTCCTGAACCATATGCAAAGTCAAAGGGCTTATACATGCCTAAATCAGTTCAAGATCAAACTTACGTTTTTCTGTTTTAGTACAGCACATGAAAGCATACACACTCATTGTTGGATGTTCCCATTTAGTACAAGACACTGTTATATATGCAAAACACTTTGTGTATTTCTGCAGAAAAGGGAAGTTCAACAGCAACAGTCTTCTAATTAAGTCAAATCTAACAAAAACACACTTACCAGCATGTTGATATCAAGAATTGAATTACATTCTTTGAACTTCGAAATTTCTTGTTGTACAGTTTCTAATAGTACTTCTTGGTTCTGTCTGAAAGGATAAGAGTAATTTAAAAATGCATTTTGAAATCAATTCTAAGAAAATGTAGTAGTGATATGAAAAATTCCATCTTAGAAATTCTGAATGCTATCTGCCTGCCAAGATTCAGAAGCTTTCCCAAGCATACTACACCACTCACTTCCCTAAACATCACAGCTTGATTTGGGGAAGAGGGAAATGCAAACAATGTTGTATATCCCTGAAATAAATATGCAGATAATTTTGAACTTTCAACAGGAGACTCAGTTAAGAAGTAGATTAATTCTACTAACAAACTATCAATCTGGGGTTTGTACCATATATAAAAGTCCAATAACTAATTTTTTTTCTTTAAGTTACATACGTGAGCTCTTTTAAGGCTAGTTTTGATCGTTGTAGGTCAGGTAAATAATGCGAAATCAGCCCTTCTGTTAGCTGCTCCACAGCTTTCTTATCTATGATAGGAAAGTCTTCTATTAGCCCTTCATCAGGAGAATTATCGTTAAGATCTGAAACAGAGGAGTTGATAAAAATTATCATGGAAAACTTCTAAACCAAGAACTCTCAGAATTATTACAAGACATAAACTGTTTAATTCTCAGTTACCCTACTGACAGCCTGATACTATTAGTGCCTCTTAAAAATGCGACATTTGTAAATGGAAATTAATTGTTATTAAATAAATAGAAACTTCACTGGCTTTGAGAACTCTTTAGCAAGAAGTCACACCTCACTTAAAAATGTTCCATATGTGTAACTGCAGGCTGACCAACAGGAACTGAACTAGTACCATTTTTCTTGAGCATGGTGATAAAATGATTAAAAAATTAAAGATCTTCAACTGCATGCTGCCCTATTGTTTGATTAACTGCTAACGTAAAGTTATTTCTCTTGCATTATTCGCTCAGAGCTTATTAAAAAGCAGGAGTACATACCCTTTCTCCACTTTAGTTAAGATACTTAGAACAGCTGTTTATCTTACTAATTCTCAGTAACAAACATGGGCAAATGGAAGAGAAAGAAGCTCCTCTCAGGATGCTTCATTCTACATTTTAGGTGATTTATTGCTCAAAGAAATTTCATACTGTTGTGGGGAAAATACCCACTTAAATTAAGAAGCAACTGGAGATAGATGCAACAAATTATCTGTATTGACATGCACAAACTACTCTGCAGGAGTCACTGGGCTCCCTGCCAAAGATCTGCAGAAGAGCCCTGAACAAAGCAAGGCTACAGGTTATATATTTTCGGTTTGTTATAGTGCAAGAAAATATTGTAAATCATAGTGCAACCTCTACACCGGAATGCCTTTGATAAGAGACTGGGGGAATGTAATGATTGCCTATCCTAAAACACCATCAGACTCATAAACAGGATCATAAAGATATCTGATTTATTAAAGAATAGTATGCAGGATCACAAAGAAAGCTGAGAATGGAAAAAGCGCGCCAAATGCAAACTAAAAAACCCTCGGTACAAACGAGATCCCTCCCCGCGTAGAATCTTCCCAGGCTCACAATCCCAGGTGCTCCCAACGGCTCCTGATGGTCCGCGGGAAAAGTCCTTGAGTAGACCACATAACCCAAACACATTCCACAGATACAGAGCTTGGCACAATGTTTCACAGCAGCTCCCTCCCACCATAAACGCGCGTCAGCACCATGGCAGTGAAAGGTTACGATGTACAGTGCACATTGAAACTGAACATGACAGGGAAACCTTACTACGGCGCCCCTGCATTCCTTCATTCTATCAGGGTTCTGCCCTACTAGATCAGTGTTTCCCAACTTTAAGATGTGTGGACTTCAACTCCCACAATTGTATGTATGTAAAACATAAATATAAGGGAGAGGGGGGGCCGTCAGGGTTTAAGAGGCAACCCTGCCGAAAACTGGGAAAGCTCGGGCCCGGCGCGGCTTTCCGGACCGGCTGAGCGGAGTCCCAGCAACGGGCTTGGCGCCTTGGACTACAAGTCCCATCACCCCCAGCGGGCTCTGGGCCACCTCGCCGTCCAAGTCCACCTACCTAAGGCGTCGTCGTTCAAAGCTCCGGGCGGCCATCCCGCCTCCACCTCCGGCGCCTCTGCCAAACTCATCGCTCTCTCCCGAGGCCAGCGACGGGACCGACCCCGCAGGATAGCCGCCGCCGCCGCCAAGCTTCCCGGCCTGGCCGAGGCGTAGCGAGCCTGACCGGTCGGACCTCCTCCACGCGGCGGTGTCAGGAGAGGGGCCCGCGAGGCGGCTTCACCGGGCCTTCCCGTCGCCGGGATCCCCTACAGGGCGTGGGGGGGGTGAGGTATGGGACGGGCAGGCCTCAACTTCGCAGAACAGTAGGCCTTCCGGGCAAGCCCGGGCGAGAGACGCCCGCGGAGGAAGGTAGAGGCACGAAATGGAGACTAGCCACGCCGTCAGATCTGGAGAGGGACTTTCCGGGTTCATTATCCAAGTTGTAATCTCCCCCCCTTCAATTTCTTAAAAAAAAAAGTGAGCTGCCCTTTAAAAGCCATGGAGACGAAGGGAGTTAGGATTGGAGGAAAGTAGGCTCATATGGTATAATCCCGATCAGCTTTCTTAAAGTGTAGTCCGAGGACCCCTGGGGATCCCCCAAGGCCCCCCCAAGGGTCCGCGAAATCAAAATTATTTGCCAGATAGTAAAGTTATTTGCAAATTTTTAAAACAAGGTCACTCTTCTCATTATTTTCTTTAATTTGTTAAAAATATATATAATTTTTTCATGAAAAATATTTTATTTGAGGTTAATATCTAATTCATTTAATATTGTAATTTTACATGGTTCAATAAATAAATATTCTATGAATGAGTCGATTTTATTTTTTAATATGGTAAATAAATAAAATAATAATTAATATTAATAAAACTCATGCAAGTAAAAGCGCTTTGGGGGTCCTCCGTAGTTTTTAAAAATGGGAAGAGGTCCTAAGAGCAAAAGGTTTAAGAAACCCTGATCTAGATAATCCGAAACAGACATTTAACATATATCTAGACCCATTAACTGTAGCTAGATAAACTTACGTTCGGATTTCTGTGAGATAGCTAGCTATGCACACACATACACGTACACACACACTTCTTGGAATGAACTGTTTCTTCCTTGGGTGCAAAAATCAGCGGATTTCCATTCTTTATCCCGAGATTTATGCTGTCAGTCGCTCTATACTTGTTTCCTCTATCTCTAGATAGAACCTTAACGCCGGGGCGCCGAAGTACCTGGTTGCTAGGTAGGGTGGGTGGGTTGCCTTAGCAACGCCAGCTGTTCAGGGAGAGCGCTGGGTCCTTTCCACGCCCTTGGGGGAAGCTCCTGTCAGATCCAGCCCCTCTATTAATATCTGCAGGGCTGCTTACGCCTCCCTGTTAATTCTGGGTGCCCAGGGGTGATAGCAGTTTTTCAACATAATTCCTAGGCTGAGTTATGGTAGTTTGTTGGCAATTTGATTTTCCAGGATTGCACAGCGGATAAGACGAGTCTGCTAGGTTATCTCACACAGTGCACCACGCCCTTAGGTTCTGAAGGATGCTCAGATACTGAGGTCAGCTGGAGGGTTTTTGCCTCTAATTCTGACATGAAAAAGCTATAGTTGTCATTTGCTTTCAGATATATAGTTGTTAAATTAGACAGTATGATACAGCCTCTCTTTCGGGCTCAGTTTGTGAATATCTAGAGGATATCAATATTTAAGTGTGCCCTGTAGGTCTTAACTAAATTGCATTACTGGTCTCTAGCCATTTGCCATTTGAATGGTAAGAAAACCAGCACCATCAAAATATCAACTTGTGTATTATATTTTGATGAGCCTCTGCGTGCAGATTGTTTTTTCCTTAAGTATTACAACAGAGTATTACAACTCCTTGCTTTCTGGCAGGAGATAAATCTTGGCTCATCTTAGGGGACAAGGACTCTCCTTCAAAAATATTTTTTAGGGGACTAGGACTTCAAACATTTTCAAAATGCTCTATACCACAGAGTTGCATTCGTATACTGGATCAAATGCAAATATATGCAGGTACGTGATTATTTAACAATGAGAGAGAATAAAAATGGGGAAATAATGTGTACTGAGGGAACTCCTCAGAACAAGAAGGAGAATTAAAATGGAAACCCAAAGCCAGAAAAACTGCCTGCATATGTAGGTGGTTGAGAAGTGGGCTTTAATTGCCAAACCAAAGCTTTATCCTTAATACAGGGCCTACAAGCTTGAATAGAGCTGCTTAAAATAACAGAGGGACTTCAACGTTTCTATGTCGTTTCTTCCTCCAGAAACAACTGTTCCAGATATAAATCTCCCTGATTCATACAAGATGCTAAACCATAATGTGGTTTGCTTGGTTATGACTTAGCTTACTGTGTAAACCCAACAATTGTGGTTGGTAAATCTTGGCTTATGTGTCAGCATGTTGTGTGAACCTAGCTACTTGTGGCTTATTGAATAAAACATAATTAAGCAAATCATGGCTTGGCATCATAAACAAAGCCGTATCCTAGAACAGTGGTGCTGTTGGTCAGCTTGGGGTAAGAGAAACTGCAATGGTGAAAATCTCTTCTAACATGCAAAGGTGTTTAGTGAAAGCTATAATCCCATCATACACAAATAACCCAAATTATGTACTGGCATATTTTGCATAAGTCACAGCATGACCTCATGTTGCAAAGTGCATAAGTTGTATGATGATGTCATACTGTATGCGATGTCACTTGCCTTTCTGCCCCCTCTCCCAAATGCTCATGATAACAATGTTGTCAGGCCATTGCTCTGTTCAAGTTTGATATTGTCTGGAGTGTAGTGATTAAGGGATGTTGTAAATTATAATCCAACCAGCGGTGTTCACAAGTTTGGTCAAAAAAGTCAAGATGGTGACCAGTTGAAGTTCCACCTGTGTTTTATGTGCATCATATCTAAAAATCAGGTAGAGCTTCAGTCACATCATTGTGGATGTCATCTTGACTTTTCTGACCACACCCTGCAGGCACCCTTGAATCCAACACAACAGGAATTACACATAGGTATTTTCAGATAGGAACAACTGCATTTGATACAAGCATATCTTATAACCATTGTAGATACACAAATTACTTCGGCTACAATTACTTCCTTTCCTTTTCTTTATTCTAAAAATGTTATAATGACTTTTTCTGATGGTCTGGAGTAGGAGGTAATCCCAATCATTTTATTAATCTAAACCAGTGTTTCTCAACCTTGGCCTTTTGAAGATGTGTAGACTTCAACTCCCAGAATTCCCCAGCCAGTTTTGCTAGCTGGGGAATTCTGGGAGTTGGTTCACACATCTTCAAGTAGCCAAGGTTGAGAAACACTGATCTAAACCATAATCTGCTGGCATAGGAGAGAGATGAACCCAACATATTCTGCACTGAGTGCATGCAGCTTGTACCTCAGACAATATGATAAATGGACAACAAATCTAAAGCAAATATGTTCACCAGTCCTTATTAGTCTAGGGAGAAAATCCTGATGCTCTTGGGGGAACAAGTGCAGAGGTACTTGGTGCCAACATGTATATTCCAAACAATGGTTATCACCAGTTAAATCTTATTTAGTTAGTCCTAGATCTTAATTAGCTTTTTCCACAACAATTGGGCTATGAATAAAACAATAGTTTTGGAGAGGCAGGAAAAAACATACTTACTTTCTTTTAAAATAGTTTATGAACTTATTATGCCTCCTAGGATTGGCATTTCCTTCTGTGAAAAAGTGAGGGAGAATCACCCTTCTAAAGTGAGACACCTACAACAGTCTGTCTTATTCATCAGTCTGCAGGAGGCTGATCCAAAACTTTTTAAGTGTATAAACAGGTGCCTGCAATGGCTGATTGAAAATGGACAGACCTGTGTTGCAGAGTGACTTGGGAAAAGTGAACATCACAGACTCCCCATGCAAACCCTAACACATTATATTATCTGTAAAGTAATGTAACTAATTCTAGATTTTTTTCAAATCTCAGGATTGTTTGGGATTTTATTTCCATGTGTTGGGGTTGGTACTAGGAGTGCGTGATGTTCAGTTCAAAATATTTTCAGAGCATTTGTGGAATGCAGAACTTCTATAAAGTTTATAAGTGAACCATGGCCTTTTTCAAATGACTAAAAAAAAAAAAGATTACAGAACATTCCTGCATTCATAGATGCAAGAAACTAAATGTTCTGAAGCAGGAGGAGGAAGAAAGATTACAGTGTCCATTCAGCAAAAAAAAATATCCAGATGAAATAAACCTCCCATTAAAAGTGTTAAACCTTAATTAAAATAAAGCATTTTCAAAATATTTATTAATAACTGCTGGTCACCGAGTAGTCCTCACTTAATGACCACAAGACTGGCATTTTGGTTCCTAAGCGAAGTGGTCATTAAGCAGATCTGACCTGATTTTACAACCTTTTCTGTTGCAGTCGTTAAGTGAATCACTGCAGGCATTAAGCAAACTATGAGGTCATTAAGCAAATCACACAGTTCCCCATTGATTTTGTTTGCCATAAACCAGCTGGAAAGGTCAAAAAAGGCAATCATGTGACCACAGGACACTGCAATAGTCATAAATGTGAATTGGTTGCCAAGCGCCCACATTGTGATCATGTGACGGGGACACCGTGACAGTTGTGAGGACCGGTCGTAAGTCAGTTTTTTCAGCACTGTCCTAAGTCTGAACCATCACTAACCGAATGGTTTTTAAGTGAGGACTACCTGTATGGACTATATTTATTAGATTAGAAGCTCAATCTTATGCATCCTTATTCTGAAACACACTCCTGTTCACTGAATAGAATTTATTAGGTAATCTTATGATTCAGTAGGACTTAAAGGAAGCTTATGATTTTGTACACTTCTGATATAAACTTAGCTGAATATAGTGGGATTACTTGTATGTAAGCATAAGTTTAAATTGAAAATGTACCCAGGATTGCAGGCTTTCTTCAGAAAGGATCAAGGTTAAAAGAAAGATAGTACTGGGTTTTAGTATAGGATTAGACTGGGTTCGCATGGGGCTAAGCTGTGGTTTCTTTTAACAGCGATTTGTGGAATAAGCCACATTGGTCCTCATACTCTTCTCCTGACAGTTTTGTTTCTTTTGGATAGAAGCTTGCATCATCAGGATCTAAAGATCTCAGTGGCAAGATAAAAGAAGAAATGCCAATGGCAGGTTGAAGAAGCCAATCATTAGTCAAAGGAACTGGGAGGACTTGTTGCAAACAGGTTTTTGCAGTTTTGATTAATATTGCCTATTGTTATGAATGCTGGGATATTTAAAAAGCAGGAAGTGACAAGTTGAAGGGATCTCTCCTTTCCCATAATTGTGAGCAGTTGTGGTCAGTAGGAGGCTTTTGATGTACTTGGCAGATATCCAAGGGATTTGAAGTCAGTCAGTGAAAACTCCTGACTCCATGGGTCAGGTGGGAGTGGAAGGGATTAAATGGGCCCTGTGATGTCTTACAAGCAATATCCTAATCCTGCATGAAAGTGTGGAGCTTCTATCATGATGCTTTGTCAATTTGGCATCACTGCGGGGAGGAACAGGCCCCTAGGCCTTACTCCCAATTGTTTAAGGATGCAGTAATAAAGTGGATGCCTTCCCCATTATATGCTTAAATAAAGATGGTAAGGGGAATTATTTTTTAATTATCTTTTAATCTGTCCATTGAATTCAATATTCTTTAAATGTACATTAATGTTTTGGGGGTTATTTCATTGCTTTCATAGCAAAGAAAGGGGAAAAGGAGAAAGACAAAATAGGGGGGAAAAGAAACAACAAAAATTGTTTAGTCTTTTTTTAAAAAAACACATCAGATCTTGATCACACAGAATATTTATCATTCTTTCCTCTGTATTGATAGAATGCCAGATCATCAACAGAAAGCAAACACATATTGGTGATCCAAGATCATAAATCTGAGATCATGGTATTTCTAAAATTGAAGAATCATCTTTTTTCCTGCCCCCCTGCTGAACAAATCTATGATTCTTCATATAGTAAAAAGCCACACATTTTTGGGATATTATTCAAAAGTATATTCATCTTTTTCAACCATATTGAGCTTTGTAATGCCATAGTAACAAATCTATAAATATTAAATCAAAAAGGCAACAGTGAGACAATTCCATATTATATGAATAATATCCCCACACCTATTTTATACTTCCAAAATAATACTGCTGACAGCCAACACTTTAAAAACTTTTTTGTAGTGTCCAGTCAGCATGAAGAAGAACGTTTGATTAAATTAGTCTCATCCTAATAGCAGAAGCTTCAGCAAAGGATCGTTACCTTGTCGTGGTGCTGGAGCTTGAGCACCTCAATGATGCCATGAGCTAAACCGTGAAGGGCCACCCAAGACGGGAAGGTCATGACAGAGAGGTCAGACTAAATGCGATCCCTGGGGAAGGTAATGGCAACCCACCTCAGTATTCTTGCCGCGAAAACTAAATGGATCAGACAACCAGAGATATGTCGGTATACCATCGGAAGATGAGACCCCCAGGTCGGAAGATGGTCAAAATGCTACTGGGGAGGAACAGAGGATGAGCTCAACTAGCCCCAGACGTGATGACGCAGCTAGCTCAAAGCCGAAAGGACGGCTAGCGGCCGACGGTGCTGGTGGTGAACGGCGAATCCGATGTTCTAAGGATCAACACACCATCGGAACCTGGAATGTAAGATCTATGAGCCAGGGCAAATTGGATGTGGTTATTGGTGAGATGTCAAGATTAAAGATAGACATTCTGGGCGTCAGTGAACTGAAATGGACTGGAATGGGCCACTTCACATCAAATGACCACCAGATCTACTACTGCGGACAAGAGGACCACAGAAGAAATGGAGTAGCCTTCATAATTAATAGTAAAGTGGCTAAAGCAGTGCTTGGATACAACCCAAAAAACGACAGAATGATCTCAATTCGAATTCAGGGCAAGCCATCTAACATCACAGTGATCCAAATATACGCCCCAACCACAAATGCTGAAGAAGCTGAAGTAGAGCAGTTCTATGAGGATCTGCAGCACCTACTGGACAACACGCCTAAAAGAGATGTTATTTTCATCACAGGAGACTGGAATGCTAAGGTGGGCAGTCAAATGACACCTGGAATTACAGGTAAGTATGGCCTGGGAGAACAAAACGAAGCAGGACACAGGCTGATAGAATTTTGCCAAGACAATTCACTCTGCATAACAAACACTCTCTTCCAACAACCTAAGAGACGGCTTTATACATGGACTTCACCAGATGGACAACACCGAAATCAGATTGATTACATCCTTTGCAGCCAAAGGTGGCGGACATCTGTACAGTCGGTAAAAACAAGGCCTGGAGCTGACTGTAGTTCAGATCACGAACTTCTTCTTGCACAATTTAGGATCAGACTAAAGAGATTAGGGAAGACCCACAGATCAGCTAGATATGAGCTCACTAATATTCCTAAGGAATATGCAGTGGAGGTGAAGAATAGATTTAAGGGACTGGACTTAGTAGATAGGGTCCCGGAAGAACTCTGGACAGAAGTTGGCAGCATTGTTCAGGAGGCGGCAACAAAATACATCCCAAAGAAAGAGAAAACCAAGAAGGCAAAATGGCTGTCTGCTGAGACACTAGAAGTAGCCCAAGAAAGAAGGAGAGCAAAAGGCAACAGTGATAGGGGGAGATATGCCCAATTAAATGCAAAATTCCAGAGGTTAGCCAGAAGAGATAAGGAATTATTTTTAAACAAGCAATGCGCGGAAGTGGAAGAAGACAATAGAATAGGAAGGACAAGAGACCTCTTCCAGAAAATTAGAAACATTGGAGGTAAATTCCAGGCAAAAATGGGTATGATCAAAAACAAAGATGGCAAGGACCTAACAGAAGAAGATCAAGAAAAGGTGGCAAGAATATACAGAAAACCTGTATAGGAAGGATAACAATATCGGGGATAGCTTTGACAGTGTGGTCGGTGAGCTAGAGCCAGACATCCTGAAGAGTGAGGTTGAGTGGGCCTTAAGAAGCATTGCTAATAACAAGGCAACAGGAGACGACGGCATCCCAGCTGAACTGTTCAAAATCTTGCAAGATGATGCTGTCAAGGTAATGCATGCTATATGCCAGCAAATTTGGAAAACACAAGAATGGCCATCAGACTGGAAAAAATCAACTTATATCCCCATACCAAAAAAGGGAAACACGAAAGAATGTTCAAACTATCGAACAGTGGCACTCATTTCACATGCCAGTAAGGTAATGCTCAAGATCCTGCAAGGTAGACTTCAGCAGTTCATGGAGCGAGAATTGCCAGATGTACAAGCTGGGTTTAGAAAAGGCAGAGGAACTAGAGACCAAATTGCCAATATCCGCTGGATAATGGAAAAAGCCAGGGAGTTTCAGAAAAACATCTATTTCTGTTTTATTGACTATTCTAAAGCCTTTGACTGTGTGGACCATAACAAATTGTGGCAAGTTCTTAGTGGTATGGGGATACCAAGTCATCTTGTATGCCTCCTGAAGAATCTGTATAACGACCAAGTAGCAACAGTAAGAACAGACCACGGAACAACAGACTGGTTTAAGATTGGGAAAGGAGTACGGCAGGGCTGTATACTCTCACCCTACCTATTCAACTTGTATGCAGAACACATCATGCGACAAGCTGGCCTTGAGGAATCCAAGGCTGGAGTTAAAATCTCTGGAAGAAACATTAACAATCTCAGATATGCAGATGATACCACTTTGATGGCTGAAAGTGAAGAGGAACTGAGGAGCCTTATGATGAAGGTGAAAGAAGAAAGTGCAAAAGCTGGTTTGCAGCTAAACCTCAAAAAAACCAAGATTATGGCAACCAGCTTGATTGATAACTGGCAAATAGAGGGAGAAAATGTAGAAGCAGTGAAAGACTTTGTATTCCTAGGTGCAAAGATTACTGCAGATGCTGACTGCAGTCAGGAAATCAGAAGACGCTTAATCCTTGGAAAAAGAGCAATGACAAATCTCGATACAATAGTTAAGAGCAGAGACATCACACTGACAACAAAGGCCCGCATAGTTAAAGCAATGGTGTTCCCTGTAGTAACATATGGCTGTGAGAGCTGGACCATAAGGAAGGCTGAGTGAAGGAAGATCGATGCTTTTGAACTGTGGTGTTGGAGGAAAATTCTGAGAGTGCCTTGGACTGCAAGAAGATCCAACCAGTCCATCCTCCAGGAAATCAAGCCAGACTGCTCACTTGAGGGAATGATATTAAAGGTAAAACTGAAATACTTTGGCCACATCATGAGAAGACAGGACACCCTGGAGAAGATGCTGATGCTAGGGAGAGTGGAAGGCAAAAGGAAGAGGGGCCGACCAAGGGCAAGATGGATGGATGATATTCTAGAGGTGACGGACTCATCCCTGGGGGAGCTGGGGGTGTTGACGACCGACAGGAAGCTCTGGCGTGGGCTGGTCCATGAAGTCACGAAGAGTCGGAAGCGACTAAACGAATAAACAACAACAATAGCAGAAGAACCATTTAACATTTCCTCATTTATGCCTTTTCTGCTTTTTCAGTTATTGGATCTTGGGGTTCTAGTGAAAAACAAAAAAATATCCTGCAATGCTTCTTATCTTACATTATCCTAGACTCAAAAGAAATCCTGCTGTGAATTGTGCTAACAGTAACTCAGGCCACGTGAAACAATGCAACTAAGTGCCAGCAGTTTGAAAAGCATCTTGCAATTGTTTATTAGCATGATATAATCCTTCCATTTATATACTGTTCAATCATATTTGGTGCTGCAGAACATTGTTTTTCCAATTGTCTTTAAAAAGTTGTGAAATTTGTACTTTCCCTAATGGCCAAAGGATCACAAAGAAGAACTTGTTTTTCTAATTGCAAGGTAACACAGTGGCTACAGTGTACCAAGAATTTGGTTATTTGGTGCTACAAAAGAAAGGCAAAGTTGCTAGAGTATTTGCAAGTAACCATACTGTATTAGTTTTGCTAAATCTGACATTTAAAACCTTTTCACATGTTCCTGAATCCTTCCATTGCAAACATTCTGCAGCTGAGCAGGGGGCTAAATTAAACCCTAATTCCTAAGGGAGACTCATTTCCATCACTTTTCATTTCATTGGAAAAAAACTGCAAACACTCCACAAACTCTGCCTGCAGCTCATAATGGCTGAATTTGCACAGCACACTCCTCCTCAAGTTATGATTACAGGTAGTCCTCGCTTAGTGAATGCCTTGTTTATCAACTATTTACAGTTACAGTGGTGATGAAAAAGTAACTTGCATCCAATCCTCGCATTTATGACCTTCGCAGGAAAGCTGAAGTACGATAGTAAGCCGAGTGGCAGCTTCACTTAGCAATCGCTTTACTTAACAACCAAGTTGCTGGTTCCAATTATGGTCACTAAACAAGGACTACCTGCACAGACCACAATTGCTTGATTCGGACAGCATATTAAGCCAAACTCAAACCAACCATACAGTTGCATGACACAACCTAACCCATCTTATAGGTGAGAGTAAGTTTGATGAGGAAGCTGCTATTCTGAAGGATAAAAATGTACTACATCAACCATTAAATGCAAGCAGGTAACCAAAACCCCCTTTCACCCCAACAGGGATTTTGCTTTTTAAAGACTCCTGTATTCTTGCACTGGAAGCCTCCCGTTCCATTCCGCCTACAATTCCCACCTTGCACCGCGTCACGCACACGTTTAACCCTTTCGGCGTCCTCCCCGCAGCGCGGCTGAGCTCCGGGGCTGGAGCGATGTCAGGGAATCCGTGCACGTGGGAAAAAGCGGGGGAGGGAAGAGGTGGCTCTCCGCCTTGAAAACGCTGGACGGACCCTGCCTCCTTGCGATCTGGGTGATCCCGGGGCGGAGGGCGCCCACGCAGACCTTTTCGGAGCGAAAGAGGCTAGCCCTAAAAGGGGGGAGGGAGGGGCCGGAGAGGAATTCTTCGCAAAATTAGGACGCGGCCGGCGAGGCTGCCAGGGTGGCATTGAGCGCGGGGCCGGGGAGGAAGCCGAGGCAGGATTTCGTTTTTTCGTCCACCCGGGCCTAGTTTCGAAGCCCTGCCTGGTTGTGGCTCTTGGGGGGGCAGCGAGCGCGTGGTGCTGGGGAGCGCAACCAAGCTTAAGCCTGGGCGGGCTGCGCTGGTGGCAGGATAGGTGGCTGGATGGAGCGACTCGGCGGCGCTGCCTTCCCCCGACGCGACACCGCCGCTTCCGAGAGGCAGCAGATGACTTGATGAATATTCAGGCATGCCTCTTCTTATCGAGAAGCCCACACCCT
Source organism: Candoia aspera (assembly GCF_035149785.1). NCBI lineage: Eukaryota > Metazoa > Chordata > Lepidosauria > Squamata > Candoiidae > Candoia > Candoia aspera. Next base: position 10,267,998 of record NC_086165.1, on the reverse strand, counting down.
CTTTGGCTAATCTCCGGGCAGCCTGGCTCTGCCCCAGCGGCATTCGTTGGTTCTCGGGGGAGGACAGCGCAGGAATTCCTGGCCCTCGGCTGGCGGTCGCCAGCGGCTCGAGGAGATGGCCCGGAGGAACGGAGCTCGTCCCCGCGGCGGGCGCCTCCTTCTCCGCCGGCAGGTAGATGAGGGTCGACGGCGTCCCCCGCCCCCCTCCAAGCCCCGGTAGCCGTCGATCGCCGTTTTCTGGAGGTCCGCGCCCGGATGTTTTTCTTGCGGTGTTTACGGTCCAGTCGTCCAACCTGCCGGTTAGGATGTCCGGGTGGATCACCGCCGCTCCTTGCGTTGGCGCTGGGGCGTGATCCCTCCACCGGTTGGCCCGCCGCCCGCCTTCTCGCCGCCCTGGGCAGGTCACTGGGCTTTTCTTAGGCACCATTTTGGTTAAATGCTGTGGCATATTCCTGGTGGTTGCTACCTGGCTGCGCTAGGGCTCTGCAGGTACTTTGGAAGGCCATGAAACAATCTGCCAGGCCCTATCCCGAGGTGGGCAGAGGGAGAGGCCAAAGTGCCACACAGGTACAGGTACCAATGTACCTTCTTAGGTTTTGAATTGGGAAGACATCCACACCTTGGCAGGGTGGCATGGCCTGATCTTGGTGGAGGGTGAAACTTTCCATTGACTTCCTAACTTGCATCTCCTTGCCTCTCCTAGCTTTAATTCCTCAATGACTCTGCCCCGGCTTGACACATCTGCCTTCGTCCAGAAGAGAAATGATTGGCAAAAATAGCAAAGGCATGCCAGAGATATAGTCACCCAAGGCAGACAGCGGTCCCTCAGTACCAGGGGCATCCAGTTGTGTATCTAGAACTGACAGCCTGCAATGGCTGGCCCCAGCATCTGGAACAGCCTCAAGTCGGTCCTGAGAAAGAACAATGACTCCTTGTTCCTGAATGACTGCAGTGCCTTTGATTTTTCGGATGAGATTGGTGAGGAAGACTTTCCCCGGTTCAAGAAACTGCAAGTCGTGGTTTCGGAAGATGCGGCCGACACCTCTGCCAATGGGGCCTACGTGGGACCCCACTCAGATGACGAGTCCTTGCTGGACAGGGACATTGCCTTGCGGAATGCTGTGGCCGGGCCCCCTATAGACCCTTGTAACAATTGTACCCAGCAAAGGGAACTGTTAAAGCAAAGGAAGGTGAAGAGGCGGCTGGCATTAGCTGCAGTCCTATATCTTCTCTTTATGGCAGGCGAGCTTGTAGGTAAGAGTGCCCTGAGGGATCCGGACTGGGGCTGGCGGGAGGAGAGGTTGCTTTGTAAGGCAGCTCTGCTCTGGGATAGCTGTTTAATTATTTTCTCAGGCAGGAAGATAAAGGCACCATTAAACTGGCAGTATTGCATTGCCAGAGGGCAGTAGGTTCAGAGAATGTCGTAAGTAAGCAAATACCACTTGCAGCCAACAGGGAAATGTGCCAGTTTTTTGATCTGCCACTGTGTGGACTGATTCAACTCAATAATGTGGTCTTTGACAACCCACACTCACGGATATACAAAATACAGCCCTGGTGCCTAGCTTTGTCTTGATTGTTGCAGAGCTTATATACACGAAGCTTGTGTTCATAGCTTATGTTAAACCATGATTTAATTTTCATTTACTAAATAAACTCCAATTAGCTGGAGTTACACAATCGGTTCATACAAAACGTTGAGCCAAACAAGCCACATTTATGGTTTAGTGCAATAGAAAGGCAGTCTGTAACATTGTAGTCTTATGTCTAATAGTCTTAAGGCAATAACCTTTCAGTGGATGGGATTACAGTCCAAAAAGGAGGAGTCTGATAGTGCCTTTTCCGACTAAGAAATTTTATTAAAAAGCTTAAGCCTATGCCTTTTAATAAAACTTGTTGGTCGAAAAAGGTGCCATCAGACTCCTACTGATTTTTTATTACCATAGACTAACACAGCTGTCCTCCTACAAAGTCCAAAAAGGGACAGGTGAGTCCAGGGCAGACTAAATTTTGATTTAATGCCATCTATTTTTAATTAAAAATAATTAATAAATAGCTTTTCAGGCAAATATTTAATTAACTTTCCCTTTGCCATTAAAAATTGCTGTTTAGTAACAGCTTCTGGAAGACTCTGAAGGCTGCACCCAAGTCTTCATGAGCTGTATATCATCCTCTGGATGTGCCCCTTCAGTCAAGAGAAGTGTTCAGGCAACCAGGTTAAGAGTCCCTCTTTTGGGGGAGATGGGCAGTAACAAAATTTGAATAATAAACAAACAAACAAACAAAAATAACTAAAATAGGCTTAAGGCTCTTGTATTTTCGGTGCAGTAAAGTTCCTTCATTGCAAGACATCAGGATGAACTTTGTAATGCCTACTAGGTAATCATTTCTGAGTGCTCCACCTCCACAGTGGTGTCTCCTCCTGCCTTTTTTTTTTTCAATCCCTTTTTTGGCTCTCTGACCCTCCTGAGCTGCTTGTGAAGATCAGCCACCCATGAGATGGATTTTTGTCCTTCATGGCTCATTGAAGGCAGCAATGAGACATCAAACTCATTTTTGACTAGGATGTTCACAAGCTTTTTTGAACTCTTTAAAAGAGGCAGCAGCAAGGCAGGCATTTCTACAAACTGGATCCAAGTCCTGGCAGATGGCATGAGTTGTTGTTCTCAAAATCTGTACCGCTGTGGATCAATATGTTCTTCTGTGCACGAAGAATGCACAAACACAGTCACTTCTGCTTTCTCAGGTTCAGCCCTTTAATCACAGAGACTGGATATGCCTATTAATCCTACACACCACATTAACTTGTGTGGTTGGTATAAGAGTTGAGGTTGAGCTCAGGGGAAAATAAATCATTAAATCTATCAAAGGTTCTCTCTGTTCCGGTCTAGCTTGCTTTGTGAATCATGCCGGAAGCTTTGCTTACTTCAGCGCAATTCTTAAAATAGGAGGAAGAGAGGTAGAACCCCCCACCCCCAATTCCTGTCTCCTACCCCCATTTCTGCCAGGTCAAGGTGGTCTCTTAAAAAATACTATGTAGTAAGTTGAAACAGGAAAAAAATGGGCAGGTTTCTTCTGAATCCTTCCTGCAAATAAAATGATCCCGGGAGTTAAAACGTGTAGCTACAGCCATTTAATAAAATGATATAAATCTTTTGGAGATTGCTAGTTTAAGGACAGGTTCTGAATTTTCAGTGTTTCTGTCCAGCTGGTAATTTCTGTGAACGGAGTCCTTTAAGGCACATTGGTGGTTATTCAGAAATAAGTTATAAAGCAAATTTAGTGCATGAAAATTGCTACCTGTGGTGATTTCCTGCTGAGGACGGAAAACATGGTGATAACAGCTGAAAAGATATTTGTCTGGAACTATTGTGATCATTGTCTATGCCTCACCCTCCAATGTGTATGTTATAATCTGTAAATGTCCTAACAGTCAGAAATCACGCTGAGACGAGGAGTAGGTCTCTAGTGTTTATTACTGCTACAAAAGACAGAAAATCCTAACAAACTGAAGAAGCGTGGGAAAACCCATCCAGATAAACCCCAAAAGTCAAGGCGGGTCTGTTCTGTGTCTCTTTGAATGGCTGCTCAACTCCTCACTACTACGCATGCGTTTTCCCCCCTGGATAGGGGCGCCCTCCTGCTCACCATCAGTGCTCATGACAGTAAATGTGGCAAAGACATGTTGCACTATAGATGTTTTGGGGAGCTGTGATTGATAAAACCCCTTCCTGTATGTATGTGTGTGTGTATATATATATGTGTGTGTGTGTGTGTGTGTAATATGTGAACATATCTAACATCCCCCTCCTCCTTTTAAATTTGTACATTAAGGTGGATACGTTGCCAACAGTCTAGCAATCATGACGGATGCACTTCACATGTTAACCGATCTCAGCAGCATTATTTTGACTCTTCTTGCTTTGTGGCTCTCAGCAAAAGCACCCACAAAAAAGTTCACCTTTGGATTCCATCGATTAGGTAGGTGGCCTTTTATAGTATTCCGCTGTCTGTGCTGGTTGGCCGTGAAGTTTATATCTTTGGTTTATCTTCTCCAACTGGGTGCCCTCCATCCATATCAAATTGCAATTCCCAGTTGCACTATGGCTGTGACAGGTTGATAAGAACTATGATCCAACAAGGTACCAGGGTAGGACAGCTGCTTAGTTCAGTAAGAAAATGGTAGATATATACAATGTTATATCTCTAAACGTTGCAGCCTCATACCATGGCATGGCTGCTTGTGATATCTCTTTTGAGCTGTTGATTTAAAGATTTGGTACAGGCAGACAGGAGGGGGAAAAGTCAAAACACCCGCCTCCTCTGCTTCTGGTACTTTTATGCCTGTCCCATGTGCTTCCCTGTAATTGTTTTTCAGTGTAAGTAAAACATCTTGGGTGTATCTGTTGCAGCCCAAACCGATTTCTTGGGACATAAGTTTTTGTAGGCAGATCTTTCAAAATGAGATATAATTCAGTGTTAGAAGCTGCAGTTTGGTATTCATTTACCCAAGAATCAGCCTTGTGGAAGCTAGATGAATTTGGGACAGTCAAACTCTCTCAGCCCAACCCACTTCACAGGACAGTTATGGGGGAACATAGGAGAGAGTGCTACATAAATCACTTTGAGAAGAGGGATATAAACCTAACAAATACTGTGTGTGTACATGCCTTTGGGTCGGTTTTGCTTCCTGGTGACTGTCTGGACTAGTCCCTGCAGTGTTCTTGGCAAGATTTTTGGAAGTGGTTTGGCATTGCCTGCTTCCTAGGGCTGAGAGAGAGAGACTGGCCCAAGGTCACCCAGCTGGCTTCAGGCCTAAGGTGGGACTAGAACTCATGGTCTCCCGGTTCCTAGCCTGGCATCTTAACCACTACACCAAACTGGCTCTCAACAAATAATAGTCATACTTTAACCATATGTTACAGTGAGACTAATTAACAAGCCCAAAAATGCATACAAAAGGATTGAGCTATGTGGTGTCCTCCACATGTTTTGGATTTTAACTCCCACCAGGCTCAATCAGAATAGTCATTAATAAAGGATTGTTGGAGTTGTAGTCCAAAATAGTACAAAAAGACTGCACTTTCCTCTCTGTTCCTCCTATTCCAGAGGATGAATGGATGGAATGTTCTTTGAAACCATTACAGTTCCTCTGGGAAAATCACATCAGTCTTCACAAGAAGTTTCTAAAAATATACTTATATTAGCTCTTAGAAGGGGAATTCATTAAGCAAACAAGAAAAAGAGGAAAAGTATTTTTCAATTAGATGGGCTGATTCAATACTGTTCCTTCATGCCTCTGCTAGGTTAGTTTCTGCTCACATTATTCAATCCAGTGTTCATATGATTTTCTTTTCTAAAGCTGTAATTAGATTTCTCAGCAATTTTTTTGGTCTTTAATGTCCTGTAGGAGCTGTATAATAAAGTCAAGCACTGGTGTGCATTCATATGCCTTTGAAAACTGTTTTTGGCCCCAGTGGCTTGTATTTCAATCATAAGGATATTCATTCAGCAGAATTAAGAACTCTTGAAAGAAAAGTTTCATGGCTGCCAAACCCTGTATTGTTTCAGTATGATTTACTGCTCTACAGTAAAGTACAGTATGGCTTTAATAAGTGAATTGATGGGGATGATACCATAGTGGAGGAAAATGTCTCTGTCGTGGAATTGAAAACTTGGCAGACAAAGTTTGTGAAATTCAACTCTGTCCCCAAACAGACTAAAAGGAGACTTTGTACATATTCCCCTACCTCCTTTTTAATACCTTTACTCTTTATGAAAATTGGATTTATGCAGCTTTTACATGGGGTTTCAATTGTGTCTAGTTCTAAATAATCCTCTCAGGCATGATTCTTTGAAACAAGCCCATAACTACGATAACAACATTAGCCAGGTAACCAATGTGGCAAGCTTGTAGTGTAGTTATAATGGGACAAGCGAGATTGTGTGTCACAGGGCTTTCACACTGACTGAATAACACATCTCGCTAAGACATAATGGGAGATGCAATGTTGGCTTAGCATGTGTGAAAGCAGCCCCTGCTGCCTATCAAACCCAGCTTAAGGGATAATGTGTGTTGTGAATGTACCCTCCCTTGCTAGTGGACAGGCTCAAACATTCACATGTGCACACACTTCCCCATAAACCTTCATGAGGGAGAGGTGTTCTTCTTCATGTTGTCCTAGAAAGATATCCCAGCCGTTCCCTCTTTGCTGGAGATAAGAAAATGTGGAGTACTTTGAAACAAAGGCAGAAGGATCTGTAGGGTAGGACTGGGCAAAGGACAGAGTCTGTCTGTCTCCTTACCAGTCTCAGAATCAATTTATTGAAAACTCCAGAAAGTTAGAAGTCTAGAATAATTGAAAAAAGAGGGAATATCAGATCTATTTCAAGTGATCTGTTAGCTCTTCGAGGTGGACTAGACTAGGAAACCAAAGTTATGAATACTAATGCTATTGTATTATAGGATTAGAGCGACAGAATCTTACAAGTCTGAATGCGCCTCCCCCCTCCCTGCCTTTGTCTACAGGAGAACTAGGGAGGGTCAAGTCTGAGACATTTTCTCACATTTCTGCTTTGGATTCAGATTTCTTTTATCTGACCGTTGCCTTGGTTGCAGCTGTTCTTCCTGTTCCTCAAGGTTATTCCCACAACCCATTATGGTATCTGTTTGGGGGGTTCGTTTCAATAATAACAACAACAACAACAATGGTGGCTGTCTGAAAAGATAGGTAAAAACATTTAGCTAGGATTGTTGCATTAAGTTTAAATTTTATTATGCTTGTAAGTCTCCTTTTTTTAGCTTTCTGTGCCAGCTCAGTAATTGTATATTCCAGCCTTTTATGCATATCTCAGACTGTTTGTGAGTAAATAATTTCTCTTTAGTCTTTTGTGATTCAGCATAAACATTTAAAATCCTGCTCCCATCTCTTCAGAGCAGGGTTCCCCAAAGTTATCAGTGCTGACCTCCAAGGGTTGATGGGACTATCCAAGGGGTCTTTGTTGTTGTTAGTAGTAGTAGTACTATTAGTTAAAATAGTATTTATTAAATTATTTTCATATAATAATTGTTTGTGGGTCTGAAACTTCATGAAGAGATCAATGAGCTGAAGAATTTGGGGATCCCTGCTTTAGAGTGACTTTTTCATTTGTGGCAGACCAGCGCCAATTTGTGTCTGACCAGAGTACTACCTCTCATTTTAGATATTTCCTTTTAAGTCATTTGGAAGTAGCTGTTTTATCAGGGCAACTCTGTAACTCCTTTTTTACAGTGTTGACTGAGTGCATTTTAAGGTTTAAATTTTAGGATGGAAGGATGTATTTGGACCTCCTTTTCAATAGCTGGTGTTTTTCTTCTTCTCTTCCAGAGGTTTTGTCTGCCATCTTCAGTGTATTGCTGGTTTATGTCCTAATGGTTTTCCTCTTATACGAAGCTGTTCAGCGAACTATCCACATGGACTATGAAATTAATGGGGATGTGATGCTCATTACTGCAGCTATTGGTGTGGCAGTAAACCTCATGTAAGTTACTGTTTTCATTCTATTTAAGACTGATAGCCTATTGAGCTTGATGACATCTCACGATCGTAGCTGCAAACCCCATCTGGTTGGGTTTTCATATCCTAAGGTCTGATGTTGGACACTGTCTTAGTAGGGTGGTTGCTGCTTCTGATCTCTTTCAACCAAGGGTTTTTTCAGACTGCTTGAGTAGTGCCTGAAATCTTGGCCTAAACGACTTGTTATTAATTGCATGGTTACAGCTATGCCAGGGTAGGAGTTAGCAGCAGTGAAGTGATGGAACAATACAGCCATGTTGTAAAGCAAGAGTCAACAATCTGTGGCCCCCAGAACTCCATCAGCCCATGATTGCTGATAACTGAAGGCATGTTTTCCCATCCCATTGAAATGGGGAATAATAAAAGCTATAGCATAAATTCTGAAATAGGCATATCACTGTTAAAAACAAAACAGGAAAACTGACCCCTCTACCTCTACCCAACCCCATATGTGATGTGGCTCAACCCACTGAGGTCCCTGAGGCCTCAGAAATGTCAGGCGCACCCACTGGCAGCCAAACACCTGCCCACCCTTATGCTAAAGGAGAATACCAGTTGTGGCTGGCTTTCTAACGTCTTCTCTTTGGGTCCTCCCATCTTCCGTGCTAAGCTTCTGATGTTCAAACCACTTCCCTTTTCTTCTTTGTGAGGTTTTTCTGGCATCAGCTCAGTTCTGTGATGCTTTTCCTTCTGCTGCCATCTGATTTTCCCTCTGGTTTCCTGCTATACTTGTTAGTGTTTGGTGTACTTCTTTTCTGTCTGTTAATGAAGATGACTTTTTGTGTTCAGCAGAACACGCACAACTTCATTTCTTCCTTCTCTGACTTAGATATTACAGCGTTTCCCCTGCTTTTACCAGAAAGGAGTTCTTTTGCTTATGGTTTAGGATGCAAAATTTCTGGCAGCCTGTTTCCATTTGTATGGGAGATGCAGACATTAGACATGTCTAACTGAATTGTATTTGGAGAACCGTGTCTGGAGAGCAGGAGAAAAGTGAAGAATGGCCATTGCTATTGACCTTCCGAGCATGCTTCTCAAACCACAGAGCAGTTTGCATTGTGGATTATAAGACACATCACCACTGTCTCTTGAGTTATAAAGTCCTAAGCCATTCCATCTAATGTTAAGCAAGTAAGTTCCCACTTTCTATGCATTTCTCTCTTGGGTGCTGTCTTCACACCTCTATGATCAGTCTGGATAATGTCAGGAATAAAGCTGCTGAGGTAGGACCCAGCAGTTTCCAGACTAGAGAGAACTGTTAGGCCAAGATAAATCAGAAGCATCCCAAAGCCATCTAGAGAGTGGCTGAGTCATCTGTCAACCTGGAAAGGGAGGAAGAAAAAGCCTAGAATTGAAATTCTGGACCATTTATATTTGTGCCACACACACACACACACACACACACACACACACACACTGGATATGTATGTATGTATGTGTATGTGTATGTAGGTATGTATATATATGATTTATATTCTGCCTTTTCTTCATGAGTTCAAGACAGCATATATAGAACTCCTTCCAATTTTTACTCACAGCAGCTCAGTGAGGAAGGTTGAGCTGATATTAATCAATTAGGCCAAAGTCATCAAATAAACTTTCATGGCTTCAGGTGGACAAACCTGGGTATCCCCAGTCCTAGTCCAACACCTTAACTGCTACTGTACACTGGCATAGACTTAATAGAAGAGCTTTGCTTCTGTGGACTGTGGTGGACAATTTTTTTGTGGGTAGATGGGTTCATTGTTACCAGCACCAAAGACATTAATAAAACTAAGTCACGGCTGAGAACTCCTACCAAGTAAGCTGATTTCTGGATAAGGGATAGATCTGGAGAGGTGAGATTTATAGCCAGATCTGGTTTGAAGCACGTTAAATGATTTCTCAACACTTTAAAGCAGATGTAGAGGATGTGTAAGGGACTCTGTTGTAGAAAGTGAAACTGCTTGACCAGCAATTTCTGTTCCACCTTTAGATGATTGGAATTAAATATAACTCAGTCTATTTATGAAATCAGCCCCTTTCCTTACATTTTTGGTGTGTAGATTCCACCCAAACAATTGTCTTAAGCATTTCTTTCCAGTAGCTATTTTATCACTGACTGAAAACAAGCATAGATAAGGCTGGGCTGAATTTGTACTGTACCAGCAACAGGCTAATTGTGTGACCAGTTATGGGGGCTTGATGTCCAATTGCAGTGCACCTGTAATTTCCTCCTCTCCAAAGAAAAGCAGAGAGAAAGGATTTGGGGAGCAGAGGGCTATACCAATAAGAGGACAGAGTTTCTTCTTGCTAGTTTGTTTAGAACAAAGCATACCTGGATAATGGGGCATAAGGGAGACAAGGGGATTTCTCCCCTGCTATTTTTCCTGGCATGCATAGCCCTGGAGCGATTTTTCTCCTTGAAGGTGGGCAGGAGGCCAGACACAGTAGATTAGCAGGTAGGGTGAAATATAATAGAGTGAAAATGGCTCTGGAGAAATGATGTTCGGATAGGCTGTCTGGCTAGCAGTTGGTCTATAAGCATATATCCAACATTCACAGTGGCTTTGCAGAACAGCATTAGACAGCATTGCTGACTCTCATTAGCTACCATGAAGAGTAACTAATACTGATTATTTTTCAGTCTTTGTGCTGAAAACTAGGGCTGTGCAACACTTTGGACCAAAAAATTGTTTCAGAGCATACAGGGGCACAAATCTAGCCGCCATCTGCAAGCCCAGCGTGACTTTCCTTGGGGAAGGAAATGGTTGCTGCGTTTGCACCCCTGTATGTGCCAAAGCCCCATTTTGCCTTTGAATATGAAGCACTGCATAACCCTATGAAAAATTAAAATCCTATAACCTAAGGCTTTTTTTTCCCCATTGGCATTTCCAAAAACATAATAGCTTTTTTTCTTTTTAAAGCACCTTTCTTCTCCTCCACTTTTCATTTCAGAATGGGCTTTCTGCTGAACCAGTCAGGCCACCTTCACTCCCATTCGCATACGCCTTCATCTATTCCTCCGTCCAGCTCTTCCGCTCCAGCCTCTGGGCACCCTCATAGTCACAGCCATGGCAGCTTGGCTGTGAGAGCTGCGTTCGTCCATGCCCTGGGAGACTTGGTGCAAAGTATTGGTGTGCTTGTAGCTGCATACATCATTCGATTCAAGGTGGGCAGGGTTTCTTCACTAGACTTGTGGGCATCTCTGATCTTGGATTGTTCAGCCTTGGAATGCTGTAACAATGATCCTGGTTTGTTCCTGTAAAAACTTACCCAGAACTCCATGTTCTTTTGACTATGTCCTCTTTTTTCAGCATAGGAAACAAGTCTTCTGTTCTGATGAGCTAGAAAGTCCTTGGAGAGTCAGACTGTTCAAGGAGATGTAGGATTTGCTCAAATGGGAACTGAGTTGAAATGGCTGGGGTTATTGTAAACAGTTCAGCAGTATTTTACTTGCTTTTAAATTTTTATAAATGTTTTGAGGGACAATGTTTTTGAAACTGCAGACTTTCTTACCAGAAGCTGATTTGGTGTTTTATGATGTATTGCTGGGATTGGTAACTGCCGAGATTCAGTGCAGGTTCCCTCACCCTCCTTTTGAAATATCCTTTTTGAAATATCTTTTTAAAATCTTTCCTAATACTCCTTCCTCCTCCTGTTTTCCCTACAACAACCACCTTGTGAGGTGAGCTGAGCTGAGAGAGAGGGACTGGCCCAAGGTCACCCAGCTGGCTTTCATGCCTAAGGCGGGACTAGAACTCTCATACCACGCCTGATTGGCTCTTGGGCTGAGAGAGAGGGACTGGCCCAAGGTCACCCAGCTGGCTTTCATGCCTAAGGCGGGACTAGAACTCTCCTACCACACCTGATTGGCTCTTGGGCTGAGAGAGAGGGACTGGCCCAAGGTCACCCAGCTGGCTTTCATGCCTAAGGCGGGACTAGAACTCTCCTACCACGCCTGATTGGCTCTTGGGCTGAGAGAGAGGGACTGGCCCAAGGTCACCCAGCTGGCTTTCATGCCTAAGGCGGGACTAGAACTCACAGTGTTTTGGTATCTAGTCTGGTGCCTTCACCACTAGACCAAACTGGCTCTTCCTTAATTCCCAGACTGTTTTGTTCACGGCTAGTCTTATCATCAATCAACAGCTGTGTGTTATCCACTGTTTTGTTAAAGAGGCAGGCTTTCTGCCCCCTTAATCATAAATATACCAGAAAATGAACCAAAAGTTTTACTGCCATAAAATTGCCTATATATACATACCACATTTCAAAGTAAGATACTTGTTGGAATTCTTGTGTTGGACTCTTAACCTTCCTTCTAATAAATATCACCAATCAGATCTCTTAGAGACTTGTTTGCTACTAGCTGTGAGGAGGAAAGTCTGAGATATTTGGCAAGACAGGGTCTTTTCTATTTTGACCCCAGCTCAGTTCAGTGGGACATTTTCTGAGATACATAAAGGGCTCAAACAGTCGCAGTGCATGTGACTTTCTTTTCTTGTTGGTGTGTGTTTCTAACATCATGTTAGTTGACTTTTTTCCAAAGGTTTTGACCTGTTTTAAGACAAGTTACACCTTTTGGTTCTGTTGGTACATTTTAACATTTTGTAACCCCTTCTTACACATCAAGAAAAGTTGTGTGCAGCTATTGAAATTAACAGATTCTTTTCTGAGTAACACATATTGGTGGTGGTGGGGGGAGCATACAAAAAGGCCATATACATGTGGCGTCATTGCATTGGACCAGTTTGCACCATCTCTATTGAGAAAAGCCTCTTAAAAGTCTCCTTGGTATTCTTTAATAGATGTTGGGATTGAAACTTGGGTGTATCTGTACACCAAGACTGTACTGTGCTACTCAGCCCAGTTGGGAAAATGTTCAGTACAGTACAAAGGTTAACTGTATTCCAAACTGCATATTTGCCCAGGCACTGCAATCAAGGATGATTAATTAAGGTAGTTAAATAAATCAGAGGGTTCTTTTTAATCTGAAAAGTTCAGTGATCCTCTGTAGCTGATTTTCCCCCCAAAGGCATTTAATATCCCACATACAAAACAGCCTTTGTTCTACCGTTGCATACTTTTTCTTATCTATTGTGGTCCAAATTATAGTTGCAATGAAGTTGCATTAAAGAATATTATTCATGTGAAAGTTTGGGAAGACGCAGCCCTACTGTACAATTGTAATAAATGGAGCCAGCATCTTCTTGCTGAGGAAAATGTTACTTATGTTTGGGAAAACCGCATACAAATTAGCCATCTTTCAGAAAACTGATTCTTGTAAGTAGAGCTTATTTACATAAGCTGTGTGGAAAACTGCACATTGCAAATGCATGCTTTCCCCAGATCTACTCCAAAATAATAGTGGGTGTTCCAGTTTTTTTTTAAACTGATTTAGTGAAAAATTGGGGGGACAGGGCAGGAGATGAATATCTGTGGCATAGATGCCTATTGGATTGGCAGCAATTCTTACATCCATCCTTAACATATTGACCAAATGAATTCTTCCCACTCCCCCATTTCTGAGCCTTCAAGATATTTATAGCTAAGGACTTTGTTATGAGGCTTTAATCTTTCTCATTTCAGCCAGAATACAAGATTGCTGATCCTATATGTACATACATATTTTCAATTCTTGTGGCTTTCACCACATTTCGGATCATACGGGACACCGGAATAATTGTACTTGAAGGTAAGAGCTGTTAAACTTCCTATGACTGGGAAGAGAGAGAATCCAGAGGATTTTTCTAAATTGTACATATGTTCTTAATAATTTTGATCAATAACTTGGTGGTGTAGGCTGATACATTCTACCAGCTGAGTATAAAGTGATAAAAAGGTATGAGAATTTAATACTCTGTTGTCTAAACCAAGATCCTACTCTCCCTCAGCCTAGCTGTATCCAGCATCAGCAGCTTCCATAACAAGCTTTGATGTTGTCAAAATAACAATAGAGACCTTATGATATCATCATGCCAATATACAGTTGCTGTTGTGACATCTAATACAAGTATTTTAGTTGTTTGTTTATGCTGGACTATGAACATAGGAAAGATAGATTGATTTGTTTCATATTATGTATGTGTCATCATGTCTACCCAGCATCTTCACTGATTTCAGTTGTGTGTCACAGATTATTTGTGTTTCCTTGTTGCTCAGACCAGATTCTTCTGGGATTAAATTCTGCCAAGGGAGACAATTGTTTAATGTCATACAACTACTAATTTTATTCACTCTTCCAGTGCTTGTGAAAGATACTAGGAGGCAATGCGGTGTAGTGGTTTAAATAGGACTGGAGGGCCACCTTCAAGTCCACCCTCAGTCATGGAAGCTCACTTGAGCATCTTTGGGCTAGCCTTTCCCACGTAGCCCAATATTCTCATAGGGGTTATTGTTGTACAGAAAAATGGAGGAGGAAGAATTCTATATTTCACCACAAGCTCCTGGAGGAAAGGCAGAATATAAATCTATTCTTAGTAATAAAATTATAATTATGATTTTTTTCCTTAGGCCATTACTGTGAGTTTCCTGAGTTCCAGGAAAACTTGGAGGTTTTTGTAATCTTATAAATAAGTAGATTTTTTTTAGAATTGTAATTTTCTCCTGAAACAAGTCACAAGACACACTCCAACACTTTGCTATGCGCTGTACAGCTGTTCTTTTATTTTAAAAGTTTAAAGCTAGTTCATGTGTAGCATATTTTTTTTCAAGCTTAAACAGAAAACTCTGTTCCTTGATCTTTATTCTGCTTGTAGGAGTTCCAAGACATTTGAATGTGGACCTTATTAAAGAAGAGTTGATGAAAATTGAAGACGTATTTTCAGTGGAAAACCTGAATGTCTGGTCTCTAACTGCAGGAAAAACAATTGCCATCGTCCACCTACAATTAGGTAAAATATGTTGAATTTTTTGATAAATTAAGTATAAATGTATTATGATCCATTATTTCTAAAACACTTGCTTCAATTGGTACTTAGTTATTAGATGCTATCTGTAAAGTAAAATAAACAATACAGGCTTGCAGTCTAAAAACACTTGCACAGGCAAGGGGTGGAAGGAAATAGATTATTTGATCACCCCAGGTCAAAAATTATTTTTTAAAAGACATTTATTGAATTGTATCTTTTTTTTGGGGGGGGGGGAGTTCTAGATGTAGAGGATTTAGTAACCCATGGCTCAGAGTGACTCCTGAGTGGTTAGAACCGCAGAGCCCAATCATTATCTAAAGAATGATCAGCTTACCGGCCAACTTCCTACAGAAGAGCAGCATCACTTTGTCTAACCCAGTGTTTCTCAACCTTGTCAACTTGAAGAGGTGTGGACTTGTATGATGCTGCTCTTCTGTAGGAAGTTGGCCTGTAAGCTGATCATTCTTTAGATAATGATTGGGCTCTGCAGTTCTCAGGCACTTGATGGAACTGACAGGTTAAAACTAGTCCTCTTCTAGTGAGAATGCAAAGCTAAAAAGAGCTTCCTTATGAAAAATCCTTCAATTTTTGGCTTTGTGAAATTATTTCAAGCTATCAGTTGCTACTATATTACAACAAGCCCCATAGAGAATGCATCTATGGGAGAAGTGTTTCAAGAATATCTCCATTTTTCCCATCAGTCTGAGGAACAGGTTGGAGAGCAATTCTGAACTTGAGAAGCTCCTCAGTAGGTTCAATAAATACAGGATCTTCAAGGTGGAAACCCTCAAATCAACTGCAGAGGCAATCCTAGCAGACAGATCAATAAACTGTTGAAAACCTGCTTGTGTATTCCCAGCAGATCAGACCACCAGAGAGTCCTTAGGTTTGCTTATAACAACAATCAATTCCAATTTAAGCTCCTACCCTCAGTCTCAACTATTAATCAAGATAATGGCAGAAGTAATAGGGCATCTGAGGCATGCATACATATGTATACCTAGATGATCTATTAATTAGATATCCATCCAGGATCAGGGCTGCATCCAGCCTATCACTCACAATACATTGCCTATAAGATCATGGATTTCTAGTATACAGAACCAAAAGCTTGCTGTCTTCCTCCAGCAGATGTTTTATTTGGGGGTCCTGATCAACATGTAGAAGAATTAGTTCTTCTTGTCCCTAGAGCCCACTTTGAAACTATAGGAGGTTATCAAAGAAATTGCCTCACAGCTGACAATGTCTGACAATCATGAAAACTGGCTCTCCTCCAAGGGTTGATTATAGCTTTTGTAGACCTGGTTCTCTGAGTGTGTCTGCACTCTCAGTCCTTCCACTGGCTTCTACTATGCCAGCAGATCAAGATTCCCAACAAAGCACAAGCACAACGTTGGGTGAGTCTTCCACAGGAGATGGCTTGATTTTTACATTGCTGATTGACCAATGGTGGGTTTGGGTTGTAATTCTCAAACAGTAAAGGTGTTAAGTCCATAGAGCTGAAGTCAATTCTTGTGACTGAAGGGGGTTTCTTCCCAAGGAAGGAAGCTGTCCCCTAGAAGGAAGAGTTAACTCTATCCTCTCAGGTCCATCATCCAGTAACCACAGGGCTATTGCATGGTAAGTCCAACTGCCCTTCTTCCTCTTACTGATCATCATTATGGAAGGAGGTGGTGTGATGTTCAAGTAATCCTTGTATTGGTGATTAGATGTCTCAAAATCTCTTTCCTCTCTAATTTCTTAATAACTTGTACTTGCTAGTTTTGGTTGTTCATCTGGAGAGCTGAAAGTTGTGGCTTTCTTGACTTTCAGCTCCTGGTAGTTCACCAAAGTGGGAGGAAGTCCAGTCGAAGGCCAGACAACTGCTGCTGAATACTTTTGGCATCTATCAATGCTCCATCCAGCTTCAAAGCTACCTGCGAGAAGAGAACAAGCCCTGTGCAAATTGTCAGAGTGCCTAATTTTTCCACACTTTGGGGAGACTCGCTGCCTTATCCTTTTTATCCTGCAGCCAAAAGGCCACAAAGCAATAAAGATAAGATATTAATGGAATGGAGTCCTTTCAGCTCCGACACAGTGTCTGCATTTAGTGCAGTATCGGGGATCGGAGCCATTGGTGTCAGGCTCAGCATGGCCCTCTTCATGAAGACAGACTTTTGCTCTTCTCTCATTGTTAATTTCTGCTAGGGTTTTCTTGCCAGTATATTTCCAAGAAGTTGTTTACAGATCACTTGATGGTTGAGCAGGTTCCTCGCTGAGCACGCTTCCACATTGCCATTTGTTAAAGGTCCTTTCTGACACTCCAAAAGGAGCATCAGGAAATTTATCTACTTGAGTTTTAAAAAGAGTTGAAAAAAGATGATCATGTTCACAATTTGTAAAGTTAATGATCCCTGGATTGGTTACATAGTATTCCCCCTTCCCTTTTACAGGTTTTTAATTCCTTATCTAAAAAAATGCTGCAGGGATAACAGGACTTTTTTATAAGTTGTCTCTTAATACAAACTTGAATCTGTATTGGCTTTTACATGTAACCAGTTTTTGGACATTTAGCTTTAAACAGTACTTCGTGGTAGAAGGATTTTATCCAGGATGAGCCACCACTTGTTTAACTGAAGACTTTGGGGCTGGACCCACCATGTTTGAAAAGACTGACCGACTTTCATATCCTTTGACATAGGTCTTGTATTGTAGAAGAGTATATTTAATTTCTTCGAGTCTATGTGATTGACTTGGAAAACATTCTTACTGGTCCTCCTGAGTATCTAAAGTAACGTTTCACCTGCTTCAAAAGGCTATTTGATAACCTGAATCTTAACTCTAGTAAATAGATGTGCTGTAGAAACGTCTTTGTGATTGATTTGCTTTGCTGAAAGAGAAAGGCCTTATAGAAAACTCAAAAAATCAAATCAGTAGACTTAAGGGTAGGTATTGATGGAAAAAGAAAACAAAGATTTGCAACTTCTAGAACTTGAAATAGTGAGAATCTGGCTCGATTTGATCATTGCACATCTTTCTGATAAATATATGGCTTTTTCATGATGTACCAGTGAAATATTTGTGGTTTATGAAATATACCGCCTTTCAGTCAAACAGGAGATCTTTGTTGTTGCTATAGTTCTTGTTCTTTTAGCAGTCTAAAAATAAAACCAGCCTTTCTAATCTGTGCTGCATCACAGGTACAAAACTTCTTGATGGGCTTTTCTGAACTGTGAGCATGGCAGAGGGAAAATCGGGACAAGGAGAAACTAGCATTACATGAGATCTTGCTGTCAGTTCCTAGGCATACAAAAGCTGGATTAAATGTAGGTCAGGGGTAGTCAACCTGTTGTCTTCCCAGTGTTTGGACACCTCATAAATTCCTTGCTGATGGCAGTTGAGGCTGATAGAAATCGATAACATCTAGAAGGCACACATCTTTGATGTGGGTAAATGTCATCACAAATGATATTAAAAACTAGATTTGGGGCAAAATTTCTTTGCTTTTGTATGTTTCTTCTAAAGAGCTTGGGACCAAAATTAATATTTTTGATGTTACATAGCAAAATCTATGGCTGAGCCTAGATGCTTTAGACTTTGGCTCTGAAATCTGAGGGAACCAACTGTAAAAACACACCTTTTTATAATTTCCTGCAAATAAAGTTAAAGAACTGAAAAAGAGGAGCTCAGTTTGAGGATGATTGAAATAAGAACCAATAGTATCAACTGCCTGCATATTTTGACTGATTAACTGGAATATGGTATAGTGGAAAATCAACGTCTAGGTTCTTCATTAAGTGACCTAGTAGTTTTTAGGAGCAATATTTATCCTCTGATGAAGAAAGTTTCTTTTTAGTGGATAATTTCATAAAATTTGTCAGTAATTTAGAATATATTACTATGAAGAATGAGCCATATATTTCAGGCAAAGAGTATAATAATTTTAAGAGCGTCTGGTTGATGAATGAATCTGCACAAAGTTGGTACTGTACCTTGATTAAACTATTTTAAAGTTCACTTATTGGCTTTCTGATGTTGCATGTAATTGGAACTGTCAATATGTCTGCCCATCCCAAGACAAACTGTATGTGTGTGTGTGTGTGTGTGTGTGAGAATTACGTATACACACACAAGTCACACAGATATGCAAAAACAAAATAGTAATCTTGCAGCAGAAAATTTTATGTCTAACCCAGAGGCCAATGGTAGAAACCTGAGTTTTGCTACATTGTGATGTAACACAAAGCCATATCACACTTAAGTTTTTTTTTAAAAAGTATGCCCGCCTATAAGACCTTTCTGGAAGTCAGATATTTCTGCACACACAAAATATTTATAGTAGGATATTTCAATTAAGCTATGGTTTACAGTGCCCATGTGTTAGAAACTGGGGTTTTGTTAGATCTGTACTGTACTTTGGAGTTTTTTTAAAAAAAACTGTAATTATATAATATACATTTGTTTAATGAAACCAATCTGTTGCATTACTGTGGATTTATTACATTGGTTATTAAACTGTCCACATACATGTTCTTCTACTATTCTTTTGTGGTATAAAAATCCTTGGCATTTGGATTTTGAGTTTCATCTGAGCTTGCTTTGGACTTCAGCTGAACAGATAAGTATGGTGTATATAATCTGCCTAGCCAAGCTTATGTCAGCACATACCACATTTCAGAGATAAGTAAAGAATTAACCAATCTAATGACATCTCTATGTGATTACAGTAACACAGTAACCAAATTAATTTCCTCTCCCATACACATTTTTAAAGAAAGAGGATATGCTACATTCAAAATTGCCATCTATCTGCTTTGTTATGGCACCCAATGATTGAGACTCAGCGGAGAGGAATTATTTTAACATAACAAGTTAAGGTGCAGTGTTGTTGGTCTGGTGTGCTGTGTGAACCCAGACAATTATGGTTTATTCAATAAACAATGGTTAATATCTGAATGCTGTGTGTGTATACAGCCATAGGAAGGAGCATAATAATTATGAAGCCATGATACAAATGAGCTAAAAGACCAACCTCTCTGTCCATGGCTGTTGTGGCAGGAGTTTGGGGAATGGAACTGCTGATGACAGCAAAGCAGGATATGTTTTCAAGTTAATCCTTTTAGTTCCAAGAAGTTGTTTTCTCTGTGGGAGATGGGTGGCCTGCCAAATGTATGTATGCAAATATATGTAATTGCTTTTGTTTCAGCAACAGCAGATTAGCTGCAGCTTCTCAATATGATTAAAGTTCCTGCGTGGCCAGGACAACAACACCTCATCTGCTACTCCTTTGTTTTTCTTGAGTTTCCAAGATGTAGCATTTCACCTTAAACCTTTGCCTTAAAGAGGAGTGTTAATATAGAAGAAGTGCACAGCTTACTTGAAATGTAGAGTTGCATGCAGGTTCTGTCGAAAGCATAGTTTTGTGAACAATGGTGCCAAGACATAAACTGAGTTGGGTGCTGAGTTTATTTCAAGCTGAATGGACAGTCTTCCTTGTATGTATCTGAACAAGACTATTATGTCTCCCCTAAATCTTCTTTTCTTCAAACTGAATATCCCAAATTCCTTCTGCCTATCTTCATAGAGCATGTTCTCAAGTACTTGTAATTCTAGTAAAGCAGTAGTAGATGGAGGAACAAGACATACAGAAGGCAATAGGTTGGCGAAGATTTGTATATGTACTTGTGCAATAAAGAAATCCCATTTAGCTTCATCCTGCCCTTTGGGAATTGGTTGGGAGATCTGTAATGAATCTATTCCAATTCAGCCTTCTATATATAGGGGGTTATCATTAGTTGGGCTTGTTATGCTAAGCCAGGATTTGTTTAAACCATGATTTGCTAAACCATAGTGGCCTGGTGTATAAGTAACACTGCGTTGAAATGGCTGGGTTCATATATTGCCCTAATAAGCTAAAAACAAACCATTTTATGGCCCCTAAATTTAGTTACATTTGCACAGGAGTTGGCTGTAAGAATGGCAAATGGTTGCTGTACTTCTTCTTCCTAGCGTTTTCCTGTTATCGCACGGCTGCTTTTTGGATCCTGAAACGCCACATTGCCTGATCGTCTGCATCTTCAGGGTGCAGACCCTCAATCTGCATGTCCTTATTGATGGTGTCTCGCCATCTCTGTTTTGGTCGCCCACGTGGCTGCCGGCCATCGATTTTAAGATGGTAAACTACTTTGGCGACAGTGGAAGGTTCCGCTCTAAGGACATGTCCATACCAACGAAGCTGGCTTTCTCTCATCTTCACTGTAATTAATGACACACCTAGTTGTTGTCAGATGGCATCGTTTGTGATGTGATCGAGCAGGGAGATGCCCGATATCCAACGGAGCACATACATTTCCATAACATGGAGGTGGCTCTCTGTACCCTTTGTTGCTGCCCAACTCTCGGTTCCATACAGTGCCACAGGGCAAATGTTTGTCTTATAGATCTTAGATTTGAGATGGGTTGGTATTTGTCACAAAGCACACCAGTAAGTTCTCACCAGCGCAACCAGGCCGCTGTACTGTAATGATTGCTGTACTAAAGGGTGAAATCTTCAAAAACTCTTCTTAGCGTTTTTCCTGCGCTATGGCAGGGTCCACTTGTCGGCATATCCGTCTCCATTTGGCTTGGTCCAAGGCATCTTCAGGGGTGGCGTTCACACATTCTTTTTTGAAATCTTCAAAAACCAAACCCAGAAAATTTTCCAGTGTCAGCCACTAGATGTCCCACTAACCATTAGCATTAAAACGCCTCTTGCAACAGGAATTTCTTGCTCTTTCATTTTCAATTCCAAGTTGATAACCTTCAATTCATGTTGAATATTATAGCCTCCTGAAGCCGATCAACCTTGCCTTGCATATATCAAAGATTATGGAGGAATGAAATAGGGCATCCTTTATTGAAGCTGTTGTGTAAAACTTCATGTGGCTGTATATAGATATGCAAAGCCTTTATATGTATAACCGTTTTGTTTTCTTTTTTGCCCTTCTTTTTCTTTTGTTTTGTTTCTCTTTCCAGGAAATAAGGTGGGAAATAATGCATCTCATCACAGTATGATTAGCGCTTTTCAGTTAGAATAGTATCTACACACTGCTTTTTCTTCTAAAGCGAAGAATAAATACATCATTTAAAAGAGAACGGGGACAAGGTTTCACTTTAGCAGCTCCTGTACATCAGAGTGTTAGAATTTTTTATATTTCCTTATCAGGTTCGTTTCTGAGCCGGGACCAAAGAAACAGGCAGTTGCATGAAATTAAGTTCTTTATTTTTCACCCAAGAGCAGAAGCAAGGACAGCAAGTTGTTAGGTGGGCAGCTGCACAAGACCCCCTCCTTACAGCACATTATATACATTCCATTCAACTCCTCCTTTAGAATACCATCCCTTACTCAGTTACCCATACTCCACCTTAACCTCATTCCATATTAGGAACTTCCTTCCTTCACTCTATCTTAACATCATTCCGTATAAGGGACGTCCATCCTTGCTAGGGCTCCTTAACCGACCGTTATTAAACAATGCCTTTCCTCTGGAGAAGCTATCCTTGGAATGTACACCTTATCTTGTTTCTATGGGCGTGGCTATCTATCAAGGTCTGTTAAAAAGGAAGAGTAAGAAAGCCAACAAATCTCTTCAAGGAAGTGTAACATGATTTCAGAGCCATAATACAAGTGCAAATGTTTCTAACATATGAATACTAAATATAAAAAAATGAATAGGAAATATATTTGTATTTATGTTCTATATATGTAAAATCTTCTATCAACAGAGACATTCCTTGTGACATATTTGCAAAGCCGTTAGGTAAAGGTAAAGGTTTCCCTTGACATTAAGTCCAGTCGTGTCTGACTCTAGGGGGCGGTGCTCATCTCCGTTGCAAAGCCGAAGAGCCGGCGTTTGTCCATAGACACTTCCTCTGTGGCCATGTGGCCGGCATGACTACACGGAACACCGTTACCTGCCCGCCAAAGCGGTACCTATTAATCTACTCACATTTGCATGTTTTCAAACTGCTAGGTTGGCAGGAGCTGGGACTAGCAACAGGAGCTCACCCCGTCACATGGATTCGAACCGCCGACCTTCCGATCGGCAAGCTCAGCGGTTTAACCCGCAGCGCCACCGCATCCAAAACCGTTAGCACAGAAAATAATAGCATTATTATAAATAATAATACTGCCCTAGTTTTATGCCCCTTCCATTTGCTTCAAAGAAATACAATACTCTCCAAAGTGCATTAGTGGGGTAGGTAAGAGGCTCTAAGGGCGGTGAAGAACTCATGAGTTGGTTCATGAGTGCTGGATTATTTAAACACATTTTTCTATCTTGCTCCTTCCCTTCCGATGTGCTCTTCTACCAGTCATGTCTTAAATCCATCTTTCTGCTGAAGTTCCTTGCACTCTTAATTGCTTTTTTGTGTTGATTGACACTGGGCAAAGAACCTCTTCCTTGGAATCCTTCTTCTGTACCAGTCAGTGGCTCTTGACAGGTTCAAAGCTGGGAGAACTGTTCTGGTTGTTCTGGAGTACGTTCTTCCTTGAAATGAACGTATGACAACATACTTGAGGTTTCCCTCAACATCCCTTCAATATTTCCTCAATGAACATTTGCACAAGATTTGTTGCTGGTCATGAGCTAGTTCAGCAATCCATGTATCATCCATATTTGGTCAGAATAAACCTAATGCAGAGCCTTCTTAAAGGAGGGAGGCTTTGGAGGCAATTGTCCCACTCCAAAGTATACTGTAGCATTTGAAATGATCAGCTGGATCAATATTTTTCATTCTGGGCAACAGAACAAATCATTTAAGCAAGGGATATTTCAGTATTATGCATTTCCCTACCTATTTCTGGTTTCTGAGCAATTGACTTCAATGGACAAAAAACAACAATGGAGAAAAAATATTGCATTGATGCCTGAGAGGAAAATATGTGCAGGAAGGATGGTTCAAATTCAGAATCTTAACAAGGCTTGATCCAGTGGAATTAGTAGGACTTAGCCATTCCTTTTGTTAGGTCTAATCTAAGCCTGGCTCAAGCTGGATGCATGCCCTATGCTGGCAGCCAATTCGTTCCACTATTATATCCTGACTCAGGTGGGTACAAATTGAGTGCCAATCCAAAACATTTCAAGTGTAGCCAGCCTTATTTCTATTGTGATGATTTATACATACAGTATATATGAAGGGAAGAGTCATTCTTGGGGTTGGCTAGTGCCTTGAAGTACCCCTCCCACATAAAGACTGAATACGACTCAGCCATCTGGACTTTATTTCTATTTCTATTATTAATGATAGGTAATTTTATAAGGGATTTTATATATTAATGTTTTGTTGAGTATTTTGTTGTAAACTGCCCAGAATCCCTCTAGTGAGAGGAGATGGGTGGTGACAAATTTGATGAATAAACAAATAAATAAATATAGATATTTTAATTTTGATCCAAGATGTAAAAAAAACATTACAAACATTACAAACAACACCGTGCATAAAGAACCCATTTGGTCTAGTAGATAAGGCAACGGGCTAGAAACCAGGCGACTGTGAGTTCTAGTCCCGCCTTAGGCATGAAAGCCGGCTGGGTGACCTTGGGCCAGTCCCTCTCTCTCAGCCCAACTCACCTCACAGGGTTGTTGTAGGGAAAAGAGGAGGAGGAAGGAGTAATAGGTATGTTCCCGGCTTTGAGTTATTTATAAAAATAATAAAGGCGGGATAGAAAATAAATAAATAAAAATAAAGGAACTTAAAAAATAAAAATACAGAATACATATTTTAGTTGTGTGATTTCATCATTTGCAAGAGCTGAGTGCTACTGAAGGAGGTTCAGTAGAGAAATTTGTACAAAAAGAATATGCTTATTTTTAAACACACAAATGCGAGAACAGTAGTTTCCTTCCTGAAAGTTCTCAGCTCATTTCCTTGCTTCAAGTTCAAGAAGTTAAGCAACCCTGAATTTTACCACCAGACGAAGATGGTTACAGAAAAAATGCACCTATATAGGAAAACCAGATTGCACAATTTATGTAAAGGGATTGGCTGTTGAAAAAAGAGGGTGGAGAGATTTTCTCTTTGACCTTGGTGGACTAAATGTTTTTGACATTTATGAATAGCTAGTTGACTTGATAAACAGCTCTTGCAGGGTGTGGATTTTCCTATATTTCACATTATCATGTAATAACCAGATTTCAGGAAGCAGGGAGAAGCCTACAGTTTTTATCCATATTCAAATGCTATGCTAAACAGTGCCATTATTATGCAATTTCTTGTGGCTTCATGAGTCATTTCTACTTTAGTTCCTCTTACAACTTATTTAGCAGTTTACTTTTTAGATTTGCATTCCTTAAATTCTAAATTGGTTCTTCATTGGGATGGTTCTCTCCTCCAACCTCCTTGAATGCAAATAATTAAATGTCACAGCTGGGATTATGGAACCACAGTTCTGCAATGGCCCAGGCCCTCCAAAATGTTCTGTTGCTTCTTTTGACATTTCTAACAGATGAACACACAAACTGTCTCCATCACCAGCCTTTCCCCAACAGTCCCAGTACATTTGGAAAGTACGAAGTTGTGAAGGCTGTTTCACACCATTAACTTGCATCTATTCCCATAACCCCAAAACACATCACTTCTACTCCTCTGAATGGCAAGAACATAGGGGCATGATATTGTATTGGAAAACTGCCAACTCACTTTGTAATTTCTCTAGAGTTTTTAATGCTATCACAAAAGCTGTACCTGTCAGGCACAGACACACCCTAGGGTTTCATCATAGTATTTATTTCTCTCTCTTTTTTTAAAAGTCCAGAGATTTTCAGAGGGCAGGGAAACCACTAGCAAAAACTGCAGAAATAACTAGAATGCCATAGATCTCTCTGTCTCCCTCCCTTATAATGACATTCCCTGGTAGAAGATAAATTTCTTCCCTGTTCTTACATACACCCTGAACATTTGTAGAATTACTATGTGTTCATTGCATTTATACCCCATCCTGTTCCTAAGGGTTTATTGGGCATCTCCATCCATGACTGCCTCCTATTTCATTGGGTTGCATAAACAATCACAAAAACAAGAAAGATTGTCCCACTGATGGGAAGAGTCTCTTGACCATCTGCATTGAAAGAAGGCCTTCTCTGGTGAATGCTTCAATATGTAGAAAGTTACCAAGTCAGGCTTGTAGGTCCATAAGACCTCCACTTGGTTAAAGTGGAGGTGGGGAATCTGTGTGCCTTCAGCAAAGATTGAACGACAACTTTGAGCATTCAAGGGAGGTCCTATTTGAATGTGACTGGGGCAAAACTTATGGCTCCTTTACTAGAGCTGCAAAGGCATTTCCAAGGCCAAGACTGCTTCTGGTTGGATGTAAATTTGTCATCTTGATAGCAACTGAACATCTGTTGTAGCACTGAACTGCCATCTTTCCCAGTTGGTTAAATGGCAGTCAGGGAATGTTTTGGCAGGTGAAAAACAATATTTATCCTTTAGCCCTTTATTTGTTCTGATCATGTGACACAAGAATGAAATTGTGCTCCTAACCTCACAAAGGATGGTAGTTAAATGTACATTTGTTCCTCTTGATCCAAGGGATAAAGAAAAAGAGGTTTTAGTGGTGATGGGGGGGTGTTGCTTTATTACACCTATTTAGATATGGGTTCATATCAGATGACACTGATTATGGACTTTTGTACACTTTTGACTCAAAGGAAACTTTAAATTGTTTCTAATTTACCTGCATTTACAATGGGCAAGTCACAGATTATGCCCTTTGCACCTGTTTCTGTGATACGTTTCATCCATTTAGATTCCACTTCTGTGGATGTCTATCAGCCATAAAATTTCTTATCAACAGTGCATCGAGAACAACAGTGCTATTAAGTGAGTTCTGCTGGGCACAGGTGAGAGCTGGTATGCTGTAGCAGTCAGGATGCTGGACAACAGTTAGGGAAAATTGGGCTCAAACCCACCCTCAGCCATGGCAGCTAGCTGGATGACTATGGGACAGTCACAATGTTGCAGCCCAATCTACCTCACGAGGTTGTTGGGAAGAAGGCTGGTTTTTGCAACCTCGACTCCTGGAGGATGTCAAACCAACAATTTAAAAAGGCAAAAAACTACCTATCTCTCAGCACATGGCAGCACCTAGCTGTTCTTTTTTAGAGTCAGAATCTAAGCAGGCTGGTAAATACCTGAAGAGACTTCCAGGACATATCAGACTGTTAGCTAGACTGGGCAACCAACAAAACATTGTGGAAAAAGATAACGGCGAACCACTTCCATACTGTTGCTCCAGATATGACATGTGTCTACCCATGAAGTCACCAGTAATCACGTTTGACTTGAAGGAAACTTATCAAACTAATTCCTCAAAGTCTGGGGGGAGGGCGGGGAACCAAGCAGAAGCCTTTGCTTATCTTCTGAATTGCAGAAGGGAGTTCTCACATTATTTATCTCTAGAGGAAATAACATTTCACAAGCAAGGTGCCCCTTTGGAAAAACATTGTCATGAAAGCCATCAGAGCTGTGCATGTTTAGAAAAGTGGAATGCAACTAGTACTGGGTAGAGTTGGTCTTTCCAGGGGTGAAAGTTTGGTGACCCTCTAACTAGAGTGAGATACGTCTCTACAACCTAGGCTCCCTATTTTCCAGAGGGCTGCAAAAACGTAACCAGAGATATGGATGTGGTAACATCACAGCAAGAAGTATGGCTGAGCTTCTGCAGTTGGTTTTTTATTGGGGCAGGGTGAGAGTTACAGATAGGAACCTAAGGCCAATACTTCCATTTCTACTCTTAACCCCCGCCCCCCACCAAATTTCTTATGCTGCTGAAATTAAGTGGCAATTTTGCAGTATGTCTCAGTAGTCACCTCCTGTCAGTCAAACTTGGTAGACCAGACCAGGAAATCAACTCCACAGGAAGGCTAAAATTACATTTATTGAGATTGGCTATAATAACCGAATCTTACAAGTCTGATTATGCCATACCTCCTTCCCCATCTTATATTCCAGTGAAACAGGGAGGCATCTGCCTGCACCACTTCCAGATGTTATCTCATTGTTCTGGACTTAAAAAATGCTTTAGCCCCTTTTGCCTAGGTAACAGTTCCTGCATATTTCCATCAAGGTCATCTTCCTTACTCTCTACACCTCCCATCCCCATTCCCATGGGACAGGGGACTAGCAAATGGCTTCATCCTGCACAATATATTGTTGAGTCAGGCCAGCTTTTGTTTTGGAAAATCCTCAGCTGCTTAGGCTCAGTATGAAAGCAATGATCCCTAAGGTAAGGGACCTCTTGTGACCTTCTAAATCTTCAAGAGATGTGCCAGATCCCTTGTAATTCTCTGTGCAGTTCAGATTTCCTGTGTGTGTGTGTGTGTGTGTGTGTGTGTGTGTGTGTGAAGATTGTATTTTGCTGGTGACTTCTCTGCACGATCCAGATGACAAATGCTGTAGGGGTAGTCTCCCATTGGAATATAAATCAAACTGTCTGAGAGCAGCAAGGTAAGAACCTGGGAGAGGAAGGCTATATTCATTTAATGTGAAAGCTTTACTGGGCTCTCTCCAAGGGCCGATGCCTGCCAGAATCAATGAATTATTTCTATCACTGCTGTTAGCACTCTCCAACTTATCCTGGAGTTATGAGTGGGAACTGAAAAGAACCTGTCATGTAAGGAATGGTTCCCAGGCCAGACAGGACTGAGCGGATACCTGCCAATCTCAGGGGCATGACAAGAAGGCCAGATCTCTCAAAAGGTGGAAGGAAAAGGTCTAGAATTTAATGCCTGGAAGATTAGATTTTTACATAGGCTTGGATTTCTGTAGACTGATCTTTTGCACAGAGTTCATTTTTCTCTTCAATAAAGGAATACCTTATCCCTGTTGTGTCTTTGGAATGGTCTGTGGGATGACCTTGGGAGACAGGAGGAAGAGCCGCAGACTGGACAAATGGCATGTAAAAGATGTCTCAGTCCACAGAAGGTGAGTGGACATGAGAAACGTTTAAGAAGGGGCCCTCGCTAGTGTTCTGGAGAGTGAAAGGAAAGGAGGGGAGAAATACTTTCAGTCTTGCAAGATTCTGTTATAATAAAGATCAAGTTAGTACTCAAAGATGTGCTTCTTGTCTGGACTACCTCAAAGGGCTAATAGTCTGTGAGCTTCTGGTACAAGCAAGTTCTTGAATCCTGGGTTGAGCTGGAGAGTCAATATCTATTGCTGAGTCTGACATGAAAGCTGAGAACAGGTATTTCAGAGTGGCCTGTTCTAATATAAGGGGCAATCTTATCATTTTTTGGGGAAGCTGGGGCCTCAGTGGGCAAAAGAATGGCGGAGGATAGATAGGGATCCATCATATGTGTGGATGAGGGCAGGGAGGGATTCCCCTGAGTTTTGGGAGGGCATTTTTTAAAAACTATTATAGGGTGAGCATTATGGTTTCTGTATGGCTTCAACCTCAGAATTGTGAGAATCCAGTTGTGCTTGGGCTCTGCAAAAAAAAAAAGTGTGTTTGGGCCCTGATGTCTCAGGTTGACTATTTTTAGCCTGATGACTTGAATGAACCTCCTCTTACTGTGCTTTTCCTACCCATGCCATTGAGGTGTAAGACATTAGCTATCAACACTTGAGCTATATCAAAATCCACCTGGTCCACCAGGAAGTAAATATTAAAGCAGAAAGGAGCCAGGTGTTCTATCAAGATGGATAAAATAACAATGAACCTTTCTCTCTTGTGCTGTCTTTCACTCACACACAGACGTCCTACATCGAGAAAGTCACACTGATAACATCGACTAAGTAGAGTAGCTCCTATGAGTATTCTTTCAGGGTGTCAACAAGTGATGAAGATAAAAGCTCTTAGCAAAATGTGTTAAGATCATATACTTTCTCTGAGGATGAGGGAGGAAGAAGATCAAAAAGAGGCATACAGTTACAGTAATTGCAAGAGAAGAGTCATGTTAGTCATGGCAAAAAAAAATCAGGAGGAGTCTGGTAGCACCTTTTCCAATAACAAATTGTATTAAAAAGCACAAGCTTTTGTGAGCTGCAGCTTTTTTCATCAGATGCTTATAAAAGACGCTTATGCCTTTTAATACAGTTTGTTAGTCGGAAAAGATGCCAGCATACCCCTTCTGACAATTACAGTAAGGGTCTCATGAGCAAAAGGACATGTTTATTTGACTTGAAGTGAGCATGGTCATCAACAGGAAAGAAAAAGCCAACCAAGAAATATAGTATAGGTCTTCTCATGGCCTGTCTAATACCTGGACTCATCACATCAGAATTTTCATGCTGGACATGAATTCCAGAGAGTTCCAGGGAGATGACAAAGAATTAGGCAGATCTTCTTTGCTGGTTATTCCCAGATGGTTTTAACTGGAGAGGGCAGAAATTAATTTTGGGACTTCTTATACATTCCTTCCCTCTGAGCTGTGATCCCAAAGAAATTAAACTGAGCAAGTAAAGGCCATAATGGAAAGAAGAACTGGAGTGGACACTACAAAGGACAACAATGTCCTTCCTTGAAGCTTCTCCACCACCTTCGTCTTAAAATAGCTGGTCAACTTGTGGGCATTATTGCTTCAAAATTAATTACAGCATATTGTTTCAGTGGTACAGAAGCCAAGTCTATTTTTCATGCCTCTGATCCATAGCCTATCTCATAGTTAATGGAGTTGGGCAGTCATGATGACTTTCTTTTTAAAGCGCTTCTGATGGAAAAGTACAAGTGCAGCCCATTTATGGCTTGCATTAAGGCCCTCACAAGAAGATGCATCAGAAGCTCTTAGATGTTTGCAAGGGAAGCAATCCTTAACAATTCTAAAAATGGCCCGCTTTTAAACATTTGGGGAACATAAAATTTAAAAAACTGGGCACGGGCCATTATGGCCGCAATGAGCCCACTTTAGCTGTGCAAATTGCACAGTCATATCCACTATGGAGAAATGGAGACAATCTCAAGGCAAAAAAATAGCTGATCTCTTGCTAGGAATTCAACATAATATGGAGATGCCCTTCTCTTACAAGAAACCAGACACTTTCTGATTTGCAACCTTTTGCTTCTCCAAGATCTGGGAGAAGCTGTATATTCTAGCAGGATGAGTGCCATGTTTAGCCTTTCAGTGGTATGTCAGTGATATCATCCAAAAAGTAGTGGATGATGGGGGCAAAACCAAAATTTGATTTTATTTTCATTGGAGTATCATTAAAATTAAATATAATTTTATCATTGCTTGTCAGTAATGTGGCTGATTATTTCCCTCTTTTAACTCGAAGTATAAATTTGATAGCAACCTTTAGAGATCTTTGAGGCTGCACTGAAAGTTCTTGATGTCCACATGAAGACCTGGGCTTGGAGCTGTGCACTTACAGTGCAGCGGGAGAGTGAAATGATGCTGCTCACTAGCAAAACAGTGCAGAGAGAGATGTGTGCTTTAAAGAGCAGCTTTGTATAGACAACTCCATTCATCCTTTCACACAACATGCTTAGTGTAGCTAGGATATTAAAGCAACCCACTTTCAGGGCTTGCAAAATCCACAGAAGCATAAACTATCTGACTTGGTTACGTGTGTTGTGTGAACACGGGCAATCTGTTCCTTACTACAATGATGCTAAAATATGCACTGTGATGTCATAACACAAGTTCCACTCTTTCATACTTGGGTCATGATGTCATACTTACAAGGCAGAATTTGCATCACAGTGTCACAACATCTGCTTTGTCAGTTTCACCCTCACCCATGGCCATGAACACTTATGAATGTGAGGACTGCTCTGCCAGACCTGCCAAAAGTGAGCTTCCTCAAGAACCTCCCTTGCTCCAAGATTTGGTGGTACTGAAGTTTTGAGTAAGATGCTGTTGTGAGGCCCTTCTTTTCTTCTTCAAATCAACCAGGGCTGTCTATGGGTGTACAGTTAGTAATAAGCCCTTTAAGAGTTGATTTCTGCTGTCCTCAGCCTTTGGGCCCAACCCACATAACTGCCTAGGGGCATAACCAAAGATATGGAAACTAGTGTAAGGTTGAGGATCACAGGCTGGACAGCTTGGAGTTCAGGCAACCAAATTTCAAGGAAATAGAAACACCATATAGCGTGGTGTTTACTCATAGTTAAACATATACTGAAGGTTCCTGCCTCCTGTTCCTCTGCAGCACGTAGGCACATGAAACTTTTATGAGTCAACCGTGCAACAAACACATCACTACTTTCACCACCCAAAGGAGGAAATGATATCTTGGCTGCTTGCTGCCTTTTCAGACCTAAACAGAAAGAAGATAGCCATAACACATGAAAATACCAGTGGTAGTCTCAGGTCCCAAAGCAAGGATGGGTAAAACCCTGCAAAACCCTTCAGGAGGGAAACAAAACTTGATGTACATACTAAATACATTCAACTGAATCCATACTTCCCCACCACCCCCACAGCTCTTGCTCCTACGTAGGTCCTAAAAGCCCATAAGGGTGCAAAAAGAAGAGAGATGCAAGTACTTGTCCTGAGAAATCAGCTTGCTTTTCCTCAGTGGCCTCTCAACAGCAGGCATCAAGCCTTTAAGGACTTCTGACCCAACTAACTGTATGCTCATTAGGAGCCCTGATTGATTTGTTGCCTCAGTTTCAGCTTCTGACATGGAATCATTCTTGAATCCTGAAAAAGAACAGGGCTACCTGATCTATAAACATCCAGATGACTACTAAGTGGCTGCAAAGTGATCTGGAAAACCCCAACTCTTTGCTGCTATTTGCAAACCAGGTCTAGGAATCCTAAAAGATAAAGATATTTCACATTGGCTCTGTCTCACAATGCACTTACATTGAGTCAATGGGAATTATTGCCCTTTTGGAAGGGCAAAAGGGGGTTAAGTCCACCATTCAGGAACCCGCAGGGAAGTTTGATTTACTCCTAAGCAGGTCTAAGCTAATTCAGCAGGTCTAAACAGGGTTAAACTAATTCAACCCAATCAGCTGGGCTGGGGGAACACCTGCACTGAGTCAATTGACCTGTATTGCACACACCAAGAAAAAAGAACTAGAAAGCAGCTGGGAAAGCCAGCTTTTTAATTACAATTCTGACTGCCAAGGCTTGGCAGCACACATCCCAAAGAAGTTGGAAGGGCTCCTGGAGTGCCAGGCGTTTGCAGAAAAAGTGGGTAGGGACTTGGTGATTACTTTTGACCTAGTTAGTGTGATTGTGCCAGGACAGAAATTTGGCAGATAACAAATGGGTTGAGCATGTCATGAAAACAGGTATTGGGGTGATACATTCTCATAACTCTGGATACCAGATTTTTGTTTTACCAGATCATTTTTTGACATGACATTTCAGCCTCAGCATCATGCAGCCTTTGAATTGAATCAGGGATATATTGTGTTTTAGTGTAGCTTTCCTGATACTGAGGACCAAAATTGGTTTGCTTAGTTCTGTTTCCACCTTTCAACTGCAAGCAAGTATCGACCAAGCTGCAAGTGTGGGCCTGCCCAAAATAACCTCCACATGTCCTTTCGAAAATCATCCTGCTGAGACTACTTTGTGAATTTTTTGTGTAAGCCTATGTTGTGCAAAAGAAACTGCTCAGAAATTTGGAAGGGTTATGACAAGAAATCTTGGATGATGCCTCTTTATGGGATTTACAAAGTAGGTTGGTGAAAGCGCTGAAGACTTCTTTTAAATGCCAGAGAGTGATGGAAGATCAAATCCTGCAATGCCATATGAAGGATTTAAAGGTCAAGACTGTGCAGAGCAAAAAGAAGGATTATAAAGTTGGAATATTTGACCAGGGTTAAACTATTTGTTTGATATTTCTGGTAACTCCTAATGGACTTTTTGCTGAACTAGGATTGAAAAAAATGATGATTTCTGGATTGCGTTTAGATAAAAGTTAGGCTATGGGGAGAAGAGTTTTTTTAACTGTAACTGTACAAGAGGTGAAAAGTTTGTATATTAGGTTTTGCTCAGTGTGATGAAGGTTGGAAGCCATTCTTTATTATCTTGTTCTTTTCTTTTTTTCCTTTTTTTCTGCACTTTTCTTTTTTTAGTTTAGTTTGTATTAGTTTTTACTATGTTTATTAAAAATTTCAATAAAATTATTCTTAAAAGAAATCTGGAAGGGTAGCACTTATCTGCATTCTGCTGAGTGATTCTTGTGCTCAAGAATAAATAAAAACAAATGTTAATATTGTGTCTTCACACATTCTGTCTCAGTCTCTTTCTCAAGTTGTATTTTCTTTTTTCAAAGAACATTTGTTTTAAAAAGATTTTATAAACTTGTGGCCTTTTGATCTTCTGAAGCACAATTTATAATTTAAAGACAATATTTCTTGATAAGGGAGACTTTATTTTCCCCACCTAACATTTCCTAGAAATCTTATCCATGTAAGATCAGGAATGTCTAGGGTGAGTAGGTGGATTAAAGAGTCAGATGGCGGTGGTAACCAAGCAGAAGCAAGTGTAAAAATTAGAATGAATGTGGATTAAACACAAAAGTGAGTGATTAGTACAAAAGAAGCATATTGAGATGGTTTAGTGATATAAAGAGAGTGAATGAGGATAGAATTGCAAAACAGATATATGTAGAAAGGGTAAGTGAGTCAAGATGATGGGGAAAACCAAGCATGCCAATGGTGGCTAAACATGTTGTGGCTTATTGATAAGCAAACCATCTTAGCATGTTGGGTGAACAGAGTGATACAAAGAGGGTAGAGGCCAATCCAGATAATTCTTTGAAGACAATACAACAATATTGTTTTCAGTGCTCCCAAATAAGTGAGAATTGCAATCAGTTTGAGGTCTGATAAACTACTTGATAAATTCCAAGTTTATTGAAAACATAAATTACAATATATATTTTCCAACAATAACACAACTCTTTTTAAAGCTCACACATGGAGAATTGCTGCTCTGTCTTCCTAGAAGAAACAGCGTTTCAAGGCATGGTTCAAAACAAACATGACAAGCTGCCCTTTTCAACACATTTTCTTTTTGGACAATATGGATCTATGCTGGGCTGTTTCTAAAACCAACAGTAATCTCCTCCAGAGTCCAAAACATGGTGGAGGGAGACTCTAAAAATGTAGCAGAAGCATTTCCGCACACTGGTTTCAATCCTCTAGTTTGTGCAGAAGTGATTCCACTAGATTCATAGAGTGTCGTTGGGAAGGGCTGGTACCTCACCCCTTGGTAAGTTTTCGGATTTCCTCCAGCTCTTTGATGGGCTTCCATTGCTGATGGATTGAAAGCAGCTGCCGTATGTGTTTGAGACAAAAGATTAAAAAGACAAAAGATTAACAAGCTTGCCCAGTATTAGGGATTTCTTCCTCCCTCTAAATATCACTCACGTTAGGCGTTTCTCATTACAGAAGAGGCTATGTGAAATAAGACTTTTATTCTGTGAGCCTTGTCACCATTATGGATGCATTGTATGCAGAGCTAAACCCTTTCCCTTTGGATGGGGATAAGCAAAGTCCAGGCTTACGATAAACTTTTTTCCTGGACTGCGACCCATGTTTTAATGACGTAAGGGACTGGAGAGCTGGGTGGTTTACAAACTGCTTGTCCCTTTCTTTTGAGATGGATAAGCCATGCACCATGGTTAGGATTGCTGTGATTAAGGCTAAACTGAATTAGAAGAATGTTGCTGGTGAAAGCAGTTGAAATTGGGTGGGGTGGTAGGGGGGCAGTGGGTAAGAAACTTAGTATGTAGAAAATGAATATGACATGCCTGATTTTCCTGCAGCTCTCTCCAGAATGACGGGGTTTATGGACAAAACTAGCAGTATAAATTAAATAAACCTATGCTCTTATAACAGAAACTTCCATTTGAGATGCAGTTGCCCATGACTGATTTTGGGCATGGAATATTTTAACAATGCTGATCAAACCTTAATTACTACAGCCTACAGTTCTATTTATATATTAGCAAATATTCTGAAATACGAATATTTTGAGAAAGTTAATTTATTTATCTATTACAATATCTATATGCTTCCTACTTGCCAGACTTTAGATTCTGAATAGGACAATCCAGGACTTGCTACCCTATCAAGTTCATTACCTTTTGGGGTTTGGTAGGATCCACTTTTTCCCATGGTTCAGGATTGTTCCACCTATCAATACTACAAGCAAAATGCAGCATTTATTATGGATGAGATAAAAATAACCTTGGGGTGAACATCAGCTTAATAAAACTATATTTAGCTATTTAAAAAAAGACTCAACAGCAACATCCTATTTATTTTGAAGTTAGCCTCCCAGACTTCTATTGACTTTACTTCACAGAGTAATTTAAAATTGAGATAAGCTACTGATTTAAATGTTAATGTAGGAAAACAATTCCTGTAGAGGGTTATATGAAAATACAAAGAAAAATCTGCCTATGTACTGCTAAGATCCGGATAAACAATTTTCTTTTATAGTCATCTGATTCTTTAGTTACATATTGTAAAAGTTAAGCATCCAACTAAAGGTAAAGCATTTTTAAGCCTCATGGGTTTTGAAATCTAAACTCAGTTCTAGCTGGGCTTTGTTCCTAATGTTCCATTAAAAAAAATAAACACACACACACGGACACAATTTGAAATAGAAAATGTTTCCAAATTATAAGGAATTCTTTTCAAACTTCCCTGAAAAAGACTCTTGTCCAAATTCCACTTCCTCCTTGAGAAATTAAAAAAACTAAAAACAAAAAGGGCAAAACATCACCTTTTCCCAACCCTGATTTTATTCCACATTGCACAATTTCATTCTGGTGTTAGGACATTCAGTCCCAGAAAAAAATAACTGCCACACCTTGTCTGTTGTCCCCCATTCCCTTTTGTCTTAAACTTAAAAAAACCACAGCAACAAAGCAAAGCACTTGATCTTGTTAAGAGAAGAGCATTCTTTGAGATGAGTATGGAGAAACTGCTTACATTATATCTGATCTTCTCAGAGCATTGATGCCAGTGAACGCCATTCCGCTCAAAGTGGCAGTCATAATCATAGCCAGAGGAATCAGCTGGAAGACACAAAGCCCTCTCTTAGCAAAGGGGATGCATCAGCCAATCTTTCTACTTCAGTAGAAAACAGGACTTGTGAAGGACGTTTCTTCCCAAAGCAATTTTCCCAACATTTCCTTGTCCCTCACTGGTTTACAGAGACAGCAAAGTCTGGTCCAAGGAGCTTCTGTATCTTGCAATGCAGAGGATGGACAGTTTGATAACCTAGCTCTGAACTGGCTCACGCCAAAGTCCAAACTTACCTCTCTATGCTTCTTCAAATACTGGAAGACTACCATGGTTGTAAGAAGGTGTAGCTCTGAGAGAGGGAAAAAGACAAAGGTCCAAAGTTATCTTCAGGAAGCATCCTTGGGTACCACTCTGGGCAGGTGTTCCCCTCTCCCTTCCCATTTACTACCCCTCACTGGGATTGTAAAATAGCCTAGAGAGCCCCCTCTCTTCCCCACCAGAGCGACCTGGTTAACTAGATGTGCAGTGAATTTCAGTGATACTCACTTCTCCCTTTATATACCGTTAACGCCCAAGGGTGCTGGATGTGTCCCAAGTCACGTAGCCGGATGGGCAACCCAGCCACCTACGGATATTACAGATGCATTGCATGGGATTAGGGCACCCCCTGCTGGGCATGTGCAGCAATGGTAAGGGTCTTGGGCTAGGAGATTAAGTGGGTTTGTAATAGTGGGGTCTGGATGGCTAGATGTGAGAGCCAGTTTGGTGTGGTGGTCAAGGCACCAGGCTAGAAATGAGGAGACCGTGAGTTCTAGACCCACCTGAGGCACAAAGCCAGCTGGGTGACCTTGGGCCAGTCACTCTCTCTCAGCCCTAGGAAGCAGGCAATGGCAAACCACATCTGAAAAACCTTGCCAAGAAAACTGTAGGGACTTGTCCAGGTAGTTGTCAGGGGTCAACCCTGACTCGAAGGCAACCCCCCACTCCTCATAATGGTTAGATGTACTACTTCCTTGGTTGCTTAGGGTGGAAAGTCTTTGAGGTCAGGTTTAATTTGGGGGAGGGGGATGATTTTGCATCACAATTCCCCTTTCAATTATATAAGGAAAAAAGGCGCCAAGTGCTTATCTATCCTGCTACCTCCTTCCCCTTCTTCTTGATAGGGTAATAATAATAATAACAATTTATTAAATTTGTATTGCAAGAAAAAGGTAGTTGCAAGGATTTGTTTCAACCCCCCACCCCCCACATCACACTGTGTAAAGGAAACGTAGAGCCAACTTCGGGGAAGATATGAGAGAGACTGTTAAAAGGGGAAGGAAGGAGCTGACAATGATCAGAGGACTTGCAGAAAAGATTACACAGAAGGAAGCATGAGAAACAAACTCAAAACCAGCTCACCTTGATTTTATTTAGCCTAAGATGGAATGAGGGAAACTCAGAGAGGCTTTCAAGATTGATGTCAACTCTTTGAGGGAGGCCAGGTCAAGAAATAAGGATGTCAGAGATGCCAGAAATGTTCTTTATTGCAGTAAAGTAGAATAACAGAATGTTAAAAGCCTCTCCAAGTTTCCTCTGCATCACACATAAAAAACAGGCAGAGCTTTGATTGCACCACCATATTGACTTTTTTGACCCACCCTGAGGACACCCCAGGAAGAATCTGCCAAAGGAAACCAAACCTAATCCCAATGTGCTAACCAAGCATATGTGGTTGCTCATGTAAATAACTTCACAAACTCTTGACATATTCATAGCCGCCCAGAGTTGGTTTGGAGTCGGGCGGCATTTAGATAGAGTTAAATCAATGAATAAATAATAAACCATTTTTATCAAAGCAGTTTGGTGCCTCTCTAGAATAAATAAACAAACACAAGGACCTTTCCATAGACAAACCTTTCCTCGGACAGAAAATCCCTACTGAACTAGATGAAATAACGACAGAGTGACATTGCTACCTCTAAAATGGAATTTTTGAAATTAATTTTTATTCAGAAAGAAGGAAAAAGAAGAGGAAAGACAAAAAGAGGAAAGAGAAAAGAAAAAGAAACTTACAGGGACTTACACCAATCAAATCATAGAGATAGAGATGGATATAGTTGGATAGAGAGTTATACCTGCATGCCGTGTTCTGCAACTATATTTTAACGCAAGTTAGGTTAATTTACAAAAGAGGAAAAAATAAGGAATTAAACTACAGGTGTTACTACTATATGATGTCCTGATTTCTGAATGGTCTTCCAGCTGGGGCTCCCAGGGGTAAAATGTGTGCTTAAATACAAGAAAGGGAAGGAATTAAGTCCAGACTCTTGTAAAATTTATAGAAGCCTTGACAGAAAACCTTCTGTCCTCCTAGCATCCATTTTTTGACATTCTAATTCACTCTAAAAATTGGTTGCTAGAAAGGGCTGCATGCTTGAGAGATGGCTCATAGTAAATCATACTTCCTAACTCTTGAGTTAGCAGGTTTTACAAACGCAGTCGCAGAACAGGAGGGCACCATTTTATCCCCAGCCTCCGGCAGCGGAAAGCCAGGTTTGCCCAAGGTGCTCTAACCATAGTTTGTTGAACCGTGGTTTACTGCATAAAACATAACCAGTCCCTTCACAGGACTTGGGAAAGGGTAAAGTGCAAAGCATTTGCAAGGCCACAACGAAGCAAAGCCGCCTCCTTGTCTGGGCCTGCATGTCTGAGCTGCGAAATGGCCTGAGGAGGCCTCTGACTTTGTAGGGTGCTGGAGGGGACCCTCAGCCATCGCCCAGGAAAATGGATACCTCAAGGTGGGGGGGGGGCAAGGGAAAAGGTCGCCTCTCTTGCCTGTTGCCTGATTGCAAGGGGAAGCCTGCGAGGCCCAGAACAAGCAGAACAAATGCACTTCCCATCCTGCCCCAGATTCGTCTTCATCCCGTTTCAAATGTACCACCACGCCCTGTTCACACAACACACTTCTCTAGGTCGCCTGAAACCTAGTAGCTGCGTTCACACCACATGCTAAGCTCGGATCCTTTCCCTTTCCCTTTCCCCCTTCCTCCTTCATTTCTCTCTCTTTCTCCTTCCGTTCCCCAGTCCTGTTCCGTTGCCTTATCTCCCCCGCAACCTCTAATTCAGCCCCCCCCCACAAAATTATGGAGGGTCTCCTGCGAGGTCAGCCATGGGAACTCAGCTAGCCAGCCAGTCAGTCAGCCAGCCAGCCGGGGGACTTCCCTTGCAGAGCCTCCTTGCCCCAGCCATGCCAGGGGGCCACACCGCTTCCTTTGCCCCCCTTGGGTCCCTTCTGTTGCCCTCCCAGCTGGCCAGGCCACCTTCTCACCCTCGGTTTCCCTCTGTTAAGGGCTTTCTCAGTGTGGCCCGTGAGACGGAGGACAAGAGGGGTGTCCTCTCGCTGTTGCCTCCCTTGCCTTTCTGGCTTCTGGCGGAGGGGCACCTCTTCTCCCCCCGTCAGTCCCAGAGTGAGAGGGAGAAGGCGGCAGCCGGAACATGGAGGGGAGAGTCCGTTGGAAGCAGCTGGTTCAATTTCTTGCCTTCCTTCCTCAGCTCCAGTCGAGGGACGTTGCAGCTGCTCCTCCCTGCCTTCCCCATTCGCAATCACCCTGCGAGGTGGATCGCCCCAGAAAAGGGACTGCCCCAAAGCCAGGCCTAAGAATATAGGGCCTACTCATCGGGTTATTCAGGTTTGTTTTTTTAATTAGCCCTAGAACATCATAGACAGGTAGATGATGAACGTGACGAAGAACTGGATTTCTATGGCCGCCCACCTTGCTGTAGCAATTCTAGACAGCGAACAGCATCTAAACACACAGTATACCACGTCAAAACAACACATGTAATTTGTAAGACCACCAGGGCAAAAACCATTCTTTCACTCACTACCCCACCCACAAGCCCAGGGACATACCCATGTTTTCAAAGATTTTGAAAAAGCTGCAAGGGTCGGGCCTATTGAATCTGGGGGGGGGGGGATGACGTCCCACAGGGCAGGCGCTGCAATGGGAACGGGTCCCACAAGATGGCACTCGGTCAATGGGACCCACAGCATGCCTAACGGGACAGGTAGTCACAAATGGGAAGAGACGGTTCTGCAAATAAATCCAGTCCCACACTGGGGAGGGATTTATTGGTGATCACCAACAGCTTGAATTGTACCTGTAAGCACATTGGGAGCCAGTGCAGCCCACGGAGCAGAACTGTATCACGGGCACATAGACGTTGTTCATTTTAGTTATTTGTACATCAGTTATGTGAATCCCCTCTGAGATTAACCACCTTCTGCTTTCTCAAACTCCATTTTTTCATTCATACTATAATAATTATGTACCATCAAGTTGTTGTTGACTCCTAACGACCACATAGAGTTTCTCCATGACAATCTATCCCTAACCTGGTCCTTCAGCTCTTCCAATGGTGCACCCATTGCCATTGTAACTGAGTCCATCCACCTTGCTGCTAGTCGTCGTCTTCTCTTTCCTTCCACATACCATAGTAACAATTGGCTATAAAGGTATTTTGCCTGGCTAATCAATGACCTCTTAGTAGCAAAATCGATGAACTAGCTAAGAATCCCTCAAAAAGATATGAATGACAAGTGAAGACCTTCCATTTAGTAACTCCTTTTATTGAATAACAGAAATCGGTCATATGAAGTTACAAAAATGATGAAATAAGTGGTGCCTATAATACTTTTGGAGCAAGTTTCACTTACTGTTACGCTAAAATTGATAGTATTGTGATTAGTTTTCCTGAGTGATTTGACAGCATATTAAGTCAAGGATTAGTTCCTATCCAAAGTCAGTTTCTTGGATATGATGGGGTTCATCCATCACACTAAAC
Organism: Candoia aspera; assembly: GCF_035149785.1. Lineage (NCBI taxonomy): Eukaryota > Metazoa > Chordata > Lepidosauria > Squamata > Candoiidae > Candoia > Candoia aspera. The sequence continues at coordinate 10,226,824 of NC_086165.1, read as the reverse complement.
AGGAATCTGGTTTATTTCATTTGGGGTTAGCATGTTGTCTGACCTCAACCATTATGGTTTGTAGATCAGTCTATAATTTAGCATACTGTAGGGACTCAGCAAATTCTGGATTTTTCAGTGATCCATGATTTGTTCCAAAGCATAATCTGAATTGCATTTAGAAATATGGATGAACAGAGAATATCTAAACCCAAGAATAGGGTCTGATGTGAGTCCATTCACAGTGCCTAATAGTTCCTGCAACACTGGAGGTCATCACATACTCTGGTTAGGTTTGGCTTAGTACGCTGTGAACTCAACTATACTCTGATATATACTGGCTTTATCCTATGATACGTAAACCATGATTTCTAGTTTAACATGTAATACAAACTCAGTCAACATCTGATTATTGCCTGGCTTATTTTTTTATGGCTTAATGCGGAGCTATAAACCATAGCTTACAAGCCACCATGGCTGGATTCCATTACATGCTAAGCCAAACTATAACATTTGTCAGCTCAAGATAAGAATCTAGTCAGTGGCTTTAACAAACCCCTCTCCAAGACTAAAGTAAGAGGAAAGTGAGTCCATCCATGGCCCCAAGAAATCTTTCACTTCTCTGAAAAACATGGGAATCAAGTTCCACTAGAATCCTAAGAGAAGCAGAGGTACATACATTAAACAATTCTGGAGAAGTGGCATAAAATATTTAAAATAAATACAATCATCCATATATGCTAGCACTCCTTCATTATTCCACCCCCACTTTACAGATCTTTAATTTATTGTCCAAGTTGAACATACCGGTGTATGTTGGTATATATCCATTTTGCAAATCACATTACTGAATTCTAAACAGTTTTTCATAAAATTCCAATTCTTTGTGTGTTAATGATGACTTTACAGTCTCCAGGGATTTTTCAAAATGTTTATATTTCACGGCTGTTGCTTCAACTTTGTTCTCTTGCAATGCTAGCAAAGCAGCCTAAGAGATGGGGAAAAATGCTCATTATAAATGAAATATAAAATATCATTCTCATACATAAATGAATATACATATATGCCATAAATACACACAAACAAATGCCAGTTCGCTAGTCTGTCCCCCACTTTCTTTAAATCTTGTCAACGATTCATTATAAATTAACAAGAAAATGACTTACTTCCTTACAGAGATTCACAAGGTCGGCTCCAGAGAACATATTAGTTTGAGTTGCTATATCTGCTAGGGAGACATCAGAATCTATTGGAATTTTTTCCGTGCAGATTTTCAAAACAGAAAGCCTTCCCTATTGTAAAAGACATCACAAAAGAGGCAGAGTTATTTGACTAACTTTATAGGCTGTGATCTGCACACTCTTAAAAGCAAACACCGCCAATGAATTGACAAAGTGGTAATGCCTGCAGTGTTCATCAAGCATGTGGTGGCATGGATGACACCTGGGTTACACAAGTGTACAAAACTATATTTTCCTTAATGGTGGTCTGTTGACAGGGTGAGAGGGTCACACATCTCGGTTAGCCAAATGCATTTGTTATTCTTTGCTTAGTGTGTTATGTGGCTCTAGTCACTATATTCTGTAAATTAGAATTTATCATATACTATTATGTAAATCTAGCAAGTGGTGACTTATTCAATAAATTTACAGTTAAATAACCACAGCTTAGGATGATATGGAAATCCAGCCAATATCTTTGAAGAGAAAGCTGGAGACATGTTTAGAACACATTCATAGTTCTCACAGTGATGTCTGCAATGAGCTACACCACTGCAATATGCCATTTTTTTTACTAAAAACTGAATACTTAGAATCAATAACTTTGATTTCAAATTCATCTAGTTTTATGCCATACCTTCTGATCTGGTGGTGGAACATAGATGATCTTGTCTAAACGGCCTGGACGTAACAAGGCATCATCCAACAGGTCTGGTCTATTTGTTGCAGCGACAACTATGACATCTTTGTTAAAAACCTCCTGAAGTTCTAACTAGTAAGTTGATAGAAATGATTAACGGTTAGCCGTTGAACTATTTAAACCACCTTGCTGTTTCCTGGCTTTAGATAGCCTACCGGCATGCTTTAATACTTGATGTCAGCTAAGGAAATAAAGAGACAAAAAAGACTTTATCCTATCTCATTCAACAGGGTAGAATGATGTGATCTTACAAGAGAGGAATTCCAGAATCATCTTAAATAAAAATCCAATTAACATTGGTTACTTGTTATCTATATACCTCTTTATCACTTTCAGCTAGTTCTCGACTCTCATTTTCCACCTCTGCTTTATTTCCTCTTCGCTCAGTTAACTTTACTCCAATACCATCCAACTCATTGAGAAGGACAGAAAGAACTCTCTCATGGACTCCACACCCAGTGTTAGTCACTGATCGGGATCCCAAGATAGCATCAATTTCATCCAGGAAGACTATTGCTGGGCTATTTGCTCTTGCTTGACGAAATACCTTGGAGGGGGAAAAAAAAGAGAAAAATCAAATAGCCAAGCATATCAAGTATATCAGGTGTGAAATAAACAACAAAACTGCATACTTTCAGTCTTTATTTTTTCAAGTCAAAATAATTTTCAGAATGTAGACTAACCTTAGTACATACTGAAGCTATATTTCAGCTACTGTATGTGAACGATCACATGTGTGGTTCCATGAGGTATATCCGTACAGATAATCTCAAAAATATTCTAACTCAAGGTTTCATTAAAAGCCAAGCTTGTTCAGCAGGGCTGAAGTTTATGATATGAAGAGAACAGATTCACAGCTTTTAAAAATGTAGGCTCGATTACATGCGCATAACAGTAAGGCAGACCATATGTGAATGAACAGTGGGTTCATTACATAGCCTGCTGGCTCCATGCTGTGTGAGGAGGAAAAACTAATTAGAAAGGATAATTCTGTTATTACATCTACCTGAATCCAATTTGTTGCTCCCAAATAAGCCAGGATTTGTAAACCAATAACATCCTTTGCTTTCTGGTATTGAAAAACGTTGGCTTGTTTGAAAGTCACAAACCAATTCTAGATAGCACAGCAAGCTGTTCCTTCCTGAAAAGTCAGGTGAAAAAAAGGACAAATAGGCTAGGCATACCATTTAATCAAGATTAACCAGGAGTTCCAGCTTACAGTTATGTGTAAATGTGATCTGTCTGTTCCTATGTGTAATAAAGTATTGAATGTAGTGCCTAAACCAGGAGTCCCCAAACTCTTCAGCTCATCAACCCCATCTTGAAGTTTCAGATTGTTCATCGACCCCCAAACATTTATTACATGAAAATAATTTAATAAATACTACTTTAACTAATAGTACTATGAATAATAATAATAGACGCCTTGGAAGGCCCATCAACCCTTGGAGGTCGATAATGACCACTTTGGGGAACCCTGGCCTAAACCTTCTTTGCACTTTTGTTTTCTTGTCTGCCAAAACTGCAACATTAAATTCTTCCTTAGATCACACAGTATTCTATTACATCCAAACTGAGAAACTATAATCTCAAACTACAAACCAGACAATGAAACCATAATCTGATTGTTATGGGCCTAGAGTGATTATGTCTGAACCATTCCATTGGCCAACACGAGCCCTCTTCCCTCAAAGACTATGGATTTCTGAGAACGAAAACCAAACCTGAGACAAAGACTTCTCTGAGTCTCCAACCAAAGGTGAGAAAAGATCAGCACCGTTCACAGACAGAAAGGAACAATGAGAACAGGATGCTGCGGCTTTCACAAGCATCGTTTTTGCACAACCTGATGGTCCATAGAGAAGGATACCCTTTGGGCGGGCCAGCCCCATCCGAACAAACGCTTCTGGGAATTTTACTGGCCATTCAATACTCTGCAAATCAGTAAAAGAACAGAACTTTCTATTAATTTCTCATGGTACAAAATCCTACAAGGCAATCCATCTTCAAACCAGCTTCATGAACAATCCACAATTACCCGGAGTCACACATGGTAAATCATAAACCATGGCTTTAGGACAGAGTTCGCACACATCATACTGTGCCCTGGCAAGATGCGTGAACATCTTCTCATTCTGAATTCTAGCCTGCTTTGTGAGCACAGCAACAAATTTATTTTTAAAACATTGCTTACAGTTTACTAATTTTTCCAGGTAATAAGTGCATGTGCCATAGTGGTAGGAAGCAAATGAGTCCACTGAATATTTATAAGCCATGCGAATACATCTTTGTGCTAAAAAGTTTTACTTTTCATCTCTGAGCAAATCTTTTGCCTCTGCTTTGCTGTATCCAGTTTACCGGCTTCCTATCATAGCTCTACCAGATAGCCAAGTAAAATTACATGGAAGAAAAGACAAGGTGCCCCAAACACCTTGAAATGGAAAATCCTATTTGCTGATCTTCCAACCTGAGTCAAAACAGCTTCAATCTGCACTGTCAGAACAAAAAAAAAAGTCAGAATCAACTTCAGATATTAATTCTTGTTATATTTTCTTTTTATAAATCATCTGAATGAAGTTCAGAGAGACCATCGGTGATCCATAGACCTTTATTTGAGAACCTTTGACTTAGAGAGTTCAGTGTGTTTTCCAAAGACTGTTGTCAGCCAATCCTGTAGAGCAGTGTTTCTCAACCTTGACAACTTCAAGCTGTGTGGACTTCAACTCCCAGAATTCCCCAGCCAGCATGCTGTAGAGTGAGTCAGGCTTATTATTGCCATATTGCAGATGAGAGTGTGAAACTACCTAGTAAGCTCAGGAGGGTGGAAAACATTTCCTTCTTCCTAGCCTACACTAGCTCTCAAAGTAACATCATGGATTCTACTAGGTACTTCAAAGAGAAGATCTTACTGTATGTGTATTGGGGTTACACAAATGCAATGAATAAGTATAGGAATCCTTGCCTCTTTGGAGACCATCAATAGTAGTCTTTGTTCAAGACTCTGCTCTGTAAGTCTACCTGTTTTAATTTTAATTTCACATCTTCAAGGCCACCAATCTGATCCCATGAAACAGGCTTGAAGTCTGTTAACCCAATTCCACTTCGGAAAGAGGATGGTTGAATCTTTTTCAGGGCCTTGTGGAAGTCTGACATCTCAACAGGGCAAACTGAATCCTGAAGAGAAATGCACACAGAAATAGAAAAATTTGATTTGCTTTGGGCAACAAAAAGAAGTTACTAACTTGTTAACATCTCTGTTAATCTAGAATTAGTTGATAATCTGGGTAATCACTTGATTACATCTACTCCGCTTTGGTGGAAAAATGGATTCCATTAATATATACAATAGTTTGGGACAACATAAATATAGACGCCACCTTGCTAAAATAATTGGGCAAGCTTCTCCTGATAACTGTAATTTAACACAATGTAGTGGGGAGGGGAAGGGATGATGGAGTTAAAAAGGAAGGGAAACAGACTGGGTACTTTGTGGAAAAAGTCACAATTGACTGGTTTCCCACAATATGCTATGCCATAAAACAAGGTTTACAAACCACAGCAACAGGATTCTCCTGTGATGCTAAACCAAAACCAAATAAACCACTTTATGGTTTTATGCAATGTACGAACACATTCTCTGTGTAAATAGTTGGGATTGGCCTTCAAAGCATCAGTAGAAGTAACAAAAGGAACATCAGGCGTAAAGACTGAATCCAACACATCTGGATATCACCAGTGAGGAAGGCCAAGTTAATTCACAACAGAACAATCCTGGTAGAAAAGAGAACACACCACATGAAGAAATTTGAAAGAGCTTCTTACTGTGCAATTACGAAACAGAGCTTGCATTGCAGCTTCTCTGCAGAGTGATGTAAGGTCAGCCCCAACAAAACCAGTTGTTATTTCTGCCAGTTCCAGCAAATTAACGTTGTCTGACACAGGCATGCCAGCAGTAATCAGCTGCAGAATAGACTTCCTTTGCTTAAGGGTTGGGCTCCCAATGATAATCTAAAGCAAGGATGGAAAACATAGGCATTTTGTTATTTCTAGCACTCACCGATGCTAGTGTAACCCAGGGCAAGGCAGAGCTTAATCTGAACCAGCTCTCACAAAGGCACATGAGGATGAAAACAAGGGCCAGTGTGCCTTGAGTTACTGAAACTAATCACTGCACTTACTTTCATATGAGTATCGTACATATTCTGAATTAAGATGGAATATCAAGTAGTACATTCATTTGAAGCAGCCCTGGTTGTACAATTAAGCAAAATGGAGCAATAGCCTCAGGGGGAGTGGCAGGAAGCATCGGAGGAGAAAGATACATAGCGCCCCACCTGCACCCCTAAGTTGCCTGTTGTCTTCTGAAGAAGCAGAGGATGATTGTCCATCAGACCATACACAAGAGTCAACTGCTAGTTGAGAAAGTTTTGCACATGGAATAGGAAGGAGGCACCAACTTGGCCTTTGACTTAAAACAGCAAAATGACTTGGGCCAGCTCTAAAGCCATTGTACTGCCTTTATCCAACAGCTCATAGCCCATGGCTTTTTCTAACCATCTCTTCCCACAAAATATGAAGCACCAACCACTTGCTGGAGGGACTGAAGAAACAACGGTCAATTACCTCCTGGTCAAACCTGCCTGGTCTCCTCAATGCGGGGTCCAGGGAATCTGGCCTGTTTGTTGCCCCTACAACTACCAGGCCATCATCTTGACCAAATCCATCTAGAAGAGTTAGCAGCTGAGCCACCAGACGATGCTCAGGGGCATGACCTGTAGCTCCGCGCCTGGGGCACAACGAATCAATCTCATCAATAAAAAGGACTGTGGGCCCTTCGCTGGAGAGTTCCCTTGCTTGCTTGAAGACTTGTCGCAAGTTCTCCTCGCTTTCACCAGGCCGCGAACCATAGACAACAGGGCCGCTGAGACACACCAGACAGGCCCTGACTTCTCCAGTCACCGCTTTTACCAGCAGCGTCTTGCCAACTCCCGGCGGTCCCACCAAAAGAACTCCCTTTGGGACTGAAAGGCCTAATTTTTTAAAAGTGTTCGGAAAACGCAAAGGCAACTCAATCATTTCTTTCAAAGCACTGCTGACTTCATCCAAGCCAGCCACCAGGATTTTTGAACTGTCTCCCATCAGGCGATTATATCTGTCCAATGTGATAGTCTCTTTAATGTTAACGTTGGTTCGGGGAGTGATCAAGCCAGCTTCTTCTGTGGTGGATGGCTTCATGGACAATATTTCAACGCCCTCCACAGGATTGCCCAGAATTGGGGGAAAAGTCACAACGTGTTGGCATGCGACACAGGCCTTTCTCAAAAGCTCTCGCACCACTTCCTGCAGCATTGTTTCAGGAATGACTTTTTTGGAGGCGGGGTTTTTAAAGATGACTCGGACCGTCACTTGTCTGAGCTCAGGGCAGGCCACCACTCTCAAATGGTCCATGGTCACAGTCTGGTTTCGTAGCTGGTTTTCCCTTAAGCCCCAACTTCTGCATTTGAGGTCGAGCTGCAAGTAGCCATCAGCCGAATCATGCCTCGGCCAGGCACTGCACAGGCAACAGCCACTGGGCAAGGTGATCTTGATCAGAGAGCCCAGCTTAGCATCCAGGGAGGTGAATGCAGCAGGCCCAAGTCTGCACCTTTGAGTGCCCTCATCTTCCGGATCCGGTGGGAGCAGCTTTAATAAAGCCATCTTCTGAGGCAGGCATGAATAGGTTGGGCAGGTTCCTGAATAGTTTAGAACAAAACAGTGTTAAGAAGAGGTGGCAAGGTGTCTGCATTGATACATCAATTAGGACACCATGATCAGAGCTCAGGTGCCAACACTTGAACTACCCAAAGCTCATCCTTGAGGATTCTGAAGGCTTGCTGTCCAGGTATTCAGCAGACTTCCCTCTTATCAACTACCACAAGCTGCCCTTAAAATGGGAGTACCAGAAAATTCAGAGGACGTACCTTCCAAGCAGCCTGAAGTCCTAGTCAAACTTCTGAAGAGAAACTTAACTGCATCTTCACCTTGGCAACTTGGAAGGAACTACAGTGTTGAGGTGAGAACATTCCAGAATGAATTTCTGGCATTTCTAATTGAAAAAGGTCAGACAGTAGGAGATAGGAAAGCCTCTTGTGGGGATCCTTGGAAAGAGGCCATCAATTAGGGCAGTGTTTCTCAACTCAGACTTGAAGATGTGTGGACTTCAACTCCCAGAATTCCCCAGCCAGCAAGGCTAGCTGGGGAATTCTGGGAGTTGAAGTCCACACATCTTCAAGTTGCCAAGGTTGAGAAACCCTGAATTAGGGCAATAAAACTAGATTGTCCCCAAGATAGCAACATTCCCCAGAACTTGGCTGATGCGCCTCAAATAAAACAGAGTGAAATCTGGTTACTACATAGATGAAAGACTAATTATGATTATTACATATTAAATTTATATGCTGCCCAACTCCCAGCGACTCTAGCCCAGGACTGTAGGCTAGACTGGAAAGGTGAAAGCACATTTTGAGGAAGACTGGAACCAACCACATCCGTATGTATGTATGTATGTATGTATGTATGTATGTATTTATTTAATATATTTACGTATTGTCACCAAGAAAATATGTTCCAGGTAGTCCCCAGGAATAGGGCTCGGTTAGGGGGCCCAAGAGCATGAGCCAGGATAAGCAGCTTTGGGCACTTCAGCAGCAAAGGCTGCATTCCCACAAGGCAATGAACCCCCTGCCTAATCGAATGCGTTGTGTGAACGCAGAAAACTGTCTCAAGGGAGCAAACTCTGCCTGGCTCAGTTAACAAGGAGGTGGTGTTCTGCAAATAACGCCCTAATACCCCCCACAACCGTACAGCTCGCAACAAAGCCTTCCAACATATACACAAACATAAACTCCTTCCAACCCACACGCACGTGGCTCCCTCAGTCTGTGACCCTTCTGGTGCATTGGAACTACAACTCCCGAGTTCCCAGCCCACATCAGAGGGAAGGCGAGCCTAGGCAGAAGGCATTCGAAGGGTGTTCAGTGCAGTTGACTGACAGATAAACGGGTACAAAGTAGCGACCTAAATACTGACCTCATCAAAGCCGTGGAAGGCGGGCGGGGGATCGAGGAGTCTCCTTCTGTCTTAGCAGACAGGATGGAACGGGGAAAAAAAAATAGATAAAACGTGTTGCTGGAAAAGGACTGCGGGGGTTAAGGCAGTACGTAATTGGCTGGTCGCCCTGCCCATCAATGCAAACACACTGCTTGGACCGGTCGCGGGCTCGAGTGGCTGTTCTTTTGGTCCAATTGGAAAAGGGATCTGAACGCTCCACCCCGAAAAGGGAGGGGTCGGGTCGGGCAGGAGGAGCAGGCTGTGGATTGGATGAAGCCCCCGAATGGGCGGTGCACGATGACAAAAAAGGGCGGAGACTGCGCTCTAATAGTTTAATGCAGGTGGGCTTCCGTGAGTGACGCCATCGAGGTGACGACGTTTGGGAGGGTCGGTTTGGTCGCTGCTAAACTTTAAAGGATTTTCAGAATCTATTTAGTGTAGCTGTTTTTAGAAAATAGGTAGATACTGACTGTCTGGATAGGGGATTAGGCTGGGGATTAATGAAAACGGAGACTTTACCCCGACGTTCCGCTTTGGACAATTAACAAAAGACTGATTTGGTTAAAGGCTGAAATTGGGCTCATCATTATAAATTCAGGATGTTTATAATTTTTGGTTGAAGACATGCCTGGGGAAAAAATGCAACATGAATAAAATAGAGTATGGTGGTGCCTCTGTGTTCTTGTCCAATAAAGATACATCTTTCAGTAAGAGAGGTTAGTTCCATGAATTCAAGTGGAGGAAAACAAACTACATTTAGGACCCCCTAAAATCTCCCCAATATTCAAAAAAGGAAATAGGATTTCCCGTAGCTGGATGCCCGCACAGTAGAGGAAATTGTGGCATATAATCAAGGTAGTTGAAATTTTCCAGCTAGAAAGCCTGGTATTTCTATACCAGTGTTCCCTGAGCTTGGCAACTTTAAGACGGGTGGACTTCGACTCCCAGAATTCCCCAGCCAGCATGGCAGGCTGGGGAATTCTGGGAGTTGAAGTCCACCCGTCTTAAAGTTGCCAAGGTTGAGAAACACTGTTCTATACTGCTAGCATACAGATATGGGTTCTTAGCTTTTAAAATGCTGCTAATTAAAAATATGCTTGTTTCTGTGCAAGAGGATTTGATTTTTGTTAATAGGTGCAAGGGGAAAAGAAAACTCTCCTCCAAATTATTATCTTGAGATGAATATTTCTTTATGTAGAAATTAACTAAAAAATTCTTGGCTTCTTCAGCTGTATGAGAGACCGTCATCTCTAAACTAACTAGAACATCATAGAAGAATTTGTTTGCTTCGAGTAGCAGAGTTGCATGCTTGGTTTTCTGGTGTGCTTTAAATGGGGAGACTAAATGTAACTGGTTAAAACTTTGCTTTAAATGTCTACATAACTAGAGCTGTCAGTTGCAAAAAAAGTGCTTTGCATTTCTGAATATAGGCAATAGGTGTTTCTGGAAAGCTTGTAAACAATAATTGCTTTTGCTCATAACTTTTCAGAGTATACTAAAATTCCATTTTAATATATAAATAGTCAAGAACTTCTGGATCGATTCAGGAGCCATCACCATCCATTTTGTTATAGAAAACAATAAAAAGTACACTTTTCCTTCATACCCACTAGATGGCAGCTGAGCATCAGTGATGAAGATTTATTTTCTGAGTTAGCCAGAGGGATTTAAAGAGAATAGGTTTTAATGGAGAAGCAAGTTTAAATCCAGCACTGCAATAGAGTCTATCTCTAACCAACTTACACAGTACAGACAAGAGAACAGCAGATAGAGATGACAATATTTCGTGCAATTCTCCAAAGATGGCTACAGCTTTTGTTTTACTTCAGAATTTGATAGTCTGAGACCCCAGGGCCACGCAGAGCCCAAAAATCTGTCATCCAAAAGACACTGTTGCCCAGTTGTTAATTCTAAGATGGCACAAGAAGAATGCTATTACATATATACAAATATTCCTAATAACATTACCATCATCATAAATAAGGGTATGCAATTAATTTTATGTGTATTAAAGTTCAGTGAAATAGAATTGCATTTCCTTCCCCCCCCTCCCTCTTTTCTTTCTTCTGGCATGGTCTTTTTTGGGGTGGAGTGCACCCTTCCAAAAGGCCAAATGTGGTTTTTGGTCTGAAAAACACTTGCCTTGTCCTGTTTTTGGTGGAGGCTGAATATCATCATGAGTAGATGTGTGTCAGAAAGCTCTGCTCTAAGGTAGTCTCTCCCCAACTAAAATAACTTTTAGAAGGAAAGACTGTCAAGGAATGAAGCCAGCTGTGAGATAGGTGGGCTGTTGAGCCCTGAGCATTACAGTTTCTCCAGATTTTACCTTGACCTGAGTGACTTCTTCCCATGAGCTGCAAAACACATCTTTCACTGGCTCGGTCAAATGCTTTGTAGCTGGGAAGGGTAGAGCAGCCGTGCCAGAAAAGAAGGTGGCAGCCTTAACAATTGCTGTTCTTGTTTTGTTTGGGGCTTTCATTTTTATAATTCTTTATGCTCAGGGCCAGACACATGGTTTCCATGAAGCACTACTGTAAAAACAGAGGGGGTGGTCCTATTTACTTAAACGAGAAGATTGAGCATGCATGGTTAGCATCATAATACTCAGGACAATGTGGAAAAAAAATGTCCAGACTGGATTAGTTTACTATTTGTGTAGGTGTTGTGCCTGGGTTCAGGAGCGTGTGGGAAAAGTGTGTGCCATCCTGGCTCTGTAAATACAGTCTTCTTATGGACAGGAACAAATACTTTGAGCTGGAGCAATTGAAAAGACTCCATGGATAGAATTACCCAACTCTGCAAAATAGGGCAAAGGAAACAAGATTTTGGAAGTTGGGAAAGCAGGCTTTTCATCTGTCTGAATTAACTGGCAATTCTACAAAAGCCCATTCTTGTGATGGGCAAAATGTGAGTTGAGAGAGTGTGCTGCAGACCATCACTGCATTTCTCCCCCTCCCCCCCCCCCCAAAAAAATTAATTGCACACTTCCATGTTTCTGTGGTGGTTCATAGCAGTTGGCTATTATGGCAATGAGTATAACTTACTGGAAGAGTACCAGTTTTGTGCTCAGAAAGTCCCAGATTCAGTCTTTGGCATATGGAGGTGGATGAGCAAAACTCCTGCCGGAAATTCTAGGGAGGTGTTGCTACTCAACTTTGAGTTAGATGAACTTATGGCTGATTTGGTATGCAGGTTGCCCAGCCCTGGTTTTGGAATGCTGTGCTTGTAGCCATCCATTTGGCATCTTCCTTTAACAGCATGTTTCCTGACTCATCCCGCTATCTAGAGATGGTGGGCTTCAACTCTTATAGTTCTATTCATTGTATCCTTTCTTTCTCTCTCTCTCTTTTTTAAATACTCCCCCTCCATACTTGTCTACAAGCAGGATTTTTTAAAGGGAGAGGAAACTCAATTAGCAAGCATCCACATGAAATCATCTTCTACTTTTTCTTCATTGAAAGTGGATGGAGGACTACCATTAACTTTTTTAGGGAGAAAGTATAAATAATGTAGTTTTGGGTGATGCTATGATCTCCAACTATCAAACTTCAGTAATTTTATTTTTCTCTCCTTAGCAGATTTACTTTTGGAAGGGAAAAAAGAAGTGGTGTGGGAAGGGTCAAATGGATGATGATTTCCCTTGGACCTGTGAAGTTCCATGAATGGTCAGCTTTGCCTTCATTTTCTTATTCTTGCTATAAACCTTAGCCCTGTTTATTTGACTTAATGGAAGCATTAGCAGTCTTTTCAGGGGAATAGTTGTGCATGTGCATGGCCTCTCTCCCTGCATGCGCAATCTCACCTCCAGGACCTCATGCAATTTTAGGTATACTTGCCTAACATTTTGCAAGTTTCTGATAGGTTGGTAACATTTCATGAGGATTTGGCCATGTGTGGGACATGACACAGGACAATGTATGTTCTCTGACTGCTGAGGAGAGCTGCCATAAAGATACATCTGCTCCAGTGATCCTTTTGGTTGATCCTTTTGGTCTCCCTTGTATTGTTCTGCTTTACAATACATATGTTTAGAATGCAGAGATGAGACAGGGAAAGATTTATTAACCTATGCAGCTCAGCCTCTTTACAGACATCTAAGGAACAGAACGCCTTCCAGTTTACTTTTAATTTGCCCCAAATTCCACAGCCATTACTCAACAACAAAAGAGTTTGAGGCAAGCATCTTTTCCCAGCTCCTTTTGTTAGGGATTATTTCTCCTGCCCTCTTTTTAAAAATTAGACCTTTAGTTTTTGTTGTACGGTATTGCTTTTCTCATTAATATTTCCCGTGCTGCTTTATTCAATATTTATTTATTTATTTTTCGAATCCAGTCAATTATTTGTGAACATAATACAGATGCATTTTAGCAGATTTGAATTATTTGAGCTAATAAATCATTCAATTTCACCCTACTAGTTGTTGTTTTCTAAACTGGCCATAGTTTTTCTTCATTTCTGATAATATTCTAACCTCATCAAAGCCCCCAGCAAATATTGGTGAACTTCCAGATTTGAAAATTCAAAAAATATTGCTTGAAAATCTGAAGCAAACATCCACCATTAGACTTGAAAATGTTTTGGCACTACCACTTTTCCCTTTTCCTCTCTTTTATGTCTCTGCTTTTCATCATTTCCTCACATTAGCATTGATAGAGGCTTTCTTTTTTCTTTGGTTATGGCATATGACTGCAAATGCGGTAAAATGAAAGGAATAGGAAGCGGTTCTTGCTAGTTGAGAGTTAAAGATGGTTTTTGCAAATAATGCATTCTGACCTGGTTCTCATGCTGAGCCATGGTTAATTTTAATTGTTGAATAAACCACATTTGGCTCAGTTTTTTGCAAGCTAAACCAAAACCAGTCTTGATCAGATTGCAGGTGGCAGGGTTTGAACCTGGAACCTTCTTGAAGAGAAGATATATCTCCACCGAGCTGTGGTCCCTTCCTTTCAGTAATTGCGAAAGGTCTATTTCATATCTACAAGACATGACTCTCCTATAGCAACATGGAGATGTGCAATGACCTGCAAAAGTATTTTAAATATCCTATCATTTAAAATAGAACAGCATATCTGCAGCTCAGGACTGAACTGTAGAGTCCTTGGTGCTCCCTGAGCTTGGTTGTTTGCTTGCAGACATTTCATTACCCAACTAGGTAACATCATCAGTCGCACTATCCTATCATTTTCATTTTGACGTGTTTATGAGAATTTATTCCTTTCTACTCATGACATAAACTTAATACTTGTTTTATGCAGCATTTGTTCTACCAGAATGAACGGCCCAGGTTTTATAGTGTCCTGTTCACACATATGATCTTTGGAACTTCCTGTACTATATCTATGTTTCTCAATTCTGCTGCCTTCCAAATGTGTTGAATGTCAACTGCGGTAATATTTCAGCCAATGGGAGATTCTCGAAGTTAAGATCCAAAACATCTGCTGGGCATCACATTGGGAAAGGCTGTTTTTGTTACCAGTTAACAACATTTATCAAAGTGATATTTGATAAATGATCAAAGTGATATTTTAATATAAAGTTGGAAAGTGAAGTTTGGGGTGAATTTTGCTGTTACTACTTGTCTCTTCGTTGAAGTCATCTAGTTTAATTTCATTGTAAAGTTCTCCCAACATTTCAGTCCTACACCATGCAGTCCTACACCATGCAGTTTAGAAGATGCCTCAAAACACATTCATTCATAACTTGAGTGAGTTGTCCTACTTTTGCCCGTTGGATCAAATGAGGTTTACGGTCCTTAAAAAATTCTGGCGATTAATAGCAACTCATCAAGGCTTTTCATTGATTAATTGGTGAATCATCTTTCCCTTTTTTCATAGTGGCTAAACCTCATCATGCTTGTTTGGCAGGAGGTATGAGATAATTTGTCATTTAATAAACAATATTGCCTTTCATTCTTAGAAAAGTCATTTAATTGTCTCTTTTCTGTTTCTTATTACAGTGACACATCAGGATCTTATATGGCCTCAGAGCTCCTTGGAGGGTCTGAAGTTGAGCAGCAGAATGGCCACCGGGTAGAGTAGGGTTTCAAACTTGTGTTTACACAACAATTAAGCAATCACGCTTGAAATCCTGGTCACTTCACTTTGAAGATGTGGTTGCAGAGTCGGAAAAGGACAACTCAAATTCTCCTCAGAGGAAAGATTACAACGGTGGGGGGAAAATGAACCAGGAATCTGAATCTGGATTAACTCTTCTTCTATATAGCTAAAAATAAATAAAGTTAGGCATGGTATGGAGGAAAACGGATAGAAGCTATTTTATTTCCCTCACGTAGGGTAAGAACCAGAACTCATCCAGTGAAATGGTGTAGTGAGAAGTTCAACAGAGATAAAAAGGAGCATTTCCTTTTCCTGGACATAATTGAATTATGAAATCTCCTTCCTCAAGCATATTTTCTCTACTTCCTTGACTTTAAAAGAGATTAGACCAGTTAACAGAGGCAAAGGCTTATAATGGATTATTATTATTATTATTTCCTACTTTTTAAAAATATACTGCGGTCAACTCAAGGTGGTGAACAAACTTAATACTCCTGCCTTCTATTTTCCCTACAACAACCCTGTGAGGTGGGTTGGGCTGAGAGAGAGGGACCGGCCCGAGGGCACCCAGCCGGCTTTCATGCCTAAGGCGGGACTAGAACTCTCCTACCACGCCTGATTGGCTCTTGGGCTGAGAGAGAGGGACTGGCCCGAGGGCACCCAGCCGGCTTTCATGCCTAAGGCAGGACAGGAACTCACAGCCTCCTGGTTTCTAGGCCAGCACCTTAACCACTACACCAATATGTGCCACAATGGCTATATACTGGCTGTGTTCACACATCACACGATGCCGTACTATTGTTTCTTTAATTTTGATTTATCTTGGGTAAAAACAACCAGTTCTGATTGGTAAATTGTGGCCAATGGCTTAACATGTTGTGCAAACTGAACCCATTGTTTATTTTTTAATAAAGCACACTTAAACCACATGTTAGCATGAAGGGTGAGCTAGTTTTTATCCCTAGTATCAGAGGAATGTGTTTTAGTGACCACATGTTAGGCAAAATTGCCCCTTCCTGCTCGTGGTTGGTATATCTTCCTTGTGGGCTCCAGCAAGGTCATCTGGTTGGCCAAACTGGCAGGGACATGCTGGAGTGTACAGGCTTTGGATCTGATCATGATGGATTCTTCTTATATATATTTGAAAGTAAAACAGCCCTAAGCTTCCAGTATTCAGAAGGAGACAGTTGGATAATGTTATCCCTGCAACTTCTTATTGTTCAAGTGAGCAATAAAACTGACTCTAGTTTTCCTCTATGTGGAGGTTCATATATTGCACTAAGCATAATATAGTTTGGTTTTGGCCTGGTTTGAACTTACCCATTATGAGTGTTCTGTGGCTTAGTATTAGCCATATTCTGTGACACGGTATTAGCCACAGAATATGGTTGATGTTTGTTATGGTTTATTCAGGCATTGCAGTTTATTTAGTAAACCATAGTTTAACAAACATGGCCTTAGTAACAAGGCCACTTGCTGTTTGCCTGAGAAAGTCATTGTAGGAGTGTATGCTTTTTTGTGCTCCATTTTTTTATTTTCTAAACAAACATTTTGTGGTTTACATTAAATTCTAGTCTGTATAGTGGTATTGTTATTTAGCTTGGCCCTAGTTCTACAAAATTTGGACCTACATAGAATTGTGGCCAGATGGAAATACTCAAATAATTACCTCATGTAATTGGCCCAGGCAAAACTTCATTCCTTCTGCAGTCAATAAAATGTACATTAGAATATTGCCATGATTAAATCTTAATAATTGGGGATTTTTAGAAAGTGCTTATATTTATGAAAACTTCAGATTCTTGGCTTGTGCTGACTCACATCCTACTCCTATGAATGTCTCCTTAAAAGGAAATCCTGTAAACTTCCTTGCAGTTGAGTTACAACTAAATGTGTGTAGGATTGCAATCTTAGGCTGCAAATCATCTACAGGTAGTCCTCATTTAGTGACCACAATTGGGACCAACAACTTGGTTAAGTGAAGCGGTCGCTAAGTGAAACCACAACTCTGCTTACCATCTCACTTCAGCTTTCCTTTGCTTTACAGATCTGCAGAGGTCATAAATGTGAGGATTGGTTGCAAAGTTACTTTTTTCATCACCATCATAACTGCAAATGTTTGCTGTCTGAGGCAGTCACTAAATGAGGAGTACCTGTACCTATTTACTTGGGAGTGTGTAGATATGGTTCTTGTAAAAGCATTGAAGGGGATCTTTTAATGGGGAATCTTATATATGAGTCTTTTTCATGTGGATTTTGCATACATGCATACATACACACTCTTGTAAACTGCTGAGGGTCCACGTGGAGTCACTGGTGTGCAAATACTGTAAACCAACATATACATAAAGCTAAAGAAGCATTTATAAGAAATATGGCAAGACAACTATGAATAACTTCTTTGTCTGTTTCCTGGTCACTGAGGATAACAGTCAGAGTAATAACTCTTTAGTAGATTTGGTTTGGGTTTTTTCCCCCCAATCTTGTAGCAAATTATATTTGTGTTAGTTCTATTTTAATCCAGAAAGATCATTAACAAATTACAGTTTGTACCAGGAAATCTGAGATTCTGAGTACAGAAAATATGCATTTTAATAATTGCTATTAAACACTTGATGCTTGATCCGAAGTGTTGACTTCCCTATTCCCTCCCCAATCTCAATTGAAGGAGACGGAGTTTAGGAAAACATGCCTGAGTTACAGTCCTCATTTCAACTGTCCCATTGAAGACGGCAGGTAGAAGAGCTGCATGACTGTCTCCAAAACTTTACCAAACATGGAAAGAAAGCCTATCAGGAAGATATCTAGGAATCACTTTCTTGTTTGCTTTTCTCCCCTATAGTTGTTGCTAGAAGGAATATCGTAGATTATATCTAATAGTCATTGTAAGCAGACCCCCCAGTTCTTTTGCACCTCCTTTGGAGCTTGTCTGCTTGCTGATGGAGCCTACAAATGTGTGCAAAGAGGTAAGACTTACAGGGAAGTGAGTTGAGAATTGCAGCCTAAAAACACAAGGATTGTTGTGCTAGATGACAATCCAGACACAGCATTTTTCTTATTGCCAACTACAACAATGACAGCTATTGTCTTGTGTATATATAAATGAACCTGAGGAACACTGTGTCCTCAGCTATGTCATGGATTTTTTAAAGGAAAAAAATTGAACAAATTTGGTGGGCTTGGCATCTTCATGCAGACCAGCATCAGATAATCAGTTAACTGGAGAGAATTATTGATCCCCAGCTCCACCTGGTGCTGCTTCTCCTGACTGTTACTGTCTATTCCAGTTGTTGCCTCCAACTAGTTTGCTTTCTCCTTCTGGAATAGGATGAATGGGAAATTTGACCTGGGAAGGAGACCCAACAGGAGCTTTTTTGCCCATGGTTCCCCGAATTCTAGAGCTGCACCCTTGGGTCATATCCTTTCCCTTCTATATTTCCAGAGTACAGTAACTGAACATGTTTCAAAGATGGTAGATCAAGTGTGATGAACTGATAGCCTTCTAGATGTTGCTGAACCCAACTCCTAGCCACTCTTGCTGTTGGATATGCAAACTAGGACTACTGGTAGTTGCAGTTCAGCCACATTTGAGGGCAACATGTTCTCTACCCCTGTGGAAGATGAAGGGTAAGATGGCAGTTAAAATTGGCTGGGAATACTTAGAGGTCTCCTTCCATTACAACCGGAGGATACCAAATTGGGGAAGGCTAGACTAGGGCTTATTACAGTTAATGAGCTAGAATAGGAAGGGGAAGTTGTAAGGCACATCCAAATGGTTCTTCTCCAGCAATTTCTTCATCCTTCCGAGGTACACTCACTAAGTGGATTTCAAAAGAATAAAAGGCTGATTCATCCAGGTTGGGGGGAATTTCTAAGAATGGTTGATATGTGTTCAGTGTCCAGTTTGGTGCTGGAAAAAGGATGAATATTTTCCTGCACAAGAGACAGGGTAATTCAAGTGATCGGCTGCACATTATTACAGGCATTGTCCTTAGTTATGATTTTCCCAGGCATATTTTCTCAGGAAGCAGGGGATGGGGGACAAAAAAAATGGAGGGGGGCTAGAGGTTGGTTATAAGCAGAAGGTGAGCCTTCTTCAGTTTCACACCTGATTTTATTTTTGAAAAAAGAATGCTTGGAACTTTTGCATGCTGTGCTGAAAGGAGGCTGGTGAATGTGTGGAACCAAACAAATGGGCATTTGGAGATCTCTTACTTCCTGAGGTTTAGCAGGTGAAGCATTAAAAAAGAAGGGTCTGCCTGGAGCACAACTACTACTCCAGATTCATCACATTTGCCTTCTATCTTGCCTGCAGCCTCATACAGTTGTGCTGACATCTGTCTACTGATAAGTGATGCGGGCTCCAGCAGTCATTAGAGTAAGAAATTTTATTGGCGGTGTTGTGATGACGTGGGACTTATTTCTGAAGTTTGTGTTTTCCAGATCTAACATTTGGGAAGGGGTGAAGTGAGTAGAAACTTTCCATTTTGTCATTTAGAAATGTCACTCATAATTCCAGGTCCATTTTGTCATTTAGAATGTCACTCATAATTCCAGGTCATTTGTCCCCTTCTCCCCAACCCAAAAAGAGGATATAAAGTATAAGAAGCTCTTTTAGACCAGGTTAGATTATTTGCGCATGGATCCCCATTTTCTGAACCCTGATTGCAGAGGGTCTCTGCAAAAATTGACACAGAAGATTTAGCTTGCGTACATGGGCATCTACAGCTCTTTTGGCTTTCATCAAAATAATAAAAGTGTTGGGCCATTTCACTGCAAACTCTGTCCCTTTTGGATGTGGGTGCATTGTCACAATGTATACAACATTACAATGACACAATGCTGCTTTTGTTAGCCTGACTGGTTCGAACCTCCTGTGGAAATAGCTGCTTGGGCAGCTCAACTGTATCACCTAGGTGATCTGTACAGGTTGGGGCTCTTCAATTTGGTGTGAAGAATTCTCTGTGAGGTCTCGTGATGAAGCATACTTGTTTTTGTGAGTTGCTCCATTTCAAAATAGAAAAGCAATATAATGATACGATCAAAGCAGCTGACTCCATTCTTTCCACACCCAAGAAGATTGCTAAGAAAAAGCAAAGACGAAAAGGGGGAAATTAGAACATTCTTTCCATAGCGTAACAACGAAGCTTAGAGTAACTTGGCTGTAAAATGGATCAAGCATTTGACTATGTAAGAAGGCAGCATTTCAAAGCTGCATCACACTTCAAATATACCATCTTGTTATCCTGGTAATTTGGGGGACGATTTTTCTTTCAGAAAATTAGCTTCAGTTTGCATAAGTTTAATTTATTGTTGTTGAAATTATTATTGCCTTCCTGTATAGGTTGCCTCTCAAATATCCAAGATGGCATATTAAGTGAGATTGATGGGAAAACAAGGGATTTAGGGGAATTATAATCCAAATTATTTTTAGGGGACTAGATTTGCTCTCCTAAGAATTAAACCTTATTGAATTTACTTGCTTCCATGTGAATGTATGATATAGTTTTTGAGGGTTAAGGGTCAAGACACAATCCTTTATACTGTTCAGGTTTCAGGGCAATACATTACTGGATTCATACAACATTTGAAGCCATCTGTGTTTTAACCACTGTTTGCTGAGTTAACCACAGTGGCTAAGTTCGTATAATACCTTAAACCAAAACAAAGCAAATCACGTTGTAGCTTAGTTTAATCATGACTTCTCTTTGTTGTACAGGAGTGGGGTGTTGGCAGCTGGCTTTAATACCTGTTATAAAATTAGTGTATGAGACTTTGAACAAGCTGGATGGCCTTTAACAAGCCAATCTCTGTATCTGAGACATCGTTCTAACCTGCTTGCAGGTATATTGTCCAGTCTGTTGATGGGGTAAATAGCCTTTTAATAGCCAAGGGCCACACTTAGTGTTTCATGGGGGTTATGGGCTGCAAAGTGGGTGGGTGGGGGTCACATCATTTGAGGGTGGATGGCGTTTCCATTGTTTTTTTCAAAATGGCTTGCCCTTCTGTAGTCATCTGTTTATCCTCACAAAATTATGGGAAATGAATAAAAAAATGCTCTAATGTTTTGACCTCCCTAGATTTGCATAGGCCAAGCCTCTGGTGGCTGGGAGATTGCTAGATCTACCCTCCACACATCCCAAAGGAAAATCCTTTAGCGCTTAACTGCTCCTCACAGAGTATCCAATCTAGCCCTTCATTAGTTGTGAAATGTGATTTTACTGAAATCGGAAGGATTTGACATATTTTTTAAAGAAGTTCACTTGTGCATCTGTTGAGAACTCTTTAAGGATAATGCATTTTTAGTGCTTACTGATTTATTCTTTTGTAATCCCTGTCCTCCCACATTTGAGGAAAATGAATATTCAAATGGCTTTTCTGTTGGGGCTATTTCTTACATTTCTATTCCACTCTTCTCACAAGACGGTTGCAGGATTTGTACATACGGGACCCCACAGTCTTGATTTTTGATACGAGATAATCCTAACTCTGATGAGTTGTTACATTGCTAAATGTAATGGATTTGAACCCAGTTCTCTTTGCTCTTCAGTCCAACAAATATGAAATATAGCAGATATTAAAGTGGTTCAACCCACATTGCATTTATTAGTGCTGAAAAATCAACTTGTCTTAAGGGAATTAAATCACTGTGCTCACTCTGGAGACGGGTTGTCCTGTGTATGTTTAACACGTGCAGTGTTCTTTGTACTGTTGCTTGAGCCAGTATGCGTTTTTCAAGTTCATTCCCGAAAAATCCCAAAGTCATTCCGAAAGACCACTTATCTATGAGCTTTGCTGGCCTCAACATTTATTTAAACTCCGTGAGCGTCATACTGCTATAAGTACAGCTGTTTATCATGTAGAAAGCCCTCTACATTTTTAAAGAGTGCTTTAGAACAGAAGTGCGTGATGACCGTTGACTGGCACGGTGGGACCTCACTTATACAAAACAGGCCTGTTTAGGACAGGGAAATGGGTGAGGTCAAGGAAAAGCTGAGTTTAGACACAAGCTAAATTTAATGACATGCAAATGTAATTAAAATACCACTGATTAAACACTGTAATGAGTGTAAAAAGATGAACAGCGATTCAGCATAGTCTGCAGGTTTGTGAAATCAAGATAATATGAGGAGTACCTGAGGTTTCTTAAATTGCTATCGTCGTCAATTGCTTTTACCCTCTTTTCCATAAGAGTAGCTTTATTAACAATGCTGGAGTTGGGCAGT
This sequence comes from Candoia aspera, assembly GCF_035149785.1. Taxonomy (NCBI): domain Eukaryota; kingdom Metazoa; phylum Chordata; class Lepidosauria; order Squamata; family Candoiidae; genus Candoia; species Candoia aspera. The sequence goes on along the minus strand of NC_086165.1, from coordinate 10,204,554 downwards.
CATATTTAAATAAATGGCCAAAGATTATTCCAGCTTTTTCCAACCTGACTCACACAGATATACAGGGATTGCGAATTGCAAGGGGCCCAGCTAGCAAACTACAGGGATATTAGCTGGGCCCAATGATTCCAGATTCTGAAACGTCTTCGTTTTTTATTTTATTTTACGCCTCTTCAAACTGTTTGTCCTGACCATTAAAAAAATGGTACTTCTATGAATCTGGTGTTGCCACAGATGAAACTGTGCGAGTTTTTGTTAACATCCTTGCGCCATTAAAAACGAAAAAATATATAATTTCTCTTTCCCTGGGCTGCAGATGATTCAAGTTACAACTTCCTGATCCTGGTTTCCTCTCATTGTTCCTGTATTGCTTGTTGTAGTCATTACAGGACTCAGAGTTGCCACATATCACTATGTACAGTAAGTCTTTGCTGTAATTTGATCATGCCTCTTCTTGCTTTCCTGTGACACCCACCTCTGCCATGAAATTGCACAGCAATCTATCACTTCCTATTGGCTGCCTAACATCGATGACAGCAATGTACTTGCAGTGAAGATTTAGATGCCAGTTTTATGCAGTGGATTAAAAACAAGCTTTCAATGGATTTTCCAGCTTTCTGCATCAATGCTAAAGGGAGAAGTGATCTAATGCAGAACATAACTTTGTCTTGTTGTCCAAGTTTCTTGGATCGTATGCATAATGCCAGCATGGTTGTTTTATTCCTTCACGTGTTCATGTACTTCGTATGCCAGTGAGGAAATCTGTTCACTGTACTAAGTGACTTGGGCAGTGGGAAGTCAAGATATTTTTGTACAGTGCTCAGGGAGCAATGTAGAACATTGTCAATGGGACTGAATTTGCAATGCTCTAACAGACTGTATGAACACCATCCTCCTCCGACTGTGGTAGGAATCACTCATAGTTGACCTGGATTGTATAGCTTTGAGTGAGCAAATCATACTGCAACTCCTTCCAGAAAAAACAATCACCATCACACTGTGACACCATACTCTACAGAGAGGATGTGCATCCTACAGCCTCAGGGCCACATGTTCCCCCATTGACTGTACTGCCAAATTTGTTTCTTACTGTGTTGCAATGGAAAACACATGAAAGCTGTAATGTAAGCCTAAAGCAGCTTAAAATCCATCTCTCCTGAACATCAGAAAAAACAGATTCATCCACGTGCATGACGCAGTTCTAGCTTCTTCTGATTGTTGCCCATCTTCTGTAGCCCTCAGTCCTGCCAAGACCCTGGGTAGCATAAGGCTACTCATCCATGTTGTTATCAGAGTGATTAGGTCCACCAAGCCAAGTGCAGTTTTGCATCGAGGAAAGACGAGATGCCAGGTATGAAATGGCTTTCAGGTCTTGCAAGGGAAGATCTGCATATCCTACTTGATGTGCATCAAACTTCAGGGATGTCCAGGTTAGAGCAGGTGGCAGCATCTAGCTGATCTCGGCAAAACTAAACAGGATTGGGTCTGATCAGTACTTAGATAGGGGACCACCAGAGGTGTAGGCTAGGCTCCACGTAGGCATTATTACAATCACACAAAACTAGCCCATAAGAAGGAAACCCCTTCTGTGGGAGAAGTCCGGAGCTCACTGGAAGAATGCGTGCTTTGTGTGCAAAAGGTTCCAGGTTCAGTTTTCAGTGTCTATAAGCAGAACATGAAAAGATTCCTGGCTGAAAACTTGGAGAGCTGCACCTACTCAATGTAGACTGTGCAGAGTTACATAGGGATAAGACAACATCCTACACTGAATTGGACCCTAGAAATACATGTTTTGGAGCTCTATGGCTCTTTTAGAAAAGACTTCCTCCCCCACAGAATCAAAGGGATCAAGCAAAAATGTTTAAACTCTGGTATGTGTTTTTTGGGGTGGGGGAGCTGGGCTAATAGCCCAGGGTGGCAGTTCTGCACAAATATGGATGTTTTTTGTGCGATTTCCCTTAGAATTCTTGGAAGTTGAGCAATGATACCCTGAGAGATGGTAGGGACTTGGATTCCTCAGTAAACCCTCTCATGAGCTTTGGGGATGTCATCATAACCATACATCAAACTGAAATGAGTCAGAGGAAACCATTAAAAGTAAAAATAATTCAGTGGAAACAAAATCCTGTAGTCTTATTCTATGCCAGGGAACTTTCAGACAACCATAGGGAAGGGAGGAAAAGGACTTTGCAATTTTATTTTGTTAAATTAGCTTTGTTTTATTTTTAAGGTCTGTGAATCAGATTTTGCTAATATTTAGGAATGGCCTTGGGTGGTTGAGTATTGTGGAATTGAAAGTGATGCAGGCCATTTTCTTTTTCACATTCCACTGGATCAGACAAACCATGGGAACAGCTGTATGATTTGGCCAAACCATCCAGGATATTGCAACAGACAGTTTACATGGTAAAATCCTCTTAATAATTAGGTTGGTCATTGCTCTGGTCATCAGTTTCTGAATGGGACAATAGCCGACCTCTGTTTCTGAAGAGGCCTCCATGTTGTGACTGAATAGTTCTTAGCTTCCCCTATTTGATAATCTCCAGATGTGTCAGATTACAGATCCCATCCGCAGCAGCTAGCATGAGGATGAGAATTGTAGTCCAACACATCTGGAAGATGCTAAGTAGAAAAAAGATATGTTCCAGACTTAAGTCATAGTTCGAAAAATATTTGAGGCAACCCACCACCAGGGTAAGTTAATAGTGTGTGTGGCCTTTGCAGTTTCTGTTGCTGAAATTGCACATTCCTGCTACTTTTTGTTCAGACCAGGCTATTTGCCCCCTTTTCTAGGTTTGGATTATCTACTCTGGTAATAGGTTCCCTGTTCCCTGGAAGTTGTTATTGTTATGTTATCTCTCCCCACAAACTCACAAAAACAAGGGCCAGATTCCCTGCCCTCTGGGTAAGTTATGTTTCGGTTCTAAGCAAGAATCGAAAAGGAAACTTTAGCAGTATCACTAGTATTTTTATTTGGTATGCATATCTATGTAACATTGCTATAACTGATGCTTGTTGTGGACCTAATTGTTGAAAACTGTGCATCGAATTGTGAGTTTTGTTTGTTTTTACCCTAACTTAGACATATGAATGACAACCAGTTGACTAATCCGTAGGTCAGAGCCCTTCCTGTTGGCATGTTAGAAACTCATCTTTATAGCTCCTCCATGTACCATAGCTTGCTGATATTAACTTAAATGCTTTTCTAAATTCAAATCTCGAGGTTAAAGTATTGAAAGGTCCCGTGCTCAGGCTTTAGATGGGGAGGGACTGAGCACATACATCAGGCATGGTACTCTATTCTCCTCCAGATCTAAAATCTTCTATGCATGTACCATTCAACACATGTAGGTGAAAACAGTATGGCAGATTTGCTATTAAATCAGCCACATGATTTTCACCTATACACCCTGAACTGTGTTTGCTAATGAAAGGATTTAGAAAGGATAGAATTTATTTATTTATTTGTTTGATTTTTATCCCACCTTTATTATTTTTATGAATAACTCAAGGTGGTGAGCATACCTAATACGCCTTCCTCCTCTTATTTTCCCCAGTGGGAATGCCAGTGGCTTTGCATCCAAAGCTTATCCAGTCTTCTAAGTGGGCTTGATGTGGTGCACCTGTCAAGGACTCGCTTGGTGAATGTTAGCTGTGTTGTTTGCAACAGTTAATAGCATCCAAAGATCCATCAAGACAAATAGCCTGACAACCTCCCACCTCTTATCCACTTACCCCCAGGATATGACTCCACTCAGGGCTGCTCTCTGCAATATCCAGTGAAAACTGAGACAGGTATGAAGTAGAATAAACATCAAAGAGTTGAACCACCTTAAGATCAGTATCCTTCTTGGAAGATGATTTTGTTGATTTCTTGATAACTTGTTTGGGGACATCCCATAAGTATCTATGGAGTCAGTTATCCTGGACTAGGAAAGTCTGTTCTGGAGTGCTGTTTTTTGCAGCAATCTTAAAGGTCTTCTCACCTTTGGTGGGATGTTATGAAAACAATCCCAAGAATTGAAACAACGAATAATAGGCATTTTGGGTTTTACATGGGGGTGGTGGTGCAGGGGCTTCAAGACTGCAGGGAAGTGTGGCTGTGATCACAAGGGTATGATTGAAATTGGGGCAAAATAGTTGAGTTAAGCCTTGTGGAGGTTTGATGTGCATGTGAGAATGGTCAAGGAAGCAAGATTCACGTGGACTTCCTTTAATGAATGTTCATGACACAAATTAGAGGTTAGCCCAGAACCTTGACCACTGAGATAGGCCCTTTATTAGTGAGGTTCATTAAGACAGGGTCTCTTCGAGGCTTTTAAATGTCTTTTTCCCAAGCTGTTTGCATGATGGCCTAAGCGTCTCTTTGATAAGCCAATCACAATCACTCCCATCTGTTGTTTGTGTTCTGAAGATACTCTTCTTCCTCATTTCTCAGTCCCAGGACAACCTCTCACAATACCTGTTTTGCTCTTTCTTTTACCCTAATAAAAACAAAAACACACAGCAAGGATCAGCATCTTTGCTCCTGAATTTCAGTCATATGATCTTGGAATGAACTGGTGCAACCAAAATTAAGCTGGGGATCAGCATGTGGCTTACAGGCTGCAGGTTACACACACCCATGGCTGAATAATATGAACAACAAATGTATGAGTAAACAGCAAAGCCAACCGCAGCCAATGGTTCTTTTCAGAACTCAACTCAAGAACGCTTTGGCATCAGTGCCATGGTAAATCTGATGAAGATTTTATTAGGGACATATGTAAGTCACCCATGAAGCAAAAGCAGCCCATGTGCAAGTATTTAAAGTTGTCGTAATTGTAATTAGGCCTCATGCAAGTGACATTTTTGAATCAGTGGGATTCACCATGGGAGATCATCGGGAACGATCTCCGGAGTTGTCCTTTTTCTTTCTTGTCCTGAAGCAGAGGATGCTTCGTTGAGTGGCTTTCCCAGAAGGCTTGAGGACTGGTGTGGCAGGGCTTTTTTTTAGACAGGCAGTAGACAACGTTATTAAAAGGTTGGAAAAATAACTAAGAATACCATGTGGCTGGATCTGCTGCCCTTATATAGCAAGCAATGTTTCCTGCTCAAAATGTAGATGTTCTGCAGCCTAGTTACCTCTATATATCTCCAACAGCCTTAATGTGAGAAAGAGTTATACAATCTGAAGATAATCCAGAGTCTTATGAAAAACATGCTAACCTGCTTTGTTTGCTGCACAGAGACGCTTAAGACCCTTTAGCTTCACTTCAAAGGAAACTCTGTAGTCTCTACCTTCTTGGGCTGGGTAATATTTGATAGCTAGGGACTAACTACACCATTGTCAGGCCAGGCCTTATGTGGTGGGGTGATAAGGCAAAGTGGAGCTGGGTTTTGCTGGTGAGTTTTGCAGGTGAGAATTCTCTTTTCTGGCCTTAAGTTTTTCTTTGTAGGCACATGTCATAGTTTTTGTGTGTGTTTCCTGCTTCAAAATGGCAGGCAAATGAAATTCAGCAGTGCCATCAGAAGGGCCACTGAAAGAATGCCGGGGACCCCATGCATTCCTGAGGATACTTCTGATATGTTTTGGGGAAAGGGTGTGGAAGCAAGGCCCCTAGCCCTGAGTCTGGTGTGGACAATCTTTCTTGAACTGAACTTTCAACTTCTGTTTCAGAGTGTTTGTTACAGAATGTTTAGCTGTAAAGGAACCTGTCACTTTCTGAAATTTCATTTGTTTGAGATGGGATTTGAAATTATAAATAGAGCCTTGATACGCTGCAGCTGAAACAAATATAAATACTAAGCAATTCTGCAAATGGCTGGAACAATGATGTTGTCTTTTATTGTGGAATATCTAATATGACAGTGTGAATTCAGTAAATTAATGTTGGGTTAGCATGTTGTATGAATCCAGTATATGTCTAAACTGTGCTATTGTTGAAGGAAGAGGTGTTGAAAAAGAATTGGAAGATCACTTAAAATATGTTTGTCACAAGAACTGTAAAAGCATTTGTTTCTTTTCCTCAAATTATAAAAATGCTTTAAATTAGTTGTTTTGCTAGCCTTAAATTGGATTTTTGCTAAAACAGCCTAAATTTTGCTTCATCCCGTATATAAGCGATATGGAACTGGTATAAGCTGGTTTTAGGCAAGTTATGGCTGTATTACTATTGTTTGCCTGTACAAAATTATTACTTTGTGTTTTCCAAACCCAAATCATGGGATGTTTCAACGGAAGTGATCGTCCCACTTGGCAGCTAAAAGTTTATACAGTAAATAGGCCTAAGTAATTAAAGGTTTAGAGAAAGAGGTTGCTATAAGGATCACAAGTACAAAGGTACAATCTAGGCCGAGTGTTCAGAAGGTTGCAGAGTTCATTTTAGCCATGCTGAATTTAGCCAATTACTTTAGGGCAAAAACATGATTTAGTAGACCTTGATGCAACAGACCAAGTTGTTATATTTAAGTAATTTTATATCATGTGTTACAATGTGTTACATCAGGCGAATGTTATGCCACTTGCCTAATGATGTCATTCCACAAATGTGAGATGACACAAATGATATCTTTGGTGTAGAGCCAGTTTGGTCTAGTGGTTAAGGTGCTGGGCTAGAAACCAGGAGTCTGTGAGTTCTAGTCCCGCTTTAGGCGTGAAAGCCAGCTGGGCGACCTTGGGCCAGTCACTCTCTCTCAGCCCAGCTCACCTCACAGGGCTGTTCTTGTGGGGAAAATAGGAGGAGGAAGGAGTATTTGCTATGTTCGCTGCCTTGAGTTATTTATAAAAATAATAAGGCAGGATAAAAATTAATTAATTAAATAAATAAATTAAATAATAATGAACACTGGGGATGTTTTCACAGACAGGAGGAAAAAACAGATATCCCTTCTCCCTAACTGGTCTGTTAAGTTGTGATTTCATTGTATTTAACATTGTCTTCATCGTCATTTGTTCCTTTCTATGTTTTGAGTTTCTTGCATGTTAGGAAGAGAAAAACGCTTTTCCCATGAAGCTGTGAGAGATTTTACAGATCTCAGTCCTTAATCTTTGAGAACATTTTCAGTCAGGCAGCAGAGCAGCCTTGTATCACCCCATCAAGACATATTGAAGGAAATCTCTGTAAAAAAATGCCTAAAATTAACTAAAGAAACTCAACTGTGCAGGATACTGACATGTTATGGGCAGTTGTAAAACCCTGGTGTTCCCAAATGTTTAATTAGCATAGATGCCAAATGTAGCTGGTAGTGTAAAATATCACTGATAAGTTCTAACTTCCGAAGCAAACTGCAGTTTGGAGAAGCTGAGGTTCCATTTCCAATGTCTTGAGCTGGTTTCTCTTTCCCTTCTCTGCTAGAAGTGTTCCCAATAGGATTAATTCTCATGTCGTGACTAATATCCCCCTTCTGTCACATTAAAGTGTGTGCATCGTCATTATCATCGTCATCATCGTCATGTCCTTGTTGGATGTCATCGCCACCCAGAGTCCCCCCCTAGGGGAGAGATGGGCAGTGAATAAATTTATAAAATAAATAAATAAATAAATAAATAAACAAACAAACGCAGTGTTCTTGTTTTGCTGTGTCCATCTACTTCTTTTGAAATGTGTTTTAAGACGTTGATAATATCAGCATCATTAGGGTAAATGTTAAGCATATATGACATGTAATTTTTTTCCTTTCATAATAGGGTGTTTGTAGTGTATTTTATCAACCACTTGCTCTGAAAGCTTTTAAATACCAGCAAATTTATTTTTGATTCCTTTCCTCGTGATTCTCCAGATGGAGCTTGCTTTTGGCTGTCCACTGGAGGACTGGTCTCATCCAGCTACTGCCTTGGCTAGATTTATGTTCTCAAACTGTTTCCTTCATGGTACCTACCTTTGTTCCCTTTAAAAAGCAGCAGCCAGGCTGCATTCTTCTGCTGCTAATACAATTTTCTCCACCAAGGAAAATAAGCATGGTGGCTGACCAGGGGTATTCTGGCTCAAGGCAAAAAGGCTGCATCTGAAAACTTTGCAGGACTACATGTTCCTGGATTTATATTAAAGAGAAAACCCTCAGATATGTAAGCCAAACGATCTCAGTGGATGGTGGTATGGAAGGCATTTCTAACAGTCATATAAATATTTAAGGTTTCTTTCCAGGCTATAAAACAAGTTAATTTCAAAAAATAAATCAAATCGTCCCTTTTTTTAAAAAGTAATGCATACTCTCATACATGTTGTGCTCAGTTAATGCACTGTTGCTCTATTATCCAAGGAAGTTCATCATTAATGTATCATCATCATCATCAACAACAACATCTCCCCATCGGATGATTCAGCTTTCTTGTTTTGCTGTGTCCATCTACTTCTTTTGAAATGTGTTTTAAGACATTGATAATATCAGCATCATTAGGGTAAATGTTAAGCATATATGACATGTAATTTTTTTCCTTTCATAATGGGGTGAGAAACACATGGATGTGAAAGTTAGAAGAATTACACCAGGAAACAACCAGTTTGTAGAGGTAATTGTCATTTGTTCTTAAATATTTATTTTAAACAACACATTTGACCATAACAAAGCCAAAGGATGAATGTCGTACAAACATTGAGCTAAATTGGAGGCCTACTTTTGGGGAGAAGCAAATCAGATACCCCCTCTCCCCAAAATAGTATCCTTTACATTTTTCCTGGTTAGCCGCTTTGAACACATGCATCTACAGATGTCAAAAAGAATGGCGTTCCTTACCAAAATTCAGACTGCACTCTCAATTTGATGTACTAAAATATACTATTTGACTACAAGAGTACTTTAAAGGTCCTCCAGAAGTAAAACAAAATAACCTCCCTAAACAATTTCAAATTCCCTTTTTCCCAGTTTGCTGCAATAATCAAATCATCATCATCATCATCATCATAGTAATATCTTAGTTATTTTTCCAATGAAGTTGAAAAAGAAACTTCTTACATCTTTGCCCTGCTTCTTTGCATCAGATCACCTAATGGCTACTCCATCTCTTCCTGAAGTGGTATCAAATATATTTGTCTGATTAGGACATTCCTAAGTCAGCCTTCCCAAGTTGGTTGCTTCAGCACAGCTGGGAAAGAGATCTTCATTACACACATTCGTGGATGTTCTCTGTTGACAGTATTCCATTAGGAGAATATTGCTGTGGTTTTCCTTACCTAGAAAAGGTGAATGTAATTGGGTGGTTGTTGTTATTGTTATTATTTTCCCCTGATAATTTCCTGGAGCCTGATAATTTCCCCTAATTTCCTGATGGGGATGGAAGCAAAAAGCAAGGGAGGATCTTCAAACTGATGTGAAACTGTGTTCATACTTTGTTTCTGAAATGATCTGTACAGGCCAGCTAACAAATTTGTCTGGTGGCTCATTTAATATACTAATTTCACTGTTTCTTTCTGGAAACTATTAATGCTTTTGGTGACTTTCTGGTTTAGAAATACTTAATATAGCTAGTGTTTATATGAAGAAATTGAATTCTTCCAGACAGAGGAGGAGGATTTAGATTGTTAGAGACAGAAGAATAGCCAGGAAACTTGAAATAGCTGGCTCAAGTGGTATTTTGGTTTGGCCAAAACAAATGATGTTTTTTCCACACAGCGCAGTAGTTGGGGTATGTATGCGTGCACACACACACCAATGTATTTTTTAAAAAAATGCATAAATAATTGAAGTAAGTAAATATTATATAATACCAGTAAATGTTTGTTCAGAGGATGGGCTGAAATATTTATGGAACAGTGTTCCATAAAAAAGATTGCAGGGAAGTGTCCTCATCTATTTACAGTTCATTCTGGCATATAGTTCCTCCCTAGCTTATCTTTGGTTTAAAGGTCACAATGCATAATGCAGCATAAACTAAGATAAACCATACTACGTCACAGTTATAGGAATGCTACAATAACCTTCATCAATGGGATGCCCTCTAAAAGTGTTGAACTTCACCATAGTTTAGTGCAGAATACAAAAAAGATCAATATATTGGAGAGTTTGCTATTTCATATACTGATCTTGGCTTGGTTATCGACTTCATATAAATAGGTGTCCCAACTTGCTGAAACACCAAAGCATCCATGAGGAGGTGATTATATTCTATAACATTTTGTCTCAATGTTTGGATGCTGTTAAAATCTGCATGGGGCAGAACAGACTCAGGCTGCACCCTAGCAAGACTGAATGGCTGTGAATTCATGGATTTGCCATTTCTGGGAAACTTCCAACTTTAGTTCTTGATGGAGTTGCACTTCTCCAGATGGAACTGTTTCATAATTTGGACTTGTGGCTTTTGCTCCAAGAGCAGGTGGGAGCCATGGCCAGGAGGACCTTTGCACAGATCTTTCTTGTGGGCCAGTTTTGCCAATTCTTGGATCAGAACACCATTCTTCTTGTCTCTCATGCCTTACTTACCTCCTGGCTGGACTATTACAACATGATGTACACCAGGCTGCCCTTGAAAACCACTCTGAAGCTACAGATGGTCTAGAATGTGGCAGCCTGAGTACTTTATGGGTGTACCTCAGTTCAACTGAGTAACAGCTCTACTTTGCAAATTGCAATGGTGGCCAATTGGCTTCCAGGTGGAATTCAAGGTGTTGGTCATCACCTATGAGGTCCTTCATGGCTCAGGACCTATTCATGGGATTATCTATCTGCTCATCCTATTGGATCTAGTATACTCCAAGTCCTGGTGTTACAATTATGTCATCTTGTGGGACCTCAGAGTTGTGGATTTTTTTATAGCTACATGCCCTGTAGGATAGTGTGCCCCCCTCCACACAGTCAGTTGTTGTTTGAAAAGATGGGTCTTTCAAGAAGCCCTGGGGCAGGATGTTTTATGACCATGCACTGATCCTGGCACTTTATTCCTTGGTTCTGGCATTTCCCTACCCTATCTAGTAATACATATTAGTTGTTTGTTATTTGGTTCTGTTTTCTATTTGTTGATTTAAGATGTGGTGTATCTTTTAGAGTCTGTTGCTGATTGGTGCCTAAACTGAACAAATAAATAAATAAACCTTATGTCACACCTATGGCCAGTAAAACATACAAGAGGTAGAAATGCATTGATTAATTCACAGTTGGGAGGATTTTTTTAGTAATAAAAAAAATACATGCTCAATAACTGTTTTTGAAAAGCTGAATCCAGGTTCCTGTTTACAAAGTCCAGTCAATTAGTAAGGCCTTATGTGTTAACCAAGCCACAATTCTGGAATTTCAATGTTGTTTGATGAAGTGTGGCTTCTGCAATTTGTGCTTGGTCAAGCTTTCAACCCTGAGGACACACAGATTAAAGACAGATGGATGTGCAGATTTAAAAGGCATAACCCAAACCAGGGACACACGGACTACTTGTACAGAGATGTGTCATATTCTACATCCCTTGGGGATTTGCAGCAATCGGATGCTATGCTTGTTTCCAGTCCAAATATCCTGATTTCAATTGGCTGCTGCGGATTTGTTTTTGCTTTGCTCTAGTCTACGAGATGTGCTTAACAAAGTTCATGTGTTTGGTATCCCATGGACATAATGCTGTGTTGAATTCTGCATTCTCTGTCCTTAAAAAATAATGCATTTTCTAACCAGGGAGACAAAACTAAGGAGACCTAAAGTTGTTAAGAGTTTACAAAACAGAAAGCCATAGTGTATTTTGTTTGATTTTGTGACCCCCAGCTGTTGCAGTTTTGCTTTATGGTCTATGGTTCCCTTTGTTATATGAGGACAGGCGATGGTGGTGGGCTCATACCAAGGTTTAGCATGATGTACAAATCCTTTTTGGGACTGCCTGGGAACTGCAGCCATGATATAATTAAAGGACATCAATACAATACAATCAATACAACTTGTACACAGAACACATCATGCGACATGCTGGGCTTGAGGAATCCAAGGCTGGAGTTAAAATTGCTGGAAGAAACATTAACATTCTCAGATATGCAGATGATACCACTTTGATGGCTGAAAGCGAAGAGGAACTGAGGAGCCTTATGATGAAGGTGAAAGAAGAAAGTGCAAAAGTTGGCTTGCAGCTAAACCTCAAAAAAACCAAGATTATGGCAACCAGCTTGATTGATAACTGGCAAATAGAGGGAGAAAACGTAGAGGCAGTGAAAGACTTTGTATTTCTAGGTGCAAAGATTACTGCAGATGCTGAGTGCAGTCAGGAAATCAGAAGACGCTTAATCCTTGGGAGAGGAGCAATGACCAATCTCGATAAAATAGTTAAGAGCAGAGACATCACACTGACAACAAAGGTCTGCATAGTTAAAGCAATGGTGTTCCCCATAGTAACGTATGGCTGTGAGACCTGGACCATAAGGAAGGCTGAGCGAAGGAAGATAGATGCTTTTGAACTGTGGTGTTGGAGGAAAATTCTGAGAGTGCCTTGGACTGCAAGAAGATCCAACCAGTCCATCCTCCAGGAAATAAAGCCAGACTGCTCACTTGAGGGAATGATATTAAAGGCAATACTGAAATACTTTGGCCACATAATGAGAAGACAGGACACCCTGGAGAAGATGCTGATGCTAGGGAGAGTGGAGGGCAAAAGGAAGAGGGGCCGACCAAGGGCAAGGTGGATGATATTCTAGAGGTGACAGACTCGTCCCTGGGGGAGCTGGGGGTGTTGACGACCAACAGGAAGCTCTGGCGTGGGCTGGTCCATGAAGTCACGCAGAGTCGGAAGCGACTGAACGAATAAACAACAACAACAGCTTGGGGATGATTGTACTTTGGAATCATCACAGAATCACCATAGTGCAGTGTTTCTCAAGCTTAGCAACTTTAAGATATGTGGACTTCAACTCCCACAGTTCTAGGAGTTGAAGTCCACATATCTTAAAGTTGCCAAGGTTGAGAAACACTGCAATAATGGTAGGCTAGTGAAGATTCATGTTATTTGATGACATGGTGTCAAGTTGAGTTGAATTGTTGGCTCTTTCAGTAAATTCTGTGTATATCAAAGGCTGGATATTGCTTCTTTAATGTCTATATTTCTGTACGTCAACCTGAAATCCAGATTGCCTCTATCACCCCCCAAGTAGGAGGAAAAAAATCCAGTATAAAGAAATACTTAACTGTGGAATTTTTGAAATAATGCCAAAGATAGGCTCCAAAGAGAGAGAGACCTCAGTATTTCAAAGAGAGTTGGGCTAATCCTATAAATAGATCCACCTGAATATGATGGAAATACTACGACTGTTCATAGCTAATTATTTAAAATAATATAAGGAATATATTATTCAAGTGAGTTTAAGCTGGGGGGAGCTTTGTGTGTAGACATCTTAATTTTAAAAAAAACCCTATTCTTAACGCCAGATAAGTTCAGTTGAGAAAAACGATCCCACTTACATTTTTACAGCTCTTTACTGACTTTCTAAGCAACCTCCGTGCCAGTAATTTAGGTAATAAAATTTTAAAAATGCAATGTAAACCAAATGTTATAAGAGACATCTGCAGTAAGTAGTGACTGTGGTTTTTGTTAGCTGCTAAAATAATAGAAATGCTTTTGCATTGCCAGTTTGTCACTTATTCCCTTAATATATAGTTATGCTAATTTTAGGTCACATTCTGAATGCTGCTGCAGATGAGGAGGCATAAATAGGCCTCCGTGTCTAGCAGGTGACTGTAGGGAGGGGAATTAAAGAGAGTCTGTTTTAGAAATACCCCACAGAACATTTTGCTCTGTGTGGGGAATATGTAATGCCAACTGCACTCAAGACTAGTGCAGGAAGAATAATGATTTCTTTCCTGCACAGAGTTATTATAAATCAATTTGCTTTGTCTTGGGCACTGTACCATTAGGGGAAGATTCTTCTGTCTTCCTTAGTTTATACTGGGAATTTTGAATACATACACCAAGTTTGTCCTTGTAAGTATGGGGCTGTACCTATGCACTGTCCAGTGTGGAGCTGGTCATCCTGCCCTGAAAATATTCCAGATTCCAGCACATGATGTAAGAGCACCCCACAGTTGACAAACCCAACGTCCTCTTTTCCACTAGTATCAGCACCATAGGAACCATCTAAAAGAGTAAGGTCATCTGCCCAAGCCCTGCCAAAAAAAATCCCCTTTTTCTACATGTTCTAGTAAGAACTTCACCAGCCCTGACTCATTCATTTCATGTGTGACCTGGAGCTCTGATGGACTTGCTGGGTGACTGAGATGGTGAAACTACAAAAGGACTGGTTATAAAGTACCAGAATTCATGTTGTGGTCTGTAAATAATTAAAGACAAGGACCTTTCCGTTCTAGAACCCTCTTTTATTGTGTAAATGTGATGAAGTGCTTCAGTCAAGGAATTTTCTTATTCAGGATGGTATTCTGTTTTCATAAACTGCTGCAGAGCTGAAATTAAGTACTTTTCTTATTGAGAACAATTGCTTGCTTGCTTATGTACCATCAAGTTGTGGTCAACTATTGGCGACCACATTTAGAACAATGCAGGTACAGCAGCTTATTCTGAAAGACAGCTCCAATCAATGACCTTACTTATCAAGAAAACAGAATTTAATTTTCAGAAATTGTTGCAGAGCTGAAATAAAATCTTCTTATATTCATAACAGTGTCACCAAAAGTGTCTTTAATGCTGCTTCTCGACAGCTGAAATGATGCTCTTCTGTTATTCAGAAAAGTATCATGTTGCTGTTGTTGTTGTTGCACAATACCTAAGCAGAAATTGAAACAAGCCTTCACAGGAAACCATTTAGGTGCCATTTAGGTCATTGAGTTCAATTCCCTGTTCATTACAGGAATTCAGATTAAAGCAAGTCTACATTCAGATCCTCACATTCCTCACATTCTGCAAAGGGCAGGTTTAGAAACTTACAAGTAAACACATTTACAGTATAAAGCTGACTTGAGAATGAAATAGGTATGCTTATTGTGAAGCATACACGGCTGATTTTTCAGTATCCCCTGATGATATTTATGATTTAAAGGAGCATAAGAATACCATCAAGCATAGAATGACTGTGGAAAACCAAATAAGTTTAAAATTCTCCATGTGCTGATGTCTGCTTGATCCAATCCATACCTCTGAGTAAGAGGAAGAGCAGTTAAAGCAGAATTAGTTTGCCAAAAGTTGTTACCGCAGTTTGGTTCTGGACATTTGATCAAAAACAAAGATCATTCAGGCAATAGGAAAGTCCATTCCAAGAGAGGGAGATTTGGAAATGAAAATTATTAACAGTTCTACATTGTCAGGATTTCTAAAATTTTGGTGGCTGATATCATACCCAATTCTGCTGTGCCCAACTCTTTATGCATAGGGTAAGACAATGGGTTGTATTAGATTAATCCATAATAATATCTTGTGTGTGACACCTAATCGCTCTGCTGAAGTTGCTTGCTGCTTTATCCAAAATTCTTCATTAGTCCCAAGAACTGAGTTGCACCCTTTTGCTGTTGTTGTTTATTTGTTCAGTTGCTTCTGACTCTTCGTGACTTCTATTTCTTTATTCCAACTGTTTCAAGAGATACTAGATACAAAATGCAGAAGAAATGAATCTGTGTCCCCTTCCCCACTTTCTTGCCTTCTTAAATTCTTTGAATTTCAATTAGCGATTATGTTTCTTCCAGCAATAATGTAGCAAGTCCACTACAAAATCTATTTCCTTTTCATTCATCTTCATAACAATTTTTTTCAGACGACTTTGAATCTCTCCATTTATTTCTCATCAGAAAGCGAGTGCAGGAAAATATCCATCTGTCTATTTCCACGTGCAATCTTTGAGATCCGGTGAAGCCTACATTTCAATTAGGTTTAACATGTGTAATATAGATTCATAAACTATTTTCTTAATGGTTGCCTGGATTTATGGAATTTCCTCTTAATATCAGCTCCAAAGCTATTGTTGTAATGGAAACAATTTAATATTCCTGCAGCTTCATAATCTGGTTTAAATATAGGGCGCTTGAGAGACAAATGAGTGCAATTCTCTAATCACAGTGGCCGGAAAAAAAATATGAAGGGGCAAACCTGTAAGCAGGAAATTCGTGTTAAATTGGCCTTTTATTGAAAGGAGCATGCTCACAGACTACATGGTTTAGAAAGATTTTGACCATATGGAAGACATCATTGTATTGTAATAAGTAAATGACTCTGTTAGGGTCCTGGACCAGCAATGTAAATACCAATATAAAAAATACATAGAGAGCAAGTACAAAACGTATATCATACTTGCAGATGAGAGGCAAATTCTCAGTAATCTTTGGCAGCTTTAGTAATTAACAGACAGCCTCTACCTTCCAAATAATAACAGATTGCTCAGGTAATAAAAGGTAAGAAACTATCATCTGAACCTCCAGAAAAAGATAATTAGAGGTAAAATCAAGACATTTTGTTCTCTGTAAAAATGCAATATAAGGGAATGTGGCCCACCATTTCAAGGGCCCAGGGGCACAAGAGCAAATCTTGTGAAAAGGGATACTATAAAATCTGTTATTTAGCAAAGCAGATGGCAGGGCATTAAAACACATCCTGAAAAGAACTTTCCAGTTTCTGGGTACTATTTATGTAGTAACATAATAGGATGGTTCCTCTCTGGGATTTAGCCTCCAGAATTTGAAATTTTGGAGGACTCTACCTAAATCATAGGGTCATAGAATAGCAGGGGGCCTCAACTGTCATCAGCCTCCTGGTCAGTGTAGAATCCACTAGAACATCCCTGACAGATCACCATCCAGCCTCTGTTTGAAGACTTCCCATGAAGGAAAACTCACCATGTGATGTTGCAGCCTGTTCCATGCTCATATAGTCAAGAGGTCCCTCCTAATGTCTAGCCTGAACTTCCTTCCTTGTAATATTAACACATTGGTTCTGGTCCTGCCCTCATGTTAGTGTTCTGCCTCCAACATGGCTACCTAAGAGTCTCTAACAGGTAATGCTGGCAGAGCTTCTGTAGGGCAAAAATAGTATAGGCTCCTTACTCCTATTTGAGGTAGGATTTTCCTCATTTCAGTTCCAATATGAGTAATACATTGTTTTTCAGGCTGAAAGGGCAAAACCCTCAAACAAAAGCAGGCTTGTATATTTCTAGAACTAATGGAATCGGCTGTCTCTCGTAATGCAATTTGCAAAGCCTTTTCGGGCAAAATGTTAAGAGGCAAAACAATAACAAACTCTTGATCTTTTTTGTCTCGCGGAGTGAAGCAATGTACATGCCAAGACCTTGCAGTGAGGACATCACTGATTAGTTTTCCTGGACTTGCAGAATAGGAGGGTGAGAGGTAATGACTTCCAACTCCTGTTTGTTTGTTTTTTTGCAGGGGAGAAAAAGATACTATGGGTTCAGCCTCTTACTCCGTGATTCCCAAATTTTATGCGGAGAAGTTCAGTGAAAGTGCATTGTTCCTAATGGATGAATTTCCATTGTAATTTCCCTGAATGCTTTTCATGGAGTGCTGCTGTGGAGCACTGTGGGAAAGTAAAAGGGCAGCTCCTATTTTAATGTCCCAGAATGCCTCAGAGATGTACTATGGTAAAACAAGTCTAGGAATTAAGTGGTAACTCTTCTAGGCCCAGCTGAGCACTCATTGCACTGAATGCTATTGATGCCCCACCAAATTAGGAGGGCCCAGCAAGAAGGCATTTGCCTAAGATTCTGTCTCACTAATTCTTCTCCAACCTTAGGACCTTCAGACCAAGAATTCTACAGCCAGCACGTCTATTGCTATGAATCCTGGGAGAGCAACCTCTGAATCTGGAGGGTGCTTGGCTTAGAATTCTGGGATATCCAAACCATCTTGAGGAATGCCAAGAGAAGGAAGACTACAGTGCATATCTTTATGATTGCAAGGTCAGTCCTTAATTTAAAAATGGAATATAATATTGTGGGCTGAAGAAGACTGATCTTTTAAAGGGTATGGGGTCATGCCTGCTTTGCTTCATGTAGGATCAGTCTGCTCTGTGGAGGATAAAACTATCACTGGCTACAGATTATGATTGCTGTGTGTCAGCTTTACTATCAGAAATGATCTGCTATGAATACCAACTGCTAGGAAGTGTGAGTGGGAAGAGCTTGTAGATTTGCCAGAATCATCTGGTTGGCCATTGTAGGAGTAGTAGGCTGGCCTAGATAAGTCTTTTATCTGATACAGCAAGAGTCTTAGACTCTTTCTAAGGACAATTTGATTTATCTGGATCATATAGCATTTTCCTGTTGCTGTGGCAGATTCAAGAAAACAAGGAACATCCCATACTCTAGCGATTAACTTAGATGCGCCACATTTTGGCTTGCACCGATGTGTATCTGTTTTGTGACATGATCTCATAATGTACAATTGTACTGTTTCAGTTCTTAGGGATGCAGGCTTTTCAACTTCAAACGCTGCAAAAATCTTCAGTTTGTGATGAAAAGCCAATTGTTAATCTGATGTAGATTAAAGCTGAGGAATAAAAGGCAGAGACTTTGCATTTGGAATAACTGAATAATTACAAATGAGTTTCCTTGGCTAGCACTGAAGGGATCTAAGTATATCTTAATATTTTAGAAAGCCTTTGGGAAAAGTGTTGGGAGTACTGTAGGTTTCCAAACAATCCAAATTTTAAGCTATAAAAGGTTGGAACACATTTCCAAATTACCGCTGCCCATCATTAAATGGCAGGCTTCTCCTGTCTGGTGTGATGTGTAGAGTCTACAGCTCCCAGAATTCCTTTAGGCATTTTGGGAGTTACAGTCCTAATGCATTAAGAGGGCATGAAATTGGGAAAGAGGGTAATATGATACACCATGAATTCTGTTAACAAAGTTCTCTGGAGCTCTTTGAAGCTCTTATTTGAGGATTTGGGGGAAAAAAAGAGATATAATGAAGTCATTCAAAATGATTCAAGACCCGATGTTAATTGGAACTTGGTTACTTGAAGCATATAGAGGACTCGGAAACAAATAGAATAAGGGTGTTATCTAGTATGTTTGAGATGGATGTCTTGTGTTGAGCTCTGAAGATGATCTGAAAAACTCAGTACAAAAATGTGGGTTGAAAGGATTGGCAAAAATACCTCTGCCATTCCTGCAGAAGTGATTTGCTCAACTCAAAGCCCTTTGCAAAACATGAAGTGTCTTTCCAGCAGTTGGATGCAGTGAACAGTCCCTGTCTTTTCTATCTTCCATGCTAATGCTCCTTTCCAACAGCTTTGTGACTCCTCCAGGGCTACCTGAGAAGTTCCAGCTGTTCAAGCATTTGTCTCAACACATCCTTCTGCTTGGCTTCACTGGATGCAGATATATACGTTGTTTTCTCTTCTCCTTCTGCCACAAGGAGAAAAGATGCAGGTATAGGGTGTTTGCCTAGATCACCATTTCTCAACCTCGGGAACTTTAAGATGTGTGGACCTCAACTCCCAGAATTGGCTGGGGAATTTTGGGAGTTGAAGTCCACACATCTTAAAATTGCCAAGTTTGAAAAACACTGGCCTAGAGTATTCCTTTTCACCAGAGGCAGAGATTTCTAAGCCTGTAGTAAATGAAGGGTTTTTTCTAATACATTTGACTTGTCCTGGAGTTGAGTTAAATTATACCCTGGCAACAGAAGCAGTTCCGGTGTTGAATCCTGTCTTGAATTAATCCCCTTTGCTGATTGTGTCACATGATTGCGTTTTAAAGGACATTTTGTATTACTATGACTAAACCTTGATACTGAAGAAATTACTCATTTTTATCTGTTTATTGGCTCGATTGCATACTAAATCTCCTGACCTTTTCTCTGTGACAGTTTTTCAGCCATAAAAGGATATCTTTTGATGCTTATTTAGTGAATCACTTGAGTAGATGTGAAGCGTACGGTCTTCCAGCTGATGCTCAGGTCGTAGAAGAAAATCTTTCTGATTTTTTACCATATGGTGAGGGACCCATATTGGGAGTTAGAATACCTGGTATCCTGATTGTATCCATACAACACTGTTGCTAGTTCTGTATGTTTAACCAATTCTTATTCCTGACAATATTGCTTTGGGGGAAGAAAAGAAAATCCCACCATGAATTATGCTGTTTGGTCAAAAAAATCCCTCATCAATTCAATCTAGACATAAAAAAGACAGCAGTAGTCATGCTGATTTATGACAGGGCAATTTTTCTTCGTACCAAAGGCTGCATTTAACATTTTTGGAGGTCTGAGGGCCATGAACTGGGTGAAGTTGCCTCACACATGGCATGGGTCTGGTTCTTTTGTAGTAGTTTGGGATATTTTCTGTATTCTTTTACAAAATCGGGATATGCTTATTTTAGGGTTCTACACTACTGTTTTTTTATATGCCTCCCGCCTCAGAATGGAAATAAATTACGCTATCAGATTTTAGCAATCCTAGCCAAAGGGAAGCTGTGAGGGTTGTAGGAAGGGGTCTGAGCAGCACAGATTGCTCACCAGTAATTTAAAAATCAAATATTTTAAATTAAAATTATTTTTAAATGAAAAGAAAAAAAAATCCAACATCCTTTAGTAGAACAATGCTGCTGTTATTAGGATGAATAGCTAGCATTGCCGTTAGATCACTGTCACTAAGAATTTTGTTTTTTCAGTGCTGTGACTGAATGGTAGGTTTTTAATTTTCTTTTAGATCATCTGAATTTGCCTCTCAGTCTTGTATTTCAGAGATCCTTGTGGCAGAAGCAATGGATAGATTTGTGATTTTCCAGCTCTAAGCTATTTTTAACACTCACAGCACCAAGAAAAGAATGTCAGTGGCCATTATGTCTCTTTCTCTCTCTTTTTCATATTTAGATTTTGAAAACACCTGAATGCAGAGTTCAATGCCCCAAATATTCCCAAAACCTTAGGATGAGAATGCTTCATGCTCTAGGAATGTGGGAGAAAGCTATGATGGGGGGGGGGGCTGAACTGGTTGGGAATAGGACCACCGTTATTGAAGTGACACCATTTGGAGGATTACTAAGCCTATGGCCTAGTAATCCTCCAGATGATGTCACTTCAGTAGCAGTGGTCCTATTCCCAACCAGTAACTGCTTATACATAATTTAATTGGTTCATAATTTTATTCATCTTTTGTATTGTATGTTTTTAAAATAATTTATTGTCCCAATGTCCTATATTTTATACACTTTTATATATTGTTCCATTGATTTTTATGCAACAGTCCTGCATTCTGCTATGCTGTCAGAAATAAATAAATAATACTGATAAATGATCACAATACAAATATAATAAAACATATTGCACTATTTACAGTAGTTAGATGGAAAAGGTGAATTCATCCACTGTGCTTTTTATAGCAATGCCACAGACAGATCTGAGTCTATTCCTGCAGGCTTTGAAAGGCACATGGAGGATTTTTCCTTTGGACAAGCAGACCTTGTTTACTTGCTAGTTGTCACTGAGGGTTATAGAATAAAAATAAATTTGGCTCTGTTGGGTGATATGTTTGAAGCTTTCCATTGCCATCAAATTTGTTTTACCATAGAAGTCTGCTTTAAGGATGCTTAAAAAAAAAATAAAACCAGAAACCAAAACATTGATAAAGGAAAAACTTCACTATTAAAAAGGGGGAAAAAATTCGAGTTAAAAGAAAAAAAAACTTTGGACAATTATCCAAAGGATATAAACTTTTTGAAAGAAATGCCAGATTGAAAAATCTTCCTTTAAAATTGATGGCTGATTGTGTATAAAGAACAAAGAGTAAAAATAGCGCACAAAGCAAAGACTTTCATACAAAGCCAGGCAAGGACTCTTCAGTGTAAACTAACTACTACTGTGTTTATTCTGACAATGGGAAGCATCTTTTGCCCTAGCTGAGTTCAACATGTTCCCTGCCCTGGTTAATCTGACTGTGCTTCATCTTCCTGACATTGATAGAGGGCAGTAACAATAGCGCAAGAGCATTCCGCAAGAATGTAGTACTGCACCCCATCACCATGGCCCTGGACCAATTCATAACACTGTTTTTTAATTGTGATTCACATTCGTAAATTGCCATAAATGGACCTTCCAGAAGTCGGCGTTATGAATGCCCTGTGGCCTTGAAAGCCCCAAGCAATCCCTGAATATCCTTTCTGTGGTCCTCAGCATCTCCAACCAAAACTGCTGAAAACTAGAAGTTGGATTTCCCTGCTTCTGAGGCTGGAAATAAAGGAAAACTGTAGCGTGAGCCCTAAAATAGGCTTAATTAATTAAAAAAAGACCCCTCTCCAAAAATACCAAGATAAAGAACCTTGCATCATTGATTTGCTACACCCTACTCACCTACTTTAGCCCTTGCTCTCCCCCCAAAGTGCTGAGTATAGCCTTCATTCCCAAAAACTTGCCTATCTTTCATATAAAACATAGGTAGCCAACCTACAGGTCCTGGAGGTTGCATGTGGTCTTCTGCCATGAAGAGTATGACTGGACCTATGGAGAGCTCAATCCATGTTTCCCAGGCTGGTAGAATAATGTTTTTCTGTAGCTTTCCCTTCTAATAATGTTCAGGATCTTGCTTTCTTTTAGATTTTGAGTTCAAAACTTCAGTGGAGGGATATGGTTTTAATGCGATGGAGCAGATACTACAGTATTCTGTTTAAAAAGCATCATTCATCTTGCCAGGGTTTAACATCTTTAACACCAAACCATCTGTATATGTGCATTTCTTTAGATCAAGGATAGGCAATCTGTGGCCTTGATGCCTGCTAGATTTCTTGGTCTCAATTAGATTTAAGCATAAAACTTGAAATAGTACTTGCTTCATAGGAAATTATTTATTTTAAGGTATCTCTAAAAACTTACTTCCTTCCTTCCTTCCTTCCTTCCTTCCTTCCTTCCTTCCTTCCTTCCTTCCTTCCTTCCTTCCTTCCTTCCTTCCTTCCTTCCTCTAGTGTGAATTTTGAATTTTCAAGGTAAGGTTCTTATTTCCGAAAAAAAGAAAAATAATAATGTTCTTTGTAAGTAATCACATTTAACAAAAGCCATTCCTCAGTTCTGTAACCAAAATATGCTTTTGACATTTAGTATACATTATGATGGTTTAGTTATATTGGTTACAAACATAACTATTGTTTTTGTCTGTGCAACAGAGCTGTCTTGACTTTCAGTTAATTTTTTCCAGAAGGTTTTCTTTAAAAAAAAAAAAGCTAGAAGCAGTCATTTGAACTTTACAGTTAAAATATAGAGACCTTGAATTTGATCATGTGCCTCAATAAAATTAAGCAAAATATATTTATGCATGAAAATAGCACAGTTATCCAAGGCATCTCATATTTTGCTAGTCAGCTAAATTGATGCTTCAGTGTTTCTCAAGGCCATTAAATTTTGGCTTGCTCCAATTCCTCTTTATTTGTTAAATGATTTTTATTTTTATATACCAGAAGAAGAAATTCTCATTTATGGCTGAAAATAGCACAATTAGTGGAGTATTATAAACCATTCGTGTTTCCCACTAGGCTCAGCAAGGTTAAAATCCAATGTGTTTGCAATTTTCATGGTAGAAGACAACTTTGCTGGTTTTTTTAAAATGAAATTCATACACTTTATATATAAATTAACCAAAATGCATTTTTTGTAATAAAGCAAAACAGCATGCTGTTTGCAGTTTACAAGATGCCTCACATAAAATTACAGCTGTCAGAACAATAGCCGCCAGAATTTAAAAAATAGATACTGAGAATTTATAGGGATTCATGATTTTACAATAAAAGACCCTGTTACAGAAGATTTAAATTAACTGGCATAATCTTCAGCACAGTGAAATACAGTGATCTGTTAATTCCTAATTTAGATATGACTTTCTGACAGCAAGGGAGCAAGCCAAAATTTATGCAGAGACATTCTGGAAAATTCTGTATAATTTTTCACTTCAGTCTCCACCTGAATGAATGGACAATTGAAAGTTGCAATGCTAGAGCCCTAAATCATGAAGAAGTATTTCTTTTTAGGTGGATACTTTCCATGTTTGGAGAAGACTCCTGAGAATATCATGGACCGCCAAGAAAACAAGTAATGGATCATTGAACAAGTCAATCCAGAGTTCTCACTCAAGGCACAAATGATGAGGCTCAAATTATCCTACTTTGGACACATTATGCAAAGACCCAGCTCTCTGGAGAAGGCTCTAATGCTGGGGAAAGTGGAAGGAAAGAGAAAAGGACGACCAGCATCAAGGTGGATGGACTCAGTTACAGTGGCAATGGGGGCGCAGTTGGAAAAGCTGGACCAGGTATGGGATGGATCATCATGGAGAGAGTCCACAATGACTTGATTGCACGTAATCAATCACTTTCCATGCGATGACTGTCCATGTCTTAAAGTGGAGAAGAGTGAAGCATGCCTCTTCACAAAGCGTGATCCTAATACTTGAGTCACAAACTCTATCAATGAATAGACTCTTAACTGTTGAAGAGATGCAGCAATATTGAGACATAAGAGTGACTGTAAGCATATGCAGAGTGTTTTTCCTTTAGATTATGTAATGAGAACCAGATGCTGTTCTTGGAGGTGGGGGGATAGGATAATGAAATTAAAGATGACAGTTTTTAGGCGCCATCTCAACTCAGCATTGGCTGAAAGGGGAGGGAAGAACTAGACTGGAAAACCTTCATGGGAACACAATCTCTCTTCTCCCTAGGGTCAATTGTTCTCTGGCTCCTAACCTGACTCTCAGAAAAATCTCGTTCTCTCATAAGTCAACCAGCAGCTGCATTTATATTTGCCTATTATTTTGGGCAGCTAACAGTCCCATGACATCGTGCAATGGACAGGGTCAAATTAACCAGTTTTTTCCTCCTTTTTCAGCTCTATAAGTTAAGCTGAGCCTTTTTCCATCAGAACTAAACATTGAGAAGAAGCGGAGCCATACAACATGTTAGTCATTTCCTAGAAGTTTAAATATTTGGCTACCAATTCATAGTCCAGAATGCTATGATTCATTCTAGCCTTACTGGAAGTGAAAATCCAAGGGTAGCTTTATGATGAACCAATACTTTATGCAGCGAATTTCTTAAAGGTCTTATTAAAATTAGAAAGCATGAGGCTGACACATGCTGAGATGGGCCATGAGATTTTTCATCTTCAGGGATTTAAGCTGAAGTGTTTCTCAGCCTTGCTGTTTGAACCCTGTTAAATAGAGATTTGCCCAAGCGTAGGATGCAATGATACCCCAATTCAGATTTTTGGTCCCTTTGGTATCACTGCTATCTATACTGACCAGCAATAACATTCCAGGGGTCCAGATCTTTCCCAGCCCTACTAGGAAGCTGGGATTGTTCAAAAGCAAGAGATGTGCTTTGCCACTTGGTATGATGCTGTCCTGAACCATGGATAGGCTTTAGAGAAAAGTTTTCGCCCTGAACTGATGGAAGCCTATGCTTCAGTGTGTCTCAAACACTGAAGTGAAAAGGTGCATTTTGGAGAGAAAGGCTGGTTAGAGTTTATTGAACAAATGTCAGATAAAGAGGTTGTTGGCTGATCTTACACAACATTTTGGCTATGCTTTATTGAAGACATTACCGTTGAGTAGGTTTAGATGGCTAGTCATGTCATAAGCCAGAGTGGTGGAGTTCGTATAACTCATTCAGCAAACTAGATCAGAGGTAGTCATTATCACTGGAGCTCCTGTGAGGTCAAACCATTTCAAAGCCTTGAGAGGGATTGGAGAGTTGATAGGCTTTTTTTTTTTACTACCAGATTTTTCAGGTGCTGCTGCCATACAAGACAAAGAACAAGAAGGAGATTCAGAAACGTTGCTATCATCCCTAGGTCAGCATGAAGATCTGGGAGCTATTAGGTGACAGGCAAAGTCAGTTTTCAGTTCACTGTGTCAATTGGTCTCCTGTGGAGGGGTCTACAGCTTATGGAGCTTTGGGTGAAGACCAGCCTCTGGAAATGGTACATAAGCCATTAGAATGTGAAATATAAGCCTGCTTTGTGGATTCATGGTGTACTCTGTAAGTATTTAGGAGAGAAGGGTTCAAAATGTCTAAGAAAAAAACATACTATAAAAGCAAATCAGGTTTCTGATATCTCAGAATGGTCATTTTTGCTCAAGACTTTGGATAAATATAAATTAGGAGTTAAACGTATAGATGTTGTCCAGAAACCATACTTCAACTCAAACACAGTTGTAAGGGTCAGAGATTTGGACTCAGAGCCTATATTTATATTGAGAGGAACAGAACAGGTTTGCCTATTCTCTCCCCTCCTCAGTAGGACACTATAGAATAAAGAATAATTCACACATTGTTGGCAATCATAACCTCCTCCTAGGTACACAGATCATGAGTGCTTTTGTGGGTAATGTTGTTTAGATGCTACCTAAGCCAAACAAGAATTTCCCTTTGATTATAGAGGAAATAGTAATGTGTGTGTGTGTGTTGGGGGGAAGGGGGGTAGCAGTAGTAAAACTAATTAATTTTTTTAAAAAACCTGAGGGTTTGTTCATTAATCTTGCTCCCAAATTGTAAAGTGAGCTATTTAAGGTTTGTCGTAAACATATAATACTCCAACATATTTCTAACCAAAGTACATTCAACTATAATTTTGTTAATGCATAAAATTAAAGGCCAACTTTAGTCTTGACATTCACTTAACCTGTCCTAGGAAGAAACAGCTCTTTAAACAGGATTATCTATTCTAAATTATTAGATTTCCCTCCCCCACCCCCCAAGTATTGCCATTCTCCTTAATTTAAAAAAAAATGTCTTGAATTCATGACCAGATAAATTATAAACTTTGTACTAAAATAGAAAAGGCATAAATAGGAAAGTGATACAGCTTAAAAACCTAGGGTATAGGAATTTCTTAATGTATTATGTTTCTTAGTTTTCAGCTAAAATATATAGTCTCCCTTATACTGAAAGATAAATTTTAAAATGGGTAAATATTGAACAGTCATCTTCATAAACTCAAGACCTGGATGTAATCTTATTTAATAAGATATTAGTCTTACAATGGCAGCAAGATGATCTACAACATCCTTTCTAGGAGTGCATGACTGCAATCTAGGAATAATGGTACCAAAAAATTAGCACCTTAGCACTCCCTCCTTCAATGTCCTTATAGGTTGTTAGTCTTTTCTAGTGAATTTAAAGGCAGTACAGACAAAGAAGTTGAAACAGGCCAATCTGTATAGACTAAAATACTGTTTTATACAAGGATGAATAGAGAGATAAGTCAGAGATCCAATATTTTAGGACTACATTTGCAAGATCTATAATTATTTAATGATGAAGAAAGAGATGTACACTTTCTCATGGTCTTTGAAAGCAGTATCAAAAATATAAAGTGTTTTATTAAAACCCTCTGCAAAGCAACCTGAGACTTTAAAACATATATGGTAATAGAAGAAAAATAATTGGGATAGAACATTTTATGGAGGCAGAAGAGTTAAGATCTGCCTTGGAAAGGATTAGGGAAAGTTTGCTGATATTAATATACTACTGATATATTCAATATTTTTAGCAAAATGTATTCTATCTATACTCTTATTGTTATTGATAACTATATTTATATTTATTGTATTATTAACCTGTTTTGAATTTTACTCTAGTTTTATTGTAAACTGCCCAGAGTCCCCCTTTGGGGGAGATGTGTGGTGATAAAAATTTAACAAATAAAATAAAATAAATAATTTGAGGATTGTTTGCCGCCCAGAGTCCCCCTGTAGGGCAGAGATGGGCGGTGAATAAATTTATAAAATAAATAAAAATAAATAAATAAAATTGTTAGAAGTTATGTGGTAGCCTTTGAAGGTGCCACCATGTTTGGTGGGAATAATATCCAAAGATCTAATAGTTTTGGATATCATTTTTTAGGGAGATAACTAAGATCTGTTCACCTTCTGTCCTGCCAACAGCAGAATTAAATCTCTTATAATTGTTTAAGGGATAAAATGAAAATATTAAAAATAAAGATGTTTCCTGATTTATGCTGGTGACAACAAGAATATCTACAGCCCAGAAGTGGAAGGAAGTTAATGTTCCAGATTTAGACCTTTGGTACTCCAAATTATTAGAAACAGTCTTAATGGAATAACTCATTAATACAATATATAGAATGCAGGGTATAAGATGCAGGATCCCATTTAAGCTAATTTGGAAAGACTTTATTCAGATAGCTAAAAATTCAGAACCCATTAAGGAACACTTATCATCAGTGAATATACGGATTTTATTGAGGGAAGCTGAATGATAATTTTGAAGGGAGGTTTGGAGATATGGCTCCTGCCAACCTAGCAGTTCGAAAACATGCCAATGTGAGTAGATTAATAGGTACCGCTTTGGCGGGCCGGTAACTGCATTCCGTTTAGTCATGCCGGCCACATGACCACAGAGGAAGTGTCTACGGACAAACGCCGGCTCTTTGGCTTTGAAACAGAGATGAGCACCACCCCCTAGAGTCGGACACAGCTGGACTTAATGTCAAGGGAAACCTTTACCTTTACCTTTTGCTAAATGAATCACAACTCATTGAGTTCACATAAGATCAAAACCAGAGAAATCTTATTATGGCTTCTTAGAAGAACCAGGGAGAGGGATGTGGTGGCGCTGTGGGTTAAACCCCTGAGCTACTGAGCTTGCCGATCGGAAGGTCAGCGGTTCGAATTCGCATGAGGGGGTGAGCTCCCATTGCTAGTCCCAGCTCCTGACAACCTAGCAGTTCGAAAACATGCAAACGTGAGTAGATTAATAGGTACCGCTTCGGCGGGCAGGTAACGGCGTTCCGTTTAGTCATGCTGGCCACATGACCATGGAGGAAGTGTCTATGACAACGCCGGCTCTTTGGCTTTGAAATGGAGATGAGCACTGCCCCCTAGAGTCGGACACGACTGGACTTAATGTCAAGGGACACCTTTACCTTTACCTTTGGAGATATGAATCAGCTATGCATTTCAGTTATGGTATATTCTTCTTAATTATCTGAAGTTTCTGCCTATTTTAATTCTAATCTAATGGTGTCGTTTTAAGATCTGCATTACCTATAACACTTAAAAAAAAAACAATAGTTCACATAGCTTTTTAGTAGTTGACTAATTTAATATTTAAATGTAACACGTGCATTTTCCCTTCAGGCAATTTTTGAAAATACTTGTTGATATGTTAGACCAGAGGTCAGTAGCTAATTTCAGAAACCCACATAAAGCAATCAATTCTAGTCTTTGGCACAAGGAATCTAGACTACCCTCAAAGCTGCTGAGTGAGAAGAAAGAGTTCATTTTGTTCTTGAAAAACTGGATTGTCATCTCTGTATTTAGTGACTACTGAATTTGCTTCACATTCCATATGCTGATGAGTTCCTCTTTCTGTCGCTACTCTAAACTTATTAAATTCTTCCAGCAAGAAAGGAGGCAGTTGGCATTTCACTTTCCAAATAGCTTGTGTGTTCTATTCTTTTATTTATGAACTGGAATACAGAGGGACATAAGTGTTGTCATTTGGCAGGCATTTGATTGACACGCCCTTTGGAGACTGAAACTTTCCATTAGTTCTTAGAATTCTTAGACATGCTCCATTACTTAGAAGTCCTAGGGTTTTTAAAAAAGCTATGCCATAAAAACAACATCAAAATAGTGATGCCAGCCTGTAATAGTCTGTAAACCTGGAAATCCCTACTGAGGTAAGCAAATTTTTCCTCCCCTCAAAACTGGCAGAAACTTCCTTAAAAAAAAATCTGAGCCAAAAAGGGATGAATATCTTTCATGCAAGACTGTTACAAGAACTCTGGGCTTACTGATGTTAAACTGTTGATGTAATATTAAAGAAAAGAGCCCCAATAACTATAATAATTAATGACTACAATGCATGTTCTCCATATCAGTGTCACAACTGCTGTTTGGGATGCAGTGATAGAGATAACACACTGTTGCTGGTACGTGTCCTTCAGATGATTGATTGATTATGTACCATCAAGTCAGTGATGACACCTAGTGTCAACTTTTAGTGACCATATAGACAGATTTCCTCCATGATGATCTGTCCAGAACCAGGCCCTTCAGATCTTCTAACAGTGTACCGATTGCCACTGTAACTGAGCCCATCCACCCTGTTACTGGTCATCCTCTTCTTCCCTTTCCTTCTATCTTTCCCAGCATTAGAACTTTCTGCACAGAGCTGCGTCTTTGCATAATGTGTCTGAAGTAGGATAATCAGATCAACTGAAGCACCTGTTATAGTGCAGGCTGGTGTAGTGTGATGGTTAGAGCGTTGAGCCAGAACTAAGGGAGACCCAGATTCAGATTCACATTAACTACAGGACTCACTTCGAGTAATATATTGGGGCCATACTCTACAAAGTGAATGGTTCCTAGACAAAATTTCTGCTTGATTTTATTGAAGTTAAACTATTAATTGAATACAATTGCTGTAGCTACACTGCCCCAACTTTAATAATTTATTTGCTATAACTGTATGGGAACTTTTGGAAGACTGTGATACTGCATTCATGACTTTGAGGGTGCGGGGGACACATGCAGCTCTGGGCCCCAGATTGTGGACCTCTGTTTTACAGCTGACTCCAGTCTTCCCCAGTATGATGCCTTCCAAATGTCTTGGGACTACAACCCTGAGAATTACAAGTCAGCTTGCTGGGAAAGTCTCAGAGTTAGAATCCCAACATACCTACAAGAATGTAAAGTTGGTGAAGATTGTCTTATTCAGTCAATGTACTAAAGAAGCAATAGTTTCTAGCCATTCTTGCATTCCATCAGTGTCTTTCAGTGGAATCTTTTCAGTGATTTGGGGGCTTTAATTGACTTGGACATAAAGGGGAGAGAATTTTTAATCCCTTGGTACCCCACTCTGACTTATTTGCTAATTCCTTTAGGACTGGAATAAATCACAGCAGTCACAATCCTAGTTATAAAAAAGGTCCTGGGTATGGCAGGCAATATGTTCTCCTCTCACTCCTTGGAGTCTGAGGGGCCTCTCAGGAGCTGGTAGACAACCACCTGAGGCTGACATGGCAACTAATCAGCAGGAGCAGATAAGGACAGGTGAAGAGGGGCCAGACCCTGGCAGGGCACCCAGCCCTAAGATGTGTCAGCAGCTTTGGAAAGTTGAACAATGGCAATCTGCTTGGTTAGTCAAGAAGCAAAGACACCACTGCCTTTAATTGAGCCATACCTGTAGTTGGCTTGTTTAAGAACAGCTATCAGAGAGTAAACTCCATTGAAAACAACTTCTCCACATTGGATCTATGTTCCTGTGGCCT
The DNA here is from genome assembly GCF_035149785.1 of Candoia aspera. Lineage (NCBI taxonomy): Eukaryota > Metazoa > Chordata > Lepidosauria > Squamata > Candoiidae > Candoia > Candoia aspera. Next base: position 10,173,441 of record NC_086165.1, on the reverse strand, counting down.
TGCTTCCTTCTTTGCTCCTTGACTCTCGCTGTTTCAACCCAGACAGGCATCCCTGACCCTGTGCTACACTTGACTGTCTCCTACTACATGACTCTAGACTGAATTCTGTGTTGCCTGGGCCACACCCAGCTCTCAGGCAAAACCTCACTCTCTTGTATGTTTCCCAGAGTGTTTGTGCATCTTCTCAGTTGGCTCTCTTTCTCTGCCTTCGTAATTGCCTGGGGTATTACTTGTCAGTAAACCAGCTGTAACCAACTCCAGTGTGTTTCTCAACCTGGAACAAGACAGTGGTAGAAAAAAAGGCCTTCTGAGTTAGTGTGCAGCTGCAGCTCTGGTCTTGAACCAAACAAGCAGCAATCTTCTGAGATTTGGATCCTCAGAGACTAAATACTGACAACAGGCCAGAGGGGCCAAAATCCAGTGTATTCAACAGGCCCAGTTCAGAAGACTGTGAAGTGATTTAGTGCTAAGCTTGATTGCTCCTTTCTTAGCAAGTAGGTAGAGTCTGGGAGGTGTCAGTCCTACGGAGTAGATTCAATTTCAGCTTAACCCTAATTGGACAAGTTGTCAGCTCTTCTTGCTCTGTCCAAGGTACTGAAAAACCTGGCACTGATCACCTTTTCAAAAATTGTTTATTTTTAAAAAAATGTTTAAGTGCCACCTTGTACAAGGATGTAAAGAAAGCAAAGGAATGCAGAAGCCACTAACAGATTCAAGAGATACTAAACAACATCTGAGCCCTGGGAAATAAATATGCTTCAGGAAGAGACTCAAAATAACCCAACCTTGATTCTGCATCATGTAAAAGAAGATACAGGGAGACTCAGGCAGGCTTTCAAAATTCCATTATTATACCTTTCAGTAATAGGGTTCCAGCAGTTGTTGCGCTGTCTGATTCCTGACCTGGCCCACCCAGAAGGTCTGGCCTATCTTTATCTAAAGCTTGGAGGAGATCAAGAAGAGTCCATGTGTTTGGACTGCAATATCTATAAACCGCAGACAACACAGACAACTGTAATAGATTATACAATAGAACCCAAAGCATCTGGCCAAGATGAATCCACTTCTGATAGAGATTGAGACTAGACATGTATTTGAAAATCTAGAATTTAATGATTGACGTGGCTGTGTAAATTTTAAATTTCACTGCTGTTCTCTTATTTTTAGAGACTGCTATGAATAGTGGTTTCTCCTGTCATATGCCTACACATGTCATGGATGAAGTTTTTTGGGAGTAGCCCATCATCATACAAAAAGTGAGGAGTAGGTGTAATTATAATATAAATTAATATCTTATTTTTATGATATAAAATTGTGGTAGTCAAATGTTGCTGCACCCAGCCAATCCTTTCTTGTCACTTCAGTTCTTACTGCCAAGGAAGCAAGTAATGTCTTTATAAACATAGCAAAAGCTTTTTGCTTTTCTACAGAGCAAAAGTATCAAACAAGAATCTGCTTTAAAATTCTCTACTGCAGCTGAATATCTTTATGTGTAGTTGGGGGAACAGATCCATCATATGCTCCTAAATATATTTTGTTTTTCTTAGGAAAATGGAAGATCATATTTGAATTAAGCATAGACTTCTCTCATGAGGATACTTATGACCCCAAAAAGCCACAAAGTAAGCCAAAACTGAAAAGAAATCTGTCACCAGTGATTAAGCATTAGTTATAAATGGACATAGTCCATAGTTATAAACGGACATAGAGTGGATTGTTTTCTGTATTTCTCTTTTCCTTCCCCTGGCTAATAATTGTGTCCCTCTGGTGTTCTAGCAATGGCAGGTTTTTCTCCAAATTCCAAAACCTGTTTCATAAGAAAGCTAAACACAAGTGGCAAAGATCAATTATAAATAGTATCTTAACTTTTGGATGACTTTGGAATAGAAATCAAATTAGTAACTTGATGTATCTTTCCCCCTTTTAAAAACTCTCTTAACTGAGAATTGACAACTAGCATTGTTTAAGTACTCATAGGAAGGGAATATCAAGTTATGGCCAATTATTAAAGAAGACATAAGGCAGAGGTAATGTGGCAAAATATTAAATATAAACCTGGCATCTTCACTTTGAGAATGCAGCCTGCCCTTAGTCATTACTCTACCAAATTAATGTCATTAAGATACCTTAAGTGGTTTTTCCAAATATCAGCTTTTACTGGGATACACAAACATTTGGCTTTAATTAAGAAATCTGGTTCTTGTCATAACAGAAACAAGAGGCTTACTTTTATAGCTGTTCTTGGATGCTGGTTAGCCTCCAAATTTTGGAACAAGCATGAGAAGTACTTTCCTAACTTGCTAGGTCCATAAAAAGCTTGGCTTGAACTTCGAATGCGGCCCATCATGGAGGCACAAAATAAACTTGCGGCAGGCCCTTTGATCTTCATTGGGGTTGGTTTAGATCTGTAAAAGAAACATTGCTTGAAGCACTTTTTAACAGTAGGATTAAAGATGGAGGCCACACCCTCCCACAGAGGTACACAGCATTATCCAAGCTATGAAAGCCAACTTTGATTGGATTCATCTACATTTAATTACTACTAAATAGAAGTGAAATATTACTTTTTAGTCATATAATTTCCCCCTCTGATCATATTAAAAATGACAGTTTAGTGACTTGGGGGCCTCATGCATTTGTACAAGAAGCATGAAAAGAAGAGAAAAACATACAGAGGTGTTGGGAGGAGAGCAAAGCAGGAATCCAATGTAATTTATGCTTTTAAAGTACATATCTGGTGTGAACTCCTTGTGAGTAGAGCTCTCTTGGCAAAGAGTTCTGGCAAAGGTCATTAAAAGTTCTCAGATAATATCCATCCAGAGAACCAGCTTGGTGTCGTGGTTAAGGCACCAGGCCAGAAACCAGGAGACCGTGAGTTCTAGTCCCACCTTAGGCACGAAGCCAGCTGGATGACCTTGGGCCAGTCACTCTCTCTCAGCTCGAGGAAGGAGGCAATGGCAAGCCACTTCTGAAAAGCCCTGCCAAGAAAACTGCAGAGACTTGTTCAGGCAGTCTCCGAGAATCGGACACGACTGAACGGATTAAAAAAAAAGTAGCCATATAATTTAAATGTTTGAGATATTTCTGTGGGAAGGCTATCATCAAAAAGTCTTAAGGTCACATATGAGGCAGGAGATTTGTGGTAGCTCCTGAAACTTGAAAAACTCTTAAATAAGGGAAGGGATGATTAATCTTCTTTGCACCCCATTTCTCCAGTTTAATTTCCTTCTATCAGCCTGGCTGGAGAGGAGCTGCACTGAAAATAATGCTGCACCATTCAGTATTATTTTTCTTTTCTTATTCAGCATGAACTTTATTTTAGTAATTGTATGTATTGTTTTAAAGCATTGCTGGTTGTAGTAAATAGTGGTCGCTGTTAATACAATTGTGCATCTTTAACGGTTTGATCTCTTTCTCCAAATACATCTTCCCTAAAAAAAGAGAATCAGTTGAAATCTGGACACCATGACGCTTTGAAATGTAGTTTCCTCCAGACTTGTGGTTTTCATGTTTTCTGTGAAATTGTTCTAACATTATTACCAAACCAATTAAATTCCTGTAAGGGACATTTTGAGAAGGACGTATGTGGTTTCAAAGTCTCCAGCTCTGAACTAATGTCTTTTTCAATTAGCGTTTTCTTCCTCCTTGCTTGGCTTTTACATGGAGTCAGGGGTGTCCACAGGGAGAGGATCAAAAATGTCAAGGTGGCTGCCACAACTTGCAACCAAAACTTCCCCTTTTTTACATGATTTATGTTACTTGGGCGATGATCAAGTTGTTGATAACCCATTATGCAGCTTTCGTCCACCTGATGCCCTCCAGATGTTGTGAGAATGTCCAGTAATTAGGTGGAAAGATGGAAGTCATAGTTCAGGAACTTCTAAATAGCATCTTTTTGGAAAGAACAGTAATTTTATCCTATAATATCCTTATCTGGACTCAGAAACTAAGCATGATTGGGTCTGGCTAGAACCTGGATAAGAGTTTTCCACAGAATACTGAGCTAGACTGGGAAGTTGAAAAAAACTACCTGGAAGAAGGCAATGGCCAGTCATTTCTGAACTGATGCCATGTATAAAACGATACAGATAGTTCCATGAAGTCAGTTGAATGCAACTTGAAACAAACTTAATCCATTAATACTGTTATTATTGCTATTTATTACTACTGTTATTATTACTACCATGAATTCTTCACATTTAGCAGTTGGATAGGTAATCCTTTCTATCTGCAAGCCCATGTACTGCAGACAAGTTTCCTGAAAGTTGCTTGCATTTGTAGGACCATAATCTATTTCAGGGTCCCAACTTTGCAGAAGGTGCAGTGGTGAAGCTGGTTAAGAAGTAAAGGAAAGCCATTACTTTGCTATCAGGGACAAAGTGTGTGAGCTTGGCATGATGAAAAGTAAGAGTGTTCCATATCAATGGTCAGGAGCTCATGGTCTTCAGTTGCTGCTGACTACAGCATCCCTCATCAATGGCCATGATGGGTAGGATCAACTGCACATCCTGAGCCAATAAAAAGCTCATAATTTCTTGTCTTCATTGAAAGAACCTAAACAGAATAGACCAACCCCTTGGTTTCTGATTACTAGTCAGATTAAATGGTGGTTTGCTATAATGTAGTTTTATATTTTTGTAGACTAGAAATACTGGGATTTTTTTAGGAGTAGAAGAAATGAATCTGCTATTTGTTTCTTTGTTTGATGGTCACTGATCATTTGTATGTTTGACATTGCTAACCTGTGTAAAAGATTCTTTATAGTAATGAGCTTTGGGGCATATTAGCAAAAGAATGGTGATTTGAAAGATGTTGGAGAACTTCAGATTTCAAGCATTGCAAACCATGACATAGTCTCTTGAGTATAATTTAATTACACACAGGCAGTCTAAATGAAGAAGGTTTAAATCTCCAACTGGGGAAGCATTCTGAAGTATAATTAGTAAGGACACCATGTGAAGTATCTTGGTTAAAGTAATCCTTAATGTGATGGATGGAATTCTTGAAGAATGTTTTATTATTTTGCTAAAGGAATTGAGTAGATTTGAATTGCATCATTTTTTTGTAATAAAAACCATCCCATCTTACTCAAAGCTGAATGCACACATCATACTAAGCCAAAATGTTATCCAAGCTATTGTGGTTTGTAAACTCTTGTTTTTGGCTTAGAGGAATGTGTGAACCTGGCTAATTATGGCTTCCTCAACAAAGTTAGTGAAATGATTGATTTTAAGTGTAATATGTGAAAGTAGTCACTCATACAATGTGACAGAATGGATTCTGCTTGTTTACTGCCCTAATAAAGAAGCTATTCTAAACACACAGTTAAGCACAGAAATGTTCAGTTTCTGGACATTGTTTAAAGAATATTTGAAGACTTGGGACTACCTACATTAGATTACCAATAAATGCAAAATACTGCATTTTATACTCTCACCAAAAGCAGCAGCAGAGTTGTTGAGTAGATGATTTCTCCAGATAAAGGAGGAATTGTCCAACAGTTTTTTAAGGGTGGGATTTCTTCGAGATGACTATGACCCTGCTTCTGAAGAAGTTTGGTGGGAGGCATTTCCTCATTATCCTTCCTCTGGGATTGAATGGAAGCATGGGAAACCAGAAGGCCTCTAAGTTACTTGTACAATGAAAGAGAGGACATTCACACCCTCTCCTTGGCCATCTGATCAAAATACCACATGAACATTTCACCAAAGTTCCCTTGTCTAAATTAAATTCTCTTTCAGCACACTGAAATGGTACAAAAACGCAGGATAATGTGTGTCCCTGGCCATATGAAATAGCCACCCAAAGCCTATAAATGCGACTTAGGTACAATGACTCACTTGCAAGAGAAGAGAATTAATATGGCAAGCAATTTGGGTTATTTGCCACTGTCCCCAAAAGGGCTAGAACCCTTACTTTATCAATGTTCTTATTTATTGTTGAAGGCTCATCAATCTACACAAGCATTCTCAGATCTTCTTTTGGGTGCCAATGCAATTTGAGCTGAGGTCAGATGGTAATGGAGAGAAGAGCAATTTTCCGATTTTAGCTCTTGATTGCACATTTTCACAAAAGAGGCTTGTTTAACATCTGATTGTCCGTCTTTTTAGCATCTGGTGCCCCTTCCTATCCCCTAATTTTCCTGCCCTTGCAAACCACGAATACTCAGCCATGGGCACCCACAGCAAACAAGATGACATCAGATAATGACATAAGCATGTGATGAAGCAAACCCTGTCCTTATGTATGTAAATTCCAACATCTGATCCCGGTCCCTAAATGACAGGATTTGTATCATGATCTGACATTTTATTTTTCTCCTTCTCCCTCCCTCATACCCTTGCTCTCTGTATAGGCTCTGCTAGCTAGGAAATTCTGCGAATGGAAGCCCACTTACCTGAAGGACACCCAGGTGGATAAAAGCATTTTAGAAGTTCATTTTCCTGATCTTAACCAAAGTTGAGAGGGTTTTAGGGCTGACAATTTCTAAGTAAGGCAGAAATAAGATACCACTCTGAAGGTTAAATCATTATTTACAGTGTAGCTTGCTTGGAAGCCATCCTGCTTGTTTTGGTCCTTCCTCAAATGGGCAAGAGAAATGGTTGCATGCAGATTCCTGAAGCTCATGCCAATGGAGGTCTTGACCAACTGAACATGACCATTTCTATATAGGGCCTTTGTATTATTCATCAATAAAATGTGGAAGCAATTATCTTGTCCATGAACATAGCTTTTGTTTTCCTTTTTCTTGTACTTTGTTTTTGTTCTGCACAAAGCCCAAGCCATGTAAAACTCATGGGGAACATCCTTTTTGAATGATTAAAAAATGGTGAATTAAAAAAAGAGAGCTCTTCTCTGCTCTCAAAAGTTTTGATAACCTCATTAGATTTGGATTATTTATGAATCTCTTCCAACCCACCCAGTGTTATTCCCCACAACCCTTGCTTCCCAGTGGCTAGTTAATATTTCAGAAAGAAGACCTAGCTCATGGACTCTCGTTGCAGTTCTGTAGTGCATTTTTGCTAATTGTCTAAACCAGAACCAGATGAGCAAGGCACTTCTCCTTTAGACTCTTTTTCTTAAGACCCCATGTTTATAGGTCCCACTACAGTTTTAGGAATGTAAAAGATAAAATAATTATGACTTTTATCAGACTGCTATTTAGAAGGTTTGTCAGGAGAGACTATCAGCAACAGTTCTCTCAGTGACTTTATTAACTGGGATTTCCTATTTACTGACTATACTTACTGAGATGAATTAATATTGCATCTAAACTGATATTTTGAGAAAAAAATGCAGACGGTTTTTGTTGTTGTTTTAAATCATAGGGTGCCTACAGATGGATAACTCCTAATGCAGCCAGTCAAAAGGCATTGTGGATCTCTTCCATCTTTTCCTCCTTACTGGATTTTTTTTTTAGTGGAGAAAAAGTTAGTAAAAGAAATAAGAAAAACTAGGAAGGTTATACATGGAAGACCCAATGTTAACATCCTATTATTGCTGTTGTGATAAAAGACTGGTAGGGGAATCACTCCATCCTTACCTTTGATCAAGTCCAAGTTTGATACAGACTAGATTTGCCATCAGTTTAAGCTATGGCTTAGTTAACCTTGGTTTGTTGCCATATATCACACAATATACTACACCCTAAAGTAAGGCTTGCAAGAATATCCACAACATTCAAAACTAGGGTTATACAGCTGGAGCTCCTAAAGGCTTTCTCTGTATTGCTATCACTCTATGATGCTTAATTTGATGGAATGCACAATTGATTGAAACAATTAAAATTAAAAAAGGGAAATGGCCTAGATTAAATTCCATAAGGTTGTATTTGGTGGGATAAATTCTTTATCCTAGTTCCACTTACTTTTCAGAGTTCTGGTCCTGGCCCATCTCACAGAGGCCCAGTGTAGTCTTTATCTCTCCCAAAATGTGTCCCCTATGCTAAGCCAAAAGCAAACAAGCCATAGCTATAGCTATATTGGTTAGAACTTCCTTTGGCTCCTGTCTTTGTCTTCCTCTGTAGGGAAAATAATAAACAAGGATTATCCCATCTATTTAAATATGATAACTCTGCCTTTGAAATGGGGGAGTGAATGAATTGATAGGTCAGTTGTAACTGGGGTACATATTTCATTTACATGCCAAGCCATCTGTAGTTTTAGGTGCATCAGAGATGTTACAAGTAATCAGAGAGGTGAGAAGTTTCACAGAAGATGCTGGGGAGCATGTCTTGATATACTCTGAAAGCCTTGAGGGTGGGCCTAGAGACCTGGACAACTTTCAAGCACATCATAAATTTTAAAGTGAGAAACCTGTTTATGAAGTGGGTAGTCATCTAAGCTTTAGTTTCATTTTTAGTCTTTCCAATGAGCAGTCTAATTTTACTTCATCTGGTAGCCCAATAATTTTCTCCAGCAGCAGATTTTAAATATTACTTCTTTCATCTTTGCTGATGGTCCAGTTTTCAAAGGCAAAAGTTACAGCTGGGAAAATCATGGAACTGACAGTTATGTACTTTTGCTTTCAATATGATGCTTTTGCACATCAGTATTTTGTCTGAGTATGTCATGGTCTTTTGAGTAGTAAATATTTCAAGACTGTCACCATCTCAGGAAATTTTGAGCCTAGGAAAAGAAAGTCATACTACTACAACTTCTTCACTGCCTGTTTGCATTGGATTGGCAGTGCCTGTTGACATAATCTTGGTTTTTAATACAGAGTAACAGCCCAGCCTTTATACACTTATTCCACCTTTAGCAAGAGATTCCTTAAGTCCTCCTTGTTTGTAGATCAGCATATCTGTGGTTGTTGATGTTCCTCCCAACAATTTAGTAGCATTTTCTATGTCTTCCAGTTCAGCATTTCTTTTGATATTCTGCATATTGTATAGAAGTTAAATAACATGATACTATATAACCTTGGTGCACTTCTTTCCCAGTTTTGAACCAATTAGCTGATGCTTGCTGATAATCATACAAATTCTTCACAAGGCAGATGAGGTTTGATATACCCATGCTTTTAAAGGGCATTGGACTAGAAACCGGGACACTGTGAGTTCTAGTCCCTCCTTAGGCACAAATTCAGCTGGGTGACCTTGAGCCAGTCACTTTCGCTCAGCTCTAGGAAGGAGGCAACGGCAAACTACTTCTGAAAAAAAAAAACAACTTGCCATGAAAACTGCAGGGTCTTGTCCAGGCAGTCTCCAAAAATCGGACACGATTGAATGGATTAAAAAAAAGTCAGAATTGCTAAGCAGCAGATAGACACTGCTGATGTTAGAAAATGACTCTCCTCTTTCACTTGTCTTGGTAGCCAGAAGTAAGCAACAAGAAGAAATAATGCAAGAAAGAAAGGAAAAAATTGACCGGAGGATGAGTAGCTTCTAATGCCATTGCGAAACACTGAAACATTGAGATGAACAAGCTTAAGTCCCCAGAGTGTGTGGGAAATCTTCCAGAACTGATCCACCTGTCATTATCTAAATTTTGGACCAGGTTCTCTTAAACAAGTTCCAGCCTTACTTTGCTTATGTGTTCTGCCTTTTTACTTGCCCTTGAATCACTGGAAAAGTCAAGAGTGTGTATCTACCACATCCCAAGACAAACATAAATAGTCCAAGAAATTCAAACAATTGTCCAAACAGCACCATTTCCCCATATATCCCTATTAAACAGGAACCAGCTTTGATTGCTTCATGGTGGATCTAATTCTGGGGTGGGGCAGTCAAGTAGGGTGAAGGAAAAGCCATGATGAAGTAGGATGGAAAAAAAAGAAGAAGCAGTCCAATATTTGATCTGTGCTGTTGGCTGGAAACCTTAAATAGCCCATGAGCAGAGAGAACTTTGCCGAAGGTCTTGTGGTTCCTGATGCTGTAGACCAGTGTTTCTCAACCTTGGCAACTTTAAGATGTGTGGACTTCGACTCCCAGAATTCCCCAGCCAGCATGCCAAGGTTGAGAACACTGCTGTAGACTTTTGTATTTTAACTGGAAAAACTGAAAACTGCCACAGAAACTGACAGTGACTTATAATAAACAATCAGAGGAGAAAGCATGTATAAAAATCACTCTTTTTTTGCCCTATGTGTTTCTCAAGGCCAAACCTACATCTGTATCATCCTTTGAAATATGTGTGGCATTTTCTATGATGTCATACCTTTAGCTGCTGCCAAAGATTTTTTCTTTTATTTATTTGCTTATTTTCTTAACTAACCATTTTTGTACAGTGGGGGGAGAAAAACATGCCAGCGCTTTTGAATGAGAAACATAGGTTGATCTCAAAGAAGCAAAGATATCTTCACATGACCACAATTGCAAATTTTTGCTTTCCATCTGGTATTCCTAGCAAGGCATTTTATTGCTAATATAGGAAAACAGTTGATACTCTCCGGACCAGATAAAAGTTTGGCGTGTCACTCTTTTGGCTACTGTGTTTTTGATCATGCTCATGATGTTTTATTTTAGGAAGCTGGTTCTGAACCCAATGCTGAGTGATCAGGTATGCTTCAGCCTTGCAACTATAGATGTACAGTATATCATAAAAATAATTTCAGTCCCTTTTTTGATATTCCAGCCTTCCCAAACTTGTCTTTTCCAGGTGTTTGCTCCCAAACTTTCACCCTACTGTTCTGGGTCCTAAAAATTTGGACACTGGAAGAGAAGTCATAGTATAATAATGCTTGAATATTCTAATTTTAGTTACAGATGCACCATTAGTAGTAATTAACTATCAGGGAAAGACAATATGTTTTACCAGAGTGGGAGAAGGTACAACTGTGGATAAAGACTTTCTTTTATCCTCACTTGGATTGCTGAGTTCTTCAGATAGAGAACTCTGTAAAATTAAATACAGGGCCACTAAATAATAAATTAGAGTTAGCTTGGTGCAGTGATTAAGGCATCAAGGTAAAAACTGGGAGACTGTGAGTTCTGGTCCCACCTAAGGCCTGAAGCCTGCTGGGTGACCTTGGTCCAGTCACTCTCTCTCAGCCCTAGGAAGGAAGCAATGGCAAACCACTTCTGAAAAATCTTCCCAAGAAAACTGCAGGGGCTTGTCCAGGCAGTTGCCAGGAGCCAACACTGACTTGAAGGCACAACAATAAATAAATAAATATTTTAAAAAAACGTAGTGAGGGATACAAAGGAATTCCACCATAAATGCCTCTGGGAATGTGTTGTTTTCCTCCCGAGGGCTCTGTGAAGGAACAAATATGAGCCAAAAATTAAATCTTAGCACTCATCCTTTCCTCAGAGAAGAACGGATGCATTTTTAAAAATTACATGAGTGCCATGGAGCCTCTTCTTTTTCTTATCTCTCTTTATTTTTGAATAGCAGTCTGGATGTTTTCCCCTTCTCTATCACTTCTAGAAATGATCATGTGACCCCAGTTGGCTCCCATGGCCATTCCAAGAAGGGACAGAGTTTCTCGACTACAGTATATTATATGTTTACAAAGAGTAAGTGTAGCACAACTACTGTCCAATCTAGTAACTTTTACAGAATTTTAAACTCCTTGGGGGAAGAGAAAAGCTTCCGGACTAATAAAACGTCCTGTCACAGTAGGCAGTAAATGAAACACATTTTTAAGGTCTTGTCCTGTCATGAGTGCCGTTGAGCTGAAGTCATCAGCGCAATGGCACACATGACAATAGCAAGGAAACAGGGGAAGGGGCTCAAGATAAGTAGCCATCAACTCACAACGACTGAAGGTCAAGAAACAATAGCTAAACGGATCGCGGAGCACACCCAAGCCATTAGCGCTAATACAACGGAGATCGCCCAGCTGACAGCAATCACCGGAGGAATAGAGAAACCGATGATGGGCGATCCCGGAACGCCAGCGGGGCCTCGCAACCCCTCACCAACCAGCAGGTCAACGTGTTGGACAAAGGGGGGTGACGTGACCGCGAGTGAGGGGGCGCTGACCGGCGCGGGGTATTTAAACCCCGCACCGGCGCGCTCCTGTCACTCTCAGCTTTTTTCCGATGCTGTACCTGCGCTGTGAATAAACCAGAGCCTGTCCCACCGAACCAGTGTCTGAGCATTATTCAGAGGTAGGCAGCGCATGACATGTCCCTTCTTAGTAATAGCAGACAAACGCTTTTTGTCTATTAAAGAGTCCTGTCTTTTTCATGCGATTCAGTACCTTGTAACTGTTGCTGCAGTAGCTAGAATCTGCTGTGACTTCCACTGTGAAAACTGAAGTGGATCTGTTCATAATAGGCCCTTGGGACCACTTCTGACATACGATGTTTTCCCGGCACAGAGATTCTCACTGAAGGAACGCTGTCATTGTTACTTCTGAAGTGTCGTGTGGGTGTTTTTTTTTGCTGTGAGGAGGTGGAAGAGAGGGCCAGTGCATTTGGACAATTCCTGTCTCTGCATTTTATGGCAAAATGAACGCTTAGAAAGTAAGAGCCTTCCTGAGTTCATCCCCTGCTTGCTTTTCTGCAGGTTGACACAACCTCCTTCTAGGAAAAAAGAATCCATCGTTTTAGAACAAGAGCAAGGCCTTGTTCATGTCCACTTCCAAAGATTAACAGCTAATAATCCTTCCATACTTTTCCAGTCTATACCGACTAAGCCCACTTAGTTTTGCTATTTATCTACCAGTGGGGGAGTCAAAATCCTGACATTTTCGTGACATTATCCTCCAGACTAGAGATTATAATCATAGAGCTTCCCGTATCTTTGAAGTCTGGTGGAGCTTCATTCTCAAGCATTCTGGTTGTCCATAATTCAAGGCACATAAAGAATCCTGCCAATGAAAGAAATCTTGTCTTAAGGGAGAGATTCAAAGTTGTGGTGCTTATCCTGAAAGCCTTATAAGGTCTGAGCTTTAAGTTTCTATATCAGCTTCCCCATGGCTGGGTTCACACATTGCACCAACCCAAGATGAATATGTTCTGTTGAATAACCTATTGTGGTCTGGTTCCAGCAAAATGCTAAGCCAGATTTATAAGCCACAGTGATTTACATTAAACCAAACAGAGAAGCCACATTCTGACTTAGCAAGAGGCTGGCAACTTTTTTGTAGCTGTACTGTTTTTCTTAAAAGAGAGGACATGAGATGTGTTCAGCTGGCTTTGAATCTATGGCACTTCGGCACCCCACCAACACTGGGATGCACAGCTTATGGTCCTAGACCCACAAGCACACCATGAGTCACTTTTTTGCAGGCCCTGGAATACCTTCTGACCATGGTTGCTGAAACATGGTTGTGTAGTTCTGAACCCATCACACATGATTGTTTGATGTAGTAGTTTTTTTAAATGAAGACCTCAAAAGTCCTCTCTAAATCCCACAGGGGAAAAAAATCCTTCTCCCATCTCTATGCATCAACCTCAAACATGTGCTACTTCGGCTCCTTCCAAATCTGGTGGCTTTCAGATTTGTCCACCCTGCAGTAGCATCTTTTCCTGGCGTTCTTGATCAGAGAAATTAGCTCAAGATGTTCAATAGCTGATCTTTAGGTTGCCTCATGGAAAAGATGACACGGGGAAAGTGCTTGGCCAGGAATCAGGCAAGATTCACAAAGAACTTTTTAGTCCACTCACCAAAGTGAAGGAAAAAGGTACAAGGGACCGCAGTGAAACTGATCAAGTACACTCCATGCAGGCTGCAGTCACAGCAAGTTATTACTTTTGTAATTAAAAACCAGGAGACCCAATGTTTTATTGTACTACTTAACACCCCAAAGGCGAAATATTGTAGCCTAGTTTTCAGTAAGAGCCTGGGAAATATCTATGTTTTAACCTGTAGGGTTTTTTTCCCTACAGGCTTTAATATACCTTTCTGAATTTTGGGTTTAAATGCTTTAATTTGGTTGGGTGCATTTGACTTCAGATATTTTATTAGAGGCTGTCTTGGAAATGTGTGGTGTATAAGTGTGTTCAGATGCATTCTGAAAGGAGTGTTGGTATGTAAATGTGCTAAATCCTTTGGGTCCGCCCTGCTATTAGGCAAACTGACGCAGCAGCCTCAGGAAGCAGATTCAGGTAGCAGATCCTGGAAAGTGATAACAAATAATTGGAAAAGACAAGTATGCTCTGTATTCCTTGAGCTAGGATGCTATCTTCAGGATGGAAGATGCTTATTCTTTCATCCATGCTAGAGAAAGATTTGCTGTGGTTACTTTAAAAACGGTTTTGTATAAGGAATGGAGAGGAGTGCCATCTTCTTCTTTGTTTCAGGCAACCAAATATCTTGGCCCAGCTCTGTAAATGTTCTATATATATTTATGAAATCATATTTGTGGTCAGATGGGAAAAAGAGATAGAGGGGTCTCTTAAGTTCAGTCTTGTGATCTGCTGAATAAAGTTTACTAACATCTCATCGGGTAGGCTGGAGAAGGAATATATCTGGTCTACCATCTTTGAGGCATGGGCCTCTGGACACAAAACACATGCCCATTGTTGGGTTCCTCCATTCCAGTAAAGCATGGTTTGTTAAATCATGATTTGTTGAATATACAACAGGCTGGGTGTAGGATCAAGTCTTCATTTTTCCTTTACAAGGTTGTAAAATTGAAGTGGTGGTCTGGATGTCTCCTGAATGTACCTTTTTATGTTACTTGATTCTAAGATGTTATGCTTTGTAACGGTACTGATTGTCAGTGGCAACTTGTTTAGATTGTGCTCTTTCTTCCATAATGCTGGACATGGAATAATGGTGTTAAGTCATAGGAAAGCAGGTTCTGGTTGAATGGAGGAAAAACATCCTGATAAAAAGTGTGGTTTTGGCAAGGTCACTAAATACCTAGGAAGGTGATGAGTTTTTCTTTACTCACTGTGTTGAGGCAGAGGCTAGAAGGCTATCCCCTAAAGATATTTTACTTCGTGTTGAGCAGGGGGTTGAACACTGGCTAATTAGGCCATTCCAAGGCTGAGTCTGTGGCTTGCTAATGATTCTGAAAGAAGTGCCCAGAACTTAAGTTTTTCCTTCTGATAAGACTGATGGCTTCCTATTCCTAGCCTTTTAGATGACAAGAAAATAAGCACATGTGTTCTTTGGGCTTACTCTCTCCTATTCTATGGAATAGAATATGAATGGAATATATGAATACAAAGGTCTCTGGAAATGCAGGAAAGTCACAGCAGGAAATAGAGAAAGCTGAACTTCTGTGTTTCGCTGAATGCCTGAAGAGGAAGTAGAAATATTTTATACTCTGTTCTCCCAGCCTAATAGTCTAATGTCCAATAGTGGCTGAGTAATTACGACAATTCATGTCTGATGCATCAGGATGTAATGGTACGTGGGAATGACCCTGAGAGACGAGGGGAAAAGATGCTGCCTAGGGAATGATCAGATAAAAGGGGGAGGAGCCTGCAACTGCATGACGGGCACAGAAAGAAACTTAGAAAGGATCTGCCCTAACGTATCAGGTAGTAAAAAGAGATGGCAGGAGATTTGTACTTTCAGACTTGGAAGATTGATATCAGCCTCCCAAGTAGACCAAACAGGGAACATGACAGGATCAGCTAATTTTACTTTATTGTAAGACTGCATTAACAGAATCTTGCAAGGGGTGAAGACCTGGCTCTGCCATCTTGCATGGAGTATGAAGAAGGGTAACTAATCCTGGGGATGGTTAGCACCCTGAAGAGGCTCCTGGAAATTAAGAACTTTTCAACATCTATGCCCTGGACTATATTATTTATTTAAGAATGGTTTTATGGTATTTTTAACTAGTATTTATTCTTGTTTTTATTGTAAACTGCCCAGAGTCGTTCTGTGAGTGAGATGGGTGGTGACTAAATTTGAAATATAAATAAATAAATATAAAGTCTGAAAGTACAATCTCCCACCATCTCTTTTTACAGCCTGATCAATTAGGGCAGATCCTTTCTAAGTTTTTTTTCTCTGCCCGTTATGCAACTATCCTCCCCCTTTTATCTGATCCTTCCCTGGGCAGCATCTCTTCCCCTCATCTCTCAAGGTCATCCCCATGTATTATTACACTGGAGGACACCAGATTGAAGAAATTGGGTATACCCTACTTTGAGATTTTTTTGTTAAAGTGCTAATGCAGTTAATAAATGCATTTTTTTTTAAAAAAAGTATCTGATCTGCACAGGAATCCTGGTAAGTAGGAATCTTGTGAGCTACCAATATTTTTTAACGCACAAGCAATAGTAGACTCAGCCTGGCGTTATTTTAGATGACAGAAAGTTAATTGTCTTATAAAATTCTGCACATGAACCACATAAAATATAATTGTGCCAAGAGGTTCAAGAGCTTGCTATGCAGGATGTGGTTGCACTAAGTGGATTGTTCATTTGTCCTTGGCAAAATCTGCAAGCAAGCCCTTGAGCTGTCCATGTTAAGAGATAATACAAATCTGGTTGTTTATTTTCTATCCAGGAGGTCATCATTTCAGTTTTCTTGAATCAGAAATGATTAGTAACACATCTCTGTTCTGGCAAGCATGACCTGAGGATCAGCCTTTTCTATCACCTGGATGCTGTTCTGAGGCCCTAAGATTGCAGCTTTAGAATTCGTGACAATTCCCATCGATCTATAGAGCTTAATAGTAATTTTTTCTCCAGCTTCCATACAGCTTACTTGTATTTTTTTTCCCTCCAGCTTCCAGTCTAATTCTGAGGTCAAAAGTATATAATCTGAAAAAGAGATAAGGAAGGCTTTTATTTCTCTGGTTACTGCTAGAGTTCTTTGTCAGGACAATCCTACTATTTGGCTGGGCGAGTCAGCTTAATAGCAGCAAATGTGGACCCTAACCCTGGAGAAGATGCTGATGCTAGGGAGAGTGGAGGGCAAAAGGAAGAGGGGCCGACCAAGGGCAAGGTGGATGGATGATATTCTAGAGGTGACAGACTCGTCCCTGGGGGAGCTAGGGGTGTTGACGACTGAGAGGAAGCTCTGGCGTGGGCTGGTCCATGAAGTCACGAAGCGTCAGAAGCGACTAAACAAATAAACAACACGTGGGCCATCCTCACTCATGCTTTGGGTGTATTCCTTCTGTTCTATGACAGCGAGCAGCTGCAAGGCATAAAGTCTGTTGATTATTAAATTGTCAGTGTTGGCAGTTGGGGTGACCAGAACGTCCCAACTTCCGAATGGTCTTAAGTCACTGTGGCCCTGGTCCCTTTATAGGATCGGTGAAGGGTGTGATGGGAGGCCCAGTCTGTCAGGTCATCTGGCCTAGGTTTTCCCCTTCTGCAGACACAACAAGAAGACTAGGAATTGTCAGGGTGGGGGACGGTGTTCTAGGCTGTCCTGCTATGTATTACTGTGAAAGTCTCCACGCTGGCAGTGCCAAGTGCCTTTGGGATCACATGGCACCTATTTATAGACCACCCAAACCGCCCTCTTTCCTTCTGGCAGTGAGCTGCAAATGCAAAGGTCACTTAACAGGCAGCAGCCTCCCAGGCTGCCCTTGTGTCCTCCATGGAAGACGGAGAAAACTCTTAAGGACTCTGATCTCAGGTTAGTCTCCGCTTAATAGTTCTCTAACACTGCTGCTCCTTGCCAGAAGTGTCAAGTGACGTGCTGCTCCTTCAACATCTTCCCCAGGAGTTGATTTTGCATTGTTCTTTGATTTTGCATTGTTCCAGCTGACAGCTGTGGAAAATGAAGGCCATAATAATAATTCAGTGTTCAGAACAGCACCTCTGTAGAAAGCTAAGGATGAGCTTAAAAAACTCTTCAAGGGGAAACAGGAAAAGATAGATTCTTCTCTCCTCAAAGTAGTTGAGACTCAACCAGTTGAGTTTAATTGGGGTCTGGGATCTACTCCAAGGATTTGTCCAGGGCTCCCCCCCTGAAAATATCCTGTTTGGCCTGGTATGCCCCAGAGTTGGATCATCTCATAGTCCAGATGACTTTATGTGGGCATTCTGCATTAATTTCATACAAACTTGGCACAAGGAGATACAGAATTCAGGAATCTTCTGAGGATTTCATCTTTATTTAACAAACAAAGCCAAGTTGCTAGTCCTCTGCAAAATCTTGCTTGAATTTGACGTGTGCAATGTTTTCTTAAGTTTCAAAATCCAGAAGGGGGGCAAAGTAGGATATCCAGAGGACATCTGTGTAAATGTACAAAGGAAGAAAGAAATACTCTTTTTTGGTTCTTTGCCCCTCCCCATTATTGGCCAAAGCAAACTGAGGCTACTTTTTTTTTTTCAAAAGTGGTGTTTTCTAGATGAACTGGATTTCCAGCCTTGTAATTCCTAGCCAGCATGGAGTTCAGCTCTAACACATCTAGAGGGTACCAGGTTAGAGAAAATTGCTATATATGCTTTAGTGAGTCTGACTTACATTTCATTAAACCACCAAGGATTTTAATTTACCTACTTTACTCAGGCTGCAAGATTCAACCAATTTTTTAAGGCTTTTTGACACTGTTATTTTGTATATGGGGGGGACTTAAAAGGCATGTGTGTCTATTTTACATTTCTGTGTCTCTTTTAAATCTCTGTGAAATGCAAAGTATTTTGCCAAATTTTGTGTGCTGCCTGATTCTTCAGGCACTTGTTTATAAACTATCTGGACTCAGAATACACAGAATAATGGACTTAAGTTTTTTTTTAAATAAAAAACAAAGTGAATTGCAACATACTTCAGGCTAGAAATAAGTAATCAAATCATAAAACAGTATTCAGTACTGTTTAACGAATCATTAAAGGAATGAAAGAACAGTGTGCTAGCAGAAGCAGATAAACCCTCTGTTAAAACTAGACCATTCAAATGAAGATTGGACTAAAGGGGTTTTTAAGAATTTTGGAAGTCCCAAGGCATTTGAGGCCCTCTGAATGGGACCAGCTGCTTTCCACAATGTACTGGATCTCAGAAAACAACGGGTAAATATGTTTTAAGCACTCTGCATCTCATGGCCAGCAATCCATTGAGTGGCCTTAAATCAGGATTGGCTAACTTCACTCTCCATCCACAGACATTCCATTCCATCCAGCAGCATCAGCCCTACCACTGGGCAAACAGAGGCAACCATTTCTGGCAGCAGATGTTGAAGAGGCAGCAATAATAACCTTCCCACTCTTCCTCCTGAGCCCCAGTCATTATTCTGTCCTGGAAGTTTGAGACGTATGTGATGAAGAGGCTTTCCTGTATGTCTTAAACTGGCCTGTTAAAGACTCCTGTGAAGGACTTGTCCAGGCACTTTTGAGAAAATGGAGTGGGGAACCTGTGATTCCAGTTGTCGAATGCCTTTCTAAACTACCCCTTGCTATTGGCCATGCTGATGGAGGTTGCTGCAAGTTTTTTAGCCAACCCAATTAATTCATCCTAATTAATTGATTAAGCCAAAGCAAATGTATTCCATCACCCAACCTTTATCCACCAATGGGATCAGTTAATGAGTCCTGCCATTGATACATTAATCTGGCTTTCAGATAAGTGACTAGAGGCACATTGCTTCACTTGGGCATTGCAACAACTTATTTCCATTTTGACCTGAAATGAAGCAAATTCCTCTAAAATTTATGTAGGCTAGCATGATGGTTGGTTTGTTAGATGTGGCAATTTGCCCAGCTTGACTGTTCTTCAGAGTTGGATGACATCTCCAAATTACACCTGCTTCTAGAATCAGGGCATTTGTCTTTCTTCTTGACAGAGCTAAGACACGTGGAGAAGTCACATGGAGACTCTTGCTTCATTTCCAGCTGAAAAGGGCCTTTGTAGATGCAGCAATGTGTTATTTGATGGACATGTGGCAATATACTGTGGGGAAGAAATAGTGTGCTCCTGTGACATAAGCATATTACCATGTGGGAATTTTTTTTTAAGCTGGGATCTTTTGCCAGCTTTGTCTGAACTTCTGCTCGGGATAATGTCTGTTCGTGGAAACTCCATGATTCATTACTTCATTTTATTCATGCATCAACTTGAGAGTTCAGACATTTATCTAAGCATGTGGGATGGGGGAGACAGAAGCACAACAGTTTTGTTTGGAACGAACAGATAATTCCTTTTGGATGCTATAGTTTTATGTGGTAAGACTTTCCACATCTTGATAGCCTGATGAAAATTAAATAACTATGCTGAACTTTTCAAATTAAAAATCCCAGGCCCATTTAACTACAAGCCACAAAGTTCAATTTGCTTGAAATTTTACATATGTATATATGTGTGTGTGTATTTATATTGTGTCTAAAGCTTCACAGAGTCCATAAAAATCATCAGCTTCTTGCCTACACTAACCACTTTTCTGGAAAAATTGCTCAAGGCTATTTCCTGATACCTTTTTGAAGGAAATTTGAAACACTGCCTTGGAGGCCATACAAATGCCTGGATTTAAGCAACATGCTTAGCCACAAATCATAGTTTACAAACCACAACTGCTTGGTTCCCACAACATTGTAAAATGAAAACAAAACCCATAATGGATTAGCCTAGAGGCAGGCAACTTTTGTGGTAGGGGAAGGCACACTGAAAGCTGTATTTTTAGTTTGCGGGGGGCATATCAATGACATGGAGATATCAACCAAAGGGCAATGCTGAAGTGTTAGAAAATCAGTGTGCAGTATTTGTGTTAAACATAACACAGGTTTAACACCTTTTGTTAAAATAAATGCAGAAGTTTGGTAACATGACCCTGGTGGTTTCCAGTTTACCCTCTCTGAACTCTATCCTAATAAAACTTTTCTGCTTACAGGACATCTGGACCAACTTCAAGGTCGGAGTGCTTCTTGCTGGACCTTGGGAGATGGCTAGCTTTGTCCGAAATCGAAGCAACTGTTTGTTGCCCTTCTTCCTCTCGCTCAATGTCAGGACATTTCAGCCATCGACTGGACAGTGTTCTTTTAAAACGTTCCCTGCTTTGTGGCGTGACCAGACAGCAAAAGGTAGAATTAATGATTGATTGATGGAAAATACTTTTTGAGGTCAGTTTGTGAAAAGCAACGACCCATTTTTTCCCATCCAGGCTTCCATCTAGATCATTTTGATGCTAGGAAAGACTTCTCATGGTAACAGCAGTGAGACAATGGAATCATTTACCTGACTGTGTTGTGAACTTCCGTTTGTTGGGTATGTCCAAGTGGAAGCTGGTTAGTTGTTCAAATCATACCATGGTCCTTGACCAGTCCAAAATAAGAAGGTAACACAGCAAACAAAACCCTGGCACAAAAATGTGTTGGTTGATGCAGAGGGTCAGAATAATTTGTCAAGTAACCTGAGTGCTGAGAAGTCTTTTGTTGGACTTGATATGCTGCATCACAAAATCTGGCCATGTTAAGAGGAACATGCATCTATATCTCCCAATAAGAAGGAAGGATAAGATATGACAGATCTACCTGGTCTGTTAGTCAGAAAGGGAGTGATGGGAATGAGTGGTACAAATATCTCAGTAAAATGAGTAAATAATACAGGAGAAGGATCTCAGTCTCCCTCCCCTGGCAGGTCTGTTTTTCCATAGGGATATTATAAAATGTATCATCATCTAAGATTGCTGATAGAGGACTAAGGCAAGCCAATGAAGAGACCTCAAGGTGACCAAAATCCTCCAAAGTTTTTTTTTATATTACTTTTTAATTGCTTTTAAATTAATAACAGAATAAAGAAAAAGAAAAAACAAAATATGAAAATAATAATATTGAGATACATACACTATCAAGAAAAAAACATTAAAAAGTGCTATTACAAAAAAGTAAAGAAATATAACAATAAGAAACTTGTCATAGTATATTGTGTTATAGTTACAAATCTATATATATTTATCTAATGTAAATATTACTCAAATCCATGTATATTTCTAATACATTTATATGTCTATTGTGTGTGTGTGTGTGTGTGTATATATATATATATATATATATATATCCTGCTGTATTTTGTATGTCTGTCTGTCTATGTCTATATCTATGTCTATGTATGACTGTCTGTCTGTCTATCTCCTACTGTATTTTGTATAAATGAGTCCCATATTGAGTTTTAGGTAAAATATTTCTACATTTGTGCCTATAAATCTGTATCCATTATTTTTGGTGGTTACATGAGATGTAACAAGCAGGGCATAGGTCAATAGCATTATTCTGTATTGTTATTGTTCCTAATATGTTCCCCATTCATCCAGAATAGCCCAGCAATCTGCCAGTAGATAGGCTGGACATATCACAGTGCAGCAAGGACTTTTCTAAAAAAAAAAACTCCATCTGTAACCTGTTGCAAGGAACACACACACACCCTGCCACACTGTTCTTTTTCTTTTTAATAGCCAGTTTATGTATCTTTTGTCAAATGTTAGTAGGTATTATCTTCTAAGGTTAGCCCCAACAGTATGCCTGCCAATTTTTCAAATTACATATGGTGCACAAAAGAGTTATGTTCACTGTTAGGAAAAATGAAACAAAAAATAATAAAATTATGGTAATATTTCAGAGATTTTTTTTCATCATTGTAGGGGATCACCAGGGTGTCCTTTAGGCCTGAGCTAAATTTTCTTGCTTTTAGGCTGGAGAACCTGTGTGTGTTTGTGTCTAGGAGTAAATGGTGCAATTCTTAAGATGTTGATCTATAGATGGGGCAGCCCTACATGGTCCAAAGTCTCACTCTGTCCTAGAAGTCATTGAAAGATAGCTTCACTGCCTTCATGGGGTCACTGTGAGGTTCAAATAGTGGTGACCAGACACACCACTCTGTGGAGCTAATGCATTGGAGAGTGCCATGTTAAATTTCAAAATGTCCAGAATAACGGTGCATTTGTGGGATTGTAAGTTGCTATAGTGCTGCATGTCACTATCAGCTGGTGGGCCCTCTAAAGAGGAGGCAGTAATATAGCGGGAAGAATAAAAAGAAGCTTGTATTGGAATTTTAAATATAACATATTTAAGCATTATTAGGAACAGCCATGGCTCCAAAAAACCCCACCTTTTAGGAGTTGTGGGAATTGTCCTAAATTGTGAGCAAGATAATACAGTAGCTGTCAGTCTTACTAGGTAGAGCAGGCAGGAGACACAAACAGAGCTAATTCTACTTTATTGTAAGGTAAAGGTAAAGGTTTCCCTTGACGTAAAGTCCAGTCGAATCCGACTCTAGGGGGTGGTGCTCATCTCCGTTTCTAAGCCATGGAGCCGGCGTTGTCATAGACACTTCCGGGTCATGTGGCCGGCATGACGACACGGAACGCCGTTACCTTCCCGCCGAAGCGGTACCTATTGATTTACTCACATTGGCATGTTTTCGAACTGCTAGGTGAGCAGGAGCTGGGACGAGCGACGGGAGCTCACCCCGCCGCGCGGTTTCGAACTGCCGACCTTCCGATCGGCAGCTCAGCGGTTTAACCCGCAGCGCCATTGTAAAGCTACACTAACAGAATCTTGCAAGTCTGAAAGTACAGTTCTCCCCCCATCTCCTTTACAGCCCGAGAAACTAGGGAGGGTCCCTCCTGAGCCTCTTGCCCCACACACCATCCAGCTGTGGGCTATGCTGCCTCTTACCTGACTGTTCCCTTGGCAGCGTCTCTTGGCCCACTCTCCCAAGGTCTTTCCCACATAGCATTACACTAGCACGGGGAAGGCTGGTCTAAGACACTTAATGTCCTTATTATATTTACCAGACTGCTAGTTGGATCATTTTCAGCAGGAAAGGTGGGCTTCTTGTTAATTGTTTTTTAACCTATACAGGTTGCCTCCACCCTGGCATTTCTAGATCTTGTGGTTTGGTCTTTCGGCTTATCTTCTGATTTGCTTCTTGATTCTAACACTGGGCTTGTCTTCTGAAGTACCTTTGGAACCACTTTTGGCTCATTTTGAGCTTTCCACAGATGGACAGCTGCAACATAAAGCAGGCATATGTACCCCACCCGAAATAAATCCCAGCATAATCTTTCAATTTCCAAAGGCATCACAAACTAATGTAACCAACTCCTGTAGCCCCACAACACCTGAGCACCAAATGATTGAATGAAACCAAAAGCCTGATGTTGCATGAACAATTCTAAACAACAGCAATGCTTAAAGTGCAGAACTGGAGTGATTTGGGCTTGCCTTTTGTGTAATATAAGCAATTCATGCACCAGAATAAAATCTACTAGTAAAACCAACCAACTTGGTTGGTATCATTATCATATCATTACCATTATCTACAAAAGGCAAATATACCCTTTTTTGACCACACTGTGGTAATCTCTGGAATACGGATGCAGGCCCACACCAAGTTTAGAGTCAAATGACATGCAACTCTCCTTTTAGTATTCTTTTCTCTCTTTTTTTTAAATGAAAAGCAGCCATGGGAAAGCTGTAGTTGAGAAATGGAAAAGTGATGGGTCGGTTAAAAGCTGCTTCATCCTTCCTTTTTCAGAGGCTCTTCTGTTCAAAATTGCATGTCCTATATGCTTTTCTCCAAACAGAGAAAAGAGAAGAGAATTTTACATGGCATCATTCTCCCCATGGGTGGGAATGAAGTTTAGGGAAAGGAGAATTGAGTAGACAGACAGGAGGACAGGAATGGATTAAGTATCCAGTCCCCAACCATTCTACCTCCATGTGATTGCAACCAAAGAAGCTGCTTTCCATTAAAAAAGAAAAAAAAATCTGCAGAAAAGTATGCGTCTGAGCTTGTAGTTTGAATCTTAGCCTACTGTCTAGATTTCAGTTCCCTTTTACTTTCCCCTTTTACTTGTTACCATTGTGTAAGACTATCCATAAGGAAACAATGGCACATTAAATATTGTTTACCCTTGCAAGAACAGTAGTTTAGATTTATTTTAGCATGTTCCAGAAAATGATTGCCCAATGAGATAAAATAAGCAAAGCAAAAGTCAACTTAAAACAGAGCTTAATTGCTAAAAAGCATAGTTTTGAAATAGGCACTGGTGGATTTGTAGTTGAGAAATACTGGACAGTGTAATGTATAAACTAACTCACTTTTTACACGGAAAAGAGATTATCTCAAATGTCACAGTGACTTCGTAATTGTACAGAAAAGGGGGAAAGTTACAATTTACCGTAATTAGTACTCAGCAGGAAGGTGCAGAGAAAGACAAGAAAAATGACATTTTGTAAATTAAATCTGCCATAGCTGGATTTATAGAATCCTAGAGCAGGAACGGTATTTTGAAGGCATTCAGTCCAACAGCTGTTACGTGCAGGAATCCAGATTAAGTTCGGCTAACCATCTGCTACCTGCTGGAATGAATCTTCTGGCTATTGCCTTCTTTCTTAATTATCTCACTAAATAAATTAATTAAATTAAAAGAAGCATTAGCCACATGCAGCAAATGCCAATTTGATGAAAAAAATGCATTTGAAATGTCTTTCAAAGGCTACAATATTCATGGTGAAGTTCTCATCAGGGTGTGTATTATTACGGTATTCTTGCATTTATTTAGTGATAAAGTGATTGAAGTGCGTGTGATGGTGTGAATGTTCTTTCTTACACAGTCTTCAGCATCTCTGGCTTCTTATACATCCATCACATTCCAAGGGAAAACACAGTGAAGGACTACCAGTCTGAGTGTTTTCAGACTGGGCCGTGTAAGCAATCAGAGGGGCTTCAGGATTATGGGAAGATGCATAATGAAAACAAGAGCAGTGAGTCTTAACAGCTAGCTGTGGTTGCTATCAGTATAGAGTACACGGGGGAGTTTTGATTTTGGCTAGTTTGCCAGTCTGTGTTGAATTCACAAACTGGGTTGTCAAAAGGTAGCTTGCTTGTTTTTTATTCATATGCTGTGCATACTGAACCAATGGTGGGTTATTCAGTGAGATATGATTAAACAAGTAGTAAGTTAGCACAATGGGCAAATCCAGCCACTACAGAAAATATGATCTAGGTTGACTGGAGAGCTGAACTAGCTGCATTCCTCAATACATTAAGCCAAAATCAAACCCAATCATATAATGGCTTAGGGTGTTGCATGAAGCCTGCCAACTATGGCTTATTCAAGTAACCATGACCTAATATGATGGGTGAATCATCTTGAAAAGTAATATATAACCCTGATTTTACATAATCAGTTTTCTAAAGGCATGGCTTTAGGTCTGTATAATGACTATTTTTTCCTCTTGTTACAAATAATTGCAGTTAATTCAAGCCAGGAACGAGAAGGAAAAGAAGAAGGACCAAATCTACCTCATCTTGACACTGCCGTCTTGTTTCTTTGTTTTCCCTTTCCTGTCCCAAGAGTCAATGGACTTGAGGTTGTCACATCATTGCTTGTGGCCGATTCTGCACCTTTTTTAAAAAATGTAAACAGCCTGAAAGCTTGTGTATGCCATATCCCAGTCAAGTCTTTTGTAAACCAAACTTTAATTTGTTGTTATTTTGGCATCAGCCTGTGTGTTCGTGTGACCATGTGGGTTGGGTATGGAACTGCACTTTGATGGTGGAATGTTGCGTCTGGTGGAATTCTTCTGCCACTAACGAAACACACACACTTCTCTACCACCTTACCTGTAACCCTGTGAAGGGTGTTCAGTGAAGGTATGTGATATGAGCGAAGGGAGCTCCCTTTGAGGAGTTCTTTGAAGCAAAATCAAGGCCACGGGAGAGTTTGTCTGTGGCTGATCGGAGCTGGAACTCAGCAACCTCTGGAGGGCCACCTCTTGGTCATATCTGATGTCGAGGCTGGCAGAAGCAAGAGGACCTCAAAGAGTAAATTCAAAATCAGATTCTCATTCCCAAAACTTTTATGTATGTTATAATCACATCCCACTTTCCGTCAAGTTTTCCTCTTTTCTGCACCCAAAACTTCTTCCTTGCATGGGAATAAAATGTTTGAATTCATGTGTCATGCTAAAGCATAGTTTGAGGTCCATTACCCCAACCCATTTTACAGACTTTCTCCTTAGAATATAATGGAAGGATATGGTAGTGTATCTGTTCTTCAATGAACCATTGAGATTCCTGATTTAAGGCTCAGTTCAAATGCTATTTTAACTTTTAAATCCTTACTGGGTTTGGCCCTCAGATATTTCTTAGCCTCTGTTGTCCTGTACTACCTGTCTAATAACTGACAGTTTCAACTGAGGGATACCTTTTGAGGAAACTGTCTAAGAAAGATGGTTTGGTAGTGGCTTCCTCTGTCTTTAAAATATTTTCCTTCTTGTGGAAGCTCACTGGAGCTGCCTTGTTTTAGGCAAGGAAAAAAATCCTAGGCATTTTTAGTGTTTATACGTACAGAGATTATCGAATGGGATTTATGGTCCTGATTGGGATTTTGCTCTGATTCTACCTCTGCTTTTTTGGAAAATACTTATCACATATTACAAGGTTTTATTGCTAAAGGCCTTTTCTTCTGCACTGGAAATGTTCAGCGGTTGCAATGATTTGACATGCATTTATAAAATACATAAAGGAGTAAATGAATTTGTAACTAGCTTTCCCCAAACTGAAGCCCTCCAGATATTTTTGGTTTATTATTTTGATTTATTTCCTGTGCTTCTGCCCAGCAGCTCCAAAATTCCCAGCAAGTACTGAAGCTCTTTTAGATCATTTTTACTTTGGCTTCCTTCCTTTCTGTCTGTCAATCTTGTGGTTGGTGTGTCCGTTTTATATAGGAATCCGCTACAAAGACCTTGTTGTTGGCATTCCCAAGGAAGTATACAAAAACGAAAAAAGAGTAGCCCTCTCTCCTGCTGGTGTCCAAGCTTTAGTGAAGCAAGGCTTTAATGTGCGAGTGGAGCATGGAGCAGGTGAAGAAGCAAAATTCTCTGATGACCAGTACGAAGAGGCAGGAGCCAAAATCGGGGACCTGAAAACCGTGTTTGGATCCAATATTGTTCTAAAGGCAAGGATACAAATGAAAATGCCAGGTCTGGTAGCAAGCTTATTTAACTGCTGAATTGATTGATTGACTGATAGGACTTTTGCACTTCTCAATTCAAAACTGACTCTGGGCAAGTTACATATCCTATTTACATATATATAAAAAGTATGAAGCCTAAAATAGAATAATGCAATACAAAATACAGCGTTAGAGATGAGTAAGGCTCTGCATTTATTAAACTCCAGATTGCAGGATGGAACAGTTCACAACATTCCCACCCTTGAGTTAGAGGGGTTCATGTACTGTCTCTCTTCAAGCCCCGGTGTAGTCTTGAATTAATATTTTAGGTCTACCCAGCCATGACAATTTGTGAACAGTGGTCTATGGCTTGGTGCAACGTAGAAACTCAGCCAATTGTGGTTTATTCAATAACCCATGATGAAGCAAGTCATAGCAGAACGTGATAGTCAAAATAATTTTTCAGTACGTGGCTGGCATAATAATAGTGGAAATATGGAACAAAGGTTGAAAAAAGTGCTAGTAAGGAGGCATACGTCTCAGAGAAGTGAGAGATCTGATCCCAAAAACCCGAAGTGGAAATGAAATTTCTACAGACTGCTGTCTCAATCATTATCATTTTTTAATGGATGCAAAGTGTAAAGGAAACAGGGATTGGGTTCATGGTTCAACAAATCATAACTGGTTGGGTTTTGCACAGTAATTTAGGCCATACATCATGGCTTATGGTCTGCAATGGAGCCACATTATGGAGTATGAACTGGCCCACTGTCTTAGAAGATAAAATTGTAGCCTAGTCCTCACTTCGACATATAGTTCTTATGTGCATGGAATTTTATTTCTTTTAACAAAGCAGTGTAATACGGTATTTATTTTCTCAAAGGTCAGAGCTCCAATTTTTAATGAAACGTTGGGAATCCATGAGGCAGCCTTGCTCAAGGAGAACACAATGCTTGTCAGCTTCATCTACCCAGTGCAGAATCCAGACCTCTTGGACAAGCTTGCTCAGCGCAAAGCCACCGTCTTAGCAATGGACCAAGTTCCTCGGGTCACTATCGCTCAAGGATATGATGCCCTAAGCTCAATGGCCAATATTGCAGGGTCAGAATCCACAGTATTCTCTCTGTACTAATGACTATTCCTTCGATGCCTGTGTTTCACTGGGTTGGAGATGGACAATTATTCAGTGGCATTTAATATATTTTGGGGCAGTGAGAGCAGAGCCTTGGCATATACATCAGGGGCTCTGGATTTTTCAGGTTTAGGGGAAGATAGTTTATTTTATTAAGCTTAACATTGCAGGGTTTTAAAGATTATTTTAGGACTTATGCTACAGGGTTTTGATTTTTTTTTTATGTCTCCTGCTTCCAAACAGCAGAAAGCCTTCACTACTGACTTTTGGCAGTTTTTATTTGATGAGACTCCAGGAAGCAGGGTGCAGAAAATGATGGGAGATATTATTTATTTGTTTAATAGATTTATAGGGCCACCCAACTCAAACAGTGTGACTTGTCAGTGTACAACAGAAAGGGGTAAGGCTGTATGTAACACTTGAGCCTCAGTTTGCCCACTCATCTGGTATATATAGTACTAATTTATGTATGAGAGCCAGGTGGTGTAGTGGTTAAGGCATCAGGCTAGAAACTGGGTGACTGTGAATTATAGGCCCTCCTTAGGCACAAAACCAGCTGGGTAACCTTGGGCCAGTTGCTCTTTCTCAGCCCTAGGAAGGAGGCAGTGGCAAACCACTTCCAAAATCTTGCCAAGAAAACTGCAGGGATTTTTCCATCTCTTTTTACATGCATCAAAATGGATGTAAATAGGGGAGGGGCTTCAATTGCATGGTCCCAGCAGCTCTCTTGACTTTTTGATCTCCTGTCCCTCCATGAACTCCCCAGGAATGGAGTTTTTCCTTGTCATCCTTGTTCAATTATCAGATGCTGCATTTCTCCCGAACCTCATACAGTATTTACAATTTCACCTTCTTTGAACTAGGAATAACTAATTCCTGACATCTGAGATGTGGGAAACCTCAAGTGAGGTAAAATATATATAAACCCAGTAGTGGAAACTAAGGTGGTTGCCATGTTGGAGTCATCCCAAAACATGGGAAATGCTCACAGTCTTATTTCTTATATACTGTTCTTACTCAAGGGAGAGAAAAAGTAATTTAAGATGAATTAAAAAGGAGTAACACTGAATAACCAGCGGAATATACTCCATCCAAATGACTTCTGAAAACCATGGGGTTGTTATTCTTTTGTAGCTTACAATAGTTTTGCCAAGGCCAACCCTCTTTTGGCTCAAGCCCAAGCTCTCAAAGCTGGATATGGCTCTCTGGCCATCTGTTGTGGGGTAAGCATTGTTTTCTGTCCTATACCCATCTGCCCCATGAGGTCACTGAAGTCTTGTGAGAACATTTATAAGGACACCAAAATCTCAGGAGATCTCCAAATTTTTAAATGTTATTTTGAGGGAGAGCGGTTGCTGTTGGGATTCTGGTGTGTGCACCATTGCCAATCTTCTATTTATTTATTTATTTATTTATCTTTTATTTAATCCAAGAAAGACTAAGTTAACCTTAGATAGGTTCTCTCCAGATATGCTTGGACAACAGCTCCCAGAAATTCCTGCACTTCTGGAAGATATTCAGTTGGAGAAGGTTGAGCTAAGTTATGCTAACAATAACCACACAGTTCTTAAATACCACCTTTATAAAACAAACATTACACAATTTGACTTCATTATTTTTAAATCCACAGCAGATGCAAAACAACTGAGTAGTATCAGG
Organism: Candoia aspera; assembly: GCF_035149785.1. Classification (NCBI taxonomy): domain Eukaryota; kingdom Metazoa; phylum Chordata; class Lepidosauria; order Squamata; family Candoiidae; genus Candoia; species Candoia aspera. The sequence continues at coordinate 10,142,945 of NC_086165.1, read as the reverse complement.
ATGTACTAGTTTCCAGCCTAGTTCTGTCACAACTGTTCTGGAAGAGGCATCGTGGTCTTTGGATGGAACGGAATCTCATCTTCTTTGGTATCATCCAAAACCTGCTGAAAGATGGGTGGTTGTTTCTAGCATCTCTGACATCCACTCTTGGTAATGCCAGAACAAGGCTAGGGGTTTTACTGTCTTTTGAAATTTCATTCTCCTATGATTCACATTCAAGTTATGGTTACTGAAGGGAATAATAGGAATTCCAGACAGCTCTTGCAAATCCACTAACTGTAGCTGTGTTGAGTAATGCTAAATAGATTCCACAGTAGATCAAAACAATAGACCGTCCTGTGACCTTAAATATGAACAGATGTATTATGTGTGGGCACCAGTCCACTTACACTTTTTGCCACTATATATCAGTTTTTACGAAACCATAAGACTCAGTGGCTGCCATGAGTTAATAAGACTGCCTTCTGGTTTCCCCCGTGGAATGCGTTTTTAGGTTTGGCATGAAGTTCACATACCAACCTGTATTACTTTTCCATCGTGCAGGCAAAACTCAGCTAGTAGACAATGAAAGGTTTTGCAAAAAGACAAGCAACGCAGCACTAATGGGATTCTGCTTGAAGCAAGAAGTCTCAAAGAGAACTAAGGTCCTTAGACCAGACTTCTCCAGACTGATGCTGCCTGGAAGTTCAAGGAGATGTATTCAAAACACATCTGGAGGAAACCAGGCTGAGCATGATTGGACTCATGCACATGTCATGTTGATCTATAGTTTGCTCAATCGTGTCTTTTTCAATCAACTTGAGCTTGAGCTGATTGTAGATCTCACAAGAAGCCACAAGCAGCGACTTATAAACCACGATGCTTGAATTCACATCTTCTGCTGAGGCACAATTAAATTATACTGCAGCTTAGTACTATGGCTGGAGTCACACATTGTATTAAGCCAGGATGTATGCTTTGTTTTTCACTCAGCAGTTATCTGTGAGTCCTAGTGGAGTCTGCTGTTTGATTCCAGCTGATTGTTGCTGAATCAGGATACCTTTATTTGTTTGTTTGTTTGTTTATTAAATATCACACGCTCGTAGAGACTCATGGCAGCTTACACAGAATAAAAACATACATCATAAAATTCTCCCAAACTACAATTCCAGCCCCACTATAATAATTTAGAAAAACATCAAAAAGAGAACAGTATGGGAACCCAGCCTCAATGAGTCAAAAAATATCTAGCCGAGACACAGGATGTTAGATTGCCAACATTTGAAAGCAAGAGAAATGGAGAACAAGGGACAGGGAACTTACATTTCTGGCTGATTATAGCAGGATTGAGGAACAGGGTGCCAGTCAGCACCACTGGATCTGCTGACATCTCCACAGAGTTCCTACCAGACTTTTTAGAAAAGTTTTTTTAAAAATAGAAATGAATAAATACAGATTTGGCTAGAAAGGAAAGCCCTACATTTATTTATTTTAGCATCCTGCATTTATTTATTTTTAGATTTATACCCGTTTTATTTTGTACAACTCAAGGCAGTGTACATAATAATAAATAATAATCATGCACAATAGCCTCCTATTTTCACCACCATCATCACCACCTTGTGAGGTGGGTTGGATTGAGAGAGATGGACTGGCCCAAAGGCACCCAGCTGGCCTTCATTCCTAAGGAAGGACTAGAACTCATGGTCTCTGAGTGTCTATTCTAGTACCTTAACCACTGAACCAAACTGGCTCTTTATTATGTATTTATTTATGGGAGATAGCAATGCCTCTGGAGCTTGGAACTTAGTTCACCTTCTGGTTACCACTTCAAAAAATAACCAAGATGAATAGATGAGGGTTTGGGGTTTGTTATATGTGCTACATGTTCCATATATATGAATGGAACCTCAATTTAATGGACCCCCATTTAGTGACTTCAAATGCAATGCATTAAATTTCCATCTGGTCATTCTCTTGAAATAACTGTCAAGTCTGTTGTGTCCAAAGTGGTCCAGAAAAGGCAATTAAATTTAAAAGTTAATAGTACGATATCTTCGGCAATTTATGCAGTTGAATAATGATTTCATTATGTAAATGAGGTGACACAAACAATATCATTATGCAAATGATGTAAATTGAAAAGATATTGTACTACTGCATTTGACAGACACCCAGTTTCTATGAAAATAACTATGCAGATGTAGGGAACGCGTAATGAACATTCAGTGGGAAGAATAAAAGAAAGCCCATTTCTCGTATCCGCTCTGCCTCTCTTTCAGGGCCCATTTAGTGGATATTAATGGTGCATCTCCCCCAAGCAGCTCTGAATGATGTGAGAAGTTATCAGATGCCAGTGCATAAGAAGCAAAGCAGTTTAGGAAATTCAGCAGGGGAGCATAATATCTCCATAACTGCAGCTGGAGGTAGATTACACCTGAATCTAACACAGATACAACTTCTCTTGAAAGAACCTTTGAATCCAGAAAAGACTTAGCTTCAGCTTAGGGTTTTCTTGACTAAACTGGTTCTGATCAAGATGAAGGGATTTGAATTCTAAACCATTTCAAGACGCAGCCTGTCTTCCTAACTGGTATAGCATTGAGACGTATTCATTTAAAAAAAGTCTCAACAGCTTTGAAATTGATTCCAAATATGAATTGCTTCCAAATGTGTTGTTGTTCCTGAACCGCAACCGCCAGCCTGCCCTAAAGATTTGGCTTATGGAACCATCAATGTGAAGTCCTACAGACAACTCTGTTTAAAAACTGGCATTTCTTCCTGAGGAAATGTAATTAGAATTGGGCTACTGATGGTCTCCCTCAAAGCACTTCAGTTGTGAGATGGGATCTGGGACAGTTTAGGTCAGCTTTCAGGCTTCCTTGCTGAAAAGGCCTTCTTCTTACATAGTAGCTCTATTCCTGGGACGAAGTGAGGTAAGTTCTCAGTGTAACTAGGCTTACACCTGTTTGTCCCAACCAACGTGAGAACATTTTGTTTTGGAGCATCAAAGATAAAAGGCCAGAAATATATTCTGGTCCTACTTTTGCAGATGTTGATGCATTTTCTTGAGAATGGTGCCTTGGTCTCCTTCAGTTTCAACTTCTTTTCTAGGGTGGTTTGGAAAGCAGTTGTGATTTTTGCCACATGACTCACATTATTGCACTACCATAACTTGCTGACCAGAGGTGGTAGCATTAAGAATTTGTGGAACCCAAAATGAGCAGAGTTTGTTCAGGCTTAATAGAGTTCCTATGCCCTCTATGCATGAATCAGTCAAAGCGGCCAAATTAGATAAATCATTAATTGCAATTAATATGAAATTAGCGTGCGTAATTGGTGTTACATAAGCAGCACCTGAGGTCTGGGGCCTCTTGTAATTTTAGAACACATTGAGTTCATATGTTGCACTAAGATGTAAGTGGTATGCAGTATGTCTAGCTTGTCTTGGAGCATTGTGTGATTCCCAATAACTGAAGTTTATAAACCCTGGGTTATGTCTTTGTGTATTGTGTGTGAACCCAGCCAATTATGGCTTGTTCAGCAAGCCATGGTTTAACAGTCAGTGAGTATGATGTGTGGATCCAGCCAGTGACTGAGTAAAAATGGTAGGGCTCTTCAGAGAATGCTTCCCCACTTTTCCAGCTCTGTTTTGGAGATAGACAAGCCATTTCTGCCCATTTAAGGTTGTGCTGCTAGAGACCCTTGCAATTTTCTTGACAGGTGGGCCCCAGGCCTTTATTAGGGAGCCTCTCCTTGAACTGCAAACAGTTGGCTCCTCTAGGTGGCTTTTATCAATAGAATGGCAAGGACATGAGAGGTTACACTTTCTCTTCCTTGACCCCAAGGTTTAAGGTGCTCGGGCCATCCTCCAGCTGCTATTTAGTAACTAAAAACATGCCTATTTGTTGTGTTTGTCCCAGTAATGCTGTGTTTATATCAGCCCTAAGAACGCATGCATTAATTCCCAAATTGGCCTATTCTAGCTGGGTTTGTAAACTGTACTAAGCTGTTTTGTTTAACCATGGTTTGTTAATGAACTATAGTAGGGTTTCTGAAAGATGCTAAGCCATAAAGTATGGTTTAGAAATCACTGTGGTGGGCTTGGACAGGACACTAAGCTGATAATGTGATACGTTTGTTTTGGCCAAATCCAAAGATATAACATTATTAGCTTAGGGCACTGTATGACCCCATCCTATGCCTCCTCCAGATCAAGGTCCTTGATATTAAGGCTAATCAATGTCTTGTGGCATACCTTGTGGCAGAGAGGCAAAGAAATGGGCTTCAGTCTGCTAGTGCTGCAGTGGAGCTCGGATTAGGCCACCTGCTCTTCTCATCTCCTGAGTGCCCCAGGGGCTTAAATGACATAGAGCAGTGAGACCTTCTTCCAGCATCTCAGTTTTCCAACCACCTTTTTGCAACCCTCATTTTAGTTTAGCAGTTCCAGCATGATTCTTAGTGACCACGGTGCTGCTCAGAAAGTGGCCTGTGAGTCAGCTTCTCACTGAATAACCCTTCAGAGAGACTGAATCGATGCAGTGACTCCTTGCATGTATACGAAAGGGGGAATTCCCTTCTTAAATCATTGATCACCTGAGTCCTGCATACAGTGAAGAAGGAAACATTGTACTGATTTTCCAGAGATTGTTTATATTGGAATCATTATACCTGGGCATCTTTGGTTGTAAATTTCCTTTGCATACTTTCAAACATATGCCTTCCCTTCCTTGCCTCCAGTCAGAAAGTTTGCTTATTGCTTAAAAAAGAGAACAAGATGTAATCATTTTGTTTTCTAATCCAAAATAAGTATTCTTCAGTAATTTATAACATCCAACAATTCCAAGAGTAGCTGAGTGGTCTTTCACCTATTCTGCAAGTAAAAAGTTCTGAGTTCAATCCTTCAGATCCCCAAACTGGATTGGGAAAATTCCTTCTTAAAATTCTAGAGAGTTTCTGCTAGGTTGGGCTAAATGGAGCAATGATCAGACAGTAGAAAGAAACTTAAGAAACTTCATATGTTACTATGAAGTTTCAGTTCTTGCCAAGGCCCCATAGGAGCCCCACTGAAATTTGGAATATGGAGAACTCATCCATTCCCCATTTTCCCTGTGAATCATGGATTATAACATTTATTAGATCAGTTGATAGACTAAGGACAACGTGTATTTGTTTTTTAGATTTATATTCCTTTACTTCAAGGGTGAATCTCTAAATCTGAGGTATGGTAACACACTCATTGTTACTCCTTTTGATCTGTGCCACCAAATCTTTTCATATGAAATAGTTACAATCCTTCGTGGCGTATTCTTGAGCACAAAAAAGGAAGGAAGGAAGGAAGGAAGGAAGGAAGGAAGGAAGGAAGGAAGGAAGGAAGGAAGGAAGGAAAAGGGCCATCTATCAGGAACTGGACTTGAATGCTTCCAAGATGCTGCACATACCTTTTAAATCAGAAATGGAGACAACAATTTCAGGCTTGTGGGATCCACTTTAGTTTTGTCTTGGAACACTGAGATTTACCAACCAGAGTAGAGCCAGGTATGTAATACTGGCTCAAACAAATGGGCAGACAATAAAAATTAAGGAACAGGATGCTTAGCCTAGGAATGTAGAAATCAGCACCACAACTAAGCAAAAAGGTCCTTTTACAGAAAAGTCTACTTTGGTGAACCGGGAGAACACACTCCCAAATTAGCATAATATAAGTTAAGAGGTGGAGAAAACATTTACTATGGTCAGGACGTTAAGAGTCTGAAATCCTGTTTTGCAAACCACTCTACTAACAAATCTGTCTCTTGCCCAGCCTGGTTCTACTGCACTGGGGCTGAGGAATTCCCAAGAAGAGAACTCCCCATGAAAACAAAGCACCGATAACCATATAGTGATTTTGCAGTGGGTTGGTCCTTTTTTGACCTCTGTCTGTTGAGGGAGAGGAACAATTGCTATAAAATTGTGGGCCTTGTTGCCAGCTGCCTTTTACTAGTGCAAACAGGGATGACTATCTTTGCCAAACCAGACCGTCAGGTTACTAAGAGGGCAGAGAGAGGCAAAAACGTTCATCTGATAGTGACATCTGTTTGTGAGTCAAGCAACATTTTGTTTATCCTGCATGGGTATCCTTTTCCCAAAAATATCCTTTGATTAGGCACTTATTAGGGTGTAACAAGCAATGGTATAAACTGTTAGGACATGATGATGATGATGATGATGATGATTTTGATATGTATCTATGGCTTCTCAGCTAATAAATAAATGCAATCTTTTTTTTCCCCTGCACAGACCATTTATTAGTTGGAGATGGTTGGTTGCCATCACTGGCCTAAGAATTCCTTTCTTGCTTTTTGTCTATTAGTTAATTTAGTCTGTGGTTATTTATTCCAAATGCCTAGTGGGTTAGCAGCTCCAGGTGTTTTCCTCTCTTTCATCCTTTTTCTTTTTCCTAGGTACAAAGCTGTAGTTCTTGCAGCCAATCATTTTGGAAGGTTTTTTACTGGGCAAATCACTGCAGCAGGAAAAGTGCCTCCTGCAAAGGTAGGCTTCGTGACATGGTGCTCTGCATAATCAAAATACAGAATTGTGAACCCAACATATGTTGTATGGGTAATAATTCTTATCTAATCTTTCTTAAGACAAAACAACAGCAGGAGCTGCAGGGTTCCCATGCCTAGGTCCTCACAAGGTCACTGAGATGGGGGCTAACCCTTCCCCTGTGTCCTTTTTCCAAGACATATTGGCCCCCCATCACCACTAAGGCTGCATTTTTGGAGAGAAGATATAATGGACATAAATTAGAAAGGCAGAGGAAACAGCCATTCCCCTGCTCCAAAGTCAGCTACATCTGGGGTCCCCAAACTCTTCAGCTTATTGACCCCTTCATGAAATTTCAGATTGTTTATCGACTCCCAAACATTTATTATATGAAGATAATTTAATAAATACTATTTTAACTAATAGTACTATGAATAACAACCACCACCACAACAATGATGGATAGCCCCATCGACCCTTGGGGGCCGATATTGACCACTTTGGAGGACACTAGTCTACTGTAGATTGATGCCACCTGTTGCTGTCAATTAGTTTTAAAATGTGAAATATAGAGAAATGATCACGCATTTAATGTTTAGTCTACTTTGACATAGATGGTACCTTTGCTGTTGGAAAGGGAAAAAACCCATACATATAGATGATAGGTGATAGGTGATATATAGAGATAAAGCTAGAAAACTTTCACTAGTGTATATGAGGATATGTATGGATGCATGCATTGAGGGTCAAAGGCAAAAAAAACCCTAAAGCCTACAGGACAGTTGAGGCCCCAAGGTGGAATTCTGGATCTAAGTTTGAAATTTGATTACAGGAGAGGTTCTTAACTTTCTTTGGGATGGAGTTGGTTTCAGTTTCCATACTTAAAACCCTTGCAAATTATACCAGAATGACTGAACTTCACGCTGCCAAAATTCAGCACACTGGGCATCCACATCCAGCTTGCAAATCCTAACCTTGGCTAACAGGGTATCTCAGTTGTCTGAGGTCTACTTATTGTAAGAAGCTCTGTTACCACAATTGTCTTGAAGAAAGACATTTGGCAGCTGTGTGGCAGAATGCTGGAAAGCGTTTGGCCCGAGAGATTAGAAAAATCACACACCAGGCATTTCTATAAAAGTAAATGTATTTACAGAAAGCACAAAAATATATTTTACAAGCTGTGCATTCACACACGCGCTCAGAGAGCATGGGGAAGAGAGGCTGTGTGTAGAAAGGAAACAGAAACTAAAACAAGTCCAGGCAAGGTTCCTCCCCCAGGCAATGCAGCTTTTAACACCCAAATTGAGGACTATTAAGTTCGACCTCTTCACCCTGCTGATACTTAAGGAAGTACTCAATTACCATGGTAACCTAGTGGCTTGGTCTGAGCAAAAACAAAGAAATGCCAACAAGCTGCAGGTTTCATCTCCTAAAAAAGAGAGCCAGCCAGCCAGCCAGCCCTCCCTCCCTCCTTCCTTCCTTTCTTCTTAGCTTATGATAAAGTCATTTTGCATATGATGCATCAATTAACACCCAACAAATATTTGGGCATTTTGCCATCTTGGTCACTTTGAGGGTTTAGCCTTGGCTAATTATAAATACATTAACAAGCCCATTTGTGAGTTCCTTTGTTTTTCTTCCTAGATGCTGATCATCGGTGGAGGAGTGGCTGGCTTGGCGGCAGCTGGGACAGGGAAATCGATGGGAGCTATCGTTAGAGGATTTGATACCCGGTAGAGTAACTCCAATCCTCAGGCTGCTTCTGTTTTGAAAGAAAAGCAGGATGCAAACACTAAAGGAATCAAAAGCATACTCTTCTGCCCTTGTTAGCTTGCTGCCTATAGTGAACCAGCCAACTTTAATCTAGTTCAGTCTAATGCTGATTATGATTTTCAAATATGTGTTGTGTCTATTTTAACAATATGTATTAGTTTTTCTTTGTATTTTTGTATTTGTATGTTGTGAGCCTTCTTGATTGTCCCCTGGGAGAAGGAAAGGTGGGATATAAAATAAATGTAGTAATAATAATACTAGCTGAAAATCAACAAACCGTTGCAAATTCAAGGAATTTTGCAGTGCATCTGCTGGCATGTTACTCAAAGGTCAGATGTGATGCTTGGACTGAAAAACAGTTATATGCTCTTGACCAATGCTCTGAAAAGTATCCAAGCTACTGATTACTGTGAAATTATGCTTACTTCTAGGCCTCCAGCTTTGGAGCAGTTCAAATCCCTCGGTGCAGAACCTTTAGAAGTCAACATTGCTGAAACGGGAGAAGGTGTTGGAGGTTATGCAAAAGAAATGTCGAAGGAGTTTATAGAGGCAGAAATGGCACTCTTTGCTAAACAGTGCAAAGAGGTGGACATTGTCATTAGTACAGCCCTTATTCCAGGTACGGCACAACTTCATCACAATTAACAGAGATCTTAACAGTGTATGCTTCTAATCAGGAAGCCCAAAATTTGGTCCCTTATCTTGACATGGGTGTCAAGGAAGCCAAGGAAGCCAATCTTTTCTCCTTTGAGGAGTCTGCAAATAGATAGAAAATGTAATGATCATTTGGGTTTTCTTTTCCTGGGGATGAGGTGTGGCTCCTGTACAGTTTTGGAGAGGCAGCAGACAGAGTGGTATTCCTACTGCTAATTGCTACCTCAACAAACTTGGGGTGGAGAGGGGAATAGAGTTACATGGGGATGGTTGTTATAGACCACTCCTCCCACACTTGGACTGTTTTAGATGTTTCATCGCTTGGATTTTTTATTCTTTATTTTTATTTCTATTTATAGTATTTTTATAGTATTTTATTTTTTGTATTATTCTGATGGTTTTAATCACTTGTTGTAAACTGCCCAGGGGCCTCCAACAGGAGGAGATGGGCGGGGATAAATTAGATAAATAAATAAATAAACAAATTGTAGAAATAGGTAGGAATTGTTGAGACCAAACCACCCCTCTCAGGTATGATCCAAATAATCCTGAGGTTCTATTGGCTTTTTAAAAAAAGAAACGTTGAGTGAAATCAATAAGAGCTCCTGTCTTTGATTGCTGTTCTTGCCATTTGCCACAGGGAAAAAGGCTCCCATCTTAATCACCAAGTCTATGGTAGAATCCATGAGAGATGGTTCCGTGATAGTAGATCTTGCTGCCGAGGCTGGTGGCAATGTGGAGACCACCCAACCTGGAGAACTTCACATTCATAAGGTTTGCACTGTTTCAATCATTTTGGCCCCTTGGTAAACGTATTATCTTGCTGTTCCTCCAAAGTGGCAGAACATCACACATAGACCCTCTTAGCTACATTAAGCATCTTAAGGTCTGGGTTTTTAAAAAGATCTGATGTGGGCTGCACTCACTATGCATTAGCCCAGCCCAGGAAGGACCCTCCCAAATGATGTTGTACAGCCCCCAGGGACCAAAAAGTAGCTTGTCACAGCTTATGGTTTAAGGCAGCCTTTCTCAACCGTTTGACCCTGGAGGAACCCTTGAAATATTTTTCAGGCCTTGGAGAACCCCTACACATTCAGGCTCAAATATAGGCCAGAGGTTACAAAAGTATTATATTCATTTCATGGGTAGGCCTATCTATATGCAGTAACAGTGTTCTTAAAGTAAAAATAAAGAATGACACTTACCTATTTAATGTGAAGTTGCCCGAATTTGAAAAAATATTTTTAATAAATTGTGATCTCCCAGGGAATCCCTACTGACCTCTTGTGGAACCTCAGGGTTCCACAGAACCCTGGTTGAGAAACCCTGGTTTAAGGTGTTCCTAAAATCAGACATCTTGGCTTATTCAACGAACTGTAGTTAAAACAACCACAGCTATCTTGTAAACCTATGGCCTTTACAGACGTTTTGTAAGTACAAGCATTAGTGCAAGGGCTTAAATAAAGACACTCTAGAAACAGTATTTCACATTTCCTTCAGATCTGGCCACATCTCCCCACTATTATTTACTAAAGAATGGTAATCTAATGTCATAGAACATCTTTTTCTCCTCTGCCTAAAAAAAACGGGACCACGCTTGAATATTATTCAGATGCATTCCCAATTTTGAAACTGTTATGCTTTCTGATTTTTATAAGCATGGCTACATGCTTTAAAATATCAATATCTGTAATGGTTAAAAAAAAAACCTTTCTAGAGTTTGATTAACAAGAAATTGGTATTATCTGGAACTCAGCTAAAAAAGAAAAGTGGCACTGGATTTAGTTTCATTTCCTTGCTCATAAAAAAGGCACCAACATCTCTATTTGCAACTATGCAGCTTATTATTAATTTAGAAAAGTAGAACTTCAGGCAACTATGACTGCAAATGGGATTTGGAAAAGGTTTATACAAAATTTGGGTGTGTATATTGCAGTAAACTACAGTGTGACATTATCTGGTTTGGTTTTACCAGGTTGTGCAAACTCAGTCATTTTGGCTGCTAGACGTTGGTCTATGTTCTGATCCCTCCAATTGTGGACCACTAAATTATTGAATAAACCACACTCTTTTCTTTGGGTAAGGGATGCATATATTCTTTATCAGTGTTTCTCAGCCCCAGCAGCTTTATGATGTGGGCACTTCAACTCCCAGAATTCCTCAGCCAGCATTCCGGCTGGGGAATTCTGGGAGTTGAAACCCACACATCTTAAAGCCGCTGAGGTTGAGAAACACCATTCTATACATTCTTATATCTTTTATTCCCTTAGGATTTAGGTAAGGATGAATAAATTAAATCTGACTTTCCTCAGTTTCGCATTTTCCCAGTCTTAGATCTTACTGGGCATCCTTTGTCCACTTTCTCTGTTGCAAAGATTTTGTATGCATTTTCTTTCACCTTATGTGTGAACTATGCTACTATGGCTTGGGCAGTAAAACAAGTCATGGTTTAGGATGATGGGAACCCATCCACAGTCTCTGTAATACACTGTTTTCCTTTTTAGCATTTATCCCACTTAGTTGCAGAGCAACTTGCCCATGGTCATTCAACTGGCTTCCATGTCTAAGAAAAGACAGACTCCTTGCTCCTAGTCCAGTACCTTAATTGCTGCACCATGCTGGCTCTCAATGTCCATAATACTAAAAGAAGCCAATTGGCCACTCTTGAACAAGTAACACATGGCATTTCAGACTGCCGTATCTGCATTTACAGTATATAAAAATGAGAACAAAAGCTAACTTGCTTAAGTAAAAAAAAAACTGCCCTTAAAGGACACCATAACCTTCAGGCTTTCTTTAAATAGGTCAAACCAGACTTTTCATGTATGTACCAAGCCCAGAAAAAGATATTTGGGCACTTTTTTTTTTTTTTACTATGACTAGATTCAGCTGTTGGGATATGAAGTAGTTGGTTTAACTATGATTCTTTCAGTCTGTAATTGGCTGTGTTGGCATAATCATGAAACAATTTTGTACCACAGTGGCTCAGTTCACCCTGTGACCTTTGTTATAGTTCAGTGCAGTGCTTGAATCTGACCTGTATTTGAAGCATCTCTTCTTAATCTCAGCTCAAAATAAGTTATTTTGATGGTGATGTCTACAATTAACTGAACTTACTATGTCTTTAAGGGGCATCATTTGAGATCATAAAGTCCCCTAAGAATTGAGGATTATAATGTTCAAGGTTTAATTTGTTGAAACAATTGCAAAGGGATATTATTTCTTCCTTTTTTCCCCTCCCAGGCCAAATGGCTTTGTTGACAAAATAGCGCAAGCCAGGTTATCTAAAACCTCCCCTTATTTTTCGGGGTTTAATTGGAGTGCAATTAATCTGGGAAGCACAGCATGTAACCATGATAGCATCAGATGTCCAAGAGGTGTTTTCAGACTTTTAAAGTGTGTTTTGATTTCTTAACTCTTGAAATAAGCACCATATGGCTGTGGAGCAGCTTCCCCGAAAGGCCTCCCAGCTTGTTCTGCCATTGGCTCGCTGTCAAAGAGAAAAGCGTTTTTTCCCCCTCCTTCAAGGGTAAGAGCAAGCTGTTTATGTAAAAAATAAGCCCTTAACTTACAAAATAAAGTGTCAGTAAAGGTCTGATTTACCATCCGTTATAAAGGATATATCAAGTCTGGGCTAAACACCTTAAAAATCGTGTCAATGCATTACATGAAAAAGATGTTTTTAAGTTCTTGTTTATTGCATTCCCCACCCCCAGGGCGTGGTACACATTGGTTACACGGACTTGCCAAGCCGAATGGCTACCCAGGCCAGTAGCCTTTATTCAAACAACATCTTGAAGTTATTAAAAGCTATTTCCCCCAGCAAAGATTACTTTTACGTTGAGCCAAAAGATGATTTTGATTATGGGACGATTGATCATGTCATAAGAGGGACTATGGTCATGAAGGTGAGTTTTTTTTTTCCTCTCCTCTTCAAAAATTCTTTAATGAACAGTTTAACAAAGGCATGCAAAACACTATAATGGAAGACAGAATAAAGGCCTTTTAAGACAAATTGCAGTTGATTCTTCACTTTTGTCTTGAATCTAGCTTTGCAACTGACATCAAAGCATGGAGTTTGGTTCCATCCACTTGAACACTGGATCTTCTCCCAGTCTTCTCTTCTGTTTCTGCCTTCTTTCATTTTTTTAAATGTCACATAGACATAGATCTAGTTTATATATGCACTCAGACTACATTTTATCTCAGTTACAAACTTTTGGAAAAAAAAATAGCATCAGTAGTCTACACATTGTCTACACACCTTTTTGTTCCTCCTATTCCAAATCAACCATAGTGACAAGAAGGGTCAGTTATAGTCAAGCAACATATACTGTAGAAGATTAGTTTCAGGAATGTGATTTAATTTAATTTAATTTTATTTCATATGGCATAGCAGAATACAGCATTATTGCATAAAAGTTCACAGAACAAAATATAAAATGTGCACAAAATATAAAACATTGGCACAGTAGATTATTTTAAAGCATGCAATACTGAGTAAAATTATAAATAGAATTAAGTTATGTATGAGCAGTTACTAGAGTGGCTAAGCCTATGGCCGAATATCTAGATCCTTTAGCCATTGGACAGCAGTGCCCTTAAGATGATGTAGTTCTTGCAGGGAGCCAGGGGACCTTCTGAGGGGGCATTCAGTCACTATGTGATGTAAAGTTTGCGGGACATTCCCGTAGTCACAGTTAGAATTATCAACCTGTGATTTAATGGTTGACTAATTAAGAGATTAGAAGGGACGCGGTGGCGCTGTGGGTTAAACCGTTGAGCTGCCGATCGGAAGGTCAGCGGTTCGAAACCGCGCAGCGGGGTGAGCTCCCATTGCTAGTCCCAGCTCCTGCTCACCTAGCAGTTCGAAAACATGCAAATGTGAGTAGATCAATAGGTACCGCTTTGGCGGGAAGGTAACGGCGTTCCGTGTCGTCATGCTGGCCACATGACCCGGAAAGTGTCTACGGACAAACGCCGGCTCTTCGGCTTTGAAACAGAGATGAGCACCGCCCCCTAGAGTCGGACACGACTGGACTTTACGTCAAGGGAAACCTTTACCTTTAATTAAGAGATATTAGGTAGTCAAGGCTAGATTGTTCAAAGAAAAGATCATCTCAACAAAGCACCATCACAGCATATAAAGGATTACAATGAGAAAACCAAAAGTCTGTTGTTGCAATACTGTTCTACAGTTCTTTGAGGTAGCCACACTGGAATTACCACAAATAATTCTCATTATTGTAAAAATGCTCTTATGTGTTGCAAAAGGTACAGAGAAGGGCAGAACCCTCACAGAATTGTAGCATCCTTCCTAGAAGGAAAACTAAAACATTTGTGGATGCTTAATGCTAGGAGGTAATACAGATTTACAGAGATAAGTTTTTCTTAGAAATCAGGATGATTTAGTGAAACTGATTGGTAACAGATTCAGGAGATACAGAATGGAAGTACTTCTTGAACAACCAGCCTTAGAATTGACAATGAAGATAGCAAAATGATGGGTAGCATCTGCTTTTTAGCATCAACCATCAACAGTAAAGGAACAAGCAGTCAAGAAATATGTCACAGACTGGCACTTGGTAGAGCAGCCATGAAGGCCTTGGAAAGGTTATTCAAATGCCACAATGTGTCTGTACCTACAAAGATCAGAATTGTACAAGCCATGGTATTCCCTGTGATACACTATGGAATAAAGTTGGATTTGAAAGAAGCAGGATAGGAAGAGTATTGACGCCTTTGAACTTTGGTGTTGGAGAAAACTCCTGAGAATACCCTGGTCAGCCAAAAAACAAACTGGTGGATCATTGAACAAGTCAACCCAGAATTCTCACTTGAGGCACAAAATGATCAGGCCCAAATTATCCTACTTTGGACACATTATGTGAAGACCTAGCTCTCTGGAAAAGGCTCTAATGCTGGGAAAGATGGAAGGAAAGAGTAGAAGAGAATGACCAGTAGCAAGGTGCATGGACTCAGTTATGGGGGTGATATCTGCACCGTTGGGAGACTTAAAAAAACAGGTGAGGGATAGATCATTATGGAGATCAATTCAACTGAATTCAATTTCAACTGTGTGGAGTTGAAAATGACTTGATGGCACATAATCAGTCAATCAATCAATCAATCAATCAATTCTTTACAAACTGCATAATTATTTCACTGTCTTCATGGTCATTTGCTTCAACTGACAGTATCATTCCTGGGGATTCTGAGAATTGAAGGCTCCAATAATTTGAAAACTGGGCTGGAGGAAATTACATTATTTTGCTAATAAACCCATATTAAAATTAACAAGTGGAACTTATGTCATCAGATGCGATAGAGTTTTGAATGATTTGCTGGAACTGTTTTAGCCTTTGAGTCCTGCTTGGGGGCTTCCAGAAATGCTATTACTAAAGCTGATTTAATGGCTTCATTTATTTATTTCTTGCATTTATGCCCATCTTTCCACTGGGAATTCCAGGTGTAAATGACTCTCTTCCTTCATTTTATCCACAACAACCATTCTGTGCAGTAGATTGAACTGGGAGAATACTTGACTCAAAGTAACTCTGTAAGGTCCATGATTGAATGGGGATTTAAATATGGTTCTCCCTGGTCCATATCCAGCATCTTAACCACCATACTAGATGGCTGTCTTACCCTGTTGGCTTCTTTGGGAAGCTGGTTGCTGGCCTAGACAGACAGTTGGTCTGATCCAGCAAAACTGATTTTGTACCCCTTCTTTAGATTGTTTTCTTAGATCTTAATACAACCCAGAGGGAGAAGATGTTTCTAACCAAATGCAGTCCAACCTTCCCCATTGTTCTAAATGTCATTTGCCCAGAGGCTGTATCCTCCATCCCAAGACATCTTGGAACATAGCATAATATAGTATGTTTCTGTTTTAAATGTTGCAAATGCTAACCTGGAATCCATGAAAGCCCGAGTTTAATGACTTCAAGTCTCAAAACCATCAAGTTGAATGTATGCATATAATTAATTATTTGTAAAGAAGACGACTTCCGGTAAGGATTCATGATGAACTAGACATCCCTGAAGGAGTGGGGATGGCATTATGGCGGAGATAGGGAGCCAGACAGTGAATTCTGGCCAGTGAAGTCTCTCCAGAAAAAGGAGAAATTGTGAGATTCTCCCACTTGCACTCTGGACAGCTGCTTCTCATGAGTGGACTGAAGGAACTGAGGCTTTTATGGTCAACTTGTGAGTCGAGCAGCTGGGAGTCAAGGGATTTCAATCAAACTCACAGCTGTAATCTAACTTGGACAGTTAATCTAAATTAATCTAACTTGGACACAAGAATAAGGTTCGCCAAGCCTCAGTTCTTAATCACTTTTAGAAATTGCTCTTTAATTGCTTTTCAACTATTAGGAATCTTTGGATCGACAGGTTTTGTAGTACTAGGTGAGTTTCCTTCAATCCTTAGGAAAAGAAGTTTTAAATACAAGTTTAAGGACTTAATTTTTTTCTTTTTTTTTTTTGGAATAAACAGCAAAAGAGTGATTAGAATGTTGATTTTGGAAAACTGTAAATGGACTAAGAGTTCAGATGGATTTGAAATAAGATTTTGAAATTAATCTTTTCCATGGGAAAATGCTGTTGTTTTGAATTCTAAAAAGAAAAAAAAAACATGATAAGATGGGACTTTGAAGGTTGGACACTAGAGGGAACCAGAAGGAACTAAAGGTTACAATTAAAGTAAATTTGACTTTAATTTGACTTACTAATACAGAATGAGCAAAATACTTTAACATGGGATGAAGGATATTTATACAGTGGACCCAGAAGCTAATTTTAAGAGTGTCTGCCTCTATAGATAGACTGTGTTTAAAAGATGTTATGGAAGATGTTACCGGACAAGACAGACTGATCTGAAAGTGGATTTAAAAATGACAGACTACAAGAATGATATGGAAAAGATGCCACGTTGGATATACAAATGAAACCAGCTGATTTCTTAATTATTAACAGGGGTATACAAATAACAAACCAAGAAAGTGACCTGGATAACTTTCCTATATTGGATTTACAAAAGAGGCCTGTTAAAGTTTTGAAGGATTCTGTGAGAAGGGACAAAGAAAAAATGAAAAGAAATCAAGTTCTAAGACATTATTTGAAGGGATTAAAGATCAAGATTGTTAAAAGTAAAAGGAATATACAGTTGGTTTATTTGATCAAAGTTAAAATAGATATCTTGTTATCTCTGGTAACCCTTAATGGACTTTTTATTTATTTATTTATTTTTCAAATTTCTATCACCGCCCATTTCTCCTGAAAAGGGGACTCTTTTGCTGACCAGGACTGAAATGATGAGGTTTTAAGGATTTGTTTATAAATAAGAGATGGGATATGGGAAGAAGAGATCATTTGTTATATTTTAAGAGAAGGTGATAAGTTACTAAAATTGTTTATACTTGTTATGATGAAAGAAGAAGTCATTTCTTTATATATTTCATTTCTTTTTCTTTACTATATTCTTACTTTTTCTTTCTTTTCTTTTCCTTTTTTTAGTTTGTATTTTTTATCTTTTTAATTGTAATGTTTGATAAAGTTATTACTAAAAAAATTATTTGTAAAGAAGAATGGAAAACCAAGCACTGATTTAGGTGAGGGACTTCCGGTGGGGACATGGCTGACTGAACAGCTGTGTCTGTGAGCTCTGCAGACAGAACTGACAGTGGCGGGTTTTTTGTGGGGGAGCTTGGGCAGGCTTTTTCCTGAAGCCCAAGAGCAATTTCACAGAAACAAAACACTTGGAATCATCCTATCTGCCCTCTGGAATGGCAATTTGCAGCCCAAGTATCGCAAACCGTTGTCTGCACCAATCAGGTAAGAGCCACCAGGAAGCTGGGATGTCATCATTTCCAAGCTGCGCTTAAGGGACACTAGGTCGAGCCACCCCATTTCTAAATCACCCAATTTATATATATTTTAAAGTTATGTACCCTAAGAGAGATTTTCTATAGCAAGGAGAAGCGATCTCTCTTAGTGCTTGTTGTTATTTTTGGGATTAATTTTCAAAAATCTTTTAAAGCTTTGGCTTGTTTTCCCATTTGGATATTGAGGAGGATTGAGAATAAATAATTGTCTCCCTGTTATTTTTGTATCGAATTTGAAGGATTTAATTTTTGTACACATTGAATCTGCTGTTTTGAATCTTCAGCTATCTGTTTCCACTTTCCCTGGGAGCTGCTTGTTACCGTACTTTCTCTTATGTCAACAACTTTTGGAAATTTTCCATTAATTCATTAACTGCTACTCTCGCTAGTCATGTATCTAGGTGGCACCATAATCTACTGCCTGAAACATGGAGGATTTCAAGAAGACTTTCTCAGAGTTCCATTCTGAGCTTCACTGTGAGTTTAAACAGATCTGTTATGATACCTGTCAAGCTATTCTGCAAGATATTTGGGACATTGCAGAAAATATCAGCTTTAAAATGTGTCATCTGCCTGAGGACATTGTGGAAGAAGATGCAGATTTTAACAAAGATAGAGATGTTTCTACTGACAGTGAGATTGAAGCTCTTGTTGAAATGCCAGGTGACGATTACATTTTGGTGTTGAAGGGGTTGAAGAGACAGTCTGAGTTGCAAATTACAAATGCAGTTTTTTTTGATGGAATGTTATGGGAAAGAAGAGGCTCTGTTCTGTGGGAGGCTTTTTTGCTGAGAAGTCTGAGTTGCCAAGGTTGGCAGTTGGGCTGTTTGATTTCTGTATGAAAAATGCCTTGTGTGGAATATGGAGATATGTAAATGCTTTGCTTTATTTTGAGGTGGGGTAGAGAACAAGGAATGTTTATTTGGATAGATATTCAGGCTTGTATGATTTTATCTTTCTTTAATGATTTCGATTAAGATTTACTGGACTGCTTTTAAGGTTTGTTTGATTTTTAAGATTTGTAATAATAATTGCTTGGTTTTAGGTTTAATACAGTTAAGGTTGTTATAGTATTATTAGTTATAAAAGTAAACAATTTAAATGTTTTTATAATTTGATTTCTAGTATAGTGGACAGAAATATATAGAAAAGTGTAGGAAGGAAATAATTAAATAAATGTTTTTTTCGGGGGGAAGTTGATTTGGAGGTTTATATATTTTTTCTTTTAATATAAGTGGAAGGAGCAATTGTGTTTAGTGATTTTTATAATGTGCTACTGGAATGATTTATAGAAATAATGTGATCTTGGTTTGATATAGAAAAAGGGATTGATTATGGAAATTGCTGTATATTCTTGTTGTTGAAAGTTGGAAGTTACCTCTTTATGTAATCTCCAAAAATTCTTTTTTCTTGTGTTTCACACTTTTCTAGTTTTTTTTTCTTTTTTTTTCTTTTTTGTAGTTTTTTTCTTTTTGTAGTTTTTATCTTTGTTTCAAACTTAATAAAATTCTTATTTAAAAAAAAGAAAATAGAAGGTGAGTTTACTTAGCTCAGGTATGGGAAACTGGTGGTCTTCTGAAGATTGATGAATTAAATCCCCAGCTTCTTACTCCCTGATCATCATGGCACCCGTGGGGAATCCGTGACATTGGAAGAACCATGGATTCTCAATTCCTGGCTTAAATCTAGTCTCAAGTGCTGGAAGTGAGAGGGGATGTATTAGCCAGCTAAATCTCTATGTATAGATGTGTGTCTGCATAATTTTTGTAAAGACCTGAAGCAACTTTGGCTGATGGAAGAGTTCAGAACCAACTTTTGTGAGTCAGCCATAGATAGGGGGAAACAAAGGGGTGCTTTGGGCTAAATTTTAGCTTTTGACTCATCTAGACTCAATCTGTCCACACTATTTTACATGTGTTATTTTTAAGGACTCATCCTACTGTCTCTGCTACAGGACGGGAGAAAACTGTTTCCAGCACCTTTACCTAAAACTTTACCACCTGCTGCCCCAGTTAAACAGAGGTCTGTTCAGGAACTAGAAGCAGAGAAACTAGCAGCCGTTTCACCATTTACAAAAACAATGACCTCAGCCGGAGTATATACGGCAGGTATTTCGAAATGTTATATTTATTTTCTCTCTCTCTCTCTCTCTCTCTCTTAAAGTAAGAATTCCTTTCTCAAAGTTCATTGTAGTGTGCATTAAGAAATTTGCTAAAGGAATCATAATTAAAAAATGAGACATCATCTCAAAAGTCCATTAAAAATATCTGCTACATTGCTGCTAGTATCCTGTAGCCAAGGAGCCCACCCCAGACAGAGCTGATAGAATGGGTTGACTTTGATTAAAACATCGGTGGGTGTGGCCTGCTATTTTCCACTTTGGAATCCACAGCCAAGTTCACTCAGTTTACTAATCTTAAGCAGTAACAAAAAGCTATAAGGTGGGACAGGTGAATAGGCAGAATCTAATTCCAAACTGTCAGTTATTTCCTTGTAGGACTTGATCCTTGCTAAACTTGAATGAAAGATTTCATCATCTCATTTTCCTCAGTGCTTAATACCAGACTTTAGGAATGTTTTCATATACAATTAACTTATGGAATTTATCCCCCTAAAATATTGTGATGGCTTTCAGTTCTATCATCCATTTCTGCTGGCCAGGTTCCTAGGATTAAGTTTAAAATAAGGTTATGTAAATACAGGGAGTTAAATTGCATGCATCCCTATAAATATCTAATGAGTGTTTGATAGAAAGTCCTTTGAAGTAAGACTGTATGGGACTTCAGTTTTAATAGTAGTTAAGGCTGATAATTAAGAATGGAATTTCTGTATTTGGAGAAAATGCAACTGATTGTTAGTTGGACTGGAGATCACCCTCAAACGATTGCTCCTTGTCCATGTCTTGCTTTGTGATAATGCTGCACTGAAATCTGCCTTGCCATTTCTCAAAAATGTTCTCTGCCTATGAAAGAGGCATCTGTTTTTCTACCTTTTTGTCACAAAAGTTTAGAAATTATTTCAAGTTTTCCTTGAATGTAGTCTTGAACTGATTTGATTGTTGGAGGTGATACGTGGGCTCCTTCTGATGCTATTCTTTTCTGTGACACATCTTTCCAGTCTCTGGAGCTACCCACACTTCTCAATCAGAGAAAGCCCTTTTGGGGGACCTCCGTTATGATGCCTTCCCTTGAGATTAATGGAAGCAGAGAAATAGTGGTTCATTTGAAGAGAGGATTATATAATGAAAGACAGGACATTCACTCACATCTTTAGCCTCCTAATCACTAAATAAGTGCAAGAACACTGCCGTGCACCTTGGAAATTTCACTGAAATGTTCTCCCTTGGGAGGGGGGGAAATCAAAATCTCTTTCATTAAACTGAACAAAAAGTGGTGGGAAAAAATGCAGGGTTTCTTTTTTCTTTGTAAAGCATTGGTTTGTGACCTTCCAGGGGTGTCCTGAATAAACATTCTGTGTGATATGTATTTATCTTTGCCCAATTCTGCTGCCACATTCTTTCTGAGGAATGCAGCAGCAGTTCAGGCCGATTTTTAATTCCCATCTGTTCAGTAATTTTCTTTATCTGAGGCAGGTTGCCTTACTTTCAAAAATACCAGCTTTGAGGAATGAGGGAGGGAATGGCAAAATGCTTTAGTGGAAGCTGTAAAAGGTATTATTCCAACCATATGTTTGAGCACAGCTCTGGTACATTCTTTTCTGAGAATGGGAAGGAAAATCATGTTTTAAGAATTGACTGTTCATGCCTTTAGAATATGGAAAACCTCTGGCAATCAGGCTATGGAAAAGCAAGCACTTTATGATGCTTGCAACAGGCCAATTATACCATCTCAGTGAATTAAGAAATTAAACTGTGATATCTATCTATCTATCTATCTCTATCTACGTACCTACGTACCTACCTACGTACCTACCTACCTACCTATCATTGTTACAAGTTGGTTTTGCAGAACAAAGATATTGACATTTAATTATCCATATTTTATTTGGTACATAGAAATGGCATATAATTAAAATTTAAAATGTTTTCCTTGGTATTGAACTGATTTACATGTGGAATTTCCTCAGCATTCATCGACTATGGGTCCAGGTGGTCAATTGTACATGTGAATGGTCCAACCTAGACAGAATAGTCCAGGATAAAGGAGTAGGCAAGGGAAAGACAAAACTGGGTTTAATGTAATGAATGGTACACAGCTAATTTGCATAATTCCCATGCAGTCCATGTGTGTACCTTCTATCAATTCAGTAGTTATCTTTGGAGAGGTTCAAGGGACCACACCCAAGAATTTGCAAATCACCTAAAAATTTTTTTAAAAAGCCATAGGTTGGTCCACCAGATTAGGATTATATTGTATCAAAGAATAATATAGGGCAGTCACCCCCAGCCTGATCCTCCAGATGCTGGACTACAGTACCCATGGTAGCTGGGAAACCCAAGCAGTGTAGTGAAATGCATCTGGAAGTTGCCTAGTCTGGGGAAGGCTGATATATAGGAGCAGGAGAAGGTAACTGCAGCTTTTTCTCATTGGATATTGTTGAAATTCCTGTGTGGTCTGCCTCTTTTAACATTTTTCAGATGCTATAATAGAAGCCTTTTCTCCAAAGCGAGTAAAGAAATCAATGGGAACGTTGGAGCCGTTTTTCATTTTGTAATTCTTGGGACATTGTCCCTTGAAGGTTTGTTCAAACAACATTTTTGTCATGTCTAAAACGTTATTTCTTGGCATTTCCACATCCGGAGGCCAAAGTATTCTGGAACAGACAACTTGGCTAAGTGAATTTTAACCAGACAAGTCAACATTTGGGGGGAAAAAGGGGGAATGTGAATTACATCCATAAAGTCTTCATATCCTTTCTTCCTAGGCCTGTTTTTATTGTCAAGGTTAAAATGTCAGAAACAGGGATGGACCCTAACCAGGGCATCTTTTGGGGGGGGAAGTGCTTTCTTGAGTATCCTAAGTGCTTGTTGTTTTCTTTAGGTCTGACATCAGTTTTAGGGTTGGGCTTCGTCTCTCCCAATTCTGCCTTTACCCAAATGGTGACCACCTTTGGTCTTGCTGGAATTGTGGGCTACCACACAGTCTGGGGTGTTACACCTGCTCTTCACTCGCCTCTCATGTCAGTGACCAATGCGATCTCTGGTATGTCCAGCCTTTGCTTTGCTATTCTTTGTTTTAATACTTGGTGTAGTAATGATTGTACAGCAGCTTTGTGAATAAAATGAAAACAAAGTTCCTTTTCCTTAAAGGTCTAACAGCCAAGAAGGGCCACATCTGTATCTTTCTTCTTGAACTTGGTAATTTTCTAGCTGCAGCCACTTCTCTGCTGTTGAGTGCCTGTTATTTTTAGGTTGCATGATGGTAGCTCGTTTTTCAGCATCAGCAAGTTTCTCCACATTTCCAGGTTCCTGAAGGTCATCTCAGGGAATCTCAGGATTGAGTTTGCTTAATTCTTATGAGAGCTGTTCCCCTTACAGACTTTTTGTGTGAAACAGAAAACAATGAACTTACGATTTATGGTTTTGATAATTAGACTGAATTGATTATAGAAAGGAGGTATGTTGTAACCATAGACTAAGAGGTAGACTTATAATTGTACTTACAGCTGCTGTAAAGAAAATCGGAAGCTACTTCTTTGTATCTTGTTTCTTTCTTTTCTATTTTTCTTTTACTTTTTTTCTTGAACTGTTAGCTTTCTCTTTGATTTCCTTCCTTCCTTCCTTCCTTCCTCCTCCCTCCCTCCCTCCCTCTTTCTTTCTTTCTTTCTTTCTTTCTTTCTTTCTTTCTTTCTTTCTTTCTTTCTTTCTTTCTTTCTTCTTACTATATATTAGTTTGTATTAGTTTATTTTCTTTCTAAAATTATTTTAAAAAATTATTGTGAGAATTGTTGGTGGTTAAAGATTTTGACTATTGTTCTCCTGCCCACATCGTCTCACAAGATCACACCATGATTTTAGTGGCTGAAAAAAAAAAGGCTAAACTTTGCTGTAACCCATATAAACTGGGCCACTTCTTTGATAGGGTAGCTGTTTCTATAAAGCCTAGACTTGGCTGGAATTACACTTTGTACTAATTGATAATGGGAGTTGCTTGACTTTGCCTTAGTTGTTCTGGTTTGTAAACCATTGGTTAGGTTTTTATATGCCATGTGAACCTAGCCAATTACGGTTTATTCAATAAACTCTGGTTAACAGAAGACATGGCTAAGCATAAAAATGTGAAGCCAGATTTTGAATTAAATTTAACAAGACAGGTGTTACAAAAATAAACCTGAAATCACTGTAATGTAGGATATCAATATTTGAGATTTGCTTAGTTTTTAAAAAAAGTTTCTACTGACTAAGGTATTTCAAATGTTAGATCATGAAGAAGCACTGGGGATGTAGCACTTTGTGTAGCTTGGGTAGCAAATTAAAAAAAAATATTCTTATTTATTGGTTTGTTTATACAAATAAATAAATAAATAAATGCTCTTTTCATTGGGATCAAACATTTTCCTAGGCTGCCTCTAATCTACTTGCTCAGAAGACGAGCTAAGAGATGTTGACAGTTTGAGTAGTCAACCATATTCAACCACAACAGGAAACATCTGCTATAGGATGGAAGGTTTTTGAGGAGGGATGGCTAACTCTTCATTCCTTAACTGTCTCACAACAGGTTCTTTTATTTTTCCTTTAGGACTTACTGCTGTGGGCGGTTTGGTGTTGATGGGGGGATCTTACCTGCCTTCCAGTATACCTCAGACATTAGCTTTACTGGCTGCCTTTGTCTCCTCGGTCAATATTGCAGGTAACAAATTCACAAAGTGCATGTTCACCATTTAGAATAAACATTTCTATTTCGCTCTGGCCATGGCTACCATTTCCAGAGCCAACTTTCTATCTTGGTGTCCAGGGACATCATGTTAGGAATCCCACTGTTTCAGGATTGATTCCTAGCCTACATTTGCCAGGAGTTAGCCAGGTACAAATGAATTCTTTGTTTCCATCTGATACTTCTGCTTCATCTTGACAATTTGTATTTCCCCCCAAACAGGTGGTTTTTTAATTACTCAGCGGATGCTGGATATGTTTAAGCGCCCAACAGACCCACCTGAGTATAATTACCTCTACCTTCTCCCTGGAACGGTCTTTGTTGGTGGATATGGTGCATCCCTGCTTGGTGGATACAGTATTGAGCAGGTCAGAAATCCATGCCAGTTTTTAGGGCCTGTTTGTACAGAACCAAGCTAACAGGTCAATATTGAAGAACAGCTTCTACTAGGCCAAAGTTTTTCCAGATTCGTTAGTACTAGTGAAACATGTTTTTCAAGCAATGTAATGAAAAAACAGTTCATTTGGTTCATGTTCTCTGCATCTCCGAATCATGTAAACAAATGTTTATAACAAACATGATGGGTGTGTCTCTATGCTCAGCTTCTGCTTTCAGCACAAAACAAGAAAGCAAAACTGCCCCACCCCGCCCCCAGTCAATAGTTTCAACCTTAATTTCTTGCTTAGGCTGACCATACATCCCATTTTGAATGGGACAGTCCCAGTTTTTTAACATTTCCAGACCGTCCCGTTGTTTTAATATAAATGTCTGTTTTGTCCCGTTTTCTTAAAATCCTTACTTAAAGATTTGAAAGTTCCTGCGAACTTGTCAGTATGCAGTCTGACTTTGAGTGGAAGGAGGGGGAGCTCAGCAGAAACAGTGGGAAAAAAGCTGCAGAGCTCAACCCAGCGGGAAACCTTAAAATAAAAAAACAGGATCAGCTGATAGGCGGTGATCAAAGGGCGAGCTGATTGGCTCCTGCCTTGAAAGGGAGGGAAGAAAAGAATGTAAAAGCACGGCCAGAGGAGGAATGGCTTGTCAGGGACAACCGTTCACTAGACTCTCCAGCCCAGTCTTGCCTCTCTCAAACGAAGGAATCCAAAGATTCCCAGCCTGACAAAACCAGAGAAGTTCCTGCCTGCTGATCCAGCCCGTCGCCCAGCCTTGCCCCATTTTGCCATCCCAATGTCCCGTTTTTAACCCCATTCTGTTTTGCCATCCCAATTTCCCACTTTTGTCTCAAGGAAATATGGTCAGCCTATTCTTGCTAGATGCAAAAAGGAAGCCAACAACTTGGGCTACTTGTGTGAGATAATTTATGGTAATGGAGGCTAGCCAATGAAACACTCAGTATTGTCTTCGGCTAAGTGCACAGAAGTTTGTGAGATCTTAAGAAAGAGGTGAGCATGACTTATGCTCGTTCATAAATTATGTCAAATGTATGCAGAGCCTTTTATTCTGGTCTTTGGTGTGCTTGGAGTCTCCTGTAGCCAATCGGGCTGCTTTCTCCTTTGTGAGCTTTTCAGCCTGTCTTTGGTGCGCGCTGATTGGAGGATTCAAATCCTCCCCCAAATCTTTCCCAATCAGCACCATGGATTCTTCCTGCGCTGCTGACTCATCCTGGAGTTTTGTTTTCCCAATTTCAGCCC
This sequence comes from Candoia aspera, assembly GCF_035149785.1. Lineage (NCBI taxonomy): Eukaryota > Metazoa > Chordata > Lepidosauria > Squamata > Candoiidae > Candoia > Candoia aspera. The sequence goes on along the minus strand of NC_086165.1, from coordinate 10,116,644 downwards.
AGTAAGTTTCACTTTCCGAGTCAGAGGCAGGTGAGGCAGGCTTGACAGCCACAATAACAGAATCTTGCAGGTCTGATTGTGCTGTACCTCCTTCCCCCTCTTATATTCCAGTGAATCAGGGAAGTATCTGCCTGCACCACTTTCAGATGTTATCTCATTGTTCTGGACTTTAAAAATGCTTCAGCCCCTTTTGCCTAGGTAATGCTTCTTGCATATTTCCATCAAGGTCATCTTCCTTACTCTCCACAACAGCAGAGAATTAGTTGCCTTCTGTCTTGAGTCCAAGGCTGCATTTCAAAAAGTGGTTTGTGCTAGGGCTAAAATCGGCAGAGCTAAGACAAAACTAAACAGAATGTAAATTAGATTAAATACAGTTAGTCTAATCACTCCCACATGTATTTAATATTTTCCCCTCGCTATTATGTTAAAGTTACCATTCAGGGGCAACTTTTGAAGGAACTCTGGAGGCTGCACTCCTTGCTTTGGTGGTTTGGATTCAACCTCAGAGCCATGGATTGTCAACCCCCAATTTAGAGGGTAAACCTGGTTTAGAGGAACTTGGCAAACTCAGTCTGTCCCACGGTCTTGCCTGTGAACTAGCTGTTGATGAAGTGTTCCAGCAAACACATGAGCTTTTGGTCTTTGCCCCTCCTTTAAATATCTTTCAGCTATTCTCCAAATTCAGGACACATCCTCCAACCCATTATTCTGCCTTTTGTGTAGAAATAAAACATGGGCTGAGGGAAGCTGAGCTCCCGTCCTCTCCCTCTCTTCAGCCTGTTCACTTGTGGAGGCTCTTTGGACGAGATCTGTCATGTTCCAGAATGTGTGGTTTAAACATACATTCCATGTGTTTAAAGCTGCCTTTCCATGCTGGCTAGGAATTTTGGCAGTTCACATTCTAGCCCTCCTGGAGGGCAGCAATAGACCTGGCTAATCAGTTCCTTTTCAGCCTCCTGTGCAATGTAAGTCTTCACTGGTCGCCTTGCACTAAGGTGCTGTGTGCCTGTGTGTTTTGCAGCCCAGCTCCAGGCCTTTCTGAAATTTTAGAGATAGCATCTCTGCTTTCAAAACTCAGATGTAGATGTGGATTTGTATACAGAACATCGCTCGTGGGGTACATTAGATAACCGACTCCACTCCCACTTGCCCTCCCTATTGTGCACCTGGTTTTGATCAGAGCACCTTGGGTTTTTTAATGCATACATGCGTGAGCACACACTATCTTTGCGTGCTCTGATTTAGAGTTTTCACTTTGGGGTCTGCCATCTGACTTTCACCAGTCTCCTAGGTGGGGGTGTGAGGGGCTTCATTGCAAGTCTGGTAAATTTCTTTTGAATGTAAAAGTAATGCCAGACTGTTCTGACTTGAGAAAAAGTAGCGCCTACTAATCAAATGCAGGGAGAAGGGCCATATGTTACATATAAATGCATGGTCATGCCAGGTTTTCCAAACATCTTGCTATGTATCAAAACCTTAAAAAAAAATCAAAGTAGGAATGACAAATGGGCTGAGATGATCTCACAGCACTGGTATCTTCAAAATGCATTTGAACTGGTGGTCTGTAGTTCTTCTCTGGTGGTGAATCCTTTTTTTAAAAAAATACTTGCTGCAGGAGAGGCAGAATAAATCCAGCAAGACTGGCTTTACTAAGTCATTTGAATTTAGAGCTCATCAATTCATCCATACTTACCCTCTGCCAGGCAGAGTACAACAGCGAGGCGGTTTTCCAGTTTACTCACACGCAGGTTTCTTTGCATAAAACTTTGGAGGCTTCCTCTGGAAGATTTTGAAAAGCAGAGAAAGGGAAAGTCAAAAATGTGTATTTAGAGAAGTAAACAAAGCATTCAGATACATATGATATTTTGGAAAAGTGTAACAGAGTGTACAAAGTAATGTAGATTGGGCACCACAAAGAAACAGTTTAGTTTCTGCCTGCCTCCCTCCCCTTCCTCCCTCCTTCCCTCCCTCTCCTTCCTTCCTCCCTCCCTCCCTTCCCTGTCTCTCCTCCCTCCCTCCCTTCCCTGTCTCTCCTTCCTTCCTTCCTTCCTTCCTTCCTTCCTTCCTTCCTTCCTTCCCTGTCTCTCCTCCCTCCCTCCCTCCCTCCCTCCCTTCCCTGTCTCTCCTCCCTCCCTCCCTCCCTTCCCTGTCTCTCCTTCCTTCCTTCCTTCCTCCCTCCCTCCCTCCCTGCCTCCCTCAGACAGAATCCTGAATGCCCTATAACTTGGCATATTTCAGAGGCAACAATGTGAGATAGTCTTCTCTTGTCACATGACTACTCCTGACTCTTCAGTTTTGGTTTAATTGTTGAAAGAAGACACCAGGCAAATGTAGTGATTCTCTCTCTCTATTAAAAGTTCTTATCAGTGGTATGCAGTTTTTTCCCCTTCATTTTCTCCTAGAAGTTCTCATTTAATCTGATGAAAGGCAGTTAGCTTTTAAAACTTTTTATGAAGGAAAACAGTTGGGGGGCATTCTCAAGGATGGAGTATAGTGTCCTTATATGTAATGAATGACCAGGTGGCCAAGGATTTTGTATGAACATCTTGTATTTCATTGCAAAATCTTCTCTCCAGCAATTTGCAGCCTCTCTGGCTTTCTATGCTGTCCGTAAATTACAATGGAAAACATCAGGATGGAACTCCTCCTATGATGCTTTTTCAGTGGGATGTGTGGGCAACTGGGAAGGCTTCAGAGTAATGGAAAGATGCTTCACAGAAAATAATGCACCAGTAACTCTCCCTACAATTTCCAACAATCCAATCGCCTTAAAATTCCCACCAAGAGAAACTCTAAAGAAATTCTCAAGCAGCCCGCAACTAAGGTAGAAAAACAGAGGCCTCTGTGTGGAAGAAAAAAACCTAGAAATTGGAAGGCAGATTTTGGTCCAGCATTACTATCGGCACCTGTAGACATTCTATTTATTTATTATTTAAATTTATATCACTGCCCATCTCCCCCCAACGGGGGACTCTGGGCAGTTTACAATAAAAGTAATAATAAAAACATATAAGCCTAATTACAGTCTAAAAATATAAATAATTATATTTTTATAATTATATAAATATAAAAAATATAAAAATATAAATAATATAAAAATATAAAAATATAAATAATTATATTTTATAATATATAAACAATTTCTATATTTCTATAAACAATAAATAATTATTTATATAAATAGATTATGTCAATAATAATATCAATAACATGCCACATGTAACTGAATCATAGACTTGCTAATAGCTTGGTGCAGAGGAGGTAGTATGGCAAGTAGAACGTCAACCGAGGTTGAAGCCAATACCAACTTTTCCCCTTACATGCTTTGCTTCCCTCCCTCCCTCCCTCTCTCCCTCTCTCTCTCCTTCTCTGCAGATGATATATCTGGGCTCTGGACTTTGCTGTGTAGGTGCCTTAGCTGGCTTATCTAGTCAGAGCACTTCACGGCTTGGCAATGCCCTTGGAATGATGGGAGTTGCGGCTGGTATTGCAGCGACTCTGGGCGCTTTGAAACCCTCCCCGGAAGTGCTGGCCCAGATGTCCACAGCCATGGCCTTGGGAGGCACCATAGGTGAGCCTTTAACAAGTGGATTGGATCCATGCTGCTGTTTGGGTACAGAAAAACAATTCTTTCCAATTCCTTTACAAGATTGCTTGTGGTGGTTATAAGATGATCTTGATACTCGGGCATCAAGTATTGTTTCGGGGTCATAAGGTATATTTAATTCCAAGAGGTGGCACTCTTGAGTAAGAAAAAACGACAGCATGAGGAGGTGAGAAATGTACATTGTAAATGTAGGAAACATTTCATCTGGAACCAAGCGTGCCAGCCCATTGCTACCAAACAAAGTAGTTTTCATGTCAGTAATGTTTATTCACAAATGTCATGTTACTTCCTTCTTTAGACTTCTCACAGTGCCCTCATTTACGCAGCAGGATTTGCGAATTAACATGAAACACGGAGGGTGCAGGGAGAAGACGAATCTGCTCTACCCACAAAATCCAAACTGTTGTAAACATGCTCTGAAACAGATTTGTGTGAAATCTTATTTTAGTCCCACATTGGCACCAGCTAGTGGAAAATCAGGTTTTCCAGCTTGCTTGCTTATTTATTTATAAAAACAACCTACCACTTCTCATTTAAAAAACAAAAGCAGTTCACATTTTAAAAATGTTAGGCAATCAGATCGAATGTAAAAGTATAAACGCAATAAAGCTCATGATTTATTTAAATACCTTGTGCAATCTGGAGAAAGCTGCCTGAGATTCGCCATCTGGGTAAGCCTTCTAAAATTGAAAAAGGGCTTGACCTCTGTTCAGGTTTATGAGCCACGCAATAATCGCGTGAAGATTTGTGTGTAGTTTTTCTAGTTGTTTTCTGTATACATGGATAATCCTTCTGCTTGAAATGGATCACTGGGTCAGTATACAGTAACATTTTCTCCTCAATCAACTCAGCAAAAATAATCAGCTCCTTTTAAAGTCACCCAAAGCCACGGGGCTGGATCTCCTGAGATATGAACCTCTGTGGAAAAGTGCAGAGGAAGTTTGAATTCATAGAATGGTGGATGTGTTCATACGAAGAGGCCATATCGGAATTGCCTAGCTACGCTTCCAAGGCTTGTGTGATGATTTTTTTTTTAAAATATTCAAGTCAAAGAAGGAGTTGGCCTGAATTCGTCAGCATTATAACGACCACCTATGGCTGCCATGAAAAAGGGCTTGGAGGGCCCAAAGTTGCATGGGGGATGATGCAGTGAGAACATTCACCTTTCAGATGAACCAAATAAATAGATCAAGCGAAGGGAACATCCGTCCCTGCAGGATTAGCTCACCAGATTGCCTGTGGCATTTCTCATTGTTTCCCAAACAGCCAAATGAAATCTGCGCCAAAATTCGAATCGGGGTTATGACTCTATAAGAAGCAGGGCTTTCATGCCAATTGTAGAAAATAAATAATGCTGGGGAAAGCGGGTGTTGCTATTCTTTATATTGATGGCTTTTACAGTGTTTACTTTTCGAGAACGGTTTCTGCAGAAGCCTGGTGGTTGAGGAACTCCAGCACGTTGCCGAACATTACAGGAACTGCCCTAGGGCGCCTCTTCATAGTAAAGCTAGGGATCTGCCTTCCCCACCTTTTTTTTTTTTTCCCCGTTTTCATCCTTTGCAAATAAAGAAGTGACCCCTGTTTTTCTACTTTATCTCTAAGATGCTAGAGAATTTACTTCAGATTTCTCTTGGTGGTGCTTGTTGTTGTGGGCAGTGGAAGGAACTCTTGCTGTGAGCACAACATCCTGGCAATGGCTATCCAGTAAATGCTATCCCAGCTTCAAGACGATTTGCACTGAGGGGCTGTTGGCCTCCCAACTATTGCATTCCATCTGTCTCTCATGTGGTACCCAATGTTAAATGTTGCAAAGCAGGGAACTTGTGATTTCCTTTGCCCCAAAGGGAAATGGTCACGCATAGCAATAGCTGAAGGAACAAATCCAATCCTTTCCACACCATTTCTTTTTCCTGTCTTTTTTTTGATGCTGGTTCCACAAGCTTTCCCCAGTCGGTTCCACTCTAGGTTTAGCACAAAGTTCTGGTTGAGTGCTCCTGCCCTTGCACGGCTACTCTAAGGTAAGGAATGGGATCACTAGCATACAATATTCCCCAGGGCCACAGTTGCATTCTCTTCTTCCTGCATGGGTACTGTACTTCAAAATTAAGAAGAACATACTCAAGCTCCACTCCACAGCAGCTGTATATACCTCTCCTTACATAAATATTCAAAGTTAAGCAATATGAATGGATGCATAAACTAGTCTCCAGTCCAACACAGCAGTTGGGTGTCTCTTACAGCAATACTCAAGGAAACGAAGAGGCAGCTGCATATATAACTCTAGCACAGCACAATCGTTGCATAAAACTGCATTGCAGAGCTGTTAACAAATGCAGAGAAGCTTATTGTACCTTCTGTTCTCATGGTGACATATTGGCAATGCCCCCCATTTGAGGGTTTTCTTGGGTGGCTTGCTGCCTAAAATGGGAGCTTGGAGCTATAGCAGGCAATGTTTGCATGCAAGTTGAATCCATATCAGACATTCAGGTGGGAGAAATCATTTCATTTGGCGATGGTTTGTATGGACCTGTCATTTGGGGGTTGAGGTTGGGGTTATAAGCATACAAAACACTGGTATCAGTTGGCAGTTGGTTTCATGTTGTGGCCAAGAGAGTGTAATCCTGATGTGGTAGGACTCTGTGACTGATCTTTCCATCACTTTGATGCTCCCCTGGCTGTCCTCACTTAACCTGAGAAAGCCCCATGAGAAAAATGCTCTCTAGATGTTTTCCCTTGGGAGTCAATGAAAGTGTGAGAAGCCAGTTTTCACAATGAAAAGAACAATATCCAAATCAAATCAACCTTTACTGCAGTCATTAACCAGTAGAAAAATGGTATTCACGCTAATTCTTTGGACACTTTAGAATTAATTTATAAAGCACAATCTCACCATAATGAATGGAACCTTGTAGAAAAAAGGACAGTATTTTTCTCCATGGCCCACTGTAGAAGTCCCCATTGAGTTTTCATTACTCTGCATCAAGTGAGAAGGTTATCCCAGAGTACAATCAACATTCAACTGCTGAAGAATGGTGTTGCAGATGAACGTTGCAAGGAGATGGTAGGCAAACTCTGTTCTAAAACAGGAGTGGAAAGCCTGTGGCCTCCCTACAATATTGCTGAGCTACAATTCTGAACATTTCTCCCAAATGATCATCTAGGTTGGGTCTGCTGAGAGTTGTATTTCAGCAAAATCTGGAGGTTCACGAATTTGCACCAAATGTTGCTTCTTGGTTATTAATTATCTGCTTCTTAGTGGACTCTTCTGAAGTTTTCAGGTATCCTAGGGACCCCAGAAGATGAAAACCACTGGTTGTTTTTCCTGGTAAAATGATCTTTGATGTCTGGGAGGTATGATTCCATACCAGGATGTTCCGAAATTACACTTTCCATAACTACAAATTATAAGTACGTATCTTCTTCTGAAGAGGTTATGGCTTGAAGCACTTCACTTTTTGTTCGTATCTTATTGCTGAGAGAAAGAGAGATCCTAGCTTTTTTCCCCAGCTGTACATACGCGTGCGCACACACACTTTGAAGGAGTCTTAAAATGAGATTATACTTGTACCATTCATATATCTTTTTTCTTAACCTCAAAAGGGAGAGAACTTAAGGTTAAATAGCCTATTCATACTTAACTATTTTTTTAATATGGGCTCAAGAAGATGATGAAGTACAAAATAATTTCATTTCTTTCATCTTGGATCTCACTTGCTTCATTCTGCAGGTCTCACAATTGCAAAACGGATTGAAATCTCTGACCTTCCACAGCTTGTTGCTGCATTTCACAGTCTGGTTGGTTTGGCAGCTGTTTTGACGTGCATTGCTGAGTACATGATTGAATATCCACACCTTGATTTTCACCCATCTGCTAGTGTTCTCAAAACTGTGGCCTACTTGGGCACTTATATTGGAGGTGTAACTTTCAGTGGCTCATTAATAGCCTATGGAAAACTGCAAGGTATGAATTTTCATGATTTGGACACATGAACTTAAAATGTCTGAAGAACTCTGGCTAATATTGCCAAAGGCTTTTTAAAAGTTAGGAATTTTTTTCATATTGAATTTCCATAAAAGTTGATGCCAGCCTTTTTTTTTTTAAACTCTTTGAAACAAGTTTGGCTTGGTCCCAAGATCTGATGAACCAAATAAAGTAGATGCTATGTCACAGTATTACCAAATATAGGCTCATGCAGACCAGAGAACCTTTTATGGTGCAAGGCAGTGTTTCTCAACCTCAGCAACTTTAAGATTTGTGGACTTCAACTCCCAGAATTCCCTAGCCAGTGGGGAATTCTGGGAGTTGAAGTCCACAAATCTTAAAGTTCCTAAGGCTGAGAAACACTGTATTAGATGCTTCACTTTGCCTTGAATATGAGGGCAAGGCTTCCCATAACAATCATAGTAAGAGTTGGGGGTTTATTTTCTAATTCACATTTAGTGCTGGTGTTCAGTCCTGAGTTTTATTTAGTTTCAATAGTAATAAATTGCCCCTCCACCAAAACGAACCCAATGCAAGGCAAAACATGTGAATAACAACAACTGCAGATATCAAAGTAGGAAGAAAGCATGGAAAAACTTATATTATGCCCCTTTTCTCATATTTATCTATTTATTTGTTTGTTTTTCAAACTTTGCCACTGTCCATCTTCCCTGAAGAGAGGGACTCTGGGCAGTTTACAATAAAACTAGCACATTAAAACAATAACCATAAATAACATCTAAAATATAAATACAATTACCAGATATAAATATAAAAGTAAAAATAAATATATAAATATATAAATAAATATATAGATGATGACCTTCTGAACCTCATCTTCTGGTTCTGTTACACAATGGCCTGGTAAAGCAGTTGGTGAGCAATTGACAACCAAGTGTATCAGCCAGCTGTTAGATTTGTGTGTGTGTATAAAATCACTCAACCCTTCAATGGGCCACGAAAAGAGAGGTATGGAAAGAAGGTGAATCCACATCCTTCCTGTCTCCATGAACTCAAGACAGCATTCATATTCCACTCGAATTTGTTTTCCCAAATGGGGCTGAGAATGAGTGGACCAAAGTTGTCCAGGGAATTTTTGTGTCTGAGTGCCGACTTGAATGGTCTTTCTAGTCCTAAAGACTAACAAGTGCACCACCTTCTGCAGTTTGAGTGTTAAGCACCCACTAGCCTTGTCAAAGTCTATGTTCTTCCCTCTATTGGCCTACTGTATGCATCCATGCCTCTTCCTCCTCCCCAGCGACCATCATCTTATGAAACCACTTGGGCTGAGAGGGAGTGCTAGCTGAAAGTCACTCCAACAATGCCCACAGCTGAAGAAGGACTTGAACCAGGATCTCCCCAGTCCTAGTCCAGCACTTACCCACTACACCACAGTGGGTTTCTTCCTGCCCAACTAAATAGGTCATTTCTTAATTTCAGTCAGTTGGGCAAGTGGGAGTGCATGACAGTAATGGAACGAAATGACCTTCCCTGCATCTCCACCCTATCCTACCCCAAGAGTTAATGTTGAACCACTGGCTTTATATACAGCATCTCCTTTCTTTCTAGGTTTATTAAACTCTGCTCCTCTTCTCCTGCCTGGCCGCCATTATTTGAATGCTGGACTGCTGGCAGCTTCAGTAGGAGGCATGATTTATTTTATGTTGGACTCCAGCTATACCGCAGGCATGGGCTGTCTTCTCGGAGTTTCTGGACTCTCCTCAGTAATGGTAGGAATCAAAAAGCTTTAATCCCCATTCCTCATTCCCTTCAAGTTGGGCAGATGAAGAGCTGTTGCTGAGCTGAAGGCTGAGTCAGAGCAAGCCTAAGGACAGGGTCAGGCAAGAGCTTGAACTTTCCTGAACAGGGGCAGGTGACCTGATACCCAGAGTACCAATGTGGCCATTGATACCTTCTTTGGAGCCCACCAGGCTCTGTAGGCCTTCCTGATTTTATTTTATTATAGACTATTTTAATTAAAGATGGGAATTGGGGATGCTGCATCTTCTTTATTTCCAAGAATATGTTTGGGTCTCACATAAACACCATACGCATCCTTAGAAAATAAACGTGATAGATGACTGCAGTCCAGTCCACCTGCTTAATTGCATAGATATATTGGAGGATGGTTGAAAGCATGTTGGCGGGCTACAGACAAGCTTAGGAAACAACCAAACACGTTTGCCTTCTGGCAAGTAGATTTTGTGAAAGACTATGCCCAGAATATGGATTGGACACTCCAGATAAAGGTTGCCTGCTGAAGCCTGATCTAGAACGTGTTTGATTCTCTTGGAAATCAATCACCAACAGAATAGTCTCTTTTGCCAGCTCCAGATCTTAATTTCACATACTGCCATTAGGGAACCAGTGTTGGAAACATTCTCCAAGTTCAGAGGGAGGGTAATCATGACTCGTAGCTCTGTGCCTGAACATGGCTGGTTGGAGTGTAGAATTATTTTCTTCTCCTTTTTATTTTAATGTGAAGCTTAATTAATGTGTTATTGCATAAACTTACATACATTGGGACCATCTTCTTTCCTTTGGTGCATGAAATGTTACAGGGAGTGACACTAACAGCAGCTATTGGTGGAGCAGACATGCCTGTGGTGATTACGGTGCTGAATAGCTACTCTGGATGGGCTTTGTGTGCAGAAGGCTTCCTTCTCAACAACAACCTGATGACAATCGTTGGAGCTTTGATTGGCTCTTCCGGAGCTATTCTGTCTTATATCATGTGTGTGGTAAGGTACTCTGTGGTGGCCTCCCTTGCATTTTTTCATGAAAACAAGACTTGTTCCTTCAGTGGATCATGTTTTGGGGATCTCCCACTTTGTTAATCATAAAAGATTTCAGGATGACCTAATATGATAGCCATGCCCCAGCCTTACCTGGGTATTTCAAGAAGTTTTAGAAAAGTCCTGTGCTGACCCAAACAGCATGGCCAATGTTCTGGATTATAGCTGTTTGTTTTTTGGGTAAAACTTATCACCTGTTTTCTCATTAAAACAATCCCAACACATTAAAAGAACAGTTCACAATAAGTTAAAAACAGTTGAAACAAAATAATTAAGTACAAACTCTGCCTTCTTTAAGAGCTGAAGCTGGGGAAGATGGGAAGGTACAATTCTCAACCCAGACAGAATCATTACGTGCATGAGTAACTGATGTCCTTAGCACTCACAGTTGGGAAAAGAACAACCAAAAGTCCATTTCCTCAAAAAGACAGGGAGAAAAGGGCCTAGGATTTAAAACCGGGCGTGACATCTGTTGGGTGATAGGCAGACCTCCTACATACAGTATGCATGACTTCCTTTATTGCTTCTGCAATAAAGCAATGTATTGATATGTTTCAAGCCTATGAAGTTTCTGCTAACAGCTACAGAGTATGGGGTAGAGTTTCAAGAGAATTGACATTTATTGTTTTGCGTAAGGCAGCTTCCAGCAATACAGCCATCTTCCTCAATCAGATGTCCTCCAAGTAGATCGCAACTCTCAAAATTCTGGGAAACCCTTACAGAGAATGACTGGAATGCAGTTCCATATATTAGAGGGTACCAGGCTCTAATAGGGAAGGGTCCTCCAGAAAGTCAGCAGCTCTTGCTGCTGATTTAAAAAGCTTTAGGAATTAACTGTGGGCAAGCATTTGCTTCAAAAATAGTTCATTTTCCTTATTCCTGTCTAAGCATTATAATAATATACTAAATATTGAAACCATATTTCAGAATGAACTAGGGTATTAAATTCTGGGTTTGCAAACTGTGTCATGAATTGAAGATGTCATATACATGACATCTGTACAGAGTAAAGCATGGTTAAAGTAGTTCTCCTGCTTTACATTCACTGGAATCTTTTATAGACTGGAAGCTTTGGATTATTGTATGATTTATGGTTGTCCAGGCTATGAACCGCTCTTTGCCAAATGTCATTTTGGGTGGATATGGTACAACATCTACAGCTGGAGGGAAGCCCATGGAAGTAGTTGGAACACATACAGAAGTTGGGATTGACCAAGCCATTGAAATGATCAAAGAAGCAAACTCTATCATCATTACACCAGGTAAGAGTCTGATTATTAATAATTAACCAAGGACTGAGTTCTACATAAGCCACCTATGTTTTGCTTAGCTTTTTGCTTGTTACGTGAACTCCAGCAACTGTACTTCTCCAATTCTGGACAATGTAGACCAGGGAAAATTGGGAAAGGATGGGAATCACATCTGGGACTCTTGTTTTGTTATCTTGTAACTTTGAGGACAACTTGAATAACAGTGTAGGTGGTATCATCTAGTTGATCTGGCTGATCTTGAAAAAATCATATCCGGTTATATTTGGATGGGAAACTACCAAGAAATACCAGCTGGACTGTAGGCTGGACTGGGAAATCTACAAAGGATTCTGGAAGAAGGCAATGGCAAATCACTTCCCTGTTATGCCAAGAAAACTACACAGACATATCCACAATGTCACCAGGAGTCAAGTGTGGCTTGAGGAGTTCTTACGTTAAGATTCACCACTTTGGTAGGTCTTCCATTCTCTTATGCTGTTCATGTGGCACATGGATTTGATTTCTCTCTCTCTGTCTCTTTTTGTATTTTTTAAAATTTCCTAAAACATATCCTATTTCTTACTGAAAGGCAATATATAAATCCAATATATATAAAACAACTGGAACAGACCAGTGGCAGCTATGATATACCTGGCTTAAGATGTCTTTACATACCACTTCCACTGGTGTCCAAACCTGACACATTTATAACTCTTCAATAGCTCTTTTTCCTCATTACTTTAGGGTCTGAATATTTAGTTCAGCCAAAACAAAATGGCTGCCAAATGTGATGCCTTTTTAAAATCTTGTAGTAAGATCAGGAACTGTCAATTTTTCATTTGTATTAACCAGTAAGATGTAAATGACCTGCTCCAAAAATATTCCTCTTCCTCTTCTTCTTTTGATGGAGATCAGACAAACAAATCATACTGGATGAAACTCTTTTTTTAAAAAAAAAAGAAGTAATAATTTTAGAAACATAATGGCAGGGAAAATTGTGCTTCACTCAAGTGCCTGTTGGATGCCTTAAGCTTTCACACAGGGACATCCATTGTCTTATTAGATAATATTTATTTACATGCATTTATATCCTATTTTCCTTCTAAGGAGCTCAGTGTACACACAGTTGCCCTCAATAATCCGGTGAGGATGGGGCGAGAGAAAGTGATTGGCCCAAAATCACTGAGTAAATGTCATGGATGGGTGGAGATTGCAACTTGGATCTCTTTTATCCCAGGTCAATATATTACCACTACATAAGTCTTCAGCAAAGGATCGTTACCTTGTCGTGGTGCTGGAGCTTGAGCACCTCAATGATGCCATGAGCTAAACCGTGAAGGGCCACCCAAGACGGGAAGGTCATGACAGAGAGGTCAGACTAAATGTGATCCCTGGGGAAGGTAATGCCAACCCACCCCAGTATTCTTGCCGTGAAAACTCAGTGGATCAGTACAACCAGAGATATGTTGGTATACCATCGGAAGATGAGACCCCCAGGTCGGAAGATGGTCAAAATGCTACTGGGGAGGAACAGAGGATGAGTTCAACTAGCCCCAGACGTGATGACGCAGCTAGCTCAAAGCCGAAAGGACGGCTAGCGGCCGACGGTGCTGGTGGTGAACGGCGAATCCGATGTTCTAAGGATCAACACACCATTGGAACCTGGAATGTAAGATCTATGAGCCAGGGCAAATTGGATGTGGTTATTGGTGAGATGTCAAGGTTAAAGATAGACATTTTGGGTGTCAGTGAACTGAAATGGACTGGAATGGGCCACTTCACATCAGATGACCACCAGATCTACTACTGTGGACAAGAGGACCACAAGAAGAAATGGAGTAGCCTTCATAATTAATAGTAAAGTGGCTAAAGCAGTGCTTGGATACAATCCAAAAAATGATAGAATGATCTCAATTCGAATTCAGGGCAAGCCATCTAACATCACAGTGATCCAAATATACGCCCCAACCACAGATGCTGAAGTAGAGCAGTTCTATGAGGGTCTGCAGCACCTACTGGACAACACACCTAAAAGAGATGTTATTTTCATCACGGGAGACTGGAATGCTAAGGGGGGCAGTCAAATGACACCTGGAATTACAGGTAAGCATGGCCTGGGAGAACAAAATGAAGCAGGACATAGGCTGATAGAATTTTGCAAAGACAACTCACTCTGCATAACAAACACTCTCTTCCAACAACCTAAGAGATGGCTTTATACATGGACTTCACCAGATGGACAACACCAAAATCAGATTGACTACATCCTTTGCAGCCAAAGGTGGCGGACATCTGTACAGTCGGTAAAAACAAGACCTGGAGCTGACTGTAGTTCAGATGACGAACTTCTTCTTGCACAATTTAGGATCAGACTAAAGAGATTAGGGAAGACCCACAGATCAGCTAGATATGAGCTCACTAATATTCCTAAGGAATATGCAGTGGAGGTGAAGAATAGATTTAAGGGACTGGACTTAGTAGATAGGGTCCTGGAAGAACTCTGGACAGAAGTTTGCAACATTGTTCAGGAGGCGGCAACAAAATACATCCCAAAGAAAGAGAAAACCAAGATGGCAAAATGGCTGTCTGCTGAGATACTAGAAGTAGCCCAAGAAAAAAGGAAAGCAAAAGGCAACAGTGATAGGGGGAGATATGCCCAATTAAATGCAAAATTCCAGAGGTTAGCCAGAAGAGATAAGGAATTATTTTTAAACAAGCAATGCGTGGAAGTGGAAGAAGACAATAGAATAGGAAGGACAAGAGACCAGAAAATTCTTCCAGAAAATTAGAAACATCGAAGGTAAATTCCAGGCCAAAATGGGTATGATCAAAAACAAAGATGGCAAGGACCTAACAGAAGAAGAAGAGATCAAGAAAAGGTGGCAAGAATATACAGAAGACCTGTATAGGAAGGATAACAATATCGGGGATAGCTTTGACGGTGTGATCAGTGAGCTAGAGCCAGACATCCTGAAGAGTGAGGTTGAGTGGGCCTTAAGAAGCATTGCTAATAACAAGGCAGCAGGAGACGACGGCATCCCAGCTGAACTGTTCAAAATCTTGCAAGATGATGCGGTCAAGGTAATGCATGCTATATGCCAGCAAATTTGGAAAACACAAGAATGGCCATCAGACTGGAAAAAATCAACTTATATCCCCATACCAAAAAAAGGAAACACTAAAGAATGTTCAAACTATTGAACAGTGGCACTCATTTCACATGCCAGTAAGGTAATGCTCAAGATCCTGCAAGGTAGCAATTCATGGAGCGAGAATTGCCAGATGTACAAGCTGGGTTTAGAAAAGGCAGAGGTACTAGGGACCAAATTGCCAATATCCGCTGGATAATGGAAAAAGCCAGGGAGTTTCAGAAAAACATCTATTTCTGTTTTATTGACTACTCTAAAGCCTTTGACTGTGTGGACCATAACAAACTGTGGAAAGTTCTTAGCGGTATGGGGATACCAAGTCATCTTGTATGCCTCCTGAAGAATCTGTATAACGACCAAGTAGCAACAGTAAGAACAGACCACGGAACAACGGACTGGTTTAAGATTGGGAAAGGAGTAGGGCAGGGCTGTATACTCTCACCCTACCTATTCAACTTGTACGCAGAACACATCATGCGACATGCTGGGCTTGAGGAATCCAAGGCTGAAGTTAAAATTGCTGGAAGAAACATTAACCATCTCAGATATGCAGATGATACCACTTTGATGGCTGAAAGCGAAGAGGAACTGAGGAGCCTTATGATGAAGGTGAAAGAAGAAAGTGCAAAAGCTGGCTTGCAGCTAAACCTCAAAAAAACCAAGATTATGGCAACCAGCTTGATTGATAACTGGCAAATAGAGGGAGAAAATGTAGAAGCAGTGAAAGACTTTGTATTTCTAGGTGCGAAGATTACTGCAGTTGCTGACTGCAGTCAGGAAATCAGAAGAGCCTTAATCCTTGGGAGAAGAGCAATGACCAATCTTGATAAAATAGTTAAGAGCAGAGACATCATACTGACAACAAAGGTCCGCATAGTTAAAGCAATGGTGTTCCCCGTAGTAACATATGGCTGCGAGAGCTGGACCATAAGGAAGGCTGAGCGAAGGAAGATCGATGCTTTTGAACTGTGGTGTTGGAGGAAACTTCTGAGAGTGCCTTGGACTGCAAGAAGATCCAACCAGTCCATCCTCCAGGAAATCAAGCCAGACTGCTCACTTGAGGGAATGATATTAAAGGCAAAACTGAAATACTTTGGCCACATAATGAGAAGACAGGACACCCTGGAGAAGATGCTGATGCTAGGGAGAGTGGAGGGCAAAAGGAAGAGGGGCCGACCAAGGGCAAGGTGGATGGATGATATTCTAGAGGTGACGGACTCGTCCCTGGGGGAGCTGGGGGTGTTGACGACCAACAGGAGGCTCTGGCGTGGGCTGATCCATGAAGTCACGAAGAGTCGAAAGCCACTAAACGAATAAACAACAAAAACATAAGTCTATTGTCTTCTTAGTCAGAGAGCTTTGGTTGGACTCCTCAAGATGGACTATGGGCCATTTTAAGGCACTGGAATGCACAGAGACAGGATATTAATTTCAACCTGCCCATTGCCCTGCATATAGCAAGATAGTGCTTTCTCTTCATTCTTTTTTTGGAGAAAATGATCCAGCACACAGGAAAGTATGGGGAAATTCAAAGTACTGACATAACTCTTGAGGTTCTATTTCAGCTGAGTGATTTTACTGTCTTAATTGCAAATACTGAATCATGTTTTGGGTGGGCCCTCCTTCATAAGTGAGGTCCAGAATCATTGCCTCCTAAGCCAACCCAGATTTTTCTTAGACCCAAACATATCAAAACCTTTCACTGTGGTGGAACTGTAATGGCAATCCACATGTTTTGGTTGAATCGCGGACCAGCCTTGCAGTCAATGGACTGCAAGGCAGACAGATGGATCATTTTTTAAATTGGCAAGAGGAGGAGCAACATGGAGAGAAGATTAACATGTTGAAGTCTATTATCTCCTCTGAATTTAAGATTTTGAGGAAGTTAGAGAGAAATACTGCAGGCTAATGTTTTCATGCCTGCTTAGGAAAAAAAATGTACATGCCTGTAATTTTCAAATATTTTGACTTGGTCACTCAGGCTAAATTCCTTTCTCTTTGACAGTGGAAACACTTGGGTGAAGGGGGCTTGGAAAGAAACTGTGCTTGGAACTCAGGATTGAATTCTTAGTGAAACACTGCAGAATGTTCAAGAAGGACCTTCTAGTTTCCTCCTAGAGCTTTCCAAATGACGCTGGGGATTCTTGAGAATTCGTTTTGGTTCTTCATGCCTTTTGCCCCTTATCTGTTCCTAAATGTCTGTTTCCATTTCCTTACAGCAGAAGATATTTTTTCTGTAGTGACAATTGTGCTGTCTACTAAATTCATTGTTTGCTGGAGGGTCACTGTGGATTACTTGTGTATATTGCAGCCATATAAATGAGTTCAGACCTGATGCCAGTAGTATGTACTGCTGGATGCCTACTAAAGGCCCATTATCTATTTGAGGGGTTGCTCTGCTACAGATTGTTACTGTCATGTTGCATGCAAGAAGTAACAAGAGGGACTTCCCTAGATCAGCTTTCCCCAATATGGGGTCCTCCACAGGCGCAGGCACCACAGCTCCCCAATTCCCAGACGTTGAAAGACTGGACTAGGTAGAGCACCATCCTTCAGTTTCTTAAGAGGTTTGTGTGGGTGGGTGTATATCTGTTAGTGCTTAATCCTATTCTTGGCAGAGTTATCATAAGCATCAAATCACTCAGAAGCCTCCAAACCTAAAGTACCCTATAAGAAAAGCAGCAAAAGATGGGAGGGGTGGATAGTGAGGAAATCCAGCTAAAGGTGGTTGTAGCTGGGCTTGAAAACTTGGGTACCTGAGTTCTGTAGAAAGCTTCGGAGAAGGAATTCAGAGGCCATTAGGGAAAACCCAGGTGCAGAAGAAACATGTGTTAAGGGAGGTGAAAGAGTGTTACGAGAGATTCAGGCTACACCCCCTCCCCACTCCCTGGGGTATAGGAGGGAGGGAAGGGAAGACACGGAGAGATTTTCAAGACTGATGTCAGCCCTTCGAGGTAAACCAGACAGGAAACAGGGATTCCTTCTCCAAGGTAATCTCGCTGGCTCTCTGTTTCCTGATCTGGTCTACTTTTTAGGTCTCCTATGTCAACCTTGTGAGGTAGTCCAGACAAGAACCACGCTCAGAAGTTCTAGCTGTAACTTTATTGTGAGGTTACATGAACAGAATCTTGCAAGTCTGAAAGTATATCTCCCCACCCCCGCTGCCTTTACAGTCCAAGAAACTATGGAGGGTCCCTTCAGAGATGTTTGCCACACCCCATCTTCCTCCTGTCTCCCAAGGTCATTCTAAAATACCATTACATCACATCAGTCTTGCAAGTATGTCCGTGTCTCCCTTCCTTTCCTCATATACCGCAGGGAGCTAGTGGTGGTGGGACTAGTCTAAGACTCTTAATAACACTTTTTCCACCTCTGTAGCCTTAATGCATATTTCTTCTGCACATGGTGTTTCCCTAACAGCCTCTGGATTCCTTCTCCAAGGGCATCTCCCTGTCTCTCTACAAGTTCTGATGGTTTTTTTTTCTCTCTCTCTGCAGGTTGGGGCCTGTGTGCAGCTAAGGCTCAATATCCCATTGCTGACATGGTGAAAATGCTGAACGAACAAGGAAAGAAAGTCAGGCAAGTAAACCCCAGTGCTGGTTTGTACTAACTTATATTTTGATTTAATGATTGATTTCACATTTATTTATTTGTTTGTTTGTTTGTTTGTTTGTTTATTTATTTATTTATTTATTTATTTATTTATTTATTTATTTATGGCAGGGATGTTGCCATTGTATAGTTGTTTAATTGTATGGTTGCAAATCTTGTTGAGCTCTTCTTCCGTGGTATGCAAGTAGAATAAATAAATAAAAATGAATGTTTGTGTTGCATGGGACTGCAGCTGTTGTCACTGGCATCTTAGTGCCAGTGTTCTGAAATGAGAATGTTTCCCAAAAAATCCCCAACAACTTGCTGAATCAAGGGACTCTTTCAAGAAAAAGCGATATATTGTTTTTTTATTGTCAATCGTAGATGGCAGGGGCTATAGCCAAGATACTTATGAGAGAGCTGACAAATATGGGACTTGAATTATTTATTAAATTGATATCCCACCTTTTCACTGTTTTTAACGATACCACGCCTTAAAAAAAGCCAAACCAAACTTGACTTTAATTAAAAAGAAAAAAAGAAAATGGCAGCTCTATATATTTATTGGGGGAGAAATATTGATTTGACTGAGACTATAGGAGGAAAGTTAGGTGCTCCAAAACTGCCACCATTGCCACTCGAGGAACTTTTCTTTTGTCTGATTCAGACCATTTCTCTCTCCCCTTTTCCCAGTCCCTAGACCTGTTGCTTGTTACTCACCAGTTGCTGAAACATCTCTGTTTAGTCATGAATTAAAGACGGGCTTGTAACTTGCTTTGTCCAACCTGCTTTGCGAGGCTGTAAGAAACAAACCATTCCATCCGTTTGTCTTCTCTCTCATGTTGATCTTTCCCTTGCGCCCTTATGAGACACTTGCAAACGTTGGCTTCGTCTGGAGGCAAATGGGCATTCGGCCCAGCCACCTTTCATCTGCACCACACAGCCAACTTTGATCAATTCTTCTCTCAGCATTTCTCCTATGCAAAGCAGACCATTCTTTTCTCTTTTGGTTTCAGATTTGGCATCCATCCAGTTGCAGGCCGAATGCCAGGCCAGCTGAACGTCCTCCTGGCAGAAGCCGGTGTGCCGTATGACATTGTCTTGGAAATGGATGAAATTAATGAAGATTTTCCAGGTAGGGGATAAGGGTGGAATGAGGAGAATGAAAAATTGAACAAAAAAATTACATTTCGGTCATCCAAGAACATTGATTTTTGTCTGCTTTAGGAGTTAGGCCGAGGAACGTTGATGCTGTCATGAACAGATGATGGCCTTTATGCACAGAAATGAAGAAGATATGTTTTCTTCAAGTAGCAAAATGTCTTTAGCTGTATCTGCAGCTCCAGTAACTGTGGAACTGATGTTGCTATATGAAAAATTATGCACTTCTCTTGCCCCTGCTAGGTACTTCTCCTTCTCCTGTTACCGTCTCCTATGCCCCTACATGCTTTTAGCATCTCATGCAAGCTACTGGCAAATAAACTCAGTTTCTGCCTATAACTCTACATTAGGAATTGGCACATACAGCAGGAACTCCTTCCAGTCTGAATCACCAGCTGCACACCTGAGGCAACCTCCTGGATGGGTGCATCTGTTTGTTTCAGTCCTCTGAGAATGACAGTGGGCCACATTCTAAACACTGGATGCTGGAAGCACTTTTGTTCCAAAGCCTCTTTTCTCATCCGACTTCAGAGGTGGTCTGTTTTCTCAGGCAGTCTATCAGAAGATGAGGCAATTGTCTCTGACATCTCTTTGGGAGGTCACGTTTTATGGCTCAGTGAGGAAAGGATGATGGTCCTGGACCAGAAATAAATTTTCAAATTAACATCACAGCTATGAATTCAGCAGCTTTGGCCTGTCAAGCTGATATGCCAGCATGGAATCTCTCCAGACTGTGAGAGCAGCAGAATTAAGATGGAACAAATTCATGTGGAATCACATGAAATCTACAGGTTTCCAGCAGGCCTCTGCTCCATACTATGCATATGTGCATGGGAAACAGAACCCATATATGAGAGAGAAAAAGAAAATGGAAAGGGATCAATGCTTTACATGGAAAGAGAATTTTCTACCTGCTGGGTTAATATTCACTTTACAGTAGTCAGTATAGGACTGAGGGGATCCACAATCAGAATCACCGCTCCGTCTTAAGCCCAGTTGCTTTTACTCAGCCTATTCTAGGCTGTTGTGGGAATAAAATGAAGTGGGATAACTTGGTCACTTTGGGAAAAAATAAGTTAGGGCATTAAGGAGGATTAGGAAGTTAGGAATGGCATCATGAAGCTTGTTCTTAACCTTACTTTGCTACTGGTGTAGGTAGCACAGTCTCACAGTACGTTTTGGGTATCTAGTAGCTGCTTCAGCACAAAGGCTATTTGCATAGATCTTCTTTTGGAAGAGAAAAAGTCACACTTCCTTCTGAAAAATAGTATTGTAAGCAGCATGCAAAAGAAACTGAAAACCACCCAGTTGGCTCACCATATTTAGAGTGTTTTCCCAGCTTTCCTTTGCAGCCTTGGAAATAATGTTAGCGCTTTCCCAATTTAGATTTTTTAAATTTGTACTTATCACACCCTTGGATTTTGAAGCTTTTCTAGTTCAGAGGTCCTCCTTTTGCAAGGAGTTTTTCTTCTTATTTTCAGACACAGATTTGACATTGGTCATTGGTGCTAATGATACTGTGAACTCTGCAGCCCAGGAAGATCCCAACTCAATTATAGCGGGCATGCCTGTATTGGAGGTTTGGAAATCTAAACAAGTAAGTTACCACAAGAAACTGAGAGCACTAAGTTGTGATTGTTTCTTCATTAGAGCAAAGAGTACCTAACATGCAATACAAATAGACAGGGGCCTTTCCCCCCAGATATGGAAATGTTGTCTTCACTGCAGTGCAAGCTATTACTATGATACTTGTTCCGATGTCATCAAAATCTCCAATGGCCACAAGGTTCAAGTTCTCTGGGAGAGGGGATTATTCTGGCATTTCAGTGGCTATGTTTCTCAACCGTAGTAACTTTAAGATGTGTGGACTTCAACTCCCAGAATTCCGAGAGTTGAAGTCCACACATCTTAAATTTGCTAAGGTTGAGAAACACGAGGCTAAGCGATAGCATAACAGAAAGTTCACTGTGATACTATCTTGGCAGTATAGTCAACAGTCATGTTGGCTGGGAGATGATGAGAGCTGAACTCCAAGACCTCAGAAAAACACCAAGTTGGAAAGCTTGGTAAGTGTAGTAAGATGAGAATGTTTGATAACACAATAATATCAAAGCAGGATGTTCTACTCTCTGTCCCTGGAGACAACTGGAGAGCTTCACAGAGGATTTGCCAGTATAATCAGCAAGATTCTGCATTTGACAGCAGCGCATTCTGATCCAGCTGTGTTCTGCTTATGTCCTTATGACTATGTGGTAGTGGCCTTTAGCGAAGCAGCAGAATCTGAAGTACCGCATTTTTAGAATTTAAACAATGAGGAAAGATTGAAGGGACAGAATAGGCTTAGTCTTGAAAAAAGATCACTGATGAGGGATAGGAGAGCATTGTTCAAATATCAGAAGGAGAGTTGGAAGAAGATGAAGGCCTGCTCTTTATCATCCCAGTGAGGAGGGCATAGAATAATGCAGTTACATTGCAGGAAGGCAGGTTCAGGTTGAGTGTTAGGAAAGAATTCCTAATGTTAAGAGCAGTTCAGCAGTGGAACCACTTATCAAAGCCATCTGTCTGGAATGATTTAATTGACATTAACTTAATTCCTGCACTGAGCAGGAGTTTGGACTCAGCTTAATGGTCTCTTCCAACCGTAAGATTTTATCGTGTTGTATCTGAATTTCTGTTTCATACTTATCCCAGTTAAAAACCTACAGACTTCTATCAAATGTATTTTCTGCATATCCTTGCAGTGATGCTGGTGGAAGACCGCGTTTAAAGACGTGTACACTGTATGCTTAAGACAGCTCACAGATACTACTGTTCAAAGAACCTGTTAAGAAGGCAGACTGTTTTTAACTCCTAGCATTTCTGAGTAAGGGCAAGAAATATTTGAACTCACTCTTATTACGTCATTTGGTTTTTCCACCAGGTCATTGTCATGAAGCGCACCCTGGGAGTTGGGTATGCTGCAGTTGACAACCCCATTTTTTACAAGCCAAACACTTCAATGTTGCTTGGAGACGCAAAGAAAACCTGTGATGCTTTACAAGCCAAAATTCGAGAATCTCATAGCCATTAGTGCTTCCAGTCAGGACCAGCATAAAAGTCTAAGGCATCATCCAGTGATAAACTGTTATTATGTACCTTTAATTTGGTTGTGTTTATTGAAGACCTTAAAATCAGTGGAATTTAAGAGAGTAACTCTAACTGGCTGGTGCCTATTATTTGTATCCTTTGAAAATGGACATAATCTCTTATGTGTATACAATGTCAGAAAGATAAATAGGAGAATTTAATATTTTGGATCATGGGAAAAATGAGTGGCTTCTGTGCCTTTATTTGGATGAAAATAATCTCTATCTATCACCATCATCATCTCTATCATCTATCTATCATCTTTATTATCTATTATCTATCATCTATCTATCTATCATCTATCTTCATTATCATTATCATCATCATTGAGACAACTGGTAATTTCTGGGCCAGATGTAGTCCTCTGAAGAGGACATTCCATCACCAGATAGAAGGATCTTGTGGAGGAAGTGGTGGCTATGGATCTAGGCTTTGACTGCAGTCTGTCCTAAGTTGTAATAGTAATGGCTTGTGAGGGCTAACTGGCAGAATGGTTAATCAAAGGACAGAAATGTGGGCATCTTCTAGCAGAGGAGGGACCTGGAGAAGAGAGATTTGTGAAGCGCAGGTGGAAGGAGAGGGAACTTCAGAGTCTAAGTCTGGGAATACTTGCCCTGTTAGGGACAGGTTAGGAATAATTTTAAGACGGGGTTAGGTTAGCACTGATGGGATAAAGGCAATTTATGGTAATAAGTGAACCTGTTTCAAAACCATTTTTTAAACATTATTTAATAAAAGCCCCTTTGTTCCTATGTTAACCATGGATCTGTGCCGTCCTATATTTTCTCCACTTGATAATTCACCTTAGAGGTTTAAAGAATTTACAGAGCAGTGGAAAAAGAAGATAATAAAGGAGAAGACTCCCATGACAAGTAGGGCATGGGTCACAGCCTGGTCTGCAGTTCAGCACTCCTTATTCAAATCTGGTTGTCAGCAGAACATTGACTGCTGAAGTGAGCAGGGCACAGTATGAATTTAGAGAAATATGAAAGCCCAGTGGGTGAATAAAATTTAATGACATTGACACCCTGGGCTGGGCACCAAATCTCTCTTATCTTCCACTGTTCCCCTTTGCCCTTCCAATTTTTAAACCAGCTTTTGACATTAGGAAAAGTACAAGCACTTGGCATTCCCCCTGTGACTATTCCTATCTGCACCTCCGAAGATGCTGTTCCGAATCTCAGAACTTGATTGGTGCTGAGAATTAAATTAAAACCCTAAAATCAATTCAATTTGTTTATATAAGCAGCTTCTCTACCTCTAAAATAATTTACAAATGTTTCAAGGAAATAAGATCTGGAAGACACCGTGAATGTCCTTCAGAGTTAGATTATTGTAACACATGGGGGAAAACGGTTCCTTTTATGTGCATTTGCAGTAAGAGTGGGAATGTTAGTCCAGCAATCTTCAAAAAGCGACTTCACTAGGAAGAATTCAAAGTGTCCTTGTTTAGCGACACACAGAAATGAAACTCTCAGGAAGAATCAGAATCCATACACTGGAAGTGGTATTAATCATTGCACAAAGCCATGATGCCCTTGACAGCAGAAATAGAAACAACAGTAATAAATAAAAATAGAACTATGGACAATAAAAGCATTTGCTTTTTCAGTTTATTAAACAGATCTCCTAAAGGTATTTATTGTTTGAATCATTACATATACAGATTTATAGAACATTTTAAGATGCATGGTCCATCATCCAATGAGCTTTAAGGTAGCTTCTGTACATGCCCAATTGCAGCCAGTTTACACACTGAAGCAAGGAAGAGGCACTGCGTATTCTGCCTTGAACTTCTGAAACTTATTTTGCTGCAGGTCACAGTCTCAGGACCAAACGATATGGTTTGTGCACAAAGAAAGCATAAGGACCAATCCCTATGCTGGCTTCCATAAATGAGACAGCAGTTTAGAAGGACTTTAATACCGAGAACTACTAAGCAAGATGAGCCTTCCAGATATCAGGGATGGGCAACCTGTGAGATTTAATCAGGACTGCCAGTTTTTGATGGCACAAGTTTTATTTTAATAGTAAGCATTAAAATAGGTGCCTTAATCCTCCATATGTTGTGATATACTTCTTAAAAAAAACTCACCCCCAAAAAAGTGAGGAAATTCCAGTCATGACCCCTGTAAGTTTAGAAACACCTGCCCCCTTCCAGAAACTGACCTACCTCGGCTGTGGAAATGTCACCTTTCTCTGAAGTATGCTATTAGAAATAAGGAAGCACTTTGAACAAGAGACATTCATGCTTTAGAACGAAGCCTTTGTACAGATATAGAACCAGTCTGTCAAAGAACATACAGCAAGTTTTGTAACTTTATTTAAGCAATTTGGCAGGTTAATTCAGTCCCAGTCATATTTACTGTTAGCACCCTGCTGAACAAATTAGTCTACCTTCTCTTTGGGGGTGGGATCGGGATGTGGAATGAAGTAATTGTTCTGGTCATTTTTAATAGTTAGTAAAATCACTAAGGCCAAGTCTTCCTTGACAGTCCAAAGGCCATCCCTACATCATGAAACTAATGAATGAAGTTTTTGCTATCTTTAAAAACAGACTCAAAGCTGGTAGTTTTGCTGTTCAATACAACTGGAAAACCTTTCTATTTAGAGCCCACAAGTCCGGGTCTGTTTCTGACAGCCTTCCCTTATCAGTTTAAGATTTGCTTGAATACGTTTGAATTTAGGATTAAATTGGTAAGTCAGTAACTATAAGCATTCTATCCTGTAAGTCTGTTTCAGTAATTCAAATCTTAATTAAAGGACCAAGGGTAATGGATCATAATTTCTTTTTGTATCTTACATGAGGAAGGAACACTTTATTTTTTTCCCGCAGAATCCTTGGCTTTTCTGATCAGCTTGTACATAAATGAGAAGAAAAAAAGCAAATTGTCATACTGTCCATCGTATTTTTCTTTTAAGATGTCCTTGTGATAGTCTATTAGAAAATAATAAATTGCTTCAATGGTAGAGAGGTAAGTTTCTGGTTTCCCTTTCTGATGGCGCCAAAAACAGGTTTTCCTTGATTTCAGTTCAATTTGTAGCAAACCTGCAGAGTGAAGGAAAGCAAGGAAGATGATGTAGGTATTTAATTACACAAATGACTGACAACTACTTGTAGCAAGTTGACAAGTTCTCCAAAGCATTACACGCAAGGAATCTGACTAGTAAGACTTGTGTAGACAGATTTACATAGTAATTTCCATCGTATTTTTTTCAAAGTGTGGCTAGATAACTCATCTGTTTTTCTCTAAAACCCTTTCTTTCCTGGAATGCCATATAGCACTGTGTGTGAATGGGTGCAAAAGATCTTTTACACAGTGCTGCACTGTACTAGTTTTAGAAAGGCAAAACTTTGTGGAGAAAAACAGAGCAGAGAGGAGGTCTTTATTCCTGGTAACGCTCATCCACTGGTGATGCTTGGAGCACTGCAGACCACCTGCTGAGGAAGGAAAAAAGTCCAGGAAGCACCATCCAACATTTTTGGTTTGAAATGATTTTTGTTATATGTCTGCAGCTGTTAGTATGGAGTCAAAGCTGTTATATTGTTCCAGAAGCAGCACATTTTGTAGGATTGCTGCCCCATGCAATGAACACGTAACATTTCTGAACCTAAACAAGCAGAGGACTGTTAAGGCTGAGCCTGGGCTCTGGAAGTTGCAAATCACTATCTTCAACTTGTGATTTCATAGAGAAGAGATCTTATCCCAGAAACACTTCAGGACAACAGGAATGTTAGTGTGCCTAGGACAATGTTCAGTCCACAAACACTGGATATGCAGCCTGTGGATCAGTGTTTCTCAAACTTGGCAGCTTTAAGATGTGTGGATGTCAACTTGTAACAGTTGACGTCCACACATCTTACAGCTGCTAAGGTTGAGAAACACTGCTGTAGATGGAGAAGCATCCCAACTGCTTGCAGCAGTATACCTGTCTATGGCCTTCAGTATATAATCAACCCCATTTACTGATCCCTACGTATCAACTTCTTCTTGATGGTCCCATACGTAGAATAATTCCCAAGATTCATTTCCATTAATAAAAGTAATACCTTGGAGCCGCTCATCTGTAATTATTTTGTTCGTTTGATTCCATGTACTGTCAATAAATACAATTCTTTTCAGTGCATTTTTGCCCTTGGGCAGTTTATCTTCACTCATGATGCTACTGTGGCTTGGCTCCAATTTCACACACTTGACCACTGGTTCTGCTGATGAGCCCTCGGTATCCATCTTACATTTTGTTTGCAGAGAGAGAGGAATGTTGCTTACTGAAACTGAATTAGGTCCAGGAAAAATAAGTGCAATCTAAAAATGGGGGGGAAAAAACCTTAGAGAGATTTGTAAGCTTGGTTCTAGTTTTAAATAACTCAAAAGGCATCAGTATTACAAACACGACTCATTCTTTAAGATCCATTTATGTCCTGTAATTTCTGTCTCAAAAAGTTAGGTCAGCATGAGCATAAACTCTGAGGCAAAAGTTGGAAGTTTAGTTCTTACCCAGCAACTCAGCTGGGTCTATCCTGGTTTGCTTTTTAAGTGGTAGTTGTAAGAACTGGTATGATACAATCATGAAATGTTTTGAATTCTTCAAATGGCCATATGGCAATGATAGTATTTTCTGTAATGATTTTGAGGGTTCAAAACATTTGATACATTACACTTAGTTGTTAAAAAAAATTGCAAGGTAGGTCAGTAGTAGTATTCCCCCTTACTATAGATAAAAGGACTGAGAATGAGTAGGTGTGGCTTAACTAAGGCTACCTCAGACTAGATCTGGCCCTGAGAAATTCTGATGGGGAGCTAGCTTAATCTCAGCCACAAGGCAACACTATTTTTCCCAATAAAGAACAGCTTGAAATCAGTGCTAGGAAATCTACTTCAGAATTGGGCTTCCACCATTATTTTTGAAAATACAACTTGTGTAACATTTACTAACTATACCGTTTAAACAAATATGACAAAATGTTAAATCCTGCAAAACCTTATTTCATCAAATAGGCTGATATGCTGGCCCACCCTCCTGCAGCACTCTCATGCCATTACTGAACATTCTCTTCCTGACATCTTGGCTTTAGGCCATCTGTATAGATAGTCCTCACTTACTGACCACAATAGGGACCAGCAACTCCATCACTAAGTAGCACTCATTAAGCACAACATCCCATGACAGTGACTTGTGACTTCCTGCTGACTTCCTCATTGACTTTGCTTGACTATGAAGCTGCCTATGAAGATTGCAAATGGCAATCACGTGACTAGTCATAAGTCTCATTTTTCAGCGGTCATAACTTTGAATGGTCACTGAACAAGTGGTTGGTAAGCGAGGACTACCTGTACTCTCCGGGAAATTTTTGCAACTATGGTTGTATCCCCAAAAGTAATCCAAATTAAGAAGTGAAACTCACTTCTGTGAATATAACTGGGCAATAGTAAGTCCCACTACATGGATTCCTGGACAAATACACCAATTATCTGCTCTCATACAGGCAAAACAATGCTGAAAACATTGTATACATTGTATATTTAACACCAGCAGTCATGGCAGTGGGGAATAAAAGGTTCTCCCACCATGCTACATATAGGCAGACTCTTACTTCATGTTGCATTTCTTCATAGTCGGGAATACAAGGATACGTATAAATGGTAACATCCTCAGATGCCAGAAGCTTGGCATGTACAGCTGTACTTTTGCCATCCGTTTCATTGGGATGCTTAATTATGTCAATCTTCAAGGGAAGCTTAAACAAAGAATCCAGAACACATATCAAAAAGGCACCCTCAAATCCAACCATAAATATATAAATTTGCTCAACCCTGTAACTAACTCTGGATATCAAAGTATAATACAAATTTAATTCGCACCCGTTACAATTGCAATTTTCAGCAAATTAAACAATGGGAAAGAACAGAACATGGGCAACAAAAATCACATGAAATTGAAGAATACAATTAGAAACAAGATACTACCTGAATGACTTAAAACAAAGGCTACCTTTTATGCAAATCTGGGTAGATATCTTTTCCATCATCTTCTATAGAGATGCCAAGGTTTGGACAGGAATCTTTGCTAGGAAAGATGTTCAGAGTGCCATTGGGCTGCTGTGACCTCTGTTCTTCTTTCATTATAGCAGCTTTATGGTTATGGCACTTATTGTGAAGTTTGGCACAGATGATATCCTAATCACACTACAATATCTTTTTTTCTGCTTCCATCCTTTATCTAGTTTGTCTATCAGAATCACTTGCTAGGAGATTTGATATACAATGACCAAAGAACACTGCCCTTCCCCCTCAAAAATAGATCTCCTGCACTAACCTTCACAACAGGAATCTCTTCAACAGGGACAGTTTCAACTGGAACATAACACGAATAGCAGTAGAACATCCTTGAGCCATGACATCTGGGGCATTTTGATCTTCCTTGCTTTTGGGCGCTCTCAAGAATATCCTGAGATGCTAGACACAAGTTTTCAAACGGGGTTTCTTGCAACATGGATGCGGCCGGTGAATCTTGATTTTTCAAATATTCAGCATTTCTTTTTATTTCCCGGGTTATCTTGGTCTGCTTTTTCAATGGGAGATGAAATTAATGATATATTTCAGTTGAATGATATCTGTGGAACTGCTAAAGATAAATAATGCAAGAATAGCTTTCAAGTATAATTTCAGGTGAGTATTCTAAGAGAGAACAGAAATCTTGATGAATGAGATCAAGCATAATCAGACTGGGAAAAGCTGTCTTCTCCAGCAACCCTGAATATACTCCATAAAGAGATGGAGGGCTGAAATTAAAAAAAAAAAAAAAAAGTGGGGGAGAGATCCTAAACAACTGAGACATGCAGGTAGAAACTTGATCTGCCAGCACATCTAGATCTAACCCAAGGACTGCACAGCTGATCTTTTCTCTATATCTGCTCTAGGTTAAGTGGTTGCAAGAATCAATCCAATGTAACGGGTCTGCATTTTTTTATTTTTTGACTGTTTGGTATTTCAGGATCTTAGTAACATTATTCATTAACAGAGACTTAACTTGTGTGACAAGTGTTTTGTTTTTGTTTATCTTACATGTATAATATACTCTATTATACATGTTTATTTGGCTCTTAAATTATAATCTATCTAATAGTGAAAAATGTAACAATAATATATAATATATATATACATACATAAATGTGTATATCATTAGAAACCAAGACAAAAATTATATATAATTGCAGCCATGTTTTTGGCTGCAAACACAGACCATGGAGTATTTGCTAATGTTCTTGATTCGCTGTGCCAACCTTTTGCGGTTAAAAAAATAATTGTTACTTCTAGAATGATACCTATTAAAGGGATAACAACAAGAACAATTTTGTTGTTTTTGTATAACAAGCCCCATTTCTGTTTTGCAGTGTCAGCTCCTTCTCCCCCTGAATGAGAAAATTCTGAGACAGTTTATTCTGGAAAGCTTGGCAGGCAGGTTAAGAAAGTTACTTAGGTTTGGCCTGAGTCTTCCAACCACACAGATTCCTCAGTCCAAGAGCAGGAAGTTATTTAATCTGTTATGCATTCCTGGCCTACAGGTCAATTCCCCTTATCTTAAATGGCTGGTAGCAGAATAATGCTCAATCACAAAGCCCAAGAGCTTTCCTTGACACCAAGTGGAAAAATGCTGCTGACAGAGAAATGAACACATTTTGTCTATGGTTTCCAGAAAACAGGCCTCCAAAATCAAACAATTAAGAAATATCTTGTGCACTTTGCTAACTGGAATTAAGACATGTTTTATACAACTGAATATTTCAGCCCAGATATCTATCAATATTCCCAAACCTGGAGAGAACCAAATTTAAATCTCACTTGACCATTAAGCTAAATTGAGCACTCTTTGGTCACTCAATGCAGTCTCACATCGCACTTAAACTATGGTTTGCTTAAATAAACATAAATTGTTCACTGCCCTAGGCTACCATGTGTAGGCTGCCAAAATCCAGACAACACACTTAAGCAACAAAGATTTAGTGCTTTTATACCTCTTTGTTAGGTAGCACTAAATCCTAATTGGCTGGGTTCATATAACACCCTGGGCCCCAAACCATGGCTTGCATGCTACAATGGCTGGATTCCCATCACATGTTTTGCTTGGCTTTAGCTTAGCACCAATGAGTGAAGCCAATTATCTCAGTCTCAGCTATCTCAAAGGGATATAAAGATTAAATGGAAAGCCTGTTATACTTAATATATATCATCTTGAGTTGAAAGGTTGAAAATATATAGCCATATATAACACATTAGATTGCTGTAACATCTAGGCCAGTGTTCTTCAACCTCAGCAACTTTAAGATGCAGGGACCTCAACTCCCAGAATTCCCCAGCCAGCATGGGTGGAGTTCAACTGCCAAAATTCCCCAGCCAGCATGCTGGCTGGGGAATTCTGGGAGTTGATGTCCATGCATTTTAAAGTTGCCAAGGTTCAGCTGTGGACATTTCCAACTCTCCCACAAAATGCCAGAGACTAAAGTTGGCATTTCTTTTTTGCAAAGCAGGCACCAAATACAACACTGCCTTTCCAGCCACCGGGGGCTGGGAATCCTGGGGCTTCTATCCCTCCAAAGGATACCAGGGTGGGTTTGGTCCTCAAAAAGTCACCAAGCCTCTGCAATAAACCCGCACAGCTCTTCTTCTCGGCAACCATGCAGGTCAAGCTTATGAACCAGCCTCTCTCCAAACACTACTGTACTGGGAGTTGGCAGCAGGCTCTGGAGAGCCCCAGGGACCCCACGCCTGGTTCAGTGACTTAGTAAACCGTGCATGGGTTCCTGGGGAGGGGGGCTGCGGGGGGCAACAGCCTCCCCACCTCTCCCCGAGCCCAAGAGCACTTCCAGCGCCCATGCCAAAGGGAAACCCACCGCCATCTTGCAAGGCAATGCCCAGGGGACTCCCTTCTCGGCGTTGGGAGGGCGGGGGGAGCTATCGCAAGCACACCTCCTTCGAGCGGACGCTGCCTCCTATCGCAGCAGGATCGTGTGAATTTTCCTTCTCGCGACGAAATACGGCGCGTGCCGGCTCTTGGGCGCGCGCTCCGGAACTTCAGCGCCGGGGCTGGCGGGGGAAGCCCGGAAGAATTGAGCGTGCCGGACCGCGGAGGCGGAGAGAGGCGGTTGCTAGGGCGCCTTAGCAACGCCACGAGAAGGTCCGTTAGAGTCCGCCGGCAACGGTTGCTGCTGCTGCTGCTGCAGCTGTTGCCGCCGCTACCGGCGGGATTCGGGCTCTCGAGGGCGAGAGGCGGCCCTGGTTGGAAATGGGCGAGCGGAGGCGTACCCTGCCTCTCTCCCCCGGCAATCCGCCCGCGTCCAAGGTCGACGGCTTAAATTCGAGGCTTTCCTTAAACTCCGCAGGGAGGAATGGGAAGCACGTGGCTCATGTTGGACAGCAGCCTAGCCCCGGGCTG
This sequence comes from Candoia aspera, assembly GCF_035149785.1. Taxonomy (NCBI): domain Eukaryota; kingdom Metazoa; phylum Chordata; class Lepidosauria; order Squamata; family Candoiidae; genus Candoia; species Candoia aspera. The sequence continues at coordinate 10,084,548 of NC_086165.1, read as the reverse complement.
GGGCTCCTGAAAGGAGGCTGGAGGGACACCTGGGCCAAGGCTGCATAAGGCGATTCCTCAACCCCAGGGTTACAAAGCTGGGGCCATAATTAGTTTTGTTTTTTTAAGATGCTGCACTTCAAAGGTGCTTCGAGGCTCTTTGTTCGCGGATAGGTAGAGATACATGTCTTCCCTTTTGGTGCTGAAGCCACGTTGCCGTGCTTGGCTTGGATACTGAACTAACATGTTTTCTGGGTCTGCACATTACACTGAACCTCCGACTGTCCAAAACAGGGGTCTCCCGACTCTTCATCGACCCCTTCATGAAGTTTCAGATTGTTCATCAACCCTCAAACATTTATTATATGAAAATAATGTAATAAATACTATGGTAACTAATAGTACCACAAATAATAATAATAACCAACAATAACATCAACCCCTTGGATAGTCCCATACAGGGATAGTCCCATATCGACCACTTTGGAGAACCCTGGTCCAAAGAAACCAGGTTTGCACTGTACACCAAGACATGCCCATGGACCCAAGTGTAAAACTAACCAAGCTTAGTCTGTGGTGCAGATGCAGCTCCTAGATTTTTACCTGAATTAATGAAGCATGTTGTGTGGACACAACCATAGTGAGATATCTCGCCATTTGGTATGGGATGCATATGCTTGTTCATGTGGGGTTTTTTTTGCTCTGCCAGACTAATACCTGAAGGGGAAAAAAACCTTATGTTTAGAAACAAGTTGTTTGTTTATATGATGAATCAAAGGGTTACAAAAATGTTCAGTGAAAGTAAAACAATGGCGTATCCTTTAACTTAATCCAACCAGCTGGCTGATTCTATTAGTGTGCTCAGTAAGGATGATGATGGTAGTGGAGGAAGGTCTCATGGATCAAACCTTTACAAGATGAGAATGACAGGTTTTTAAAATAACTTTGCTGACTTTTTTTTTCCTGTTTCATAAATAACAGAGAAATGTCCTGTGTTCACATATTTATCTTAGCCATGGTATGCTCAGTATGTCTGGGCAAAATGTTATTATGTGCTTATAGTATGCCAAGTGTTATGCTTGGTTATATTTCAGTCTTTGATGGCAATGTATGAACATAACCACATCAAAATTTATCAAAATGTCAAAGGCAATGTTTTGATCTTTGGTCTCCATTTCTGACATTGCTGGCAGCATATAGTATTTTCAGTAAAAATAAGTGGATTTCCCCCAAACAAGTCAGGGAAAAAACCTGCAATATTCTGTCAACATTTTGGATGATTGTGTACCCAAGATTTAAGATACAGAGGCCTGGTTTACATATAATACTAAGCCAGAGTTCTTTAAACTGTGGTTTGTTGAATAACCATAATGGCCTAGTAGTTCATACGTAATGTATGTAAGGTCTACATTTCCACAGACACAGATAATGAAATACCCACAAGAAACAATAAGATAGCTGACCATTATATATGAATCAAATCAGAAAGGTCTTAGTTTTCCTCATATTTTAAATTTTATTTCAATCTCTGATGATAATATTTCTTCAAAGTGTTAGATTAGCAAAACCCAATTTGCAGGCTTACTAGCACTCAATTAAAGGAGTAACTAGTTTATTATATAACCAGTTCTGTTTTATTTTATAATACAAATGTATCTCTATGTGTTTATAGGCAATTGTAGGACTTCCTTATACATTTGACGAATTTTTGGTCTTTATGAATTTGGTATGTACATTTATGAAATATAGATGTTTTTGTGTGTGTGGATGAAGACAGGTTATTGGACAGAGATCTAAATTGAACATGGCTGTTACTGATACAAGCTCTGAAAAGGGAGTTTGAATGAAGATTATGTTTCAGATCTCCAGGCCATTGCAATGTAAAAAAGTGAAAAGCTTTCCATAGAAAGTAACTGTTTAGTAATTCCATCTTTTTCATATGCAGGATTTAGAAGTAACTTAGACTTTTTTTTTTGGTAGAAGTTAAGTGTTATATCTTAGGGGTTTGGACTTAGAATTTTACTTATTTATTTTGCAGTTAGGGCCAACTCTATAGATAGAGTTGAGATGGTCAGAAAGAACCCAGGTTCCTTCTTTCAGCTTTAAAGTTCATTAGATGGTTTCCTTTCACCTAACCTACCTCACAATTTTTAATGAAAATAAAATAAGACAAACCCTGTATGTCACAGGTAAGGGGACCTATGGTCATCCAGATATTACTGAGCTGCAGTTCATCTTGCAATTACCCATTAGTGGTTGCGCTTTCAGATATTCTCTGCTGTGAAATCTGTGAGGCTTTTAGATCATTTTGAAGACATACTGAAGGCTTTTCAGTATGAATGTTGGGTGAATGGTTCCTCCCTCTATTTTTTAATTAATATGTTATTTAATTAATGGTTTTTTTCTATTGTATTTTAATAGATTTATTAGCCTTTTGAGATATGATTGCATGGAAAATGGTATGAAAATTTCATAAAAGTCATATAATAAACACCAGGGATGGTGATTGTGCAGTTTGAAACTTCTGGAGGTCTCTAGATTCCCCTGTTATAGATTAGCCACTTTAGGCTCTGCAAAGGAAGAATGAGGTACAGGTAATGGTTAATGCTGGGATTATACGCTCTGGATAATTTATGATGAATTTTCTGAAAGACAGTTAGGAAATGCTATGTGAGAGAGAAAAAATTATGGCCCAACAAATATAATATGAATTGCAATTTCAATACATGTCTTTATTTTTTCACACAAGCGACTGTAAAAGGCAGCTAATAGCAATTGGGAAACATAGTAACATTTTCCAATGTCAAGTGCAATGCTTGGTAGTTCCATAAATAAAATATATAGTTAACATTATTTCTTGTTAACATTTATTTTGTAATTGCTATTATTTGCAGGATGATTGGCCAAAAAGCACATATATGCCAGAGGTGAATCCCCATCCATTGATTTCCCAGATAAGAAATGACTATCCTTTAGATGCTGTTGCCCAGTATCTTTATGAAAATGCTCCGCTGCCCTCTGAAATTATTTCCAGCTTGGAAAAGAGAGTAAATGAATGCAAAATACAAGCCCAGGAGCATGCTGAACATGTATTTACTTTGGAATCAGAAAAATCAGAAATAGATGAGCAATCAGAACAAGGTAATTCCGTCTCTTAGCTAATAGGACCATTGTTGGAAAAACCAGTATCAATTAATTTTATAAATCTCCTACTGGAAGCAACAACCTGTATTGAATAACGTCTAAAAGGAAACATAAAAACAATTAAAAATCTAATAATGTATTCTCAGTGTTTTGATTATCTCACTTGATGATATCAGTTATCTCTATTTCTTACATGCAAATCCATAGGTTGCCATAATGCTCTTATTTAGCTTATGCTTATAGTAATATTTGTATTCCCCTTAGGATCCATTGTAAAATATCTCTCTGGTAAATAATGGCAAAAATAATTATTTTGTTATGCTAATATTATTAGATTTTCTTTTTAAACACAGCAGTGTTAATTTTTCTGGGATATGTTTAGACATTTACTATCCAGGCACTAATCAGCGATCCTGTATCCACTTAACTGCACTGGCTACTACGCCAGGGATTCAAGTAGAGACTCCACCATGTCCTGTTTGGAGGCCAGCAGATACTTGGCACTTGCCTAGAAAGAAAGCAGATGTGTCCTATTTGATAGAGTTGATGGTGATCAGAAAATTAGGCTCAAAAATTGTGGTCTGGCTCACACCAGCAGGGAAATTTTTCCTTCAATGGCCAAAGTGGATTTGAAACACAGTTTTACCTCTCATCTAAAATTATGCAGTGGCAAAACAGTCTCATGTAGGAGTATTCTTTTAAGGGGATATTCTACTGAATTACTATCTCTTGCTCTCCATAGAAATCATTTTTTACATATTTAGACTGCAGTCATCTGAAAGATTGCCTGATCCTTGATTGTAAATAAATATATGTGTGTGTATATGTATGCATGCATATATACATGTGTGTGTGTGTATAAATATCAGGCATAAGCATACTTTCGGTGGTTTAGACCTTAAGTGCTGTTGGACTCAGTGAGATTTAATTTCTGATCAATGAATACAACAGGGTGATTAATATTTGGGTCTTTGAAAAGTTGTTTATATTACAATATGTGGTTCAGCTGTTAACTTACTTTAGGAATAGTAACTAAGGAATTTCTTAGTTAAAAGCCTAGCTCTGTTCTCACATTGGCCAATCGCTTCTATTATCTAAGATTTTGTCATTGTGCATGATTGAAAATATAGGTAAATATTTTCCCACAAAAATAGAACTGTATTTTACATCTGGGAAGATATTTAAAGTTCTTAGCTTCTTTTGTACTTGTTTTCAAGTTGATGAAACATCATCCGCTGAATCACAGGGTATTTTGAAGAAGAAAAAGAAAAAAGTGAAGGTAATTCATGTACTGGACCCCTTCCCTCCATTAAGAGATTAATTGCTACATTGATAGAACTGGCATCTGGTAAGATGTTTACTTGCATTGATCATAGGGTAAAAAAGGCCAAAGTGGTTTATGCATGAAAACCATTTCCTCACTCTGTTTTCCCCCTTTGATTAAGTGAGGTGGCTTCAAACAATCTGCTTCTCCTGGTTTATTCATTCAGTATTTTGGATTAAACTGATGCATAAATGAGACCTATGAGTTTCTTGTAAGCAAGTAAAAGTTTTATTTAAATGACAGGCCAATAAAATCAATATGTACTGTATATAGCTAATAATATTTGTATTCTCTCTGTAAATACTGTTGAAGAATCTGTCAGAATAGTACATAGAGTCCATCTTCCCTTAAGCTCCCATAACAGAATGGTATGGATGTTACATTATGTCATGCCCCAGTATATGGGATTTTGCATCACTTCTACCCTCCCCCATGGAAATTTCTCTTTCTTTATATATCTGGACATACATCTAATCTACTTCCATATCTTTATAACGTATTTGTTTAATATGTGTTTCAGTTTCCTGTAGATGCCATACAAGACTCAAATGGTAAAAGCCTGGAGGTAAATTTTACAAATATGCTGTAGCAATCAGTGATGAAACAAAATAAAATTATATTAGTATGGACAAGAGAGAGAAAGGGATCACTTCCAAACCACTGGGAATAGAGCAGAGCTCTAAAAATTAACTTAAGCGAAATGTTTATCATCCCAACTTGAATGTGTAATTAAGCAATAAGGTTACCATTCTAGAATAAGATCTTGATTACAGCTTTGGCTTCTCCAAGCAATCATTTTAAAACATGGAAAACTATTTTGTTCAATCCCTTTACATATCTCTTGCTTCTCTGTTGCAGGACAGTTGGTCTGACTCTTTTAAGAGGCAGATTTATCAATACGTTCAATCATTCATACTATCAATTAGGACCAAACTCTAAATTAATTGGGTCTGTGCAACATGCTACACCATAAATCATAGTTTTATAAAATTGGTTGGGGCAAAACAAAACCCATATTATGGCTTAACAAGGTGTGCCAACTCAGTCATTGTATGATGTGTATTTAACAATTTTTTTAAAAAATCTGTTCTGATCTTCCTGCTTGCTGCTTCTAATAAAGAAGGTGAAGGTACAGATCTGGGTTGGGTTGGAATGACTGCATATGTGGAGTCACGAGTCCTTCAGTTGCTGTTCCTTCCACCCAAAATATGCCCTTAATTGAATAGTATCGGAGTGGTTAGTAGGAACAGGACATTCAAAACAAAGGGTTTAATCTCATGTGCTGCTCTGGATTAGGAATCCACATAATTAGCTTTTTCAGAAAAAACAAAAGTGGCTGGTGCTAGGGGTGCGTTTCAAACTTCGATGCTTCATGAGGCTTGCAGGTAGGGATCACACATTGTGCTAAGCCAGCACATGATTGATTTTGGCTTAGTATTGTGTGAATCTTTGTGGTTTGGAACCATAGTTTATATTTTAGGGTTATATGGTCCAACTAATTATAGTTTATTCAATCATCCATCGCTCAGTAGAATGTCTGATCTCAGTTGTATGGACCTGATACTCCTTAGATACACTAAAATCAACTAGGTAGGATGACTATGTGGCTCTTTTTCTTTTTTAGAATTACAGTTTTCCTGGCTTCAATTTGTGGAAACTTACGAAACTTCCAAACCATGTAGAACCTGCACAACTCTGGGACTCAGTTCTAAAAGTCCAAATTTTCAAGGTATAAATTTTAATTTTACTGATATTGCAGCACCAAGTGGAACACAGGTTTGTTAAACAGGAGGCATCTGTGAGTAAGAGAGACATTGGGACAACTTTGGGATAAATATACTTGAGATAAGCCTTGTGAAACATGACAGGGCTCACTTCTTAAGAGAGATGTAGCAGTGTCCACTATAAATGCATTTAGCCCTCAGGAGTGTACTTTATGTTTTAGAGTTTTCCTTCTCCATTTTCTAACTTGATTTACCTAATAATATTTTTGAAGCAGTGGTTAATCTGTGTGTTTATGCATTGTGTCACTTTATTGACTCACACATTTTGACAAAATGTCAGAATAATTATGGTTTCCTATCACTTACTTAGGGCCAACCAGTGTCAAGTATGAGAAGAACCAGTTTCATAGGATGGGAAAAGAGACTCAACTACTAAGTTGATCTGAAGCCATTGCAAATAGCTTTTCCTTCTAAATAAGGGCACTTTTTATAAGTCTCTGCCAAATTATACTTGTCTAAATATACTTCTAGAAGCCAAAATTATTTTAGATCTAAACATCCTTAACAAAGACCAATGATAACATATTAACAATCAAGACTATTTTTTAAAATCTGATAAAATATGCATTCCTGTTGCAGAGCATAAAATAATTGCCTGTTTTTAAGAAAGTGAGTATCAATCCAAGTAATTATTTGACGTCAATTTTAAAAGGGTTATATAAGGTTGCAGTTGTAGCTGTCAGGCAATAGCTTTTCTTGTAGACACTGAGTGAAAGACTTAAGGAACTTGATTTTGTTTAAAAAAATCAATTCCTTGGTTTTAGGTCTGTAAACATCCTTTTCCAAATGAGATGCAGTGAGATTTATTGGAATTTTAAATTAGGGTGAAGAGATAATCACAGATAATTTGCAAGCTACCATGCCTTGGACTGGCCCTATATCCCAGCTATAATCAGTTAGTGAGACAGGCTGGATATTGACATTAAAAAAAATAGCATGCATATCTACTCCATAAGCCGCTTTTATGATGCAATACTATGGCCTCAGTCTTAGCAGGTAAAACACCTGGCAAACTTTACCTGGGCTTAGCAACTAAGAGGTTCAGACTTTGTTGGTACTTTGATGGTAGATGATCAGATGTTATAGGCCTGCCTGGTGAGTCAGACTCTTAGTTGGAAGAGCAGAACTTGACAGATGCTGACCCTGCAGTTCAGGAGCCAACAGGATCTCAGGGATCTGCAGAGGAGGCTCAGAAAGAGCAGGGCTTGTTGGAAGACAAGTCTGCAGTTTTGCAGCACTCAGGTAACCACCCTCTTGTTGCAGTAGCAAAACAGGAGGCTGAATTGGATTGATTCAGAGCGTAAGCTAGAACAGATCCTCAGCCCATGAACATGCAGAAAGCTCAAGTGAATCAAATAAAGATGTTCAGTGAGGCTCTTCAAAAGAAAGAAGCAGGACTCAAGAAAGTAGACATGCCTGAGTCAGCACTATAAGAGGCGGGCCTGGGAGTCTGACTTCCATTGGCAAGCAACTTTCCACCCTTGTACCCGACTTCCTGAATGTGTGCAGCTTCTGAGTTCCTAGCTGCTCTCTGGGCTGGTACAAGACTAACCCAGGTCCGATTCTTGGATCTTGGATTTGTCTGGACAGAACTTTGGCTTCTGAAGTAAGATTAATTGCTTTTCCTGAGCTTTCACATTCTTGCCCAGTGGTGAGATTTAGAGCTGCCATAAAGGCTTCTGATCTACATCTGACCTCCTGCTCTTGTAATTGCTGGCACAGGACACTACAGAAAGGTTGATTGGGAAATTTAAAAGAAAGCAAAAACCTGGCAAATAGCTTCTGAATTGTTGCCAAGAAAACTACACATACATTTTATTAAGTCACCAAGAATCAAGCTTGATTTGAAGGAAACTTCTACTGCAGCCTGTAGGATTTGTCAGATATCACTTCATGGAAACAAATCAAGGGGGCAAAATCTGATCTTAGATACCCCTTCAGGAAGTCGAATAAAGCTTCTAGGTTTTGAGGGGCAATCCATCATTAATTCCTTCTTTTTCTCCCTCTGCCTCACAAGATCAGCTTTTTTTTAAGATCATGAAATCAGCAAGAAAACAATTGGCAAAATATTACAGTTTGTCAGAGCACTCTAAATTTGGAATCCTCCAACAAGGCCATAGGATTGTTCTATTGACTGGTTGACAACAGTAGTCATATTGGTTAGCCATGTGTAATGAATTGCGTGTAAGATTTATAAAAAATAATCCCCAAAAGCTGGACTTTAACACAGAGCTTATTTATTGTGTGCCGAACTGGCCAGAAAAGAAGGTATCTTGAATACTTCACAAATGAACTAAAAAAAAAATGGAGGGAGTAGCTGATTTTCTCTCTTCAAATGGCATCTTTTCGCTTTCTGTAAATGCAGAGTTGAATAGAGATGGAAGGAATGCTGAATGAACTGGCATCACTAGCAGATTTACAAGTATGTAAGAATTGTTTGTGGATCCTCCAAGTCAGGCTGTAGTTCAGGAATGTGTGTGAAAAAGCCCTACCACGTACAGATGTTCATCAGTGACTACGTTTATTATATGCTCCATATGTAACCAAGGTTCTCAAGAGAGAATTCTCAAACACAAACTGGACATATGCAAAGATACTTTTCTTCCTAATTGTCCTTAAATGTTCCAGCTATCACAGTGCAGCTGAATCTCCTGACTGGCTGATAAACCAGTGCTTCCTCATTGGATTGCAGCTTGTTTTGTCATGCAGCATTCGGCCACGTGAGCCAATGGAAGAAACATTTGGGGAGAAAAGTTGTGACAAGGCTCCTCTGCTTCCCATTCTTGATCCCATTGATGACTCCTACAGCCATAGGAGGTCTCATAAGTTTTGCTTAGATCTATGGGATTGAAACCAAGATCACTTCTGTACAAGGTCTCTTCCTGAGTTGATCACCTCTGCTACCACATGGCATGAATAAAGTGGTGAGCCAGATCCACTGTCTGTCTGCAGTTTACATGTTACAGCAAAGTAGGTGTTCTAGTTTCATGCAGCAGTTTCTGTTTTGAGATAACTACTGATGCTCTGGAATAAATTCCTAATCTATTTTGAATAGCCTCCATGTTTTCTTTAGGCCCAAATAATGTTTTGGATGGAACCACCAAGATACAACACTCAGTTAATAAGGTGTCTGAACTAGTGCAATAAATCAATTTGTTCTATTTATAAACCTCCTTGAACAAATTAATGAAGTACAAAAATATGTGAAATAATATTTGTCAGTTTAATTCTAAATATATTCACTGTTAAGTAATAGCTGTGAACCATATTGAACTTATATTGCATTGTAATCAATAGGACTTGTGAACTCACTTGAAGATGAATATGTTTGGGACTGGATAAAAACGCCCACTTCATTTTGCTCTGTCTTGGTTTTTTTTTTTGGACAGGGTGTGAATATCAAAGTTTTGAAGCGGCTGTTTTTTTCTGAACCATCTCTTGCGATTTTGCAGGATTGTTTTTGGTGGTGGTTTCTTCATAAGTTCAAGGTACAAAACCTAAAGCTTTATCATGATTGATCCTTATGAAAAAAGTAATTGACATACAGTATGTAAGAATTCTTGCGCAGCATGACTGAATATTAGGTCATCTGATGGATTCTTTGGCACTAAATGAAACAGCTGGTCTCAGAGTTGTTTCAGTTCATGTTATCTGCCACCCAAAGGCCTGAGGACTTCCGAGATGATATTTGAAACTGTTTTTCACTAAATTAAATTTTGGCCAAGTTATAATTCCTTCTTGATGTTCACTCCTTTTTCTCACTCACAACTATTCCTACAGTTAAATGCAGCTTAGGCATGACATTTGAATGCTTATGAAGTTATTTCAGATATGCTAATATATTTTCAAGCAAACATAGTGATGATGAATTGGTGAAAGTTAGCAGTCCTACTCACACAATACACTAAACTGGTTTCGGGTGGGGTTTGTTTATTTACTTATTTGGGCTTCTAGGCCACTTCAGTCCCCAAAACCTGGCCAGTTCAAATGCATTATTACTTTCATAAAAGTGCTAGAGAAAGTTTATTGCAGTCTTTGCTTGCAGCATTTGTGTATACTTTGATCATCTGCTAGTGACTTACCTGGGTGTGTTGAATTTTGGCAGTATGGTGAAAGTTGCTGCATTGCTAAACATTGTCATTAATTCAAGACTATTGACAACAACTCTGCACTGATGTTTTAAACTGTAGAATATACTTTGCCTAATACCTTCTCCTGATTATTTCAAGCCTAATCAAGATGAACAGGACCACTTTTTTGACAGAATATCAGCTAGCTATGTGACCCTTCTGTGGAGCATACCCAATTACATTAAAGATGATTTTCTTCAGGTAATGACATTGTTTGCAATTATGAATTTTACTCCTTCCAATCTCTCTTTGTCTTGTTCAGAGAAGAGCAAAAAGTTTGTCTACTGCCATCTTTCCATCTACAGTAATTACCTCTTAACGTGATCTGTTTTGTTGATCGACATGCCAGAATCCTTCAGCGTTTCATTCTATGTCATGCCTTCAGGCTCTGTTATTGCCTCTGAATTTTTAAAAAAATTATTCTTGGCAATCTCAACTACTTATTGCATACGACCTAATTGAAGCTTGACAAAGAGATTTGTGAATCTAGCTAACTTGCCTCCATGAATAACATGGAGCAGGAAAAGGGGTTATAATTTATTTGTGTATTCACCAGTCACTCCACAAGCAGAATTCCTTTGGCGATGAACACTCACTTTAAGAACTGCATCTTCTTGATAAGGAAAAATGGTGACCTCATGTCATATCCCTCACTTCATCGTGTAACCAATTTGGTACCTTCTTGTAATGGTATGTGAGAAAGATGGGGCAGAGAGATGCTGCCTAGGGAATGGTCAGATAAGAGAAGGCATAACCCGCAGCTGCATAATGGGAGGAGAAAGAGGCTCAAGAGGGACTCTTCCTAGCTTCTCAGGCTGTAAAGGAGACGGCAGGAAATTTGTACTTTCAGACTTGCAAGATTCTGTTAATGTAGCCTTACAATAAAGTAGAATTAGCTCATCTGGTTGTGTTTCCTGTCTGGTCTACCTGGGAAGGCTGACATGAATCTTGCAAGTCTGAAAGTACAAAACTCCCACTGTCTCCTTTACAGCCTGAGAAGCTAAGGAGGGTCCCTTCTGAGTCTCTTTCTCTACCTATTATGTAGCTGCCGGCTATGCCCTCTCTTATCTTACCTTTCCCTAGGCAGCATCTCTTTGCCCTGTCTGTCAAGGTCTTTCTCAATACCATTACACTTCTAGTTATGTTGTTATAAGATCTGATAAGGTTTTTTTATTATTCTTAATTTAAAAAATTGGGTTGACATGCTCCAGGTCCCATCATTGTCACAGCACCTATGAAGTATGCCTTCTCTACTGCTGTGTCTACCCTTTGTGACAGTCCTGCTGCCTTTTAGGAAGGCTCTTCCCACAAGCTCTGGCCCTGCTAACCTCCATGTAAGAGTGATGCAATTGTTAACTGGTGTGTTTGATACTATTTTTCCGAGAGTGGTTGTCTTTTACTGTTTCAGTCTTTTTACTGTTTTTTTTAATCCTGTGTAAGCTGCCCAGAGTTGCAAGGAATTGAGCAGCCTTAGAAACTGATTAAGTAAAATAAGTAATGGGCTATAGCAGCCTTTCTCAACCTTCTGATCCTGGAGGAACCCTTGAAATATTTTTCAGGCCTTGGGGAACCCCTGCACATTCAGGCACAAATATAGGCCAGAAGTTACAAAATTATTATATCCATTTTGTGTGCAAGCTTGTATAGATGCATTAACAGTATTGTTAAACTAAAAATAAAGAATGAAACTGACCTCTTTAAGGTGAAGTTGCCTGAATTTGAAAGAACCCCTAGTGACCTCTCGTGGAACCCGAGGGTACCACGGAACGCTGCTTGAGAAACCCTGGGCTATAGCCTCCCAAATTCCCAGCTAGGACGTTGCATTCTCAACTGATCTGAAAGGCAGTAATTGGAGAAGGCGATTCTAACGTACCTTTTGGTCTCAGGTTAAGCTGCCTGCTCTGTGTTCAGCACATCTTCTAAATTAACAGGGCTTTTTTGTGGTAATGTTTAAATTACCAAAAAATTAGTGTGGTAAAAATTAATTAATTTTTAATTGATAGAAAAAAATTGGTGAAGATCTGACATTGTTCTCCTTCCTTACTGATTTGCCCATAAGTTCATTTGTTTTGCAGTAAGCTAAGCTGCCACCCAGGCTTGCTATGTTCTTTGACAGACCTTGTATTTTTGCCACAGCTGGTGATTCAGCTATGTTTGCATGCCTGTTTATTTCTATGTATAAGCATCACCCACTTTTTATGATTAACTTAATTTGCATCTTGGCAGATGTATCCTGACAGCTTGTCCCAAGCCATCTATGTTACTTTTTGTGAAGCTTTTCCTCAATCTTGTGATCGTTTTGATGATGAGTTTAAAGATGAATTAATGGATTTAATTTTCCAGTGGATAAGAGGTACTAGAATGTTGATGATTATTTTTCTTTGCAGTGGGTGGCAATAGTGTATCTCAATAGTTTTCTATATAATTTCACCTAGTCAGCATTTTCTATCTTTATCAGTTCTTCAAAAGCATCATACAGTCTGAAGTTAGAGTTAAGCCACTAAGTCCAACCTCTTGGTCAGTTCAGAAGCCCAAATTAGAGTATCCCAAACAGATGACTGTCCAGCCTTTATTTGAATATATCCAGTAAGGTGAGCCCATCACCTCTCTCAATAATTAGTTCCACTGTTGAACTGTTCTTACTCATAGAATTTTTTCTAACATTCCTTTGTAATTTTCCTCGTAACTTAAATCCATAATTCTGTTTCCTGGACTCTGGAACAAGCCAGAACTGTCTTGACCTTACTTTTATGTGGCAAATTGAGAGACTGTGTGTTCTAGTCCTCCCTTGGCCATGAAAGCCAGTTGGGTAACTCTCTCAGCCCAGTCCGCCTCGCAGTGTTGTTCCAGGGAAGATAGGAGGCGGGAGCATTACATACATTGCCTTGAATTGTACAAAATAAAGGTGGAATATGAATCTAATAACAAGAAAATTTAAAAATTCCCCCCCAAGTCATAGAATTGTAGAGCTGAAAGGGACCACAAGGATCATCTAGTCTAGGGTTCCCCAAAATGGTCAATATCAACCCCCAAGGGTCATTGGGACTATCCATTGTTGTTGTTGTTGTTATTCATAGTACTTTTAGTTAAAGTGGTACTTACTAAATTATTTTCATATAATAAATGTTTGGGGGTCAATGAACAATCTGAAACTTCATGAAGGGGTAGACGAACTGAAGAGTTTGGAGATTCCTGATCTAGTTCAATCCTCTGCAATGTGCTGGAAAACCAATTAAACCCACTTGTCATTTTTTTTTCAGGCAAAACTTACCCAGCTCCTTCATTCTCTCTTCATTAGTTTTAGTTTCTAGTTCTTACTGCCCTCCTTTGAAGCTGTTTCAGTTCCTCTGAATTTTTCTTAAAGGGTAGTACCCAGAATTATACACAGTACCTGAGGCAGGATCTGACCAACTCAGAAGAAAGTGGGATGATTACATCCTATGATTTGGAAACTGTACTTCTGTTCAATCAGGATAAAATCGCATTTGGCTTTTTTTGCAGCTGCATCACACTGCCTCATATTTAGTTTACAATCAACTGCTATTCCAGGATCTTATTAGCAAGTATCATTACCAAGCCAGGTATCTTCCATCCTATAGCTGTGAATTTGACTTTTGTTTCCTGATAGAAGAACTTTGCACTTGGTTCTGTTAAACTTGATTTTATTATTTTCAGCTTATTTCAACATCAGAATTGTGAATTTTATTTCTGTATTCAAGGGTATTAGCTATTCCATCCAATTCTATATCTTCTGTATTCCCTCTGTGTCTTCCTCCAAGCAAATAATTTTTAAAAAATGAAAGAGCAGAGGGCCCAGGACGTGTAGCATCCCATTTATGACAAACCATTAATGAGCATTCCTTGAGTGCTGTTCTTGAGGCAATAATACACACACTTAATTGATGTGGCATCTAGCCCACATGTAACTAACTTGCTGATTAGCATGTTTTGGGATCCTTTGTCAAATGCTTTTTTGAAGTCTGGATATATTACATCTACAATATTCTTGCATTCTGTTAAGGTACCTGATACAAAATAAGATGAAGTTAAGTCTGGTGAGATTTGTTTTGAATAAAAGTACCAAAAACATTTGGTTGGTTAGTATTATTCAGTTCATCAGTTGATCCTCTTGCAGGTTTTAAACCACAAAAATTTGCCTGGAAAAAGTGGAACTTGGGGTGGATGGAAACACTTAGAAAATCTAAGGTAGAGAAAGATTCTCAGAAATCATCACATACAAAACTTCAGCCTAGAAGAAGGTCAAGGTCAAGGTCAAGATCAAGATCAAAATCAAAATCAAAATCAAAATCAAGATCAAGATCAAGATCAAGATCAAGATCAAGAACATGTAAGTACCAGGCAAATGGATACAAGGAATTATCCAATGTTTGTTCAAGAGCTGTGTAGAATGATGTATCCTAGATACAATTGTGAAATTTGTAACTTTTTTAAAATATTATTTTCAGTTTTTCAACTATAGTCTTTAGATAGCAATATCTACAAGGAATATACTGAGCATGATTTATATAACTCTAGACTGCTGTTGTTTTCAATGTGGGACTGTCTTGAAGGTTTTCTGGAACATTGTGTGGGGTATTCATGAAGAAATTCATGAGAAATGAGACTTATTACTGATTAATATACGTGATGCACATATCAGTAATATATGTGATACATATACTGTATACTCACTACAGCACCTCCAACTGGTTGCTAGAGAACATAAACAGGAAGTTGCTTTTGCAGTCACATGCAGCTTGTCACCTTCTAAAGATATATGGTAACACTGGGAATCCAGTGGAATTCTATCTTCTGGAATAGATAGGCCTGTGCAATAATCCAGCAAATTTGTTACATTTGGAACTCTTCACTTGCTATGATTCCAATGAAAATTGGTCCATTCCAGTTACCATTAATGCTGGGGAAAAAAGTATCTATTGGTGCCAGTAGTGATGCCTTTCCTCGTTTATTGGTGGCTAAGGGGAAAAAGCTGATTTTCATTTTTTCACCAGTGATGATGCAGTATTTGCTGATCCTCACCATGGTGGTTCTGTTCTTTAGAAGAAAAAGGCTTGCAGTTAATGTCATGCCTGGTTTCTCCATCAGAGAATCTGGCAATCCAAGCTTCTTCCTTTAAACCTTGTGAATTTGCTATCTGAATTGAAAGCTTCCTATTTGATCTAGATCATAATGGCAGGCAAGCTCTTTTTTCCCCACTTGACTTCTAATGGTGGTTCATAATGGTGTGACTGCCAAGCAAATACAGAAGAAGTATTAAAAGTAGCTCGTTTTTACATAGCTGGTAATGCTAGCGGGTTCAACAGGTAGCAACTAAATCAGACTGAGAAATTTGTCCCGAAGCTTGTTTTTGCATATTGATGGTGGTACTGGAGGAAGAGGGTGCCAATGTGAACTCATTCATTCTCACTAGACGTTGGTTTAGGATATGGCCTGATATTTAGGAGACATAGCACATCTACATCTCCTATAACTTTCAAAATACTAGCAGCCTTAACTGGCAGGGGGACACAGCATTCAGATTTTTTGCATATGGGGGTTGTTCCATCTGAAACTTTCATCATAAGAATTGCTACAGGCTGTCATTTTTGTCTGCTATCCAGTACATATTGGCAGGAGTTTTGTGTACTAGACTTCATGTCTGGTCATAAGAGGAGAAAAGAAAGGGCCGCTAAGCCAGACTGTTTTGATACTCCTTTGGAATTAAAAGCATATGAAACAGATGCATCTTGATAATTTTTTTTATAAATAACATCAACTTAAATAACTTAAAACAATAAAGTTCAATTATAACTTAAAATAAAGTTTAATGCTGTAACAACAGAAAAGCATGAATATCGGTGGAAAAAAACTTAGAAGCCATATGCCCAAACAGGAATTATATAAAAAGATAGGTTATGTTACATAAAAACCCATATGAAGTTGTCTGAATTTTTTACTTCATCGTTACATAAAAGGATATTTTGAGGAAAGTGAGATGAAATACATTTCCCTTATTAATATTATTTAATATTACACTATTTTGTAACATCTTTCAGAGCAGCATTAGGCATTCTTACTAATACATATGAATTGCAGTGATGCAACTTTCATCTGTCATACTAACTTTATTGTCTGAACACCACAGCGATCCAATTTCAATTTGCTTTAATACTTATACCTTTTTTTTCCTGGGAAGTATTTAATACTGCTTAGCCTTCACAATTCATACCGACTTGATCATCTGAAGACAATCCAGCAGCCATCAAGTCCGTCATATTTTACATAACATTTTCATCTGCTTTATTATTATTATAGCAGCCATGTTTAATGAAGCAGATAGGTTTATTTTAAATAAAAGATCGTCAGATAATCAAGTCATGACAACGCGCAAGGGTAAATTTAATTTAAGAATCTGCAAAGCTACTCTTATGCTAACATAAGGATTGTACAACTCTTTACAATTTTTTACAACTTTTAGTTACTAAATCTGAAGTAGTGTATATTTTTTATTTATTTTTTAAAGCCAGTCTCTTAAAAATAAAACATCATGCTCAAGTCCAGCTTGTTCAGTTTTTCAGTAGTATTCCAGCTTGTCTTCCTTGCACTTTCAAACAGTCCCCTTTTCAAATGAGATATATATTTTGCTGGAACTGGTTGTCCATAGTTAGTATAAGATTAGGATACTGCAAATGGAAGAAAATGGGAGGAAGTATCTTCTTTACTTGTTTTCTGGCCTCTCTTAGGGGCACCATTCTGTTTTAATGCGATGTACATCTCTTTCCCTTTGTGTGTCCAATTTGCTGAAGCATAGGTGTTATAATGATTTTCTTGAATGAGTTCTACGAAGTTGCAGTCTTCATTGCACACTTTCTGTTTTTTAAAAAAAATGAGGTGATCAGTTGAATGCTGAAATACCTGGCAGTGGTGTGTATTATTAACAAAAACTAATTGCCCTTGGAATGTGCAGTATAAATTACTTAAAATGTACCTACTGGCTGTGCAAATTTCTTAGACTTTTTAATAGAGATTGATATATAAGTAACATTCCAGATGTTGCTGAACAGCTTATGTCATCCAAAGCAAACAAGGTCAATGGCATGGGATGCTGGGAATTGTAGTTCAGCAACATCCAGAGAACCACAGAGTGCTTATACAGTAGGGATTTCCAGTTAGTCCATTTAATCTGTATTGGGGAGCAAGGCAGGATGAGGGTGGCATAGCTGGTCAGGAGAAGAGCCTAGAGCAAATTGGCAATGAAAGTAAATAAGAGCACAAAAAGAATCCAGAGACTCCCAGCAAGCTACTGATCAGCCTGCCAGCAGCTTCTTCCTGCTGTTAGGTTTTTTTTTAAAATGTGGCTTCTGGGAGAATGAAGTCAAAACAGGGAAAACTCTGATCTCCAGTAAGTTTGCATTCCAAGGCAGCTGTCCATAAATGAGAGCAGTTCATAAAAGCCACCAGTAGCATGCCATCATCCAGCAGCTCCCATGGACTAGGGCCAACATAGTATAAAATACAAAAATATATCAAAAAATACCAGGAACAAACATATTTCTCATTAACTGCAAGCTGCTGCTAATAATTATGCCAGTACCTTTCCATAAAGTTTCCCAGACTTGTTCATAGCAAGAAAGTATTCACTTGCCACTCCTTTGATTGCCACTATTCCAACTGCCACCGTTCGAATTTCGAGAATACCTGTAGGGAATAATAGTGAAGTCTATAATCTGTGCATTTGTCTCCTTATGATATAACATTGCAAAGCTATTTGTTTAAATGACATGTTTCTTTTTATTTATAAAACTTGCTACTGCTTCATAAAGGTAAAGGTAAAGGTTTCCCTTGACGTAAAGTCCAGTCGTGTCCGACTCTAGGGGGCGCTGCTCATCTCCGTTTCTAAGCCTTGGAGCCAGCGTTGTCATAGACACTTCCGGGTCATGTGGCCAGCATGACGACTCGGAACGCCGTTACCTTCCCGCCAAAGCGGTACCTATTGATCTACTCACATTTGCATGTTTTCGAACTGCTAGGTGAGCAGGAGCTGGGACGAGCAACGGGAGCTCACCCCGCCGCGCGGTTTCGAACCGCCGACCTTCCGATCGACAGCTCAGCGGTTTAACCCGCAGCGCCACCGCTTCGTAAGGAAGGGATAATAAACATAATAGGCTCATATGACGAACAAACAAATCTTTATTATGGTCAAAGACCAGCATAAAGGATCACATGTAAAATTCCACATTGTTTTAAAGGCTATGAATGCATGTCTGGTTCACACTAGAAGAATGTTCTAGGGTATTATATTCATAAATTGCACTAATCTCCACATGAGTATGTGAATGCAGACATTAAACGTTTACGTTACTATTCATTATTTCATTTCCAAATTGTATAGTTAGGATTTTCATCATTTGTTAAACCAATAAAATATCTTTTCTGATTAGAGTCGCTGTTCAGATGGAACTGAATGTACTTCTATTGAACATTCTCAGCACAAGGTTTTGAAACCGACAAGTACAGAGCTTAAATCAAGATTCATAGAATTAGTTTTTTTCAACAAAGGTTACCTTGAAAGGATATATAAGAAATTTACTGGAGGCATCCTCTCTTCAAGAGCACTAACCTTAGAACTTGTAAATGATGGGAAATGATCATGGCAACTACAAGTCCTGTAGAAAAAAGTATTTGTCTAACCTTTATGGCCATTAAAAGCTGATAACCTCTGAAAATCAATCTGTGTCATACAGAGACATGGCTTACTATTAGATCTTTTTTTTCAATTAGGTCCATTTAAGATACAATGAGCAAGTTCTAGTTTTAATTTTTTTGTTCCCTGAACTGGTATGCGTCAACCACTAGGGAAATGGGCATGGAGAAATGAACGGCTAAAAGCAATGCGGATCTAATTCTCAATGAGATTTTGAATGAAGATGGGGTTGGAGTTTTAGAGAGGTGCATGTAAACAGAGATCATACATTGTGGTAATCCATGTTTGCTTAATCATAGTTTATCCAACAGTTCATACAATATGCTAAGCCATGTTTTACAAACTATAACGTGTGGCTTCACACAACAAGCTAAACCCAAGGGCATTCAAATCACATTAATGGCATAGTTTGATATGGAAACTTTGCCATTAAATGTTTTATGATAAATTGGTGTTCCTAGCAGGATGGAAGTGTTGGTTTTCTAAGCTAGCTGAATTGCAAAGGATTTTTCTATTGTCTGGCATGTCTTGGTGCATAGATCTTATCGTGCTTTGTCCATGTTTAAGGCTCTGACAATGGCTATGCAAAGAGGGAAAGGACTAAATTTAAACATACTTTTTTCCCCATTTTAGGCATTACTTAAAATAAGTCTTATAAGTAGAGAAAATAGGCAGACCAACTAAACACCCACATCTTTCTTTAAAAATTAAATTTAAAAATCATGCCACAATGCTTTCTGTGGTTTATAGCTGACCCTATGATGCAAATCCAGCAATTATATTGTATTCAGTAAGCCATGGTTAAAGAAAATGTAATTTAGCACAATGTATGTACAAGGCCAATACAAGGCAGCTCACATATAATTATATACCTCATTATCGTTGTAACTTCTATCATGCAGCTTTATTTCTAAACAGCTCTAAATATCCCCCCACCAGAATGTTCAAATTATACCACTGCTCTACGTGGCAATTTTGTAGTATATGTTTCCTTATATTAATGTACTGTATAACCTTTACTAGTCAATAATCATCTACTATGTAAGATAGGTTTGTAGCATCACTGAAATACAAGTTAGTTTGAAAGTTAGCTTTCATTATTGTATTTTGGATTTCTTGCACAAAGCTTAACTGGCTCTGTAGCCAATGTTTGTTTGCTTCCTCTTTCTGGAAGCAAACAAACATGGAAATGGCTGGAAAACGATAATCCTTTCTCTTAGTTAAGCCTATAAAACCTTTTTAAATGAAGCGTCCTGAAAAGAGGCTGGCAGTGCAATTCCCAGAATTTGAAGTCAGATAAAGACTGACTTTATTTGCTGAGAATTCTGAACTGTGATTAAAGAACACCAAGCTGTATTATCTAATGTCTGTGTAAAGGGGAATATTGTTATGCTGTAGACTAATTTGCATTACTTCTGAGAGCATTGCTTAGTCAATCATACTACTTTATTTTGGATTTTATGCTGACTCCAGGAGAGTTGCACTTCAGTTTTAGTTGGTGCAGCTCAAACACAACAGCATAACAAATGTGTTGGTTTTCTACAGTTTGGTTGCTCTAGTTCCTCCCCATACAGTCTACCATAAACATACTATGGAATATGTCACTCAAGACTTCAAGGACATGATACAGATTCTCATAGGTAGAGAGAGATCATACTGTGGAATTTAACGTGGCAATTCTGGACAGCAGTGAATCTATGTTATTGCCATTTCTTAAAGCAGGCATGCCTGTATCAATTGCTTTTAGATTAGTTAAAAATGTCAAGCTGTAGAAAACCTGGAAGAAAGGAAGAAATTTCTTTCTGAATGTTCTTGAAACTGATAGAACTAAGAGCTCCGTGACACATGGGGAGAGAATGTTGGGAATTAGCCAGTATATTATAGTAACATTACTAATCTCGTATCAAGTTACTTTTTAGAAATTTTATACTGTATAGACCTGGGCTATGATAGTTTCCAAAGCACTTCTAAGATAGTTATAGGCCTTGTATGACAACAATAGCCTTTCACTTCAAGGAAACATGTAGTGATTTGCCAAATGTGTTCTGTGTGTGTGTGTGTGTCTTTGTGAGAACATTTGAGAATTAGTAAAAATATATTGGAATACCTCAACAACAGTGCCATTTCTGCCAGACTGATTCTAGTTTAGCTCTGTAAAAGATATATAGTGAACATCAAACCTACAGTAAAGTGCTCAAGGCGTAAAACTACATAAAAAAACTAAACTGACTACATCTAGAAATATTTTATATTCAAAGAATAATGGCATCATTATAATCTCTAAAGATATCTGCATATTATACTCCTTTGGTATGCTTAGATTTTTATCTAAATATTGAAATTAAGACCACATTTAAAAACTCTTAACACTAAATGAATAGCATCCTGAAAATGAATCATGGAAGATGATCATTGAAGCATCTTTCTTTAGATTCTAAGCAAACATATTTAGAACAGCATCAACATCCTTATTCATTATTCCTATTTATTCAAATGGTAATGTGATGGCCATTACCAAGTTTCAAAGAGTTTTAAGTTGCACTTAACATTTGCACTGCTTTGAGTGGTTTTAAAAATCTAAAAAGACTGCCCACCCCAGGATGCTACATTATGTTAGAACTGAACATGGAATTTTCTCCAGACCAAACTCAGCTCCTGGCTTCTTCCCTTCCCTTCCAGCTGTGCTTCTGGTCAAAGAAGAAATCCAAAAGTCCCACTAACAAATGTGATAACTAAGCTAATATATGATGTGGGATACTTTTTGTTTCTAAGGGCATTCATTTGTTCATCTCAGAATAACCATACATATTAGATTTTAAGGGCTTCCAAAGGAGGCTTCCACTTATATTTGGAGACAAAAGACAAAAAGATGAAGCTTTCAAGGGATGATGATTTTGATGTTACAGCCAGTTGCTTGAAATGCTTGGACATATGAAACATTGTCCCCTCCTCTGGAATAGCATTCCCCACCCCCAACCCAAGTGTATAATCAGCCCCTTCACTTCTGGCTTTAAGATTAAAAATCAAGAGAAAGACCTACCCATAATAGAAATCCCCCAGATGGCCACCAGAAACATTTGCTCCTGGTTAAAAGCATAGTCAAATAGTGTTACTTTAACATTGGTATGAAATGCTGGGGGAAGGGGCTGCTACCTTTACCTTTACTGGCAAACAATCCAAAGTACAGAGGACTCAGTGGAGAAGGCAGGCTGCCTATAAGTAAATTTCTTACTGATTGATTCCAAAACTAAATGATTATTTTTCTTTCTTCTAGTATAACTATAGTGAGGATCATCCTCAAACTTCTAGTGCCAAGGTATTAGTATTAAGGGCACTTCTGTGTCAAGGTTTACACCAAATGGGATCAGCTCTGGATTTATTTCTGACTCTCCTCTGGCTTCATACATCGGGTTTTGGTGCTGCATTATTGGGGGGCCATTGGCAGGGTTTCAATATGGCAAGAGATTTTCTTTGTATGAGCCTGTAAGTTGGTGCTTAACACACCTTAGCATTTGGCTAAGAGATGCTGTGTTATGAAACCTCATATTTTATGTCTTTATTGGTGAGCTTTTTAATAGCAACCATTTTGCTTCTGGGATTAAAAGCACTGTTTGCTTGCTTTCTGACTATCTTTCTGTACTTTAAGGGCAAAAGCCTTAGAGTTGTGTAGTTGTAACAGTTTAGATAACAATAGTACCTGCATATTTATTTAAGAGAAAGAATTAAACCATGATATTACAAGAATTAAATGAGTGCAGCCAAAGAAGACAACAATCCTAAAGTCTCACTGATTTCAGTTGAGCTTATTTCAGAGTTAGAATGTACAGGATTAGGATGCATCAAGACATCGCTGCCTATTTGAATTAGGTAGATGGGAAAGAACTCTAGTCCCAGTGAGGAACTGCTAATAGATCTTTTCAGCAATTGCAGTACAATTTGCTTGTTGTTTGTGGCTTGGAAATCTCAGTGTTTGAGGATTAGCAGGACTGCTGCAGTGCATTCTACATGGGGCTGCCCTTGAAGAGCATTCAGAAGCTTCAGCTGGTACAAGCTGCAGCGGCACAGACAGTTACAGATGTTTTTCTCACGTGACACTTCTGCTCCATGGGTTGCATTGGTTGCCAGTATGCTTCTGGGTTCAATTCAACTACACACATTGTTATTGAAAACTAGGATGAAATCATGAGTAGTATTAAGGAAGGGGGCATCAGCATGGAAGTGAAAAAGCTCTTGAGATCATAGCTGATCATAATCTGAACTTGAGTGGTCTTGGCTTTATGTAGGGTGCAAAAAGCTGGGTGTAATTTTAGGCTATAACAAGAGAACTTTAGCTTCCTGGTTGCAAAAATTAATTGTTCCATTTTAATTTACAGCAGTTAAGACTTCATATATTTTCTGGGCATTGAATGTAAAGAAGCTCATGGACAATTTTGAACTGTTTCAGAGAAGGGTGAGAATAGCTTGATAATACCTGTTTCTTTGATGGTTTATCAAATCCAAATGATGATTCTGTCCATCTGAATGGGATTTATATCTCTCTGTGTGCCTGGGTGCGTGTGCGTGTGTATTTGTTATTCTCTGGGCCTGCTTTCACTAATTAGCCTAGCAAATCTAATTACTTCTTTTCACCCCTCATTGTTTTTAACCTGTTTGTTATTTTTCTATTTCTTAACTCCTTTTCGAACTTCCAAAATTTTCAGAGGGAATTCTGTGAATTAAATTTTTTTTATTTTTTTATTAAACAGATTTATAAGGCCACCCAACTCACACATGGTGACTCCCTTTACATCTGGAGGATACTGGTTTAGAGAAGGCTGTTGTAAATACTTGATAAAATAGTGAAGAGTATTTGGCACTTAATTCAGAATCTTCCACTAATTCAGTAATGAAACATTGATTTCAATGTATTAAATCTAGTTTTCCAGCTAGCAGTAAGAATCTACCCCACCTTTAACCAGTTTGTTCACCAAAATATCTTGAGTGATTTTGTAAAATGCTTTGCAGATATCAAGATTCTATCCAGTGCATTCTCATTAGACACTAAGCTAGAAACCCAACTGAAATATCCTTTTAAATCAGATTGTTATATCATGATTTATTCTTGATATGTCCAAAGATATCAAAGAATTTGGTCAGAGGACAGAACAAAATAAATGATTGTTTAAATTTGCCTTCTGGACTAATCTAGGGTAAAAAAATAATTAGCGCAGGTACACATGGTACCATCAGCCTTCTCCATCATCTTCAGATATTAATATTAATATTAATTCCAATACATCTGGAGGACATTATGTTAGAGATTAAGAAAATGACTGCAAATTTGGAGCATCCCATTTCAATTTTTTTTTTGTGTATCTATGTGTGTGCCTTCGAGTCATTGTTGACTCCTGGTGACTGCCTGGACAAGTCCCTGTGGTTTTCTTGGCAAGATTTCGGAAGTGGCTTGCCATTGCCTTCTTCCTAGACTGGTGCCTTAACTACTACACCATACTGACTTTCTGTTTCAGTGAATACCTCATCATGATTAATGTCTTGTATAATACTAGGTCTTCAAAAAAAAGAAACATTGCAGAATATGTTAGAACTGTGATATCTGTTGAAACTTAATGCTGCTTTACCCAGAAGTTAACATAATTGTAACTGACATTCCTGAATATTGTACTAACCAAGGACTGCAAAGAAGTTAGGAAACCTCTTATTATTATATAAGCAGTCACCAGTGTCCTTTTCCCAAAGCATCAGATAAACAGCCAATCACTGAGAGGCAGGTGTTGGGGAACAGCTGCCCTCCAAGCTGAAAAGCAGTATAAAACAGCCTATTAGATTACATGTAGACTAATGATGAGAACGTAAGCAACATTTTCCCCCCGCCTGGTAGCGTGTGTTTCCAGCTGTCAGGAACTATATGGCATTTTCTTGTGTCTCCAATTTTCTAACCACTTTGATTTCACTAGCATAGACATGAAGAGAGGAGATCACATGTGGCAACCTCAGACAAGAACAGCTTTCATCACCTTAAAGCTGACAGAAACCCACAAGTTTGCAATGTCTCTATAGTTTTTCCTGCGAGCACCTTGTACATTTCCTCTGTCTGACATAGAATGGCAATAAAAGGAAGCCGGTTTTGAAATGTGTAGTGGCCAGGAATACATTTGGAGATGTATATACAGTATAGTTGAAAGATTACAGAATGGAATTTTGTTAATTGCCTTCTAGTTGGCAGAACAGAATCTGTCTTTCACATGGTTCCTGGAAATGGTTCAGATAACAGATATTTATCTCTCAGTTGATTTTTCCAGATGAAACAAATACTAGAGCTTATGTAGCAGCATTTACTCACTTTCACTCTTGTTTTTCTTTCTCCTTTACACCTATCAAGATTTAGTTTGCAATACCTTTGGGACCTGAGCCTTTCCTTTATTCTTGTATTACTCAGTATAGAAGAGTGGATAATGATATTGTATAATTCCTTTTCATTCTCACATGACGTATCCTTGACAAGTACAATTTTAAGATGAGACTGCATTTGACATGTATTTCATCTTCCTTCCTTCCTGCCAGAAACTGTGATCTTGAGCAGAAGACTGGTACATGGGGAAAGTGACTGCTCTCCTCTTTAAGAACATAGGAAATTGCCTTAACTTATTAACAATATGCTGTTAATCATAATGTGGTTTCTTTGGTTTTGTCTCAGTGTGGTTTGAAGATAATCCATAATAAAATAAGGGGGTTTTCAAACTTTTTCAGGCCATGGAACCAGTTAGTAAAAAAAAAGTTGTTGAATCTCTGATCAAGAGGCAAAGCTCTAGTAATAGAAAATTGGCTTTGGTGCGGGGGAGTGTTGCCCTTAATCTCTCATGGAACCCAGTCAAATTCTCGTTTGAAAAACCTTGCACTAATTTGTTCCTGTTACAGATGGTCTTCTAGCAACATGAAGAATATCTATATGCCCATTCTCACTTGAGGGTGACTGATAATTTTTTCTTGTAGAAGGTTTTGAAGGAAGGCCCATTACAGAAGAACTACCATAAAGCTAGATTATATTAATCAGATTATGTAATATTGATTTCACTACAATACAGTAATGCCATGGTATAGCTATAATGTATAGCTTTATTCCATCTACGTATGCAAATAGGTATGTATGAAATGGCATACATGAGACCCACTCAAAGCAGGCTTTAGGGGCAGAATTTTTTTTCTGGAAAATTTCAGCTTGTGCAGAGTGTGGAGAATGAAGACCTCAAAGAAGACTCAAGAAGATACAGTTCTCATAGCAAAAGGTGGATTTTGTAAACTGCTTCTCAGACGAGGTAACGCACTATGGTAGAAAAGTGCCAAGAGTAGATTACCAGGCTTTGCGGTAAGTCATAGAACTGCAGTACTTTGGAGCTATCATATAGAATGGAGGTTCTGTTTGGTCAATCTGCCTTGATTCTTCTAGAACTGACACCTAGGCTGGCCAGCTAGACATAGAGTTGGGTAGGTATCATGGTTGTGTGAATATGGGAGTGGACAAAAGTTGTAAACTTGCATTTGGTTCCTTATATTTTAAATCTCTAGATTCATAAAGAATAAGTAGCGCTTGAGTATCATAAAGATGTTACTCACAGTACTCAGTGTGACAGATGAATGAAGAGGTTATACTAACCTTGCAGCTTTTGTGGCTATTAAGTTTGTTTTTTTAAAAAAGGAAAATATTGGAGAAAAAAATACATGTTTTAGTGCCACGTACTGTATAATCTGACTCTTGCATCCTGATGCAGGTTCATTTGCAGAATCAGTGTTATTGTCAGCAATGCATCAGGAATTATGCCAGGCTTCCTGTTGCATTGTGAATGTCTCTTAGAAATTCTTCTAAGCTTCAGCACATCTCAGAGAAAAACCCAGTGTTGTGTGAGTATATGCATAACTTTTTTATGATGATCATTTAAAAAGGTGGTAAGGTGTGCATGTTTTTCCAACATTTAGTAATATCTTCTTATTCTCTTGCTTCACAACCACTCCCCAGTTTTTCTTAAAAGATAAATTGTATCAGGCTTAGTCAGCTATTTTGCTCATCTACCTGTTATGTGATTAGATGTATAGGTTCTCACTTTCTTAATTATTTTATCTAGGGGTTAAAAAGAGGGCTTTATATCAGGATATTATTGAACTACCATACCCAGGATCCCTTATCATTGGTCTGGTTGGATAGAGCTCTTGGGAATGTCAGTCAACGAAGTCTGAAGGGCCACATGTTCCCAAGTCTGACTTACAGAGCTGTTATAAAGACTACAGCTTGTAAACAAACACATATGAAAGACTGTAAATACCTAGAAGCACCACACAATTTTTAAAAAATGTTCTTGTTCCAGATCAGAGCTTAGTACAGTTTTGCTAAAACAAAAGTTACATCTGGTGTTTAACAAATTAAAATGCGTGCAAATACTTTCTTCAGAAGTCTGTTTTTACTATTCTGGATTATGTTCAGTACTGGCCTATCTATACTGTATCTACTTGGAACCGAGCACTCAGACATCATAAATAAGCAGAAGGGAAGCTGCAAATCCTATTGGAAGCTACAGAGGTTTTTCATTCCTTTTAAAACAATGTATGTTTACTTTATTTCTTAATCAAAATTTGCCAAAATATAGTTAACATTGCATAGCTGCTATAAATAACATTTAAAGTGAAAAAGAGAGTGAATTCTTGTCTGTTATTTAGGAGTATTTAGTATCACTAAAATAGGATTAAAACACCATAGAAGCCTAGCAACTGTAGGGCAAGTAAGAGGTGGATTGCTTTCCCTTACTTATCACCTCCTGGACGGATGGTGAATCAGCAATTGGTAAGAGTGATTTTAAGCTGAAAATGTCCCCTACAGGAAAGAGTTCAGTAGCTACTCTTAATTCACCTTTTGAAACTGATTTGGTTTAAAAGAACAACTCTTGTATGGTGGGAAAATCCCAAATGCTGCCTCTGAGATATTTCTCGTTACAACTTGAAAATATTAGCAATCTAAGAACATTAGAGGTTAAATAGCTCTGAAATACTATTGCTAAATAACATGTTTATAATTTATTAAATTAATTTCCAGCTGGCCATGGTGAGAGGATGGTTCTAGAGGTTAGATTGGAGATTGTGAAAGCTTTAGGAGCAGGGCTGTGGCTGGTTGGGTGTGACTGAGGATAATAGGGATTGGTAACTTGGATATGAATATGGATACACAACTGAAGGGGATGATAGATAGAAATCTCCACGTACACTACAATGACTGTGAATTGTAGGAGACATTGGGGGCAGGGTGGACATAGATGAAGGGATGCAGGTTGAGGTAGTGATGGGCAGAAGAAGATACGGTGGGAGGCAGGGGCAGGCCACTCTCTGCTGCTACAACAGTCCTCTTTATCAAATCCCCACCTTCAATTCACTTGTCTCAGCTTGAGAGCCAGGTTAATAAATCCTCAGAGCCCATGGTCTCCAGGTGTTATTTCTGAATGCTATGTCTCCTTGAAGTAAATCTCTACTCATCCAAGTTCTGATGGATGAGTGGGTAGATGATGAGATGAGATGATATATCTGATATGTTACCAAAACCTGGATGGGCAAATGGGTGCAGGGAGAGTCCTCTCTCATAGCTGGGCTCATTTCAATTTTGTGTTTGGCAACAGCCATGTGTCCAGAGTGGGATGGACTCTGGAAGATTCAGTGTCTAGAGATGCTGTTCTATAGGTAACAGGGCGAGATACATTATTTTCTCTAGGGACAAGCTGGGACTGCTGCTATTTTATCAGGCCCCCCTGCTGTATGGTGGGGTCCATTCCTGTTGCTGAATTGGTAGTGGAGTTCCCTACCACCTAGGGGATTTCAACCTGGCTTCCTTGGAGAAGGGATCAGAGGCAGCCTAGAAGTTCATAACCACCTTCCCAACCAGATCATCAATGCCCAATTCACACAGAAGGCCTCTTACTATATTAGGTTTTTGTCTTGGGGCAGACAAGATTTGAGGATGGGGGGAACATTACCATCTGCCCTTTGTCTTGATCAGATCACTGTCTGATTGCAAAGTTGACTGGTGCCATTGGCCTTCATAGGGATGTACCACATATTCAGTCAATAGTCCTCACATGTCTACTGGAACCACTTGGCTTCTAAAGGGTCCCTAGCGTTTTCCTGTTGCTATGATGTGCAGTTCTGCTGAGGCTTTAGTCACCACCTAGAACAGGAAATCCTGTTCAACAGTGGTGTTGAACAGGATTTAAGGGAGCTCCTTGGTATACTGAAGAGCTCTAGAAGATGAAGCAAATCAGGAGACATTTAGAATGCTTCTGAAAAAAGATGAATAGTGAATTAGAGAGAACATGGTTTAGAGCTTGTGTCTAGCAAGATTATTTGGGATGACTTTGAGTTTGTAATCCTCAGGGAATGAACAAGGTGACATCGGCTCTCCCACTTGTAGTCTGGATGCTTGTCCTTCCTGGTTGATGAAAGCTTCCAGGAAGGTGACTAGAAGTTGTATTGGGTAGGTGGTAAATGCATCCTTGAGATGGGTGCTGATGTTTACCTGCCTTAATGGAGACAATTATATACCCCCTCCTCAAGAAAACATCATTAGGCCCAGAAATTCTGGATTATTATCAAGCTTTACCAACCTAAGCGAGAGAGGGAGCCTACCTCTGTTTCTGTTTCTAAACCCAGAAACAACTGTTTAAAGTAGTGAATGAATATTTCTTTTTTATATTCTATCAGAGTAAATTAAAAATTAAGAAATTGTGTCCATTTTTAGAAGTGTGAATAATATGCAATATTAAACTCTGTAAACTAAAAGATATGGATGTTGTTTTCCAAAAGAGAGAGATTGGTCAGTCTAGTGGTTAAGGCACCAGACTAGAAACTGGGAGACCATGAGTTCTAGTCCTGCCTTAGGCAGGAAAGCTGGCTGGGTGACCTTGGGCCAGTCAGTTTCTCTCAGCCCAACCCACCTCACAGGGTTGTTGTTGTGGGGAAAATAGAAGGAGGAAGGAGTATTAGGTATGTTCCTGGCCTTGAGTTATTTATAAAAATAATAAAGGTGGGATAAAAAAAAATCTTTAAAAAATTGTTGAGATGGTGGTGATAGGTAATATATTAATGGTTGATTTGAGTATAAGTAATTGCTACAGGATATTGTATGTGTGCATACAAATTCATGCATGCTACAGGAATACAGTGTGTGTGTGTGTGTGTGTATGCGCCAATGTTTTATTATGAGTCCCAGATTTATATTAAAAGTAAATGAGATTCCAAGAAGGCAATTCTTTTGTGATTATACTTGTATATGGTTTCCTTGAAAAAAAGTGGGTTAAAGAGAAAAAAAGTATAATTCCTAAGAATCTTTACTTATACTCTCTGCTATTTTCTTTTCAAATGTGAGGAAAACCCTAATCTAAGTCTTACGTTTTCTTTAGGTATGCAATAATAAAGGCAGGACAATCAATCAATCAATCAATCTTAGAGATCTATATGTTACTTTTATAGTATATTTTAATATTCATTATTTTATTGAAGTGATTAAACTCACGAGACATCAACTTTAAATTTCAAAACTGCCCCCCTATGTAAAGTAGTAGTTAATTCTGTAAATTCTCATAAAGTGGCAGGATCCCCCAAATTTATGCATTTTGTTGGATGAAAATACATATGCTTCAGTGGGGTGAGGGTGGGGGGTGGGAGAAAATAACAACAAAATTCTTAAAGCATTCTCTTGGGAATAGTATAGTGTTACATAATTTAGTTTGCATGACTTGGGCACTTAGAAAAAAAAGTTTCAAGTTACTTTGGCTCCATGGTTCATTCCTCCAGGATCATTTCTTTTTGTTTGGTATCTAATCACACTGCTTAGCAAAATACAGACAGGGGAAAGAAAGTAAACAACACTAATTGTTACAGCCTAGCAATTACAACATTTTTCTAAGTAGGCCTTCCAAGTTTCATCTTTCTTTCCAGTTTACATACAAATGGATGCCTGAGGGCACAACTCAGCCTCTTAATAATAGTCGAGGTTGCATTTGCAAAGGCAGGAGACTGGACTCCCATGATGGGGCTATAAGCAGCCTGCTCAAAATGGAAGCGTAGCCTCAGCATTTGCTGGCTGATTCAGAGCCAAAGCTAGAGTGTCAGTTTTCCTCAACCTGATGTTCTTCAGATGTGTTGGAGAATGCAACGCTTATAATTCCCAGACTACGTGCTGTAGGTATAGCGTGATGGCACATATAAAGTATGAACTTCAGCTGGCACCTGCATTCAATAGATTGTACTAGCTCGCTCGCTTTCTGACTAACACAGACCACCAACCGCTTTGGTGAGATGATGTGTGTCTTTTCTTTGATCATAGAATGAAGAAGCATTGGAGAATAGTTTTGCTATTCTCCATTGCTCATCACAACAGTACTTCAACTTCCTTCCTTCATGGGAGCTGCAAGGCCTAAAAAAATGCAGCCTCCTCCTCTGTCAGCATCGCTAGAGAGATCTGTAGGAATATCAATGTGTGCAAGATCTATTCTGTATTTTTTCTTCCACTGGAACTGCATGGTCAGGGGATTAATTCTGTTGCTCTTTCCCAGAAAAAAATGCTTTCAGCAGAAGTAGGCTGGCCCCCATTACTGGGAGCTTCAGAGCTGGGATGTATCTGCTGAGTCTGCCCCAAAGTAATAATCCTAATTATGCACTAACCTTAATTACGCATTCCACATCTACTTCCCATACTCTAGGAGAAATTATCTGATTTTAGGGAGAGTGGAATCTCTCAATTTGGGGTTAGCTCTGTTTCTCATTTTTATTAACCTTAGGTCCATCCCATGTCATTTTGCATCCCTTTGTACTTTTTTTTCTTGCAAAAACCATCCACATTAAAATGTTACTTATTTTTCCCTAATAAATTTTCCCTAGTTTATCCTTTTTTGGCAAGCATTTGGAATGGCATCCTGCTTCTCTTCTGTTATACTGACCTCTGCAAAAAAAAAGGCAGGAGACTCTCTTCATGGTCACCATGGACGCCTTCAGCTCTTTGGAAATCTTCCCTGTCACCCCTTCCCACAGTGATCAAGCCCTTTGCCTGTTCACACAGACTTCTTAAAAGGTTTCTTGGCTGTTCAAAGCTATTGAAGTATTCAAGTGATGAAAAGAGACCAAAAAACTTGCCATATTTTTCCAGCTGGAGGTTCTCCAGGGTGAACCTCTATTGGACTGACACAGCAGGCTTTTATATCAAAGTGGCCACTGCAGTGTCATATGAGGTCAGCAACTGTCCTTAGCCAGTGTATTTAGAATAAACCTAAGAAGTTAGCCCTCCTAAAATCAGCTCCAAGATTCTTGTGTTGTATTCTCTGGAGCCTGCTTTCTTATTCTTCAGTAGCTGGGCTCAGATAGTTAAGCAGTTGGGTAAGATGCTGTGCACTGGAGCCTCACATTAAGAATTCTAGGAGCTGTGTAGTTCTTGACATGTTTAGGGACCCAGTGTTTAAATTCTCAGTGGATGAGGAAGTATGTTATTTTCACCCATGCCCGTGCTTAAGCTACAATTCCATTGACATGTCTTTTGGAGGACATCCTTCTTAGACAGCAGTATATACTGGGGTTATAAGGTTCCATTAGTACCACTTGGAATTTAGCTTTAAAATATGCCAGAGAACACTATTTTTGTTGAACATGTCAATAGCTCACCTTTCATATTGTATCAGTCAGCTTGAAACAGAACTCCAGTTATTTTGCGTTCCAGGGCTGCATCTAAAGATTCACTCTATCCACTCCCAGAATGCCCCCTTTTGCCCTTATTGCCTTCAGATTATCATAATCTAACTATGTCATTAATTTCATCTTTATCCCAGACTCTTTACCCTCTTCTACAAGCATTCTTATTTTGGTATTTTGTGTCCTCTTAAACTTGAGCCTGGTAAAACATGCTTTCTGATCTTCCTTATTATTCGTTCATTATTTTCATGTTTTTTTCCCCCTGATTATTATCAAAGGACATTAAAGAGGTATGGAAATATAAATTAAATTCACTGTTATTAGGCATGAATCACTTAATTTCCAGCATATTTATTCATTCTGTTTGAGTCATGCTGTAACTTTTTATTGTATTTCCCCCTCTGATCTCTTAGCCTATCATTCTCCAGCTATGTTACAATAAAAGATATAAGAATTCATAGAGTTTTGGCTGGTTATGTAGTATGGCATTACAAATATGTTTCTGCTTATGATATAAATGAATGAAGATGATGTATATTCTAAAGAGTGAATGGCTGATTATTAAACTAAAAGACAATAAGGATCAAGGAACGGAAGGTTAGATTTGGGCTAGTTTTGTTTTGGATCTGTCTTGTTTTTGGAATTTGAAGGAAATCTGTTCACTAAGCTTTTCATCAAAGAAATCAGATAAATATATCCCTCTTATCAGAACTGAGAATTTTGGTAAAATTAAAAGTCCATTGTGAAAAAAAGGCTAGACTTAAGATGCTTTCTTTATTAACAATGATTTTTAATAAGAATTTTATTAGATTTAAGACAAAAAGTACAAAAAGAAAAAAAGTACAAAAAGAAAAAAAGAGAAAACTAAAGAAGTGTGAAAACACAAAAGAAAAAAAAAAATTACAATTACAAGAGGAGACTTCCAACTTTTAACAGCAAGGATATACAACAAATTTTCCATAATCAATCCCTTACTCCATATTAAACCAAAATCACATTATTTCTATAAATCATTCCATTGGCACATTATAAAAACCACTACATACAGTTGCCCCATCCCCTTATATTAAAAGAAAAAGAAGAAATACTGTAGGTATGTAGGTATGTATGTATGTATATACACACACACACACATATATATCTCCTAATCAGCTTCCCCCCCAAAGATAACATCTATTCAATTATTTCCTTCCTATTGCTATTCTATACATTTCTGTCTACTACAATAAAAATCATACTAAAAAACACACATTGTCTGCCATTATAATTAATAATACAATTATAATAATCATATTAAGCCTAAAACCAAGCATTTATTATTATACCTTATTAATCTTTATCCAAATCATTGAAGATGAATGAAATCAAACAAGCTCTAGAAGCAATCCGCATAAATATTCTTAAACCGTTACCCCACTTCAAAATAAACCAGAGCATTTACATATCCCCACAATACACACAGAGCTTTTATCATAAAGAAATCAGACAGCCCAATTATCCCTCTTAAAAACTCTGACTTCTCAACAGAGAGCCTCTCATACATAATAACCCCTTCTTTTCCATAACATTCCATCAGAAGATCAATTTCACTTATGGCTTGCAACTCAATCTCTCCCTTTAATTTCTTCAACTCGACTATCCAATCTTCATCTAGCATTTCAACAGAAGCCCTAATCTCGCTATTAGAAGAAACATTTCTATTGTTGTTAAGCTCTTCAATTTCTTCCATGACATCCCCAACCAGATGACACATTTTAGACCTCATGTTTTTCACAATGTCCTGAATACCTTGCGTAAAAACTTGATAGGAATAAAAAAGAATCTGTTTAAAGTCTTGATGAAAATCCAAGAAAATCTGCTTGAAATCCTCCATCTCTCATGCAGTAGATTATGGCATCCCCTAGGTACTTAACCAGCAAAAGTGGGAGATAATAGAAAAATTCCAAAACATGTTTACAGAAGTGAAAATATGAAAGTAAAGTGAAAGTAAGTTCCCCAGGGAAAGTAGCAACAGAAAGCTAAAAGGTCAAAACAGCAGATCCAACATGTAGGAAAATGCTAAAATCTTCAAATTTAGTACAAAAATAATAACAGGGAGACGATTATGTACTCTCAACCTTCCTTAATATTTGGATGGAAAGCAACATCCAAAACTTAAAAAGAATTATTTTAAAGAAATTAATCACAAAAATAATAAGCACCAAGAGAATGTGTTTCTCCTTGTTGTAGAAAGCCTCTCTTAGGGTACACATACTTAAAAGAAAAATAAATTGGGTGATTTAGAAATGGGGTGGCCAGTCTTAATGTCCCTTTATGGCTACAGCATGGCTTGGAAATGATGATGCTCCAGCCTCCTGGCTGTTCTTACCAGTCGATTGCGAACGCTGTTTGCGATTTTCTGGCTGCAAGCAGCCTTTCCGAGGATAGATGGGGTAATTCCGAGTGTTTTCCTTTCTGTGGAAAAACACTCCTGGGCTTCAGGAAAAACCTGAGCCCAAAAAATTACCACGTTGTCAGTTCTGCTTGCGGAGCCCGCGAGCACAGCTTTTCAGACCACCATGTTCCCACTGGAAGCCATTAACAATGATTTTTAAAAATCCTCATAAAAATCCTATCACGAGCTAAAGTATTTCAGAACATGAATGCCTTCCCTCAACTCTCTCCTTTTGGGGTTAGCTCAGAAATGATCAGTTCCTATTATCTTAGCCATGAGTAGTATATACTTGAGGTTCTACTGATAGAAAATTTGTCCTCTTCTTTACTTGAAATCTAAAGTCTAAATCTTTTGAGATCCATGTAGAAATATTACATACTATATTATTATTTATTTATATTGCTTATATGCCACCCATTCCCACAGATTCTAAGTGGCTATAAACATATAAAATATCTAAGAAACCCCATATAAGTATAAAAATAAAATAAAAAGTACAAATAACTACCATGCGCCAGCAACCCCACCTTCGAATCAAACAGTACTTTCCTCATCTGCAAGATGGAACAGGTATATCTTCAAAGCTTTCCTGAAGCCTGATTCAATTCCCACCTGAGAGGTTGTTCCAAAGAGTGCAGGTAGCAACTGAAAACACCACCTCTGAGGCCCTGTCAGGTCACAATCCCGTAGGGGTGTGGGACCTGGAGGGAGTTGACCCCATTTGATCAGGTTGGAGTGGCAGATTCATACAGGAGAAGGCAGTCCTTCAGATAACCAGGTCTGGAGCCCAGTTATATCGGGCTGTAAAGGTGACAACCAGCACCCTGAATTCTACCAGGAAACTGAATGCAGCTCCTAAAATAGCAGTGTTACCTGAGTATCAGGATACATCCATCACTGCCCGGTGGATTCTGTACCAGCTGTAGATTCTGGGTGTTCTTTAGGGAAGGGCCCATACTGAGCACCAGGCCATCCCAATCCAGGAAAGGCCACAGTGACACACAAGATGCAGCTAAACAAAAGCCGTCCTAACCATAGCTACTATCTGCTCCTTGAGCAGGAGTTGACACTCCAGGGGAACTCCCAAACTGTGAACTACCTTTGAACAGGAGAGTACAACCCCATTTAGAGCCAAAGACAGAATTTCCCTGGAATCCTTTGGGCTGCAAACCCAAAACCAGTGTCTTAGAGAGATTCCATTAAAATCTGTTCCTCCCCATCCAGACCCTGAGAGCCTCCAGGTACTGGGTTTAAGGACATTATCAATAACTAAGCTAATCTATTCTGAAATCCCGAATTTCATACAAGAAAACAGAAACATTGGCTGATCTAGAATTCAGAGAATTAAATGGATTGCTTTTTGATAGCATTTCAAGAAAGTTAAGTAGCTGTTATTATCTCTAATCAAACTTTCCACATCAAGCCTCACCCTTTGCATTTCTCCTGAATCAACAATAAAGTTATATTTTCTATTTTGTTTTTTATATACTGCCTTGAATGGGCTTTGCTTACTTGGAGCAGTATGCTATAAATAAAAAAATAATTAGTGTGGGATTCATTTTCTCCCAATACTGTTTTCAAGCATTTCACATTTTGAAAGGGTAGAATTGTAAGAGAGTCAAATTTGAAAGCCAGTCTGACTGGCATTTTGCCTAACAGAAAACAGGCAGGTACTTATTCAGAAATTGCTGCCCGTGTTTTCTGGAGTTTTCCAAAAATGAATTAAAAAAAGAACAACAGTTGCTGAATAAAATTTAGCAAGGTGATTTTAATACAAAATATGCTTTTCCTGCAGTCTGAGAAAGCAAACAGCCCTCTTCTTTTGTGACTAAATTACGGGAAAACAGCTGGAGGTGTTTTGTGAGAAAGAAAGCAATATTCTGTTAGGTGCTATACCATGCCAAATCCATGAAATAAATTACCCAGAGCTGATTTAATGTTTGTACGGAACCTTTTTTTTAATGTGGTGGAGGCTTAAAGATACATAAAAAGTCAGTGAAAACTAGGGGCAAAAATATAGGTAAGAGGACCAGGTGATGGTATTATAGGAGGTGAGTCACAGAATAGAAGGAGAATGAAGATTTTGAAGGGAAATGTTTTGGTGAGGGAACTGAGAAGGTGGTGTGACAAGGATTTGAGTCTGACTTTGTGAGTTTTTGATGAAAGTAAAGATATCCCAAATATCTGTGTTTTGTAGAAGGTTTAGTTTCATAATCCACTTCAACCAAATCTGGAGAATATCCAAAGATATGTGCATAAACTTTATGGGTACAGAACACACCTAGACCACTGTATTACCAAGATCCACTATTTCCCTTGTATCAGTATTGCTGTTAAGGGCACAGCTCAAATTTCTGCTGAAAGCTTGTGGCAGAAGCTTCAGAAGGGTGGATTGAATTACTGCATCCTTTGGCTACCCTAATCACTCCTTTTATGCCAGCACCACCCACATTTTTTGTTCTGTCTGCCTGTGAAACTAATAAGAGAATGGTGGTTTGGGATGCTGTCCACTGAAAGAATTCTTGAATTCATTATCGTGGTTTATGGTGGTACAGAAGTGGATTTACTCCAGTATAACAATAGTTTCATTTCTCTAATCCACATACTGATTCAGTTAACAATTCTAGCAATTACAAATTCATATCCAAGATAAGCTGTTTCTAGCCTGTTACTCAGTTGGTATTCTATGAATTTCTTTGAACATATGAAAAATGATGTACTTTTGGAGACCTGCTGGATTAGGCCTTCAGAGCTTACTTTTCTTCACAAAAATTGTAGACCATCTTTCCACAAAAATATGCAGAAGAAAGTTTACAAAAAGATGAAATACGAGTAGAAGGTAATCCAGTTAAATCAGTATTTTATACTATTTTCTAGTAGCAGTAGAAAAGTCTCAGGAAATTTTGTTCCTTACCTAGAATCTAATAATAACAATAATAATCTAATCAATAATAATAGAGTAAGCAGTGCCAAAATGAAACTATAACCAGACAGGAAAAATCACCAGTTGTAACCTAATATATATTTGTACTAAACAAAACCCAAATCAACAAGCCTGAGGAGAAACTCACCAAAACAATGAGACAAAGATCTTGCATATGTATCTGATGCTTAAATAGAGAAATGTTCTTGTCCCAGTGGGGAGTTACGATGTAAATGGAGTTCTTCTACAATAAGTGATCTTGCCTCATGTAATGGGGCTAAAAAGAAGAGAGTCAGATCTTTTGAATAACACAAGAACTGATCCAGGGATCACTTTTCATATATAGCTTTCAAGTCATAAATAGACCTAAAGATTAAACCAATGCTTTTAATTGTGCCAGGAGGAATTGGTTAGCTGGTGGAACTGACAAACCCTCTTGAATATTCCCATGTCTCCCAGCATCTATTGTAGGGATGGGCTTCCTTGTGCTTTCCAGAAATTAAGAGATGAGCAATATCACAATAGTTTCTGCGTCTTCAAGGACAGCCTTACATAGAGTACATTCTAGTACTCCATCTCAAAGGATACAAAAGCATGAATTAGCATGGCAAGAGCCTCTCTTTATTGGAAATAGCCTAAGTAGCAATGCAATGAATAATAACAACCATCTTTGACAAGCATTAATTTCTACTTATATACTGTAGGTGACAAGATGAATTCAGTATAACCAGATGCTCAAATCTTTGGCCTCCCCGTTGGCAACATTAGCCCAAAAGATGTAAATGAGTTCCCAAACAGAACCCACTAACTTTTCCCCAGGGGATTATCTAATTAAATTCCAATAGTTTTGTGGTTTTCTATTATCTGATTATTGCCCTAAGAATTAGAGAAACTCCTTTGTTATCACCTGAAGTGTGCCTATCATTCTGAATGTAACAGGGTTATACCAGTCAAAGATCATGGCCCAATGTATTTAAAAGGCTGTGTAAGTGATATTGAGCCAAAGGAACAAGTGATGTTCTGGAAGCTACACTGATGAATTCTGTTACAGTGGAGTTACAGTTTTTTTAAAAAGGTTGATTTTGTAAGTTCAGGAGCATAACAAATCAGTAAGACATACTGATTTCATTTGTTGATTTGTTTGCCTTCTTATTTGTATGTGCTGTTGTGAGTCATATCTCTGAATATCCATTTCCAAATTTTGAACACCATTTGTTACACAGAAGGTTTTCCATGCATGCAAATGATGCCATACTTTACGAAACCTTCATAGGCTAACCGTATGGCAGCTACGGTTAGCATCTACTATGCTTTTAAAAATGTGAACTGCTAATTTATTAAGAACAATTTATATTTTTTCTATTTTATTATTGTAATACTTCAGGATCATGTTAGATCAAACGGCATGATGTCAATGAAGTTGCCAAAAGACACTTCTATTTCTCTTCAAAATACACTTGATATTTTTGCAAGAAAAGATGCCTGGCAAGTAAAAAAAGTGTTTTGTTTGCCTAATTTAAACAGCAACGATGAAGCAATTTTCCAAATTCAAACAGCAAAACAATCTATTTTTTTTTGGAAGTGTTGATGTGACATGGGTAGCAGTGTTTAAAAATAAGGCTGTATATGATGTAATTTTTCAGCTGAGTACCAATGTGTTTTTATTTGGGCAGAGTGACAAGCCAGATAAAATGAGTTTATCATCTAGGAAAATACATAGGAAAATACATAGGGAAGCCTTTACAGATTCCCCCCCACCCAACGGGGAAGGGTTCTAGATCATCAGGAAACCTAGCTCACAGGGGTTTTGTGAGGAAAAATTGGAGAAGGGGGCACTATGTAGGCCTCCTTGAGCTGCTGAATGGAAGGCGAGATACGAATCTAAGAAATCTAATGAAATAAATGCAATGTAATTTTAGAAAGGACCAAATTGATGTAAGTGTATGGACAAAGCAGAGTAAATAAACTCTATTGTCTTGTGATTCAGCTATTGGGTCTGATTATAATAATTTGGAGATGACATTTGTAGAGAACATCTGTGTATGTGTTACAAACACTGTATTTTATCTGAATAATTCTTACAAGAGCTGTTTGGTGTAGCGCTTAAGGTACCAGGCTAGAAATTGGGAGACTGTGAGTTCTAGTCCTGCCTTAAGCACAAAGCCAGCTGGGTGATCGTGGGCCAGTCACTTTCTCTCAGCCCTAGGAAGAAGGAAATGGCAAATCACTTCCAAAAATCTTGCCAAGAAAATTGCAGGGATTTGTCCGGGCAGTCTCCAAGAATTGGACACAATTGAACGGATTAAAAAAAAAAGTTGGAATTGATAAGCAGCTAGTGCAGGCAGTCACCAGGAGTTGGTGCTGACTCGAAGGCACGCACAAAAAAACAAAAGCTTACATCAGCCCTGTATGGCAGGTCAGTGTTATGATCCACATGTTACCGATGGAGAGTTGAAGGTGAGGTATAATAATTTGCATCACTACTTGATGGATGAATGACCAGCTTTGTATATAAACAGAGGACTTCTTGGTTGTGTGTTACGCTCTAACTATTGTTTTCACTTGTATTGCGCTGAAATTTCAGTAGGCATGATCTAGTGTTGTTTATTTAGAGAAGCCACTTGCATGATTGCAGTAGCCAGTTTGAAATGGAACAGGGTACAACAAGCCATCAACTGACCATAGTTCCATATATTAATTTTTAGTCTGAGATCACACTGTTTTTGGATTCAGAAACAAGCTGTAATGACACAGGACATATGAGGGGAAGGAAGATAGAGGATAGTATTAATATTAGTAAAAGGGTTTTTTTTTTGTCTAAACACATTATGGCTTTTTTTTAACTGATAGGATCCTATCACTGGTATGGAGAGTGCAAAACAGAAAGAAAAGAAAAGCATTAAGAGGTCAAGACTTTGTCGCACATCTATTTTGAAGCAGATGTCTTCTTTGGGAGTGGTTTTTGGCTTTTAGTCTTCAAGTTGAAGAGCAGTGATTTATGTCAACCGCAGAGTGATTTCTTCAGGCTGTTGGTGGCCTGGGCGATCATTATTCATTAAGTTTATTGTCCAAGATGTTGTGTTAGTAAAAATAGATGTCCTTATTGGTACCAGTCCAGAATTCAGATATCACAGACATTTAAACTGCTTATCACTCTATAGTTTTGATACTAAATAGTAGCCTGGAATTATATTCTTAAAGTTCAACCCAACTGTAAGAACATAAAATACGTTTTTTCTATTACTAAATGAAAGTTGGAGAGACATATGCTTCACCATTTCCTATGAAATTTGCCCCCTTGCTGCCCAGTTCGAGAGCTGTTTATTGTTATTGGATTTCTTCTTCTTCATTCTCAGAGTGAAACCTATAGTAAAACAAGTTATCAGGAGACCTGGTTCAGATTTTAATGAATTCTATGAGATTAAAGTAGTATATTTATTGGATGGGGTTTGGTATTGTTTCAGTCCATTCAAGCTATACTCGCTGGATGGATGTATCCTATGGATTAGCAGAAATTGCAGCAATGCCAGCCCCAAAATGCAATCCATCATAATCCTGGCAACTGGGAAGGTCCTTCTTGCCAGAAAAAAAATTCCAAACCCCATCCGATAAATATACTACTTGGCTGACCTACATGGCTCTATGGCCTAATAAAATCCATGCAAATTTGAGTACTGCTGGAACCAAAGCATCTCCCATGAGAGCAATGCTGTAGTCTGTGTGTGGCACTGTAGTGCTTCAACACCAAAAGGTAGCTGGAGCTGTGCATTCTTATGCAAGCTGCCACACCCTCCCAGCTTCTCAGTGAAGTCCTTTATGACACTGAGTTGTATATAAGCTACGGCTGTATGCAGAAGTTTGCAGTAGTAGGAAAATTTTACCCATAGTCAACTGGTATGTTTCTTTGCATCCCTAAGTGTTCAGAAGCTGACACAAACTCTTCATGGCACAAAGATAAGTACAATGTACAGTATTTCTGCAAATCTGAACACATACTGTCTATACGGGTGCAGTAGTTTACAGATTCAAAATAAGGAAACTGAATATGGTAGGTGCCAAAGTTTAGCCAGCTACTCAGTCAATACTTCATAACATTCCTTTGGGTAGAAATAATAGCTTACAACTTTTCCTGGAGCCTGCTACGAGTCTTTTTCCTCTTTTGGATTTTTTTTTACCTCTTTTCTTTCTAGAAGCTTTTTAGCTCAGAAATATTCTTGGGCCTCCTTGCATACAGTGCATGTTAAAGACCTCTCTGCTGGTTTTCAATAGTATTCAGGTCTAGGGATTGTGAAGGCTATTCCAAAACCTTTATCTTGCTTTCCCGTAAATATGTTACGGCTGATCTAGAAGTTTGTTTCAGATTGTTGCCTGGCTGATACAGCCAACTTCTTTTCACAATCAGTTTCTTGACTGAATGTGGAACATTAGCTTCTAGCATATGTTGGTACTTAGCTGAATCCATTCTTTCTTCCATCTGCACAATATTTCCTGTGCCACTGACTGCTGCATAACCCCAAAGCATAATAGAGCCACCGCTGTGCTTAACAGTTGGCAAGTTATTTCCTTCAAATGCTTCACCATTTTTGTCCAAATATATTTTTATGTGGTAGTAGCCGAACAGTTCAATTTTTGTTTCATCAGTCCAAAGCACTTTGTTCCAAAGTATTCCAGGTTTATTAAGGTTTACTTTTGCATGCTTCAGACAATGACCTTTGGGATGAGGTCAGAGAAAAGGTTTATTTCTATGAACTCTCCCATGCAGATCACTGTTTTATAAACTGTTCTGTACTGTGGGCCACTACTCCAGTGTCAGCTAAACTTTTCAGCTGATCATTTGCAGTAATCTTTGGGTTCTGTTTTGCAGAACTGACCACTTTTCAGGTAGTTCTTGCAGAGATTTTTCTTATAAATAATTGAGACATACAATTTGGCCAGTGATGAAACTTCTGCATAAAACTGTAAGAATAAACCAGGTCCACTCAAAATGGGATCAACCAGCTGAATGCAACTTTATACACATAATGCCTTAATGCCTTAATTATTTTACATTCCTGGTCAGTCAACCAAAACATTATTGTATTTTCATTGGGCTGGCTGTGTCCCAGCTTGATGGATCATCATTTGTGCAGGCATCATAGCCGCATATGTTATATGACAGGTTGTGTATGCGATTCCTGATTGGCTAGATTCTCATGTGTCTTATAAATAAAAATTATAGTAAAAATTATATTTTAAATGGCTTTTCAAAATGTTGAAAAATGGAGCAGGGCTGCTCCTCTCAAAGAAAATCTTAATGTCTACATTAAAAATGAAGCTTTTGTGCTTTTGAAAATTCAGGGTGATACAAATATGGCATAGCTGTGTTGAATATTTTATTTATTTTCTCTCATTATACCAGAAGAATATAAAATGTCAGAATCAAGTATATATAATCAAACGCAGGGCACTTTCATCTTATTCTGGATGATGTCATCTTCTATTATTTTTCTCACAGAATTGTATTTTTCTGTAATTTATGAGGTTTGAAATAAACCTACAATTTTTATATTAGAGAAATACATGAATATGTAGAATGTATATTATTAGGACATCAAAGGAATATAATCATTGTGAAAAGAGATGTGCACTTTAGGCATTCTTCTTCTGGCAGCATGTGCTGATGATTCTTTTAACTATCAGGCATTCTAGGTTAGAAAAGATTGGCTTTAGTCTGCTGTTTATTTTGTGCAATACCTAAATGAATATGATAAAGGTTTCTTTCATGCACACATTTTATATATTAATGGTTCAACTACGCATTTTTATGTTGGTGTGAAATCCAAAATGCACAACTTTGTTATTGATAGATATCATCCCATTCTGTATTCTTACAATTTGCTTTATACCAGTCTAACTGAAAACAGAAACCTCCCACATGTTCCAGCTTTAGGAATCTGTCACTTTAATCATGAGAAAATCCAGGCATGTTGATAGCAATGATGTCACACTTTCAGCCTCTGTTCATTTAAAGCACACAGTTGAAGCAGACAAATTGGGTTTTGTATATTGCTCTGGATGCCTTAATAAGACATCCAACAGCACATTCACCTAGATATTGACTAGCCTAGCCCATGATTCTTCAAAATAAAGATTTATTTTAAAATACAAGAAATGGTCAGGTTGACTACTCCTTCAAGAGCTGACTTTTTAAAGAGGAAGCCCAATGTATATGTTGTAAATTCAGATGTTGGGTGAAGGGAAATAAAGATTGGCATTGTTAGTATTTTTTGTAGACCTGTTTGTGCACAGAGCCTTCTGACTTTTGGGATCTCCCATTGGCCTTACAGTTATCTCTGGGCAGGTGTGTGGACAAGACTTAGCATCTTAATGGATTGTTAAGGGGCTTGTTTGTCCATTGCTTTTTCACACTGCCCTCATTACAGTAAAGAGGTTTACAAACATGTACACGCGTACACATACACACACAGGGTAAGATTGAGGGTAGGAGCAGAGAGAATGAAGATGATATTAAGCATCCCTTTCTCCTACATCCTTTTCCAGAAATAATATTGGAACACCATTACAGACATTTGCTTGTAACTATTGAGTCCCTGAAAAAAATGTTAGACTTGGGGTATGGAGTAGAGCCTGTTTGGTTCCTATAGCTTGCCACTATAACTCTGAAGTCTCCTT
Source organism: Candoia aspera (assembly GCF_035149785.1). NCBI lineage: Eukaryota > Metazoa > Chordata > Lepidosauria > Squamata > Candoiidae > Candoia > Candoia aspera. The sequence goes on along the minus strand of NC_086165.1, from coordinate 10,039,744 downwards.
ACAGCAAACAGCTGTAGGAGCCAGACGTGAGGGGGAGCTTGCCATTTTTAGCATTACTTTTCTGGCCATATCTCTTATTCTACACTGTATTTATTGCTCATTATGCAAGCATAGTATGATTCTCTTCTCACACTTCTAACCCCATATTACTTGAGCTCAATTAGGAATGAATTAGAATGAAATTAGAAATCCATCCTTCATAATGATTTCAAGGATGACTTGAAATCATTGACTTTTTAACAAAATGTAATTGAGTGATTTGATTGGGGACGGGGAAGTCACCACAAAATAATGTCTGCACCAGATTAATACCACCAAAGGTTGTCATTCATACCCAGTACCCAGTTTCAGCATCCAGAGCTTCAGCTCATGTCAGACCTACATGCATGTAAGGATTTTCTGGTCAGTTTTATTAGTGGGGAGTCTCTCTCTCTCGTGCACTACAAATCATTGCTTACTGAAGACCTCTTTATGTCCTTCAGAGAAACTTTGGAATTCTGAATTCAAAACACTTGACTTTGAATTTGAGACCCTGAGATCGCTGTGACTGATCCACTATTTTTGGATAAGTATGTTAATCAGCTTAATTAAGTGAATATTTTCCTAAAGTTGGAGGGGTAGAGTCCTCCCTTTTGATCTAAGGCTACAAGAAAATCCTGAATTCTTTTTTTCAGTGATGTATGTATTAGCTATATGGCAAGATTCAACAGAGAAAAATACACTTTATTAGGCTGCAGTTTTATACAGGTACATACAGTTATATTTACTTAGATAGATACATGCACCCACACACCTTCATATACACTGTATTTGTGAAGTAATACAAGGTAAGTCATTTAGCTCTAGTCTTTTAGTCCTGTAACTGATCTGTTTGCTTCACTAATTTCAGTGCCTTAGCCCACATACAAAACTCAGATTTTTAGGTGAGCAGACTTTTTAAAAGAGCCATATGATTGATTTCAATCATATTGAACAGAGTGCTAACTTGACCAACAGAGATTCAACTAAAGTGTATTTTGTATCATTATTGGTCACTATGAGGTGCTAGAAATCCATCTAGAGAATTAGGAGGTAAATAGTGAAGAAATAAAACATGATAATAGCTTTTTTTCAATGTTGCAGAAATTGAGGAGCAAATATTCTACACAAAAATATAGAAACAAGTTGTGTTATTTTTATGTACTTTGATATGGCAAAGCAGTGGGAGATCTCAGAAGGGCTGAATAAAAATGGCTTATTTTGGTTTCAGGTTCTTAGACTAAGATTTTATCTATTCCTAGTAATTGACTCCATGCAGTAATAACCTGACCTAACATGGAAACCAGTTTTAAAAGACAGGTATGTTATAGAATGTTATAAATTGTGCCTGATAGCATAATTATGTAGATGTGGAACTGAACAGTGTATGCGTTTGACTTGCCCAAGTCAATATTAAATATAAATAAAAGAATTACTGATCTATGCTTCCCTTGTACACTTTTCCTTTACATTCATTTTTCACAAACTATCCCAAGCGGGGTATAAAACCATTAGTGTTAGCAAGACTTTAAAAGTGCATTTCCAAGATTTTCTTTCCAGAATCACATCTATATTGGATTTATAACATGACTCACACAGTTAATACTTATGAATGAAAAAGACAATTGGACTTAAAACATTCATTTATCAGTTCTCCTGTAGATTTTAAAATAATGTTCCGCTACATAGATTTTTAAAAAATGTTGATTGTCAAAAAAGCATTGCATTTGATTATATTCATGAACCATCCCAGGTTTGGTAAACTATAAGGATAATAATTGTAATGCGTAGTTCATCATTGTCTCTCCCCCCTTAAATTTGAGTTGCAGACAAGTGTTGACATGACTGTTTAGAAACACCAGAACAATATCTATAGGGAGCTTGTGTTTCAGCTATTCTTGATGAGAATACTGTCCAAGCTGTACAGTTTGAGACTTTAATACATAACAGCCTTAATTCACTTGTTATAATAGGCTTTCTCTGCTAATAGTTACCAGCTGTAAGTAATACATTAGCAGCTCTGTAACATAGTGGAAACATATTTAACATGATGCATTTTAAATAAATCAAGACCAAATGCCCTGTCATATGATTCATAGGAAAATGTTTAATTGCTAGAATGGTCAATATATTCTAAAATAATACCTCATCGTTAGTTAGCACATAAAAAAAATGTGATGACTGCAGTGTTTTCAACCCATATTGCAGAAGAGAGAGTACTTACTGTAGTTGCTGTTAAGATCCCGTACTCCTTTTATTTTGCCTCTCTTGTCGATCTTGACATACCACTGAGTTCGACAGAACAGTCTTCTCACTCTTACATTCCCCCCTTCCATATAATCATAGCTTCTGGTATGTCGCTCCGGGGAGGAACAGTTCACATTTATAGCCATTTGCTCTGGGTTCATGTCATTGCAAGCTAATGATAGAGCGCCCACGAGGAAGATAATGTAAAAATATGATCTGTAGAACAAAGTTGGCAGGATCCATGTCAATATCCATTTGTGCATTATAGTGCAGTGTTCTGGGTGCTCACGAACAACATAATGAAAAAAATCCGTCTTCAGTAGCTCGTCGTTCCTTGGTCATTGACCTGTCCTCTGTCTTTCCCTTGATTTGTAAAGTGACTTAACCAGCAACTGTGCTTCCTCTTGCAAAAAACAAAACTTCTTTTAAAATATCGGTATTAGAGAGAATTGGCCCTTAAATATCCTTTCGCCAGGATATCCTTCAAAGAAACAGGTTGCAATAACCTCAGCTGCTGTAACTTCCTTTGCTACTTGTATTCATTGCTTGCACTGAAAGCAAAAGATCTATCAGGAAATTGGTATGCATAGTTATGGTCATTACATAAGCAATGAATAAAAGAGTAAGAAAGCAAAATGTTTATGCAGACATGTTAGCAATGGCCCTGGATGCTAATAAAGCATTTTAAATGTCAATACGCAATTTTACTCTCTTCTATTTTGCAGTTCTCTTGTGTGCCTTATGATTCAACTAAATTGCCAAACTGTTCTGTAGGAAACCACTCAATCCCCTTTCATTTGATTGCTTCACGCATCTATTACATTAGGAAATTCTTCTAGGCTTGCTCCTATATCCCAGTTTTAATTGTCAGGAGAACTGAAGAACATTTCTCCCTATTTTTACACACTCTACACACAGTTTTATTGCTGCTGGCTCATAAGAAACTGTCAGGAGTGTTACCTCTGATATTACAAAACAGTGAGGATGGAAAACATTAGCAGCTAAGAAATCTTTTAAGAAGTTTTAAAGAAGACAGATGACTTACTTGCTCCTGTTGATAACAGCTGTACATACAAGTATTCCATTTCTGTTGTTTGCCTTTTGCAACATGAGACGCTCTACTGTAGCTACAAACTTTCCTAGCTCAGAAAGACTGCAACAGGATCATAATTGTTTCCATAAATCAACATGCGCAAGAGGGTGTGTGCCTATATACTTGTGTGAGTGAGTGAGAGAGAGTGAATGTGTTGTATTTAGCCTATTTAGCCTTAATTTTTTTTTAAAGGAAAACCTTTGCTGACCTCTCTTGGAAGCAGTTAGGACATAGCCAGTCAGCTGTCAGTGGAATACAGGAACAAAAATAAAATGCTGTGTGGAATTCTGTAGTCATCAGAGGGAGCTGTGAACGTGGTTGATGCCTTGATGCTCAAGTCTTCCAAAGTCCTGAGTTCTTTGATTCCTAAATTCACATACTATCTTACTGTTACTGACTATTTGTTTAGTAAAGCATGATCCTTTACTGAAGCAAATATACATTTCTTTCCCAAGCCTGATGACCGCACTTTCTTTCTTTTTCAGGGACTGTTTCAATTGATATTCTGTACTTTTTTTTCTAAATTGTATACATTGGCTGTAATAGTCTGTCAGGCAAGAGTTAAACTGGTCTGTGTTGGTCGCCTTTGGCCACTGCCAGTCCTGACCATAACCTGGTAAAGGAATAAAGCAAGGATAGCAATATACTAAAATTAGCACTTGTGCTTCCTCATTCAGTGTCTTGGCATTGCAAGTAGTATTCCACCTGGGATTAAATTAAATTAAATTAAATTGCAGAATTCTCACTGATTTGAATGGAACTGGACTACAGTCAGATTTGGAGTTGGCGGAAATGATATAGACATCTCTGGATCATCTTCACCGATTTTTTTTTTAATTGTACGGCATAGCAGTTCGGTGTTCATGCTGCTTTTTCTTGCTGGGAAATCCTTGTGAGGTCCAGCAGCCAGATGTGTAGACTATTTAGTCATGACAAGTCACATTGCCCGGGGTGCACCACGAGGAGGCTGGTCTACATTGCACCGAGTTGGGCTGAGACAGAGTGACTGGCCCAAGGTCACCCAGCTGGCTTTCATGCCTAAGGCAGGCCTGGTTTCTATCCCAGCACTTTAACCACTAGACCAAACTGGCTCTCATCTTTATCAGTGATTTGTCATCTATCAGTCAGTGCCTCGCACAGGTATCAATATAGGGATGAGAACATGATTGAGATGAAAATGTAAATGTATCATTAGAGCTAGCCAGTGTTAAAAGAAGCACGGTAGCTAATCATACCAACAAATAATAGCTCCTGATTTGGCTCCTGATTTCTGTGCAGCCTATATTATTTGCTTATCTTTAACCTAAAAATAAGTTAATTTTGAAAAATGCCAAACAATTTTAACAAACATGTTTTTGTAGCAGTTCAGGCTGGGGTTTTATTAGGGAGAATGGAGAGAATATTTTAAAACTTTCTATGCTCTGAAATGTGAATACAGTTTTCCACAGAACCAGTGCAAAGAAAAGCTGTTTAGTTATTTATACATACTGTATATACATGCATATATCCTGCGACTTCTATGCCTCTTCAGTCAAGCAAATCAATGTCTTATACCAGTGGCACCTGTTTTAGCTATTGTATCTTTCAAGATCTCCAAGCAATTGGCAAATCTCTAGCCATTACCATAGAACCCCTATTTAAACAGAAACTCCTTTGCTATTTCAAAGTGAACAAAATGAAAGTATTATGCAGCCTCATTTCTGTTGATTCCTACAAGCAAGATCCAAATATCACAAAGGCTTCAAGTCTTCATGACAGCTTTCAGAGGTCTTCAGTGAAGAATAGTTTATCCAATAATAGGCATCCATCATGTTTGAGCTTCAAAGAAAAGAAGACCTTGGCGGATTGCAATTCAAAGAGACTTTGCCCAACATTTCTTTCTAGCATCAATCACAGGTGTGTATCTGCTAAAGCTTTTCTCAGTGGGCTATATTCAAGAACAAAATGAAACTCCAAGAAGAGGTTTGTTCATTTATTTACAGGTGTTTTTATTCTGTCCACTCAAATGAGTCTGGGTAGTATACATAACAAAACATAAAATATAATATCCCAGCATAACCAACCCTCAACCTCTTAAAATCCCTTAAATGAACTTGAAAATGCAGAGATTAGAACAACTCCCTAATCATCCTATATGTAGCTCTCAACAGCCCACAAGCAACAGGGTCTAGAATGCTAAGAGGAGGAGCCAAGTGCATTGCTGGGGTCAGTGTGTTCCACAGAGGAGGCCTGCCTTCTGGTCCACACCCTCCTCACCTCTTGTGGGGTAGACCTTTAATCAGCCCTTTCTAGAAGATCTTAAAGGACAGGCAGAGTTGTTTTGGGTAAGGCAGTCCCTGATGTGATCTAGGTTTATGGTTTCATAGAAGGCATCCATTGGACATAGTGATCAAGACATTCTCATCTGGGTTGTTTTGGGACTGGTCTTTTAGTGAACTGGGATAATAACAATATTCTCCAAAGTTGAAAGAGAGTTTCAGTTCTAGTTTTTATTTAGGAGAAGATGTGAAACCTCACTTCACTGGTAAAGTCCTAGGCATACATGACAGATACGAACCTGATCACACTGCATGAGTTGTCCATTATAGCTCAGTATGCTACAATGGCTCTTCAAGATCGCATAATGAGACTTTTCTTAACTGGAATCAACCGAGGAACCTTCTCTATTTGGAGCGTGCAACATACCCTGTCATTGATTGTCCTTCCAAAGCCCAGTATGGTTAGGATGATTAGAACAGTGTAATTCAACAGGTACCAAACTATATTACCACATTTGGTTCTCCTGCACTTGTAACTTGACTGTGCGTCCTTTTTCTGCAACTGCCATTCTGTGCCACTTATTCCAATAGTACTGTTGCTCGTCCCAGCTCCTGCTCACCTAGCAGTTCGAAAACATGCCAATGTGAGTAGATCAATAGGTACCGCTTCGGCGGGAAGGTAACGGCGTTCTGAGTCGTCATGCTGGCCACATGACCCGGAAGTGCCTATGACAACGCCGGCTCCAAGGCTTAGAAACGGAGATGAGCAGCGCCCCCTAGAGTCGGACACGACTGGACTTTACGTCAAGGGAAACCTTTACCTTTACCTATTAAAACATCAGCAGTATTTGTTTGATTTTTCCCAGTTTGGGCTTTATAGATATATCATCTGATATGAACTGTTGAGGTCATAGGTATCCTGCAACCACTTTTACCTACTTCAGAAATGGTTTCCCATTCAGGGCCTGGAAACAGAGCATCTGCAGCATTTCTTAGAAGATTGGCTTAGTGATCTCTAATTAATATTTTCTAATATTTAAAGTTTATCCACTGTTCTGGTCATCTCTGCATGACTAACTTGTTTGTTCACATTAGCATTCAGGATAAGTTACCCTACTTTACCTGATACTTTGCTTCAGTTCCAGAAGTCTGGAGATACTCACACTTTTAAAAAATGTTTCTCATATTTTTTTCTCCAGCTCTGGAAAAGAAATAATTTTGGTAAATCGCATAGGGAATTATTTCCAGGGCTTTTCCAGCTCAGATTTTTTTTTAAAGCCTTGGATAGAATAATCCTTTATTCATGTTCTACAGCACTGAAAATGCAGTCCACTGCATTAGTGAGATCTCCATCATTTCTAAGGTGTGTTCCTCTGGGAGAGAAAAATTATGCATAAAATACAGAGAAAAACATAAATAGAAAAATGATAGATACAACATCCTTCCTAATTACATACATTTTATATGTGCACATTATGTACGTGCCCATTATATAAATTTTCTTGAGGAATAATTAAATGGGATCAGAAATATGGGAGTGTATATTCTACATACTAAATATATTTAGTATAAATTAGTATATGTTAGTATATATTACAATATATTTGGTATATATAAGTATATATTACAATATATTTGGTATATATAAATATATACTAAATATTCTAACCTTCCCACATTGTGGGGCTAAAGCAGAACCCATTCTCTTAATTCTTTAAGCATTCTGATTGCATGAAAAGAATAGCTGGAATGTTTTAAAAAATTACTTGTGCTCTGGATTTTAGTTGCAGCTTGAATTAATCTTTTATGAATCTTACATGGATCAATGAAGTAGCATATTCTTGAGGTTTTAATGGTGAATAAATCTGTGCCCCTGTGGGAAAAAAGTCAAAGTATATTTTATAATAATTATTGCCCATAAAGTTAAATGCATCCATGGTTGCTGTTTGTATCTCTTTAAAGGGGAAACTGTTTTTGTTTTGGGCAATATTTAATTGCTTTATCTTGCACGGTACCATAGCCTAAGATTTAGGAAACTATATAGTATGAGTTGATGTGAGTCAAGGTTCTGGGTCGTAATCTTTTTACAATTTTTACAATTAATATTAAAATATTTCCTTGGGAAAAAATCAACTTGTTGCAGATAGTACATCTGTATTCCCACATTCTCCAAAGCAACTTTTTGTCTTCAGATCCGAAGTGCTGCACAGGAATAGTAATTAACATATTATTCTGATATATTATGAAACAAAAGAGGGCTAAAATCAGCAAATTATGCAATTTTTTCTCTCAAGGTATGACTTCAGGTAACACAGGAGGATTAGCAAAGCTCTTAAGCGTGTATAATGCCTGATTATATCTTTAAATCTGTAGCAATGGTCTTCCAGTATAAACTTTGTAAATTAAATTTATTTCCATCTTTCTGCTAATATAAGCATTCAAGGTGACTTACACTAATGGAACAAAATATAGAATTTAAAACATGGCAGTAAAATCAGTCCAATTAAAATTAGAATTAAAGGTAAAACCATGAAAAGCAATTAATAGTTACACTTATTCTATAGCACTGATTGGTTTTCAGGAGTTTCTTGCCCTAAAATGACACCATTGCTAATCTTTGGCTGTGATAACAAAAACTGATTTGATTTGCACTGTTGATTGTCCACAATCATTTGGAAATGGAGGGAAGTTCAAGGACCACAGTAATGGTGCTTGACAGTGACATATAGTCCTGGGACTTCCAGTTGCCCACTGCTGACCTTAAGTCATCCCTTCTATACTTGATATCCTTTTTATTTAAGTTTTAGAAGAGTTGAAGGACAAACTATATAATCTGATCTAAATTTGATCTGCCTTATATGGCAGATCTTCCTTTTAAAGACATTAGCACTAGGGACAATGCAGTCAGCATTGCTGAATATATGATTCTTTTTCATTTAAGACTGTGCTCTATTTCTTAAGCATATTTTTCATTCATAACTCTTTTCTCTTTGTCTTATGAATAAACCAATGTCATAGCATGTTTACTAAAACCCCAGCTATTTTGCAGTTTAATCCCCTTAGTGGGGATTTTTTGCTAGATTTGTATTCCATGATACTATACATATTCCCAGGTGTTGTTGTTTATTCGTTTAGTCGCTTCCGACTCTTCGTGACTTCATGGACCAGCCCACGCCAGAGCTTCGTGTCGGTCGTCATCACCCCCAGCTCCCCCAGGGACAAGTCCGTCACCTCTAGAATATCATCCATCCACCTTGCCCTTGGTCGGCCCCTCTTCCTTTTGCCCTCCACACTCCCTAGCATCAGCATCTTCTCCAGGGTGTCCTGTCTTCTCATTATGTGGCCACAGTATTTCAGTTTTGCCTGTAATATCATTCCCTCAAGTGAGCAGTCTGGCTTGATTTCCTGGAGGATGCACTGGTTTGATCTTGCAGTCCAAGGCACTCTCAGAATTTTCCTCCAGCACCGCAGTTCCAAAGCATCTATCTTCCTTCTCTCAGCCTTCCTTATGGTCCAGCTCTCACAGCCATATGTTACTATGGGGAACACCATTGCTTTAATTATGCGGGCCTTCGTTGTCAGTGTGATGTCTCTGCTCTTAACTATTTTATCGAGATTTGTCATTGCTCTTCTCCCAAGGATTAAGCGTCTTCTGATTTCCTGACTGCAGTCAGCATCTGCAGTAATCTTCGCATCTAGGAATACAAAGTCTTTCACTGCTTCTACATTTTCTCCCTCTGTTTGCCAGTTATCAATCAAGCTGGTTGCCATAACCTTGGTTTTTTTCAGGTTTAGCCACAAGCCAGCTTTTGCACTTTCTTCTTCCACCTTCATCATAAGGCTCCTCAGTTCCTCTTCGCTTTCAGCCATCAAAGTGGTATCTTCTGCATATCTGAGATTGTTAATGTTTCTTCCAGCGATTTTAACCCCAGCCTTGGACTCCTCAAGGCCAGCTTGTCGCATGATGTGTTCTGCGTACAAGCTGAATAGGTAGGGTGAGAGTATACAGCTCTGCCGTACTCCTTTCCCAATCTTAAACCAGTCCGTTGTTCCGTGGTCTGTTCTTACTGTTGCTACTTGGTCGTTATACAGATTCTTCAAGAGGCATACAAGATGACTTGGTATCCCCATACCACTAAGAACTTGCCACAATTTGTTTTGGTCCACACAGTCAAAGGCTTTAGAATAGTCAATAAAACAGAAATAGATGTTTTTCTGAAACTCCCTGGCTTTTTCCATTATCCATCAGATATTGGCAATTTGGTCCCTAGTTTCTCTGCCTTTTCTAAACCCAGCTTGTACATCTGGCAATTCTCGCTCCATGAATTGCTGAAGTCTACCTTGCAGGATCTTGAGCATTACCTTACTGGCATGTGAAATGAGTGCCACTGTTCGATAGTTTGAACAGTCTTTAGTGTTTCCCTTTTTTGATATGGGGATATAAGTTGACTTTTTCCAATCTGATGGCCATTCTTGTGTTTTCCAAATTTGCTGGCATATAGCATGCATTACCTTGACAGCATCATCTTGCAAGATTTTGAACAGTTCAGCTGGGATGCCGTCGTCTCCTGCTGCCTTGTTATTAGCAATGCTTCTTAAGGCCCACTCAACCTCACTCTTCAGGATGTCTGGCTCTAGCTCACTGACCACACCGTCAAAGCTATCCCCGATATTGTTATCCTTCCTATACAGGTCTTCTGTATATTCTTGCCACCTTTTCTTGATCTCTTCTTCTTCTGTTAGGTCCTTGCCATCTTTGTTTTTGATCATACCCATTTTTGCCTGGAATTTACCTCCGATGTTTCTAATTTTCCGGAAGAGGTCTCTTGTCCTTCCTATTCTATTGTCTTCTTCCACTTCCGCGCATTGCTTGTTTAAAAATAATTCCTTATCTCTTCTGGCTAACCTCTGGAATTTTGCATTTAATTGGGCATATCTCCCCCTATCACTGTTGCCTTTTGCTTTCCTTCTTTCTTGGGCTACTTCTAGTGTCTCAGCAGACAGCCATTTTGCCTTCTTGGTTTTCTCTTTCTTTGGGATGTATTTTGTTGCCGCCTCTTGAACAATGCTGCCAACTTCTGTCCAGAGTTCTTCCAGGACCCTATCTACTAAGTCCAGTCCCTTAAATCTATTCTTCACCTCCACTGCATATTCCTTAGGAATATTAGTGAGCTCATATCTAGCTGATCTGTGGGTCTTCCCTAATCTCTTTAGTCTGATCCTAAATTGTGCAAGAAGAAGTTCGTGATCTGAACTACAGTCAGCTCCAGGTCTTGTTTTTACCGACTGTATAGATGACCACCACCTTTGGCTGCAAAGGATGTAGTCAATCTGATTTCGATGTTGTCCATCTGGTGAAGTCCATGTATAAAGCCGTCTCTTAGGTTGTTGGAAGAGAGTGTTTGTTATGCAGAGTGAATTGTCTTGGCAAAATTCTATCAGTCTATGTCCTGCTTCATTTTGTTCTCCCAGGCCATACTTACCTGTAATTCGAGGTGTCATTTGACTGCCCACCTTAGCATTCCAGTCTCCTGTGATGAAAATAACATCTCTTTTAGGCGTGTTGTCCAGTAGGTGCTGCAGATCCTCATAGAACTGCTCTATTTCAGCTTCTTCAGCATTTGTGGTTGGGGCGTATATTTGGATCACTGTGATGTTAGATGGCTTGCCCTGAATTCGAATTGAGATCATTCTGTCATTTTTTGGGTTGTATCCAAGCACTGCTTTAGCCACTTTACTATTAATTATGAAGGCTACTCCATTTCTTCTGTGGTCCTCTTGTCCACAGTAGTAGATCTGGTGGTCATTTGATGTGAAGTAGCCCATTCCAGTCCATTTCAGTTCACTGACGCCCAAAATGTCTATCTTTAATCTTGACATCTCACCAATAACCACATCCAATTTGCCCTGGCTCATAGATCTTACATTCCAGGTTCCAATGGTGTGTTGATCCTTAGAACATCGGATTCGCCGTTCACCACCAGCACCGTCAGCCGCTAGCCGTCCTTTCGGCTTTGAGCTAGCTGCGTCATCACGTCTGGGGCTAGTTAAGCTCATCCTCTGTTCCTCCCCAGTAGCATTTTGACCATCTTCCGACCTGGGGGTCTCATCTTCCGATGGTATACCGACATATCTCTGGTTGTACTGATCCATTTAGTTTTTATGGCAAGAATACTGGGGTGGGTTGCCATTACCTTCCCCAGGGATCACATTTAGTCTGACCTCTCTGTCATGACCTTCCCATCTTGGGTGGCCCTTCACGGTTTAGCTCATGGCATCATTGAGGTGCTCAAGCTCCAGCACCACGACAAGGTAACGATCCTTTGCTGAAGATTCCCAGGTAGACTATTAAATATTAAAGTGTGTTCAGATTGACTGGGGATTTTTCTGCTTTAAATTGCTAACTACCTTTACACTCCTAGCAAGCTAGACATCAAAGGCTAATCACTCTTAATGAGTAATCTGCCAGTCCTTTCAAAACTTAATTTCTTATTCCAGTTCCTCCTATTGGCAATTCTGGACAAAATGTTAATGATATGGCAGAAGATTGAAAGCTTTTGCCTAAACTCTAAAAAATCAAGAATCAATAGAAGGGTTTTGAATTGGCTGCAGAAACAGAGAGGGAAGGGGGTGCCCCAAATTTGAATTTACAGTAGACTCTCAGTTAACTGGAACTCAAGCAACCAGCACCGTCAAGTAACCGGCACAAAAATTGAACTGGAAAAAACCGGGCACACTCAAGCAACCAGAAAACAAAAACTGGCAACTCAAGCAACTGGCAAAAAAATATGTATCTCTCTGCTGCCATCTAGTGGGTATTAGGGTTTAATAGTAACTCTCAAGCAACCAGAAACTACATTTATCTGGCATCTACCAATCCCCATGGATGCCGATTAACTGAGAGTCTACTATATATCAGAAGATCTGACTAAGCACTGGACTTATATAAATGGCATTTATTTTTATTTTATTAGTAGACTTATATTCCACTTTATTTGTACATTAGATCCTGCTAATTTTTAAATTACATAATCTTTCAGTCCAAGGATTTTTCAAAAATAAGCAAAATTAATAATGTCCTTACCAAGATATTGTTTCAGATCTAGGAAAAGTAGGTATCCAGTCATGATAGATTGCACCTCCCCTCTAGAACCTCTAATTACCTTTTTTGGAATGGAAAATCAATATGGATTAACTCAAATAAAATTATTGCAGAAGTGTAATTACTATAGGATAAATGACTTTTATGAGAATACTGGACCTCATAATAATGATGAGACTGAACATTGTACTGGGTGCCAGCTGTTCTGGTTCTTCTTGCACCAGCTTAATACTGTACTGGGTAAAGAGGAAGTTAGAACTATATACTGTATGTCACCCATGTACTATCTTCAGTAACTTGATATTGAATTATCTGGTGTAACCGAAAGGAATGATGTCAAGGATCTATTTGCTTTTATTTCAAATTCAGATAGGGGAAGCCCCTGTTGGTCTAAAGGACACTTGGGATGCTGATTTAGGTAACCCAACAGTTGAGTCAGTTTCTATCTATCTATCTATCTATCTATCTATCTATCTATCTATCTATCTATCTATCTACTTACTTACTTACTATAGCTGCCCATCTCAACAAGTGACTCTGGGCAGCTTCCCTAGGAAGAAGGTAATGGCAAACTCCTGCCAGAAATGTTGCTTAGAAAACTGCATGGACTTGTCCATGTAGTTGCCAGGAGTCAAGGCTGATGTGAGGGCACACCAAAAAATGGAAATCAGGACATTTCCTTTCTACCGCTATCTAAGCGCTGCACTAAAATGTGTTAACCCTGGTTAGATTAGCATATATATTACCCAATAATTCTTCAAAATGTGAAAAGCTGAAAGGATTATTTTACCATAATTTGGTAGCTGCAATAAAGTAGCACCCTTTTTACTGAAATCTGCATTACTTCACTAAATTAAAGGGTCGAGTGCTCCCCTGAGCTAGGGCTGTGAGTTCTAGTCCCACCTTAGGCACAAAGCCAGTGGGGTGACCTTGGGCCAGTCTCTCTCAGCCCTGGAAGCAGGCAATGGCAAACTACTCCTGAAAAACCTTGCCATGAACAGGGCTACAACTAGGGGGGGCCAACCGGGGCATGTGCCCCGGGCGCTGCGCTGGTGGGGCGCCAAAATGAGCGCTGGTGGGGCACCAAAATGGGTGCGGAATCCATGTTTGCCCCAGGTGACGCAGACCCTAGTTGCGGCCCTGGCCATGAAAACTGCAGGGACTTGTCCAGGCAGTCACCAGGAGTCAAAACCAGACTTAAACAGACTTTAAAAAATGTGAAAAATTTTACCAATAATCTTAAAGTAACGAATCTTCAGAGGCAGGAACCACAATTTTATCAAATATGGACAGATAATATTCATTAGGTTAATCACAATAGATTTACTCTCATTAGCTCTCATGATATATAGGAATTATGAACAATTTTGGGGTGAGTTTGGTCAACAGTGATCTTTCTTTTTCTATGTTCTTCCTTCCACAGCTTGTATATTCTTTGTTTAGTTCTTTTCTTTTTTGTAAAGATTACTCTTCAGTAAAAATTAAAAATACCAGTCCTGCCAAAGCTAAACCAACTTGGTATATCATTCCCCAGGTTCCTAGATTTTTATGTGCTGGAATTTCATGCTCCTGCTTGACAGTCACCTCTCTTTTCTGCAAAGAATATAGCAAGTTGTTTGATCTGAAAGAAGCTAAGTTCCTGAGAAGATTCTTGTTAAACTTACCAGACAAACTCATAGTCCTTTTTCCCATACATCATTTCAGGAAAGCTGAAGAATTAAGACAGACCTCGTTGGCAGACTTCATTTAATGACAGTCATGTGCCTGTTTTAATTTTCACTAGAATCAGTCTGTTAATCTTCCTTCCTTTTGTGTCCTCACCCTTCCTTGACAAATGAAACCATGCGATATTTTTTCTGCTTGGTGTGGCTAAAGCAATAGTATTCTATAAAAACAGAAGTTAACAATTCCATATGTTTACCGCCCAGTTTGTTTCATGGCTTAAAACGGGTAAAACAACAACTCTCTCTCTTTTGTCCTTTTGTATTTAGAAAATGTTCACAGCAAAGATTCAAATTATATATCCAGTTGTCCTACTAGTGGATGCTCCATTGCAAATCCCTCCCCACCCCCCAATGAACTGTGTAAGGGAAATATGCTTTCCATCAAAAAGTTCAACTTCTGAATGAAGGCATACTTTGGGGATGCTTATGTCACTGAATTCCTGTCTGTGATTTATACCTTTCTGAAAGCCAGATGGCCTAGCTGAAGCCTGCATGAGGCATCCATGGGTAGAGAAGGTATGCTGCCCAAAAGCCTTTGGTTCGCCCCAGAGATCTCTGAATATTGTTGCTGCCTTGTAATTTTTAATGTAGCAAAAGGGAGAAATTAATCAAACATGTGATTGGAGGGTAATCATGTTTATTTAATTGTAATAAAATATAAGTGCACATTAAAAAAAATAACAGTTTTACTATTTGACCCATCCCATCCTTGACTTTTGGGAGGGCAATCTCCTGCCTGCCATTTAAAGACCAGGTGTGTCTCTCGGTCTGGAAAGAGTAATGCAAGGCAGTTCTACAGTTTTACGGCACTCGAGGGCATCGGACAGGTGGGGTGAACATTAAAGAAAAGTCAAGAAGCTGGCGGCCACGACTACGCAGTTGAAGCCTCTCCCCTTTCTATGTGCATCACAATGCACATACAAAGCGGCAGGGCTTTGAACGGTCACAAACACCATCTCAATTTATTTTTTTTTACTTCGGATGCCCCTGATCGCATCTCATACCATCTTGCTCAGGCTGTGACGAGTGTGAAGAACACAGATGTGGGTAGGAGCAGAACTCTGGGAGTCCCATATTCCCAGGCCGGAATATTAGCAATTCTAACTAGTTAATTACAATAGTTTTTGCCTGAAGTATCAGCCTTATAGTTAAGCTTGTGCTAAGAATGCATGAGTGAAACTTCTAAGTATATCTTAAATCATCTAATGGAATCCTTATGTATATTTACTTGCTGTGTTCTATACTGCTTAATAGCAAACATTCTCTAGGTGATTATTAACATAAAGAGGAAAGCAAAAGAGATTTGTGTATGTGTGTGCGTGCGTGTGTAACATCATATCTAGAACGGAGTAAAACTACCACAGAACAAAAATGTTTATTGACATATTAAAGAGATTTTTTTTTTAATGCTCAAATTTTGGGGTGAGGTTTTTAACATTTAATTTGCTTAATTTCTGAGTTCAGAAGATTACTGGAAGACCGAGTAAACCAAAGAATATGTATTTTCCAAGTACAGAACTATTTTAAGGAAATGAGCGAACCATTTAGTTTGTGTACATTTTGTCTTGAAAGACTTGTCACAGCATAGACTTCATGCAGTTTTTATTAATACTTTTGTTGCTTTTTAACTGCGTGGTTGCACTAGTTAAATGTATTACTTTATTGAGCTGGTTGCATTTGCATTTCTGTAGTATAGGGACAGGATTGGGAGAAATACATGGATTTCTTACAGCCCACCACGGAGGGTCATAAGGTAGAGAGACATTATATAAATCGTAAAACTGAAACAAAATTAAGAAGTATTCAGATACAGCAGGAATTGAGACCTTTTTTTCTGTTAAGGATTACAGTCCTTCCTATCTATCTGTGGCCTCTTCCTTGTTTGTAGTGGGGCCAATCAAAAATAGGCAGAACCATTTTCCCTCCCTCCCTCCCTCCCTTCCCCCTTTCCTGGGTTTTGGTGGAGATCTGAACTGATTATTTCTGAAATATTTTCAAAAGTAACCTCAGGATTATGTGTGAAGCTTAGAACAGGGTGGGCAACCAGTTTATCCCACAAATGCCAGTTATGTACGTGCCTCATGACATCTGATGCAAGTATGCAAGTCATGGCATTTGCATGATGGTGTCAGCACCCACCCCCCTGCAGCAGATGCACTATCTGCCATCATATTGCACAGTCCCATTTAATGGAAATCATTGCATCACCCTCTGCAGCCCTTGAATTCCCAAAAACATCTTTGCTCCAACCAACTAAAGGTTGCACATTCCTGCCTTAGAACTGTAAACTACCTGACCTTGCACAAAAAGAGGATCTTTTGTGATTCATTAGCATCAAGGATTAGTGTGACTCCAAAAGAAGCTGTGAAAAAGTTGCCTTAGCCTTTGGCATGTAGGATGTGTGCTGATGACAAGAAACAGTGGAATTCCAATATATTGCCAGCATTTTAAGATATTCTAAAACAATAGTTTATACTTCTTTAGTAATAAATTACCCCAAGTAAGGGAAACAATTGGAAGCACATGCATCCCCAATGAAATGGAGGCTCTGGCAAACAAAAATATTATGTTGGTTTTTGTTGTTGCTGCTGTTGTTGTTTTACAAATACCTGATACTTTGGACATTTGAAATTCATAGTCTGGTGGAATTCAGAAATCTTTTTTTTTTTAAGTAGGAGAAAAATACCTTCTGCCCTTGTTCAAGCTGGGTTTGTAAGCTGGACACTTGTCTGATGTAGAGCATCCTTTGGTGTGGGTAGGGGGCTTTTCACAAACGCATGGAACAAAATAAACCTTTCTCACCAGGCCTGAACTTAAAAGGATAGTATATCAATAATGTTACCCATATCTCTTTTTCAGTAGCACGAAGATCATATTTTGAATTTCCATGATTAAACATCTCAGATGACCCTAGAGCATCTCTTTGGTTCTCTGCAGATGAATCTGTCTGGGAATTGTGTGAATTATAGTCCAACATACCAGTTGAACTCTTTTAACATGTTGCCATTTAGTTGTTTCATTAGGTGTTGCTTTCTAGCCCAAAGAGCCATACCTTGGAAATTGCCAGCTTACAGTACATAGTTTCTAACCAGAGATTGTGCTGCTCTTCTAGATAAATAGCAGAATATCAGTTTGGGATCAGCTTTATCTTTAAAGTTTCAAATCTGAAACTTTTCTTCATGGGGTATTTCATAAGGAGTCTTCTCTAGCATTCGTTATAGTGGCATCTATGTTTAAGATGTAGCTAATTTAGCTCTTAGATTACAATCAGAATATGTTTCCTGGTGGTCTCAGCAACCCCCACCTCCTATTTTAAACAGTGGGAGGGGAAGATTTTATTTTAGCCTGCTCCACCCTTCTGAAATACTTCACGTAGCCACCACTGCCACCCAAACCACCTCACGTTTTGAGAAACACCCGCAAGGCATTCTTCTTTATTTCAATTGATTTTCTATAGTTGTTTATCTTTTTTTCAATCTAGTCATGGAAAGCACATCTGGTTCCTATTTTAATCAGTATTCCACTGGGAGCAACATCATATTTAGAGAGAGCTAGCAATGCTAAAACAATAATCCATAATGATGCAACTGCTGGTAATTTAAAACGTTTTTATCCACTGTTTTTAGAAGTGTGCTAATGGTGTAGGCCAACTGACTTCACAGAGGGTCTTATTAACAGATATGTGGATACTCTGACATAAGTGAATGATTAGGCCAGCCATGGATTTCTGCTCTTATTGTAACCATAAGTAGTGCCGATTCCCATTGACTGTGGATTCAAGTATTTCAGAATTCTCTTTTTTTGCTTGCAACCAGACTTTAATAAACTATCCAAAGGTTATAAGGTATAATCTTACACACATTTAACTGGAATGAGCCTTGTTAAACTCAGTGAGACCTAATTCTATGTAAATACATGTGAGATTGCACTGCGAAGGAAATCATTTATATTGGTTGAAAGTCATCGATTTGTTGGGACTGTATCAATTTGGCAAGTAATTTTTGCCTCTTACTGATTTTAGTATTTCTTTTCAAAGAGATCACATGGCAAGCACATAGCTGTATAATCTTCCATGATGATGTTCATTTCACTTAGTAAAGCTATAAACCTTTCCAATGGACCAAATAAAACATTTTGGACTGGCTCAGTCTATTAATAGTAGTTTATAAAAATAGCAGCTTACAAAAAAGATGCTGTTAACAGATTGAGCCAGTCTACAATGTATTACTTGGTCAATTAAACAGTGTGGAGTTAAGCAATGTGGTCCCCTTATGCATCTGTTGCAAGTTGCATCATTGGTAATGCAGACAGACAGAATTGTGGAGCAAGAAATGATACAGGACTCCATTAGGTACAGCAGTGATAGTATGAGTTTACCCATGAAGTTAAGGGTCCAGTGTTTAATGCATAAGGAGACAAGTGGGTAAGAAGAGCTAAACCTTTCCCATACTTGCTGACGTCTTCCCACCCCTCTCCTCATAGAATGCCTCATTCTTCCCAACCAGTCTCACTTTGGGATAAGAGCTTGGCAATGGATGAAAGATTGAGGATAGATTTCTCTAATAACAGTCAGGACTGGAAATGAGGAGTCCAAGGAATGCATCTCTCGGAGCTCAGATTAATAAGATTTACTAGGAAAACGATTAGAGTAATAACAGAAGAATTCTAGAGAGTAGTTTTACTTTCAAATGAGCAATTGACATATACTGTAATTCAAGGCAGTTGAAGTATTGCTTTCTGTCTTGTGTTCTTTTGATGCAAGAGAGAAGGTGTTTGTCTCTTTGGAGAAGGAAGGCCAGCCTATACCTGCGTATTGTTTTGGAAACAGCTGTTAGCTTTCTTATCACTGTGCAACCAGCTCTTCCACCAAACTTCAGAAAGCTCAGCCACCAGTAGGGGGAAAAATGAATACACCAGCCCCATAATCTAAGGAGAAGTTGTACTGATCACTCGAGGTGTTTCTGTAGCCTACAGCATGAACAGCGTTTCATTGTTAGTACCACCTGTGTCAAGTTGGCTCCCAGGCACTTCCCACATTTCATCGTTTTCCCAGACTAGACCTTTATTACTGGCACTCTACCCCTGCAATAGGATAATACCACTTTTATTTTAAGAACCTGACCATCCACTTTATAAGTAGTTGGTGTAAGTAGTTATAACTGGCTCACCTTGAAGCAAATCCACACTTAAACAAATCAGTTCTGCTACATGATACCTTGTTTGGACTTTTGTAAACACATATCTCTGCCCGAATGAAAGCACAGACATTTCTCTTGCTTTAGTTATTGTGATATTGTGGGGCTGTTTCCATTGCTGCTGCTTTAAAATATGCACAGTCCAACACAATCTCCAGATTAAGTTTCAACAATGTTCCAATAATTTTGTGAGACCCTCTGTTTCTGCAGAGTCAATTTAAAGATCTCAGTGGATTTATTGGGAAAGATTTATTGAGGGAGCTCAGATTACAGAGCACAGTACTTAAGCCTGTGATACAACCCACAAAGGGCTGGTGCTCTCGAGATTTCTCTTAAAAACATGCCTGCATTTCCCTTTCAGTGATACAGCAAATGAAACAATAAATTATCTTTTTTTTAAGTAATAAGGCACAATAAATATCAATTCTGTGTCACTCTCTACAGATGTTGGAAAGTAGCTCTTTATTTTTGAGGGACATGTGTTTTAAAAATAATCAAAGCCTACTCATGCTAATTCACCAAATGTATATCTTAGACTGTTTTACAAAGGAGAGCCACACTATTTTCTTTCAACCACTTTTGCTACCTTCAAACAAATAATAATAGATACATTGCAAAGCATTGTTACAAAATTTGCCTTTCATGTAAGGAAGTATTTAAAGAAGCTTTGCATGCTCCTGTAGCAACAAATCTCTGTTTTTGGTCATTATTATTAATAGTTAATAGGGACTGAAACAGAAAATGGCTATTCGAATTATCTTGTTAACCAAATTTTCTGTTGTGGGTTTCTTTGTTAATTTCTTTGTGATACCATGCTATTTTAACAAAATCATCTGTGTTTTATACATTATTTTTTAAAAAAAGGGCCAAATCGTTTGCTTTTTCAAAAGCCAATACTGTAAATGTTTTGGTACAAATTGCGAAAAAACGGTGGGGATTCCATTATGTCTTTTTGCCATCTTTGGATTTCCCACGTTCAGAGCTATAAATGCTGGAATAGGATTCCAAAATCTGCCGGGGTTTCTACATGGTATCATGTTAGATACATTTTTTTCCTCATCACTACTGATACTACTTTTTTAAAAAAGGGTAATATCACTGTCATGGCTTCCTCATTCTTCTTTATGACTTCTTCATAGATTCCTAATGCATCATAAATGATATTAATATTGTTGTTCAGTAGGATACCCCATTGAAAGAACACTATTTCTAATATTGTAGTGAATAAATGCTGGTAGCAAAATTTGTTTGCACATCATTGTTAATATATTTTGTCCCAGTATGCCTGGAGAAAACAAATGAACAGGCATTGGAAGAAAAATGGAAGAAGTGGGTCAGGATCAGTTTTTTTGCAGGGAGAGAGATGACCAACATGGCAGCTCTCCAAGAGTACCAAACTCGTGATTCAGGTTGTGGTTGTGTCTACATTTTTTCTCCAGTTCCCCAAAATGAAGCAAACATTTTGAATTCAAATTATAAGAGAGCCAGGTTCAGAACTTGACTCTATAAATTGCTACCTAAAATCAAAAGTAGGCAGCAGATTGTATGTTATAAGATAGATGATGTCTGTTCATGGACTGAACCCCTCTGGGGGGCTGAATGATGGGGAGTGTCCTTCTAAATTAAATTCTTGCACATAAAAATAATAGAAGAAAAGAAGGTTTCCAATTTCAGTGTTTTGAATGTGAAGAGGAGAGATGGATGCAGATGCATTAATACTTCACTTTAGATTTTTCTAGCATGAGCTCTGGGATCAAAAATACTTTCTGTTGCTATTCAGAGCCCTGGATCAAGCAAGTTTTATTTATGACATTATGTCATTAAGTTTGGATAGTTGCTGAAAAGATAGTCATATGTATTGCATCTAAACTGATGACCACTACCAAAATATAATTAAGAAGTTTAAATAATTCCCCATTATGGAAAGAAGGTTCATTTCATTGCTTAAGAAATAGAAACCCTGTGGAATCTGAGATATTTTTTTTTAATCCACCAAGACTATTGCTCAGCTGTTTAGAGCTCAAGCACATACCTTCTGCTTGGATCAGAACGTCAAATCAGATGCTCTTTCTGGCTGAGCTGCGTTACAGAATTCTTTTTCTTTTCAACAGAGATGCCTCTTCTCCATCCTCCTCAAACCTGGAAGGCTTTTGCTGGAAAAAAATAAACAAAACGTTGGCTCCCAGCAAACTATTTTGCTGGAAAGCAGCCAGTTTAGCACTTTTTCATGAAAACAACAACAAACATCAACGAAATCCAGATTGGTCAGAGAGTAGACTGGTCAGTTGGAAGATAATTTTAACATAAACGAGTCCTTCTATGATCTGTTTATCATGGGAAGCCCTTAAACATTTGACTGGAGAGATTGGCTAACTTTTACATAATGTGCCTTTTTATGCTGAGTCCAGTGCATAAAATATAGATAATGTAATCATTGCAGTAATGTTTAGAAATGTTTGGCTTTATGTTTTAATAATGTTCTAGGAATGAGTACAATGGCCAGTATTACCGTTACATAGGGTTTTTAAACTAATAGTGTCCTGAAAGAACAAATCTGGAGGGAGGGAGAATCTGTGGCAGAAGAATGGCCAGATTGGCAGCTCTTCAGGCTTCTGCCAACCAGGACAAAAGATGAAGGTAGTAGTTCTGAGAGAGGGGGTTTCTCAAAGTTATTAGTCATCCATGTTTTGGCTTTTATTTTCCCACCCATTGCTTCCAAGTACAGGAAGACTAATCATATGAACTTCTCCTTTTTATCAGAGAAACAGAAGGCTTTAGAGTCCAGTAGATTTAAACCTTCCATTGATCCAATCCTGTTATGTCCCTTTTAGTCACCAACACTGTTGTAGATCCAAAAATGGAGGAATAAAAATGATGGAATTTTTTCCTACTACTTGAATGAAGAGGCTTCCAGTGGTGATCCTATCCTCCTCATGGGAAAGAAGGTCCACATTATGATAGGACCTTTGGGACATCCACATACAGATTATAAATTTAGACAAGACTTGGTTTTAACTGATTATGCATTTTGTATTATGTTGTCTACCTCTTTTAGAATGTATTATCTGCTTTGATTTCAGATTGAAAATAGCAATAATTTATTGTATTTATATTGTATACAAATCTGTAACTTAGGTGTCCACATATTAAATCCCAACTGATTTCCAAGGCAATTAACTCCCTCATAACAATGCACTGAAACTTTGACTATGTAGTCTCATATACAGCAGTGTTTGTTTTAATTCATTAATCATCTTGCTAGATCATGGCAATGATATATAACTATGTGAACAAAAAGCATCCTAAATCCTGTTGAACAGAAGAAATTGGCAAGGGCTTAACATTCTCCTTTTGAAACCAGTGCAGCTTTAGTTAGATCACGTTCTTTTCACTTTCATGTTGACTTACATTCTTACAAGGAATGTTTTTATTGGTTTACTTATATTACTTCCCAGGTGGCTCACAATCTAATCTGTTTAAAAATATTTCAGCCCAATAGCTTAAAAATATTACATACAGTAAATGCTGGAGCCATAGCAGCAGCACTAAAACTAGTATCAGCATTCACAGAAGGAATGGTTGAGTAGGTTGTATGAACACAGCCTGTCTTTCTTCTTCATATCTTCATATCATGGATATAAGTGAAAAGCTCACCTCATTGGTGGAAGGGCAGGTGCCTGGTTATGGGAAAATTTAAGTGCTGCCTTGCCAAGGATGCATCCACCATCACACTAACATTTAGGATTAGGACTTTACAAATGTAGTTGGCTGAGACCTGGTGGCAGGCTTACAACATCAGCGAAAAGAAGACTTACGGAATAGGCTAAAAGCCTGGCTAGATTAGCCCATCTTCCTGAAAATGGATCCTTGTTCACTAGACAATAAGTAGGATTCTGTGGCAAAATAAGCTAATGGGAAAAGGCATTTTCATAAGATTGTCCAGATCGAGAAAAAAGTTCCTATTTTCCTGGCAAATTGCATGGACAGGTTGCCATGGAATGATCAGCATGTAAGTCAAGCTGGGCTAAAAAAGTTGTTGATCAGTCTGGTTAACAATGGGTTTGGGAGAGAGGGGATGTGTAGAGCAGGGAGGCATTGTAATGATGCAGGAAGAGATTACTTAAGGACATACATATTCCACCATCGGGCAGTAATAACTGCACTATCAGACAAACAGGTTGACTGGTAAGTTTCTCCATTGAGAAAAAGGAAATGCTACCAAGTCTCTATTCAGGTGAAACAGGTGATAACTTCCTGAGTGTGTTTACTGTTGTATTGTCTGTGCCAGCTAGATGAGTTGCTGTCTGAAGGACATACCTGTCCCAGAAACAGACACTGAGAAGCAATAATGTTCAGGATGGCTGATATAAAAAACAGTTGTGGTACTGTCCAAGGCACTTTGAGCTGTATAGTCCAAACCACAGGTTTGAAGATTTGGAATGCTGTGAAGATGTTTAGAGGCTCCAAGTATTTGTTGTGGTACCTCCATTCAGATGGTAACCATTGGGCCCTGACTTGAAGGGATCCAGATTATGCTCCTCTTTCTATATTTGTTGATCATGTCCATTACCATGGTTTCTTCAGGGAGAAAAGGAAAGCCATAGTCAGCTAAATAAAACTTTTCCTCCATTATATGAAATCACATGCCTCAGAAATTCAGAGTTGGCACTGCAGAAGTACATTCTGAGATTGTTTTGAGAGGAATCAAAGCTGAAGGAGGATTGCAAAGTCACACAAGTGGGACAATGGAAGTGGTCTATTTCCTGAACAATGATAACTCATAGAGCTGGTCTGGCTATAACCTTGGTTGCATATTCCATGACGCATAGAGCTTAATCTAATGATAGAAATGACTTGGCGCATCAGCAGTCCAAAACAATCTCTATGAAGGGCAGTGTCTGGAAAATTTCTTCATTCTTTTTTTATGCATTTTAAGTCAGTGTATTGTGTGAGTGTGGTATATATAGAATATTCTGCCCATTTTGAATACTGGCTAGAATTGTTGGTTGCTCTATAAGCTATTTGGCATAAGAAGGTCCAGGAATTTAATTTTTACCCACATTCATAGTTTTTGTTCTGAATTTCGTATGTATTTACATAATTAAAAACAGTAGAGAATTCTGCAGTTTTAACTTGATTTATGTCTTCTTTCAGTTGTTGGGAAGAAGTTGTCTTTCACTAAGAAGGCGGAGGAATTGGAAACATTTTAAAGAATTAAAATAAAAGCTGAATACAAGCTCCTCTCTTAGGGCATTTAGATCAGGCTGTTCTGGTTAGGGGATCATGGGAGTTGAAGTCCAACACATCTGCAGGGCACTGGAATGGGAAAGATGGATTTAGAAGATAACTATTACTTGTGATATCACCAAGCAATAAAAGAATGTGGCATCTAAGGCTTCTCCTGTTTTTTCTCCCAATAGTACAATAGGTCCAAGCAAAGAGGAAGTAATGTGGGTGTGTCACTGCATTAATTAGCATTTGTCCTGAGAGCCAAATACATAGGGAGTTGCCTGAGAAGAATACATTCCTCCTAAAGAGAGGAAAGAAAGAATTAAATAATGGGCCACTGCTGTGTTGGCCAAAGGCCAGCTACCCTCTGTAACTGCTGCCAAGGTTGTGCTCGGCTGTACTATTGCAAGACACTCATATTGAACATTAGGATCCATCTATCCATGGAAAGAACCACAATGAAGATACAATGATGATACAGTATCAGCAGACTGAACAATACTTCCTAAAGCTTGTCATCTTTTGAACCATATCATGGAAATACCCATTAGCATATCAGTGCGTGGGGAAGAGTAGAGCTTAACCAAAAGAACCAAACAATTAAATTAAGCAATGATTTAAAGCATGTGCAGAGGAAATTTATGCCATGGACTGATGCCCTAAACAGTCCATAAATGAAAGTGGTTGTTTAATGTTCAGTTGCTTTATTTAGAGAGTCTTCCTTGCTAGATTGTATTCCACTTTTCTTCCGAGTATATGCTTCTTTTCTAATCATCTTTTACCTTCTAAATCATCCCCATGACATAGTTTAGAATAAGAGATAATGGATGGCCAGGGTCATTCCGTAAACTTCATGGGCAGGTGGAGATTTAATCCTAGGTCTCCCTAGACTGAGTCTGACACTTGAACCTTCTACCACAATAGTTTTGGTCACTAAATTGCCATTTTCAATGTGACAGAGAGGGAAATGATGAACTTTGTGGCTGGGAAGTAACAATATCAACCGTATTGAAGGTAAACAGAAATGTACATGAAATAAAATTTAATTTTTTTCCTGATTCTGTCCTCCATATATGACACTTGGCCTAGAAAGAGTTGTGTGCTTTGTCCTAATGCCTGCAGGAATAGTCATTTCTGGCTAAGCGTTTTTCTTTGCAAATTGAGCTGGTTGGGAGTGTGGATTGGTGTAGCTCTGCCCCATTCTGTTTGCCTAGATGCAGTGGCAGGTTTTCCCCATGTGCACCTTTGTGGTTATATGAAAAAATAGACCATAAGAACTTACTTTTGAGTCCCATGTCTGCAAATTACGGATTAATATTTTGAATGTTAAAGTGGCTGCATCCGTGCTTACAATCCCTATTGTGACTGTTTACTAAGGCATTGCCATTGCCATATAACTAAGGTGCTCTGTCTTTTGAACTGGGCTGTCATCTTCATGAAATTCTTTCTCCACCCGGACACATATTGTTTAAATAGCAATATTCCTTTTGCTTCTTTCCAGAACTGATCTCAAAACAAGTCAATCAGTCGAACAACTGATCTCAAAACAAGTTTCTCTAGATCTGACTAAATTGAGGAGAATTTCAATTAATAACGTTCAGGAAGCTTTGTCAGATCAGGAAGAGGGTAAACAGGAGAGTTAGTGATCTGAACCAGCAGCAGATGTTAGAGGAGGATGCTGATCCAATTATTATCTAGCACTCAAAGTACTGGAAAAATGTTCTGGAGGCCAGCAGCGACACAGCCCTTCTGGGTGGCCTGCCCATCATTTCGTGCTGGCTGTCATTCCACAGAAGGCACTCTGGGTCATCATGACACTTGAGAAGAAGGGGGGGGGGGGAAGACACTCACTTGAAAGCTTTCTCACCAGTTTTCTCTTAAGATAAAGATAGGTGTGTATCCAGGGTCAATCCAATTCAGCTTTTCTTTGCACCATAGTACAGCGGCCATCATGTTACATAGTACAGTAGCTAGCATATCATTTCCCTCTCCGTCACATTGAAAATGGCAATTTAGTGACCAAAACTATTGTGGTAGAAGGTTCAAGTGTCAGACTCAGTCTAGGGAGACCTAGGATTAAATCTCCACCTGCCCATGAAGTTTACGGAATGACCCTGGCCATCCATTATCTCTTATTCTAAACTATGTCATGGGGATGATGTAGAAGGTAAAAGATGATTAGAAAAGAAGTATATACTTGGAAGAAAAGTGGAATACAATCTAGCAAGGAAGACTCTCTAAATAAAGCGACTGAACATAGTTACGAGTACCATCATTGTTCAGCTGTTGCACCACATGAAGAAGATACATTTTAAGGACACACAATCCAAGTGTTTTAATTTGGATTTGGGTTTGTTCTCCATCCAGTATGTGCTTTAATGGCAGTTTCCACAGCCCAGCAGTTCCTGCATTTTCCCAGTGATGGTGTTCTTTAGATCAGTAGGGCTACAATTTCCTTTATGCCTAACCAGCATGGCTAGGATTGTCTTCTCCAGGAGAGGGAACTCTGACGTTGGGCCTTCTCCACTGAACCTAGCTGGAATGGCCAGGGACCAGGGAATATGAATTATAGGCTAAAACCACTCTTTAGAATCCACAGCAGATACTTTTCTCCTTCAGCCATGAACTGAACCTTTTACCAAGAGATGTCAGGACTGAACCTGGGAGTTTCTGCATGCAAAGCTTGTGAGCTACTGGTTCATAAGTGGAAGTGCCCACCTGCTACTTCTTTTGCTTGCATTACCTTCTCCCTATTCTTGAGTGTTGTGGTTTCTCCCTGCACTTGCTGCCAGGCACACAGGGAGCTGAATTATTGCGCTACTGGAAGATGTAGAATTCTTGATAACATCTATTTACAACTCTTGAAAATATCACAATATTTAACTATTAAAGTATATCTTTAGTTCAGGGGTAGGAAATGTGTGGCCTATACTTATGCAGAACCACCTGAGCAACATAATTCAATGCCAGAAATGAAAAGAGCCCAACGTCTGCAGGGATGTAGGCACCTTACCTGAAAAGGTAGGGTTTAACAATAGCAGATTCCTTTTTTTAAGATGGCATCTTCATATCATGGTGTCCTTGGTTGGTAGGCTTTGAGTTTTGAATGAGGAAATGGGAAGTTGATTGGATGATTTGGAGGAAGGGTGTCTGACTGGAGAAAGATTGCTTGTATGAGGATGTCTGGTTGGGACCGCATAATTGCATGACGGGCTCTTGGAAAGCAAAGGAGTTTGGAAGAGGCCTGGAAGCCTGGCATATCTCAATTCATGTGGTACCATTGCATAGAGTTGTGGTCACTTCAGTGGCCAATTACTATGTCATGTTGAGTGAACATGTCCTTGGATGTCCTTTTTTGTAGGTCTATGCAGTATAGACCTACAATAGGCAAATTCCTATATAGTAATTTATAATTGGACCAATAATAGGATTTTCTGGATGGATTAATCTTTACTGTTCTTCAAACCTAGAATTCTGGCTTCTCAGTCCCCCCTGCTAAGTAGAGGTTTTGGAATTCTTGCAGAGCTTCCATCCAGCCTCAGAGGGTAAAGGGGAATATGATGGATATGGAGGCATCTCAAGACAGGCAGCCTTAGAAATTCTTACAGCTTGGCAGAACTACTGTGTTAACCAGCTGTAGCTTTTCATGTTGACACTGGTGTTTCAGGGCATCACATGACAACTACAGGCATACCCCTTTCCCTTGAATTGCACTACTTTGGAAAACTTGTTCAACACAATAGAGAGCGGTACTCCCACAATAATTCCTTGAAGGCATAGATAGCAGTTGCGGCTGCAAAGCTATAAACTATATTATGGTGGGGAAAGAGGGGAGTTGCCAGATAGCTCTCCCAGTGTCCTGTAAGGTTATAAAGAGGCAGAATGTTTTAATTTACTAAAGGAGGAGAGAACTACTGCTAGAATTGTGTCTTGTATTAGAAACAAACCTCTTGTGGAAAGATAGGCTTCTTTTTAGGATATTTATTCCTGTACTGTCAGAAACAGCATGGGCAAACTATATCTGCTTTTATTTCTATGTTTACAATTAAAACTCATTTTACCAGACCTTGATGCAATAGACTTTGCACATAGCCGATCAGATTTCCATGGAGATTTAAGTTGCCACAATGCAAATGGTGTAAATCCTCTGCCATACCTTACTCTGGAATTCTATGCCCTATTCTTGGATTCCTCAGTAATGGATTCCCTCTCCCTCCAGTTAGTCCGTTAACATGAGGTTTCACTTGCATATTCAATTCTATGCATTTAAATCCATAGAAGCTTTCATAAATGAGATCTTGCAGGAAATAAACTTAACTACGAAGTTTTCCACTGACTAGAACAATAGCAGCACACTCCCAAGACAGCACTGCACATGACAAGCTCAGGTGCAAGGACATGAAATTTGGCAGTTAAAAGATCTAGAGATCTAGATCCACAGAGGATTTGTATCTGGGTTAAAAAATACTTTTTGTGAGCATATTCCCTAACTGACTAAAGATCCATATGTGCAAATAAGTGCTGCACCAGCAGATTTCACACACACACACACACATACACACACACACACCCATGATCATACTGATCATAGAGCTTTCTATCTGTAACCCCAGGTGTTGTGCAAATGCACAGTTGGATCATGCCCAGGGTAACCTTTTAAAGGTTCAGACTCCAAACAGTTCATTCTCCTAGTATGGATATGAGAAAAATGAAAGTGTGCCTCAGTTGAATGCAGTTCTTGAAGTAATTGAATTTTTATGTAAGTCCCCTAGTCAAAATTATGTATCTGCCAAGATTATTATTAATGAAGTGTAGCAGAGATAAAGTTGGAAAATAGCTGGAGACCTGTAGCGTAGAGACCTCCTGCCAACCTAGCAGTTCGAAAACATGCAAATGTGAGTAGATTAATAGGTACCGCTTCGGCAGGCACGTAATGGCATTCCGTGTAGTCATGCCGGCCACATGACCATGGAAGTGTCTACGGACAAACGCCGGCTCTTCGGCTTTGAAACGGAGATGACATTACGTCCCCTAGAGTCGGACACGGCTGGACGTAATGTCAAGGGAAACCTTTACCTTTACCTACTGTAGTGTTACCCACTGTCTATATTCTCTTGTTTTCAAAGAGAATATTGACAAGAACATATATCCATACTAAGTTCCTGCAATCAGTTGAAATTTTCTGTTTTATTAATATGCCCTTAGTGTGTTTTCTGTAAAACATTTTTTGAATAATAATTCACACAATAGGAAATCTTGGCTAGGATGGTCAAAAAATGGCAATGATTGTATTTCCTTTGAAGGAAACCAAGATAATCAGAATGAATTCTTGGAAACTTAACACTTGCTCAATACTGATTTCCTAGACATAACAGTCTTGCCATTGGCAAGAACAAGTCTAAATCACTTGAACACATTACTGCAAAACTTCCAGAATTTGTTAAAATTTCCTGGTACTTTTGAACCTGGAAATAGTGACTTCATATTTATGACTTAAATAACTTTTAAGGACCCTCAGAATTGGGCATTATTATGAAAATAAGGAAAGTAGGTACAAGTACCATGTATGTTCCAAGTGTGATTATTGTTTTGTTTTGTTTTGTTTTGTTTTGTTTTGTTTTGTTTTGTTTTGTTTTATTTTATTTTATTTTATTTTATTTTATTTTATTTTATTTTATTTTATTTTATTTTATTTTATTTTATTTTATTTTATTTTATTTTATTATAATTAGGCAACTTTTGAATACTCATCACTTTTTAAATACCATACAGTCAACTTTCAGGGTACAGTTGGGTGGAAACCTGCCTCTATACATGTCTAATTTCTAATTTTTCTGTTGTGGGGGTGTGTTCTTCTGGGACACAAATGATAGGGGGTTTTAACCAGTCTTAAGAAAATCCGGATTCTCTGTAACTCTGATTATGTTGTGGGTGAGAGGATTTTGTACTGTATTGAACAGAGTAACAAAAAATGATGGGAAGAAAACACAAAATTAGGTAACTGGAAGAAAACTTGTGTTTGTATTTTGTGCAGTGAGATTTCAGTTGGATAATGAACAAAAAGAAGCAACAGTAAAATCAGAAAAAGAGGTATGTATGACATTCTACGTTATATTCAGGACCTGAAAACACTTCCCCATAACCTTCCAAAACCCCAAATTTTGCAGTCTTATAAAATTGATGTTTTCTCCTGTCTTTTTGCATGTTTGCAAAAAGGTTTTTTTTTGCAAAAAAATTAAAATGATTGCACAATTAATTGTGCATATTCTTTAGAGAAAAAATCCCTACCAACCTGGGCTCATTAATGAATAGCCCATAGAGCGTATGAGAGAGGGAAACCAATTCATACAGTACCAAATACTGAACAGCAAGGAAGAGGGTGGAATAAAATGTTGCAAACAGCGACAAACTTTTTTCAAGTTGTAAGTTATCTTTTGTACTGTAAATACAAAACCATTAAAGTCAAGCTTTTAGCAACAAATACGAAGTAGGGGAGCAAGAGGGTGTAGTTGCTTGAGGGCAGAGGTTGGGGGAGGGGAGGTTAGACAATTATACACAACGTTGAGGACAGGGTGCTTAACCTTTCCTTCTACACTATTTTTTCCCAATCAGAATCAGCCCCCCTTCTCGCCCCCCACCTCTTACCAGCCCAGCTGGAAGAAAGATTAAACTGTGCTCTATAATAAAGACTCTTTCCATCTTCTTTATAGTCTCATTATATTGGAGATGGTCCAGACTTTCAGCATTCGTTTTTCAACCTTGGTGGTCAGAGTCCATTGGTCTCCTATTATCTTCATATGCATGGAATCCCTAATACTTTAGCAAACTCCCGGGGTTACAGGATCAATCATACTGAAATCTGCAAAATACCATATCCTTTTTTTTAAAACGAAGACGTTTATTACTTGAGATAGCTTTACAGTTTCTGAAACTTGCAGTAAAATAGTTTATTTCCATTAAAAAAAACCCAACAACTTGGTGGGCGAAGGGATGGGAAAGACAGAAGTGAAATCTGGACTTTAGGGGATTTGCTTTTCTTTTTTGTGATGGGTCAAACTAAGAAACTTGGACTCTGTTTTTGTAAGGTTTTTTTTCCCTTTGAGCTCAGCTGTGTTCCAAAAGTGATCTGGATTTGGAGAAAAGGGCTAAACAACTATGTAGATGGGTTGCTGTATACATCTTCCCCCGTCTATGCTCTCCTTTTGTTATTAAAAGACACATATAACATGCATATTTTATTTTATACATATACATATACAGGACATATATAACAAAAAAAAATTAAGGCATGCTGTAATGACTATATACACTATTCACACTAAGCCATGGTCTGTTTAACAATTGTTTACTGAATAAACCATAAAATCAGAGAACACTAAGTCAAAACTGAACAAGATCATAGCAGATCAGCATGGACTTAGTCACTGAGTAAAATCTTGGCACATGTCTAGAAGCTAGACAAGTTAACAATGGTCGGATATTATGGTAGAATATGACTGTGGAAGCTGGACTGAGCATCTCAAAATCTGTGAATCTGACACAATAAACTTCTGATTTAGTTCTAGGTTCCAGATAGCCATCTGATCCTTGGGTCACTTTCAGAAGGAGAGACAATACTCTTGACAGGCATCTTGTTCCAAAGGAATGATCTTTAATGTGCAGCCATGTGCACAGGACCAATTAGGTGCCAGGTTTCCATGACAAATCTCAGATTCTTTAGTGGATGAGTCAGTCTGGAATGTATTTCCAGAAAGTAACTTTGAAAATCATTGATACAAATCCTGTGGCAGGATTCCCGTACTAAGTTAACCAGTGAGCAGAAGGTTCACAAATCTATAAGAAGAATATTTTTCTGTGGTCAGACAATAATCTGATTCTGTTCCACATCTGGGTCAACAATCTGATCCTGTGAACATGGAACTTTGGGATCTAAACTTGGAAATGAGTTGTAGTTGGAACCTCTCTGTTATGACTGAGTCAACTTAGGAGACAACTATGTCTTGACTATAAAGTCACACTCTTTGCCATATTCAGATTACTTTAAAAGAAATGCCTAATCATTATGTTGGCTCCCTCTAGTAAACTGAGAAACTTTTGAGGAAATGTGGATAATTTTAAGTAATTTTATTTTGTCCTACACACACAATCATTTCCAGCAGGTTAGAGTTCTGGCAGAATGATCTATTCCCAATAAAGATTAATGAGTCAAATCTTTCAAGCATTTTTCAGGAGAATTCTTATCACTCTGCTCTCTTCAGTATCAAACTGATTCCAAGCAATGGGGTAATCTTTCAGGGAAGTACATAAATCAGCACCAAACAACCTTTGCAGGCCAAGGGCTGCACTCAGCCTTTGAGAGAGATGTTCCCAAAAAAGGGTGGAGCCAGAACAGAAACTAAATTTGATTTAATTTAGATTAAATTAAATTAATAGGATTACTCATGTGTTTAAGAATGTTTGCCTTATATTACATTAAATATTATAGTTTTGCAGCAACTTTTTGGAGGTCTCCAAAGCACTAGAGAAAAGGCACTCATGTTCTGTTTCCTCGTTCTTTTCAGAACATTTAATTCTGGATCAAGTCTTTATTACAGCCATAAGGACAGCAGTTAGGAAACTATAAAATGAGTAAAAACAAAGATGTATAGAACTAAAAAGAAAGAAAATTAATACAGTTTTTCCAAACCCAAGGAAAGACAGATAATACATACAGAAGCACAGTGGGCATACAGGAGAAGGAGCAAGTAGAAGTTATGATCTGTGCCAGGCAATTTTTTCAAAATAAGACGAATAAAAGTTTTCCAGGGAACAACAATGAAGGAAAATGTGGCTCACGGACTCTGCTGAGCTGTCCCCACAAGGACAGATTTACTGGGTAGTTCTTACTTGTTTCTTCTCCATTATTAATTGTACCAATTAAAAAAAAGTTTTCATTCTTAGCATTTTAAAAACGGTTTCTAGTACCTTACTTTTATATACTTTTAAAATATAAAAGTATATAAAATATACTTTTTATGGTCAGAGGAGATGGGCAGTGACAAATTTGATAAATAAATAAATTTC
Source organism: Candoia aspera (assembly GCF_035149785.1). Classification (NCBI taxonomy): domain Eukaryota; kingdom Metazoa; phylum Chordata; class Lepidosauria; order Squamata; family Candoiidae; genus Candoia; species Candoia aspera. The sequence continues at coordinate 10,005,815 of NC_086165.1, read as the reverse complement.
TTGGGAGGGACAGTTACAGAGAGAGGAATATCCAGATGTTACAAACAAGAAAAGGAATGAATGAATGAATGAATGAATCCATTCTGCTAAACAAAAGATAAAATTATTATTTTTTACACAGGCTGAAAAAAAATCCCAAGATGGAACTAACCATTGTTTCCTTCTCTCTGTCTCTATATAGCTCTCATTCTCTTTCACACACACACACACACACACATTCTTTCTCTCTTTTCAGTATCTGCTAAAAGTTCAGGGGTGTCCACAGGGGGTTTAAAAATGTCAAGATGGCATCTGTAGCCATGTGATCAAAACCCCATCCCTTTTTCACATGTTAAAAAAGTTGGAGCTTAGCTCACAGCCACTGTCTTGATTTCTATTTACTGCCCCCACAGACACCCTTGTAAAAGTTATTCAAACTCAGTGGTTTTTTCAGCACTCTACAGCTCCTCAATTTCAATTAGAATTAGACAATTTTTGAAGAATATCTGGAATAGCAAGTACTCTCTGCCAACCCCTATGTTTACAATTTTGTATTTTGCTTTGCTTGCATTTTAATGATTATCAAAAGGCACTTCTGGTTTTCTTTCTTTCTTGGCAAACGTTCAGTTATCTTTCCTTCTGTTTCCAAATTTTAGAGAATAACAGTGCATAGGTAGAGTCTAACAAAGAGAAGAGGATGTAGAAGAGGGTACATTCCAGGTTGCTTTCTGGAAAGATATGAAAAAAAATCCTGATGTATCTCTGTCTTTTCTTTTCTTGTGACTGGGTGAATACATCATTGCTTTCAGGAGACTTGTGTTCTGAACCTTCTCTTATTTCCATCGAAAATTATTACCAATACTTTCTGCCCAAATTAAGTTGAAATACATTTTTCAGAATAGAACAACTAAAGTTACACATTACTCTACATTTTTTCTTCAAGTTAAAACTCTTCAATCTGCCAGGAACCATCTTCATATGACAATATCTCCATCAAGATCCCGCTTCTAATTGGTACTGCCTTTTAAAAATGAACTTACCCAAATATGCACAATGTGTTTGCGCGCATGCACGCACACACATCTTCAGAAAAAGTTTTATTAATCTGAGGAAAATGTTATTCTTTTCTGATTGTGATGCAGTTAGATCTTGTGGGGGAGGGAGGATAAAAAAAAGAGAAGAGAGAATGGAACAGGCTTGTGTTTGGAACACTCTATATCCCACTATTTCCTGTGGCTCAAAGTTGGTGGGCCCAGGTAGAGTGGATGTCAGTTGTAGCCAGGCTTCCTGGGCTGTGGTTATCAAACTCAGGAAGAGGCAAGAGGGGAGAGTGGAGAGAGGTGGTGAGAGCATAGGTGTCATGCGCTGCCTACCTCTGAATAACGTTCAGACACTGGGTTGCAAAGCAGGCTCTGGTTTATTTCAGGATAGGTACAACGTTGTTAGAAAAAGCTGAGAGTGACAGGAGCGCGCCGGTGCGGGGTTTAAATACCCCGCGCCGGTCAGCGCCCCCTCGCTCTCGGTCACGTCACCCCCCTTTGTCCCATGCGTTGCCCTGCCATTGGTTGAGGGTTTCTAGGATCGCCCATCCTCAGGTTTTCATTCTTCTGCTGATTGCTTTCAGCTGGGCGATCCCCGTGGTATTGCTGCTGATGGCTTGGGTGGCTCCGTGATCCGTTTATCTATTGTTTGTTAGCCGTTAGTCGTTGTGGGTTGATGGCTACTTAACTTGTACCCCTTCACCTATTTCCTTGTCATTGTCATGAGTGCCATTGCGCTGATTACTTTAGCTCAACGGCACTCATGACATACTGCCCCCTTTCCGAATAGTGTTCTCCCCCGGGTTTCTGGGTTTCCCCCATGGAGCTGTCAAAACGCCATTTTTTTTTTTTTTTTTTTTTTTTTTGTTTTTTTTTTTTCAAAGTTCCCGCCGGAGTAGTTGTCGCCCCTCCCTTTGCTCCTCCCTCTACCACGTGCCTTCCCAGGGTGTGTCCATGGTGCGCATGCTCGGGTTCTGACCTGGCGTGCGCATGCTCCAACCACACCCTGTTTGTTTGGCTCAGTTCGGCGAGGCGAGAGGCGTGGCTGGTCGGGTGCTGCTCAGCTCCAGGTAGGGCCCTTTTTTGCTTATTTGGAGTGCGTCGCCTTTGTTGTGTCTCCTAGGCGTTGCCCCCAGGTTGCCCTGTTGACTTGCTTGCCACTCCCCCGCGGCCAGGGGGCGGGGGGAGGGTGCTGGCGATCGTTTGTCACCACCCCGTGGGCCCGGGGCGGGGGGAGTGAGTCCCGGGGGGGGGAAGGTCCACCCAAGTCGCGGGCTTGGGGGGGGCCCCTTCCCTTGGGGCACGGGAGGCGGGGGGAGGCCTGCGGGGGGGGGGGTTGGTTTTGCTGACCTTGATTGCGGTTTGTCGGGGTATGCCCGGTGGAATGCTCTGGTCAGGTCAGGCGCTTTAACGTTGTGCGCCGCCACCCATTCCGGGTGGGGGAAGTGTTTCCACCTGACCAGATAGTGTAGGGTTCCTCGTTGCTTGCGTGAGTCGAGGATGTCCCTTATCTCGAAGTGGTGTTGCCCGTCGATCATAAGCGGTGCGGGCTGAGGCGTGCTTGGGTGCCATCGGGAGGTGGTTGCCGGTTTTAGGAGGCTGGTGTGGAACACCGGGTGGAGCCTCCGGAGGTTGTGTGGCAGGTCCAGGCGTATTGCTACCGGGTTCACTATTTGCGTGACTCGGAACGGCCCGATGTACTTAGGCCCCAGTTTTTTCGAGGGTTGGGTTGACTTTAGGAACTTGGTGGAGAGATAGGCCATGTCCCCCGCCTGGAACGTCGGTTGTTGGCGCCGGTGCTTGTCGGCCTGCTCTTTGTAAGCAGCCTGTGCCTCCTTCAGCGCCGCCGTGATTACTGGCCATGCTTCCGCGATCTTCCGTCCCCAGTCGCTGGCGTCCACCTGGGGTTCCGGGGGTTGAGGTAGCTCCGGTATGGGGACGAAGTCGCGCCCCGAGACCACTTCGAACGGGGTTTTTCCCGTGCTCGTGTGGACGGCGTTGTTGTATGCGACTTCGGCGAACGGGAGCAGTTCAGCCCAGTCGTCCTGGTGGTAGTTCGTATAGGATCGTATAAATTGCTCTAAGGTGGCATTAAGAACCTCAGTGGCTCCGTCCGTCTGCGGATGCCAAGCCGTAGACAGGGCCTGTTGGGTCCCCGTCAGCTTCAAGAAGGCCCGCCAGAATTTGGAGGTGAACTGTGTGCCCCTGTCGGTCACCACACGTGCGGGACATCCGTGTAGCCTGTACACGTGGATGAGGAAGAGTTTGGCTAGTTGTTGTGAGGATGGGACTGACGTGCAGGGGATGAAGTGGGCCTGCTTTGAGAAGTAGTCCTTCACCACCCAAATGGCCGTTTTCTTCTGGCTGGGTGGGAGGTCCACTATAAAATCCATAGAGATTTCCTCCCATGGGCGGGAGGGTTCTGCCACCCGTTGCAATAGCCCCGCGGGTTTGCCTGGTGCCCGTTTGGCCCGAGCGCACGTTGGGCAGGACGCCACGTAGGTTTTTACGTCTCGCCTGAGCGCGGGCCACCAGAATTGCCGCCGTGTTAGGTGCATAGAGCTGCGCCCTTCTGAGCTTGTCGAGGACTTGCCTGACTAAGGTTACGTGTTCCTCGTATGTTTTTGTGTAAATAAGGACGTCGTCGATGTAGACCAGGACCCCTTTAAACAGATGTTCATGCAGTACCTCATTGATGAGCTGCATGAACACCCCAGGGGCCCCCGCGAGTCCGAAGGGCAGTACCTTGTACTGGAAAGCGCCTAGGGGGCAGTTGAACGCCGTCTTCCATTCGTCCCCCTCCCTGATTCGGATGCGATAGTACGCCTCGCGCAGGTCCAATTTGGAAAAGACTTTGCCCGTGGACAGGTGGGCGAGCATGTCCTTCACCAGGGGTAAGGGGTATTTGTTGGACAGGGAAGCCGCGTTTAGGCCCCGGTAGTCGGTACAGAGCCGTAGGGTCCCGTCTTTCTTCTCCCGGAATAGGACGGGGGCTCCGACCGGTGAGCATGCTGGCTCTATAAATCCCCTGTCTAGGTTTTTATCGATGAACTCCCGGAGGGTTGCCATCTCCTTCGGGGTCATCGAATAGATCTTTGGTCTAGGTAGGGGGACGTCGGGCAGTAGGTCGATTCGGCAATCCGTCTTGCGGTGGGGGGGTAGTTGGTCTGCCTCTGCTTCTCCGAAGACCTCGGAGAAGTCGGCGTATTGTTCCGGTAGGTCTGCAGTGGTAGCGGCGTTGTCTTGTGTGGTCGTCTCCGCTCGTCCTACCGTGGGGTTGCTTTTGCCAGCTGGTACTGGTGCTCGATACTCGCCGTCGCCGAATGTGAAGGTGCGGGTCGCCCAGTTGATCCGCGGGTTGTTTTTCGCGAGCCATGGCATCCCCAGGACTGCAATGGGCCGTCCGATGGGCGTGACTACGAACGATGTGCGCTCGGTGTGAGTGCCCATTTGCAGGGTGACCGGCTCGGTTTGTAGCGTGGCTGGTTTCCCCCCCGCTGTGGAGCCGTCCAGCTGGTGGAATGCCAGCGGCGTGGGGAGGGGGAAGCAGCGGAGTTCGAGTTTGGCGACTAGGTCGGGGTGGATAAGGTTTTTTGAGCACCCCGAGTCCACTAGTGCCGCGGCCGTGGTGGCTCCGTTGCCGGCCGAGAGTTGAATTGCTGCCAATATTACGGAGCTTTTGTCGTTTCGTTGAGGTGGTTCGCGTTGCTGTCCCGCCGCCTGCCTCGCCACGCGTTTCAGGGCAAGCGGGGAGCATTTCCCGCCGGCTGGTCGGGGTCGGTATTGTCCTCTTCTCCCCAGTAAGCGTCCCAGCCCTCTTCCGGTGTCGCTGTGGCCACGGTCATTCGGCGGTGAGGGGGCGGCCCCGGGTTGGGTGGTTTGGGGCTAATTTTCGGGGCGGGCTTGGGCGCGCTGGTCGGCGGTCGGTTGGCGAAGCAGTCCGCCGTCTTGTGCCCTAATTTGCCACACCTCCCGCAGGGCTCCCGGTTGAACTTCTTTTTAGGGTATATGGGGCCGGCCATCCCCCCGTGTGGTGCGGGTACCTTTTTCCCGACGTAGTTTGTGTCTTCCGTGGTTGTCATAAGGAAGGTGCGGTGCGCGTGTTCGGCTTTCCCCGCGAGGTGGATCCACCCGTGTAACGTTTCTGGGTCGTCGCGGTAGAGGGCCCATTGGAGAACGTCGCGGTTGAGCCCCTTTTTGAAGATTTCCAGCAGGGTGGTCTCAGACCAGTCGCAGACCTTTCCCGCGAGGGCTTTGAACTCCAGGGCGTAGTCAGGGACCGTGCGTGCGCCCTGTTTAAGTCTCTGGAGTGCGCTTTTCGCCCGTACTTTGGCTAGGGGGTCTTCGAAATAGTTTTTCATCTCGTTGATGAAAGCAGGGAAGGTGGCGAGGGCGGGGGAGCTGGACTCGTACAGTTGGACGTACCAGTCCGCCGCCCTGTCTTGGAGTTTGATTGCCACGGCGCCGATCTTGTCGGCCTCGGAGTCATAGGAGTGTCCGTGCCGCCCCATGAACTCCCTAGCGTTGGTGACGAAAAACGAGAGTTTTGAGGGGGTCCCATCGAAGAAGATGGGGAAGTCCTTTGGGGCCCGGGCGTTTTGCGCGGCCCCGCCTCTCGCTTCCCGGGATGTGGTGTCGGCCGCCTGTGCCGTCTGCTGGCTTTCCGCTGGCTCGTGTGGGTTCGGTGCTTCGCTCGGGGTGTGGGCTTGTGCGGGGACGTCATTGGGTGGCGCGGGGGGCATAAGCGCCTGGAGCATGGTCCGGAGTTCCGTCAGCTGAGCCCGCATGGCCGCGAGTTCAGCTCGTGCCTCCTCGTCCACAGCCCGCACCGCCGCTGGGGCCGGTTCCGTTGGCGCGTCCTCGGGGGGGGGGGGTTCATCGTCCCTCCGCCGCGGGTCCGCTTCCTCCTCCGTCTGATGGGTGTCTCCGTCGTCCTCCTCCGTGTCGAGCACCGTGGGGCTGTCGCTCCACGCCCGTTGCTGGGGTGCGATGTGGGGCGCGGGGTCCTCCGCTGGTTTCGGAAGTCGTGCTGCTCCCTCCCGCGGTCGGGTTGCCTCCGTCGCCATCTCCCCTTGGGGTTGGAGCTGAGGCTCGGGTCGGGTGGGGCGGGCGTCCATGGCTCCGGGAGTCCGCGGTGCCTCTGGCCTCGGTCGGTCCTCCTCTGTCTCTTGCCGCGCGGCTCGCCCTCCTTGCCCGCGCCGTTCCGGCCTCATCTTGCTGGTCTTCTCGCCGTCTACTCCTCCCGCGGCTCGTTGTCGTCCGGTGGGGCTCGGCGAGGCTGAGTTTATGACTCTCAGCTTTATGTCATGCGCTGCCTACCTCTGAATAACGTTCAGACACTGGGTTGCAAAGCAGGCTCTGGTTTATTTCAGGATAGGTACAACGTTGTTAGAAAAAGCTGAGAGTGACAGGAGCGCGCCGGTGCGGGGTTTAAATACCCCGCGCCGGTCAGCGCCCCCTCGCTCTCGGTCACGTCACCCCCCTTTGTCCCATGCGTTGCCCTGCCATTGGTTGAGGGTTTCTAGGATCGCCCATCCTCAGGTTTTCATTCTTCTGCTGATTGCTTTCAGCTGGGCGATCCCCGTGGTATTGCTGCTGATGGCTTGGGTGGCTCCGTGATCCGTTTATCTATTGTTTGTTAGCCGTTAGTCGTTGTGGGTTGATGGCTACTTAACTTGTACCCCTTCACCTATTTCCTTGTCATTGTCATGAGTGCCATTGCGCTGATTACTTTAGCTCAACGGCACTCATGACAATAGGTTGCATATGTGCTCTGATTGAAAGGCTCTCTAATTTAAAGAACTAGAGGGCTTTGTGTTGGGTACCAGGCCATGTTGGTTCTCAAGATTTCGATTATAGCAATTATATTGATAGATGTTTAACATGGACAAAGTCTATGTTATCTAAATTAGGCAACAACTAATTTCAACAAGAATTTGTCAAGTTAGCCCTTCAACATAAGAAATATCAGAGAAGTTAATAATCAGGGTTTACCACTGTGTCTTTTAAAAAGCTGTATTGTTTCAGCAAAGATTTTTAAAAAATATAGTGAGTCATAAGAAAACCAAAAAACAGAGGATCTCCCAACACTGCAATGCCACGAACAACTAACATTTCAAACATCTCATCACCTTGATAAAACAAATTCAGGAATCTGCTGTAAGTGTTAAAGTTAGACCCTTGAGAAATGCAGTCGTTTTGGAATGTAAGACTGATAGGGAAAAAAAATCTTCCATGTAAAGAATTCCACTTGAGCTGGATGCATTTCTTGATCATAGAATGTTAGGAAATTTGGTCCTGGTGACTTTACTCAGAGAACTGAAGATTCTACTTGATGTCACCCATTTGTGGGCAAAAGGAATAATGGAGGACTGTTGTTTCTACCCTTTTTCCGTAGGAAAACTGCAGAAAAAGAAGTGTCCGTGTCTGTGTGCTATGGGATATAGAGAGATTAGAGCACTGGGAGGTAGAGAGTAAAAGGACCTGAACAAAGAGAAGTATAGTTATGCCGATTTTTAAATACCTTGAAGAGCTTGTTCTGAAACTAGGTTGTTTTTTGCATTATTATTTAGGAAGAACTTGGCCCCTGTCTGGCAGGAAGCCCTGGGGACTGTATAGAAGAATGTCCTGCAAGATTTGGATTTAGGATTTTCATAACTTCCTGTTATGAGAATTTTGCAGGAGAAATCCTACATAAGTTGAGCCCTTTATGCCCATATACCACTGCTGTCTTGGTTCTTTCAGCGAGGTTTTTTGAAGAGGACATTGTGCTAGACTGGGCCTTAGAAAAATGTTGAAGGGGAAGTAAACTTTCTTTTTCAAGTAAGATTATGAGGTTAAGATTATTATTTCCTAGCGTGGGTTCAGGCTTGATTTTGTGTCAGCCCATTTCATTTTGAGATAGAGTTGCAGGGTGGCATTCAGTGCCATTGACCATGCTGTCGTTCTGCAATGCTTAGCTGATACAGGATGTGAGCACACCATCAATATTTCTGGTGACATTTCTTATTACCTCCATTTCAAAAATCAGTATAAGATTTTGTTGAAGCCACCTAAATGATGAGACAATAATTCCACATTCAGAGCCTTTCTTTCCAAATCTGACTCTGGAAGGTCAGGTGTGGGCCCTCCATCAACTCAGCTTTAGTGAGGGTTGGAAAATGGTTGCAACTTCCTGCTGTTGTCCTGAGAGGGGAACACTAATAGCTTACTTGGAGCTATCCAAGGTACTGTTTCGTGCTGCCCTCTTCACCAAAGGACCTGAATTGATTTAGCTTTCCATATCTGTTGCTCTCCAGCAAGAACCAGTGTCTTGACTTTCCCAACAAATGTAGGCAACCTTGAAATAGGAAAATATTTGGCAAAACCTTACTTGGCCATTTGGTTTCCTACACTTTTAAAGAGCTTTGCATGAAACCATAAGGGAAAGTCATGCAGAGTTTGGGCAATGATGACACCCAGCTTTCACTGGTGCCAAGGAAGCTTCTAAAGAGCCTGGAATCAGTGAGGAATTAGATATGAGCAAACAGACTATGAACAAAATATAAACTGAGAAGAAGGAGGTCTTGGTCAGAAGTCAAGTCAAACTGCAAATTAGAATGCAATTGGTTTTGGGTGGAATTCCATTCCTTTCAAGGGTGAGCTTATACTGTAGATTAGAAAGGTTTTCACTTATTCCTGGAAGAACAAGGGATGTCTGTGGGCAGGAGTTTGACCAGTGGGCCAGATGTGCCACTTCCTGAAGAAGAAGAGTTTGGTGTCAGTGTCTCATCCTTTGGTGGCCTGTTAGGTTCCTAAAATGTTGCATGTGGAACAGTCCTTTAAAATGTGTGCAGAATCTACTGGTTGGGGTTTTTGTTTGTTTCTTGAACTAACAACATAAAAGAAAAAAAACTGAGTTTAAAAAATAAACCAGGGACAAAAGCAAAAGCATATATGTAAAAAGGAATAAAAAGTTTATTTTTTTAAAATAAAAAAGGGAGCAATGTACTGCTTGTGAGATCTTAAGAGATATTTTAAAGATCCATCTTCAATATTTTTACCAAGCGTGACATTTGTACAGAAAAAGGTAATCTATTAGGAAAAACATTGTTAATATAGTTAATAAATTGTGCCTTCAATAAATTTATCCTTCATTGTAGGTTTTTTTCTCAAAGCTTTTTGTTACTGTGTTAATTTTTCAGCCAGAACAGTTTCCCACACTTTTACATGCCATGATATATTCTAGTAGTACCTGCAGCTAATGCAAAAATTTGATGCCCAGATTATTTTCTGGCATGTGGTACCAGCCATATACAGTGGGCTTGAATCATCCACACTAGCTTTCATTTTGTTTTTGAAACTTAAGTCATTTATCATAGTACTGTAGATATATTAAAAGATGAGCCATTCTTACTATTAGACTCTCAGTCTTATACAAGATACAAGCAAAGGGGAAGCAAACAGAGATCAAACCATGGAGCACCTGTCCTAGGCTCTCCCCACAGCCATATTTCTCCTTAGGAAAAAGGGGCATCTCTTTATGGGGCTTTGGTCTTCTAACCAGTGTGCCATTGGCTTTGCAACTCTGATCACCTTAGGATGTCTCCTGGACTTGGTGCAAAAGATGCATCTGTCCTTCAGGAGCAAAATAGTGCCAGATACAAGGGCATGGACAGCAGCTGCTCTAGGCCATTGATCATAAAAGTTTTTCCTTGACCAGAACAACAGCACACCACTTTCTCCAACTTATATGGATGTTATTAGGAACAGTAGAAGGGCTTCAAGGAAACTGCTCAATGATTTTATTGAGTAGGTATTGACCTGGGGACTTCAAGTGAGGGCATGGGACAAGTTAAATTCATACCAGCCTGCAAAAAAATTGCATTGATTTTGCACTGCCTTGCCAGTTGTTGCCACTATCTGTTCTCTGATTTTTCTATTCATAATCCAACGTATGCACATGTTATGCTGCAGCTCCTCTAGGACTTGCAAAAAGTAGACACGATGTGTTTCAAATCAAATCAAATCAGTTTATTATAGCCATAAGACCAGATGGTTTTCTGTATTCACTCTGGTGAATTTTAAAAAGGAAAAAATCACGGAAATCTAGATCAAGCGATCTATGTCTTTCACATTCTGGAAGAACAGTAAACCTGCATAAAAAACTTTCAGACATCCAGGTACTTTGGTCACTCTTGGCAACTGAAGTTCATTTTTGAATAATGCCTAACAGATGTCTAATGCAATACTCTGAGCTGATTGTCCTCCAGAGAAAGCTGTTAATGGCACTCTTTCTGGCTTACCCTGGAAGAAAAGATTTGCAGAATGTGGGTCTTCTAAATTTGCATGTTGCATTTGTATTTTTGCTCCTTTAAAAGGAAAGTCCATTGTGAGAAAATCAGTATCATTAAAAAGATGTTCATTCTTCTAGACGTTTCCAGTATGTCACATGATGAGTTTTGCTTTCTAGTTTTGAACACAGGTGTTATAAGGAACTGGCACACATACAAGAAAAGAGACAAAAGGTTGACAGGAAATACATAAGGTTTGCTTTTCAACTATTTTTATAAATAAAATATTAAGAATCTTAAAATCATCAAGCCCTTCAAAATGTATGACATCTGGTGGTATTTATCAACCATAGTAATTTTAAAAAATGTGAAAATGTTGCAGAGGAAAACTTAGACATCTTTAGAAGTGTACTGAAAATCTCTCCAAAGTGAGGACTAGAGAATTTCATGTTCTTTCCTTGCTCATAATCCCCAATACATTTACTTTAGGACAGCACTTTTCCAAGGATCATTTATTTAGACCAGCAGTTCTCAAAGCGTGGTCTGGGGACCCCTGAAAGAAAGAAGTATTTTAACATTTCAGTTTTAATTTCTAAAACAGTACATATTGATATCAATCACATAAAGCAAAGCTCTTGGGGGTCCTCGATCATTTTTAAGAATGTAAAGGGGTCCTGAGATGTTTGAGAACTGCTGATTTAGACTATTGTTATATACAAATAATCTCTCTGCCAGAGCACTTCAGATGGTTTGTAATTTAAAACAAAGGCTAAACATTTATTTATACGTTTATAATTAACTTACTAAGATTGCAGTTTTATGGTTCCTGGGATCAACGTCATGGGACAAGGTCAAGAACCATACCATTCCCTAGTCTTTCACAGGCTGAGAAACCATGAGTGGCATGGCCACGTAAGAGATTTTGGGGGCGGGAGGAGCTATTGTCAGTTGTCCCCAGCTGGACCAGATTGGGGTTTCATTTCTCCCTCAGAAACAGCCAGTGGAATGGCAGTTGAACAGTCTTCTGTAGGGTGCAAATGTTTGTGAAGGAAGATACAAGCTCTGCACCAATGTCTCTAACCCATTCCTTTTCAAAAATGGATATAATCCTTAATGAACGCTTAAATTTGATGATGATGGTGATGATGATGATGGTGAATCCATTGTTTTCTGGCCATATTGAAAATTGTTTGAGTAACAGAATACTTGTATCTTGATTTTAAGCCTTAAGAGAAATCTTATGTGCAAAGACAGACATATATCTGGGAACACAGTTAACATGTTTGCATGGTGAGGCTACATATTTGCATCACTTTGCCCAGCCTCCTAAAAAATTAGTGAAATGTCACTTTAATTTGGCTATATCAGGAGAAATGTGGTGTAAGCTGCACAATGGCAGCAGTAAAGAAAGTGGTGGCTTTTTCTTGGAACAAGCTGTGTTCTGTATTTTTTGTCCAGGATGCTAGCAAGCGTCACCAAGAAACCTACTGAAGGCAGGCTAAAAATAGAACAATTTCTCCTCCAAATGGTAACTCAGTTTTTATATCACTATCTTCTATAGTTAAATAAACCCTGGGGTCTATTTAAGAAATGGAGAACGTGCTCGAGTGCATATATAATTTTTATTCATTTTAAATTGGCAAAAAACAAACAAACCCACCATTTGGTTTTGTATAATGTTAATTGTACATTCAAGTAGGCTTAAATCCTTATTCAACAACAGATGCTGGAATGAAGTTGAACAGAAGTCTGTTGTTTATCTGGCAAAAAGTTAAAAGTACTGAGGGCCTTATGGAGGATGCAGCACTGTCCTCTGAAGCATCACGGTAGTAGGACTGCTGAGGGACGCGGGAAGTCTTCTCACCTTTTCATTCAATTAACATTTGCAGAACCTCAAGTTCTACATGTCCCATTTACTGGGTTGGCAGCTGTTATCATCCTGCAAGAAACAGAGCTTGCAAGATCCCCACCCAGAAATAGATAGGTTTCTCTGTCTCCTAAACTGTTTCCTCCTTTGTGTTTGAAATTACCAACACAATATAAAGTTTTGACTCAAGGAGATTAAGAAAGATAGAAAGTGTCTTCTTCCTTGGGCTCAAAACCTGTAAGTTCCAAACAACTGTAGGGGTGTTTGTTTCTGGAGGAAAGCCTTCCTCCCCTTCCCCACCCCGAAAATTTGAGATACTAAAATAAAATGAGATGTGCCAGAAAACTCTTGATGCTTCTTACTCCAGCTGGCCTTTATTCCCCTTTTAAGAAAAACTAACTTCTGGTGATGGTACACTGGGTGCTGAGTTAGAATGCTGTATTGCATTCTGTTGTAATGCAGCTTCCCTGCAGCTTCTGAATGCCTTATATTGGGAGTGGGGGGAGAGAAGGGAAGTGATTACTGCAAAATCCCACCCAAAGGTCACAAGTCTCACCTTCCATGCTGTTACTTTTCTGTAGCTGACGCAGTGATTCATTCAGGTTCTTTTCTCTGAATAGGCAAATGCCAAGCTGCACCATCACAGACCTTTGAAAACGGAATCACCAGGCAAAGACATCTAACGTCAAGATACGTGTAGTGAAAGTCAATGGAATTTTTCCTTCCACTGAATTAAGCATACCAACAAATTTGGTATGAAATAGGCTTGTCTTTCAAATCAATAAAGAACGAGACAGAGTCACTGGGGTTTTTCTCTCTTTAATTCCAATCTGGTTCATTTCAATATTTTTAATGAATACATTTTGGCAAATTGTGTTTTATGTTGTAAAGTCCAGACAGAAATCAACATTTTGGATGATCTTTGTTGGAAGCATATTTTAAGGAAGAAGAATACATTAGAAAGATTAATAGAGCTTTTGGAAAAAAAAGTTTGGAAATCCATCCTAATAATAGCTATTGCTATTGCTCATTATAATATAATAAAAAACAGCAAAGTGAATTGTTTACTGTGGCATACAAAGTCCTCCCAGTTTGCCCCAAATTATTCCTCCTTAAAATTTGGCGTCCTTTAGGCTTCAAGGAAAATCACAGCTCCTCCGCCAGGGTTGGTAGCAAACAGGCTGTTTTCTTCCTGGGCTAACCTTTGGCCATAATTTTTGTAGTAAGCCTCCTTCACATTTGCTAGGAATCTCTCCAGTCTGTCCACAGGAACCAATGACACAGTGCAGCCACCCCATCCTGCCCCAGTCAGGCGTGACCCAATTGCTCCAAACTGCCTAGAAGAACAAAAACAAGTAAACAGATTTTAAAGCCTAAGTCAAGCGAGAACGTGTCTTGCATGCAGTGAATCTACTGGTAAATGCTGGACATAAGCAGGTTAGATTTGTCCTCATTTTCAAAAGAACATGGACAACCATGATAGGCAGCTAAAAGTCAGGTGGAAGGAAGGTTGCAACCCAGTTCTGAACAGCTTGCATGTTTAGCCTCCTGGTATAATCTAATCTGAACTATGAATTTCCTATGAATTTCACAGTTTAAGTTCATCAGTGTCTGCCAGTCATGACGACTATATAATGTCACTAAGACTCTCAACACTAGCCAATACGAAACTGAACAGTAGGGTGACATTATGCCGATGTCCTGAATTAGTTTCCCATAGGCATATGGTTAGCTACTGTGATAGTCCAGATTAGGTTGCCCCTTACTCTAATCTCTCATAACTCTTCTGATATTTTTATGTACCTACCTCTCCACCAGACAAGGCAACAGACAGAGAATTGTTTTTTTAATTTCTTCCCTAATGGGAATGGCAACACTAGCTGCTGACGAATTCCAGGCCATTCTAGTTAAGTGAGTGGATCAGCTACACCATACCAGGACTGCTGTTCAGGTTTAGAATAAATGTGCATTGATTTGTTTGTAGTTTAGAAGACATGACAGCCCAATTTTGCTATACTTTTAGGTGTTTCATAAAATTTAGTTGCTGACCAGTTGCTTAAATATTCACCTCTGTATAGATGGCCACATTTGCAATAAGTTCTTCATATCTTGTTTTAATAATGTTTTGGTTTCTAATTATCATTTTCAAATTCATGCACTTTTGCTTGAATTTGGAAATGATAATTAGAAACCCAAACATTATTAAAATAAGATATGAAGAACTTATTGCAAATGTGGCCACCTAAAGCATTATCTTATGGAGGAGCAGCAAGATAAAAGCGTCGTCTGTCACCAGCATTAAATCCTCTATTTCAGAGGTTCTCAAATTCTGCAGTACCATGATCCCCTAAAAAGATAAATGGCTTTATGTCATGTTCCCCGTTTCAATGTTCTGTTAACATCGTAACGTTTCACATGTCAGACCGTTTTCCGTGTCTGCCTGCCTTGCTCATGGCTGGGTTTTTCCATTCCTGCGCTCTGCCTTGTTTTGAAACTTTGGAATGTATGTTTGGGTTTTCATTCCTGTTCAAGGTTACTTTCCCAGGCGCGTGTAACGGATCCTAGCACCTGGGAGGGGGTGCGTGCTGACGGGTGCTTGGGGCGGGACTGAATTGAAGGCAAGGCTTTTAAGTTTGTATTTCGCGCGCTTTGGCTCATTCTCAGCTTTCTCTGTATTTGCATACTATTCCTTTAATAAATCAGTTATCTTCAAGCCCGAGCTTGTGAGACTGAGTATTTGGGATTAGGCAACCATTACACGTTACTTACTTAACTTACGTTACTTATTTAACTTACACTATTTACTTAACTTACGTTACTTACTTAACTTACGTTACTTGACTTACACTATTTACTTAACTTACGTTACTTAACTTGCACTATTTACTTAACTTACGCTATTTACTTAACTTACGTTACTTACTTAACTTACGTTACTTAACTTACGCTATTTACTTAACTTACGTTACTTAACTTACGCTACTTAACTTACGTTACTTACTTAACTTACGCTATTTACTTAACTTACGTTACTTACTTAACTTACGTTACTTAACTTACGCTATTTATTTAACTTACGTTACTTAACTTACGCTACTTAACTTACGTTACTTACTTAACTTACGCTATTTACTTAACTTACGTTACTTACTTAACTTACGCTATTTACTCAACTTACGTTACTTACTTAACTTACGCTATTTACTTAACTTACGTTACTTCCTTAACTTACGTTACTTCCTTAACTTACGTTACTTCCTTAACTTACGCTATTTACTTAACTTACGTTACTTACTTAACTTACGCTATTTACTTAACTTACGTTACTTACTTAACTTACGCTATTTACTCAACTTACGTTACTTACTTAACTTACGCTATTTACTCAACTTACGTTACTTACTTAACTTACGTTACTTAACTTACGCTATTTACTCAACTTACGTTACTTACTTAACTTACGCTATTTACTTAACTTACGTTACTTCCTTAACTTACGTTACTTACTTAACTTACGCTATTTACTCAACTTACGTTACTTACTTAACTTACGCTATTTACTTAACTTACGTTACTTACTTAACTTACGTTACTTAACTTACGCTATTTACTTAACTTACGTTACTTAACTTACGTTACTTATGCTACTTAATTTACGTTACTTACTTAACTTACGCTATTTACTTAACTTACGTTACTTACTTAACTTACGCTATTTACTTAACTTACGTTACTTCCTTAACTTACGTTACTTACTTAACTTACGCTATTTACTTAACTTACGTTACTTACTTAACTTACGTTACTTAACTTACGCTATTTACTTAACTTACGTTACTTAACTTACGTTACTTATGCTACTTAATTTACGTTACTTACTTAACTTACGCTATTTACTTAACTTACGTTACTTACTTAACTTACGCTATTTACTTAACTTACGTTACTTCCTTAACTTACGTTACTTACTTAACTTACGCTATTTACTTAACTTACGTTACTTACTTAACTTACGCTATTTGCTCAACTTACGTTACTTAACTTATGCTACTTAATTTACGTTACTTACTTAACTTACGCTATTTACTTAACTTACGTTACTTACTTAACTTACGCTATTTACTCAACTTACGTTACTTACTTAACTTACGCTATTTACTCAACTTACGTTACTTAACTTACGTTACTTAACTTATGCTACTTAATTTACGTTACTTCCTTAACTTACGCTATTTACTTAACTTACGTTACTTAACTTACGTTACTTAACTTATGCTACTTAATTTACGTTACTTCCTTAACTTACGCTATTTACTCAACTTACGTTACTTACTTAACTTACGCTATTTACTTAACTTACGTTACTTACTTAACTTACGTTACTTAACTTACGCTATTTACTTAACTTACGTTACTTAACTTACGTTACTTAACTTATGCTACTTAATTTACGTTACTTCCTTAACTTACGCTATTTACTTAACTTACGTTACTTCCTTAACGTACGTTACTTACTTAACTTACGCTATTTACTTAACTTACGTTACTTACTTAACTTACGCTATTTACTCAACTTACGTTACTTACTTAACTTACGCTATTTACTTAACTTACGTTACTTAACTTACGTTACTTAACTTACGCTATTTACTTAACTTACGTTACTTAACTTACGTTACTTAACTTATGCTACTTAATTTACGTTACTTACTTAACTTACGCTATTTACTTAACTTACGTTACTTACTTAACTTACGCTATTTACTTAACTTACGTTACTTCCTTAACTTACGTTACTTACTTAACTTACGCTATTTACTTAACTTACGTTACTTAACTTACGCTATTTACTCAACTTACGTTACTTAACTTATGCTACTTAATTTACGTTACTTACTTAACTTACGCTATTTACTTAACTTACGTTACTTACTTAACTTACGCTATTTACTCAACTTACGTTACTTACTTAACTTACGCTATTTACTTAACTTACGTTACTTACTTAACTTACGTTACTTAACTTACGCTATTTACTTAACTTACGTTACTTAACTTACGTTACTTAACTTATGCTACTTAATTTACGTTACTTACTTAACTTACGCTATTTACTTAACTTACGTTACTTACTTAACTTACGCTATTTACTTAACTTACGTTACTTCCTTAACTTACGTTACTTACTTAACTTACGCTATTTACTTAACTTACGTTACTTAACTTACGCTATTTACTCAACTTACGTTACTTAACTTATGCTACTTAATTTACGTTACTTACTTAACTTACGCTATTTACTTAACTTACGTTACTTACTTAACTTACGCTATTTACTCAACTTACGTTACTTACTTAACTTACGCTATTTACTTAACTTACGTTACTTACTTAACTTACGTTACTTAACTTACGCTATTTACTTAACTTACGTTACTTAACTTACGTTACTTAACTTATGCTACTTAATTTACGTTACTTACTTAACTTACGCTATTTACTTAACTTACGTTACTTACTTAACTTACGCTATTTACTTAACTTACGTTACTTCCTTAACTTACGTTACTTCCTTAACTTACGCTATTTACTTAACTTACGTTACTTACTTAACTTACGCTATTTACTCAACTTACGTTACTTAACTTATGCTACTTAATTTACGTTACTTACTTAACTTACGCTATTTACTCAACTTACGTTACTTACTTAACTTACACTATTAACTTACGTTACTTACTTAACTTGCACTATTTACTTAACTTACGTTACTTACTTAACTTACGTTACTTAACTTACGTTACTTCCTTAACTTACGTTACTTACTTAACTTGCGCTATTAACTTACGTTACTTACTTAACTTACGTTACTTAACTTACGTTACTTAACTTATGCTACTTAATTTACGTTACTTACTTAACTTACGCTATTTACTTAACTTACGTTACTTACTTAACTTACGCTATTTACTCAACTTACGTTACTTACTTAACTTACGCTATTTACTTAACTTACGTTACTTCCTTAACTTACGTTACTTGACTTACGCTATTTACTTAACTTACGTTACTTACTTAACTTACACTATTTACTTAACTTACGTTACTTACTTAACTTGCACTATTTACTTAACTTACGTTACTTCCTTAACTTACGTTACTTAACTTACGTTACTTCCTTAACTTACGTTACTTACTTAACTTGCGCTATTAACTTACGTTACTTACTTAACTTACGTTACTTGACTTACGCTATTTACTTAACTTACGTTACTTACTTAACTTGCACTATTTACTTAACTTACGTTACTTACTTAACTTACGTTACTTAACTTACGTTACTTACTTAACTTATGTTACTTGACTTACGCTATTTACTTAACTTACGTTACTTAACTTGCACTATTTACTTAACTTACGCTATTTACTTAACTTACGTTACTTACTTAACTTACGCTATTTACTTAACTTACGTTACTTAACTTACGTTACTTACTTAATTTACGTTACTTACTTAACTTACGTTACTTGACTTACGCTATTTACTTAACTTACGTTACTTACTTAACTTACGTTACTTACTTAACTGACGTTACTTGACTTACGCTATTTACTTAACTTACGTTACTTACTTAACTTACACTATTTACTTAACTTACGTTACTTACTTAACTTGCACTATTTACTTAACTTACGTTACTTCCTTAACTTGCGCTATTAACTTACGTTACTTACTTAACTTACGTTACTTACTTAACTTACGTTACTTAACTTACGTTACTTACTTAACTTACGTTATTTACTTAACTTACGTTACTTACTTAACTTACGTTACTTACTTAACTTACGTTACTTACTTAACTTACGCTATTTACTTAACTTACGTTACTTAACTTACGCTACTTAACTTACGTTACTTACTTAACTTACGCTATTTACTTACGTTACTTACTTAACTTACGCTATTTACTCAACTTACGTTACTTACTTAACTTACACTATTAACTTACGTTACTTACTTAACTTGCACTATTTACTTAACTTACGTTACTTCCTTAACTTACGTTACTTAACTTACGTTACTTCCTTAACTTACGTTACTTACTTAACTTGCGCTATTAACTTACGTTACTTACTTAACTTACGTTACTTGACTTACGCTATTTACTTAACTTACGTTACTTAACTTACGTTACTTAACTTATGCTACTTAATTTACGTTACTTACTTAACTTACGCTATTAACTTACGTTACTTACTTAACTTACGCTATTTACTCAACTTACGTTACTTACTTAACTTACGCTATTTACTTAACTTACGTTACTTCCTTAACTTACGTTACTTGACTTACGCTATTTACTTAACTTACGTTACTTACTTAACTTACACTATTTACTTAACTTACGTTACTTACTTAACTTGCACTATTTACTTAACTTACGTTACTTCCTTAACTTACGTTACTTAACTTACGTTACTTCCTTAACTTACGTTACTTACTTAACTTGCGCTATTAACTTACGTTACTTACTTAACTTACGTTACTTGACTTACGCTATTTACTTAACTTACGTTACTTACTTAACTTGCACTATTTACTTAACTTACGTTACTTACTTAACTTACGTTACTTAACTTACGTTACTTACTTAACTTACGTTACTTACTTAACTTATGTTACTTGACTTACGCTATTTACTTAACTTACGTTACTTAACTTGCACTATTTACTTAACTTACGCTATTTACTTAACTTACGTTACTTAACTTACGTTACTTACTTAATTTACGTTACTTACTTAACTTACGTTACTTGACTTACGCTATTTACTTAACTTACGTTACTTACTTAACTTACGTTACTTACTTAACTGACGTTACTTGACTTACGCTATTTACTTAACTTACGTTACTTACTTAACTTACACTATTTACTTAACTTACGTTACTTACTTAACTTGCACTATTTACTTAACTTACGTTACTTCCTTAACTTGCGCTATTAACTTACGTTACTTACTTAACTTACGTTACTTACTTAACTTACGTTACTTAACTTACGTTACTTACTTAACTTACGTTACTTAACTTACGTTATTTACTTAACTTACGTTACTTACTTAACTTACGTTACTTACTTAACTTACGCTATTTACTTAACTTACGTTACTTAACTTACGCTATTTACTTAACTTACGTTACTTACTTAACTTACGCTATTTACTTAACTTACGTTACTTACTTAACTTACGTTATGTCATGTTCCCCGTTTCAATGTTCTGTTAACATCGTAACGTTTCACATGTCAGACCGTTTTCCGTGTCTACCCGCCTTGCTCATGGCTGGGTTTTTCCATTCCTGCGCTCTGCCTTGTTTTGAAACTTTGGAATGTATGTTTGGGTTTTCATTCCTGTTCAAGGTTACTTCCCAGGCGCGTGTAACGGATCCTAGCACCTGGGAGGGGGTGCGTGCTGACGGGTGCTTGGGGCGGGACTGAATTGAAGGCAAGGCTTTTAAGTTTGTATTTCGCGCGCTTTGGCTCATTCTCAGCTTTCTTTGTATCTGCATACTATTCCTTTAATAAATCAGTTATCTTTAAGCCCGAGCTTGTGAGACTGAGTATTTGGGATTAGGCAACCATTACATAAAGCTGAGAATCATTTATATCAGTTCCGCTAGCCCCATCCAAAGTTTGGGTAAAGAGGAGCACTAGCGATGATGGAACCCCCGCTTCGTGAAGAAGGGAGCGAAGAAGAGCCGGACTCGACAAAGACTCTGCTAGCTCCAACTTCGAGAGCGCAAAGGGCAGCACGTCGGGAGAGGCGAGAGGTCCAATTGGATGAGCTATTGTTGGCGGTGCAGGGTGCCACAGGGGGTGAACCCCAACTTGAAATGGAAGCAGCACCGGGGAGGGGATCTCCACAACCATCCTGGGAACCCGAAATCCCCTTATCACCGAGGGTGGTGGTGACCAATAGACCCTTGGAAGAGCCTGTCACCCCTGCCCACATGAAAGCAATAGAGGACAAAATGGAGATGATCGTGACCCTATTAAAGGATATCCCCAGGGGCCCGGGGTCCCTACAGGCAGACTGGGAAGAAGACCCCTCCCAGCTGGCTTTCCCAAGACAGAGGTCCCTATCATCATTCCGGGGAAGAAGTAAGACTCGGGCTCCCCGTCAATTGGGAGGAAGGGAGCTGAGGGCATCCAGAGATCGACCACCACCAGGGGCTCGAAGGATGTTGTTTGCAGAGCCACCACAGCCGGTGGAGCCGGTAAGAACCTTTCCACCCTTTGGGGTGAAGTTTGATGGGGACCCTACCACGCTCTCCTTCTTCATCACAAATGCTAGACGTTATATGGAGGACTGGGGGCGAAGTTTTCGGTCAGAACAGGGCAAGATTAATTTTATTGCCAACAAGCTGAAGGGGAGGGCAGCCGATTGGTATGTACAGCTGTGCCAAGCGGAGGCCACGGAGTTAGAGGACTTTGATGAGTTTCTGTGGTCCCTTAAACAACACTTTGAAGACCCATTGGCTCGAGAGAGAGTGAAAAGCTCCCTGAGAAAACTTTATCAAGGAACCCTCTCTGTTGCAGACTATGCTTTGGAATTTAAAGCCCTGGCGGGAAAGGTGGAGGACTGGTTCCAATCAACCTTGGTAGAGATGTTCAAGCAAGGGCTGGAGACGGAAATCCTCCGTTGGGCTTTGTGTAGGGACGATCCTAAAACTTTATACGGCTGGATTCAGCTGGCGGGCAGTGCGGAAAACGCTCTGCAAATGTATGCCCATAGTAAGGAACTGAGACAAGCCCGAATCGCGAAGGGAGCTCGTGCTACGGGATATTCGAGTCGCCCTAAACCAAAAACCTGAGAGGAAGAAAGGGGACGACGATTTGCAAAAGGTCAGTGCTTGAGATGCGGGAAAGATGGGCATCGTGCCACTTCGTGCCCAAGATGCCGACCAGAGGAACGGCCAGGAAAAGCGCCAGGGAAATCGCCATCCCTCCCACGCAAGATGAAGGCTGCATGCGCCGAACTCGACCCTCCAGACCTTCCATTCGGGGAAGAGGAAGAGGAATTACAGTTCGATCAGCCGGTGGGAAAAGCCTTCCACCTGCCCTGAAGGGCACCGTTGGGCAGGTGGAAGAAACCGGGCGCGACCACGATTCGGTGAGTGGGAACTTCCCTACAATGACTGTCAAAGTAAAATTGGGCTCTAGAACCAAAACTGTTGAACTCTGGGCCATGCTGGACTCGGGTTGCTCCCGTTTGCTGATGCATCCTGATGTTGTAGCTGCCCTAGAATTGCCCACGTTCCCTTTGCCACGGCCCATGATCTTCATGCAATTGGATGGAACCATGGCGGGGGGGAAGGCAGACACCCACTCTACAGGACTGGTGGCTTTACAGATGGGGACCCATTGGGAGAAATTGCCTTTTGTCATAGCTCCAGTGGGGGGCCCTTTGGTGATTTTAGGAATGCCTTGGTTTGTGCAACAAAACCCTTTCATCAACTGGCTGCACAGAACTGTAACGTTTTCTGATGGATTTTATAAGGTACCTGAAAAGGACTTGTTAGAGGACATGGAGGGAGGACGGGTGGCTAACATGACAGTACAAACACTGACGCCGCTAGAAGGATTGCCCAACCAATACCAGGATCTGGCTGATGTGTTTGGGGAGAAAGAAGCAGATCGCTTGCCCCCTCACAGGAAAACAGACTGTGCCATTGAATTTCTCCCTAATGTAAAGTTACCTCACCCAAAAATCTATCCCATGTCTCCCAAAGAGCTAACTACGCTAAGGGAATTCATTGACAAAAACCTGGCTAGGGGTTTCATTGAGCCTGCAAACTCCCCAGTGGGGGCCCCTGTTCTCTTTAGACCAAAAAAGGATGGCTCCTTGAGGCTGTGTACCGATTTCCGCGGGCTCAATGCAGTCTCAATATTAAATAAATATTCTTTGCCCCTTATCAAAGATATGTTATCACATCTGGCCAGAGGCAAAATCTTCTCAAAATTGGATCTCAGAGAAGCCTATTTTCGCATTCGCATAAGGGAAGGGGATGAGTGGAAAACAGCGTTTAACTGTCCTCTTGGGGCTTTCCAATACAAAGTCCTGCCCTTTGGTTTATCGGGGGCACCTGGGGTTTTTATGCAACTTATCAATGAGGTCTTGCACGACCACCTGTTTAAGGGAGTACTGGTGTATTTGGATGATGTATTGATTTATACTGAAACCATGTCAGAACATATTCACTTGGTGCGTCAAGTGCTTACTAAATTGAGAAAAGCTGAGTTGTATGCTAAACTGTCCAAGTGTGCCTTCCATCAATCACAAATCGATTATCTAGGATATAGAATTTCCGCTAAGGGTATTGAAATGGACCCTACCAAGGTTGAAGCGATTGTGGCATGGGAGCCTCCACGTACCAGGAGGCAATTACAAAGTTTCCTTGGATTCGCCAATTTCTACAGGGCATTTGCCCAAAATTTTGCAGAAATCGCCCTCCCCCTTACTGAACTGTTAAAAACTAAAGCTCAGGGGGATACGCGACGCTCTAGAAACCCAGGAGCGCTCCTTAAATGGACTCCAACTTGCCAACAGGCATTCGAGGCGCTCAAACAAATCTTCACTACCGAACCCATTTTGCAGCATCCAGACCCCACCAAGCCTTTCGTGGTACAGGTGGATGCCTCTGATTTCTCCGTCGGGGCACTACTGCTCCAGTCAGACCAGTCTGACACCTTGAAACCCTGTGCTTACCTCTCTCGCAAGTTCACGGAAACAGAGAGACGGTGGCATGTTTGGGAAAAAGAGGCTTTTGCTGTAAAAACCGCTTTAGAAACTTGGCGCCACTTATTAGAAGGGGCTTCAAACCCTTTTGAAGTCTGGACTGACCATAAGAACTTGGAAGCATTAAGCACCAGTCGAAAACTCAGCCCCAAACAACTTCACTGGGCTGAATTTTTCAGTCGTTTTGACTTTACCCTCAAATTCATACCAGGCAAGAAAAACTTTTTAGCTGATGCGCTCTCCCGCAGACCCCAAGATGCTGGCCCAGGGCCAACGGTACAGGGTACTGTGTGGACGGAAAAGCAACTAAGTCTGGCAGCTGTGACACGCAGCCAAGCGCGAGCGCAACAAACTCAACCTCAAGCCGCTCTGCCTCCCTCCCGGTCACCACGCTTGCCAATTCCATCAGATTTGCAACAACAGTTGCTGTTCCACCTTAAAAATGATACTTGGTTGCAAGCAAACCTACACACTGTAACATTCACTGACAATTTTGCCTGGTGAAACGATTGTCTCTATGTGCCTGACGCTTTGCGGAAAACAATCTTCCAGCGTTGCCACGACGACAAGTTGGCTGGACATTTTGGATATCTTAAAACACTTCACCTAGTTAGGTGTCAGTTCTGGTGGCCAACTTTGCTAAAGGACCTTAAGGCATATGTCACTGCATGCCCTGTCTGCGCGGCTACAAAGCGCAAGACCGGCAAGCCTCAAGGTCTCCTCCAACCGGTCGCCACCCTGTCCTTCCCATGGCAGGACATATCCATGGACTTTATTGTCGACCTACCACCCAGTCAACGAAAAACTGTCATTTGGGTGGTAAAAGATTTTTTTTCTAAACAGGCGCATTTCATCCCATGCGCCTCTATCCCCACCGCGCAACAGCTGGCACGCCTCTTCCTCGTTCACGTGTACCGCCTTCACGGAATCCCCGCCCGTTTGGTGAGTGACAGAGGCACACAATTTACGTCACAGTTTTGGCGGGCATTTTTGAAACTGCTTGGCACCAAACAAGCCCTATCCACCGCTTGGCATCCGGAAACGGATGGATCTACTGAAGCAGTTAATTCTACTCTTGAGCAATACCTTCGAGCTTTTGTCAATTACCAACAAGACAACTGGGTGGACTTACTCCCATTTGCTGAAGTCGCTTATAACAACGCCGTGCATCAAAGCACTGGTCAAATTCCCTTTAAAGCTGTCTTCGGGCGTGAGTTCGTCCCCATCCCTGAACTCCCGCACCTGCAGCCGCTCCCAGCCTCTCTCACTGACTGGGCTGACACTCTCAAAGACTCGTGGCTCAACATTCAACAAGCTCTGAACCATGCCCAAACCACCTACAAACGCCATGCCGATGCTAAACGCTCCCGCGAACCTACTTTTGCTGTGGGGGATAAAGTCTACTTATCCACAAAATTCATCAAATCACCACAACCCTCCAAAAAACTTGGCCCTAAATTTGTGGGCCCTTTTCCCATTGTAGCACAAATTAACCCTGTTACTTTTAAACTGGATTTACCCCATAACCTCAAGCGTTTACATCCTGTTTTCCATTGCAGCTTGCTCAAGCCCTACCTGCAGTCGGACCGCTGGCA
Organism: Candoia aspera; assembly: GCF_035149785.1. Taxonomy (NCBI): domain Eukaryota; kingdom Metazoa; phylum Chordata; class Lepidosauria; order Squamata; family Candoiidae; genus Candoia; species Candoia aspera. The sequence goes on along the minus strand of NC_086165.1, from coordinate 9,980,261 downwards.
TCCCCAACTGGCTCCACCACCTCCAATCATGACTGATGACCAACAACACTTCGAGGTTATTGAAATCCTTGACTCCCGCCGCCAGCGTTCCGCTTTGCAGTACCTCATTCGCTGGAAGCATTTCCCTCATCCTGAATGGGTTTCTGCTCCCGATGTCTACTCACCCCGCCTGGTTGCTCGTTTTCACTCTACCTACCTGGACAAACCGGCTCCTTAGCACTGTTCTGGGGGGGGGGGGGCGATATGTCATGTTCCCCGTTTCAATGTTCTGTTAACATCGTAATGTTTCACATGTCAGACCGTTTTCCGTGTATACCCGCATTGCTCATGGCTGGGTTTTTCCATTCCTGCGCTCTGCCTTGTTTTGAAACTTTGGAATACCAAAACTTTGGTATGTTTGGGTTTGCACTCCTGTTCAAGGTTACTTTCCCAGGCGCGTGTAACGGATCCTAGCACCTGGGAGGGGGTGCGTGCTGACGGGTGCTTGGGGCGGGACTGAATTGAAGGCAAGGCTTTTAAGTTTGTATTTCGCGCGCTTTGGCTCATTCTCAGCTTTCTCTGTATTTGCATACTATTCCTTTAATAAATCAGTTATCTTCAAGCCCGAGCTTGTGAGACTGAGTATTTGGGTTTAGGCAACCATTACACTTTATCTGGGACACTTGCTGTGAGCCTTGGACAACTGAAGCTGGGGCCCTGTTGGAACTTGCCCTGGGCTATGCTTGGAGAAGGCAGCTACTGGCTTGTCCAGGAAAAGCAGGAGCAAGTCCTGCCAGCAATCCAGTTTTTTGGGTACAAATCCTACCATCTAGGCATAACTGCAAAACATCTAGATATGCAGACTTTTCTTCTTATCTTCAAAGCTTGTAAGAAAGCTTGTAAGAACTGAAAATATGATATGTATAAGTAATGTACCTGCATACTCTTTTGGACGTATTCTTTAAATCTAAACACAGCAATTGGCAATGATTATAAATAAAAACCATTTCTGTATGCAATTGCTGCCCATTACTGTTACTGTATTAGGTAGGTTTTAATTGTCAGTAAGCTTTCTGGATCAGTAACAGACAATTAAAAGCCAGGGGAGGAGGGGACCCTTCAATTATCAGTGGAACATGCCGGAATAAAATACGTTTTTAGAACAAATAACTGCTGTATAAGTTCAGGATAACATGAAGAACAAGCAGTTGGTTGGATGCAACATAGTTCCTGTCATAAATCTCCTAAGCCAGGTTTCAGTGGGAAGCTTAAAGGAAAAAAAAATCTGAGGCATTTTAGGCATATGTTGAATTTTGTCTGTCATGGGTTTTCTTATAAAGGCCAAAATTGAAATCACTCTTCTTCCAATGAAACCTTAACCCCACGTTTTCATCTTGGTACTTCATTTATTTCCATTAGTTTTTGTATTGCGTAACTTTTATCTTGGAGCTAGCCTAAAAGTTGCAAATCATTCCAGAATTTCCCCCCAACAAAGGACCCACATGGGGCCTTGATAAATGAAAGGGTTTCCAGAGAAAACAAGCATTAGCAGCCAGACCAACAGGGAGACTTGTCTATCTCAAAAGCACAGGGTGAATCAGACAGTAATCCATGTTCTGAGATGGGAAATTCAGAACGACCTCTCACTTTCCTGGGGATCCTGCAGGCAGGTCCATGAAGGGGGGAAGCCGGGAAGAGAGGCTGAACAAAGAGTGGAGCTTGGGGGAAAAGCTCAGCCTTCCTGCGATGCTGCTGTAACAGCTCCCATTGTTGGCCAGATTCCCTTGATCTCCCAGGAAGCTCCTCAGAACTTTGGCAAAACTGAGGAAAAAGGCAGGTAACAGGCAAAAATAATTTTCAAAATTCTCCATAGCTCTCTCTAAAGACTTGGGTTAAGTGATTGTGAAAAATGGTTCCCTAAAAGGAAAAGCCCCTCTACATCTTGAGCCCCACTGCGATAAGCAGTGACACGGCTAAATATATAAATTCTGCCCCAATTTTTAACATTTTGTAGTCATTAGGGCTCAAGAACTCCACAGCACGTGGTTCTTTGTGATGAACCTGCTTGCCTTACAAAAAATAACCAACCAACCTGGGAGTACAGCCTATTGTAATGGACCATGGGTGAGTCTTTCTAATTTTGATTCAATGTTTGTACTGTACGGCTCCATAAATATATTTAACTGTGGCTTTAATGCCTAAGCTGTAATTTTTCTTGTACTGCTTAATTGGATTTGCTGTAGCAGAACCTGCCTTCACTAGGTACTGTATAAGAAAAACTGTTTAGTTGGTTTGAGGCCATAAGTGCCTTGAAACTGAGAGGCTCAGTGATGCACCATCGAGGAGATGCTGAAATGATGGTCTTGCTCACCAGCTTTGCCAGCACTTCATGCTTGAAACATCCAGGGCCTCATGCTTTTACAACATCTCCTAAAAAGAGGTAATAACCTTCACTTAGCTACTTAGTTCACCAAACCACCACGGTTTCCTGCCAAGCACTTAGGGCATGACAGCCACACTCTGCAACCATGCTGAAATCATTTAGATTCTTTCTAGTGTGCCTCAGTCAGCATCAACCTATTAGTGCACACAGTTGTTATCAACTGGCTTAGGCACAGTTAAACAGGAAACATTAGGAGACTTTGGTATTGGATTCAGCTGGACTGCAGATGCCACTGTGTCTGTTGTGTTTTCTTTATGAATGAAAACTAGTTGCCAGTTTTTTTTCCTCTCGCTTTCCTTTTGCATTGTGGAAAATACTCCACAGAAGACCCTGCTCACTGTTTCTGGGAGCTGGTTATGGTTTCTGCAAATGCTGTTTAAAAACCTCTTGAAAATTGATATTGGAAAGTTAGGAGATTTGTTCTTTTGAACAGTAATGAAAATGGATGGAATTTTGTCATGCTTTAAGCAGTAAAAACGAGACAAATACATAAAAAAAAGAATATGGTTGGGAAGTCAAAGGCAATAAATATATAAGCAGTTCTCTAGCATTTTGGAAAAATCATAGCTCAGGGCATGTAACATTTTACCTGTGGAAAGTCACAGATACAGTTCCTAGCATCTTCAAATAGGTCTGGAAAAATCTATTTCCAGCCAGCCTGGACAGCCACTGCCAATTTAATGCAAGGGTATCTGAAGTGGATCAAAGCGTTCCAGCTTATTTCAGCAACCTGCCCAGAAGGACGTGGCTTTTGTCAAAGAAGTACAAGGAGACTCTTCCTCATTTACAGGACATGCTATTTTGAATGGGGGTCTTGTTGGCTTTTTGTTCTCTAATTCTGAAGAGCCTATAGTTGTCAACTCCCAGAATAGGGCAGATCTGTTTGTTTTACAATAACCATTCAGAAAAATCCAGTCTATCAGCTGGAATCACGAACTTTTGAATGAAAGGATGCTAAGAAAGGGGGATGGCTTAGTACGTGCCTTTAAATATGGGGGCACAAGGCTCTCCAGGCAAAGGTGCGGAAGAAAAGCAAAAGTGAGTGGGCTCCACAGCAAAAGTTAGTCTGTCTTTCAATGTATGTACATTCAATTAAAATTAAATCAATTAACATGGTTATTTTCCAGTTACATATTTAATGCTTTCCCCTTTCTTTCAGTGAAAAATGATAATCTGGTAATGATTTTTGGAAGTTTCCAGGGGTTGCAGTGAAAGCTTTCAGGGCCATCAAGTAATGCATTTCTGGACAGCTAGACAGACACACAGATATGGAAATTCAATTTTCCATATCTTTTGTGCTTCATTGAGGCACAAAAGAGACTAGTAGTAGATTTTAAACTGGATCATTGAGTATGAGTATGAATTTTTCTCCCTTAATCATTAAAAAAATCCAAAATGGATTAAAATAGTATCTGATGCTGATACTTCCCTACTACTAGAAGTAAAGAAATCTAAATTTGTCATCAAACAATAACTTAAAAAAAAAATAGAGGGCAGGGCAACAATACCCAGATTTCTTTTCCCCACCATGTCCGCAATCAGATTTTTGAAGTACCAAAATACTTTTAACCCTGTACATTAAAAATAAAAGTATTAAAGCAAGAGCAACAGTCTGTTCAAGTTCCACCTAATTCTGCTTTCCGTGTGCATTTTTCTCAAACATGTCGGTTCCAAGCACAGAGAGCAGAGTGACATAACAGTGATGCAGAGATGGGTTGCAAAAATACAAGACCCATGCAGAGAGTCATGCAAAGTCAAAATAAGCAGCCTTTTCTTTGACTGTGGATCATAGCCTTTCTGACAGAGGCCAATCTTGGCGTGCAGAATATCCTAGCATCACCTGTTTAATGGATCAGGTAGCAAGTGATAGGAAAAGGAGATTTGTTCCCATCGAAGAAGATAAAGCTATGTCTGATGAGCGAACATGCTATTCCTGATTATTCAATTCTGACAATTCTGTGGGGTCTCATAAGTGAGCAGCCAGCACACAATTTGGATAGGATGCTGAGAGTATCTGTTTGAAATTATCTGATCAGTTAATGCCTTCTTGGAGCATCAGATAACGGACAGTAAGACATTCTTTTCATCCCCCCGTTTTTATTTAGTTAAAAAAAATACTAACAGTATAATCCTGTCATGTTTTCTCTGCAATCCAACCCAAACAATGTTTACTTTCCATGGCTGTGCAAACTTACAGACAGATGTCCACCAGCTGATTTAGTTCAGGGCAGCTGCATTCGTACAAGTCTTTGCAGCTGGCATGGCTCTGATTCATTAAATCCCCCAGCAGTGAGATCGCATCGTCAGGTGCCTCCATGCAGATTTTCTTAAACTCCAGAACTCTGGCAGCTTCGGTGTACACATGCTTAGCACGCTGGTATAACTTAAAGGTAGTTACTGTAGAAAATAAAGGGAAAACATAATGCAGGAAATAATGAAAACAGAGATATTTATTACTATCAGATGTCACTGTTCAGCTTCCAAATATAATTGGTCAGGAAAATTATCTTTGCATCTACTTTATATCTCCTCTCTTTGCTCATGTTAAGATATAAAACTATATGCTGTAGTTTGTCACAAACCAGGACTACAGGGACAGTTTCAGTGTGCAGAACCTCACTATAAGCACAGATTGAATGTGAATGGACTGAACTGCACAGCCAGATGCAAACTGGAACAGCCCAGCTGGATCTGGAGAAACCAAATGGCACAATAGGCAGAGGACTCGTGGAAAGGCAGTCAAAAAAAGAGAGAAAGAGAAATATGTCTCAGTAAATAGATTCAAGATACAGGAGTTCCCAACATAAAGTCTAAAGCAAGAATACTCAAGCCATTGGAGAACTTTTACAAATACTACTGGCCAAGAGTAATGGGTTTCTTTCTCTTCTTGCTCCTTGGAGCCCATGGGCATATACAATTCTAGGAGTGATAATCAGTGTGTAGGAAGAACTGAACAAGCTATGATGCCCAGATAAATTCATGTCGTTTCCCCCCAAAGTACTGCTACTGCCATCTGTTCCAGCTAATTAAAAGTGGAGCTCTGTTGGTTTAGGGTCCAGAATCAGAGGAACTCTCCCTCAGCAAGCCGGGGGCTGTGGGAAGAAGAGAGGGAAGCAACAGCACTTGGGAGGAGCACAGCAACTTGTCCAAGGTGCCAGTGTTATTTGGCTTGATATGAAACGTAACTCTGCTTCACAACAATGGACGCCATAAGACAAATGCCTGAATGCATCATGGTTTTGGAATACGATTAAACCCCATAAAAATATTATTTTTACAAAAAATGCTGAATGCCCTGATCAAAATTGCTCTCTTGGGAGGGGTCACTGAACAATGAATAAAACTTGCATAATTCCCAGTCTACCAAATTCATTGAGTACATTTTGTCCTCCAGCTTATGAATTAATCGCAGCTCTTTTTGCACGGCGTGTGTCACTGCTGGAGCGTTTATAGAGGAAAGCCTACAAAACAGAGCACTCATCCCCGGGCAACTTCTACCTCCAGGACAGTGTTCCCTTTTTAGTTTAAGGAATCTTTTCACCTTAGGGCATTTTAAAATATGTCTTTGTTGTGGACATATCTGAAGTTGCGTGAGTTTGCCATCACTCACAGTCTCTTGTAAATCACAATTGAACAGTAGTAACCCAGAAAAAAAAAAAACCCTCAAAACATGTCTGGTTTCGATTTGGACGCAAAGGCTTTGCCAAAGGCTGTGATTGATTCAAAGACCACCCTTCGGTAAAGCAACGCTTCACTGGCCAGATTACCTTAAAGCACTTTGTGGTTCTCTCAAGCTCATCACGTTATGCACTGGCAACGGGAATCATCTGTTCATTCCTGCTTGCCAGCCAGACACTGAGAAGGCAAGCTCTCCACAATATTCTTCATGCTGCAGAAGGCTCTATATCCTGCACATTTGATTGTTGCCTCTAATCTAATCTTTTCAGTGCAATTATTACATCCCCAGTGAAAGAAATTGGGGTTGCATTGTTGTTTTCCTAGACTCTCTTCCTGGAAGTGACTGTTGGCCAACTAAAGCAAGTCAGAAATGATATCACATTATTAAAGAACTCTGTTTCTTTTATGGGACTATTGCTGGAGGAAGTGTTGACAGACGATGGATTTGGGTAATGGGACAGCCATTTAAATCCTCATCACTTGTATAAAATAAAGGTGATCACCTGCTTTAGAGGTGGATAGCTTGAAGCACCAAAATTGCAAGCAGACCTCTCCCGCATTCCCTTTATGTGAGTCTTTTGCGCAAGAACTGCTGAAGACTAGTAGCAGAAATACTTGCAATTTTAAGGTGGAAAACACATGAATATTGTAGTGGAAACCCTACAATAACACGTCACAGTTAAAAAAAACTCCAAAAATTGCCACCTACCAATGTGTAATATGGCCCAGCCACTTTTCAGTTTTCGGGCTGCCAAAAATGTTAAAAATTATCTTCATGCCCCTACTTTCCAGGCTTCTGAATATCTAGAAAAGCCGAAGTTGCTAAGATTCAGTTCATTGTTGAGAGCTTCTGTGTAATGGAAGCATCAGTAAGACTTAATATCATCTCATAGCTTTTTTTTTTCTGAATCTGTCCCAAGTGAAAAAGTGAGAAGTATTCTAATCTTAAATTATATGCTCAAACAACACTGTTGTACAGTATAATTTTAATAGAATTTTTGCATTCCACTGTATAAACATTGTCTACTAATTTAAAAAGACCTGTATTCTGAAAATAGGAAGGGAAAGGAAATGTGGAGGGAGGTGGAAAGAAATAGATGATATATAGCAGACAACTAGATCTCATCTTGGAGAAAGTCTGTATCTGTGATCACTAAGAGTCGAAACCAACTTGATGGCACCTAATCGGTATCAAACTGCTGCTCACTTTTTGCAGAAACAGCAGCAGTCACTTTAACACAATTATTCAAGGTCTCAAATTGGACCTCTAAGGAAAGGAGATGCTTGAAACAGGCTGGTGGTTCACTGATCATACCACTGGGAGAGACTTTGGGGGGTGTTTCCAAGGGCCATCCAGTCTCTGCCTTAAATATTTAGCAAAGGAGAGCCCTGCACTTCTGAAGAGTGAGGGCTGTTTCTCCTGAAATTTGACTGAATTCCGCTTCCATGCCTTTCCACCATGTAGTTCTTGCCATACTTTTTTTTTTTTTTTTTTGGTACCCTCAATTCGTTTTTGACTCCTGGCAATTGCTTGGACAAGTCCCTGCAGTTTTCTCGGCAAGGCTTTTCAGAGCTGGTTTGCCCTTGCCTAGGGCTGAGAGGGAGTGACTGGCCCACGGTCACCCAGCTGGCTTCGTGCCCAAGGCGGGACTAGAACTCACAGTCTCCCAGTTTCTAGCCTGGTGCCTTCGCCACTACCCCAAACTGGCTCTTGTCATACTAGAGAAGCAGAAAACCCATGGGATTGGTGACCCTATCCTGATATTGGGATATTGATCCGTCTGTGTTTATGGGGTTTTCCTTGCCCAATATGGGGCAAGTTTAATAATGGGTTTTTTGGGGGGAGTGGGGGTTGCTTCTTTACTTTGTTTTTATATTTTGGTGTACTGTATGTTGTCTAAACTCACTTTGGTGATTGAAGCAGCTTATAAAATGAGTAAATACAGAGTTCTCCTTCTGCCTCTTATTTAAGTTTTAAAGACCCCAATATTTTAGTTCCTTTTAAAAATATTTTTCCTCTGAAGTTAGAGGCTACTCCAAAACAATGAAATGCTTTTCTGTCCCTCCACACCCTTCACCCACTTTCAAAATTATGGGCCTTTTAACTATAGAACTAAATAGAATGATTTTATAAAGTTTAAGCATTTGGCTTGAAAAAACAAATTCAGTGAAATTTGTTGTGGAGGAATTCCAATTTTTTCTCCAACCACATCCATAAGCTGCTCCTTACTCTGAATTTCAGAACATTATTTAGAAAGAAAAAAACATCAAGACTGTTGTATTCTTAAAATTCAGCAGTAGAAGCACTAATAAGGGCTTTCCCACATACCATGTATTCCTGGGGGGGAACAGGTAGCCATCCCTCTACCCAGACACCCAGACTGTCCCGGTAAGCTGTTCCTTTGCTGCATAAGCCCCTTTTCCCAGGACTCTAAACAAATGCAATCACTGCTGAAAAATTAGTTTTCTGGTCAAAGCAAGTGTACATCTTACACCTGTGTCAGTCTCAAGATGGGAATTATGCTAGGCTCAGTAATAGGTACTGACCGTGGTGTGTGACAGACTTAGCTTCTAGCTTAGAACAAAGCAAAAAAAGCAGCAAATAATGGGAAACAGGGATAATAGAAGGCTAAGGGGGCCTGTAATCCTCCAGATTTTGCCAAGCTAGTTCTCAATTTTCCTCACCATTGGTCCTGCTGACTGGGGCTTCCGAGAGCCGCAGTCTGATAAATCTGCAAGGCTATCTCTGAATTAAAGATCGGCATTAAATAAGAGGGGCAGATTAGGCAGTCAGATGAAGGTGGGAAAATAAGTAATGTGCATTTGTGGCAGTTTAGAATGGATTCAATATTAATAGCAGTGCTTGAGACAATAGTGAAAGGCATTTTTTTCATGTGCCATAAATGTTCTGTTAAGCTTTGCATGTGCCACTGGCATGAATGAATTTAATGCATTTCTGAATGAGTATGAATCTGGTTTTAGCATTTGCCTCCTGGGTTCATCTATTCCATGCGTAACCTGGAGGAAGTGGGGTTTCCACTGCTCTGCTTCCACGCTGTAGTAACTATACTACAGTAGACAGGCCAGATACAAAACAGCATAGTGAAACCTATTCCTGGCTCTCCTTCTTCCACTGTAATTTCTACATTATTACCAAAGAACTGCATTCACAGCGCTGAGATAAATCACATTTCACAGAAGTATCTTAAGTAGATTGTAACATGAATGGAGATAAGCCTCAAATTTTTTTTCAATTGGGAATAATATCCAATATATTTAATCAAAAAATTTTCATTGAGTCAGTTAGACAATTACTACGCACACACTAATGATGGAGAAGACAGCAAGATTCCAAAGTCTTTCTCTTGCATGTATTCAACATTTAAGTTGCTCTGAGTGTGTATGCTGCAGTTTTTCACAATGACTTGTACAATTTGAAAAAGGGTAACAAGTCAATTTTCATTTTGGTCATTGACCAACGTAAAAATACATTGAGGATGACAACTTACAGTCATCGGAATATGAACAACTAGGCAACAGATGTGGATAAATAACTAAAATTTAGAATTACTAACACAACTATAAACAGTAACAAGATCATCGCTCCCTTGCCTCTTTCCAAATAGCATCTACGAGCTTGTTCTCTTTGTGACTCCTTTGCTTGCCCCAGTACTAACTTGTTTAAATAAATATGAAAGCTCTCAAGATAATTTTGTACCACTTGAATAATCACTCCTATAAAAGTATCCCACACATTCCAAATAAGCTACTCTGTAACTGCTCAGTATGGACCAAGAGAGTACAGTCTGACCTTTGGAAAATAAAGTATGTTGAGCTAATGGAGAAAAAGGGCACCTTTGAGATACTAACAGAGAACAACTCCTTCTACTCCGAGATTAGAACATGCATTTGTGTTAAAATGCCAGCAATTTACAGAGAACCCTGTTCCCTAAAATAAATACTAGTTTCACATTATTTTAGTAAGATAAAACTGTCTATTTTAAAAATTCCCTTTAGTAAAAACCTAGGAAAGCAGAGCTAGGAAGGATTTCTGGGTTTCTCATACCTTTCCATAACTTCCAGCTGTGAATTCTGGGAGTCTTCATTCGGTACCTGGAGGGCACCAGTTTCGGAGGAGGTTGGATTATTATATACAGTTATCCCACAGACACCTTGTTTTTAGTCCAGGTCTTACTTCCAAGTAAGTATATGTAGCATTACAATGTGAACTGCACTGGTAGATAAGATCTTACTTTCTAAAGTTCTACAGTACCTTGAGGTTTATTTTGGCCATCATTATTTTCCAAGGTACATAGTTTTTAAAAGATGTGACAAGCTCACAGCAATTTGATTAGATGCTTTTAAGATTGAGAATAATTCCACCCTCAGGTTTCTTTTTTTATAGTAATATTATTAAAAATTACAATTAAAAGATAAAAACAATACAAACTAAAAAAAATAAAAGAATAACAAAATAGTACAGAAAAGAAAAAGTAGAAAGAAAAAGGAAAAGAAAGAAAAAGTAAGAATATAGTAAAGAAAAAGAAATGAAATCATATGAAGGGGGAAATCATATAAATAAATTACTTCCCCCTTCATCACAAGTATAAACAATTTTAGTAACTTATCACCTTCTCTTAAAATAAAACAAATGATCTCTTTTTCATATTGCATCTCTTTTCCATAAACAAATCCTTAAAGCCTCATTGTTCAGCCCTGATCAGCAAAAGTCCATTAAAGGTTACCAGAGATAACAACATATCTATTTTAACCTTGATCAAATAAAACAACTTTATATTCCTTCCTTTTACTTTTCATAATCTTAATCTTTAATCCCTTCAAATAGATTTCACTTTTTCTTTGTCTCTTCTCACAAAATTCTTCAAAATTTTAACAAGTCTCTTTTGTAAATCCAATATAGGAAAGTTATCCAGGTCACTCTTTTGGTTTGTTATTTGTATATCCCTTTTAATTATTAAGACATCAGCCAGTTTCATTTGTATATCTAGCGTAGCATCTTTTCCCATTGTCATTCTTGTAACCTGTCATTTTTAAATCCACTTTCAGATCAATCTCAGTCTTGCCTGGTAAAACTTGTTCCTCTTCCATAACATCTTTTAAATATAGTCTGTCTATAGAGGCAGACACTCTTAAAATTAACTAATGGGTCCATCTCTCAAAAATATCCTTCAATATGTTCAATGTTAAAATATTTTGCTCCATTCTGTATTAGTAAGTCAAATTTAAGTGTTATTCTCCTTTAATTATAACCTTTAGTTCCTTCTGGTTCCCTCTAGGGTCCAATGTTCAAAGTCTTATCCTATCATGTTTTTTTTAAAGAGAATTCAAAACAAAAGCATTTTTCCATGAGAAGGATTCTTGTAATTAATTCCAAAATCTTATTTCAAATCCATCTGGACCCTTAGTCCATTTGTAACTTTCCAAAATCAAAGTTCTAATCACCCGTTGTCCTTAAACTTGTATTTAAAACTTCTTTTGCTAAGGATTGAAGGAGACTCACCTAGTGCTATAAAACGTGTCAATCCAAAGGTTCCTAATAGTTGAAAAGCAGTTAACAAGCAAATTCTGAAAGCGATTAGAAAAGGAAGTATGCGAACCCAGCGTCCTTTTGAAAGGCGCCGACTGCAATTTGAGCAAAAAGATGGCTTTCCCAAGTCTCCCAGAGCTCTAAACTCAACAGAGACTGCTGTCTTGCAGTCTCCTCACAAGGAGAACAGTCTGGAGCACTTGTGGGCGATCTCAAGTCCTCTCTTGTCTGGAGAGGAATCCTGAAGGCCCAGTATACTTGCTGGCTCTTCATTCCACTGTGGTTATCGGCTCCACTTTTAGCAGAGCCATCTTCAGTTCGCCATTCCTTCCCCGGAAGTCCCCACCCTCAGGTTTCCATGCCACAATTAGATTGTAAATAATAGTAATAATAATAATAATAATAATAATAACAAAATGGTTTTAAAATACCTCCCATAAAGGAAAACAAAATCCCACATTTTATTGGAAACAAAGGCATGGTTTTATTGAGAAATGTTTTGGTTTGATGGGGCGTTTTTTAAAAATGTCACTTCTTTTCCATTTCATTTACTCTGGTGAGAAGAACAAAGCAGAACAGTTGGTGTGGATGTACTACAGCTCGGCAAATAAATAACTAGGAAACAAGATCTTTCCTTCAGGTAGAACTAAATGTCTCTATTCTCTCCAAAACACGATGGCTAAAATGAAGCAGAAGGAAGAAACCAAAACCAGAGATCTTGTGGCATTAGCTCCTAAAAAGACCTCCAGTGGCCCTGAATATAATGTTCTTTTACAAGTCCTGGGAGTGCTTACGACTCAATCTTCAAGGGAGGCAGAGGACATAAAATCCTGATCACAGAATTTACGCTGGCAGGTCCTATAGAGACTTTTTAATGGGCTTGAGAAGATTTCATTGCTTTTTTCTTGTTTTTGTGATAATTGTTTGTGTTAGTAATTTAGAAGTATAAACCATCTTGAAACTTTGGCACAAAGGTGGTAATAAATAGATTAATTCAATGGTCAAACATCAACTCATCTTCTGAGATGGTGTGTTTAAGTATGAGGCATAGATCATCCCAGCTGCCAAAAACTAAAATACTGAAATATTTTAGAAAAGCCCTACAAAGGTCACTTTTGACGTTCTGAACACACTAATACATATTCCCACAGCAAACTGCAACAATATATAAATACCTTGGGAAAAAACAGCAAAGAAGAGAGGCAGAAATGTTCACATTCATAGTAAATGAGCATTCCAAACCCAAGTTTGGGGTTATACAAACAATAGGTTCTGATTTTTAAAAAAATTACTTATTTCTTCTTTGCAACTAACAAGAATTTGTTACCAAGATTTGTCTTGTACCAAGGAAAACAACAGGATTGCTCCATGACCCATTTTTTCTGGCCTTATCCAACAAAATCACAGTCACATCACATGTTAAGAGAGATTCTACTTGACTAACATCTGCAAACACTAGATGGAATAACATTTCCCTGGGGCTTTGGAAAATCTTTCATACGGTCTTGGTGTTTAAGAGAAGGGGGGAAAAAGAGGAGGCAAAATAATTGGAGTCTACGGTTCTCTACTCTTCTGGAACAAATCTGAGAAAGGATAGTCAACATGTCACTAACATATCACTTCCCTTAATTAAGGAGAATCAGCGCACAAAATTTCCTTAAAACAGCTCCACCCTTTCTTCTTTGCTGCCTTCAGTCCCTGTGGCTTCACTAGCACTATATTGCCAAGACGTGGGAAATGCTGGTGCCACCATCCATCTGGTGTCCTTTAAGAATTAAAAAATGACAAAGCCAATGACCACAATCAGAGATTTGGAAAAGGCTACTGAGGTCACTGAGTACATTCCTGTGGTCGGTGCAGGAATGTTAAATAAAACCTCTCTCCTAGATAGCTCCCCAGACTGTGCTTGACTATATCTAGTGACGGACGACCCACCACCTCCTTTGTAATTGCACTGAACTGTTCTTACCTTTAGGAGATACTGACATCCATATCCTGCAGCCTAGGAGGACAGAGAAGAGGTCTGGACCTTCTTCTATGTGACAGCTGTCATACTATCCCTCGTTCTTAAGGCTAGACATTCCCAGTATCTACAATGTTCTCGTATGACTTAGTTTCTGGTTATATGATAATCCTCACTAATCGTCTTTGCCACTGTTTTCCAGAACCCCTTTTCAGTGTGTTCCCAAAAATTAGTTTTTGATGTTGAAGTCTAATCAATACAGAATTTGACCAACTATGTTCTAGCCATGCAAACAACACTTTAAAAATTACACCAGGTATAGATGAAGCTGGTACTATTTCTGGGAATAATAATAACTGTAATTACATGTCAAAACTCAATATAGCTGAACAGGAAATTGGGACCTCATGCTGAAGTAAGGTTCTTATCTCACCAATCAAAACTGGATACTTCTAAAACAAAAAGATTTTCTTGTTTTCTTTCCTATATTGCATTAAGTGGAGAAGGAACATACAGGTTTTAAATATATTCATAGCCAAAATTCTGAAAGGTATGATGTGTGTGTTGTTGGCTGATTATAATAATGGGCAGCAACAGTTAGGACTATCAGGCAAGCAATTACAGGAGAGTTTACTTCCCCAAATCAAAACTTAGAAGAAATTATCAAGATCATAATAGCATGTATGTATTTCAAGGAAGAGAATTCAGAACACATGCTATATATCTTACACAACAAACTAATTTAAAAAAAAACTCTTTGTAACATGCAGGTTTTAACTTGCTCTGATCAAATGTCAGAACCAGAATTTCTGCCCCCTTAGAATGATCATGTAATGCAAGTTGCAGAACACGGGTTTTATGCAATTATTCTTTAGTTCCTGCTGTACCTTAAAAGCATTAGGTAGGATATATTGAAGTCTAATTTTATGTTGGATGATTTTCATGGATATAAAATGAACTACCATTCATGTTGCTTAGCTTGTAATGAAGGATGGCTGTCTCTCTGTGTTTCTCACAAGCTGGGGAGCTTCCCAGTGGTGTGTACAAGAAGTAGAAAAGCACTGGTCTGTAGATTGCTGATGAATCTCTACACAGTAAACCTTACAGTTAAGAATTTTATACAACCTATAAAAGAGCAATACAAATTTACCTACAACTATCATCTTCCCCTTGTCATGGCTAGGTAGGAATTTGAAGCAGGTTCTTATTTCTTTGAACCCAAACCTCAATTCACTTGTTTCTTGTGTTGCACTAGTCATTTGGGGAAAAATGCTTGTTCTTAACAACGGTTGCCCGGCATGCTTTAGAACAAGCATGTTCACAACTTGTTTCATCTGAAAGCCAGAAAACAGTATGTAACTGACAGCTATTCTAGGAAGAAAAAGTGGTCTCCAGGTCCACTGATCTGGTTCCCTGGAGCCAGATTATAGTTGACTGCAATGCCCAGAACATTTTTTTAGGTCCTTTTCACACTGATTATTTAAGCTCCTTGGCATACACAGAAATGCTCAATCACGCCTGCCATCACCAAATTGGCATGCTACTTACCATCTTGTGTGTTCTGGCTAAGGATCTGAGTGCGTAGCTCTGTGGGGCTAATTCCCAGGTTTTCCCCAATTTCCTCTATGCTGTAAGGCTTGGGGTGAAACTCCTCTTCAACTACAGCCAGCATTTCCTCTAAGCTTAGCTTCAGCTTGACTTGCACATCCTGGAGCTTTGCCACTGCTCTCCAGTCTAGGCCTCTGGATTTTGCTAAAAGCTGCAACAAGTAACGTATAAGTAGGTCTCTGGATGCAGAATTAGGAAGAAGTTAATCCAAAAATTTCTTAAACTAAAGAAACCTTAGAAACATTTTTTTCTTTAAAAGAAAATACTTAGAAGAATATTAAGTCATCAAGAATTTTCATGTGATTTTGGCAGCAAAGATTTTATTAGGTAAAATAGAATTGAGAGAGACAGAGGGGGGAAAAAGCTCTTGCGTCCTTTAAATTTGGGGAGCTTGAAAAGTTGTGCAGATAACATAACAAACAAAAAAAAGATGTAGGCAAGATTCAATTTATATAACTGAGTCATATTAAAAAATGGCACATCAAATGCCCCTTGGAAGTTATAAGCGATGTATAAACCTAAGCTAGCATTTTCCTTTTGTTTGCCCTGAGTATATAGCATTCAGAGGTATAAAAGTCATTTCCTGTGGCTGTCTAGGCGAATAAATGTTAATACACCCTCCTTCAGTTACTTCTCTCATCATTTTAAAGACCATCTAATCTACTGATGGTCTTAAATTTTCTGGAACAGAATGGTTAAAGAGTAGTGATAAGCTTTAATGTGATTTAATCTTGGCTCAATTCTTCTCAGGCAGCCCTCTCAGAGTGATGGATTTTAAGTGCAACAAAAATACAGTACATGGATTGGAGTCCCTCAGGGCATAATCCATCAGAAAGCAAAGATCTTTGAGGACCACATTGAAATGAATAGGAACTTTATCAAACCTTGCCCAGACAGAGAATTTCCTCCTCACATTAATAAGCTAGAGAAAGATATCATTAGGGATTTTCCTAGCTCATGTATCAGAAAATAGCAGGCCACTCTTTTGGAGATGTGTGAAAAAGACTGGACATTTTCTTGGCCTTATTAGCAGGCCAGGCACAGTAGAAATCCCTGATGTTCTCTTAAGGCCTCCTTGCCAATGGATCCTGTACACTTTAAAGGAATATTCCATCAGCTTCTGGGTTCATGTATCCTGAGAATGGTGGGCTATTTCTGGAATGATGATTTCTGCCCCGGTTAATTTTGATCTGACTTTGACAACTGTGCCTTCTCTTTCCCGGGAGGTTCTACTTGGCTCAGAAGAAATCATCTGACCAGACTCAAAATGCTTTTGCAGAGTCACCGGCAGCTCAGCACCTCGCCCCGCCCCCCAAACATGGGCAGTACATCCGTTTTCCCAAACTTGAGCTGAGGTCGGGAGAAGCAGCTGGGTCTGTAATGAAAAACGCAGCAACCCTGCACACAAAGCGCACTGCCAGGGGAGGCCACTGTCAGTTCTTAGTTCCTCAGTGAGGTCTCCAGCCTGCTTCAGTGAGACCTTCTGGCCTGGATTTCGGACAGGGCATGCAGGCGGGTCAACTGCAGTTCTTCAGTGGCCATGAAAGACTGTACGTGGCCAAAGGCACTTAGACATGTCCTGCGTCTCAGAGAGCCCTGGGTCATGTTAAACCCTGGCAGTGGTCCAGCTTCTGCTCAGCCAGAGCAGCGGCTGCGGTTGCTTTCCCTGAAGACAAGGGTGCAAAAATACACTTAGTGATGAAACCTTTCCTTGTAAATACCCCAAAAGGCCATTGTTTGTTTCTTTCAGGTTTTTTAATTAGGGGTCTTCTGTAAGGAGAAACATAGTTTTAACCACAACTGTGTCTAAATGGAGAAGCTTGTTTGCTTGCTTTTTTTTTTTTCTATTTTGGTCAGAGCAAATTTTTAATAAGAGGTTCAAATCTTTTTCGAGCAAAGCAAGTGATCTGCACTCCCACTTCTAGATTACGCTGAGAAAATGCATTCGGCTCCCCTCTCAAGAAGCGCAACTGGGCCATCACGCTCCATGTATCCAAGCTTGCGGTAGTGTGGCACATGCAGGATGTCGGTGCATCTTAGTAGGGAACAAGGAAACGGTGAAAGAAAAGAAGAAAAACCACAACCCGGGTGGCATTTCCATTGCAACCTTCTTCCTACAGTAAAGCACTGGGAGTGAAAAGGGAAACTATCTGCCTTTTAATAAAATGTGTCGGTCGGAAAAGGTTCCCCCAGATTCCTCCTTGTTTTTTATGCTGGAAAAAATAAAGCTATACATTGGGGGTGGGGGTGGGGTGGAACGTTAAGAAAGATTAATGTAATTAATACATTAGAGCTACTGCAGTTGTCTAATTGCTTCTTTTCTGTTTCAGTCCAGTTCTGTTTTCCTCCGTCTGTCCTGCTTTATTTTCCTTGTTAATTATTACAACATTAATTACTTTTGGTGCCATCTAGTGACCTTCCTGAGGTTTTTTTTTCTTTCATTCGATCAGAAAGCGTCCCCAAAGTCAATTCACGCGGATGTACTGCCAGGTAAGGTAAGAGTCACCCTCAGCCCCTAATAATGGAGAATGCCATTAGGCATTAAGTTCTGCCAAAACACTGAAACCGACAACCCCCATATATCTTCCTTACGGCTTTGGATCTGATTTCTCTAACTACAGCTGGCAGGGCCCGAAGAAAGCAGATGGGTTGATTCCTTACTACACATTTGAAAGAGTCTAGTTTCTATTAACACCCTTCTCGCTAAATCACGCAGGATGCAATAGAAGGAGATTTTTTTGAGCAACTTAAAAAAAATGGTGAACTTGTTTTTGAATGCTTATGGAGATACTAGTGACAAACTGAAGTCTGCTATGTGTAGACCAGGAAGAGCCAGTTGGGGGTAGTGGTTAAGGCATCGGGCTAGAAACCGGGAGACAGTGAGTTCTAGTCCCTCCTTAGGCACCAAGCTGGGTGACCCTGGGCCAGTCACTCTCTCTCAGCCCTAGGAAGAAGGCAGTGGCAAACCACTTTTGAAAAACCTTGCCAAGAAAACTGCAGGGCCTAGTCCAGGCAGCTGCCAGAAGTCAACACTGACTTGAAGGCACAGGAAAAAAGAAATTCTAGAGACTGTGAAAAAAAACTTCTAGAGACATTGTGTAGTTCTAAGAACTGTGGACGAAAAGTTCCAATTTTCACCTTTTCCTCACCCTCAAGTAAACCTATATAAGAGGGACATCATACAGGACTTCTGCTCAGTTTGTACTGGCAACTTTAAAGGAATGGAGTTGTCTTCAGAGCGATGGTATTTTTCCTTTGTTTAATGTTAAGGATTGGTCAAACTTTCTATTGCACTTCATTTGATAATAAAGGCTCTAAATCAAGGCATTTCCTGGCAGTGAACGATCAGATGGCGAAAGGTTCTGCTGTCTCTTCCAGAGAGGTTTTCGCTGCCAAGATAATGTTCCCCTTTTCTGGCACTTATGCCTGGATATTGCTGTCAAGCTGCAGGCTAGTTTGGGAACCACATTCTTACAATGCACATTTATATCATTTTCATTCCAGTTAACTGTTTTGCCTCCCCCCCCTCCCTGAAGAATCCAGGAAAGTGTAATTTGATGAGATGGCTAAAACAGCTCCAGGAATCCAAGTAACCGCCCAGAGTCCCTCCTTGTGGAGGGAGATGGGCGGTGATAAAAATTGGATGGATGGATGGATGGATGGATAGGGAGGCAGGCAGGCCGGCCGGCTGGCCCAGGAACATTAGGGTGACTAGCGAGACTGCTAAAGGTTAGCGCTTTGCTTTGTACCCCGCTGGGTTCCCATCTAATTTCCCTTTTAATTGAAAGAGCGTTTTTAAAAGCATTCGAACAGAGAAGCCAGGAGGCTGGTACCTTAGGATCAATGGGCACCATACTGCCTGAGCCAGGCTTGGCATTACTGTACACTGAAATCATGAGAGATTCCTCAGGTAGCAAAATCTCTGGAGATCCCTCCTGATACCTCTTTTTTATAATTCATTGGCTCATTTAACCAGTGGAATACGCAAATATTCTTCCTTAGTTTCTTCTGATAAAACCTTTTGTACCGTTACTTAACACCATCTCAGAGACTGATTTCTAATGTTGCCTTTCCCCCCCCCCATTGCCGTTAAAATGCCTTGCTCCCCTTTACGTACGTTGCTGAGGGAACATCCCCCTGCTCTCCTTGCATGAGAACTGTCTCAAGAAAGATCATTCATTCTCAACCGCCCATGCAGACCTTTTTTACTAGCCTGCTCTCCAAATGGAAATGCACATATTAAGGGCTAAATTCCATCCACGCTTCCATCCATCATGTATATATGGCCTGAGTCCAGATCCCAGAGAGATAAACATGCCCTTTGAGGCAGCACCTGACCTGGTGTTAAAATAAAGCAACAACTGGTAGAGTAAAAGGGTGTTCCAGCCAGCACATATTTGGGTGATGGTTTCATTAGAGTTTGATGAAAGCCATACAGTACCTTTGTAGCCAGACGACACTCCATCACCCTAATATTGAAATGAGAAGTCGCGGCCTTGTTCATTTCAACGCAACTGTTTGCAATCACAAAAATCGCTCCTCCTGGAAGCTTCACATCAGTTGCCTTTAGAGGATTAAATTCTAGCAGCTTTGCCTATGGAAAGAAGGAACAGTAGAAAATAATTTTAACAGGTAGCCTGAATCAACCAGCTTGATTGATAACTGGCAAATAGAGGGAGAAAATGTAGAAGCAGGGAAAGACTGTATTCCTAGGTGCGAAGATTACTGCAGATGCTGACTGCAGTCAGGAAATCAGAAGACGTTTAATCCTTGGGAGAAGAGCAATGACCAATCTCGATAAAATAGTTAAGAGCAGAGACATCACACTGACAACAAAGGTCCACATAGTTAAAGCAATGGTGTTCCCCGTAGTAACATATGGCTGCGAGAGCTGGACCATAAGGAAGGCTGAGAGAAGGAAGATCGATGCTTTTGAACTGTGGTGTTGGAGGAAAATTCTGAGAGTGCCTTGGACTGCAAGAAGATCCAACCAGTCCATCCTCCAGGAAATAAAGCCAGACTGCTCACTTGAGGGAATGATATTCAAGGCAAAACTGAAATACTTTGGCCACATCATGAGAAGACAGGACACCCTGGAGAAGATGCTGATGCTAGGGAGAGTGGAAGGCAAAAGGAAGAGGGGCCGACCAAGGGCAAGATGGATAGATGATATTCTAGAGGTGACGGACTCATCCCTGGGGGAGCTGGGGGTGTTGACGACCGACAGGAAGCTCTGGCGTGGGCTGGTCCATGAAGTCATGAAGAGTCAGAAGCGACTAAACGAATGAACAACAAAGCCTGACTATGTTTAAAATCAATAAATCAAACACCTTTAGCTTTGGACATTTTTCTTCTTTCATCTCAGGGAAATCTCTAATTAATAAGGGGAAAACTAACATCAAACCAAACAAAACAAAACTAAGCAATTTATGAACACTGGCACAAAGTTACTCATTGAATCTGAGCACTTTTCCTTCCTGGAGACAGTTTTTGAATTTTGTCACCCAGGATATTATTAATGTTTATTTTATTTCTTTGAATTTTTTTACCTGACACAATTGACAAACTTGATAGTCATTATTATTTAGCAGAATTAATAACTCCAGATCAGCAACATATGTATTTGGCCTGCAATAACCACAGGGCTTTTTAATCAAGATACAGCAGATAGTCTGTTTCCAAAACTTAAACATATCCAGTTGTGAGAGAGATGACACTTTAGTGCTACATTTTCCCCATACTAATAACATTGCACACATTTCAGCCCTTTGCCTATTATTTATTGTGGCAATTATCCCAAAGCACTTCTTGAACACCTTCCTCATACTGTTCAGGTGGTACATACAGTTCCTTTTTCTGCAAGAAAACAGATGGATTGGTCCATGCCACCTCCTTCAGTGCCAATGTAACGTTCGCTCTTGCTGCATAGGTCAGCCAATTCCACCTATGGAAACACAACGTTAAGGACACAGAGAGTTTGGAGGATATTCCTGCAGACATTCTTTACAACTGAACTGATGCAGTGCTGGTATACCTCTGAGATCCTTCTCGTTCCATGCATTCCATACTACATGAGCTAATTATCACATCATTCCATCTATAAACTGGTATCAGCCTGCCTGAACTCAGGTCTGTGTCTCCCTCTTACCCTCTGATGGATGCCATGATTTCTCAGGAGGAATGAATGATTTTCTAAGCCGCCTGTTCTTGATAGACATGCCATTTCTGCCTCTCTTCACTATTGATGAGTTGGTGTTAATGGCTGGCTGGGCTGGAATCTAGGCCAGAGGTCTGTGCTCATATTCAGCTCCCCCCAACAATCAGTGGCTTAAACCAGGGATACGTGAGACTGAGCTGCAGCAAGGAAACAATTCTGCTGTCTTAAGGCAAAAATATGATGGCCACCTCCTATCCATTCCAAAAATGTTGTATTAACTGTGAATGGTAGGACACATAGTTGCCAAAAATATAATTTGCAGCACCTGAACTGTCTAGTCATTCATTAGGTTAGCTCCCAGTTTTAGAGCTTGAAGTTGGTTTAGCGAAAATACGAAGCTTAGATTTATGGGGTATTATGAAGGTTGTACAGCTATGCATGGGGTTCAGAAGGTGAAATGGTGTCAGCCTTACCAGGTAGACCAGACAGGAAAGACAATCAGATGAGCCAGTCTACTTTATTCTAAGGCTACATTAACAGGATCTTTCAAGTCTGAAAGTACAATTCTCCTGCTGTCTCCTTTACCCCCAAGAAACTAGGGTCTCTTCTGAGCCTCTTGCCCCACCAACTATCCAGCTGCAGACTATGCTGTCTCTTATCTGACCATTCCCTAGGCAGCATCTCTGAGCCCAGTCTCCCAAGGTCATTCCCACATACCATTACAAATGGTGAAGTTTTCCCCACACATGCACTAATAGAAGTAAGAAGTAGAATTTAGTGGGGTCTCCAGAATAAACATTTGCCAGTTCCCTAGTCTTCCCATGGTACTGTCTCCTGGACCATATAACCAGATCAGTGGAGAATTAGCCACCAGTGACCTTACACCTTGGAATCACCTTGTGTCCTTTTGTGGTGGATTTTGGCAGTGCCGCTGGTTCTCAGGAAGGAGGGAGCACACTCCAAGAAGGGGAAGGAGATAAGAGGAAACATAGTCCAGAGGGCCATTGTGGGAAAACCAAGAGATTCAGAATAGCCCCACCCTAGAGCTTTCCCAGGTTATTCCCCCTGAGGTTAGGTAGAGTTGCTTTAGTCTGGCAAGATTCTGTCTATACTGTGTAAGCAAATAAAGAACTGAAGCTCAGCTGGACTGGTTCTTGGTCGTTCTTGGGCTGGGCTTGACACTTTTCTCCTCTGGCCCAGATTTGTTTTTGGAACCTGTCTACATATTTCAAGGAACCCATCTAACATTGTAGCTTGTTGGTTGTGCGAGTGTGGTCTACCTATTGCCTATCATTGGCGCAGTTGCTCTGATGTCATAGCTCATGATGTCTGGGAGCTGGACCAGGCTGCTGGCTTCTTTGCGATTACAGAAAAACCTTTGTCTTCAGCATTCCAAAGAGTACAGGCAATATTTGGCCTAGCTGAAGAACACTAGCAGTTTCTTTAAAAGACCCTTAAGCAGCACTTGCTAATACTGTTTGGTTAAGAGGCCCTTCCCAGAGATTTTTCCTTTGTGACAGGCTACATCAGAGATCGCTCTCACGCAAAAAATCTATTAGGAATACTAGAAAATTATACACAGAGAAATCCAAGACTGGTTTATAAATCTGGGCTATGGGGAATATTTAGGTTTTCCTGTCTTTTGAGTCCAAACCTCCGTGTCAGTCTTGGCCAACCAGCTGATCACCACAGATGTCTTGAACTTCAACTCTAATAATTCTGCAGCTAGTCGGCTATTTCCCATTCTGTCTGCGGGATTATGGCAGCTGAAGTTCAAATGTCTGAAGGGCAGCAGAAAGTCTTCTCCTAAATGCAGAATGCCTAGGATATTAGGATTACAAACATATTTTTTCCTTAATGTATTTTAAAAAGGATTACAAACATCTTTTTCTTCCTTTCTACATGTTTATAAAGCTATGGTGACTTAAGCTAGAGTACAACCAAAGAGACATTATCCAGTACATGATGTGAGATAAAGCCAGCAAATCCTTGGACTTGGAATGTGCACGCCTGCCCACTTCTTTTGTTTCCATAAAGGCACTGAAAACAGACTAAGCTGTAAAAATGTGAGCTCAGAACCACCTAATCAGAGTGAATGGCTTGCAAATACAGTGAAAACTGATAGAGCTCTGTTTCACAATGCTCCTTCAACTATGTAAATTCCCTGGTAAACTCTTAGCTGAGAGGATAGAACAGTCAAAAGGGGATTAACAAACCTGAAATGTACATGAAGCCTGACGTGTAGAAATCTTCCAGAAAACTTGTAAGTAGAACTGGAAGCCCCACACTGATTGTCCAGATTCAACAGAAGTTTTTAATACAAAAGACAAAAGGTGACTGTACTTCCTTCAGTGCTCTTTGGGGGTAAACTCAAAAATAGTAATAATGAACTGCGGAGTTCTAATCGCTTTTAGATAAATGAAAAGGACTGGTGTATTATCTTAGCATATTTAGCACCAGTTTCTACTCCAGGACCATCTCTAAATCTATTTAAGGGGAACAGTAAAAGATAAACATATACATATATGACATAATGCTTAAGAAAAAGGGTTTGCCCTCGTTTGTCTACTGCAGCATTGACTCACTGTGAACTGTTTTCTAGTAAACATGCATATGTTTCTGCTCTAAAGGATACACAGAGCTTGATTTATAGCACTAAGTATTAATGCTAGGTTGCAGGTGGGGACTATGATTGGGGAAACTTCTGATGGCCTTCAAAGGTTTTCACTAAACAGTAAAGACCCCCATTTTAGATCCATGCATTTGTTGCAGAAGTGGACCACGTCTTAAGCCACCTCACGGAGGCCTTCAGTAAGCCATTTTCACAACAATCAGGAAAATCTTCACTTAACATCTATATACTGTAGCATTATCACGACTAGCCATGACTTTACCTTAGAGGAGTCCTCTTGCACAATCTTTGTGGAATTTGACATATTTCTTTTTGGCATGAAATAACTGCCAATGGCATGTTTTCCCTAGTTCGCAGACTTTGTTGCTTTTTTTTTTAACCATAATTTTATCACACAACTGATTCCTGATTCCATACATAGCCTTTTTTCCAAAAATGCCTTATTGCTACCAGATTTTTTGAATAATCACAGGAGAAAAAAAGAATGTATCAGTGGACCATGGAAAAATCAATTATTCATCTGCACAGGAGGCATGCAGTCGTATGTAACATCAAGTTATGAGGCCCTCGTCTTTATGGTTTCCGATTCTTCTTGTACATTGTATCTCATACACTTGCTGGTTCATAATTACCACTACCATGAGCCTCAGAGACTTATCAACCATGTCTTTTAGCTACTTCAGAAATCCTGGCACATATTCTCTGGAAGATGACTGTAAACATCCAGCTTTTAAAAAAAATTATACAGATAGAAATGGCATAAATGTCCCTTGCAGTGTTTGCTTTGAACTAGACTCCTCATAATATAAATACATGGCCATTTAAGTGTCAATCTCAAGCTAATTAAAGGCT
Organism: Candoia aspera; assembly: GCF_035149785.1. NCBI lineage: Eukaryota > Metazoa > Chordata > Lepidosauria > Squamata > Candoiidae > Candoia > Candoia aspera. Next base: position 9,955,401 of record NC_086165.1, on the reverse strand, counting down.
GTTTCCACAATACCCAGAAAATGGTTAGTCTTCAAGGTACATGATACGCAGTGAAGTTCAACCTAGTTGTTGTACAGATCCTTCGGATGGGAAACCACTTGGAAGCCAAGCGCTAGTTGCTTTGAGCAGCAAAACAAGAATGTGTTAATCAAACATAAATAATGCAGAATCACCCAGGCAGGCTGCAGAAGCAGTACTCAGATTGCAACGGAAGGACAGAGGGGCCCCAATTCTCTTATCTAATCACAACTGATTAGCATGAAGAGGCTCTCTTTTGCAGCAGATTTTTCGAATTATGACTTCAAATGAACATTTATTCTGCTCGGACAACCAAATCTCTTAGATGGGTTCTGCTTTTTAGCTACTGTTTCAGATGGCTAGATGGAACGTGATTTAACTAGAATGGAGCGGTGAGGGAAGCTTGGTGATCTGTTACAGCCTCCCTTACCTTTCTCTAACGTGAGCTCTCTGCAAAAGAGCCGAACACTTGATTTTCAAAACTTCTTTTTGCAAATATAATCCGGATGTTTGTATCAGTTGCCAGCTATTAATCCCAGATTGACAGCAGATGAACCAAGGATGTTTATCATTGGTGGTTATACAAGAGACTGTGTTTAGGTTTTTTATGTTTATGCAATGAAATAACATTTAATCAGAAAATATCTAATTAGAAGAGCAGAAAAACAACATTATCAAGAACAGTACCACAGTCTGCAATACTGCTCCCACTCTCCCAATACATGCTAAATATGGTTACAGACATTAACAAAAACAGACCAATTTTGAGGATAATACTATTTCAAACAAGCCCCTTCGTTGATTTTCATCCCCTTACTCTTAATTGTAAGTTTTGAGCTTTAAAACTAAACATACTTTCAGACATTCGTATTTATTATTTTCCTTGGGCAAACTCAGTTGGTAAAATCCTGCAGACTGAAGACTAGTGGGATCTAGTCCTGCTTCATTTTGACTAGAACTCCAAATTTTACTATGGAAGACAGGTGTGCTATAGTGCAAGGTTCCTCAACCTTCGCAACTCTAAGCTGTGCGGACTTCAACTCCCAGAATTCCCCCCAGCTTTGCTGGCTGGAGAATTCTGGGAATTGAAGTCCACACAGCTTAGAGTTGCCAAGGTTGAGGAACCCTGCTATAGTGGCCCAAGGACTGAAACAATACCCCCTACATAAGCCATATGCTGATTGTGGTCACACATACTAAACCATAAACCAGAATTAACAAGTCACAGTGCCTGTCTTTACTAGAGCTCGCCTTCACAAGCATGGTAGCACAAACAAAGCATTTCAAAGGGCTAAAGAAGCCATATAGTTCTCAGCAGAAGTGTTTTCTGTTATATTAGGAAGACCATTAGATGGCAAAATGAGGAGAAGGAGAAAGAGGAGGAGGAGGAAGAAGAAACCACCACCCCCATCTAATTTGGTGCAGGAGTTGTTTTTCAGCCAAAGCTGATAGTTACCTCCTTCACTGCTGTCTTGTGCTCCCACCCCTAGAAGTCCTTATCCAAGCATGAGGCAGAAACCCAAGAATCCAGGATTCCGTGGAGGTTGTGCCTGACCCATCCGCCATAAGGATCAGATTCCAGCAGCTGAGTCTGACCCAGAGCTGGAAAGTCTGTAGAGGTCTGAAGACTGCAGACAGCTCAGGATATGCAGCTAGAACGCTGAGAAATGCAGGAGTGCTCAGTCGTGAGAAAAGACTCTCTTGGAGCAATGGTCTACTTCGAAGTTCAATTATTTGGCTTGCCCTTAACGAGCAACTACGGATGCTGGAAAGAAGCTTTGGAGGCCAAAGATAAAAGCCTCCACTCAATTACAGCCACCCCAGAATTGGGGTCAATTGGGGCATGCTTATATAGGTCATGTGCCAAGCTCCTGATTATAGATCGTTTTGTAATCATCTCTTGTAAAAGGCTTCTTGCTCAAGGTTCAGTACTCTTGCTTAATTTCAGTCCAGTCCTGTTGCTGATCTTTGGATTGTCTCCAGGTTGTTGCCTCACAGTGGCAGAAGGTTACTTCTTTGGCCTCTGTGTTTGCTGGCCTGTAAACTAGGATAATTGTGAGTAATAACCATTAATTCCAGCTCTCTTGCTTTCTGTTCTTTAATTAGTTTCCAATATATAAGAGGTTCACAAGAGTCTTTCCAGGTCAGTGGGTGTGTTTACAGCTCTGAGATGGCTGCTCTAGCAAAATGGGTGCTGGATGGATGGTTTCATGATATGGCTAGCGGGATGGAGTACGTTCCCCCCAAACACAAGTTTAGCTGAGGGTAAATTGGGGTGGCTGCTCTTTAGCTTCCCTCTGGTTTTTTTCTTTCTTTTTAAATAAGTGGGCACTGTAGCTACCTACTACTTTTGTTTAGGGACAATATGGGGGTAGGTAGGTAGAGGCATTCTTGGAAATACAGGTAGTGCTAAATGTTAGCAGTTTCAGTTTGCAGGGTCCAAGCTTCCTATTTATTTCTATTATATTTAAAAAATAATAAACTAAGCACGTTGCTGAAAGAGGTGATAAATTCTTTCTGCTCCCCCTCCGCTATAGAGTTCTCTTTGTCCTTAAAACATGTACTGTTTGTTTCTCATGAGTTCAGCTACAGCTCATAGAAGTTTCTCGCCACTTCTTTGCCAAACCAAAGACCTATTTGCCATATCCAAAACAGCTTTCCCTGCTTCATAAGAGTATCCATGACCTGTCTGGGAAAGACCTCCTGCTCTGTTTAAATAAATTGCATCTATTAATTTGGGCGGGAGCCAGCCTGGTGTAGTGGTTAAGGCACCAGGCTAGGAACCGGGAGACCACAAGTTCTAGTCCCACCTTAGGCCTGAAGCCAGCTGGGTGACCTTGGGCCAGTCCCTCTCTCTCAGCCCTAGGAAGCAGACCACTTCCAAAAAGCCTTGCCAAGAAAACTGCAGGGATTAGTCCAGCCAGCCACCAGGAGGCAACACTGACTCAAAGGCATCAAATAATAATAACAATAACAATTTAGGCTAGGGCAATTTCCAGGATGTTATTCAAAAGAAAGTGCAGTTCCTGGCATGAAAAAGGCTGTGTACTTCTATCTTGTTAGGTGAACAAGTTCAGGTCATGCTGCTCCAAATCCACCCCGCCCCCCACCAGTCCATGAAGTCTACTGAGATGTCTTACCAAACTATTTCAATTCATAGAGGAGGAGGGGACCTGCCACCCAAAATACAGAAAGCAATTTTAAATGTTGTATCCAAGTTTGCTACTGACATAAGTTTAGTGGGAAACAGCAGGCAATCCTGGTTCCTTAATGTTGCCTTGTAAGAAGCATGCATTTAAAGTTACATTTATCCAACTAACATGATTTCTTGTTTATGCTTTTCTTAGCTGTATACCTAAACAAGGCCTTCAATAAGCTACTAGATAGTTAAAATGCATGTATTTATTTGCTGAAAGCCAAGCTAATTCCAGCATTTCTAAATTAATACACTTTGCAATCCAAACTGATTTTCAGTATTGTTTAAACTGTACTGCATATAAAAGCTTCAGCTTTCTAATTCTAAATTTCAAATTTTAAAACAAAACCTTGATGCAACTTGGAGCATGCACATTAGGCAGTTTAGATTAAGAGAATTCTAATCTGATGAAGTATTGTTTTAAACATTTCTGTTTTCTGGAGTTAACTGATCTAATTCAAGAGCAATCAGAAAGAGCTTAACATTTATTTGGTGTAACTTCATCATTCATAGTGTTCAGATGGATGAGACCACTTTTTCCTGAGTGTTCCAAATAATCCAGACCGAAAGGTGAGAATGTGCAATTGCATTTTCAAAGGACATAAACATCAATCCTTCAGCAGAACGTTTAACATTTTGATTTCCTTTCTAACTAGAAGATAAGCATTTTTCAAGGGAGGACCTATGTGTATTTAACACATGATCATTTTTAAGAATGTTGTCCATTAACATCCCTCTAACTCTTTTACTGTAATACAACTGATGAATTTTAAACTATATGCAAAGTTGAGCAGCACTTTTTTGATTCAGGTTAATGTCTGTTTCTCATATATTGTGCTAACAAACCACCAGCCATTCTATAACTGGGGGGAGAGAAGAGAGAAAGAAAAGAATGCAGATTGCAAAAACTATGCAGCTAAAAACACAGACCCATCATCTCCACTCATTCTTGGGCCACTAAGATGTCTCAGTTACTCTTAAACTTAAAGCCCTGATGTGACAACTTGGTTTGGGAACGACTGTTAAAATGCCCATAAAATAGAAATATTCCACTGTATTGTGGGAAATTAAAACTTCTTCCTCACCCCAAATGCCTCCCCAGAGCTGTGACTGGCCAACATACGTATACGATAGAAAGACTGTACAGTCCAGGACATAATCAGAATATCTGTTGCTGAGATGAAGTGCATTTTAAGCCTTGGTAGCATGCCAAACTGAAATATATTTGCTTAGCTTGATTTGTTTCTTTTTAGATCTGTATAATAGGAAAATCCATCCATTATGGTATCATGCAATAAAGCAGGCCACTATGGCCTGTCCAACCCGTAATTTGAAGAACCCTGGCTTAGCATTATGTCTGAACACAGCAAATTTATTTTTTTTCTGTTTATGGAGGAGCTACATCATTGGGTTCTATTTTTGTGTAATATCAGTGCATGAAAGATATTAGAAAAATAAATTCAGAATATAGCTCCTATATGAACAGGAACTAGTTTTTTTATAGCGTATCAATGGCATTCAAGCCTGTATCACAGCCCACAAACTAATTAAGCCTAAGTGCTTAAATGTACAGTACATTGATTCAGTCCTACTAATTCAACTTTTTCCAGTGTAAATACAGATACTGAAACATATTGCTTTCTGATTGGGATGGGTGGGGAAAGAGACATTAATCATATCTATCCAATTCTGGGAGTTGAAGTCCACGCATCTTAAAGTTGCCAAGGTTGAGAAACACTGTATTAAATCTTCATCTTGATCAGATCAACTTCTTGGTTCATTTACTGACATTACCCAAGTGAGTTTTCAGGCAAGATGAAACTGAACCCACACTTTCTTCTCTTAGATATTTGTAGTGCTAGCTTAATATCACCTTTATTCTGCAAGCATGTATGATTAACTGCATACATAGGGACTACCGTATTTTCTTTGAACTTCTTTCCATTAAAAAAAATTATCCTGGGGAAATGGAGACAATTTACTATTTGATTTCTAAAGTAACCAGAACAAAGTGTCTTCTACTGTAAATTGTCTGACAACATGCAACTTGTTGCTTAAAACAGCCTCAGCATTTCTTTTTGTATGCCATCTTTCTCTTTAAGATACAAAACACGGGGAACACATTTGAAAATCATTTTCCTAACCTAATCAAAGTTAGAACCAAAGTATATTTGTTTTAACCATGACTTAAAATAATTTTAGGATCAGATCAGTACTTTTGGACAAGATCTAGGAATCTCAGTATGTATTGAACTTCAACTATCAGAACTGCATAGCAGTTGGGAAATCTCAAGTCAGTCTCTGTGTCTTCAAGAAAGTAACAAATTACAAAATTAGAAATATTTTTTCTGTTATGAAATTACACATGAGTTGTCATTTATAGTGTAAGGACTATATTGATCATTGCATCTCTGCTAGGAAGAGAAGAAATGAAGCATTTTCCAATACAAAGGAAATAATTTAGCAAGCTTTGTCTGATTATAGTTTGTCAGAATACTATTCTGTGAACTCTGCCTGGTCTAAAGTTTACAGTTCTCTTGGTAGAATAACTTGGCTAATTTTTTAAAGATGGCATTAATCTGCAAGCCTCAAATGGTTATACCTTGAGTTCTTTCTTTAGATAATTTGTAATATGATTTCAAACCTTTATCGCAGTATTTTAAATATGACTATTCTTCAACAAATTAAGCAGTAGACTTCTCAACATAGCATAAAAAATAAAAGGATTACATGAGCAGTTTTAACAATTGTCACAAAAAGTACCCTTTAAACAAGAAAACAATTGAATAATCTATCCTGAAAATCCATGCAGTCTCAACTGTGCTGTCTGAAATTTAAGAATGAAGATGCCAGGCAGAACTCTCTGGGACTGGCATTCAGTTATGGCACGTTACCACTGAGAAGTTTATCTCCTCAGCCGCCCCCACATTACCTCTGATGGTGCAGGCACATTGTGATATGGCATTTCTGGGGAAAATCAGAATTGCCTGAGGAGGTTCTTATGACATATGCCTTAATGACAAGTGGGTACAGTCCAGGACACTACTTGGCAGAATCTCCTCTTGCTTAGTAAAAAGACGAGACTAAAATGGGGTGGTAGAGAGCATCTGGGGGAGGAAGCATGGGAAGAAGTCATCTCAGTAATAGTCTTCTGATAAATTGGAAGGTGGAGAAAGACAGTCAACACTGAAACCTGCTCAGCTGGATTCTTTTTTCTCTGCCACCCCTGCCCCCCTCCAAAAGGGCCATTACCACTGTGGGAAAAATCCAAAACATGACTATATTTTTTGTTAAATATTTACCGTGTTTTTATGTACCATTGTTTATATTGCCATTTTGGAAGGACTCTTTCTCTGAAAGGACACAAATAATTATTATAACTGTCTATTTTAAATGGCCCTTTTGTGAGTCACCACAACACAAAACTTCCATCAGTCCACTTCTAAGATAAACTGCTCAATTACTAATTGTGGAAACAATTCAGAGTTTTGAGGTTTCTTAAAAAATATTTATGCATATTCACAAGCTTGAATTTCAACAGCCTGTTACAGAGTATGGTCTTTCTTTCCACCTTACCTTTGAAAGAGTCTTTCCATTCGCCGTAAGAGTCACAAGTCCCGCACAACAGACCAAAGCACTGGAGCTCGACAAGCCAGAACTTGGAGGAATTGTGCCTTCTACGAGGCAGTTAATTCCACTTGGGTTCTCCAGACTGAAATGATCCTAACAATATAAGATAGACTGATTTCAGCTTTAAAATTCCCTTTGACGATGTTCCTAAGCTCAATTTAATGTTGTAAGGTGTACATTTTGTCCCCCATCTCTTTTCATTACTCTGCAGCCTCCTGGGCTTCCCCACTTCCTGATCTGAAAAAGTACCATGGGGAAGAGTCTTAATGAATTATTTTCCTTGGGCTTTAATTGCTGAGAGGGAAGCCAGGAGGGCTGCAGACTTTGGAGATAAGACTTGTACAATAAAAGATATACCTTGTGCAATGAAGCACAAGAAATCCATACCACATCTATAAGTATATTGCTATTTTCTTCTACCTAAAAATTCAAAAGCAATTTCTTTTCCATCAAACTGAAGGAGAGTAATTTGGGGAAAATGCAGAAACAATTTTCAGTGTGGTCTTAATTACAATACTGTTTAAGGCTCATGTCTTTGAACATGTAGTCTCCTCTTCCTGAATCAGGGATCCTCATATAGCAGCTTAGTGAATACCCTTGGACTGAATGGGCAAAGCCCACTTTAGAAGGCTGTTGCTCAATCCACAAAGTCATTCTTATTCCAGACTCCTAGTATAAATCAGCAGACAAGCTACTGGGGCCAAAAAGCTCAACCCATAACCTAAACTATGTTAACAATTCCCCAAAACCCTACTTTGTCTATCAAAGATCTGGTGCACGCCAAATGGAGGCAGGCTTGTATGCCAAATGGGAGGCCGGCCTGTCAGATCAAATAAATATAATAAACAATATTCTGGTGAATGCTGAGGGAGAAAAAAATAAGTATCAGACACAATCACTTGGGTTAGGAATTGTGGAATGATACTTGCCATCCTCATTGCTAACTGAATAGTCGGAATGTGCTACCAGACAGTTAGAGAAAGACACAACTGAACGCTAGAGAAAGCCTTCACAGCTAAAATTTGACAGAATACATCTAGAGTTGATTTGTCTTGCATTGGATGGCAACTAATGAGTTGTATTAGAATGAAGAGCCCCATTTCATGTATCCACTCTTTTTCTTAATCTGGTTCTAAGATGACCAAACAGAATGCATGTAAAACACACAGGATGGATGCTAATGTCCTTCATCACAAAACAAACCTTGCATAAAATTATTCTGTATTTCTACACGCAGTTTTGGCAAAGGTAGGAAGTATGATTTCAATCTATTTCTCCAAGTGTTTTCATTTATAAATTCATCATGTGGTCTTTGCAGTGCTATGTTGCTCTGCAGGACATGGATTTTTTTTTTTTTCAAAAGCAGCAGCAAAGCATGGATGCTGTGTAATCAATTAAACAGTTGCATTAGAATGCTATGAATTCAAAAACCATTCCATAGGCTATTAGAGAAACAGCAGAGAAAAACTGAGCTATTGGCCAAATTAAACTCAGTAGCTAATTTACCCTGGATGAGATATCTGTTCCATTGAGTTCTTCAAATGTAATGTCTAAGTTATTTCAGTGGCCATCCAGAAGACAGCTGCCTCCATTAATTGCTTTCCATGCTATATTTTCAGTGTACTGGAAGATGTCCTTTTGTGTCCATTTTAATTTGGCCAGGAGGTAGGATGGCCATTGCTCTCCTCCTTACTACATCGCAGTTAGCAGCTGCGTCATTCAGTAAAGCAAGTTCTTCCCTATTTTTGGGTACATTTTTTTTCTTCCTGGGAATCTTTCTTCCTATGAGCTGAAAGCAAGCTTGGAAGAAAAACCTCTTACATTCCTGGCCTCAAATGTTTGGAAACCATAATCACTTGCACTGCAGAGAATTGACGTGTATTTCTGATTCCTAGGAAAAGTGTATCAGATTTTTATTTTTTATATTACCATTGCAGATGGAATGGAACCAATAGCTGCTTTGGCCTGGATCTGGATTTTGGTTTAAGAGAAATTTCGAGGAAATTTTCTCAGCTTTCCTGAAATTCACATGGAACTTGCATGCTACTCTTTCCCTTTTTCCATTTATCTACCTGGTTTTTGTTACCAGAGTGATTTAAGTCATTTAAATATGAAATGTCAAATTAAGCAGAAAAATGTGTTACGTTAAAGCATCCAAGAAAATGCAACATAAAACCTGCCTCAAGAGCTGCTAATGTTAGTGGCTGGGTGCCTAGATACAATCAGCCTCCATAAATTTCCTGAACGTAGCTTTTTGAGAACATTGTTATTGTGCGGTGCTTTATGGGGACTGAACAATAAAATCAACTACAGATCTGTCCCCAGAGAGAATAATTCGAATGGTAAAAAACGGATAAACCCACTGGCATGCATTTTTATGAAAAAGAAGGCAAAGAACCACAGAGCTAAACTTGACTGCAAATGACAGGATAAGCAAAAATTGTATATATTTCATTTTTATTCATTGTCCATAAAGCCACCCCCCATTTCCTTTTTATATATCTTGTTCTCAATGAACTAAATAAGAGAGATGCATGAACTTAGATTGCCTTTTTTTTTTTTTTTGCTTTTTTAAAATGCTGAGTTTGTTTCGGTGATAGTGACTAGTCTAGAAGAATAATTTCAACATTCTTTTTGTATTTGGAGGCTTACTAAATCAGGGCACGCTACCTCAGGATGGCTGGGAGCCGCATTTCCTCTAAGTATGGGAGAAGGCTAAGATGTTTGTTAAATTTTATTGAGGTTTGGAGGGTTTTCTTAGTTTTAAAAAACATTAACTATGTTACAGGTTTTGCATTAGTTTCTTCCCTCAGAAAGGCAGCAAAACCATGGCGGCAACATCCAACAAATTCCATCAGAGGAGGCTTCCAAGATGGTTGAGTCTCAAGCTCTCCTTCCCTGGTTTAAATTATATGTGAGGATAGTCAATCAATTTTCTGCTGGGCAGAAGATTCATCCTAAAACAGACTTCCCTGGCTTGGCATCTTCTAGATTTATCTGGAGCACGTCTGTACAAAACTTGCTTCTAAAAGAAAATGGAGAGCCCTCTGGTTCAAAGTTTATATATCTGGGAGGACCTGAACTCCTAGAATTCTCAGCAATGGTCATGCAGGCTAACAATTCTGGGAGTTCAGGCCTCCTCATCTGGAGGGCACAGTGTCCTCAGCGTAGGCCAGTCACTAGATCAGACGGCTTTTCAACCATGCCATGCTACACATTTTCATTTAGAAGTAAGTTTTGCCCATATTTAGCAGAGGTTAGCAAATTGATGACACAAATCTTTCTCTTGTTTAAAGTCCCCATTACCTCAAAGCTATTGGGACATGCATTTCCACAGAGGATATGGCCAGAGTCTAAAATGGGTGGAGCCGGAGCCTAAGTGGGAGGAGTCTACAACATGAGAAATGGTTCCTGGGCAGCCAGGCTGAGATCTGCATCAGTCTGGAGTATCTGCACAGTTTAAAAGATCGTGGGAAAACAATTTTTGGATGGAGGCCAGATCTATTAATAGTCTTTAACTATGCTAAACGAACAGCCTCATATGACTCAGAGTGGTAGGAGGCAGTATTGCAACCGAAAACTCTCCCCACGACCCGAATTCGATCCCAGCGGAAGCTGGATTCTCAGGTAGCCGGCTCAGGTCGACTCAGCCCTCCATCCTTCCGAGGTCGGTAAAATGAGTACCCAGCTTGCTGGGGAAGGTGACGACTGGGGAAGGCAATAGCAAACCACCCCGCTCGAGTCTGCCAAGAAAACATCGTGAAAGCAGCGTCCCCCCAAAGGGTCAGACATGACTTGGTGCTTGCACAGGGGACCTTTCACCTTTTCATGCTAAACGAACCTCTGCTTTCCAAAGCTTTATGTTCAATGCTGACAAAACTGGTTGCTTCTAGATCCATTTGACAATCCTGATCAAATCCAGCACCACAAATTCTTATGTTGCATATGCTTATATTTCTATGAAAAATTGGCAATCTCTGGAAAGCCTGATCTGTTTTAGAAAGGCTGAGTCCCCTTCCACCCTCTTGACATATTTCCAATATTACAGCAAAATTCCTGCAACACCCACAGAAAACAGTTTAAGTTAAACACGTTCTGTGTACTACTGTAAATTGCCCACAAAAAAAAAAATCCCTTTTAGGCACCCAAACTATTTGCTGTGAGGCCACTGCTGACAATTTCCCAACAGAGAGAAACTCATCAGATACTTAACCAGAAATGGATTAGCAGACATTCCTTTGAAGATGGATCAAACTTTCACATTTATCATGGAATATGCACACGGAGGGAGAAGAAAGTCTCTGACTCAAAACTGAACTTTGTTTTATATACTGAGCTGTGCAGGACTTTTCTTTCCAGTGGATAATGTGCTCAATTCAATATGAACAGATTGTGCCCTGGGATTCTGTCTTACGTTTTAAAAATAAGTATATATAGAGGAATTGTGAAAAGTAGTTCTGAAATTCCTAATAGGCCACTTGCCAACTTTTAAAAGTCTAGATCACAAAAAAGAAAGAGCTACAATTTATAATACTAAACATTACATGTTATACTATTCAAGTTATGTTGCTTCCTATCAATAAATACACAGTAAATATAGATATTTTGTACACATAGTGCATACTCACTGCATATTTTTAAAAACAGCATGAATTTAACTTTCTAACATATGTATTACAACATTTATGTTTTGCTTTTCATTTTGTTGAAAATCCCAAAGGAGAATGATGTAGATTGAAATTACTTCACCTGTATTCCTTTGAATCCACATAGAAAATAGTTGTGCCATAAAGGTTTTGTTTGCTTTATTTGAATGTTATTGGCATCTGTATTGAAATCCCTGGGAAATAAACAGGGAAAAGCAAAAGCGTTTCAGAATAGGTTTACTATAACCCATACTCGCTCTCTGTCACATAAACCACTCATACATATCTACTGCCACCTGCCGGTATAAAAAAAACTTTATCTTTGCCAATTATATTCCTAAGCAAACATTGAGAAATTAAACCTCTGCCAATCATTTTTCTCTCCTGATGGGAATTTAAATGGGGACAAATTGTGGTATCCTCTTGATGGTTCCCAGAACCCTCCTAGAAAAGTAGGTCCAAAAATATTGGACCCTTTTGTTTTTATATTTGGACTTAAGGCATAAACCAGGTGCCTTAAGCTTTGCACAGGGACCAGAAATCCACCTCACTCCTTAAGACTCCTAAAGCTGATCCCCATTCAGCTTTGGAAAGCAGCACAGTAGGTAAAATCAGTGCAGTTGATGGTGCCCTAAAATGTAAACTAGTTAAATATAATTAAACTCTCCGTTGGGAGTTCATTATCTCTATTGTTCTAGAACTTTATCTAAGGGATGATCTTCCAAGATCAGGATGTAAGAATTTAAAAAATGGTGTAAATAATTGTAAGTTGAATACATGTTTAAGACATCTTTTGGCTGATAAGATGGCTGTGGCATTCTTTTTAATTGGCTTTGTTTCGTTTTTTAACTTGATCTACTGTGACTATGATATGATACTTGGTTGGCTCTCACAATCACCTGGCTTATTCCTTGGTGGATTTCTCTGCTGCTTCCCAGGCCAAAGGAGCTCTCAAAGAGGACAAGAAGTAGGATAGGGAGGAAAGCATTTCCATCTGGGGTTCAGCTCAGTGAATGCAAATTAACTATGGTAACATTAGCGTAAATAGGATGAACATCCCAGCTAAACACTTGTTTCCATCTAAACACTTGGATTTTTAATTGGAGCAAGTGTTGGGTAATCTCTTTCCTCCCTGTGTTGGGGATCCACCAGGAAAGTTTGGAAACAAGTCTCAGGTCTACCAACCTATGTCCTCCATTCTTGTTCTTTCCCCTCACCAGAGGAAAGGTTAAAACAACTAGTTTCCATTTTAATAGTCCTGGGTGTCTTTGTTCTATAAGATGCAGATGATGAGATCTGAAGGTACCACACTAGGCAACTAGCTGGGATCCACAGACTATTCAGCATACACAGTGAGAAAACTTACACATTACACTAAGCCAAGAATGTTTGTTTGGCTTTGACTTAAAATTTTGTGGGAAAGAAGCTATTATGATTTGTCAGCCCTGGTTTATGTGATCAACTATGCTTTATTTAAAAAAACCCACAACTTAGCACAGTGTATGAATTCCAGGTATCAGCAACGTACTATTCATTTTTTTTCCTTTCTAAAAAGGTCTGTCAGTAAGAATGAACAATAATACATAAAGGAGATGTCACCCTTGTTTGTAAGCATTATCTGTTGTTACTTTTTGCTGTAGAAACTAGCTTTTCAGTCTGCTGTTTCCCTTTGTTCTCCCCAAATAAACAAAGATCTTGTTTCCTCCATGCATTTTTTTCCTTTACAAGCTCAAAACCCAAACATTAAACAAGATGTGGATAATTACATGGGTATCATTGTTCCCCCTGGAATAGATTGTTATGATTTAAGCCTGCAGACCACTGGAATCTTTTGCAACCACCTCAGACCAAAAGTGAAGCTGGCTTCTAAAGTTGGCCCATTCATTTTCAGACATCCATTTTTACAAACTTGTGAAGCGTGGTACTGTGTAATTAGGAGAAATAAGTAAAGGCAAGGGGAAGCAATAGACAATTGTTTGCAAGGAAAACAAGCTTTTCAATCTGATTTTTTTTTCAATGTGTGCCTTCAAAACATTGTTGACTCCTGGTGACTGTCTAGACTAGTCCATGCAGTTTTTTTGGCAAGATTTTTAGAAATAGTTTGTCACTGCCTTCTTCCTTGGGGTGAGATATACGGACTAGCCCAACCAACCAGCTGGTTTTGGGCCTCAGGTGAGACTGGAACTCACGTCTCTTCTAGCCTGATACCTTAACCACTACACTAAACTGGCTCTCGCATATCCGATATAAATTACCAATGCTATAATTGTATTACATTTTTATCTGAAACAAATTAATCCCTCTGAGTAGATTATATCCCGAGTTCTCCAGCAGTTTTGGGAATCAAAAGGTAATTTTTTAGCATTTTTAAAACAGTTTTCAGCTCACATAGATAACTAAACTCACCCAAGGTGCAGCAGAGATTTCCACAACCTAGTGCCCAGATGTGTTGGACTACAGCTCCCATTAGCCATGTTGGCTGAAGTGTTGAGAGCTAAAGTATACACATGTATGTACTTCCAGGTGCATGAAGGTTGCTAATAACTCAATTATTCAATGGCTTAATTCTGAGTATCATATAATGGATTCTGCTGTGAGGTTTGCTCCATTTTCATACATTTCCCTTTTGTGATATGCTTATTAAATTGCATGCCTGCAGGGAAAGACTGTGCCATTCTTTAGTTGCTGTGAAGCACCTATAAAACTTGAATTATAACAATAAAAGTCAGTAAAAAAATGGCACTTACAAGTACAAGGGATTTGTATTAGCCAAATGGATAACTGGACTGCTTAGAGGTTCAGCTGCTATAAGTATGTCTTGATCTATGGCCATTGGGAGCACAGGATATCCACAGTAATCTATATGTTCACCTACCAAAAAAATCAGAAAATTAAATTTTGTTACATAGCAGCCATACGCCCCCTTTTAAATCTAAGTATATTCTGCATGGGATGGTTTATGCTGAAGATTCTAGGACATACAGCTTACACCTTGCCTTATAGGGGTGGCTCTCAGTAGCCTGAAGCAATTTGATGGAACCGGAAAGAATGAGTTCCACCATGGGCTTCCGTGAGAGCTGATTCTCAGGTGGCTGATGGGTAGCCATTTCCTAAGCAATCAACAGGTGCAGCCTGCCCTTTTTCATAACAGAAACAATCCGCCTCCACTTTCAATAAAAGGAGCAAGAAAAACTTCCCAAATTTGCTTATATATAGGTTTTTCGTTTGGAAGTAGAGTACTTGCTAGAATTCTTGTGGTGTTAATCTCTTCCTTAATAAATCATATTAACTTGAACTCGGAGACTTGTTCTTGGGATTAACAGCATGCAGGCCATGCCAGGTAAGGCTGTCAAAAGCCTGACAGCTTTCTTCTTTTTGTCTATGAGGCTGGAATACTCCTCAGTTGAAATGCTAAGTTTCCCCTGAAGAAGGAGCTAATATGAGAAATATTCCCAGTGTTCCAGGACTTGGAAACTGACAGTATGAGATTTGAGATTCCCTGATTATTGGAGAACTGATTCTAGGAATAATAATGGAATAAACAGACCTGTCATCTGGTCCACATACTGTATTTCAGGCAAATTTATTCTGGATTAACATGCAGTTAATTATCAAAAATATGTATACATTTATTTACTCCATTTGTATACCATCAAATCAATTACAGACTCACAGCAGGTTTACAGTAACAGTCAATGATAAAGCATCCACAATATACAGTTAAGAAAACAAAATGGCCATGGTAAAGGCACTGAATGAAAGGCTAAAAAATAACCAGAGCAAACTTAACCAATTAGCAGTAAAAATACACATCATAATAGTAATATCTCTATCAATAATAGTACAAGTGACAGCTGCTCTACTGAAGAGTGCCTTCTTGTATTGTTTCTGGAACATTAAGAGATGCAACAAGTCTTAATTCTAAGGGAAATCGCTCCATAGCACTGGAGCTGTCAGAAAAATTACATCTCTTGGCTTTCTTCCCTTTATTTCATGGAAGTGGGATTCGGTATATCCAAAAATGTCTCCCAGGAAGAATATATTGGACAGGTCAATTCAAGTAGGAGGTGGCAATCCTCCAGATACCTGGGCGCAAAGCCCTATGGCCTGGAGTAAGAAACAAATATAGACAAAAGTGAAAAATTCTGGCTGCCACCTTATTCAACTGCTCAAATGTTAACAAAATAATGTGTATTTTTTTAAAATATACTTTACCTATTAAGTTGACTCGCCCTGGTGCTCGAACATAAAATTTAGGTGTTGATTTAAATTTAGAGATGAACATCTTCTTCAGCTTCAGCAGTCTGAAAAGGAGCAGCAATACAAATTTGTCACCCATACAAATGTCAAGGGATACATTTCAAAATCTAAAGTCTTCAACCAATTTGACATGAACAGCCTCTAGTTTTGTAAGCTAATGGAGCTTCAATATTTATAGGTCATAGAGCTTCATTCCAGCAATCATGGCTGCAGTTATTGAAAGTGAAAAAAGGTGAAAGGTCCCCTGTGCAAGCGTGGAATCATGTCTGACTCTTTGAGGGGACACAGCTTTTGTGACGTCTTCTTGGCAGACTATAGCGGGGTGGATTCTCGGGTAGCCGGCTCAGGTTGACTCAGCCCTCCATATTTCTGAGGTTGGTAAAATGAGCACCCAGCTTGCTGGGGAAGGTAACGACTGGGGAAGGCAATGGCAAACCACCCCGCTATAGTCTGCCAAGAAAGCGTTATTGAAAGTAATAATTTGTGTTGTTTATTCGTTTAGTCGCTTCCGACTCTTCGTGACTTCATGGACCAGCCCACGCCAAAGCTTCCTGTCGGTCGTCAACACCCCCAGCTCCCCCAGGGACGAGTCCGTCACCTCTAGAATATCATCCATCCACCTTGCCCTTGGTCGGCCCCTCTTCCTTTTGCCTTCCACTCTCCCTAGCATCAGCATCTTCTCCAGGGTGTCCTGTCTTCTCATTATGTGGCCAAAGTATTTCAGTTTGGCCTTTAATATCATTCCCTCAAGTGAGCAGTCTGGCTTTATTTCCTGGAGGATGGACTGGTTGGACCTTCTTGCAGTCCAAGGCACTCTCAGAATTTTCCTCCAACACCACAGTTCAAAAGCATCGATCTTCCTTCGCTCAGCCTTCCTTATGGTCCAGCTCTCGCAGCCATATGTTACTACAGGGAACACCATTGCTTTAACTATGCGGGCCTTTGTTGTCAGTGTGATGTCTCTGCTCTTAACTATTTTATCGAGATTTGTCATTGCTCTTCTTCCAAGGATTAAGCGTCTTCTGATTTCCTGACTGCAGTCAGCATCTGCAGTAATCTTTGCACCTAGGAATACAAAGTCTTTCACTGCTTCTACATTTTCTCCCTCTATTTGCCAGTTATCAATCAAGCTGGTTGCCATAATCTTGGTTTTTTTGAGGTTTAGCTGCAAACCAGCTTTTGCACTTTCTTCTTTCACCTTCATCATAAGGCTCCTCAGTTCCTCTTCACTTTCAGCCATCAAAGTGGTATCATCTGCATATCTGAGATTGTTAATGTTTCTTCCAGAGATTTTAACTCCAGCCTTGGATTCCTCAAGGCCAGCTTGTCGCATGATGTGTTCTGCATACAAGTTGAATAGGTAGGGTGAGAGTATACAGCCCTGCCGTACTCCTTTCCCAATCTTAAACCAGTCCGTTGTTCCGTGGTCTGTTCTTACTGTTGCTACTTGGTCGTTATACAGATTCTTCAGGAGGCAGACAAGATGACTTGGTATCCCCATACCACTAAGAACTTGCCACAATTTGTTATGGTCCACACAGTCAAAGGCTTTAGAATAGTCAATAAAACAGAAATAGATGTTTTTCTGAAACTCTCTGGCTTTTTCCATTATCCAGCGGATATTGGCAATTTGGTCTCTAGTTCCTCTGCCTTTTCTAAACCCAGCTTGTACATCTGGCAATTCTCGCTCCATGAACTGCTGAAGTCTACCTTGCAGGATCTTGAGCATTACCTTACTGGCATGTGAAATGAGTGCCACTGTTCGATAGTTTGAACATTCTTTAGTGTTCCCCTTTTTTGGTATGGGGATATAAGTTGATTTTTTCCAGTCTGATGGCCATTCTTGTGTTTTCCAAATTTGCTGGCATATAGCATGCATTACCTTGACAGCATCATCTTGCAAGATTTTGAACAGTTCAGCTGGGATGCCGTCGTCTCCTGTTGCCTTGTTATTAGCAATGCTTCTTAAGGCCCATTCAACCTCACTCTTCAGGATGTCTGGCTCTAGCTCACTGACCACACCGTCAAAGCTATCCCCGATATTGTTATCCTTCCTATACAGGTCTTCTGTATATTCTTGCCACCTTTTCTTGATCTCTTCTTCTTCTGTTAGGTCCTTGCCATCTTTGTTTTTGATCATACCCATTTTTGCCTGGAATTTACCTCCAATGTTTCTAATTTTCTGGAAGAGGTCTCTTGTCCTTCCTATTCTATTGTCTTCTTCCACTTCCGCACATTGCTTGTTTAAAAATAATTCCTTATCTCTTCTGGCTAACCTCTGGAATTTTGCATTTAATTGGGCATATCTCCCCCTATCACTGTTGCCTTTTGCTTTCCTTCTTTCTTGGGCTACTTCTAGTGTCTCAGCAGACAGCCATTTTGCCTTCTTGGTTTTCTCTTTCTTTGGGATGTATTTTGTTGCCGCCTCCTGAACAATGCTGCCAACTTCTGTCCAGAGTTCTTCCGGGACCCTATCTACTAAGTCCAGTCCCTTAAATCTATTCTTCACCTCCACTGCATATTCCTTAGGAATATTAGTGAGCTCATATCTAGCTGATCTGTGGGTCTTCCCTAATCTCTTGAGTCTGATCCTAAATTGTGCAAGAAGAAGTTCGTGATCTGAACTACAGTCAGCTCCAGGCCTTGTTTTTACCGACTGTACAGATGTCCGCCACCTTTGGCTGCAAAGGATGTAATCAATCTGATTTCGGTGTTGTCCATCTGGTGAAGTCCATGTATAAAGCCGTCTCTTAGGTTGTTGGAAGAGAGTGTTTGTTATGCAGAGTGAATTGTCTTGGCAAAATTCTATCAGCCTGTGTCCTGCTTCGTTTTGTTCTCCCAGGCCATACTTACCTGTAATTCGAGGTGTCATTTGACTGCCCACCTTAGCATTCCAGTCTCCTGTGATGAAAATAACATCCCTTTTAGGCGTGTTGTCCAGTAGGTGCTGCAGATCCTCATAGAACTGCTCTACTTCAGCTTCTTCAGCATTTGTGGTTGGGGCGTATATTTGGATCACTGTGATGTTAGATGGCTTGCCCTGAATTCGAATTGAGATCATTCTGTCATTTTTTGGGTTGTATCCAAGCACTGCTTTAGCCACTTTACTATTAATTATGAAGGCTACTCCATTTCTTCTGTGGTCCTCTTGTCCACAGTAGTAGATCTGGTGGTCATTTGATGTGAAGTGGCCCATTCCAGTCCATTTCAGTTCACTGACGCCCAGAATGTCTATCTTTAATCTTGACATCTCACCAATAACCACATCCAATTTGCCCTGGCTCATAGATCTTACATTCCAGGTTCCGATGGTGTGTTGATCCTTAGAACATCGGATTCGCCGTTCACCACCAGCACCGTCGGCCGCTAGCCGTCCTTTCGGCTTTGAGCTAGCTGCGTCATCACGTCTGGGGCTAGTTGAACTCATCCTCTGTTCCTCCCCAGTAGCATTTTGACCATCTTCCGGCCTGGGAGTCTCATTTTCCGATGGTATACCGACATATCTCTGGTTGTCTGATCCATTTAGTTTTCGCGGCAAGAATACTGGGGTGGGTTGCCATTACCTTCCCCAGGGATCGCATTTAGTCTGACCTCTCTGTCATGACCTTCCCATCTTGGGTGGCCCTTCACGGTTTAGCTCATGGCATCATTGAGGTGCTCAAGCTCCAGCACCACGACAAGGTAACGATCCTTTGCTGAAGGAAAGTAATAATAGATAATGTTTATATAGTACACAAGCCATGTAAGGTTTAGTTTTGTTATCCTAGTCTATCACAGTGTATTCAAAAAATCATGGCTTAGTGTTGAGTGAACCACAGTTACGTGGCAGAACATACACTGTGCATGCAGTTGATCCCAAATCCAACCCCACCAGGAGATATTCCAGACAATGTGGCAGACTGCATACCTGTGTTTATCCCACATCCTTAACCTGTCTGTTATTTGGCATACCCATGCCACCATTCAACCCCACTGAATATGGCTCCTTAATGAAACCGTGTGCCTTACAATGCTGACCAAACGAAAATAAGTGCCATTTTGAATTTTGCACCCTTCTGCTGGTCGATACACCTTGTTGGTCAGATTACACTGAATCATTCAGTTTTCTTCCCACAACTACTGGCTATCCGGTTGGGGAAGGTTATCCTAATAATGCATCACTATTTAGGAAGGTTTACTTGTCTTACAAGGTTGTAAGATCAAACTTGGGATGGATGGGCAGAAATATGCATGCTTTTGGGGGGGAGCGGGCTCCTTGAAAAACTAATGGGAAGCAAACCGAATAAAGCACCCAGAACTGCTCTTGTGGCCTTCTGTGAGACTACGAAGTTCTGCAATCTTATATATCTCGACCTGGAAGGAAGCAACTTGGAACAACTGGCTGCTACCCCCGGGTAAATTTGCGCCGGACTCGTTGCAAAGCGCATCAAGGAAGAAAATCCTTGGCTTAGCCTTCTGCCCTGACTGCCGGAGCTCAGACCCGGAAGGGGGCGGGAATTCGGCCACGCACCTCGGTTCTTCCACCAGCTGGGCCGAAAGGATGGGGGGCGCATCGGCAGCCATTCTTTGCTCCCCCCCACGGTTACTGCACACCCGGGGAAATGTTGCGGCGAGGTTTTATTCCTTTGCCACCGGCCAAGTCCAGAGGTCCAGCCGTGGGACACGCGGGCTTCCGGCTCTCCTCGCTGCGGCCGCGACGTTTCCTTCTCGCATTCCCCGCCCAGAGGCGTTTGTGATGGCAAACCGGCTTTGCGAGCAGCTGAAGCTCCAGCGAGCGACGATGCCCTTCCTGCGCAGCAGACGCGTAACTGGAGAAATTCACACCGACGGTGCGTTCTAGGAAGAAGCGACTGGCCGCGTCTCATTCGCGAAAAGACTTCAGTTTGCAAATACCCACTTAAGGAAATAAAAGTGTCCTTTTTCCCCCCCACGAGGATGCCTTTAACAGGATCACTGAGCGTGAAAGTTAGAGACTTTGGAGGAGAGCCGCTTTAGTCTGCAGCACCTTTTTCAACTCACACATTTTATTAGAGGCGTAATTATTCATCACCCTGATGAATAATTGGCACCTGATGAAGTGAGGTGTAGCTCAAGGAAGGTGATGCTTTTTAATAAAATGTGTTAATCAGAAAAAGTGCTACCAGACTTCTATAAAAGTCAGAAGGCACCTTGGAGATTATCCAGTCCACTCTTTTTTCAAACCTGTCATGCTGGCTAGGGAATTCTGGGAGCTGAAGTCCCCACATCCTGAAGTTGCCAAGTTTGAAAAACACTGATCTAATCCAATCCCTGGAGTACAAGAATTCATCACTAATATCCATACGCCAAGCATGTGCATTTTATGTCAGTCAGTCATTTTATTTCGGTCATTACGCTCAATTATGGCTTGGCAGTGTATGAAAAAGCCACAACTGGCTGACTTTATATATCGTGCAAGCCCTACACAGAGCTTACAACCTGTGTCTGGGTTCAAGCTGAGGCCAAGCCAGGCAAACTGCAAAACGGAAAAGGGAATCTGGGGTTTTTGCCTGTTCTGTAGCCGTTAAAGACTTCCCCAAACTGGCTGGGGAATTCTGGGAGTTGAAGTCCACACATCTTTAAGTGTCGAGGTTAAGAAACACTGGGCTAGGGTTACCCCTCGCTGCGGTGGTGGCTGTTGTAATTGAAAAAGGCGGAAGCTCCTCTTGATGAAATGCTTCTTTCTCCTCTTCCCTTAATCGGCTGACGATTTAGGGAAAGTTGACTGAGGCAGATTTATCGTGACTCTGCCCCTCGGGGTTCGTCATAGGCTCCTCCTCGGCTACCAAGAAGCCGAAGGGCCGCCGGAAGGCGAGTACTCCGTATCCCTCTGCAGCGATCTTTACGTCGTCCCAGAGTTTTGCACCCGGGATCTGGGAGCCTCGCCGCTTAGGCGCGAGTGTAACGGGGGCATCTATCCCCGCCCGATGCCTCAAACCCAACGAATTCGGCCGAGCGACGCTTTTGCAACCCAGGCCCGACCCGTCGCTAAGGACCTGGTTGCCAAACGCGGGCCTGGTGCACCCTGAGCGAGGCTCCGTGCGCGCCAAAGCGGCTCCGAGCGGCGACGGACGCTTTTGTGTGCAACCCCTTTCCGGCCTCGCGCCGGGGAGCGTCCTCAGGTTGACGGGGCCCGCGGGGCATTGTGGGAGAAGAGGGCTGTCCGTCCGGCTGTTGCTCCGCCCTCCGCCCCACCCCCTCCACCCCCCTCCCCGCGCGTCCTCCGGCCAAGATGTCTGACATGGAGGATGATTTCATGTGCGATGATGAGGAGGACTACGACCTGGTAAGGGGGGCGGCCGGCCGCTCGCTCGCTCGCGGGGCCCCTGCGCCCCGGGGCCCCGGCCTCCCCTCCTTGCCTCAGCCGCCCCCTCCCTCCGCTCCCCCGCCGCCGGGCGGCTTCGCTCTCCGCGCGCTCGGGCGCGGGGTCAGCGCCGGCCCCTTCCCCGCCTCGCTGCCCCGGGGTAGGAGCGCGGCGGGCGAGGCGCTGCCGGGCGGAGCGGCGTGAGCGAGGCCCTCCCGCGCGTCGCTCCTTCCCCCCGCGGGAGGGGAAGTAGCCGAGGAGGCCCCGCGTTAGGCTCCTCTGCGGGCCCGCCGAGTCGGGGGCTCGCGGCTGGGAGGGCTGGGCCGGGTCTCCTCGCCTCTCCCCCGGAGGGGAGGGAGAGATTCGGGCTTCTTTCCCCGGAGCAGCGCAGCCGGGATGGGGCGCCCGGTCGTGCGCTCTGAAGCCGCCGCCGCCGCCCCTCCCCGGGCTGGGTTTCGCCTGTGGCGGGTCGGTCAGTAGGGGGGGTTCTTTTTGGAAAGGAGGCAGCAGTTTTAACTTGGAAAAAAGGAGTTCCGAAATATTAACGATTCTCCAGCATTTCATCTATTTATCTATATGTGATTTCATCTGGCTGTGTGGTCGCTAAGAGTCGAAAACGACTTGATGGCACATAGTATTTCATGAGTGCCCGAGTCAAACTTTATTATCTAACTGATTATTCTGGTTATTTCTTTTTATGTATGTATATAGGGTTTTTTATTTTATTATTATTTGGGGGGGGTGTAATCGCATGTTTTATGTCTTTATGGTCTTTCTCTCCTGGTGGTAGAGGTCTTCTGCTTTGATGTAATTTGACAGGTAGTTGCCTTAGCTGCCCCTGAAAAGGGGTGACAGGACTAATCTGTTGAACGAGTATGTATCGAGTCACATGGTACCATGGGAAAAGTTGTAATTCTGTTTTTTGAGAAACAGCTTTCTGGGTTGATAGTTTTTTTGGGATGGGGAGGTTTTGTGATTTTCTAATGTTTAGTGGTTATTTTTGCAAAATACGTAACATTTTTGTATGAAATCAGACATGTGGATCTTTCCAGTTATGAATAAAACAGAAAACAAAGGGCTGGCATTTTTTCTAAATTGAAATTCTTGTTTATAGGTTTGGGAGAGTACATGCTAATATTTGAAAACACTGGAAAAAATGGGTGTAACATAGTCCTCTTCATAAGTTTTGTCAGAAGGCATGGTGTGACTATTTCTTGAAATAGATTGCATGTTCTCCACTTTTAAAATCTAAGATTCAGCTCCTAGCACCTTCATTTAAAAAACAGAGAGACTGTAGCTAAGAAATGCTCTTGTTTAAGTTCTTGGACAGCATAGGGTAGTCAGGTATGGCTTCTCCAGGTTTAGACCATTTGTAAAACACGGTTTACTGGGTTGTATGAATCCACCAATTATGACAAATTTAATAAATCACTGGTTTAGCCTGTTGTGTACAATAAACACAAGCAGAATCTCCTTAGCCAGAAGCAAGTTGTCTCTGAAAATCACACTGAAAGCATATAGGAGGTGGGCTGATGGAAGCGTTAGTTGATTCCAGCTGACGGTAGACTGTGGGACCATCTGATCCAGCAAGCAGTATTAACAAGCGGTTATTTAGGCTACTTTCTTCCATAGCAGAAACCTTTCTGTAACATAATTATGAGTTACTCCATTCCTCATACCTTTAACCTAATCCAGAAAAGATTAATACTTGGGCTGATGAACTCTGTCTTGTAAAAGTAAAGCCTACAAGTTTTGATGTATTCCAGCAAATGAGCAATGTTCTGTTCAGCTGCACAGATTTTATTGTGGTTGACTTATTTTTTATTCCGTAAGACAAAACTACAAAAAGTAGTTTTATTTTAAAACTACTGATTTTAGTTTCTACAGTGAACGAGAAACGAACATAGTCCTAGACATATGATGAAGAGACAGTTTTTAAATTTCCCCCTTATTTTTAAATAAAAGCATTTAGAATCTAAAATATTCAATATCCAGTCCATAAAGGGAAGGATGTACATAAAACAGCTTTGTTTTGCATAGATGCTTATACAGTGAAGAAAACTACATTCTGATAGCTTTTAAATAAAGCTATACAAAGTTAATTAACAACATTATATTCATAAAAACATTTATACATTCATAAAAACTATTCAGAAGATCAAGCCTTCCCTCACATCACACTGTCTAAAATAAACATGAAATGAACAGATTGTGAAGGATTTTATAAGAGATGAAGACTGGTAAAAAGTTAGCAGAAGCTTAAACTAAGACTGGTACCTGAACCCATCAGTACTCATTTCAGGTACTGTCATAATCATTAAATAGGGAATATTCTTCTCAAAGGCTGTCAGTATGACACTAGTAATCTGTATATGTTAGCTTTATGCTTCCTGTTAATCCCTCTACCTGAAATGTTATCCTAGAACCTGTTCATACCGCCAGCTTTGCCTTTCTAAAAGCTGTTCCTCAAAACTGTTGCCTTGTGAGGATGCATTCAACTTCCAGTCATCATCCACTAACACAGACCTACACCTGTTAGGATCCTGCAACTTCTTTGAAAGACATGCTTCAGAATGCATATAAGCATCACTTTTCAAGTTGTTAACGCAGCCAGGATGTGTGGCAGCTTCAGAAGCCAGTGCTGACTATCTGCTCATGCCAAGTCACGACACCTCATCCCCGCACAATTTCCCACTTGGGAAATTGATTTCTACCCCATGTGCATATTTTTCTCAGGCTTTTATCACTTAACTGATTAACATTTAATGTCCTCGGCTGACTTTTTTTTTAACCCTTTGTAAAATATAGGAATATTCTGAAGACAGCAACTCTGAACCAAATGTAGATTTGGAGAATCAGTATTACAACTCAAAAGCCTTGAAGGAGGATGACCCCAAAGCAGCACTGAGCAGTTTTCAAAAGGTTCACAGTTTTATTTCTTTATATTCGTATACATATGCCAGTTAAATATTTTTCTTTATTAGATTTTTAAATCTGAGATAGCCTGGTGCCGGCAAAATCCTGTTGTCAATCAACCCTGGAATATTCTTCTTTGTGTTTCACTTTCAATATCATTTACGGTAGCTGAAAAGTGATATCACAAATTATCTAACGGGTAGTTTTGTGAAACCTGTCTGGAATATCCCTGCTCCTCTGTCTCACAGCCTCTTGTTCTGGGAGGACTGAGCTTAGCTAATCAAAATATCCTCAATGATGCTTAGAAGAATTCAAGACTCTTCCAGCGGGAGCCTTTATTTTAAGCATAGTGTGTCTTATTGTTGCTACTTTGGGGATTTTTAAAAATATTTCTGTAACTGGGTTCCCATATTAATGGACTGTTTAACCTGAGAGTATCTGGTTCCCGTTTTATTTCTTATTAAGTGAACCCTCTTAAAATATGCTTATGAACACTTTTTCCAAAGTCAGCCAGGTCGAGAATGGTTTACTGTGTTTTTATTGTAAACTGCCCAGAGTCCCCCTTTTGGGGGTAGATGGGCGGTGATAAAAATTGATAAATAAATAAATAATCTCAGAACACATATGAAGTTGGGGAGTGGTAGAGAATAATTATGTATAGAAAATATATTTAAAAGGCTAACTACTGTGATGAGAGTTTAATCTGTTTGCTACCTATCTTACTCTTGGCTGGACCAGAACCATGTATTACCGCTTCTCTTCCCATCTGTCTTCTTTTGTTGTTGTCTTAGTAACTGCACTGTAGGTAGACTCAGTCACTGATGCCTTGCTTAAATGAAGAGGACATTGTGGGTGCTGTGGGATAGAACTCGATGGTGACAATCTCCTTTGAAAATAATTTCTGCATAAAGCTGCTGGCTGTTTTCCTGTTGTTGTAAATGCAGAAGAAGACCTTGAAATCAGGACACTGACATTCAGTTGATGAAATACAGGAATTGTAAAAATTGCTATTGACAGGATGAGAGAAGACTTTCACCCACAATCTCTCCCAAAACAAAGAAGCTGGCTTGGATTTACTGCAGCTTTTGATGAATCTACGAATATCAAAACTGAGAAAATTATCTTATTTTCTCTGCTTTTTAGGTTTTGGAGCTTGAAGGTGAAAAAGGAGAATGGGGATTCAAAGCATTAAAACAGATGATAAAAATAAATTTCAAACTGGTAAGATGTGTACCTTTTTTACTTGGGTTTTTCCTGTAAGGACTAAGCCATTTCAAAATGGGAGAAATTTGCTGTTAGCAAAGTATGATCTCTTCACAGATGAGTGGAAGAGCAATTGCAGGAATACAAGGCACGTATCCAGTTAAATCAGTGTTTGCCTTATTTTTAAATTCACTAAGTAAACTCATCTTCAGTTTGAAATACATCGTTATAATTCATAAATATTTTTTTTTTTTTTTCCTGATAAAGACTAACTTTCCTGAAATGATGAACAGATATAAACAACTATTGACCTACATACGGAGTGCAGTTACAAGGAATTATTCAGAAAAGTCCATCAATTCTATTCTTGATTATATATCCACTTCAAAGCAGGTTAGATTATCTCTCCTTCCAATTTCTAGAATTCGCATCTTCTTGAAAATCATCTTTGAGAATATTAGAAATGTTACCTTCTTTCAGTTATAAAAATAATCTTCCATATTCCAGTTAATCAGAGATTCTCAATTCTCCCCATCACAAAATGGACGGAGAACCTCTGCTGCATTTATTACAAGGACTTGCAAACCGCAAAGGAAAAAAAAATCTATCTTCATAATCTGTTTCTTGCATGCAAAAACGCATAGAATGAGTAAAACTTGCTTTCGTGTGTTGGTTGTCCCAAAGAGGTTGCAGGTCCTTTGAATATAAAGGGAACTGGGATTTTTGAAAATGCCATATAGCTACTAGTGGAGATGTGGAACATGAGAGACAGAATTTGGGAGATTTAGCAGAATTATATCAGATATATAGCATTAAAATATAGTCGTCTTCAGCAAAGAAAGTGCACCTTTAGTATAGCATATAAAGGTGGGGGGGTTAAAGAAAGACAGGATGTCTACTGAAACTTGTGGAAATCTTGAACCCTTTATCAGAATATTCTCCAGCTTTTAACTCTGACATGTCAGTGGACATCTTCTGGGAACATTTATTCTTTGCAAATTTGATTTGGAATTTCTTCCTAATTTTCATAATCCCACTTTATAGGCCAGCTTTTTTATTTAATTTAGTTGTATGATACTGGTTTTTCTTACATGATATGCAAGATTGCAAAGACAAACGTGTAATCAGGATAGTCACTTGAATAAATATGAAAAATCATTTGGCAGCTGTAATCATGCTCAACACTTTGTGATTCCCTGTGTTCTGACAGCTATCCATATACCATGAATAGGGCAATCCCATCCCAAACTCAGTGATGGTGTTCCGTGTCTTTCGAATGAGCTTTGGGATCATTTAGGCAATTGCCTTAGCTTAGCTTGTTGTTCAGTGTCTTATTATTTTAAAAAATCTAAATATCTGTTTCATTTCCCTTGCAATACTGTAAGTGGCATTTTTTTAGCAAAAAATATTACTGATTTTGCAGTTTTCTCCCTCTTCCTCCTTAATTATTGTTGTTTTTTTCAATGTTTTAAAACTACAGTGTTGAAATATTGCTGTTCATGCATACTGGATCTTCAAACTCCTAAAATACTCTCAGAAACCTGAATTACACAATACTGTGATTCTGCTGTTGGCATCTGTGTTGTTTATTTTCATGGGCAGAGTTTCCTTGGGTGAGAGAATCCCAAGCCCTCCTTATTCCAGACCTGAAAAGATAATAGCTGCTTAGTTAGAGAACTGATAAATAAGAAGCATGGCACTAAAAATTATGAAATCAGTGTTTCTATTTGTGCAACTTGGTTATAGTTGAACAGCAGTATGTCTCCCTTTCAATATATCTCACTGGAGAAGAAAGTAATAATATATCTCTCCTTTTATTACTTTTGTTCACCCGATGCAGGGTGATAATTTTGTTGATGCCAAAACAAAGGCATTTGGGAAGTTGCAGTCTGCTTCATTCTTTTAAAGGATAGTGGAACGTGCAGCTTCAACAGCTCAGGTCCAATTGCAGCATTATTCCATGAGGCACTAAGACACTCTAACCATGAAACAGATTCCCACGTATGCCTGGAAAAGAGTTTGGAAACCCACATTAAGTTGATCTTGTTACGGTTTACTGCTTGTATTTTTATCAGTGGTAAAAAAAATATATGTGCATCTTAATGCAGATATTAGAGTGTATAAGTTTTCAAAGTTGCACTTTGGGTATGTTCATGTTGACTTTATTAACAGGCACAAATTTGCTGTTTACAATTATAGAATTCTGATTTTTTATGTCAGATGGATTTGCTTCAGGAATTTTATGAGACAACACTTGAAGCACTGAAAGATGCTAAGAATGATAGATTGTGGTTTAAGACGAACACCAAGGTAAATGGCCCACCTAGTTTTCGGACTGTTACTAATTTTAAAATATTTAGGATTCTTTTTTTTAAAAAAAAAATCACCTTTTACTTTACAGCTTGGCAAATTATACTTAGAACGAGAAGAGTATGGCAAATTACAGAAGATTTTACGCCAACTCCATCAGTCATGTCAGGTACAGTGCGGTCTGTTTTTCAAGAGATGCAGTTGTAATTACTCTCCTTTGTGGGGTATTCAAATAGCACAAGCATTTATTTGGCAACAGGATACCAAGTACTGAAGTGATTTGGCAGGCATACCTTAGGAAGGTGATTGATGTGCACAGAGGAAGAGCATTTTTTGCCATTGTGGGGCTGCTCTGAGGAATTGCTTTGACATGTTCTTTGAAAAGCATTTTAAGGAGGTATTTTACCTGCCTTTGAACAAATTTTACAAGGCTAGTGATACTACTGATAATACTGCCTCCCAAAGCAAATATCGGTTGAAATCAGATTTGGATTCTTTAAAAAAAAATGGTCACTTTGACCAGCCTGCTTTGCTAAATGTTATGCATTTGCATTCTACCAGCACATTTGGTGATACATCATGACTGATCTTTCTGTCCATTTACAAAATAGTGCTCCATTGCTTCCATTGCTCTGCTGGCTGCAGATCTGCAGGGCAGAAGGGGAAAAAAAGAGACATTGGCATTTCTTTTTTAACTTTCTCATCCAGTTCCATAGATCAGGATTACAGCAGACAGTCCTCAACCTCTTCCAAAAGTCTCTTGCCATGTCTGTCTTGGGGGCTTTCAATATCTGGGTTTCCCAGATAATATGGGAAATAAACTTATATCAGAAGCTGATGGGAGGATGGAGAATCTGATATCTAATTTCCTGGTTCACCCCTGGAGTTTTCCCTTCAGGTGCAGCAAGGGAACTCTGAACACAGTTACGCCCTCTGGGAAGCTGTAGAAATGCAAGTCTATGGCCCCTGGGAACCTATATTTTTGTGTGTTTGTTTAAACTGTATACTGCTTCATTTTTCCAGTCCAGATATACCGATGTCACAAAAGCTAGAATTTACTTGCAGTGGATATGAGATACTATTTATAGATAAAAATCTATAAAATAAATTTAATCTGTAAGTGTATTTTGCAAGAAACAGAGGGGAAAAAGTATTTTTTCATGATTTTATACTGTACATGTTTCTTTTTCTTACTAGACGGATGATGGAGAAGATGACCTTAAAAAAGGCACCCAGCTATTGGAAATTTATGCTTTGGAAATTCAAATGTATACAGCACAAAAAAATAATAAAAAACTTAAGGCACTATATGAACAGTCATTGCACATCAAGTCTGCAATTCCTCATCCACTGATCATGGGAGTTATCAGAGGCAAGTACTGGGGCTCCGTAAAAGTCAGTAGACTAGACCATTGTAAGAGGCATACCGCTAGTTAATACAACAGTATTTTAAACAGGTTAAAGTGTTAAGTATGGAAACATACTTCATCCTGTGGCATATTAGAATAGGAATGATTTGGATTACGGGGAAGGGAGGAACGTAAGGGATGCTTAGGGTAAGGGATGCATTAGGGACATTTCTTGTAGAAACCATGTTAAGCTGGCTATCAACAAGTATAACTACAGAATATTAGGAAGAATGTAGATATTCTGTTTTATGTTTATACTGCTATTACGTAAAGGCAACATATCAAATATGATGAAATTTCTTAGAATTGATTGGCATTATTGGGGTTGTGTCCTGCAGGAAATAATTAGAGCCTTGTGATGCTTTGAGTTCAGTTCCAAAAAGGTGCTTCAGAGTCCATGGCAGGCAAACATAGGATCTATATGCAGCTCTTTAAAACAGCTATGTTTCTTTTCAGGATCATGTGGCTATGCCCCTGCTCACACTCTGAAACAGCATTTTGGAACTGAATCCAAGAGTTGCCCAACTCTAGAAAAAAAAAATACTGCTTTTGGCAGATGGTATCCTTTCCTTAAGTTACAATGCAGATACGGTCACATTTCACTTCTTAACCTTGACATAAAACCCAATTTGAATATTGAACAGACTTAATGTTCCTGAGATTCCAGGCTTGCTATTTGGGAAAATTCCATCTGAACAAATGCATTTACAGGTAGTCCTTGCTTACTGACTGCCTCGTTTAGCGACTGAAGTTGTAACAGTGTTAAAAAACAGCTCTACGGCCAATCCTTGCATTTATGACTGTCATAGCGTCCCGTGATCACATGATTGCCATTCGAGTGCTTTGCACCTGTCATGCATTTATGACTGTCACAGTGTTCCATGGTCATGTGATCACTATTTGCATGCTTCTCAAATGGCTTGTGACACGCAGAGTTAATGGAGAACACAGAAGTAAAATTGCAAGTCGTGGCCGTGTGATGTTTTGCTTAATGACTGGGAAGTGATGTAAGTCTGCTGCAGTCACTTGATTTTCTGCTTAGTGATTGCGGCACTTAGCGATGGAGTTGCCAGTCTCACTTGTGGTCGCTAAGCAAGGACTACCTATATATAAGTTCACTGTACTAATTGAATGTTTGTCCAGGGTTGCAGTGTTCATCGTACACTTCCTTACAATGGGTAGTTGAAATAAGAGGCATGATTTAGACATTATTCAATCTGCTTGTCCCTTTGTCAGTATTAATAAATAAAAGGTCAGTTTTAGAAAGTGTTCTGTGTTTTGTTCCATGCAACAAAAGTAAATCATTGGCAGCTGTCTGATTTCCCCCCTGCAGAATGTGGTGGTAAAATGCATCTAAGAGAAGGTGAATTTGAAAAGGCACATACTGATTTCTTCGAAGCATTCAAAAATTATGACGAATCAGGGAGTCCAAGAAGAACCACTTGCTTAAAATATTTAGTCCTA
Source organism: Candoia aspera (assembly GCF_035149785.1). Classification (NCBI taxonomy): domain Eukaryota; kingdom Metazoa; phylum Chordata; class Lepidosauria; order Squamata; family Candoiidae; genus Candoia; species Candoia aspera. The sequence goes on along the minus strand of NC_086165.1, from coordinate 9,924,027 downwards.
GCAAACATGCTGATGAAGTCTGGAATAAATCCATTTGATTCTCAGGAGGTATGGTTGTCCATGTCTTCCTTTTTTTGTGAAGGTGATTAGCATAAATATTTTTCTTGTTGTTTAAATATAAATATATGTTGTTTATTTCCCATGTAGGCAAAACCATACAAAAATGATCCAGAGATTCTAGCAATGACAAACTTAGTAAGGTAGGACATTTTATTTTATTTTATTTATCGGATTTCTCTGCTGTGCATCTCGTACCCAACGACTCTGGGTGGCTTACAGATAATAAAATAACAATCAGTAAAAACAGTACAATATAAAATCAATACGATATAAATATACATAAATAGCAATAAAAATACCAGATATAAAATGTGAAATTCAAGATGGCAACAGTTTTGTGCTTGGCACAATCACAGTACCAGCCACCCCCAAGACTGACTATCCCCCCTCCCATCCCAAGCAACCCCCTTCCCAACCCATGCTTCTTAACAAGCAAAATGAATAGCAACCTACAGATGAATTTGAAACAGTATAAAGTTGTAGAGAGAATGTGAAGTTTGTTTCAGAATTATCTTTAATTGCAAAAAGTACAAATTCTTCCATTAATGGCCATCAGAAGGTAAGGGGTACACATATTTTGATGTATCAAGCAGTCCCCCAATCTGTTATACTCCTGATGTTTAGTTCCTGTGCGAGTATTACGAAAGCGGCTCTTCTAGTTTACCAGATCTTACATTATCTGAATGATTGGATGCAATATGTGGCATGTAGATAAATGGGACTGCGTTGTTAAAAGCATATAGGTCTAGAAACAGAATGGAGCAACTAATTCCCTGTTCCAGCTGTTTAACTCATGGCAGATGTTAAACTGGTTTTGAAGCAGAGGAGATTTTTTAACAAAGCAATTCCTGATACAGAGCAGAAGTTTTCTATAGAAAACAAAATGGTTGTATCAAAACCCTTAGTTAAACTTGGATTAGCACTTTGAATTGTAGCCACTATATCATAAATAGAAATAGAAAGTATTTTATTCCACAAGTCGGGAAATTACATCCCATAGACTTGGCTTCCCTACCCTCCTGATCTGCAGTCTAAATACATCTGCAGGATTGCAGTTAGAAAAACAAATTAATGTGCCTGCTGTCTTCTTAGTCTGCAAAAATGTAATTCGGCTCTCTCTCTCTTGCAGTGCCTATCAGAATAATGACATCACTGAATTTGAGAAGATTCTGAAGACAAATCACAGTAACATCATGGATGATCCCTTCATAAGGGAGCACATTGAAGGTACAGCTGTGATGCATTCTCAATTTTCCACCAGCCCGAACTATAAATGTCCCCAGTTCATAAAGCTTTCTTTTGTATTAAAATAATGAAAAAGATACATCTTAAATTCTGTTAACCTTAGAAATGTCAGGAGTGAACCACTCGATTTTTACTTGGAAAACTTACATTTTTCATTGGTTTGTGATAAGTTTTTCAATTAAAGGCCTTGGCGTCATTTAAATATTTTTGGATAATTTAAATTTTGTTATTTCAATTTTAATTTATGAAAAGACAATTTGAAAATTAGTTACTAGAGCTCAGGATATACATAAAGAGCATTATAGTGATTCCTAGATAGAAAAGCATGCATTTCTTTTATTTATAATGCTAGCATTTATTCATACAATAATTGTTTTGCTTTCGTTCTCTTCCAGAACTTTTGCGAAACATCAGGACACAAGTGCTTATAAAATTAATTAAGCCTTACACAAGAATACATATTCCATTTATTTCTAAGGTACTTGTAAATATTGTTTGCATAGCATTTCAGTTCCCATTGCTTGTCAGAAAGAGAGAAGAAATGCTTGATCTTCATATTCATGTTTTTGAACCTCTAACACTTGGGCCATCCCTTTGTGGCCCCACCCAGTCTGTGGTCTTTTCCAGACACTGCTGTGAGAACACTCCCACCAGAGAAACAAAAAAATAGTATGTGGTTTGGAGTAGCAATGAGCTAAAAGTTCTCCAAGGAGAGCTTCTTGATCAAATTTGGAGTTGGCAGTACCCAAGGAAGGGCCTGTAAGCCCTTTCAGCTTTGTGTGTGGAAAAAGTCTGTTACCTCTGGAGCAGGGTTTCAAAGGAGACAGATTTTCTTTTAAAACTTAAAATGGCTGCTGCTGCAACAAATGATGAGTTGAGGGCATTCTACAGTACCATTCTACAGTATTCCCTTGAATGACAATACTATATCATGTCATAATGTTGCTCCAAAAAAGTATGGCAATTCAGTTTTTGTGGCAAATATGAAATACATGTGGGAGGATTCACTTTTTTACAGTGTTGATTTGATGATGAAATAAAATTATGGTTTAAATATCATTGAGAACTTGTGACACTATTCAGTCTTTCCAGCAGGCAAGTAATGGTTTAGAGTTGCTTCTTTTTCTTCCCAATTCCTTAGTGCTTTATAAATTCACTGTTACCTTTTTTATGCAGCAGAGTCATTTTCAAAGCAGTCATCCAAAGCTGATTTGCAAACCACAGTGGTTTGTAAGCATTTTGTGTGACCTCAATATGGTTTTTAAACCATGGTTTATCAATTACAGTTTGCATGAACCCAGCCAATTCTGGATTATTCAGTAAACAATGCTTAGTTTGATGTATGAAGAAGGTTCACATATCAATATGAACCTGTAGTTTGTAAATCGACTTCAAAATGTTTCAGTTTTTATTCCTAAACAAATCATTACATGAGTACAAAGCTACAGCTTTGCTATATAAACGATAGGTTTGCATCACATCTACATTCAGGCGCATTCTTTCTTAATAACGTTTTCTTGTACAATAGCCTTAATTGTAGTGGCCTGGGCAATGGCACAGCATTTGCAAATAAGTTATAGTAGTGATAGTTAAATCTTTCTCTCAACATTTTCTGCTATAATTTCAGTGGATGGTTTCAACAACCACCAGCAAGAGATCTCTTTCAGGAAACGATCTTTCATCTGTGAATGCACCAATGATCCATTTAAAGTATAGATATTATATATTTAGTCTACGTAAATCAAGAAGTTGTATAGGAGAGCAAAGAAACCATTAGTTTTATACCAGATGTTCTGTGGCATTTAAAACATATAAGACTTGTTTTCTCCCTTAGGAGTTAAACATAGATGTAGCTGATGTGGAAAGCTTGCTTGTGCAGTGTATATTGGATAAGTGAGTATTTTTCTTTTTCTTCTTCAGCAATAAGTATTTTCAAGGGCTTATTTATAGTGCAGGAAATATAAACAATGTATTATTTTTTCCAATTAAAATGGTGTTGATGTCAAGTTGTATGGAAATAGTAGAATATTTGACATTGGTTGCGAAACAGTGGTATCATGTAGAAGATAAACTCACAAATAAGCAGTAGTTTACATTATCATTTTTATAGTTCTACAGGTAGATATTGCCTGGGACGCGGTGGCGCTGCGGGTTAAACCGCTGAGCTGTCGATCGGAAGGTCGGCGGTTCGAAACCGCGCGGCGGGGTGAGCTCCCGTTGCTCGTCCCAGCTCCTGCTCACCTAGCAGTTCGAAAACATGCAAATGTGAGTAGATTAATTGGTACCGCTTCGGCGGGAAGGTAACGGCGTTCCGTGAGTCATGCTGGCCACATGACCCGGAAGTGTCTATGACAACGCCGGCTCCAAGGCTTAGAAACGGAGATGAGCACCGCCCCCTAGAGTCAGACATGACTGGACTTTACGTCAAGGGAAACCTTTACCTTTACTACAGGTAGATATTATGTTCAAAAACAGGATTAAACTAGTACGTCAGAGATGTAGCCACCAAAGGTTTTTTTTCCTCCTCGCATTTTAATGTTAGCTCAATAACCCGATACTTTTAACATTGATTCAGGGGATGTAGCTTAAAAAAACAACATTCAGATATCTACTAGTAAGGAAGTAAATAGTTTATTGAATAAGTCTCCAGACCATTTCAAGTAATATCTACTAAAGATCCTTAAACATTTAAAACTCCCATCAACCTTATCATTAGATTGGGTGATAGAACAAAACAGAAACAGATACTGGTTTAACATGGAAGTATATCAAATTATCGTATCGGTTACAATTTATACAAGAGGTATCATTTCACTGTCACTTCCATTTCACCACAGCACATTTCAATCTCATCTGTTCCATGCTTTATTTTAAATTAAATGTTTTTAAAACAAATTTAATCTATAGGTAAAATTTCTAGTATTTCCTTAAGAATTAACTGATCAGAGTGTCTTCCTCTCCCCTTAAACGTTTTTTTTTTCTAATAGGAACATCTCTGTACGAGAGATGTTCTGCCTGCATTGTTCAGTTATTTCCTCATCTTTGTTGTTGGTTTTGTTTTCCCTGTTTTTTTAAACTTGCTTGCAGTTGGCCATTGAAATGTATGTAGAGTCTCAGCCCCAAAGTGCTGTTTGGTATTCACGCAAATGTTTTCAGTTCTTCAATTTAAACTTCGGCATTGTGCTGATATATTCACAATCTCCTAGTCGTGTTAATTAGGAACACTGTGTGGGTTTGCACTCACCTTGAATCCCATTTGAAGGTAAAATTGCAGTAGCATTAGTATTTGTCAAATTATGACGAGTTTCGAAACAAATTTCACCAACTCTGACTTGTGACAAATTATGGTTAGGATTAATAGAAGTACATAGATTATGCTTCCATATAATTGGCTGCTGAAAGAGTTGAAAGGAGATTCAGGAGGAAAGACGAAGTATTGCACAAACTCATATTTTAACAATTGTAAGAGCATTGGGCACATTGAAAATGTATCAGTTTGTAATGTGATTTTTTTTCCGCTTATTTTAGCACTATTCATGGCCGAATTGATCAAGTTAATCAACTTCTTGAGCTAGATCATCAGAAGAGGGGTGGAGCACGGTATACTGCATTAGATAAATGGACCAACCAACTAAACTCACTCAACCAGGCAGTAGTCAGTAAACTGGCTTAAACAAGAACAAGCTATTATGAAAATGTACTTAAGGCAACAGCGCAGTGATATAAACCTTAAAAACTGGGAATGGCAAAACTACTGTCGGTTGGTGTGCCCTGAAATTAGTGGAGTTACTGGCAGAAGTGCTTTTTTGATCAGCTGGTTTGTGTTTTGCTGCTGCATTTATCCCAAGAAAAAAACAGCTTTAATCTTCAGAAGAAAACCAAAATGCCACGGGATTTATGCTGTGTTGACATTTTGCCCTCACCATGCAACACCCTAATAATCTGTCAAGGGGCAACTTATGACCAGAGAGAAGGTTATGTTTGTCATGATTTTAATTCCACTGACACGTTCCTGTTGGTTTAAATTTAAGCATATTTTACCTGCAGAAAAGGAAGTCTCACAAAAAATAACCTGCAATAACTTGAAATGCATACCCTTTTGAACATTTCCTCTTTCTCATGTATAAATCGAAATGTTTGCTGCATTTTGCAAAATGTCAATTCTCCAAAAATGTGTCTGCATATTTCTGTACCTGCAGTGTAATAAAGGATTAGAAGAAACCCCACAATTATGGTGGCATACTGTCACTTAGGTTTCAAGCAGCAAAAATAAACAGTGCAGTTCAGAAATTGTAAATATATATTTATTATTTCTTGAAAAGTTTTATATTACATGGGTGAATTGCATTTGTGAGACGAAAGAGCAAAGGGCTTAAAATCCTTGGGTTTTTTTTTTCCTGATGCTGGCCTTAAACTGCAATAACTGGTAATCAGGCATGGCTTGTGCATTCTCTACTGTAGACATCATTGTTAGACTTTCCTGTTGAAGAAGACACTATGGTTAGCATGATAGCTACAGTTGCTTTCTTTTTTTTTATAGTCCTAATTAATGGCAACCTAAACCTTGCAACTGAGATTAGAATGGGTTTACAAACCAGTTTTGGTTAAATATAGTTTCTGAAAATACAAGTGATGTAATGTTAACTATAATTACCTCTGAAACTGAAAAAGAAAGGCATGCCCATATGGGAGGGGAGCATGGAATTTGATAGATATTACTACCTGAGATGATTAGTGTGATTTGGCAGCAGGACAGTTGGGGTGACTATGCAGATTGCCTTATATTTTCCATGTGTATTTGTTTTGCTTTTGTTTTTTTTCTTTTGTAAACACTATTGTTTTAACAATTCTAATTTAATAGGTACAGTAATCCTTATTTAAGAGTATGTAAGTATGTGTTGTATCTGCTATTGTTTTAATTAATTTCAGATTTGGATTTTTTAAATTTTGGTTTTAATAACTTGAATTATAGCTGATGGGCTAGTAGTATTAAACTGAAGTTTGTAGATTAATCTTTTAAAAAAGCAAAAGAAAAAAAAGCCTAAGCTGGCCATACAATTATATGTGGCTGCGCTTTGTAGAAAAAAAATGATTGGCAAATTTTCTTTCGGGTAAATTCCTCTGTCATTACTGATAACTGGGGAACTGATACAATAAAACAATGAAAGTTATATCAGTTAAGTTTTACAAATGATTAAAAAGACATGCTTCGGAGCAAACAGTTGAGCTCATGACGATAAAAATGTCTGAACATGTATGATTTCTGAAATCAATCACTACTCTCACTAATACCACAGCTAATTCAAAGCAATAAAAAGAGGCCACTTAACTTGTGAAAATAGGAAAAAAGAAGAAAAAACTGTTGAGGGCTGTGATTTTTTTTCCTTCAGAAAACATATAGGTAATACATATAGATACACAATTGTTTGTATATTTTCCTTTTCCTATGCCTATCCCATTAGATTCAGCATTTGGTTGAACTGATACAGACAGTTGTATCAGTAATGTATATAGATTTTCAAACATGTCAACGACGTGTAAGGAGTTAATATTTCAGGAAAGGAAATCTGCTTTTTGAGAAGTGTATGGGTAGGTTGCAAGTTTATTGCTCAGATTCATTCTAGGATATTTTTGGAAGTTGTGTCACTTCTATTTGTAACTCCTGTGTTTTCCCCATGCTTTTTTTTTTAGTACTGATTCCAACATGAGCCTTTTGTCTCAGGGTGTAATGTGTGGATATATGCCTACACATGGAATCAGCAGTATTTGTGACTGAACAGATACACCATCCTTTAAAACCTGGTTATTATCTGCAGTGCAGTTGTAAGCATAATTAGTCAGAAGTAAACCCAATGAAATTCAATGGGAATTGTTTCCTAATAATCAGTCATTAATCCTATATCATTCTTCACAACTGAAATATTTTTGTTCTGCTGTTGCTGAATTGACAAACAGCATGCAGAACAGGAATATATGGAATCTGCAAAGCCCTCCCACTCCTTGACAGAGGGACTCTGGCTGTGTAAAAGCAATCAGGCACATGTGGAAAGTATGGGCAGAATAGAAACTAAGAGGACAGAATTTAGAGGGCAAAGGGACTTTAATCCTGTAGAATATCTGAACTTTTAATCTGTGTTTAATAGCATTAACAACTAAGCCAAAGCAATTACTGTTACAACATTGTGAATCCTTTTATCACATAATTTAAAAGAAGCGGAGAAGTATTTTTGTAAGATTAACAATCACATTTGTTAATTCTGGTTTAGGCTATTTGAACTGATTTTTGCCTAAGATGATGCCTGAACAATGAGGGGACTTGTATAATGCACATGGCAGATTTATGTAAAATGAATCTATGTGCTTCACTTCAGAAATTCTGACTCCACCAAGGAATGCAACAAAACATTATGAACATGCCTTAACCTGGCATGCTTAATGCTTCTCCGTGAGGAAGGATACAGTAGCTTATATTCACTGGACTGTAATTCATTGAACTATAATCTTAAGAGATTTATAATAAGGAAATGGAAAGTACCAGTCCATGATAAAAAGTGTTCAAACATAAAGTGAATGAGGAAGACAGTACAGGTATTAGCAAACGATGAAAGAGGTACAAACCTGGACCACACATTTATGATCCTTTCTTTATGACTACAGTTTTCTTACAGGTAAAGAAAATCCCAAAGTATGTTTGCTTTGATACATTATTCTCAATACTGAAAAGAGGCTGAGGTTTTTCTTGTCTACATCTGCCACAAAGTTATGTCCAAATCCTTTTCACTTTCTTCTCTGATAGAATATATGATTTGTTTTTAAAGTGGACATAACAACTGTTAAAGAAGAGGCAACAAACAAAATATAATCCCAAACTTTAAAAAGAGGCTTTTTTTTTTTGTGACATCCACTAAAACTAGAACAATTATTTGAAAGTCTCTGAAGAATTGCAAGTGAATGCTAATCCTATTTTGGTTACCAATTAAAGAAGTTCTCTCTCAGAACTGGTTCCCTTGGAAGTCATCTATTCAGCTGCCTAAGAAAAAACAGGTGAGCTAGCAAGGCCTGCTCTGTTGGCTTCAGTTTATGAACTCTTTTGGCTTCCAGAACTGTCTGATGGAACATTATACTTGAATTTTGCTTATTTTGCTCCTGCCTTCCTGGTCCTTGTTTGTCTGTTAAATTGTAAGCCATTAACTTGAAACTGAACTGTTTTAGCATTAGCTGGAAGTTTATATAAATATATAAGCAAATAATGTCGCAAAAGTACATTAACTAAAAGTACTATCTCAACTTGACTAGAGATAGACTGGATTTTAATATTCCCAGTAGTCTGCAGTATTAATGCAACTGTTTATCAAGATTTCTGTAGAACTGCCCTTTTAAAACCTTGGGGAGCAGTGAACAGGATGAAATCTGATGCATAATGGTTGAAGTTAATTGGGATTAGTTATACATTTAATGTTGAATGCTCAAACTCAGTAGGGCTTGAAAATGTGTTCTATGCTCTGCATTATGGCTTACATTTAGTATCAACTAAGATTTACTCAGCCCATTTTAAGATTGCCCATGATGGGAATTGTACCAGTTTTTAAGAAGTGCTGAAATACAGAAGTTAACAAAATTCAACTGACAATTAACTGGCTTAAGCCAGAGCCAAAGTAGAGCATATCTAATTACAGCTAACAAGGAAGGGTGAGTAAAATTCATTTTGTGGGCTGATTTCTTGGTATATCTCAGATGTACAACCTTTGTATAAATCCTAATAAACATGATAATGTAGTTTAGATTTTCATGTACAAAAAGGATATAACTTCAAAGCAGGAAACAAACTGCAAAAATTTCAGAATCTATGTATTTTTAATGGGTCTACGTAAACATACTGTGACAAGATAATCTTACCACATTTGCAACTACAGTATTTTACAGGGGATCTATTTACTGGGCTATTCCTGCAGCTCACTGTTGCAGGAGTATGCTAGTCAACAGTAAAATTTTCTCCTTTCAATACTAGCTTGATGAAAATGAGTAGCAAAATGGACAGAGGAAGAGTGAGATTTGCAAGAGGATCCTAGCACTCCTGGGGATCTTGCTGGAGTAGCAGGATGTAGCTCTCCAAGTGAGTGAAAACAACTGTTTGACCACCACTACAATCTGTCTGGTAAGTATATCACAAATCAAATATAAAAGAGTTACTCTACAGAAATGAAACCTAATACACATTGATATGGACTTGCTTTTAATTATTTTGCGCTCCCTGGAAGAGAGGTGGGATGTTGATGTTATAAACAGAAAGCAAATCTCTCTTCTAGATCTTCCCTGAGATAATCTGCATGGTTTCTGGAGAACATCAAAGGACCAGCACAAGGTATGTGACATCCATAACTCATGGTCATTTGGGCCAAGCTTTGGTAATATCCTAAAGATGGTTAGACCTTTGACTTTTTTTTTTTGAAGCTCAGGAGAAGATAGATCTATTCTTACTTTGCAAAGATGGACCACTGCTAATCAGCACAAGCACATGAACTGGATATCATCCCCTCTTGCCCAGTTGGCAGGACTGCATTTTTCCACCTATTATGAGGAAGTTGGGCTTAGCAGCAAAACTTCATATATAGCAATGTGCTATGATGGAGATAAGCCACGTGGGGTGTGGCACTGTTATCGTAAGTACATAAAAACTGTCATTCTGGATCAGACCAAAGGTTAACCTAATCCAGTCAGAAACCCCTGGAAGTTCCAGAGTGTGGAAGTAATTCTTTCACCCAGTAACTTTCCAGTGGCTGCCATTAGCTTCTATGGGACAGAAATAAAGCACTGCATTTAGTGATGAACAGGCTGCCAGAACACTTAATACTGCTAACCAAAAAAGCTGCCGTTTAAATTTCCCAGTGTTCTGGAGCAACAGTATTTTGGGGGAACTGAAAAGAGTAATCTTTAGATTCAGTCCCAGGACAGAAAGGCCAGGATATTAATAAGCACCCGTGAGCTCAATTAGTTTGCTGTGCCCTCACAAGGGCTGCTAAGTGTGCATATCAGATCAGATTCCACAGTATGTTCTTAATCTCTCCCATATTAATGATTTCTTACGGGGAAGAATAAAGTGCTGCTTTAGGGACATTACTGCCTTGAGGATAAAATCTATTTTTTTGCACCTAATCATAAAATTGAGGCCCACCCATCCTTCACAGATTTTTGCAGGTACAATGTGTCTCCAGAGCACTGAAGGTAAAACTGCATTCCCACAATGTGCAAATCCTCCCTTGTACATGCAATATGTCTACATAATTGTAGGAATTTTGCTGCTATGAAGCACAAAGATTAAGAAATATTAAGCAGATTAGCTCTGAAGAACCATAGGGTTAGCAAAGCTTGAACAACAGCCTTTTTTAAAAATGACCTTTATAAGAATATGTATTTCTGGGTCAAAAAACAAAAAAAATGAATATTTTCAGTGCAGCAATACATTTATTTTAAATACAATCAAGCATTTTTTTTAAATGTCACAGGCTATAATTCCACAGTCAGCATCAATTGGGAGTAGGATTTCTAACAAGCTGAGCTAGATTTTTGCTTAATAGACTAGATGGACATTACAAAGGACACAGTTGTTTTAAGTCATGCTTGCAGTGGGCATTTTTCACTGGATTCTCTGTTGGGTGGACATGTTCTCCCACATTTTGAAGGATAAGAACAGCAACCAGGTTTTTAAATGAGCCATTTATGAACAGGAATACAAAATGCATAAAAATGATAAAGCAAATATATTTTAGAAAGGACAGAAGAGCAAAGATTAAGTTGTTTACTTAGAAAAGTGAGGAAATCTTTCTACTGGTTATCATCTTGCTACATTTTTCACTCATGCATTTACTGATGACTCATTAAACTCTCCTCTTAAATTGCAGGGCTTTAAGGACTCTTGATATAATCTGCTTGTACTATATAAGGAATTAGATACACACCTTAATCATACACTGGAAAATATAAAGATATGTTATGGGGGTGGAGGGGAAATGGTTACATTACTACAGCATCATAATAGTAGGAATGGATGCTACTACGCCTTTAGTGTAATTTCCTAATCCAGCCTTTTATCATAACAGAAAATGTTAACAGAACAAAGATATCTCTAATGCTGCAACACTTGAGCACCAAGTAGTAACGGACTAATTTATGTGTAAACATGTTAAGAGCAGTTTATGGACTTTTTCACATGTGACATTTAGAAATATTCCCGAGCTTCAACAGGAATGTAAAAATATTGCAATACAAAAATTTGCAATATAAATACATTTCCTCTGCTTCCTCGTGTTAATAATGGCCACACATGAACATAAATAATATATGAAGTACTTTAAGCCTCCCATGTATGAAAATATCCCAAAGTAATAGGAAATGGAAAGGAAGAGTTATGCCTTCTGTTCCTTAAAAAAGACAGAAATAGCTTATGCAGTTCCACTAAGCATTTACATCACTGGCATATTCCACAGGATTGTGTTGATATTTCTGACCATTTTGTATGGAGCTGATTCAATGTGCTGTAAACATGTTTTGGTTATGTATCAAATTGCAGCTTGTCTTGCTGTCCAAAATTATTTGTAGAATGCAGTTTTCTGGAAACATTAAAACATAGATCATTTTCTCTATCTTGCTACAGGCTCTGGACAAACAGGTTTTGCAAATTTTTAAACTCTTTCTAAAATGACTTTTAAACACTCTGAATTCATGTTGGTACAGTTACACCAGCATTATTTTGTGTGAATCAACCAATGTAGAGGTAGCTGGTCCATCTTTTAAAGCCCCTTTAGGCAAGAGGCCAATCAAGGGAAGGAGCACTATCTCATCTGCACTACTTAATCACTCATTCCTCCTCTGGTTCAGTCAACACCATGTTCCAGAAGACAGAGCCAAATGTTCAATTTTTACTGTTCATTCTCTATACTGTTTGCTTTCACAAAGGAGGGCATGTGAGAAGTCAGCAGGATGAAGAGCACCAGGTCCAGGAGCATTTAGAGGACTCTGCTTCTCAACTGGGATGTGGATTTCAGCAGATAACCAACAGCAGTTGGTGAAGCGATGTTATGGAATGTGTCTCTGGAGGGGCGTGTGATGTGGATTTCAGCAGTGCCGCTGGTTCTCAGGAAGGAGGGAGCACATTCCAAGGAGGTGGAGGAGATAAAAGGAGGCACAGTCTGGGAGGCAATGGTGGAAAAAAGAAGAGGTTCAGGATAGCCCTGCCCTAGAGCCTCCTAGGTTATTTCCCCTTAGGTTAAGTACAGTAGCTTTAGTCTGGCAAGATTCTGTCTGTACAGTGTGAGCAAATAAAGAACTGGAGTCTGAATGGACTGACTCTTGTTGTTCTTAGGCTGACCCTGACAAGCATATCATTTAAAGCACAAAGACTTTAACTCAAATATTGTGTCTCAATAATTAATGCAAGATGAGATATGAGCAGTTATTTAACAACAAAATGGATTTGTCAAAAACTGTTTGATGAAAGCCCAAAATGATTTCTTGACCAACTGACCTTTCTGGTCTTGTATCAATATAAGGTCAGATTTTAGTCTTTACATTTCTTCCTTACAAAGGAATCTGCAAAAAAGCGACCTTCGTTGCAACTGCCACCTCCTCCTCCACCCAATGTCAAATCAGTTTCAGACATATTTCTATAACAAACAGATTTTGTACAGTGAACAGCACCTGGTTGTAAACCAGTTATTTCTTGGAGAACAGTTTAAATTTAGAATTCAGAGTTCCACTTTGATGTCAGCAGAAGACTATCTAAAGAATATTTGCTTTCAATTCTACAAATAGGTCAAGCAAACATGTACTTGTCCTCTGAGCTAGCATTATCTATATAGAATCATAAGCACTTCTAATTGAAAGAAGTAATCAACAGGAGGTGACTCGCTTCATAATTACCTTTCATTTCCTATGAAATATTAGATCACTCTGGAAAAATGTGATGGACTATTACTTTGTTATGCATATTCTACTACTGCTTTCTAAACATAAAACTTGACTAACAGGCCCATTATTGAGCATAGGTTCCATGCAGGTCAACCCATACCAATTCCTGTCAAAACAAAATGAAAGGAGGAGGTTCTTTAAAACATTCTTAACCTTGGGTCAGTAAACCTATTATGACCAGACACACAATCTGTACATTTTTTTAAGATTTAAAAAAGTGAAAACATCAATGCGTGGCTGGATATCTAAGCCATAATGTTTAGTGTTGGATTCATGCAACATATAATCACATCCTTTGAGAAACCCTTAACATTTTATGTCAACCAGGTCATTGTGTCTTGTTTCACAAACTGTTATTAAAACCATGGCTTAGTGCAATGTGTGAACCCAACAATTCTACTTCCACTTTAATAATACATGATGTAGGGTATATGGTTCTGGGGACAGACAAAAGTAACTGCAGACAAAAGTAACATGCTTTTAAAATGAATATATTATTTTGCAGAAATGTATTCTGTCGCTTTCAGAAGGAAACCTGAAAATATTGAGTAGAATTATAATGGCCATTGTGAATAAATCATTTTGTTAAAACCATATTTAACCATTAGGATGTTATGCTTAGTTTCCTGGGATTTTAATGTAATCACAAACATCCCAACCAAAGAGAGACCAGAGCAACTGTCTGGCTTCACATGTGATTTGCTTATTTTCATCTTGGAAAAATGTGTGAATGCAGCCAGTAAGTGCAATCTGCCTACACCCATTCTTCGTTATACCTCTCTCATATTACACCACTCATTTATTACCTTTACATCTTTTCCTGCACTCTTTTTATTGCCTCCCCCACAACTGATACTTTAGCCAGTTTGGTGTAGTGGTTAAGGCACCAGGCTAGAAACTGGGAGGCTGTGAGTTCTAGTCCTGCCTTAGGCACAAAGCCAGCTGGGTGACTAGGCCAGTCCCTCTCTCTCAGCCCTAGGAAGGAAGCAATGGCAAGCTCCTTACCTGATAAAACACCTGGAAAATTATGGTATTTTTAACATACAATTGTTATCAGACAAGTATGATTTAGTTTCCTTAAAATTTTGTTATATTGCCCGTAAAATTAGACACATCTTGACTGCCCACTGATGAAGCCACCACCAATTGTAACATTCTTATCCTGTTTTGTGTTTTTATTCTTATTTTTGTGTATTTTATTTTTAACTCTAGTTTGTGACCATAACAAAATCCATCTTATTGAGAACAGAGAAGCAAATGACACATTCTCCCGTACCTTAATCCAGTATATATGCACATGCCACGGGTGTGCAATAAAAGCACTCACCCAAAATGTAGTGTGTCCACTTTAGCACGCTCCAGAAGAGCCACCTGCAATCCAGGGATGCGGTCGTTTGGACTAGTGCTGGGGGGCCTGTGTGGGTGTGTCTGCTTGCCCCTCAGCTATGAAGTTCCCCAGGTGGGCTTGAATCTGTCAACCTCAGCCCAATCCACCTCACCGGTTGTTCTAGGGCAGCAGTTTTCAAAGTGTGGCCTGGGGGTCCCCAAACCTCTTTCAGGGAGTCCACAAAGTCAAATATTTTAAAATTTCTCTGTTTTAGTTTCTGATAAAGTACATATCGATAGATATAGCCCATATAAACCAAAGCTGCTTGGGGTCCTCAGTCATTTTTAAGAATATAAAGGGTTCCTGAGACCAAAATGTTTGAGAACCACTGTTCTAGGGCAAAGAAGCACCTTCTCTTGAATAAGAGCACCATATTCTTGTGCTCCTGCAGGAAAAGCTGGAGACAAGCAAACCTGCCTTGGTGCTAAGGTGGTCAGGAGAGAAGGTGCCTCACCTCACCCCCCACCGGGCACAGAGGGCCTCATCCTGTGCTGCTGCTGCTCCCAGGTGAGGGCAGTGGCAGCATTGGCCCCCTGCTTTCAGAAAGCCTGCCCAGACGCCTCATTCGTTGCATGACTTAGTATGTACTCGGTGGCAAGCTTTCCACTTTTCCTACGGTTTTCGTTTTAAAGGTCTGCTGCTTTGAGTCCTCCCTAGAATACAGTGGGGATTTATTGTTGTTATTCCACCTTTTCTATATGTAACTCAGGGCAACGAACATACCTAATTCTCCTGCCTCCCATTTTCCCCTCAACAACAACCCTGTGGGGTGGGTCGGGCTGAGAGCGCGCGACTGGCCCAAGGTCGCCCAGCCGGCTGCCATGCCTAAGGCAAGCCTAGTCTCCTGGTTTCTAGGCCAGCCCCTTCACCACGGCATCACGTTGGCTCTCAAATCCAGTTAGACAGCAAAGGAGTGCCCAGTGAAGCCAAACCTGCCCGCAGCCCCCGCAGGCGGCCGTCAGCAACCCCTTCTCGGACCCAACGGAGGACTGCATCGAGGATCAAGTCACCCCGTCCTTCACGCAGGGCTGAACCGGAGCGCCCTCAAGGCCGGGCCTCGCAGCCAAAGGGCTTCAGGGCTGTCACGGCCACGCGTGTCAACGTGCGTGCTTGCTGCGCAGGAAGCCCCCCTATCCCCAGCAGGGCTTACACTCTTGGCTTCGCAGACCGCCCCAACCCTGCGCGTCCTCACGGCGAAGAAGCCGAGACGCTCCCCTCCTGAAGCAGGCCCGGCGTTGCTTAGCAACGGCGGCGGCGGGCGGGGAGCTCCGCTCCGCAAGAACGCATTAAACGACCGCTTTCCACGCGGCAGGGCCCCTGCCGGCTTCCGTCCCAGATGATCCTTGCCCCCGCCTCCTCCCGTTCTGCTGCTTCGCCTCCATCTCTAGCCGACGCCAGTGGCGTAACCCGGGCTTGGAGAGGGAGCCGCGTCAGCCGCTGCAGAGCCGCCGCCGCCGCGCTGGGTGGGAACGGAAGTCTGTCTGTGAGGGGAAAAGCAGCCATGGGGGAAGCGACCTGCCGCTCCGTGGGCGCTTATTAAGAGGAGCGCCCCTGCCGCCGCCGAAGGAGACCACCTCCCTCCCCGCTTGCTAGAGCCATGGACAAAGCCGTCGGTGGCCAGGTAGAGAGGGGCGCTGAGGAGCCCGCCGCGCCCCCCCGGGCCCGGGATGGAGGGGTTGCTAGGCAACGGGCGAGGGTTCCGGGGGGCGGTGGACGATTTGGACACTTGGCGGCGAGGCGGGGGGCAGCGGCCGCCCCCGTCCGCCGTTATCCCGAGGAAGGCGGAAACCAGCGCTGCCCGGGTCAGGGCGGAAGGTGGGCAGAAGCCGGGGCTGCGGCGGGCTTGAAAGGGGCCGGAGGGGTGGGCTGGGCTCCTTTCCGTCGTGGATCTGCGGGTGGGAGGGTCTCGGCGAAGGGTCCTCCTTGTCAAAAGTGGCTTCGGAGGAAAGGGGGGGCGGTGCTCTGCCCGCGAGGAACTTCCCGAGGAAGCGGGGGCGAGGCCGGAGGAACGCGGGGGCCGGGCTCTCGGTGCGGTTCCTGAGTTAGCAGCAGTAATAACAGCAACAAGGAGAGTAAATGCCTCGGACGAGGCGCGAACCGCCGCGTGAGTGAGTAGCATTGGAGTAATTAACCGGGACGCAATTAAAGGGGACGTCTAGAGTTCAGAGGGGGCTTCTCGGGGACGCGGTTCTAAAGTGCCGGCCGGGGCGGCGGCGGCGGCGGCTGCGAATTTCCGGACTTGCCTGGGCTGCTCCCTCGTGAGTTGCCTAGGATATATTAGCGCTCTCGCGTTTGCGAGCTTGCTAAGAGTAGTAGGCTTGAGCTGGAGGAATTACCAACGTCCTGTCCCGGGGCGAGAAAGAATTAGTCGGGCAGACGGCAGAAGAGCTTGGTTCCGGGTTTCTGGTGCTGGGGTGAGAGGGGTAAATGTGCGCGCCCGACGGACAGAGTTGAAGATACTTCCTTGGGGCTGAGCCCCTGGACTAGTGCCGCTGGAGAGTTGTATAGACACTCCCCACATAGGATTAGTTTTCCCAAAAAGCTGGGTTGCTAGCAGCTTCTATCACTCCGGGAACTGAGCCTTCCCCACCTCTTCTAAGTGGCAAGTTTGAGGGTGGGAAGAGAAGTCTAGGAATATTTAGAGAGACAGATTTTGCCCTGGAACTTCAGGTATCACTTTCCTAGAGGACAAAGTTTGTTGGGTCGGTGTACACAGAAGCACAAACATATTAAAGAAAAAAGGATCAGCCTTGTGGAATGGTCTTCAGTGGAAGTATAACTTTCAGGAACATTGTAGAAGGTCTTCCTCCCCCAGTCAAAATGGTGGACTTCAGAGCTGCTTTTTTTTTTTTTTTTAACAAAATTGACACCCTAGGGACTTTGTGTACATATATTTAAGTACCCCTTAACAGTACCTATAATTAGCACAACATATCAAATGCATTTGCACGATTTATTAAACCAGGAAATAAATTAACATTTGCCAGAATATTAAGTATTTTATCTTTTGTGATAACTAATTTCGTCCTGCCTTATCCTATTTTCTCAATTTAAATTTAAGTTAATATTTGAAGTTTTTGTGCATTACATCGTACATCTACTTTTTGGAAATGTTAGTATGAAGCTTATGGAAAATACTCTTAGTTAATCAGAAAATGCAGGATGTCTGAGACTGAATCCCTAACACTTTTAATTAAATGGTTATTGGACAGATAGTATGTTCAAACATCTCTTCAGGCCCATAAGAGATCAGCTGAGGCTGAATCCGAATTTGAAGATGGGACTTTATAGAGCGGCTGTTACACTGAGTAGTTAACACTGGGCTAAATGAACTTCCACAGGCTTGATGTAAGGCAGTTCTTTCACATTGGTCACATCAATTTTTATCTGTATTTAATTGAACCTTGGTTTAATCAGTCAACCTGGCTGGGTTTGAAAAATACTCTGAACCATAAACTAAGCACATAGGCTTAACTCACATGCTAGGCTAAAATGTGGTTCCCTAGTAAGTGATTCAGGTCATCCAACAAATCCATATAAAAATTCCTGGTTAATGACTGGAGATAATTTTTATAATTTCATTTGCTTGTAAATAACACACGTTTAGATCTTAAGAGTATGAAGTCATGTTGTGCTTGTGCCTTTCCTGTTGTTGCTCTTGTTCTATGGAACAATCCCCACCCCAGATATACGACAGGCCCAACTCTGCTCGCCTAGTCCCCTAGGATTGGTCTCCTTTTTGTATTTTGTATTTAGATATTGTATTTGTTTAATGTTATATAAGAGAGCCAGTTTGGTGTAGTGATGAAGGCATCAGGCTAAAACCAGGAGACAGTGAGTTCTAGTCCCACCTTAGGCACAAAGCCAGCTGGGTGACCTTGAGCCAGTCACTTTCTCTCAACCCTAGGAAGGAGACAATGGCAAACCACTTCTGAAAAACCTTGCTATGAAAACTGCAGAGACTTGTCCAGGCAGACTTTGAGAATCAGACATAATTGAACGGATTAAAAAAAATGTTATATGGTTGTGGGGGGCAGATTTGGTTTATTGTTTTTTGTTGTATGCTGCCCAGAGTCACATTGACATGTGCAGCTTTATAAATCTAGATAATAAATATATACTCTTCTGGTGATTTCATGGATTTTGCTGGCAATAATACAGGAATGGTTTGCCATCTTGCCTCCCCCCCTCCCCTTTTTACCTCTCAGTTTCTCCTACAGCCTTGGAGCTTAAAATTAGTCTTTATTACAAGGACTAACCAGACCTCTCCCTATTTAGTTTCCAAGTCCAATCACCTGCTGAGATTGCTTTTTGTTTAGGAGAGGTGATATTTTGAAGGAGGTGTAGTCTTGTTTTTCTTTTTTAACAAGGTGTTTATTTGCATTCCGTAATGTGTAGGAAAGTGTTAGTAGTTCCAATTTAAAAAAATGTGTATGCAGCACTCCAGGCAAAGTTGTTAGTTAAGAATTTTAAACCATTTAATGAAATTCAAAGGCTTATTTCTTCAGTTGCTTGGAGTGTTGTATTTATTCAGATCTTTTCTTCAGGGCGCTCATGTCCGAATTGTAATAACTGAGTTTGGATTGTTACAGAAGAGGAAGAATGGGCTTAGTTTGAAGGAAGGTTTTTATTTGATTAAATGGTGACAGCAAGGGTAGGGGAAAAAGTGCTCTGAAAAGCATGGTATGCTACCATTGGTCAGTGCAGATAGGTTCTTGTGCTTCTAGATGCGATGCATATAATTACTCTCATCCCCAGGCAGCAGAACCTAACCCTCTGAAGCAGCCTTTCTCAACCTTTTGACCCAGGAACCCCAGAAATATTTTCAGGCCTCGGGGAACCCCTGCACATTCAGGCTCCAATATAGGTCTGAAGTTACAAAATTACTGTATTTGTTTCATGGGTAGGCCTGTATATATGCATTAACAATGTTCTTAAACTAAAAATAAACTTACCTTTTTAAATGTGAAGTTGCCTGAATTTGAAATAATTTTTTAAATAAATCATGATCTCCCCGGGAACCCCTAGTGACCTCTCATGGAAACGTAGGGTGCTACAGAACCCTGGTGGAGAAACCTTGGTTTAAACAATACTGTAAATCAGTTCGGATTGCAAAGTGTATTAATCTAGAAATGCTGGAATTAGCTTGCCTTTCTGCAAATAAATACATGCTCTTTAGCTATCTAGTAACTTACTGAAGGGCCATGTTTAGGTATACAGCTAAGGTGTACAGTTGAGAAACCCTGCTCTGAAGCATATTTCGAAGATAGAGTAGGGGAATTGTTCCATTACTATGCAGCTGAGAGAATCTGTCTGATTAATAGGGCAAGCTAATTGACAATCTAGTTTACTCAGCATGTCAGTTTATATAGCAGTTAACATAAGGGATATCATTAAAAGCGTAGGAATCAGATCAGTGAATAGCATTTGGCTTTCTTATCAGTAATAAATTAGTCACCTTGAAATTTAGAACGATAATGGTCATACAGTAAGTGAAGAATATCGAAGTTCAAAATGACCAGTAATAAACCATTGATCTAACATCCCCAAACAAAATTGGTTTGGATTCACATGTTCTGGCCTGCTGGTTCTGTGAATGAATAGGTAGACAGTATTTACAGTCCTTTTGATCTACATGGAAGCAAATTTTGTTGAAATAAAATTAGCATTGGGGTAAATTTGTGTATGATTACTTCTGTGTGACAGCTATGACATAATGTAGAGCTAACAAACAAATGCTTCATGTTGACGGATCAATTTGATGTGTAAAGCTTTTTGGAAGAAAGAAGGGAAGAAACTGCAAAGTTTAGCTCTATCTCTTGTTACTTTGGCCACCTAATGGGAAGAGAGGACTCACTGGAAAAGACCCTGATGCTAGGAAAGACTGAAGGCAAAAGGAGAAGGGGACGGCAGAGGATGAGATGGTTAGATGGCATCACTGATGCAATGAACATGAATTTGAGCAAACTCCGGGAAACAGTGGAGGACAGAAAAGCCTGGCGTGCTATGGTCCATGGGGTCACGAAGAGTCGGACACAACAACAACAACAACAACAACTTGTTACTAGCTGTTGAAAATTAGTTCTCAATCTCTGGCTAGGAGTTTGCCCTAATGCCTCACACTGTTCTACAGACTTTAATGAAACATGCCTAAATAATTACATGCATATAATTACAATTACACTGAGTTTTTCTTTCTCTCTGTGACTGCTGGGGACTGGCGGATCGTAAAAGGATGAAGACTGTATAATTTAAGGAAGGGGGAAGCTATCTTTTTATTTTACAGTTGTTGCTTTGGAATATCTGTAATGCTAAATTCTGGGATATGCTGGGGTACAAATGACAGACTGTTCCTATAATTATTTTATTTAAAAGAGGATATACAATGTATTATTATTTAAATATACTAAATATAAAGAGAGCCAGTTTGATGGAGACTAAAAGCCAGGAGACCATGAAGCACAGAAGCCAGCTGGGTGACTTTGGGCCAGTCACTTTCTCTCAGACATTTTGTGACCTCCCAGTTTAGGACTATCTACCAACCCACATAGGACCACCAGGGTAGGTTACATCCATAGCCTTCAAAGAAGGGGCCTTCATTCTGCAATGGATTGTTCAGGCTGATGATAATAGTTACTGAAAACCTGATACCAAGTAACCATTTGTTATCCACAATGTGGTTTGTAGTGTCCCGTGATGAAATTAGGAGTAGTATTGCCAGATGTAACGTGTGTCCTATATTGTACCTTGTTTTGAAACAGCCTGTTCCATGTGAGAATAAATTGCAGGAGATGCTTAAGTTGGTGGTTTAAAAGCATGTTTACCTAAGATATAATTTCCATAGCTCATTATCTCTTCTTGAAGCACATAAGTCCTTTGGGCAATATATTCTACTATAATATGTTCTAATGTCACTTTATGAAACTGGCCAGATACAAACCAAGGTTACAGAAAACAGGTTCTTGTTCTGGTGCTGTTGGCATCTAAAGTTCTCAAGCTTTCTTGGAAATAAGCTGAAATTGTGACGGTTGTAAAGGTTGTAAAGTAGTGTGTATAGACTATAACTGCACAAATACTGAATTTTAGTATAACACAAGGGCAAAATTAAATCCTTGACCCTGAATGTATTGTAGATCCCTAGGAGAGGATTGCATCCTTAAAGTTGTTTCCTGTGCATGCTTATTTAGATATTCCCAGTAAATTGTTTTTAGGTTGCATCCTGCTTTAACTCACCAGATACCATTTGAAGTACCTGTAAACAGTCTTTTAGCTCTCATCATAATCATATCATACTCTAAGAACTTCTTAACAACTATGAGATTAGTTTTTCTCCATTACTTTATTATTCCCCTGATGAATTTCCCATTAAAAAAAAAGTTTATCATGATTACACCTATTGAAATGAAAGGGAAAGTGAAACTTAAATAGCATAGCATTTATTAACATAGGATATGAAAAATAGTATTTTGCCTTTTTGATGGGGTTGGTTACACCTCTGTAAGAAAAAAAAAAACATTAACCATTCTTGTAATTTGTTTTCAGTGTATCCCTGACGGGCTGCGGTGGCTCAGAGGTTAAGATGCTGAGTCAGAAGACCATTAAGGTCAGCAGCTCAGCAGTTCAAAACCCGAGAGTGTGAACCGTGTGATGGAGTGAGCTCCCGTCAACTTGTCCCAGCTCCTGCTAACCTAGCAGTTTCAAAGCATGCAAATGCAAGTAGATGAATAGGTACCACTTCAGTAGGAAAATAACAGGGACATGAAGGGAGCCCTCTTGGGCGTCCCCCAGGCAGTGGTAACATCACCAGCAAATCCTTTCAATACAGAAACGCCTTGGTAGGTGTTTCTGACATGGAAAAAAAAAAGTATATCCCTATCTACCTCTAGGCCTCAATCAGCCATGAGAGATGGCTATGGGGATATGATGAACCCCAGCAGTAAATCTAATCTTAAACACTAATTATGCTCTAAATTGACTTTTTATATTGGCCCAGGTATTAACATTTTCATAGTATACATTATTTCTTACCCTTTTGAAATTTAAGCCATTAGGGTCTTGGGATGATTTCTTTCTTTACTTTATCAAGGGTTTAACCTATGCATTT
Source organism: Candoia aspera (assembly GCF_035149785.1). NCBI lineage: Eukaryota > Metazoa > Chordata > Lepidosauria > Squamata > Candoiidae > Candoia > Candoia aspera. The sequence continues at coordinate 9,901,267 of NC_086165.1, read as the reverse complement.
AAATTTCTTTGCTTTTGCTTTTGCTTTCTTATCCAGGGCTTCTTTTCTACCATCTGATGTAATTCAATAGTTCTTGTGTTAAGATTCTTTTCAAAAATAATAATGTTCACTTTGGAATCATTTGATTTCCAGCTAAGAATTTTAAAGGATCTGGCAATAGATAGCTTTTCTTTATAAGAGTTCAAAAGTATGTACAGGGATAAAAATACATGGTTATTCAACAGTAGAGACTCTAATTCTTCAGCATACTTAAGCTATAATTTCATTCTAAATATGTCTCTTGTAGGGAGGCTTTTTGGAGCCTTGGTGTTCTAATTAACCTTGTTACACTGCAAAAACCTCGCTACATCATAGAAAATTTTAGGATAGGTTTTCATATAGATAAAGTATTTAGTGAGAGTAAAAAACTAACTCGAAACCAAGCAATCAAAAGTGTTTAGTATGGGTAGTCCTCACTTAACGACCATTTGTTTAGCAACAGTTTGGACTTACGGTGGCACTGAAAAAACTGACTTGCAGCTGGTCCTCACACTTACGACTGATGCAGCATCCCCACAGTCACACGATCGCCATTTTCGGCTCTCCTAGCTGGCTTACAGCAAGCAAAATCAGTGGGGAACTGTGTGGTTCACTTAATGACCATGTGATTTGCTTAACTGCCGTAAAAAGGTTGTAAAGTTGGATTGGATTCATTTAATGACTGCATTGCTTAGCAACAAATTCTGGTCCCAATTGTGGTCATTAAGTGAGGACTACCTGTACCTGGTACAGGTGCATGTGTGTTTTTAAAATGGCAATGCCTGTTGCACATTCTAATGTCTTGTTTGTCAAGTACATCAATTTGGATTAAGTTAAAAAAAAATTAGGCACTGGATGTCCTATGCAATCTTGTTTTGTATGCTAGTTAAGGGTACCTCAACTTATCAAGTGTTTTATTCAGGCAGTACTGAATAAAAAGCAGAAACAGTTTTCCTAATAGAGCCATTAAACAATAATTTATAATTCTTACCAAATACGTTCATTATTACCAGAAGCGTATACAAGCCTTGGAATATTGCTTTTTTCCCCCCTTATTTGATCTGAATGTATCTGTTTTGTTTGATTGATTTCTTGTTCATCAAACATTTTGGGCTCTACCTCCCAAAAATCTCTAACGTTTTCTAAATCAAAATTCCAAGATACTCTCATCAGCATTTCATCTGTTTCAAAAACTCTGATGTACTTTTGAAAAAATACCCTTTTTCTGATGCCCTAAACTGAGGGAAGTCTCATGCAGTCCATTTGTTTGACTTTTCATTAATTTTTTTTTAAAATCTCAGTGTCAATTTTAAGTGCTGCATACTTGTCTGAAAAGGTTTTCCAGCAGTCAAAAACAGTTGAGCAGATCTAGCTGATTGAAGGTCAGTAAAATAGTATGGTTTAAATGGCCATATAGTATTCAAATAAATTCAAACTTTGAGTTGAAAATTGTATGTAGAACCTTTTTAATAAAACACGGAGGAATACACACACACACACACGTATGTTAATCTTGTAATATTTAGGTTTTAGTAATACATTCCTATGCCATTTTACTGAGAAATCCTGTCAAGCTCTAGGCTTAATGTGTATTGAGCCTGAGAAAAGCAGCTAAGGTATTGATGTTTAATTTACTGTTTGGTAAACATTGTAAAAAGCTAATTTTAGCATGCATAAGGGGGGAAGTTTCTTTTTATATTTTACCATTCTGTTAGCATTATATCTATTCAAGATGATCAACGTAATGTATATTGTTTGCTCATTGTGTTCATTTTGTAAAACGAACTTTACTTTCCAGAAAACGTTGTACCTCTCAACTTCGTTCAAAAGCATTCTTTCTCAGCCTGCCGCATATTAAGGCAGAATCTCACACAAGATGGTGAAGCTGCCTGTGCTAACTTCTAATTAGCTTGCATATTTGCCATACCTTAATATTATATTGCTTAGAGTTGTCTAACTATAGCCACAGCTGCTTTTGTGTTTTCATGGCTACTCTGAAAATAACCGTCTCGTGAAGCTGTTGGTAGAAGGCTCCCAGTTTAAAAACTGGCAGATGTTTTACAAATCCTTGCAAGGTAAAAAGTCACACAGATCCTTCCAGTCAGTAGCCAGGGTAACTGCAGCTTCGTTTTCCGTTCAAAACATAACTCGTATTATGCATCTGCCTTAGGTTTTTTACGCTGGGCCCCTGCAGCTAGTACTGCTCTGGTCGAGGCACTGCATGGCTTCTGTTTTTTTGGGTGAGAATAAATGTCCATTGCTCACTTTTTGTACTTTGTAGTGTGCTAACTTCACCAGTCTGTTCCTGCTAGTGTCATCCTCTGTCTCTGCAGCTGCTAAAGAGTACAGTGGCTTTTACATAGATAACAAAGACGCCTTTATGCACAATGTGTTGGAAAATTGGTGAGAGTGCAGCAGATATAAAGAATTTTATATTTATTGAATTAAAGCAAAGGCCACGCAAGTTTTGGAACCCTGTGATTTGAGCGGAAATACTCTGCACAAACAATAGAATAGATGCATATTATTTCCTTTATTTTAATGTAGTCCAGAAGTATATATTGCATTTATAGGAACATCTCTCTCTGAAGAAACATCAAAAGCAGGGAAATCGCTATTGCATTATAAGCTGCTTAGTATGCAGATGTTGAAATAAACTTAACCCAAATAAAAACATTTCAGGCTTGTAGTCACTTGTTTATGGCTGTTATTTGAGTCCTCCTCTCTTATCTGATTCTTTTTTGTTCAGTTTTAGATTAACCACAGTTTACAAGGACTCTGCATACTATATTTGGCAACACGTCTTTGATGGTTTTAATTTTGGCTACAGTGTTACATTTCCTTCTTTTTGTTTAATCCCTATGATTACGTTTATGACTTTTAGAAGTAATAAAGGTGAATAATGGTTGCTGTTGTATTTTTTTATTCAAGCCCTTTTTTAATTTGAATTCGCAATTAAATTATGAAACATTATTACAGATGTTTTATTTTCCACTGTCTTAAATGACTCCTCAGTAGCAAAACTCAATCAATTGTATTTCCATAGATGCATTTGATATATTTCTGCAGCAATGCTTTTATATAGTTTCCAAATAAGACAGCTATAGGAATCAGCTACAGTGTGTGATTTACCCAGGAAATAGTTTTCCATTCTGTATTATTTTATTTGGGTTCATCCTGTCTTTTATTCTGTTTAAATGTTGTCATAGTTTTTCTGTACTTCCAATAAGACTGAGTTTAGGTATGTTGAGCATGTTATCCTAAGTGGCATGGTTGTCACCACCTTGTTACTATTCCAGTACTTTAAAATGTATATGTTTTCTGTTGAAGTGGATTCTGTAATTATATATCACGTTGGCAGTTCAGTAACAGTATTTCTCAGTGTTAGACATATCCTAGAATGAAGTGCTAACCAAATGGGACAGAGATTTGTGTTATCCAGATTTAGTTTGGAAACAACCATTATTGGAGGCAGCAACTGGTAAATAATGTATAAGCTATTCACAAATAGTGTTATTTCTGGTACAAGGCTAGATGGGAAGAAAAGCCAGTATTTTTACATTAATAATTACTGTTACTGTAAAGTAGGTTTTAATACTAGCTATAACAAAATTATCCTTCAATAAAGGTAATATATTTTAAATTATAAATGATTTTAGTTAATAGTGACAGTCTCCAACTTCAGTCAATATTTTCTTCAGTAATAAGAAAATGAAAGAATTGTCACTAGCTGGCTTAATGGACATAACGGTTATGTTTGCAGAATACCCTGAAATGCAATCTAGCCAACCAAATGTTAGACTTAGACTACTGAGTGAACTTACTCCATATGGTTAGCTGATGATGCAGTATGTTAACAATATGTAAACATGTACAAATGAACAGAACAAATGTAATGTGAATGATTTTCTAGATAAAATCTTTGGTCTTAAACTGGCGGAGGCTGCTAGCATGTAACTTGACATTCTTTTGAAGAGAAAGGAGCAGGTCTGCTATGCAATCTGATTTGCTGAGTATATCAGTAATCCAAGCCATATTTACAGTGTACAAAATTCACTTCTGACAAATTATATCATTGGAAACTTAACCTGTGGAATAAAAATGTATTTGAAGTGTTCGCTGCATTAGCCAAGAGTGCTTACTTTCTGGCATAGTGAAAACTAATCTTACAATTTGGATGGAATATAAATGCTGTAAAAATACATAAATAAATATTAATGATAAATGAAGTACTAAACACACTGTCAAAACCAAAGTCAGTTCTAGGTAGTGCCTGTTACTAAATCTCAAAAATCATTGTTCTGCGATGATAGAGATCTCAAGCACATTCTATTTAGAGTGATTAAGTTTGCTTAAATAATTTACTTACATTTAGCATACAGTGAATTTAAAGAAAATCTTCAGATACAGTTGAACCATTATGACAAATTTAAGTACTAAGAATCCTTTTCATCTTGTTTTTCCCTTTAAGAATGTGAAATTGTCTGCTGAAGTAGAACCATTCATTCCTCAGAAGAAGGGCCCCGATTCACTGGTGATGCCTATGGCGCTGCCTAATGATAGTGGAAATATCAGTGGTGTCGAGGCAACTCCTATTCCCAGCTATCTGATTACGTGCTACCCATTTGTTCAAGAAAACCAATCCAACAGGTAATTAAATCTATATGTTAGAAACACCAGTATGAGTTTAAATTTTTTTTTTTACTCTGCTGCTTTAGAGGATGTCTCTGTTTGAATCAGGATAATCTAATTTGCTTTGTTTTCTGAAATATTGGGAAAATCTAAAAACGAAGGGTGCATTTCTCTTTTTGTTCGGAAATTAAGTGCTCTGAACTCATTGTGGCTTTCTTCTGAGTTAACATGCAGAGGATCAAGTTGTATAACTGTTAAAGTAACTTGTTCCATAACCATATTGTTTATTTTGAGGAAGAGTCTTAAAAACCCCTTTGTCTTGATTATTAGTAGAAAAGGGGGTAGAAGGAAACTCTGGCAGGCTTTCAAGATTCTCTTGTTGTTACAAAAATTCTAATAAATACTTCAAATACTAGAACTTTATTATTACAAATAAAGTTCTAGTATTTGAAGTATTTATTAGAATTTTTCAGTACAATAAAAGTGTACAAAATTAAAAGAAGACTAAGAAAAAATATAGAGAAAATAAAAAGAAAAAAATTAGAATGTAATGGAATGAAAGAGAATAAAACAGAATTGTGACTTCTGCCCTTCTTTCTGTCGAGTAATTGCCATCTTATTCTTTCCCCTTCCTCTTTGACCCTTTTTAATCTCCAAATTCATGAATCATCAATTCAGTTTTTTCTTCTTTCAACAGAAAGGCGATATAAGGCTTCCAATCTTTTAACAAAGTCTTTATTTTTTTTTCTCTAACCCCACTATCTGTTTCTGATCTGGCCTACCTTAGAAGGGCTGATGCTTATGAGTATAGGGAAACCTCAAAGGATGAACAGCATTTGCAAACTCTTTAAACTGATTTTGTAGGAAATAATTGCAGACCTAATTGGAATTTTTTTTATTCATTTCAGACAACTTCCACTGTATAATAATGACATCAGGTGGCAACAGCCTAACCCAAACCCTGCTGGGCCATATCTTGCTTATCCCATTATATCTACTCAGCCACCAGTTTCCACTGAGTATACCTATTATCAGCTGATGCCAGCACCATGTACTCAAGTCATGGGATTCTATCATCCTTTCCCAGCACCTTACTCTGCACCCTTTCAGTCTGCAAGTGCCATAAATACGGTTACAGCACAATGCACAGATCGTCCAGCCCAGCCAAACCAGGCCTTTCCATTATGTAGCCCAAGGAGTAGAAGTGCCAGCAGAGGATCAGTGGTGCAAAAAGTAAGCTCATTTGCATTTCAGGAACAGTAACGACCCATCAATGAGAAATAGCAAGCCAAAGGCAATTGTACTGCTGGGTAAAATACCCTTTCATTTTGTATCTTGCTAGGGTGATGATGAAAAATACAAGTAAAAAGAGGTCTTTCACATCAGAAGTTTAAAGTTCCTACAGCCCCACATTGGACAATATAAACACCATGTGTTGGAAGTGCTCAACTGTTTATTGTGCTTATACTATTGGCAATGGATAGAGTTTTTCCTAGTGTCTTGTACACAGCTTTTGGCATTTAATAGTGCTGATGAAGTGAAGAGCTGTGTATCACGTCATTCCATTTGGTCCAACGTTGCTGGTGTATACTATGTGTAGTGCAGTATTTCTCAACCTTGGTGACTTTAAGTTGTGTGGACTTCAACTCCCAGAATTCCCTAGCCAGCATGTTGGCTAGGGAATTCTGAGAGTTGAAGTCCACACAACTTAAAGTCGCCAAGGTTGAGAAACAATGGTATAATGTAACATTCTGTTATTACCTGCCAGAGCAATAGGAGATGTACAGTTTATAGAACTTAAACTATTTCTCGCCCCTTCATTTGTTTTGCCCGCAGATTACTGTGGTGTTAGAGTTTTTTAAAAATAGCCTTCAAAAGAGGCTCTGGAATAAGAACAGAATGTTAGTATGTCTCTGAAATTTTTCTGACATCAAGCCACAAAAAGATTTTTAGAAAGTTGGTACAAATCTGTTTATTAAATTTAGAGGCTGCCTGACTCCACAATGACCCTGGATGGTTTACAATTTAAAACAAAGAATCTAAAGTATCAGGACAACAATGCCTGGACAACACTGACAGGGGTCCATAACTGCCCTACCCAAAGGCCTGGAAGAACGGCCATGTTTTAAAGATCTCCAGAACGTCATTAGGGTGGAGGCCACATGGATTTCTGTTAATCTTCATCTCTTAGGCAGAGATCACAAGGGATTAATGAGATTTATAGGTCATTAAGTAATGTCAAGGCAGTTCACTTGCTAAACAATCTGTCCTTGGATTTCAGCTGTGAGCTTGTTTGCTGTAGCGGCTGAACATAAGAAGCACAATTGTGTCTTTATGCAGAAATCAGCTATTTTTTAGGTTTTCCATACTCACGGGAGTCAAAAACTTAAGAGCTGCATGTAGTAATGTGCCATAAACTACTTGCAGAAGTAACAAGCTAATGTCTACAGATCTTTGATGGTTGCTTTCTCTCTAGATATATATTTTTATCATTTTTTTTTTAAATTGACTTGCCTAAATGGTGCCCATTAGCTTCACCTGTTTGCTTGGCTAACCTTTCATTCCGCAGCAGCCTTCGCAGCCCCATGTAAAGAGCAAAAGGCCTCCAGTGAAAAATGTTGCTATTCAGAAGGAGACAAGCGCTTCAGGCCCTGAGAACAGACCCAAAATTGTCCTGCTGGTGGATGCTTGTCAGCAAACAGGTACGACAATAAAGTTTGGTAATAATATCAAATCTTTTGCTTGTACGATGTAAAATGCTATTTCGAAGAAATAGAAGCTCATTCAATGACCAGATAACCCTTCTGTACTGAAACTGTGGGCTGGAGTCAGTTTCTGATTCTTTTGTTTGTTTGTTTGTTTGTTTGCATCAGTCAAACTGATATTTCAAAACTGCTATTATGCTGCTTATCAAGGGAACTGCTTTACTCTTCGTTCAGTCTTAGTCTTAGATAGCAACACACACAAAGAACAGGTACTATTTTTCACCTGTATTACTTAAAGTTTAGGAACCACCATGGTACGCTGAGCATTGTATGAAACAGAAATCACTTGATTCTTCCAGAAAATGATAGAGAAGAAAGATCATTAAAAAGTAAAAAGAATAAGAATGAAATGTGATAGACAGGTGAAGCTGATCAGTAATAGATATTGAAGAATGTCTCTGATTCCTGAAAATAAGCAGATTTTGTTCTTCCCCAATCCAGTGGCTTTTCTCTAACTTACAATCCTCTGTTTTTTGTTTTGTTTTTGTTTTGTTGTAATTTATTAAGATATTTGAAGGAACAGAATAAATAGCTATATAAAAGGAAAAAGATTGAAAAAGGCATACTGTAGTGAATAAAATATTGATAAACAAAAAGTTTACAATTATCATAAAACTGAAAACTCATTTCATTAATTGATCAATTAAATGTATAGAACTAAGTTTATTGTGTCATCTTAAATAACTAGAGATCTCTGCAAAACTATAAACTTGGTTTGTTTATTTGTTTGGCTTACATACCACTGTTTGTCCTTGTTTCAGAGATGGGTGTATACAACCATGGAAAAGGGAAAGAAAAAAAAATAATAAAAGAAAAAATTCAGTAAAGACAGTATCAGGAAACTACATAGTTTTAAGTTCCCTCCCTTCATACGTGACTGATGATTATATCAACATATTTTGAAACATTAAAATTATTTCTAATTACTTTCTTTACATCAGTTATTTTCCCCTTAAAAACCGTACTCTAAGTGTCTGAGTTTCCTTGTTGTGTGGCATAAGATATCTAGGGGAGCCATTCCTGTTTAAATGTAGTCCAACATATGTTCTGCAGATACACAGTTAATTTAATACAATACATTTATAATAAATTATAATAAATTTAATGAAATAAATACATTTTGCCATTGCTGCACATTCCCCAAGTTTGGTTTCCCAGCATGGTATTGTAGTAAGTGTCTCTTTTCCAGCGTTTAGCCAAATTTGTCCTTGTGGCCATCCACGCATCCTTTCTCAGGAAGGAAGTTACCTGTTAAAGCCCCGTCAGTTCTTAGGACTTTTCTCTTCTCTGCCATGCAGACTTCCCTTCAGAGATCGCCAGCAAGTCCCTGTCGGAGAGCGTGAGCGCCCTGCACTGGAAGCCGAGGGGCAGGCGACGGCGAACCTCCCACCCTGCTGAGTCCTCGAGCGAGCAGGGGGCCAGCGAAGCCGATATTGACAGCGACAGTGGCTATTGCAGTCCTAAGCACAGCAACCAGGCGGCGGCAGCAATATCCAGGAGCACCGAATCTGCCGGAACAAATGTAGGTAGACGCCTGAAACGTTCAAGAGTGGAAAGGGGTGTGGGACACAAAATAAGCATCCTTAAAATAACCTCTGCAACTTTTTTTTTAATTTTTAGGTCAAAGAATTGTCCATACATCCAGGTAAAGTTTCTGTGTCAAAAACAAAGGGATTCTTTCCTGGCTTTGCGAATCTGCCGTTTTGTGGTGTGGGTGTGATTTACGCATTTGGTCACTGTTCATGCTTTTACTGATTAAGTTCTCCACCCTTAATCCTTTCCACATTGCAATAATCTGTAAATGCTGTGGGTTTGTTTCTGAATGTGTCCAGCTTTCACCCTCAAAATATTTTGTGAGTACTGTAGTGTCAGGATTGCATTTTTAAAAAGGTCCCAATGTTTTATTCATTTCTGGTAATCTGCCTCTTCTTTTCCAATTTTTTTTCTCTTGACACATTCTCCGAGATTGCACTGATTAGTCCATAAGGATTGCAAATACGCTGAGATCCTCGTTGTAACTTTGTGCTGCAAATTAAAACACAGAAATAAAAGCCTGTTCAGTTAGAAACAAAATTCACCGTACATGAAAAACAAAAACAAATAGAGAATGGTAGCTATCTATTTCAAGATTGCTCAATGTCTTTAAAGAAGGAAAAGTTGCAGACAGGCCGCTCCCGATCGATCTATATTATTTTTGTGATATGTTTTAGCCATATAGAGGGGCAAAGAAAGCTAAATACATGAGTACGTATGTTCTTTAGATTCAACATCTAGCTTGCTTGCTTACAGGTATTGTGGGAGGTTGGGTTTTTTAAAATATTTTTTAAAAATAATGTGTGTATTCACATTTTTCTCTTGCACATGGTACAAACTTCTGTGATGCTTCCCTCAGTTGGTGCCACTTGGGCAAGCGTCAGTTCCCAAGCAACTCAGAAGCCTTGGGTAGAGAGAACCTCTTTCTCAAGAGGGGGAAGGCAGCCTGAACATCAGCATGACTCACAGGTATGGTTTCCATTGATCTAATTAAAGCCTTTTTACCCTCTCCTCAGTCAGAAAAACATGGGGAGCAACTTACAGATGAATAAGCAGCGAGGTGCTCTGTAGCCCCAATCTTACAGTCTAAAACAGCGTTTGTCAGCTTTAAGATGTGTGGACTTCAACTCCCAAAATTCACCAGCCAGCATGCTGGTTGGGGAATTCTGGGAAGTGAGGTCCACACATCTTAAGGTTGACAGGGTTGAGAAACACCGGTCTGAAAGCACTATGCTCAGCACATTCTTACTGTTTCCAAACCTTTTGGAACTTCCAGCTCAGATTGCAATAAACTGTCTAGAGCTGAAAAATAGATTGTTGCAGAATGCATTAATCAGTAAGTTTATATAATTTCAGTTAATGCATTTCTTACATTGGAAAGAGATTTGCTGCTTCTTCAGAGAGGTTGTTAGAGAAATGGAATTCTCCACCAATTAGTACATTCTTTCATGCGTGCATCCCTGCTGAAAGGTCATTACAGAATTATTGGCAATCTGTATACATTGTTAAAAATGTCAATTTTACTTTATTAGTTTCCTATGAAACCAATTTTAGGCATGTAGAATAAAAAATAAGCTGATGAAAGTATTGACTGGATGAATTAGTATTAAAATTATTTATAATGCCAGTTCATTTACTCTGCTCCACTCTGTGAAGACTTCAAGTCTTTATTGTCACTATTCACATTTCTACAATTACATAGATGAAGTTGGATTTTCACATGGCGGACAGGGTAGTTAGCATATACTTTCAGTGTGATTTACATGGGTGCTCTCATGCTGCAACTTAAAAGGGATAGTCCTAATATGTTTTTATTTGCTTTATAGCCTGGTTTTAGATGTAGAGGTCACAGCACATCTTCAGAAAGGAAACAGAGTTTGCAGAAGAAAATTGAGAAACCAGTAATCACAAGCCAGTCAAACAGAGTAGAGCAGAACCCTGAACTGCTATATTTTGGGGTAATTCTTTCATTAATCTTGTTTATGGTAGCTTTCATTCACTAAGACAAGTGGGGATTTTGAGTTGGTTGATAGCCATGCCTTACTGTCCCCCTGCTTGCTGATTTTAAAACATAAGAACTTATTTTTCAAATTACCAGTGATATTTTTCAATTTGTTTTCAGTGTATCCTGACATGTGGTAACAGTATCTTCCCTGCAAATTCCAATATGGTTTCATGTTGATCCCATTTTGTACCATTCATATGCATTTGCCAGTTTCCACCAATCTCTAGCTGAGTAATGCTTTGCTGCAAAATAGGGATAGTGTACTGTGTATTTCAGTTAGTGAATTTTCCAAAACTTTTGTTCAGGATGAAGAAGAATTCCCAGAGCTAAATTGTGATAGTGGACATTCTAAAGTTGGTAACATGCAGCTGAAGCACACACCCAAAATGGTAAGTGACACTATTACATTTGGGAGGCAGAATTGTGATTAGGTTGTTGTTTTTCTTTCTAAAATATTCTGGCTAATTTTTAAGGAGCAATAAAAGTGAGCAGAAGTGTTCCTTGGGAATGCGAAAAAGCATAGACTGGCATTGTGAAGAGTATAACATTTGATTTCTTAGGCTCTAGACTTTAAACTGAAAGCAGATTACTAGTTCTGGTTCATACATGGCTGGGACACTATAGCCAACATCAAGATTGAAAGTTCTATAGCAACTTCCCCCAAATCCCACGGTAACGCTGATGTAGTCACCAGGCATTGAGTTCAGCTAGGGAGACTTTACCATACCTTAACTATAGGCGTATTTTGGGATGTGCTCAGAAAGAAGTTACGTGCAGCATATACCAGAATCAAAAAGATGTAGTCTTTCTCAATCAAATCATGGTTGCTAATTCTGAGTGCCTCTAAATGAAGAACTGTGTTTTATTTATCCAGTTAAATAAGATTCTAAGTATGATCAAAACCTGTTAGCAGACAATTGGAGTTACAGCACAACTCTTTATGTTTATGGCTATATCCTCTTTTATTTAGTTGGATGACTTACCTGAAAATTCTCCAATCAATATAGTACAGACGCCAATTCCAATCACTACCTCTGTTCCCAAACGAGCAAAAAGTCAAAAGAAGAAAGCTCTTGCAGCAGCACTGGCTACAGCCCAAGAGTATTCAGAAATTAGTATGGAGCAGAGGAAACTTCAGGTCTGTTCTAATACTGTAATTGAAATGAATTATGGGCTTCAGTCTAGGTGGACAGTTTGCAGTGTGTGATGCTAGAAGGGGGTGGATGCAGGTCCCCAACCATGCTGCTCTTGTCCCTACCAACCCTACAAGAAGGTTTTCTGGAGTAAATGGAATGCTACGTGTGTAATCTTGGTTTTTGTTTATCTGAATTCTCCATAACTGTAAATTCCTTTATTGTTAAATGAGACTGTTCCTACCGCAAAATGCACTTCTAGCCTCCCACCCCACTTTACGATCAGAGGAACAGAACAGCCTCGGATACTACAGAAGCCAGACTACCTGGCTGAAATGATCACTTTGGCCACTGAAAGTGATGTATTCCATTGTTATCCCGAGTCTAGGAAGCTGTTTCAAAAGCAGCTGGAAAGAAGAGTAAAACACCTGTGCAGTTAGACTTGGGGGACATGCTGGCAGCTCTTGAAAAACAGCAGCAGGCAATGAAAGCTCGTCAAATCACAAATACCAGACCCCTCTCGTACACAGGTTGGTATGTCTCACTTGACCACTCTTTACAGCTGCACAGTTCTCAAGCATCTCTTCCATTGGAGAGAACCATTGTAATAACTATGAGCACAGTTGCTACATTTGCATTGCCTCTTTTGGCCACGAATCCTTTATTTAGAAGACTAGCATGACATGCTGCATAGCCCAGATACCTTAGCTGTGCATAAACAGTAGCTACTCTCCATGTAAAATGCTTCTTAGAACCTTGGAATGCAATTTCGGTCACAGTTCATGCATCCCGCTAAGCCATATTTCTGTGCATTGGGTAAAGCCAGGTGTTGTGATTTGTAGGCCATAGTGTTCTGATGTGGACCAAGCTAATGGTGGCGTGGGACAAGTTGTGAGGTTTCTTGGAAGGAATCTGTTGCTGGCTTGGTTCTTTGGGCCAACACAGATAACATTACCTATCTTCATAAATCTGGCATACAGCATGTTTCTGTTCTTCTCCGTGAATCAGATTAGTTTCTGACGACAATAGATAACCTCCAAGCAGCATCATTCCATTGTGTAACATCCTTGACATTGTAATCTGCCTTTATTTCCACAAAGACTTTGTAATGAGAATGGGGTGGGGGCGGAGGGGGGTAAACTGCTGTGGGAACACCCATGTTCTTTCAGCAGCATCAATCAAGTCATTGCATGCTTCTGTTTATACTCAGTTGGCAGTGCAGTTCCTTTTCACACCAAAGAATCCACCAGCCGGAAATCCTTCTCCAAAGGGCAGCAGCCATCAGTGGGTTGCCTTAATCCTTTGGATTCCACTGCCCCAAAAGTCAAACGAGGAAAAGAGAGAGAACTGTCAAAGTTAAAGCGTCCCACAGCACTGAAAAAGGTAAATAGGTTTCCTAAAGTGGGGCTTCTTTTTGAACAATATGGTCTTTGAATAATGGAAAATAGCAGTCCTGGCTTCTAACAGCCCAAAGTCCTTGTAGCAGAAAACCGTCTTTGAAGTTGAAAAAATTGGGAGCTGCAGTACCTGCAGATATGCCAGAAAATTTTAACTGGTCATCCTTCTCTCCTTGAGATTAACCATCTTCAGTGGGGCCATTTAATAGGAGACATTGCGATCCTGAGTTTCATCTTTCTCTGTACTCTGTATCCTAATAAATATTTTTTTCCCATAATTTTTCTGAGAGATTTGTCATATTTCCAGATACTTAAAAGATTGCTCAGTCAAATGACTAGGAATGCATATTCAACCTGAATTTAATTACTTGATTATCATAAAATTGGTTCTTTACAAGTATGTATCACAAGTAATGATGACCAAAGGATTGCTGTGAGTAGTAGAAAACAGTACTGTTAGTTTGGACTTCTTCTCACATGCAGTGGCACGTTTTAAAAGGCTTTAAGGAACCATGTGACTCTATTCCAAAATACTTTAAAATTATAGATGATAAAGCTAGCAAATTTTGTATTATTACTGTGTACATATAAATGATGATTAGTAGATTAGCAACTCCAGAATAAAATCCAGTTCATGCATGACTCAGGAGTCGAGTCTTGAAACAAACGTAGTATGTATTCCATTGACGACCACAGGATTGAAATGTGTCTGTCAGTTTCTGCTGTTCAATAATTCACCACTGCTAAATATATAGTAGTCTATTTTTCAGTAAGCATGACATTTTGAAAACAACTCTTAGGCTTTTTTAATATTTGAAACATAATCTTATGTATACGGCACAGTAAGTTTTAGAAGTGTACTTCTAAGTTTTAGAAGCATCTATTAAGAATGAATGATAGAAGGGCAGAAATATTGACAATATCGTGATTGGATTTATTTCAGATTATTTTGAAAGAGAGAGAAGAAAAGAAAGGACGTATATCAGTAGATCACAGCCTTTTGGGAGGTGATGAGGAACAAGAGGAGAATCTGACTTCTAACCAGACAGAAGAACTAACATCTCAAGAAGGTTAGAAGATCACCTGAGACGTGTCTCTGTATCAGTATATTTAATAGCCGTTGTCTAAGCATATGCATGTTAAGCAGGTTATTCAGTAAATAGCAGGCTGGAGCCTTCTGGATCCAGTCGCTCATGGTAAAAATAGTTTATTGCAATCTATGATGTAACATTCTGCCACACAAGACTTCAAATTCCTGAACAAGAGGAGGTGCTTGATTGTTCTGATCCGCTAAAACTTCGTCAGCTTCTCTATTTTCTTAATGTCCTGGGTGTGGTTTTTAAAAAGTTCTTTGGGTTTTCTGATACTGTTCTATGAAGACAGACATGTAGACTTTGTTTTTCTGAGGGTTAAGATGGAACAGAAGTGGAGGAAGTTTGACACAGAGTCCTTCCTTTTGAGTGCCACAGCTGTTTTGTTTTGCCTTGTCTCTTACAGAAACTGGCCTGAGCGTGCCAAGTGACACCTCCCTCTCTCCAGCAAGCCAGAATTCTCCCTACTGCATGACTCCAGTATCACAAGGTTCACCTGCAAGTTCAGGGATAGGGAGCCCAATGGCATCTTCAACTATAACAAAAATTCACAGCAAACGATTCAGAGAGTAAGTTTTAAAAGACAAACAAAAAACACTGCATTCCGTAGTGCTTTTTCAAAGGAAATTGGTTGGTCCATGTAGAATGAACTTAAGTTCTTACACAAAGGCATGTCAGTTCCACCTAAACATATTCTGGCTGTCTGGAGCATAATTGACTCAAGCTAAGAATGAATCGCCTCTGGGAGAAATCTTTAGATATCTTCAGTCAGGCATGGTGGTGTTGTGCAATACTGTAGGACAAGGAGAAAGTTACCCAAGGGCAGGTGACTGGTTTCCAACAAATAAAAATGTTGGTATTGACTTACCAAGTTAAGCATATTAAAAGGTATTTATGAGTGAAAGAGACAGGCGGGTTCCGGGTCTTTGTTTTTGTTATGGCCTTAGAGCTGGAAAACATAATATACATCAAATATCTATGCCAGATATATATAGAAAAATATGTCCCTAAAGTCTGTAGCTTAAAAAAAAAAGACAGGTGGATCCAACAACCAATGTAGGGTTCAGGGCTACCCCAGATTAAACCTCCTTCCTCAGGGGAGATGTTAAGAAGTGACACCATGGTTGCTCTGCTGGCTCTCCGCCTTACTTTCAGGACAGCTTACTATCAATTCTCCTGTCCTTCTGCATGATGTTTCATTTATCAATTCGTAATCTTTTGGGATGATTTCTGCTGCTTTTGAATCTGAAACTGCTTCATGCGGTGTGTGTGTTTGTAAATATGGGAATTACCCCGCTTTTGAAGAACATCGGGAGCAAAATAATTTTCAAATAGCACAGAGCCTAGGGAGGCTAAGTCTAAGAAAGAGTTTAGTCAAAGGAGGAATGCACTGTACAACTTAATACTGCTCTTTATGCATTCGGAATGTAGCAAGTACTTAGTACATAAAAATACAGCTTTCAATGTAGATAGCAAAGCTTACTCTTACACGTTCACACACCTGTACCTTTTTAGCCATGGCTCTTATTTGATGACAGATGAAATTAGAAATAGTTTCAGAAAGAGAACTTCAAAAGGGATAAATGCTTTTTCTCAATATAATAGATGCAGATTAGCGTTGCTGAAATGTGTCTTTTTGCTCATATCCTGAATGGACAGGTACTGTAATCAGGTACTCAGTAAAGAAATAGATGAATGCGTGACTCTCCTGCTACAAGAGCTTGTCAGCTTCCAAGAACGAATTTATCAGAAGGATCCTATAAAAGCTAAAGCAAAGAGGAGACTCGTGATGGGGCTACGAGAGGTTACAAAGCATATGAAGTTAAGCAAGATCAAATGTGTTATTATTTCTCCCAACTGTGAGAAGATCCAGTCAAAAGGTATAAATAACTCTTATGAGGTACCTTCTCTTACGTGACTAAACCAGTTTCCTTCTTAACGTAGAATTATTTTGATGACTCTTCTCCCATTGCTGTCTTTTGTACATTAAACACTGAGTGGCATCCAAGGGGCCATGTGCCTAGAACGCTGAACAGACCCTAGGCTGTTCTCCTCCTCCTGTTACAGCTCTCAAGTCCTCAAGAAGCTCCTCCAGGAGATTAGAAGACCATTAGGGATGGTTCATAGCGTGACTCAGGATGTGCAGTTACAGAGGAGCCAATGGGCAGACATTAAAACATTTGTGCATTTTTTTTGGTCACAGAAGACAGTCGTGTTTGATGCCATCTATTACAGCCTTTCTCAACCTTTTGACCCTGGAGGAACCCTTGAAATATTTTCCAGGCCTCGGGGAACCCCTGCACATTCAGGCTCAAATAGAGGCCAGAAGTTACAA
Organism: Candoia aspera; assembly: GCF_035149785.1. NCBI lineage: Eukaryota > Metazoa > Chordata > Lepidosauria > Squamata > Candoiidae > Candoia > Candoia aspera. Next base: position 9,884,358 of record NC_086165.1, on the reverse strand, counting down.
AATTATTGTATTTGTTTCATGGGCAGGCCTGTATATATGCATTCACAGTGTTCTTAAGCTAAAAGAATGAAACTTACCTCTTTAATGTGAAGTTGCCCAAATTTGAAATAATGTTTTAAATAAATTGTGGTCTCTGAGGGAACCCCTAGTGACCTCTCACGGAACCCTGGTTGAGAAATCCTGATCTATTATTTTTTTTAATAATTTTCTACCTCAGGCTTTTGAATTATGTAAGACTAACTCGCTTTTTAAGAACCTTTCTTGTTGATAACATAAGTTGATTAATAAGAATAATTGATTATTTCATTTTTGAACACGCAGCATCTTAAAACAGGGAAACTATGTTTTCCTTTTCTGTCTGGCTGTAGATGGTGTTACAGATAGTGATTTTCATTTCCTAGAGGTGACATTTAGGCATCTCCACATATTAGGCATCAGCAAACTGCATTTACAGCAGGGTAGATGTTTATGGGCTACAGCAGGTGGCAGCACCTAGCTGATCATGGTGGATCCCAAAAAGACTAAGTGAAGTCAGAATTGGTTAGTGCTTGGATGGAGAGATCATCAAGATTCTCAGGGCTGTGGTCTCTATTGGGAAGTTTAAAAAAAAAAACATTCTGGAAGAAGATAAGGGCAACAGCTTCCATTCTGCTGCCCCCAAAAGTGCTCATACAAGTCCATAAGGAGTCATAAAGAGTTGAACTCAATTCCAGGGGTCAATACTTTATATGTCTGAGGCACCTTCACATTAATGAATTAAGAACTGAAGTGTTTGCTGGTATTTCGCTTTTTTAAGGCAGCTTCAAGTTCATTGTGTTTTGCGTGTATACAATTTTCATCTGACTTCTGTTTGATTAGCATAGTAAAATTTTTTATTGTAAACTACCCAGAGAGCTTCAGCTGTTGGGCAGTTTAAACTTTTTAATGAATAAATAAAATTAGTAGACTTGAAGTCCGTGGGAAAGTTCTTCATCTCCTTTTTTCCTTGACATGTCCCAAGGTGGACTAGATGAAGCTCTGTATAACGTGATTGCCATGGCTCGAGAACAAGAGATCCCTTTTGTCTTTGCCCTTGGACGCAAAGCTCTTGGTCGCTGCGTAAACAAGTTAGTTCCTGTCAGTGTGGTGGGGATCTTCAATTACTCAGGTGCTGAGGTAAGGGCTTCTAATTCGACTTTGCAGGTATGGAGTTTATTGTTGATAGTCCACTGCATCCCTAACACAGCCAGTAATGCCTGAAAACAGATTCATTCTGTTTCTGTGTTTTAAAATAACCCGAGCTGCATAATCTGTATCCGCAATTCGTGGGTGTTGTGTTTCTTCCCAAATCTTTGAAGTAGATTGGTGCTCGTGTTCCTTTTCATATACAAAACTCTGATATACTCTAATTTTTAAAATAATAATAATAAAAGCTAACCTTTTCAACTCTGATGTAATTATAGGTGCATGTATATATAGGAAATACATAGATATTCTCACATGCCTGGGAAGATGACATAGTCCGTGCATCTGCTATCATCATAGTTCTAGCCAGCCTGGCATTTCTCCACCCAGCATGATTTGACTAGCAGTCCTAGTAAATGGACATCGCTGAGCTGCCGATCGGAAGGTTGGCGGCTCGAAACCGCGCGGCGGGGTGAGCTCCCGTTGCTAGTCCCAGCTCCTGCTCACCTAGCAGTTCGAAAACATGCAAATGTGAGTAGATCAATAGGTACCGCTTCGGCGGGAAGGTAACGGCGTTCCGTGACGTCATGCTGGCCACATGACCCGGAAGTGTCTATGGACAAACGCCGGCTCTTCGGCTTTGAAACGGAGATGAGCACCGCCCCCTAGAGTCGGATTCGACTGGACTTTACGTCAAGGGAAACCTTTACCTTTTTTAGGTCAGGCTAGTATTGTACTGTTCCTTTCTGATCCACTGTGTAGTTCAGTGTTTGGATTGCAAGATGGAAGCTTGGTCTACTGTGATATAATGCAGTGCTGTACCTATTTTAAGATATAACCATCTGTGTATTGTATGAACAAGACCTAAGGGGGGAAAAATATGAAAACCTTCCAACGAAACAATGCTAGCAATGTAGTAGCATCTCATGGTAGTTTTCCCTCTCTTAGTGGGCTCTCTGTCTTTTAGAACCTCTTCAATAAACTGGTCTCACTGACTGAGGAGGCCAGGAAAGCCTACCGAGATATGGTTGCAGCCATGGAGCAAGAGCAGGAGGAGGCCTTAAAGAACATTAAGAAGGTGCCCCACCACATGGGGCATTCCCGGAACCCTTCAGCAGCAAGCGCCATTTCGTTCTGCAGCGTTATTTCAGAGCCCATTTCAGAGGTGAATGAGAAGGAGTATGGTAAGCGTGTATTTCAGTATAATGCTTATTCTTAAATTTTCAAATGCTGCTTTTTCTAGCCTCTCTTAATTCATAATTGGACGAACGTTTATAATTATGAAGATGCGTTCTGCCTCTTGACCAAATTTACGTCATAACCTCATTGGAATTTTGCCATTTCCTACAGTCTAGCATTCTGGATTGTCTGTTTAATCGTGCGTCTCACGCTAGATGTCATGGAGTCACATGTAGTATGACAACCATGGTACAAACATCTGCTCTGGTACAACACTAGGAATCAGGAGTGTGTACCAAAAAGGAGGTGGGTGGTGGGGGAGAGTAGTAATTCAAAAAGTCAGCATGGAGGCCATAACTCTGTGACTGAAGCCTTGTCCCATCCCATAGCTCAATCACACAGGTGTGGCCACCATCTTAACTTTTTGACATTCTTCCTTGCTGACATTCCTGCTTGGAATAGTGAAGTTTAAGCTTTTGTTTTAGGTAGACTAAATTGCCTCCATGTTCAACCAGCTGCATAAATTTGAAAATATAATTTAGTAATTTTTTTTTACTTTAAAATGCAAGGTCTGTAGAGTATTGCAGTCTTGTAGAACAGGCCTCAGCTCCAATGTTTGTACTGCTGTCCCTCAGCTCCCAGGGCAATTTGTAGTCTGATAGAAAAAGACACAAACTAAAGCAATAAAATAGGGGACTAAAAACATTAAGATCAGAATGATTAAAACTATTAAGGAGCATGGTGTAGCACACCATAGCTTTATTCTGAATTCTCTTCAGCAGCTCTCTGGTTGCTACTGATTTGCAATCAAATAGTTAAATTCCCATAGGCTAAAATTTATCTACTTATTTTCGCATACAGTTTTATTCACGTGAACAATAGTTTATATTGTTAGAATTCTTCACATCCCCTTCCTTCTCAGGTTTGCTACAGACAGAAAGGGTTTTTTAAATTTTTAATTATTAGCATTTAAGGTGCTTAACTGGGCAGTGGTCTCAATTATATTATTCTGTAGCATTAAGCAGTTGCTCACAATGCACAGAATCAGATTTTGTGTTCAGTCTTGTTAACACAGCCTCCTGGAAGCAATTCTTGCTTTTGGGGGCCTGTAACAGAATTTCAGTGATTGTATTGTTCAAAGATTTTCCTGCAGTGGAGGTGAGATTACCTGTATGTACTTACCAACTTGCTTAAAATAGAAGTGTGCTTTTCATTTTGTTCTGTAGCCTTTCCCAAATGTTCTGCATTTTTTTCCCCCAGAAACAAATTGGAGGAATATGGTGGAGACCTCAGATGGCTTGGAAGCATCTGAAAATGAAAGAGAAGTGGTGTGCAAGGCTGCTGCTTCAGAAAAACCTGGCAGCCATAAAGCTACTGCTGGTAAGCAGTTATCTCTAGCTGCCATTGGCCTCATCACAGTTGCATCTCATGGGAAACCTCTAAGCGGGAAAGAGGAAGTGAAGCCAGATGACAATCTGGAATGGGCCTCTCAGCAAAGTACAGACACAGGATCTTTAGATGGCAGTTGCCGGGATATTTTGAACTCCTCCATGACCAGTACAACTAGTACTCTTGTGCCAGGAATGCTGGAAGAAGATGAGGAGGACGAGGAGGAGGAGGAGGAGGAGGACTACGCCCATGAACCCATATCAGAAGAAGTTCAGCTCAACAGCAGAATTGAGTCGTGGGTCTCAGAGACTCAGCGGACTATGGAAACACTTCAACTTGGAAAGAGCCTCAGTGGTGCAGAAGATGAGAACGTTGAACAGAGCGAGGAGGAAGAACTGGAAACTCCTGAGCAAGCTGAATCGGTTCTTGACAGCGAGGAATGGACAATAGACAAGGTTATGAGTAAAGCCCAGCAGAAGTCTAATACCTGCACTTCCCTCGATACAAAACATACAGACTCAAATTATATACCATGAACTTTAAGCACAAACTCAGGAAACTTTACTATTTTAAAAAAACTAATCGTTGTAAGGATTGCAGCCATTGCTTTATGTGCTTCATCTCAGCATTTTGCACTGTGTAACATTTAATATGCATATTTAATTCACAACATATTTTTTTTTTGTAGCGGTCTTTATTACTTCTTCATTGAGACCGAGAGTGTGCATGTGTGATTAATATTTATATCTTTCTTAGAACAGGCTGTGTGCATTAAACTGTCACTGGGCATCTTTTTCGTATGAGAAAACTATTTTGCACCTGACCATTTTTAATGCAAAACTGTTCTCAGACTGAAAAATTCTTACACATTTTTAAAGTGTTGATAGTACTGACCAGTATTTGCTTCGTCATGATCTTTTTTGGAAAGTGTTTGGCCACTGAGTACCTAAAATTAGGCCAGAGTGATTTTTTTTTTCCAGACTGTTAAAGGTGACTATAATCGGAATGAACATGTGTTCTGAAAAAGGGCTAGAAAGATGTATGTTAACTAGTCACTGAACCAGTGCATCTTCTTAGCAGTCTCGTAGGATATTTGTTTAAGAAATAACCCTCCTGAAGGACTGGTTGCAGTTGGCTAAAACCATTTGGTTAGCACTTTGGAGAAACTTCTCTTAGCTGGTACTTTGGTAAAGATGTATCTGTTACCCTCCAACTGACTATTTTAACACTGTCACTGTGTCTGGAGGACTGCCAAAAGGGACCCACTAACCACCACAAACTTTCATTGTTTGGTTTTCTTAATTTCTGTTACGTTGCAGTACGCCATTTTCTGACTGCTTCTTAACGCTTTCACTGATCTCAGGAATGTTACTATGAGTTCCTACATGCTGTGTAAATAGAAGACGAAAGTTAGAATCAGATACCGACCATTTAGCAAAAAATGAAATATGAAGCTTAGGGAAGTGTATTGGGGCCAGGGGAAGGAAAGTTGGTGTTCGGATCACCTCACTTTTTGCTTGGGATTGGTCTGGCTGAGAATGTGAGCTCTGTGGTCTTCTACCAGCTTGCCTCATTGGAAGTAAATTGTCATAAATATGAGAGGTAGAAGCAGCTAAGTGGTAGGGAAAAATCCTTTGGCTTGTGGAGTTTCAGAGTGGGGGAGAGAAGAACTGTTATTTTTAATGACTTGCTTAAATTTTGCATGCCTGTTCTGAGTTTTCTAGCACTCATTTCACCAAACCAGGTCACATAAGGGTGTCGGGGGGGTGGGGGGGAAATGGTGATGGTAGAGGTAGTGCAAGAAGACAAACTTTATGAAAATTTGGATGTCCCCAGCAGTGTAAAATCTTTCATAGGTCGGTTGCTCTTTTAATAGTTTGGGACCAATAACTATCATATTCAAAGCTAGGTTTTTTAAAATTTCTAATAAGAAAAATCTGATGAAATGTTTCATGGTTGTCTATTGTCACCTAGTACTTTGGACTGTAGCAGAAAAGACTGTTTGAATAATTAGCTCTTGTACATGGAAACAGTATATGATGACTAGGAGAAGGATTGGAGGCTACTTGCATCCCTGCAGACTGTCCACAGATTGACATTTCTTCCCTCTCCTCTTGAAGTGCTGATCAATCAAAATGACTCGTTCTTCAGTAGATGTTGTCTTCAATGTGTATGTCTTTTTTAAAAAACCTGGTTTGTCCCTTGCCAGTTTCCATAAAACCCAATAGATAAGTGCACCCCCCTTTCCTATCATCTGTTTCAAATTCAGGCAAAGCATTCTGGTGTATCTCAGTTTGACCTCACGTGTGAATGTGCTGGTCTCCAAACTGCAGCAGGTCTCCTTAGGACAAATAGTGTGTCATTGGCTGAAGCCGTACTTTGTAAAATGTTCATTTTGGGGAGGGGGCCCTAAGAACCAGTTGAGAATAGAATAGGTCTATTAAGTATGTTAAATTGTATTCTGTTTTCGAAGTGTTTCCTCGTCTGTTGTCTTTCGTCTTTTTGCAGTGCAGTGAGGTATTGCATTTAGGTTCATCCTTTTGATAAGTTATCTTTCAGTGCTATAATAGTCCTTGATGTTTCTTCTAAATAGTGCAATTTCCATACTGTCAGAAACAGATCTTTCTTACAAACTGGAAAGGCCTGTTTCTACTGTCTTATTGGTGTAAATCTGGGACAAGCTCAACAATGTTTCCTCTTCCTTAAAATCAATTTAATTTCACTAGAGTTAATGGCAAAAGATGGGGATTTCAGGGATGGGGTGGGGGTATATGTCTGATAGATTAGAGGTGACCATATAGGAAACTGTCATAAGCACTTCCAGTATTTGTATAAAAAGAGCTTGCCACGGGGTAATAAGAGGACACAAGGTGGGCTGGTGCACTGAAATCTGTGGTGAGCCAAATAAGAATGTGGGGTTTGTAGGTTACTAATCAAATGCTTAGTTCTAGTATGTATGTGTTTATACTATCAAAGTCAATTACCTGTACCCCTCCCTGTTACACCCTATTCCCCAGCTTACGTTTCAAATGGCATGTTTTTACAAACTTGAAATTTGATCAGTGATTGGTGTAGTGTTTGACCTGCTGTTTGGTTTTTATTTTGTTTTTTTTTAATGGAAAAGATCCTTTTGAATTATGCACTTGTATGTACTCCAAACACATCACTAGGAGATACCTTGGAATCTTCTTTGGGTGGATCTATGCAGTGAGACTAAATCCAATTGTCAGCTAGAAGCTCTTAAATTTTAATGGCATGGGGGCAAAAAAGTCTTGTTTGAAAAGCTGCTGTTTACTGAAATTGTTGTACTTTTTGTGTGTGTGAAGTTGTGCCAATTAATCAAGATGCCCCGTCAATTTACCAGATTTTAATCACTAACTCAGAGAGAACACTTAAAAAAAAAGCCATAAATGGAAACTGTACAGCTTTATGCCCAGTTCAGTCCTACACAAACAATAAATCTTAAACAATTAACCATTTGAAAAATCAACATAAGGGGCACACATTAATGTTTATATGTGGTTGATGTACTTTTAAAGACTATGCTTAGGTAATGTCTGTTAATCTTTGATACCTATATACTAAATATCAGTAACAGATTTAAAGTTTAAATTAGAAAAATCATAATGAAATTACTTCATGAACAAGTTCTGTCTATGTTCTCCTTTTTATGAAGGATAATTCTGTCTACCATACCTTTTTGAAGTAATAACAGCTTTTGCACTATGTAAATACTAGTGGGGGTTCTTCCACAATGAATAAAAATGATTATAAGAAATAGTGGTTTGATATTTATATCCAGCTGTTTAACTCTGTATAATTCTCTGCATCAGCATCAGAATGCCAGTGTATTTTCTGAAGAGGAATTTAGTCTTCCTGATCAGTTATATTCAGCATGGAGATTTATTGTTCTTCTACATGAGACCTCCAGAATCGGTTCCAGAGCTGTTGTGTTCTCATTCTGTTTAGCAGCTGAGCTGAGTAATTTCTAGCTCAATTGCAATGGATCCAAAATTGCAGAAAGAGAGAGAGAAACAAACTTTCTAGGGATAAAACTGCAGAGCTTGTGGGCAGCATGCGTTTTCAGTGGTAAGAAATTTTAGCCAACTAGTACTCTAAGCGCGAAGGAGAAAGGTGGATTAGGGGCAGCAGCTGCTCAGTTTTTGCCCAACATCCTGTGGATTTCACTTCCAAGACAAGCCAGGATTGATCTGGGCTTTTTGAACTTCGTGGATCCCTGCAACTTGTGTGGGTGGGAAGGAATTAACATTTTGTGTGTGCATGTTCAGGAAAGAGATTTTTCTTATTCCAGGATCATTTCTTTCACTCTCCCTCCCCTTGCAACTTTCAGTGTCCTGTTTAGGATGCTTGCTTGCTGATTGATTGATGACTGCCCATCTCCCCGGAAAGGATGCTTATTTGCAGGCATTTTGATAGTGTGCATCTGGATTCAATCTCCAGTATTCTATCCCTTAGTCATAGCTAGCAATAGACTTTTAAATGCTACAGAAGAGTGATGGCTTGGCTGTTTCCCAGCTATCCCTTTACAGCAATTGATGAGATCGTTTTGCAAACATCCACACAAGTGCATGCTACGTTCCGGAAAAGCATTTAAACGGTTGTTAGTCGGAGGGAGAGTAGCTGGGTGGTGTTGATCAGTCTCTTCAACCAGCATGCCACAAGCCCAAAGCTGTAATGGTGCCATTTTTTCTTTTCATCTTGACAGACTCTAGCAATTAAGTCTCTGGATTGTAATCCATGGCTTGGTATCTGTGAACCCTGTTAACTGGGGCTTTATCAACAAAGAAAAATACGTGGGATGTGGGTTGAGGTATTTGCCCCCTATTGGTTTCCCCTTCCCACCCCACTCTGGGAAAATACAGTGAAGGCACGGTGGAGCTGCTTAGGTCTATTATCCTAAACTGGAGAAGTAGCAATTCAAAGGAAATCAGGAAGGGAAGGTTGTGTAAAAGGATGCTTTTTGTGCTAATACAACAGCTGAATGATGGGCAGGAAGTCTCTGTGATAAATATTGCTGTTTGCTTCATAAAAAGACGGCACCACGACAAAAATTAGCAGCCCTTGAGTCTGAAAAGCAGTAAGCTTGTTGCGTTCAGTTTTGCAGAATGGTAACACTTAATGTATGGATGTTTTATCAGGAACACATACGCCTTGTAGATGAGCAGGCGACCAGAATAACATGCTTCTGGTCTCCTGCACCAAGCACACCCATCAGTGGTGACAGCACATGCCTCCTGATTCTCTTTCCGCCCCTCACTCACAAGGCAGCAAATGTGACTGCAGTGTCTTTCTCACCCACACGCTGAGAGTTGACATGAGGAAGTGCATGTGATGAGCAGGCATCCACACTCAGAAGCTCTCCTGGGAAGAGGGAGGTCAGTGAAACCTATTGTTGCTCTGTGCAAATGTGTTGTTTTACAGTATTTTCTTTCCACAGCCTTTTAGAGAAGGGGAAGGCTTGCCCCTATTTTTTCCTAGGCAAACCATTTGCAAACTTGCAGCGTCCTGGTATTCAGCCCTTTCCAGGAAAGACGATTTCAAAAGCAAATAAGCAAGGTCGCCTACCTCAATCCCCATTTAGCAGGGCTTCCTTCCACTTTGGGGGTCCCACCTTCCAAGGCTACTTGGTTCAAGAAATGAACGTTTCAAGGTCAGGGATTTTTTTCAGAAAAGCCAACATCGATAAATTACTAGTTTTTCTTTTTAAAATATATATGATACACTTTTGAAGAAATCAGATACAAATTCTGAAGCATATTGTATTGTGGTACCAAAAAGGCAACATTCCATAAACTCCCTCCCAGACCTTACGCATCACAATAAACCATAATGTTTCATTTTACTTTTTAATTTTGGCATAATCTGTAGTGTGAGCTCAATTGTGGCAGTTCGTTTATTTTTCAAATTTCTATCACCACCCATCTCTCCCGAAAAGGGGACTCTGGGCAGTTATAAACCATGCTTAATGGTTAGTGGTATGTGAATAGTCTAGTGGTTAAGGCAACAGGCTAGAAACCAGGAGACTGAGAGTTCTAGTTCTGCCTTAGCTGGCTGGGTGACCTTGGGCCAGTCCCTCTCTCTCAGCCCAACTCACCTCACAGGGTGGTGGTTGTGGGGAAAATAGAAGGAGGAAGGAGTATTAGGTATGTTTGCCACCTTGAGTTATTTATAAAAACTAATAAAGGTGGGATAGAAAATAAAATAAAATAAACTCGTGGCTTATCATAAACCACGACAATGCAAAATATGAACCCCTGCAATGTGTAGGTAATGTGTAATGAAGCTGATGTTGCTATTGCAATGTGAGAAGACCATTTGCTTTGTCCTACTTAGTATGCTATGTTACAATAAGATGTTTGCAAAGGAGAGCAAGGCTGGATTTGGTCTCCCAATGTTTCCTCTCTAAGCCCGCCATCCAGGTTCAAGGTATCTATAGACTGAGCTTGTTTTGCAGTTCCAAACAGTATTTAAGCCTAAGAGAGCACTCAGATGAGATATTTTCTGTGTAATTACCCTGCTTCATCTATAGAATTTTAGAAAGACCAGCAGATGAATTCCATCATCTGAGATACCCTTCCCACCTCTACTACAGGTATCTTCATTGACTTGATTGTTGCTGCCCCTAAGATGAGCTTCCTCATGCAAGACCTGCACAAAGCTCCACCGGCAATTTCCTTACAATCAACTTTCTGGGCAAAAAAATATTGTTCTTGGAACATGTGTTACATTGCATGCTAAACCTGGGTTGGAAGCCTAAATAAGGGCAATTATACTGCTGGGTAGAACTGTGGGGAGATGATGCAATTGGCCCATGCTCCTATTTTTTAGTAGGTCCATCTTCTCTATTTGTTCACTATGTTTCATCTGTTTTTTGCTGCAGCACATGGTGGATCAGAAAAAAGTATATTATATTTGAATAATTTGAATAATAAATAAATATTTATAATTAGATGCCACGGTCCTGAGACCTCTCAGCTCGCCAACCTCTGGTTTGAATACTTCTGTGAAATTAAGAAGACAGGCATTCAATTTCTTGGGTGCAAGAATGGAGCAGGCAGCATGTTCCATCCAATTTTGTAGGTCCTCATCTGGAGGGCACCTACTTCCCTTCTGCTGTCCATGCCTGTTCTAGTCAGGAGTGTGAAAATCCAATGCATCTTGGAACATCTGAGTGTACAAGCCTGACCCGTGTGAAATTTTGCAAAACTGAATATAAAATAGTTTATGATGATGATGATGATGATGATTTCTGCCAGGTTTTCCCTCCTCCCATTGATATAGAAAGCTACTGCTTGTTTCCTTTTTTAAAGGAAATGCTTTTTTTAAAAAAAATCCTTCGTTTCACATGTGCAGCACCCTGTGACTTACAAAAACAGTGTGTTATTATTAAGTATCTCCTCCCACACCACAAGCCCACTCACTGGTGCCTCTAGGTAGGTGAGTTTTCCTTTGAAATTTCTCCTTCCCCTTTCTTGCTTGTTAGCACTGGAAAGAGGAGAAAATAAGACTTTTTACTAGAAGAAATTGCTGCCTAGCAATGCATGCCTTAAAGGAAAACCCAAATCTGGGATCATGTGAACCTTCACAGGGTGGGATTAACCATCACGTTAAATAGCATTCAGAAAGGGTACTCTGCCAAATACTGGCACTTTTTATGTGGTTTTAGTGAGCTCTCCAATGAGAAAAAGTGAATAGACCTCTTCTGAATAGTATTCCCCCTGTTGTTTTGAAAACGCTATGGAAGACTAACAAGTAGGAATCAGTTTCACGTGAGCTGCTTGCAAATCCCAGAATTTACACCATCTTCCCTGTGTAAGAGCTAGGCTGAGGCTGATTTGTCCCTTGGTGACATAGCATGTTGTCAGAGCAGACAAGACAATAGCAGAGAGAGGGGTGCCTGTGTGGCAGATCAGCCCTACTACACAAGCTTTTCTATGGTGGTAGTGTGGACTGACCCAGAGGAACAGTTCTATATATGAATTGCTCTCTGGGGCCTTTCCCCACTAAACCATAGAGAAGCTTGCTTAGCAGGGCTGATTTGCACATGACCAATTGGTATGGCCAGGCCCATGGTGGTTCGAAAGAAGCAATGAAGAAAGCAGAAAACTCAGGAAGAGTCGGGGGCTTCTAGAGTTGAAATGTATTGGCCATAGTCTTGAACTGGAATATTAACAAACCAAACGATCCTATTCTATATGTCTGGGGCCTCAAGTTATGCCCTCTTATCGGTCAGGTCTCCTTTTGAGGGAGGTCTCACCACCTGCCTTTTCTTTGGTTGTGGAAGAAGATAAGCGATTGTGACCACCGTCTAGAAATGGGTCAATTTCCCACTTGAAAACATCTAAATTTGGTCATCTACTGATCAGAGGAAAAAAAAACCAAGAAAAAAAGACATGGCGCAACTCAAGGCCCTCAAAATTACCACAAGGCCAAGGCTCCAAGCGAAATCGCTCTTCGTTTACATTTTCACTGACACCCAGATTTAGTAGGAGCGGTGGCGCTGCGGGTTAAACTGCTGCGCTGCTGAGCTTGCCGATCAGAAGGTCGGCGGTTCGAATCCGCACGGCGGGGTGAGCTCCCGTTGCTAGTCCCAGCTCCTGCTCACCTAGCAGTTCGAAAACATGCAAATGTGAGTAGATCAATAGGTACCGCTTTGGCGGGAAGGTAACGGCGTTCCGTGTCGTCATGCCGGCCACATGACCACGGACGGGTCTACGGACAACGCCGGCTCTAACGGCTTAGAAACGGAGATGAGCACCGCCCCCTAGAGTCGGACACGACTGGACTTTACGTCGAGGGAAACCTTTACCTTTACCTATTGCTTTATCCTGTAAATTTCTATTGGCTCAGGTTTTTTCACACACACACAGCCCTCCTTCACCTCTGTTTATTGGTGTAATCAGGCATCACTGAGATATACTGAAGTACATTGTGGGGCTTTTTTCCCCCTCTTACAGTGCCAATAGGTGAAAAGGCTTTCTTTAAGCAATACTACAGCCTTGATATTGTAGCAAAACCCAGGAAGGCAAGAAAAGTTCTGGGGCTGGCTCACCTTGGCTCTAGGCTTATTTTTGTCAGCTATGTAAATGAGAACTGAGAAACATGACTTAAAATAATCTACACTTTTGTGTTGCATAGGTACCTGGACTGGCTGTTGTCTAGATTAATTCTGCTATTGGATAATCTCATCCCTGAATGCAAAAAGGTAAGGCCAAAACATTATACCTATTCACTGTAGGCACATGTGACAAACTGGATTGCGTTTATAAATCAGAATGTGGCGTATTTGTTGGTTTCTCAGTTGCTTTGTACAAGATAATACAACATCCAGGAAAAAAAAAACTAAAATCAGTCTAAAACTGAGAACATCGCTAGTTTTTCCCCCCATCCCCAAGAGGATTTTCAGAAATTACTGAGGGCTGAGTAGGGTTTCAAACGAAGAAAAGCTGGCAGGCCATCATTCCTTTGAATAACCCCTCTGCGTATTGCAAGGAGAGATGGCAGCCTCTTTTTTTGCTGGGAAAGATCCCAAGCCCAATACCTTCAATATTTTTAGATTTGAAAAAAGGAGGTGACAGATGATGGGGAAGAGACTCAGTTGGCGACTTGCACTCATTAGAGAGGATTGGATGAGTTGAGCAGCCTGACCCAGCCTTCCTGGCTCTTCCCCATCACGAGCAGAAGAAGGAACTCTTACCGTTGCTGTATGCCATGTCCAGCTTTTATCTTGCCCCAGACTGAGACCTTTTAAAAATATAAAACAATGCCCATGAGCAACACAACAAGAAAACACCAGGATTCCACTCCCCACCCCTCCCTGTTCTTCTCCCTAGATGCCCTTTTCTTCCTTCCTATTGTCTGTGATGGCTTGCCGTTTCCGAGGATATGATGTTCTTATTGAATTGCCTGCTCAGGTCCCTTGTTTCCTGCGTGCCCGTTTCTTCTAATCTGCCTTCCCAGTAAATCTGATCGGCACAGGAAGCGCCGTTATATGTGGAACGGAAAGTCAATAAAGAGGAGCTCTGTTCCTTAAAAAAAGGAAAGAAAGAAAACAGCCCATCCTCATTCTTCTCCTCCCCCAGGGTTTTATATCATATGAACTAAGGTCAGTGGAAATGCTTTTTCCTTACACTAACTCTCCTGCTGCATTGCAGAAGCAAAATGCTTCCCACCTTTCTTCTCATCAGGAAAAGGAAAAAAAAAATGAATTAGATATCGTGCCACGGATGCCTTCCCCCACTGGCTAACTCCAGTACAGTGGAAGCTGCCCCTTTGCCAAAAGTCACATTTTGGATGGCTACTAGTTTAGTGTATTTATGGTGCATGAGTCATCAGGCTACCTCCTGATTGGCTGGGAACTAAACACCCCTGGGACTGTCAGTCAGTTACAGCCATTCTCAGCTTCATTCACAGATTTATTTAGCTTGCACACAGTGAAATCCATTCAGGAAACTTCATTCATAAAAAAAAGAAAAGAAAGAGCAACGTTCTTCCTTTAATTTTTCGTAGAAATAGGTAATCATAACCTGGAGATGGAAAAATGCTGAGAGATGACTCCAAAGAATGGTGGAGAGACTTTCCTGTAATGTTTCCATTGCCTGATGCTGATTCTGAAGATCTGAACCTGCTGTGCTGGAACATCAATCTCTGTGGAGCATTTTGGATTACTATGCTGCTGAGGGGTCTTTAAGGATGAGCAAGGTTTTTATGGATAGAAACTGAGTTTTGTTGGCAGAGCTCATAAACCTGGACTTTTCCCCCCAAGCTGCCTTTGTCGGATTTTTTTTTTAAATTTATTTCAGAAAAGTGCTTTTTTTCCCCCTCAACAGATCAAATCACCATTAATCTACTCAGAACGAGGCTACTTTCTTTAAAAATATCTATCTTGCTGCTGTTCATCAAGAAAGGGTAGAGTGTTTAGGTTTCTTATCATGTTTTTGTCAGAAGTACTTTCTCTTAATTTATTTTTTAAGGCAGCCAGGACCTTGACGTTAATCATACACAGAGTAATGGCAGGGAGTGTTTAAAGCTGAGGAGAATTTTGAGTCTGCTTGCTTGAAAATATTGTGGCTGTTCAGGTTAAACAGCCGTAGTAGCTTTTTTTGGCTGCACTTCATGCGTGTTTCACTTTGATTTGATTTCAAATAACCAAATGACCGGACAAAATGAACCAGGGTTTATAAAGAGGAAGAAGCGTTCCGGGGATCTCTCGAGAGCACCCACAGTGACCAATCCTGTTTTCTTATTTTTTCTATTCAAAATTATTCTGATCTGTTTAGTTCCATATTTTTTTTGGTCATTCATAAGAAGGCAGCTAAGTTAAGGGTGGGGGAAGAGAAGATCCTTTTACAGAACTTTGCAGGCTATGAGAGAACTCATTCCATACAGCTTCAGTGAACAACTACTGGATGTTGAATTGTCAAGAGAACCAGGAATGCTCCACAGGACTAAATATAGTCGTTTTAGAAATGAGTCCCTCACATCACTGGAGGAAGACACGTCGAGTGATCTTCTTCGTCTGAAGGGTTCTTCAGCTTCTCCTTCCGCTACACCTAACACCCCCACTGAAGATGTCCCGGTTGGTACCTCGGACAGCTCCATTCCTTTGTGCACCTTGGTACCTCGCATGGCAAGTGTTAAGCTGGCCAACCCTTCCACCTTACCAACCTTGAAGAATTTCTGCCTGCGAACTAAAGAGGTGCCAAGACTTAAACTCACAGAATGTGTCACTGTCCCAACCAGCCCAAATGTGCCAGAAATCAGGTTAAGCAGCTGCCTGTCTACTGCTTATTCCCAGGGAGAACCAGACAAGGCATTCAGGTCAAACACCCAAGAGAACTGCATTTTGTTAGGTTTGGAAGAATCTGCCTTCCTGTCTAAACCAAGAAAAGACCTTGGACTAAAGGGTGAATCCAGTTTGGACACTGGGATATCATATGCTGCCCGCGTAAGTAGCTTCCCTTGATCTTTTTCTCTGCAGTAGCATTCATTTGAATTAACATGTTTAAAAAGATTTCTGTAATAAACTCCCTTGGAATTGATGTAGCGTGTTAGAATGCTGTCCTCAATGCAATCTTAATCCTTGCAACTGTTTTGCAAAACTATGCAATAGGTACATATTTCTGGAAAATGTACACATTTCTATTTTACACTTGAGCTGCTAGCCTTCTGCTAAACAAGTATTTAGCCCACCTCATTTTATACATGGAGCTCTGATTCCAACATGAGAATTAGGGGAAAAAAAACTCGAACTCTTGTTTCATTATTTCCCCCACATTTCACTAAAAATGCCTTTAAATCCTCCCCTCCTTTAGGCTAAGTCAACAAATGTAGGAGCATTAGCCTTTGTACTGGGCAAAAAATAGAATACGCTTACAGAATACAGGTGTGATTGAGATGCTCTCTTATTTGGTGTGATACACTATGCGAATTACATGTGTAAGACAACTGGCACATGATGTGTGGAAACAGTGTGAAGAAAATATGGTATCTAGCTAAGTCTTTGAGTTAACATGTTGAGGAAGTGATTCCTTTTTTAAAAAAAAAGACACAGGGACATTTGTGCAACACACTGAACGCAAGCTAACGAATCTTATTTTAGCCTCAGTATTATCTGAATCCAGCTCATGTGCTTTCAGTTTACTGTGCAGTGCATAATGCAAACCCATAAAAATGGGTCAGTTGGGTAAAACAATGCTTCAGTTAATCATGGGTAAGCATTTCATGAAGTGTCTTGATACAAAGCTATCACTAGCCAAGCAAGGTCTATCACTCATCAGAAAAAACCCAAAGAAGATTCATTCCATGATACAAAAGACAACCTGAATGGCAAGGATGATGTAGAAAAGAAGGCTAAAGTTGTATAAACCAGGGGTGAGTAAGTTTTTTTTCTTCAAAAGGGTTCTACTTTTCATTTTATTAAATTATTCTCAGTCTGAGAGCCATAGGGTGGGGAAAAGAGAGCCATCAAGATGGTGATGTCACCAGAGTGAAGCTGAACATTCTGGCCTTTTCTTTATTTTTAGAAGTTTGTGGGGAGGTTGTAGAAAATAGGTGTATGAAATCTCCCAGAAGCTGAACATGCCTGTTTTATTGCTTCTATTGTAAAAAAGAAAGAGAGAAAACATTGCATCACCCAAGATTACCATGTTCTCCTCGAAGTCCAGCATTCTCCTGGAAGTTTAGGGCAGGAGCATAAAAGTGGGGCTGGTGGATTACACTGAACCCAAATTGGGATCCGCAGGGAGGGTGTCAAAAAAAGTCAAGATGTCAGCCACAACCACACCAAAGGCCCGCTCTTCTTTACATGTGTCCTGACACCTGTAAAAAGGACAGGGCTTCGATTGCATAGCAGTGGCTGCGCATCTTGATTTTTTTGGCACCCTTGTTGGCAGGATAAAATTGGCTAGTTGGGCATATGAACTTTCCCTTGAGAACCAGGGACTGATTTTGAGCCCTGAAAGCCTTAGAATAATGTGAGTTTCATTACTGTACCTTGAACAGTGAACAGTCGTATGAAAAGGTAACAGTTGTCTCAGCAACCTTCCAAGGGGCAGAGCACCAAGGACGTCTTTCCTGTGTGGAAGAACGATCACAGTTAAGGCAGAGGAGCATCTGCTTTTCACTAAAGGTGGTGGTGTTGCCACCTTGGTAGAGCACAGCCCTCTATTTGAAAAGCTGTTGAGCCCAAGTTCAAGAGGAGAAGGGGGGCAAGTTGCCCCATAGAAACCAACCCCTGTATTATAGCCTAACAGCAGGGACATACATCAGCAGATCATAGTCTTTCCGACTTCAGTGAGGTTGTTTGTGATTCTGTTACCTATTTCTAAGTGAGTCGGTGTTTGCAATTCTTCCTTAGACACGTGGCCTTGTCTGCCCTCTTTCCCCACCCCCTGGGGGATCAGTGTCAACCTCTGGGCACCGTACCAGCGGCCATCTTACTTTGCACATAGACAAATTAAATTAATCTGATTTATTTTATTTTTTTTTAAAAAGGATTGGGCAGCTGATGAAGGGGGAGACCTTAGCTTAGATTCGGGATGTACTATTGCCAGTCCAAAATAGCCTGGATTAGATAGGATATGAGACCACTTCTTCTAGGCTGAATTTGTACAAAATGTAAGCCAAAGCATAACACATTATGTTTAGTGGATCAGTATGATGTGGCAGGAGAGGAAGTTTCTGTTTAGTGTGTTTTGTGAAGGCAACAACTGTGACTTATTCAGTGAAACCACTTCTAAGCAAACTAAGGCTTATTGCTTTGTGCAATGTCATCTCCAGTGTGCATTGCTGAAGGTTCCAGGGCATGTCCCAATGTGCAGAAAGTGAATTCATGTGGAAATGCAGGAATCCATTATTATAGCATCCCCCACAGACGGCTATCCAGCCTCTGTTTCAATATGTAATATCCTTATTCTTACTGAAAAGATTACAGGCTAAGAATTTTTATCTTTTATTTAATCTTTAATTGATTTTACTGTAATTTGTCTGATTGTTGTGAGCCACCCAGGGTCATTGGGAATTGGGCAGCATGCAAGTTTAATACAGTAAACTATTACAGGCTAAGAATTGCAAACTGAAGCTGTGTTTCAGTTGATTTTACTCTGCAAAAATATAATAATATAATCTATATTGGATTTCTTAGTGTTTCAGACCTCTAAGCATAAAGTGTTTTTTTTTAAAACCTAAGGCTGTACAATTTTTCTTAAGCTGCAAGCCACATTTGGTCTTCAGGTGGGATGTAGTGTCACACTCCAGAAAAGGGTAGGGGCAGGATATTGACTAAATGGCATTTCATATAATTAAAAGTAAACGACAAATATGATGGGGTTTGGTCATGGACATTAATAGTTTCTTCTTTCTATCACATTACAAAATAGAGAGTGACTTATATACCGCCACGTATATAAAGAGAGAGAAATTGCTAGTGGAAATCCCCATTTTAAAAAATTAGCACCTGGTGAGCTGGCCAATTTTATTTATATGCACATGCTCACTTTCACTTCCTGGTAAAGGAAAGATCTTTGTTGCATCAGTGATTTATTTTTTTTTTGAGAACCACATTTTCCATTCCTTGATGGGGGGGGGGGGTTGCCACCACCTGCTTATTTCGAGCTTCTTCTGTCCTGAACTCAACACTCATCCTGCAAGGCTTTTCAAAATGGTGTGCCTAGTGGTTGATGAAAACATTAAATTATGCATACTTTTTAAACAGCAATCTTTTCAGGGGTGGGAACAAGAGATGACAGAAACTGTAGTCTAACCCCATTCCCTGCAAGCAAAGCTTCTCCTGGCTGCCTCCTGTGCAAACATGAATTTTTCTCTATTGTTTTGTATCCACTGAAGTTTGTGGCCCCATAAACAGGACATTCCAAAATAGTGGGGAAACTCTTGGTGTTACATTGGCACTACTTGGTTTTATCTGCTTGAATGAAAAGCATCAATTCCTCTGATCATTTTACAGATTGATTGACTGATGGATTATGTGCCATCAAGTTGTTTTCAACTCCTATCAACTCCATAGTTAGATTTTCTCCATGACAATCTCTCCCTAACCTGGTCTTTCAGGTCTTCCAACATTGCACCTATTGCCACTGTAACTGAGTCCATCCACCTTGCATGTGTCCAAAGTAGGATAATTTGGTCCTGGCCATTTGTGCCTCAAGTGAGAACTCTGGATTGATTTGTTTGATGATACCTTGGTTTGTTTTCTTGGCTGTCCATGGTATTCTCAAGAGTCTTCTCCAACACCCAAGTTCAGAAGCATCAGTACTCTTCCTATCCTGCTTCTTCCAAGTCCAACTTTTGCTCCCATAGAGTGTCACAGGGAATATAATGACTTGTGTGATCCTGATCTTTGTAGGTATAGACACATCACAGATTTGAATATCTTTTTCAAGGCCTTCATGGCTGCTCTACCAAGTGCTAGTCTGAGGTGTATTTCTTGACTGCTCGTTCCATAATTTCCCAAAGCATTGGCTTCCATTGTCTTTGCACCAACCCACCTGTACACCAACACCCATACAAAATAGGTCCCAATCCAACCTATCTGAAAGTGTCAACTTGGGTAAAACAGCTCTAAAGAATTTTCTGCATGTGAATGAGTCAATATGCAAAACTTCCTGCACCTATTTTCCACAGCCTCCCCACAAACTTCTAAAAATAAGGTCAGAATGTTCAGCCTCACTCATTCTGGTGACATCACCATCTCAGTGGCTCTCTTTCCCCCATCTTCTGGTTCTCAGACTGAAAATAATGTTTAAAAATGAAAAATTGGGCCCTTATGAAGAAAAAAAGTTATTTACCCCAGTTTATACAAGTTTAGCCTTCTTTCCTACATTAATTGAGCCATTTTTCAAAATCAGTGCCTGAAGACTCCTGGTTAAGGTGTTTTGTTTATTTTTTTTTTAAATTCCTATTCTGTCATTTAATTCAGTTGGATAGTGGGGTTGGGGAGAGCAAATAAAACAGCAGCCAGATTGTTTGGGAGAATCTCTTAGTTTTAGTTTCTCTCCATCCATATTTACCGTGAGGATGTGCAAGAGGTCCATGGACCCATTTGGAATTTTGAGAAAATCTCACAAAACACTATAAATTCAAAGGCAAAATGGTAAGGCTGCTCCCTGCCACCCCACTCTCCCCTAAAGATGCTTCCTATCTCCTCACTACAATATTTAAACATTTGCCTAGATGAGAAACCTGTGACCCTTCAGATGTGATAAATTCCCAGAATCTTTCACCATTGACTATATTTGCTGGGGATGCTGGCAATTGTAGTTCAGCAACAGCATGAAAGCTATGTTGCTGTTGTTGCTGTTAGTTGCTGTCGACTCATGGCGATCCTATGTATAAGAGAATGAAATGCTGTTCAGTCTGGTGCCATATGCCTGGCTGTTCCAATGTTTGCATCCATTTTTGTGGTGATTGTATCAATCCATCACATTGAAGGTCTTCCTCTTTTCCGCTGGCTCTTGACTTTACCAAACATGATGTCCTTTTCAAGCCATTGGTCTTTCCTGAGAATGTCTGACGATGAAAGCCATAGGTTTCCTGGAATGTGAAGCAGTCAACAGGATAAGGCTACAATCCTACACATACATGATCCTGAAAGTAGGATCTTATTTTGAAAATAAGACCTTACCTCAACTTTGCATTAAAATGACCATCTTCCAGAGACATTTTTGCTTGTACTTCCTACCCTCTTCCCCTGCCCATTCTACTTGGACGGAGAGAGTTAAGAACAGCATTTCTAAATACCTGCCCTGGTCTTGTAGAGAATGCTGCATAAATAAAAGCTTTCCCATCAACTTTATGAGATCTCATGGGAATCAAATGAACTTCCATGACTCAGTGCTTCTTGGACTCATCTATGATTCAGGAAGCAAAAGATGGCTTTTAGTTTCTCCCTGCTGATTTGTTCCACTGGGCTGGGTGCAAATGTTTAATTATAACATTGGAGTTGGAGAGTTGGGGAGGAAATGGGACTGGGCACTAGAGTTTCCTCGGAGACCTTTGCAGCTCTGAGTCTTATCAGAGGGGAAGAAAAGGGGGGTTTAGCGGCTCTATCCACTTCCTTTGCAATTACTCTCAATGAGTCATGAGACTTGACCTCTTGCAAAGGACTAGCAGTTGTGTTGAGAACCCAACTCTGTGACTAAGCAGCCAGCCTCCTGAACAGCTGTGGGAGCTGTTAATAGTTCCCCAGGGATACTTTATTGCCCAAAGAAACTCAAAATCCCAAAGTTCCTCCTTTGTCATTCACAGTGAACACAACGCAACCATAGCGTTGCATTTCTCTTTCTCTTTCTCAAAATCCTAAGGAGGGGTGATTTAGGAAGCAGAACTCCCCAAAAAGAGTTTATCCCTTACTGGCTTCTCCCAATTATGAGTCCCATGAAGCTGGTATGAAAATACTGTTACTTCTGTTTCTAAAATCTAACCTTCAGGATGTAGCTGAGCCGCCTGGAAATGAATTTTGCGCCTTTGGGGCCCACCCAAATTATTTTCCTGGTGCCATTCTGCTCTTAGAGCTGTGTAAATAAGCCATCACCACATAGTGGCAGAGTTAAAAATGGAAAAAGGGGGAAATGAGAGGGTGGAAGGTCAGGGAAGTAATTTTTGACCTCAACTTTGCAAAATTGTACCTCCCTCCCTTTTTCTCACTTGGGAAGAGCATTTTTGCGCTGCAGAAAAGGGAAAGAAACCTTTTTTGAAGGACAGCAAATAACCTTTTGCTATGTTCAGCCAGTTTTTCTTTCCCTAATCTGCATAACATATTTTTTTTTGTAAACATGGCCTTTATGGAAAGTGTGATAAGATTAACTCCAATCGGGACAATTGATGGCAACCCCCTAGTATTGATTTCTCTCCCCTCTCCATACTTTCCCAGCCCCTCCCTCTCCCCAACAGGGCTTTGCTCAATTGAGCATCCCACGCGTATGTTCAGGGGGAGCTTACTCACAGTCATATGATCTCAGCCTGTGACTCACCTACTCCTCCGAATCTTTGGCTTCATCAAGAGTGGCAAAACCGCAACCAGCCGGTTTGCAAGATTACTGTTCTTAAGGGGAGGGGGGGAAAGGGCCTGAAAGCCCATAGGCACTGAAAAATACCACTGCACACCCTTGCTTTTCAGAGCAGAGACTGTAAATGCTGATTAATGGATATCTAACCTTGAAGGGAAGTTTCAAAGACATGATTTGCAACATACATAAACGTTCAGGCCATCATCTTTTCCCCTCTTGTAATTGACTACTAATGCTTGAGACTTACAGTAAGGACAGTGTTTGTCATTAAATAAAATATATGATAATCTTCAATAGCTTCCCCCACCACCACCAAACCATTCCTATGCAAATTCTCTGTCATCTCTGAGCAAAACTAGTCCAAATTATTCTTTTTTCCCCCCGTGCTACCAGAAATACCAATTACTATTATATTGTGATTATACTATCAGAGAAAGGTGGATAGACCACCATTAACCCCAGAACGGTCACTCAAAGACCTTGACCCATAATCTTGTAAGGGGGAGAGTTTAAAAAGAACTTTAAAAGAAATGTAACCACACAGGACAGATGAAAATATATTTCTCCAATTTGTGCCTTGGCATGTCATGTGGATCCAGCTACTGGTCAGTTTATAGTTTGGTCCACTATTGAACTCCTTTGCCCCAGAAGAATGCCTGGCATCATTCTCAGTGACTCACCCCAGGGATGTGAAGACTCTTTGGTTTAAATGGACATTTGGAGGTAGATTTTTTAGAATTGTTGGACAAGATTTTTTGGGCTTGGTCCACCATTTTTAAATTCAGCTTATTTGTCTCTATACATTATTTCTACATTCATTTTGGGCTTGTATGGTTGGTGTATGTTTTCTCTATATTTCTGTAACTCATGTGGACCTTTGGGAGTTGGGTGGTGCATCAGTTTTGGAAAATAGATAAATTATGTCCAAACTAAGCAGCATATATGCAAGGGATTGTTCCAGTTTTCTTTGAAGGGGTCAGAGTTTGGACATTCCATCTAGAAAGGAAGTGATACAGATCTTCCCAGTTGCATAACTGAATGAAGATTTGAACCCAGTTTTCTCAATCTAGGTTAAAGCTTTTTGTCCATTTGTGAAAATATGTAAAACTTTTTTTTAAAGGAAGTACTACCAATGAAGTGCTTAAGTATTGACTACCATTCTAAAGAGTGAGGTCTTCTGGTTAGAGCATCATTCTCTTTGTTTTTCTACTTTTTCAAAAGCTGTGATTTCTTTTTCTCTCAATATTTACTCTAGTATATGGGCTGCATTGAAGTATTGCAATCAATGAGATCTTTGGATTTTGGCACTCGGACACAAGTGACCAGGTAAGTGGCGAAGACCAAAAGGCGCATCCCCAAATTTGTTGATTTTTCTATGCAGGTACAAATACAGATTAAATTCTTCTTGTTCTCCTGATTTTAAACATCAGGAGATCTTTCTGGATTGATTTTCTTGGCTTTGTACCGCTTGGAGTTGCAATAGCAGCTCGTCAGTCAATCAATGAAGTTTTGCTATTGATCTCTGAGCGGATGTTCTTCCTCTGTGGGGATTTTATGCTGTTTGAGGGTTTTAAAGCAGCAGGTATGTTTTCATTCTTTTTTTATTATTTGTAAGATTGTGTTCAGTATACATTCTTTTAAACTGTTATATTCCTACTTCGGGGACTGAATTGTTAATGAAAAGCAAGTTGGGGATTGCCTGCCGATCGGAAGGTTGGCAGTTCAAATCTGCGTGACGGGGTGAGCTCCCGTTGCTAGTCCCAGCTCCTGCCAACCTAGCAGTTCGAAAACATGCAAATGTGAGTAGATGAATAGGTACCGCTTTGGCGGGCAGGTAACGGCATTCCGTGTAGTCATGCCGGCCACATGACCACGGAAGTGTCTATGGACAAACGCCGGCTCTTCGGCTTTGAAACGGAGATGAGCACCGCCCCCTAGAGTCGGACACGACTGGACTTAATGTCAAGGGAAACCTTTACCTTTACCTTTAAGTAAGTCAATATGCTTATGTCCAGAAATACAACTTCCCTCCAGCTTTCTGCTGAGAATTCTCTCCCTGGACAAACCCCTATTGTCAAGTGTTCTGTATACAGTGTTAAGAATGAAGCTTCTCTGCCCTTCAGTGTTTTCTTTTGTTTTTTAATTTAAAAAATTCCTTTTTCTTAGGACATTCACAAATTTAGACCCATCTGTCCTCTGTATTGGAGTAACCCATCATAAAGATTTGCCCTGTTAGGGCAATAATCAAATGCTTTGTTTTGCATAAAACTGAATAAAACATGCTGGTTTAATTATAACTGCATCTCATATTTTATTAAACTGCTCTTGACCTGAAAAAGCAGCTTTCTGGAGCAAATCTTCAATTTATCAATAGCACAACAAATAGTATAAATAAAACAGCATCCCTATTCTTGTTTCAGTCCAGGCTGATAAATATCTAATAGTTAGCAAAATAAATGTTGCATTACCCAGTTATCTGAAGCAGTACACATATATAGAATAACTACTGACAAGATAGAAGCACCGATGAACAGTATGTTCTATGGGGTCCATTTTAACTGCATATGTGTCCCGTCCCCCCCAAAAAAATCTGGTTTTAAAGTTGTCTAACAAATTGCAAGTAACTAATTAAACAAACACAGCTGGCAGTGTTATTCACTTCAGTAGGTGTAAGCCAAGCTCTGCATTCAAGTTCTCATCCATGTGGGTGATGCAGAACCAACCCTACCATTAGGCAGAATGAGATAATGGTCTCAGGTGGCAGATAGAAAGAGGAAGTAGCAAGCAATTGATGGATGCCGTTCCATCATTGATATGAAAGAATGTTTTCTTAACAATTCCAGTCAAAATGGAAAGGGACATCACTTATTTTCTTCAGGCTAAAAGTCTGGGTTACTAGAGTAGAATATCCTTAGTGTAGCAGTATGTTTCCAACCTGGATCTGGTCTGAACCTCTGCTGGAAATATCCTTTGATATACAAAGAGATCCCTATCTTATGTGCTGATTCTGAGCATGAGTACCAGTCCTGGCTTAGGCACAGAGCCAGCGGGGTGACCTTAGGCCAGTCACTCCATTGAGCCCTAGGAAGAAGGCAATGGCAAACCACTTTAGAAAATGCTGCCTAGAAAACTGTGTTTACTTGTCCATAGAGTCAACTCTGACTTGAAACACTGTATTTTGAATAATCAGACTGGTTGTATGTAGCTAGAGCTGGTTCACAGCTAAGGTTTTGATGGGCACCAGGCCATCTGGTTAGCTTTGCTTTTATGAAAAGAGTCTGAAAATTAGTCTAGGATGTTTATTTTATCATTCCGGCACACCCCCTGTTTTATCTCCATACTAGTTACCGAACTGCTATCAGATGGAAAACGGGATTTGATAGTTGGCATTAACTATGTGTCAGATTCTGTGTGGCCCTAATTACAGATGTCTATTCAGCAAGCGGTGAAGCGCCTAAGGCTGGAAATTATTTCACTAATATACTGGTCATTGTTAATATCGTGTCTGCCACATGAATATTACAAAAATACAGCAGGAAGCAGTCAAGACAGCTCACAGTTCCCTGAGGGCTCTTTAAGCAAGAACTACATTGTGCCGAGATGCCATCTTGAGAACTTTCTGGATTTCCTCTGTAAATTCTGGAAAAAGAACGTTTGCCATCCCCGGCTTATAGAAACCTGTGTGAGGAAGTTGCTTCCTTATTACACACAGCATTGCTCTAAGTTGCTGTTGTGTTTCATTGTATGTCTTTGGGGTGGAGTCTTGTCCATTGCTTCTGTTGGCTGAGTGGCTTCATCACTCGGCCCATAGCATGCTTGAACCATGATTTGCTGAATAAAGCAAGCTGGCTAGAACTGTGCAACATTAAGCCAGAAACCTGATGTGCAGTGGGCTACCCTGAAGGTTTCAGGAACACACTTTAACTAGTAGAGGATAGAAGCAAGAGAAAAAAAAATTAAATGTGGATTCCTTTGACTTACAAGTAATTAGCATTAAATATGGTTAACTTCGTCACTCTTTTTCAGAGCTTTATTCCCCCCACCCACCTTGTCAGGTTAACAGCTACAATTTGGCAACAGGTTTTGGTGGTGTCCTGGGGTTGCAGCCAAGGCTTTGGGGGTATTTGGACCCCCAGGGCTTTTGCCTGAAGCCTACGCATTTTATAGCCTTCGACCGATGGTTCCTGTAGTCCTTGCCAAAAGAATATTTTCACCCGTGCTGTATTGCACCCTGTATGAGGAATATGGCATCGGAAGCATCTTACATTATGGGGCTTTAAGTCTTAATGCACAAACAGCCATTTGTTTTTGCTTCCCAGAATTGTGGGGCTTTTATACTATGCAGAAGAATGTGTCATGTCTGTTTAAGTATTTGGTGTTTCATTGCTTTTTTTTTTTTAAAGAAAAAAATTTAATTATATGCCCAAGTTAATTGTATCCATCAAAAGCTTCCAACTCAGAGCTGGAGTGTTCCATTAAGGCTGCATTAAAATGGCATAAGCAGGAGCTTTAACAACATAAGCTTTTAACAATCCCTTTTTAAATGCTTTGTTTGAGTTTCAGCTTTTAATGCAAAAGCCGCTTTTAATAACAAGCCACAGTCTTAACCTCATTGGAGCATCATCTTTATTGATTAAGGAAATACAAAAGAAATGCATCTCTCCTCCACCACCACCACCACCCACTCCTATTTTCCTTAGCTGTACATTTGCTCCAGTCTGGCAAAGGAAGTGCCTTATCCCAAGGCATTTATACCACTTGTTTAATGGGGTATCAGAATATACACTGAAGTACTTTCTGTCTGGACATTGGATCGTGCAGCTGAATGGCTCTTTCATCCAATCTGCCCAAGACATCAAATTGTATAGAACATTACCTGGGATGGGAGGCAAACTACTTGTAACCCTCTAGAGGTGGTTGGACCCCGGGTTCCATTGTCCATCACATAGCCATGCAGGCAGGGGCTGTGCTTGAAGTTACAATCCGACTGTATCATGGACAACCATTTCATGAATGAATTGGGTGGGTTCACACATCACACTAAGCCATGTGATTTATGGGCCTAGACACAACTGGCTGTGTTTGTATAACCTCGTAAGCTATAGCAGCTATTATAAATCATAGTGGCTAGATGCATGCCTTGTGTTAAAGCATAAGCCACAGTTCCCAAAGCATAATGGTTGGGTAGCCAAGCATGATATATGGAATAAGTTACTGTGTGATTGCTGCAGGCCAGTTCTCTTCTTGGTATCTGAGGGAGCACCTCTCCTGCCAGGGCTTTTATCAAAAGGCAGGAGAAGAAGGGTGAAGAAGGAACACTGCATGTTCCTCAGGAGAACATGGACTTGTCTCAATGGAGTGAATACCCAACTGGTCCATATTTGTTAGGATACAGTACTTTTGTTAATAGCACTTACAACTATAACATTGAGAAGCAAGCAAGAATGAAAATGCTGCAACCTATCTTTGCCATTTTTTTTAACATTCTCACAAGGTTTTAATTTACAAGTTTCAAAAAATAAATGAGAAAAATCAAAAACATAAACCAATGGGCTTGGTTTTTGTCCCAGGTACACAAATGAATGAGCAGCCTGCCTTTTCTGGAGTTGGATAAGGGTACCCCATTTTGTGGGATTATATTGAACAGTTAGGCTTGTTTCTGCAGTATATATCCTATGACTGTTTGGGGGCCCTCATGGTGAAATGAGGATCTTGGGAATGCTACATTAAGACTGGGTTCACACATCACATGAAACCATAATGTGCTATGATAACCTTGCAATTTTTACTTTGTAAACCATGATTTATAACTTTGCATGAGCTGTCAATCCAGGCTTGAATTAGCTGGAATTGCACAATTCACTAAGCCATAAACTGTGCTTGCAAACCGAAATGGCTGAGTTCCCATCACTTATACATAGGTGGAGTGTACAAATTGCCTACACCAGGCTTTTTAACTAACGGTTGTTGAATAAACCTTTGGTTGGGTTCAAACCACAGCACCCAGGTTCACCCAACAAGACAAAAACAAACCACATGGTAGCATTGTTTGATGAGTGACCCCGATCTTGGCTTAATATGATGTGTGAACCAGGTCTAAATCTTGGAAATGGCCAGAGAAGATAACTTGGAATAGGAGGCTTCTGAAATTGCAGAACCGATTCAGTCAGACAGCTTTGTCTCAATGGTTAAACATTCAACTTTGTTACTGCGTACAATCCCTTTCTGTTCTGTGGTTCTCATGCTTAAAAGCCCAACTTCAAGAGCATTCTTATTCCTTGACATCAGCCCACGTTCCTTGCTCTCAGCTGAATTTGGCAAAACAATAAACAAAGTAGAGCAGTGTTGTTGCTGAGTTGCTTCTCCTCCAGCGAACAAGGCCGGACTCTCGACTGTCTAGAGGCACACAGTCTTGGGGTGAGGGGAGGCACCGTGGGGGCAGCAAATCCTCGACACCCAGGTGGTGTCAAATGGTTTTCTTGCTGTTCTGGACAAAGCGGGTTCCAGCTCCTCAAATGCAGACTAGAATTCTTTTCGCCTAGCCTGGTATCTTCTAGATGGTTTAGCCAAAGGCAACAGGTACCTAAATTTTAACACACAGTACGCAGGCATTGGAGACCTTGCTCACTCTCAGCTGGACTGTCCCATTCCTTTGGTTTGTTTTAGCAATACTGGTGTGGTGCCACAGTTCATGAGCCCGACGGTGCTTTCAGACATGGCAAATTAAAATGGATGCATATGGCATACAATATTGAGCAAACTCTTTCTGGGACATTTGGTATGCATCTATGGTACTTTTTGCTTTTTTACTCATTTTAAAAAATCAGAAATGATGCTGACTCAAATTTCCTACTAGAGAAAGCCATCTGTGAATCCATATTAAGTAGCATGTCATAATTTAGCTGCTATTATTATTATTATTATTATTATTATTAGCCAGTTTGGTGCAGTGGTTAAGGCCTCAGGCTAGAAACCAGAAGACCATGAACTCTAGTCCCACCTAGGCACAAAGCCAGCTGAGTGACTTTGGGCCAGTCACTTTCTGTCATGAGTGCCGTTGAGCTAAAGTAATCAGCGCAATGGCACTCATGACAATGACAAGGAAATAGGTGAAGGGGTACAAGTTAAGTAGCCATCAACCCACAACGACTAACGGCTAACAAACAATAGATAAACGGATCACGGAGCCACCCAAGCCATCAGCAGCAATACCACGGGGATCGCCCAGCTGAAAGCAATCAGCAGAAGAATGAAAACCTGAGGATGGGCGATCCTAGAAACCCTCAACCAATGGCAGGGCAACGCATGGGACAAAGGGGGGTGACGTGACCGAGAGCGAGGGGGCGCTGACCGGCGCGGGGTATTTAAACCCCGCACCGGCGCGCTCCTGTCACTCTCAGCTTTTTCTAACAACGTTGTACCTATCCTGAAATAAACCAGAGCCTGCTTTGCAACCCAGTGTCTGAACGTTATTCAGAGGTAGGCAGCGCATGACATAAAGCTGAGAGTCATAAACTCAGCCTCGCCGAGCCCCACCGGACGACAACGAGCCGCGGGAGGAGTAGACGGCGAGAAGACCAGCAAGATGAGGCCGGAACGGCGCGGGCAAGGAGGGCGAGCCGCGCGGCAAGAGACAGAGGAGGACCGACCGAGGCCAGAGGCACCGCGGACTCCCGGAGCCATGGACGCCCGCCCCACCCGACCCGAGCCTCAGCTCCAACCCCAAGGGGAGATGGCGACGGAGGCAACCCGACCGCGGGAGGGAGCAGCACGACTTCCGAAACCAGCGGAGGACCCCGCGCCCCACATCGCACCCCAGCAACGGGCGTGGAGCGACAGCCCCACGGTGCTCGACACGGAGGAGGACGACGGAGACACCCATCAGACGGAGGAGGAAGCGGACCCGCGGCGGAGGGACGATGAACCCCCCCCCCCCGAGGACGCGCCAACGGAACCGGCCCCAGCGGCGGTGCGGGCTGTGGACGAGGAGGCACGAGCTGAACTCGCGGCCATGCGGGCTCAGCTGACGGAACTCCGGACCATGCTCCAGGCGCTTATGCCCCCCGCGCCACCCAATGACGTCCCCGCACAAGCCCACACCCCGAGCGAAGCACCGAACCCACACGAGCCAGCGGAAAGCCAGCAGACGGCACAGGCGGCCGACACCACATCCCGGGAAGCGAGAGGCGGGGCCGCGCAAAACGCCCGGGCCCCAAAGGACTTCCCCATCTTCTTCGATGGGACCCCCTCAAAACTCTCGTTTTTCGTCACCAACGCTAGGGAGTTCATGGGGAGGCACGGACACTCCTATGACTCCGAGGCCGACAAGATCGGCGCCGTGGCGATCAAACTCCAAGACAGGGCGGCGGACTGGTACGTCCAACTGTACGAGTCCAGCTCCCCCGCCCTCGCCACCTTCCCTGCTTTCATCAACGAGATGAAAAACTATTTCGAAGACCCCCTAGCCAAAGTACGGGCGAAAAGCGCACTCCAGAGACTTAAACAGGGCGCACGCACGGTCCCTGACTACGCCCTGGAGTTCAAAGCCCTCGCGGGAAAGGTCTGCGACTGGTCTGAGACCACCCTGCTGGAAATCTTCAAAAAGGGGCTCAACCGCGACGTTCTCCAATGGGCCCTCTACCGCGACGACCCAGAAACGTTACACGGGTGGATCCACCTCGCGGGGAAAGCCGAACACGCGCACCGCACCTTCCTTATGACAACCACGGAAGACACAAACTACGTCGGGAAAAAGGTACCCGCACCACACGGGGGGATGGCCGGCCCCATATACCCTAAAAAGAAGTTCAACCGGGAGCCCTGCGGGAGGTGTGGCAAATTAGGGCACAAGACGGCGGACTGCTTCGCCAACCGACCGCCGACCAGCGCGCCCAAGCCCGCCCCGAAAATTAGCCCCAAACCACCCAACCCGGGGCCGCCCCCTCACCGCCGAATGACCGTGGCCACAGCGACACCGGAAGAGGGCTGGGACGCTTACTGGGGAGAAGAGGACAATACCGACCCCGACCAGCCGGCGGGAAATGCTCCCCGCTTGCCCTGAAACGCGTGGCGAGGCAGGCGGCGGGACAGCAACGCGAACCACCTCAACGAAACGACAAAAGCTCCGTAATATTGGCAGCAATTCAACTCTCTGCCGGCAACGGAGCCACCACGGCCGCGGCACTAGTGGACTCGGGGTGCTCAAAAAACCTTATCCACCCCGACCTAGTCGCCAAACTCGAACTCCGCTGCTTCCCCCTCCCCACGCCGCTGGCATTCCACCAGCTGGACGGCTCCACAGCGGGGGGGAAACCAGCCACGCTACAAACCGAGCCGGTCACCCTGCAAATGGGCACTCACACCGAGCGCACATCGTTCGTAGTCACGCCCATCGGACGGCCCATTGCAGTCCTGGGGATGCCATGGCTCGCGAAAAACAACCCGCGGATCAACTGGGCGACCCGCACCTTCACATTCGGCGACGGCGAGTATCGAGCACCAGTACCAGCTGGCAAAAGCAACCCCACGGTAGGACGAGCGGAGGCGACCACACAAGACAACGCCGCTACCACTGCAGACCTACCGGAACAATACGCCGACTTCTCCGAGGTCTTCGGAGAAGCAGAGGCAGACCAACTACCCCCCCACCGCAAGACGGATTGCCGAATCGACCTACTGCCCGACGTCCCCCTACCTAGACCAAAGATCTATTCGATGACCCCGAAGGAGATGGCAACCCTCCGGGAGTTCATCGATAAAAACCTAGACAGGGGATTTATAGAGCCAGCATGCTCACCGGTCGGAGCCCCCGTCCTATTCCGGGAGAAGAAAGACGGGACCCTACGGCTCTGTACCGACTACCGGGGCCTAAACGCGGCTTCCCTGTCCAACAAATACCCCTTACCCCTGGTGAAGGACATGCTCGCCCACCTGTCCACGGGCAAAGTCTTTTCCAAATTGGACCTGCGCGAGGCGTACTATCGCATCCGAATCAGGGAGGGGGACGAATGGAAGACGGCGTTCAACTGCCCCCTAGGCGCTTTCCAGTACAAGGTACTGCCCTTCGGACTCGCGGGGGCCCCTGGGGTGTTCATGCAGCTCATCAATGAGGTACTGCATGAACATCTGTTTAAAGGGGTCCTGGTCTACATCGACGACGTCCTTATTTACACAAAAACATACGAGGAACACGTAACCTTAGTCAGGCAAGTCCTCGACAAGCTCAGAAGGGCGCAGCTCTATGCAAAGCCCACAAAGTGCGAGTTTCACAAAGACCGCCTAGACTATTTGGGGTATCGAATCTCCGGGGACGGCATCGAGATGGACCCCGCAAAAGTCGAAGCGGTACTAAACTGGGAGCGGCCCCGCAACAGACGGCAACTACAGAGCTTCCTGGGATTCGCGAATTTCTACAGGTCCTTCGCCCGGGGGTTCGCTGAGATAGCCCTACCCTTAACGGACCTCCTCAAAACCAAAGGGGTGGGGGACACCAGACGCGCCAAGAACCCAGGCACAGTGCTGAATTGGACTCCCGCGTGCCAGACCGCATTCGACAAGCTGAAAGCGCTGTTCACGACGGAGCCAATCCTCGCGCACCCGGACCCAGAACGGCCGTTCGTGGTCCAAGCCGACGCCTCAGACTTCTCCCTGGGAGCCATCCTCCTACAAAAAGACTCCACGGGGCTCCTGAAACCATGCGCCTACCTGTCAAGGAAGTTCTCCGAGACAGAGAGGAGATGGCACGTCTGGGAGAAAGAAGCCTTTGCGGTGAAATCGGCACTAGAAACATGGCGTCACCTACTCGAGGGAGCCACCCAACCATTCGAGGTCTGGACGGACCACCGGAACCTCGAGGCCCTACGAACGCCTAGACGCCTTAGCCCAAAACAGGTCCGATGGGCACAATTCTTCAGCCGCTTTGATTTCCAGTTGAAGTTCATGCCGGGCAAGAAGAACTTCCTGGCCGACGCCCTCTCCCGGCTGCCCCAAGACGAAGAGCCCGCCCCAGACACCATTGGGACGGTCCTATCCGCCTCGCAACTGGGGATGGCCGTGACCACCCGAAGCGGCGCACGGAGGCAGCTCGACGCTACGGCGCAGCCGACGGCGGGACAACCGGCGACGGAAAGAAGGCAACCGCAACTACCAGGGGGAATGCGCACGGACCTCGCCGCCGCCCTCAAAACCGACCCCTGGTTCCTGGCAAACCCCGACAAGGTAACGATGGCGCAAGACCTAGCATGGGGGGAAGGCAGAATCTACGTCCCGGACTCGCAACGCCAGGCGATCTTGCATAGGTCACACGACGCCAAGCAAGCGGGACACTTTGGGTTCCTCAAGACCCTACACCTAACACGGCGGCAATTCTGGTGGCCCGCGCTCAGGCGAGACGTAAAAACCTACGTGGCGTCCTGCCCAACGTGCGCTCGGGCCAAACGGGCACCAGGCAAACCCGCGGGGCTATTGCAACGGGTGGCAGAACCCTCCCGCCCATGGGAGGAAATCTCTATGGATTTTATAGTGGACCTCCCACCCAGCCAGAAGAAAACGGCCATTTGGGTGGTGAAGGACTACTTCTCAAAGCAGGCCCACTTCATCCCCTGCACGTCAGTCCCATCCTCACAACAACTAGCCAAACTCTTCCTCATCCACGTGTACAGGCTACACGGATGTCCCGCACGTGTGGTGACCGACAGGGGCACACAGTTCACCTCCAAATTCTGGCGGGCCTTCTTGAAGCTGACGGGGACCCAACAGGCCCTGTCTACGGCTTGGCATCCGCAGACGGACGGAGCCACTGAGGTTCTTAATGCCACCTTAGAGCAATTTATACGATCCTATACGAACTACCACCAGGACGACTGGGCTGAACTGCTCCCGTTCGCCGAAGTCGCATACAACAACGCCGTCCACACGAGCACGGGAAAAACCCCGTTCGAAGTAGTCTCGGGGCGCGACTTCGTCCCCATACCGGAGCTACCTCAACCCCCGGAACCCCAGGTGGACGCCAGCGACTGGGGACGGAAGATCGCGGAAGCATGGCCAGTAATCACGGCGGCGCTGAAGGAGGCACAGGCTGCTTACAAAGAGCAGGCCGACAAGCACCGGCGCCAACAACCGACGTTCCAGGCGGGGGACATGGCCTATCTCTCCACCAAGTTCCTAAAGTCAACCCAACCCTCGAAAAAACTGGGGCCTAAGTACATCGGGCCGTTCCGAGTCACGCAAATAGTGAACCCGGTAGCAATACGCCTGGACCTGCCACACAACCTCCGGAGGCTCCACCCGGTGTTCCACACCAGCCTCCTAAAACCGGCAACCACCTCCCGATGGCACCCAAGCACGCCTCAGCCCGCACCGCTTATGATCGACGGGCAACACCACTTCGAGATAAGGGACATCCTCGACTCACGCAAGCAACGAGGAACCCTACACTATCTGGTGAGGTGGAAACACTTCCCCCACCCGGAATGGGTGGCGGCGCACAACGTTAAAGCGCCTGACCTGACCAGAGCATTCCACCGGGCATACCCCGACAAACCGCAATCAAGGTCAGCAAAACCAACCCCCCCCCCCGCAGGCCTCCCCCCGCCTCCCGTGCCCCAAGGGAAGGGGCCCCCCCCAAGCCCGCGACTTGGGTGGACCTTCCCCCCCCCGGGACTCACTCCCCCCGCCCCGGGCCCACGGGGTGGTGACAAACGATCGCCAGCACCCTCCCCCCGCCCCCTGGCCGCGGGGGAGTGGCAAGCAAGTCAACAGGGCAACCTGGGGGCAACGCCCAGGAGACACAACAAAGGCGACGCACTCCAAATAAGCAAAAAAGGGCCCTACCTGGAGCTGAGCAGCACCCGACCAGCCACGCCTCTCGCCTCGCCGAACTGAGCCAAACAAACAGGGTGTGGTTGGAGCATGCGCACGCCAGGTCAGAACCCGAGCATGCGCACCATGGACACACCCTGGGAAGGCACGTGGTAGAGGGAGGAGCAAAGGGAGGGGCGACAACTACTCCGGCGGGAACTTTGAAAAAAAAAAAAAAAAAAAAAAAAAAAAAAAAAATGGCGTTTTGACAGCTCCATGGGGGAAACCCAGAAACCCGGGGGAGAACACTATTCGGAAAGGGGGCAGTATGTCATGAGTGCCGTTGAGCTAAAGTAATCAGCGCAATGGCACTCATGACAATGACAAGGAAATAGGTGAAGGGGTACAAGTTAAGTAGCCATCAACCCACAACGACTAACGGCTAACAAACAATAGATAAACGGATCACGGAGCCACCCAAGCCATCAGCAGCAATACCACGGGGATCGCCCAGCTGAAAGCAATCAGCAGAAGAATGAAAACCTGAGGATGGGCGATCCTAGAAACCCTCAACCAATGGCAGGGCAACGCATGGGACAAAGGGGGGTGACGTGACCGAGAGCGAGGGGGCGCTGACCGGCGCGGGGTATTTAAACCCCGCACCGGCGCGCTCCTGTCACTCTCAGCTTTTTCTAACAACGTTGTACCTATCCTGAAATAAACCAGAGCCTGCTTTGCAACCCAGTGTCTGAACGTTATTCAGAGGTAGGCAGCGCATGACACTTTCTCACAGCCCTAGGAAGGAGGCAACGGCAGACCACTTCTGAACAACCTTGCCAAGAAAACTGCAGGGACTAGTTTAGGCAGTCTCTGAGAATTGGACACAATTGAATGGATTAAAAAATTATTATTATTATTATTATTAAACTCTGTATCTGATCCGTGATTTGGTCTCCTCTGCTTCTTATTTAGGAAATAATTTTGATTCTGAAATTTCATTGGGCATTGTTTATAATTCTAATATTTGTTTTTTTGCAACCAGAATATGAACTTCACAACTAACCTGTATAACAGGCCATTGTTACATCGTTATCGAAAACAGATGGCAGAGAGACAAACTGGTGGCATTCATGAATTGTATCTGGTGTAGCCACAGTGGGGAGTCAAAAAAATCAAGATGGCAGCTGCAATGTTGAAGCCCTTCCCTCTTTTTACATGTGTCACATGAAAGAAAGTGGTAAGACTTTGATCAGTAGTCACAGCCGCCATCTTGACTTTTTGGACTCCCTTCCCCGGGACACTCCTGCATTGTTGAGCTTGAAGGAGAGTTGTTTAGCTGTTGTTTAGCCTATTGTGTGACTCCCACCAGTATAATTTGTAACCTATGCTTACTTCTTTCACATGTTGGGTGAATCCATCTAATAATTGCCTATTGAATTACACTAACCTTAATTTCTTCAGCAAAGGATCGTTACCTTGTCGTGGTGCTAGAGCCTGAGCACCTCAATGATGCCATGACTAAACCATGAAGGGACACCCAAGACGGGAAGGTCGTGACAGAGAGGTCAGACTAAACGCGATCCCTGGGCAAGGTAATGGCAACCCACCCCAGTATTCTTGCCATGAAAACTAAATGGATCAGTACAACCAGAGATATGTCGGTATACCATCGGAAGATGAGACCCCCAGGTCGGAAGATGGTCAAAATGCCACTGGGGAGGAACAGAGGATGAGCTCAACTAGCCCCAGACGTGATGACGCAGCTAGCTCAAAGCCGAAAGGACGGCTAGTGGCCGACGGTGCTGGTGGTGAACGGCGAATCCGGTGTTCTAAGGATCAACACACCATTGGAACCTGGAATGTAAGATCTATGAGCCAGGGCAAATTGGATGTGGTTATTGGTGAGATGTCAAGATTAAAGATAGACATTTTGGGTGTCAGTGAACTGAAATGGAC
Organism: Candoia aspera; assembly: GCF_035149785.1. Lineage (NCBI taxonomy): Eukaryota > Metazoa > Chordata > Lepidosauria > Squamata > Candoiidae > Candoia > Candoia aspera. Next base: position 9,847,327 of record NC_086165.1, on the reverse strand, counting down.
TGGAATGGGCCACTTCACATCAAATGACCACCAGATCTACTACTGTGGACAAGAGGACCACAGAAGAAATGGAGTAGCCTTCATAATTAATAGTAAAGTGGCTAAAGTAGTGCTCGGATACAATCCAAAAAACAATAGAATGATCTCAATTCGAATTCAGGGCAAGCCATCTAACATCATAGTGATCCAAATATATGCCCCAACCACAGATGCTGAAGTAGAGCAGTTCTATGAGGATCTGCAGCACCTACTGGACAACACGCCTAAAAGAGATGTTATTTTCATCACAGGAGACTGGAATGCTGAGGTGGGCAGTCAAATGACACCTGGAATTACAGGTAAGCATGGCCTGGGAGAACAAAACGAAGCAAGACATATGCTGATAGAATTTTGCCAAGACAACTCACTCTGCATAACAAACACTCTCTTCCAACAACCTAAGAGACGGCTTTATACATGGACTTCCCCAGATGGACAACACCGAAATCAGATTGACTACATCCTTTGCAGCCAAAGGTGGCGGACATCTATACAGTCAGTAAAAACAAGACCTGGAGCTGACTGTAGTTCAGATCACGAACTTCTTATTGTACAATTTAGGATCAGACTAAAGAGATTAGGGAAGACCCACAGATCAGCTAGATATGAGCTCACTAATATTCCTAAGGAATATGCAGTGGAGGTGAAGAATCGATTTAAGGGACTGGACTTAGTAGATAGGGTCCCAGAAGAACTATGGACAGACGTTCGCAACATTGTTCAGGAGGTGGCAAGAAGAAGACAATAGAATAGGAAGGACAAGAGACCTCTTCCAGAAAATTAGAAACATTGGAGGTAAATTCCAGGCCAAAATGGGTATGATCAAAAACAAAGATGGCAAGGACCTAACAGAAGAAGAAGAGATCAAGAAAAGGTTGCAAGAATATACGGAAGACCTGTATAGGAAGGATAACAATATCGGGGATAGCTTTGACGGTGTGGTCAGGGAGCTAGAGCCAGACATCCTGAAGAGTGAGGTTGAATGGGCCTTAAGAAGCATTGCTAATAACAAGGCAGCAGGAGACGACGGCATCCCAGCTGAACTCTTCAAAATCTTGCAAGATGATGCTGTCAAGGTAATGCATGCTTTATGCCAGCAAATTTGGAAAACACAAGAATGGCCATCAGATTGGAAAAAATCAACTTATATCCCCATACCAAAAAAGGGAAACACGAAAGAATGTTCAAACTATCGAACAGTGGCACTCATTTCACATGCCAGTAAGGTAATGCTCAAGATCCTGCAAGGTAGACTTCAGCAATTCATGGAGCAAGAATTGCCAGATGTACTTACTGGGTTTTAGAAAAGGCAGAGGAACTAGGGACCAAATTGCCAATATCCGCTGGATAATGGAAAAAGCCAGGGAGTTTCAGAAAAACATCTATTTCTGTTTTATTGACTATTCTAAAGCCTTTGACTGTGTGGACCATAACAAATTGTGGCAAGTTCTTAGTGGTATGGGGATACCAAGTCATCTTGTCTGCCTCCTGAAGAATCTGTATAACGACCAAGTAGCAACAGTAAGAACAGACCACGGAACAACGGACTGGTTTAAGATTGGGAAAGTTGTACGGCAGAGCTGTATACTCTCACCCTACCTATTCAACTTGTACGCAGAACACATCATGCGACATGCTGGGCTTGAGGAATCCAAGGCTGGAGTTAAAATTGCTGGAAGAAACATTAACCATCTCAGATATGCAGATGATACCACTTTGATGGTGAAAGCGAAGAGGAACTGAGGAGCCTTATGATGAAGGTGAAAGAAGAAAGTGCAAAAGCTGGTTTGCAGCTAAACCTCAAAAAAACCAAGATTATGGCAACCAGCTTGATTGATAACTGGCAAATAGAGGGAGAAAATGTAGAGGCAGTGAAAGACTTTGTATTTCTAGGTGCGAAGATTACTGCAGATGCTGACTGCAGTCAGGAAATCAGAAGACGCTTAATCCTTGGGAGAAGAGCAATGACCAATCTCAATAAAATAGTTAAGAGCAGAGACATCACACTGACAACAAAGGTCCGCATAGTTAAAGCAATGGTGTTCCCCATAGTAATATATGGCTGCGAGAGCTGGACCATAAGAAAGGCTGAGAGAAGGAAGATCGATGCTTTTGAACTGTGGTGTTGGAGGAATATTCTGAGAGTGCCTTGGACTGCAAGAAGATCAAACCAGTCCATCCTCCAGGAAATAAAGCCAGACTGCTCACTTGAGGGAATGATATTAAAGGCCAAACTGAAATACTTTGGCCACATCATGAGAAGACAGGACACCCTGGAGAAGATGCTGATGCTAGGAAGAGTGGAGGGCAAAAGGAAGAGGGGCCGACCAAGGGCAAGGTGGATGGATGATATTCTAGAGGTGATGGATTCGTCCCTGGGGGAGCTGGGGGTGTTGACAACCAACAGGAAGCTCTGGCGTGGGCTGGTCCATGAAGTCACGAAGAGTCGAAGGCGACTAAACGAATAAACAACAACAACCTTAATTTAGTATAGTGTGTGAGTTCCATCTATACAACAGATCATCAGATGGTCAGGGGTAAAATTCTTCATTGTTTAGCAAGCTATGTTCTTTTGGACAATAGAAAGAATGAGAACCATTTGGGAGCCATTTTTTAACCTTGCACAGAATGGAAAATTACTGAGCTGGGTAGCAGTTCCCAAAATTCAGATATTTTTCTCCTCTCAAGAATGAGAATCCTTGTTATGGGGTTGCTTGGGCCTTACTCATTCTACCCAGTGGGTTTTGGAGGAAGCAACTAAGTATTCATCCTTTGCCAAATGTTGGTTGCCCCTGTGTCCCCTTATTTCATTCAGCCTCTCTGTTCCATTCACTGTTGGGCTCCTGGATCGGCTTGACAAGACTTTTAAAAAAACATCTTAATAAAGGCCAATTTAGTTGCTGAGGAATCTGGCAAGGCCTTTTTCTCTCATTAGTTGTTTGTGGGATGGGAGCGAAGCTGAACTTCATTGCAGTGAATAATATTCATGTACATCTTGCTATTTCCTAACAGCACCCAAGAGATGCGGCGACATAATAATAAAATCCATATAATTACATGAGTAAAAAAAAAAAGCATGGATATAATCCTCTTTCTAAAAGCAATATATATGTATATGTATATGTATATGTATATGTATATGTATATGTATATGTATATGTATAACCAAAGTACTAGCTGTATCTTTATTGTAAGGTTACATTAACAGAATCTTGCAAGTCTGAAGGTGCCCCTCCCTTCCTTCACTTTTACTTTCCCCAAAAGTAAGGAGGGCCCCTTCTGAGACACTTTCACCACCCCTCCTCCTCCTCCTCCTCCAGACTCAGATTTCTCTTATCAGACCATAGTCCAAGCTACGGCTCTTCCTCCTGTCTCCCAAGGTCATTCCCACATACCATTACAAAACCAAAGATGATGGATGGATGGATGGATGGATGGATGGATGGATGGATGGATACATAGGGATGGATGGATGGATGGATGGATGGATGGATGGATGGATGGATGGATAGATAGATAGATAGATAGATAGATAGATAGATAGATATGGATGAATAGACAGAGATGAATGGATGGATGGAGATGGAAGGATACATAGATAGGGATGGATGGATGGATGGATGGATAGATAGGGATGGATGAATGGATGGATGGATGGATATGGCTGGAGAGAGAGAGAGGAAATGTTGCCCATAAAGCTAGCAGCCAAGCCTGAAAATATGTGTTGTGAATTATTCTGCCCTTTCTGGCAAAGGCTACCCAAAGTACCTAACAGTTCTCTCTTCAGTAGAAACAGAATTGCACAGGTGCAGCATGCAGTGGCTGTATTTCTCCTCTTCAGATCCCTTATGATGGCAGTTAAGAGCTCTTGACAAAGACCTGAATTCCTAGACCGAGGGAGGAAGCAACTGTAGCTATCATGGTCCAAAGCACTCCGGGTCTTATTTTAAGTGTGCAGTTAGAGATTTAGAGCAGCAGTTTAGAATTGATGAACAGGATGGGAATTGAATCTGAATCCAGGGCCATACTGCTAGGGGTCACTCTTTCCTCCTTGAAACCCAGCTCCATATCCAGACCCCTCACCAGGGCCGCAACTAGGGTCTGTGTCACCTGGGGCAAACATGGATTCTGCGCCCATTTTGGTGCCCACCAGCACTCATTTTGGTGCCCCACCAGCATGGTGCCCAGGTCACCTGCCCTGGTTGCCCCCCCCCTAGTTGTGGCCCTGCCCCTCACCATAGATCAGTCCTTTTGTCTACACCAAGAACCAAAGAGTAATCATGTGCTATGATTTCCCTCTTTGAAGATGGGGCAATTACTTTGATTTTTCTCCCGGTGCAGAGAAAGAATGGATTTTTCCTGGGCAGGGAATGGCATGGGAGTGTGTGTCCTGTCTGCAACAAACTCATTCATCTTCCACCTCTCTCAAAATTAGATGTTTGCTACATATCCAGGTTTGCAAAAAGCCCTTTAAGAGAATTGCCCCCTGAAATTAGCTTGCAAAGGTTTTCTGCAGTTTAGTTGGGAGTTGATCCATGACACTGTGCTTGCCATGGGTGAACTGTAGATCCAGGATTGTGTAGTTGTTAAAGTGTTAGGTTAGGCTTGGGAAGATCCAGATTCAGTCTATAGAAAGTAAGGTGTTGACGTTGGACCAGTTACTCTTTCTCTCTCTTCCAAACTTACCTCACAGGATGATTGTGGGGAAGGACTGGAAGAAGTGTTGTGTATATTGCTTTCAGCTCTTGGAGAAAAGATGGGGCATAATTCTAACAAAACGTCTGTAGAATTGACACTCTAATTTTAAGGACAATGTTACCTCTGTATTGCATTCAGACTTAAGTGTTTGGAAGCTTGAATCCATGACTTTTGGCAAGATTAATTCCTTTTTTTCTTGGCCAAACTATGATGAGGATGATTAAATGCCACACTGCATGCTAAAACAGAGAATTGGAAGCTTCTGAGGTCAGGGTGGGAATGCAGCATGCCTTTTCACCGTATGCAGCACCATTTGTCTTTGATGTAAGCCATTAAATGCCGCAAGTCCTTTATTGGCCATCTGCTTTTTCCTCCATCTGCACATAGAGAAATTCATTAAAAGAGAGAAAGAGATGCATTTTCATTTGGGCAAGAAGGAAATCTTGTTAGAAGTTGAGAATATCCTCCACCTGCAACCTACAGTATATCCTGCCTTTTCAACAATTGCTAGAGGCAGCATAAGTTTTATGACAAACTTGCAAGAGAACTTAGATGATAGAGGTTGACTCAGCCGTCCCCTGATCAGCTAGAGAAGGAACTGCACTGCAGATTCTTATAGCCAACTCTGCCCTGCCTTTCCCAACATAACTCTGGCCATGGCTAAAAGAAGAGCCAGGGAAATTTGCCCAGAGGATGGAAGAATTTACATAGAAGTGGGAATAAGAACTACACAATCAGATTCCAGCCTAAGTTCTTAGAATCATAGGGTTGGAAGGGAGTTTGGAGGCCCAGTCTCCTTCTCCAGAGCATGTACAGTATCCTCCTTCCATTTCAGTCTTGCTTGAAAATTTCCAGTGATGGAGCCCCCACAAGTCTAGGAAGCCAGCTGTTCCATTACTGAATAGCTCTCATGGTCAAGAAGTTTGAGTTTGAATTTGCCTAAGATGCTACTGTAGGGCGGCTGGCTAGTTTGTGGTTCAACATGTATCATGTGAATGCTACCTCTTTATTGTTTTATCTGAAGTGATTTCCCTCTGGCTATAATAAGGGAACTTGAGGTTGCCTTATCCATGTTGGATAGCAGCTAAGTTTACATGTTACAACTAAGCTATAATATGATTGGCTTGGTCTTGGTTTAGTGTGATGTATGAAATAGCCACTATGGTCCATAAACATGGTTTATTTATCAGCTTGTTGGGTGAAGCTAGATAGTCATGGTGTATTCAGCAAGCCATGGTCAAAAGAAATCATGGATTAATACAATGTGAATTTCCAATTATCTAGTATTCCCTGTCACTTCTGGCTGACTTCAGCTCTCTAGTTCCTCTACCAGTGGAGCTGTCTTTCAGCAAAACTTCCTAGTCGTTTTTACAAGAGACATCAGGACTTGGTAACTTTTCTACCTGCAAAGCCACGCTCATTGGCAGGGAATCCCAGCATCCACATTTTTAATGCATTCATTTATGTCTTTGGGCTCCTTTCTCAGGTGCCAAAACATCTTGGAATGTTGCTGCCTTCTATAAGTATTCTTAGATGTGGAAAAACTGTAACTCCCATTAATCCAGTCTGCATGGCCATTGACTGAACGTGCTAGGGAATTTGGGAGGGATGGTCCAGAATATCTGGAGACACCACATTGGGGAAGGCTGTGCAACATCAATAGTGGGGGAACCCCATAATGGAGAAAAACAGTGCCCTTGATCTGTGATGACCATGTTCATCTTTCACCTGTTGTGCACCACTGACTCTACATACAAAGCATTATCCTAGAACCTGACTTAGTTTAATAACTTAAATCTCAGAAAGAAAGACTGATCTGAAGTTCTACTAAGTGCTGCACAGATCACAAATTGATGGTTTCTTTTCTCTTCCCCCCCCCTTCTGATATATAACCTTTTCTAATTTTTTATTTTTTTAGGGAAGCAATAAGTCGTTTGTGTGAAGCTGTGCCAGGAATACATGGGAACACAAAAAAACGGAAGGTAAACACTCTACCTTTGGTGACAGATGAGCTTCTTTTAAAGAAAGAGCTCTCTCTCTCAGCATCAAGAGGTTTGAAGTTTCAGTTGTGTCACCTTTTTATTTATTTCAAAGACTTTTGACTCTGCTCTTCAGCTTCTCAGAATGTTTGACACAGATAAGCTCTTATTTTTATTCTTAATCATTGAAATGCTTGGCCCACAAAGAGGAATTAGGGGGAAGAAGAAACTGGATTTTAGGGTGCTTCCTAACAAAGCCTTTGAATACAATACTACTACTAATATTGTGCAACAAATCCATCTATTCCTCATGAACAGACTGATTGTAGTAATAAGAAGAAAAAAAGGATGGAAGCAGCAGTAGGAAACATGGAAGAGTTATAAATGGAAGATGTTCTCCTGAAATTCCAAATCCAATGGCCAGATTACATTTTACTTGGACCATCAACACACTTAAAATGTACCTGCATCTCTCAGGGAACCCCCATATAATGAATTATTGGAAATTAACTATTATTGTCCTATTAGCATAGAGCGTTTAAAAGCTTTCCTTTCCATGCCCACACCAGCAGAGTTGCTACCACTTCAGGCTAATGGGAAGTCTTGCAAAGATCTCTCAGGTCCTCTAGCGTTGTCCACTTAGCATGTCCCAGGCAGGAACCTTGTAAAAGAAAAATCTGCAAATGAAACCGTTGACTGTGGTTGATGAGTTTTAAGTGAAATATGAAATAAGAAATAAACATTATTCTTGCCTTTACAGCCTCCAGCTAAATTCCTGTCTCCTGTGCTCGGCAAAAGTAATCTTCAGTTTTCTGGCACACATATAAAACTGACCATTTCAACAACCAGTCTTACTTTATTGAACACCGACAGCCAACAGGTAGGGCTGGTCCTCCGGGATCTGATCCAAGCAGCACGGGCTGCCAATCCAATGTTTTGCTATACCTTATCATAAATATTTTGTTGTCAAATGCACCCTGTTGTAATACACTGACTAGGTTTTTTTTTCCCCCTGGGGTGCCTTCGAGTCAGCGCTGACTTCTGGCAACTGCCTGGACTAGTCCCTGCAGTTTTCTTGGCAAGGTTTTTCAGAAGTGGTCTGCCATTGCCTCCTTCCTAGGGCTGAGAGAGAGGGACTGGCCCAAGGTCACCCAGCCGGCTTTGTGCCTAAGGTGGGACTAGAACTCACGGTCTCCCAGTTTCTAGCCTGAGGCCTTAACCGCTACACCAAACGGGCTCTCTGACAATTATGTGCATCTCTATAGGATATTGCAGGGGTGCACAAATGGAGCCTTAGGATTCCATATGACTCCAAGAAGCGGAGGTGTGGCTGTTGGAGGGAATGGTCCATTCTAAGCACCTGGACGTTCTTGTCTGCTTCTGGGTGCTTCAATCTGACCACCTCCAGTGGATACTTTATGTAAAATTTAGTTGCCACACGTGGTGAGCTCTGCAGAGGTGATTCTCCAATGGTTTCTGGATGAGCAGTTCATGGACATCACAGATTTCTTCTTTTTCCTTCCCAGATTATTGCAAACCATCATATGCAGTCCATTTCATTTGCCTCTGGCGGGGATCCAGTAAGTATAGATGTTTCCATTTAAAAACATGCTGGGTCTAACTCTACTGGCCAATTGCCTTGTTTTAGCCAGGATGTATTTCCAAGCTAAATTGTCCTCATCTTCCAGAGTCTGTTCTGAAGAAAATAGAAATTGGATGGGTAGATGACAGGGTTCTCTGTCCCAGGTTGAAACTTCAGTCTGGAAGATAGTTAGAACAAGAAATAATCCAAGATACATCATGAAGATATTTTGCCATTGCAGTTTACCTGCTCTTTCCTATCTAGTATGCTCAGATGTTTTGCATTTACACTCCCCTAATTCCTAGTCAGCATAGCTGGGTACCAAATTGGAGAACACTGAAATAGCCAGATTGACTCATTGTCTGCCTCAGTGATTTAATTCTTACACATGGTTTCTGGTTTCTGTTAACCAAGGTTTCATGAATTATTTTCAGTGATTGGATTTGCCCAGAATGCAAAGCAATAAACCTTGGTTTAAAAACCATGAAGACTTACTACAGTATATGAATCCAGGTGTTGCAAGAAGACACAGGAAACAGGGCCCACAGTCACCTTCCCAACCCAATGTCTGCTGGATGGGTTGGGAATACAACTGAATTCCTACCCTGTATGTCCTATAGCAGCAGTTCCCAACCTTTTTGGCACCAGGGACCGGTTTCATGGAAGACAATTTTTCCACGGACTGGGGGTGGGGGGATGGTTTCGGGATGATTCAAGCGCTTCCTCTTTTCCCTGACCTTTTATTCTTTTTTCTTTGTGCCATTTGGCGATAGCAGCCTATGGGCTTGCTTTCTTTGACAGGAGGCAGAGCTCAGGCAGTAATGCGAGCGATGGGGAGCAGCTGTAAACACTCAGGCTATAAATTCGCTCATTTGCCCACCGCTCACCTCCTGCTGTGAGCCATGGACAGGTACCTGTCCGCAGCCCGGGGGTTGGGGACCCCTGTCCTATAGCTAGCAGCCATGACAGCTTGGAATTCTGGAAATAATGGTTCCGAGATATCTAGAGCCAACTGGCTGGGGAAGGAGAGAAAAGAACATACCCCATCCAATTGTGTGATAGCATATAGACTAAGTAGCATTTAGCAATACATCCAATATATCAAGACATGATTAAGATAGGGAGGTTCAAAGTTTTATTTGGTCCTTGTTCCACTGAAAGTTTCTTTAAATCTTGTGATGCAGTTCTTGGCTCAGAAAATAACCAATTATCAAGCTACATATCAAAATCTGTATTCTTAGGGTAAAACATTTAGAGATGCATGCTTGGAGGGACTGTATTTTCAGAAAATAAATGTAGAAATTTGTATTTAAATATTAATATTTGTGCAGGTGTTTTTTTTAAAAAATAAGGAAATGAAGCACAATTATGAATGAGTGCTAACACAGGCTAGTGGCATAACTGAATCAATCCTATCAGATTTGGAATAGGTTTCAGTGATGCAAGACAGTATATTGGGGAAAATGATGATTAGAATGGAAAACACACGTTGCTTAGCTCAGTCTTCTTCATGTTTTAATATTTTATTGTCATTTTTAATAACCTCTCTTTGACCACTGAAACCTAGTGGTCAAATAGATTGGCTATTTATAAATATAAAATAATATTAATATTGAAAATTTTTATTTCTGTCGGTTTTATGTGTGTTTAGGATACTACAGATTATGTTGCCTATGTTGCTAAAGATCCTGTTAATCAAAGAGGTAAACCCAATAATTCCTTGAGAAAAATCTGGGGATGAGGGTGTCTTTTCATTGGGAAAATTATATTGTAAGTATTTAATTCCTTCCCTTCAATCTGGATTGGTGTTTTAGGGGCCACTCCTTAAAAATAAAAAAGTACATCTTGACTGTCTTCAATCATTTATTTTATTAGATTCAATAACTTTGAAATTATGTAAATACTTGTGGGGAAACTGGGCATGTAAGGATATACTTTTTTTTGTCCTGTAAAAATTTAGCTGGAACAACACAATGTTCCATGAACAGAAAGATAAAGAGATGAGCTTTCAAAATCATCTGTTTTGGGCTTTGATAACTGGCTATGAGGGGAGGGGGGAATTATATGACTATTTTTTGCCTCCTCCCTTAACTGATTCTTGTTTCAAACTCGTATTCTTTCTATCCATTCATGATGAAATGAATGGCTTTAGGTAAGTTCTTAGAATAAAATGGATGAGCAACATTCTCATCTGTCTTCCCAAACCAAGTTAAATAGACCCAGCTCTTCTCAACATGAGTGTCAAACTTGTTTATTTACTTAGAATTGTTTGTCTTGTAGCTGTTGAATGTGAGGAGCCTTTCTAAAATAAAATAAAAATAAAAATAAAATAAAATAAAATAAAATAAAATAAAATAAAATAAAATAAAATAAAATAAAATAAAATAAAATAAAATAAAATGGCAGTACTGATAAAATAGTAATGCAAACATAGTAGGGTACAATCTGTCCAACTCACATTCTTCCACATTTTGTACTTTAAAAAGGTCTCAGATTCTTTATCTCCCATGTATGAACTAAGTGGGAAACTTTAGTAAGTAAGCTCTTATTTTAAACAAAAGAAACCAAAGCATTTTACCCATCCCTATTTGCTGTTAACTCTGCCTAATTTATTGATATAAAAGCGCCCTCTGATGGTTATGGTGGGGAAGTGTGGCTAGGAGTCAGTGATGTCTCTATCAGGTTTCAACATAATATTCTTTAGTACCAGAATGCCAGGAATTAGCAAAATTATTTAAACTACCATTTCACAGGCCAAAGGTCTGGTGGTATCTGGAGCATTGCCTGCTGTAGCCTTTTCAAAGAGTTGCCCTCCAGATGTAGTAGACTTCAATTCCCACGATCCTCCAAGCCATGCTAGCTAAAGAGATCATGGGAGTTGAAACCCAGCACACTGATGGACGGGCACCAGGTTAGGGAAAGGTGTCTTTTGGTCTTTTAATCCAAACTACAGCAAAAAAAAAAAAAAAGACAGGAAAAAGAAAGACTTGAGACTGTTGGGTTGTGATCCCAATAACATAATCCTTTGCCAAACCCTCTTGCAAACTTTCAAATGTAAAAGTTACACTGTGTTCAGGATTAACTTCCAGCAAAATATGTACAGAGTGGTAGCAATCTAATGAATAAAGATGCTTAAAACTGTATTATCTGTGTCATCATGCAATTTATACAGATCCCCTTCTTTTACAAACATCTGTCCATACAGCATTTTGATCTTAATGTTGCTTTTCTGCCCTGCCTTTTTGTGGAATGGGAACAGAAATCGGAGTAAATAAATCTTGTGTTGTATGATTCCTGAAACTATTCCAGGCTCCTCTTCAGGGGTGATAAGTTTGTTGTATCACCTTTTATTACTGGCTATGACACTTAACCTACTGAATCCAATCGAAGTATTTGTTTCACACCACGTTTCCCTATCATTGTTTTTTTTTTTTAATTTTTAGCATGCCATATTTTGGAATGTCCCTGTGGAATAGCCCAAGAAGTCATCAATACCATCGGGCAAGCTTTTGAACTCCGGTTCAAACAATACTTGAAGACTCCTCCTGCTTTGATTGCTTCCAAAGAAAGGTAAGGGCAAGGCTTTCAGAAGGCAGCTGTAATGGTCTGTGGGAGTGACCTTGGGAGGCAGGAGGAAGAGTCGCAGACGAGGTGGCCATCATGCAAAAGACACCTCAGCCCACCAAAGGAGAAGAGGCAGGAGAAGCATTTCAGAAGGGACCCTCCCTAGTTTTCTGGAGAGTGAAAGGAAAGGAGGGGAGAAATGCTTTCAGACTTGCCAGATTCTGTTACTGGAACCTTACAATAAAGTCTGTGTTAGTACTCACCGTTTGTGCTTCCTGTCTGGACTATCTCAAAGGACTAACATCAACAAGTTCTCCCATCCTTTGGTTTGGATGCCACTTTCTTTTTTTAATAAAGTTTTATTAAGTTTTTCAACAAATACATAAAACTACAAGAAATGAAATAAAGTATACTGCAGGAAAAAAAAGAACCAAAAAGTGTGAAAATACAAAAAAAGACTACTACATACTACATAATACATACATACTAAGTTCCGACTTTCTACAACAAATTTATTTCTCAAATTTTTGCTACCGCCCATTCCCCTCCCCCAAGAGGGACTCTGATATGAATAAGATGTAAACAAAGATGTGAATAAGTCAGTTATCAGTCTCTTACTCTAGTTCAAACTGGAATAAGCATTACTTCTATGAAACATTTCCATTCTCAGTATAACACTTCCTCTAAAACACTATTTTTCCCTTGAAATGGACACACACACACACACACACACACACACTGTATTATAACAAAAACAATTTCCCCCTTAATAGACAGATAAACAAATATTATCCTTCCTCCATCTGTAGGCTAAGTCATGGCAACTGGATTTCTTTCTTTTTGCTAGAAAGGTTTCGCTGCTTGTCCAAGCAGCTTCTTCCGTCTGGGCAAAGGTTGGAGAGGGGACCCCATATATGACTTCCAGGGTGGCTGCATTGTCCCTACACCTGAATGGTTGTTGATTGTGCCATGGAGGTGTGAATTGTCCTTGGGATGTCTTACTCCTAGATCCTTTGTTCATGCACAAGTGGATCGTTAAGAGTGGCCTTCCTGGTGGTCTTCATCTTCCGGGGGACTGATGAAAGAGCAGCATGGAAAATGGGGGACAAGTTGTGTCTGAGGCCTCTGCCTCTGTTGAGGGAAGGATTTTCCACTTTGGCATGAATGGGTTCCTGAACCCCTCTCTCAAACCACCTATCTTCTCTGCCCAAAATGCGAACATCGTTGTCCTCAAATGAGTGTCCTTTTTCTTTTAGATGAAGGTAAACTGCTGATTCTGGTCCTGTGGCGTTGCTCCTCCTGTGTTGGGCCATCCTCTTGTGTAAAGACGGTTTGGTTTCCCCAGTGTAGAGCTCAGAACACTCCTCGCTGCCCTGGATTGCATATACTACGTTGCTCCTCCACCCTAAAGATTCAACACCGAGACATAAGAGGAGCAACACCACAGGGCCTCTACAATGGGGAAACCAAACAGCCATTGGACAAGCAGCGAAACCTTTCTACCAAAAAGAAAGAAATCCAGTTGCCATGACTCAACCTACAGACAATTCCACCTGGATGACTGCGAATCTTCATCGACATTATCCTTCCTCATTACCATTTTACTCCTGACCAAAGCATGGATATAGTTAAACATTATATCTCCACCGTTACATATTTAAACAATAACCTTATTCATATCCTTTTACCCAAGGTAAATTCATTATCCCAAAAGCAGAAACATCTGTCTAAACCTTTAAAAGACCATCCTAATAAACACAATTAAACAGTTAACCCACTTCAGAGTAAACTAAGGCATTTATATATCTCACTGATACACAAGAGGCTTTCTCCTAGCAATCCTCCTTGCCTTATAAAGTCCAACTCATCTTCAAGGACCTCCTGTCCCTTGAGGCTTAAATCTTGTCTTTGATCTTGATATTCCAAAAATGCAGCCATTTCCATTCCTTTTACACCCAAAGCTTTTCCTTCTTCAAAATTAACATTCCAGAGGTGAATCTTCATCCCTTCACTTTTTGGCTTTAGGATGTCAACCTTGGCAACTTTAAGATATGTGGACTTCAACTCCCAGAATTCCCCAGCCAACACTGGTCTAGCTCTTACTTATTCTATTACATTCTTTTCTTCTTATGTACAACTGGACAGATCTCTTACATTTACGAGGGCTTTATTCCCCATTCAATTTCTCATTCTCCCTCCCCATTTTTTTCCTTGCCTGTTATGACTTTTTAAAAGCTGGAGAGCAAGGATTGTCACACACCTCCCTCTTTAAAAGTAGCTCTGGAGCCTATTAAACAAAATGCTTTAAATTTATTCATTTAAATAAATGTGTATAGGATTGCAACCCAAATGAGTGATGGATTCGAATTTATTTAACTGTGTTTCATTAGATGATGATGATGATGATGATGATGATGATGATGATGATGGTGGTGATGATATAATTCTGAAGGGGAGGGAAATTGCAGATACTAAGTGGATTGAAAAAAATGACAGGCAGGTCAATAGTAATGTACATGTTTTGGGCACAAAAGATCTCAGGTTCAAAGGGATTTCTTGTAACCATACTGTGAAAGATTTTACCTGGTAAGCAGCATGTTGCTTAATATTTTGCTAGGTGGATCAGAGCTAGTACAAAGCAAACTTTTCCAGCTTGATGCCCAGCTGTGTTGAATTTAAGTCCTCATATTGTCTGAACAGCCTAGGTCTCTGGTACATGAAAGCTAACACATTTGGAGGGCACCAGGTGGAGAAGGAAGTAAAACTCATTCTGTACATTCAGTGTTGATCCCTCTGCCCTGGGAGATGAACAGATGGAAAATGTCTTTTCCAGCTCCTGTGAATCACATAACTAAATTCTTGAGTCATGTTCTCCTAATCAGACTGCTTGGTCCATATCTCTTTCCTGTTCCTGTCTTGTCATCAAATTACATTCTTATAATAAATTAAAAAATCAAGACTCATCACAAGTTGTTATTTTGAGAAGTAATACTGTAAATGGGGTGGGGGAGGCACTTACATTCACACCCCTACCCTCACCCATGCTTTTTCAAATTTAACAAGAGAAGCACTCTTCACTGTTCCCCCAGCTGCATTGGAGCATCGGGGCTCACAGATAACCAATTTCCGTATGGTTGTGAGAAGATGTGAAAAGACCTCAGTTCATTCATGATCAGGCTTAGACTTCTTGACCCTGTCAGTTCAAAAGAAAGAGGGGAGCTTTTAGTGGTTAATTGTGTCGATTGGCTTCCTTATTTTAAGTAGCTGCTTCTTTTATCTCTGTAAGTTTACTTTTTAAAGTTCTAGTGTTCCTTTTGCTGCAGTGTTTTTGCTGGCTTTTCTGTTTTAAGTCCTTTTATGGGAATGGAGAAGAAAAATAATACGCACGCACAGCTGACTTACTGAAGTGCTGCTAAAAGATGTCTATTTCAGCTATTGCTTCTTTTTGCACAGAGATGGGGTGAGACTTGGTGGATCTACCTGGAATATTCAAGATAAGGAAGATTGTGGATACTATAATGAAATCCCTGGGAAGGAGCCACCCATGGGTGGACTATCTGATGCCAGGCTGAAGGTGGTCCCAGAAGAAAGAATCAACCGTCCCATCCATTTCGAACAGCAACAATGTCTAGTAAGTATGTGTGTTTTCAGTGTGATTTAGCAACACACCATGTACTGGACCTGTTCTACAGTAGGATGGATTTTGTGCCTTCTGAAACAATTAGCCTGAACTCTATGAGTTAATCTCCTACCACTTGTACAGCTACCCTGCAATAGAGTATGCTAGCTTGGGGAAATATATCTTTTACCCCACTCCTTTCCCTGCCCTCTTTCATAGTTCCAGTGCTCTTGGCTGTTATTCTCAATTGATCGAAAGATCTTCTGTCAAGTGTTGGAATAATCAGGGGTCAACTCAGCATTGTCGTATAAGCATAAGGGTACACGCATCTCTATTGTGCTTGCGGGATGTCACATGGGTCACCTGATTTCCACTTCCTCCTCCTCCTTGGGTTTGGGGATTAACAATCTCCATTACCTCTTGGGCACACCTGCAAGCAGGAGGCGCTGCAGAACGCAGCCCTCGTCCTCTCATCTCGCTTGCACACGGACTTTCTATTTCCATAGAAAGTGTCTACAAAGTACCAGTGATGAGTAAGTGCTTTCTGCTATGAATCTACTTGTATCCAGATCTACTGAATAAACGTAAGCTACCTTTTTTTTCTCTTCATCTAACTACTGTGTGAAGACTGAATTCTTTTCTGAACATAATTAAGCTTAATGTGCAAGTTTTGGTTCACGCTTCTACTCTGCAAGATTGTTGTTAGCTGCTTGGAGTTCTTTTATTAACCTTTAAAAACTCCATCATCAGGATCATGATTTGACCTCCCATGACTATCTCTTCCCTATAGTTTCTGCTTAATTGGGATCTTTTGGGGGAGTTCTGGATATGAATCCTTGTTTAACACACACACACCCCAAATTGCAATTTATTCAACAAAGACATGGGCAAAACACTTGGCTTAACACAATGTATGATCTCATGTGGGGCCTTAGGTAAGCTGTGGCATATCATGTGGTGTTATGTGTGAAGTAAGCTAATTTGGGTTTATTCAACAAACCACAGGTTAACTCAAGGGAATCTGAATCTGCCGAGAACTCCTCATAATGTTTCGTTTCTGTTTCTGTTTTTTTTTTTTTTAGGATGATAGCCCCAATTCCAAACAGCTGTATGAAAACTGCCCAGATGAACACAGAGCAGTAGGTGGGTCACCTGTGTCTTACAAAGACCTTGTTCACACCTTCCTGTCTTGGTGAAGGACCACATATAATCCAGCCCCAACCTTCTTGTAATCAAAACTGCCTTCTTCTTCTTCTCCAATAGCTAATACAGGAAGAGACAGCTGAAATGAACCATCTTCCGCTCAGGATGCCTTGTGCTAAATTGCAGGCAGAGAGGAATAGCCAAGATCAAGACCAGATGGCTATTCTGCTCAGATTCTGGGATGAAAGAGGTCACTGTCTTGTCCTTGGCCTCCTTCAGGAAGCTATGTTGGGCTGGCCCTGGTCCTGACATACCATGTGCTGGTTTTATACATGTTTACATTCTGGAATGACTATTGTCATTTTAATTTGGCTCAGTAAACCATAAGAGTCTCCCAGGGGCCATCAGGGGTGGAAGAGCATGGGGCCTTATTGGGGATGGACAAGTAGCTCACAGGCCCCAAGTCTCCTTTTTGAGACCACCTGGGACCACCTCAGGAAGGTACTATTGGAATTCAGTAGAACCACAATTCAGAATATCAGTATTTTTAAAACTTCTTTGGCAAAGCATTTTTAAGAATCTCTTAAGGTTGTGGTGGTGGTGGTGGTGGTGATTGCTTCCCTCCACCTCCAATCATTAATCCATTAGCCCTGTTCACATATTCTTTTGTCCACATTCTTATACATGCTAATGCAGTCCATACTTTTCAAATGAATTCTAATCCCATTGATAGATTATAGTAATTGGATTTAAGTCAGAACGTGATGGTTTGGGTATTTTCCTTGGCAGTGGTGTTTCTTTAAGACAGATAGCATGTTACACACAGTGGTTCTGTGTGAACTAAAATACTAGGAAATGGAGCATCCTTCTCTTTTTTTGGTAGGATTAACTTGCATCAAGAATTTTACACTGCAGAGTATGCTTTTGTTTTTTTTCCTGAAAGCTAAAGAAGCATCTTCTTGTGATGATTAATTGCAGATATCAGCGAACCAACTCAGGCACCAAATAAAGATGCTCTGTTGCTGAAAAGTGGGAGCAAAGTGGATCTTTTTGATGACCCTCGATATATCAATACTCAGCACTTAAAAGCCACATCAGGTAGGACCAGAAGTTCATCATTCAAGTGTGTTAATAGGTCTGCAGATCTATTCCTTGCAGCTTTGAAAAGAAACAGGAATGTTATCAACTAATCCAGCGTTGTTTGAAACAATGCTAAGCCTTTGCTCCTGAGGTCAGACTCAAGATCATAGAATAGAATCATAGAGTTGGAAAAGCAGATATTTTAATTTTAAAATTAATTTTAATTTTTTTATCCCACCTTTAATATTTTTATAAATAACTCAAGGTGGTGAGCATACCTAATACTCCTTCCTCCTCCTCCTTTCCCCGCAACAACAACTCTGTGAGGTGAGTTGGGCTGAGAGAGAGGGACTGGCCCAAGGTTACCCAGCTGGCTTTCAGGCCTAAGGCGGGACTAGAACTCTCCTACCATGCCTGATTGGTTCTTGGGCTGAGAGAGAGGGACTGGCCCAAGGTTACCCAGCCGGCTTTCACGCCTAAGGTGGGACTAGAACTCTCATACCACACCTGATTGGTTCTTGGGCTGAGAGGGAGTGACTGGCCCAAGGTCACCCAGCTGGCTTTCATGCCTAAGGCGGGACTAGAACTCACAGCCTACTGGTTTCTAGCCCATTGCCTTAAATACTAGACCAAACTGGCTCTCTTTTACTTTGTTGACTTTTGTTAATTTTTGTTAATTTTTGTTAATTTTGTTTACTTTGTTAATGTAATATTGTAGAAATGAGAAGATGGATCATGAATGATTTACTAATAGGCTAAAGCAATGTTTCTCAACCTTGGCAACTTGATGTGTAGACTTCAACTCCCAGAATTCCCCAGCCAGCCATGGATTGCTGGGAAATTCTGGGAGTTGAAGTCCACACATCTTCAAATTGCCAAGGTTGAGAAACACTGGGCTAAAGGATTATGATATTCTTAGGTTTGTGGGCATATATTGTGCAAATCCTGCCAGTTGTGGCTCATTCAAGAAATAAGCCCCCACTCACCTAGGATGGGTGAACCAGTGCACTGTAAAAAGCAGATCTCTTTATCTTCTACTTCATTTTCAGAATCATTGGAAACTGTAGAGCAGAAAGTATCCAGCAATGTGGCAGGCCTTGGATGCAGCACAGATACAAAGCCACAGCTTTGGGATGAAGATTGCTACCATGGGAAGTTATCCAGGAAAGCAGCAGAGAGCCTCTTAATGAACAATGGAGACTTTCTGGTACGGGAAAGCACAACATCCCCTGGCCAGTATGTCCTGAGTGGGCTTCAAGGAGGACAAGTGAAACATCTGTTGTTGGTGGATCCTGAAGGCAAGGTAGGAATAATTAAGACTATGGTCATAAAAGAAGATATCCTGCCAGCTGTTCAAAGATACCTAGTGCCTTATAACCAGGGGTATCCATGAGGGGGATAAAAAAATTAAGATGATGGTGGTGATCTGTGATCCAAACCTCAACCCTTTTTTGACCCGCCCTCCCTTGTGAATGCTCCTGCTTCCACCTGTCTTGAATTGCTGGTCAACCATAACATACTTCTTAATATCCCAAACATGGATTTGGGGCCATGCTCCAGCAAACACTAGTTCATATTAATGTTCCTGAAAAGTTGCAAATAATGCCCAAAAGACAATCCTAATTTCTTTTTTTAATACAGTATAATCTTTCAGCCTACTTTCAGGCCACTGGTAGTAGGAGATAATGGGAACTGTAGTCTAAAATATTTGAAGGGCACCAAACTGGAGCAGGTTACTCTCTGTTGTGATTCACTGACAAATATATAGTGCACATTGCTGGACTACATCTCCCAGAAGTCCCAGCCAAAAGGACTGATGATGAGGAATGCTGGAAGTTGTAGATCAGCAACCTTTGAATGCCATGGATGGTCTACTTCTGATGTAATACTGGTGTCACCTGCCTTCATCAGTACAATCAGATAGGCTGCTTTCTGCCTTATATTGAGGCATGGTTTGTGGGCACAGATGTAATGTGTGTCTTTAAGCACCATACTAAGCCACAAAGCTTGATTTTCAAAGTAATAGGTGGTTTCCCACAATGTGCTAGGCCCAAGACAAAGACAGTATATTGCAAATGAACATGACGTGTGATTCCATTCTTTAACTGCCATATTTGTAGGCCATTATCTTCAAACCATAGTGACCCATTCATCACTAAAACTGATAATGACTTCGAAAAACTCATTTTTTAAAGAGTTGGAAGGATGTGGGTGGGGGGGATACGAGTGGGTGCCTTCCAGTTTGATGCTGTATACAAGGCCGTGGAACAGCTGCAGAGCCCTGTATGAAGTCTCAGTGGGGATTTTTTGTTCTTGACACACTGCTTTTGATGCATAATTATGCCTGAAGGACATTAGGATTTTATGCAAAGCTCTGGCCATCTGACCTGAGCCTCTATCAAAGGAGAGAGAACTCAAAAGCAACTTACAGCCTGCCATTCTTCGGCAAGCTGCTCTATTCTAAGAACAGTTTAAGAGAAGGCGATTGAAGGCAAAATCCACTTTCCTTTTTTTTTTTTCCTGACTGGTGGATGAGGGTGGCTGTCTTCAAAATGAAATCCAGATTTCAGGAATCATTCTAAAGTAAGCAAGCTCAGCCTTCCCATAAAAAGCAGGGTTTTAACATTTACTCACTTTTCCCCCTTTATTTCCAAAGGGACCATTTTGTTTTTCAAAGTTGTAAGGTCCCATCACAGTCTGACTTGTTACGTAGATATATCAAATATATACAAGTAAGTGTTATGTTGATTTCTTTCCCTACCTAACCCAATGAAACGCTTCATTTCTTTCAGGTGGGTTGCACAAAGTCAAGCTATCATTTTAGGGGAAGTCACAGTATTGCAAAATTTGAGGATCTCTTGCTTACTAAATTCTTGGCTGCTTTTTTTTTCCAGGTTAGAACCAAAGATCATATATTCAATAGTGTGGATCATCTTATCCGCTATCATATGGAAAACAAATTGCCAATCATCTCCTCTGGAAGTGAATTAAGGCTGTGCCAGCCTGTAAAAGGGATGCGGTGGCGCTGCGGGTTAAACCGCTGAGCTGCCGATCGGAAGGGCGGCGGTTCGAAACCGCGCGGCGGGGTGAGCGCCCGCTGTCAATCCCAGCTCCTGCACACCAAGCAGTTCGAAAACATGCAAATGTGAGTAGATTAATTGGTACCGCTTCGGCGGGAAGGTAACGGCGTTCCGTGAGTCATGCTGGCCACATGACCCGGAAGTGTCTATGACAACGCTGGCTCCAAGGCTTAGAAACGGAGATGAGCAGCGCCCCCTAGAGTCGGACACGACTGGACTTTACGTCAAGGGAAACCTTTACCTTTACCTTAGCCTGTAAAAAAAGGATTAGGGCAGCTGCATTCTAATGAATAATTCTGTTGGCTCATATCCTTCTCGAGACGATTCTTTCTTCGCAGACTCCTAAATATCCCTAGTGACTATTCTGGATGCAGTTCCTGTGCATACACTTCTAACGAAGAATAGAAGACACCACTTGATGCAGTTCCAGAAGAATTCTTTTGTGTGTGTGTTCGTTCAATGCGTTTACCTAACCACATCTCTGTGTTGCATCTGACCAGCGATAACTGTTTTAGTTTAGCAAAACAAATTCCTGGAAAGAGCAAGAGGCTGGGGAGAAAGCATGAGCTTGACTCACAAAACATTTTGGAGGGATCAGAAAGCACAAACCAGCTTTCCAAAGCAAAACTTACTCGAAGATGTGCCTTTTAATGGAGGAGATTTGGAGAAAAGACTAATATTTTTACCGGAGCTGTCGATTTTTTGTTGATAAATTAATTTGAGTAGATCCTGGGCTGATCTCAAAAAGCTTGAGGAAGATTGGACCTGGTTAGTATTTGGATGGGAGACCATAAGAAAATCTCAGGACCGTAGCCTGGACTGGGAATTCAAAAAAACATTCCGAGAGAGGACATCGGAAACCACTCTACGATTGCTGCCAAGAAAATGTCATTTATGGGTCCATGACATCAATGGGTATCAAGCTCACTTCATTTTTTAAAATGTAATTTTATTAAAGATTTTAAGAAAGAAGATACAAACTAATAGAAACTAACATAGAGTGAGAAAAAGAAAAGAAGAAAAAAGAAATCAGAGAGCTAAAAGTGCAAGAAAGAAAGAAAGTAAAAAGAGAAAAGAAAATTACCA
The DNA here is from genome assembly GCF_035149785.1 of Candoia aspera. NCBI lineage: Eukaryota > Metazoa > Chordata > Lepidosauria > Squamata > Candoiidae > Candoia > Candoia aspera. The sequence goes on along the minus strand of NC_086165.1, from coordinate 9,825,457 downwards.
AGAAGTAGCTTCTGATCTTTGTTATAGCAGTTATAAGTACAATTATAAATTTACCTCTTGCTCAATGGCAGAGTTTCTCAACCTTAGCAACTTTAAGATGTGTGGACTTCAACATGGCTGGCTGGGGAATTCTGGGAGTTGAAGTCCACACATCTTAAAGTTGCTAAGGTTGAGAAATCCTGCTCTATCGTTACAATATAACTCTCTTCTTTCTTTAATCTATTCTGTCTAATCATCAAAACCATAAACCATAAGTTCATTCCTTTCTGTTCCACACAAAAAATCTATAAGGAGTTTCCAGTCAGCAATAAATGTAGATGTTGTGTTTTTGAGCTCAATTCAAAAGAGACTTTACCCTTTTTAAACCAGATATGATGGCCAAAATCAACCTCAGGCACCTGTTTAGTTGAACAAAACATAATTCCGTGTTTCACGGCCACCCTCCAAAATTCACTTTCCTTCTTAACAATTTTCACCAGTTTTAGGGAGATATAATTTTAAACTCAGAAAAAAAATCTATAGTTTATAAAAATCCCCACACAAATCCCCACCAACCTACCAGATAGAATACTGATGCTAAGAGCTAATACTATTTTATCTCTTCCTTTTGGCCTAGTTATAGGTTGCTGGTTTTTAAATGACTCTGCCATGCTCACTAAGTTTATATACAGGAATTAGGTATAATTTTGAAGCAGAAATTGACACCGAAGTAGATTTAGTCTTCTCAAGTAATCCTATGATATAATGCAGTTCTACCAGGGTTCCAGAGTGTTACTCTGCAAAATGTTTGCCTACTGGCCTGGAGGAAAGGGCCCTGGAGCTGAACAATCAAAAACAAAAATGTTAGATGCAAATAGTTTGGGGAGTTTGAGATAAGAGAAAGCAAACATACATTATTTTTCAGGGAAAGCTAATAAATTGTTTTTCAGGAGAAGCTATTTCAATTATTTTTTAATTACATGCTATATATTTTCCTCCATCCCATATTTCTTGTGGTTAGGATTTCATTTGTTCCTATTAGTTAAGAAAAGGATTTTATAAATAAACATTCATGCCGCATTATCCCTGTACCTTTTTCAACTGGAAATATTCTGTAAATTAATATACCTTGAGTGATTCAGTTATTTATATATCATGGACAGCGAGATTGTGAAAAGTGTTTGGATTTCTGAAATGAAGACAGCACTTAAGTACCCTCACTTTGGTTGAGTTCTGCTAAACTCAGTTGCCATCTTTGCATGCCACTTTAAGCCAGGAATCTTGGCTTCATAAATCAGGATGTTAATGGGCAATGAGTTGGTACATAGAGCTGATTCATTCCTCGCAGTGTATAAGCAGGCAAACAAGTGTGAAGTTGAAAGTTGGAATTATGGCCAACAGCTGAGAAACAAATCAGGTTTTTAAGCCAACTATAAATGCTTTGATGGAGTCAAAAGTAATCCTAAATTCTGACATTGTATAAAGATGTCCCTTCTTGGCTTGTTTACTTGCTTACACAAAAACAAGACGCAGTTAAGTACTGGCACATTGTGGTTTATTAAGCTGTAGCAGTAATGGATTTTACTTTTAAATGCACATCTTTAATATTGCATTGCACATGATACAGATAGACATGAAATAGAGTTTTCTCAGGGTATCTTCCTATATATATATGTATGTATGTATATGTATATATATGTATGTATGTGTGTGTGTGTGTGTGTGTATATATATATATATATATATATATATATATATATATATGCACAATGCCATCAAATTCATATTTATAAAAGTTGGCCAGGCAATAGACTTGTACTTCTCTCCTTGAATTCTCATCACTGGAAATTTGAATGTTATACCTACGACATCAGTTTTGCCTTTATGATCATGACGTTTGCAAATAAATTTTGTCTGTGGATCTGTTTTCAGATGTATGGTTTCTGTCCCATTTTCAGCACACGGCTTGGGAAATGAATAATGATCAGCGTGTAATATATTGAGTAATCAGTAGGGAGGTGTAATATAGCTGTAGAGGAAGAACCAAACAGATTGACACTTTTGCACTAAACTATCCGTTTGCATGTCTTAATATGGTAAGTGCAATCAGCTATTATATTTTATAAACTACAGATTTTGGCTTAATATATTGTGTAAACTAGATGTATTAAAAAAAATGATGGTTACCAGTTAGTAAAAGATCCAGCATAGTGGCTTGCTGACAGTGATTTGCTTTCTGTATCTCTGGGAAGGATCCTATTTTTTTTTCTTCCTAGCATTTTCCTGCAGGTGCAGGGTCTGCTTTTTGGATCAACCAAAGCTTGATCCGTTGGTTGCGACAGGAACTGACTGACCAGCTTGTCACCTGAGCCTGACATCGTGGGCTGAGAGAGAGTGACTGGCCCCAAGTTACCGAGCTGACTTTCATGCCTAAGGCAGGACTAGAACTCACAGTTTTCTGGTTTCTAGCCTGGAGCCTTCACCCCTAAACCAAACTCTCTCTGGGGAGGATCCTATACGGACATCAAATGTTTTCTTCAGGTGGTCACTTTTGCAGAAAAGATCCACTTCTGTTAGTTGATCGAACAAGGCTGTTACCCTCTGACCAGTTAAAAGGCAATATTTAGCCCAAAAATCTGAGGACGGTTTTATAGTTAGAATGTTATTTAACTCAGCAGATGGAACATCATTACAAGATACTGGTACAAATGCTGCTTTCAAAGTCCACTTAACTAGAAGCAATATTTTTCTGGTTATTTTTCATTGCTACATAGGAACCCATCAGAGGAGAGGGGAGAATTTGGCATATTATCTAACTGCCAGAGTAGCATCTCAAATCTATTGTCACCTTGCGAGGTAGTCCAGACAGGAAGCAGATCCAGATGAACTAATTCTACTTTATTGTAAGGTTACATTAACAGAATCTTGCAAGTCTGAAAGTACATTTCTCCCTCGTCGCCTTTACAGCCCAAGAAACCAGGGAGGGTCCCTTCTGAGATGTTTGCCACACTTCCATTCCTTTTGCGGGCTCAGCTGCCTCATGTCTGACCGTTGCCCACATATCATTACATATATTCACAGAATTCTCCTTCCCTCCCCACTTCCCTCTGCTCTGTATTTTAATTCCACATCAGTCAAGACCCTCTATGCATCTGATAAAGTGAGCTGCAACACGCAAACATTTATGCCTTAAAATAAAAATTGGTTTGTCTTAAAAGGTGGTCCCAGACTCTTTATGATTTTACCCATACAGAACAGAATTTTAAATAGTGGTGTAAAATGATAATGGAAATCAGTAAATAACAGCGTCGGATCTGCAATGGAATGTTGTAGCAGTCTGAAATCTTTTCCTACAATTTTCTGAATTGTAATAGTTATGTCCAGGCATTGTTTTATACGGAGACTGTTCTGCTTATCCTTATTTAGAAAACAATAAATGACAACTTAAATACAGTGTATTGGCGGGAAGCTCGAACTGATGAAATGAGTTGGTGGAGAAATTAAAGACAATATTTTTTCCCCTTTGCTCAAAATACTTCTAAAGGCTGGAATAATTGCGTTTTGAGAATACTTAGGCAATGGGTAGTGGACATGGAAGGCCCCAAGAACAGACCTTATTTGCAAATAGCTACCCAGAGTCCCTCTTTCGGGGGAGATGGGCAGCGACACATTTTGAAAAATAAATAAATAGTCCTTTTGTAAAATTAAAACGAGCTGAATATTTCAATCATCTAACAATTCTTAAATTTAGAAGGGCATTATGTTAACCTTAACCCGTTTAATGCCTTTCCTACATCAGTTATGGAAGGGAAATAAATTCAAGAAAAGTCCATAGATGGACAGGTTATCCCCATGTAGTGCTGGTGCCAACAGGGCCACACCTAGGGGGGGCAAGAGAGGCATGTGCCCCGGGTGCTGTGCTGTGCTGGGGGGGTGCCAAAATTGGCATAGAATCCATGTTTGCCCCGGGTGACACAGACCCTAGTTGCAGCCCTGGGTGCCATTGAACTGACAATCCATGTGCTCCTTGTTGATTCTGTACAGATGCTCATCTCTACCTTGTATTTCCCCATTAACAAATTATCTTGGGTGCTTATATTCACTTAACAAGTATCTATCTCTCCAAATGTGGCAGTTTTGTTCCACTGTGTACAAATTGCAGCAGGTGAGGAAATAACATCTGAGCAAGTGCTTGCGTTTCGCTGGATGTAAGACATTCTGATATTTACTACATTTTCTGTTATACTACATGCATTTTTATTTTTTATGATGGTCAATGACCATCACAAAAAATCAATGACCATCATAAAGTAATGACGACTCACTTTTCTCTGCAGCACTAAAATATTTGTCCACTGGTAAAATGCATTCCATTCAGGGAACCCATTAGCATGTTAAAATGGGCAGGCAAGATATTTTATCAATACATCTGTAGTTAATTTATGATAGATCAGCTTCGGATTCCAGTTGCTCAAGTGCAACAAGTTGGGCGGTAATAAAAATATAAATAAATAAATAAAACAAGTTACCATCCTTTACATTTAGTTATTGTTTAAAAACAAAAGTATGACATAATCCTAGTGGATTTTTGAATATAATGAACGCGACCCTTTTCTCATTTCTGGAACTCAAGATTAATGCATTGTTTTTAAATCTAAGCCAATGTTTTTCAAGCTTGGCAACTTTAAGAGGTGTGGACTTCAATTCCCAGAATTCTGGCTAGGGAATTCTGGGAGTTGAAGTCCACACCTCTTAAAGTTGCCAAGCTTGAAAAACACTGTTTTATGCTCTTATTACTCCTTGTTTTGCTTTCTGCATCTTGATTTTAGCCACTAATCCACGCATCCGCACCTTAAATAAAAGACACCCAAACACTCAATTTAAAAGCACTAAGGAATTTGCCTGCCCCTCACTCTCCCGATTGGCTAGAGTTCCCAGCCAATCGCCGATCAGCTTTCCCTTCCCGCCACCGCCCGCGCCAGCTTTCAAAAGCAGTAGAGCGCGCGAGGCAACCGGACTTGCTTAAGAGGGCGAGCAAAAGTCCCGCCTCCCCCTGTTCTTCAACTGCGGACCAACCGGATGATCTGTTGTCTGATTGGGTGGATTTGTTGTCCATAAGCAGAGACGAATCGCCGAACGAGCAGCAAGTTAGGCTGTCACAGGGAAGGGGAGGAAAACAGGGTGGCCTCCAGCGAGGATGCGAAGCGCCGCGAGCAGGTGAGGCGCCTGGACTGCTCCAGAGGTTACGAGGCGGGGGCGCGGGGGGAGTGAGGCTTGCCCCTCGCGTCCATGGACGGCTGGGCTGTGGCACGGCCCCGGAAGAAGAGGTGGCGGTTGCGGGCTGTCGCTATGGAAACGAGGCCTCGACCTCCCCTTCGGAGCGCTTCATCTTCTCCCACGGCGCTTCGTTGCTCCCTGACTGCCAATCCTCGGAGAAACTTTCCTTTAAAAATTCCACATAGGCAGGTTTTCTTGGATCGGCGGCCGGTTCCTCACTGCGGACTAGAACCTTGACAGTCGTAAGAACAACGCACGCGCTGTCCGATGGGGGAAAGGATGCCCGTGGTTCCTCTGCTGTAGTTGCTCTCAGACGTTGGCCATGGAGGCTGATTGCAAAAAGGGCAGCCATTCATCTGGGAGGAGATCCTTGATTGTAGAAATAATAATAATAAGTATTATTATTTTACAGTACTTACGATCTGCCCCAATCCCAAAGGACTCTAGATGGCGTCCAACATCAAAGAAAATGCCAAAAAAAAAAAACCCCCAATAATAAATAGTCACTCAGAGTCCTTTGGGATTGGGGCGGGTTATAAATACTGTTAAAATAAGTAAATAAAATAGCTAGATCCAGGACAGTATCACAAACAAACAAAAATGGGCAAAGATAACGTCTCAGTTAGAATCCAAGAAAGGCACCCCCAGCCCATCTGAGGTAGCTACCCTTGAGGGTAAGTCTGTGGTTATACTAAGATTTCCCTCCTTATAGCTAGCAGTGCTTTAAACTACTTTTTGCAGTATTAAGAGTATCGCAGACTTAAATGTAATTATAGAAAACATTTCCTGCTGTTAAAAGCACTGGTTAAAAATCTGTCACGCTGAAACAAGAAAAACAGACCAGCATCTGTTCTCTGGGGCAGATTCAAGGGAAAGATGATTTCACAGCAGTGATTGGTGGAGAGGGTGGGTGTTCCCCTAAAGGCTTCCCATTTTCCCATGCCTTGGATGGAGTGGATTGCAGACCACAAAAAAGCTGATGTCCTAATAAATGTGTTGGCTTTTGTTGCAATAAACCAGAGCAGCCTATTGCCCTGTTTCACTGACATGCAGAGCTTTCATTCAAATGTAGCATTCCCACAACACATTTAACTAGGGCAGTTAAACACCTAGCATCTGTATTTGCCCAATATGCTAAATCCAGTTAGCATTAACCCTGTTTAGATTTTTTTTCTGTAGCTTTCATGTTGCACAAATCCAGCTCATTTGATTAGTTCATGTTTCAGTTAGTTATGTGATGCCAGAAAATGGGTTGATTTGGCAACCAGGCTAAGTACGATGTACAAATGCCACCATAGTGTATCAAGATTTGTTGCCCTGACTATTTCTTCAGTTAGCTAAAGTTTCACAATATGATGGCTACTGTCATGAAGTTATTGTTATTGTGGTATGGTATACTGTTACTGTGGTATGAATACTCCTGAAAAGCAGTAATATAAAACAGGCTACTGTTACTGTTCTCAAGCTGCATGTGAAAGAGATGAATTGAGTTGGATTAGCAGCCTTCTTGATTTAACAAGATTCTAGATTTTAGCCTGCTTCTGTGCATCATAAATAAACCAGAGGGATTTGATAAACCTCCTGCAGCTTGATCCAAAAAACGGTATTTGTGAAATATTTACTTTATTTCACAAATAAGATAATAATAAATGCACTGTTAATCCACTAAAGCTGGTTATTGATATATAAGTAAGGGATATATGATGGGCAGTGGGCAATTTTTAGAAATAGCTGCCTGTCTTAAGGCATTTTTGAACAAGTGTGATTTAAGTCCAGCAACCAAACTTTGTTAACTCCTGTATCAAACTCAAAGTTCCCTGAAAAAGTATTGATTTGATCTTAAGTGTTTTAGTATTTGAGAGTTGTAGGAAACAAAGTAACAGTTTGTTTCTTTGTGGACTGAAATGTTACATTAGATTTGCACATTCTTTTACCAAAGTCTTATAGGGTTAATTAATTGCATGTGGAATTTCACAGTAGCTGTTTTTCTTAGGTGGAACGAGAAACAGTCTGGTGAACGATGTCGCTCGATTTTGACAGTGCAGCTTTACAGATGCAACACGAAGAGGACGAATATGATCAAGAGGATTATGCTAGGGAGCAGGAGGTAAAAATTACCTATTGGCAAAACTTTAATGATTTTAGCCCCCTCCTCCCCTCACTTCTGTTATATGTGGTGTGTGACTTGTTCATTGCTAAGGGCCTTATTAGAAATTAATTTTGATAAGGGAGGCTTATATTTAAAATACAGCTGTAGCACCTCTAAAGTGCCTAGTGCCTCAATCCTAGACTCTTAAGTGGCTGTAATGATTGCCAAACCCAATTTGTGGCCTTACTAAGTTTAATCTGGATCCACCTTGACATTGATGGTAGGCTTCATTTTATGTCTCTGCTATTTTTTAAATTTGTAATTTACATATGTTGTTTGTGTAATATACATGAACTTATGGGAATGAGCTGCTGTGTTAATATTTGCATGCTCTTCCCTTGTAATGCTGTAAGAATATTGAATTGCAAAGTTGTTTTTTTTAAAGGCATTCTTCCCCAACTCAGTGCCTTAAGATCTCACGAAGAGGGTATGGCTAGTTTAAGGTGTTGTAGATGCTACGTCTGTGACTCTCCGTTTTCTGAGACAACTTTTAATCTAAAGTGGTGCATAGCCATATTGACTGTTTCATTCCAGTTTTGTTCTTGTGATGGCAACATAGCTTTCCTTCAGTTTGGGGGCTGTTTCTCAACTGTTGTCATTTGGGAAAGCATATCTAAAGGCTGATGGGCTCACTGAACTAATTCCATGGCTCCTGTCGTTCTGGCCAGCTTTGCTACAGGCTATCATAGAAGACATTGTCCTGCCCTGTACTTTCAGCTACTTAATGAAAGTTGTTGACGTGCGTGAGCAGACTGAGTATGGGGGTCAGGACTAAAAATGATATTTGTTACGTTTCAAGAGTGTATGCACTTGTTGGAAGTAATACAATTTAGCCTATAAATGTCTTGGTTTTTTTTTTTCTCTGGCATGATAATTTTTAACTATTACAGTTTTCTTTCTGCTAAAAACTTATATATCTCAACAATTTGTAGTTAACCATGAGATCGTTTGTTTACTCCTGATGATATGTTTTGCTCTCCAAAGTGAGTGGCAGGTGATTGTTACCTTAATAGGGCTTATTAGACAGTTCTTATTTTTTGTTAAACACTATTATTAAACTTGGCATTTAGGTTTTCTAGTATAAGTTGCATTTCTATGAACATTTATTGGGTGTAAGTTTTAGTTAATAACTCTAGGTTTGTTCTGCTCTCAGCTAAGGGCATAGGTTTATAATCAATTTGCAGGATAGGTATTAATTTGTTATATATTTTAAGGGTAACTGTCCCAGATAGTAATACTGCATTTGCACAGAATGAGAAACTACAATTTCAAGCTTGTTTGGCCACCATCACCATTTTGATTAGGCGGGAGGAAGAATAGATTGTAAAGTAGCTTTAAGCCACGATTTATTGCTGGTTTAAAATCATTCCTGTTTTGTTGACTTGTGGGTACAAGGGCAATATTGGCTATGTACACTAGAATATAGCTTGTTTATATTGTGATTTAAGTGGTTTATTGTTACCTATGAATGGAGCCAATATGTTCCTCTTGGCCAAGGGTGAGCAACCTGTGGTGGCCATAGATCACACTTTTCCTGAGGGACACAGTGGGCAAGATAATATAGTTTGGGGGGCTTGAGTTTTATGTTTGTTAAATTTATCCAATGGCTTACATGTGGTTTTGTTTACTTGCCAGAATTGTGAAATCATGTCTCTGTTTATCCGGGTTTCAGCATAATTTGGGGGGGGGGCTGGGGACCACTCTAAAGGAAACAGAGAACGGCTTATGGTTTGCAGGCTACTCTCCTGCTTTGAGCCAACTATTTTATTCCTTTATATTTTGGAGGTATCCTTTCAGTAGCCACTAGTCCTGTGTCCAAGGGACCACTAGCTTAATTTATCTAATTCATCCTATAAGTACCTTTTTTGGAAGTGCTAGGAATTCTGTCTGCTCCCAAATCCTTTGCTTACTGCAATTTCAATTCGATTCAGTTTGGAGAAGTTAGACATCACTTCTTTCAGGAAGCTTCACCAGCTATTTTCATTCAAGCTAATGTTGTCTTGGAAAGCTACATTTCTGTGACATCATAATCTGCTTGAATTTCCTCTTCAATTTCTCATGATGTCAGCCAAACAGCTCCTTATTGGAGCAACTCCTTAAAAAAAGCCTCCTTTAAATAAAATCCCTTGTTCATTTCTTCTTACTAAAGCTTCTGTACATCTTGGGGTTATCTGCTGCTGCAACAAACTCAATTATGCCTCTTATCTGGAGTATTTAGGAAAGTGGGTAGTATGGAGACATTTTATGCAGCAATTCAGTATGTGCGTTTTATAAGTTTAATTTTGTTCTGTAAAAACTAGGATTGTGTGGAGGAATGTCTGCTGTTAATATAAGCACTTTGCTGTATCTTAAGAGATTCCCTTTAGAATTTCTGTATATTTTTGGTATAGGACATTAGAAAGATTAATATATCATAGAAATACCTGCAGATGGATACATCTGATTATAGCAGAGATGTTTGAATTGAACTGGTCCCAGAGAATTATGGAGTAGTATTTGGCTGATGTAGTTGGTGTAAAGTGGATTTTTCCTTACTACTTAATTTTAATTATAAACAAAAGCAAAGGGTAATAAAGATGGGGCAGGACTTTACTTTTGATGTTTCCCTCCCTCCTTATCGTGCTGATGAGTCTAATGATGTTGTTAGTGTGAAATAAGATGTATTTGTAATTACAAAAGTCAGTGATTTTCCTGCTAAATGAGAGTTATCTGGGTTTTGGTAGTAGAGGAACTTTTTCAGACCAAGAGACAGTTTATTTCTCTAGTTTGTCCTCGTCTTATTTGTAGGCTGCTTCTTTTGCCCCAGTTAACAAACATGTGAAAGCCTCCATTGGAAAGAAATTTGAGTGGTAGATTACGATGCGATAACCGCTTATATTATTATATACAGTTTTCTAGTAACATTGTGAGAAAAAGAAAATGTACTGCACAGATGTATCAGTTGAAATCCATTCTGTGTACCAAAACCTCACAGAAGGTTTAGAAGAACAGGTATATTCTATTCAGGATTCTTTGCTCCAGGTAAGTACAGAAGGCTTTTTAAAAATTTATTTAAGTTGCTCAAAGTAAACTACATAGTGAATAGCTAAAATGGAGGGAACTGGGGTGGAAAGATACTATGTGATCTGTTGCCTTTCCTCCCAAAAGACTAGTCCTGCATGGATTTGGTACTATTTTTTGCTTAATAAGTTCAAATTGATTATTAGCATCTACTCCAAATTTGAGAGAAAGAGAGGTCTCTCAAAACAATACTGTGATTTTAATACACGTTACAATATTAACACCAAACTGAACTGCTTGTTTGAAGTTTATTTGCAATCCAAGACCACAATCAAAAATGCAGTGAGCTGCATTAACTGCAGTTGTCTCACGAAGCCCGAGCTTAGCCGCTGAACCCAGGTGATGTGTTGGGGTGTGAGACAGATAGCTGCTCTGTGTTTGGGAAGAGGGACGAGTGCCACTGGGGAAGGGAAAGCTCATGGGAATGAATTAAGATTGGGGTATCCTATTGCTCCTGATTATTTCAGAGACTGTAATAGTCAATCAGGGTCTCCTGGCTCATGAAATATCTCTGATAGTATTTTGTGCTGAACTAGTTGATCAAAACAGAGTTCTCAAAGCTGGACTTCCGGGGAAGAAATGGCGGACTGAAGATGGCTCTGCGAAAAGTGGATCCGATGACTGCAGTGGAATGAAGAGCTGGCGAGTAGACCGGCTTTTTGATAATTCCTCTCCAGATGAGGAGAGGACTTGGGATTGCTCACAAGTGCTTCAGACAGGTGCCCTTGCAAGGAGACCACAAGACAGTGGTCTCTGGCGGGTTTAGAGCTCTGGGAGATGAGGGAAAGCCATCCTTTTGCTCAAACCTCAGTAGCGCCTTTGAAAGGACACTGGGTTCACATACTTCCTTTTCTAATCACTTTCGGAAATTGCTTGTTAATTGCTTTTCAGCTATTAGGAACCTTTGGATTGACAAATTTTACAGCACCGGGTGAATCTCCATCAATCCGTAGCGAAACAAGTGTTAAAGTCCCCCTGGTGGGAGGAGATGGGCGGTGACAAATTTGATAAATAAAATAAATAAGTAAATAAAATATAAGTTTAAGGACGTAAAAATTTTTTTTGAATAAACAGCAAAAGGGTGATTAAAACTTTTATTTTAGAAAATTACAAATGGACTAAGGAATTAATTATAAAGAATCCTTCTGATGAGGATGCTTTTGTTTTGAATTCTTTAAAAAAAACAACAAATGAGACTTTAAAAATTGGACACTAGAGGAACTAAAGATTACAATTAAAGGAGAAGAACATTCAATCTTGACTTACAAATACAGAATGAAAGCAAAATATTTTAACATTGGACATACTCAAGAATATTTTTGAACAATGGACCCAGAGTTAATTTTAAGAGTGTCTGCCTCTATAGACAGACTGTGTTTTAAAGATATTATGGAAGAACAAGTTCTACCTGGCAAGATTGAGACTGACATGGTAAAAGATGTTACACCGGACATACAAAAGAAACAGCCGATGTCTTAATAATTAAAAAGGGTATACAAATAACAAACTAAGAGAGTGACCTGGATAATCTTCCTATATTGGATTTACAAGAGGCTTGTTAAAGCTTTGAAGAATTTTGTGAGAAGGAACAAGGAAAAAATGAAATCAAGTTTTAGGACATTATTTGAAGGGACTAAAGACCAGGATTGTTAAAAGTAAAAGGAAGAAATATAAAGCTGGTTTATTTGATCAAGATTAAAATAGATATGTTATCTTTGGCACCCCTTAATGGACTTTTGCTGACATCAGGACTCATATGGCGAGGCATTATGGATTTTTTTATAGATAAGATGGGATATTGGAAGAAGAGATTATTTGTTGTATTTTAATCGTTACCTTGTCGTGGTGCTGGAGCTTGAGCACCTCAATGATGCCATGAGCTAAACCGTGAAGGGCCACCCAAGACGGGAAGGTCATGACAGAGAGGTCAGACTAAATGCGATCCCTGGGGAAGGTAATGGCAACCCACCCCAGTATTCTTGCCGTGAAAACTCAATGGATCAGTACAACCAGAGATATGTCGGTATACCATCGGAAGATGAGACCCCCAGGTCGGAAGATGGTCAAAATGCTACTGGGGAGGAACAGAGGATGAGTTCAACTAGCCCCAGACGTGATGACGCAGCTAGCTCAAAGCCAAAAGGACGGCTAGCAGCCGACGGTGCTGGTGGTGAACGGCGAATCCGATGTTCTAAGGATCAACACACCATTGGAAGCTGGAATGTAAGATCTATGAGCCAGGGCAAATTGGATGTGGTTATTGGTGAGATGTCAAGATTAAAGATAGACATTTTGGGCGTCAGTGAACTGAAATGGACTGGAATGGGCCACTTCACATCAAATGACCACCAGATCTACTACTGTGGACAAGAGGACCACAGAAGATATGGAGTAGCCTTCATAATTAATAGTAAAGTGGCAAAAGCAGTGCTTGGATACAATCCAAAAAATGACAGAATGATCTCAATTCGAATTCAGGGCAAGCCATCTAACATCACAGTGATCCAAATATACGCCCCAACCACAAATGCTGAAGAAGCTGAAGTAGAGCAGTTCTATGAGGATCTGCAGCACCTACTGGACGACACGCCTAAAAGAGATGTTATTTTCATCACAGGAGACTGGAATGCTAAGGTGGGCAGTCAAATGACACCTGGAATTACAGGTAAGTATGGCCTGGGAGAACAAAACAAAGCAGGACATAGGCTGATAGAATTTTGCCAAGACAATTCACTCTGCTTAACAAACACTCTCTTCCAACAACCTAAGAGACGGCTTTATACATGGACTTCACCAGATGGACAACACCGAAATCAGATTGACTACATCCTTTACAGCCAAAGGTGGCGGACATCTGTACAGTCGGTAAAAACAAGACCTGGAGCTGACTGTAGTTCCGATCATGAACTACTTCTTGCACAATTTAGGATCAGACTAAAGAGATTAGGGAAGACCCACAGATCAGCTAGATATGAGCTCACTAATATTCCTAAGGAATATGCAGTGGAGGTGAAGAATAGATTTAAGGGACTGGACTTAGTAGATAGGGTCCTAGAAGAACTCTGGACAGAAGTTGGCAGCATTGTTCAAGAGGCGGCAACAAAATACATCCCAAAGAAAGAGAAAACCAAGAAGGCAAAATGGCTGTCTGCTGAGACACTAGAAGTAGCCCAAGAAAGAAGGAAAGCAAAAGGCAACAGTGATAGGGGGAGATATGCCCAATTAAATGCAAAATTCCAGAGGTTAGCCAGAAGAGATAAGGAATTATTTTTAAACAAGCAATGTGCGGAAGGGGAAGAAGACAATAGAATAGGAAGGACAAGAGACCTCTTCCAGAAAATTAGAAACATCGGAGGTAAATTCCAGGCAAAAATGGGTATGATCAAAAACCAAGATGGCAAGGACCTAACAGAAGAAGAAGAGATCAAGAAAAGGTGGCAAGAATATACGGAAGACCTGTATAGGAAGGATAACAATATCGGGGATAGCTTTGACGGTGTGGTCAGTGAGCTAGAGCCAGACATCCTGAAGAGTGAGGTTGAGTGGGCCTTAAGAAGCATTGCTAATAACAAGGCAGCAGGAGACGACGGCATCCCAGCTGAACTGTTCAAAATCTTGCAAGATGATGCTGTCAAGGTAATGCATGCTATATGCCAGCAAATTTGGAAAACACAAGAATGGCCATCAGATTGGAAAAAATCAACTTATATCCCCATACCAAAAAAGGGAAACACAAAAGAATGTTCAAACTATCGAACAGTGGCACTCATTTCACATGCCAGTAAGGTAATGCTCAAGATCCTGCAAGGTAGACTTCAGCAGTTCATGGAGCTGGAATTGCCAGATGTACAAGCTGGGTTTAGAAAAGGCAGAGGAACTAGAGACCAAATTGCCAATATCCGCTGGATAATGGAAAAAGCCAGGGAGTTTCAGAAAAACATCTATTTCTGTTTTATTGACTATTCTAAAGCCTTTGACTGTGTGGACCATAACAAATTGTGGCAAGTTCTTAGTGGTATGGGGATACCAAGTCATCTTGTATGCCTCCTGAAGAATCTGTATAACGACCAGGTAGCGACAGTAAGAACAGACCACGGAACAACGGACTGGTTTAAGATTGGGAAAGGAGTACGGCAGGGCTGTATACTCTCACCCTACCTATTCAACTTGTATGCAGAACACATCATGCGACAAGCTGGCCTTGAGGAATCCAAGGCTGGAGTTAAAATCTCTGGAAGAAACATTAACAATCTCAGATATGCAGATGATACCACCTTGATGGCTGAAAGTGAAGAGGAACTGAGGAGCCTTATGATGAAGGTGAAAGAAGAAAGTGCAAAAGCTGGCTTGCAGCTAAACCTCAAAAAAACCAAGATTATGGCAACCAGCTTGATTGATAACTGGCAAATAGAGGGAGAAAATGTAGAAGCAGTGAAAGACTTTGTATTTCTAGGTGCGAAGATTACTGCAGATGCTGACTGCAGTCAGGAAATCAGAAGACGCTTAATCCTTGGGAGAAGAGCAATGACCAATCTCGATAAAATAGTTAAGAGCAGAGACATCACACTGACAACAAAGGCCCGCATAGTTAAAGCAATGGTGTTCCCTGTAGTAACATATGGCTGCGAGAGCTGGACCATAAGGAAGGCTGAGCGAAGGAAGATCGATGCTTTTGAACTGTGGTGTTGGAGGAAAATTCTGAGAGTGCCTTGGACTGCAAGAAGATCAAACCAGTCCATCCTCCAGGAAATTAAGCCAGACTGCTCACTTGAGGGAACGATATTAAAGGCCAAACTGAAATACTTTGGCCACATAATGAGAAGACAGGACACCCTGGAGAAGATGCTGATGCTAGGGAGAGTGGAGGGCAAAAGGAAGAGGGGCCGACCAAGGGCAAGGTGGATGATATTCTAGAGGTGACAGACTTGTCCCTGGGGGAGCTGGGGGTGTTGACGACCGACAGGAAGCTCTGGCGTGGGCTGGTCCATGAAGTCACAAAGAGTCGGAAGCAACTAAACGAATAAACAACAAGAGGTGGTGGTAAGTTACTAAAATAGTTTATACTTGTTGTGATGAAGGGGGAAGTCATTTCTTTACATATTTCTTTACTGTATTCTTATTTCTTTTCTGTTTTTTTCTTTCCTGTACCTTCTTTTTTTTCCTTTTATTTTTTTAGTTAGTATTGTTTTTATTGTTATGATGTCATTTTAATAAAGTTACTATTAAAAAAACATAGTTCTCAAGACTGCATTTGTGCCAGTTATGCAAGTAGCCAGCTTTCATAAATATATTTTTACAATAGTTCTTCAGCTTCCCTAACTTCCTTCCTTACCTGAATTATTTGTGGGTGAGAATACCTAGGCTCTTGAAGCAAAGTTCACTGCAGAACAGAAAAATAGCCATTAGATTGCCTTTGTAGCTACATTGTAAAGGTAGTTCTTTTAATTCAAATTCCTCTGGTACTAAAGTCTAGAGAGTAGACTAGATATATGTCCCCTATTCGCATATTTATAATATGTTTTATTTTCAGTTACAACAGCTATTGACAGACCTTCCTCATGACATGCTAGAAGACAGCGGAGATCACCTTTCTGACTACAGTGCAGCTGGAGACCACGAACAGTAAGAAACTTGTCGCTTCCCTCCCTTGCCCTGAAAAATGTTGAAATTATGCCATTACATTCAAATGGTATGAACGCTATCTTCTGAAATCTAACTGAACAGGAAAAATGTAGTTACTGTTTGTATGTCGCATCACAATAACACCATACAAACGAATGCTAATAATCTCATAATCAATTTGCACTGTACTAAACCTCCGTTTCCTTTCTGCGTAGAGTGCATGAACCCTGGGATCAGGATGCCGCCAAATGGAATGATCATCCAGTGGCAACAAAGCCACCAAGTGTGAGTCTTGTTTGAACTGCTTTCGTACAGGCTTACAAGATGTCCTGATTCATCCTTGCAATAGTATCCAGTAACCCACTTCCCAGGGCTCATAGCAGTTCTTGCCAACCAGATACCCTCCAGCTGTGTTAGGGCTAATGCTGGCTGGGAGTTTTCGGCACTGTAATTCAAGCATTCCTGGGAAGCATTAGGTTTGGGAGGCTGACTCTGTTTTCTTCCATGGAACAATTTAAATGAAACGATACAGTAGTATCAAGTGGAAGAAAAAAATCATTAGAAACAGACTAATGTCTGTCTATTCATTATCTATCTATCTATCATATTTCTTCACCGCCCATCTCGTGTACACTACTAAAACTTTCATGTCTGATACTGTAACCTTTAACTTGGTGAAACGGTGCATTGCAGGGCAACAATTCTTGAACCAAGGTACCTCAAATGGGTGAACTTACAGAATGTGTCCAAAATCCGGGGCCCCTGACTCCCGTGGACCTGAAATTTGGAAAACTTTTATAAAACATTTCATGACATGAAAATTGTCATAAAACATGTTATGACATACTACAAAATGTCATAAAGCATTTCCTGGTGATCAACTCCTGATAGTTGACTGTCCTGTGCAGCTCAGTATGAATGACATGGGCTGTTTTCAAGGCAGATACATCCCTGAATATCTCCCTGAACTTTTAAGAACTTTTCCAGGGAACGCAATACATTAGAAGCTCTGCCCCTGTTGAAGGCACTGAGGAACCTGGTAAGAAAATATCTCTGAAACGATGACCCAGCAGGTCACGGGTTTTCTAGTAAATGGTTAAATGTAAGGAGCCCTGTTTTAAAATGAAGGCTAAAATAGATTGGGGAATTGACAAAGACTTGTACCTGGGGAACTGTTCCACAGTGCTAAGTAATTGGGTTGTGTGGTTAGAAAACTCTTCATGGCAAAATTAGTATTACGGTATTGTTCAGTGTCTGCTTTGCAGTAAGATGAATATGGTGCTTTATCACTTATCTGTGGTAATACTGTGGTTCTTCCTGTCCCCTGAGAGCTTTCATGCTGGTTGCTCTCCTGGCAATTATGCTCAGTCATTTTCAACTGAATGAAGGGTCATTTAGTAAATGACTTAGTAAATTTAAAAAATTACTAGTCCTTTTTCCCTAACCTCAATGTGGTCCTTCTTTTATCAACCTGACTAGCATGGTTGGGATGGTGTCCACTAGTATTCACTAAAATTGTCCGTTCTCAGGATTATGGGCAGGATCAGAATGTGTTTGTCGACCGCTTTGTGTACGATCAAGGAAACGCCCCGAGTGAAATACGTGCAAGTGACTGGCCTGTCCATCATAGCGAGGCTGAAGATAGAAGCATGTATGAGATCTCTGGCAGGGCCAGTGAAAATGGGTCTGATGATGTATATCTTGGAGAGGACTACAAAGCACCGGGCCATTACCAGCAAAGCAGCAGCGTATATGCTCTCCCGCCCAATTTTAGAGCGTACACAAACGGTCACCAGCAAGACTTCAGTAACCAACATGGCATAGTAACAAACTTTGTTGATTCTCAGCAGGAACCCTTGAAGGTAGGTTAGGTCGGTTGATGACACGTCATTATTTTGTTACATCCCAGTTTTCATGCTGTAGCAATTAGCGGGGTTCGAGAATGAAACTGAAATGGAATCATAACTTCTGCATTGTCCATTTATGACTTTCGGATACAAAAGAAGTGCCTGTTTGAGAAAGGAGGCAACCTGATGTAGCGTGTGTAGGGCTTGAGACCCTGGTCCCCAGGATTGTGCCAGTGGCACCATTGTTTTCTGCTGATTCCTCACCTGCTAACCACCAAGTTCTTTGTCCCAGTTGGGTTTTTTTTCTTTTATTTAAAAAATGTAATTTTAAAAATAGGAAACTGGCATGCTGCAGCTTCTGACATCATGCTTATCTCCAAGAATGTATATGGGCCCCAGTGGGCTTCATAAACTTTCTTAAATAAAAATCTCCATTGCTTATTTTAGTAGTTTGCCTTGTTATGCAGAAAAACAACAGACAAAAGTAGAATCAGTCTTAGAGAAAGATGTTCTAAAGGAGAAGAAGGTGGTAGTGTGCTAAATCAGTGCTTTGCAATTGGTTATGTCTCCCAAGGCAGCAGTTTTGTGAATGGCAAGCTTTGATGCTCCCTGGCTGGCAAGGGCACCAGAAATTGAATGCCAAGTCCCTTGTGTGTGCATTTTTCATTTTTATAATATTTTCTGTGTTTGACTACTCACAAGTCAACATTCACAGCAATTGTAAATGAGAGATAAAACCCTGGAATCAGTGTTTAGGAGGTATGGATGTTACATCATTTGGTATGGGCAAATTGCTTACGTATTTTTCCATTTCCTGTGAGTGATGATCTGTGTGAATCATTTGTGTGTACCAGTAGAACTCAGCTGTGCTCCTTTTTATCTGTTCTTAACTGTGAGCATTATGGAGAAAATCTGTGCGGTTGCTAAGAGTTGATACCGACTTGATGGCACATAATCATTCTGTGGGCACTTGAGAATTAAAACTAAAAAAGTAAGCAGCGCTTATAAATTATTTAACATTTGCGTTGTTAAAGTTGCAGTGTGGTGATTCAGAAACAAACAACCAGTCTTTGGAGCCTTACAAAGTTGTGTACAAACCATACAAGAAAAACATTCAGAAAGCAGCCCCTATTTCTCCAGAGGCAGAAGCATTTGAAGAGATGCAACAAGAATTTCTGGGTACTGGTGAGAGTAAGTATGTGCTTTTTATTATATGGGAATCCTAGTTTTTTTTTGTTGAAATTAAATGGAAGAGACAACAATATATTTGGATATGCAAAACATTCACATTAACTTTCCACAGATGCTTTTACAAGCTAGGCTTCTGGAAATATTTTTACACAAATCACAGATTATTGAGGTTTCTGAAAACTGAGGTGTGTGTAATCTGGCCACTTTCTTCGCGTAAGTACAAATATGACCGCGTAGTTGAGTGTTGCATCACTAGTCCCAATTATTTTATCCTTCCTTAACTTCATTAAATGGGTGAAATATAAAGAATTATGCTGGATTGAAACAGATTTAACAAGATGACTAGGAGGAATCTGATGGCATATTTCTTAGTACAGTTGAACAAGTATTACACTTTTGACATCAAATGTGCAACAATATAGAAGCAAATTCTTTCTACAACTTGGGGGTGCTGTTCCAAAAAACAAGATGAAATCTGCTTATTTGACTTACTCTGTATCATTACAGAGTTATCCATACAAAGCTGTTTTATTATAATAGAAAATGGGAGATGTGGAGTGTGTAGCGAAAGGATAAATGAGTATTTCTCTCAGCTATAGATGAACAGACTCATTAATAATAATCAGAGAATGGCTGGATACAGGTAATTGGTGTGAAGGTTTTCATCTCTTCCTTTCTGAGTCTGGGCAAAAAGCTTGTCATGAGAAAGACCTGGCGGCCTGATCCTCCAAGCGCCAAAATGAAAACAACTTACAATGCTTTGAGTCACCATCCTGGAATAAGTAACTGAATTTCTCACCTTCTACCTAAGTAAAGGGACGCGGTGGCGCTGCGGGTTAAACCGCTGAGCTGCCGATCGGAAGGTCGGCGGTTCAAAACCGCGTGGCGGGGTGAGCTCCCGTTGCTCGTCCCAGCTCCTGCACACCAAGCAGTTCGAAAACATGCAAATGTGAGTAGATTAATTGGTACCGCTTCGGCGGGAAGGTAACGGCGTTCCGTGAGTCATGCTGGCCACATGACCCGGAAGTGTCCTATGGACAACGCCGGCTCCAAGGCTTAGAAACGGAGATGAGCACCGCCCCCTAGAGTCGGACACGACTGGACTTTACGTCAAGGGAAACCTTTACCTTTACCTAAGTAAACCACAGTGCAAAATTTAAAAGAAGTATCTGGCAAAGTCTGAGAAGACTTACGTACTTCCATCAAGATGAAATTCTTGCCCTCAGAGAATTTATTGAATTGTATATTTTGGTTGAGAAAGTCCAGTATCGTTCATGCCTGACATGTGGAACCTTAACGTGAGTTACAGGTTCGCCAGACAACATGCAGATTCTTCAGCTTCAGGTTCTCAATAAAGCAAAAGAAAGAACTTTAGGAGAACTTAACAACCAGCTGGAAGAAAGAGCACAGCAGATGAGGTATCTGTCTCATCAGCTTGCAATTATGAAAGGTAAATATGTCCTGAGGATGGGAATGAGAAGTATGCTTGGGCCATACCAACTTTTTTATATGAAGTAATCCAGGAAAGATGCAGGAGGTATCCAGTTTCCTTCACTTTAGTATTTTGTCTGTTGTTGTTGATTGGTGGGAAACAATGTTTGAAATACAGCAAGTCGTGAGAGAAATATGTAATTTCTTCCTGCTCATGCTAAATTTAAGACAAGTGGTTGCATGGTTTGTGTTTTTTTTAAACAATGCGTAACAGGGAAGGATACACCAGTCTACTCCAATAACTGAATCTGCTGCTTTGTATGATCCACAATGCACTAACATCTGGTGATTTGGGAGTATTACCTCCTAAAGTGAGTGACTAAATCTTGTGGGTACTTGCTTGATTGCGTACTGATATCTTTCTAGATTAAAGGTGCTAGTTTGTGTGTTATATGCAGAACATTTTTTCAGGCTTCATTCATTCACTAGCCAGTTTGGGTAGTAAATCATTAATAACTTTTTCTTAAATGCCATAAATTTGAGAGTTATGGCATTTAAAATCTCAGAATGAATTCTGAAAGAGGTGCTATTTAGAGTTTTTTCCACACATGCACATAAAGTCTTCTATTTTAGTTTTTTTTTTCTGGAAAGGGTATGTTGCAAATTTTTAAAAGTAACTGTACAGTGATGTAAATGTTTTTCTTTTTTAAAGATGAAAAAGATGGCATGTTTCTTAGTCTCCAAGAAAGTCAAAAACTCTATCAAAATAGCAAGGAAAGGGAAGTTCAACTTGAAGGCCAAATAAAAGCTCTTGAAGCCCAAATTCAGACTCTGACTGCTAATGAGGAGCAGGTAGTATAATTGTTACAGTTCTGCAGTTACTAAGAGTAATACATATGATCATGTAAAGTATTTGAAACTGTTTGCTAAATATTAGTTCATTTAAGGGGTACGTGAAGCAGTAAAACCTCAACGACGTTAGGTGCCCTTATAGCGAGTATCATTCCTCAGGTAAGCCAAGTATGTACGTTCTGTCTTCTGAAAAGCTGAACATGGAGATGAAATTACTGGAGAGTGGAAGACCATCATGCACTGGGTTAAGCTGTTATGTGGTCTGTTTGCTTTTGGCTCAGCATGTTGTAGGAACCCAGCTGTTGTGGTTACTAAGCCAGTGTTTAGAGTGTTGCCCAGGCCAGGCAGTAAACCATGCTTAAACTGTGACATACTGTACATGATACTTTGATGTTGCGACAGTGTAGCGGAGCACCTTTTTCCCCCAAGAATGCTTGACCCACAGCCAAACTGGAGTTGAGTAAAGACAATACAGGTAGTCCTTGCTTACCAACTGCCTTGTTTAATGACTGTTTGAAGTTATGACAGTGTAAAAAAAAATGCTGTGCAAGGCCATGTTGTGACACGTCGCTTTTCCTTTGTTTCCTAATTCTCAGCCTGCTGGAGAAGAGATTTGTAGCTGGTGTATTCATCGTAGTGTAGCTCCAGTAATACAATCTTTATATTGATTATACGTTGTTGGGTTATGTTAAAGGCAGTTGTATTGTCATTCGGAATGAAAACCCATGTCTTTATTTTGTTTGCAGCTGATCAAACAATCAAAAGTAGCAGGAGTTGCCATGGAAAGTGTGCAACAGCAGCTCTTGGAACTTCGCCGGTCTGATGCTCTTCAGCGTGCAAGGGAGCAACATGAGGCTGTTGTTGCGGCACTCAAACAGAAATACGAAGAGCAGGCTTCATCTTTGCAACAGAAACTTGATATGAAGAATGCATCACTCCAGGAGCAGGTCAGATTGTTTCTCGCAACATGAAAATAAGTTCACGAGGCATTCCCATTACAAGGCTTGGTTTTCTCTGCTCGATAAGCTTCATAAGGTCTTCATTTGCAAATGTATTGCTGGACTTAAGAATGAGCAGGAGCTGAAAAAAGACAGAGCTAAGTTTTAACAAATGTCAGAGTGAATGTCTTTGCCTCTCTTTTTTAAAGACTGAAAAAGTCCTCAAATTAAATATCTTTGGCTCCCAGATATAGTACTGGTTTAAACGTATTTTATAATACAATAGGTTCGACTAATAATTCTGAAACTCTGGACCATTTGGTTTCCTAAGTTTATTCTCCAAGGCTGCTAATTTATATTAACTGAATTAATGTTGCCGTTTCCTTTCTGAATTAAAAGAGCTTTGGTTATTTGAAGGTTTGAGAGCAAAATTCATTTACATATATCCGTAAAAAAGAAAAATTGCTGTTGGAACAATAACCTCTGAGATGATTCCATAAATCACATTCTTGTACCAGAAATACTGTTCAAAACTTTTCAGATGATATAAAGGATTAAAACCTTTTGAATATTTGTTATCAGGAAGGAAGAGTTAACTACAGGTAGTCCTTGATTAGCAACTGCCTTGGATAGTGACCATTGCAAATATGACAGTAATAAACAGTAATTTAAAAATTCATTTTCAGACCAATGTGTGCATTTATGACAACAAAAACCTTCAGTGTGAAACTGATTAAGGTCTGGTCAGTTTCAAGCAGCAGGTGCAAGCTGACTAGAGGGTTCTGATCAACTAATGAAGGCCACAGAGCTGAGCTTGTTAACTTGCAGTTAGGGAAACCCTTCCCTGTGGAGAAAAGCAGCTCAAGAAGAGACAGCTTGTTTGAGCAATCTCTCCATCCTATGAGGGGGCAAAAAGGAAAAAAATGGGTTGGGCACAGGACACTACACAAGAGAATTTTATCTGAATGAGATGCAGCAACCAGCTATTTTCTCAGCACCTCCCTCTCTCTCTCTGTCACATTCACTTAGCGACCATTTCGCTTAACGACTGAGTTGTCAGAAACAATTGCGGTCGATAAATGAGGACTACCCGTAGTACGGATCCTCTTCTACATAGTCTATACCATTATATCATCTGCCTTTCTTAGATGCTGTTTGCTCAGGCGAACAGTGATGATCCCTTCCTGAACGCACTTGTACCTTTGTAGCACTGGTTATTGGTCTGATACAGCAGCAGTTACCTGGCTTTCTTTTTTGCAATTTTGCAAAAAGCACTTACTGTGTGGCAGACTGCTCCACCTTCCCTACTTGAGGTCATGACAGCTGTTTTTTCCTGCATGCCCCTTACTGTTTGTGACTTGGGACCTGAAGGTTTTCTACAAAACTCGGTAGCTTTTCTAAGCAAGGTTGCTACAGAATGATAGCCGTCAGTGGAACAAATGTTTTATGCTTTGCTAGAAGTCCTCTTGCACTTTGGAGTTGATCCTTATGCTGACCATTTCAAATTACAGTACTTTCTTTTCCGATTGCCGTATATCATTGTTTCTGTTCTGCTGAAATATTGTTACTGTTGTAATTAAATAAACACAGTCTTCAACCTTTATGACAAAGGGATCAACATTATATGTAGTTAGTTGTATCAAATATTTATTAAAAGCTTATTAGGAAATGAAACATTGGGGAAGAGAGTGAATGTAGGGTGAATGTAGAGATTGAGTTAGAAAAGCATGGAGGTAAAGATGAACATCTTGTGAACATCTTATAAAGTTTAGTGGATGACCGTGTAAGTGAAATGCACAGGGTGGCTTATAAGTTGTGCTCTATCTATTATCAGACAGAAATTTGTTGCTGCCTAAAGGAACACGTGAAACAGCTTGAAAGAACTCTTGAAGAAAGTAAATTAGAAAAAAATGAAATCATAAACCGGCTCTCGAGAAGTCTAGAGGAAAGCCAAAACCAGTGTGCAAATCTATTACAAACAGGTGTGTTGTCTTTGTATTAAAAAAAAAACCACCCTCAACTATATTTAAGTAGTCACCTTTGCAGTAAAGTTATCATTGAAAGATGCACTTGAAAGAATCTTCAGGACAAATCTCTGTTAGTTTTTGCACAAATATTTAGGAAACTTATGTTAGGCTCTTGAGACTGAAAGCAGACTGAGAAATGTTAGCATAACCAAGCAGTAAAGTTGACTTACCGTTTCTACTACCTGAGCTGGTTTTGTGGAATTTTCTTACATTTAAAATTTTTTATTTAAGTCACTTTGAAGTGACTTAACCTAACAAAGGGCAGGGCTCCTTAGTGCAGAGATCAACAATAGCAGACAAATTGTGCAACAGACTTATCTCACCTTTTCTGATTTAACTTTTTTTTCCTGCAGTATACAATAAATGACTATGAGGTCTCTGCTAGGAGAAATCTCAGTTTGTGTGGATGACAAGCACTTGAAAAGATTAGCCATCCCTTTCTTCAGCTCTGTGCATCCTCCAGAGCAGCCTTCTCCAGTCTGTTCAGATCTACTTGATCATGACTCCCCAAAGTGACTAGGAATTTTGGGAATCGTAATCTAACACATCTGGAAGCCACGAGGCTTGGGGAAACTACTCCGCAACATATCTCTGAAAATGCCCATGACACAGATGGCAAAGGCATCAATGTAGAAAAAAAAATCTTAAAGTGGGATGTTTTGAAAATCACGACTCATTAAGTTTTTCTTAGCTGACTAAATGTACTATGTCAAGTACAGCATTTTACTTGGGTGTGTGTTTGCTTAGAACGGCAATCTAACAGAAGCAGTTGGAAGTCTAATCCAGCTAGAGGCCTCACGTTAGGAACGGAGGAATGGAAGTTGCAGTTTCAAACTTCTTCTGAAATTAATCTGGCATAATGAAGCGAAGAAGCAGTGACGAATTTGATAGAACGGTACTCAAGTACCACATTCCCTACCAAATCCAGACTTTAAAAAAAAAAAAAAAATCCTGCTGGTTAAGAAGTAGTGTGCAGTGCTTCTCCAAAGGACATTTAAGGTGAAATGGTATATTTAGACATCTCCTCCTCCTCCTTTTTTTTTTAAATCCTCCATTCTTCTATCAAAGGAGCCTTGCCGGTCATAACAGGTACAGCTTCACAGTTTCCATTGGCTTTGGGTGTGCTAAAGAAAAGCAAATGTACTTGACATACTTATTCGTCATTATTTTAATTTTAGCACAGGAGGTAAGCTAAACTGAATTTCACAGTTCCAGGTGCAAGAAAAGAAAAATGATCAGTTCTGACTTGACTGTCTTTCCACCATATAGCCACAACATCTATCTACTTTCCTTGTATTTGCTATAATAGAGGAACCTAGAGTATTGTTTAAATTAGTGAATGTACTGTTCTAATCGAGCTTGTGACTTTTTCTCTTAAATACTTTCTAGTTTGCATTTGTAAATTACTTCTTATTCTCTCCAGGCTTAGTAAAGGAGACAACCCAGTTACGTCTGCAGCTTCAGCAAGCCCACTCTGCGCAGTTGATAGGCAATGAGATGAATAAGGCTCTTCAGGTTGATTTTTTTCCCCCTTTCTTAAATATTGTAAAATTTGAACTGACATGGACCAGTAGAAAAGTAAAAGTGCTATCTAAGAAATGCCTCCATAGGAGAATGTAACTCTACAGAATGTAGACAATTGTTTTATTCTGCAGCGTTCAATCAGAAGTGGCACTGAGTTTATTTTCCACATTTTGTTGGTATTCTCCTGTCCAGTGCTGCCCTAATGTTAAAGATCTTGCTAGCTCCTCTGTCCTCCCCTTGTTTGCTTGTTTTGAATTTTCTCTCCCCCTTTCTTTATTATTTTTATCCTTTTTGCCCCTCTGTGTAATTCTAACCATGCTTACCGTTTAGCAGATTGCTAGCTTTATGCCTCTCTTGAACTGTAAAATAGGTATAAACATGTTCCCAAAAAAAGAATCAGGCTGAGTAACACTAGCCATTCAATTTGAACCCAGAGACCTAGAACTTTTAGGAGGAATATGTTAGGGGGTGTTGGAATTGCAGAATAGCCAAATAAATATCAGTGCCTCTCTAGGCATGCTTAACTGACTAAAAGAAATTAATTTGAGTAGACCATTTAGATAGCATTTGGAACTTAATTATGAGGACCATCCCTTTTAGCCTCACAGGCCTTACTTGCTGGAAAGTTCAACCAACCAACCCAAAAACTTATTGTTCCAATTTACAGATAAAAAATGAGATTGAAAAGGGAGAAAAGCCAAACACTTTCAGTGGGGTCATTGTGAAAATAGAATTTGAGATCGCTTCCAAATTTCGTTTAAATTTTTGCAGTGAGTTAGCTTAATTTATCTATGTACTGAAGTATGCTACCAATAATAAGTGAGCTTTTAACATTTCTGGATACTTATCGTTGTTTCACTGTTGAAATGGAGCAGGTGGGTGGACCTGTTTGATCCTTGGAAGAGAAATTCGCTGACCAAGGAGGGAATAGGAGTATAAATTAAGAAACAAAATAGAAGCAGAACTACATATTCATCTGTGACTAGCTCACAAATGAACCGTTTTTTTAAGACGGAGCGAGCATCAGAGTTTGTCTTTTCAACTGAGGTAGTTCCAAATATCATCTGAACATTGACAAGCTGATATTTCTAATTTATTCTGGCTTTTTTTGTCTGACTCTAATTTAGTGTCAATATTTATAGGAAGAGATAAAGGAGCTAAAAGAAGAAATTGTTCTCTATGAATCAGCTGCAAAACATGGTGTGTTTCTCAATGACCCAGGTGGAAATCTGAATGTTGAATTAACAGATTCATACATAGATTTGGGCGTTAAAGAAATCAACAAGAAGACAAGATTGCAGAGGTACCAGATTAATACTTTTGTCCTTTAAAACAAAATACATAAGGAACTTTCACTTGGGATATTTCTCCATTTTCTTAGCTTGTTGCATTTACAGATAATGTAACCCCCCCCCCCAATAATTTTACATAGGAACTATCAGTGGGTTTCCCTTCAAGAGGCAAAATGGGTCACATCTATAGCTTTGGTCATGCTGTATTGTCTTAAGTGCCTAGCATCCAGTAGGGTGTGAATACCTGTCATATAGATAGTTTTTAGTGATATATCTGCTTTGATTTGCACTAAAATAAAAATTCTGTATTTTTTAATTTTTTCTTTGTAGCTAGATTAGGGCCTATAGTGTTTTCTTCATTCAAAAAAAACTTTGTAATTTTTGAATGAAGCAGGTCTCAAACCTGAAACCATGCAAGGTTGGAAGCCAATTATACAGTGTGATTACAAGATTTGCAGATTACGAGAAATAAAGAACAAACGTGGGTGTTTATTTTTTTAAATCATAAGCTGCTTTTTGGAAACTCCCCCAAGCAGCATGCAATAACTTAACACAACAGTAATTTAAGAACAGTAGTAGATCAAAACAAGACATTAAAAAAACCCATGCTAAGCCATGGTTTGTTCAACCATAAGTGTCTAGGTTCACACAACATGCCTAAGTGAAAATCAGACAAGCACATTATGACCTGGTTCACATATCATATTAAAACATTGCTTCTTTAACTGCTTCTTTTAAAAAAAATAAACTACAATAGCTAGACTCGCATCGCAGGTAAAACCATCCTTGAAATCGCAGAGCCAGAGTAAATGTAATTTTCTGCAGTGAATAAATACATTGTCTAAATACCAGTTAGATTTCAGTGTACTTGAAAAGCGAGTTACAACAATAGAGTTTTAACTTTGGGTAGCGTCTCACAGTGGATTTATATGTGCAGCCTTAGAAAGTAATTCCATGTAGCGCAGAATTTCTAATATAACCCACTAGTATAATTAATTTCGCATCTCTCTTTTCTGTAATACTTAACAGTTGTTTATTGAATAAAGAAACAGATAAAGGGCTTTCTAAAGATGAAATAATTTTAGAGCTGAAGGTTGAAATGGAACGGTTACTGAGCAGTAACAAAACAAAGAGGAGCCGGATTTCTCGACTGCAGAATGACCTTGAAGATTGTCATAAGACAATAGAAGAACTGAAGCGGCAGCTGATCAAATCAAATGCATGTGAGGTGTGTTACGCATTCTGTAGGTTTAGTAACATTGATATGAACATAATTTTCTATTCTTTTATGAGGCTGGCTGGTTAGTGACCATAATAAAGATTACCTGTTCTAACTACTTCTATGTAGACATAAAAAAGGTGACACTCTTAACTCTGGATTTTGGTTTACTGAACAAAATGCAATCATGGTAGCCAGTCGGGACTCCTGGAGATTTTTCTTAATAGCCAGATATCGTACTACAGTATTCCTAATTTATTTAATGTAATAATGTTTTTCTTGTTACAGTTTCATAGCTTAGTTATGACTGATCTTGTCTTAGCTTTCCCTAGTGATAGCTTTGATCAAATTACAAGTTTCACCACAACTTTGGAATGCATTGGGTGGACAACTTGTTTTGATAAGGAATAGACAAGAAATACCGCTGGTGAATTGTGAATTAGTACTTGAAGGACAGGATGTCAGCTGCTAGGAGAGTATGGGAGGAAGCAGCCCTTTGTAGCTGCTGCTGCTGAAATCCCTCAAGAAAGGACTGGAAAACCTGAAGCCTTCCAGATGTTGCTGATTTTCAGTCTCCAGAAAGCTCTCACTGTTGGCCTTGATGAATGGGGCTGCTGAGAATTTCTGTTGAGCCACAGGTTGCTAACATCTGAGTAGAAGACCTCAGAAACATTAGTGGTTGAACAAATTTGTTTGTTGCTTTGTTTGCTTAGAAAAAAGTGATCTTGTAAGTAACTGCTTGTTTTATAATACTGTCAGAAATCTGGTAGAAGGAGACAGTTTTTTACCCCGAACTTAGAAAGTACATTGAGAGAAAGCAGCCTTATAGTGGAGAATTTAGATAGCGGTAGAAAGAAAAAGAAGAAATAATGACAATGGATTAAAAAGATATAATTGAAGTAGCAGACACTCAACCTATCATGTAAGGAATAAACATTCCATTTCTTCTTGAGAAATTTTCTTTGAACATTAGAGAACACTTAAGACATCTCGTTAAAACATTATGTATTGACCTTTTCCTTGTAACTCTTCATTCTTGGCAAAGATGCATTCTTTTGTACCAGACAGCTATGATCTATATGTGATGTCCTTACTTACATAACAGAGTTACTTAGTGCTGCAGCTTGGGTGACTGGCCCAGTTGGGTGGAATAGCTAGTGTATGGTACAGCTGACTACACTTGAATGGGCACTGTGGTCCAAACTCTACCCATGATGTAAAAGCGTATTTACATAGAGGTGAAAGTCAGGTCAGCTGTAGAGACCCTTATTTGCCTTTTGTACTGTTGGTCCATTTTTGAATCTGGGGAGAAATGTAGTCAATGTTGCCTACCCATTTTTAGGCTCCATCGTATCCTGTTTGCTGCGTTTCTATTGTTCCTTTCTCTGTTGCAACAGGTACAGGACAGGGACTTAGAGCAGATTCTTGGATAGCAAGATGCAAAATTGTACTATCATGCTGCACGGTCCTCTGCCAACATTGTCCTGCTCCACTGAATACCCATTTTCTTGTGCACCAGATAATTAAAGAGACATGTGTTTAACACAGCCTAATGCTATCCATCTTTACTGAGAAGTAACTCCTACAAATTGGAAGGGGACAGTACATATTTACTTGGATATGGTCTGAGTTGTATAAAATGCCTTTTGTGGAGAATGCTATTTCAACTAACAACTAACAAGTATTTTCTGAATTTATATTTTATATTAGACCAGAGGGAAAAACATGGAGAGTCCATCTGATACCAGAGAGTATAGCTCTTCTGACGAAATGCTGAGGCTCAAAAAAGAAAACCAAGTATTGCAAGAGGAGATTGAGGTGCTTTTTTCACGTCTTATGTTTTTCCTAACTCAGGATAAAGTACCAATAGTATCTGATTGGATAAAATATTTCCATGCTGTGACCTGATTTGTGTGGGAAGATAAAATGAGAGCACCCGTCTTATAAAATCAGATGAGCCTGCTTAAGGTTAATTAATTTTCTACAAGCTGTAGAACAACAGGTGGACATTATGCGCACAACATCTTCAGCTTTGATAAAAACTCACAGAAAGCAGCAGTTCACAAAGATAGGCTCCAAGTGTCCCTCTCATGAAAATGGTAGAATCTGCTATACACAGAAATACCTGCTTGTAGAAAGGCATCTGTAACGGTCTTTACCCAAAGTGATATTGTACCAAATGTTGGGTAGGCATGTAGCTGGAAATCCAGGGAGCTAACCCCCAGTTCATCTGGGGCCACAATTTGGGAAAGGCTGATTTACATTATTTTGAACGTTACAGGAGGAAAGCCCCTCCTGCAACATAGCCTATGGTAGCAAAAAGTCAGGAGTCTGGAGCACCTCTTCTGACTAACACATTTTATTAAAAGGCATGAGCTTTCTCTACTGCCGAGGAGGGTCATTTTTGTGCACCACGTCTAGAATGAATGGAAACTTGTTTTAAGAAGCATTTCACACAAGCCCAAAAGAAAAATGCATTTCATAAGAATTGTTTTTACAATCGCTTAATTTCTCCATTGCAGTTTTTGTTTTGTTTTTTACATCTATGGCACAGATAGGAATTTTGTGAAGTCTTCTGTCCCATCCCCAGGGTCTGACACTGTTACTCCCAATGCGTGATGTTTAAAGCCACGGCAGATTAATAGTTTGAACGCCAGACCATATTAACACCACGCAAGCTGCCAAGAATAGTCTTGATTGCAGCAGCTTGGAAATGCGTTTGGAATAAATAAAACACACGGTTATGTTTAACACTCTTTCTCTTTTGTCAGAGCCACAATGCACGTATCCAGGAACTTCTGGAAAACAAGGAACAGCTAAAAAATGCAAATCAAGACCTGTGTAGTCAAATGAGGCAGATGATTCAGCACTCTGATCGGGATAAGCAGGAAGCCCTCAACAGGTGACTGGGGAGGGAAGGTTGAAGTCAACGTATAGTGGCCTCTGTTGATCTTAAGTATCACCTTCTGTTTTTCTGTGTAGAGGCGATGTCATGAGTAAGGATGGCCAGCAGGGGGCTCCCATCCAGACTGTCAAGCGCATGCGTAGCACTGAGGAATTGGGCAGCCACTCAAAGAGACACAGATCGGGACCGCCTTAACCTTTGGGGTTTATATGTCTGGGTTTTCCCACGCTTCTTCAGTTTGTTAGGATTCCTGTTAAGTACTATCAATAAACATTAGAGACCAGTTCCTTGTCTCAGCGTGTTTCCTGGCTGTTAGGACAGGCGATAAGGTAAATGATGATGACAACATTCTTTGTGGCTTAGGACCTTCTGTATTGGTAGTGTTTTGTAGGTGTATCCAGAAGGGGTAAGAACATTTTCCATCCATCTTCCTTCAGTGCATCTTTTATGCTTGACAGTTCTAGGAGATGTCTCTAAGTTCTGGCCCTGACCAACTCCTTAATGCAGTGATGAGTATGAATCGAATTTGGAAAAACAAGGATGTCAGCCTGACAGCTAAGTGTAGACTGGTCCTCACTATCATGTTCCCCATAACTACGTATGGCTGTGAAAGTTGGACGAGGAAAAAGTTGGATAGAAGGAAAATGGATTTGTTTGAACTATGGTGTTGGAGGAGGCTCTTGCGCATCCCTTGGACTGCAAAGATGACAAATAAAGAAGTGTTGAAGCACATAAATCCGGTCATGTCACTAGAAGGAAAAATAACAAAACTTAGACTTGGTTATTTTGGTCATGTCATGAGATCAACGTTGTTAGAGAAAGACGTTATACTTGGAACGGTCAGTGGCAAAAGCCGCCGCCGCCAAAGAATGTGCTGGTTGGAGGTAATCAAAGCAGACACAGGCCAAAATATAAAGCAACTGGAAGAAGCTATACAAGATCGGAAATCACGGAGAGAGCTGGCTGATGGAATCGCCAAGGGTCGGATACGACTGAATGGATCATTCGATTCGATTTGAAATACTTAATGGAAGTCTACCGTTTTAGCACCAGAAGCAATGCCTAGAGCGCCAGCAGAGGAAGACAAAAAGTGGTTGGTTTAGGCTGGCCATTTCCCTTCTGGGAAGAAATGAGCCAGCTGATCTCTCACCAGGCTTTGTGACTGTTTTACGCAGCGCTTTTTTGACCAAGTTGCTCAGATTCACTAAAGTCTTAACTCGTCGTGGGTGAGGAGCTAGAACTCCTTTTGGTCCGTTGACTCCAAGGAAGTGGATAGTTGTTCTAATCACTAAGATCATGTTGCACTTGGGTCACAGCCTCTTCAATGGTGCCAATAGGGTTCTGGGTGCAAATTCAAAGTGCCTATAAAGCAGTCTGTGGCTAAGATGGTTGCTGGGCCGCCTCCTCCAGCTGGAATCATCCTGTCCACTATGTTTTTCCTGAGAAGAAACTCTTGGTGATTCCTCACTGTCCTTAGTTAATAGGCGCTGAGGTTAGAATCATTGTTTCTGTGTCATGGCCCTGGTATTGTAGAACAGTTTCCCCCAGAAATTAGACTGGACCCATCTAATTGCTTTCTGAACGCTGGTAGAGCAGGAACTTCTGGAGAGCTTTCGGTGGCTGACTGGGCAACAGTGTCTTTGTCATAATGCAATTATCTTTTACAGACCATGTCCTTCAAATTTGGATGGGTAAGAGTGGCTGGTGAAGCTTCATTCATACTGTCCTAGGCACTGGGCTTACAATGTTTTTACAAGCAAGAAATTAAGCTTTTCCCTCTCCTCCAGGTGTGAAAGAACGTATCGGCAGCATTACGAGGACACCAAGAAAAAGCTCCTTGAGTCTGCAGGAAAACATGCTGCAGATAAAGAAAAACTCGTCCATACTTACGAAGAGAATATTACTCAGTTAAAGTACGAGTATATTTGAATAGTTAAACTAAAATATCTGAAATAGGTTTTCCTCTGTATGCTTCATGTCCTGACATCTTCTTTCACGTCATGTGCTTTTTCCCCAGGATGGACATCGATGACCTGAATAAAGAGTTGGTTGTGGTGAAAGAATGTTACCTGGCCGTCTGCCGGGAGAAGGATGAGCAGGCAGCCATCCTGAAAGCAGCATTTGAACAAGAGCAGAAGCAGGAGGAGGAAAAGGTAGATGCCCGAGTAGCCTTAGTTTATTGCAGAGAGAACGGCTGCAAAAGAGCACTGCTAAATGATGGTCCTAAGCAAAGACAAATTTTGTTGGCAATCTGAACTAATAAGTTGCCTAAACTGGGGGCAGACTAAATATAGCACTGTAGTTAAATGGTTTTAGATAGGTCATAGAATCACAAAGCTCTCTCCATGGGCATTTTTAGTTCTGATATTCCTAATAGTCATCCAAAACCATACATCTCCTCTGAAAACTACTTCAGTGCAGCTTTGTTGTTGTTAAAGAGAAGTACAGGTAGTCCTCGACTTATGATCATTTGTTTAGTGACCGTCCGAAGTCATGACGGCACTGGAAAAAGTGATTTATGACTGGTCCTTGCACTTACAACCGTCACAGCATTCCCCGCGGTCACATGATCAAAATTTGGGTGCTAGACTACCAGCATGTATTCACTTAATGACTGTGGTGATTCACTTAACGACCGCTGCAAAAATGTCATAAAATCAGATGTGGTCACGCGGTGCTTCGCTTAACAACCACACCGCTTAACAGCAAATTTTCCAGTCTCTGTTGTGGTCGTAAGTCGAGGACTCCCTGTAACTTGAGTTGAAATAGACATGACCATATAATATACTGCTTGCTGTATGTTTAGATATCTGAGAACTTGTGTGATTTATATCACCATTTTCTCTTTACTTTATCCTATGGAAACCTTGGGTGCTTAGGATTGTGACATCATGTACAGCTGTTCCTCTCAGTTGTGCTCATACTATATTAAGGTTTGCACATCAGCCCTATAAGCTGACATTTTTAAATTTTGTGGCTCTAAGTTTTATTGTGGTCAGTAGTGCTTCTGTAAGCACTGAACCTCTCTTTTTTATCTGAGAATGCTATTCTTCAGAAATTTAAATGTAAGATGCTTTTTGTACATATTAGACTTGAGAGATAGCAGTGTATTTTTTGCCCTTACCCTTTTATGAAAAAAAAATATTGGAATGAAACTATTTGATTTGTACTCTTTGGATGCCAGAGCATGGTTCGTTCTTCTTGCCTTCTGGCTAAAGTTAATTCTGTTGCCTATAGGTTTAGCCCCATTAATATTTAGAGATCGTTTTAAGTCAACTTGGCTAAAAAAATGCTGTAGACAAAATTAAATTGTTGGGCTTCTCTATGGAAAGTCTGTGCTCATTAGGATTTGATAATGCTAGAACTGCCCTGAAACAATGAATCTGGGATATAGATCTCCAAACAAATTTAAGTAAGGTGCTACACCCCAATATCTGTCATTTTCTTCCGGAAGGGTTCGTTCCAGCTTCTTATCTATCATCTATCAGAATTTTGAAGTTTCATAAAGCTTTCACTTTAGCCAGGCTGGACGCGCTGCCCTCAGCAGTCCTTTTTGGACGTTTCAAGGGTACCCCTATGCACCTTTGGCTATGTCCATGTGGTGACGGCTCAAGAGAAACTCTAAGCCAGATGTTGTTATATTGTTCCTTATGTAAGGACTCTAGACAGATCCTTATATATCCATTATTGAAGAAATTTCCAGGCAGGGAGAGTGACTTCCATCTAATGTTAATTCTTTCAGACAAGGATCCAAAACTATCCTCCCAGGTTGCCCAGTTTTGTGCTACCATCTGCACAATATGCCACACCATCACTTAGAGTTTGAATTTCTTAACATAGTATTTTTCAACTCATTTTAGTATATTCATTCTTAATTAATTTTGGATTGTAGTATATTGATTGCTTTTGTTTATTTATATTTGTGTGTGTAGGTATTAATGTAAGATTGTTACTATTGTATAGTTGTATTGTGTCTGGCCTTAGGGCTGTAATAAATTTGATTTGATTTGATTTGATTTGATACTAACGAATAAAACAACAAACAAGAAAGTAGCTCCTTTTGCCAGAAATGAAACTTTAGCAGAGGTGGATTTATAATGGAGGAAATGTGGGCATGATGAACAAGTTAGGGGCAGCAAAATGGACACAGGAGAATAAAAAGCTGATAGGCTAGGGCAAAGACTTCAAGGGAAAGATGGGTTATGTGGAGCGATACGTGACAATTTCCAGGTGCTGCAAGGGGGAAGGTAGGGAACTATTTAATGCGATTAATAGTGAATCTTGTGTGAGTTTACGCAGAAGCAAGTAGTGTTTAGTGGGCTTTCTCCCTGGTTGGTGGGACATGGGATTAATTCCTAGAACGTATGAGCTACGTCAAGAGATAAATACTTTCGGTAAAAGGTACTACTGTAACGTAACTATATGTAATATGACAGATTGCATGATGTCTTACCATTTAAATGAGTCAGTAGTGAAATCAAATAGTCCTGTGTTTGGTGGGCTTTCTCCCTAATTAGTAGGATATACGATTACTGCCCCAAACACTTCAACAAAACAAAAGAAATGCTTTGAGTAAGAGGTAGTACTTTAACATAATCGCATGCAGTAAGATGGACTGTATGATCTCTTCCCTTTTTACAACTTTAACAAACATTGTCTCTTATCTGAATGATGCCCTAAAATCTATTCTTAACATTAACAGTTACTGGAGGAAAAGGAAGATTCTTTGAACAGACTAAGAAATGAATTAGAAGAAACATACAAGAATTCCATGGAACTAATGAAGAACCAGTGGCAGAAGGAAAAAGAAGCCAACATGAGGCAGTGTATTGAAGATGAAGTGGCAATTGCCAAAAGCATTTGGGAGAAAGAACAGAAAGAGGTGTGCTAATGTACAAGTGAGACCCTCCAACATAGTAGTTTCAGAGAGACTGGGTGAGCGGGAGTAAGAAGGAATTCACCTGGATCTCGAAGATCTTGTTCCTGGGTCTTAAAAGCATACCAGTAAACATCTTTTTCAGGGCACAGATAATTCCTCAGGAAGCTGTGGAATCTTTGATATTTACTTTTTTTTTGGTGATATCGGAAAAATTCTTAATCCCTTCACTGTGCAAGTTCAACACCAAGCCCCTACAGGTAGTCCTCGCTTAACAACCACAACTGGGACAGAATTTCGGTTGCTAAGCAAAGTGGTCATTAAGTGAATCTGACCCAATTTTACGACCTTTTTGCAGCGGTTGTTAAGTGAATCACCATGGGTGTTAAGTGAACCACATGGGTGTTAAGTGAATCGTGTGGTTCCCTATTGATTTTGCCTGCCAGAAACCAGCCGGGAAGGTTGAAGATGGTGATCTCATGACCATGGGATGCTGCAATGGTCATAAATGCAAACTGGTTGCCAAGCACCCAAATTGTGATCACGTGAGTGCTCAGATGCTGCAACGGTCATAAGTGTGAGGACTGGTCGTAAGTCAATTTTTTTTCCAGCACTGTTGTAAGTTCGAACTGTCACTAAACAAATGGTTGTTAAGCGAACACTACCTGTATTCTTTCTGCTTCTTAGAAAAAGACAAAGAAACGAAGCCCTGGTTTTATTTAGAATTTTTTCCCCACAGGGATTTTCTGTATGAAATTTACGTTTTGTTTAGCACAGTCTTCTGTTCCCTCTAGGCCCAGGAGCAGGTTTTTCAGGAAGTTGAAAAAGAGTGGCAGCAAAGACTGGCTCAGGCTTTGGCAGACGCCAAGAGAGCTGTGGTGGAACTCAAAGATCACGGCAGCCAAACGGATGACACGCTGCGCCAAGTGATCGTGGAGGCGGTAGAGGAGCAAACGTCGTTATTTCGGGAGGCTCTGAAAGCGAAGGAAAAGTCACTGAGAGAGCATGAAGCAAAGTATCACGAGAACATTGCCACTCAGGTGACCGGCGGATTTGTGGCTTTATTTTTATGGGGTTCAAGATAAAACCAAAACGTGCGCAAGGTGAATCAGCATGATACGCATTTGCTTGATATCACGTAAATAGTTGCTTTAGGATTAAATCTAGGAAATGACTAATACGTACTTTCAATAATATACTTTTTTTTTAAAGTTCTGTGTTTCGAGGTCAGTCTGAATATTTGCACATTAATTCTCACATTTAGAATGAAAAATAGAGCAACAAGTCTGTTCTCTAGCCTTTTGAGGTTTGATACTGCAATCCTGGCCCCACTAAAACTGTAAATCCCTTTGGGTTTGTTATTCACTATCTAAATCAGTGTTTCTCAACCTCGGCAGCTTTCAGGCGTGTGGACAAGGCTGGCTGGGGAATTCTGGGAGTTGAAGTCCACACGTCTGAAAGTTGCCGAGGTTGTGAAACACTGATCTAAATCAAAGCAACAAAACTACAGGTGTATTATTAATTGAAACTGCCCTGAAACCAGATTTCTTTGTTTTTTTATGGCTGAAATGGCTCTCTTCTTGACCTTTGCTTCCTATTTGTAGGTGGAATTAGCTCTGACCAAAGCGCGTGCCTTATGGCTGCAAGAACTTACTAATCTTGAGGAATATAAAAATCATTTGAAGGTAGCCAAAGGAAAGTGGGAAAAAGAATCGGAAATCAGCACAGCAGAACAGGTAGCGGAGAACAGACCAATCGGGGACAAGTGACAAAATGCACACAACATTCTTACAACAATTTTGTATTTTGCTACATTGGCCTTAAATTTGAAAAACTGCAAAATTCAGTTGATTAGATCAGAAAAAATGCCTAAATATCTAATGGCTTCCCAAAGAGACAGATATTGAGATACAGAGAGCCAGTGTGATCTAGTGGTTAAGGTGCTGGGCTAGAAACCAGGAGTCTGTGAGTTCTAGTCCTGCCTGAGGCATGAAAGCCAGCTGGGCGACCTTGGGCCAGTCCCTTTCTTGCAGCCCAGCTCACCTCACAGGGCTGTTCTTGTGGGGAAAATAGGGTGAGGAAGGAGTATTTGGTATGTTCACCGCCTTGAGTTATTTATAAAAAATAATAAAGACAGGCTATAAAATAAATAAAAAATAAATTGGAGCCTATAATGGCACAGCTAGCTTGTGTGTGTATATCTGTCTTTCATCCTCTAAACTATGTGGTTTTGCTCTCCCCAATCATTTCTAAATTTGAGGGTCATTCTGATAGATTTTATTTTATTTCATTTTCAGTGATGCTGACTCTACACTCACACACCAGGTGGCCAAATATTTTTATCAAGTTATACAATTGCGCAAAACTTTTTATTTGATATGTTGTTTTACTGTTTTATTCTTTTCTTTTTTTCCTGATAATGAATTGTGGGACTAAACCATTTCTCTTCTTCTGTTGTAAAAAGTCTGGTCAAAGACCATAATAAAGGTATTTGAAATTAAAATTAAAATTATGCAGTTTTTAAAATGAGTTTGGTCAAGTTTAGCTTGCCTTATGTAATTTCTGAGATTTTAAGGGGCCCTTGGAAAGGGTATTTCTCAAGTAACCTTAACTAGTGTAGGTGTAAAGCTGTGCAGTTTGCTAATAGCTATTTGATTTAGAGAGTCCTTCATCCTTGCCTTCACTTCTGCAGCCATATCCTTTCCCCTACGCCTGTGTTGAAAGTACCAACTTTAGATTTGCTTCTAACTATGCCTGGGGTTTAACACTCAACTATGGAAACACCATGAGAGCCAGTTTGGTGTAGTGGTTAAGGCAACGGGCTAGAAACCGGGAGACTGTGAGTTCTAGTCCCGCCTTAGGCACAAAGCCAGCTGGGTGACCTTGGGCCAGTCCCTCTCTCTCAGCCCTAGGAAGGAGGCAATGGCAAACCACTTCTGAAAAACCTTGCCAAGAAAACTGCAGGGACTTGTCCAGGCAGTCTCCTAGAATTGGACACAATAAAACGGATTTTAAAAAAAGATAACACCAGTACTAGCCATTGTGATCACAACTGAAATAGGCTGGAGGAGAGAAGAGAGGAGTCTGGATCTCCTGGACATCTGCCCTCCTATGTCAGTCTCAAACTGAGTTATACCTGCCCCATAAATCTGTTAAATAAAGGCGTTACTGACAGACTCTTCTGCCTCCCTCTTTAGGTATCAGCTGTTGAAGAGAAATGGAAGAGACAACTTGAGAACAGTGATAAAGCTCAGATAAGAATCAAAGAGCTTGAAGAGAAAGTCCTGTCCCTTAGAAGGGAGCTGGAGCTGAAACAAGATGAAGTCCCCTCCCTTGTTAAAGCAGAGCTTGCAAAAGCTCACACTCAGTGCAACAAAGAAAAGCAAGAGGAGATTCTCAGGATGCAAGACCAAAATGAAAAAGCGTATCACGCCTTTTTACATGATCAGAAAGTTAAAATCAGTGAGATGTTTGCAAAGGCCAAAGAAGACTTTGAAAATCAAAAGAAAGAATTGTTGGATCAAAAAGAGGCAGAGCTGAAGATGTGCCTTGTCAGAAAGCAGCAAGAATGGGCTGTTCAGGAAGCCAAGAGGCTTCAAAATGAAATTCATCAGTATGAGGACAGGATTCTTGTTCAGGTGGAACTTCTCTTAGATGACCTACACAAGGATTTGGTCCAGTGTGCAGACTATGAGCATACTTGGCAAGCAAAGTGGAACGTGTCTCCTCCCGTTCAAATCAATCTCCAGTTCAAAGACAAACTGATGTTTTGTTTGCAGAAAGCATATAGAAGCACGGTCAATGCCATTCTTGAAAAAGCAAAGAAAAAGTGGAACAAGGTAACCTTAATGTGGCCTTAAATAGCCTGTATTTTGATTTTATACTTCACTTATGCTCAGTGGTTATTTTCCACTTTTATTTTCCTTCTCAGCAGAGCAGAGCTAGGAATTAAGGGGGATGGTGGGCGTATGGAAGTGAGAAGAATACTGATAGGTAGAATATCAACATAATACAAATAGAGATTTAAAGCAGAAGAATCTGTTTATTTTTGCCATGCAGATTTTGAGAGAAAACGTTAAATCAAATGATTTCTCTGAGCCTAAAGAAAATAATTTGGTGTTGTGTTATAGATGTAAGCTCATTATTCCATCTTTCCTCATGCCTCAGAGGAACCAAGAGCGCACCATTGAGCAGCTGATGAATTGCAACAAGTTCTAGTCTCTCTGCTGAAAGATTGATGCTCCTGATGTCATTGAGTTCTGCTCATTGTCCTTGCATTCTACCACCACCCCCTTTATAGTTGCAAGGAAGGTTCCACTTCTGATATGTCGCAACTGAATATATTCTCAACTTAGTCCTGAGCTGCTCTCTGCCTCTGAGAAAGAAAACGGACAGTGTAGTTATTAAGTTTGCCCTGTGTCAGATGCATATATCTCACCACTGTGCCTTATTGGGAAGAAACCTAGCTGCTTCTTCGGTCTGAATGTGGTAAGCAGGTAGGATTTGGCAAAAGCAGGGAGGGATCAACTTGAGCACCACCTTCCCTTAGATTTTTCTAGGAATGAGGAATCTGAAGTACGTTGATTCATTGCAGGCTAACGTTTTAAGAGCGAGTTGCTCTTAGCCTCATTTTCCTCAGTTGTCTTTTACTATTTCAGCAGTTAGTAGTTCCTCTGAACCTTTGGCTCTCCGTCTGTAAAGGGAGGGACATTTTGGAAAGCTGTTAAAATGAGGGTTCTCTGAAATACGTCAAAGCATGGTAATAAAAGAAAGAAACTTTTCATCCCCTCAAATAAATATAAATTCATCTTCGTAAATACGATCATAAAAACTACAGTAAAGAAGGGTTTAAGATGATCGTTTTGTTAGATAAATTTACTGGATTCATTTAGGTAGTTTTCTGTTTGGTGAGCAAGGTGCTGAACTTCCTTAGCTCATTCCTTCCCTTCAGATCTTCAGTGAACAGATGAAATAAAGTGATGGTGAAATAAAACTACTAATTAAGATTATTATGGTTTTTTAAAATTACCTTTTATCTCAATAGGTTACTATACTTTCCTGAATGTGAATCTCATTAAACTCAGTGGGCTGACTTCTGACTAGGCGTGTATAGAATTGCACTGAAAGCATCGCAAAACGTCACACGCACCCCATGGTCACATGATCACATTTTGGGCACTTGGCAGCCAGCTTACATTTACAACCAATTGCAGCATCCCGCAGTCACTTGATCGCATTTTGCAATGTTTTTTGCCGTTTTCCAGCAAAAATCACCCATTGGGGAAACTGGATTCACTTAATGACCGTGGTGATTTGCTTAATGACCATCGTAAAAATGTTCATAAAATTGTGTCAGGTCACGTGGTGACTTGACTTACAACTGCAACAACTTATGATGGAAATTGTGGTCGTTAGGTCGAGGACTATGTATATCAAAACAGATAGTACATATAGTGACCAATCAGTGTGAATACTGTTTATGTACTCTATGAAGTGATACCATGCAGTCCATTGAGTCTGCGCATTGGAGATCTAAGTCCAAATTCCTATACCTTCATAGAACTTGTTGAGTGTCCTTATTTTCTCCTGGTTTGTTGTTGTTAGTAGTAGTAGTAATAGTTGTAAGCTTCGTGTGGTGCAGAAGTGGTAGGCAACAGTATTGCAACCGAAACTATCCCCACAACACGGGTTCGATCCCAGCGGAAGCTGGATTCTCTCTCAGGTAGCGGGCTCAGGTCGACTCAGCCTTCCATCCTCCCGAGGTCAGTAAAATGAGTACCCAGCTTGCTGGGGAAGGTGACGGCTGGGGAAGGCAATGGCAAACCACCCCACTATAGTCTGCCAAGAAAACGTCGCAAAAGTGGCGTCCCCCTAAAGGGTCAGACATGACTCGGTGCTTGCACAGGGGACCTTTCACCACACAATAGTAGTTGAAAATGGTAAGATGAAACTGACCTGATTTTTTCTTAGAATTCAAGTTTGATTTGAACACTTGGTTTTGAATTGCTGTCTGTTCTTTTAAAATTTCCATCTTTGTCGTCCTCGTTAGAAACACGAAAATTTGAGCTCTGATTTCAAAGATCCTGATGACTCTTGCATGCAGAATGGTGAAGGAGAGCCTGGGGACAAAGCCAGGCATTCCATGTATGACGTTGGGCAGCAAGTAGAACTGCAGCGGATATTAAGAAAACATCCACCTTTACAGGAGACCGAAATAGATTTGGGTATTGCATCGCATTACGTCAGTTTCCTCATTTTAATTTTGGTTTAGCTGATTCTATTTTATCTGACATAAATTCACTTTTTCACAGTAGAAACTGGTTATACTAGCCAAAAGAGAGAGTTTAGAGAATAGAGAGTTGCACAGATATTAAAATATACTTTGGAGATAATGTTACTGAGTTACAGAGTTACAGCTGGTTAAGTCTATGAATATGAATCAGTCTGCTAGACTCTGGATGACATCTTCAAAAAAAAAAAAAACCTAGATTGCTCCTTCATTAAGTTCTGAGCTTGTGGTCCTGGGAAATTATTCTTCTGTTTTCTGATGGTATCAGTGAATGCTAAACTTCAGAATATCCTCTCCACTTCTGTGGTTTTCCAAAGGCTGTATAAATGTACTAAAGCTTGAGACTTTGTACACAGTGGAGTCCTTGGTGTTCTCTGAGCTTTGTTGTTTTCTTGCAGATGTTTCATTGCCAGACAAGGCAACCTATTCTCTTTGATTGGTACTTTGTACACAGTAAACCTAGAATTACAGACCCTGTAACTGGGACTCCTTGAGAATGGTACAGGTAGTCTTCATTTAGCAACCACAATTGGGACCAGAATTTCAGTTGCTGAGCGAAGCGGTCATAATGTGAATCCAACCTGATTTTACAACCTTCTTTGCAGCAGTCATTAAGTGAATCACTGCAGGCATTAAGCAAACCATGTGGTCGTTAAGTGAATCACGTGGTTCCCATTGATTTTGCTTGCCAGAAGCCAGCGGGGAAAGTCAAAATTGGCGGTCATGTGACCACAGGATGCTGTGACAGTCATAAATGCGGACCAGTTGCCAAGCGCCCAAATTGTGATCATGTGACCGCGGGGACACTGATAGTC
This sequence comes from Candoia aspera, assembly GCF_035149785.1. Lineage (NCBI taxonomy): Eukaryota > Metazoa > Chordata > Lepidosauria > Squamata > Candoiidae > Candoia > Candoia aspera. The sequence continues at coordinate 9,782,164 of NC_086165.1, read as the reverse complement.
ATTAGTGTGAAGACTAGTCATAAGTTGTTTTTTCCAGCTCTGCTGTAAATCTGAACTGTCACTAAACAAATGGTTGTTAAGCAAAGACTACCTGTAGTTCAAATTCACTGCTAACTCTTCATTGTTAGGAAGTGAACACCAAAGGTAGATGGTCGGGGTAGCTAATGAAACCATGCAACTTCCACAGAAGTTTCTTTTAAAACAACAACTAAGATATCCGCAATAGCTAAACCTGACGGTAGGATTTATCTTTTCTCTTTGGTCGCTTGATCGGCCAAAAGTGACCTGTAACTTTTCATGTTGATTGATGCAGATTCTAAATGTAGGAAAAGAAATATGTTGTCGCAAGAAGAGATTTGTTGGGAATATTATCGACAGCGGCTGGAAAAAAAAGAAAAAGAATGTCAGGATTTGAAAAAGAAACTTGACAAAGCTTGCAAGCATCTCCAGCTTGCTGTGAAGGAACAAAAAACAAAGTCTGAACAAGCCCAAGGTCTGTAACTTTTGCTTGTTGATGTTGAATTACAGCTGGAGTCTGGCCCTGGTGATGGAGCGAAATCTGTTTAACAGGAAGAGCTGGTTCACATGGGCATGCGGTTAACTTGATTCTTTGTTTGATAACAGTTGAATAGGTAAAAAGAGAAACCCTGTTATCCTTATATAGCTTAAGATTTCTGAAAATACATGTGTGATATGAACATTATCCCTTATTCTTATATGCACAAAATAATAACTTGACATTGCGATGATCAAACAAGATATTGGCATGTAAAGTAGTCTTCCGTTGCACTTGATGGAGAAGTTTAAAGCTTTGTGGTTAATTTGACCTGATGCTTGTATTATAAAAAGTAATTATATCATTTGCAGTTAGGATTTCAATGGATTTGTTAAGTAGCTTTTATAATGATAACTGCCTATCGTTCCCCCAGCATTTCAATTACTCTTTCCAGGATGGGAACATTTGTAATTGGCCAACTCAGAGTCATGTTAATAATAATTCGAATGTTATGTTCTGTATCATTTTCCCCAGTTATCATTGTACACCCCTTTTTCATACGAAGTAATATGGCTAATGCAGACTGTTTTGACCTTGTTCATTTGTTATGAGCATGGGGGGAAAAAAACCCCTACAGGAATAACTACAGTATTTTGATAGCAGTGAATTTTAGAGGAACGCCTTTTGCCTTCTAGAAGAGTAACAATCAATTGCGATTCTAGATCATAGTAAAAACAAATTGCTGGTTGTTATGTAATACCAAGTTAAATGTAATGTTTAAAGAGTTTTTCCTCTCCTTTTTAGAAAATGAAAAAATTCTGGATGCCCTCATGGAAGAAAATTCTGCAATGAAGAACCAACTTGATGATTTGAAATACGTCAATATTCCTCCAAGGTAGTCAACAAATAGCAAGAGAACTAAACTTTTCTGGGCAGTTGTAATTTTATTCTCAGTTTGGCCATTACATTTCGTTTGCTTCTAGGTCATCCTCAGAAGGCTTTGTCTCAAAGCCTTGTTCTCTGTGTGACGGAAAAGCCTTGGAAGAAATGCGTTCCCAGTATATTAAAACAGTGAGCAAAATTAAAAGTAAGTGTTAAAGAAGACGATGATTCCATAACCAGTTCACCCCTTGTTTTTATGCTTACAACAGAGGAAAAATTCCAATTATGTTACCTACTACTAGCCTTAATATTTCAGACCTTGTTGAGTACCTACTTGTGAAGCTCCGGTTGCGTTTATCGGGGTAGCAGGGCGGAGCAGCCTGAGGCTCTGGGGCCCTTTTGCACCCTCTGGACCCTTTTTCAGCCCCACTGAATTTCAGTTTCCTGACCTTTTGAAACAGAAACATGAACATTACAGTGTAAATCCAAAGCAGGCTTCACACGGTTTAAAAATATTTTTTTAAAAACCCGCCAAGAAAGGAAACCCCCCCACAAATTTCTGATCCTGTCTACATCCATGAGACAGCCCCGTCCTCGGTCCCTTGTCATCTCACCAAACCGACTCAGTACAGTTCCTAATTCTATGTATAATCGGCACTACGCAGATATAGTGAAAGTTGTCCGTCCCAGCTCTGTGGTATATGTGCTTCGCAAAATACAAATTGATGTTGTATGTTCATAGATGACATGCTTCGTTACATCCATGAAAGTAAGGAGAGAGCTGCAGAAATCATTAAAGCTGAAGTTATAAGGGAACGGCAAGAGACCGCCCGAAAAATGCGCAAATATTATCTTATTTGTCTTCAACAGCTCCTTATTGATGATGGCAAGCAGGAAGGGTGAGGCATTTCCGATTATGTTAGATGTGAAGAGGCTGTCAGCAGTGTCCTTGCATGATGAACCTTAAGATGTTTTTGTGGGGTTTTTAGTGATATTCTGGTTTATATTGCTCTGGTTGCTATACAGTGTACACAGCAACTGCAGATGAACTGCAGAGATAGAAAAAAGAGGTCTGTTATCTTTTTAATAGAAGGTAACAACTGATAGCATCCTCTTTCATTCAGTCATTCATTCATTCTCTCTCTGCCTCATACAGACATGCAGGTTCATTCAGCATATCACAAATCCCCTAAAACTGAATTGATAAAACGCTAAAAGGAAGCCCCGTGTGTAGCAAGAATTTGAATAAATCTTTCTTAGTTCAAAATTTTAAGAAAGCTCAAAAGCTTTTCTTCTTACTTGGGTTCTTAGTTGACTAGAAAGGCTTTTTAAAGACTGGAAATTTTAAAAATCTTTTTTTTTTTTTTTTTTTTTTTGCAGGGCTGAAAAGAAAATAATCTGTGCTGCTGGCAAAATTGCTACAATGGCTAACGTATTAGAAACTCCTGTTCGGAACTCAACGCTAAATAAGGCCTCCCATTCAGGTATACTGCCATGTATAGTTTCCTCGCATGCCATCTTTTTTAATAAGGAGAAATGTAGTATTTACCACATAAAGAATTTTGAGTTTGGATGTGCTTGCTTTAATTTCTTTTTTACTTTCCATGTCACCTTACAGTCCTGTCCCAAAACCCCAGAGCTGAGGAGCCTAAAAGGAGTTATGCTCAACATTCTAAGACAACCTCAAAGGAAAACCAAACGCTTGGTGAAAATATGGGCAAAGAACCTAGTAACTCTGCTTCACAGAAACATATACCGCGTAGCTTGCAACCACAGCTTGATGCAGAAAGTGAGTCAGGCCCAGTTTCTCAAACCCAGATTGCCAAGAAAGCTTTTAAGCAACTGGACGACTCTCCAGTTGGTACTGCACCCACAGAGGCTTTCAGTGAGGAAGAACTTGCAGACAAAGGCCTACCACGTAGATTTGGTACTGCAACATTCCAGAATGCTTCCTCCTATGTGTCTCAAGGAAAGCTTCAAAATATTCACGCCATTACAGTGGATGGTTTTAACTTTGGGACAGCTTGTGAAAAGTTTAAGTGCCTAAATGAAAGGCCAAGAATAACAGAGGTTGCATGTAGCCAGCCTGCTAGACAATGGAAGGCGAAATCTGGGAAAACCCAAGGCTTTGAAGTTCAAGAAACTCCAGTAAGGGATGAAGGGTCTTCTGCTGACTGGAGCCTAATAAGCGAGACTCTGCATGTGAACAGTAGCAATAGGTTTCAGTGTCCTGTTCAAAAAGTATATTCCAGTAGGCCCATAGACTCCCATTCAGCGTTTCCCATGACCAATACCTGTTCCCACTCCAAGGAAGATACTTCTGTTTTTTCTCAGCATCCTGGTGGACACAATGAAAAGGAACTTACCGAGAGCCAAAACTTAAATTGCCGTGAAGGCCATCTGACTGTGAACTCAAGTTGTGCACCATTTCTAAGCTTGGACACCTTAGGTCCTGCTAGCGGCCATCCAAGTAATGCTGTGCTGTGTTCTGCAGCAGGAAAAAACTGTAATTCACTACAATCAAGGAAACAGATACCCAGCGTTATGGATTACCAACAAGACAGTGGCTTTGACAGCCCACAAATCAACTTTGATTAATCATCAACATCTGAAAACTCTCATGAAAGAGATACTTAAATATATTTAAATGAAAGGTGTGGAGAAAACCTGTTGTGATAGGCTTATGAGTGTTTTTGTTCATTTCTTGATTTTATATTTTGACTGTGACATGAACAATCCAGCCATAAATATTTGGGTTTGGGGTCACGTCTTAGATATCTGACTTTATTGTTACACATTGCCTCTGTGTGTGTGTGTGTTTCTGTATGTCAAATAATGTTGAATTGTGTTGCAGGAAATTATCTATTTTTATACTCAAGATTAGTGTGCAGTCCAATGCAAATTTTTACATTTTATTTATATAAAAATAAAGCTAACACTTTGTGGTCCTAATGTACCTTTTTTCCAAAGCTGACAGCATCTTTCTGTTGGTTACTTAGTACCTCCTTTTTTCCATAGAAGATGGACATGGATGACTCTTTTGCAAATTTCCCTGGCATGCGTTTGCGAGCTTCCCATCTCAGAATGCTTGGAAATTCTTCTGCCGATTTTAAGGAACTGGTTTCAGAGAAAGATACATCTGGAGGGCAACATAAAAGTAGGTTGGGGCCTCCAAGTCCATCTGAGCCCTTAGTCCATTGTTAAGCTTTCCAAAATCCATTTTCTAAGTACCTTTTTGCTGTTTAATCTGGAAAGGAATATTTTTCAAAAGCTTTTAAAAATTGTATTTAAAAATTATTTCTCTAAGAAGAAGACAACTCACCTAGCGAATGCAGTATAACTTGCCTTCGGAAGAGTCTTAATCCTTTTAAAGCAGCAGGGAAAAAACAAACCCAAACTGATTAAGAAGTGAAGCTTGGTCAAGCTTTTTTTTTTTTTTAATCCATTCAGTAGGGTCCGAATCTCAGAGGCTGCGTGGACAAGCCCCTGCAATTTTCTTGGCAAGGTTTTTCAGAAGTGGTTTGCCATTGCTTCCTTCCTAGGGCTGAGAGAAAGTGATCTTTTGTCTGGTGTGTCAAGGAGTTTGGTTGGCAGAAGCTTCTTAGGTGACCTTTCTAGGGAAGGTCACTCTGAAAGGTTTTAAAAATTATATTTGTCCAGCTGGCTTGACCAGCTGCTTTTGTGCCTAAGACGGGACTAGAACTCACAGTTTCCCAGTTTCTAGCCCGGTGCCTTCACCACTACACCAAAGGCTGCATTAACTACTATGAGCAAAGATGGTTCCTCCTTCAACTTCTAGCCACTTGACCCATAGGCAAACCGCGAAATGATTCCTGTGGTTTATTAATGAGGAGTGGCTGTATGGAGTCATGTGGGCTATCTCAGAAATCTCTCCTTAATCTGGAGAGCATTTCAGCGACCAGAATCCTGCATCCTGCGCCGATCTCCATTGTAATGCCATCCTGCTGCAAGATGGGACGTCTAGCTTGCCATGGCTCTCAACTGGAAGTCTCAATATTTCCATGTAAGCATGAATAAAGGAAAATTTGGCATTTCTTCAGTCACTTTGTAAGCAACAAAATGGTCTTTTGAACTGAAGGTAAGCATGTACAGGTAGTCCTTGCTTAGCAACCATTCATTTAGTGACGGTTTGGACTTACAATGGTGCTGAAATAACCAACTTATGACTGGTCCTCACACAACTGTTGCAGTGTCCCAGCAGCCATGTGATCACAATTTGGGCGCTTGGCAACCAGTTCACATTTGTGACCATCATGTGATCGCCATTTTCTACCTGCCCAGCTGGCTTCTGGCAAGCAAAATCAATGGGGAACTGTGTGATTCACTTAACAACCATGTGATTTGCTTAACACCCACAGTGATTTACTTAATGACCACCACAAAAGGTTATGAAATCCAGTTGGATTCACTTAATGACTGCTTTGCTTAGCAACCAAAATGCCAGTCCCAATTGTGGTCATTAAGCGAGAACTACCTGTATATGTTTAGTAGAAGGTGCTAGATTTCAGGGAAGCATCTAATAAAAAAATTCCAGGTTCATGAGGTTCTACCATTATTAATGCAGCTATAGAAATGAATGACTAAAAGTGAGTGGTACCAATTGTTCCAGTTTAACGTAGTTTCCCATATCGGGAATTTTCCCATATGATTACTGTAAAAGTTATGAATTTGAGAGCAACACTTATCATTATCCAATCAGCATTTTGGTTTTTCTTAGAAAGTAACTGCAGGTTCTTTCTTAATTCTTTGGCTTTAGCATAGCCTTTAATTAGTTTGTGGGCATATGGGGTTTTTTTTCTTCCTTCAGCTGAACTAAAATTTGTGAATTTTCAACAAGGTTTTGTGGTTTTTATAGCCCTCTACCACTGCCTAATGGTTAGCAAGGCCATCTCAAGGCAATGTACAAAGAAAACAGCGTAACAAATATGTAACAATATTTCACATTAACAGAAGTCATTTTTGATTTTGGTATAAAAAGAAAATTACTCTCAGCTTTCTTTTCTTGTCACTGTTGGGATGATCCTATTCCCCATGAAGAAGGCCATTAGATATGCAGTTAGTGTGATGTTCCCATGATACTTCAAATCTGCGTGAAAGTGCGTGAAATCTTTTGTCTGGTGTGTCCAGGAGTTCGGTTGGCAGAAGCTGCTTAAGTGACCTTTCTGGGGAAGGTCACTCTGAAATGATGGAGGAGTAAACCAGTCTGCCTTCTCCAAATCTGGGTTCACACATTATACTGAACAGCAGTGGCTCCCTGGTTTGTTTCTGTGTCCTGCTTGTGCTTCTGACCCATCCACAGAAGTCTCAAATAAGAGAAGCTTAAAAAACAAAACGAAGAGTTGCCAAGAAATTCTGAAACAAACCATGTAACTTCCCCTAGTTGTGGTAAATTTAATAAGCTATGGTTAAAAAATTAGTGTGGCTTGTGAATAAAGTCTCTGGGTCGGAGACCCAACAAAGGGGAGAATGCAGGGGAGGAGGGAATAAGCATCCCATCTATTTTCCCCCTACAAATTTGCATCATCTCATCCCTACTTTGCCTCTGCGTGGCAAATCCAGGCCTGCAGTTCTCTTTGCCTTTGAACATACAGTTCTTCTACTTTCAAGGTCCAGTTTAAAACATATTCCCAGTTCTTTGTTTTATGGAATGCATTCGTTGTTTGGCCATTCCTATTTTTGGATCCAAACTCCTAAGTGTTGTTGTTTTTTTATGTCTTATTCTGTCCTAACTGCGGTGCCTGGCTTTTCACCATCCCTTGATGACTTAATTCAGTCATTTTACTAAATCTTAGCTTAAAAAAAACTACTTGAGATCATGTGTTTTTTTCTTACCTTTCTCTAGCCCGGCCACAAGTAGTTTATAAAGCTGATGCTGTGTTACCTGAATAACACCAACTGTAAACTTGATGTAAATTGTTCGAAACAAGCCGAATCAGCCATGCAGAATGGAAATGACTGGTTGAAACACATTTTTATTAAACAGAACTTGGATTCTCATCTCGTTTCGTGTCAGAAGTGCAGGAAATAGAATGGGGGAGAGTATTGATTAAAATTTAAAAGATAAAAAACATTTAATAAAAATATAAAATTTATATAACTCTAGCCCAATGCTGGGCCACGTTGATGGCAGAGGTGTTTCCGGCCACTAAGTCACTCTGTGCGCATGTCGGTCCCAAAGGGCACTGTAAAATTTCCAGAATGCAGGAAACTTGGATTCTAAACCGGCTACATTATTAGGCTTCTAAACTGGCAGGAAATCGCTTGATCAGATTAATGGAGTGTCTCATACTAGAACACTTCAAAACATTTGCTAGCCAAGTGAGATGAACGTGGAAGTGTGTTCTCAGAGTGAGGTGGGTTCATTGTAATCCCTGTTTTTCAACACCATGGATGTTATTTGAGCTACATCAGTGGGACACTCCCGTTGGGTTGAATCATCTCTTTAACAAGGGAGTGATTGGGGTAGAGACAAGAGACAGCAACGCCTATTCCCCCAACTGACATGTCGTTTGAAGGAACGTGAGGTCTGATTCTGCAGCTGCAACTCCTCAGGGTCAAGTAGGGGAACTCCTAACTCATGGTTCCAATTTGGCTGACCCACATTTTATTTGCACAGTAACAACACCCACTGAAAAAAGACAGCTTCAGATACTGAAATGCACACAGCCTCCATCGGATCCTCCAACAAGCAAATTGTCCTGAGGTGTGGCATAGTACGTGCTAACAATTTGTATATATCAATAGGGAATTTAAATAATCGACTCAAATCAAAGTTTATGTATTTTTATTGTAGTGTTCTCTGTCCTAGAGGCCATAATAAAGGTTTTGATTTGAATTGACTTTAATTTTCTTCTATTTCCTAAGCTCATGCAATTCAAAGCAAGGAAATAGAAGGAACCCATCAGTCCAAATGATAAAAGTCTCAATTTCAAGAGATTAAAAACAAATTTGGTAGCTAGCTGTACAGATTTGTCTTTTTTTTCCCTTCTTGGAAAATGCCAAATGCAACAAAACCAACAGAGAAGCTTATGGCAGCTTAAAGAATAACCTACATTATAGCATAAGCTTTCATACGCCTTTGAAATTGCCACAAGACGTTTGTTTGTTTGTTTGCTACAACAGCTTAAAATACATTAAAGATACTTGTAAAAACAACAAATCGTTATACAGAAAAGCAGTCATGCAATCCCTGCCTAGAAGCTCCCCAGGATAAATTGGTTATAAATTTTAGCTGTGTCGTGTAGTTGGAAGATGTTCCATTTGGTCGTGAAAAGGCTTATTCAAATCCTTGATCTATGAATGTTTTGAGGCTAATATCAGGTAAGAACAATTGTCTATGCTTAATTCTAGTAACTTGCCTTTTCAGTTTAAAGGAGTTACAGAAGTCTCTAAATTTGGGCTATCAGCACTGAAGCTTGGATTTTTAACCTTTCCCCTATCATTAATTCTTGATATGAAAACTCATTCCTACCCTTGGAATCTATTAACCCCAAAGAGCAAATGAGGGAGAATATAAAAAGCACAACTCACTTCAGTAAAACTCTTCTTCAGGGCTAAAATTAAATCAGATTAAATCTTAATTCCAAACTCAGCTCAACCATGAATTTACAATAGGTGAACTACTGTTTTCTCAAGCAGTTCTACAATATTCACTTATTTTAGAGCTCTCTATGACTGAATCAATTCACCTGTGACACTAGTAAATAACTAGGTGTTCTGTTATTATTCAGACTTGGATTTCAGACCCCTACCAATGTTATAGGTATAGTAAAATAAAAATACAATCACATATCCAGACAATAGGACACTTTTGCGGTGTAGCTTGTTACCCATTCTAACCTCCAGCTGCCATGAAAACTTCAGATTTTAACAAAGGCTTTTAGAGAACTAGTTCAGTTCCCTGATTATTTTTTTTTAAGCACAACTGCTCTCTTGAGATACACACAAAAACACATGTACATATATAATGGCATATTTAAGATTTCCTTTAGCCTCTTATGGCTCGGATAGCCCCTTCAGGTGAAGCTTCCCAGCTCTTGATAAAAGTGTGTTCTCAATTCAGTTCCCTTTTACTCAAAATTTGGCCCATGTTGAATATGAATTGCTCGGGCAGATATTTCACTACAAAATACCTTTGGTAAATTTCAGTAGTAATACAATGTTTCTTTTTAAAAATCCAAATGATTTCATAAGCCCACGTTGCAACATTCCTTTGTTTCAATGATAAAAGTCTAGACCTTGTAAATAAAATACTTGAGAGTAAACATATCAAATCTTCAATGATGTTTTGAACTCTGAAGTTGGCTGCTATAGTTTTTCCTCCCAAATAGTTAGTCTACAGGACAACCTTCCTTCCTTCCTGAGAGCCAAAACAGCGTAAGTCAATCTCTTATGCTATGGTGACTCTACTAAAGCCTACTTTCTGTGTCTTGCTAGTTGGACATTTTAAGAACTGCACCATCTTGGCTTTGGGTTATAAGGAGATGAGTCACTACATGGTGAAGATCTGTGCAATTTTGGGTCCAGAGCCTTTGTTCATTGTGCATTTATTGCTAATTTCCTGGCTAAGATGCTTATGTGCAAGGCAGTTTTAGCAGTGCTGCAGAGTAAAATGACCCAGCTTGCTGGGGAAGGTGACGACTGGGGAAGGCAATGGCAAACCACCCCACTACAGTCTGCCAAGAAAACGTCACGAAAGCGGCATCCCCCTAAAGAGTCAAACGTGACTTGGTGCTTGTGCAGGGGACCTTTCACCCTCACACAAGTGCACCTTACTTTGTATAGTGAGATAAGCTGTATTTGCTGAAATTCCTTCTTCAAACATCTCTTGAAGATAAGACACGCACAAGCACCCCAATCCCCGTGATATCTGGAGCCCATAATTTTGAACTCAGCCATTTTCAGAATAAGTTCTCCAGCAGAACACGGTGCTTGAAGCCAGAATGCAATCAGCTAGTTGTAGAATGTATGTTTTGTGTGTCAAAAGTCCCAGGGAGAATTCCTAATATTTCCATTAAAAATAGGCAGAATTTGATAGAAGAGACTTCTTACTGCATCCAGTTTATATATTTATTAGATATATATTGCACCTTTCATTTAGGAGCTCAGGATGGCAGAAATAATGCTCCCTTTCTCCTGGTTTCCCCACAACAATCCCATGAAGGAGGTTGGATCGATGTCACCAGATCTCCTTGTTCCTCGTCTACCACCGCCTGAGTTACCTGGACAAGTGATCTGGTGTACAATAACATAAATAGCAATTACTATTCAGAACTGTTACAAAGACTGACCTCTAAGCAATATTGGATTATTAGAATTTGCCTGGACAATATGGTGATTCTGTCATTGCTGGAACAATAGCCAAAGCTCTTTATAAGTTCTTTCGTGCTTCTGAAGTCCTCTGAAGTCCTTCTATGCTTTTGAACTGCCCTTTCATATTACCTGCTATAATGAACTGGACTTGGGGGAGGAGGTGTTACCACATAGTACACAGGAGGTTACTACTCTGGATATACTAAAGCCTGGAGAAAAAGAGGAACTGGATTCTATAACAGATATAAAGGGGAGATCTCAAGAATGCATGGTTTGGCATGCATGGGTCTCTCTCATAAGAAAGGGGTGCTGTTTTGCATGTTTCTTTGTATATTGTGTAGATTCTTAGTTAAACTGTGTTCTCTGTTTTAAGAACTCATTTCAAGGGAAAGTGGGTTAGAGAAAGCTGCCTTTGCTGCAGATGGACAGTGCCATTGCACATTTCTCACTAAGTCATAATTTCTTTTAACCATGGTTTGTTTTCTAAGTGTTCAAATACTGCACTAAGTCAGAACCAAACATGTCACATTATAGCTAAGTGCTACAGACATGTTGTGCAAGCTAACCTTTTGTGGCTTACTCAGCAGACTATTATTAAACAGTCCATGGCTTAGTGCAAAGTACAAACCTAGCCAATTCCAGGTTCTATCTAAGCTGTTAGGTTAGATTTTCCCTCCAGCCCTACTTTGATCTTCTGGATATTGAAGTGGGATCTTCTGGATGAAAAGGAAATAACAGGCAGCTATTTATATGGAATCAGAATGTTGGTCTGCACTGCACATTACAGGTACTCCTCACTTAACGACCACAATTGGGACCAGAATTTTGCTAAGCAAAGTGGTCATTAACCAAATCCGACCTGATTTTACAACCTTTTTTGCAGCAGTTGTTAAGAGAATCACTGTGGGCATTAAGTGAACCACATACAGTAGTTGTTAAACAAATCACACAGTTCCCCATTGATTTTGCTTGCCAGAAGCCAGCTGGGAAGGTCGAAAACGTCGATCGCGTGACCATAGGATGGTGCGATGGCCATAAATACAAACTGGTTGCCAAGTGCCCAAACCATTATCACACGACTGTGGGGATACTGCGACAGTCATAAGCGTGAGGACCGGTTGTAAGTTGTTTTCTTCAGCACCGTCGTAAGTCTGAACTGTCACTAAATGAATGGTTGTTAAGCAAGGACTGTCTGTATGTTCTGCACCTGCAGTAGTGGCCCTGCAAGACCACAACTAAAGTTGTAGCCTATATCGAAATGTTCAAGACTGAATCCGGGATCTTTACCTTGCACCACCTTGCATCAGCCTTCAGAAACCAAAGCAATAAATCTACCAAACCTGAGCTGAACCTCCTTTTTATCTGGGTTAATCTATTGGGGTTGGATCATCTGTTCTCTTCCCTAAAGTGAAGCCCAAGAATTAAGCTACTGTTCCCCTCAGCGGTCATTCAGTTTCAGCTGAGTAACTTGTTTATGAACCCACCAAGTAGGCCTTTGAGGGAAGAAGGTTTTTTGAGCATTTTTTTTTTCTTGTTTGGGGTAATGCTGAGGATATTTTGTACTGGAAGGAATTCAAAAGCAGAGGCAAAGAATGCACAATTTCTTCAACAATAAACATCTGGTATTCCCTTCTGGCAAATTAGCTAGTGACACTTCAAAAAATAAAATAAAATAAAATAAAATAAAAGACACCCAAAAGAAATGGATGAGCTGTCACCCAATATCCCATATTAATTGATAGGTGGTTTACATAGTTCATACCATTATCTCATATATTGTAATCCACATTGTTTTAGCAGCAAAGCAAGGAAACAGTAAAATACATCACCCCAGCTGTCCCACTGGACACAGAAATCTCATGAAACTCTAATTGACTTCTTATGTGGGCTGAATAACTCTTCAGTGGCTGAAGAAAGATTCTGGCTCACTTCTGAGAAATGTAAGCTTATATTAAGCCTGTTTTGTTTTCTTTCCTTTGGGCCATTTCCTAGGATTCTAGGCGGGGTTCATGTCAAAGTGTGGTTTAGTTTGGGTTTAGCATGTGGAATGAACCAAACCACTGGGGTTTGCAAGCCATCTTTTATGTTTATGCTTTATGTGTGAATAGAGCCATAGGGTCTTTTTCAGTCAACCTGGTTTAAAACAAACCAGGTCTTAGCATGATGGGTGAACCCAGTCAACATGTTCTTCTTTTTGCCCAATACTGAATGTTTCCAGTTTTTTAGATAAGGCCCTTGTGTAGTTTCTACCCATAATTACAATTGATGACAGGTGATTTCTGAATTTGTTTTGTTATCAGTCCCCAGCCCAGGGAAAATATGTTTTATCTCTAATGAGATTGACCAAAAGCGGCTTTTTACAGCTTTATTCAATCAAATACAAAATAGATAAATTTTGCTGTTTTCTTTAATGCAAAATTGGATGCTTTTACTTAATGCCACACATTAATGTCTCATATTGTAGTCCCCTTAAAATAGAAAACTAGTTGCTTGGGGTTGTATGTACTTGAGTTGGTTATTCACAGGCTGTGTGAAGATCCAGGCATTCCTATACTCATGTAATTGCCTACTCTGGAATTCTGAACAATTAAATTCAAACTGTAAGCTGGTTCACATAATCATTAGTATCATTTGACAGTTCATTGCTTGATTATTCAACTTTGGCTCACAAATTAATCTGTGAACTCCCAAAGGATGGCATTTCAGTTAATACTGGACAGAAGGCACATTGGTCTGGGTTTGTACAAGATGCCAAGTGCAACCCTCCTCCCCATGCATTTGCTACCATTTTACTCCTAGTTGTGACAGTCTGTTTAATTAGAACCTTACACACGTTGTTTTGTCTGAACTAGGATGTCCTTCATTTCAGTTTACAGAAATTGGAATTGAAACTTAAATCACACCTTAATTACCCTTTCTGCTTACAGTATTGTAAATCCAGAATGGGAACTTCTCCAGGTACAGGCAATGCAGTGAAGCCTTGATTGCTTTAAAAGCCTCAGAGGACAGAAGGAGACTGGAGAGAAAATGGTACATGTTTATTAACTGGGGCTTAGTATGATGTGGGCTTAGTATGATGTGTGAATGCAGGCATACTTTATGGATTTCATAGACAGTATGGTTTAAAAGCTCCTCAATCTGGTTCACTCACTGCTTAAAGCTAAAACTTCTACGCAGCTATAGTTTCCTCAATTGGTGAGTGGCACAATGCTAAATTGCTATTCTATTCTGTTTTATTTTGTTATTCATTGTAATAGCAACATTTGTTCCTCCAAATAAACTGTAGTGTTTTTTTTTATCAGCAGAGATGAGACACTTTTTCTATTTTTTTGCACCTTAAAATGCTTTTGAAAAAATTAAAAGTCAACCTGATTTTGTGGGGTTGGGAATATTGTAAGCTGTTCAGAGTCTTTTTGAGTAGCCCCAAAACATGATAATAAATAATAATAATATACCCATTTTTCTCCTGGAACATCCCAACCCTCCAAAATGCTAAAAAATGTCTGGAAGTTTACCACCATCTACTTTGTGGGACTTTCACCCAATCCGCTTTCCTCGTTTGCCTTCTTGCATGGTCTCTTGTCCACTTGGGGCTTTCAAGATTTTTGCTAAGTAGGCAGCTGAAGCAGGTACTTGTCCATTTAGACAGAAATAAGTCAGAACTGGAGCAGGTTCGCTCCATACCAGATGAAGTTTTAGCATTTTTGTGTACTTGTCGGGTTTGGCTTTTCTCCTCTTAAAATCTGATTGCTGTTTCCTTTTCAGATTTGCTCCACAGCTTAAAAAAAATGCAGGTTTCTGTCAGTTCTGGTGTGTGTCAGTTAACTCATGGTGGGACTTGTTTAGCTTAATAAGAAGATATTACTGGTGGTAGTGATATTGCTACAAAGATACCCCACTTACATCTAGCTACTTTTTTATAGGAGATCTTTGTCATGAAAAATCCAGAATAAGAATTCTAGCAAGACACAGAAAATTGTCTGCTTTGTTAAAGCGACTCAAGCAGAGGTCTTGAGTACAGGTAGTCCTTGTTTAATGACCACAGTTGGGATCAACAACTTGGTTGTTAAGTGAGATGGTTGCTAAGTGAAACTGTGACTATGCTTACAATCTTACTTTAGCTTTCCTTTGTTTTACAGACCTGCAAAGGTCATAAATGTGAGGATTGGTCATAAAGCTACTTTTTCATCATTGTCGTAACTGTGAACAGTTGCTAACTGAGGACTACCCCTAACTTAATTGCCAGACAGTGTCATCCAGGTAGCATGGATGAACAACAGCACAATCTAAGAAGGCATGTTATGAGTGTGTTCTTCCAGTGCCCTTTTCTCAGCCATATATCCAGGTAGGTTCAGCTTAGAAGGTATATGATTTGATGCCTTGGTTTACTTGTTTTTTTGCTAAAAAACTCTGCTGGGCATTCCATTGAATTAAAAATAAATACAGTGGGGAAGAGTCTTACTCAATTCCCTTTTAACATGTGCTCTAACCATAACCGTCATTCCTCGCCTCCCCAAGTGCTTAATGCATTACATTTTATAATAAAAAAGCAGGAATGGTACAAGTACATACCTCATGAGCACATGCCACTGTTAATCTCTGGTGACTTGTCACACACAACTGTGGGCTTGCTTTGTTTGAAATGCTTTTTTCCAGATTGGGCATTATGTTGCTCATGGGCATCGTGAACTTAGAGAAGGAATATTAAAATGCAACGAATAAAATGTTAAGCAACTCAAAACAAAAATGCAACTCCCCTTATATAGCTACCAGCAGGGGAAATTCTATTATCTTTTAGGAGGAGTCAAAAAGGATTTATTTTGGAATTCAATTCCACCCCAAATTCACAAGGCCTCCTCCCGCCCACCCCGCCAAATAATGTGCTGGTGTATTTGAGATGGTTTACATCCACATAATTGTGGTTCCCTAAGATCTATGTTTTAGGCCAAGAAGCTGCCGGGAATCCCAGATGCGTTCTTAGGTTTGCCTAAGTGACCGTTAATGCGAAAACAGCCGATTGGCTGGATCTGTTGCAACTTGACAACCTCCCTGATTTTGTCGTCTCAGGCAGGAGGAAGAAAAAAAATAGGGAAGAAATGTAGAAAACCCTGGATCCGATGCCAAATTGTGCTGGTGTGGGCTCTTTTTTTTTTTTGCAGATAACATGAGGATACGCAGGCCTAGGTTGTATATATTCTGCCTACTGTACTTACAGCAAAGAATTCTGGCAAAGGGGAATCTCGTGATCGTTGCTTCTTGTCTCTAAGACAAGGCAGTGAAAGCCTACTTGCAACGTCACGTTTTGCAAGAAGAGGTCTATTTTTAATTTAAACCAAATTCATGGCCTACAGACATTTGTTTTACAGAATAGGGTCCGTGGTTTGGTCCTCAGTATTTCTGCGCACCGAATGCTTTTCAACCCCAGCCATATAGGCAGCAACTCCGTGAGTGTGATGGTTTTAACGTAGGAGAATGCTCCATTGGCACGTGCCATTTCGCTTTCTTGGCAGAGAGCTGGGTACGCCCTCAGCAGAACAAAGTCTCTTCCTGTGATTCTGACATGGCTTTGTGGCTAGTGCAGATGTGGCATGGAACGTACGTGCACATCTGGTGCTGTTTAATCTGCTGCAGAAAACAGGGTTGGGTATTTTGCTCAGGGAAGGGAGCAGCAGCACAGACACCCGGGGGGTAATGTCAGGGTGGGACAGCCTGCAGCAGTCCCAGACACTGCTGAACTATAGTTCCCTCTGGAGTGGCCATTGGGCTGGGAGTTGTAATTTCCCAACATCTGGAGGAGGCAACGGGTTCGCCACCCTTGACTCATAACGTGGGTCTGGGGTGAGCAATAGCAGCCAAGGGGCGTGGTACACAACTGCAAATCCCACCCATCCCCAGTGGGGAACAGCACGAGGCTGGGTCCAGATGCTACACTGAGCCATAATGTGGTTGGCTTAGCGTACTGTACGGACCCAGCAATTTTTGCTGTGTCCAGAAACCTTGATGAAAGCAAGCCATGTGATCGTGGTATGTGGATCCAGCCTGCATGACGGGGTTCACACACAATCTAAAACCAGAATGTAGTTTGTTTGATCTTGTTGTCATGTATTGTGTGATCCCAGCTAATGCCTTGGCAAAGGCAGGTTTATGGCTTAGCTTACTGTCTGCTTTGCCACTGATAGCCAACCCAGGCAGTTCCTTTTGTCCTTCAGAGCCAAACAGGATTTTTGGCAGAGAACTCAATCCAGCCACAGCTCAATCGCCTTGCACCCCTCATTTTATCTGCTACAGGAGAGACTAAGAACTACCTGCATGCCAGTTTTATATAAAGTATGTCCTCTTTGCTTAGATTGAAATTCCCTCTCTCGAGACCGGTAGGCATAACAATGTCCACGAAAGAAAAGAACTCCTCCATTTAACTGTGAAGTTGCCCGTTTAAGCAAACTTTGGTTAAGAGGAAGGTCAGTGTCTGCTGTCAATATTTTCCCTTCAGTGAGAGGTGGTAGGTTTCTGGAGCCCGTTCTCGCTTTCTCAATGGCAGCGATTAGGAGAGGGATTTCTTGATTTACAATCTATAGCTTTACACGTCAGATAATGCTATGCAAAACCCACTCTCCTTTGATGAAGGCCAAGATTATGCCATTTCGAAACAGAGAAAAAGGCAGTATTAACTTTGCTCATGCTTCTAAAAAACAGTTGGCGCCTCCTGGTCCCACTGAATCAAAGTTATTGGGAACACAGCCACTGACTTCTGAGGCTTGAACACAAGATCAAATTATGGGACAGCCTCTTCAGGCTAAGTCCCTTAAACAAAGTTCACCATATGTCAAGGTTCCTAAATGAGGGTGGGAACTCACGTGTCACGTTGTATGGTAAACATCCCCAGAACGTTAGAATATGGGGCTTTGCAAGCGACATAGGAGAGGCTTATTATGGTTTTCCAAAATGTGCAAGCAGCTTCTCCACAGGGACCAATTTTTTACATATGCAAGGACACACTCAGAATAAAAACAACACTCGGTACAGTCCCGGGTGCCAAAGCTTAAGTTATTATATAAAGAGGTAGGTATGCTGATGTATCAGTCTTGAAAACTTTAAAGGAATGTATAATGGACCCAACCTAGCCAAAATTAAGTACTTCCAAGTCCCGTAGATTTAATGAATTATATTCCCTAAGTTCCAACTCAAACCGGGGGACGTCGTAATATTCCAGCTGTAGCTGGGCTGAATTTGATGAAGAATTTGAGAATGCATTTTGGAATTAAGCAACACAGTTCTTTGCCTGAATCCAGCCTTTGACGAAGGCTGAAATTCAAGCACCCAACTTCAGACTCAGTTACTCTGGAGTAAACACGGATAGAAACAACCTGGCAGCAGGCTACCTCTAGCTCTGCATTTAGTTACAGAAGTTGGCAAAGATGGGACCCTTTTTATCACCTGTTAGTGACAGGTATGGGCTTCTTCATACAATGGTAGCTTATAACTCAGGAATCTTTGATCCTAGGATGTAAATCTAAACAGGCAGATGCGACCATCCCTAGTTCGTGTAAATACGCACAGGATCCTGCTTTTTCTTGGATGTTGCTCGTAGGCTGTCGCCATTCGGTTGAGATGCTTTTTCTAGGAACCTGCGGAGCAGTGTTTGTGCACGAGGGCTCCTGTGCCCCGCCCGGTGGGGGGCACAGGAATGAATTCTCCCCCCCCCACCATTCGGTTCGAACCGGCTGCCCTGGGCTTCCTGCTGTCAAGCAGTCCCAGGCAGCGCTTGGCGCGGGGAAGGGGAGGTCAGCCCGTAAGGCTCGCGGAAGCGTTAATCAGCCGTCTAGACGGGACCGGGTGCCCGTCTGAGCCATCCCCGCCAGAGCCCGCCTTCAACGGAGGACGGGCAGCGGCACCAAGTCGGGAGGGAGGGAGGGAGAGGGAGCCGCGGCCGTTGCACTAGTCGACCCTTGCTCGTCCATTCCGCGTCCCCCACCCTCCGCGCCGCGTGGCTTTTGAGGGTCCCCCCTGGCCAAAGGGCGCGCGCCCGGACCCGCGAGGCTAGAAAGTCGCTGGGGTGGGGGGGAGCCGCGGCAAAGAGTGGAGGAAAGGGAAGGCTGGGGGCGGAGGCTTGCCTTTCCCCCCTCCCTCCCTCCCTCCCTGCCCGCTCGCCCCCTCCCGTTTTTGGAATAGGTCTCGCTCTGAGCTTAATTCTTTTTCTTTCTTTCTTTCTTTTTTTTGCCCCGGTCCTCCTCTCTCGCGAGAAAAAAGGGCTCCGCGCGGACGATACTTGAAGAGGTGGGAGAGTTGGAGCGGGGGGGAGCGGGGGGGGAGCGGGGGGGAGGGGACAAGGAGGTGGAGGTGGAGGAGGAAAAGCGGGCGAAGGCAGACCGAGCGGGGAAGGCGGGCGCGCGGGCGAGCAGAGCGCTGGATGTCGCGGTCTCCGTTGCAAGAGGAGAAGCGGCGGCGGCGGCGGCGGCGGCTCCCGTGGGTGCAGCTTCTTCCCGGCCGGTTCTGGGGTGGCTCGGTGGGGGGAGGAAAGGCGAGCCGGGCGCGGGCAGCGGAGCCGGGGCTCCTTCTCCCGCGGCGGTGGCTGACAGGCGCCCGGCCAGCGCGCGGGCATCCTTTCGCGGAGGGGGGGCGTTGCCTGCGCGCTGCCTGTCCGCCCGCCCGCCTGCCAAGGCGGCCGGGGCCGGGGGCCGGGGCTGCGGCCGGGGCTGCTCGCCGTCTAACGGGGCGCTCTCGCCCGTCTTCCCCTCTCCGCCCCCAGGTTCTCCAGGGAGAGTCTCTGCTGAGCGCCCCGCGCAGCTCGGGCGGGCGGGCGAGCGAGCGAAGGAGCCGGGCGCGGCGAGCCCCCTTGCAGCGAGCGCGCGGGGAAGCGGTGCCGAGCGGCCGGAGCTCGCCGGAGGACCGAAGAAGGAAGCAGCCGCGGCGCGCCGGCATCGCCGCCGAGATGCGGCTGGGCAGGCTGCTCGTGGCCGTCGCCTGGGGATTCTCCGGGCTGCTGCTCGCCTCCCCCTCGCCGGGCGAAGGGGTCGCCGCCGCCGCCGCGGAGGCCAGCCTGAGAGCCGTGGAGGGCGCCGCCTCCTTCGCCGCCGCGAAGGAAACGAACAGCCGGGCCAGCAGAGCCAAGAGAAGAGGGCAGGCGGGAGGCGCCGCGGGGCACGATGCGCTGAAAGGGTAATGGCCGGGAGGGGACGGAGGCGGGGGGCAGAACCAGCCGCTTGGGGCAGCGCGGCTCTCCGGCCGGGACGGGCCTCCGCCCTGCTCCACCTGCGTCCCAGGCCTCCAGCGGGGTCCTCTGTGGGTGCACGGGACCCCAAGGCTCAGAATCCCAAGCCAGCCGGCACCCTCCAGCTGTGGGGATGGGAGCTGTCAAGGCGGCTCTTCCGCCCACTCCTCTCCACACCTGGAGGGCATCTGGAGGGTTACGCCTCCAGGGCCAGGGGATCCTTTGCAGCCAGCATTCCAGGATTCGAACTTGGGCGCTTGGCGTCTTCATGACGGGAAGTATTTCTGCCCCAGCTGAGGTGCACCAAGTGACCTGGCAGGGGAGGGAACCGGTGCCCAGCTTGGTCACTGCCTCTGCAGGATGCGGGGTGTGTTGCCTGGAAGGGAAAAGATCTCCTGTGCTGTCCCTGGCCATTTTGCTAAAAAGGATGCTAGTGGAGGTGGCAAAGGCATATCCCCACAGCTGGAGTCCCAGGAAATGTGGCTTCTAGGTGGCTGAGTCAAATGGCCTGAATCAGTGCAAAACTGAGTTTCCTTGGATGCCAAGAAGTCCTGCAGCATCTTAGAGACAGGGCCTTTATTGCAGCATGCGTTGTCATGAATTGGAGCTCACCTTTCTAGTTTTGACAGTTAGGCTGTGATTAATATTAATGTTTCAACTTGGTAGAAGAGGTGAAAGATCCCTTAACCGGGGACAGGCAGCATTTGCTGTAGCTGCTGAGAAATTACATTACTATTTCTTCTTCTCAAGGAATGCAATGTTTGCAGGCAGAGCTCCCTAGTTCAAGTGCTAGCATTCTTGCCCAGAAAGATATTGCCATGCTAAGGGGGGAAAATCCTGTGTTCCTGGAAACAGCTGCCAAAAGTGGGATTGCTGTATTAATTGAACATGGAGAGGAGGGAAATGGACAGACAGGGCAGTGGGTGCGTCTTTTGGGTGCCTTTCAGAGAGGATGTGTTTAGATTCTGATTGACAGACAGGTTGCTAAGCCATGACAACTTCTATTACCTTTTGTACTTAGTTAAATGTAGAGAATGTGATTTAAAGCAGGTGGAATTCTTCCTCTATTGTGCCTGTTGATCTTTCCATAGTTACATTGGGATACATACAATCTGATTTCAACACCAGCTACGTTAGTAAATAAATCTGGAGGGATGTATTCGGGCAGCCAGTTGGGTCACAAATGTTTGTTTCATTTGCTAGAGATGCCGTTGTCTCAAGCAGTTTTAAAGGTTATCGGGTCATTAATTTTCCCTGGGTTTTTGATGTGCAGTGGAGGTCATACTGTGGTCCCAGTGGATTGTTCTTATATATTTAGGCTCAGGAATTCTTCTCTTAGTTAATAATCTTGGGCTATGTGTAGACTGAATGTGTTTGCCTTCACTAAGTGGATTCATTTGCAGTTTAGAATTTGCATCTTGTTCTGTTCCTCTCTCTGGTAACGTGCTGTGGTTTGGTGCATTACGATTAAACTACAAAGCTGCTAACCTAGACAGACTTAATAAGTAAGAGTAAGTCCTGTGGCATTTATGGGAGTGTTCTTCTGAGTACACATGCATACAATTGTGCTTTTAAGTGGCTTACGCACGAAGCATGCTGTCTTGACAGTCGGTTGGCTGTGACAACTTTTGGGGTCCAGATGGCCTCAAGTTTCTGCATCTGAATGAGGGATCAGAAAGGTCAACTTCCAAGAGTTTAATTGCAGTGGCAAAAGAGAAAAGTGCCTTTATACAAAGCATCTAGAGATTCTGGTGGGCTTTTCTTGCATATTTTATGAACAGACTCAGAAGTGGGGCTGATAGTTGCCATGTTCTATATTGGCCTCGTTGTGACTTTGTGAAGAGGGACCAAGTGTAGGTATGTGTGCAGTGTGAAAGAGAAAGGGAGATTTCACATATGCATATAACATGTAAAGTTGTTGAATAGCAGGATCACTATGAAATCAGACATTTCAGTTTGATTAGAATAGCAAAATCTGGATTTTTGTATGTAGGATGTTACTGCTGGGGAGATTGTTCTGTGTCTATACATATAGAATGGTAGGGAAAAGAGAAAAAAATAAGGCTGGGTTTTGAATTCCTTTAGCATCATTTTGGAAGTACTTTGGGCCACAATAGTTACGTACTTTCATTGCAATGTACTTCCCTTTGTTTTTGGCTTCTGGGCAGACCAAATGGGTCATTGGTCCATTTTGTGATATTTCACACTGGTCCTTTGACTGTCTCCCCTACCAATCCTTCCGGCTCCAAAGAGATCAAAATTCTGGCCAGAGGAAGGCTGCTTTCAGAGAAGTTGAAAAATGTTTCAAGCCTCCTTAATGTAGCTAAGAGGAAGCAAAGGCAGAACATTTTTATTCTTTATTGTGGTTGTTTACTCTGCAAAGAATAAACTCTGCAATCCTAGACTAGAATAAGCTCTTGTGTAGATTAATTCAAGTCTGCCTTTTGAAAATTACATTTAATGATTAAATGAAATGTTTAAAGATGAATAATAGTCTATGCATAATTTTAAATGACATTCCTATGTCTCCCTTGTTTTGGGGTTTTTTCCTTGTTTGCATATTTGTATGGTTTATACTCTTCTGTGAACATGATTTAGAAGATCTTAAGTCTTGCATTGATTATCCCAGGAAAAGAGCCACTGAAGTAAATACCACTGCCGTCACTGGGCTGGTTGGGGCCCTAAGTCTACAGTTCCAGTCATCTTCTTCTTCCTCCTCCTCCTTTTTTTTCCAGATTAGCGCAAGACGATTTAGGCTGTTCAAAGTGTGCATAAAGTGAACTATGTTTTACAGTATCTTAAATGCTTAGGATTTAGGGCTATGCAGTGCCTTGCATTTAATTCCAAAAAGAGTTATGAATGGGAGCACTTATCTACAATCTTAAAAACAGCCACACCTTTTTCTGGCATCATGCAGAAGCTGCAGAGGGCAGTTGTGCAATCCCAGAAAAAGACATAGCTGCTTTAAAGAGCTGCAGGCAAACATTGCATTTGTCCTTTTCGCACTCTAAACACCTTTTTGGAGATGGAGCTATTTCCTAAATCTAAGCTCTTTTCCTGAAGAAGGTGAACACTAAGAGGGAAGAATGTAATGGGGAAAAATGCAGGCTGCCATCTCATTGCCTAGATCAGAGTTTCTCAACTTTGGCAATTTTAAGATATGTGGACTTCAACTCCAGAATTCCCCAGCCAGCTAAGGTTGAGAAACAGTGGCCTAGATATAATATATTTGGTCCTTTCCCTCTCTCCCTTCACACACACTCAAGCTCATCTTTTAAGATGGGCCATGTTCTTGCTCCTGGGAACCCTGAACAAATGTTTTGGGTTTGTTCTGAGGAAGCTTGAGGATTGGGCACTCATGTTCAGAGTTGAATTAGCACTTGAGGCCAAACTTGAGTCTTGTGACACTTAAACATGAGCACATTTATTATTCCATAACAGTGTTTTCAAGCTTGGGCTTCAGTGCTGGAGTTTTCTGACATTTTGAAATGTATTGGAATTCTGAGCTTAGTATTCTTGAAAGTTAATACTTAACATCATTAAGTGAATGTAATAGGTTTCTGTGACTAACCCCTATCCCTCAAACAATGAATAAAATATTTATGGAACAGGAAGGCACAGGACAACTTTTACTACATCAAATGGAGACTGATGTCTGTTTCTTCAAAGATCAGTGTTTGGATGATTTATGCAACTTTATTCCTCCATAGAAAAATGTCCAGAAAATATTGCAACTAAATAATAACAGTGTGCAATGCCAGACAATTTTAACCAAGATGAGAAAACACATGGTACAATTCAACCAAACATGGTTTTTCTAACATCCCATCCATTTAGGTGAAGGGATTCTTTAAATATGTGCTTAACTCTGCTCTCCACTGGGGAAAAATAACATTGATTGTGTCATGCTCAAATTTTGTAAGAAGATACATATTCTTTCTATTTTTCGCAGAGTTCATTCTTCTCCAAATATATTCAGAGACTTAAGAATTATTGTACAAATCATTAGCAGATGCTGGTCGACTTTTGTTTTCTTCTAACTGTAGTTTTGAGAGAAAGAATGGTGGGTGGGTAGTGATGGAGGAGAAGAAATCTTGCCATCTGTTTTTAGAAACTTTTCTGACTTGATTCTTACATGTGTGAGTCAACGTTTATTGAAAATTTTCTGAGGAGTTAAGGGCTGTGAAGCTTCTGATTCTCCAGCTGGACTTTTAACCTCTCCTGGAGGATAGAGTAGCTGAACTGTTGGCTCAAATATAGGGTCAGAAATATTGATGGGATTCACACATTGCATTAAGTGATAATGTAGCTTGGTTTGTTTGGGCGTCTAGCATTTGGTGAATCCAGCCATTGGGGTTTTTAAGCCGTGGCTGATGTTTTAGCATAATGCGTAAATTCAGGACCCCGTAATTCAGGCACTGATTCTCACTGTGAGAGGTTATGGCAGACATACCATGATAAGTACTGAATAATTCCACAGGTTGTTTTTGTTTGTTTAGTGTACAAGGAAGGAAAAATTTGGGGTTATTGACTGGACAGAAAAAAAAAAAGCAATGCCTGGTCAGTCCCTGTAACTTCGAATCTTTATCGATCAAGAAACTATAATTCAGTAATAGAACACATATTTTATAGGCAGAGAACCTCAGGTCCAAATTCTGACATCTCTAGTTAACATCAGGTCAGATAGCCAGTGATGGAAAGTATCTATGATCTGAGTTTCCAGATAAGTCTTCCTTTTAATGAAGGTTGCAGGTAAACGTGGTCAGAGATTGAACTGCTGTTCAAGACACAGGAATCAAACAGTGACATTAACAAAAGCCGCTTGAAATTTGTGCTTATATCTGCCTAATGTAGAACTCCAGGAACTTTAACAATAACATCAACT
The DNA here is from genome assembly GCF_035149785.1 of Candoia aspera. Taxonomy (NCBI): domain Eukaryota; kingdom Metazoa; phylum Chordata; class Lepidosauria; order Squamata; family Candoiidae; genus Candoia; species Candoia aspera. The sequence continues at coordinate 9,757,360 of NC_086165.1, read as the reverse complement.
ATAACAATAAAATGATGCTTGCAAATTTTGATCCTGTAGCTGCTAAAGAGGTCTGGAACTCAGGAGCGAAAGGGGAACTGAGCTAGAAATTCCAATAGTTAGGTAACTCCCAAGATTTTGGGGAAGCCTGGGCGAGCTCTCCTCCTAAGCAACTTTCATAATTTGGGCCTTTGGAAGCAGCTTCCACAGTTACCAGTCTCTTCCCTTGTATCCAAAATACGCTTACCTAATTATTACACCAGTGCTGAAAGGAATCAGGAACTGAATGGGTGCAGCTGGTGGCATTTTTTAAACTTTCAAATATTTATATACCACCCACCAAAATATTTATCCCAGGGCAGTTCACAGTATAATTAAAGCAAAGCAATAATATATTGTTTACATAATGAACTGCCCAGGGATATACTGTAGTGTAAATGAAACATATACTGTAAGACAGTTTAAGATATCTGTATTCTCACTAGCACAATGTATACTTCAATCAGATTTGTTTTTAAAGTTCAAAGCAATAAACACCTGAGTAAATAAAATATGTCAATTTGAGGCCTGCAACTCCTTGAAGAGGGGGTTTGCAATCAAGGTAGCATATAGAAAAGAGCCCTTGCTGCACACAAGGGTTGGCAGCTTAGCTAACATCGCCCAAGTCCTAAATGAATAAGAACAGTGTGGTTTAGTGGTTAGGGCAGTGTTTCTCAACCTTGGCAACTTCAAGCTGTGTGGACTTCAGCTCCCAGAATTCCCCAGCCAGCTTCCCAGAGTTGTTGGGAAAACAATATTGAAGAATGGAGTTACCTGTATGTCACCTTCAGCTGCAGGAGAAAAGACAGGATATCAGTTTAACCAACAAAGATGCTGGACAGGGCACACATCCAGACAAAGCAGCAGTTTATTATGTATTAAAGTTGTTTCTAGGGAGTTTAGCTTTAAGTCTTCATTATAGCTTCTTGCCCTTATGATTAGCTGAAATAGGACAAGCCATGCACATTTTAAGGAAATGTAATTAGTATATAGTAGGATTCAGATCGTCCTATTCTTGCCTACAAAATATAGTTAAAAACTTCCTCTGCTTTCTGAGGTCCAAATCCTACTTGTTTTGGTAAAAATTGCTCTCTTGAATATTTCAGTGGTAACTTTAATATTCCAATTTGTAATTGAGGCTTACGGTTTTTCGTTTTCCAACCAGTAGTTACCACTAAAAGCCTGCTGTCGAAGATCAGTCTTACCATATTGGTAAATATTGGTTTAGGCTGGAAGAAACCTCAAATGCTTTTTTTCTTTTTTTTGCTACTTCTGGCTGGTGCACCTGACTGGCAGCTTTCATCACACCCTGTGCCATGCTGTGTACCCAAGTAGAACAAGATGGCAAGCTGCCTTTTGGCTTGGAAGCAACATCAACAGAAAAAAATTGAAGAATGTCAGGAAGTGTTCCTCTTCAGCTCAACAGCTATTTGTCAATGAACAGTTTGTGCTTATGCTATGGAGAGAACCTGAGCTCAGGTCCTGCCACAATGTAAATAAATCCAAAAGTTAAAGCTCAGCTTTTCTTTTTAATTGCTTCCCTGAACTGACTCATGGATAGTTAAGTAGCCACATATCTATAAGGCTTTTGGGTTGCTTTTGGATGACTAGAATATGTGAACTGCTGAGAAATTAGTTAATGCCTCTTCTGCAGTCAGTGGTTTGCTGGTATTAATGGATCATAATGAAGGATTTTTTGTCACTTTTTTTGGAGATTCACACTTTTAGCTTGCTTTGTGCTATGAGGAATCCAACATGCTGGCTGTCCAGCCTGGTATGGAACTAAACAATCATTTCTATGTATTCATGTGATGGTGGGATAGGACTGAAAATAAATAATCCCCATTCCCAGTAGAGTAAATTAAAACAGTAGCAAGCAACTGCTATTAGCTTTAACCTGATGGTAGGGTCTGGAGACAGAAGGGGAAAGATTGGTGGGGTGGGCTCATTTGCAACAGGTTTTGAACCGGTTTTTGAAAATTACTTTTGGAACTCAAGGAGCATTCATGAGATTTGCAGGCAATATATTTAAATCTAATAAATGTTATGCAGTGTAGATCTGTTTAACTTGCCTGCATTCTGTGTTTATGCACCAGGCATGGACAATTCTCATTCTAATAAAAAGCTTGTTTGTAGATCATATTTATTGTGTGTTTTATTTATAGTAGTTTAAATTGCTTATAAGTTGCTTGGGGAGGATTACTATCTTAAAATGCAGGATATAAATAATTGTGATAAAAAATAAATGTCTGCATCCTTATTTATGAACTTTTAGAGCATGCAGAGATTATAATGTTGAAATTTTCAGTAGAAAAGAAAAGAAAATCTATGAGTTGCTGATCTACAGCTGTTAATAAAGTTTGATTTGATTTGATTCAGTGTGTTAAGCATCCAGGAGATTCACGGGTATAAGTAATCTCTCTTAAGCCCCCAATAGATGAAAACATGGGCTCAAGATCCTGTTCCTGCCTCTTGATTTTGGACCTTGTCTTCAGGAGGTAACCTTCAAAGAAACTTATCAGAATACCCAACAAACAGTTCAGTGAGAGGTGGGGCATGAATTTCTTGCCCTTTTCACCTGTTACATTGACTCTTACTGAATTAAATTTGTAACCACTGTTTATTAATGAGGATCTTTTTGTTCCGTTCTTGGCAAAAGGCCATTCAGCAATATGTTTCTTTTGATTCTCTGGTTTGCTTAGTTCAAATTGTGACTTGCTCCTTGTTTGGGCTACATATGTCTGTTTTGAGTGATTTTTGGAGAACAACTTGACAGCAGAACTGTGTTATGTTACATCTGGTCGCTGTTATGTTTTGATTGATTGATTGATTATGTGCCATCAAGTCAATGCCGATTCTTAGTGATCACATAGATAGATTTCCTCCAAGACAATTTGTCCCAGTCCTTCAGCTCTTCCAATTCTGTGCCCATTGCCATTGTAGCTGAGTCCATCCCTCTTACTGCTGGTCATCCTCTTCCTCTCTTTCCTTCCATCTTACCCAGCATTACAGACTTCACCAGAGAGTTAGATCTTTCTATGACATGTTGTGTTCTAGTCCCATGTAACATGTTCAAACTACGGAAAGTAATTGTTGCTTTCACATCAAAGCCAATGAAACTTGTATAAATACATATAAGCTGTCAACAAATCAAAGCCGGGTTCATACGTTATACTAAGCCATGGCATTTCTTTAGCTGGCTATATAAAGCATGAATTAAGCTTGATGTGTGAATCCTGACAACTGTGAGTTATTCAAGAACTGTGGAACGTATGGTGGGCTACCAGGATTTCGAAGGCAGACTAGCAGAATTTTGAAATTATGAACTGATGCTGTAACTGAAATGTTTTGCTCACATTTGACTAAGAGTTTCAACTGAAACACAGTGGTGCAAACAACGCTATGTCCATCAGCCAGTGTTAGCTGTAGTGTTTTATCAGAGACAGAACTGATTTTTATACTGACATGCCCCTAAGAACTGTTGCCTGTGTTTCATTGAGAGTGAGAATGGCACCCCTCTGTCAGATTGAATGAGATCTTCACATTCCAGCATTGCTAGGAGGTTTCTGTGACATGCAGAGGTCCCTCGTGTTGAGTAACATCAGTGACCGTATTTGGCTGTTCCCAATGTGATAGAAACTGAGGTCAGTAAAGCATTTGGCAATGCAGGCTTTCATTCTGAATTCCTGACTTTCATCCAGGCCTTACAGCTGCAGAAAACCCTGTTCATCTCCTTAGCTCTTCTGCCACTGAATGGAATGCTGTCATAACCTTCTCTTCATTAATGGCTAAGTGTTTCCTTTGGGACTGGTTAGTAATTGAGCAAGAAGGTAATGAGGGAGATATAAATGATGGAGAGATGGTGGGGTGGGGTGTATGTGAAAGGAGTTGCGACAGGCAAAGGATTAGTTTGCCCCTCGCTCTTAAATAATGATGAGCACAGTTAATATTCTGTCCTCTAGTATAACACAGCAGTTAAGTTGCCAGAATGCAATTAGGAAGATCCAGGTTCAAATCTCTACTTGACCATGAAGGCCACCAGGAGATGTTGGACCAATCATTCTCAGCCTAGCTATTTCATTGGGTTTTCAGATGCAATCAAAATTTTATGATGGCCATTGACCAGAAATCCAATATATTAATTGACTTAATAGATAATAAAGCATTCAATATTTTTGCTTTGATAGCAAGCTCCATAGAGTTATTGTGGGGGTAAAATAAGGGGGGCCTATCATTACAATTCCCAGAAAAAAAGCAGATAGCAACAACAATTTAAAAATAATCAGGATATAGGCCTCTTACTTCATTAGACATAGCATGCTATGCTTGGTTAGTTTTAACCTTGGTTAAGGAGCTGTGCAAAATCAGCCCATGTGGGTCATTAATGGTTCAATGTATTGTGCAAACGCAGAACTTGAATTCGTTAATGCGATCATTGAATTCATAGACTGTATTAAGCCATAATGTAATTTGTTTGTTTTTGGCTTAGCCTGTTACATGAACTTAGCAGCTCTGACTCTAAATCTTATAGCTTAACTTTACGCGTCAGTGAAACTAATAGATCTTATTCAGTAATCCATGGTTAAAACAATGGCATAGCATGACTGAAGAAGTTTGGCTTAATGTTATGGGTGAATCAGGCCACTATATCTTGTTCCACATACCATGATTAAATACTAATGCACTGTTTGTATTAGTATAACCTGTGGCAAACCACAAAACCACAATGGCTACTAGCCCTGGATTCATGGTTAGGTACTGGATCAATATGTTGAAAGGAATTTTCTGTGACAGAAATTTCAAACTCTTACTTGTACAGGCCAAGCAGGGGTAGAGAAAAGGGAATGATAAATCAGGAAAAGTTCATTTCACATGGTAAATATATGATTTGTGTTTAAAAATATGTCACGATTCAGGAGACTTAGAAGCAATCACCACTTCTTTTGTAAGATAAACATTTGTTTTACTGTGGCTGGGCCCTTGAGCCTGGATTGCTTGTCCAGAGGACCAAATGCTATCTCATATACAGGTAGTTGTTGGTTTGTGTGCAATGTTGTACAATTAAGTGGTTCTCAGGCCCTCTAGAATATCATTACTCCAAGCCATGATGATCTGAGAGCCAGATTTGATCCCATAATGACAGTGTAATTAGTGTAATTATAAAAACAACTAGTTTTACAGTTATTGCAGTATACAGAAAGAAGATGACAAGGAGACAAATTGTTTTGATTAAAAGTATAGTTTGCTTTTTCCCAAATATAAGCAAGGCGGGGGGGAAATCACTGCTGTAGACTTGCCAGCTTTGACATCTTGGTAGAGAATAACTTGGCGTACTGAAATCCCTTGGCATGGAAGTCAGATCCACACATGTGGTAAAAAATGGTGGGTTATCTCTGATTGTCCACTGAATGGGGAAAACGTATTTGCCAGGGGTTGAAGGAAGAGATCAGAGCACTTCCTGTATGCGTATCTCACTCACCTTTCCCCTGTTGGAAATAGTCTGCTGATATGTATATACCTGTACATTTTCTCCATTGTGCACGTTAATTACATTCTGAAGTGAGGCAATAACTGTAAGACCACCAAATATTTGTAAAAGCAATGCAAGTTTTGAATTTCCAAGGACTATTCATCTCTCTATGAGATACAGAAAAAACAAGAACGAAACAGGGTGGGTGAGGAAGAAAATGTAACTGGTATTCAAACCATGTCTGTACCATCTCACTGTCTTAGATGAACCGTGACCATGTATGTAAGACACGCAGAGTAGATTTGGGTAGAGCGAGAAGTCATTTGAAGTTGCACCAAGGGATTTCTCAGCTTGCTCGTGGAGAAGAACCATGCAAATAATTGTTAGTGCCCCATTTTTAGAAATATAGAATCCAGTTGCTCAAGACCAAACTCACTTGCATCTCTTGTGAGATATACAAATCTCCCATGAAGCTGTAGTGGGAAGTGCCAGCCTCCAACATTTCTGAAGCTGAAATGGCAAGTTACTGATTCCTGCTTATTTTATTAATGTCGGCAGATAAAGCGAGATAAAGTCAGAGAATATATGCCTTTTCTGAAGTAGTAGAGCTGGTCTTTGGTGAATATAGAAATGCATCTTTCATGGCAGAGGATGACATGCCATTTTATTGTATTTTTAAGCCTTGCTGCCTACTCTGGGAAGAAGTGCAGTGATCTTATATTTCAGTGTTTCCTGAATTTAATATTCTTGCAGGAATTAATCTGAGCTTACTGAAGGTTAGTTCTACAGCTAGTTTCATAATCAAATCTCAGCCATAGGACCTGCAATGAAAAGCAGCGTTTCTTGCTTCAAGATTGTGTAGAAGTAAGCAATACTTTTTAGCTGGTGAGCACATTTTGAATGTTAAGATCTTATCAGGGATGCTTTCACAAAGTAGCTGGCCTGGTAACCGTGACTAGTCACAAAATACTCCATTAATAGAAAGCAAATGGTCAGGTTGCTTCTGGACACCCTCTTTAAACCCCTCCCTCCTCAAGGTTCTCTACGCACTAGTTTATCTTTGAGCAGGTGGGTACGCTTCTAAACAAGGCAGATGATAGATGGCAAATACTTGTTTTATTAAGGATGCCAGTGGGATTTTTGATGACATTCTTGTTAATAAAGAAGAAGGCAGAAATAGCTGCTTTGCTTTACAGTGTATCCTTTTCCCATTTGTTTATTTTGATGAAAAAAAATCGAACCAAAACATAAAATCAGGTGGGAGGACGTTCCAAAAATGCATAGATGTCCACAGGCACCAAGTTCCCTACTCATGGGGTAACAGAAGCTGGTTTCCATACTTCAGAATTGGGGAGAAAGGCTTCCAAATTTGATGGCATAATTTCTGGAGATTCTTCACTTTTCAGTAATTCAAACTTTTAAAAACAATACTAAGATAAGAAAGGAAGCTTTGCAAGTGCTTGATGGTCTGGGGAAATTGGTACCCTTATAGAAAGACAGCAGTACAAATGTGAATAAGCACTGTTGTTCGTTTATTCTTTTTTTCCACTTAAACATGATGTTAAGACCTATCCACAGTTTTTTCCCCCTTTCGCAATAAGTATTCTGTCTGCTCTAACAGCTGTCGTATGTACAGTAAGTGTCAGCTCTGGCTCATATTAAATCTTCTAGACTAGACCAGTTAGCCCAAGAGGAGACACCCATGTTTATAATTGGCACAGTTTTACTTGCACACTAAAGGGTGAAGATGCAAGTCCTAAAGATGCAAGCACACTCAAGTTACTAACTGGTGTGGCTGGCAGAAATTAATTTGCATCAAGGCTTGCTTTTGCTGCCAAGTCTCAGAAATATGATTTATGTAGTAGCAATAAAAAGCTAACTGCCTATTGATAGTTCATCCTAGGTCTGGGGTGAAGGGACAAGCCTTCCAGGTAGATGTCAGTGATTCCAGACAAGGATGAACTGTTCTTTAACTTTTTAATTTTCTTTAAAGAAAATTTTTAAAAAGTTTCCTTCCAGTTGAGCTCAGTTCCTGGTGCCTCCATAGACGTAGCCATGCGGTTTCTTGGCAAAAGTGCAGAGGTGCTCTGCCCTTGCCAGTATTATTATAATGGTTAATTGCACAGTCAGCCAGATGTTTAGACTGGATTTGGCATTTTTGTCCCATTATTATTATTTACTTCCCAGTCTACCCTAGACTTCCGGCATTTCCTACTGGCCTCCCATCCAAGTCTGGACCCTGCTTATCTTTATTTTAGACCAGCTTGAGAACCTTTCTTTAAAGCAGTCCAACTGCTTGGTTGATTTAAAATACTCTGGTGACTGGCTGGTGTCAATCTTTGACCTTGGAGAGGTGGAGGCCAGCTAGAGATTGCTAGGAAAAAAAAAATATTCAAGCAGTTGTGCCATCTGGGAGTAAGTAGCCACGCTAGTGTTTTCTGACATGCATTTTTTTAAAGATCGCATCTGCATGCTTCCTCCTTAAACATTCATTTGCCCATTATTAAGTGTGTGCGTGCGCTTGCTCTCTCTCTCTCTCTCCTGGTTTTCAGATTCTGTCTTGCCACCACATCTTGTCTCCTGAGCTTAATTTACTCAGTTCGCAGTTTTGCCAACTTCTGGTGGAATACTTCTGCCTCAGGCAGAGTTTGCAATGCTGCCAGCAGTTGCTAATCTTCAGTGAGTTGACAGGCGAAGTCTCTTGCCCAGAGTTTCGGTTTTGTTGGGTTGCAGCAGTGTGGGATACATGATTCACTGCTTCCTAGTGGGGTATCTCTGCCCCAAGGAGGCCTTTGGGAGATGTTTTCATTGCCATGTGCATCTTTTATGGATACTCTTGTGGAACAAGATAGTTTGGATCAGTAGATTTCAGACCGTCTTCCAATGCTGCTTAAATCCTATTGGATCCGAGGTAAGCAAATCCTGTTATTTTGGTGATCTTCCTGGAATGGGGGCCTGGGTTATTTTCCTATTCTGTTAACACGGAAAAGGGGTTCTTTATGTGCTTTGGAGACAGTTTTCCAGGTCCCACACGTGAAGGGTATGATTTAGTATTTGAAATTACCAGTACTTTTCATCCAAGGCAGTAAAGTACAGTTTCTTTACTGGGCTAGTGGAAAAAACTGGGAAATTACTTTGCAAGAAGATAGAAAGAGGAGGAAGGGAAAACTAAGGGGTTCTGAAAAAAGTTCTCTCCATAGCCTTTTTGGAATCTTAAAAAAGTGACGTATCTTACCACACACAGTAGTGTATGTGCAAAAGCATATATGTAACAAAATGTTCCCAGAGGCAATGCACAAGGGTTTGGGGGTGGACAACAAGGGGGCTTTTTAGCAGGCAATTCAGCGCATAAAGACTTCCGAGGAAGAATCAAGCATGAGATGCGCTAGCTTCACAAATTGTGGTTGGACTGTTTTCCAGAGTACAATGCAAAGCAAAAGAGCCACTGTAGCTTGGTGGTTATAATCCCTGCTTGGGCATGGAACACACTGTGAGGCTGAGCCAGGCTCTGCCTCTCAGCCCAGCCAATCTCATCTAGTCTCTGTCTCTCAGCCTAAGCCTGGTCATTGTGCTGGAAAAGTAAGGAGGATCTGCATGTAAGCCACCTTGTTCAGAGAAAAGATAGGATAGATCCCCACAATGGAAGAATGGATGGTTAAATTAACAGAACTGGCACAAATGGCCAAGTTAACAGCATTGATTAGAGAAAATACCGTGTCTGGATTTGTTTCTACTTGGAAACCACTTTTGGACTATTTGCTTGTATCTGGGAAAAAAATGAAACTTTGATTTTGGGTTTTGACGATTAAATGGTTTGATTTTATGGAAATAATGTTACTTAAGGTTTAATTAATGGTAAGAGATTACATTTGCATAATATGCTTTGATATCTGTGTTGGAGAAGGTCGGAAGTCACTTTCTGTATTTTCTATCTGTTTTGGCACTTTTATAGTTTTTCTTTTTTCTTTAGTTCTATATTCTATCTTTTCTGTATTCTATCTTTTGTATTCTCTTTCTGTATTCTACACTTTGAAAATTAATAAAGTTCTATTAAAAAATAGACGATAGAAATGTAATTCAGTAATAAGCAGCAGCAGCAGCAGCAGATAACCCTAACATCAGCTATAATAAGAGGAACGAAAAGTTAGCTGTGATTTTTTTTTCTTAAGTAGAAATCCCTACAACTGCTTCTCATTCCTCTAGTCCTGCATCAGTCTCCAAGCCCTATCAATGGGTAGTGGTAGTTTGAGAAGCTACATCTTTCCATCGGCTTTCGGTGGGACGTTGATTGAAATTGAATGTGTAACAATCCTTCTTTTATGAATCCTGCAGCAGTTAAGCTTGATGCTGTGTGAGTTAGAGAAGCTCCCCCCACGGCCTTTTTCTAAAATGGAATTTGTGCAGACAAGAACTACAAGCAGGGGAAGAATTACTACAGTTAATGGAAAATGAAAGACAGCCGGATTGAGGAGGCGGAAGTCATAAACACTTCTGATAGAAAGTCAGCTATCACATAGAAAGGATATACTTGGCACAGCAGTGGAATTTGGTCTACTGATCATCCTGCTCTCTTAAAAGTTTACAGCATATTTCATCATTGTCTTGCTGCAGGATCCTGTATGATTCAACCCTTTTGTTTGGTGATATTCCAGCTTTTTGAGGATCCAGCAAAGAAGGTGGAAACATGTTGAGAGAGAACAGAATAGGGGCCAAGCTCAAGAAAAGTTCTTTGGGGGCTTCGAGATAAATAGGGAGCCTCCTAAATTGTGCTCAGATATAAATTAGCACATAAAATAAATTAGCACAGATTCAGAAGATTCATGAATTCTGATTCATTGGGTACTAATGGACGATTCCAAACACTTTACTGGGGCAGTCCCACTGTGTAAAACACGTTAGAGGCAACCCATCTGTCATGTTACAAAAGTATGTATAATTGGGCCAAATCCTAGTAATTGCAGCCTCTTGTCTTCCAACATGAAATTCCATAACTTTTGGGAGAAGTTTTCATTAAATTTATTTTCAGTGTCAAAAATATATGTGAGTTGCAATTTCTCAAGTTGGCAATTAACATACCAGATGAGCTGAAGAAAGTGCCACACTGGTTTTTAAATGGCCTGTTTCTAAAACATGGTTGTTCATTTTGATTTAGAATGGATTTCCTTGGTCACACTGTTTCTGTGAAATTACAAGTGTGCTTTAAACCAAAACAACTCCATCATGCATGTGAGTGTGTATCGTGCTCTTTCCCCAGAATTCAGCAATAAGTACCATTTCCTATATTGATAAAAATCTTGTTTCCCTAGGCAGGAAACAAGGGTAGGATATCTTTGCTTACCTTATTGGCTTGAAGCATTGGAGTAGTGTTTGGCACTGATAAGAGGGTAATTCCAAATGAATTTGGGCTGTTCTAGCTAGGGGGAGGGGGTTGTAGCTGAAACACAATGGAATCTTTTATAGGTAATACATCCGTGGCCTGAATTAGTTTTTGTTGAGTTTGTGGGTGAAATGAACTAGGTGGTTAGAGTTTCAGCAATGTTACTATGTTAGAATCATTGGCCTTGTTGACTGGGGACTATGAAAGTTGGACTCCGATGAATCTGAAGGCTAGTCACTTTGTGATGGCTAGTCAACATTAGCCCTGTATATCAGAAGGCTATAATAGTTGTTTCCTTGTTTAATAAAGATTCATGACACTGCTATGTCAAATCCAGCTGAAACTTTTTCTTTTATCAGTGAAGGGACCTGCCTCTCTGCCAGATCATAGAAAAGCTGTTACAAAGAAAAATAGCAGCTCTTCACTTTAATATGCTCAGGGATATATTGGTTCTTAATGGGAAAAAAACCCCACCATGCTGGAATTTAGGTAACTTCATCCCATTCATTTCAATAAATCTTGCTAAAGAGAATTCTGAGAATCATGTTTGGAGAAGAATCACTTTTGGTTTTAGACAGCAGCCAAAGCTCCTGACAAGCTTCATATACATGTTGGACTATATGTTTAGCTTTCTGTAAATGTCTATAGCAAGCCAAGTTTGCATCAAAGTGAAGATAAATGTGCAGTAATGTCATGCTCTTACGTCTTTGAATCTTGATACCTGATTTGAAGTATGTAACTCCCATAAGTTGCACCTGACATCTGATGTAAGTACATAAGCCACAGAGGACGGAAGTATCAACACTTACTTCGTGACACTTTGAAGCTCGCTTTATCATTGGAACAAATGATGGTATCCTAAATGGGTATCCTTAATAATCGTTTTATATAAATGTGCACAATCCTTTAAAAAAGTTGTAGTGTGAATTGACTGTGACTGGAATTACAAAGAAAAATGCAGAATTCCCACAATGGCTTAATATGTGTATTATAGGTCTGTGTTCCTGCATTACACTAGGTTGAAATTAACCATAGCTTGTTACTTGGAGCTTACTATATTTTGTGAACGCACACTATTTGATTAGTTTATGATTCGGTGTATTGTCAATCCTAGACAGGGGGTTAATTTAGTTACTAGATTATGAATCTGAAGAATGATAATATTTCTCTCCTTTTCTCTCTCTTGCAGACCTAATGTATGTGGATCTCGTTACAATGCATATTGCTGTCCTGGGTGGAAAACTTTACCTGGTGGAAATCAATGCATTGTCCGTAAGTAATTATTTTTGCTGTTTTTATTAGCAAATGCCTCAGTCATTTACTTTTCAAAAATCAAATTGTGTTATGAGTTGTTTTTACAGAGAAGTTTTGTGTTGCCCCTGACATAGATGAAGTCATTTTTCTATTTATTTCAGTACCACTCGATAATATCTCGTTTACCCCACAGCTAAATAGTCTAAGAGATACCTAACCCTTTGATCTTAATTCCACCTCTGTACAAACCCTCCTTTGGAGGGGAAGTCTGTAATCCGGCAGAATCCATTCAAGGTAACTTCATTGATGAAAATAGTCGCTTAAAAGAATCTGGCCGAATTCTTCACTAAAATGCACATTTGCAGGTTTCTTGGGCTTTTATTAAAAGCAGCCTTTATTGAAGGAACCACTCCCTAGGGGTTGGTCCTTTTAGTTTTGAGACTGTGCCTGTCAGACTGCAGTGAGATTATTACATGCTCAAAGATGGAAAAACACTGAAATACCCACAATGGAGGAGTGGATTGTGAAGATGACAGAACCTGCAGAAATGGTAAAATTGACCTGTCTTATTAGAGATAAAACAATAAGTACTTTTACAATAGACTGGAAAGCTTTTATAGAGTTTTTGCTGAAAATGGGGAAAAAAAAGAGTTGGTGATTTGCTGATTAAAAAGTGTCGAATATGGGATGAAGGGAATTTTGTAATCCTAAAAGGGGAGGAGAGATAATAAGTTCGTTTGTAACTGCTGTAAAGAAGATTGGAAGTCACTTCTTTGAATATCTTCTTTCTTTTTCTTTTCTGCGTTTTTCCTTTCCTTTCTCTTTTTCTTAATTCCCTTTTCATGTATTTTTTCATGTTTATTTTTTATTCATATAACATTTTCTAATAATAATAATATATGAAAGAGAGACTGTGCCTATCAGTTCATATGATTGCAGATGTGCAGAGATGTTTTGAGAAATCTCAACTGCATTGAGAGCTTCAGAGTTGAATTCTCTTTGCAAGGTCAGGGATAAAATGAGGCATATTGTATCTGGGTTGCAAAAATCCAGAAGACCACTAGGTGGCATGTAGTGGCGCGGTGGCGCTGCGGGTTAAACTGCTCAGCTGCTGAGCTTGCCGATCGGAAGGTCAGCGGTTCGAATCCGCGTGACGGGGTGAGCTCCCGTTGCTAGTCTCAGCTCCTGCCAACCTAGCAGTTCAAAAACATGCAAATGTGAGTAGTTCAACAGGTACCACTTTGGCGGGCAGGTAACGGTGTTCCGTTTAGTCATGCTGGCCACATGACCACGTAAGTGTCTATGGACAAACGCCGGCTCTTCGGCTTTGAAACAGAGATGAGCACCGCCCCCTAGAGTCGGACATGACTGGACTTAATGTCAAGGGAAACCTTTACCTTTACTAGGGTAGATGAATAGGGCATTTGCATGCCTGCTTTTTATACCAATATCTGGGCTATCCCAGTGTATTTTGCTGCCTGAGGCAGAGAACCAAGAAGCACTTCATTTTTTTCAAAAGCCGGCTGAAATGGCAGGTTTCTTCAGGACTGAGGATGGAAGAGAACCTGCCACTAACATTGAATGCTGCAGTCTAGCTCAGATAATCTAAGACTGGCCATAGAACATGCCCTTCTCTCCTCTATCAGTTCATTGCTACCTCTCCATGTTGGTTAGCTGGGATGACTTGCTTACATTGCCCAATGGTAGAACCGGCTCTCTTGGGTATAGACCTCAACAGCAGCAGCAAGAAAATGGCGTGAACATTGACTCTTAAGGTTGATGAAGTGTGCTGAATATCAGTCATCCCAGAAAGGGCTTGATAGTCTGAATAGGCGAGTGCAGCCATTCATAAGCCTCTAAAACCACAAGTCAGTATCTTTGAAAGCGTTTTTATTTTCTTTCTTATTAACAGCGATTTGTAGGCATTCCTGTGGAGATGGATTTTGCTCAAGGCCAAACATGTGCACGTGTCCAAATGGCCAGATTGCCCCATCCTGCGGCTCAAAATCAGGTATGCATTCAAGGCTTGGATCAGTCGTCTCTGCTTGGGCTGTCAAGCTAGCATAGTAGGTTGTTTTCACTTGATAATATCTTAGTAGTTCAGACAACTAAATAGTGATGTATGTTTACCACGCTAAGGGAATCTAGAGGCTGGGTTCTATTTACTTTCAAACATTCCTGATGACCACATTAAAGATAACCAATAACATACCCATAATGGCAGCTTCTGAGTGCTTCTTTGAAAAATCTTTGACTTCAGCACCGCTGATGGCATCAATCTAAGTTATTGGGATGAACAAGCTAGAATTTATGAAAGTCCCTGTAAGATTTGGAATCCACTACCCGAGACATTCAAGACAGGATTGTGGGGGGTGTGGGGGTGTTCAGTGACCTAGTTTTTGAGTAAATGGTATTAATTATCATTCAGATGTATTATGCTTGTCTGGAATTGTTTTATGGGTTCGTAAGAGAGTTTAAGACTCCCATGAGAAAGTGAAAAGTAGGGTAAACATTTACATTAAGTAGAATAAAATCAATACCATGCAGAATAGAAAGTAGCTTTTATTGCAGGCAATGTGAATTTTTAGGTCTCACTTTGCTTGGCTTGCCAGTGCTGTGTGGGATCAGTAGTTCAATTATACTTTTATTAGATGACTGGTGTTTTGTATTTGCAGTTGCGTTCCTTTTAAATTGTGTTTTAAATTCATATGTGGTTTTGTTTTCTTTTTTTGTTGGCCTCTTTGAATACAGTTCCCTTTGGTGGAGAGACAAGACATAAATCTAATAAATTAATCTCCCTTTATTTGCTGGTATATTTGCATTGCTGGGGTGCTCACTTTAAAGATGTCGATGAAGATTCTCAGTCATCCAGGTCAAATTGTCTGTAGGGTGAGTCATGGCAACTGGATTTCTGTCTTTTTGGTTGAAACTTTTTGCTGCTTGGATTTCTGTCTTTTCAGTTGAAACTTTTTGCTGCTTGGACAAGCGGCAAAACGTTTCGACCAAAAAGAAAGAAATCCAGTTGCCGTGACTCAACCTACAGTCACTTTAAAGATGCTCCTTGTGCATCTTTAAATTATGTCCATATAACTAATGTAACCCGCTGCTCTACTAATCACATGCCAGAAAAAAGAAGTTTCAGAGAAATAGCAAGTTATTCATCTGTGTTTTACTTAGAATCTCCTCACTGTTAATACTTTGCTGTGCTCACAGCATTTCAGGCATAGCAGGGGGGTTGGGAAAGCAGTCTTACAAATTCCCCAGCAGACGCTGAGTTTACAGTCCATTGTATCTTGAATTAAGACATGAGTTTGAAAAATCTTCAGAAAGGTATGTTGTATAATATTGCCCTGTCTCCACTGAGTCCTTGTAAAGTAGAAAATTCATGGTGAAACCAGTGTAGAAAGAATCATGTCAAAACAGTAGACTGACCTTTTCCTAAATAAAAAGAAGTTTATGTATCTTGAAAAAAGGACCCTAAAAGCAACTAGTTTCCATAATAAACATTTTAAAGCAAGCTGTTTCAAATCAGAGTTTGAAACATAATCCTGGTCTGGATGACAACAAACCATGATTCAGGGAATCTGAATGTCATTAATGGATTTCGGTGATGGCAATGCAGGAGGAAGAGGGGGATGTGAGGAAGCTTAGGATGTTGAACTCATCCCTGCTTGCTGATATTAAATATTAAATATTTAAATGTTACATGCAGCTAAGACCAGGTTGGAAGTCATCTGAGATTGTTCCATTTGAGCTGGAATAGTCATCCCCCAGCAGCCTGGATTTTCCAGATGTGTTCAGGCATTGCTGTATGCCATTGTGGATTAGTCTGGCTTTTACAGGGTTCCAACCATTATGGGTTATTCAACAAAGCATGATTACATTATATCGAGCCCTGATTTAGCAGAGCATATTTTATTCCAAGAAGTAAATCTGGCAATGGAAACTTAAATATAACCTCTTTGCAACTACCATCATTCGAGTTAATTATCAAAGCAGTCCTAAATGTAAGCCTTTTATACCAAGTATCCTCCAGATTCTTGGTCTATAATTCCCATCATCCTCAGCCTCATAGGTATGAAAGAGAATTGTAATCCAACACATCTGGGAGACACCAATTTGAGGAAGACATGCACATTTTCAGTGGAATTGAAAATTTATTTTAGTCTGTTGCTAGTATGTCTTTTAGCCTATGACTCAACCTCAGACTTTTCCACCGGTTCATTGATAAATAAGATTTTTAACCATAGTAAGTTTTTTCACCATTCCCTGAACTAAGCAACAGCCTGAAATGCTTAAAACTTTACATCTGTTCTTTGCCTGGACCTCAGTGCTGAGACATGGCTGGCAAAGACAGCCATGAATGCCTTTAAAAAAATCCGGATCCTCCTCTGCATTTATCTTCTTAGACCTCACAGATGTTTCCCGAAATTCCGTTCTTCCTTAAGGATTTCAAAGAGATTGTGGATGAGATGGGAAAAGAGCTGTGCTAGACAGGCTAAGAGTCCACCCTGTTAGTTCAGAAAAACACCAGCCAGATACTTGAAAGCAATAGCCCACTCCTGTTGTTACTTCCTACCAACTTGTTATTCACAAACGGCTTCTGTAGATAAAGAAACTATTATGTAATATTCCTTTTAAAGCCATGTATTCATTACCACTTTCTCATGGCACAGAATTGCATAAATTAATAGATTATGTGAACTAATTTCTTTTCTCTTTGCGGAAGTTACAATAATCAGTTTCATGTGGGATTTAATAAGTAGTGACAGAATTGTTAGATCTTTTTGCTAGTTCTTTTCCTTGTCTTTAAAAGCAACCCCAGAGCAAACATTTTGCTGAGAAAGCATCTGTTGTTCAGAAGTACGTGGTTTCTGAATTGAGAGGATCTACTGTGATAGGACTGTCATGCATGTATGGAATTCCTTTTAAAGCAATCTTCTCTGGCAAAACACATGTGAATATTAACATTCTTATTCTGACCCATTTGTGCCTTAAAAGTATTGATTATTCTCACCTGCTTTTGCTTCAGTGGGAAGTTAAATTTCCAAACCTGAGCATACTTACTAGAGTGAGTACGGATTACACTATAAGGAATCTAAAAACCTAAGAATAGCTCTGCTAGATCATGGCACCGATGATCTTAGTCCAGCATTTTAGTTCTCACAGTGTGTCTCTGGGGTACTCACAAGGAGGACGTGGCAATATAGTTCTTCTGCCATTGTTCCTTTGCAACTGGTATTTGGGTCTGAAGATTAAAAAGATCCTTTGGAGTGAGCAGCCACATGAATAGAGCACCTGTTTGCAGCTTCTTAAAGTATCCATGCCATTTCCCAAGATTGCTCAGCTGCCCCACAATCTTGAGGAAAAAAGTGCTAATGGGTTTTTAAAAAGACAAATTGCGTTTTTCCCCAGAATACGTGCCCTCTGTGTATACATGTTCTGTTGAATTTTCTCCTACATAGACGCTCCCAACTTTCTGAGTAGTTCATAAGCCAAGAACTGCACTGCAGATTTTTAGGAGATGCACAGTACAAAGATTAACTGTGTTTTTATCATTCTGTTTGTCCAGATATGTAAATCAGGTTGGCCTATTTAAAAATGCAAATTGGGCAAAAACCTGTAGCTTCCTACTCTTATGCTGGGTTTATCTCATACATTTAACCCTAAATTTGGGGGGGGGGGGAAATATAATTTCTGTGTTCATGAAGTGTGCTAAAGCTATAGCTGAGCCCTATAATACACTAAACATGTTAAATGTTACCAAACCTCATTTTAACCTACTTTTATGTGTTGTGGGAATCCTCCCTTGTTCTACTCATGATAGGTTTGGATTATTACTAGGATCAAGTTGAGGTAGAGGGCGTTTACCCATGCTTTCACCTGGGGTTAGGCTCAATTTGATGACTTCTAAGTGAACAAAATTTGGTTTATTGCTTGGTCACTACATTTTAGTGATATGTGGAAACTCACAGGTACCCTGCAGTGCCTCCAGTGAATGCTGTTGTCGAAATCCTTGAAACTAGAGATGTGTTACCAGTGGCTAAAACTGAGACATGGCAGAGCATGTGGTCTTCCAGTAAACTTAACACAGTTGGTTTGAATAGTTGCCATGTTTTCCACTTTACTGTATTTGTAAAGAAAACATTTACCATAAAATAGTGTAGAAAACGTTTATGGTAAGAGGTTCAACATACTGTACAATTGCAACTCTACCCATTCTTTAAAACAATTCCACTTGAAATGGTTATTCAAGTATCTAGCCTGCCAATGAAAGAAGGAATTAGAAATAATTTTCTTTGGAAGGGGGGACATGTATTTGAATATAGTTAAGATTGAAGTCCCACCCACTTTAGAAAGATTAAGAAAACTTCTTAGATTGTCTCTTGAAAAAGTTTATATATATTCATATATATATATATATGTGTGTGTGTGTGTGTGTGTATATACACACACACACACAATATGAATATATGAAACTGTATTGAAGCTACTGCTAAACTTATTTCGAAATATTTAAATGGTTTTGGTAATTATGTGGGAATGGAAGTTAGCTTTTGGCATGCTTTCCTCTAATTGAAATCAGTTTTGTGGTTTTAAGTTCCTACCCCGCCTGACAGATGATATCATTTCCTATGTGTTTTCTAATCTGGCCTGTTTTGCTACGATTTTATAAAGCTTAATTGAACCATACATTTTTAAGGCTATTGCCATCTCCACCCCTTGATCAGCTTAGGATGGTATAGATAGTCTCTGCCAGCTAATTATTCTTAAGGTTGTTTTTTTTCTCTAGCTAAAGTCAAGTCCTACTAAGGGCCAAAATAAAAATGGAATGATATGTATCTTTATACTAAAAAGGCTGATTTTTAAAAATGTAAATAGCAACTTCAGGGAGGGCTTCTAATCACTGGGATCAGAGCAGACAGAAAGTGGACTGTTAGCCTGCTTTTGTGCCGTAGTTGGGATCAAAAATAGCTCCTTTGAAGTTTCTTGTTGTATCGACATAAAATCTCCCATTGGTGGCATTAAAAAAACAACTGTATGTAGATGAACATAAGACAGCAGTTTGGCCTGATGTCCCATTGATTTCAGTGTCTGAGTTTTGCAGACTTCATGATGGCTGGGTTCACATTATGCTAACCCAAATGACCAACCTTAGCATAATGTGTGAATCTTCCTTTAGTATGCTGCGCATGAATGAGCTGTGGTGGGCTTCCCTATTTTCCTCTGCAAAGAAAGCCCATAAAGTCTCAGGTGTTGCTTTTGGCAGATCCAGGTCCAAGCCCCACCCTACCACAGGGCTCCTTAAATGACTTTGGACCAGACACATTATTATTATGAGAGATAAAAGTAGGGGAGACTGTCATGTACCCTTCTCTGAGTTCCCAGATGAGATTAACTGAAAATGATTTATTAATTATTGCTAATCACAGCTTATTTGTAATGCCTGAATCCTAAACTGTGGTTAATATAATTTGTTTGAACAAAGCATCTCCATAAATCGTAATTTGGAAAATACAAGGGTTAATCACAGTTTTTGGTTAGTAATGTTTTGCTGTCTAGAAATTACAATATGTAATTTAAGTTCCTACCCCGCCTGACAGATGATATCAGATGATATGGCCTTGTCTTTTTGAGGTTCCTTTTATATCGGAATCCATTTCCGGTGTCCATATTTTGCATCTGCTCTAATTGGCATCTACTGCTGTAGGACAAATAGAGAACTAAATTGCAAGACCTCTCCCCCCCAGCACTGACAATAACCAGGTGTCCCTTTCTGGTCTACTAGTACCTGGCCATGTATGCTTTCAGATTTTGCTAGGTGGTTAGATGCCACATATTGGCAACTAGCTAGTGGCACTGAAATACGGTAAATGGCGAAACAAATCATGGACATAACTGAGCGTTTTCTGCAAAGACAGACAAATTTCCATATTTTTTCATTTAAATTTTATATCAAGGAAGTTCAGTGCACTTCAAGAAACACTGAACATGGTTGTTTCTAATAACTGGGAGCAGGATTTGGGTCTTCGATCGGAGGGGCCAGAACTAATCCCTTTTAAGAGTGTGTTTCTTCACCTTCCTAGTACACTTCAGTTACATAGACTAAAGTTCCCATGATTCCCCAGTGGAATAACTGACTGGGGACCATGGGTATTGGAGTTCCATACATCTGGAGGCCATGTAATTGGGGTAAGCAGATCTTCAGCGTAGCAAGGCTGTTGCTTCTGTCCCATCCCATTTAACACATCACCTTGAGCACAGAGTATCAGTACCACACTCAATAAAGTTACGGTCTGCTCTCCCTTTTAGACCATGACACAAACTGAGCTATGATATGTCTGGTTTTAGATTATGATGTTGGGTGAACTCAGGAAATTGATTAATTCAGTAAACCATAATTAAAGAAGCCGTGGCTTCGTGTCAGATGTGAACCAAATTTTGAATGTTACGTTCTTGTTTTTGAATAATGGCTCTGAAAGCTGTTCCTGCATTGTGACTGGTGGCGTGGCAGGAATAAATTTGGTGCGTGAAGTTTCTACCATTGCAGTAATAATAATAAAAGGAGTAGATGCTGTCAAATCTCCTCCTATCTTATAAGGTTATTTAAAAAGTGTGAGATGATTTTGAGTCCGAATTTGAACTCTGTAACAGAGAGCTTACATGATATTTTCTTCAGAAATTCTATGCTCCTTTGGTATTGAAAAGCTGATCTCCGTACTTTCCCATGCAGTTATTTTTTTGAGCTTTTTGTCTGCCAGTTTCCTTCTGAAACTTCCCTACAGTCTGAATTCTCCAAAGGCAGTGAGTGTAGTATTTTGCATTTCCATTTTATGATGTCCTTTGCAGAACAGAATGTAGACATGATTGCATCTGTTGTGTGTCGCTCTTGTTTGCACCAGTGAATAATGGATTGTCTTTCTTTTCAAGTGCAACATTGCAACATCAGATGTATGAATGGAGGGACTTGCAGTGATGATCATTGCCTCTGCCAAAAGGGATACACAGGAACACACTGTGGACAGCGTAAGTATACAGAATTTTCAGTTGAATTCAGCTACAGGATGGAAACGATGGACGCATTTGAGTTTAACAGTTCATGGGTGAAATGTACCAGCTCATCAAAACAACAGTAGCAAGAATACCTCTTCATGGTGGTTCCCCAATGTGTGCTGCTGTTCCACTCCCCCCCCCCCACAAAGTAACCTGGGAATGATGTGCGACAGTGATGCAGATTCCAGATTAGGTCAAGATGAAAAATGTGGCCATTATGAAGAGAGTATTCTGGGTACCAGTAGTGTTGTGAAACGTGGTCCTTCAGCTTTTTTTCAGTTGCCAAATTCTCATCTAAGAACTTCTATCTTGGCGGTAGTTAAAATAAAAAATCAGCCGCTAGATCAGTGCAGGATTGCCTGTAATTCTTCAGAGTAGCTTGTAACTTTTCAAGAAGTGCCAGGAAAATTCTTTCTGACTGGAATATGCCTCAGACAAATGCTTAATGTTAACTGATGTAGGAGTTTTTGTATTAACGTCACAGAGGTATTGGGAAAGTTTTAAGTACTTAAAATCTGATTAGTAATAACTTCGTCATTACTAACTGTTGGCACTATCCGGTCCTTTTTGCATACTGAAAGTAAATCTGTCACAGGTTTATCACAAATAAACCTGTAAATATTACTCTGTCCCCTGGGTATTAGCATTTGGCTGAGTGCCCTTTAATGCAGGTAGCATTCCAGTTAAGTAAGGTCTTCACACATCTTGCTTCCATTGCATCTGGGCTACTTCCAGAAGTCTTGTACAATGTGAATGATCTGGGAAGCAGAAATCCTGCATTCGAAGTCTAGGTGGTAATACTTGTGTTTCCAGGAGCTGTTGGATGGTGAATGATGAGGCGTAGGTGCCAACATTTTGATGGGAAGGGAAGATCAAGGCCATTTGTTTCTTCTCTTTGTATGCAGGACAGTTGCATTCAATCTTTAGCAAGAATGAAGTTCTAAAGAGGGAAGTGTCAGTTCCCTTCTGTGAAATCTTTTCCAAAGCTTTTCAGGTGAAGTCAGAATGCTGTTAGGTTCTTTTGACTGTCTGTTGGTTTGAGCGCTGAGGCTGGCAAAGCTGTACTCCATATCCAAGGTTGAGAAAAACAAAGTGGCAAGAGAGCCATTTCCATTTAAGGCCAGGAGAAAGAGACACAAGCTTTGAACCTCTTGCAGTTATAAATAGAGGGCTTGATTGCTTGTTCCTACAAGTAGTTTGCCTTGATTAAGCCTTCTTTTATCAGCAATAAAAGGAACTTACCTCTCAGAGCCATGTGCTTGACGGTTCACTACTAGTTTTTGTGTGTGGGTTTGAGTATCAACAGAGAGATTTATTGCTAACCCTTAGGGAAACGGCGACAGCAATTGCATTTACAAGTGCCTTGGATAAGTAGCTTGTAGAGTTTGGCATTCTCTTCCAGAAGCTTATTTGTTGGTTGAAATCCCAGGACATCTATATTAGCAATGAATATTTCTGCCAACCAATGTGGATTTAACTGGAAATCTTTGTGCCAACCAAATGCATTTACCTAGAAATCATATTCTTTGAAAGAAACTTGTAATTCTGTGAAGGTGATTTGTGTGATGCTTCCTAAACAGAGAGCAGTAAGAGGAAATAGGAAGCGTTCATTTTTTTTTCAATTAAGGATATATTTGTGATTTTATAGCTGCTAAAGGCTTGTGGCAACCTCTCACTGCCACCTCCATCTCCTGCTAGAACAACACTGTCAGGGCTTGAGGACAGATAGGCAGTGATGGCCATATAACATTATATTACTGTAGAGATTACATTATTTTATGCAACAAAACGATGTGTTGGAGTCTTCTACCAAGTTTAGTTGAGAACTGAATTAAGGATTAAGGGTCTGGAAACCTGTGATTTACTACTGAGCCCAGTTGTGGACTGTGCTAGATTGCATGTTGGAATTCTTCCTCATGGAGGGGTGGACCTTATTCTTGCACATTATGCAATGTGAGTTGGAAGTTTCCAGGAAGAGCTTCAACCTTGATTTACCTTCTTCAAGATAAATAAAATTGTGAATGAATATTGATCATGAAAACTCAGGTTCTGAAGATAAATAAAATTGTGAATGAATATTGATCATGAAAACTCAGGTTCTGGTAGCGTCTTGTTAACTTTGGTTATTTGCTCCCCTCACAGCTGTCTGTGAAAATGGCTGCCTTAATGGAGGAAGATGCGTTGCACCAAACAGATGTGCCTGCACATATGGCTTTACAGGACCTCAGTGTGAAAGAGGTAGGTGGGATTTCCATTCTCTAATTAAAACAGTGAGGAACTCTGAACTGTCTTTGGGTATAAAAACTCTTTTACAATTAACGTAAGGTGCAAATGCAGTAAAATATTCGATTCATTCTTTTAACTTGTTGAAGTTCACTGGTGGTGATTACTTTTAATAAGTTTTTAGAAGACTGTACAGTAGTGTTTGGCTATACAGACTTTATACCATGCTTATATGGTATACACAGAGCCCCCATTTTTTAAAAAAATATTTAATTTTTTCTTTCAAAGTACAAAATCTTACAAGATCACTCAGTCTCATGACATTTCGGTGTCTGTACATGATACTGTGTAGTCTTAGGAGTGACATCGTCAAAATCTCCTAAGATTGATTAAACTCATGAATTTTCAGCCATTTTTTATTCTTTCCAACCTAATGGAATGTTGGAAATAGGTTTATATTTACCTATCTGTCCACCAGTAGGGAAAGCTCTCAGAACATTGAACAGAGAGACACCAAACTTGGTGTGGAAGGAGAAAGGGTCACAAGAGTGACTGAGTTTGAAAATGGGCTAAATCAGGCCAAGTGCTGCAGAGGAAAAAAAGAAATTCCTTTATTACATTTCACATTTCATGTTTAACTGTGAAAGCTAGCTAATAAAAGAAATAAAGTAATATACATTTTAGTCCTCTGTTTAATATACATAAATGTCTTGGACAATTTTTTTGGCAACCAGAGTTATATTTAAGTACTGAAGTTACTCTCTATCCTGCCTTACAGTTTGTTTTGTCTAGTTTTGTGAAGCTCTTCTGTAAAACTTGTATGGGTTTGTTATCAGTTTTGTGAACTTTTTCCTTGCATAACCATAGCAACCCACGCAGCTGTTTCCAGATGAGAACATGGCTCTACTTATTGGCTATACTGAATTCATTTTAAGGAAATTAAATCAAGTTTGATAGTGTTTGGAGAGAAAGAGCAGCAATAGCTGTTGAATTGTAATTGTCATCTGGCTGTTTTGTATTCTTGAAGATAACATGTTTTAATTGGAACAAAATGCGCTAGCTCCTAGTATGAAGGATTCATAGAGTAGGTCACATAAGAAATTGACCATTATATATTCAGCCAAGTGGATTCAACTTTCTCACTCCAGTTCATATATATGCCCACATTCAACTCTGTTCAGGCTTAAACCAATAGACCTTCCTAGTCTGAATGAAACTCAGAAGAAGTAGGATTAGATCCAACATTATCATTAATTATGCTCCATGGGAAAAATAAATGGTTATCCAAGTAGTAAATATACATGGTGATAAAATATGGCAATCTGTGTTGTCTTCTGCCACAGAGTGGAATATAGCAAATGTTTCCCCCAGTGGAGATAGTGGCAGACATCCTTACGTTTGGCTGTTAAGCAGAATATTCTGTGAAATTAATTTATACCGGCAAAGCCTAGACCTTAAACTGCAGAACTGATTAAGCATCACGTTTCCAGTTATTTGCCTTTAGATCTAGGATTGACAACCTGGGGCTGTCGAGATATTGCTGAATTACAACTACAAGCATGCCTCCCCATTGCCCTTGCTAGCAAGAAACTGAAGTTCAGAAACAGACAGAGGGAGATAAATCCTGTCTCTTCCTTAGCTTGTCCTGTAGGCATTTTCTTGACTTTGGCAGTTCAGAATAACTTTGTGATACCTCTTTTTCCTGCAGTAGAAAGTAGAGACAGAACAGAGTTTCCACTCAGAGTTTCCTTTTGAGTCAGAGAGCAGCCAGCTTGGACTCCAGTCACTTCAAATATGAAGTGTAGCATGTGCTTTCTTGGTGCACATCATACTTCATGTAGAAACAGCGTCTGGTTATCCTTCACAGTGTCTGTCCTGTTCAGCTTGTAGGAAGTTCTATTTTTCTCCCCCAATTTTGATCTAACAAATGCAAAACATTAAAAAAAACACACCCCAAGTTCTGCCAATTGCTTAAGGAATTTTGTGTTATTTTTTAGCAAATTAATTAGTTTAAATTGGCTTGCCATGCTAATTAAATCTACTAAATTTTTCATCCTTCATGAACTTTTGATATCCAAAGGACTTTGACAAAGTCCAAAAATAGGGCATAGGGGGGTGAGATGCTCCTGCTGTCTTAAAATACTTTGGTTTATTTTTCATATAACTGGGACATCATCTGTTTGTCAAAAAGATTACCCTATTCGATGTTCCTTTTCTATGGTATTTAGTCTAATTGGAAAACAAACAATAGCATGTAGAAAAAAACTACTAATTATTTTCCCAAGATTAATGTTGTGTTTAAATCAGTATTCTAACAGGGTTATTGGCAAAATACTTAAATTTTTAAAATCCTTTTTCTAAGAACTGTTTTTCAAGAACTGCATTTTTTTGACCAACAGAACAATATTAATTGGCATATGGAATTATGTGGTGAATGATCCATCCTTCTGGCTTGTTGTCATCTTGACAAAAAGTCTTCATATGTTTTCCTTTTTCTTCTGCCTTTTATTTAAATTTTCCCTTCTGTTGAAATCAGTGAAAATAAAAAATTAAATGATCATGTATTTTTTATCAGTAGCATTTTCTTTTTCACTTCTTTGGTATAATTGACAGACCTGCTGTGAGAACCATTGGTTCTTGATGGTTCAATTCTGGCCTAAAGCAACCAAGGACTAGTTCTGTTGCAGCTACTCAATCATTCCTGCTCAGCTCCTCCAGTTAGTGCACATGGCTAAAAAATGGACTGTGATTTGTTTATAATACTGTCCAAACTGGGATCTACCACTGTAAGAAGATAGAATTGGAAGTCATGGATTTTTATTGTTTTCTACTTCTAGCCTACTAGGGTGGCAACAAGCTGGAAATGTCATTTCAGACTTCATGTTAAAAAAAAAAACTGGAAGGAACTATTTGTTTAATTACTACTGTGAACCCACATACATGGATTTGCCCTGGTCATTAGCATACTGCCTGAATGCAGCCAAGGCTCAAACAATTGTGAATAACAGTATATCTAAATAAAGCAATGCTGTTATATGACTTATTTGCAGAATGTTGACCTTCCCCTCAATATAGATATAAAGAATGCATTCCTAGACAAAATACAGGCTAATCAGAGAAAAATGTGCATTCTTCCAACAATAATTTGAAAGTTCTTTTAAATTTCAGCTACTTTTTCATTTGAAGCAAAACTGTTCTGTTTGGTGATGCAAACTCTCCTACTTCTCCAAACTAATTAATGTTTTGGTCTAAACAGTAATGGCTGATTTCCCTGTTGTTAAAGTAAGATTCTGTCATTCGCACATGGCAGTCAAAATGCTGGCTGTAGGCAGGTATTGGGACTGGTGCCTCTTTTGAGCTATTGAAAATAACTTCTTTTACCTTGAAAATGCTGGATTATGATTTTATATAATTGTAACGTATATTATAATTTTATTCTGCATGTAAGTTAAGATGCTGTTGGGGTGGAGGAAATTACTATTTGAGAAAAATTAAGATTCATAGCAAACATGTTTCCATTTCCAGTTAATCTCAGGGATTTGTGTAAGATACATCTAGCTTCCATGTATTTGTCACTGGAATTATAATGTAGAGAAAGAGGCCTAAATAAGGTATGAAAAGGAAAGAAAATGATGATATTAGTACATACACATACACATTACAGGGATCTACAGTATATTTTTTCCCATTTTTATTTATTTATTTATTTATTTATTCATTCATTCATTCATTCTTCAAATTTCTATCACCGCCCATCTTGCCCAAAAAGGGGACTCTGGGCGGTTTACAATAAAATCAGAATTAAAAATATATAAATTACAATATAAATAGACCAATAAATAAAGATAAAATAGATATAAAATCCAAGCGGTGAAGGTCTTATTCGTTGGGGAGAGCTCTATAATACTAGCCACCCCCAAGATGAACTGGTGCCCCTCCCACCCCAGGCAGAGTCTAGACTGAGAACAAAATAGGTTTGACTTGAGTAAAGAATAAAATTAATACCTACAGTTTGACAAAGCAAGAGAGATTTAGGCAGCCAATACTCCTCCCCACCCCAACATTCAGTGGGATTAATATCTGAAGAGACATGCATAAATCTATGCCTGGATTTATACTTTGTGCCAAGCCATGATTTTTTAACCAGTATTTATTGAATAGCCCACAACTGGCTGAGTTCACATGGCATATTAAACTAAAACATCATTTACAGGCCACAGTATGTTCACACAATTTACTGAGCTAAAACAAAACCAACCATATTGTTTATGTACTGAGATGTTTCAGCATCTCAAGGATCTCTAATAATAGTTTTGCGTTTTTTAAAGGAGATTGTACTGTAGAATCATGACTGGTGGTGATGGCGTTGACTACCCTGATTCTCTTAATCAGTTGAATTCCCACAACGAGCTAAACTATCATATTGTGTTTTTTAAATATTGGCTTAGCGTGGCATGTAAGATCAGCCATTCTGGTTTAGTGTTATGTTCATATCAAACCATTTTGACTTCAATAACCCACGGTTTAAAATCTATGGCTTAGCATGAGGCATGAATTCAGTTTATAGCTGACTAGAAGCAAAAATCATCATTGTCATCTGACCTCGTTTAAGGCAACTTCATATATCCCTAACGCAGTTAGGATTCATCTCTTAATGGTATTTATGGAAATCAGAGAAGATCTATGACAAGGATGAGAAGAACTTTATTCACTTCCAAACTCTGTGTCAGAAAAGAGAGGATTATGTCTAAGCATTATTTAGCTTTTGTTAAAAAAAAAAAAAAAAGGCTTTCCAACTTTATGTCTTCATGATTTGTGATATGTAAACCGTTGTCTCTTCAAGAGCTTTAGTCATATGAAAATGACCTAATGCTTCCATTCTGCTGTGTATCAGAACACTGTGTGGAAGTCTTAGCTGGTGGAACACAGGGAAGAGCTTGGTGGTTCTGTAGGCGTCCATTCCTAACCCCAGTGACATCCAAATGATGAAATGTGGTTGCAACCTCATGACCCGGACTCTGTGGTTTTGTATGTGCATTGCAGCACTGCAGCATCGCAGCCAAGTCCTTAAGGGGCAGAATTTGTTTTCTGACATTGCAATTCATGCTTCATCACTGGATCCTTAGTGCTGCCCTTTGGCAGATACACGTGGGTAGCCTTTAGATTAGGGATTCGATTAGAGTGTGCTTGGGATACAGCTTGGTTGTTCTTGTGGCGTACTGACCAAAATGTGCCAAAACTGGCTGGCACACTCCTTACCAGAATCAGGGATGCAGGATGTTGCACAGGTATGATTTAAGGCTGATGGACTGGTCTATAGTTTCCCTATCTTACTAAAAAAGATGATATGAATAGCCTGATGGATATGTATGTATGCCTCCTTAAAGTAGTTTAAACGTTTATCTAAAATCTAAAGGCACAAAACACACATTTGCCAAGATCTACATTGTATAGACTTGCTGGTCTGGGACCTAGTTAACTGGAGCTCCCAGCTGTGCTCATTTTCTTGAAAACCTGGATTTGCATTTGCATAATCCGTTAAACGTTAAACACTTGGCTCAGCATTTGAATTGGATAAGCAGTTTTTTACAGTTTGAAGATAGTGATGAAGGACTAGAGTTCCAGAAGAGGTCTGAAATAAGCCAGGCAACTGGTTTTGGAAATTGCTGACTGTCCATAAGATCTGGCACTGAGGAATTTCTGAGCTGTAATCCTGTATTTTTTTCCTTTGGGCTGGCTCTCCCTGAAAACCGGTGACAAAACTGAACTATGCAACACCTTCTGTCTCTTATATGAAGACATATGCCTTTTATCTTTGTCTGCAAGAGGAAAAGGCATATCTTTTGGAAATTCCTGAATTGCTGGGTAGGCAAAGAAAAAATTCTATAATGGGGCACTTGATCACCTTTTGCTGAACGTGCCCTCAGTCTGGTTTGCACATCACAGTAAGCCATCACGAGATTTGTGTCTTGTGTTTGGCAACGCAGCCAATTTTAATGTATTAAATAAGCGGTGATGAAGCAAACCTTACTGCAATTTGAATTCACCAATGCAGAGGACTAGAGAGGGTTTCTAAATTACCTTTACTAGCCCGGTTTTGGGTTCAGATTGGCCTGTGTGCATACGAAAGGAAAAAACTCAGACCTGCCAAAGCATTAAAACCACTAAGATGGGTGGAACATTAGTTTTGTTCCCCTGATGATCTGGGAGAACAAGCACAGATTCCCAGATGTTTACACTGTCTGGGTATTTGTTGATTGAGCCTCAGTAGTTTGCATTTATTTTCTTACTGTATTGGCTGAACATCCATATACTTCTTGCTGGCTTGAATTCGGGAGACTCCCTCATCTCCCATCTACGGCTTTATAGCTGTGACCTCATCTTGCCTTTATACCTTCCCGTTCGTCTCCTTTGCTATTTCAATGATACTGTAAGACAGCAGATTCTGTTTTATATAAAATAGCTGGATATACTATAGCAGCAGCAAAGGTTAAAATGCTAAACTATGGTTTTAACCATGACTTGTTTAGAAAGGCGCAATCAATACACCAAACATATTCCATTATGATTCACTGCAGTGTATGGATCTATCAATGTGTTGTTGGATAATGTTGCCTTTAAATTTGGAAATTGTTTTACATGCAGTGTGAAAGGATCCTATCTCTGTATCAATAATAATAATGATGGGGATCAACATTGCTTTAAATTCAGTGGATTTCCTTCCAAGCAAGTGCACAAAATGTTATATTTTAAGGATACATATTAAACGTCCCAAGGAAGTCCCAGTGCGTTCAATGTGACTGTGAATAAGCATGCATTTTATATATTTATATATTTTGAAAATTTTGCTTTATTATTATGGTATATTATTTTTCATGAAAAAAATTCCACAAAATATAAAACAAAATGTGTTAAAAATAGAAAAAGAAAAGAAACTAAAAAAGAAATACAACATACACACAAACATATAAAAAACAAGCTACACATATTGCAATGGATATTTTATTCATTCATTCATCACATTTATATATCTACCCATCTCACAAAATGTGACTCTGGGTGGTGCACAATAAAAAATTTAAAAATATATATAAAAACAACCAACAATTAAAAAAATAATATTACAATTAAAAAAAGGCAAGGAGAGACAGACAGATATTAATAACACTGGAACCACCTCAACAACTCACTATTCCCTTAGGGCCCCTAAGCCTGATGACATAGCCAAGTCTTGAGGGATTTGTGAAAAGTTAATGAAAGGGGGGATGATGCTCCATAAACAAGCCTGACCTTGGGGGATGATGTTACATAAGGCGGGCACCATGGCAGAAAAGGTCCATCTCTGGGGTCCTGCCAGATGTAGCTCATTAGCAGATGGGATCTGCAACATACCTCTTCTGCCGGATCTGATGAGAGGGGCAGATGTAATCAGGAAGAGGTGGTCCCTCAAATTATATATATCACTGCAAGCCAGTTTTCAAAAATTAACTTTTGCTATACAGAGTCATATTGATCAGTTTTTGTATATTGTTTGTAAGGAGCCAATTGATAGGATGGAAGTGAACATGTATCTTCAATCTAGGATATTTTAAGTCTGGAATGAAGCAAAGCAAAACTGTCTTCTTGGCAACACTCCAAGTTCAATAAATAGAAAGTTCTTCACAAACTAATAATCCAAGTTATATTTTAACATTACACTAACATTTTAACCTTGTTTTTCTTTACAAAATCACATTAACAGTGATTTGAACATCAGCCCCAACTGGGACTGTTGTAGAAGAAGCCCAAATCAAATGTGTAAAAGTCCCTTCAAAGCTATTACATTTCAAGTAAAAAAAAAAACTTGATGTCTGATCCTTAACATCTGCTGAAATGTCCAAGTCACATGAAAAAAAAAATCTGTTGATGAATTAGTTTCATCTTAAGATCACGGGAATCATACCTAACATTCTTTAAAATATGAGACCATTGATTTATTAAGTTAGGATATTCCAACTCCTTAGTCCAAAGTTCTTGTAACTCCCAATATTTTAATAATACTTTTCAGATGTCTCTTTAAAAAAATCTGTGGGTTAGAACACCTTTCAGAACACCTCCCCCCAACAAAAGAAGCCATTTGAGGTTTCAGAAACTGCTAGTGCATCCTGGGAAAATGATTCGCATGAATTCAAATTATCCTATGTCATGTGTTTAGATAATTTCATGTTCCAATTAAGGGTAAAAAAAGATATTGCTCAAAGGCATAGGATCCCAGTATCAGACTATTTGTCACCAGTACTAAATCATTAAAACGTTCCTGTAAGCTGTGTATCATTTCTTTGGTTTGGGGTTTAGAATTATATGTGAATCTCTCTACAGGTAGTCCTTGTTTAGCGACTGCCTTGTTTAACAACCATTTGCAGTTACGATAGTGATGAAGAAGTAACTTTGTGACCAGTCCTCACATTTACGACCTTCACAGGTCTGTAAAGCAAAGGAAAGCAGAAGTAAGATCATAAGCACAGTCATCGTTTCACTTAGCAACCACTTCCGTTAACAACTGAGTTGCGGGTCCCAATTGTGGTTGCCAAACGACTACTTGTACTGTGTCTAATTAAACAAACCATGACCTAAAGTGTTATCTGAATCTAGCTAATGTGTGATAATTTTTTATGTATCCCAAAATTTTGGATATCCTTAAGGCAAGCTGAATTCTGCTGCATCTTGATTTAAGTTCTTTATAAGAAACCATCCAAATGACAATCTGTAGTGATGTATTTAAAAACCCTTATTTATT
Organism: Candoia aspera; assembly: GCF_035149785.1. NCBI lineage: Eukaryota > Metazoa > Chordata > Lepidosauria > Squamata > Candoiidae > Candoia > Candoia aspera. The sequence continues at coordinate 9,725,188 of NC_086165.1, read as the reverse complement.
AATCAGTTCAAAACAGATTTTATCTGTTTGGCAAGAAGGATCAACGTTGCAGGCAGGATGAGAATTTCTGCAAATAATGAACTGCAATTTGCCTGTTAGGATTTGTGTCCTCTTTTACATTCAGCTTGATATTTTGTGGGGAAACTTCAGAAAGTTTTTAAACCAGTAAGACAAATTACTGTCAGGTTAATATGTACTTTGAAGGCATCATTTTAAATTAATCGGTTATTTAACCTGTTGTAAAATGTTAATTAAAAATATCTTCAATCATATCATTAATTAAGCAATCTTGAGGAAACCAGGGCTGCTATATAAAAGATCAAGGTTTATGATCTATATTATCCCTGTAACAAATTATTTATGTGTAGTCTTTTAATGCTTTTAAGTCTTGGGGTTGTGGTCTGGACATGAGCCATGGTTTGCTTTGAAACCATTCTTCCTTCAGTTGATTACAGTAGGCTGTAAAAGAGGGTGGAGACCCTTGGTTGGTGTCCAAAGAAAGTGAGTAATAATTGACCTAATGTACAGGGTCTATGAATAAACTATTCTTTTTGTAAGAAATTTATGTTTTACGGGGTGTCCCAGAGTTCACATCCCTCTGTTTCCCCTACTCCTCTCACATCTTCCAAAAGTTTTTAACATGCTCAGCTGCTCTATTACATCTCTAATTCAGCAAAAGACTCAAAGGCAAAGATAAACGCTTTGAGCTGATTCCAAATACTGGGGATTTAAAAGAATTTTTTTTTTGATAATTGCCTTCAAACAGCTGTTCAGAAATTTTTAGTCAAAATCTCCCTGTTATAGTAATTCAAATTATAGAACACTTTGCTCGGTGAAACCGATGAGAGTATATTGTGAAAGATTTTGACCCTCCCCCAAATATACAGTACAAGGTGTGTTAGTCTGTTGTGACTTCTGTCGCCATTAAAGTCAATCTCTGGAGTAAATTCACAGCTGTCCCTTGCATGCATTTTAAGCGCATGGCCTACTACCTGCGATACTCTTTAAAATGCTACATCAGCTCCTATCTAAGGATTTGGAGAAATGGCAAAGCTCACCACATTCCCGAAGTATAATTTAATAATACTTAAGATCCATTGGAATCTAAAGAAACAGAAAAGCAGGTGACAATCGGTGGATTTCCTCTCCCGAGTCATGAAGGGGGCGTCCTAGAAATTTGCTTGTTTCTCAGTAATACATACCGTATTTGTTTAGAATGCTTGGGAGCCACTTCAGGATCGTTCTCTTGGAAGATGGGAGAGAAATAACAGTAAGAAATGAAGCTTTGCTGCAGCTCAGTTGAGGTCTGCCGGTGGTACTTCCTTTGCCCCTGAATGATAAAAATATTAGTTGCAGCTGTAGGCTGTAAACCTTGCCCAGAAAACTGCAGGGACTTATCTAGGCCATCGCCAGGAGTCAAAACCTGGACTGAGTGATAGCCAGTATATGACATCCAGGAAAGGGAAAAATATAATCAAGATGAGTATGGGGGTCGGATTGTTAATTAAAGCCCATGGTGTTGTTATTTGTCTAGATTAGCTTGACTTGGCTTCTTGTTTATGTATCATATAATGTTGTATTGTGTTTAAATGTTGTCAGCTGCCCAAAGTCTCTGAGGTGAGATGGGTGGCTGTATCAATCAAAGAAATAAATAGTTCCAACACACTGCTCTGCAGCACTGCAAATTATTACTTACTTCCAGGTAAATGGCTGCATAAGATTACAGCTTTGGAATCCAGCTCTTAGATTTGCAGTACAATAGGTAATCAAGGAAAAGAGGTGGGGAGGCTAGAATGGAAAAGGTAGTGTGTAATTTTAATTTTTTAAAACTAAAAATTTAATTTTTAAATGTGCAGTTCTGATTAGGAGCTGTTGGGAATGAAGATATTCGTTAAGCCATAATTGGGTTCAGGCTTAGCAACTTGTATGAACCCAGCTTACTGTACTGTGACTTACTCAATAAAGCATAATTAAACAAACCATGATGTTACATGGCATATGAACCCAGTCACTGACAGTTACTGATCACCAAGCTTAGTCTTTGAGTTGACAGTGGCACCTGCTGAACTCTAAGAAACAGGTTTCTGAAATGAAAATCAAACTCGATTTTGCCTTGAAGAGAAAATTTGATAAATTTGGCAGATGTTAATATTTATTTATTTTATTTATCAAATTTTATCACTGCCCATCTCCCTCCCAAGGAGGGACAGAGGAATATGTTGTCTGTCATCTTGGATTTACACCTTTTTTGCTCTTCTGTAAGAAGAGAGAAATAAAGTCTTTTGTTAGGAGCCAGGAGAATCTGCAGAATTCAGTTTCACTCAGATTCTTATTTTTTCAGCCTTAAATTTGTAACATTCAACTTCCTCATCCATTTTTTAAAGTTAGTACATAAACTGGTATCAATTTCATGCACATTTCCCCTAATAAACACAGTTCAGCACTTTTATGCATACTTTCCCTAATATGCCTTTTTGTGCAAAACTTTTCCTGGACAGGCACATTCTTTATGAAACTTTTTGAGCTGCAAACCGAATTGTTTAGTTGCATTTTGACTTATTGGGAAATTGGGCTCTGAGGACTGGATAAGTAACTGCAAGCTGAACTAATTTGTTTCTCATCTCTGCCTTTCCTTGGTGTCCCCTTTGTAAAGGCTGCCTACATGAAGTGCATCGTTCCTTGTAGACGTGCACATGAGACTTTAATGAATTGGAAAACTAATTAGGCTAATTGATTTTGCATGAGTTGCCCTAAGGAATGTGCCTTGCACAGCACACACAAAAGTCCCAAGAATAATTCTCAGTGGTTTTGATTAGAAATGGACAACTGACCATTGAACTGAAGTACAGCATGGGAATGATATAGGTGGGATTTTAATAGATGAACAGATACATGCTAAGACCTTTATAAACTGCAACTAGTAGAGAGAAAACCTAAGCAGAGAAAGTTTTCAGACTTCTTGTGTCAAATGGCAGTTTGTCTTCCTTTGTTCTAATCCTGTTACCAATGTATTTTTCTAGTTCCTCAGGTTTTCCATTATTCTGGTAATCTTGTAGGAGATACCCTGAAGGGATGATTCTAACTGGAGACAAGAAGCATTTTTACAGCTGATAACTCTCATGCTCCATGTAGTTACGCTTTTTTAAAAAGGTAATTCGTAAGAATATAAAAGCTAAATCATAAAAAAGTGCTTCAAATTATGACGATACAAAATTGGATTTTGTTGTTTACAAATTTTCAACAGTTTTCATTCCTGTGATTTTGTAAAAAAAAATCCACATGCATTGGGCCTAACAAAACAGAAGATGCATACCAGTAGGGTGATTTTGTGGGAAAAAAAGAACATGCAGAGGAAGACATGCAATTCCACAGATAAATAGCAAACATTAAATATTTTTTCCTTTGGAGGTAGAGACTGCACACTCGAATGTAACACTGTTTGAATAATCTAGGCCTTTGAAGCTTTTCACATTTTGCATCTACTTTCGAATTGTAACTTGTGCCCAGAGAGATAAAATTTTCACTATCAGAACTTTGTCATTTCATGGAAAAGATAGTAAGACAGAATGGACTAAAATGAGTTATATACATATGCCAATATGTTACTGAAACTTTCCTGAACCTGTTGCTTCATTTGGCTCTGATGGCTGGGAATTTCTGAGAGTTGGTCCCAAGGCTGTTTCAATGTATCCAAAGTTCCACCCAAAACTTAAAACTTAAATGCTGATGTTCTATGTTCATATTAAGTGGATCAGTTTATGAGTGGCTTCATTGCACCATTAGCTCCAGATGTTGCACATATTTATACGGGTACACTGAAATAATTGCCATGGCAACAGATGAAAAACTGTTCATTTTTTATTGCGATGACACGTGCCTTGGTTCTGAGCAGAGCAAGGATTCTGGATTTTGGTGCTGGCTAAGCATGTGTTGGCCTCACCAGTAGGGTCACTTCAGTCTCTTGGCAGGGCATGTTAAGATTTGTGACTGACAAATCTGACTTCATACTTTCTCTCCTACTATCCTGATCTACATATGTCATTAAGAAGGCCCATCAGCCTCGTGGAACGTATATCAGACTTTTCAGCCTATGTAATGCATACGTGCAATAGTTCCAGTTGGACTGCCTGATGCAGATGCAGTAGGGTTAGGCTTAGAGTAAACAGCCAACTGCAAGTTTCCATGGTATCAGTAAAAAGGCTCACCTTGCCAGAAAACTCTGAGAAATAAAATCAAAAAGTCTCTTCTCTAATGTATGTGGGATATACTGGTTCTAGGTTGGATCTTGCAACTCCATCCCACTTGTCTCAATAATTTTGGCTAAAGAGAACTTGCTAAAGAGAATTGTGCTTGGAAAAGAATCACTCTTCCTTCTAGGCAGCTACAAAAGTGCTTGAGAGGATAATTTTGGATTTTAGTATGAAAGAACAGTGGGAGAAATGTATCATAGCAAGAGTCAAAGGCCTGTTCTGGGGTAAAATTGAGATCATGGGAAAGGTGCCATTTAGGAATATGGTTTATATTATAGTATCTATTCCATAACAGCCACAACACATAACCACACATAGACACGCAGCCTGGATTAAAACAACCAAAAAGATAAACCATACAGGTGTGACGGGCCCCATAAATACATACATAAACATATTAGCTCCAGGCCTGGGAACAGAACCAGGTCTTGGGGGCCTTCCAGACCCTTAGGAGAGTGGGCATCCTATGTATCTGGGGGGGATGCTGTTCCAGGGGTCAGGGGCAGCAAGAGAGAAGATGCCATGAGTACTGATGGCGAGCAGGAGGGGGCCTCTATCCAGGGGGGAAAACGCATGCGTAGTACTGAGGAATTAAGCAGCCATTCAAAGAGACACAGATCAGACCCACCTTAACTTTTGGGGTTTATCTGTCTGGGTTTTTCCCACGCTTCTTCAGTTGGTTAGGATTTTCTGTCTTTTGTAGCAGTAATAAACACTAGAGACCTATTCCTTGTCTCAGCGTGATTCCTGACTGTTAGGACAGAAGGCATGCTTTCTTGGTCCCACATAATGGCAACATTTAATAGGGAGGACCTAGAGCACCCCTACTCTGTGCAAATGTACCAGACTTAGATACTAAGCTACTTGGTATAAATAAAGGCTAATAGTGGTCAGTGGCTAGGTTTACACATCATATTAAGTGGTGGTTTGTTACAGGACTGCAACTGGGGGGGGGGCAACCGGGGCATGTGCCCTGGGCGCTGCGCTGGGGGGGCACCAAAGTGAGTGCTGGGGGGGGCACCGAAATGAGTGCTGGGGGGGGGCACCGAAATGGGCGAGGAATCCATGTTTGCCCCAGGTGACACAGACCCTAGTTGTGGGCCTGGTTTGTTCAAACTATGATTTGATAAATAGACCACAAGGGCTGCATTTGTACAAAATGTTAATTTGTCAGCCACGGTTTACAAAATGCTGTGATTGAGTTCGTATGACACACTTAGCCAAAACCTAGCAAACCAAAATATGGCATAGTAGGAGGTGTGATTGCCCTCTCCAACTGCTTCCTGTTATGTCCCCCAGCAGTGAAGGGATCCACTGGTTTGGTTTCCACCAATGGTTTCCACCCTATGGTTAGCCTGGTTTCTGATTTAGCTTCCAGATTTGGAGCTGGGCTGAGCAGAAATTGCTTCAGGCAATAGAGCTGAAGAAGATAAAGGAGGGGTTATATGCTCAGTAGCTCTGGTATGTCTGTCTTGATCCTTAGCTGCTAGGCTGCTACGCTGCCTTTCAACTTAAAGAGTGTATTCCAGGAATTGTCTCTGTTCTTTCTGGCAACGCCTTGTACTGCTGTGTATTGTCAGTCATCACCATATGCAAAGCAGCAATGACAGTTCCTACGGTGTAGCCAAAGGGTCATTGTATAAATTGAGATTCTAAAGCATCTTAATCTCCGCAACAAATCAACTTTATGATTTAGCTCAAGTACTAGAAATATTAATATTTTCACTCGAAAGCATGGCACGCATGTTATAATACCTAGAATGATTGTTTGCAGGGTGTACAAGGTAAAATGACTACCTCTGAGATCTGCAGAATTGGTTTCCATCTCAAGAAATTAAATGGCCTGGCCAACTGTTGTGGGATCAAAGTGCTCCTGATCATGTGCATAAAGATATTCCTTTGTAGACAGATGGCTGCTTTATTAATCCAGAAACTGTGATATGATTGCCTTTCAGGACAAAATAGCAGAGTCCTTCCATCAAAGACAATTGTGCTTTGGACTGACTACATTCCCTATTGTTCTCACATTGTGTTAAGCTGAGATATAGCTTGTTTGATTTATTGTTGTGTGAACCCAGCCATTGTTACCTTACTCTACAAACCACAATGAAGGAAACTATGATTTACTGTGATTGTGATTTATTGCAAAGTAGCTTTGGTTTCAACAGTAATTTCCTTGTATTTCTGCCAGGTGCGGGCTACAAAATGTCATCTCTCGGTTTGTTATTGCATCTTATTAATTTTCCAGTATATGTGTGTGTTTCTGTGTGTGTTACATACCAGGTGGCTGCATTTGGAACCACATCAGACAGATACTCAGAATGCTGCAAATGTATTTTCTGTTCCCATATAATGTTCTAATGTGCACGTATGGTTTCACATGGTGGGCGATAAATGGAATAAAAACGGTTATTGAGTTTGTTTCCTGTCTTCATATCCTCCAGTTGTTGTACAATTCTCGCTGACTGGCAGTAGCAACTGGTGGCAAGCTTTATCTTTATTGAGTGAGGAAAACGAAATACTTGTCTGTGATGAAGATGAAGGGTAGTCTAGACAAAGATGTCACTTGGGCCAAGCAGTTTTTATGGCTGGAATCCTTTGAGAAATTGAATTCTACGAAAGTTTGTTTTCTGCATCTCTAGTTTGTGGCCTCTGCTTACAAAATACAGGTTATTCCTTTCAGAGTGGTTATGTTCTACTCATCTGTCTGTCCAAATACAAATAGAGTGGATCTATTTGTGCATCTCTGATCAGAATCCTATGTTTGCTGATTTTATATTTGAAAAACTACATACGGCAGTGAGGAATCAAGATGACTGTAACTTCGTAGCTATGAATCTTTCCTTAATGAAGTTCTCAGGACATTGATTAGATCTCGGAATATGCCCCTTGGGAAGCAATTGCATCTTTTCTTCTGTGTTATTTTTCTTCACAGAAAAGAGAAAAAAAAAACCGGTTCAAGCTATCTGGACTGCTAGTGCTAATAATTGGAAAGGACAGAACTGAAGTGTTGGATTTGAGCTCTCATAATAAATCACTTCAGAAACAATTCTTGAAGTTATTTTTTATTAGAACTTTCCAGCTGCAAGAATGAAAAAGTGGGTCAATTGCAAAAACAAAATATATTTTAGAAGAGATACAGGTCTTTTTGTCTTGAATGTGGATTTTGAAACACTTTCCACAAAAATGAGCAGGAAGCCAGTTTCTGATTAAAAGGAGGTCTCAGATCTTCCACGGTTGCTCTCCAGGGGGATATTCAGAAGACCCATCTTGTGCCATTTTTGAATCTGTAGTGGGAAAAAGAGCTATATATCTGCCAACTCGCACATACATTGGACACAAAGAACTCTGCTAAAAGACTGGATATTGGCAATCTTAGCCTGGCCACATACTGTACATGGAATATGACTAGTAACAAGGGTAGGAGGGACAGGCATGTAGAACTTGTAACATTCCTGCTCAGAGGCAGACCTCAAGGTTTGATATAGCAACCTACTGGATTCTCAATAAGCCTCTTGTTTTGCTGTCTGTTAAGGGCTGCAAAACCTGAGTTAAGTGTTGTTAAGGATCTGGCAGGCAGCTGCACACATGCCTTTGGGGTTGCGTTCAGCTTACTGGGTCACTGCTTGTACAGCCCGGGTGAGGATAATTAGTTCCAAATGGTGAGTCAGGAGGATGGGCTCTTATGCATAAGTCTCCAGGCTGCAGATGCCTCGGAGAACTCCCAGTTAGAGGTGGCCCAATAGATAATCAATCCATTAATTAATCCTCTTAACTGAGAAACTCACAGAATTACAGGAGAGGCTTTCTAAGCAAGGTATTTTTAAAGCAGTATTTTAACAGCGTTCAGCAAATGTACGTAACTTTAAATAAGCATACGTGCATGACCAATTGGCATGCTAGGGAAGATTGAACTCTTATAAAATGTTTATCAGTGTGATGTAACAATCAACAACAACAGACTAGTGATTTTACAGTATAAAAAGCCATATACCTTATAGTGATTAAAATAAACTAAGCAGAAAGGAACAAAGGGAGGCATCGATAAGTACAGTGTGCATACTCACACCCTTTCCATTGCACCTTTTGAACAGAATTACAGAGCCAGTGGTTTGGTTGGTCTAATGATATTGCAGTATCTGTAGAAGGCTTTATGCCGCTTTAAGGATGCAAACTAGAGGTCTGCAAGATTGGGTTGCAATTTTGAACATATTTAGTAGGGCAGGAGTGAGAAGAAATTATATATCAGGGTTGTTGTTTGTTGTTGTTTATTCGTTCAGTCGCTTCCGATCCTTTGTGACTTCATGGACCACCCCACGCCAGAGCTTCCTGCCGGTCATCGCCATTCCCAGCTCCCCCAAGGTCGAATCCGTCACCTCTAGAATGTCCTCCATCCATCTTGTCCTTGGTCGGCCCCTCTTCCTTTTGCCTTCTACTCTCCCTAGCATCACATCTTCTCCAGGGTGTCCTGTCTTCTCATTATGTGGCCAAAGTATTTCAGTTTGGCCTTTAATATCATTCCTTCAAGTGAGCAGTCTGGCTTCATTTCCTGGAGGATGGATTGGTTTGATCTTGCAGTCCAAGTCACTCTCAGAATTTTCCTCCAACACTGCAGTTCAAAAGCATCTATCTTCCTTCGCTCAGCCTTCCTTATGGTCCAGCTCTCACAGCCATATGTTACTATGGGGAACACCATTGCTTTAACTATGTGGACCTTTGTTGTCAGTGTGATATCTCTGCTGTTAACTATTTTATCGAGATTGGTCATTGCTCTCCTCCCAAGAATTAAACGTCTTCTGATTTCCTGGCTGAAGTCAGCATCTGCAGTAATCTTTGCACCTAGAAATATGAAGTCTCTCACTGCTTCTACATTTTCTCCCTCTATTTGCCAGTTATCAATCAAGCTGGTTGCCATAATCTTGGTTTCTTTCAGGTTTAACTGCAACCCAGCTTTTGCACTTCCTTCTTTCACCTTCGTCATGATGCTCCTCAGTTCCTCTTTGCTTTCAGCCATCAAAGTGGTATCATCTGCATATCTGAGATTGTTAATGTTTCTTCCAGCGATCTGAACCCCAGCCTTGGATTCATCCAGCCCAGCAGGTTGCATGATGTGTTCTGCATACAAGTTGAATAGGTAGGGTGAGAGTATACAACCTTGCCGCACTCCTTTCCCAATCTTAAACCAGTCTGTCGTTCCCCATGGTCTGTTCTTACCGTTGTCACTTGGTCGTTATACAGATTCCTCAGGAGGCAGACAAGATGACTTGTTATTCCCATATCACTAAGAACTTGCCACAGTTTGTTATGGTCCACAGGGTTAAGGTTAAGCATACCTGGACAAATGCAAGGGGTTTTTATTTCCACTTATATATTAGTAACAATAATTACAAAATATTTTTGCTAACTTAGATTGCTGAAAAGAATGCTTAGCAGAGTAGTGGGGGTGATGGACCAGGCATGGATATTTATAACAGAAGATATCTGTGGTTCTGGGAACTGATCAGGAATTCTTAAACTGGGCACCTATTCAGAAGCATCCTGTTCTTTATTTCTTTGAGCACATCTACATGTGCACTTAGTTATAATTAATTTATAATGTAGATTTTGTAAGTGTAAACTCTGATTACTTCTGTACTAAGGAGCAGAACACATTGAGCAAAGCTGTATTTAAATTCCAAATATTAAGCATAAAATTGCATTTTATCGTTAATGATTTAACTTCACTGTAAGTTGGCAATCTATATTATCAATGGAGAGTTGATTTTTGAGCGTGAGAGGCTCAGGGGTCATTTCTGGATCAGGTTGAGGCATAACTAAGTCCTGTAGATCTTGGTTTTGTTGTTTATTCGTTCAGTCGCTTCCGACTCTTCATGACTTCATGGACCAGCCCACGCCAGAGCTTCCTGTCAGTCGTCAACACCGCCAGCTCCCCCAGGGACGAGTCCGTCACCTCTAGAATATTGTCCATCCACCTTGCCCTTGGTCGGCCCCTCTTCCTTTTGCCCTCCACTCTCCCTAGCATCAGCATCTTCTCCAGGGTGTCCTGTCTTCTCATTATGTGGCCAAAGTATTTCAGTTTGGCCTTTAATATCATTCCCTCAAGTGAGCAGTCTGGCTTAATTTCCTGGAGGATGGACTGGTTTGATCTTCTTGCAGTCCAAGGCACTCTCAGAAGTTTCCTCCAACACCACAGTTCAAAAGCATCGATCTTCCTTCGCTCAGCCTTCCTTATGGTCCAGCTCTCGCAGCCATATGTTACTACGGGGATCACCATTGCTTTAACTATGTGGACCTTTGTTGTCAGTGTGATGTCTCTGCTCTTAACTATTTTATTGAGATTGGTCATTGCTCTTCTCCCAAGGATTAAGCGTCTTCTGATTTCCTGACTGCAGTCAGCATCTGCAGTAATCTTTGCACCTAGAAATACAAAGTCTTTCCCTGCTTCTACATTTTCTCCCTCTATTTGCCAGTTATCAATCAAGCTGGTTGCCATAATCTTGGTTTTTTTGAGGTTTAGCTGCAAGCCAGCTTTTGCACTTTCTTCTTTCACCTTCATCATAAGGCTCCTCAGTTCCTCTTCGCTTTCAGCCATCAAAGTGGTATCATCTGCATATCTGAGATTGTTAATGTTTCTTCCAGCGATTTTAACTCCAGCCTTGGATTCCTCAAGCCCAGCATGTTGCATGATGTGTTCTGCATACAAGTTGAATAGGTAGGGTGAGAGTATACAGCCCTGCCATACTCCTTTCCCAATCTTAAACCAGTCCATTGTTCCGTGGTCTGTTCTTACTGTTGCTACTTGGTCGTTATACAGATTCCTCAGGAGGCAGACAAGATGACTTGGTATCCCCATACCACTAAAGAACTTGCCACAATTTGTTATGGTCCACACAGTCAAAGGCTTTAGAATAGTCAATAAAACAGAAATAGATGTTTTTCTGAAACTCCCTGGCCTTTTCCATTATCCATCGGATATTGGCAATTTGGTCCCTAGTTCCTCTGCCTTTTCTAAACCCAGCTTATACATCTGGCAATTCTCGCTCCATGAATTGCTGAAGTCTACCTTGCAGGATCTTGAGCATTACCTTACTGGCATGTGAAATGAGTGCCACTGTTCGATAGTTTGAACATTCTTTTGTGTTTCCCTTTTTTGGTATGGGGATATAAGTTGATTTTTTCCAATCTGATGGCCATTCTTGTGTTTTCCAAATTTGCTGGCATATAGCATGCATTACCTTGACCGCATCATCTCGCAAGATTTTGAACAGTTCAGCTGGAATGCCATCGTCTCCAGCTGCCTTGTTATCTTGGTAGATTGCACTAAAAGAGATAAAATCTCCTACACATTGAATTTGACTGCTGGACGGGTGATTTTAGGGACACATTCATACAATTCTCTTGGCAACAATATGGAAGTGGTTTCCCATTGCCTTCTTCTGGAATGTTGACTTCCCCGAAGTCTACAGCGTGCCACTTTCCCATCTAAGCTTCCCTTGCTGAGAGGTGGTCAGCCAGGTTTTCCCACCTGCTAAGGCCTGCTGAGGCCTAAAAAAATGGATAGGACTGACCCCTCCTGCTTTTTAAAGTTTGTCAGAACCAGAGCTGGAACAAATGGCATTTTGAAATCCTACACTAAATTTATAGGTAGAGAAATTGGATGGATAGTTTCTTTGAATTTCTCCAGAAGCGGGAAGAATTCTTCAACAATTTATGAAGGACTCTGTTGATGATGACTGTAGAACAGCTATTGGAAAATCTCCATGAAGAAGGCATTCCCTTATGATGCCTTGAAGCATGGTAGCCTGTGAGGCTGCAGACTGCTGGAAAGGAAATGCAATACAGAAAACAGGATATTCAAACATCCTTCTTGACTATCTTGTAACTAAACATACAAGAGCACCACACCCCATCCATGAGAATTTCATGGAATTATTTTCTCCTCTGGAAGAAATGTTGTAAGCTAATTCTTTTTCATCAACTTGAATGAGAACTGGCAGAAAAAAACTGAGGTGAATTTCTCAGTTTGGCTCTGGTTCAAATGAACATCATGTAACAATGGAATGAAATTATATTAAAAAGCTTGTGCATTCAATAGTACCATATCTATCCATATGAAAAAAATATTTCCCACAGCATACTGTGTAGTCAGATTACTACTTAGTAGAGGGTTATACTAAGAGGAATCTTCCTTTACTGTCCCCAAAAATTGACTGATGAATAAACATAAAAAGGCCAGAATCTAATATTTCCAGGGTCATAATTTCTGAGCATGGCTTCTGTGCATACATCATTAGAGACATCCTTTCTATTTACCAGTTTTGGAGAATTGTTCATTAGTGATGTCCTAGTTTGAATAAAAACCTGCCAGTGGTCTAAAGTTCAGTGATCTCCATTGTTGTACTTAGGATACATCAATTTTTCTTGTGTCTAAGTAATGAACACTAAAAAGTAATATTTTGATTTGTTTTCAATTGAGTATTAGGTTAGTCACGGTATTTTAAGTATTTATTTTAGTTCTAGTGCATTGGCAAATGGATTTTGGTAAACAATTTTCTGTTGTAGGGAACTGTCTTCTGGAATTGGTTCAAGTAGAACCACTAAAAAGTACGAGAAGAAGCAAAAGAATGAAAGCTTTTACACTGTTGGAGGAAATAATATCACCAGTGTGATACCTCTGGTTTCCACGTGAAATGCTGTATCTCAGAGCAGTGGTAAAGGGGACAGATGTATACTTCCATACAACTTGAAATCTGCATATGTTTTCCTGTGGAAACAAATCTGAGGGCCTCTTCAGACATTGTACCTGAACATCTTTCACTGTTTCATCTTTCAGTTTTGGATTACAACTCCCTGGCTAGGTTAATGGGAGTTGTAGTCCAAAACTGATGATGCGTCAAATTGGGGAAAGTCGATTCAGGCCTTTTCAACCTACGTGTAATGCTGTATAGTGCAAAAAATCTAAGTAGCTGGTATGGCCAACACGCATACATGTTTGTGAACTGAGATTTTCCTGTATAAATGTCTGGAAAAGTGCCAAAGATTGAGGGAAGAATGTTCAGTCTTCATAACGACCTTCGTTAGAAGGGGCGTCCTCGCATTTTCTCTGTGCCGCACATGATTTTAGTGAAAAGGCCAATGACAAAGGCTTTTATTTAACAGGGGGAAAAAGGGGGTTGTGGTACATCTGCCAGAGAGGGAACTTGGCAATGCCATTGTTTTGTTGTTGCGGTGGGATAATGGAACAAAACATAATATTTTATTAATGACAGAGTTTAATTTTGCCTCTCAGATAAATAGTTTGCCCAACCATAAACAAACCAAAGCAGATGTATCCCACGCACCCTCCTCTTCAGCTATAGACAAAGCTTGCCCACAGTTAAACGGGTACTGCTTTATGTCTGTGTATTCCTGAAAATTGTTCTTAATGTATTTTCTTGTAAGCTGCTACCCTTGAGGCCTACTTTAATGGGCGGAGGGGAATAAGCTTGGCTTCTTATTCTTACTTTGGTTTGGAAAATGCAAATAATTTGGTTGATAATGGGAAGATCCCGAATGAGCTGATCTTCAAGCACAAAATAACTCACTAGGAGGATTCATACATTACATCACGGACCAGTGGCCAAGGCTGGCTGGTTTTAACCATAACACAGAGCTGTAAACAATGATTTTCAGACATCAGCGGTTGGTTCACAAAACATTGGGTATCAGTATGGTATAATGGTTAAGATGTTGGACTGGGGAGAGATAAGTTGAAGAATTTACTTGACTATAGAGCTCATGAGCATATTGGGTGACTTTGGACCAATGATACTTTCTCTGCCCAACCTATCACACAGAGAATTATTATTACTACTAGTAGTAGTATTAATTGGGCGACCATCCACTTTGATGGAGCTCAGGTTGAACAAGTTGAGTGATTTAAAGCTGATAACAACCAGTTATCCCTCAGCCTGACATGGTGCCTCTGGCGAATAAGTAGCATACACATTGCTACCAAAATGCGCATCTGTTGATCATTAATGCTACCAATAGTTCTGCACAGCGCAGAATTCTGGAGCTTGCTCAAAGTTTCCCAAATGTGCTGCCTACATCAAATATGAGAGATTTCAATCTATGACAAATTGGAGCAATGAAAGAATGATGCTGCAACCAACCTATGGTAACTGATGGAATTCAGAAGTTGAATGCAGTGGTTTGGCCACATCTGCCATGTAACCCCATGCTGATTTTCTTACTGATTGTTCTGGAAATGTCAGTCCTTCGAAGCAGGCCAAATGGACAAAGAGACACTGCAGGAAATCCAAGAATGCTGTTTTATTGCTGTCGGGTATAATAACAGAATCTTGAAAGCCTAAGTTTCTCTCGGCCCCATCTTATACTAAACACAATCAAGACAGGGTTGTTTTGAGCTTCTTTCTCATGTTTCCTTCAATCTCTGGTCTGTGTAATTTTTTCTGCAAATCCCTCCTTAATGGCTCTTTCATACCTTCCCCGAGGTCAGCTCTGAATTCCTTTATAGGATATCCTGCCTCATGGGTTGGAAAGTACAGCATCCAGCTCCAAAGAAGTTCACCAGCCAGATCTTGCTGGCTAGGCGGGTGTCCCTTTCCTCCTTCACCGCTCTTGGTGTGGCCCTCCTGAAGCTGTTTTCTTGGTGGAAGAAGATGACATCCCAAATAGAAAGGCTGTACTGGTCTTTAGTCAAGGGCATATGCTGGTATATACCAGTTACATCTGCTCGTCCCATCAGATCCAGCAAGAGAGGCATGCTGCAGGTCCTGTCTCTCAGGGAACTACACTTGGTGGGCCTGAGGAGGTGGGCCTTCTCTGCCATGATGCCTGCCTTATGGAACATTCTCCCCCCTGAAGTGAGGTCATCTCCACCCCTATTATTTTCTGGAAGTCCCTCAATACTTGGCTATGTCATCTGGCATGGGGGTCTCAGGGGGTCAGTGGAATCTTGAGGTGGCTCCCTTGATGATCAAATCTCTTGTGTCTTTTTCTAAAAACTTTGTAATATGACTGTGTTTGACATGTTTATTGTTTTATATTTTTTTCTGTACACTGCTCAGAGCCACTTCTTGTGAGATAGTATACATTTGATAAATAAATAAATAAATAAATAGTTCAGCGACTAGCCCCAAAGAAAACTGACTGAAACATGTGGAACAAGATCCAGCAAAACCTGGACTCATCCTGATAGGAGCAAAACAACTGGCCCACAACAAAGAAAAATGGAGGAATATGCTGTGTTATGTCAGCGGACCCATAGCACCTTCTACTTCATCCTGGTTACAGTTGGTTGTTACCAGATGTGAGCTAAGGACTCCAAGTTCAGTTCAAGTTCAAGTTCAATTATTATAAATTAGATTTGTCATGGGGATAAAATAAGGTGAGCCCACTTGATGAAAGGAAATGTGGGAAATAAATGCAGTAAATAAATAAACATGCTATACCTAAAGGTAGGCATCAGTGCATCCTGTCTTACTTAAGGGCAAGTCTAGGTAAAGGTAAAGGTTTCCCTTGACGTAAAGTCCAGTCGTGTCCGACTCTAGGGGGCGGTGCTCATCTCCGTTTCTAAGCCTTAGAGCCGGCGTTGTCCGTAGACACTTCCGGGTCATGTGGCCAGCATGACGACACGGAACGCCGTTACCTGCCCTCTGAAGCGGTACCTATTGATCTACTCACATTTGCATGTTTTCGAACTGCTAGGTGAGCAGGAGCTGGGACTAGCAACGGGAGCTCACCCCGCCGCGCGGTTTCGAACCGCCGACCTTCCGATCGGCAGCTCAGCGGTTTAACCCGCAGCGCCACCGCATCCCTAAGGGCAAGTCTAGCATTCAAAAATTGTTTCCTTATCCTTCAAAATGGGGAGGTCTACATGCATAGTGTTAGGAAATATGTTTAAAAAATAATGCCCAGATTTGCTCCCCTAGAAGTTTGATTCACATGTGAAAGGCGGCTTCTCTTTTTCTAGCTCATTTTCAGGCTATTTCAAAATTCCTTCATATATGCTTTAAAAAACTGTTTTGTGTTTAGCATTTGCTAATTTTATGGCACTTGTAAAGTGCCATAATGAAGTGAAGCCATTTCATTTTCCTTTCAAGTTTTACATGTTAAATGTGGTGATGTGGAATTGTTTCTGGATACCATGCAGTTGAATACCATGGTAAACATACAAACAAGCCAAGAAACTATAGCATAAAGGTGCTTCTGACTGCACCTTGCAGACTTTCAGAGTTGTGACAGGGAACCTAGAAGCTTAAGGTTAGATTTTTAGAAAACATTTTCTGGGTGGTTCTGTCAAACTAGGGATGTTGATTCACTTGGGTTTATCTGTTTGCTAGATTTATATCTAGAAAGCCAGTTTGGTGTCGTGGTTAAGACATCAGGCTAAAAACTGGGAGACTTTGAGTTCCTGGCTAAAACAAGGCAATTGGCCAGTAGAGTTAGATCCAGCATGTTTTTAAATGGAAACATCTATACTTACTGGATCCCCGCCAGAGGCAAATGAAATGGACTGCATATGATGGTTTGCAATAATCTGGGAAGGAAAAAGAAGAAATCTGTGATGTCCATGAACTGCTCGTCCAGAAACCATTGGAGAATCACCTCTGCAGAGCTCACCACATGTGGCAACTAAATTCTACATAAAGTATCCACTGGAGGTGGTCAGATTGAAGCACCCAGAAGCAGACAAGAACGTCCAGGTGCTTAGGATGGACCGTTCCCTCCAACAGCCACACCTCTGCTTCTTGGTGTCATATGGAATCCTAAGGCTCCATTTGTGCACCCCTGCAATATCCTATAGAGATGCACATAATTGTCAGAGAGCCCATTTGGTGTAGCGGTTAAGGCCTCAGGCTAGAAACTGGGAGACCGTGAGTTCTAGTCCCACCTTAGGCACAAAGCCGGCTGGGTGACCTTGGGCCAGTCCCTCTCTCTCAGCCCTAGGAAGGAGGCAAGGACAAACCACTTCTGAAATCTTGCCAAGAAAGCTGCAGGGACTAGTCCAGGTAGTTGCCAGGATTCGATACTGACTTGAAGCCACACACAGACACACACAAAAGATTTGTATCTGGCCTTTCCTTTAGGAACTCAAGATGTCATGTGCTGGATTCATTCTGCTAATTTTACTCACCCAACAACAATCCTGTGAAATAGATTTGACTAAGAAAAAAGTGACCACCTCAAAGTCCCATAGAGAGTTTTTAGGGCTGAGGCTGGCCTTGAATTTCCCCAGTGCTGGTTTAACACCCAGCCACAACACCACACTGATAGAGGAAGCCTTGCCTTTTCTAAATCAAGGATTAACCTGACCTAGCCTTTTCTGGTTCCAGGATCTGAGCATTGGGTGTTCTTGGTTTGAAAGTTTGGATTAAGAAGCAGTGATGATCGATAGCCAATTTATGAGATATTATTCTGACGGTGACTCAGTGCAAAAAAAGGAAAAGAAAAAAAATGACGTATGTAATTAGTTGCAGAGAAGAAGGGTTTTCAGCTGCCCTTTCCTCATTTTCATTGTGCTTCCTGAACTATTTTCTTTCCCCAGTTTAAGAGACTTGATTTATTGACTTACTCTTGCTACTCACTCACTTCAGTCTCAGTCTGGGATTAGGAGGACCAGATACAAGAAAGGATGAGCCAGGCTGAAGGCTGAGTAATGAATGTTATGTAGACGTATCTGAATCCCTAGAATGTAATTCACTCCAAATGCAATACTGATGAGGATTCCTTGCTGTGACTCAGATTACAGGACAGGGCCGTGCTTCACCTTGGTGACCAACCAGATGTGCCAGGGGCAGCTCAGCGGGATCGTCTGCACAAAAACCCTCTGCTGTGCAACAGTGGGGAGAGCGTGGGGTCACCCCTGTGAAATGTGTCCAGCCCAGCCTCATCCTTGTCGGCGGGGATTCATTCCAAACATCCGAACAGGAGCTTGCCAAGGTATGGTGTTACACAAACGTTTTACACAATACATTTGTTATGTATTACGGGAGGGCTTCATCCAGAGTCCTAAATCAATGCTGTACAAAGAAGGTGCAGAAACAACAGTTAGATCTATATTATTAGATCTTCTCTTATTTCACCGTTTTCTCAGTTCCTGTGGATAAGAAAGTCTTTCTGGTTTTCACCCTAAAGGTTCCCTCATTTCATGACTTCACTGTTGAAAAGCTGCTACAGTAAAAAGCACTGAGTTTTCAAGACAGGCAAAACTGATTTTGGTGACACTGCCAACCTTCCAGGTTTTCCTTTCAAAAACATGCTAACACAGCAGTCCCCCTAACCTGGAGACGGCTCTTAAGATTGCTCGGTTAAAAACAGCCTATTACACAATATGCTAATTGAAATCCATTTACGTTTGATTTTGAATCTTAAGATGTGCCAAGATGCCTGAGTCTGTGTTGCCATTGAAAGTTCTTACGCTGCTTTTGGCTTTTATTCTAATACATCCAGCTGTATAAATTCTTTTATTGTCTGAACGTCTGGCAGGAAATAGGAGAAAGTTAACAGGGACAGCAGCTATGTGCTGAATTGGTGTGGGCTTAATATTCTCAAGATCCCGTCTCTGAGGATTTTTTTTTTCCTTGCAAGGCCTCTCTCTAAAATGTTCTTTAGCAGTAATTTGTGGGTATGGAAAAGGTAAAGATTATAAATCCCATATTATTATTGTGAATCCAAAATCTCTCCCATGGTGAACTCAAGACACAGCATTGTTTTAGAAACGTTGAATATGGCTCAGCAAAAAGCAAGCCATTTTTCATGTCTTTTAACAGCTGCAATGGCTCTTAAAACTTCATAAACGTTATGTATACGTTTTGATAATGTTCTAACTGTTCGGTGTTAGCATTGGCTCCTGCTTAAACTTAGTGAAGTCCAGTATTTGAGAACCGTTCTGTTCCCTACAAATTAACAATGGGTCACATCCCATAGTTTATAAACCAAGTTGTTGGGTGACAGCATTCAGCTTCTACCAACTCTTTAGGGACATCTTCGCACGTTTTTGATTTATTTTGGCAAATCCCAAGAGACCTACTTATTTATATACGTCCCTTTATTTCTGAGAAATGGTATCCATTGCGGATGAAAACTTTTAGCTGAAAAGGAAAAGCTAAAAATAAAGCAGCGGAAATGTATACAAGTTCTCTGTTTATTTCTTCTCTATAGCCTAGACAGAGGTGGGCCATTTTTAAACTAGTGGGCACCTTGGAAATTTTGAGAGTATGTCATGGTTGCCAAAGCAAATGTGGGCAGTCCTAAAATGCCCGTTGACCGGAGGGCAAACTGGTGAAATTGCTCCCAGCAGCAACTCCAGGCTTCTTAGGTGCAACTGTCTCAATATATTTTGTTTTCTTTCTGGGCAAATAAATCACTGAGCTGTAGACAGCCTCTATTTTGTTATTGTCTAGGAATATGTATGGGGCTTATATGGAGTACATTCTAGTAATTGAGTACTTTAGGGGCTGAAGTCTGGTTCTTTGCTTTGCAGCATTACAGGTTCCTATTTAATTTAATTTTAAATAAAATCTGAAAAAAAGTCCAGTGGGACAGAGAGCTTGGGATGTGTCAGAGTGCTGGAAAATTGGTGCTCTAGACAGTAGTTTGGCTATCTCTGTCCTAGGAATAAAGCAGAGCCCTCGTTAAAATGTCTGCCAAGTCGTATACTCCAGCAGAACAAACTTAAATGTAAACTTTTTTTCCTTGAGAAAGTATTTTATAGGGCTGCACATACTTAAAAGTTGATTTGGAAAAGCTACATCAGAATGTGCAGCACCTCATTAAAGCAGCCATATCTTTTTTTCAGGCATCCATATGAAAACAGACATGGCCACTTCTGAATCTTTTCTGAGAAATACACTGCTGGAATGTTAAATAATTCACAAATCTCTCCCAGGGAAGGAATATAGTGCAGGGTACAGAAGCAATGAATGTGTGTTTGTAGCTGTTTGGACAAATTAACTATGGTGTTCTTTTTGTTTTGCATGATAGATGTGGATGAATGCCAAGCTATCCCTGGGATTTGTCAAGGGGGAAATTGCATTAATACAGTTGGATCTTTTGAGTGCAAATGCCCAGCTGGACACAAGTTTAATGAAGTGACACAGAAATGTGATGGTAAGTCTTTCAGAGCTTCCCTATGGAAAGATGGAAAACTTTACATTCAGTGTGCTTTTCCCATCACTTAGCAGGAACTAATAATTAATTATTAATAATTTCTTAATGGCAAAATATGCCATTCAGATGTTACATTTCATGGAACTTAAAAACTGTTGCATTTTTTTGATTCTTAAATATGGATGTTGCATTTCTACCAAGCTTTACTTGTCTAAAAATTGTCTTCTAAAACTGGAGTAAGAGGTCGGAAGGAAACTAAAGGACAAGACTGTTTATAGTAGCTATATTTGCCTATTCTAGTAAGTCAGAATGCAGGGTTATTAAACTACAATATGCATGAACTTCTTGCTGTTGTATACTCTATTTGTTCTTCTTGTTTTTCTGGTTCACATAATGGATAAAGAAATCAGGCATCAGTATATTAGCATTGCATCTCTATTCTCGATTATGTTTTCTTGTACTCAACAAGTTAGAATTTGTAGAAAGATTTGTTTTTGCTTATGAACAAGGTCATCATCCTATCATAAGCTAACAGAATGGATGTGACCAGTGTTTCTTTCAAAACTGGATGGAAGGAGGGGAAAAGGGAAACTCTATTAAAATATATTGTGTTCTTATTTTACTTATTTAATTAATCTGCATGCCTGCCCAACTCACAAATTGCAGCTCTAGGTGGCCGACATAGGGTTAAAGCAACTAAACAAAAATAAGCAAAAGAAAAATAAAAGCAACAATAAGAATGTAATACATCTGATGCCAACCACAAGCATTCTCTTAAACTATTACAAAACTGGCTCATCTAACATCCCAACCCAATCCATGGGGAAGATGCAGGTTTTCAAAGTCTTATAGACGGCCAACAGATTTGGAGCCATCCAAATCTTAGGGGTTATGTTGTATACTGACAAAGAAGGCACACCGTCTGGGTCCCATTAGATGACATTGTTTCATGTTGTTCATCCCTCCAGCTTTTTGATTTATATGGAATGTTTGCTTCTTGGCTGGTATTTATACAATCTACCAAGAGAATACAAAACCCATAATCTAGCTAGCTGGTTGAACAAGAAGTGCTTTTTTATTTCTTTTCCCCTAGACACACAAATATGTGTTTCAAAAAGTACCATTTCTCTCATACCAATCCAATCTTCTGTTTCCTTTATCTGAAACTTTTGATAGATAGCCATGGATCATGCCTTACTCTTCTCCCCATAAAATAGTATTTCACAGGAACTTGATTCATAGCTTATTTAACATGATGGCTAATCTAATATTACGGCCATCAGTGGCGTTATTTAGGAGATGTTACCCTTAAGTGAACTGTTCATTGCAGTGAATCAGAACCACACCATATATAAAACATAAACCTTTTTAGAGTTATCACATTGTTTGTCCTGAATGTAATGCCTAAGGCTCTGCAAACTAGCATCGGAGTTATTTTTAAAAGTTAGCTAAAATAATAATCTTCACACAACAACTACTTTGTCATTTTTATTTTGTCTTATGTAAACCAATTTGCAAAGAATTTGATCCAGACAAATAGGGTTTTCATGCTGTCTGCCTATGTTGTTGGCCAGAGGGCAGCCAAGGGGTAGAAATGTCTAACTTCTCAAACATCACTGAAATGTTTCTTTTGAGAGGGAAATTCAGTAGCAGCCCACTTCAGAAACTAGTTACACGAGATTACATGGAATTAACTAAAATGATTCCCATTGACTCAAATCGGCTTAAATTTAGGCTCCCTTGTTTTAATCTGTTTGCAAGTAAGACAACCAAAATGCAGTCAGCTGTTGGAATTTTGAACTGACGCATTTGTACTTTCAGAGCAGCAATCCTGTATAAGACAAACTGAGCGAACACTTCTGCAGCTAAATTTAAGTTCTCACAGGTTGGATAATATAGGGAATAACCAATTAACATTTGAGAGGCACAGAGTGTACGAAGAGAACTTCAGTGAATGGATGTTCTGTTTGAAAACTCATGAGTATGTTGACAACAATGAAGAATCATTCATTCAGTAAGGCAGTGGACACCTTTCTCAGCTAGCATGCCTTTCCTAAGTTGTTTAGCAGATAGACGTGCAATTTGTGGGAGGATCTTTAAGACATTCTGAAGCAACTTTTTAATAGTGTTCAGCAAAAACTCAAAAGGTAATCTGAGTTCAAGGGATTTGGGGGGAAGGGTTTAAGAGTGAGCAATTTTTACTTGATGTGATTACACTGTAGCAGACAGATGTCTTTTTAAAAAAAAGTTAAAATTGTGAAAGTCAAACTGCAGAAACAATGGCTGAAAAAGACTTCTACTATCAAGGGGGAAAAGATTTGACAGAACTGCGGTTTAAGTTAGCCCGTTGATGGCCACGCTATCCCTCACAATAGGATCAGATTAGACCGTCTACATCCCTGAACGCAAAGTCCAAAATTGTGTAGCCCCATAATCTAATTGCCGTTTCAAATTTGTTCCAATTTTAATACAATTTAATATGATTACAATTTAATAGAAAGATAAGCACACAATTCTTACCAGTTTCAATAGTCACCTTTTCTTATTCAATGTTACCTCAACTCTTTGAAGATCAATAAACACTGCAGACTACTTTTATTTTAGAAAGGAAGAACTGCAATGTTCATATGGCAGTCCCAGGCTAATGATCAAGTTTACTCTGATTCAGATGGGAAAAGACTGTAATGACTAAATGCAAGAACGCTGCTTTCTATTACATTATCCTTTTTGTCTGCCTTATCTATTTCCTTACCTGGCCTTTGAAACCAGAAGAATGGCTGGGAGAAGAGAAGCCAGCTGGCTAGCTGTGGCAGATGACTATCTTTCAATACAAAATATATAATTCTAAAGATTTTAGAATTATGAGTGGCAAGCTCTACTTTATGGCTTAAGCCATAGAAAAATGTAGACTAGGGTGAGATAATATGATGCTCCCCATATGCTCTCCATATGTTTTTACTTATTACATGGCCAGTGGCAAGGGCTTGTTGGAGTTGTGCTCCAAAAAAATTCTAGAAGGCACCAAGGTGATTATTCTTGGTCTGGAGCTTTCACACATCTGTATGGTATAGACCTGAATGCCTAAGTCTAGCACAAAGGAAAGGATAGTCCTTCTGAACTGTTGAGATATGTTGGAAGTAGTACCCAACTGTTGGCCATGCAGTCTGGGAATTGTTGTGACTTCAGTACATCAGAAGGGAATCAGGTTGGAGAAGTCTGAGCTAGAAGTAAAATGGATAAACTAGGTTGTTTGCCTGGAGTAGCCCTTGCTAGAACAATATGGCTTATGTCAACAGAGACTCTAACATTTGAGGGCATGTTCTGTAATCCAGATTACATTTCTGTCCATTGTTTATGGCAGCCAATGACCTGGCAAGATCTTTCTTGCTGGTAAATCCAAAATGTTCCAAATAATTCATGCTGTTTACCAAAATCTTTCCCCATTGGTCACCCATTAAATTTTGTTTAGCAGCCATTGGCAACAAGAAACTATATTTATAGACATGATCTTGGCAATCTGTTATATTTGTGATGATGAGCTAATCAGCAAAGATATGGAAGACCCCACTGGGATTTTTTGCACGTTTTTGCAAAAATGTCACTATAATCCATCGGCTGTTTTCTTCCTGAATGCTGTATAGGGAGTGACTTTTGCCTCCCAGGATGGATCATATTCCTATAAAGATTTTAAAAAATAAGAATCAAATGGTAGGAATTGGAATGTTTGATAAGGACATCGATAGAGTCCTTATCAAACAGAGAGGGAGGAATGGTGAGTGGTGGCTATAGTTGTCAATAGATTAGTTTCAAGTATTTCATCTTTAAGCTGGTAGTGCCTCTGTTTACACAGGAGTCTGGCTTTACTGAAAGCAAAATCTCCAGGCTTTATTATAGGGCTGAGTCTAATCCAAACAGTATATCACTGTTTATATTAGTGTTGACATTAATATAAATACCATTGTCATCATTTCACGTGCTCTAGTTTCATTGATGCAAAGGCAAATAATGCTGGCCTTAGCAACAAGGTGCCATAAAATTACTATGTTCCAAAGTTTAATTTATATATTATTTGCAGGGCCTTGAGTACTACAATGACAGAACTGCTCTTCAATCACTTCATTCCTAGAAACAGAAGTTTAAGCTTTAACATACATACATACATACATATAAAAACTACCATGAAGTTACAATGTTTCTCCAATTCCTGATGTGTGGGGAGTACATTTGTTTACTTTACTGTAGAAAATACTTTTTGCTTCTGCTCCTACCATTTTCAGCAATTTTGGGGGTTGGACTCTGATGCATATTTATGTATTGCTCCCCTTGCTCTTGGATATGCTTTAAGAGACTGAATGGCTGAAACTTGTACCTGAACATAAGAACATCCCTGCTTTATTCATTTTCCCACCCTAGTCAGTCACTTGCTTTCAGGAAGTTCTCATGAAGTTGATGGATTGTAACACAAAATAAATAAAGACCTTCTAAAAGTGTTGTTGTTGATTCGTTCAGTCGCTTCCGACTCTTCGTGACTTCATGGACCAGCCCACGCCAGAGCTTCCTGTCGGTCGTCGACACCCCCAGCTCCCCCAGAGTTACCATCCCCCAAATTGTAAAGCTAGGTTTATTCATAGTAAATAGAGGCGAAAATCAGGAGTTGAAAGAAAATATACTTATGTGCAGGTTTTTTTGTTTTGTTTTTGCGAACCTGCTCTTTTGTATGATGTCTGTTAAAGGGGGCTCGAAGTTTCTTTTAAGATCACCATTTTATCTATGTACTATGTATATATTTTCTGATGTATGTGACTGATCATCACTGGGGCAGCTTTCATAGAGGCAATTGCCATTACATTTTTAGTGATGTTACCGTTTTCAAATAATCATGCTAAAGTGACCAAGTCGTCTTTGTTTCTAAAACCGTAGACATTGATGAATGCAGTACCATCCCTGGCATCTGTGAAGGGGGCGAATGTTCCAACACTATTAGCAGTTACTTCTGCAAATGTCCTTCTGGATATTCCACGACCCCAGATGGCACTGGATGCATTGGTGAGTAAGGAATTGCAAGCGCAGGTGTGGATATGGATAAGTCTGTGTAAAGCAACAAACAGAATCCAGCTCTTTGAATCCAAGAAAAGATGCAGAATTTCACAGAAATGTGATGTTAATATTTTTCGAGGTACTGGGGTTAGCTTTTGTAAAATGGTTATTCATATGTGAATTCCCTTCTGCAGCTTTAGAAGTGTCCTAACAGTCAGAAATCACGCTGAGACGAGGAGTAGGCCTCTAGTGTTTATTACTGCTACATTAAGCAGAATCCTAACCAACTGAAGAAGCGTGGGAAAAACCCAGACAGATAAACCCCGAAAGCTAAGGCGGGTCTGATCTGTGTCTCTTTGAATGGCTGCTCAACTCCTCAGTACTACGCCTGCGTTTTCCCCCCCGGATAGAGGCCCCCTCCTGCTCGCCATCAGTACTCATGACAAGAAGGAGCAAGACTTGGACCAGCTTTCTTCCTGCTTTCCTCTAACTAGATATTGGCAAATCCAGGGGGGATTGTTTGTTTTAAGGAAACAGCCCTCTTTGATTTGGGTTAGAAGTTGTGTTTTAAAATTGTCTGACTCTAGAGCTCATACCCGTTTCCCACTACTTCTAAGGTCAAGCAGCATATGTAATTGATTAAAAAGCACCCCCCCGCCAAAAAACCCCCAATCAATTAAAGAGTTTCCTATCATTCCAACATCTGATATACCTTTTCGACAGCTTTCTTGAACTCAATTCATCGGGATGTTATTGCCTACAACTTCCGTCATCCACAATAGGGTCCTTGGCTAAAGTTAATGTTCTATTAAGAAACATATATAAAATACCTTTTTTTAAAAACAAAACAAAACTATTTTCATTTAACCCAATGTTTCCTGATAAGATATGTGCATTTTTTAATCAGTGGCAACAGTATGTGAAGGAGCTGCATATTTCAGTAGTCTACAAGAATAAGAATGCAACTTACGTTGGTTTTGCCTGTGATGTATTGGAAACACAGATGTAATATGAGAAGGAAAAAAGTATTCAGAGACTAAGGGAAAAAAATCAGGAACCACTCCCTTCGTTAAAAGAAAAGAGAAGGGGAGAGAGAGAGAGAAGGGATTATAAGAATGCAGCTCTTATGACTTAATGTCTTTCTTTTATTAAGTCTGGACAGTTTCTGTGTGTTCCTGTTTGAAATACAATATGTGCACTTTTCCAAATGCAGATTTTACATATCACTTAATGTCAGAAGGGGTCACTTGAGGGGAAAATGCAGAACAAAACTAACATGGAATAGAACCAATCATATAAAATTTACTTTTTCCTTAGAAATCTGGAAAGCATTTATTTTGGGAGGTGATTCATTTTGGATGCCTTTTTAAATTTAGGGTGGTATTTGGTGTCTACTGTAGTTTGGACCTCAAAAGAGTATGTTATAATGCATTTTCATTGCTAATTACCCAGTATAAAATGTTATATGTACATTAATGAAAATATCTTTTGCTCTATATGGAGAAGCAGATATATTTGTGATTATTCTTGAAGCTGTTGGCACTTGGAATTCTAGACTCCAGCATTTGACGTGTTACCAGAGTGGTCACAGTCCTGCTTTCCATATCCTCCCAAACCAGATTATCTTGATTCTGATGCCACTGCTTGGTCCTTGGTTTTGAAAACGTGGCAAGGTTCTCTATAAGAGTATTCATTTCTATTTATTTTAATAGTTTGACCATGTAAGCCACCTAAGATTTTTTTTTTAATTTTGAAAAACAGACTGTAATGAATAAAAATAAAGTATAAATGTTAGCAGTTTTATAACATTTCCCAAACTGATGGTCCGTCTAAGTTTGTGTGTATCCCTCTTGGTTTATCTTGAAGACTATTTTGTGATTTGAATGCCAGCAAGGAAGCAAAGCATTTTGCATGAGTTCTTTCTTTTAAATCAGAGGCGTTCAGCCTATGATCTGTCATGCCTTATTCATGGTCCTAGGAGCTTCTCCACTATTTGCTGCCAGGTTCTAATTTTTAATATGATAAAAGTGCAAAAAGTACTAAATACATGAGGAACTATCTTACAAGTCCCAATTGGCAGTCATACCTTTTCAAAAACCTTAGGAAGTTCAGACCTGGTTCATACCAACTAGTATGAGTAGTGGCCAAATACCTTATACAGAAGTACAGAGAAGTACATAAAAATGGGCAGAGCTTCAACCACACCATCTTGACTTCTTTGAACACACTGTGCAGACACCCCTGGACATGTCTATGAAGTTATCAGCTGGACACCAAGGGGGCTTTATTTTTACATCGTATTAATTTATTAACCTCAAAAAAACCAAGATTATGGCAACCAGCTTGATTGATAACTGGCAAATAGAGGGAGAAAATGTAGAAGCAGTGAAAGACTTTGTATTCCTAGGTGCAAAGATTACTGCAGATGCTGACTGCAGTCAGGAAATCAGAAGACGCTTAATCCTTGGAAGAAGAGCAATGACAAATCTCGATAAAATAGTGAAGAGCAGAGACATCACACTGACAACAAAGGTCCACATAGTTAAAGCAATGGTGTTCCCCGTAGTAACATATGGCTGTGAGAGCTGGATCATAAGGAAGGCTGAGCGAAGGAAGATAGATGCTTTTGAACTGTGGTGTTGGAGGAAAATTCTGAGAGTGCCTTGGACTGCAAGAAGATCCAACCAGTCCATCCTCCAGGAAATAAAGCCAGACTGCTCACTTGAGGGAATGATATTCAAGGCAAAACTGAAATACTTTGGCCACATAATGAGAAGACAGGACACCCTGGAGAAGATGCTGATGCTAGGGAGAGTGGAAGGCAAAAGGAAGAGGGGCCGACCAAGGTGGATGGATGATATTCTAGAGGTGACGGAATCGTCCCTGAGGGAGCTGGGGGTGTTGACGACCGACAGGAAGCTCTGGCGTGAGCTGGTCCATGAAGTCACGAAGAGTCGGAAGCGACTAAACGAATAAACAACAACAAAATTAATTTATTACGTAGCTATCTTGTATTTAATTAATTCATTAATTAGTTTTGTCCTTGATCTCACCTGTTCCTTTGCCCTTGTCCTGCCCGCTCTGGGAGGTGCCAGCCCAGTGAAAAGGTTGTGATCCCCTGCTTTAAATATAGCTTTGGACTCATTTGGATTGTCTTCTATCTTGTCTTCTGCTTTCATGTCCGGGATGTGAATGAGAGTACGGCTAGCCAAACTATCAGGAACTGGAATCTTGATCCAAGTTCTACTCTTGGAATGCCTAAAAGAAATGGGAAGGGATGTGCCCCAGCCTTATTAATGAAGTTGCAAAGAATGTTTGGATATATTCCCTTTCTTGGTTTAGCAGCTTGTGGGGCAAATTATCTCGATCAAGCAATGTCTCCTCTGTCAATGCAATAGGGTGACAATATTTCTTACAGAATTTGAACTTAGCGCCTTTCTTGTGATGTCTCTGGACTCAAGTATTTTAATGTAATGACTGGATATTTAAGCAAGGGCAAGGAATAGTGAAGGTGTTATTCCAGACCCCTAGCCATTCTTAATTTCAGCAACGCTTTCAAGACAAAACTCGACTAATTCTCCACAGATAGCTTGGTTCTGTACCTTCTACATTTGCAGTATTTAAATGATGCTGGCCAAAACCCATGGAACTGGGCAAAAGATCTAGTCTGGAATTAGTCACACTGTGTTAGTCCAGAAGTCCTTTTCCTTTTCTGCATTTTCTATGCCTGTAATTCAGCTGTAAAGCTCTTCTTGGCCAGGATCAGGTTTGATTTAAAAACAGCTCTCTTCCTTTTCCTGTTCCACATCAACCATATTCTCAACTGAAACATCTTTTCTGAAAGGGTTTCTTAGTACAATTTGGGGGCGGAAAGCAACTCCTCTTGCAGGAAACTGTAGATGCCTGAGAAATAGCTCCATCCTGGAGCAACTCAAGCTGAAAAGGTTTGGACTTGAGACAGACAGTAGATTTTAAAACAGGAGATAGGAAGCAGATCCTGCAGTGAGGATAATGAAAGGATAAAAAAAGAGCATTCTGCCCTCTGTTACATCTCAGATCACTTTTCTCCTTCACCCCTATGTGCCTAGTCACTGTTTACTTCTCTCTTCTGCTGCCCTAGATTGCCTGTCTTTCACATCTGCCCACATTGATCCATGACCACCTTTTTTTGCAGCCTCATGGACCTCAGGAGCTAAGGCAGGTGAAGGGCAAAAAGAAAGCTGGCAAGTGGAATGAACTGGGAACTGGAGGAGGAGGAGGAGGAATCAAACAAGAGAATTGTGAATGGCAAGGAGATGCTCTAGGAAGGTCAGGCAGATAGTTGGAACAGGGGATCAGACATACATCATGTAGAACGTATGGTAGCAATAGGTGGGCTCCCTGATTGCTTTTGGAGACATATGCCAGTCCTGTGCCATGTTTTATCACCTGTTTTTAGAGAGCTGAAAGCAATGCAGAAAAAAACCCCCATAATTATCTATAACATACACCAGTCTTCCTCAATTTATGGTCCTTGGTTGCAGTTTGTAGGAAAACATTTTGCACTCTACTTTGGTTCAACTGTTTCAGGACTTGGGAGGCATAGCCTTGATTATACGGGAGAATGTGTGCTGTAACTTCCAGTTAGTGGGCTGTAAGTTTTCCGACAGCAAGAAGACCTGTTCAGGCTTTCCCATGCCTTGTTACTATGGCTTAGTTCTATGATCTGACTCTTAATCCTACATCATTGTTAGAATAAGGTGGCGCTGTAGGAAGCAAAGATAAAGTCCTAGATGAAAAGAACATGAAGTTTGGTTTAGAATTTTGGAGCTCAGTGTCTGAAACTCAAAAAATGATCCATGAAGTACAGCAAACTACAGACCACACTCTCTACTGGGCAAATAACTATTTAGAGGATAAAAGCCTTAATTTCTACTGGGCAACTACTTCTACAGACTTGACCAAATCAAATGCTTCATATTGTCAGTGGATCACAGTCACGAAAGCCAACGTCACTCATCACTGTTCCTTTCTGCAGCTGAAAAAAAAAAGTCTTTTCCCTTGGACTCCCATCAGCAGCACTAGATGAGCTATACCTTCGACCTGCCTGACTGGATATATTTTCCTGATTCCCTGGAGAATAAATTCATAACTATTTTATCTCTCTTAATTATTGGTAGGATGCTTTAAAAAAAAAAAAGACATAGTCACCCTGAATGTTTTGATTATATGTTGAAAGGAAAGGTGGGGGTTGTAAACTGATGGGTTGATTATGTGCCATCAAGTCATTGTTGACTCTTAGCTACGACATAAACAGATACTTTTAATAAATACCATACAATATTTTAAAGTATTTTAAAGCAAAGGCAACATTTTAAAGCGTACAAGTATTTTAAAGCAAAAGTACTGGGATTTGAGTGCACGCATGGGTTGCACTGATTTACTAGATTTCAGACTCAGAAATTCAGAAAACCTGCTTTTTTTTAAATGGACAGTAGGCTGCCAATATAACAATTATCTTTGCAACATGTTCTTCACAAGAATCTGAGAGTGACCTTTCTCTTCCTTTACAAACAGACTTGTTTTATTACTCAGCATCAAACCACATAGTTGCTTGTCGTATACCGAAATTGACAGGAAGAAACTGGTTGTGCAATAATTGCTCAAAGCTTCAGACCATGTTTTGTTTTGTTTGTTTGTTTTTAAAGTCTTACTTATTTCTGTTTTTCCTTGTCCCCTTTATTCCAAAATAGATTGAATTCTTTTGCTGAATATCTCTAATGTTCAGCATAACATCTTGGGTACATTATGTCCTCTGGATGATATCTGCCAGTGTATTTTCAAAATGGAGCCAACCCAGTTTTATAAACAGTTTTGAGAATACTGATTGACTTGCATTGTTCTTGCTTGCCCTTTGCATGTATCATTTCAATCTTGACCTTTGTGGGGAAACCTTTGAGGGCTGATGGACAACTAAATGAAAGCTTGGTTGACAGGGCAAGGCATTAGAGTTTTCTTGGCCTATAGCTTTAGGTGAAGGCTGAACAGCACATAATCCAATCCTTCCTTTGATTAATACATTCCAGAGCCAGTCATATTTAGTTCCAGTCCATGTCATTTGAGTTTAGCCAGAACACGTTTTCCTTTCCTAAATTATTTTTTCCTTTAAATTTTTTTTTACTCAAAATAGGCACGTTTATAAAAATTGCTAAGGAGACATTCAGAAAGGTGTACAATCTGATGGATGGAATATTCCAAAGTGTAAGAAATAAAGATAGTCATTTTTGATGGAAATTGGGGTGGGCGGATGAGTTCCTCACATTTCTTTCCAAGTGCAATCACGTAAAAATAGCCTTGCAAATTTTTTCTCACTGCTTTCCCTGACATACGCATGTCTTATTTGCAGATAATGCCATAATTTACTGCATAGCTTTGAATAATGATTTTGATTGAGCAACATTAGCCCAAGAGATTTTGCTCCATGGAAATCTACTTTAAATCTCTCTTTTACACACACACACACACACAGATGCACCACACATATAGATACTGCTCGTAAGATTGAACAGCTATGCTCACACCATTCAGGCAAAAATTCTACACTTTTGTATCCAGAGTGCGCTTAGGGTAATATCTGCATATGGTAATGTGTTAGACCAACCAGCCCAACTTTATTTGGGTCACTGGATGTTTGTTTTTCTAAATAAAAGCCTGAATGTCTTTCCCAAGATCCTGCAATACCATTGGTCCCATCAAAGTTGCCATCTTTTTTTTTTTTTTTAGTTTTGGCTGACTTGTGTCCAGTCATTTTTTCCCATTTTCTTTTTATATACTGTATGTTTGAAAGAATATGAGAAATATATGATACAAATAGGAAGATTGGGTGCAGGTAGTGAAATATGGACAGATAAATAATGAATCTGAAAGATCATAAAACTAATACATTCTAATACATTATTAGAAATTTATGATGTAAGTTATTCCATGTCCATTTTCTAATCAAAATCCATTGTCTGTATTGAACTTTAGGCTAAAATGCTTGGGTGACACAGCTGAAATAATTAAAAAAAGGTCTCTAGTCTAGATTGTAAATAGTGTGTTAAATCAATACTGTGACTTATGCATCAAAGTAAGGTATGAACTCTAAAACCCAAATTTTGAGTGTGGTGTGATTCCATGTAGCCCAGCTCCATGTCGGAGAAATGTGCTTCCTAAGTTTGAGAATAGATTGAGTTTTTTCTGACCCCCCAAATTTGCCGTCTGCTGCACTTAGTATCAGCAGTCTTCTCCTATCTGAATTCTTTGCCATTATCTTACTGGGAAGGAAGGTAGCTTGGCTTGACACATACATATTAGTACTGCCACTCCAGAAGGATGAACATAAAACACTGCAGATTTTTCTTCTAGGAAAAAAAATGTCTGGATACTGGGTGTTCATATCCTGCTGTCCCTTGCATTTCCAGGAATTCCTCGGTCTTCCAGACTTAAAGATTTTTGTTAATGGCTGCTGCCAGAGTTGAACTTCAGTATCTTTCTTCCAATTGTTTTTAAAACACAGATGTCTTCCAGTTTTATATAAATATGAAAAATAGATGGTATCTCATAAGCCAAGAAGGACCAGCTTTGAAGCTTTCTGTGTGACTGCTTTGTGCCTTGCTTTTTAAACCGTTTCAAAACATGTCCTTTGGGTTTCATATCTATCTTTTCTTGCCATCTGTGTTGTGTCTTGAACAGGGGCTAGAAGAGGAAAGGCAAGTAGGTTACAATGCCTGTCTTTCTAGATGCCGAAAATGCTGTTCAGAATGCAGGAATAGGTGACACTTGCTTGTCCCAGGATGTTTAATTTAATTCATTTTCATTAGCTTTCTTTCTCTAGATCATCTTTCTTCTTGATGTATGTCTAAATATTTTTTTTCCCAAGGATGCCCCACATATGCTGCCAACATGGAACTGGTTAAATGCTATACGTATAACTCTCTTTCAATTTAAATTAAAATTAGTCTGACTTGAAATCACTCATGAGGAGCTTTCAGGCAAGAGTTTTATTAACCCATTGCCCTGCCTCATTCATGAAAATGAATAGGGAATCTACGGGTCTTCCTTTTGTGTTTCTTGTTTCTTTGCTGCTACAGAAAGCCCACAAAGGAAATAAACAAGAGAGACTAACCACATAGTGTATTTTGATTGCTGGAAGTAGCAACTCTTTCTGAAGGAACCAGAGTAAAACCTTACATAGTTTATTGAATTGCTGTACTGTTGATACTAGACATATTTTATATTGCTTCCAGAGGCTAACCAAGGTTCAGTCACATTCTTGTGCAGCATTTATGGAAGAAAAGGACAGAACCCTGAAACCTTTCTATTAGTGGGGGCAACGAGATTGTCTGTCAGTCTCCTCAGCCTTCCCACTTCCCTCTTTTCAATAAGAATGCAGACTGTTTTGGAAAGGCTTGGTCTTAAATGGACAGGAGATCCATTGCCAATAAAGATCTGCTGCTTGGGGTGATGATGTGTGTAGAACTCCTTAGGATGTGAAGATTGTCTTGAGAAGTGCCCTTCAGAAATTATCACAGCACCACCTTGCATATGCTTTGTTTTTATCTTGCTGGAGAAAAGACCTTGGAGCAGAAAGCTCCCACTTGGTTAATCAAAGGGGATTGGAAATGTAGTTGGCTAAAAAAAAGCCAATATTATTTTGTTTATGCTCTACTGCACATTTTTGGGATGCAGAGGGAATGAGGTTCCCCTGAAATCTGTGGCTTCTACCCTTGATGGTGTTCTGGAAGACCTTAAATTGCTGGCTTTTCTTACAGGTCTTGGGCAAAGGTGCTGTAGAATGTTGTGTGTGCTGCTGGCCAGACCCTCATCTTGTTCATGATCTTTATTTTTTCTTGTTCTTTATTTTCCTGTTTTTTATTTGTCATATTGTATTTATTGTTTCTTACGTTGTGAGCCACCCAGAGTTGTGGTAGGTTTAAATGTTGACCCCACTACAAACCATTGCAGTAGCCTTCAGGTCAGAAGAAAAGATACAAGCTTATCTCCCCCACCTCACCCCCCCCCACTTTGAATTTTTTGGGAAATGGGACCTGTGATCCAGAGGGACCAGGTAAAGATTTCTCAGGAAGTAGCATCTTGTGAGTTAAAGACAAAATTAAAGGAGTGGAGAGAATGAGAGATAAGGGAAGAAAGAACAAAAATATTGTAGTAGTATATAACTATAATTCATACCAAGCCATAAAATATTTAGCAAACTACTGGATGTAATGGGTAGATCCCCTGTTGAGAGGGATGTATGTGTAAGGAGAGAAATTATCTTTATCCACCAAAAAACTATTCTCTAGAGTTGAAGGATGTTTCCATTTCTTCCCTGGAACAGATGTACGCCCAGGATATTGTTTTACTTCTCTCATCAATGGCCGTTGCAACAATCAACTCCAGCAGGTGCTCACCAAAATCCAGTGCTGCTGTGATGCTGGACGATGCTGGTCTCCGGGAGCTACTAGTGCCCCAGAAATGTGCCCCATTCGTGCTACTGGTATGGAATTGATGATCTGCCATTTAGATGTATTAAAATCTTCTAATTTTTCACTGGGGGATTCTGTTGAAATGTTATAGGGAAATGCAAAGTACTGTAATGACTGGAGCTAAGACACAGTCCTGGGAGGAGGAAACACATGAGGAAGACTCTGGCCGATAGCCCTCCCGTGAGAATTGATTTGTTTTAATTGCAAGATAGCCAAATTATTTCAGCTGTTATTACCAGTCGCTCTTTTATAGCAGCTCTCTGGTGAATCAGATGGCACAAAGAAATTAATTGTAGCTCAGCCAATAATGGTCTGTCCAAGAAAGCTAGATGGTATTTTTTAAAAAAATAAATAAATTCCAAATCTATAGCCAGGTCATACATTTTACTGGAAAAATCTATCCCAAATATACAGCTGGATGATACCTTAATTAGGAGCAGCCAAAATAATACAAAATGGTGTGGAAGCGTTTGAGTTATCCAGAGCTCTTCATCAAGATGCCAGATAGAAAAAAAGGGTGTGGAAGAAGAAAAACATTAAACAAAACAGAACAGGTGGGCTGTTTAAAGCTGTTGTAAGTCCCAAAATGGAGGAAGTGGGTCCTTTTGTATCAGTTTGGCTGGCCCTAATAGAAAGTTTGCCCTGTTATGGGCTTTGGGTTGATTTGAGCGTTTTTTCAAGTGTAAACATAGGTATGATTGGTTTTTATGGTATTATTTTGATTAGAATCAGACAATGAAGTGGTTATTAGCTAAGACAGAGTTTTGGAAAGGCATAATATTCTGATCAGTGGATGAAGCCAGAATTTTTGATATGTTGCATTTCCATCCTCCACCTCATAGGACATCTTCAGAAAGAGCTTCAGAGTCTTATATCTACTAAGAAAATGACAGCTATTTTGAGATAAAAGTCATTCAAAAATACAGTTGTGGATCAGGATCATGTTGCTTGTGTTCACGTTTGCCTTATTAGTGTATTTTTTGGATGCTTATACTATCAGTGGAAGGCCTTACTTCTACAGGTAGTCCTCACTTAACAACTGTTTGTTTAGCGACCATCCAGAATTATGACAATGCTGAAAAAATCAACTTATGACCTTTCCGTGTACTTACAAATGTTGCAACATCCCTGCATTCACCTGATCGTGATTCAGATACCTGGCAACTATTGCACACTTACAATGGTTGCCGCGTCCTGTGGTCACATGATCACCATGATAAGCAAAATCGATAGGGGACTGTGTGATTCACTTAATGACCATGTGATTCACTTAACAACTGTGGTGAGTTGCTTAATGACCACTGCAAAAGTCATAAAATTGAGTCCAGATTCGCTTAATGAATGCATTGCTTAGGGACCTAAATTTCAGTCCCAATTGTGGTTGTTAAGTGAGGACTACCTGTACTCCATTGGTACCCATCGTAGAGAAAGAAAGGGCAGTGTATAATTTGGTTGGCTTTTCTTTTTTCAGATGCCCTCCCCTCCCCTGGAATGATAGGAGACTATAGATGACTCCTGATTTCCTGAGGCACCAGGCTTTTCCTCTCACTCAAGCAACCATTCAATGACCAGATGGTATTGCTTCTTCGAAAAAACTCCCACATGTGCCTGGCAGGTTCACTGAATAAACTCAAAGCCCTGGGGACCATCAGTCCACGGAAACCAACTGTGGTGCAGCATTAAAGCACTTCCTATTCTCTATCTGACTCTGTGCTTCCCAGCCAGAGTAGCCCAAATCATGAGGTTTTTCTTTCTCTGAGCATTTGGGTCCATGCAGCATCTTTCACCTTGCCCTTCCCATCAGCACTTCAGTATGACTTCCTTCCTTCCCTTTGTTCCTCCCCAGGAGAAGTCACACTATTGCTCCAGTCATCTTCAGTTCTCAGTTACCCACAAAAAATACTGTTTTCTCCACAAATGGTTTAGCTGTCAAATGGGACAGTTCTTTCAGATTTGCTGAAAATACAGTGAGAAGTCAGAAAAGCTTTCCCCCCCCGTTTTTTGGGGGGCAGGTGGGATGGCCTTCTTAAATTTGTGGTCAATTTGTTTGCAGGAATGGGGGTGGGGGCAAACACAATATATATTTGGGGAAACTGTTGCTCGAGGCAAGAACTGAGTACATGCCACCAATTCTTTAGCAACAGGAATATTCAGGCACAAATTTAGCAGATGGTTCTACTTAGAGTGCATTAATAACTCAGCGTGACAGCTGTATGTAATATTGAGTATTAGTCCCTAATTGGCTATAAAATCAACATAAAGCAATGGCTGGTCACTCTTTATTCAATAATTTTGTGTTTTCTTTCAGAGGAGTTCCGCAAATTATGTATATATGGCAGTTTGCCAGCTGGGAGACCAGACACGCCTATTGTCCCCAGACCACCTTCTATCTTCCCATCTGAAATATTTCCACCAGTATTTCCACCAGATGGGATTCTGCCTTCTCGAAGACCCCCAGGTAAAACTAAATTTAAAAACTTTATTTTCCCCTGGTTTAATCCTATCTTTCATCTGGTTTGTGTTCTTTGTTAACAGTGAACTTGGCTCTTGCCAACTTCTTTGTCCTTTATGACTCTTCGTAAAGCAAGCAACGTTTCAGGTTACCCAGATAACAGCAGATCCTAATAATTTTGTACATTTTGTTTTCTTCTGCCCAGAAGGTCCCCCAAACATTCATTTTTCCCCTTAACTTTTAATTATGCTCTGTAGGACTTTGAGATATTTTGATACTTTCTTCCCTTCCTTTTCTAGTCTTCTATCTCTTTGAGGCCCTGGAAGATGATGCTTGTTGAGAAACCAAGTGTAATCTGTTAAAAAACACGTTAGGATGAATGTGTTTTAGAAGCTATTTGTTGTGAAGGTTTTTTTTTTTACAGACTGCAAATCCAGCTTATTTTGTACTGGAAGATATCAGAGCAGATCAGCTTAGTTCCAAAGTGGGTATGTTGCAGACAAACCCTTCACCATGAATAAGAACTTGGCTTAATAGGAAGAAGAAGTGTCTGTTAGTCAGATTAAGAACTGCTATCTGCAGTAACAACATACTTACCAACTGTGGGCACAATCTCAATGTAATCACTAATAACCAGGTAGATTTTAACTAAATTTACATTTAAAAAATGTATCAAATGCATCCGATATTGAATTTTACATTTTTAAAATTTCAGGTATTGTGTCAGTGAATGTCACTCGGCCACAAGTCAACTTCTGCCAGTTATATCAAAATCTCTGCATTAACGGACGCTGTATTCCGACTCCTGGAAGCTATCGTTGTGAATGCAAGAAAGGGTTTGAATTGGACCTTAGAGGAGAATGCATAGGTATGTCCACCTATCAGATTTATGTCATACCAGGTACTTTTTCTTGTTCTTTCCCTTCCCTTCTGTCATTTTTCAGCTGAGTGTTTCAGGAGGCTGCATGCTCCCTTTCTCAAACGAGCTGAATTTGGAAAACATTTTGCTGGGAAACCTTTGGCGCCACATGGCTAATCTGTGAGAAACAGATTTCATTCTGACAAGAAAAAAGTATGGGTTTAGAGGTCCATTCTGATAAGTCTAAGTTCACCCAAGCAGAGAAATGATGAAAGATGAATATTCTTAACCAGAGTACTGTTTAACACTGTTTGGGTTTTTCAAAAGCATGCTTTGCATATGTGAAGCAAGTCAGGAAAGGAAACTTCCACACCGCTTGCCAAAGCCTGCCAGAAATATCTTCTGTCTCTTGCAGATGTTGATGAATGTGAGAGAAATCCCTGCATTGGTGGAGACTGTGTGAACACACAAGGTTCCTACATATGCCAGTGTCGCCCTGGATATCAGAGTACCCTGATGAGGACAGAATGCCGAGGTAGAGTACAGCCCTGTAGAAATACCAAAACTGCTACCCACACACCACTCTTTGTTGTTGTTTCCTGAAGTTTTAACAGCATATTCAATTTCCATTGAAATGCCAGTTTTCAGCTACATGGCTCCTGATGCACCATTACAGCAGTAGACAAGCTGCAACAATACTGACCATATATAACAACAATAAAGGGCACACAAAAATATCCCGATCAGCCAAAGGGGGGAAAAAAGAGCTCCTACTGGCCTTTAAAATGAGGCAAAGTTTTCTTATTAAAGCTTTATGCATAGTAGCTGCTGCCTTAAAGAGAGCCAGTTTGGTGTGGTGGTGAAGGCCCCAGGCTAGGAACTGGGAGACTGTGAGTTCTAGTCCCGCCTTGGGCACAAAGCCAGCTGGGTGACCGTGGGCCAGTCACCCTCTCTCAGCCCTAGGAAGCAGGCAATGGCAAACCACTTCTGAAAATCCTTGCCAAGGAAACTGCAGGGAGGTGTCCAGGCAGTTGCCAGGAGTCAAGACTGACTTGGAACCAAGTAACACAAAATAAACAAACAAAAACAACAACCCTGCCTTAAATTGTTCTGGTTTGCACTGTTTTTTTTTCCAGTTTGTTTAGTTTAGTTTATTATGGTCCTAGACCAGAGCAACTTAAAAATAAAATGATGATAATCAATAGATACATCAAAATCATAACCAAAATAATATACCATCTCGTATGTAAAATCATATGAACATAAAACAATATTTATAACTAGCCAGTATAAAGAACCTGGCTAACTTCCTGAGATCTCCACCTCCTGTTTAGGAGGTTGAGGTAGCCATCCTCAGCCCTGCCTAAATTTTGGGTTGTGATTGGAGAAATGTATGAAGTCCAAATATCTCTGTAAAGAGGCAGTGCAGCAGTCCTCTACCCACAGTTCTGATTTCCCTCTCACCCCATGGGCAGAGGTTCTCTTTAGGAATTCTGTTTATTTATTTATATGACCTATATAGCCACCCATCTCACACAAGGGTCTCTGGGTGGCTGGCAAGGATTAAAACACAGAAAAACCCACAGCCTAGGCACCCAAGGATAAACAATAACTCCACTCACAGAAAAATCACATTGATAACAGCAGAGCTCATCTAGCCTCCTGACCCAAAATCCTGGGGAAACATCCAGGAATGTCACAAAACCTGCTCTACAAAAGGACAGGTGGGAGGGTGTTACAACAGGCTAATAAAAATGGTCTTTTGGGATGCCCTAGTAAGCATATAATGTTCAGGTGCAATGCTTTTTTCTGGTCTTTCTGGGATAAAGGAAGGTGGAACCTGATTGAAACCATTTTGGAGGCCCATCTCTCTGGCATGGTGTTAAAGAAGGATTCGGCCTGTTCAAACCCCAGAGATCAGTGCACCGGGTGAAAGTCCACAATACCTTATGGTGGAATTACATGATTTCCACCAGGAATTATGTTGAAGAGTCAGAGCAGCTGAAGTACTTGAACTAAAAATTAATTTCCGCCAATAGCTAACACATGCTATCTGTGCTCGAGTGTTAATTGATGGGTGGTTTGAAAGACCGCCTAGATTTGCATGAACCTTCCTGTTTTTGAGATCACTTTCAGAGACCCCCTTTTTGTAGGTTTTAGAGCTACTTTATTCTTGGGCAGAGGTTCTTATGAGAGAAAAGATGTACAGACAGAGGCACCCACAGGATTGAAGGCTTTTGTTAAAACGAAAAGAGAGGCAAACTGTGTGATGCGCCTTCCACTCTTTTCGTATGTGCTTGTGACTTCAGGGCACGGGTACAAAAATGGCAGAGCTCGCATCATGATGGCAGGATACTGCTTCCATCATTTACTCTCCATTTACCCCTCCTGCAGATGTCTGGTCTCAGATATCCAAGATCCAAATGGATTACAGCTTAAATTCAAGACTAATATCTCAATTTGGTTCCTAACTTTACTGAAAGTCATGGATGTTATCCTGCAGAACTGATGTTGCTTGATAATTTCTTCCTCCAGTCTCAGATGATGAATAGCCTGAGACAACAAATGGTTTCAGATTCCTTTTGGCTTGTGTACTGTCTTCAAGGGTAGTCCTGGATTGACAGTTTGTAGTACAGTAGTCAATTTAGGACACTGCATTCTTCTCATATCTAAAGCTAATGAAATATGATACTGGGGTTTGCAGCAGAATGAGAATCTAGGACCAAGGCCACCTCTGAGAGCATGCCAAAAGTATGAAGCTAAAACTAACTCAGCCTTATTTAGATATATGCACAATTTTCTAAATCTCTTAGCCTCAGACACAGTTGATTTTCGATATAAAATAACTTCTTATTGAGATTATTTGTTCAACTGAATCCAGACAGGTGCTCAAGTTTTAACTGGGATTTGAGGTGAAATAAATAGTTGTGCATTAGGGACAATTCACACCAATCCCTGGTGTGGTTTTTAGATAAATGTTAAAAAATCATGGGATATAGAACAGAACCTTGTTGTGGCCATTATGTTAGTATTAAGGAGTTACAGAAACCTCTCATCACCCTTAATCTTATCAATTAGAAACACTACAGTAACCTCCCAATGATTAATTCTTGCATGTGATTTGTAATCATTGGTGAATAAACTCTGAGAAAATCAGAGAGCCAACAGAGACATACTTTCCCAATCTCCCTTATGGCCGAGGTGGTCAACCAGAGTGACCAACTCATCTCAGTCCTGGAATGTAATGTGAAATAATGTTCAAGTAAGTCCAGAACATCAGTTCCATCATGTAGAATCTCATCCTGGCTCTTGGTTTGCAAGGGAACTCAGGTGACATATGATAAATCCTTTAGACTCCTGGGACGTCATGTCTTTGAATTAAAAACCGAGATACTGTTCTTTCTTCAACTATTCTATGCTAGAAAGAGAAGACCAAACTGGGCTTTTGATGTAGAGAAACAAGGGCCAACTTTTCTATAAGAATACAAGTAAAAGCAGCTTGCAGATGATGATCTTTATGCTCCAAGATATAGTTAATGGAATCGTGTGTTTAGTGTTTTTTTTAATAATTGTAGTAGGAACATGCAGAGGAAGTACACAGATCTAGAAATCTCTGCAGGATTAAGGAGATCTAGAAGAGAAACAAAGGATTAAAAGACAAAGCCTAGAGAATTTAAGTTTAAGCACAACAGGCTATAAAAGAAGAAAAGAGGCTCAATGATGTCATGTCATTTTGCCAAAAAGCCTGAAAAGAAACTCTCCCCTATCCTCCCCCCGGCACCAGTCCTGAAAGTCAAATTGCTAACAATATGAAAGGAAAGCAGTCATAGAAACTACTTTCTAGTGGAGTGTACAGAAAGGTAGGCCATAATACACAAATATCCACTTAATGGGGTTGAGGGGAATGGGGAGTATGGAAGCCCAATTCAGCAATAGCTTCTATTTCCATGTGTCTGTTTTCTGCCTAGACCTTCTCATAAAGGATGTTTCTGAGCAAAAACAGTCGGGAAACAAGAAATGCTAGAACTCTATTGAGAGAGATTATAATAACAGAATATTAAAAGCCTGATCGTTTTCCCCCTTCCCTCCCTTTTATACCATGGAGAATCAAGGCAGGGCAATCTATCGTTTCTTTTTTTGATTCCTTGGGCTAAGCTCCTGCTTTACTAAAGATTCCCTCATACCTTCTCCAAGACCATCTCTGTGTTCCTCTTCAGTTTCTTCAACCAAGCACGTTGAAGAACTGAGGGTGTGGTAGAAGAGGCTCAACCCCAAGATGACCCCATGACAGCTATAGGCAAATCTCACGCTAACTCAAGCGGAAAAGATCATATAATTCTTTTCTCTCCAACAGCTTGGAGCCAAGCAATTACAGTGCTTTGAAGTATGTCATCTAAACCTTGGGTTTCACCTGGAACCAAATTGGCAGCTTTTAACACAGGTGTAATGTGGCCTCATTGGGTTTTATACCAATTGACATTTCTGGAAAAAAAACCTCAAAGACAACTTTATGTAAAGTGTGTTACACTAGCCTTATATTGATAACTGTATGAAACAGTAGGAAACTCTAGGATGTATTACCAAAATATGGAGACAGCTCAGTGCATGTCTGATTTTTTTTTTTTTTTGCTGACAGCTCTGTGGTCCTGGGATTATATCTGACTATGGATGGCCTTTCTTGGGGCCAACATGTGCCAATTAGTTGACAGTTATTGTGAACAATGTTTTTAATGGAATGGTGTTATGTCAGGAAGACACATGCAATGCCTTCTGTTGC
Organism: Candoia aspera; assembly: GCF_035149785.1. NCBI lineage: Eukaryota > Metazoa > Chordata > Lepidosauria > Squamata > Candoiidae > Candoia > Candoia aspera. Next base: position 9,682,191 of record NC_086165.1, on the reverse strand, counting down.
ATATGCAGCATTTTTGGTTTCAGAGTTTGACCCTGGAGAGGAAAGATATACTTGGATCAGGAATTGTTCCATTCCATGAGAGCCCATCAATATAAGATAGTCAATAGGCCATATAGAATTGGTCCAAAAATACTGCATTTATAATCTGTCATTGAGTAAAGTTCTTTAAGCCACCAGATATTATTTTATTTAACTTTGGGACCCAACTTTCCCCTGTCAAACATTAAGAATGGATCTGAATAGAAGATGGATTTTGAGGTCACATTATTATGAGGATAGTTTGACTTTTTGCTCAGTTAAGCTCCCTGTGGCAGAGTAAAGGGGTACAGCTGCAGTAGATTATTGCAATTATTGCAACACAGACAGCAGATTATTGCAATACAGACAGCATGATTCTGGGTGGAAGGAATAGGTACCCTGGGTATGTTGGCTTAATCTGTCATATTTGTATTCCATTTGTCATCACAAAGACTTCCAAGTTGTGTTGGTGGACCATTGTTGTTTAGTAGAATGACTTGGAAGTAGCTGTAGTTGAAAGGATTCTGATATAGCTCCTGCAGCCTGGTATCTTTCCTAAAACCCAGTTTCTATCATGATGCATCCAAAGTTAAGCACACTAAAGGACTAGATTCCAGTGGCAAAAATTAAATGCATATGTTTACATCTCTTCTATGTAAGTCAGCACAACTAAAGTCTTCAGTTTGATCTGGGTTGCATTTTCATTTCAAAGGAGTGGAGTCAACCATACCAAATTAAGTTGCTTGTTTTGCTTTGTTTTGTGGTGATAACTCACTGTACTTATATTTATGTCTCTGCTTTCTTCTAGATATTGATGAATGTTTGCAGAATGGCCGGATATGTAACAACGGGCGATGCATCAACACTGATGGCAGCTTCCACTGTGTTTGCAATGCTGGCTTTCATGTGACAGCTGATGGAAAGAACTGTGAAGGTCAGGATTGCCAAATCCCTTCTGAGTACTTTCTTCTTCACCTGTGTAACTACCTGCATTGGAGTCTGTGTGTGTGTGTTTGTTTTCTACTTGACTGTTGACCAGTAAATCCCCAACTGCTTTCAGTTACAACAGTGTATAGATATAGAAGTTAAATTCACCAACTCATCTGTTGAGATCTACGTGGCCTTTAAATATTCTCCCCAGAATGGCAAGTAAATTAATTTGTGTGGTTGGATATGGGGTTCCATTAATAATGAACTATGTGAGATCTGAAAGACAAATAATACATCTTATACACAGCTTATATGATGGGAATGGATATTCCTGGAAATGCTGTTTAGTATGTATGTAGCATCCTGAACTCATTAATATGCCTGATGAGAGCCTCTTGCAACATATCCTGGCCCTTAAAAGCTTGCCTCCCTTCTAAGAAATGTAAACACAGTTTGGTGTGTTGAAACTACACAAGATACCAAATCTTGCATGAATTTGGTCAAGAGAGTTGAAATCTCAAGATTTGGTACTCCTGCAAGATATCAGCCATTTTAAAAGGATTTATTTATTTCCCTTCACCATTACACAGAATTGCATCATAGTGCCTTGAAAAGCTTGTTAACCCCCTACTTTGAAAGAAAAAAAAATTATTACATTTCTCCAAGTCCTTGAGAGAGGGTCCACAATCTGTTCACATTTAACAAAAATTCAAGCATTGGTCGTAGCAGCATTTTTTGGCAGAATATTATCTCAGTGATTCAACTCTAAGACTGAGTGCCAACATTCCTGTTTGGGATAGATATACATTTTTAAAAATCATAAATTATTTTTGCCTGATTTAGAATGTAAGAAAAAAGTAAACATGCCATGTATTGAGCAGTCATTTCAATCCAGTACAGCTGCAATATTAAGGGAAATATCTTGATTTTGAGGATAGTTTTAATGTTACTATCATCCAGTGATAAATGTTAGTTGTTAGTTGTTCATCCTTAATCAAGACAAACCCTTCAGGAATTCATGTTTCATCCTTGTTTGGAGGGAATGGTTAAAAATTCAAGCTGCTTTGAGGTATTGATATTGGTCTAGGTATAGTATTTATATTACCTAGATATATATCTGGAAATCTATCAAATTATTTCATTGAAATATCTCCCTCTCATCACCTCGCTAAATCCCATGTGCTAACAGTAATAAGAACCAGTGCAGTGATGATCTGCTAGAACATTTTTCATTCCGTTAAAAATGCTGCCAAAAAGTCTCTGAGCAGACTGAATTGCATCAGCTCCTGAAGTAATTGTCTGTGTTATACAATAATGCCACTGTGTACAAACTCAAATTCAGAATTTTGTCTGAATTTAGAAGCCCAGTACAGAATGAAACATGTGTAAGAGCCATATGTACATGACTGCAGATGTGACCACTATCGGCTCCACATGGCGTCTGTATCACCCCTAATGTTCCACTGTGACTGTTAGTTTATAATTGTTCTATAGTACCTCCAGTATCAAAGGCCATCTGCCAATGCCATTTGTTTAGGACCATGATTGAGATGTCCTATTGTGTCCTACTTGTGAGCATCTGGCCGGTCACATTTGGAACAAAATACCAGCCTTTGGTTTACTCTAACCGGTTTATGTTTTCATTCCCATTTTTTAAGCTCAGGGTGGGAACTTGTCCTCCTCCAAATTTTACTGAGGTGTAATTTCTAGCAGCTTCAGACAAAATGGTGAGTGGTGAACAACGCTGAGCAACATAAGAAAGGATACAGATTCCTCATCCCTGTCTTAGTTGTTACTTTTAAGAACAAATAGAAGAGAGTCTGCCTTCTGTCTCCATTGCTATATTTAACAACAGAAAGTGTTAGAGATCACTCTCACTGTAAGATAAATGCCAGCCTTTAAAGTATCAGTGTTATTCTTAAGAGGACTTTATCTTAAAGTAGTTTATCCTTGAAAGGCAAAGAAGTGACTTGCCTGGTCCAGTGACACTCATTAAATTCCTCTCAACTATGCAGTTATTCAGGCATCACATACATCCTTGAAATCCAAGCATAAGGGACTGTGTCTTGCCGCAGTATAATATAGGTCACTTGAAGAATGTTATGTTCTGTAAGGATGATGAACTGCTGTTTGACTTGGTGCATTTGTTTTTTTTTTAGATATGGATGAATGCAGCATACGAAACATGTGTCTTAATGGAATGTGCATCAATGAAGATGGAAGTTTTAAGTGTATCTGCAAACCTGGTTTCCAGTTAGCTTCAGATGGACGTTACTGCAGAGGTGAGTACTTATCTGCAAACATTGCAATGGGTGATGTATTTGATATGAAGCGTGCAGTGCAAATATGTGATCCTAAACTCCATTCGTCTTGTAAAAAAATCATTTGCACAATAGCTATTTTTCTTGTTGTGTGAACACTTTCTTTCTGAATCCTGCAGTCCATGTGTGTGTTAATCAAGGGTAAGTTTCATCATTTCCTATTACCTGATATTTAATGTGAGGACTTCTTGGAAGAAAATGTAACTGTAAGTATGATTGAATCAAGATTTTTGAAGTATTTAACCAATGGGTATGAACACATATGTGTTTTAGTAAAAGGAGAACAAAAGCTTATGTCTTTTTAAAAATAATCTTTACTGAAATTGTAAAACAATACAAAATGGTAACCATGATGATACAAGTAATAAAAATTGCAAACAAATCTACAACGTTTCATTTCATTTAAAGTAACATCACAAAAATCATATAGCCAAAACTAGTTTAACAGTGAAAACTAAAAAGAAAAGAAAAAAAATGAGAAAAACAGAGAGAGAAAAACTATTTTATGGCTTCAAAATAATAATAATAGAGTTATATTATACAGTTTCTTGACAATTATAACTAGGCCATATGGAATCATAGTGTCTAACCTTGCATCTCCTTAAAAACAAAGCCATCCTAAAGAGCTGACAAATTTCTTTGAAGAAAACTTTAACATTTGTAACACAAAATACAAAAATATTTTTTTTTTCACCACTATCCAGGCATGATATATCCAAAGCTCTTCATAGACAAGTTCTAAATCTGGAGAATTTAATTTAACATCTGAAATCAATATGAACTACCAGTGGGTGTACAATTAGATTAAAATGTAGGCACTTTATGCATTGATATGACTGTATCTTCAGATGACTTTTTTGGAGTATTTTATCTGTGCCAGTTGTGCATCAGTATTATAAAGAGGGAAAGGTTACAAGTAAACTAATGATCTATAAATCACAGTAGCTTGTGTATGCTCCAATCTTATTACCATTTTAAACATTCTTTAACATGGAACACTTTTTTAAGGCAAGAGAAAGTTATCAAGGATAAAGTCCCAATAGCATGCTCATTTTTGTATGTGTAAAATCATTCACATCTGGGTGTGGGCTTGTCTCAAACATATTCTAATGCTGCTTTTCAAGCAGGTTGCATTTGTCAGAGAAGGCAATTCAAACAAGATTTCTCTCCATTTGCTTTCTGAGTTGGAACATCCAAGGGGAATTAAGTGTGTAAGAGCTGAACGAAATATGTGGCAGGGATGGGCAAGGAGTGCCCTGCCAGTTGTTGTTGAACTTCAGTTCCTTTCGATCTAGACAACAAGGCAAATGGTGAGGAGTGATGGGAATTGCAGTCCAGGATTTGGATGGGTATAGATGTCCATCCCTGGTATAGTAGTAAGTTTCAACTCCAGATCACCTTAATATGTGAATTAAACAGATGCAATTGGAGCCTTTTTTCCCTAGCTCCAGGCACCCAATCAATGAAGAAACAAGAAAGATATAGCATCATCATAGTTACTTCTTTCTCTTGTCATAACAATTCAGCATTGTTCCAGAGCGAGCAAGAGAACCAGCAAGTAAAAGGCCATGCTACCTGTCTTGTCCCATAAGGAATGGAATATTTATTACTCTACATACTTACATTTTCAGTAGACATTTTCTTTCAAGCAAGCACAAACCAAAAATAGAAACAAGGAACAAAGAAACAGTGAGCAAAATTACATGCAGGTTTTCTTTCCAGAAATTACAAAAGTTTTAGCTACAGAGATTTGGTAAGCTTGAAATTGCACAGCTAAGCTCAATTAGGTTATTGTGATGGTCAAAAGATCAGGATACAGAATATTTGGGAGAGAAGCCAAACAGCTTCTTTATCTAACCAAGAGCTTAAAGGTTACACATCTACCCACAAAGGTAAAAAGAGCTATAGATAGGGCATATAGCTGGGCACCTTAAATCTGGCTGCCCAACAGGCAACCTGTAAGGGAAGAGACAGTGCAAAATTTTGCTGGACTGCTGGAGATGCCCAACATTTAAGAGGTAAGAAACTTAAAATACAGAGGCTCTGCCTGAAAACACAGCTAAGTTCATTTGAATCAAATATAACTAACATTGTGTTATTATGATTACTGTGTTTTGTCTCAGAAGAAAACTTGGCTGTTTTAATGAAGATCGTTTCAAATGTTCCAATCTAGGAAACAACTTGGCAATATCCATTTTGACTACAAAACAGCCTGTTTTGCTGTACCAGGAACAAAACAAAACACAACATTTCATTTGAGAGTTTTGTCTTGTGATCGAAGGAAAACGTTTGAGTCTTTTGAGCTTGTTTCTGATGAAATACATCCAACTCATTTTCCCAGCCTCAGGAAAAAAATCCATAACAGTTTGATCCTGCTTATGTGTGGGATATTGGAGCTGGGCTAGAAACCGGGGAACTCTGCATTCTAGTTTTCCCTTAGGCATGAAAGTTGACTGGGCAATTTGGACCAGCCACTCTCTTTCAACCAACCTCCCTCACAGGGTTATTGTTGTGGGGAAAATAGGAGAGCATTATGTGCACTCCCTTGAATTAAATAAAGACAGGATATATATCTAATAATTAAATAAACTATGGCCTCATTCATTTTGTATAATTATTGCATCCACTGCATCATTTGCCATTCCTAAAAGTATAGCATACCCATCAATCATTAAAATATCCTCTGCTGCAAAATAAGCAAGTATTAATGCAATAAACACCCTGCTTCAGTGCACCTCTAGATGATTCATGGGACAACCCAAGGCCATCTTGCAAACCCACTGAACTCCTGTTGGAGTCAGACCATAGACTTCGTGACTTAACCACCATGCTAGACCATAGCATAATTTTGTTTCTCGCTGCAGAGACATAGAAAAATAACACAATCTTGCACAAGGACCATGCTGGAAACTGAGGAAGGTTTCACAATTTGTTCGCCTTTCCGGCTACAGCAGGAGATTGGAGGCTAATGTGCCAAAGATACAAGCAATTAGAGTTTTGAACTGGCAATGCTGTATTGTGTGCCAAACAACACAAGCTAAATCAAACACGGAGGTGTTTTGCTCTCCATTTGCCCTTGTAAGGTTGGGGGTGGGGTGGGCAAAATAAAGAAAAGGCCACACATGCAAAATGTTGTGTATACTGAAGAGCGCTGTTACGATATGATTATATTGTTAAAGGTTACACATCTACCCACACAGTATTTTTAAAACGTTTCTCTAATCCTCAGTGTTTAGAGAGAAGAGGGGGGAAAAACCAGGGGGAAAAAGCACAATCACCATATCAGGAAAAAAATGCATTTACTTCCTGCTGGGAAGTAGCTTGTGTGTGAGTGCATGTCTGTTTAAACTGAGCAAGTTAACAAACAAATTCAGTGACACAATTGTTATCAAACAGATTTTATACTCTGTGGTATGTGCAGAGTCTGAAAAAATTGGAGACTGGGAAAGATGGCTGAACTTTGTGGGAGAGCAAAACATAAATTATATGTACATGCATATATATGTATGGGTGTATGTATATGTCTATCTATATGTATATGTATATGTTTATGTGTATATATTTATATGTTTATTATACACACACAAACACGGAACAATATATTTTGCTATCCTTGGAAGACAAATACTTATTGACCTAATTATGTCCAAACCAGTGGACTTGATGTGGACTTCAACATCCAGAATTCCCCAGCCAGCATGGGTTGAAGTCCATACATCTTAAAGTTGCCAAGGTTGAGAAACACTGGTCTGAACCCATTTAATCATAGAACCACAGGGTTGGAAGGCACCTTGGAGGTCTTGTAATCCAACCTCCTGCCCAGCACAGGAATCCTCATACCATCCTGGACAAATGGCTGTCCAGTTTTTTTCTTGAAACCCACTAGTGATGGAGCACCCACAACTTCAGGAGTTAGGCTGTTCCATTGCTTAATAGCTCTCACAGTCAGGAAATTCCTCCTTATTTCAAATTTGGATCTCTGTCTGTCAAGCTTCCACCCATTGGTTCTCGTCTTACCCTCAGGTACTCTGGCGAATAGATTCACATGCTCTTCCCTGTAACATCCCTTCCTATATTGCTAGGCTGCTGTTGTTCCTCCCCTTAGCCTTTTTTTCTTTAGACTAAACATACAAAGTTCCTTCAACCACTTTTCGTAGGATTTAGCCTCCAAGCCCCTTGCCATCTTAATTGCTCTTCCCTGCACAATCTGCACTATCATTTGAAAGTTCCTCGTCTTTTAGTAGATGTTCCGGCCCAGTAGAATCCTCTGGTTCCACCTGGGAGAAAAAGAGAATGAGGCCATTTGTGGGATTTCTGTGACTGGCTTCAGCAGCCCTGTGTACAAATATCAAACATTTATGTATTTACTTACAGGGCCAATATGCCTCTCCAATCAAAACTGACTGAGTGGCTTACAGACCATATTTACATAAATAAGGTTAAAAGTACAAAGTCTAAAACATAAATAACAACACAGTACAAAATATAGTGCCAGGGAAAGAACAGAACAGTACATTCATTAATCTCCACATTACAGGAGGGAGCAGCTCACAACATTCCCACCTCAAGGCCTATTGAAGAAACTAGGTTTTGTGGCTTCTCTGAAATCCAGCAGTGTGATGGCCATCCAGATCTCAGAGAGAATGCTATTCCAGAGAAGGGGGGCAGCAGTGGAAAAGGCCCACTTCCAGACCCCCTTTCTGAGTGAAGGGACCTGAAGTGTGCCCCTTCTACGAGATCTTACCAGGTAGGGTCAGTTGGGAGAAGGTGGTGCTGAAGATATCCACCCAATAGACTATGAGCCGGTGTAGTATTGTGGTTGGGGTATTGGACTGGGACTGGGAGACCCAATTTGAATGCTTACTTGACCATGAAGTGTACTTATGAGGTTAGTGTTGGATGATGAAATGAAGGGTGACTTTAAGCATTTAAGATAAGGGTGCCTTACGCTTTTAGAGAAAACCTGCAATATAATTACTGTTCTTGTTTCTCATAATAATAATGATAACCACCACAACAAAGCCCATGTAACAGCATTGTCCCCTGCTTTCTTCCAATCTTTCCTCAAACCCAATTTTTTTCTGTTTGGCTCAGCCTCTTAATTCTAGTTCAGTAACAAGACTAGCCCAGCCTCAATATGTGGAACTGCCACAGCTGATTATCCTTTTCATCTTCCCCAGGCTCCACTTTCATCCCCATCCTGTGTTGTATCCCCTGGAACTAAATTTTAGGTTGTAAAATCTTGAAGCAAAGCTCTGTGGCCTTGAACTCTGCAAATTGCCATCTAGGTTGAAAGTGACATCTAAATGCAAAAAGAAGGAGATGAAACAAATAGGTGGGTGGAAACTGCTAATGTTGCAAAATCCTCATGGAGGCAGCCATGAGGGATGGAAGCCATCTGACCCAGCCAACTACATAACAATCCTGACTCCTGCATGAATGAGGTGATTCTGCAGTTGATACCTGGTGCTGGTTCAGATGAAGGAGGCACATAAATAAGTTGCAGGGCTGTGCAAGCCATTTGGAGGAGTGCTTTGTTAGTGACCAAAGTACTCCTTTGAGCTCATTGTTGCAAGTGCTCATTGCTGTAAGTACAGTTGCTTCAAGAGCCTTCCTATTTCACCTGAGCGCATACAGAAGACATTTCTACTCAAGGGAAGTAATATTTTTTCCATTTTTCTATTCCTGATTAACAGTTGTCCAAGACTTGCATGAATGGAGTAATTAATAAGAAACCTACAGTATATGGCCTGTCTGTACATTTCTGCTTCTCCAAGATGCTCTCCTGTTCCCTATGGAAGTGACCTTTCTGTTTGATCCTGACAAAATTGTGTGCCTGGCAGCTTCCGTGAAGGGATTATCAAAACTTGGGAGAACAGAGCTCCAAGAGGCTTGATGGGAGAGTAAATCATTAATGAAGAAATGTGACCTTCTTATAAACTGCTATGCAAACATTATACAACGACTTTTAAAAAAAGGATGAAAAATGAATCTGTTGTAAAGAAGGAAGAAGATCCAGTGCAGACATCTCAAACCTTTGCAGTTAAGGGAACAGGATACTTTCCTCTGAATTTGGAGGAAATATTCTGAATTTCTCATGAGATGAGATAATGCTTTTTAAATACAATTCAGCTAAGTAATAATTCATCACATGCACTTCTTTTCTTGTGATTTGTGTATGTGTCTAGATGTAATGGGACTCCAATTCTTGTGCTTTATTTGTGTGTACCGTGACTAAGCTATATGGAACACTTGCATCTCATCCCAAGTACTGAAAATGACTAAACCTTAACCTTTAACAAAACTGTCTTTTTCTTTTGGCAGACATCGATGAGTGTGAGACACCAGGAATATGCATGAATGGACGCTGTGTGAACACCGATGGTTCTTTCAAATGCGAATGCTTCCCTGGCCTTGCTGTGGGGTTGGATGGACGTGTGTGTGTCGGTAAGACAAAGTCACTGTTGACAGTTAGGGTTTAGTGCTTAGTTGTTAGTCCTGAGAAGCTCTACAGCAGTATTTGCAAATCTGGTGCCCTCCAGATGTGTTGGGACTTCAAGTATGCAGAAGTCTCAGTCAGTGCATGCTAAAAATTTTGGATGTTGATGTTCCAACATGTCTAAAAGGCACTAGCCTATGGAAGGATACTCTGGTACTTTGCCCTTTTCCGTAATGTGTGAGCCAGCTCAGGTAGAAAGTTGTCACACCAGGATTTGCCTTGAGTGACGCTTCATCAGAGCTAAACTCTATTAAGAAGCTGTCAGGAATGCAGTTTTGAGTTTCGTCTTTTCTGAAGACGATACATGATTGTCAATTGTGAAAGTTGTATCTGTGGTTCACTTTAAGCAGCTTATGTTAATAAACATGGACGTTTTGGCCTTCCTGACTGAAACCATTGAAGAATTGATTTCCTGCCTGAAAAACATCCATTCTTTTTGATGTGTTTACCCAACGTTCCTGAGAACAGATGCCCATGGGTTTATATAGATGATGGATCCCGTTCGCTTTGCAATTGTGTCTTTGTTAGACGCTTCCTCCTTCAGCCTAATTTTGATAGGACTAAAAAGGAAATAAAACAACGAGCATTTAGTCAACAAATAGGAATACAGCAATTAAAATGTTCTCTCTCCCCCTCTGGGTGAGGAATTTCCTAATTTAGCGCAATACAGGAATGCCGTTGCTGTTTTGAACAGGAAAAAAAAAAGAATTTTCCTTTTAAAAATGTAGGAGCATGTAGGAAACGATTAATGAAAGGGATGTTACCTCTGAAAAGTCTCAGCTGCTTTGTACAGCTTGTGCTGAACAGTGGTCTGGATTGTTGCAGTTGTGACTCAGATCTCAACAAGTAGAGAGGCAACATGCAATTTAATGGGTGGCCAGGGTTGTTTGAATCTGCCTAAAAATGGAGTTACCAAATTACATTCATTCCAAAAGTTATCTGTGAATCACAATTCATTCCAAATTCCTGATTTTAAAATAAACGTAAGATGGCATGCCTGACCTAGGTCCTAGTACATGTAGTGACTTTCTATCAGATTAACATACCTTAGCAAATGGCAACCTGATTAAGTCCCTTTTATATTTTTAGCCTTTGACAGGCTGGCAAAGTAATGAAGCAGAATTGTTTTATGAAGCAGAGTGTGAATTGTTCAGAGAAGTTATAATTCTAGTCAGATTGAAACATCTAAATTGAAGATAAATTGCTTCTGATGGTTTTTCACCACTTCTGTAGCTTGGGGTAATCCAAAATTGGTTACTGTTAGTATTCCCCAGTTTGGATTAATCCTATTTGAGAAATCATGACCTGTGGGGAAAATAAAAATATCATTTACTTGGCAGAAATGAGTATTTTCCACACATGCGAATTTAGTAGCTAAATGTAAAAGGGGAAGGCATTAATAAATAGTAGAAATAGATTAATCCTTTGGGTATGAGCCTTAGGTGAAAAAAAAATTCCTGGTATCTGGAATTTGGATGGCTAAAATTTGGTGGTGGTTCTTAGGGATTCTTCAATGAAACTACTTTTTGATTGTCAGCATATGACTTTAGGGGCACATTCCTTGGCACTATTTAAAAAGTAGGCACCCTCAACTTGAGTTCAGCATCAGGTGACTGGATCTACATAGTTTTCTTGGCAGCAGAAAGAGTGTGCCATGGCCATCTTCGGGGATGTTCTTCTGACTTCCTAGTCTAGACAGCATCCTGGAGTTCCCAGGGCAGCCTTGTTTAGCTTCTTGGATCAGCCTAGGTTAGTTAAATGCTGCCACCTGCTGCAGCTTCCCTGCACATATTTGCTAGGAGTACTTCTGTTGAGTTTCATGAGAATACATTACTAGACATGGGCTGAAACAGTGAATGGCATCTACTCTATGTGCTAGACATAAAAGGAATCTGATTGTGTGGTGTGTGGGTGGGGAACATTAGGTTCTGCAGAAATTGCTGAACAACAACTTATCCACAACTGTAGTGGATGAGTTGTGGTGAGGAATGATGGAGGTGGGGATTTAACAATATTTGGAACATCGCACCTTCTCCACTCCTGGTTTAGCAGCTATAAAGAGTTACTTGAATCAGAGGAAGATGGTTGCTCAAATGGCTAAAGATTAATTTTGTAAAAATTAAAAACATTTTGAGAAAAACAATACAATGTAGGAGGCTATTTGTTTCCTGAATCAATGGGAGAAAATGGATTGGGGGGGGGGCAACCCAGCTATTATATCCACCTTCTCCTAGAATTCCCAACCAGCAACTTCAGTGACTATTCTTTCCAGTGACTTTCAAGAACTCTAACACATCTGGAGGTTGGGGAAGAAGGGTCTGTGTTGAATAACCTCTCTTATAATTATTAAGCAGCATGGGCAATGACAAGGCTGAACTGGGAATGGTGAGAGACAAAGTCCAGTACATCTGGAAAGTACAGAGTTGCTGAAATTGTTTTACAAAGTTTAAAACTTGCTCTTTATGATTGCTTCTCCCCCGCCCCACCCATCTTTCTGATGGCATTACAGGTAGTCCTTGTTTAGCGACCACAATTGGGACCAGCAACTTGGCTGTTAACTGTAGTGCTTGCTAAGTGGAACTGCAACTGTGCTTACGATCTTACTTCAGCTTTCCTTTGCTTTATAGACCTGTGAAGGTTGTAAATGTGAGGATGGGTTGCAAAGTTACTTTTTCATCACTATTGTACTTGCGAACGATCTCTGAATGAGGCAGTCGCTACATGAGAACTGTTTGTATTCCTTCTGAATGTTTTCAACAGCTATCTGACTGTTCGCTTTTTTTATATCTCTGTCATTCAGATACACACATGCGAAGCACATGTTATGGTGAATACAGAAGAGGTCAATGCATTAGACCATTATCTGGTGCAGTAACTAAATCCGAATGTTGTTGTGCAAGCACAGATTATGCCTTTGGGGAACCTTGCCAACCTTGTCCTGCTCAAAACTCAGGTATAGTGTGATTTACCCCCATGAGATTAGACCTCTTATTTGTCATTTTCAAAGATGTTCAGAATTGCTGGAATAGAATTCACACAGAGATGCTAACAATGATCTGAATTACACTCTTTGGACAAAACACTGAGAAGTGAAAATTTCTAACAAATGCTACTGATTTTTTTTTAAAGGTCTTTGTTCAGTGGCAGATAATAAAACCTTTTTTTTTAACCACATGTTCTCAGTTTGTCGTGAATTTTCTCCACTTTTTATTGTACTTATGATTTTGGCATTCCCTTTAAGTAGCCTTTTGTGTGTGCTTGCACACACAAGCACACCTGGCAAACTTATGGTGTGTTTATTGCATTTGGGGGCAAAAATGTATTTTGAGGAAAAACTTTCTTATATAATGACAAACTGCTCTAGAACAGATGTGCGAAGATTTTTATAATATAGTGGCTGAGGAGGATGATAATGAAATGGCATTGATGTGTATAAAATATCAGGGATTGTAAATTTCTCACACCCCTAATGGATACGATAGAGGAAATAAAAAAGAAACGGGAAATTATATCATTATATAAGACGTTTTTTAGGGTCATAGAACTTGCCAAATATTGTAAATATTCTCAAATATATGTCTGAAATTGTAGATGTGATCTGTCTTCCCCCAACCCCCCAAATTGGAATCTCTGCTCAGACTGTGGTTACTGAAACACCACTAAAGTTTCTTGGCCCAATCTCTCAGAAAAACAATATTCTGGAATGTTTAGCCCAGAAATTGGTGTACTGTGCTTTTTTTTTTTTAATAGAAAAAGTATCACGAGAAGCCTGTACATTTTTAACCTTTATTTTAACTGGCAGTTCGGAGAAGGAGACAGAGAATGAAGATCCCTGGAAGCAAATTAAACTGGCTTTAATCAATGTGCAGACTTGAAAGAAGGGCTGTTACTCTATGCCATGTTAGTTCAAACAGCAAGAAAGATTCTGGAGAGGTATCAGAGCAGGAAAAGGTCTGCTGCTATCAGCTCTCCTTTTTTAAAAACTATGCAATCAGCTGAAACATTTTGTAGATGCAAATGGCCCCATGCCACTGACTTCTGTTTTGCATTTGAATTAATTTCACAGAACATTTCCACACGTGGAAGCATTTTTTTCCTCTGGCCTGTTTTGAGCACCTTTCCTATTGCTTGAGAATGGAGGGTAAAATATAAGGCAGCTTTCGACTTTTAATTTTGGGGGTGGTGGGGCCAGAATTGTAGGGTATGTATGTATGTATGTATGTATGTATGTATGTATGTATGTATGTATCTATCTGTCTGTCTGTCTGTCTGTCTGTCTGTCTATCTATCTATCTATCTATCTATCTATCTATCTATCTATCTATCAATCATATTTTTATCACCGCCCATCTCCCTCATATGGGGGAGTCTGGGTGGTTCACAATAAAACAGTTTCAAATTCAGTAAAATCATAACTAGTATCATTAATCCATAAATATCAATATCAATAAATAAATATAAAATGTAATGAGAGCCAAGTAATGGCAGATCTAATACTACCCAAAGGGGAACAAGACCAGTTTTCTTGTCCTTTTTCTTGTAGAGGGCACTTATTGTATAATTTATAGCTCTTGAGAGGGACATTTTTTGGCGGGCAGTCAGGTGCTTTGTTGACCCACTTCTCCTCTGCAGTCTAAGAGTTTTAGTCTTCGTACATCTTTTCTGTTGGCTGGATGTGTTGGGTAGGGTTTTCCTACATGTTAGCTGTGTCTCAGTTTTTGGGCTGGATTACCAGTTTCATTTGCTGAGACGTAAGTGACCATTTCCATTGTTAATATAAAATTGTGTTGCTGCCTGCAGCTCTAATGCTATTGTTTTTGCAATTTCTGTGAAACGAAAAGCCATGCTGATTTCAGTAGCTTCTGCCAAAGCTACTGAACATTCCTGTACATCATGCTAAGCTGTCATGTGATGTTTTTAGTTTAGCATGATGTTCAATGCACCCATTATAGCTTAGTATTATGTGAAGGCTAGATTGATGTGGCTTGCTCAATCGTGGTTAAAAGAATCCTGATTTTGTAGTGTGAACAAGCACAGTCTTTCTCTGACTCTTATGAATCCTCCAGTCTTAAACTCACAGAAGAGGTAGGAGACTAACCTGTTCCAAAACAGCTGTATTCCAAAATCTTGAAATTACAAACTTCAGCATGTTTACTTGGTAGCGTGTCCCGTTGAGGTCAATATGTCCCATTGCTCCAAAACCAGCTTGTAGAAGATTGTAGAATATTCTGGAAGAAGTCAGGAACAAACCATTTCCCCAACTCTGCCATGAAAACTGCATGGTATACCATCACCAGCACTTGAACTCACCTCGAAGACCTCTTTATTTTTATTAACCTAATTCTAAATCTCTTCCCTAATTTTACTTGCTTTATCTCTTCCAGAGGAATATCATGGTCTTTGTAGCAGTGGCCCAGGAATCACAGCAACAGGAAACGGTAAGATTATCCTTGAATTTCGTGCAAAGTTTGTGTAAAGGAGTATGCAATGGCATTTTCAGGAAATGCTTTAAAAACAAAAAAGATTGGATAAATTAATTTAGTGGTTGTTCTGATGGGTTTAAAAAGTTGCTCATACTTGTTACTGTTTTCTGCAGATATCAACGAATGTGCATTGAATCCTGACATTTGTCCAAACGGAATCTGTGAAAACCTGCGTGGAACATACAAATGCATATGTAATTTTGGGTATGAAGTGGATTCAACTGGGAAAAACTGTTTAGGTATGGAGTTTTCCATATTTCTCTAGCACATTCCCAGACAGTAACTCATCATTTTCATATTAGTTCCAACTAGTGTTTACCATTTGCCTCTCGTTTCCACCTGTCATTTTAGTTTTCTTCACATCTTCCTGATCCCATGTGCTACATTTTCCTTTATTCTCAGATTGCTAAACCCTTATTTGTTCACTGTACTTAGGAAGGTTAATTTTCTGCACAGTAAACGCACTGCTGCTCTGATGGCCCTTCCTGTCTTGAAGCAGGAAGCATATAAAAATTGCAGTGCAATTGGTCCCCCGAGTACCGGAAAAAATGGGAATCCCCGGCACCATCTGCTGGTGTCAGCATTCCGGTGTTCCTAAAAAATGGCACATGGGCATCTGTGAGTGGGGGGGGGGGATGTTCCATGAGTCATAGTACAAAGGATGTGAATTACGTTCTTGAACCAGTTTAATTGCACAATAACACAAATATGTAATTTGCATCGTTCATATGTGTCAGCTCAATGAGGTAGACCAGACTATGAAACCAATGCCATGTAGGTCAGGACTACTTTTATTGTAGCAGCTATATATAGTCACAGAATCTTGCAAATCTGAATGTGCTTCCCCCTCCCTCATTTTATGTTCTCATGAACTAGGGAGGGGCTTATCTGAGATGTTTTCTCAAGTTATTTTCTTGGCCCAGGCTCAAGCCCATCTTGCCTGTCCATTGCCTTGGTAGCGACTCTTCCTTCTGTCCTTCAAGGCCATTCCCTATGCTGTCTACAGCATGATGACACAGGCAATATCATTTTGAGATCCTCACAACTTCTCCTGGACACCTATAGTATGGCTCTGTGCCACAAAGAAGTTACCAGTTTTGAGACAGGCATATTGTGAGTGTTTTGGTCTGTCTGTTTCTGCAGTTTGTGACTCAGCTCCTGAATCAAATCTCTTAGAGCAGTTTTATTGCCTTCCAGCAGGCCATGTTGATAAAATGTTGCCTCCAGACAAAACGTTGGGCTTAATGAAATTTGTTTTCAAAAATATACTTATATACTGCCACATTATAAGGTACAGTGGAACACTTCGGAGTTTTATGAGGGGTGATACTGCCTGCCCTTTGGAACTCTCTTGTTTTCCCATGACTTCATCCTTTTATCTCACTAGGGAAAAATATCTTTTAAGGAGAAAAACATGGAATAGCTCCATGAAATCTTTGATAATGCTTGAAATATCCATTTTCCTTGCCATAGGCAGAAGGTTTGAGAACTTGTACAAAGCACAAAAATTGCAGATAGTTATTCCATCTCCATTGACTTTGACTTTAATTTTAACTAAAACATCCTTCGTAATGCTACATGGAAAAGCATCCTATTAGTGAAATCTATTCATTTCTTTAAATAGAAATTGATTTTACAGCTTCATAGAAAAAAGAAAAAAATGTTAGTGCCATTGAAGCACATTATTTTTGCAGACATTGCTAAATTATTTTAATTATTTTTGCAGACATCGATGAATGTGCCGTGAATAAGTTGCTTTGTGACAATGGGCAATGCAGGAACACCCCTGGAAGCTTCACTTGTACTTGCCCCAAGGGATTTGTGTATAAACCTGATCTGCAAACATGTGAAGGTAATGGAAAGCCTCTATTTTCTCTCCAAATGTTCTGCCTGTTTTTTTTTAAGGTAAAGGTAAAGGTTTCCCTTGACGTAAAGTCCAGTCGTGTCCGACTCTAGGGGGCGGTGCTCATCTCCGTTTCTAAGCCTTGGAGCCGGCGTTGTCATAGGCACTTCCAGGTCATGTGGCCAGCATGACGGCACGGAACGCCGTTACCTTCCCGCCGAAGCGGTACCTATTGATCTACTCACATTTGCATGTTTTCGAACTGCTAGGTGAGCAGGAGCTGGGACGAGCAACGGGAGCTCACCCCGCCGCGCGGTTTCGAACCGCCGACCTTCCGATCGGCAGCTCAGCGGTTTAACCCGCAGCGCCACCGCGTCCCTTTTTTTTAAAATCCTGCTAAAATCACCCTATCTCTGCAGTTATATTTGGATCATATCATACACAGATTTATTTGCCAGCGTTAGGGATACATTCCATTTAAGGTAGATGAGACAATTTTATTTTTGTAAGGATGTTTCAAGACTGAACTTTCCTGTTCAGCTAATCAGCTCATGAACCTAAAATCAGTTTTCCCCACAAGGGGTGATTGTCATGCGATCCCTGAGAATTTGAATATAGATGACACAGAAGTAAACAAAGTTATATACAATTTCTTTTCAAACGATATTTTGAGTGAGAGCTTACTGCTGGGTATTTGATATTCTCAGAAGGGATTTACTGGTTGATACCTTCTGTGCTGGTAAAGCAGCAGAAAACGTTTTGACAGTCAGTAGCAGACAGTGTCAAGATTTGAGTTTAAAATGCAGGGGGAGATATTGACCTCATGGACTTAACTGAAAAGCTCTGCTTTCATTTTACATTGGTGCTCTAATTTTAAAATAGGATCAATCTGCAGGCTGCCATTGCTCCTGATATGATTGTCACAGAATTATTGTACATTTTAGGTTAATTCTGTTCACTTTATGCATATAGCACATTCCCTATTCTAAAGTTTAAAATTATGGAGTTGAAGTGTTTTGGATGGTGTCCAGGCACTTTAGTCCAAAACCTCAGCTGAGTTATGATACATGCAAGGAGTTCTCCATTTTCAGGTTGCCTTGTCTATACGTTAAAGACAAGTGTGTACGGGTGTATGGCTTGCTTGGAGCAGTAGGTCCTTCCTATTGATTGGGTATCACAGGTGAAAAACACATTATTTCTACAGGCAGAATGCTTGAGGATCCATGAATAGCAGCTGTAATCAACCAGCCATGTGTTGGGGTTCCATATTTTCTACTGAGCAGGAAAAATATATATTGTTTCTAGATAATCAGACAGAACACCCTCTGAAACATCTGTGTCCCCTTCTGGCCATTCAAATTTGTTTTTTTCTCTTCTAGATATTAATGAATGCGAATCCAGCCCTTGTGTCAACGGCGTGTGTAGAAATACTCCTGGCTCTTTTGTCTGTGAATGTTCCCCTGAAAGTTCTTTGGATGCCACAAAAACTGTCTGCATTGGTAATTTATTCCTCTGAGCATTCCCCTTTTCAAGCATTCCTGTCAGCTGGCAATGTCTTTGATGTCATCAACATGCAAATATAATATTATAGTTAAAACATTGCCAGAGAACCTAGATTGCATGGGACCCCAGAAGTTCTGAGCATGACCACAATGGTCCCCTGCAAAAATTGCTTCCAAATGGCAATTGTTAATAGGAGAAATAAATTATTAAATACATTGGGATTGCAATTGCAGAAATTGTTTGTAGCAAATCAACAGATAAATGAAGACTGCTGAGACATACCTGTGCTAAAAAGGTAGCAGCTTTATTAAGCCCCCATAGTTGTGAACAGATGGCAGGGAGTCCAGCTTGATGCCGCCTAGGCTCATTGTTATAACTGAATTGGAAAGGAGAAGGCATAAGGACAGTGGAATAATATTTGTTAGGGAAAATGAATATGAAATTTAGTCTTCTGAGTGTGGTAATGACACACCTGACTGGTTTGTTCATTATGAGGATAATTGAATTAGTATTCTCTTTGCATATTGGAGCAACATAAAGGAGCTACTTGATCATGCATTCTGTTATGGTGCTTTGTTTGTTTATTCTAACAGAGACAGTCAAAGGCACTTGCTGGCAGACCATTGTGAATGGGAGATGTGAAATAAATATAAATGGGGCCACGCTAAAATCTCAGTGCTGTTCCTCGCTGGGTGCTGCTTGGGGCAGTCCCTGTGTCCCGTGTGAAAAAGGTGAGACCTTTTTGCTGCATTCTTGCAAATGGTTATCTGCTGCATTAGGGGAAAGCATTCTGCAAGGCGGATGAAGTAATTTATTTATCACACTTTAGCACCGCCCATCTCGCTCCCAAGGAGGGATTCTGGGCGGTTTACAATAAAATATAATTCCTGAATCATGTCTTGTCAGTGCATGTTTTTAGCAGAAGAGTGCCAGAAAGTTGAAATCCTCTAGTCCTGTTCCTTCCTTTTAGCTTCTTAAATCAACTGTGTGCCTTCTTGGTTTAATGGAGACAGTTCTCAGGAGTTCTGTAGTCTAAACATTATGAGATTGATTGATCGATCGAGTGCCATCAAGTTGGTGTCGATTCTTAGCAACCAGATAGATGGATAGATAGATATTAGTTAATGTAATTGGAAGGAAATGTTTCTTGCTTTAAATGTTGCAGCATTCCTTGCAAGCGCAGTGGGTGTTCACATAGCATTCTTGCAGATTGCATCATATGCCACACTGAGCTTTCCATTAGCAAACTTTACCACAGATTGTTGTAAAAAGTCCTTTAGTTATTGCACCTTTAACTTGGACACAAGGATGTAATTGTAGAAATTGCAATCCCACAATAATTAGGAACTACTCCTTATTAAATATAGTGGATCTTTTCCAAGAAAATATTCTTAATATTGTCTTGATTATCACTGTTAGAGTACTTGGTTCCTCTTGTAACCCTTTTTCTTCCTTAATCATCATTAATCGTAATTTATTTGGAAGTTTTCGTGAATAGAAGATCTACCCTGTTTCAGGTGTCATTTCTTCTCCAACTGTGTTCTGAGTGACGTTGTTTTCATTTGCTTTAGATCCGATATGTTTAACAGGATATTCAAGGATAAGAGGAAATCAGTGCGAAGGTATGTATTCTTGCACTGGCATATGAAACAATAACCTGATGTGGACAATGGAGAATAAAAAATTACGAAAATTTGGTCCACATATCTTAATAAGTCTGTTGAGAACGTTTGCTTTCAAATCTTTTTTAGCGTTGAATTTCACAAAACTCCCTATTTCAACTGAGAGTGTGAAGTTTCAAGTATAAAATAGGCCATTGCATCTCAGAACTTCCATTTCAGAAGAGTACTGTTTTATTTCAAGCTCAGAACACTACTTGAGACAGCCATTCCATTACCTTTCACACTCAGAACAGTTTGAAATGAAATGTTTTGTGCACTCTTAGCTCCTAAGTAATCCTTAAAGATCTTTCACTTGGAAGAAAGCAGGATAAACTGATTAAATTATGTTCAGACTAATAGTAACAAAAGCAGTTTTATAGGCCAGTGTTGCATTTAGAGCAATATGTTCTTTGCAACATATATGGAGCAAATGGTTTTCTTTTTTACTGATAGAATAACTATCCAAAATGCTTCTTGTAGTGGCAAATGTTAACCATAATGAAATATGGCAGACCAAATAGAACTTTAAGACCATTTCTACATTTTAACATCCATTCATATATCTGGGGGGGTTGGGGGGGGGGAAGAAAACCTGGACAGTATCCAGTGTAAATACTTATTTTAGCTCTGATCAGTGTAACTAAGCCCATCTCATACGATGATAATTTGAAACTGGAGATCTCTTGTTCTTCACTACTCATAGGCAAATTGACTGTATGTAAATTGAGGATAAGAGGAAATCAGTATAGATATCTCTCTCTAAATTACATCTTCAACTTCGGCCTTTCTTTAATGTGAAAATTATTATTTAAATTGGGAATACGATGTATACAGGTAGAGATATGCATAAATGTCCAAGGCATTATGTATGATATGTGATGGTAGGCATAGTTACCAGCTTATAGTCAAACGTACTTAGAGAATTGCCTGATTTACAAGGACTACAACTGTGGAGAAAACAGGCTGATTACATCCCATAAGGTCAATTCATTGAATCTGGAAAGGAATGAAGACAATGTCCTTTTACGTGTTGCCATAAAATATTATCGTTCATAGTCAGATACTACTCTTTCCCTGCAAAGTTGGCAATCAAAGATGGAGAAGAAATGCATTCAATTCCAATTTTTATGTGAGCTTGCCTTGTTCACTCCTTTTAAAGACTATACCCATTCTCAAATGCAGTTGCACATTTCAGAATTTTGAGAGTTGGTTGTCAAATATAAAAAAAATGCATGAAAATGCATGCATTAAAGAGAATGACATAGAAGGAACAAGTATGCACAAAAATACATTGTATTGCAGAAAATGTGTTCAGAAAGGGCATGTGCAAAAAATTTGCATATAAAAAGCATGCTTTACAACAACTGCACACAATTTTTTGCATGAAAATTCCCCCAATACAAGAAAACCTAAAAATGGGAAAATAAGAAACTGAGTGGAATCAAAAGTGACAGATTCATCCATCCTTATTAACGATTGTCTTTGTAATAGCATTCCTTTGGCTCTTGAGGGGAGAAGGAAAAGCCACAAATTACAGCATTGCATTTGGTATTGCAAAATATTTCAAATGGGTCATGTTAAAATTTCTTTCCTAGCATGTAGGATGGATCTATAGATTATTCTGGTTTTCTTCTTTCTTGCCTCCATACAAAATATAGCAGTGTCATTACAGTACCGTAAAAAGGTGTGGATAGTTGGTGGAAGAAAGCAAAGGGCCCTCGAAATATCCTGGAAGTATTAGAAAGAAACTCTTATAGCAGCGAAAGTAGAATCCTTGCCTGAGGAGCAGAAGGTTAAGTAGAAATGCTTGTTGAGGAACTGAATCAATTAAAAGCAGCTGTGGTAGAGTCATGAAAGACCAGACGGGATGCCCCCTTCCCATGAGTGGTGGATTGTCAAAGGAAGTGAAAGGAATGCTGTATATCATTTTTTTGAAGGCCTCCCTCCCTGTTTATCCCTTTCCTCATCCTGTTTTGGCATATGACCTTTCATTGTTTCCTTTGTATCAGTCACCGTTGGAAGCAGTGCTGATGGAGTAGTCTACCTTCAATGCAGTTTCCAAATGACACCCATAGTGCTGTCCATTACGTCCCTTTTTCAGTCCCAGGCACTTTATACTGTATGGGGTCAGACTGACTAACACAACCTGACCTGACACAGCTGCTGATTTGTTTGAAAAACAAATGACTCCCATATGTGTCCTTTTAGAAGGAGAACAAGGAGGGACACCCCATCACCACCACCACAACCTTGTCCCTAATCACTCTTTTTTTTTTTTCTTTTGCTTTCCAAGATAATGACTAAATAGTTTGGATCTGTTTCCACCACAGATTGACTGTACATAACTTATCTACCCCAAGAGAGGAAAAATGTTGCTCCACCTAATCCAGATTGCAAGGGAAGACTCAGAACATTCTTCAGTGTTTGGAGAGGGAAAGTTATACTTCCAAGATAGTAGTCTTGGATAATGGTCACAGGATTTTCAGCATTTTGAAAATCTAAGGGTTGCTTCATATGGATTGATCGTGAATAATTTCCCCTCCCCACTGCTTTCTTAAATATGCTTTCTTAGCAGTTGTGCTCAAGGCTTGGCACGTAGCCCTTCTAAATGTCAGATGTTTTTGCATAGCAAAAATTGGATCCTGCAGTTGCAGATTTGTCCCGTATTCCTCCAAGAATGAGCAGTCTGCAATAATGCCCCAGCATATCTCTGGTTGATATCTTTATTATCTTTTCCTATCTGCCTGGGGAACTGCCACGGATTGAGGCAAAACCTTTTTCCCACTATAGGAAATTGAAGTTAGCTCTGTTTGATGTGATTAAATCCGAGTTCCTAAAAACTGAAACATTTTCCCAGGAATCATGAATCTGCACTTTCTCGGAGACTGTGCCCCAAATGCATAATTTATGGCTTTCTTTTGCCTTTGAATAGAGTTGGTAAACCATTTCAAACCAAAATGTACCACTTCAGAAGCAACAATATAGACAGGGTTCTCAGGCTGGAAGAAACAGTACTTAGTACGATGGGAGTGCTGGATCCTTCTGTGTTTTTGCTGACATTTTAAACATTTCATTTTAAATGTGTGCAGATATCAACGAGTGTGTAGTGTTTCCTGGAGTGTGCACAAATGGGCAATGTATCAATACTATGGGATCCTTTTTATGCCAGTGTCCCAATGGAATGACTTTGGATGCAACTGGACGGAGATGTATTGGTAAGTGTTCAGGACTCTAATCTTGTGAGACGCAACTAAAACCACTGGGTGCAAAATTCATTCCTGGCTTGTTGCTTAGTCTCTTCTGTGAACCTTCTGAAATTTCTGCTGTCCACCATGTGAGAAAATGATGAAAGCAGATCTTCTTCTCAGTTCTCTGCTTTCAGTGGGTCTTTGGGGAGAGGAGAATATTTAGCATGAGGGATGGCTGTACTTTGTGCTTCTGGTTGTGGCTTGTTGAGTCTCATCAATGCTGGTCCTGATACATTCGCTCTTCTAATCTTCAGAAACTTTTAGAGTTGGGGTAGCCAGCTAGACATGACATAATTAACTAGGTTACGGTTTCAAAAATGTTTAGAAGATATTATCTTTGTCTACAGTAAAATGATAATGGTTCCCGAATAAAATTGTTAGCAGTTGTGCTGCAAAGGGAACTTTCTTGTTATTCACAAAGTAATTTGTGATGCTCTAATTTAAATGAGCTTAAGATTTGAAAGAAGAATATTTCTTCTTTGATTGCAGTTGTTTTTTTAGCTCTTATATACCAGAAGTGTAGAAGCAGTTGAAAAGAATGTAATGGTAGAGGGATTTGGGAAGGAAATAAGAGAAAAGTAATATGCATAGCCAACTAAAGGCACCTGGTAAGACAAATATAGAAGCCATTCTTAGCACCCCATTTTATTCCAAATGGACAGGGGCAGTCATTTATTCCCTTAGAAAAAAGTACTGCAGATGAGTCCTCTTCATGGGGGAGGCAAAGCATGTCCATGACATGATAGGGTTCAAACATCCTTAGCCCTAATTTGGTCTGTTTCATTTTGGATCTGTATGTTGTGTGAACCTAACCATTGAGTCTTGAAGATCATAGTTTATGGTTTTGCAGGTTGCATGAAGCCAATTATTTATAGTTTATTTGACCAAGGTTTGAATAAAACATAGCTTAAATGTGCAATGACTGATTTTTAATTTCTGCTAAGAGAAAGATAGTGGAAGGAGACATAAGAATATACATTGTACAGCTTTGGGGTATTAGCAATGCATGGCTTTCTATATTCATTCTCTGCCTCTCTCCACCCCTCCCCACCCCCTTTATACTATATTGAGCTTTACATTGATTTTCCAGATTATTCTGTTTCCTTGTTCCTCTGCTATACCCATTTTCATTTATGGATTGCTAAATAACCACCAACAGATATTCGCTTGGAGACATGCTATTTGAAACATGATGATGAAGACTGCACATCACCAGTCGGAGGGCGACACCGGCTAGATTCTTGCTGCTGTTCTGTTGGAGCCGCCTGGGGACCTGACTGTGATGAATGTCCTGTAAAGTCCACCCCTGAATATGAAGCCCTTTGCCCAAGAGGACCAGGATTTTTTACCCGAGGAGAGATTATAAATGGGAAGCCTTTCTATAAAGGTGTGGTAAAATGGCTGCTGATGCAAAGAAGTGTTTTGATGAATGCATTTGTTTAGTTTCTCGTTCCATCCTTAGAGGCAAATTGCATGGTAAGCACCCAAGTATGATTTGGTTTGAATAAAGCTGGAAAGGAAGGCAATTTTTGTGGAAATCACAGCACAAAGGTGGGAAGATTTTCATCTTTCTTCCCAGTTCTGATCCAATGAGACTTATCCTTTCTTCAGTGCAACAGTTAGGGTTAAAGTAACAAAGCCCCATTGGAACCAAGACATAACAGATGCAAGAAGTAAGGTTTATGGACGGTCCAGAACTTGTGTTTCTCATATAAGAATAATTGCCTAGGTATAACAGTCACCATCAGTATAGAAATAAAATTGGAACTTGGCTCCCCAGTCCCAAATGCTTGTGATCAATTTCAGGTTCCCTATACTGTTAATAAGGATGTGCAAAGTGTACTATTTCAAGAATGGAATCTTCTGGTGTTCCCCAGCAATTTCTAAGTTGTGTTCCAGAATGGTACATTTAACACTTCCCTGTCTGTTGTTAATCTTACAGTAGAAGAATATTTGCAACATGTGTATGCTCTTCTCCTGTTCTGTGTTCTTCCTGGGATGTTTGGCCTAGGAAGATATGCTAGGCATTGACATACACTTGCCATCTCCATGGAGAGCAAAGAACTCAAATATACTTAAAGGTTCTTCTCTCATCTGTGTCTGCCAAGGCTGGTCATGATGGGACTTGGATAAGAATCAGAGAAGGGCGAGGACATGGTTATGAGTAATACCTTTTCTGAAACCCAAAATAACAGTTGCCGATGTGTAAGGCGCCCATCCTGATTATTTGTTTTAGCTAAACCATTCTTATTAGAATGGAATGTTATTCCAGTTAATACATTGGAAATTGGTTGCTAATAAATCTTCTAAGAATCGGTGATTGTGCCCAACGCAAATGTTATTTCCATTGAATTATCTCACTTAACTAAGCATTTATGAATCATTAATAGAAGCAGGGTGGGACATAACCTGAAGAAATTGTAGAGGTAAGATCAGAAAAGCCATACAAATATGCAAGCAAAAAAAAAAGTACTGACAGCAAAGCCCTACTGATATTAGATCAGAAGTGAAGTCCATTGGGTTTAATGATTTTACTTCCTAACAAGTATGCTTGGGATTGCAACTTATGTTTCTAACATTCATGCTACTTGATCAATGCATGTTATATGCTAGTTGGGGAGAAACTGGTGAGGATGGCTCTTCTTAAGACCAAAGGCATTGATTCTTCTTCTCCAAGGGAAGATTAGAAGTAATCTACTGCACCATGTAAAAATAACATAAAATTAATTGTAATTCCTCTTCAGATGCATAGGAGCATTACATAAACATGCTCAATTGCTGCACTTTGAATATAAAGTGGGAATATTTCATCAATTATAAAATTGTAGTTGATGTGGTTTGTGATTTATATGTACTGGATTTTGTTCTGAAAAATGACTGTATCTTGGTCTTAGATATCAACGAATGCAAAATGGTTCCAAGATTGTGCACCCATGGGAAATGCAAAAACACCATTGGTAGCTTCCGGTGTAAATGTGACAGTGGGTTTGCCCTGGATTCTGATGAGAGGAACTGTACAGGTAAATGTCTTGATTTCAGGTGATTTCTTTTCCTCAGAAATGTTTGCATGCAACCTCTAGTGAAATAGGCTATGCAGTCTTCTGCTCAAGGGCCACCCCATGATTATTCCTTAGCCAGTGAGGGATAGAGAAGCCTCACAGCATCCACAATTTTTAAATGGGGGAGGGGGGAATAACCAGCTAAACTTCCTAATGGTGGGAAGAATTAGCCCATTATCTCTTTCCTTAAAGCAGTAGGGAAATTACCTGAGGGTATTTCCAAGTTATCAACCAACCTCCATCCCTAAGTTAGATAGAAATTATTTTTTAAAAAATAAGGATGATAGAGAAATAAAGCAGATTGTTGTTGTTTATTCGTTTAGTCGCTTCTGACTCTTCGTGACTTCATGGACCAGCCCACGCCAGAGCTTCCTGTCAGTTGTCAACACCCCCAGCTCCCCCAGGGACAAGTCTGTCACCTCTAGAATATCATCCATCCACCTTGCCCTTGGTCGGCCCCTCTTCCTTTTGCCTTCCACTCTCCCTAGCATCAGCGTCTTCTCCAGGGTGTCCTGTCTTCTCATTATGTGGCCAAAGTATTTCAGTTTTGCCTTTACTATCATTCCCTCAAGTGAGCAGTCTGGCTTTATTTCCTGGAGGATGGACTGGTTTGATCTTCTTGCAGTCCAAGGCACTCTCAGAAGTTTCCTCCAACACCACAGTTCCAAAGCATCGATCTTCCTTCTCTCAGCCTTCCTTATGGTCCAGCTCTCGCAGCCATATGTTACTACGGGGAACACCACTGGTTTAACTATGCAGACCTTTGTTGTCAGTGTGATGTCTCTGCTCTTAACTATTTTATCGAGATTTGTCATTGCTCTTCTCCCAAGGATTAAGCGTCTTCTGATTTCCTGGCTGCAGTCAGCATCTGCAGTAATCTTCACACCTAGAAATACAAAGTCTTTCCCTGCTTCTACGTTTTCTTCCTCTTATTTGCCAGTTATCAATCAAGCTGGTTGCCATAATCTTGGTTTTTTTGAGGTTTAGCTGCAAGCCAGCTTTTGCACTTTCTTCTTTCACCTTCATCATAAGGCTCCTCAGTTCCTCTTTGCTTTCAGCCATCAAAGTGGTATCATCTGCATATCTGAGATTGTTAATGTTTCTTCCAGCGATTTTAACTCCAGCCTTGGATTCCTCAAGCCCAGCATGTCGCATGATGTGTTCTGCGTACAAGTTGAATAGGTAGGGTGAGAGTATACAGCCCTGCCGTACTCCTTTCCCAATCTTAAACCAGTCCGTTGTTCCATGGTCTGTTCTTACTGTTGCTACTTGGTCATTATACAGATTCTTCAGGAGGCATACAAGATGACTTGGTATCCCCATACCACTAAGAACTTGCCACAATTTGTTATGGTCCACACAGTCAAAGGCTTTAGAATAGTCAATAAAACAGAAATAGATGTTTTTCTGAAATTCCCTGGCTTTTTCCATTATCCAGTGGATATTGGCAATTTGGTCCCTCGTTCCTCTGCCTTTTCTAAACCCAGCTTGTACATCTGGCAATTCTCGCTCCATGAATTGCTGAAGTCTACCTTGCAGGATCTTGAGCATTACCTTACTGGCATTAAAGCAGATTAGGGGCTGAAATAAACTTAATAATGGTTATCCAAGGGTCCTCAACAGTGTCAGAACTGCATGTCTCTGTGCAGTGGTCAAAAGAAACCAGGAACTCTTTGGGAGCTCTTATTTATTTGGGGAAATGTGAGATAGATGATAAATATAGATTGGGGAAGCCTGATTAAAAAATGATATGAGACATCAATGACTGGAAACCCCTTATGGACATAACCCCTCTATGGCATGAGAAAGAAAATTATTTTGTGATTTATGGTTTTGATGATTAGAAAGAATAGGTTATAGAAAAGGGAATTATGATGAAATTGGAGAGAGTGGTTTGATTAGAATTGTATGTATAACTGCCGCGAAGGATATCAAAAAGCATATGCGCCTGTATGTATGTATGTGTGTGTGTGTGTGTGTGTGTGTGTGTGTGTATATATATATATATATATATATATATATACCTTCTTTTTTATGCTTTCTGTCTTTCGTTTTCTTGTTTTTTCTATCTTCTTTTTTCACACTTATCTTGCTATATTTTTTCTTCCTTTTTTCTTTCTTTGAATGTATTTCTTATTATCTATGTAAAATCTATTAATAAAAATTATTTTTAAAAAATGATATGAGGCAGAGAGCATGATGTTCATATACTTGACACCTTTGAAGATAAGTATGCATGAGTAATGAATACTCTTCTTAGGAATCAAGGAGAGGTGTCGAATGGATATATTTCCTCATTTCCAGATTAGGCAGTTTTTATCATGCCCATAATCTCACAGGTCTTTCTAGGGATAGTCAGACTTTGCCAACTATTGTGATGGTGATTTTGCCTGGAAATAAAAATGTAATAAATAATATTTGTATGATTGGGTTTTTATTTATTCATATTTTCCTTTCTAGCCAATGCTTACCATATGTATATTTGCCTTTGAAATAAGCTTAATTTCTTCTTTTGCAGATATTGACGAATGCCGCATCTCTCCTGATCTTTGTGGCCAAGGAATCTGTGTCAATACTCCAGGGGACTTCCGCTGTGAATGCTTTGAGGGCTATGAAAGTGGATTTATGATGATGAAAAACTGCATGGGTATATTATTTATGGCATATTTGCTCTGGGGCTGAAATCCAGCCTTGTGAGGTCCTTAAAGTCCAAATTACTGTAAGGGCTAGTTGGCACATGGCCTCCATTTTTACTGCAACAGCTGTGAAAAAGAATTGCATGGGAGAAAAGATTCCCTTAGATATCTACAGCTTTTGTTTCCTGTTTTTAAGGTTGATTTGGATATGCAAAACTTCATTAACCAACTCAGTTTTGCAGACCTTGGGAATTGTCTTGAACAATCAGAGATCACATGTTGGGTGTGGAATGGAAAATGATTTAAAAATTTTTAACTCTTAATATCTATTGTCTGCATTTTAGAGATTTATATTCTGGATTCAGTTTAGAAACGTAAGGACAAGGAATTGTTCTTACTTAAACTGATTTGAAGACTGGTTTGAAGTGGGAGTTTTTGTTATTTCCTGGTAATAACTGGCAGAGCCAGTTTGGTCTAGCAGTTAAGGTGCTGGGCTAGAAACCAGGAGCCTGTGAGTTCTAGTCCTGCCTTAAGCAGGAAAGCCGGCTGGGTGACCTTGGGCCAGTCCCTTTCTCTCAGCCCAACCCACCTCACAGGGTTGTGGTTGTGGTTGTGGGGAAAAGAGGAGGAGTATTAGGTATGTTCACTGCCTTGAGTTATTTATAAAAATAATAAAGGTGGGATAGAAAATAAATAAGTAAGTAAATAAGTAAATAAATCTGATCCATTTTAATAGGATCATTTCACCAGGAACAATAGTTCTTAGTAAATCTGTTTAAGATAACAAAATTGCAAATTTCATGAATGCCCTCCCTGCTGTAATTAGTTACACTTAATAAACAGCTTTTATAAATTTGCTGAGGGCTTATATTAACATGAAAATAACATATACCCCTTTCTTTAGGGAAATGTTTTCCTGTGTGTATATCACTGTAAATCTACATTTTAAAGAATTTACCCATTTCAAATGATGACATGTGCATTCCTATGGAGGTTGTTTATTCTCATTGAGAATCTGAGAGGTACATTAGTCTAAAAGAAATTTGGTGCTCCATGGGAAGCTGCCTTCATAATGAGATTGGATTCTAACCTACCCACCTCACATTCAGTCCCAACACTGAATTATCATTTTGTCAGTTATGAACAAGTAATTGTAGTTATTCTGGCTATTTAAAGAAATACATATGTTGTAGAAGAGGATCCTCTTTGGGATGGATGACTTTTAGTGCCACCCTCAAAAGGAATTATATAGCTATTCTGTCTTAACAGATTTTTTTCCCCTAGTAGCTCAGGAATCAGCAGTCTGTGGTTATTTTAGACTAGGACTCCCATCAGATGCAAAGGGGTGTAAGAGTTTAAAATAGTTTCCAACTTGCAGTAGGTAAAAAAGAGAGAAGCGTAGAGATTAGGAGACAAACAAATGGCAGATGTTGCCATGGTGCCCATTCCCACCTTTCATGTAAAATTTCAAGAACGAAACTGGAGAGATTACACAGTAGAAGGTTTGAGCTGTGCAGTTTTCTTTTAGAGATGCCATTTATTGACTTTGTAAAGCTGTACAAACTGGCTTCCCCAGTCTGTTCCCCTCCAGATCCCCAATAAATATACCTAGAAAGTATCAGATTGAGAAAAGCTGCTGTACCCTTTCTATATTGTGATCATGATGCTCAAAACTAGGCCTATGAGATCTGTTTTCTTCATCTTGGGGAGGGAATCTTGCTGATGGTACTAATGGATGAAATAATTCTCCTTTGCCTTGTTTTTTTGAGATGTTAGACGTCTGCCCAGATTCCTACCAAACACATGAAAACAAGGTCTCAGTCTGTTGCTTTGGTCCAGAATTAACTTCCAAATCTGGACAAATTCAGCAGATCTGATCTGGCTACACCTCAGCAAAAAAGGGAAACAGCCAGACAAATGCAGAATTGGAAGACTGGAAGGGGGCAGGAAGTG
Organism: Candoia aspera; assembly: GCF_035149785.1. NCBI lineage: Eukaryota > Metazoa > Chordata > Lepidosauria > Squamata > Candoiidae > Candoia > Candoia aspera. Next base: position 9,651,037 of record NC_086165.1, on the reverse strand, counting down.
AAGAAACCCCTAACCGATAAAGGGAGGCATACTAGTTGTGGGGGCTCTCGGCGGGAATAGCGTTTGAGAAGAGAGATGTTCCCTTGTGGCAGGGAAGAGGAAGGAAACAGCAGCTGGAAGTTGGTTAGAATAGTTGCTGGCAGAAGAGAAAAAGATTCTTGGGGAGGAGACACAAAGCTCAAAAGAGCAAGTAAACACTCTCTCTCACGGCTGAAACTTTAGATACTGACATGCATCCCTCCTCCCCTCCCTGCACACACTCACAACCGATTTTTGTCCTTCTTTTGCAGATATTGATGAATGTGAAAGATACCCTTTGCTGTGCAGAGGGGGTGTTTGTTTAAATACTGAAGGAAGCTACAGGTGTGAATGTCCTCCAGGTCACCAGTTGGCAGCCAACATCTCTGCCTGTATAGGTATGGCAGTGTGGAAAATATACCTTCTGCATCCTGGCTTCTTTTGCAGTTACAACTTAACATGCCTCCATTTTCTTGGCATTGCCTTCTCAAACCCTGTCCTGGCAGCTTCTCAAGAGCTTTTCTTTTTAAACATCCTGAATAAGGCACGGAAAGAATGACTCATCATCCTCAGAAACAGGGCAGGCTCCCAAAATCTAGATCTGTTACTTCACCCGTGCCAGAAAATGAGTTTCGAGTAATCCTGGATCGCTATAGATTAAAACATTTACAGAAGCCAGCCAGTCCACTTTTGCTTCATAGTGGTAACTGCTTTGGGGAGCTCTTTTTAAGTGTCTCAGGCATATGCCCAATCTAGTCATAATTGATATAAGAAACCTGTAAGGGAAGTCGTCATCCTCTGTTTGACAGATAGAAGGGCTGGGTGGGAGCAATGGCAGGCAAAATAACCTGTTCACAGCCGTCTTACAGGTAGTCCTTGTTTAATGACCACTCGTTCAGCGACTGTTCAAACTTACAACAGCACTGAATGAGTGGTGTTTATGGCCAGTCCTTGAAGTTCTGGCTGTCGCAGTGTCCCTGCGGGCATGTGATTGTGATTCAGGTGCTTGGCAACTGGCTCGCACTTACGATAATCACAGCATCCTACAATCATGTGATCACCATTTGCAGCCTTCCCTGCTGGCTTCCCACAAGCAGAGTCAATGGGGACACCAGCAGGGAAAGTCACAAGTCACTCCAGCTTCCACCCTCCTCTGTCTGGCAGCAGCCAACTTTGACCTGGCTGTGCTCACTCCTCACCAGCCCCTTACCTGCCTGCCGCTGCTTGCAAGCCACCTGGGACTCACTTAATAACCCCTGATCCTCTCTTAATACGGCAACAGGGAGTGCCGGGATTGCTGTCGCTATGTGATGCAGTCACGTGATGTTGTGCTTTACGACTGCATCATTTAGTGATGGAAATTCTGGTCCCAATTACCATTGTTAAGCGAGGACTACCTACAGATCATTTGCTTACCATTGAATGAATCGTAAGACTGTGGAGGAATTTTAGGCCTGCTTGTGGTATGTTTTAAGTTCACATGAAGGCTCCCTCACCATCTAAACAATAGCATGGGTGAGCAATTGGTTTTGGTCAAGGGAGAAGCGCACTAATGTTACAATTATTATTATTTCTCTCTGTTTTTTCAAATTATTTCCGGGGTCTGAGGGACACAGCACGCCTGTGGGTGAGGTTTCCCTGAAGAGGATGGGGGCAAAACTAGTGGGCTTTACACAAAAGGGGCAGAGGCTTAACAAACCTATTTTCGGATGTTGTGCATGAGGGGAAAAAACAACTTCCCAAATGCTGTTTTGCAATCAAATTTTGGTAGTGTCATTCTGGTCGCAGAGGAGGCTGCAGCTACAGGCTGCCCATCCCAGGTGTAATTGTTTCTGTATCTAGAAGTTCAGAGTTATACAAAACACTGAACAACATAAGCCATCATAAAATCACTTCCACCCTGTATGTTTCAGTTCTGCCTGGACACTGTATGGATCCTTGAATTTCACTGACAATACACAGCTTAGCTGAGGATCAGATAAAATGTTGCTGTTTCTGCCTTTTTCTTCTTAACTTTTCTGAGTAGGATCATTAGACCGGAATTCGGCTTAAACTCCCTGGCAAAACCTGTAAATCTTGGGAAGATTTATAGCCCTCTGCAGCCAGAACTGAGTTATTGGCTCTTTCATTATTTGGGGGGCAGTGTTCGGTCCTTTTGCCTTTAATTTCATCTTCTCTTGTTGTAGCTTTTGCTGGATTATCCCTTCCTTTTTGGTTTGTCCCAGGTACTAATATAAATGTTCCTAATCTCATACCCTCCTGCCTATATGCAGTATTGTTGGAAGGCAACGGTTTGGTGATTTAAATTGCCCTCTCTCTTTGTTTTTCAAATAGACGTAGATGAATGTGACCTGGGTCTAAATCTGTGCAGAAATGGACGTTGTGTCAACCTTATTGGGAAGTATCAGTGTGCTTGTAACCCTGGATATCAGTCTACACCTGACAAACTGTATTGCGTTGGTGAGTTGGCTTCTTCTGAATCAGCTTTTTCATTCAGTGAAAAAGACATTGCTTGTCTTCCTTCACAGTTGACATAAGGTTGCATAAAGTGGGCGACTGAAACAATACGTTTGTAATTGTTCAACAATTATGGTACTAGTAGGAAAAAAGATAAAGTTTCCCTTGAGTCATAATCTACTCCTGGTGACTACATGGACATATGTGTGTAGTTTTCTTGGTAGCAACAGAAGTGATTTGCCTTCTTCTGGGATAGTTTTTATATTTTCCATTCTAACCTACAACAGGGAATTTCCTATCCCAATAGTGATCAAGTCACCCCTGTTTAGCATTTTGAATTCAGCCAAGCTAGCTGGGCACGAATCTAAGAAAAAAAAATCACATCCTCTTCAAGTCCATCTTGACTCCTGGCCATTAGGTAGACCTAATTAAAAGATAGGAGTTGACGCTGAGCCGTCTTCCCAGCCAATATCCCCTCCCTGTTTCCCAAGGACCGCCCCCCTGCCCCCTGTAATTTGAAAAGGAGAAAAGGATAGTCATTAGCAAGAATGGTTGACTGGAGACAGCGATTCCAACCTCTTGTTATATGCGTGTCTTGTGCAGTCACTGTGCTTGGGATTATTTTCTGGTGGAAAAGTTGAGAAAATTATAGATCTTCTTCCCAACAAAAATTGATCTTCTTGAGCCTCTTCTGAAAGGGAGAGAGAATTGCCTGAGGGGTAGAGCAGGAACAGCTTCACCCCTCTGTGTGTGTGTGTGTGTTTTAACTTTGGACTGTGTGAGCTTGGTGACTTCCAAGTAGCCACAATAACACTTTACAGAGCAGAGTTAATGTGGGTGCGTCTAGGTGCTACCATCATCCTTATAAAGCTGCTCTCTGACCAGCTGTGGCTTCCAAGTAATCTTCAAGATTAGCTCTTTGTCCAGTGCCTTGTGGTAATCCAGTTGAGAAATTATTAGGGTGTAGATCCCTGAAACTATGAGATTCCAGCAGTCCAGGTCAAGTCATACAAGCTTGCCACTGAGGCAACTGTGCCTCTACCCTCCAGTGACAATTCTGGGATCAAGGGGCGCCCCCAAGTTTGCCTTGATTCTAGCATATTAAGAACGTTGAAACTTCCAGAGCCTGAACATTGTTAGAAGGTGTGGTAATTACTGTAATTTATAAGACCATCTCCCTTTTTGTCTTTCCAGATATTGATGAATGCAGCATAATTAATGGTGGCTGTGACACATACTGTACCAATTCAGAAGGCAGCTATGAATGTAGCTGTAGACCAGGATTTGCTCTAATGCCAGATCACAGAACTTGCACTGGTAAAGTGAATTTGTGAAGATTTATATTACCCAGCAGTTCCTAGTGTCTTGTCCATATCTCTGACTTTCTCTGACCGTACTGTATCTTTGCTTGCCTGTTTATTCCAATGTGAGTTGTTAGTTAGTTAGTTAGTTAGTTAGTTAGTTAGTTAGTTATATTTCAAATTTCGTCACTGCCCATCTCCCTCAACAGAGTTCCATTGAAATCTGTAGTACTTATTTTCAAATAATTGTGCGTAGGATAGGAGTCCTAGTTTTAGTATGTGAAAGCTACATACCACAGGATTTACTGGATATCCAGTGTGGTGTAGTGGTTAAGATATTGGGCTAGAAGTAGGAAGACCAAGGTTCTACTCCACTGTCAACCACAGAAACTCACTAGGTGCCTTTTGTGCCAATCACTCTCTTTCAGCCCACTTACAGAGGGGTTGTTGTGGGCAAAAATAGGAGGGAATGCTTTGAGCTCCTGAATGAAAAGTGGAATATTCATCTAATTAGAATTGATAATGGAAGAAATGCCAAGCAAGCAATCACTAGTGTAAGCCAGTTTATTTTCAGTTCCGAGATTCAACTCCCCAGAATATAAAAGCTGCTTGTCAAATGGTTTTGTTGCACATTCTGGCCACCAAGAAATGGAATTAGGGTGAGATGAAAAGAGTGTCATAGTTGACCGATTGATTGATTGATTGATTGATTTTACAACAACCAGCAAAAAACAAGAATAAAAACAAAACAACCCTTCCCACCAGGCATCAGACCAACCAGTCTATTAGCCTCCTGACTCAACCACCATCCTAGCTCAGTGCTTGAGGGAAGAACCAGGTCTTCATGATCTTCCAGAAGGGAATCTCGAATCTCAGGTGGAAGGCTGCTCCAAAGGGCTGGGGCAGCTACAGGGAAGGCATGCCTCCAATCAGACGACAGCATTTAAGAGAGGGACCCGGGTTCAGAGAAGGAAAGGCATAAGAACAGAAGGGGTGAAAGTATGCATGCCAAATTTCAAGCAAGCAAATCACAAGTGTAAAGAAATGAAACATTTGTGCAAAATAAATCATTTTGTATGACTATTTACCTAAGACTCCAGATCCAAACTGTTTTAGAGTGTGATAGCATCATGTGATTAATAAATGAGCAGTAGCCAGCAAGAGATGTCTTCCATGTTGTATCTACTTACAAAAACAACTGTTAGAACACTTTCTGTTTGTTTGGTGTTAGCTACACAGAGAATGAATAATGATCATCGGTCTCTTGGATTTGTTAGTTAAAATGAGTTTTCTGCAGCTGCATTAATTCCTAAAAGCCACAATAGACTCATCTTTTGATGAGTTACACCCTTTCCTTCCAAAGAGAAGAGATTCTCAGCCCAATTCTTTGTTTTGCAAACATTTCTTTTGAGTAACTAAGCGAAGTTTTGGATATTAAGCTAGCATGTGGTGACCTTGACAGGGAAAATCCTGAGAACTTTTACAAGGGATTCAAAAGCACTCTGAGTTAAAATGGAAAAAAAAATAGAGATCTTAATACCTGCACAAGATGGAATTTGTAGTATCTTATGTCAGTCCACAATCATTAACAATAAGCTCTGGTCTAGAGGAAGTTGTACATATCAAGTAGTGCAGGGTGAATTCAAGCAGAAAGAGGACATGCAGAATTGACATGGGTGTTTTTATAAAATATTATAGGCCAAAAGAAATTGTATGGACTTTCCTAGGTTGATAGATGTAAAGGAAGACAGGGTTCTTCTTGTGCAATTGTCATTCAGTTGTGAGACAGAAAGAAAGCAGAAAATTAACTGTTAATATCTATTTGTGACTTTTTCTTTTAGATATTGATGAGTGTGAAAACAATCCTAACATCTGCGATGGTGGTCAGTGCACTAACATCCCTGGAGAATACAGGTGTCTTTGCTATGATGGCTTCATGACATCAGAGGACATGAAGACTTGCTTAGGCAAGTGAAACATCTGTTATCCTAATCTTGTTGACATTCAGTCTGTCTTGTGATGGAAACAGAGAAAGAATGATTCATTTCCAAAGTGAGGCAAGAGCAAGTCTTCATAGAAAGCCAGGCATGGCCTGTGGTGCTGGACAAGGATCAGGCAGGAAGGTCTGAGCTGAGGTCCACATTCTTCCGTAGAAAATCACTGTGACTCAGACCAGCCATTCTCTTTCACCCAGTCTAACATGCAGTGTTGCTAACTGGGAGCATGTGGAAAGTGTGGTATGTATGCTGTCTTTTGCTTCTGGAGCAAAGGCAGGATGGAAACCTAACAAATAACTGAATGGTTTTATCCAGATGGTGTTGGACTTCCCAAATGTCCAGGAAGCAGGTCCTATGTTGGTTGGGAATTCTGGGATTTGTAATCCAACACATCTGCCAAGTGCTAGCTTAGAAAAAGGGGCTGAATCAGTTTGTTTTGCCACCCCATATCAACACTTCACTTAACATAGATCATTTTATTTGAGGATTATGTTTTAGTGGTATCTCAAAAAGTCTCTTCCTTTAACTGAATACAGAAACATATCTATTATTTTGGTAATAAAATTATTAAAGGCATCTCAGATAATCCCACACTGACACATATGTAGACTTTCTGCATGTTATCCCTGTCTGTGAATGAGAATGAAATCTGGAGAATCTACTGTTTTTTTCTAAAAGAAGCATCTAGGATAATGTAAGGCAAGCGAAGAAATACTTGTTTTAAAGTGAGTCTTCAGAGGTGGAGAGTTATAAAGGGAACAGGAAGTTCCAATTTTTAGATTTTTAGTGCAGAATACTTAGAGCTTGTAACTGTCCTTCTGTAAACACAAATACAGTATGTTCTGAATGTACTAGAAAATCATATAATGTATTTGTGTGCTATTAGAAAATTTGAGCTCATCATATATGGAAATTATGAAAAGTTAGCATAGGGAACACTGTGTATGCCTACAAACATAGTGGAGTTGGATCCTTAGAACACATTAATATTATCCAGGCATGACTGAACAGTACAAAATTCTTAGGGGTCATTAATACACAGTGACAGCCTACTCTTTTGAGATTGCTTTCAAAGAGTGAAAACAATTATGATCTAAATTCAACAAATGCTGTCTTGTTAATACACTCAGGGACAGAACTCAGCATCCGTAGGGGACCTAAGTTCCAGCTTTTACCCAATACTAAACAATCTTATTTCCAAAGTCATAGTTTTTTTCTTGCCAAAATTATAAAACTCCTTCTTTGTTAATAATACTTTGTTTCAATACGTAGTCAAACATTAATCACATTTTATAACTAATAAAACTCTTTTCCCTCTCCAGATGTTAATGAATGTGATCTGAACCCAAACATCTGCCTGAGTGGAAGCTGCGAGAATACAAAAGGTTCTTTTATCTGTCACTGTGATATAGGGTATTCTGGAAAGAAAGGAACAACTGGTTGTACAGGTAGGCTTTATGTATGTGGGTGTGACTGTCTATTCTTTAAATGATAATGCATTCTATATTTTTAAGCTCTCATGTACATTAATTTAGTAACACCTGTCACAGTAGGATTAATTTAAGATGAACTGGATTGCAGAAGACCCAATTTTTGCCTTTGGTAGTTGAAACTTAATTAATCAGTTACTCAACACTTCATCTATTTTCCTTCTATCTACATAGTCTTTATTTCTGTAATATAATTTTCACAGTATTCTTTTTTTTGCTCTTTGATAAACCCAGAAGAGAGGATTCAGGAGTATCTGCAGGGTGTGATCAAAAAAGTGAAAATGTTGGCTACAGTAGTGTGGTCAAAGCTGTACCTATTTTTAAATGTGCATCATTAAAGATGCACGAACATGATCCCTTGCTTTTCTTGTCTTCAAAATTCTTGAAAATTGCTTGAAATAGTCTGGGTTATATTTCCTACACTTTTCTTTTGAAGGATGAAATAATATGTGTACATGTGTCTGAATAATAAAAGATAAACCTACTAAAAGTTGGAATCAAAGATCCTACTTCTAAAAAGTTTGAATCTAATAATTTAAAACATTTGGAGTAATAAAATGGACTGATGGTATAGAGTTGCCATGTTACTGTCCCAGTTATGTTAAATTTGCTAATGCTTGCCATTTGCTCAGAATGAGCTATCAAAATGCATTTTCAAAGTGGCAGCATACAAATCCTTAAATGAATTATATCAAGATATATTAACAAAACCAAAATGTACACAATCTTTATATTATTTGCCAGCCAAAAGGACTGAAATTTTAAAAAGCTTGAAAATCCATCACACAAATAAAGTGCATTATTTAAACCAAGCTCTTTCACATCATAACTGTTGCTCAAAATATAAATAGAAATGTGTATTTTTATAATTTTTTTTATTAGAGATTTAGAACAAATATATTTTGTAGACTCGGGTTAGAGAAATGAATAAGCGAGTAATCCCCTTTGTTAGGAAACGAGTAAATGTTGTAGACCAAGTATCAAACGTATTTGAAGGTCATGCATTCGTGCGCTATGTTTTTCTAAGTATACAAAGTGATTTTTACTCTTGGGCCATCCTTCCAGCATTCTGTAAGTCAGTCTACACAGTTTTTAGAAGAGAAAACCCTCAACATACAAGTCTTTTGGAGCATGTATCTTTTTGGACAGTGGACATATTATATTTGAACACCACTGTTTTTCGCTTGTTCTAGGTCAGAAGAGGGGGTACCTGTAGCCCATTAGATGTTGCAGATCTGCAGTTCCTAGCAACCCTCTCCACTGGCCATATTGATTGAGGCTATAATCTCTGGAGATCCAGCCTTGTTCTAAAATAAGAGTAAAGGACTGGCTAAACTGCACCTCCCAGTTTTAAGAAGGTTTACTGTAGCATACAGTGACCATTTTAATATTTCATCTGTACGATTCCTGTAATTTCTTGGTGGCTCTCACTCTAAATGCTGATATTTTTCATACAATTGCATTAGTACGGAATTCAGAACTAATACAGGATTCGGCATCCAGGATGGTCTCTGGAGGACCTCAAAGAGGACATTTGCACATTATACCTCTGCTGGAAACAGTTAACTCTGGTTGCCATTTTTTCCCCCAAGCAAGATACTTAGTGTTGGTTTATGTATTTTTATTTATTGATCAAATTCATACAGCCACCCATTTGCTAAGCAATCCTGGCTGTTGCCATTAAAGCCTATATAGCTTTGGTCCAGGATACTGTGAGAAAGTTGTCTTTGGAATTATCCCTTACTTTGAGGCATCTAAGAAGGCTTGCCACCCATCGCCATGGGCTGGTCTGCAATCTTCGAGTGGAGGAGACTGACCCCAAGGGTTTGTAATCATTGCTGATTATGATTTTCGGTGTCACTCTTGTTTTATGCTTTCATCACAAACCAGTATGGTTGTCAGCAGTATAACAAGTCTAATAAATAACTGCAATTATTTAAATATTGTGTTCATATTTGGCTGCCTGTCTACGTGTGTGTGCATGTGTGCCCCTTTTAGTGGTCATCTGAACATGAACAGAATATTTGCAGCTGCCCTTGGAAAGAGGACAGCAGAGGAGAGAGATCATGCTTTCATCCCAGTTGTCCAAATTCCTTTGTTAAAATGTCATAAAGCAACATGTCTGCAGCCTGTTTCATTGCTCCGACAAAATGCCAAAAGCTGCTTCTGATTCCCCAATGGGAGACCCCCAAAACATGATGTTAAGTGACGGTATTTTAAAGAGTAAGCCCTTCTGTTGAACTGCTTGACCGAAGGGAATGGATTCTTTTCTTCTTGCTGATGTGCCAAAGTGTTCAACTCTTCTTTTAAGAATTGCAGAAATGTTCACACAACTTGGTGGAGCAGGCTCTTTCTTTCATGGAACAATTGCATAACACCCTGGGAGTTTGCTTGTAGTCGCATCTACATATTTCATTCCCCTTGTCATTACTGATTGTTTCCATTTTAACAAGTAAACAACTTTTTTCCTCCTCACCCCCAGTCGTTCAACTGTGTGCATAATCCACCCACTGACATGCAGTTGCATTCCACACAGATGTTAATCTTTTTTTTTGTGGCTTCCATTCTTAATAAGTATGTGGACAGAGTTTAGGGAAATACTTTATTTTATGCAAAGATATAGATTACTTATGACAGACTATCTGGGCTGCATTCATGCTGCCATGTTCAATTATCTGAAATGGAAAGTGAACTGGGTCAGCTAAGGTATGTGCATATTGCATGAATTAGGAATACAACAAGTCAGAGGCTGGGGGCAGGAAGCTGAAAGAAGTACTGTAGAAAAACGGTGTCCCAAGTTTAGCTTGTATGTCATCTGAGCTTCTAATGCCTTGTATTAAGCATATCGGATGTCTTCTGAGTTCTTCCAACTCTCCTTTGCCAAATTACAAGAATGTGATTATGATCTTACAGGTCTGCTGTAAGAACTAATTTATTGGCTCTTCATGAGATACCTAATGGAAATGCTACAAAATGCATACAAAATAATCCCAAACCCAGCTCTTTTAAGAATCTCCTAGGAAAACTACCTAACATTAGGATATCTTTTCTGGCAGCCATTCCCAAACTCTCAGAAAAAGGTTCTTTCCCCCAACTTGGGACCTACTCATTTTATCCGGCAATTGAACTTAAAACCTTCTTCTGAATGGTCCTTTCCCAAAGAGAATCCATTTATCCATCCTCCCCAAGATTTTTCAAGTTGTATGTTAAATGGCAACATTTGGCTGAGACTGTTTTTTGGCTTGGCTACAAAAACATCCACATCTGTTAAATAAATCTCTTCAAGTCAAGACAGATCCTGCCCCAGTTGGGAATTCCACAGATCTTATGGGGCAGCAATACCCAGAATTGTATTTGGACCAGTTAATTGACCAAGTCATAAGATCCCCTAGGTAACTGATTTGTCCTGGGCACTATCAATCATTTGGGAAGTGGCCATTTTTTGAGTCCTCCAACTGCAGCAAAGAAAACTGGAAAGTTATCACTTTCTAGGGATTTTTCTTTTTCTCCTGACGAGAGTGGAAAAAATACCTGCAGTGTCATGACTGGGATTGACGCTACCTTGGGTAGAGTGGCGAGGTTTGCCCACCCCATCCTCTTTCCTCCCACAGGGAACAAAATGTAAGAAAGAGACAAAGAGGTTAGAGAAGCCTCATTTTTGCACAGCCTCTCAAAGACTTCTCACCGTCAGAAGTGGGAAAAAGAGTTATCCTCAGACAGTTCACCCAATGTGGTTTTAACAGTGATAGACCAAACCTGGATTCTCGGGTAGGTGGCTCAGGTCGACTCAGCCTTCCATCCTTCCGAGGTTGGTAAAATGAGCGCCCAGCTTGCTGGGGAAGGTGACAGCTGGGGAGGGCAATGGCAAACCACCCCGCTATCTTCTGCCAAGAAAACTTCACAAAAGCGGCGTCCCCCAAAGGGTCAGACATGACTCGGTGCTTGCACAGGGGACCTTTCATCACAGACCAAACCTGCCTTGGGATTCTTTAAAGGAGAATGTTGGCATGACACCCTAACTCCTTCTTTTATCCAGTTAAATGTGGATAAACCACACAGGACCAGTGGGTGTCATTTTCATGAGTATGAGGTTGTGCAATGAGAGGATCAGGGTCTGCTTCAGCTGGGTGACGTGTGGGTGTCTGTGTCAGTAACCCGTTTCACAGTTTCTGCAGAAGTACTAAAAGGAAGTGTAAGTGGCACATACTGAATTTTCTCCTTGATACCAAGTTATATACAATTCTTCCTTGAAAATTTTGTTTTTGCTCGTTGGTTCAATAAAGCTCAGCTGACTGCTGTCTCAAGTGAACGACTGTAAAGGAGGAAGGGGTGGTGTTTCTTAACACTTTCCTCTCAAATGTCTTTTCTGCTTCGAACATTGCCCCTCCCCAGTTGATCTTCCCAAAGGGGAAAAGATACAATCATCTACATCTTTTTTAGATTAAAATGTCTCTAGTGTGCAAACTCACACTTTTGCATGCCCACCTTTAACCATTCTAAAACTGGATGGAATTGTGGCTGAAACCAATGATTCAGGCAACTATACTTCCTATTAGCATGCTGTCAAGTGGCCTGAAAAATAGAGCAAACCGTTTGCATCATGGTAATGGAAGTTGCTTAAATAGATAAGAAGACATTTGTGCTAGTGGTAAGAAGAAGTAAGAAAAACATAGGCTGTAGGGGCTGCCTTAGACTGGAATATTTGTTTTTCTTGGCTAGCGATAGCTTCATACTCAAAGGAAAAGTTTGTTGAGAAACAAGATTGGAGGAGAGAGGGCCGACAGAGAAAATGTTTATGCAGCCTTGACACCATTCTCCCCCCTACCTTTTTTGGGGGGCCTTTCGTTAATTCAACGAATATATTGTTCTCCTTTGGAGTCAGCTTCGGGTATCTTCAGTCATGCTGAGCGGCAGGCTACTTCATAGTGATGGTACAAAGACCTCAGAGACCAGATAGGCCAACAAAGGCTGTTTTTGTCATGCTGTAGAGTTGAAATACATTTTTATTTGGATTTGAATAATCAGGAGATGAAGTCAGTCGTTTGAAAGCCACTACTAAATTCCTCTTACCCCTTCAGTGAAACTTGATCCATACACTTCACAATCTCTGAGGGATTTTTTTTTTTTTTCTGTTGCAGGTATAATTCTTGCTTGTATTTGCACTCACAATTTTGTCTACTCCTTCCCACACAATCAAGAAATTGAGGGTTGGGGGGAAGCATTTGCCCTGAGATATTTATGTAAAGGAGGAAACGTAAGTGCATTGCAGTTTATGTATTTGTTCATTCTCTCTACAGATATAAATGAGTGTGAAATTGGAGCGGATAACTGTGACCGGAATGCTGATTGTACAAACACAGCTGGTAGCTTTAAATGTAGCTGCAAAGTAGGCTGGCTTGGTGATGGGATCAAATGTGTAGGTGAGTTTGGGTATCTCTACCTCTCTCCTCCTTCCACACACACTATCTGGGTCAGACTTTAATAATACTGAAATAAATTGTAATCAGATCAAACGGTTTCATAGACTTATATCTCTTTCCTGTGGAATGAAAGATCTATTTGTTATCTAAAAGTGACTCTTTAAGTATTAAATCCAACCCTGTGCATCAAAATATACACTTCTGCTGCCTTTCGCAGATGTTTACCTAGCTTTTCTTGAAAACTTGTAGGAAAGGAAGTGATCCTTTCTTAAGTCTCCTGTATTGTTGCCCAGATGTTTCTAAAATAATCATTTTATTCTTTAAGTAATCTAAAATTATTTCCACTTTCCTTTCTGGAACCTAAACAATTTGACCCAGTTCTTATTTATAAGATTTGTGAAATAATAGGCAGCATAGTAGCATTTACTTACACTGAATCTATTTCCACTAGCTTCTTCTTGGGTTTAAATTCTTGGTATACTAATAGTAACATTTGTATATCATTCTGTACCATTTTTTGTGACGGACTGATTGATGCAGTAACTGATATTCCCTACTTTAACTGTTTTTTTAAAACATTAGTTAGATTTGGCATATTTCGGTAAAATTCACTGTTGGGACAAGATTCAAGAGAAATCCTCTTGTAGGCCATAGCCTGAAAAGTGGGTTAGGCTTCTTTCTCAATTTTGCATGCCCCTTGGCAAAGCACAGTGGGACGCGGTGGCGCTGAGGGTTAAACCGCTGAGCTGTCGATCGGAAGGTCGGCGGTTCGAAACCGCGCGGCGGGGTGAGCTCCCGTTGCTAGTCCCAGCTCCTGCACACCAAGCAGTTCGAAAACATGCAAATGTGAGTAGATTAATTGGTACCGCTTCGGCGGGAAGGTAACGGCGTTCCGTGTCGTCATGCTGGCCACATGACCCGGAAGTGTCTATGACAACGCCGGCTCTTTGGCTTTGAAACGGAGATGAGCACCGCCCCCTAGAGTCGGACACGACTGGACTTTATGTCAAGAGAAACCTTTACCTTTACCTTACTGGCAAAGCACATTTGAAAATCTACCTTAAAATAGATATTTTATGGGAACACCAGTGGACCTTCTGTACTTAAAAAGCTTTTAATATTCCAATCATATCCACTATTAAATGTTGCTTAAATGATCTTTAGCTCTCTGTATCTAATAATCTTCCCAAGTTCTAAAGCAAGATAGAGGAGTGAGGGGTGTGGATTTCCAGACATTGTTGGGCTTCGGCTCCTATCAATCTGCAAACATGAGCATGGCCAGAAGTGATGAGGGGTACTCTTAAAGGTAAAGGTAAAGGTTTCCCTTGACGTAAAGTCCAGTCGTGTCCGACTCTAGGGGGCGGTGCTCATCTCCGTTTCTAAGCCTTAGAGCCGGCGTTGTCCGTAGACACTTCCGGGTCATGTGGCCAGCATGACGACACGGAACGCCGTTACCTTCCCGCTGAAGCGGTACCAATTAATCTACTCACATTTTGCATGTTTTTGAACTGCTAGGTGAGCAGGAGCTGGGACTAGCAACGGGAGCTCACCCCGCCGCGCGGTTTCGAACCGCCGACCTTCTGATCGGCAGCTCAGCGGTTTAACCCGCAGCGCCACCGCGTCCCTCTTACTCTTACTCTTACATTTTATTTAGGCATAATGCCTGGGTACGCTTCAAGAATCATTTAGAAGAACTGCTTCAACTGCTGCTCCATTGTTCATGCATTCCCTCCTTTTTCATCTGAGCCCAAAAAGAAAATGCAGCTGATTTAAGAGGACCACTGACTTTAGAGAGTTGACTCCTTAAAGCAAGGCACACATTTTTGGGGCTTTGATGAAGAGACAAGAACTGCCCTCCACCCATGACCTCCAAAGTACTTCTTCTGGATCATTTTCAAAGGATCTATACAAATGTATTTATTTTAAAACATGTATGATCTCTCCTAGCGATAAGGAAGTCTTAAAATAAAGCCAGTAATTTAACAATTTAAAAAAAATGGAAGCAGCGGTGAAAAACGATATAAACCTCAAGAGAAGCTGTTAATAGAGATGTAAATAGCTGATTAAAACTATATATTTAATAACATCCTAAGGAAGGAGGACTTTATGGGTTTCTTTAGCAAGGAGGTAAGATGGTTCTTCCAGAAACAGGAGTTCTAGAGAGCCACAGGTTCCCAATCCCTAGCTTCATCCTCATGTTATGAAATGAATAGTATTTGCTTCTGAATTCTTAGAATGATGTTTCTGCAAGTGCATCTTCAGATAGTAACTTACCTCCTTTTTTGTTCTTAGCTCCATCAGCCTCGTTTTAGCATTTTCTCATTCTGCAAATTTCAGAGTTATTTCGGGTAGCGGTTTTGCCCACAAATTGTCTACAGTCCTTTGTGTCACAGATTTAATATTACTAGAGTTTTCCTTTGCTCTTTAAGCTTCTGTACGGATTATCTTCTGCACAGATAACTGGAGATGTTTATCTTATTAATGCAGTTTTTTTCCTCTTCAGATCTGGATGAATGTTCCAATGGAACCCACCAGTGCAGTCCACATGCTGATTGCAAGAACACTGCAGGATCATATCGTTGCTTATGTAAAGAAGGGTATAGTGGGAATGGCTTCACGTGTATAGGTGAGATTTTTGGGGAGGATGACCTGTTTTGACTGATACCATGTCTTCCCAGGTCTCAGACAGAAGTTTTTCACACTGTATGCTACTTAATCTTAAAACAAAACAAAACAAAAACAAAGAACAACCCTGGAGAAACTGATATTAAATTTTGGACTCTCGGCATGTAAAAACTTGGATTTTCTTATAGTTTTTTTTTTTACAGATAGAATATAAGGTCAAATTTCAAATGAGATCTGATTTTATTTGTATTTGGCATTAATGATAACCAGATGTTTATGACTGGTGTTTTGTTCTGAAACTTTGTATGATAGTAACAGATCTTATTTCCTAATTTCTGTTCTGAATTATTTTGACCTTCAGAGTTAGCAAACATACTATAATTTTTACAGAAGTATTCCATACTATACTATCTGTTGATATGTTAAAAAGGTAAAGGTAAAGGTTTCCCTTGACGTAAAGTCCAGTCGTGTCCGACTCTAGGGGGCGGTGCTCATCTCCGTTTCAAAGCCTTGGAGCCGGCGTTGTCCATAGGACACTTCCGGGTCATGTGGCCAGCATGACTCACGGAACGCCGTTACCTTCCCGCCGAAGCGGTACCAATTAATCTACTCACATTTGCATGTTTTCGAACTGCTTGGTGTGCAGAAGCTGGGACGAGCAACGGGAGCTCACCCCGCCGCGCGGTTTCGAACCGCCGACCTTCCGATCGACAGCTCAGCGGTTTAACCCGCAGCGCCACCGCGTCCCTTTGTTGATATGTTATTGGAAGTTATTTTATATCTTTATAAGTAACAATGCTTTCTGCCTTTCCTGTACCCATACTTCGCTTATATTTCATATAAAATTCTTAACCCTAATTAGTTGTTTGCATAGAGACAGAATGCATTTTCAACTAAAGTGCCTCCTTTCTCTTTTCAGATATTGATGAATGTTCAGAAAATGTGAACCTCTGTGAAAACGGTCAGTGCCTGAATGCCCCAGGTAGCTACCGCTGTGAGTGTGATATGGGATTTTTGCCAACCCCTGATGGAAAAGCCTGTGAAGGTAATTGAGTAAATAAAACAGTTAAGTAATCTTTCTTAGGCTGTAGTCCTATTGGTATAGGACTAGTTGGTTTGTCTTCTTAAAGTCTGAAGTCAAGGTTATGACATTGGAGAGGAGATTTCAATTTTGGATCTATCCTTCCTTCCATCCTTCCATCCATCCCATCCATCCATCCATCCATCCATCCATGCAAGAGAAATCCCGCCCTAGAAAATATTGCAGGAGATAGCCAAGAAGTAGAACAGAAGTTGAAAAGCAAAAGGTAGTTAAACCCCCACAGTCCACTCCTTTGCCATACTCTCAATCCCAAAAAAATTAGACTGGCTACCATCCCATTGTGAACAATATCATATGGCAATTGTTGGGTTTGCCTCAAATCAAAAATTCATTATAGTCTTTGACTAGTGTAAGTTAGAACTGTGAGCCTTAAGATGGCTCGTTTTTGCAATGTGAAAATAATTTACCGCCAAATTCCTTGAGCAAACAATGAGAGAGCAACAGTTATACAGATAATGGAGTATCACTTTTGGCATGGTTCATCTTAGGTAATGGTTGTGTTAATTTTGCATTTTAATTGCCAAGAACAATAGAATGATATATATCAAGACACACTTCTTGTAAAAGCGTGATGGAGAAATATTGTACCCTGAAATAAACCGTTGACAAGGTAGATCCTGCTGTTTGCTACAATTTGTATATTTACAAAAATATTTGGTTTTGACCAGAAAGTGGCTATTGGGTGGGTCTCTGAAAATGTTGAAGTATGGGAAGTAGTAGTTCACTTAATTCTCAATGTCCTACCTTAAGAAACTCTATTGAATAAGGGGAATAAGTAGAGAGATCAGCAAGACTGATGCAGTTGGAAAGACTGAAGACACTCCCTGATCCTCCCACGGAGCACCAGTTAATTTCCTTCAGATTCTTTGAAAAAAAAATCTTTCTCACAGAAAATTGCAATCCTAGTTGTTAGGGGCAAAGGTCAGTGGGAGAGGGGGAATGAGGCACCAGAGGGGAGAGGGTTGGGCTTCATGGTGACTGAATCTGTAGAGCTTTGATGCAAGTTGTTAATGAAGAAGGAAGTCTTGTATTCATCCACTTTTATATTTTATTTTTCTGAATATTGTATGTTGCAGAGTCTGCAGAGAAAGCAAAATGACAGAAGCAGTCTTGCATCATTGGGATCCAAGCCCAGACACTTTTGTACATGTGTTATGATGTTGCACACATGTACAGAAAGGGTGAACCAATGCAGCTGCTTTTGTCATTTTGACAAGAGTAGCAAGATCCCACAGATGCCCATGCTGTGACTTTTAATTCTTGCCTATGTCAAAATGAACTTAACCATCTCCTATTTCTCCTCAACTATCTCATCGCAGATATTGATGAGTGCTTCCTTTCCAACATCTGTGTCTATGGAACTTGTCACAATCTTCCTGGCCTGTTCCGATGCCAGTGTGAGACAGGATATGAACTGGACAGAAGTGGTGGTAACTGCACAGGTAACTTAGTAGCTTGGCCAATTCAGTTTGGTTTCTGACTTAACTTTGGTATAATTATAGTTCATATCAGCCACCAAAAACATGTCTCCAGTATTTCAGGAAACTTGACTCAACAGCTAGGGTTAACTGATTTTTCCTCTTGCATTTAAATACATTTCATAGCCCTTAAAAGTTATAGTTTGGAGCTTAGTAGGACTTCAGTTATTTTAGTTATTTAGTTAGTTATTCTGGCCCCACTGGGCATTGCCCAGAAGTTTCTTGGGTACTTGCGGTCCCTTCCTGTATAAGTTTTCCTAATTATTTTATTTTAGTTTTTAAATTTATTATAGCTGCCCAACTCCAATCCATTTAAAACTTTCTTAAATCAAATTCCTTTTTTTTTTCTTTTTGCCAATTGTATATTGTTTTAAATTCTTAAGTCTCTTTTTAAAATTTCTTAAATCCAAAGAAGGTAAAACTCACCAGGTGTCAGATTAAGCTTGCTGTTTTGAAGGTCTCTGATATCCATAAAGTGGTTAAATTGAACATTTCTGAATGAGATTAGAAAGTGAGTTTGGCTGGCTTAGTGTCCTTATCAAATGAGCACCTTATTAAATGAGCGCCAGGAGCCGAGGGAGATGACACCTTTGCGCTCAGCAGCGGCAAAGGACACTAAGCTATAGCTGCCCAACTCCAATGTACTCTGGGCAGCATTCAAAACAAAACAAAACAAATCCATAAAAGCAGATAAGATCTAAAGCCACATAGACAGCTCGGACTAAAACAATCTCAAAACAAAACAAAACAGGATCCCCAGAAAACAATAGTACATTACAATACAATGCAATACAAACAACAATACAATATGATAATCTTGGCTGTGTTGGAATCCACCAGGGAAGGGAATAGTGGTTGATGGAGACAAGAATATTCAGGGATAATGTTTCAGTTACACAGTAGACATAGCATGTGTCTTTTGAACAGAATAGACACTGTTCAAGGAAAGGAACTTCCCTAAGGGAAGTTCTTAGGGAAGTCTTAGGGAAGCCCTTTTTTCTGAGTTAGTAGGTAGACCATTCCAGCTGGGAGGTCCTGCTTTCCTATCCTGTCTAATTTCTTTAATTGGCTTAAACTCTTTGGTCACTTGCTTACATGTAGTTTGATGTTGTCTTTTTCTTCTGTACAGATATCAATGAGTGTGCAGACCCTACAACATGTATCAGTGGCACTTGCCTCAACATCCCAGGCAGTTATACCTGTGAATGTCCCCCAGATTTTGAGCTGAACCCAACTCGTGTTGGCTGTGTTGGTAAATATGAGTTTTTTTACTATACTAATTACAAGGGCTTCATGCCATCACTCATGCAGTTCTTCTGCATTGCTTTATGTCTCTTTGAGTTTGAGTGGTTAAGAGGAGCCATCATCTAGAGTTTAAAAAATATATTAAGGCACTGAATGATAAACTAGAGTTGATTGCTACTTACCATCTACAGTATATCAAGCTACCAGGAGAGGCCACGTGGCAGTTTGGGATATGATAAATCAATATGCTGAAGATACTTAGCTTTATATTGTTACTCCAGGCTCAGTGGGGGATGCTGACAATGTCTTACCTTGGTACTTAAGGCTATTAATCGATCATGGTATCCTTCTGGACAGGCTTCGGGAGTTGGGGGTGGGCGGCACAGTGTTGTGCTGGTTCTCCTCCTTCCTCCAGGGTCAGTTCCAGTCGGTGTTGATAGGGGGGGAAGGTCCAGCCCACATCCCCTACTCTGTGGGGTGCCTCAGGGCTCGGTTCTCTCCCCTCCCCTATTTAACATCTACATGAGGCCATTGGGGGAGGTGATCCGACAGTTTGGGGTAAGATACCAGAAATATGCTGATGATACTCAGCTTTATATCTCTACCCCAGACCACCTGAGTGATGTCCTCACTCAGTGCTTGGAGGCTGTAAGGGCCTGGATGGGGTGCAATGGGCTTCGACTCAACCCAAGCAAGACTGAGTGGCTTTGGGTTTGTGGGCCTCCTGGTGCTAAGGTTTTCCACCTTTGGTCTTGGATGGGGTTGCACTGCCCCAGACAGACCCGGTGCGCAATCTGGGGTTCCTCTTAGACTCACGGCTCCTGCTTGAAGAGCAGATGGCAGCTGTGGCTAGAAGGGCCTTTGCACACCTTCGGGTTGTGCGCCAGCTGCGCCCATTCCTAGACCGAGAGGATTTGCTCACAGTCACTCATGCCCTCGTGACCTCCCGTCTGGACTACTGTAATGCGCTCTACATGAGGCTGCCCTTGAAGAGCATTCGGAAGCTTCAACTGGTGCAGAATGCAGCTGCATGGATAGTAAATGGTGTCGGGTACTCAACACATGTAACACCACTGCTACATGAGCTGCATTGGTTGCCGGTGTGCTTCCGGATGCAATCCAAGGTTCTGGTTGTCACCTTTAAAGCCCTTCATGGCTTGGGGCCAGGTTGCCTAAGGGACCGCCTTCTCCCCGTTGTTTCTGCCCTTCCAATTCAATCTAGTAGGTTGGGTATGCTGCGGGTCCCGTCAGCCAGGGAGTGTC
Organism: Candoia aspera; assembly: GCF_035149785.1. Lineage (NCBI taxonomy): Eukaryota > Metazoa > Chordata > Lepidosauria > Squamata > Candoiidae > Candoia > Candoia aspera. The sequence goes on along the minus strand of NC_086165.1, from coordinate 9,630,641 downwards.
GGTTGGCAGGAACTAGAAGGCGTGCCTTCTCTTCCGTAGCACCCGCCCTCTGGAACATCCTCGGGAAATTAGGATGTCCCCGACCCTGTTGGCCTTTCGTAAGGCCGTGAAGACCTGGCTTTGTGCCCGGGCCTGGGGCCTTGAGCGTGTGGATGGTCCCATCTCTTGGCTGTATTAACATCCATGTATTGCTCACTTGACAGCCATGTATATTTATTTTGTATTTATTTTATATTTTAACTGTTTGAATTGTAATTGTTTTAATTGTTTTATAGTTTTATTGTTGTAAGCCGCCCGGAGTCACTCGCTGAGATGGGCAGCTATAGAAATCAAATGAATGAATGAATGAATGAATGTCTGGATGGGATGAAGCAGGTTGAAGTTGAACGCAGCCAGGATAGAATTCTACTTGTTCATCACAGTTCTCCACTTTTGTCCCTCAAAGGTAGTGGTACTGCTACTGAGGTCTTCCTGGACTCATGACTACTGCTGAATGGGCAGGTTAGGCTAGAGGGCTTTTACTCATCTTTAGCTGGTGGACCACCCTGAAGCATGAGGATGTGGATTTAGGGATGTTTGCTCTTGTCACCAAGAGGTGATAAGAGTTTTAGAATGTGCTCTACACTGAGCTGCCTTTAAAGACCACTTAGAAACTGCATTTGGGTACCACTCCTTACTGGTGTGAACATATTATACTTCTCTTGTGAACCCTGCATTGGTTATCTGTAAGTTTCTGGGTGCAGTTCAAGATGGTAGTTTTGACTTTAAAACACTCTACGTATATGGCCTGGCATCAAGGTATTCACAGACTACCTTGATGCCAGGTAGTCACAGAGTCAACCTGTTCAAGGAGAACCTCCGGGAGAAGCTGCTGGTGGTGTCCCCGAATCAGGTGAGGAGTACTGAGGCCAAAAATCACTGCTTTTCCATCATAGCACCTATGCTGTGGAACAGTCTCCCCCTCGAAGCTCAGTGATGGTCTTTCAGAATTTAGTGAAGCCTGAATTTTGTTCCCAACAGAGCCTTGGGGAAATGATCGTTCTCCATTGCTATTTGTTATTCCTGATCTATTATTCATTGTCATGTGTTATTTTTGATTTCTGAATTTTTATGGATTTTTATCATACCATTTGGGGCTGTGGGTTCATTTCTAGCTGAGGACAATATATGATAATTTATGTTGCGGTAAGCTGCTATAAATCTGGATGATTCAATGGCCTACAAGGTTAATAAATAAGTAAATGATAACAATGTTTTGGGAAGAGGCAATAACTACACGATTCAGCTCTTGAAATAAAAATATGTACCTGGCAATTGGTAATTTAAAAAGTTTGCCAGGAGTTGAGAAGCCACAGACAAATTGAGCAATGCATGAACAGGAATGTCAAGGTAATGCCCAATGCATGGCTTATATGGGGACTGTTCTTTTATTCTGTTTTTTAATGGATTTATGATATTTGAGCATGTGCTACTTTCATACCTTAGATACACGCTCTGGCTACTGTTACTTGGAAATTAAACCTCGAGGAGATAATGGTGATTCAGCTTGCAGTAATGAAATTGGCATTGGAGTTTCCAAGGCCTCTTGCTGCTGTTCCCTTGGTAAAGCTTGGGGGATTCCTTGTGAACATTGTCCAGCTGTGAATTCAAGTAAGTGCGATGGAAAAAGGCAAAATTATAGCTAATTTATGTTTTCATCTGCTTGCTTCCTAAGACAGTCTTAATAGGTTCATCCACAGGAGACAATCGGGCTTTACAGTGAGGTAGTTTGTTTATAGGAGAACTATCTTCTGACTATCAAACCAAAAATAAAGATGTAGTTGAAAGTAAGAATGAGAGTAACAAACTTAATTGGGGGGCATGAATTGAATTGGGCAGAGGTGGTGCGTATACCACATATATTTATTATATGGGAGTAATACTTGCTTTCACTCAGGGAATCTTCAGTTTGAGGGACTGTGGGTTGGAAGAAGCTTGCAGAAGGGGGGGGGGGGAAACAGCCCAAGACTGTAATAACCAAAATCTTCCTTGCAAAACAAAAATGCCATATTTATAACATCTGTTTCCCCTTTCAGGTGATTACAAACTGTTATGCCCTGGAGGAGAAGGATTTCGACCCAATCCTATTACAGTCATTTTGGAGGGTAATGCGTCGTTGTGTTCTTTCTCTATAAATCATAATATTACCCTGATTATTATTAGCCAAGCTTAGTTGGTCTGCTGTTCCTTTTTAATAAGATGCTATGGCTAATTTTATCTGGACAGATATTGATGAGTGCCAAGAACTCCCTGGACTTTGCCAAGGAGGACGATGCATCAATTCATTTGGTAGCTTTCAGTGCCAGTGTCCATCTGGGTACTATCTGAATGAAGACACCCGAGTGTGTGACGGTAAGCGAACCACAAATGTGTTGTGTATTGGGAGTTCTAGCTAAATCCCCTTTCCAAAATGAGCCCTGGCCCCACCCACTTTCTCCTTAGGAAGTGTGCCCATCAACACACAACACAGGCTACGTGCCCATTCTGTAAAGCGGAAAACAGCTTCCTTCAAACCACACAATAGTTCTCCAGAATATACTAGAAGCTTGCTGAACTATACAGTAGAAGTAAAAATAGTGTTAGTTAATTAAAGTTTGTGTGAAATATCCACTGACCTTTTCAAGCATCTTTGCCCATTCCTCTAGATTTCCTTTCTTAATCTCTCTTGCTTTATTCATCTGTTACAGATTTTACACTTTCTCTACTTAGGGCCTTATCAGTATAGTTTCCTTCTGCTGTACAATGCCAGTCTTCTATTAATACTGAGAAATTCTTTAATAGGTAGAGGACAAACGATAATTATTCCCATTAACCGCCCAGAGTCCCCCAATGGGAGGAGATGGGCAGGGACAAACTGAATGAATGAATGAATGAATATATATATATATATATATATATATAGGTTTAGTCTGTTGTACCCATACACCACTCACTCTAAACAGTGGCTGAACTCTTTAGGTGTCCCAAAACCAATAGCAGTCCAGCTAGTATTTGATTTCAGTTGGTACTAAACAACACTGACAAAATATCGATTCAAAAACATATTGTAGTTTTGTTCTCAGCATCCAAACCTCTGTTATTTTTAGTGCCAGGACTGAATTCAGCAGTGAGATAATTAAAAAGGTGTCTCTTAAGCATGTGGAGATTCCTTTGTCTCATTAGTAAATGATTATGGATGGACTTAGGACCTAGACTTAGATACTTAGATAGCACACAGTCTTTAGCTACAAGGAATCTTTCTTTCTCCCTTTCTCTCTCTGTTGTTAATCTTAATTACCAGCTTTGTTTTTTCCTTGCAGATATTAATGAATGTATCACACCCGGTATCTGTGGCCCTGGAACTTGCTACAATACCATTGGAAATTTCACATGCATTTGTCCTCCTGACTATATGCAAGTCAACGGTGGAAATAATTGTATGGGTAAGTCTGCTTACATTTCTTTCTCCAGATTACAATGTCATTTACTGCTTTATTTAATCTGATCAAAGGGAAGGAGTCCTCTGAAACAAATTATGCCACTTCCCTAATGGAATCAGCACCATGTTGGAGCAGAGAGAGGCAGAGAAGCAGGGTCATTGTTTTCCATAAATGTGGCTCAGGTAGGGTCATAATATTTTAGGAGTCCAAATGCTCCACCCCAAAGTAGTGAAAATGACTGAAAGGTGATTCCAGGTTTTACTGTAAGGGCTCTTGTATGTTGGAAATTGCTTTGGCATCATTTTTGTGCACATGCAAATCACTGACTGCCCCGTTTGTGCATGCGCCAACTGCATTTTGCATCAGTGCAAACATGGCAGCTCCTGTGTTTTGCAGAGTTGAATTCATGTAAATTCCATCTTATGAAACTCCGGAAACTCCTTGTATTAAGGAAGCATAGCAATTGGAGCAGGGTGGTAGATTTTTTCCAACATAGCCTGTAGGAAAATTAAAATGCAGGTAATGACCTTGTTTTCATATCTACCTGAAAAGAAAACAGCCCTCTCTTCTTCCAGCTTATATCATGGTTATTAAAGCACTGTCTGTATTATCCTGTAATTTTCAGAAGAACTAGACAACCTTTTGTGGTCAAATTGGACGTAGTGAATTCTAGAAAGGGTTAAGTTCCCTAATTTTGTCAGTAAGATGTTGTGCATAGACAAGGTAAAAAGAAGTTGGTTCCATGTGCAAGGTCTGACAGCAGTGCACAACCTTGTTATGTTATTTCAGGATTTACCTTCTGATTCAGCGCATGTTATTTTAGTCTCACCCTTCTGCTATTTTTTTTTTTTGAAATTCCAAACTCAAATGAACTCAACATGCATAAACAAAGCTAAGCCAAAAGCATGTGGCATCATCTTCCAATATTTTTCCAGAAGGGTATGAAATCATAAATGGAGCAAGATTTTAAAGAAGAGCCTATGGCTGATTGAGGCTAGCATGTGTTCTTCTGCCAAGGTTTTGAGGCACTTGAAGAGTGTGTTCTGCATTTTTATAATTATGAAACCAAGTGACATTCGTGGGATTTTGGATGATTCTGCAAGCAAGACATTTTTCCATAGATGATGATGTAACTTTAGAGTTGTTGTTGAATTTGTAGCCTGACAGTACTGGATTTCAGTGCAACAGTTTTGTTTAACAGGAAAAGAAGTAAAGAGAAGAAATGGCTTCAAACAAATGACTTACTCATAAAATATAAGGCTTACTTGTTTTGTCTCTAAAGGAAAGCTCAACCAAGATTTTTGGTGTTGAAAAAAAATTGGGAATACAAATGCCACTCCTTCTCTTTCCCGCAAATTAATTTTGAACCTAATGTACTGAAATTAATCTAGTTGCAGCTATGGGAGAACATTACTCTGTGTAGGTTCTGTGCATTTTGAGGGTGGGGGGAGGTTGCATAGAAAATCTTCTCAGAAGATTGTATCCCAAGGGTCAGGTTTTTCTGTTTCTTGCTTCACTACTATCTCTTGTAAACAACTGACTGAGGAGGCTAGTTCGGGGCAGTTTGATGTCACAGTGGCTTTTTGATGTTCTCTGGTGCACTCTGAATTAAAAGGGTGCAATCATCAGTACGTTCTTCTGTGCAGTCTTTGATTTAAGACCATCCAGATGGACTGTGTCTCCTCAAGCTGATTCTGCTATTCATAATGGCATTTAGGGATGGTTGAATCTATCAAATTTTCTTGAATGAATTTTAACCCCCATTTGCACACATTTCTTTTAAGGTACACATTTTTAGATACAAAATATATTGCAAAATTCAGATGGATTTCACCAAACTTGTGAGCTAGAGTTCTTCCAGAAGTTCAAGAGAGGTGAACCATCTTAATTAATGAACTTCATGTGAAGGAACTTCATAAATTCTTCAGTGGAAGCAGGATAGATACTATCCTAACAACCAGGAAACACACTGAGACAAGGAACTGGTCTCTAATATTTATTGCTAGTACTTAACAGGAATCCTAACAAACTGAAGAAATGTGGGAAAACCCAGACATATAAACCCCAAAGGTTAAGGCGGTCCCGATCTGTGTCTCTTTGAATGGCCACCTAATTCCTCAGTACTACGCATGCGCTTGACAGTCTGGATGGGAGCCCCCTGCTCGCCATCCTTACTCATGACAGATACTTTGGGATGGTGATGGTGATGGACATTGTGCCATGGTATTGATGTGCCCCCCTCCTCTGTTGCAGATATGAGGAGGAGCCTGTGCTACAGAAACTACAATGCTGACAATCAAACTTGTGATGGAGAGCTGCTTTTTAACATGACCAAAAAAATGTGTTGCTGTTCTTACAATATTGGACGAGCCTGGAACAGACCTTGTGAACAGTGCCCCATCCCAAGCACTGGTTTGTATTTTGGTTAGAGAAAAAAAGAACACAGATGTTAGTGCCAGTCCAGCACTATACCACTGTCCACTATAGTAGCAGGTTTTAGATACTTACATGGCTTTGATACGATTCTGAAGGTTACTTGTGTATCTTGTGAATATGTTAAGTACTGTAAACATTGTGGGCTAGTAATAGATATAGATCAGAGGTGCAACATTTTGGTTAAAAGTACAGTGCAGTGATAATCCTTTTCTGTGCATATTTGGGATTCTGCTGGATTGAGTTGATTTCTCTGCACTTCATATGGTGCCATGGGTTTACCAAAGCTAAATAGAAAATTCAATCCAGCTAGGAGGATGAAGGTATCGTTATGGGATTGTTTGTTTGTTTGTTTGTTTGTTTAGGTGCTCCTAGAAGATTGAAAGAAGGTTGGAAGTTATATGTGATATGCTTCCTTGTAGGTTTATATCTGTTCACGGTTCTTGCATGGTGCTTGCAAAATCAGCTCAGCCAGAGTTGGTAGTCATACAGCTTAAATGGATATATAAACTAATGCCGCTTGAATTGTTTCAATTTTGTTAAAGTGTTATTGTCTCTGCCCTACCAGAAGATCAGCAGGTGATCTTGGACACATCACTGAACCTAACCTACCACATTGCCAGCAGCCATGTTGTCTCTTAAAAAAGATGTTGAAGAGCAATAGCATAATAATGATTTTATTACATGAGCATAAATAGGCGTGTCTAACAAATACTTTAAACAGTTGAGAGGCAGCAGTGTTATTTTATTTCAGTGGATTTTTTAAAATTCATATGGAGCTCTTTCTCTTTTTCCTCATTTTAGATGAGTTTTCAAGTCTTTGTGGAAGTCAAAGGCCTGGTTTCTTTATAGACATTTATACAGGACTACCAGTTGGTGAGCTAAATTCTAATGAGATTTATTTTTAATCTGTGTGGAGGGAAGGAAGATATATTTTTGCCTTTTCCCAGGAAGTTATGAAGACTAAACAATGCAGTAGAACCCAACCTTCATGCCTTTCGTTGCCAGCCTATGCCAGTCCTCCCCTCCCCATCCCTGTGGGTCTTCTTAGCTGGCAGCTGTGACCCTGTGGCTTGGGATGCAGGCAATAGAAAGTTTGGAGGATGTTATAATTAACTTCAATTAAAACACCCACCATAGGTGGAAAGATTCTTGAATGGCTGCCAATCCGCATTCAGTTGGAAAAGAGCTGGGAGTCTTTTCTTTTCAAGCTCAGATTTTTTATCTAACATCTCACACCAGTTCCTGAGGGCATTGTATGTGAGGCAAGGGTGGGAATGCATTTTGTTTGTGTGCACTTTAACAGCGGGGAGGGGAGAAGATTCAGACTGGATGTTTTTCACACAGTATAAGTGGGGAAACGGTTCACAAATCTCAGACCTAATGGGAAAACGGGGGAATTCATGGGCAAGAAGCCAACTGTATTCTTAGACCGAATTCCCTTCTTTCTTTTCTTGTTTTTATTCAAATGAGAAGCAAACCAGACTAGTTGGTGATAGAGGAAATAGAACTGTAGTAATACATGTCCCAGTTAAGAGAACGGTTTTGAAATGGGTCTTTAAGAAGGATCGTTTTGGGGTTGATTAGGTGAATTTATTGTTTGAACATTCGTCCCTTTATTGTTTCTTAACGCAGATATTGATGAGTGCCGTGAGATCCCAGGTGTATGTGAGAATGGAATCTGCATAAACCTGGTTGGTAGTTTCCGATGTGAATGTTCAGGGGGGTTCTTCTACAATGACAAGTTACTGATCTGTGAAGGTAAGGAGCTTCTCCTCAGAATAACATACAGTATGTAGAGATAGAAATAACACTGCTTGCAGCCAGGATTCTCACAGTCTCATTAATCAGATGGAGTTTGGAAATTGGATACTTGTACTATAAGTAAAGGTAAAGGTTTCCCTTGACGTAAAGTCCAGTCGTGTCCGACTCTAGGGGGCGGTGCTCATCTCCGTTTCAAAGCCTTGGAGCCGGCGTTGTCCATAGGACACTTCCGGGTCATGTGGCCAGCATGACTCACGGAACGCCGTTACCTTCCCGCCGAAGCGGTACCAATTAATCTACTCACATTTGCATGTTTTCGAACTGCTTGGTGTGCAGAAGCTGGGACGAGCAACGGGAGCTCACCCCGCCGCGCGGTTTCGAACCGCCGACCTTCCGATCGACAGCTCAGCGGTTTAACCCGCAGCGCCACCGCGTCCCTACTTGTACTATAGCACCCCATTTATCAGTAAGTTCTGTCACCCTCGTTCCCAGATTCAGAGGACTCCATTGCACCCTTGCTAGCATTGCTGTGCAGTATTTCGGATTCAGTTCCTAGCACCTGTCTGCAATTCATTAAAATTCACCTCTTCCCTCCTTGCAGCAGCTGCACAAATATGTCAGAAGTGTTGCATGGCCCTAATCTCTAGTACCACTGAGAATTATGCAATTCTAAGACCTTTTTTGCTTCCCATAGATATTGATGAATGCCAGAATGGACCAGTTTGTCAACAAAATGCAGATTGTGTTAATACACCAGGGAGCTACCGCTGTGATTGTAAACCTGGTTATCGGTTTACACCTGTAGGCCGATGTGTTGGTAAGTACTCACATGCCATTGTACAATATTGTTAAATGTATAAGTATACTAATTATTTGCTGGAATGAAGTATCTCTTTTAAAATTCCCATTAAAAAAGGCACAAAAGCTGCATTAACAACCCTGCATTTTTAAAATGCAATGCCGTGTTACCTTGACCTTGAGTCTATAAAGTTGTCCTTTCCACTCAAAAAGATGCCAGAGAAACTCTGCAATATTTATGTTTTCTTAGACTGAAAAATTCAGTGACAGCCTAGCCAAAGAGAGTGCATAGTCTTTCCTCAGCATAACAGATGCAGGTTTTTTTTTTTTGCTAAGAATAGAGTGCCCAGTTTTAGTGATTTCATGTAAACATACTGTAATTATTTGTATCTCTGCAGCAACATGGGCAATTTGAAACACCAATCTGAAAGTCTTTCTATAATTCATGTTTAAAAATTTAGTTTCCTTCTTTGTGTCAAAGAGCAGATTTAGTTTTATTCAGTTTTATAGCTCCCTCCCTCCCTCCCTCGTAGGGAACCCAAAGTAACTGACAACAATAAAGCATCAACCAAAATGTCATAACAATAATTAAAATCCTCATAATCAAACTCAAATCGAAGAGGCCAAAAAGGAAGGTCTCAGTTCTTTTTGTAAAAATTAAAGGAGTGGGGGCTGAGTCCAATTCCATGTACATGTCAGATGGACCTTGGAAAGTGAAGTTACCTTTATATTGTTTCATATCAAGTCAAGTACTAAGTTACGTAGTGTTTAAAGATTAAAATCAACGTATTAAATTCTTCCTTGGAAACAATCAGTCCAGAAAATAAGGACATCCATCCAGGGTAGAACCTTTTCCTAGGGATATAAATGGCCATTTACTGATTTGTGTGAGGAGAAGGCTTCCCCAGGCCAGCCTGTTGCTTGGTCAGGAAGCAGGTTTTTCAGCTTGTTTATTTAGAAAAATGCACCAGTCTATGTATTTCTTTGGCTGAAGCTGACATTGAGAGAGATCTTACCTCCCTTATTCCATCGCTTCCATTTATTTGCCTTCATCTAGTTCACTACCACTTCAGAATATCACTTCATTATTTTAACTATCTCACTGTCTCACCTCATTCAGATATAAAAGAGAAATAAAGCTGGGTGCCATCAGTATGTCCTTGACCCTTCATTCCAGATTCCCAGATATCCTCACTCAAGAGTTTAATATAGTTATTAAGATAAGAATGGAAATTTTCAGGACCTTTAGTGTAAATGTCACAGGATTGAGGGAACCTGCCAATACCATATTCTCTAAACAACAGCAGTAATAATAATAATAATAATAATAATAATAATAATAATAATAATTGTATGCCTCCTCTGGGCTATCTTCAAGTAGGCTTGGATGCCATTAATCCCCAGTCCAGAGAGCCTTGGTTTATGAAGGCCATTGGTTTTACTACTCCAGCTGTCAGTTTTTCCTAATTTTAAGACTATTCATGGAAGTTTTAGAACATGCACTAATCTGACCATAAGCTGTGCACTTCCATGTAAACATTTTGCAGTGATTATGCCGTAGCATTTTCCATAGGCCGTGGGATCTATGGTCTTTGTAGGAAAAGGGTGTAGAAGCAGAAGTGGATTTTCACTATGAGATTGAAAGATTTGCGTTCTTTAGGAACATGCGGTGATTTAACATCTTGTGAAGCATAATTATACTGTAAACTCCTTCTGAAATACTGTAAAAACAGGAAGTTCCTGGTCAAAAGCAGATACAACCAACAATGCATCTTAATATGTGTTGGCACAGACTTTATTTCCCTGAATTTTGCTCAGGCTTCTATAGGAAGAGAAAGTAAAGTGCAATATTAGCTGCTTTGTAAGTGTGTCATTTTAAGTAACACTCATGCAGAAAGACATAATAAGTTCAACTTGTTTATGAATAGATACATTTTTAATCTGTCATACTGTTAGGATTGCATTAATTTTTCCTTACAATGCTTTAGAGGAGCTATTTAGGTGCCAAACTCTTCTACTTCAACATGTCATAATATTCTCCACAGTTTAAAACTAATTTAGTGCTTTGTATTCCTGTTGAAGAATAAGTTAGTAGAGGTTCTACTAACTTACTTTTGTGGGACTGAGCAACACCCAGCTGTTTGCCATCGTTCTCTTGCTGGAAGCTTCTGGAATTTTTAAGCTTTCTATGATTACAGATCGCAATGAATGTGCAGAGATACCCAATATTTGTAGCCATGGTGACTGCATAGACCGTGAGGGAGGCTATATCTGTCGCTGCCACACTGGATTCAAAACCAATGAAGATGAAACTATGTGTATGGGTATGTATATATTTATATTTTCACCTTTGTAACAGAAGGAAGTGTTAATTGTGGGTCATTTTAACAAATGTGATGTGGACACATAGGGGTCCTACCCTGACCCTATTTAGATGAGTCTTTGGAACGTGGGTCTACCCCCAGGCCCTGGGTCAGAGGGGGTGATGGACCCCTTGTGTGATGTTTTGGTCTTTTGAATAGTTGTTGGTTTTTCCAAACCTCTCTTTTTGATTATGTAATTCTTTGTTTCAACTTCTGTTTTAAATGGTTATATTCTGTAAGCCACCCAGAATTGTGGCTCTGGGTAGCAGAGTTGTGACAAATAAATCCATAAATAAATAAATTTGGTCTTCCCCAGAGACCTTGCAGAAACATCTGAGACAAAGGAAAGAAATAATATCCAGTCATCTCCCAAAAAATCATGTCTGCAGAAGAATTACTAACACTTTTCATGACTCTTTCATGCCAAATGATTTCATTGATTTTACTCGTGTTCAGGTTCCTTCACCTCAGTTTTCATCACTTGTTTAGGCTTGTAGCTTTCACTGTGAGACAGACCCCTTTGATCTATCCCACTTACGTTTTAGATTTTGATTAATCCAGTTAGTCCAGTTTCTCCCTCTCAGTACAATATGGATGGATGCTTCTTTCTGTATAACTCATAAACAGCACAGGAAATTTTTTTTGTTTTGCAAAAGCCGTGTTTCTGGGATTCATTCTCCTTTCTGAAGGCTGTGTGTGATTTAACCAAGATATCCCTTTTATGTTGACTAAGGGTAGTTAACTGATCTGTATTTCTTTTGAGTTGTGAAAGATAATCATGAAACATTCTGAACTTCTTACTCTGTTCACAGATATTAATGAATGTGAAAGAGATCCCTGTGGAAATGGCACATGCAGAAATACAGTTGGCTCTTTCAACTGCCGCTGTAATATAGGATTCATCCTATCCCACAATAATGACTGCATAGGTAAGGAAACTTTTCAATAGTGCAGTTGAAATTTAGTAGCTGATCATTAAAAATCACAATTTCTAGTAATGAATTATTAGAAGAAGTAAGTACTAAGTCCTACTGACATCTGTCTACGAAGAGATACATGCAAGTCGTTTGTTAGACAAAAAGGGCATCCTCCATCTTCTGTGGATTTCCATCATACACAGCAGGAAGCTAAATGGTTTTTTCATATGGATGGACTCCTAAATCAAGAAAATTGCCATACCCAATATCAGGGAAGTTGGAAGGTTATTGTAGTCCATTAATTTAAACAGGAATTTATGGTAAGAAATAGCCAGAGTTTGTAACAATAATTTAAAAGACCAACTCTATTGTCTCTAGTGGATGTTGAATCAGAAATAGAAGAGGCAAACATCTGGTGTTCTTTGAATATGGTTATCAGTTAAGATTTCTGATATGTTGTTAGGCCATGCCCTAGACTGAGTTCAACAATTTTTATTTGGAACAAGAATTTCTCAAGAGTCATAGGCAGCATTTGGAGAATTTGATATGGAAGGCAAGCAGAGTTGAATCAGTCTGATTGGATTCAGTATTATGCCATTGGTGGAAATCCTCTTTTTGCAAAGGCAGCTGTTGTTTTTAACATTTATTTGCATCCATTCTCCCTTTTTATCTTTCTATCCTTTTATTTACCTTTTTCTTTTCTTTCCTCCTTTTAGATGTTGATGAATGTGCCACTGGAAATGGACATCTGTGCAGAAATGGCCAATGTATTAACACTATTGGGTCTTTCAAATGCCTTTGCAATGAGGGTTATGAGATGTCTCCTGATGGAAGGATCTGTATTGGTATGCCATGAAATTAATCACAGCATTTGCCATATTTCAATTTAAATGGTTGATATTTCCATAGGTAGTGGTGAAGAAGTTCTAGATGTTCTACTGAAATTGCAACTCTTTTTAGAAAGAGATTATTTGGGAATATAGATGCAGTTACAAATGCCTCCTGTTCAGCCAATGCTTTCTAGTATATCAGAGAATTTTGCTTACAAAGAAAATCTTTTTTGAACTTTACAATTATATCACATACTAGGATCTCTAATTTATAATGTTTTTATAATACAATTGGAATTTAAGAGAGACATAAACATCATTCTTTCTCAGGAAGGATATTTATAAGAAGAAAATATGCACTATTGTATATTGTGTGCTATTGCTTATTCACCTGCCTATATAGTGACAAGCACATATTCAAAGCCTTGCATAAGCTCCGTTTCATCTAGCTCGTCGATAGATTTCACATTTTTGACAAAACAAATTGGAATTTTAGGGATATGATTTAGGTAAACCCAAGGAATATAAAGAGAGAACAGTGTATCAGAAAAAGTGATGTTACAATTATTGGAAAAGGTATTTTCGTAGAAGGATCTGAAGAAGAGCATTTGAGATAGAGAACAGTTTGAGGATTGAGACCACAATATAGAATCACTACATTCTACTTACATTAAGCACTTTCATACCGTTAACCTTACATACATGGATATGCGCTTAACCTTTCCCAGGTGAGAAACATTGTTCTACAAGACCTTTCATCTTCTTCCTCCCCACCTCAGCACTCTGCATCCTCCAAAATCGCTTTTAAGGAAGAAGGTCCCCAAATCCTCTGGAGCAAACTTGGGAGATCATGGATCCCATCTGCATCCACATGTTGTTGGATGAATTATGCCTGTTTTGATGGCAAATTCTTGATAGGCTGATGTTGATAGCCATGATGTCTCTTTATTTCATCCCTATTTTCTTCCTAATAAGAATGATTCCATCCAGTTGATTCCTGTCAAGATGCAAACTTGATATACCACAACTTTCTGTTAGTTGCATTACAACTGTATATTGTTAAATCAAACCTTTTCTAACCTATGATTTTTTTTTTAAAGTAAGTCTTCCTCCTCGTTTTTGTTTTAAAGAATCAGTCTAAACTTTGTTAACAAGAAGAGTAGCACTAGGACATATGAAAGTAATGAAAACTCATCACTGCTTTATTTTTTATCTACTTACAGATATCAATGAGTGTGCATTAGATCCTGGCAAATGTGCTCCTGGAACATGTCAAAATCTGGATGGCAGCTATAGATGCATCTGTCCCCTTGGATACGCCTTACAAGATGACAAGTGTGTTGGTACGCAGTGGGAATTCTAGATATCAAAAGACGTAGAGTAAAATCTCTTATAGGGCAAAAAGTCACACCTCCTTTTAATCTTATAACAAGCAACGCTGGTCCCTTCCAGCAAACATGGTGAAAAATCCCCACCAATTGGTACACCTGGTCACATGATGCTAATCCAGAATCTACATGTTGATCTTTTCCTGTTATCTATTCATATAGCGTTTGTTCATGGTTTAGATCCAGCACATGCATTTTTAGCTTCTTTTGTAGAGAAAGAACTGAGGCTAACTTATGGCAGAGTCAAAAATCGCACCAGGAAATTCATGGCTCACTTACATTCTCAGAACCCATACAGATTTAATATGAAATGTGCCACTGCATTTAATGCCTGTCTTTGTGTGAATATGGTTTTTTTTTAACACTTAACAGTAGTAGAGGAATGAACAGGATTAGTACCATAACATATAGGAAGAGGACTTAGCGGTCTTCCTAATGAAAAGTTCCCATCAGTGCTTCTGTGGGTTCTAAGGAGGGAAGCTTCCATTGATGCTACAAGGTTGTTTGAAAAGTAGTTGAGTTGCAGCTTAGAAGTCTGCTGTTTAAAAGGAAATGTTCAGATATCACAATGAGCATCCTATACCCATGAAGTTACTTAAGTTACTGTTACTACCCTGCATAGTCAGTTTAATTATCAGAGTTTCAAACAACTTGCATTTAGATACCGAAGGATCAGAGCTCCCCACACCAACATTTTTCTTACAGCAGAGTTTTGCACTCTCCTTCCACCTGCAAACAAGACGTTGCATTAGGACAATTATTTTAAGAGATACAAACTGTGGCCCTCTTTCCAAGCATCCACAGTAGCACAGAAGTTACTTTCTCAAGCTGTGTCCTCATATTGCTGGTGGGTGAATGAAGTAATTTATGTTGAAAAGGACTATATGATTTATCCCACTACCCAGACTATCAGAAATGTGAGATTTAACTATGAAGAAATGGCCACCAGGGATTAAGTGAATGGGATTACCTCCTAGCTTTAAATCAGGGTCCCACAGCAGTAGGACAAGTCTGGCAGAGAATGCATATTGCTGGCATTGCAAATTGTTCCTCATTCTGTTTGTAATTCTAAGTATGCTTTCCTTGCAGATATTGATGAATGTAAAGAAGAAGCAGATATCTGTGCCTTGGGCACATGCAGTAATACTCTCGGCAGTTTTATTTGCTTATGTCCTGAAGGTTTCATAGTGTCCTCTACTGGACGAAGATGTCAAGGTACGTTTCTTACCTTATTTCATGTAGATGCTAAATTTCTGTCGTAATCTGTAAATTCCTCATGTATCTTTATAAACACTTGAGATAGCTATTGTTGTCACTTCTAATTTATTTATTTCGTCTGCTTATTATGGCCGCCCAACTGGCAAATTGTGACTCTGGGTGGCTAATGGAGGATTGAAACCAAAAACAAAACCAGCAGGATAACAGTAACTCCAAGAAAACATAGCATGAACACTTTGTCTTGCAAACATTATTTTTCAGAGAACTCCTAAACATATTCCCACTCAATCCAGTGGAATTTATTCCATGCAAGTGCAGAGAATTTTGTACCCTGCATCTTGTCCCTGAGAATACTACTGTAACTGTATATTGAGTACTCAGTATAACATCTGGATTTCTGGCTGCTGGGGGTCTGGGCAGGGTCACTCTAGGAATCCTTAATTGAGGCTCAGGGTGCAGCTGAATCTCTGCCTCTGTGGTGGAGAAACAATGGCTCTTTCCAGGATTTTGGGCTGGTGATTCCACTTCAACATTCCAGCAATATCTTCTTGCTTCCTCCCACAGTTCATATATTTAAATCTGCCTAAAAATAGAGTTTATCAGAATCCCAAAACCACTTTGTGGTTTGGCATTCCTTACTTGGGTTGAAGAAAAAAAAAGGGGGGGGGAGTGTTTTGTGGTATACTTTTGTAGCCAAGTAAATTAGATATATCTTATCTTTGTGGTTTTATCCTTTCCTATTGAACAGATCTAAAGGAAGTCCTTTAAAAGAACGCCATGGGGCTTTAATTTAGGAATCCTTTTCCCCCTCTTTATTAGACTGTCAGTGATTATTTTATGGTTCTAAAGCTTTCAGAACTGAAGGCTTAGAAGTATTAGAGAGCAATTCATTAATCTGAGTGATTCTTCACATGCTTGCACTAAAAAACAGTAATCATAAATAATTCTACACTATTGCTGCTATTCTTTCACTTCTTCCATTCTTATCCTTTTAGAAATATAAATGTGATAGCAGCTTTTAGATAATTAACTAAATTACCCAAGGATCTTGACTAAGGTTGTCTTGGCAGTTTTTTAAAATCTTATAAAGTTAATTGAGTCCGCATTTCATAAAGCATTTGGAAGATAAGGAGTCCGTTTGAAATCCCACTGCTGTAATTCTTCATTATGAAATTCTTTACATAGCCTATACAATTCTTAACTCTTTCCAATTCTTTATTAGCTAGTGATGAATTTTTCACTACTGTTACTATACCTTTTAAAAAGATGGTCCATTAAAAGCTCACTTTTTAAAATCCTTGTCTGTGAAGTAATGGCAGCAATAGAATTATACTAGATTTATAAATAGGAGTACAGATTCTGATTGATAAATTAAGCTCATAAAGTTCACGGTCTCCGTCCTTAAGTGATGGAGAATGAAGTTTGGGCAAAGTTGCTTATGTTAGAGGTTATTTGATTTTGTTGTATTCAGGTGGTACAGAATAGAAGAAGTTACATTAATCTTTCTCTCTGACAACAGAAATCATTATTTTTATTTTAAAAAGCAGTTAGATGGTGTCAAACTTTATTTAAATGTGATAGCCTTATCTGATTATCTGTTTATCAAATATTAATCACAGTAGATTGCTTAAATAAATAAATTTTGCTGGAGATTTTCTTGCTTGCTTGTTGACTAAGATAACACTTTTTTAGATGGAACTCAATGTGATTCCTGTCCAGTGAACTAGATGAGCGACTGGCTTTGCGGTTAACATTCAGGCTGTTTTCTTGCCAACCAGAGACGTTGCCAACTGTCTCTTAGATACTTGTGGTTTTTCCCCTGCTCTAGTGATTAGATTATTTGACATGGAAGAGCCCTTTGGGGTAACACAAAACCATAATACTGCTCTCTCTCTTCACTCACAGATAGTTTGGACAACTGTACTTGAAGAGAGAAAGAATAGAATAGCCATTCCAGTATTTCTCCTTTCTGTAACCTTATCACTAGAAACCAGTTTGAGCTTCCTCCTTGGCTTGGATCTGATTTTAAATTACCATGCATTCCATCAGACTAAGAATAAATCAGCACTGAGGAACTGAAATAAGAGAAATGATCTACTTGTCTGCCATGCTGCATTCTAGGTAAAATATCAGCAAGGCAACATGGGTCTCGTTAATTCAGTGAACAAATCTAAGACAGTTCTTGTTTCTGTAAAAGGGATACCTTAAATCCTTTTGATGATTTGAAGTCGAAAAGTCAGACGTTCATTCAAACTATGCAACAAGCTGAAGTAGTTACTTGTCCACAAATATAGTTGGTTAGTGTGGGGCAAGTCTTGGTCTCTTTTATTACCAAACAGAAGAGAATTAGACCCAATTCCTTTTGTACTTCAACTCATAATTTTATTTCCCTTCCTTCTTTCTTCTTTTCCCTGTTATAAGTGGCCACATTTGCTTCCTATTATCAGTATGAGATTACTCACAAGGATGCAAATTCTCACAAGTCTCCTCTCTGGTTCAAAAGATTATTCACTTCTATAGTAACGCCAAAGCTGCCTCACAATTGGCTTTCCAGCTGGTATCATTATTCCCCAATAACGGGTATTCACACACTCAATGTGCTTCATGATTATAATCGGTGAACAAATCGATCCAGAATTGATTGGAGTCGGTTGTTCAGTGTCTAAGACAGACAAGGAAGGAAGGAAGGAAGGAAGGAAGGAAGGAAGGAAGGAAGGAAGGAAAGGAAGGAAGGAAGGAAGGAAGGAAGGAAGGAAGGAAGGAAGGAAGGAAGGAAGGAAGGAAGGAAGGAAGGAAGGAAGGGTTGACTTAGGGGAAGGAATGAGCAAGCTGTTAAGGGGTGACTTGAAGAAAAAGTTACACAGTCCCGAGAAAGAAGGAAGTGTGAGAACCTCCTTGCCTTTGACTTTGTTTAGTGTAAAATGGGACAGAGAGAAACTTGGATAGGCTTTCAAGATTCTGTTATTCTCCCTTAATAAATAAAGAGCATTCCTGGAATCTCTTCTGTGCCTGTATCTTGACCTGGCTTTCCTAAAAAGGTTGACATCAACCATCATTAATGGTACACTGGAAATCTGAAATAATACAAAAACAACAATAACAACAACAAAAAAGATATAATTTTTCTTCCAGTTTATCTCTCTGCCTGCTTTGAAGCCAATTCTCAGTTACTGTAGTTGTCCAGGAATTTTTTGGGGAGTGGGGGTGGGGAGGGGGAAATCAGTCAGAAAAAAAATTCTGAATTACAAGGCATCAGGAAACTATTGATCTGTATGTTGTGTAAAATAATAAGTGAGTACTTAAGCTTGGAAGCTTCTACCAAGTATGTTAACTATAGCAAAATTAGAACCAGAATTTAATTGTGTGCTGTTGCAGCTGTTGAGGATTAGTGGTTATAGCATTGGAATGTAACAATTAAACAGAATAATGTAGCTGATTCATTTATTCAAACCAGAATAGCCAGGCAAATATTTTATGATTATTGAGTTGAATTACCTTTCTCCAGAGTCTAAATGTGGGCATTCCTGAATTTGCAGGTGGGTGGGGATTCTTAGGGGTCTGCCAAAGCTGTACACTTCCATGTGGTAGATAAGGAATCCTGGGGTTAATTCCACCCTTTATTAAGACTTGATCTAGGTTGGCGATTAATAGAATGTAGCACACCCTTTGGTGGAGTTGGAGTTTTAAGCTTAAGAATGGAGTTGAAAACCTCATTGCTGTAAAAGAATGCCTTCCATAAGATTCTGAAGGCCAGAAGTTCACAATAAGAAAACTGCTTTTTTTTCATCAACTTACAGAATTAATACTAGGATATAAAGATAAATTGATTTTTTAAATTTTATTTATTTATTTTCTATCCTGCCTTTATTATTTTTATAAATAACTCAAGGTGGCAAACATACCTAATACTCCTTCCTCCTCCTGTTTTCCCCACAACAACAACCCTGTGAGGTGGGTTGGGCTGAGAGAGGGGGACTGGCCCAAGATCACCCGGCCGGCTTTCATGCCTAAGGCGGGACTAGAACTCTCCTACTACGGCTGATTGGCTCTTGGGCTGAGAGAGAGTGACTGGCCCACGGTCGCCCAGCTGACTTTCATGCCTAAGGTGGGACTAGAACTCTCAGTCTCCTGGTTTCTAGCCCAGCACCTTAACCACTAGACCAGACTAGCTCTCCTATTTATATCTGTATTATTTCAAGATAAGTGGGGCCAATAGCTCCATTTATCTTGGAGTAACTGTAAGTGAATACATGGTAAATGCGAATGCTTGCCCATAATTCAATATTTCCTTCACAATTTAACCAGTTATATGCTTCATATATATCAAAGTTGCTACATAAACTATTAAGTGTAGTCAATAACAACTGACAATCATGCATCACCTTTTTTGCAACATATGACTGGAATGAACATCGGTGTTCTCAGTAATGGTTGTAAGAACACAGTATATGCCTATTTGGAATTTAGGGAAAATGTTGTGGGTATTCAGGATGCTATGGATGGAATTTGCCCATTCACCAAATAGCTGTCAGGGTTGTGAGGGCTGAGAAGAAGGCTAAGGAAAAGTCCTTCCATGTATGGAGAACTTCAATATAGTGTACTTTGTTCATCAGTAATTTGCAAGACCCTCTTTGTACTTCCAGTGAAAATCTCCTTTTAATAAAATGCCTAATGGATGTCATGTTCTTAATTATTTAGATCTGAGGGTCAGCTACTGCTTCACCAAATTTGAAGATGGAAAATGTTCAGTCCCCAAGTCCCGAAACCATTCTAAGCAAGAATGCTGCTGCAACATGCAAGGAGAAGGATGGGGCGATCCCTGTGAGCTTTGTCCAGAAGAAGGAGATGGTATATAGCACCTCTTGCATGGTTGTTGCAGTGCATGATATTAAGTGAAAGGAGAAATGAATTATTTTCTGAGAAAGGCAAAGTGAAAACCTTGCATGGGCTGCGTTTTCTTCAAACGGATAAAACAAATACTTCTTGGATATTCTTGTTTCTAAATGGTGCAGTAGGCAGTGAAGGTTCTGTATAAATTATGGAACCTGTGCAGGACTTTGGTGATCGAAAAGAATATAAAAAACAAGCTGGAATCTAATTCACGTGTACAGTGTAAAACAAAAGAACTCTGTTGATTTTCTACAGTTTCATATTTGTATTTGATTTACAGAAGCCTATAAACAAATTTGCCCATTCGGAGTTGGCATTCTGGTTGGTCCACGGGGTGAGCCCATCGGTAAGTCAACATACTGTAGCTTGCAACGTTATTGTACTCTGATGTCCCCCTCATTATTGTCTTTAAGTTAACCTTTTTATCACATCTAAAAATCTCTCCACTCTGATGTTCTTAGTGATCCCTGTGCCTCTTGTTTATAATTGGAGTATCTCCCTTGCTTTGTGAAATAAACAAATCGTCAGCACTGGAAAAGCGTGACGTTTTTAGATCTAGCCCTTTAAGTCTAATGCTGCTCCTACCCATTCTGTTCAAGGGGAGATGTTTGGATGTCTGATTCAATATATATTATATTGACAAAGAGGATATTCCTCATCCTGGTGCTGTAGCAGAAATTCCAAGAAGGTCCCCTGCAGAGTTCCTCCTTAAAAATTACGAGTGAACCTCAAAACATTTTTCAGGTGACAACAGATTGGAACAAAATATGCCATGCTGGTATTTTACCACGATTCATCTTGCATTTATTAATTATATTGAAACTCTTTGAAACAAGAGTGTTTGCTTTTTTTTTTTTTCCTCTTGTCTTCCTGCCTTCTTAACATTGGGACTAAGATGCGGATGAGTGTCAGGATCCAGACAATTGTAAGAACGGACTGTGTATCAACACTGATGGTTCCTTCCGCTGTGAATGTCCTTTTGGCTACCTGCTTCAAGGGTCTGAATGTGTTGGTGAGCAAAGATACCTATCATTAGAATTTATTAGCTTTCTAAGGCTAAGTAAATCCAGTCTATCTTACCTTTTCCTGATTTTTCCAGGACATATCTGTAATTTTCTTAGCTCGTGCATATTGTGTTTTCACGTTCTTTTATTAATTGTAGACACTGATGAATGTGCTGTGGGAAGTCCATGTGGAAACGGAACCTGCAAGAATATCATTGGAAGTTTTGAATGCACTTGTGAGGAAGGCTTTGAGCCAGGACCAATGGTGACATGTGAAGGTAAATGCAACTTTTTGAGAAATAGTGCATTTCTCAAAAATACATAAAATAATACATTCCTTCAGTCTTCTCATTTACACTTCTCAATAGTCCAATTGTCCCCCTGATAAGAGCCCATAGTTTTTTTTTTAACCACATCTCTGCATTAGAGATAGATAATATTTTATACTTGTCCTCTTAGATTTCTTCCCAATAGTGGGAAAAGTTAAACAAAAACTTTCGTATTTGGTACTCAAGTCTACTATTTATATTCTACACTTGCAGCATAGGGAAAAATGATAGCTTGGCATTTCTTCTAGGAAGAACACATTTCTATATGTATATTTCTTTGGGCACATATTATTCTCCTGAGAGGGTTCTGTGCACGTTGTTTTTGAATTGCAAACTGTATCAGAGCCTCTGAAAAGTATGGATGTGGGCATCCATTTATTAATTTATTTGTAACTACTTTCATGCTGTTTCAATCTAATCAGCTAAAATAATTGGGACATACCTCAGTACAATACAAAACTCATGGTTCCTATTGTGGCCACCTGAGATACGGATCTAAATCTCAGTAGACAGCATTTAAACCTATATCAGTCCAGAATTTTCTTACATTAATGATGGTCTTGCAAAAAGAGTTGGATGTTTATAAAGGGCTGTCTTTTATATATATATATATATTGTTTGTGTGTGTGTGTAAATATATTTTTAAAAAGCTTATGCCTTTTGATAAGAATTATTAGCTGGAAAAGGTTCTACCAGACTCCTACTGATTTTTTCCTACTGTAAACTAAGATGGCTCTCCTCCCACAATGTCTTTTTTCCCATGCTTTTGCATGCATGCTTTGGTTAATGGCAGGTGTAAATTAGGCACTTTGGAATAATTGAATTTCTCCTCCGTCCTTATGAGGCTGAAGTCATAGCACCATTATACCTCCCTTATTCTTCTCATAGCTGTTCCCATTTTTTGAAAGGTTGAACAATGGTGGAAGTGAATTAATGGCTCCGGGATGCTGGGGTAAGGCAGTTGGGAGCATTTAACAGGAGAGGAAACGCTTCAGGTCCCTGGAGGAGTTTGTTTGTTTTGAAGAGCAGGAGAACATGTGGAAAGGTATACAATAAGTCCAGGCATTGTTTCCCAAATGACTGGTTTGTTTATTTATACAGATGTGAATGAATGCGCTCAGAATCCCCTCCTCTGTGCTTTCCGATGTGTGAACACATATGGCTCCTATGAATGCAAATGCCCTGCAGGCTATGTCCTCAGAGAAGACAAGCGAATGTGCAGAGGTAAAATCCTTACTGTATAAAAATTCAGCTGATCGTAGACTGAGACCAAATTAGGATTAGACCAACAGGATCAGTTAAATCTTCCTCTTAACGAAACTGCTTCTTTTCTTGTGAAACTGAAATGATACTCTTAAGAGACGAATGATTCCAATTTGGTGGAACCATAAAAAGCTGCTTCTTAACTGAACAGAGGAAGAGAAAAACAAATGCAAAGGCTACCTCATTAATCATGATGCACTTGTTGTGACGAGAAACATCTGTAAACAAAAAGAGGGCAACCTATCTTACCCTTCCCTTTCCTCCCACTTTGAAAAACATTTTTAGAATAGGTTTCATTAATAGGGACGTGGTGGTGCTGCGGGTTAAACCGCTGAGCTGCTGAGCTTGCCGATTGGAAGGTCGGCGGTTCGAATCCACGTGACGGGGTGAGCTCCCATTGCTAGTCCCAGCTCCTGCCAACCTAACAGTTCGAAAACATGCAAATGTGAATCAATTAATAGGTACCGCTTCGGCGGGCAGGTAACGGCGTTCCGTTTAGTCATGCCGGCCACATGACCACATGTCTACGGACAAACGCCGGCTCTTCGGCTTTGAGACGGAGATGAGCACTGCCCCCTAGAGTCGGACACAACTGAACTCAATGTCAAGGGAAACCTTTACCTTTTACCTTCATTAATTGTATATCACAGGATATTGAGTTTCAACGACTACAACTCTAGCAGATCTCTTTGAATTTCGCTTGTATCCCCCTCCTTACTTTTGTGGTGGAAAATTATTTTTGTACGGAACCTTGCAAAGGAATGCAAAGACAAACTGACTAGTTTTATATAAATGCAGTCATATTTTGAGGATTTTGTTTCTAAAAGTATTAAGAACATTGATTTCTTTTTGTCAATATCCAATTCTGTAATACTTCCAGATCAGAATGAATGTGAAGAAGGAATTCATGACTGTGACTCAAAGCAAATGACTTGTAAGAACCTGATAGGTACATACATGTGTATATGTGGGCCAGGATTCCAGCGCAGACCAGATGGTGAAGGTTGCATAGGTGAGTGATCTTCTAAAAATTATCTGTTTTCACAATTATTTCCAGTGGGAATTTTTTTTAATGATCTAGGAGTTTAAGAACTCCTCTCTCTCCTACCTAGCCATATAGATAGGATTATAGGGTTCGATCTAATGTAACTTAGTTATATTTAGCTTTCTATTTGTAGGAACCACATATGTTTATTGCCTTTTTAAAAGGTCTAAGTATTTATTATTTTGGAACAAACAGGGTTTTTTTGTTTCTTCTGGTCAGAGTTGAACTAAGTAAGCTAATAATGCCTTCGGGTGTATCTTATTCAGATGAAAATGAATGTCAAACCAAACCTGGGTTGTGTGAAAATGGGCGCTGTGTAAATACACAAGGAAGCTTCCGATGTGAGTGTGAAGATGGTTTCATTGTCAATGAAGCACAGAACGAATGCATCGGTAAGTATTGAGAGTGATATAAAAGCAGGGCTGGGGAATAAATATTCTTAATTCGTTGTCTGCCATATTCCCTGAGTTCACAAACTCTGATAAGAATTAGCACATAAATTAAACTTAAATTAAAATCCACTGTCTAAAGTTACTGTGGGAAGCTGCTGGATATAAAGGAAGGAACAGGAGGGGGGCTGAAAACCAGTTCAATGGAGCTCCTTCAGTGATAGAAAAATTATGAAACACATAGCATCACAAAATTAACTGTGGGCAACTTCAAACATACTTATTCACAATTATTCAGTACAGTACTTAGAAAATGACAGCTGAATATACAAACTGGTAGCCTTAGGTTAAGCCTCGTGTGGCGCAGAGTGGTGGGCGGCAGTATTGCAACGGAAACTCTCCCCGCGACCCAGGTTCAATCCTGGCGGAAGCTGGTTTCTCTCTCGGGTAGCCGGCTCAGGTCGACTCAGCCTTCCATCCTTCCGAGGCCGGTAAAGTGAGTACCCGGCTTGCCGGGGAAGGTGATAACTGGGGAAGGCAATGGCAAACCACCCCGCTCTATAGTTTGCCAGGAAAACGTCGCGAAAGCGGCGTCCCCCCAAAGGGTCAGACATGACTCAGTGCTTGCACAGGGGACCTTTCACACAGCCTTAGGTTTGAAATTTGTTGGTGTGGGGTGGTATAGTGTGGAAATGGCACCTGTACAGATCTGATGGTTCATGGAATCATCATGGTCGTTTCATACACGTGCGCATGCTGCACACACAGAGCACCTTTCCTTCCTACACAATGCACGTAAAATCTTTTGCTAGAAATGAAGCTGTAAACTGGTTTTATGAGAGGTTCATTCGCAGTGGGCCTATCCAATCAATGTTGCTTTTTTCTTCATATATATAACCAGCTCTGGACTGTTCTGCTGTTAGATAACAGTTCTTTGGAATATTCTAACTCTGGTTACACCTCCATCTTTTCTCTCTCAAGATTTGATCCTCAGGGCAGAGTTTCCTAAACATATTTTTTTTCTCACTCAGTGTCTTTTCTTCTCTTTTCTTTCTTCAGACATCATGCCTTCTTTCTTACTGCTGCCTGGCTTTCATTTTTCCTGTTGCAATTCCTAATTACGGCTAAGTATGCTCTTCCTTTTATATGCCTGCTTCAAAATCCCTGTCCTGCCTTGCGTTTGCTAGGAGTTTTCCTTCCGAGGTTTTCCAACCAACATCCATTTGCTTTGCAGACAACAGAGAAGGCTATTGCTTCACTGAAATCTTACACAGCATGTGCCAGATTGGATCAAGCAACAGGAACCCTGTGACGAAATCTGAGTGCTGCTGTGATGGTGGGAGAGGATGGGGACCCAACTGCGAGATCTGCCCTTTCGTTGGCACTGTCGCTTTTAAGAAGCTTTGTCCACAGGGCCGTGGATTCACAACTAGCGGAGCAGGTGGGGAAAAATCCCCTGTTTCATGGTTATGTTAACACCAATGGTTTTTAAGATCTCTCGGCTGTATTTATATTTATATTTATATTACATTTCATTTTTATTTAATATAAATAGGCCGGGCACAAAGCCAGGTCTTCAAGGCTTAAATATGTATCTTTATTGTTGTCATAGCTAGCAAGAAACGGGCTGCAAACCAAACTGCAATGCAGCAGGTCTTGTATTTTTTATTTGAAGAATCGGTTTGGGAAGTTGCTTGCACAGTAAACTAGTGTTTTGAGATGCTCACTTTCATTCTTGTCACTGGTTACCCCTCTGCTTCTGTTCAATGCCAGCTTGGGAATTTTACTTCCAGCCTTAGCTAGGAAAGGATGCTCCCCCAGAGTCCAGCAGTGATGGTTGGGCTCATCTTTGAGAGCCTTAGTAATTGAGACAGAAAATGAGCCTGCCCTTTCTGTACAGTCTGAGCAGTTATTAAGACAAGTAAAGGTTTGGGAAAGGGCTCTTAAATTTGGTTGATCCCTTCTTCTGTCTGGAAGAAATTTAACGGCTCCATCCATCTTGGGCTTGGGGCATAAACACAGTAGGAGACAAGTAAGTTTGCTGAACTGGAACTGTAATTCTTATACAGTAGTGAGGCTGGGAAAGGAATGGAAGAGACCAGAGACACAATCAAGAGTGAGTCAGTTGGCAGCTTATCTCATAAACAGCAGCTTAGCCCAATTGGAGAGAAATCTGGGAAAAATGCATTTCAGATAGCTCAGAGAGACTGTGCCTCAATTAACTCACTATAAAGCTGCCTGGGCAACTCCTACTGCAGTTTCGAAGATACCTCCAATTAGCACCAAAGATGCCTTCCCGAAATCTGTGCAGTTCTTCCTTTCTTGGCCTTGCTCAGCTCTGCAGAGCTTGACATCCCTTACTCTCATCTTTTCAGTTTCATCTGATTCCAGAAGGTTTTTTTCTTTTTCGTCAGATGCTATAAATCCTTCAGCCTTTTTTATAAGCTTCCTAAATTGAAGATTATCTCTTTTCATGGATCACCTGTACTTTTTTCCTATGAAAGCATCTGAATAACACGGACCCCAGAGGCCCTGTTTTGTTTTCTTCTGTTTTCCTTCAGTTTTGCTTTCCCTATAGTCCTGTTTATTGACTTGCAGATATTGATGAGTGCAAGGTCATTCACGAAGTCTGTCGGAATGGGGAATGCGTCAATGAGGAAGGATCGTACCACTGTAATTGCAAGGAAGGCTATACCACTGATGTGACAGGCACACTTTGCATAGGTACGTTTTCGGTTTCCAACTCAGCTTCACCAGTCCCTTCCCTCAGAATGCAGGCACTGGGCGCCCCTTACACAAAGCTAGAGAGAATTCTTCATTCAGTAATTGGGGAAGCTCTCATGGTGTCCACTATAATGACCTTCATTGACAGATGGGTTTGTTTGTTTGTTTGTTTGTTTGTTTAATATAGGCCCCCATCTTAAATATATGAATCTGGGCAGTTATTTTCAAGCCTTTGTCACTGGAGTTTTTAAACATGGGACCACTTTTTGAAAAAAAAAAATCCATTTTAATGATTCAGCTGTATGTTTAGAACTTGGTTGTTTTATTTTGTGAACCCTAATGGAGTTTTTTTTTTAAATAAAAAGGGCAATTACCCATTATTAGTCATTCCTCCTTTTTAATTCATCTCAGTGAAAAATGGTGGTTTCTTTGACTTCAGATCTGAATGAGTGCAACCTGTCTCCAAAGCCTTGCAATTTTATTTGCAAAAATACCGAGGGTAGCTATCAGTGCTCTTGTCCGAAAGGATACATTTTGCAGGAAGATGAGAGAAGCTGCAAAGGTAAAGTAACTGATCTTTGGAATATGTATAGCCAACCATGTATTTTCCTTTAGGACCACTTTGAAAAGCAAGTAAAGGAATAGGCCACTCTTCCCTCCTTGAGTCGTTTGAAAGCTAGCAAGGTAGTCCTCGTTTGGCGACTGCCTCGTTTAGCAACTGTTTGTAGTTATGATGGTGATGGAAAAGTAACTTTGTGACCAATCCTTGCATTTACGGCCTTCGCAGGTCTGTAAAGCCAAGGATAGCTGAAGTCAGATCGTAAGCACGGTTGTGGTTTCACTTAGTGACTGCTTTGCTAACAACCAAGTTGCCAATCCCAGTTGTGGTTGATAACGAGGACTACCTGTAAAAGGAAAAACAGAATATCTGAAAAAACCAAATTTGTCCCAGGAATTACCAGCTCCTGACCTTTTGCATGCATGAATTATGAGGTCTACGAAGGGTTGTGACTGTATGAAGGGATATGAAGGAATGGGTCCTGGGCCCACTAAGTATTAGTATGTAGGTCTTGACATACTCCCCAGAACCAATATGACCTCAGTAACAAAAATCTCCCCTTTTGGTATCAATCAAAGGGCTATGCAAGTATAGGCAGAAAATTGTGGTTCCATCATGGATTAATCTTTGAATATACACTAAGAAGATAATGTGAAACAAAGGGAAGAGTGAATGCAGGACAGTGATCTGAAAACAACGAAGAGTTTTGTTAACATCTGAAAGACTAGCAGATTTATTATAGTACTTCATCTAATCCATAAAACTTTGTGTCACAATAAATGGAACTGCTAAAAAATTGCATGAGAGCGCATGTTGTGTTTGCTTCAATGTGGCTATCCCTTCAGAAATTTCAGCTTGTTACGCTAGTTGTAAACTGTGATAGAGCTCTTTTTGGAGCCAACAAGTCATATAAAATGCTTTATAAGTAAATAAAACAGGCGCAGTCATGAGAATTGCAATCCAACCCATCTGCAGGCAGGAGATTGTGGGTGTCTAGGAAGGAAGATTCCCCTACAAACCACTGTGCAACACTTCTGGGTATGACTTACGTTGCGGTTGGACAGATAGCTGCAATATATTAAAATGTTGTCTTTATGAGGAGCAAAACCTGAACAAATGTACTTGCTGTCTTTTTAGACCTTGATGAATGTGCAACCAAACAACACAACTGCCAGTTCCTTTGCGTCAACACTATTGGAGGCTTTACTTGTAAATGTCCTCCTGGTTTTACGCAACATCATTCAGCATGTATTGGTGAGTGGCAAGAAATAAGACAATGCTCATACGTGTCTGATGTCACAGTTCCTTCCTTGCAGTTAAACTAGAAACAGTTAATCCAAAGAAACAAGAACCTAAGAACTCTGATTAATCATATTTATTGGAAAGTTAAGGATTCCAGCCAATGTTCTACTTTTAAATGAGATACCTATGTATAGACCAATTAGGGCAGCAAAACTATTATCTGTTTCTTCCTGCTTTTCTGATGGTGGGGCAGGAGGGGGAAGAGGCTTGCCTCTTTTGTGAAGGCCCATATGAATCTGTTGAGTGTTTTGGTATCTGGTTGTCTTTTTTTTTGGTGCAAATGAGAAAATGCTGTAGACTTGCATAGTTTCTAGTGTTACTACACTATACTTAATACGCTTAGTCTTAACATCTTCAGAATGAATGATCGGAAAAGGCACAGATCAATATTTGTTTACTGTGTCCCTTTTAAATAGAATAGACCAGTTTTCCTTTTTTTGTTTAGACATGCATGTTCTCTATATACAGTTAGAATTTTCTGAATGCCCAGTTCCTGTGCAGAACAATACACACATCAACAAATCACTTTTTGTTTTCCCCCACTTCTTCTTTGAATATGAAGGTTTGATTTGTTTAATTGGGATCAGTCATTTTATGGAGCCTTTCACTGTGGAAACTCTCCTGTAGCCATCTTCAAACAAGGAATAGATCAACTAACGTCCATCTGTATTCATTTTAGATAACAATGAATGTGCCACTGACATCAATCTTTGTGGATCAAAGGGTATTTGTCAAAATACTCCTGGAAGTTTCTCATGTGAATGTCAGCGTGGCTTCGCACTGGACCAAACAGGAGCTGCCTGTGAAGGTACGTCTCTTGGGAACTCATATGACCTTCTGCTCTTTTACCTTTTCCTGTGTATTAATTAATGCATTTAAAGTAAATAGGTAGTGGATCTAATCTCTCTGCCTGATTCCCTCTCTCGGTACTAGCCTACATTCTTTTTCTATTTAACATTTCTGAACATTTTCTGTTTAACATTGCATTTATTCCTTGCAACTTTAAGCCAACCACAGCCAAATCTTTTGATCATAAAATTAGTTTTATCTTTAATGGCAATCATATTTCAGTCCAAATTAAATGCAAATCTCAGGAATGGAACACGCGGTTTTCATGTTAGTTGGTTATATGGTTCAGCCTTTGGCACCTCCAAATTAAAAGGTAATTTAGGTAGTAATGCTGGGAATGTTTCTGTGACTCAGAGTATACAGTACTCTGTAGACTCTCTAAACCATTCACCTGATTCAAAATAAAATAACTGCAAATATGTATGTAGGATAACTTCCATGCATTACACCTGGTTTTCAAAAAGCAGACAACTTCTTACAAGTATAACCATGTGGGCATGCACCAGGGGGAGCAAGGGGGAGGAAATTAAAAAAAAAAATTCACAGTGTAAACTCCATTCTTTTTCTACCTGTATTGTGACATCACACATAAGAGATGGAGTTTGCATCATGATGTCATGATGCCTGCTTCATCATTTTGACAAAGTTCCAGATTCAGCAGATGCCTTTGTATAACCATTACATAAGGTCAGGATATGGCTAGCCCTAGAAGGGCCCGTGGTACTCACAGGTTGAGAGCCATCTGGATTTTATTACGTTTTATATTTTTACTATTTTCCAGTGAAACATTTGCCCATCTTTTACCATGCAGGCACAATCCAAAGAACTCTTCTGTTTGCCTATGTGAGAAATAGCTTTCAAATACTGAGGTCAATAGAGTGTCCAGGAGAAAGTGTTTGAGTAACAAAGTCTATATCTTATCCTCCTTATTTTTCTGATAGCTGTCTATCATATTTCTTTAAGCAATCTCTGTATAGAGCTTTCATGTTTTTCTAAGAACAGATTGTAAATGCTTCTATTAATGACAGTAAGGCATTTATTCAAGAGTCTCTGTGTGAAAAATGTGAGTGTATCATTGCGAGCTAACTCTGTTGCAGGGAGTTATATCCGTGTTTACACTGAATTAGTGTCTCTGATGATGTGACAAATTTTTCCAGCAAAATAATCCATACATTTCCATCTGTGCTTTCTTACTATAGATGTCGATGAGTGTGATGGAAATCATCGGTGCCAGCATGGTTGCCAGAATATAATTGGAGGATACAGGTGTAGCTGCCCACAAGGGTATCTCCAACATTATCAGTGGAACCAATGTGTTGGCAAGTCTCATTTTTAATGTCTGAGCAAGCAAAACCATTACTGACTTAGCATTTTAATTTTGGCTTTGTTGATTGTTGTTATAAGCTCAGTTTACTAGACTCAAAGTAATCTCCTGTAGAAAGTTTTGTAAGCCACATTAGTTTGTCAAGGAACAAACTAATTTTTTTGCCTGGACAAAGTCTTTAGAAAAATCTCAGTAAAACACTGCTTATTTTACATTCACTCCCATATTAAACTAATATCTCAGCCTTCTCCAAATTGCTAGCATCCCCCAAATATGTTAGATTACAAATCCCATCAACCTAGCTTCCATCCCACTGAAAATTTATCTGAATTTGAAACCTTGTCATCCAGGGAAGATTTTGATACTTTTTAGGTATCTCAATGTTGAATCACATCTTGTAGGTTTGAGGCAGAACTACTGTGATTACCCTTCAAAATTGTGCTCATCTACAGTAAAGTAGACAGTAGCTTACTGTCTACTATGCATGTAATGCTCACCAAACTAGGGCCATGGTGGTTATGCAATTCAGGTGTGCTGTACATTCCAGCTGAAATGTACAAATACACTTTTCAGTACTCTCCCACTGAAATATAACTGAGTTGAACATCCTTACCTTGAACAAAATCCCATTCAAAGAGTTTGTTTATTGTGTTAGATATATCCATTGCTGTTGTTCTTAGGTTTGGGTTGCTTTTGTCTCCTCCTCATTTTCAGTGGACCTTAACCTGATGTTACATAAATGCAAGTAGACCAGTCAAATATCAGTAGGCATATTGATATCTGTCAGAGTCAGAATCCTTAAACCAGCCTCCTGAGGACAGCTCTGGGATATGGCTTCTTATCAAATTTGTATAGCCACACATCTTATGCAGCATACCCCTGAGTGGCTCACAAACAATAGTAAAAACAATAAAAGCACTAAAAACTACTAAGAACCCCCGGCACTCCCAAATGCAATACATGCCCACTCATCCAAAAAGAAATTTAGAACTTCACTGGGCTCCAGCCTCATACTATCCCAAGGCTTATGGGGAAAGCCAGGCCTTTGTGGCTTTTCAGAAGGCCAGGAAGGTAGTGGCAAGCTGGATCTTGGGGGGAAAGGGCCACTACTGAGAAGATGCACTGCCTAGATAGCAACATTTCAGGGAGAGGACCACGAATGTGTCTCCCTCTCAGACCTAATGGGACAGGCAGATACCCTCCAGGTGAGGCTGTCCCCACAAGTAGCCTGGCCCTGTGCCACGTAGGGCTTTAAAGGTGCTAACAAGCACCTTGAATCACATGTTCTATTCCTCATTCAAAATTTAGTGCTGATCAGTGTTTCTGCCATTAGCCCATATGACTACTAATTAGAGAAAGTTGTTTTTTTTAAAATCAAGAGTAGAACCAAAACTCATTATCCTGATGTGCTTTCAGAGGCATGCAAAATGACCTGAATTTTATCACTGCAATGCAACATGAGTATTCTAATACCAGTTTTAATTAGGAAACTCATTTTAGGGTTATTTCCAGTATCTAACTGAATTGGTTAATTCAAACTGTGGTTCTTTCCTGGTGAAACTGAGAATTGACCATTGTTTGGCACGGTTTAGTCTCAAAAGCGTAAAAAAACTGCCTTTCTTTGGTCTTGTTGCCCAGCTTTAAGGGAGGTCTCTGGTTTTAATCAGGGTTAAGAAAACTTGCCGACTCTTTTACACAGTTGCTTGTGGGGAACCTAGACTTTTCAGTACTGAAAGGGAATTGGAAAGTTATTCAGACATGGTTTTCTTTTTGGAAAGATTGGCTTAGAAAGACACATACAGCTTAAATTAAGTTTTTAATTGGCCCTTTTCAAGTTTTGCTGAGTTTCATCGTTATTGGAATCCAATAATTGTTCTGGTTTTGCAAGCAAACCTGGTGGTGGGTAAGCGAGCTCCCTGCATTGAATTGTGTGCAGTCTGGTTGACATTGGCAGATCTCAGAAAGTTGAACCGGGCTGGTAGGAAAACTACCAGGGAATCCCAGAATGGTAGACTAAACTAGGAAACTGAGAAAGCCTTCTGGAAGAACACAGTGGCAAACCACGTCTATGCTGTTGCCTGGAGCACAATATGGGGTATTATTATATAAATAACATATAATGTTATGTTATATATTAAGTTCAGGAGGCAAGCTGAACTTTTTCCTTAGTGTCAAAAAAAGCCCTCCCTTTTTTCAGTATTATCTCATTTGTGCCTTGGCACACAACTCCTTCCCCTCTCAACAAGTATCATATGCTAAAGTCAAAGTCAAGTTGCATTAAATACAGAGGAAAGAAAAATGAATCCAGCTGTGATTTTCTCTGTTCTTGTTACTGCTTCAGTCTTCTGACCTATGATTAGTCCTATTTTAGAGCCATAAATGAGCTAATCAATCCCCAGATCAAATCTCAGTTCTGCCACAAGTTCATTAATTAGCCCTAGGCAGGACTATCATCTCTTGGCCTCTTCTTTCCATCAATAACTTATGGATAAATACTTTATTTTAAAACTCCTTTTATTAAGTTATCTTCATCCACTTGACAGACCTTTTCATAATGTAGATTGACAGAAGAAAACAGCTAAAGCAAGGAGATTTCTAACAAAGCATAACAAAATGGTGAAATAACAATATAGATGTAACATACAGAATTGTTAAAGATAAGTAATCAAATGACTCAAAGCTAGAGAATCAAATTCATAAGTAACCAAATGTCAGGTCTTTTTAATTGTTCAGTTTGAATGTTGTAAACTGGCTTAGGTACTGTAACAATGGAAAAAAAGCATAGTTTATGTTACAAAATAAATCAGTTTATTAAGTAATTCTAGTGGGCTATTTTATTTCACAGTCCAGTAGAATTGCCTCATGTGTAAAATACTAGGACCATTGAATTATATTTCACATAGACTTTTTAAAGCATAAATCTTGTTTAGTTAAAAGGAAGAATTTGCAAATGCTTTAATGTAAGGCAGTTTCTGAAATAAAGAAAATTATATAGTTTGCACCAAGCTTCCTCAAACTCAGCACCATCCAGTTATATGACTTATGATTGAAGAATTCTCCAGGCAACATGGCCATTTCTAAGAATTTTCAGAGCTGAAATCCACACATCTGGAAAATGTATGAGTAATAATACTGGATCCAGGATCATATGCATCGTTCTGTAAATTATTGGCTACATTCATTTAAAACAAGTTTTTAATTAGCCTGAATAGATAAACAATGAACATAATTATTACAAATCATTGTAAAAATGAGCTGTCCATTTATCTTGATTTAGCTATATATGACTGTTTAACTATGTGTTGAAAACTAAAGGCATTCAATAATTTTGGAATTATTGCAAATATTTTTGTGCGCCCTATGAATTGGACAAGAATTAGAATGACAAACCATAATCCAGGCATAACTTAAGGAACAGTAATTATTTAGTTAGAGAGCCAGTTTGGTGTCATGGTTAAGGCACCAGGCTAGAAATGGGGAGACCATGAGTTCTAGTCCTGTCTTGGACAGAAAGCCAGCTGGTTGTCCTTGGGCCACTCACTCTCTCTCAGCCCTAGGAAGGAGGACATGCAAACCACTTCTGAAAAACCTGTCAAGAAAACTGCAGGGACTTGTCCAGGTAGTTCCCAGGAGTCAACACTGATTTGAAGGCACCAAATAATAATAACAACAATAATAATGTCCCATCTACTGTAGGTCATGGTGATTTCAGATAGTCAGGTTGCTTGTGCCTGAATCTACTTCTGTGCAGGATTTCTGTTAGATAGATGAGATGGTGATGAATAAGTTTCTGAAGAGATTATCAGTGTGATGATCAAATCTGCTTTGCTTGTTTTCCAGATGAAAATGAATGCCTCAGTGCTCATATTTGTGGTGGAGCATCTTGCCACAACACTTTGGGAAGTTACAAATGCATGTGCCCTACTGGATATCAGTTTGAACAGTTTAGTGGGGCATGCCATGATGTGAATGAGTGTGGGTCCTCTCAAGCGCCATGCAGCTATGGTTGCTCAAATACAGAAGGTGGTTATGTCTGTGGATGCCCACCAGGGTACTTCCGAATAGGGCAAGGGTAAGAAGATTCTCACTTTTGTATGTACAGTCTCTGACCTCAGAGGCAAAAAATAGCCTCCAGGTTTGTTCAGATTAATACAGACCAACCTATGTAGTGGGAAACTGAATCAATAAGAGAACACACAACTATAAGCTCTTGAGTAAATGCTGGGTTGACAATAGGAGACATAAAGAATTTATATAGTATGGATTGATTGATCCATTCATTCATGTGCATTTGACCTTTAGCCTTCTATCAGTTGATTATATAGTACCTGTGAATTAAAAGATACTCAAGTTCAGAAATAAAATGGCTTTCTCATACACCATGTTTCCATTAGGTTATGCATGCTCAAGTACAAGTTACATGCGCATTCCATCTTTTCACTAAGATCTACTGTAGCATATAGCATGCATTAACCATGTATCACATGTTCAAACTATAGAAATAGCATTCTAATTCCTCCAGCATGTGAGCCCAAGCATTCCCACTGCCTTTTTCTTATAGTCATTTCTAGTACAGCAGAAGCTCTGCAATGTGTGATAAGCAATTGTTAGGAATATCTATTGGTTTTCTTCAAATATGGAATTTGAGTAAAATGTAAAAAATATTACATTTATTACTTGCTTGGTTTATTTCTTTAGTGGGTATTATTTATTCTGTACGATTCTTCGGTTTTCTTTCTTCTCCAGGGGAATTGGTAACAATAAAGCCCGATTACGTGCCAAGAGTCTGTGTTTGGGGATGGGGATGGGGGGAGTATAAGCGTGATAAATAAATTAAAAAATAATCAGAGGTTCCCTGGTAAAACCTTAACACTGAGTGTTATAACTTCTAAATGGTTAATATATATATAAAAAATCGTACTTCAAATAATTACTCAGAATAAACTGACGTACCTTCTATGAAATCAAAAGTAGCTAATGAATATCAGTTCAAAGGCCAAATATTTTAGTCTTAATGTTACTAGAGGCTGAACTGAGAATGTTTGTCTGATGTTGGTTCTTTCTTCCTTTTAAATTCTTTAGACACTGTGTGGCTGGAATGGGGCTGGGGAAAGGTCAGAACCACGAATTACCAATCAGCGGTGAAGTAGATGACAATTCTCTTTCTCCAGAAGCATGCTATGACTGTAAAATCAATGGCTACCCGAAAAGGGGGAGGAAACGGCGAGGCGTAAATGAAACAGATGCACTTAATACAGAGGTGAGTTGCGACTTAGCCTTCCAGCCTGGAGTAACATTTATGTAGCTTCCTGAAATTTTAATTAATTAATTGATTTCTATAGCCGCCCGTCTCAACAAGTGACTCTGGGCAGCTTACAATCATGAAAACCATAAAACAGTTAAAATAATTAAAAACAATTAAAAGTACAAAATAGATATATATGGTTGCCAAGTAAATAATGCATGGATGTTAATATAGCCAAGAAATGGGGCCCTTAACACACATGGGGCCCCAGGCCTGGGCACATAACCAGGTCTTCATGGCCTTACAAGACTAACAGGGTCAGGGACATCCTGAAATCCATTTTGAGCATGGTTCTTTCACTTTTTTTCCCCCATAGATAAAGCTACTGTAGGCTGCCTTTAATATTTTAAATTCATAATGCTAATCAGATCAAATCAAAACTTTATTACAGTCATAGACTAGCATCACGGTGCTAATATTTATTTCACATGTGCCTTCACAATATGAGGTCTGATTCCTTCTGGGTGAGGGAAGAATCAGAAATTGCACCCAGGAGCTCTCACAGGAAAGTCAAGGACTTGGCTCTTAGATTAAAAAAAAAAAAACTTGCATTGCAGATACTGAGTCACCTTAATAATAATAATACAGAACAGCTTCTGCAGAGTCTAAAAATCTAGCTATATATATGTTATCCCAAGATTAATATGTTATCCCTTGGATTATAATGAATGACTTGCCTCTTGTTTCTCAGGCTGGGCTGTTGATGATACCTGATGTTGCTAAAGAAAGGTTTTGTCTGATCCCACACTCCTAATTCCTTATCTTGCCAATTCCAGGTCTCACTGGAAGTTAGTTAAAAACTAATTTAATCTTTCTATGAAAAAGACAGCTCTCAGTATGCCAGATTCCTCTTATATTGTGCATCACATATGTACAGAAACACATCATATGGCACTATTGTAGTTTGTACTTCTGACTTCTTCTCCATCTCATTTGCCTCTGTTGGAGAGTCCATGGGAACTGACACATTGGACAAATGGTTCCTGTTTTCTAACTAACTTCAAGTTTGGATCTCATCCAGTCCTGCCTATGAAATGTATGAGGAACTACCTCATAACAAATCACATTATTGGTCTATCGAACCTGCTCTAAAATGTAGTGTTGGCTATATTTGGTTAGGGCATATTTAACCCTGAATTTCATATTTATACAGCTGCAACCTAATTGGGTTACTGCAGTGTGACTCTGCTGGTGGAAGCCCAGTTTCTCAGAAGTGAAGCTTAGTGATTTTTGCTGCAATCTGCAAAAAACTAAGGCCATGTTAAATAAATATATCTTTAAGCTTTGATTCTCAGCCGAAAAAGGGTGTGTGTGTGAAAATGAAGCTCAGAACTGTATCAGTTGCCTTTATAAGAGGCTCTTCAGAAGCTGCGGCCAGTTATTCAGCAGGGTCCTTTTTCATATTCACTTACATACCTATGTCACATCAGCACTAAAGCTTAGCACGTCCACCCAGCTTTGCAGCAAGAGATATTCTCTGTATCAGATGTTATATGTTGACAACACATTCCAATGATTCATTTTATCTTAAACAAAAACAGAACAGACTTTGGGAACCTGCAGTGAAGATGCTGCTTACTAGGAGTGTGCAAAGCTCTAGATACAGTTATCTAAAGGTGTTTTAGAGAGTGCAGTGAAGATTATTGCTTCTTGGCAACTCTTCAAAACAGCTGCACCTTTTCTCAGGATGCAGTGAACAGCCATGCCAACAAGTGCTGTGTCTGTACCACTGCATGCTTGGAGCATATTTTGGGGACCGAATCCAAAACTCTGCATAATGTTTACTGCAGAGGGGTCTCCCCTTTTCCAAAAAGCCCTCATGTGTGTCAATAGAAGCCAAGGTCAAAATGTGTGACAGTTTCAGCACATGAGGTTACTTCAGTGTCTCATGAGGTTTGAGGGTACAGTCCCTTATCCAGTAATCTGGCACTAAGGTGAAGTTGGGATGCAGAACGTGAGTTTGCAGGATTTGGCATATGTTCAGTAGGTGACAGGCCTGGACCCTCAGCTCCCCATGAAACAACCCCAGGGAAATTGAGAGAAGACTGGAGCTCAGATTACCAAGGTTTGAAATGGGAAAATAAAGAGATCCACAGCTTTGCTCTGATACACCAGCAGTTCTTTCCTTCTGCCTGTTGCCTTGTACTAAGGAATTCCACAAAAGTTTCCATAATAAAAGAATTTGGCCAGCTTCAGCATATATGGAAACAGTAGCTGGCTTTAACTGCTTGGTTGTGCAAACATTTGTTAAACTATATAATTAGATACACACTTCAAACGCACCTCAAACAGATCATTCTTAATGAGTCTCAGAAATAAGTATAATAACCCATCTCTTAGGGGTTGGATATTTCTCCAGTAATTTGGAGACACAAGATGAACCCATTTGGAATGAAAGGTTTTTGAATGGACTGTATAAAGGTTGGCCTCTGGAATTCTAACTCCTTTTATTTCATTCTGGAAGTTTACTGTTTTGTTCTTAATTTTTTGTGTGTGTTCAGGCTTCTATACAATTATGCGCTGCCCAGAGTTGCTTTGTGAGTTGGGCAGCCATATGTACCAGAATTCTACAAGTAAGCAAATAATTAGAATAATTAAAGTTTCTATTTCAAATAAAATAAGGCAACATAAAATTGTAGTTATATAAGCCACTCAGTCAATCAATAAAAATAATTAGTTTAACTACTAATATCTGAAAAGTTTGTATTCTTTTTTATTGCATTTCAAGAATTTAACTGCGATTTCAAGAATTATAGCCCTCTATGCCCTAGCCCAAATGATTTCACCCATGATTGAATGAACAAACAAGTGGAATGCAAAGAAGTAATGGAACACTCTTTTAAAATCTAGTTTTGCCAGTTGGGGTATGTGTGTGTGTGTGTGTAAAGCTTTCACTGCAAAGGAACACTAATACTACAAAAACATCATTCCATTTTCTGAGACTGCTTATCAAAATACACTTAGATTTGTCTGTCAAGTCAACAGTTCTATAACGATGGTTACCTGAACTTCGTTATTCCAGGTTGATGACCAACCTATTTATATGGTAGCTAAAAGCCATGAATATAAATATATAAAAAATTGTATATTTCAACATTTGCTGGAAATGGTCTCACTCTACCCATGTGTAGAAAATAAATATTTAAAATAAAATACAAAAGTGTCTTCTCCAGTATAAACCAGCCTAGTGCAAAAGTCTCATCTTTTCAAAGTAAACAAGAAAGTCCCTGTTTCTAATTTAAACACTGCTTGCTTGGCAAGCAAAATTCTGGGGTAAGAATAGGAGGCCACATTCCTGAATTAATATTTTGTGCTGCATAAATAATTTTAAGTAGCTGAATATTTTTGAAATCCCATGAACAGCTTGAATATTCAAGGTAGTAATATTTCATGTTGTAAAAGGTGAAAGGTCCCCTGTGCAAGCACCGAGTCATGCCTGACCCTTTGGGGGGACACCGCTTTCGCGACGCTTTCTTGGCAGACTCTAGCGGGGTGGTTTGCTGTTGCTTTCCCCAGTCGTCACCTTCCCCGGCAAGCTGGGTACTCATATTTCATGTTAGGATATGAAAAATCCAGGAGGAAAAATTTTAAACACCTTGTTCTTCTACAGGATCAGCTGGGGACAGATGCAGCTGTTAACCTCGCCAGCTGGGATCTTGAAAAACCAGCCATCTTATCTTTCAACATCTCCAGCCTTAACAACAAGGACCGCATCCTGAAACTGATCCCTGCTCTCACAACACTGACAAACCACAACCGATATTTAATAGACCACGGGAATGAAGGTGGTTTCTTTAGGATAAACCAGAAGGAAGGAGTAAGCTTCCTTCACTTAGCTAAGAAGAAGCCAGTGCCTGGAATATATTCATTACAGATTAGTAGCATTCCACTCTATAAAAAGAAGGAACTCCTTCAATTTGAAGATAAACATGACCAAGACTACCTCAGTGGTGAGCTAGGAGACAGCCTGAGAATGAAAATTGAAATTGTGCTTCACTAATTCACCAAGCAGAGACCAAATTAACGAAAGCCAAAGATAGCTAGGTGAGACTTGAATGTTTTATTTCTCAATAAGGTTCTCCATATCACAGGAACAATCTGTATTCACTTGGACATGTGAGCACTATTCTGTTTTGACATAAGTAAGGTACAGGAAGAAAACTGTAGCTCACAACCACCATTTTCTCAGGCTTCTTGTAAGTGTAGCTACTTTGAGATACTGAATCTTGAATTCCGGGACTGCTGTTGGAAGTTGGTCACAGATGCGAGCCAACATCTGATGAGCCCAGGTACCAGGAGTCGCAAGACCACAAGTTCCATCAATAGATTCTTCTTCTATTTTTTTTTTTTAATCTTAACATCCACTTCCCCAGCTACATCTTACTAGGTCAGCCATTTCTGTTATTGATTTGGTGCTAGAAAAATGTCCAGCCTAGATTTTATAAATGCACTGTAATATATACACTAGAAGCCAAAGAAATTGCAATTACTCAGTCCAACTACATCAATCAACCCCAATTTAGCTCAGTAGTTTATCTCAGTTATATCTATAATACAATACATGTAAATTAAGTGTGTGTATACTGTAACCATGCTATTTTTTATCCATGAAGCATTTGTAAACTAGATTAATAATACCCTTCATGCAAGGGTTTATAATGGTGCTTATAAGACCAACTACTTAACTGTATACACAAACTTGGTGATGAAATTTCTGTGACAATCAAAATGCACTGAGG
This sequence comes from Candoia aspera, assembly GCF_035149785.1. Lineage (NCBI taxonomy): Eukaryota > Metazoa > Chordata > Lepidosauria > Squamata > Candoiidae > Candoia > Candoia aspera. Next base: position 9,589,750 of record NC_086165.1, on the reverse strand, counting down.
TCAGCAGGGACCATTCAAAACTTTTCAGAAGTCACATGACACAGTGCCATCCAGTTATGCCATGATATAATGTAACACACGTCCAATAATACCTATCATGACTCATATCTACAAGGGTTCAGTGTCAAAAGTCACAATAAAATCATTCTTTTTTTAGTTCATTCCATGGGTTCATATTCTTGCTAAAATTGCACCAGCTCATGCAAAGTATTTTTATACAGATATGTTCAGAAAAAATATACTAGGAGAAAGGTGAGACGTTATGATCTATGGCCTACATTTGGCCCCCATGCATTTTTCTGTAATCACAATTTCCTACTTTTTGCAAATCTTTAATAGTCACTTTTATACTTACATTGAAAATAATTATTAATAAAAGAGCTACAAAACCCACATGGACAATTCACAGTTTTTAGTTTGATTGTGGGGTGAGATTGGTTGAGAAAGAAAAAACCTGGAGATCCAGTATATACTCACTCTTTCATACAGATAGATCCATATCCATGCACACACAGACTTATTTACAGAGAGGGAGAGAACTGAAACCCTTGGAACTAAAATACAGCTATTAATTCATAAAATTAGACAAATTCAGGTATATATGATGCATTCGCATTATCCGCCACAACCCAGGCTTTTTAAAGTCTTTGTTAATTTTCGGTCCAAATGAAGACCTTAAGAATGATCATCATAACATTCCAACAAGTCATCCTAAAAAGTCAGCTGTTGTATTTCTGTTGATTGTGAAATCAGCTAATTCTATCGTATTTTCAGTAACCCTTCTTGGAAGTGGTTTTTGTTTTTGTTTTTTGTTTCTCCATCGTCTGAAGAATCACTGTTCTGATGCAGTGTGCGTGTTGCTTACCAGTTCCTTCCTTCTGATCTAACGGACTCTGCTTGTAGCAGCAAGCAAATATGCATACATTGACATTTCTTGCCAAGAACACCTTCATTCAGTCAACTTGCTTCCTACTCTCAGTGATTGATTAATACCATGAAAACTGGCCAAACTGCATTTGGAACCGTCCATACAATTCTGGGGGTAGGACACAAAAGCCAAACACAAAAACTAGGCTTATAACAATTTGGGGTGGGGGGGTGTTGAATTTATGAGTGACATGGACTCAGAAAGCCCTCTTTGAATTGGGGGATTCCTGTTTTCTTCAAATAACCAAGAAGAACTATTATAGATTTATTTACTTATTTCAGCCCACATCTGGTTATTAAAAAAAGAGATTGATCTGTATGAAGGATAAGGGTACATTTACTCTTATGTACAATTTCATATCATTAGCTTCATCTTTTTAAGTTGCAAATTTTATAGCCTGAACTTAACTTTTTTCCCTTTGAATGGATTTTTTTTTAATCAATTGGCTGTCTTTTGAAGCCAAATGCAGTCACTCTTAACAAGAAGATTTGAAATGATCAGTAATAAATATATCCCAAGCAAAAACAGCTAAACTTTGGCATTAGATAAAACTAGCATTGCAAGAAATGGGAAAAACTATGATCCAGTCATAACATTTATATTGGAAGGCTGTCTATAGTTATTTAATGGTATGACTAATAGTACAGTAAAATGATCTGTATAATATTAATGAATTCCCAGATGTGTTGGCTTAGAAATCCCCAAGAGTCATATGCAGACATTCAAATTTATTAATGTGGAAAGACCTTGCGTGCCTTCCCTTTGAGCCACTAACTATTCCATCTTGAACAAAAAGGTCCGAAGAGAGAGTACTAATTGCATGTGATTATGCAGGAGTCATGCATCATCTGGATGCAAATTGTTAGAATTTTCCAGAGATTTTAAATAAAATCCTGGTCAGTAGAGAAAAGTCAGCAGGGGTGGGGTGATCTAGAACGTGCCTTTTCATTATAGCGGCAATTTCCAGTTCCAAAGCTTATAATTTATCTTAGCTTTCAGCCGTCCGTGAGCCAGCACTGTAAAGTTCCAGAAGAGTGTTATATAAATCACAAATTGGCTTTAATGCATGCATCTCTGCATGACTCGTTCTGACTAGAGATAGAAAGAGACTATCACTAGACTACATCAGTGATGGGATATTATAAAATTAATGCTCTGTTCCAGTGCTTATGTTACTCAGACATAAGCCTAGCTGAATGCAATAGGGCTTCCTTCCCAGTGAACATGAATAAGTATTTAGCTTCAGTTACTTAGCTGGACTAGAATGCTGAATCAAGATGATAAACACCTTGAAAATTTGTCATTTCAAATGCATTGCATATCAAAATCCTTTCCAGAGGTGTTCCACCCATGTGCAAACTAGATGCTATTTAAAATATTGAAGTTGATTATGTTGGTGTAATCTAGTGTTAAAGCAGCTTTAAACTACAGTTAGTTTGCTGTGAGCTAGGCAACATGACAGGGCCAATATTTTGGTCTCTGATAAAATAGCTGTGCAAGAGGAAAAGATCCTTGGGTTCTGTAGAATATTTCAGTTCAGCTAGCTGATGTAATTGACAAAACGGGGAAGCACTAACTTCCATCTAAGCAGCCTATTAGTTTGGTAACTTTGAGAGCCAGTTTGGTGTGGTGGTGAAGGAACCAAGAAACCGGGAGACTGTGAGTTCTAGCCCTGCCTTAGGCACAAAGCCAGCTGGGTGACCTTGGGCCAGTCCCCCTCTCTCAGCCCAAGAGCCAATCAGGCATGGTATGAGAGTTCTAGTCCCGCCTTAGGCATGAAAGCCAGCTGGGCAACCTTGGGCCAGTCCCTCTCTCTCAGCCCTAGGAAGCAGGCAATGGCAAACCACTTCTGAGAAACCTTGCCAAGAAAACTGCAGGGACTTGTGCAGGCAGTCTCCGAGAATCAGACATGATTGAACAGATTAAAAAAAAATAGTAACTTTATTGATTAGTCAGTGGACCATATCAAGAAACAATGGGCATCAAACGCAATAAAACAGGATAGAATAAGATAAGGTAAAATGAGATAAAAGATAAAATAGAGGGAGGTACAATAGTGTAAGATAAAATAGAATACAGAAGTATAAAATAAGACGTGTGCTAAAATACAGAACTGCGTGTATTTAGTTGAAAGCATCAGCTAAACAGCTTATTAATAACTTGGTAAACATCTTGCACTAATTTGCACTAAGTTTCCGTATGCAAAGATAACCCCATTTAATAAAGTACAAAAGGAATATGTGGGTGTCCCTAAAGCATGAATGACAATGAACACAGAATCATCTAGCTGGCTTAGTGTGAAGTAGCTGTTATTTCATTCTATGGAACTGAGTAAATTGGTACAATTTAAAAAAAAACAAACTGATTACTGGGCTCCAAGTTGTGAACTTGACCAGGACACAAACAATTTTCCCACAAACTGTATATTATTCCTGGCCTGTGAGCCAATTTATAATAAAAGAAGCCAGTTTAGCATATATAGTACAAAGTTTAAGAAAACAATACAGTATGTGCAAAGGTGAAATGGGTAGCTGTCAAAAAAGAAATGTTGTTCCCTGGAGACCCAAAAATCGTTCAGCAAGTATAGAATTCTATACAACTTTCAGAGTCAGTGTTTTGCAGCTGAAGCTTATGATCCAGTTAAACTTATCATAGAGTATTTTTTGTCAGCACAGTTCAGAAGAACAGGTCCTCTAAGGCAGTTACCCAGCTGTAATGAATATTTAGGATTTTTTAAAAAAAATAAGAACCTGGCTTTCAAAGGTTCATTTTCAGGGGGGGAAACCCCCATTTCTATAGAAATCAGATGTTCATCTCAGTGGTGGTGGTTCTTGGCTCATATGGCATATGCTTTTTTCTTCTTCATTTATGTCTGTGTGTTAAATTTGCAGAGTTTCAGGTTGATTTATTGCGATTCTATCTTGACTTCTGGGCTACCAGTGACTACAAAATCTCTTAAAAGGCAGCTTTCCTGAAACCATTATTATATGTGGATGATCAGGAGGACATCCAGACTGTTCCATCAAGGAACATTCTTTCCTTGCAATGAGCCATTCCAAGTGTTCTGGCAGTGGACCAGTCTTGAAACAACCCATTCTGAATCCTCCAGAAGTGGTTGGACCAACCTGTTTTGTGTTTGGGACATTCCATGATGGGATATTTTGCATATCTCTGTTGTCCAGGAAGTGGGTTAATTGATTCACCAACACTGCAATTTGGACTACTTGGTGTAGCCCTGTTCCTACAGTATGTTCTACAAATGCATTGTATATAAAAATGTGTTTTCTTATTATCCAGTTGAGGGTCTGCAGTAAACCTACGGCCACTCACAGGCATTCTGAGATTGAAGGCCCAAAGTTAATCATTTATGAAATAATGATTTTTGGCTTTTAGATACAGTTCTGTGGCAGCCATAACAGATACATCTGATAGTGGAGAGAATTTCTTATTAGGAAGATCTATAGCACAAGGGATCCCCAAATCCAAATGTTAGAAGATTAGGGGCAAGGTGGAAGGAGGCTCAGTAATCTGTTACAGACCATCAATTGTGCTGTGTTTTAAAGAAAGAAAAAAGATGTCTATTCCAATGTTTCTGTTCGAAAACAGACAAAAGAAAGTTTTGGGATTCATTTTAGATCCACCAGAACAGCCTTGTCTGTTAAGGTTCATGAACTTCCTCTTGAAACGGTTCATTTTCAATAAATCCTAGATTCTACCAGCAAAGGGAGGCCAAGTTTTGAAACTATTTGGAATAAAATTCAGGTGAATGAGGGAATGTGTTTGTTGTGAAGTAGAAAACATGAACATCTTGGCAATCCGAAGGATTTAGTACCGTCCAATTCCTGGCAGTCTCTTCCCTTTCATTTTGGAATTGTAACCCTGAAAGCAAAATGGATAAACTCAGCACTGTCTGTGCGTGCATGTACTCATAAATTCGGTTCCTATAGCCAATTACTTCCATTAGGAAATGGCAAGACTCCTGGTTGTAGTTGGTATACATGTGGGGAAGCAAACTTTGTGATCCTTTGCAGAGTAGATTCTTCCTTACTTGCTTTCCTTTCTGTGGTTATGTGGATAAGAAATGTTAATCCCTTCTGAAACAGAACATGAACCTCCTGTATCGACTGTAGCTTCCATGCGTGAGCCGAAAACATAACACAAATATCAACATTACAGTTTGTGCAGTGCCAGAATGATTGAACGGCATTAGTTATGACCTGAAACTGAATGGAGGCTTCCTCGCCTACAAATGAACCACCCTTGAAATTTCAGACAATCCTGAATGAGCCATTCATTCAGAGGAGGGATATATTGGTGGGGTTGAGTGGACCCTTGATGTTTGGAAACAAAGAAATATGCATACTGGGGTAAGAGAAAACCAAGAGGAGGGGATGGATTTTCTGGATAGAGACATGGTTGGCAGCGCCCTCATCCATCCCCAAAAGAAAAACAGTAAATCATCTTAGAAATAGAAGAGCAAGTTAATTGCCACTTTCACTAGCATATTCTTGGACTGTGTACCATATTCTGTCCCTAATTTCTATTCTCTAGGATTCTACCATGCAGTGACATGAATTCAACACCTAAGTCTACTGAACTGGGCCCAAGTCAAATGAAATCCAAAAGATGGCAAACTTTTGTGATTTGTGGTACTAAGGCTGGTGGCAAATTCTTGGCAACAGGTCTATTTATTACATAGCTGCTCCTTGTGCTGTGATGTAATCATAGCCCTACAGTCAGTCTCCCTTGTATACTCCTGGGGAAAAGAAACTGTAGTAAAGCTCAGGGATTAGTTGCATGTTGTGCCAACGTAGTAACCATTAGGATCTGATAGTCATTTATTATGCATCGGGGTAAGATTATATTTCGTTGTTAGAAGGTGGGATGGTAATTCTAATACTCTGAAATCCCTCTTGCTGGACAGCTATGAATGAGGCTGAGTACCATTCTCACGTGGGAACAATGCTTGCGTAGGATCAATTAACCATGGGGAATGTGGCAATCACTTTTCCCTGTTCCTTTAAGAAATATGCAAACTGGTCAAACTTCTTGTGAACCAAACCCTTGATAAGAATCCTGGCTTTGTTTGATGTGGTAAGGAGCTCCCCGGTTGTTATATATATCTATGTTATTGAACAGATATATGTTTTTTCTAGAAATTATGCATTTTGAATGAATGACCCAGACAAATAATTCATTCCCACTGCAAACTCTTGCTTAGCAAGTTTCTTATTCCCGTAATTGAGACCATATGTTCTGCAGCAAACAATAACTCTAGATATTACTCATTTGTAAACTTTGTAATGAAAGCGATGGGAAGAAGTTTTTTTTCCTTTCTGGTATGTTAAGAGCTCTAAATTATTAGGGTGGGAAGTAAATGTCAATGGAACATAAAAGTTCTTGGTGCGGTGTTCACATTTGCTCATGCTTTCAAATCCACCGTGGCTTATTAGTTCATGGGAAAGATGACAAAATGGGGTAAAAGAAAATCAGAGAATAAATCCAGGATCAACAGTGAGCTTCTATGGTAACAGAAAATTGGATTAGGTGGGTGAGAAGAGACAATGTCGTAGGAGATAATTCTATACAGAGGCTGCGTGTGCGTGTGTGGCCTAGCAAATTCTAACAGAGAATAAATTGCAGTAAAGAGCTGGTGTCTTGACCCTTTGCTTCTCAGTGCTAAGCTGCAATTATTTGTTTAAAAATCACAAAGAGAGAGAAAGAATGCCACCACAATTTATTGCAAGGGAGTTAATACTACACCCATTGGAACAAGAGGCTCCAAGCCAATTCTCCAGGAGGATCTGCATGGAAAAAGAACTAGGGTTTGGAAGTGAGATGTCCAATTCCCTGATTTCCCAGGAGACTGATTCAGATGTGTTTCTGTGCACACAGAAGAGGAGGAGGTGGAAGCAGGCTGGCAGGGAACATACATAAAAGGGCAAGAAATAAGTTGCTTCTTCCGAATCGTAACCTTGTTGTGCATGTGTAGAATGGGAAGAACCCTATTCTAAGAGTTAGTGTAATGTACTGGCGTCAAGTGTAACCATGAACTCCCTGGTTCACATCTTCTTTTTCAATAACTTAAATGTGGCTTTTAGACAAATCAGTCTCCTCTCAGACCTTTTCAACAACAGTGTGGTTCAGTGGTTAATGTGTTGGTTTAGCACTAGATCTGAGGCCACCTCAGCTATGAAAGTCTGTTTGGGGACTTTAGGGCAGTCATTCCACTTCAGTCCAACCGACCTCACAGGTTTGTTGTGAGGATAAAAATGTACGGGGACCCCATGTAAGCCGTGTTGAGCTCCTGGAGGAAAGGGGGGATATAAAGCTCAAGAGGTAATAAATAAATAATGACTTGCAATATAAGTTTTCAGTTCAGAAGAATAGTGGGGTATTGTAGAAGTGCTTTGACTGCTCATATAAAATGAAGAAACATAAGAATGAACTAATAAATATCAGTAGGACTACCATAAACAATCTTCTCTATTGTCTCTGTTGCCTTAAGTGGCCTGCAATGAACTAACAGATAGTGAGCATTCCTTTGCTAGTCTAAGACATACAAAACACCATATTTTAAAAGAAGAATTTATAAATGCAGTGGATAGACTACTGGTCTTCAGCTGGTGGGTTGAGCCTAATTACGGAGCCTAGCAATCTGAATTAAAACAGGGTTAACCCTAATACCCTGCAAATACTACCAAAAAAATTAAGATGTGGGTCTCCCAATAATGTCTGAAATGGAGTAGAGGTTGTTTTTATGTCCAAAAAGATGGATGATTATTAATTTTATTTTACCTTTTATCTATTTCTAGCAAATTCTCATCATTCTCGGCTTGTTTGGCTGAAAAGTGACACCCACTTTTTACTGGACTAGCATTTAAACCATACCCATTTTCAACAAAGATCACTGCCAAAAAAAAAAAAAAAGCTATCTCTACAGTCCCCTAAATTCTTGTGAGATTTGGATAAGAGTTTCACTGGCATTAAATGTATTAATTGTACATAATTTAGCTCCCCTGGTCCTCATAGAGTTAGAGCGGAACAAATGAGAAGGACCAGGCTTTGCCAAGCCCAGATGTTGGAATGCTGGCTGAATATCTCCTTATATAATAGGAAGAACAATAATGACTTACTAATAAATCAATAACTGAAATAAGAATAGAAGACTTCTCTAAAAACCAAAGGGGACCAAAACAATGCATCCTGAGAAAAGAACGAGAAAAATGGTAATTTGGCAACCTTGCTGAGAAACACCTTCCACAGATATAGCTGTGGCTTTTTTTTTCTTTTTGACTCAGTTATAGCTATTTAGAAATATACTGCCTTGGAACACAAAGATATTGTTCTATTATGTAACTAATATTAACGCATACTAACACTGAACTCAGCTAGTCCCATTAAAGCCTTAGCATGAAGATGTCATGCCATTCCCTTTCTTCGGCATGCAGCACAGATGGATCCTGCCCAAAATACTGTTGACATATTTTACAGAGAAGATATCTGTTTAACTGTGGAAAAACTTGAAGTTCAGCAGGGTCAGACCTGATGAATGTCAAGTCAGGAGATCCACCAGAATATCTCAGGGTTGTGGACTAGTTTGGGAAGTCAAAGTAACAATCTAGAAGAAGGCAATGGCACAGAAACATAGGCTTGTCCACATGGTCACTGGGAGTTGAGCTTGACTCAAGGAAGACCTTGAGTGAACCATTAGAAATACCAAATGATAAAACACCCATCCCTGCAGATTGAAGCTAACGTTACATACGTTGAATTGTAGATTGCCTCAAAGCCAGACTGCAGTCCAGCCTGGAGCTATGTGGGAGCAGATGCATGTTCCCAAAGCGTTTGGGCGGGTTCCAAAGCCAAGCACAGTGGGAAGAATAATGTGGACGTGCCATTGTCTAACAATATCAACTTGGGAATGTTGCTTAGCAGCAACTTTGAACAAATGGTTACTTGCAGTTGAGTGATTTGGGCCAAAAGGCAGGAGAAAAGGAACATACCCGTTGTGCCTAGGAGCAACTCTCGAGGCATATCTGGCACAACAGCACTGGAACACTGTATAAATTACATTTATTCTAATCAACGTGACGTATTATTGCAGTGGAGTGTGGTCAGAAGCTGCACCTCCAAATCAATCAAACTGCATAGAAGGACGTTTTACGAGGTTAGTGAAAGCTGAGCGTGTGGCCAGATGGTCCTTTGTGAATGAGTTCTGCCAGTTCTAAGGGCATCGGTAACTTCATAGAAAGCATCCCAGCTGAATAATGGTAGCAAAGCTGCTGTGTTTGCCAGCTGTTCCCAGACTCTGACTCTATTCTCTCGCCTTGCTTTCTATTCCTGTAGGACTCCCCCCACCCCAACCCCAGCAATCATTCTCTCCCTCTCAAGGATACCCATGTAAAGTTCAAACCCAGTCAGGTTTAGAGCAGAAGTGGGAAAACAATAACCCTCCTACACGTGGAATTACAAACTTCCTGGATCCTTTCTGGTTATCCTTATTGGTTGGGTGGCTAAAAGTCGTAGTTTGGTTCACTTTGGGTGGGGCACAAATTCCCCACTCTGATTTTATAGCCTTGTGTTCTCGCTGCGAGTCAGGACGCTCACACTCTTGCTGATTGGCAAGCCTTTTAATAATGACAGATATCTCCTGATACGAACACACAGGGAATATGGCCAAAGACTAACTTGGAAGCCTTAAGTATGGACTCCATTACAGCACCATCTCTGAATTAAGAGAGCATGACCATGACCACCCTGGGTAGATAATCTGGCCACAATAATGCAATATATTTAGAAGACAGCAGATTGGGGAAGGCTGGTTAATGGGCAGTTTTTTTGGAGGGGTCAGATGAGAAGGTTAGCATCTATCATTTACATTTTTCAGAAGCCACCCTACTCTCTGGTACAAGAGGAATTTTCAGTGCTATGATCTCTGCAGGTGGCAAAATGAGGTCTAAAAACATCTGGTTGGCTCTGCTTAGTTGGAAAGGAAATAGACTGATTTTCATCCAATTATGACATATTGCAGTAATTTCATCCTGGACAATTGGAGTTAATCTCAATTATTATCTTTTTGTTTTTGTTTCTGTGCTGACCAGACTCTAAACCATAAAATACTCATGTTAAAAGGGACTTTGTTTTTGATAGCTCAGTTTCCATGATCATGTACTGATTTATTTTGTTGTTTTACCACAATCAGTAATCAAAGGAAATATTTGCTGAACTTTGGAACACCACACTTATGTGATTACCTGGGCTGTTATTTAGCTATTCTTCCAAAACACGAATAATCAACCTTGTTAAGACATCCAAATGGGCTCCGGAATGATTAACATTAAAAACATGCCAAGCGCTCGAAAAGAGTACAAAAAAGAAATGATACTGAGAGGTGTTCCTTGCCATAGATATGCCATCTTCCCAAATCAAGGGGATTTTAATGCAGACTCTCCAAAAATACTTGGAAGTACAAGCAAGGTTAACGGAAACAGGACATACAAGTAGTCCAGGGGGTTCTGAATATTCAAGCATGATAGGTAAGGGTCCCTTCAATCAGACTTACTCCTGAGTTTTCTTGAACAGTATAGAAGTGGCTTGTCATTGCTTCTTTTCAGGATGCTTTTCGTAAAACAAGTCTTGCCTACAGCCATGGAACTTAAGGAAAATGACAGCATGTAAGGATGGGAGATGCTGAGTTGTTTTAAGAGGACTCATTTTAGCTCACTCAGCATTTTTATGAGACTTTCCTTTTGGATCCATTCTAATCGAAGTGCTGTATCACAAAACATCCAGATTTCTACCTGGTGTTCCTGGAAAATTGGTGAAACAGATTCCTTTTCTTCCGCTTACCCCCATTAATAGGACAGCATGTGGCCAGAGGAAAGAGTGGTGTGTAGCTATTTTGGAAACCCTAAGAGTCTGTAACAAGGGCCTCTCTATTTATTTACTGCGCAGCACACTTATACAAGTGGGAAACAGTGAAGCGAAGATGGCTTCACCCGAAGTCACAGTTGTGTCTAAGTTGAAAATGCCAAGGCTGCCAAAAAACTCAGCTCTAAACTCCCGTCAAAGAAAAGGACAGTTATTCTTACAAGGAAGGATTTGATGGGACAGGAAACTAGCAGGTCAGAGTTTATACTGAAGCTTATTTAATGATCCTGAAGCCAAAGCAAAGGGGCAAATGCTAGTTACCTGTCTGAATGGGTAGGGTCCCAGGCAGGACAGAAATAGAGGAATAGTAATAAGGTAAGGAACCACAACATTTTGCTGTTTTGGGGATGCTGCACATTGACAGAGCAAAGGCCTTTAAAATGCAAAGCACTGAACATGCTTGCAAGGATCAAGTTAAACTGAAGGAGATGAAAGTTGATGGACTGAGGGGAAAAAAAGAGGAATGTTTCTTTGCTATAATTTTCCATTCTTGTTGAAAAACCAAGCTGGGGAAAAGGGTTTTGTGTTTATATGCCAGGAACAATTGTGCAAACAGCTCAGCCTTCCAAAATCTTTTCAGTTGTAGATTGTTTCTCCCCATGCCATGACATCTTTTTGCCAGCTTTCACTCAGCCATTGCTCTCTGTTCCTTTCCACCAACATCTCAGGGGAAGGGCCATTGATGATTAGTTACAGACCTAGAAATCTTCAGGAAAGGAAAAAAAAATAGGAAAAGGCAATTTTCAAGTGCCACCTAGTGGCTTATTTGCTAAACTAGAAATTGTAATCCTCCACCCCTCAATTAACAGTCTACCTTTCAGTATACTTGATAGGGAATAAAGTTGTTGAAAATGAAAGGTCATGTTCATTTGGAAAGGTTGTTGGGTTGTGTAACCCATGCTACTTGCTTGCCTGATCAACTTGTTTGGCTTTAGTAAACTTCTCACTCTTGTGATTTTTAATACGTTTAAACATTTGCACAGGATATTTGTAGGGAGAAGAAACATATATGTCAGTGGCTGAAAAACAGGGTTATGGTGCCAGTTTAGACCTTGTTTATAACAAATAGAATTAGATAAGGCCTGTATAACTTGTATCCCATTAGATATAGCAATTTCTTAGTGTTGACAAGCTCCTTACTATGGTCTTGCCTGACTAGGATTGCAAGGTGAAATAGGATCTCTAGTACTTGAATGTCACATGGACTTTGTGGATTGCATTCAACTCAGTTGGTAACAAGTCACATTTTCAGACATAAGGAATATGGTAGAATAAATTGAGACAATTTGATATTACTGTATAGATGGCCTAGGTTTCACTGTCATCTATGCTCACTGCAAGAGAAAGGGGTGAGTAAATCTTGTTTTTCTTATACCGCCAAAGTGATCAGGATCAGAAGTTGCTCTGCAAAATGGCACTCGGTCAAAATTTGTGCAGTCATGTAACTACCAATTTGGTTATACGTGCAAAGGGAGAAGTTGAGAGCCAGTTTGATTGCAGAGGCTGGGTCACTGGCTTAGAGCTGCAGATTGTTACGGGCAAATGCCTACAAGAGAGCTTGGTGCTTACAGAAGTTGCAGCAAATATACACAAAAGGAGCATGTTGATTAAATTGTTGTGTTCCTGGTTAGAACATGATACTGTGAATTGGACTGCCTTTGAAGACGGTCTAGTTGGAACAGAACAGAGCTGGAAAGATATTGAGAATGACTTTTTGAGCATGTTATACCACTACCATAGCACGTTTTCTGTTCCCAGTCCTCCTTCGTAAGCCATTCAACTATAGAATATGACTTTGAAAGCCCTTGACAGCTTGCAAATCACAGATTGTGAATACAGGTAGTCCTCACCTACCGATGGCAATTGGGACTGGGAACTCTGCTGCTAAGCAATGTGCTGTAAGGCATGAAGTCACATGACTGAACCAACTTATGTCAGTTCTGGCTGCAGTCGTTAAAAGAATCACCCAGTCATAAACCACGATGGGTGACTTGCTGCTGGCTTCCCCACTGACTTTGCTTGTTAGAAGCTGTCAGCAGAGGTCACAAATGGCCATCACATGATTGCAGGACACCTTGCAGCTGCAATGTTGGAATTGTGAGCCAGCTGCCAAACACCTGAACTGCGATCATGTGACTGTGGGGATGCCGTGACAGCTGCAGCTACAAAGGCCTGTCACAAGCCCCCCCGTTCAATGCCATTGTAACTTCGAACAGTCGTGGAACGAATGGATGTCAAGCGAAGACCATCTGTAATTGCCTGATTTTGCATGCTTGTTTAAACTGCAGCTTGTTTTTAAATAAGCGATTCATTATAATTCGACTGGAAGACCATGATTGTGAACAAGGGCCTCGGGGGTTGATTTTAAGTAGTCTCTGAAAGTTAGTTGTCTTTGGCAGGTTCCCCTCACTGCAGCAGCACTCAGCACAACCTGTAGTGATCTATGCTCTTTTCATTGCAGTAATGTCTTTAAATCCATCTCTTCCTTATAAGAAGAAAAAAACTCAGAATTTTTCTATCAAAGTTTATTTACATTTTTAAAAGGTGTACAAAAATATATGAAAGAGCTCTTTATTTCTGCCCAGTTGATCCAAAGCCATCTGAACCACGTTCTGTTTCATCCAAAACCTAAAAAATAGAAGTAATTAGCTTTTCTAAAAATTATTTCCTTATAATTTTTGGAAGCATGCAGAAATTACAAGAAACTGCCTGTTCAAGAGCAAGACAGTCCTTCCCTTTTTCCTAGGGCTGAGAGAAAACAACCGGCCCTGCTGCCTTAACCACTACATCAAACTGATTTGTGCGTATGTATATAAGCTTTTATTAACTGAAGAGAAAAAAAAATAATAGAGTTATGAAGGAAAAGAAAACAAAAGGGCATAGAGCTGCTCTGTGAGTGAGATAGGCGGTGACTAAATTTGAAATATAAATAAGTGAATACAGGTAGTCCTCACCAACCGCAGTTGGGACTGGCAACTCTGCCGCTAAGCGACACAGTCATAAAAGGTAACATCAAGTAACCGTGCCTAACTTATGTCAGTTCTGGCTGTGGTAGTTAAGTGAATCATCTGTGGTTGTTAACCACAACATCACATGACCGTGACTTGCTGCCGGCTCCCCGGTTGATTTTGCTTATTGGAACCCGGCTGTGAAATTGCAAATGGTGATCACATGACTGTGGGATGCTGTGACCGGTGTGAATGCGTGCCGCTTGCCAAGCGCCTGAATCTTGATCACATGACTGTGGGGACATTGCAACGGCCACAAGCTCAAGGTCTAGTCATACCCCTCATTTCTCAGTGCCACGTAACTTTGAACGGTCACTGAACAAGCAGCCAGTAAACAAGGACTACCTCTATATTCACACGCAAACATATATTTTAATCCATTCAATCATGTCTGATTCTCAGAGACTGCCTGGACCTGAAGTCCCTGCAGTTTTCTTGGCAAGGTTTTTTGGAAGTGGTTTGCCATTGCCTCCTTCCTAGGGCTGAGAGAGAGGGACTGGCCCAAGGTCACCCAACTGGTTTTGTTCCTAAAGGCAGGACTAGAACTCAGTCTCCCAGTTTCTAGCCTGGTGCCTTAACTACTCCAAGCCGGCTTTTATTCATATACAAACATTCTAAACATGTTAGTAAATGAGCTCTGGTTCATTATAATCATCCATAACTAATCTATATTCAAAAGTAATTTATGTTTGTAATAACTCAACTCTACTGCATAGCAGACCACTGAGTAGGTGGGGCCAAATGTTTACTCTTCCAATGTTGAATAAGTCTTTTAGCTATTCTGAAGTCTGCTTGAAAATTCACATGTGAATTTTCCAGCTAATATCCTCATCACATTCACTAGTTTTCAACTGCAAATTCAGAAAACATAGCTCAATTCTCCTTCAGGCCTGGAACCAAATTGAGATTCCAGAGTAAATGTGTACCAAATAGATTTTTCCCTTATCCTTAATAAAAATAGGAATGAAAAGGATTTACTTAACAGTAAGATACCTGGGTTAGCAGTGACCTTGGGCCAGTCTCTCTCTCTCAGCCCAACTCACCTCACAGGGTTGTTGTGGGGAAAATAGGAGGAGGAAGGAGTATTAGGTATGTTCGCCGCCTTGAGTTATTTATAAAAATAATAAAGGCAGGATAGAAAACAAACAATTCTTTCCCAACGTTTCCAATTTCTTACCTTGACTTCTTCAAGAACCGGATAGTAGACACGCTCACAGATTAGTTGAGCAATCCTGTCACCTTTTTTAACTTCAAAACCAAAATAACAGGGAATTTAAAAACTTCTAATATTGTTAGAGACCACAATATCAATACATTATTGTTATTTTTTTTCTAAGGAAAATTCCAGTGATTAAGGAAAGAATACGCAATGAAAAGAAGCCCAACAGAAAGAAATGGCTTGTTTCCCCTTTTGCGGATTAGATCACTGATGATAAAGTCCAAATGGATATATATTATTTATGCCAGGGTTCCCCAAAGTGGCAAATATCGATCCCCAAGGGTCAATGGGACTCTCCGTTGTTGTTATTCATAGTATTATTAAAGTAGTATTTATTAAATTATTTTCATATAATAAACATTTGGGGGTCAATGAACTATCTGAAACTTCATGAAGGGGTAATAAGCTGAAGAATTTGGGGACCCCTGACTTATGCTGTATTTGCAAGGCAGTATACATGCTTCTATCAGAGGAGATTAAAAAATAACACATCTTTTGGAAATTAGGTAGTTAATTTTTTTGTAAATGCTTTCTAACTTACCTTTATAACATCTTACATTTGATTTATGACTATTTATCAAATGGACTAATCAGTTTGTACTCTTTCTGAGGTTCATATAAGTGAGAATGAGTATCAAAGCTAAAGCTTTCTCCTTTTCCTTATGTGCTGGTTTCAGTGTTTCATGCTTGGCTTAAGTCAGTGGTTTCCAGTACTTCAAAAGTAAGGAATTCTGGTTTAATTTCAGTTAAACTAAGCAGGATGAGCCAGGCTGTCTGCACCATGTCTATTTAGACCTTGGGGGCACTATTTCTGTTGGCCAAGGCTTGGCTACATCTTCATTTCTTTTTTTTCAATTCCTCCTACCGTCTCCTAACAGTGAAAGAGATGAGAAACGCTCAATACTCAATCTCCAAAGATTATTTTTGCTGACCATAAAGTATGGTAGCAAGTGTGCCCCATGACCTTTTCTCTGTCTGATTTATCAAAATGGAAGAGAATGGAAATGTGATGGCAAGTCCCAAGTTAGTCCCCATCTCCCGTTTTCCCATCCCCTGTTCCACAAACATCCCGTAGGTAGATGAAGAATGATGATGAGCCACAGGAAGAAGCAGCAGCTGCCAGTAGACTGGTGAAGGGAAGGCTGTTCACATCTGTCCTGAAACTCCCTCAATAGCTCTGCCAAAACTAGTCAGTACCTCATGCTTTATTAATAATCTTCCTCTTAACAACTTTTACATATATACTCTAACTAAAAAAGCAGGAAGTTTAAAGAAAGTATCAGTCTAATACTTAAATGTCCAATTTAATTTTTTTACCTTTAAATGGCTCCTTTCCAAAGTTAAACAATACAACACCAATGTTTCCTCTGTAGTCCTCATCAATTACCCCAGCTGTTAAAAAAAATGCAACAGTGTAGATGTTTAATTGTACATTAAAGATTCTACCCTCAGTTTGAAAACTAAAAATATTTATATGAGAAACTGTTACTGGGCAAACATAGGCACTCATTTGTCTGGAAGAGGGAGGTAGAACAATGCAGTCAGTTGGGGGAATGGAGACTCCTAACCATTAACAAAAAGCAAAGGCCACCACCCGATCAATCAGCTTAGTTATGCTGTTGAGCCTCAGAAGCAACCAGAATGTGGTCCACTGCTCAAAAGATTATTTCACGTCATCTGCACAGGAAGCCTGTGCAGCATTCATAAATCTAGAGGAACAGAATCACAGCCAAGACCCACAAAAGAAACCAGTTGTGATTGTTAAGCGAGGACTACCTGTATATGATATCTCTAAAAGAGGTATCAAATATGTTGCAGATATATATTGCAAATATGCTTTAAATTCACCACAGCAATGGGTTTCTATGGTATGTTACATCTAAACATATTAATTCAGTAGCAGGGTTTACTCTCCAGTTGTACTTAATTTCAATTAAAATCAATGAGGCAGGAGGCATGACTTAAAATCTACTTCATTTAGTAGAAGCTTAGTCTTATTAGCTTAAGAGCTCTGTAACAAATGAATCTATGTGAGGATTCCTTAAAAATAAAAAGTCTGAAAATGTTTGTTTCCAAACATTGCTTAATTGAAATAAATATAAGCTGCGGATAAATGTATCTAGCCAACCGCTAACATACAGTTCTGCAGAGTTTAGTTCATGGTCAATTGCTTTAACAGATGTGCTTTAATTAACTTACTCTTATTTTAAATTATAGGATGCGCAAAGAACATATGTTCCATCAGTTAGCCTCACTAAAATGACAGGGAGCTTGTTTATGTAATATAAAAAACTCACATTTCATCTTTCAATACTTCTACTCCCAGAATGTAAGAGTACAATACTGCCATCTTATTAAATATGCAAATTAATGTAAATAAGTAAAAGCATATTTTATAACTTTTTGATTCATTTCACTAAGAATTTTTTTCTAAATTAAGAACGATGAAATATGAATTGTAGCATCTAAATGTATATATTGAGGTAATTGTATATATAAGCAAATTACTTACCACCAACATCAATGAAATGATTTACAGCTAATCCAGACCGAGGAGCTTAAAAGAAAAAAAAAAAAAAAGATGCTTTCAGAAATGATGTTATACAGTAAGTTGCACCTTGCAATAATAATTTGTAAAGCTCCACCCACTAACACTCACTAGCAAAATGGCTAAATTTATTAAAGCACCCAGTTTCATAATTACAACAGAATTATTATATCGGTGTTACCAATAGAAATTATATTGCAACAACAGTGATAGGCTTCACCTACATAAACTGAAGACTGACAGCTAAGCTACACAAATTGCACAATTCAAATTGCACAAATTCATTTATTAATGTAAATGTAAGATGAAGCTTTGAAACACTGCTACAAATTCATTGTGGTAAATGATAATAGTTATTTGAATGGACTCTCCAGAAAAAGTGTACTTATGTATTTCTGTAGAAATATACTATGTTTCCAAGAAATAACACAAATGGAGTTTAAATGACTTAAGACTTACTGTCTAGGTTTCATGAACAAAGCTTTAGTAAACAACCTACAAGATTACAATTTTTCTGTTTCCCAACTTACCTACTCGACCATAGCAACCAGTAGGAAGGGCAATCTGAATATCCGTTTTCACTACCGCCTTCCCTAAAGCAGGGATCTCACATTCATATGCACTACAAAAGCAAGCATTTTTTAAAAAACGAACAGCTAAGAAGAAGAAAAACCAGTAAATTCAAGTTCCCTAACAAACTCCCTGGGAAACTGCATGCAAAAAATCCCTTCTTTTTATACACTATTACCTCCTATCAATCTGATCAGTTCTCAATAAACAAAAACATTTTTATTTATTTATTTATCATATTTTTATCACTGCCCATCTCCCCCACTCAGAGGATAAAACATAATATGTACACTAGATATTGAGAAGTGAGCTGTATGGTATACAGGTAGACCTCGCTTAGCCACTGCCCTGTTTAGCGACCATTTGAAGTTATGACGGTGCTGAAAAACTTTAGGGCCAGTCCTCGCATTTACGGCCATCGCAGTGTCCCTGCCGCCATGTGATTGACATTCAGGTGCTTTGCAACAGGCAGGCATTGACAACTGTTGCACTGTTGCAGACTGTTGCATTGACGACTGTTGCAGCAGGCAGGCCATCATTTATTTATTTATATAGCGTGTCTATAGAGCCTATGCACATGATGCAGTCATGCCATGGGGTTGTAACTCCCGATGCACGTGTATGAGCCATACCATTTGCACGATGCCCTGACACCCATTTATTTATTTCATTCCACCTGCACACCCATGTGGTCATCGTTCCCCCCCCTCCACAATTTTCCCGCCCTCGGTGGCTTGCAATTCTCACCTTTAGGCAAATAATGACGGTAACCGGGGGCCCCCATCCCACCGAAATGTAACCCGTTTTGGTCTGAACCCTCGTGCTGTGGCTCGCAAAGCCCAGCCGGGGGCTTCCCACGGTGCTTCTCGCGGCTCATCCAGCCGACCACCGTTAAGGCCCGATTTAGCACGTCTGGCCGAACCAAAGCGAGCCGGCCACGGAACGGCTCTTGGCCTCTTCTCTCCCCTTCCCTTTCTTTCCTACCTGTATAAATCGTAGCCCGCCGCGCGGGAAGATCCTTTAGAAGGCACATAGGCGTTTTCGGTCAGCTTGACGAAGCGCAGACTCTGGCAGGGCTGGTCGGCGCCGGGAATCCTCAGCCTGGCGGGAGAGGAGGCTTCAGGGATTACTGTGGAGGTCGGCATGGCGATCCCGCGAAGAAAGGAGGCCAATTCTGAGGAGAAAGGAACAGCGACAGCTCGGAAGCCCGCGCTTTCTTTAAAGAAACCCGCGCGCCGGACCAACAGCCAATGGGCGCGCGGCAGGGGCGGGGCTTGCCCGGCCCGTCAGAGATAAGAAAAGTGAAGTTCCAACTGAAGTTGCTCAGCGCCTCGCCCGAATCAGGAATTCCGGGTTCGCTTGGAGGGAAAAAAAGAAAGGAAAGAGCCAACCCACTGGGATTTTAACCTCGGATTTAGGCAGCCCGGGAGGTCTTTTCTTCCTTTTCCACGAAACGGTAGACCTAAATACCCGTTTTCATGCTCGCCTTGGTTCGTGTGTGAGTCGGAGCGGATGGGCACTCTCGGCCCTCCTGAGAAAGACTGATTGTTTGGCTGCTAAGCTCAGTGATCCTAAAAATGGCGGCTGCTTGTTTTGCGGGAGGCAAAACCGTACGAACGGTGCTACCCAGCTGAGCCACTGATTCCTCATCGCTATCACCTTGTAGAGCGAACCCAACGCTCTTCCCCACCAGGCCCGGGATGGCGTTCTAGTAAACCCGGAAACAAATTCGCTGGACGAGTCTGAAAAGTAGTCTATGACTGCTGCGCCTCTCACTCTTTGCTCTCCCCCCCCCGCCCCACTTTCCAGAGCCTCCTATACTTTCCCCCAAAGGATCCCGGACAGCTTCTCCCCTCCGTATTGAAATGGTTTTGCCCACTCGGTCTTGGCAAGGCCGAGAGGGCCTCGCAGCTCCTTCTGGAAGAGTCCAACCTCCGCGACGGAGGGGGGGACTAAAACCTTGTCCTTACTGTCTCTGAGCAGGTGCTTGAGGGAGCGCAGGATAGCCATGGCGCCCGAAGGCCCGTTTCGGCCCCGTACGGTCCGTCGTTTAGCCTCCGCGACGGCAAGCAGCGCCTGGGAAGGGAAAAAGCGTCGCGCTCTCTGGTCGCCCGGTTGGACTGGGAGGAGGCTAAGATGGCAGCCTTGGCGCCCCCCCCCCCTCTCTCGGCCCGTGGCGGGAAGGGGCCTCGTCCCCGCCCCGCGTTCACACGCCGCCCTGACCCGGGTCAGGAGAAGACGGGAAGGGTGCATCCACACGGCACGCCTAACCAGGGTCGGCTTCAGAGACCTCGGGGCGGGGAGGTGCCAACGGCCAGGCTGGGTTAGACCGCTGCAGCTGAACGGCCTGGCTTGGCTTTCCGGGGGTGACTTTGTCTTGTGGGAATCCGGAACGGGCTCACTTAGGAAACGGGTTATGTCGGGGCGCGCAGCTGCTCAGGCGGGATTCCCTGCGTGGGGTTAATTAGCCTAATTGGCTTCAGTTCCACGAATGGAGAACTAGGAACAACCACCCAGATTTGTGCCCAGAGTCCTTGGGAATTATTATGTATTTATCAAATTTCTATAGCCGCTCACCTTGGAATGATTATTTCTGTCTGTCTATCTGTCTATCTATCTAATTTATGTAGCTGCCCATCTTGGGATTGATTGATTGATTGATAGGTTTATCAAATTTATATAACTGCCCATCTTGGGAATTATTATTTTTAGTTGTTAAGTTTATATAGCTGCCCATCTTGGGATTGATTGATTGATAGGTTTACCAAATTTATATAACTGCCCATCTTGGGAATTATTAGTTATCAAGTTTATATAGCAGCACATATTGGGATTTATTTATTTATCAAATTTATATAGTCACCCATCTCACAAATGTGACTCTGGGCAGCGTACAATAAAACAAATGGTTAAAAACAGTTAAATGTGAATATAATCCATGGGAGAATGGACCAACATCCCTACACACAATGTAACCATCTTCCGGGCTCTCTATTTCCATGGGATCCCCAAACCTGCTGGAAAAACCTGCTGGAAATCTTTTAAAAGATTTCTGGAAGGCCAATAGGGTCGGTTGATCTCCTCCTCCTCCTGTTCAGAGGTTGCCAGATGAGTATGAGTCTGTTCCAAGTTTGGAGAAGTCTCATCTTTACAAAAACGGAAGTCAGCCTGCCCAAGCAAAAGAAGGCAGGGCCCCGTGACCAAGGCATCATTTGAATTTACACTGTTTAAAAATGCAAATAGCTCACTTGGAAGAGGCTTCCTTTATCTTGAGCCTTGGCTGGTTTAAGAAGGCCTTGGCTGGTTTAAGAAGCTGATCAGGGCTTGCACAGGTTGGGGCTCATCCGGAAAGGCTGTGGGTGTAGGCGAGGGTGGGGAGTCCAACCAACCTAAAGGCATTTCGCGGGAAAAGGCAGGGGGCTTCCATGTCAGGCTGGGAAAATTGCAAGGCTGTGCCCTTGTAAGTCACCTGGAGTAAGTTCAGCTGAAGGAGAGCCCCCGAAAACGGCTCAGGCTAAATGGCGTTCCTGATCATGATAGCCCTTGAGCTGGCTCAGCTTCTGGGGGTCCTGTAAATAAGGCCCCTGAAAAGCACACTGTTGGCAACTTGAACGGTACTCTTGGCATTACAAGGATGTATTGGCCGAGCTATCCTGTATGAATTGGTGTCTGCCTTTTTTGAAGACTGAGCTAGCAGTATGCAGAAACAAACCACGTATTCATGCCAGCAAGCTATTAATTCCTATTTTTACATCTTGTGAAAGGCCATTTCAGTTTCATAATGTTGAATTATGACTGTTGCACGGTAATCCTTGGAACTGTGGTTCCACTGGGTTGAGGAAGGTTCATTCAAAAAACACTGCTTTCCCACGCCCTCTCATTTTATAGTCTGATGTCTGTTCTCAAGTCTCTCTCTCCCTATTGCCCCCAAAACTAGTTAAATGTCTTGATAATTTTGCTTTTTGTATACTTACACCAACAATCCCAGTATATTATGTTGAGCTTTTTTCCCAAGAAATAATAAACAGGTTTATATCTGTTCATCCCATTCTTGTCTAATTTTACAAAGACAATAGTTTCCAGTATCAAGAATGCTTCTACAAAGCAGATATTATTTGGTGATACTGTATCAGTAAAACAAATCAAATCTTGTCTGGTAAAATGTGTTTAATCAGTAAAATGTGAATAAAACTATCACTGTAGATGAAATAAGTAATTAAGACGATTGTGATATTATCAAATGTTGTTGTTATGAATGGTCACAATACCACCTGAATTATGACAAACCACATATTTTTGCATTTTATGACATTTGCTCACATTCTTTATTCCTTTTTTCACCTCTGTCCACCAGCTTATGATGCATTGGGTAATACAAATTCTAGCGTGTCAAAATCTGTGACAAATTGCATGTGTTAGTTTTTCAAATGTTCAGTGCAGCCTGTGTTGCAACAAACTTAATAAAGATGCCCCCTTGAAATTTTTTCACAACATGGAAACAATAAAAATCAGTAAATCAGAACATGCCGTAGGGATACATTTTTATTTATTAATATATTAAATTAATATACAAGTTAAAGTATTTTGTCCAGTCAGAATGGATTGAAACTTACTAAAAAGCATCTCCCAAGTTATGCCAAGGCACTGTGCTAGTGTACTTCAATTTATAATTCTAAAGAAATCAATGTTATGAAATCTTAAAAAAAATTAAGTTAGTACATATAGTTTTGCTTTCAAAGTTGTCTAAAGTGATTGAATATGATTTCAGCTTATCCTGAGGTGATAATTTGAAATTACAAGTTACACATTGTAAATCACATTTTGCTCCCCAGCTACACTGTCATGAATAGAAAAAAGATTATAACTACATTTAGTTATAGAACACAAACGTTATTGAAGTTATGTAGGCAGGTGTAGCATTAAATGCAAAATTATACATTTGGGATTCTTTTGGAGAGAACGGAAGAGAAATAGAATTCTATGTTATTCTGGACCACAGTAGTCAAACCTAATGTGTTTATAATAGGAGTGGAGGATAATATATATTCTGATATCACGGAGTTTTTCTTTTTTGTGATGAAAGCTAGAATTTTAAAGTGAGACATTAAATGTTGACATATGGAATGCAGTTGGTCATTTTTTTCCCCCCAGGTATTCTCTTCCATTTTACCCTGCCCTGCCCATCCTAGTTTTCCATTTCATCTTCCTATAAAGTGGACTGTTAGAGTCATTTGCATACATGATTTGTTTTTCACTCTGAGATGCTAATAGCAAAGTAACCTGTTAAGAGTCCATTTGTTACGTTAAGTCCACTGCTATGTGCAAAATGCATATAATGGACTCCAGGGGGAGCTTGCTATGAGTAAAATGTTAGTACATTTTTGTGGTTGCCTCGAATGAGCAAAACTGGAGGTAGGTTCTTGGAGAGAATTTCTAGCCAAGCCAGATAGAGGTAATCAGATATAATTCCTTTTCTTGCCACTGGTAGGCTCCTGTTGAATTGAATAGGATGAAAGTATTAGTAACGTTCCTCGCTAGTACATTAATATTCTCCCAGACTAGGGTTATCAGATGGAAGCAAAGAGATACAGAAAACTGGTTGTAGTCAACTGTACCTGAACCTGCAATCTTGCCCAAAAGCCCCGGCAGAGACCCCAAATGAAAAATATATAACTTACAGAACAATTAGATTAGCAGCTCGAGAGTGTTCCTGTAGGAGTTCATTCAAATGGACCTGACGGTAACTCTGTTTAAAATCAAAAGCTGATTACATTAGAAAAATAGTAAATTTTTCTACCATGCTTCAAGTTACATTTAAATATATTCCAGGCATTCTTCTTTTGTGAATAACCTTGAAATAAGATCATGCTGTATTACTCTGTCTTTAGATAAATCTGTTGACTGAAATGTGACTTTTGTAAACTGCGAAGTACTTAATACAAATTGGAGACAAACTCAGTCTGATTTGTTGGGTAATTATTTTGTGTTGTTATTAAATCAATATGAATCCATATTTTACCCCTTTAATGAAATACTGATGGCTATAGAATATAGTAACTATGCACATAAATTTATTGAAAGAAATTAAGAGTTGGAAGGAATTATAAATGTACAATTAGTCTTGCATTCAGATCAATGATCCTGCTGAATCCTACTCTGATCCTACTCTGATCAGATCCTACTCTGGCAAGTTTTCCAGACAGTGCTACCCTTAATATTTATAGAATATTCTTAATAAAGTCAGTGTGTGATATATACCGGTCCTACTCAGCTAGCATATATCCCAAATTAACATTCACTGTTGTAGTTCGAGCAGTGCAAGGAACAGTTTTGGTGTCTTAATTTTTGCAAAAGCTTTGATGTTGGATGACAGAAATGGTTGCAGAATTTGGTATTGGATTATGTATCCCTTGTATTAGATGTTGTCCCCACCCACCTCATGAAGACTGAGGCCCGGTTTTGTATAGTGGTGAATGGGCTGGCCTAGAAACCAGGAGGCTGTGTGTTCTAGTCCTGCTTAGGCATGAAAGCCAGCTGGGTGACTGGGCCAGTCACTTTCTCTTGGCCCAACTCCCCTCACAGGGTGGTGGTGGTGGTGGTGGTTGTAGGGAAAAGAGAAGGAAGGAGTATTAGGTATGTTTGTCGTCTTGAGTTATATGTATATCTTTAAAAAATTAAAAAGGGATAAAAATATAATAATAATAATAATTGCTTGGAAAATTGTGTGCTGTTTGTTTCAAAATTTGCTTCTGCCATTGGGAGCTTTCTGTGAGTGTTTTGCTGAGGATGCTCTGAGTGGATGAGAGTTGAGTTTTGTTTTGCTTTGTTTCCCCTTTTTCGTTGAGCCCTTAATGCTGTTTCCTACATTGTTCTGGAGACTCCCCCAAGTATGTGGTACAGATAGTCCTCATTTAACAGCCAGTTGAAGTTATGACGATGCTGAATGAATGGTAGTTACAGCCCGTTCTCAAAGTTACAGCGGTTGCAGCGCCCCCGTGGTCACATGATCAAAATTTGGGTGCTTGGCAGCCTGCCCACATTTATGGCTGTAGCATATATGCTTCAACTCCCCCCGCCCGCCTATCTCCCCCCATCGCTGCCTTTTTGGTCGCCCTGTGCCCCTGTCACCTGCACTCCTCTGCCCCCTCCACCACCAGCCGACCTTCTCTGTCTTCGTCCTCCTGCTGCTGACAAGGCGGCCCAGCCTGGCCCTTTGCGAGGCAGCTGCTGGCTATGCACAGCGTTCCCAATGCAAGGCCTTCTGGAGGCCTCAGGAAGTCCTCACACAGCCAGCAGCTACCTTGCAAAGGGCCAGGCTGGGCCACCTCGTCAGCAGTGAGAGGAAGAAGACAGAGAAGGTCAACTGGGGGCGGTGGGAGCAACCGAGTTCAGGGTGGTGGGGGTACAAGGCGGAGTGTAAGGCGGCCAAAACGGCAGAGATGAAGGGGAGATAGGTAGGTGGGGGGAAGTGAAGTGGAGGTGAGCGCAGCAGAGCAGGAGAAGCATGAGGTCCTCTTTTAACAAGGGTGTGGTCCTGGCCTAACAACTGCAACCAGAACTACCAAAACTGCCATTGCTAAGCAATCCTGACCTAACAACTGCATTGCTTAGTGATGGAAATTCCTGTCCCAATTAAGGCTGTTAAGCAAGGACTACCTGTACAGATTTTGGAAAGCATAGGCTACAGGGCAATTAAATAAACATTGCCTTCTCCTCTAGGGCAGTGTTTCTCAACCATGGCAGCTTGAAGATGGGTGGATTGCAATTCCCAGCATGCTGGCTGGGGAATTCTGGGAGTTGAAATCCACCCATCTTCAAGCTGCCATGGTTGAGAAACGCTGCTCTAAGGTTTGAAGTAAAGTCTCTGCCAAATCAAAAGCCTTCCCCAGATGACTTTTTTCTATTCATAAAATAAATAATCTTGATCTAAGCCATTGTTTCAAAATGATTATGAGTAAAATTTGGGTAGAAAAAGCAGCTGATATAGGCCATGGATATTATGGGGTTTTTTTTCCCCTGGCGGTAATCTATATGCCCTGCTTTCTCTTTCAAATAGCTTCTTCATAGTGTCAAAGGTAACTAAAGGTATGGCTTGTTACCTTCTCCTTGAATGCTTCCAGTTCTGCATCAGTGATTTTCCATGGTGCCTCTCTCTTTAATTTCTCAGCAGTTGTTAAATCTTTGCAGCTTTCATGAAGGCGGTATGGTTCAATCATCTCTTCAAAGAATTTCCAGCTGGAACCGAAATTATAAAGAGGCTTCACAGCAGGACTCTAACTCTTCACTTTACAGATATTCTAAGATCGGACAGGCTCTTGGCTGTAGGAACTATAGCTGAATTCAGTCAAAATCTTTTAAGCTCCATTTATCAGGTTTTAAGCTTGGGTATAGCCATTGCAGTATAGAAACAGTTTGTCAAGTTAGGTCTGTGTTTGTCTCTGCTGTCAATTTATATTTCATATTATATTTATAAAGTAATATATAATAGTTCATTTCACAACATGGCAAAGTATATCCATAATTGTGTACATAAGAAACAAGACTGTTTTTGAAAAAGTCTGCTTGTGTTATAACGCTGGCTTTATTTATCACTGTAGTTGATTATAAGATTAAAACTGAGCTGGAAGTAAATCCCATTGAACATAGAAGAAATTATTTCATATAAAAACAAAGGTGCTACACTATGTTGTCTTTTCCTTGTTGCCACAGACTAACATTGTTATCCCTGTGGAAATTAGTTCCAGTAAATATGACGTTGAAATAAATTGGCTTTATCTAGACGCCTAATTCTGAGTTCTTAGAGACTTTCTAAATAATGGCATTTCAAAGACTTGAACGTAGCACTGTGGATTGTGAACTTGCATTCCACCCTGGTTTCTGGTCAAATTACTTGGGGCTTAATAGCATATCTAACTCCCGCAAAGACCAGGTAGCTCTCAGCAGCATAATTAGGCTGGGTTCAAATTGCATACTTACCCCTGCATTTGGGATAATAAAATACAATTCCAGTGTTCTTTTAATGTTCTTTCACCAAAGTATATTATAACCTCCATAGCCATATGACTAACCACAATTCAAGACAGAATAAAGTATGTTTCAATTCATCAGAATGACCACAAATAACAATTGTGGTTAGAGTTAGTTATGTTGTGTGTGTGTGCAAATGAAATAATATAAATTATAGTTATCTTGTTAGTAATCATGTTACCCTTTAAAAAAAAGTGGATGTCCAAGGCTGCCTGATATTCCCTGCTTCAGGAGTGGCAAACTATTTCAATAATACTTCAAAAATCCATTTTTCTTTGGCAGTTTGCTACCTTCTCTGCAGTAGCAGAATGAATACCCATGATGCAGCTTGATTCCTTTTCCTAAATGGAAGAAATAAGACTGACCAGCAGCAAGAACCAGCTTTGCTTATTCAGGTTTTAGATGTTCTGTTTTTAAAAATTGTACCGCTACTTGGAAAATTGCTGAAATAAAATTTGAAATATTTTCCATTTCAATCGCTGATTTCAAATGCTTACCTCTCTTTATTGGGTTTCATGTTGATGTCACCAATTATATTAATGTCAGCAAATTTGATTCTGAATTTACTTAAAAGTGAAGCCATCCTGAAAAATTAAAAAAGGGCAGCTGTTTTAATTTCAAAATTCAGAAAGTTGAATTTACTCAGAAGTAAATCCTGTTAAACTTGTGAGACTTAAAGTAAGCATGCGTGGAATGCAATACTTTGATAGGTAAACCTTTGCACTGAATTGCAAAGTGCAATTTATACTGAAGTAGGTAAGTGTGCTAAGATGGCAGTTTGA
Organism: Candoia aspera; assembly: GCF_035149785.1. Classification (NCBI taxonomy): domain Eukaryota; kingdom Metazoa; phylum Chordata; class Lepidosauria; order Squamata; family Candoiidae; genus Candoia; species Candoia aspera. The sequence continues at coordinate 9,561,735 of NC_086165.1, read as the reverse complement.
TATATAAAATGCAATTCTTTCAAGACCAGTTCTATCTGTCTACATAAAAAGAATCCAGAATCCCTTTTAGCAAGGCATTGAGATGAAACCGTGGACAAAGATGCATGAAACAGTGAAAGCTTCTAAGAAATTGCTGCAACAAAATAAACTACCAAAGTTTTTCTTCTACTGCCCAATATATTGTTATATAGTGCTTTAGATAATTCAAGTAGCTTCAGATACATCATTTTCTTCTTTTTCTCCTATGTGCAAATAATTTCTGGAAACAGTAAAAATAGATTCACTGGGTAAGGGTATGGATATTCTTACATTAACTTTTCTTCTTCAAGACGAGTAACTTTTCCACCAGTAAAGATCCTTAATTTGCAATCCTTCCACTTTTTCCGGAGTGTCAGAATGTATGGAATTAGGAGTATTAGCCCTGGGGGAAGAAATTAGATCAAATTATATGTTCACACAAATGAAGCAAGTCAGAACATTGTATAATTAAGAGAGAAAATATTTTTTCATTGATATTGAAAATGGTCATCGACTTAATTTTTTTAATTACATTTTTTGTTAATTGTTTTGCAAATTTTACATTGGATTATAGCATTGGTCCCAGTTCCTGGTCTGTGTAATGGTCTTTTGCAGGGCTTACCTCCATCATCAAACAGCCACCACACGTCGATGGTGCCCTTCCCTTGCTTCTTTTTAAACTGAACGCTAGCGTCAAGCAGCCGTTGATTGAATTCCCCAACGTGTATTGAAGAGATTGTGCTAATGCTGCAATCTGAAACAGGAGAGACATGCTCGGAGCTCTTCTGCATCATAACTGAAAGTGCTCCATGTACACAATTCAAAAATCATGTTTTGATAGTAGGATGCACACATTTAAGCAGAGGACATTGGAAGGATTGGGGTGAGCCTGGTATAATTTTGTAGTATCTTGTGAATATCTGTTTTTGGGTTACAAGAGTGGTGGTATCAAGCCTGGCTTTGTACAAAGATTTGGATAATAACCTGCCACAATTGTGACTGTGACAGGTTAAAAAAATATCTAAATAAATACAAAACATCTTTTGCCCCTGTCACTAGGTACAGTAAGTTACTAATCTCCGGTAGCTGTTAGTGTAGTGACAAAATTATATATATATATTTTTTACTCTAGGAAGACCTGTGACATTTTCTTTCTCATGTTAATGCACAGCAAAGTTTTGACTGAATTTTGGTAGCAAACAGACTAAAGGTTAGAGTATTAAAAAGTTAATAGATGAAATGGGTAAATAATTCCTAATGAGTGTGTAGTGAGGGGCACCACAGCAAATATGTTGATTCAGCCTGATGGAAAAAAATACAAAAGCTTAGAATATTGTTATTTTTTTTAGAGGAATGTGAATGATAATCACACTTAAAAAATGTGTTATTAGTAATTGAAATCCATCTGGTTAATGTAATTTAGGTTTTTTTAAAGCTTTGCTTTGGCAATTATTAGTGTTAGGTTTACTGTATGTGTGATTTTTACACTGACAAAGCTATTGTGCGCAGTTCAAGGAAGACTCTGCCAACTTGCATGTAGCTGTTCCAGTGCTTTGATGCAATTCCCGGAGCTGCCTCCTTATTTGCCCCTGAAATCTGGCCACAAAGTTTATAACAGTCTTGGTAGCCAACTGCTTTGAAAAGGTCAGGGTATAAAATTTTAATAAATGAAATGTATAAATCACAATTTGGATGTATTCATATGCATCCATATGTGCATGCAGCTGGTTCAGAATGGTTTACCTTCAGTGTTAAGCTAAGCATGAATTGGGCAACGGTGGAAACGTATTTATGATTGTATGCTTTTCTAGGCATGTAGCATATTGAACAATGTACATCCTACCCCTTCTTTTGTTGTTGTTGTTCCTTGTCTAATTTCTTGTTTTGACTCTCCTTTCTTCTGACTGCACCTCCTTTTAAAGTATGAGTTTGGGTAGGCCACACAGGACTGAAAGCCACCCTCAGCCTAAAAGGGGGTAGTCTAATTCTGGTGCAAATATATAAAATATGCATTAAAAAATCACTTATTTATTCAGATAAAAGTTGATGTCACTGAACTAGTTCAGGTTATGTCATCTGTTCTCTTTTTTCCCCTTATTCACTCTTAAATATACTAGTAGGAATGAGCTGCAATCTTGAACTAAGAAGAAATGAAGTTGGTATCTAAATGAACTCCCAAGGATTTGTGCTCTTTAATTCAGTAGTGCTTCCTAGTTTCTAAATTTCAATCTAGATCAAGCTGCTTGGTGCCTGGTGGCCATCTATAAAAAGTTTGTGTCTGTATTTTAGTTTCTCTCATTTAGGTATACGCTACAGTAGCTTTCCCAGTAAATTTTAATTATTGTTACTTCTCTTTTGATATGAACATACTATTGCAGTATTTAATGTTTGTCTTTTTGTTGACCCTTAATAAAAGAAATGTAACTTGGTTGTAATTTTGGTGGGTGATGTTTTACTTAGTCTACTTTTTAATATCACATGCTTTACTTTGGCTTCTGTTCCACCATGCAGACAGAAATTTTTATAAAGTAATTTTACCTGACAAATTACAGGAGAAAGAAAAATGGGTTTTCAGTAGAAATAGGAGATCCTTCTGCCATAGAAACTGTTCTGAGCCTCATTAAATACTCATTTAAAGTACCATAATACCCTGAGATGTGTGTAGAAGAAAAGGGGACTAAAACTGGTTCAGTTCCTATAATATGCTCCTGCTTGGTTAAGCTGCTACTTAGGACATGAAAAACTACTTTCAAATAAAGGTACACCATTATTTGGCATTGTGACCATCAAACGGTATTAGAATGTGGTTAGGATGGAATCTGGTAGGTCCACCACAGCTTTAATTGCTTTAGACATTTTTATTTTGGTTAGGTAAATACTAAAAGCAAACTTCCAGGTTTTACAACATCACTCAAAAGATGATGAAAATCAATCATCAAAAGAGAGGAATCAATGAACATGTTGTACTACATTACAAATCACACCGCATTCAGTAATTCATCACCTCTGATACTCTGTTTTGACTTGGATTTATCTCTTGGTTTGGGTGCTAGCTCTTGGAAAAAAGGGGAGGAGGAAGTAGTAGATCTCCCGTAAAAGGTTCTGTGCCCAAAGACTGCTCCAAAATTGGAGGAACTGTTGAGAGCCATACCTGCTACCATGGCTGATGTACAGAACATTAGCAAGAAAGACTTTGGCCTTCCAAGGTTCTTCAGTTAGCAATGGGCCAGAAGATTCAGCCAGCAAATAGATCAAGGTCTTCTGCACTATGGTAGGATCTATAGCATTTCTTTCTTGATTATAGCAATCATGTCCCAGTTTGCTTCTCTATAAAAATACCAGCATTTGCAAATGTTATTAGCATAAAACTATATTTTCTTTTTTGCTGAATTATTTCCTCCTCTTTGGTGATCCATGACAGTTTGGGTTGCCATAAATCTGCTTTTAAGCTGCTACCAGAATGTTGCTTTTGTTACAATAGACTAACATGACTTTGTCTGAATGGCAGTGTTCTATTTTCAAAGTGGCCCTCAGGGAGGAAAAAAATACTTATGGGCAGTTCTTATGCACATACTGCTTTTAACCTCAGGTTATACCTTTTCTGGGCATCGTCTTTGTAAAGTTGAGTTTGGTGGCTCTTGTAAAGAATCCACGGATACCATACTTTTGTTCTTCAAATTCGCTATCTTTAAGAGTTGCCTCTAGGGCTTGCCTCTCCTGCTCCAGCTTCTTCAGTTCCTCTGTTAACCAAAATAAAGACTGGTGATATAAGTATTTAGGAATTGTCAAAGAAAAACATGGATAGGAGTCAATTATTGTTCTATCTCTGAACCTGAGGTAAATGTGAGCCTTTCTTTCCAATTGTTAATGATTGCCTTGTGTCAGATACCCTTGAATGAAGACAGTGCTGCTTTTTCAGCATTTTTTGTACTGTACTGAATTTCTGCCTCAGGATGTCCATAAATGCATATTTACGCTGAGAACATTGGGCACAAACGTTAGATTTCTGCGTTTTGTTTCATGGCATTTTGAAAACATTCTAGCAGAAAGATCAATTGTGGGGAAACTCGGGAAAAAACAGCAGGTGGCAGCAGAGGGTTGTAATTTTTTATGATCAAGTATTAATTTTAAGCAAAAACAAAATCATAAATACAGACCTAATGGCCTGGTCTTTACATGCCATTAAGAATAGACTTGAGTTTGCCTAATTATACTTCGCCTGAACATCTGGATTCACCTTTGACAATAAATGATGGTTCATTTTTTGGTAATAAACTCCAACTGGAAACTTTAGTTTGAAAATAGTTTACGAATTCTGCTGTCCTTTAGCTAAGGTTTGACATATCTGAAGTAGAAATCATGGCTTATTTTTAGTTCGTTTGATAAACCTCAAAAACATCTATCTAAACATTTTAAGAGCCTTGTGTGGTGCAGAATGGTAGGCGGCAGTATTGCAACCGAAACTCTCCCCATGACCTGAGTTCAATCCCAGCGGAAGCTGGATTCTCTCTCAGGTAGCCGGCTCAGGTGGACTCAGCCCTCCATCCTTCCGAGGTCGGTCAAATGAGTACCCAGCTTGCTGGGGAAGGTGACGACTGGGAAAGGCAATGGCAAACCACCCCACTAGAGTCTGCCAAGAAAACATCGCGAAAGTGGCGTCCCCCCAAAGGGTCAGACATGACTTGGTGCTTTGCACAGGGGACCTTTCACCACTTTCACCAACCATTTTAAAGCAAGAACAGTATAGAAAAATGGCCTATTCCATAGGCTAAATAGCACTTTGGTGTTTTTTCCCCCATTTAGTTCTTCCTCCTAATGGTATTTTTTTCAACCCAGCTCTGCACAAAGGATGAGGTAGAGATGCAGATCTGACTGTCAAATAACAATGTATTGCACAGAAGATACAAGGTTATTCCTTGGCCAGGAAACACCAGCTACCATGGTTTGTCATCTCTCAGTTAAGTGGTACAATTTGCTTTATCTGGGGGTGCTCTTGAAGGTGACTTAGAAGCTATAGTTCAACGTTTTTCAAACCTGGCAACTTTAAGATATGTGGGCTTCAACTCCCAGGTTTCCCCAGCCAGCATGCTATACTGCTACCCTGTAGTTGGCACAGAATGCCACTCTGCTAACAGGTGGAAGCTCATACAGAAGAATGCCACCTGTATTGTGTGACCTCCTTGGTTGTAACCCCTTGCTCTCTGGCCCAGCTTTCCCTTAGCTAGCCAGGATGGCCCCTTCGCTGTTATCCTTCGAGAATAAGCAGTGAAGATTAGGTTTTTCTTCAAATCCCTTGTGGAGGAGAACAGGATGTAAGGTGCCCGTTGTTTGGCTGCTGGACTGGCCAACATGAGAGTGTGTAACTGTTTTATTACTGCACTTTTTCGTATGTTTTTATCCTTTTTGACTTTAAGCCACCTAGAATATGTGGAGTAGGCCACATATAAATATATGTATAAATAAAATAAATGCTAGGGAAAAAAGAGGCAACTCATACTTCCAATTCACATATCCTACAAAAAAACCCTTAACTGCCTGGGGAATTGGGACCCGGTAGTATATATATATTTGTGTAAATAAATAAATCCCCACAAACATATTTAGAGAAAATTTGTAATTTGGCCTTCCAGCTGAACAGCACAGCTATATTTATACCTTTATATTTTAATAATTCCCTCCCCCTTTCATATTTATATTTAAATTTGGTCCTTGGTTTCTTTTATCACTAGCATAGGGGAACCCCCACCCCACCCCCTGTATTTTTCAAATGCAGTATTCCAAATCTCAAGGAAGAAATTTGTACTCATGTGTTTAGAAATCAGTAGAATTATTATGGGAATGTTTTTGTTTCCAGAAAGCATGCCCTTAGTATAGGAATTGTCTGAAATTTTCTTAAGTCTTGACATACCTTGAACCTGGAGAACTTGCGATATATCAAACCCTTGGCTTATTCGAACAATGATCACACCAAATTCAAAGTCGAATGCATCACTGGAACAAAGTTTACATTAAAAAAAGTCTTCAAATAATATTGGAGTAGTGAGTGTTACTCATCTTGCAATAGCAACAGTTACTGTAATACCCATTGTACATGAGAAGTGAAAATAATTGGATTTCTATAATGAGTTCATCTGGAGACTTTTCTCCCATTGAACAAGACTGCATCTCTTGAATCATTTACAATGCATTTGTTATGCTTTGTCACTTTTCGTTTCCTGACTCCTGCCCAGTTGCAACTTTCCAACTTGCCACATATTCACCTCTGACCAGGCTTTATTTAAATACTGTATCTAGAAAGAGATCTGAGCAGCCTAATGCAGAGTTCCACAATTTTGCATCTATGTGAACGTTGATCCCAAGTATAGTAGCAGCTGATTTCATATGAAGAATGGTGCGGCTCAAAGTTAGCTTCCCTAACTGGTTATTTCATCCAAATATGGAAAGGTCTACATTTGTTTCTATATCTTTTCTGTACCTTCCTCCCAAATCACTAGTTGGATGATTCTGAGCTGAAAAAATGGAATTCTTAAGCAGTCTCTCCCATTCTGCCATTTTTCAGTTTAGAATTACAGTAATCTATTCAGGCTGCTTTGAATTAAAAAAAATATGGAAGAATTCCAGAATTCATATAACATGCAATCTAGACCATAGAGAAAGCACAAAGTTGACTTTGAGATACTCAATTGTTGTGTACGTTGACATTTCCAGGCGGCTCATGCGTATCTCATCCTTTGTGTTTTTGATCACATGGGGCGACTTGGATATGCCAAGGGGATATTCAGGCTATAAATAAGAATTAGTCTGAAACTAACTTAGTAGTGATGCATTATTCCAAAGAATAATCGTTGAGATAGCCAATTTTTTTGTTATTGAAAATCCCTACTTCTTGTCCAGCAACAGTTCTCAGAGCTTCTTGATTTTGAGCCATGAGAGTTAAGTAAATTTTAAACTGAATCAAACTTATAATATGGCAATAAAAACAGAGTAGGTATATACTATGGCTGTGTCTGCTTCAAAAATGTTTGCAAAGACATGCTTTGGGCCTGCAAGGAAGTCTGAAAAAAAAAACCTGGCTTCTTTCATGACTAGCAGCAAGGTGCTGTGTTTACAGGACATCTGAAATACTTCTAAATAATTGTCAAGGTGTGCACATCTCTAGAATGTACTGTAGTCTTCTCTTGCATATAAGCATTTTCGTTGTTTTTTTTCATGTAGACAAAAAGCAATAACAGCCATTTTCCTCTTCCCTCTGAATCTTGCCATGTCTGGATCTTAAACTGCAAAGTTCAAAAATATTTTGGTAAATCAGCCCTTTTTTTAAAAAAAACAAGAAGCTGTTTAGAGATCCTTCTAGTTCTAGCAACATAACACACTTCCAGATTCAACTTACTGTATGGCACCTGCATAATTTTCAACTTGTATTGCAGTGGCATGTCTCCAGTCTTTTTTAAATCCAAGCACCAAAGTATTAGGTCTCATTCTTCCCAAACCAGAGGCCTGCCAGTATAAAACATGGTGTTTAAAGCAATGCATGTGCAAGGTTTATCCAAAATGAGGAGTGATGGCAAAAGATAATGGGAGTAATGTTCTGGAGGGATTTACGATTAAATTCTATTTGGTGAGTGTCCTTCATGCTTGTACCCAAGCAGCACATATAAAGATTAGCTCTAAATCATCTCAGCTATAAAATGATTTTTAAATTGCAGAAATGTAATTTACTAAAGTAGCATCCATTTGCATTTCTTTAGATGCAAAAATCAAAGTCTGGAAACTAAAGATCAACAGAATTTTCAGGCTACTGCTTGTGTGATTGTTTTTAACACAATCATGCCAGGATTGCAGATCCCTTTATATGAAGCAAAGATGATGTTCCTTTAAAGAGTTACAACATTTAGTAAGTGCTATATAACACCTTTTATAGGACAGCTACTTCATTCAATCTAAGACTGCTTTCACTTGCATGCTTATTTGAGAGTAAACCTTCCTGAATACAGTTGGAATTGTTTTTCTTAGGGCAAAGACACCCTCCACTTCAGTACTTTAGATTTTCCCTTCCCTTGCAAATCTTGAGTGCCTCTTCTAGAAGCCCTCCAAAAATTATTGATGAATTCTTTTTAAATATATGGAAGGACCCCCAAAGAGTGGACCTATTCCTTCAAAGGTAGTACTTTGTCATCAAAAGATAACACTGGTATAGATAGACCAAATAGTACCTTCATTTTGCTTGGGTTCAACTTCAACCTGTTTTGTCCCATCCAGATTCTAACAACTCCAGGGACTAGGATGAGATATTACAGGCATCTCCACTGTGGCCTGGCATAGCAATGTAAAGCTGGGTCTAATCAATATATTGATTATACCATACCCCAAACCACTGCATGACCTCTCAGTGGTTTCATATGGATGGTAAAGAGTAGTGGAAAGAGGACTGGCCTCTGTGGTATCTCACTACACATGCCCACTGAAGAAAGAGTGGAACTTCTGACATTGTTCTGTGAAACAATGTCTCCCATCCTGAATTCCTGAAGGCAGCTCAGAAGTATACCATGGTCAATGGCATCAAAGGCTGCTGACAGGTCCAAAAGGATGAGAAGGGGAACATCTACCCACATCACTCCCATCCCTAACGCAACAAAGGTTATCCGCTAGAGCAGCTAGCTGTCACCCATGCCTGAACCCTGAGTAAACAGGATCCAAATAAGCAGTGGTAGTTGTTCAAAAACCACTGGGTTTAGGAAAGACCTCTTTAAGAGATAGCACACAACAGTCTCTTTAAAGTGGTAGCCAACATCCCCTTCCATAATGAGCCACTGACACCTGCCCAGATCTGAAGGTTCCAAGAGGGGCAAGCATCAAGCCTGCAGATGGGAGAAGACATTCTAGAGAGCACCATATCCAGTTCATCAGAATTCACCTCCATGAACCCTGCCCATAAAGAGTCAAGGCTCAGGAGAACCTAGTGACTTAATTGGCGAAATGCTGTTCCAGTGTGATACGTGAAAGGACCACAGTAGATACCACACATCCCAGATCATCTCAAACATAATGCTTCTCAGTGGGATCAGTTTAAACATTCAGCTGCTGATCATCAGGTTAATTTAGACAACTTCAGAAAAATCAAGTGAAATGCATGCAGCATGTGTGAATGCCATGTTTGTGCTTAAACAGCTGTGCTTTTAAGTATTGGTAGTGGACTTTGGAAGTTCTAAACTTTGGTGATGTTTAAGTTGATGTAATCAACTTAAAATCTAAACAAATGGAATTATATGAAGGCATGAATAAGTAGACCAAGCCTTTTTCTAAGTTGTTAAGTCTAGGAATTCTAGATTTTTCTGCACAGAGAAGCCTATCGGCCAACATCATGTTATATCCTAGTAGAAAACATTTGAAAATAATTTTGTATTCTGCCAGTATAGTATTTGGGTTGTACAGAATTGGTAATGGTGTCTGTTGCTGTTGATGTTCATTTGACTTTTAAGCTATATCTTGAAATTATTTTTCAATTGCTTTTTTTGTTGTTTTGCAAATTAATTTGAGTGCTTTCTGATTGGAAAGGCAGCCTGGCCATTTTTAAAAATGAAAAATGAAAATACTGAGGACTTTGGTTTCAGAAGCATTAGTGCGCTCATTATATCTGATGGTGTAGCAGTCAAATTAATACGCTGATCATAAACTCATTGTTTAGTCCTGTTAATTTCACAGCAATTAGAACATCTGGTTGCCTGTATAATAATGAGCTTCTTTTCCCCTGTGTAATCCATGTGAAGTATTAGAAGATGAAGTGTTAATTCCACTATATAAAATATGTTTTGTGATCTAATATAAAATATTGATAGTTATTACATAAGTGCAGGCAATTGCATGAGCAGTCTGACACATTTTAAGTGCCTCTCAAGTATCTCAATTTAATACATGGCCTTGCTCATTGAATATAGCAATGTTTTTCGGCCTTTGCAGCTTGAAGAGGTGTGGACTTTATCTCCCAGAATTCCCCAGCCAGCATGCTGGTTGGGGAATTCTGGGAGTTGAAGTCCACACCTCTTCAAGCCGCCAAGTTGAAAAACACTGGAATATGGAATTAATTCCTTTTTTCCCCCCACAGTTCCATTGCCTCAAAGCAGAGTTATTCCTGAAGTAACCTATAACACGAAGAGCAGTGCCCCCACTTTTCCATGATACCTTCCAGATGTAAACTTTAATGAATAAACCAAAATTCTTCGGTGCCGGAGGCTGCTTTGAAGCAATAGTTCAAGCAGCTTACCTGGAGAAGACTTTTGACTCCATCTCTAAAGTTGTCTGCTGCCACTGCAGCATAGAAGGCTTTCCTTTTATTCTTCGTCAGCCAGGCCTGCTTTGTTGCCATGCCGCTGTTCATCTCTGTAACGCACAGCTTGCGTGGGCCCTGTGTGACATGACCATACATTAGAGAGAAGCTCTGCATTATGCCCTGCACAATAGCATGATTTTGAGGGAGTTGCTGAATCAACTCAGTGAGGGACTGGAACGTGTGTCAAGGAAAAATAGATTCCCACAAAAGATTTTGCAGAGATTCAATCTTTTGAAAAGAGGCTTGCTGGTAAAAAAAACCCATTCATTTTCTGTTCAGGAAGGGGACGTCTGCTAAAGCCACTTAAGTTTCGTGATAACTAGCAGGGACCATTTTGAAAATGCAGCTTGGAAGAGTTTTAATTAACGGTTAAGTCATGAAGGATTAACAGAGCAGCTCAATGATAATTGGACTCCAAGTATTCACAATAATTTTTAAAAATTCACATGGGCACCTGTGTGCTAAAGCCTCCTCAGACTGGGGATTTTGGCATGGTGTTCTGCATAAAGTAATGCAGCAGCCGGTGGGGACCAAAGAAAGGACATTCTCAGGAATTACATCTAAATTGTGGAGTTTTTTTTTTCTCTGGAGGCTTCTGGAGTTTGCTATTCTCTTCAATGGTACTGGTGGTACAAATTTCACCTGATGCCATGTGCTATCTATTTTTTTTTTCTGCTTTCTGCTTGGTAATTGTTTTGTTTCAGATTAGATTAGTTTTGTAATTTCTTGAAGGGTTTTACTCTCGTTAGCTGCCCTGAATGTTTTGTCAACCCCAGAAGTGAAGAGGATATATTTTATATAAACAAACATATGCATATGGATTCCAATTTTGACACAGAACAGTTTATGAGTCTGTTGACCACATAAAGGCAAGGCTTTCTAGTCTAGCTATGTAGAATATGGATTTGAACCAATTATGCAAAGGTTTCTTGTAGTCACTTTTGATTAAACTTGCGTTTCTGTCTTAAAAGGACTAAGATCTCCTGAAAATAATGTGCTTATTCAGGACTGGATCGCTAAAGCTTCATATCAGCATGACTTTGCTTTTGGGGGACATCTAAGAAAAGATGGATGTCTTGGAAAAAAGCATCAGTTGAAGCCTTTGGACCCTTCTGCAGAGGATCCTAATGCTAAGCTTTTGGCTGCTAGTACTGATCTTAAATTTGGGATATGGAATAAGGGCACCCAAGCTGAAAAATTGCAGATTTGATGTTTGTATATTGCATGCATCATATAGTTTGACTTCATTTTTTTCAAGGCATAGGATAGACAACACTCTCTACAGGAATTTTAAATAATTTTTCCCAATCGCTACCAAATTTTAGATTCGTGCATCATCTGAATATAAACTAAACAAAGGACTAGTAGATATAAGTAAGAAGTATTTAGAATCTTAATGGGAGTCACACTGATACTCCTATTTTATCATTCTCTTATTTTCCCAGTTAAATAGCTCGCAATATTTCATGATGTCAATTTTTATTAGTCAATAAAACTAAATGTGGCTAAAGTTTCTGGAGAAGGAAATGAAAATACCTATACCAACACAGCATGCTTATATAAAATATTTGCAGAAATATAAATCTAGAAACAAGTAAATAAATAAAAAAAAGGAAACTATTCTGTCTGAAGCTTTTGTAGACATGAATAAAATACCTGCTGGAATAAGCAGTAAAACTTAGCATTATAGATTAATGGGGCAAAGAAATCTTCATTGGATTGTGATGTTTTTATTATTTGGAACAGACGCTTGCAAAAAAAAAAGTTTATTTTATATATGAAAAAGCTAATATTGCAATTTGAGTCTTTTTGGGGGGAACTGCTGTCTGATTATTGATTAAAGCGCTGGACTAATAGCTAGGAGAGCCAGGTTCTCATCCACCCTCAGCTTCAAAACTCACTGCGTGATTTTGTGCCAATCACCCTCTCCCAGTCCAACTGACCCCACAAGGTTGTTGTTGTAGGGAAAATAGGAGGAAGCAGTGCTATGTACATCACTTGAGCTCCTAAATGAAAGATGGGATAGACATCTAATAGACAAACATGTAGTGCTCTCTCCTTCAAAACAAATGCTATATATTTTTCTGTAGAGCTAACTAACAAAACTGATGCAATTCATATAGTGAAGATCTGTCTGTGACCTAGCTTTCTGTGCATAAAACCTGCAGTTGCCAGTTGCTTTAACAAGAGAGCCATTTTGTGAAGCAAGCTTGGAATGTATTGGCCGAACTTACCATGTATACTTCACAGCAGATGCAAAGACCGCTGTTCTTTGTGAATGAATGAGCAATGTCTAACAAAGCTGGCCTTGTCATAGGTCCTCCTGTTAAAACTACGCACTGAGGCCTGCAAAGATGGAAGGAGCTGCATTACATTTGATGATGTGTTTACATCTGATAATCGCTGAATCACGTCCTTGGAGAACTTACCGGAAGTTTTTTACGTGATCATCCACCGTAGTTAATTCCAGTGCACTGTCAACGGCACTAACATAGTAAAATGCCTGTGCCGATGATCCCCAGTTTACCTCTGTTGTATAAGCAAAAGAAATCCACATCACTTTTAGTTTCTATATTTAACAAGCCATTTTACAGGTACCGTATGTTTGATCCATCGTAACAAGAAGTAGTGTTTAGTTTTTATATGTGGAAAGCTATGTGTGAGTTGTGATCTTATGCCCAGCTGGTGGAACTAAGCCTTACTGAATTTTTAATCTACTCTGCCAGTATATGCAGGTCCCTTCAAAGTGGTCACCAAGTTTTGCCTGCTGGCTGTCGGTAGCATTTCCTGCCTTCTTGTCAAGAAAGAGACATTGCCGAGATTCCAGGAATGCTACTTTATTATTGCAAGGTATAAAAACAGAATCTTGTAAGCCTATCGGAGTTTCCCTCTGCCCCATCTTCTATCAAAGCTACAGAATCAAGGCAGGGTTATATTGAGTTTCTTTCTCATGCTTTCCAGCTTCTCAGGAAGCTGGGGTGGCATTTCTCCTCAACGGTTCCTTCATTCCTTCTTCAAGGTCATCTCTATCTTTCTTTACACCTTTCCTGCTTGAGTCAGCCAATATGTCCCCACCTGCCCAATGGGGGAGCGCTACAAAAAATAGCAAGCCAGTGTCCCATGCTTTCCTCGTTCTTTCCTTGTGGTTTTTTGTTGTATACTGAGGAAAACTTAATCAGCCACTGCATCGAGGAAGTACCAAAGCCTTCTCCTGGGGCAGTTGTGAGGGGCTGGGGGATAGGAGATAGGGCAAGAGGAAATACCAAAAGCTGGGAGGAAGAGAGGGGTGAGTTTCCATCAGCGGGAAATCACCTACCCTGGATCTTTAGAGGAAATGCAGCAGTCCTGTCTCACTGGCATTTCCTCTGGAGCAGGAGTCAAGACAAGGACAGAAGCTTATAGCCATCAGGAGCTGACCCCTATGTCTGCATGGGGGAAACCCAAGGAATGGCACCAATTTCAGAACAGCACCGTCCCCCCACGTGGCCTTAATTTAAAGACTTAAAGCTTGTGGAACAGCTTTCTTCTGAGAGGTTCTTTAATTTTCTAACCAGCCCTGCCAGATAAAAGTTCACTTTGGTTTAAATCATCCATTTTCTTTTGGTTCTATGCAACAAGAGATATTAAAGTGAGTTTCTAGACATGTTGTTATCTCAGTGTCTTCAACATTCCGTCGGTCCTGGAAGTTCATGAGATCATTTGTGAGGGTTTGGGTTATTTACGTCACTTACAGGCTTATTTGCTTCTGCCCAATTTAGAGAATTTTCCAAGACTGAAGAATTCACTGTCTTATTTTTTAAAAAAAAGCCCTGCTTGGCTTCTGAACTGTGATCCGACCTGCGGCCAAATTTCACTATTAAGGAGAATGACAACTTTTCAAAAGCGAACTGTGATACCTATTTATTTGTTTCCGACGTGAGCCTAACACTGCATTAATGTTTTCCACCTTCTTCTCAGAATCCCATAGCTTATAATGTAGTGTTTTAGAGGGAAACGGAGGCCCGTCGAATAAAGAAAAGGCAGAGAAAGCAAACATGTTTTAAATACTGTTTCCTTTGGATAAGGTGATCAACAGAAAGTGAACATGAGGGTGTAGCTTCTAGACTTCTAGATCAAAAAAACCCAGAAGACAAGGTTTTAGTTAATTTCAGTGCTCTGTGAAGAAGGGTTATGCTGCTCTACTCATAAAAACCTCATTAGCAGCAATACGTTGGCAGTCTAGAAAGACACGGTTTTACAAAAGCTACCTTTGGAGATATCTCCAGAGATTTTTTTTCCCCCCTTCCTAACAGGAGAGAGAGAGAGCATGCCAGATTAAAGTGGCAGCAGCCATCTGACAGATAGGATTAGTTATCAGAGATGTGAATACGCGGTGTTCTTAGGGGAAACAAGTATGTTCGTGTTTGAAATCTTTTCCACAGAGCTGCATTAAAAAGCGCCCTGGGGAAGAGGAGAGGAGCAAAGAAGGGAAGGATTGAAATCAGAATGTTCCTTTTTTATCATTCCTCTGAGAACATCCCCTGGTAACTAAATTAGACATGACAGTGAAAGGTTGATGCATTTCAGTATGGACCTATGCAAAGCATACATACAGTAAAAGCAAAAAGAGCAGCAAATACTGTACAAATTACCCTACAGCTTCGGTTCGTTTTTTGCCCGCCAAAAAGTTTTTTCCTGCCAGCAAATTTCGCATACCAAATGATTACCTCCCCTCATTTTGGCTGTGTCAAACTTTTTCACTGCCAGCTGGGCTAGGGTGAGGGTCAGAGAGTTACTGCTGCAAATGTATGTACCCATGCTGTAGTCACAGCAAGGATATCGCACCAACCGATTATGTGCAGGGCAGGCAAACACTTTTGGGACGTGAGGTTTTAACGAATAGCAGGCAAAAAAGGAACAAAGGCTGACCCTGGTGTTAGAAATCATTTCTGATACAAAGAAATCTGCACCAGATGCCCTCCTGAAGCTTTCCCCCCCAGAACAATCCATCGTTTTCTCAGCCTCACCTGGCTTCTTGTAGGTCACATAAATATAGAGAAAGAGCTCAATGGCGTAAGTGATGAGAGCTGCCCACCAGTTGATGACGAACATGACGCCACAGCAAAGCACGGCTCCAAAGAGGGACACCCACATGTTGTAATACCTAAAGGCAGGTCTCCAGCCTAGGACAGTCAGAATGAGTGGGTCAATTCCTCATCAGCCAGAGGGAGAGGACTGATTGATTGGTTGATTGACTGATTGATTAAATGTGTAGGCCACCCATTTAATATACATGACTCTGGGCAGCTCACAATTAGAACAGAATAAAACCAACCTGAATTGTTGAACCTCATGGCGTAGGCCCAGGTTACCTGAGGAACCGTCTTGTCCCAATTACATTGACCTGTCCCACCTGATCTGGCAGGAAGGGCATGCTGCGGATCCTGTCGGTTAAAGGATTCAACTGGCGGGGACAAGGAGGAGAGCCTTTTCTGCCGTTGCCCCCACCCTGTGGAACACCTTGCCCCCCAAGGTGAGGTTGGCCCCCACTCTTCTGGCCTTCAGGAAGAGTGTCAAAACCTGGCTCTGCCAACTAGCCTGGGGGTCCAAGAGTGGTAGGCAGCCCTGGGGGTGGTTGGTGGCTTAAGATGCTCTCTCTGCCTTTCCCTCTTTTATCTTCTATTTTTAGTACTTCCTCTATTTTTATAATGGTTTTATAGCTTTTATTTGTAAGCCACCCAGAGCCACTTTTATAGTGAGATGGGCGGCATATAAATTTAATAATAAATTAATTAATTAAAATCAATCAAAATGACATCAAAATAGCATCCGGTTAAACTCATAAATACGCAGACTAACCATGACACGGGCTTATCCATGCCATCAGAGCCCCAGGCTGGGCAAGTCTAATTTCTGAGTGGATGATGTTCTAGAAGGCAGATGTTATGGCAGAAAAGGCTCTCCTCCAGGGTCTGGAGAGATGACATTCTCACAGACGGGACTCAGCACGCCTCTCCTGCCAGATCGAACCAGACAGGTAGAAACCACTGGATTGCAACTACCTGTCAGATTTATTATTTATTATTCATTGAACTGTATAGTATTCCACCTTGGTGCAAAATTAGGGTCTCCATGTACATTGCTTGATCACTGCTAAATTCATCCTTAGAAATTGGTACTAAATAGAATGCCAGGAGGCTTAATTGGGTGACTGAATTCTAATAGTATGGGGGGGGGTGACTCTTTCTCTGAGTAGGAGGCACAGGCTAAGAATCCCCAGCATCCTGAGGATGTGGGCAGGCAGCTTATCACTTTTATGTTGGTAGACGTTATTGGGGGATTTTGACTCCCTGTCCGACAGAAGATTTTGCAGGAGCCTTTAGGGTGATGCCAAAAGATTCCATCCTTGTTACACTCAGTAATAATGAAATGAAATGTACAGCTGTGGGGTATAGTGAGTAGAGGAGCTGAAGTGGAAAGCAGATAAATGAATAGAACAAAGGTCTATTGGCAGCACTGGTCTCTGATCACTCAGCTGAAAAGCGGCATATTGCTGAATTGTCAAAAGTTCATGTAAAAAAGGTCTTCTTTCAGCATACAGATTTACTACCTCTTCAGGGAACCCATATTCAACGAATAAATACCCCTAGCCATGGCAGACCCACAGCTATGCATCACCCTGTTGAATCAGCATTACTGCCAATGTGGGAATTGGGGTTGCCAGGCAGAACAAGGTTTTAACGGTGATTTTCATTTTTATTTTTGTGTACATGATTTTGTTTTGAGCCTCTTTGGATTTGGTAAAGTTACTAAATAATAAAAGGAGAGGATTTTCAAGCAGTCGGCAGCTGGCACGACATGACTGTTTGGATTTATTTCACTTGTTAGGATCCAGCTTGTCCTTCCCCAATATATATTTGCTGCCCTCAGTCATTTCCCTGCATCTAATAAAACACAGCTGTGGCCCAATAAACCACATGCCACAATATAACAGGTAACCCTCAAAGGAGTAAAACACAGTTTTTCTTCAGCATGTTATGCAATTTTTGGACAGAAGACGTGTTGCATTTTTTCCCCACAAAGAAGTGATGATTAATTGGATATTTAATAGAAAAGATGTTTTTATTAACCATAATAATACAAGAAATCCAAAAGCATTCCCTGGGATGCCTGCCTTTGGACCAGAGTTGTCCACAGGGTATGGTCAAAAATGTAAAGATAGCAGCCATGAGGGTGTGATCAAAGCTCCGCCTGTTTTATACGTGGGTTGCCAAACAGGTGGAGCTTCCATCGTGCCATTGCTGCCGCCATCTTAACTTTTTTGACCACACTCTGTAGAACCAAGTTCACCCTGAAGGGGTTCTATAATTTATTTTGTAGATTGGCTGAAGCAAGTAATGCAAACAACAACCCTATGCTATAATATTAACCTTAAATATGAGGACCGTCAGCCTGGAGATCCAGCATTATATGCATCTCCCGGTGCCCCTTTTTGTGGCTCCCTTCTAGCTACATTTCCTGAAAATTCCTGAAAACAGTTGCCTGCTATTTTGGTGAAAATTGTTACGGAAGCCCTAAAATAGGCATATTGTCATAAAAAACATAAATGCCTCAGCCCTGTTCCACCCACATGAGCAATGTGGCCATGCCTACTTTGCAGCTTTCAGGTTCCCCAAATGTTAAAGGTAGACCTTGACCCCATTCCTGCTTAAGCATCTTCTCTCCCGGAAAAAGTCTAAAAAACCAAGCTACCAGATACACTGTAGATGCAAGTGAAAATAGTCAGTGAAAAACTAACCTGGAGATTTTGCATATGATGCGTGGAAACAAGAGAAATTGATGAGTGCGTATGAAGCCAGGAAGAAGTTGGAGATGATAGGAGCGATGGTATTCAGCTCAGCTGTAAGAAAATGTGATAGAATATATGTAAGTTGCCCGCCTGTTTGAAGAGAATTGGTTTTGGATGTACATGTCTATAGTATTTGACTGCTAGGTGAATCTACAGGTGTATGATATGAGTGCATTGTACTGCTGGACACATCCAGGTCTGTAGCTCATCTTTCTACTAGCTAGCAATACTAGAGGAAACAGCTGAATAGGGTAAAAAGGAAATGGGCTACTATTTTAAAAGTATACATCCATGCATACATATCTATCATGCTATATTCCCTTTTGGGTATGAACCCAGAAAAGGAGTAAGGAAATCTAAGATATTAACATCTTGAAATTAGAACAAGAAAAGGAAATATAGTTAAAACTAGCTTACACCAGCACCATTCACTATATCCTCCATGCTTTTATATCCTTGCAAAGCATCTTTACCCCCATCATGCCCATAAAGGTATTCATGTTGAAAATCCAGAAATGGTTTTATATTGGAAGTCTAAGATTGGTAATGAAAATAAATCACAGCTCTATTCACTTTCCACTTATTGTCTTTGGAAGGTGTCTTGGGGGATGAAATTATTAGAGTAATGGTATACAGGTCCTACAAGCTTACTGATTTTACAGTCTTTGTCACAGCTTTGTCCAAAAAATTCTGGGACTCCTAAGTGCCACTGGGCCTCCTTTCAAAAACCCTGTAGAAGATAACGATTTAGACATGATCAGATCATGATTAGAGGGGGGGGGAAGCAAGAGTGTTTTAGAGAGAGGGTGGCTAAGTTTGAAAAAAGAAAAAATATGTCCCTCTACCAAGTAAAGGCTGGCTATGCATTATTGGATATATTTACTGATGTGTATTAAGATCAAATAATGTTTGGCATTATCTGGAAATATTTTTAATGTGCATATGAGTATACATATATTCTTACTTACATCTCAAGATAACATAGGAAGGCTGTTTGACAATAACACCTAATGTACTACATCACAGGAACATATTTGTTACTGCTGTGAGGAATGTATTCTTACAGGCTTGTTTCTGCAATTTTTATATTTAAGATGATGTATTTTGTGCTAAGGGCTGTTTTGTTACTGTTATGTTTGGGCTTGTTTATGATTTCAAAGCCAGATATAAATAAATTGACCTGATTGAATTTGGACAGAAATACTGAATGAGGATGTAATTGTTTAAGTCTTCCATGTTTTAAAAAAACAAAACAGAAATTATCAAGGATTTCTTTTGCTTTCTCTCTCTCTCTTTAGAATGGAATAGATACAGTGTGCACCCAAACCAAAAAGTCTGTATTGTAAAATGACAAAGCTTTGTGTATTCAAAATAGGAAATCACAAAGGAATTTTAAACAGTGTAAGATGAAATAAAGTATGATCAAATGGGAACATTTGTAGCAGAAATCTCCCAGGGATCAGTGCTGTGAACCTATTATGAAAGCAGGTAGAATTCACTGTGCTAATGGTTTGGAACAGCAGGCCTTTGATTTATGCAGA
This sequence comes from Candoia aspera, assembly GCF_035149785.1. NCBI lineage: Eukaryota > Metazoa > Chordata > Lepidosauria > Squamata > Candoiidae > Candoia > Candoia aspera. The sequence continues at coordinate 9,542,021 of NC_086165.1, read as the reverse complement.
CATTTGAAAAAAGCAGACTTTATGCTACATTGAAAGGCACTGAAGAAAATGCCTTGAAGGGCAATTGCTTGATTTCTTAAAGGATTGGGCGAGGTGTATATAGACTACGGAGGTATCTGTAGCAGTGGAGTGACAGGCATCAAACAAAACCATTGGAAGAGCAAAGCTTCCATTGGTTCACCCATTCTCATACATTGTGGAGATCAGTGGTAACTGTGTTAAGCTTAAACTATGGCTTATAAACCATAATGGCTTGAGTGACACAGTGCAAGGCAAAAACATTAACACATAATGGTTTAGCCTGATACACAAACTCAGTCATTTAGTGGATGGCATCTTTCCCTTCCCTTCCCTTCCCTTCCCTTCCATCATGGGGTTTTTGTCATTACTGTAGAAGATATATCATCTAATTTTTGTTCATCAGAATTTAGATGGGAACTTTTATGATGGAATTCCATTGGAATTATTGTTTCCTCGTTCACCTAGTCCAAATGGATTCACTGGTAACTTTGTTAGGCTACTATACATCTTCCTCATTGCAAACACCAACCCAGTAGTATTTGAGTTGTACCCACCAATCAGAATAAAGGCCATGGCAATGATGAAAGTCAGAATGTATCCTCTGATTGGTTCGTTATTTTTCCCATATCCTTTGGCAAAGAAGTGGAGTGCTCGATAGATGTTATCCTTGCAGAGAGCCTGTCAAAAGAGCAGAGCTTGGTTAAGAAATCTAATTCTTGTTTTTCTGGCCTCTTGTTTATTGCCAGAAGAACAACACATCCTTCACAGTAAGTGATGTATCATTAAAGTCTTGGTTTTTACATCATTATGAATGGGCAGTTGCTTAGCCCAGTCTCCTTCCATATTAATCTGGTAACATTGGGAGCGCAGTGACCTTTTGAGAGGATGAAAGATGTAATAACTCTATCGGCACCCTTGTGTGGTACCCTGGGTTGTTTAAGTAACCTTGTGATCAGTGCTCACCCATGTGCTTTCCCATTAAGGACATCCCATTAGGACACAACCATAAGTCGTATTTCTGTAGTACTGGCATTATGTTAAGAGTGTGGGCGCGGGGACCATCTATTCACAGAACAGAGAAGAAGAAAGCCCTTTTGTGTTGTTAAGGGATGCAAGACATTCTGACAAGCCTTTTCTAAACCTCTCAGATCTGTATCTTGCAAAGTGTGTTAACATAATCTATGGGACCTGCACCTTTGTACTTGAGACACACACACCAGCTGATTAGCTGATCAGCATAAGCACGAGCTAATAAATTACACAGTTACTGTACAGGAAAACATACAAAATATGTTTTGCCTGTGAACGTACCTGGAAAACCTTGGGTGCACTCACAAGTGAAGCTAATGCTGAAGAAAGCGTGGCAGAAAATATCCCAGCGGTGATTAAGGGCCCAAACCCTGAGACCATGCTCATAACCTTTGGGAAGGAAAAATATTAATAAAAGAAAGCCTATGAGCCAGGCTATTAACAGAATCTGCAAATCCCTCAATTGTTAAATGTATCACAATATGCATTGTTCTTCAGCTCCTCTTGATTATCTTTTAAGTCATCCATTAACAACTTGTCAGTGAGACTGTTCAGCACGGCAAATTATGGAGAAAACTGTTCTTTAATTGAATCTTGTTTTGTTCCTTTTGAAGCCAAAGGCATAATTTTTATTTCTTCTGCAAATGAGGCCGTGGAGAAGAGACTCATATTAGGAACAAGATGCCATAAAAAGCAAGCTACGTACATATTAAGAAGTGAGCAATCTTTGTATCAGCCAAAGAGAATTTGGAAGTGTGACAATTTCCAATCTGGGCATGTATATAAATAGGTGGCATTGTAGCATCAATGTAATAAATCAACAGCTTCACTGAACTGGTATCTGGGAGAGTTACTGGAGAACCCAGATAGTGAAGACAATGCTTTTGTGAGACATTTCGTTGGTGGAGATGTAAATAATAGATACAGTGTGTGTTTCTAGTAAGGCAACGGGCTAGAAACCAGGGGGCTGAGAGTTCTAGTCCCTCCTTAGGCCTGAAAGCCGGCTGGGTGACCTTGGGCCAGCCCCTCTCTCTCAGCCCAACCCACCTCACAGGGTTGTTGTTGTGGGGAAAACAGAAGGAGGAAGGAGTATTAGGTATGTTCGCCACCTTGAGTTATTTATAAAAATAAAAATAATAATAAGGGCAAGTTAGAAAAAATAAATAAATAAAAAATAAAAAAAGAGAGTAAACTTCCAAGTTCACACAACTTTTCCTGGTGTGGTTTGGGTAAATATTTTCTATCACTTAGTATTTAATTTGGCGGGGCACTTTGCAATTAATTGCTCATTTCAGTTTACACAGATACCCACTTACCCCAACTCCTACCCCCACTTGCTAGATTGTCAGTGGAAGTATTGAAAAGCCAACCAGTACACACAGCTGCATACTTATGTGTATATTAGTTCATGCTATTAGGTACAATATATGGTATAACACACACAGAGTTATACAAATTGGATAATTAGCATGCTTTTGAACCTGGAAATTATTCATCAGCCCATAATCACATGTCTGGATTTTACAGCTGGAGAAATCATAGCCTAGGGCACAAGCAGATGATCCATTGCAATTCATTCCAGATACAACTGTATCATTGACATTCCCTGTAGCATCGCGTACGACACAAGCAGCTGTGGAAATAACAGGGTATTATTATTTCTCTTCCTTGTGACAACATGATAATATCACTGGGCTACTTATATTTCAGGATGCTTATGTTGTATGCACATTTCTGCCTGTTATCCTGAGGCGGTGTAGGTTGCAAATAATGTGACCGTTTGTTAAAATTGTGTGATGTTTCTATTGGGTTTATTGTCCAGTTTAGCAAACCAGAACATACACAAAATGTGCAGATGAAAAATGCTTAACCTACAGCGCCTTACTTAACATTAAAGGAAGATTGCAGAGATGTTGGTGGGGACCAATCATACCTTAAAGAACGACAAATCGTTGTTGATACAGTAGAGCAGGGCCCCCAAACACTTCAGCTCATTGACTCCTTCATGAAGTTTCAGATTGTTCATCAACCCCCAAACATTTATTATATGAAAATACGTTCACAAATACTACTTTAATAGTACTACAATTAACCACCACAACAATATTAACAACCCCTTGGATAGCCCCATCGACTCTTGAGAATCAATGTTGACCACTTTGGAGAATCCTGCAGTAGAGGAACTGTGTCTCTGGAGGGCCAAACGTCACCAAGACTGCCAAGCAATAGGGGTGTTTTTTGTTTCATTGTTTTGATTATTGGCAGAAAATCAGATAAATCAGGGATGCCTAATAGACCTTTTTAAAAAACCCAATTGCTTAAAATGGAGGGAGGATAGTCGGAAAAGTCCCAGTGCTCCCTTCCAGCAGTATGACTGCATCAATGCCACACTCTGCTCCCAGAGTTCTCAGCCGCCAAAACAGAGAAAGAAAGGAAGAGAGAAGGAGAAAGAGAGAGAACACATCCTGTGCTTGCACAAAGATTGCCTGTGCCTGTTGTAGCTTGCTATTCCTTTTCAGCAGTAAACCTTAGAGACCATTTGATGAGCTACATGGATCTGTAGGCTTAGAAGGGAAGTGGGATCCCAGAGACACCCTCCAGTCCATAGGTAGTGTAAAGCATTTGGATCAACCAAGTCAGGAAGACGTTTCAAGAGGCCAACCCTCTGTCCTTGTCCGATAGGCAGAGCAGCACCTCTACTGGGCACGCTTTTAAGTTCCAACTCATGTTCCTAACTGCCAGTAGGCTCTTCCCTTGAGACGGAAAAGATTTATTTTGTGACTGGAATCCCACGGCGCCTCATATCCTTTTCTGGCCTTGGAAGAAACTGGCTTGTCTTATAATAGGAAAAAAAAAAAGTCTAATTTCAAATACAGTAATAGATGAGGTGCTGAGAAGAGCATTTTTCTCTTGTCTTATGCCAGCTTGGACAACACAGGGGTTATTACCCTAATGGGAGCAGCGTAGCAGCAAGAGGCAATTGGAAAAGGAGCAGGTATTTACAACTCTGGGACAGAATTTTTTCTTTTAAGTGGGCTAACCACTGATTTTCCCCTTGTCTCAGTCACAGCTGAATCCTCTCTACATAGGGTAAAATAGTGATGGTCGTTTCAGTCTGCGTATTTACTTAGCAACATCTGTTCTACGAGGTTGCAGATCCACAGGAACGAAAAATAACGAGGTTGATGTGAGCAACATCTTTATATTCTCGCTCTGAACTTGAATGTAAATGTGCTTATTACTTACCTGCGCAGATTGCAACTCCTAAGTAAGCAACAGTTGTGATCAGAATGGCCAGCATTGTTCCTTTAGGTATAGCTTCTTGTGGATCCTGGAGTGTTACAGTAAAAAGATTACAGTGAAATATAGAAAGAAATATTGCAAGTTATACGTTTGCATTTTATAGTTTATAGAAAGGGTTAGGTAAAGGTAAAGGTTTCCCTTGACATTAAGTCCAGTTGTGTCCGACTCTAGGGGGCGGTGCTCATCTCCGTTTCAAAGCCGAAGAGCCGGCGTTTGTCTGTAGACACTTCCCTGGTCATGTGGCCGGCATGACTACACGGAATGCCGTTACCTGCCCACCGAAGCGGTACCTATTAATCTCACATTTGCATGTTTTCGAACTGCTAGGTTGCAGGAGCTGGGACTAGCAGCGGGAGCTCACCCTGTCACACAGATTTGAACCGCCGACCTTCCGATCGGCAAGCTCAGCGGCTCAGCGGTTTAACCCGCAGTGCCACAGCGTCCCTCATAGAAAGGGTTAGAAAAGGATTAATTTACAAGAAAGTCAACAATCTTTAAATGAAGGCTCTTGTACTCATGATAATAGAGCAATATGTCTGAAACTGTGTTGACTTTTGGATACTTCTGTATAATCCTGCAGGTTGTCTTTTATGAAAAAATGAAAATGGGCCTGGTTCACTGCACTGAAGGGAGTTCCATGGAAATTGCAGAATCCAAGCAATTAACTTTTTTCATAACTGATGTAAATGAAGGGTAAAAGGTATTTGTTTTTCTATTCACTGATAGTAAGTAAGCTTTGCCTTTACAAATTAGTAGTGTTTGCCAAATGTCATGTACATTCGACTTACGACCACAATTGGGACTGGAAATCCATCATTAAGCAAGGCAGTCTTTAAGTGAGTCACGTCTGATTTTATGACCTTTTTTGCCACAGTCATTAAGCAAATATGGCTTTGGGGACTCTGGTTCTGCACCTCTAGTATAGAAGTTGGACTCCAACTCCCGTCATCTTTTACGATTATAATAATGGAATTGGGACTTGGCGTTCAACAATGTCTGGATGTCCGCAGATTTCCTACCTCTATAATCAAGTACAGAATGTAGAAGAGCAAGATATGAATGTAAAAGAATAAATTATGTGAAAAGGTGAAACTACATCCAGAAGAATTTCTCTGGTGACAACTAACGATAATGCACTTCACAAGGTCTTGCAAAAAGGTGTTTTCAAATTAATAGCAAATGCTCTCCTTGCAGTTAGGATTCTTTGAATCTTGCTCTTTGTTTCAATGTTAAAAATATTTTTAATATTCAGCAAATATTCCATGTGTTTCAATGGTATATTTAATAAATATAGTAATAGCAACTATGCTACTGTTCCAAAAAGACATTACATTATCTAAAGCTGTGCTGTGTATTTTGACAGTCTTGTGGTTTTATGGATATCTATTCGGCATATACACACCTCTAAGTCTCCAGAGATGTTGGCTCCAGCAAGAATACCAGTGGCTGCAGGGAAAAAAATGGCAAACACAGAGAAAAAACCTTCGTCACCTCTGAATTCTGGTCCAAAGTTTTCTGCAAATATGGATGCTGCAACCAAACACAAAAGAAGTAAGGAACTATGCAAACTTTTCAGGTTGTTCCAGAGATCTTGAGCATTGTCACTGATTTTATATTTCTTTCCCTCTCTCCTACAGACCCCTTCAGCACAGTCCATTCTAGAGAACACCCTGGGAGGAGCACAACTCAGAATGCTTAATGGAACATCATGAGCTGTTTGCCATGAAAGGTTCCTGTCCAGTCGCCATGTGTAAAGTTGTTCTGCAAAGGTATATGGAAGGTACGTAGTAGTTGCTTCTATGCAGATAGAGCTGATGTGTAGATTGATTCTTGGACTATGATGTAAGTAAGTACGCGGGTTTGAACAAAAGGGGCATTATCCAGAAAATGCCAGAGTTCAGTTCATCACAAGCTGAGGACAGGCTGAAAAATGTGCATTGGGAGGAAGCTGAAAGGGACAAGAGCAAATTACCAATCTAGGGACAGGAAGACTCTGAAGGTAGGAATGTGACTCAGGTCACGCATTTGTGATTATTACTGTTGTTGTTTTGGTTGTTGTTTTTTTAACTGTCCAGAGTCACACTGTTCAAGTTGGGTGGCCTTATAAGTAAAATGAATGAATGATTGGATGAATGGATGAATAAATAAATAAATAGTTATTATGTGTTAAGTTTAATTTGGAGTTTTCAGAGCATCTCGGGGTTGCCACTTGCCATGAGTGGTGGCCAGGCTCATAATACCAATTTACTCGCCTGTAAACTGTTGAGTTTCCTGCCTACCACTGTTTCTTGCTGGCTGTGCTGTTCCCTACTGCCCCAGCTTATCTTTACCTTTTTGTCCGTGATTCAGATACAGAGATGATTGGAATGAGATTTCCTTGCAATAAGCTCAAGGCCCATTGGTTTCATTTGCACTGCTGTGCCTACTTTGGGGTAGGATTTACCACTTGTTATTTTATGCCAGTGATGCAGCACATTGTACAAGGTCATCAAGGTGTCATCATTCAACACAGAAATTATAAAGAGATCCAATAGAGGCAGCACTGTGATGTTTCAGGTCTGTTGCTTGGGTTTAAATCTTTGAATGGTGCCATTATTTGTGACTAGAGCTGTGGTTGATAGGCAAACTGGGCATCATGGAATTCATGCACTGAGTATTGCATGCTGGTTTTTTTTTGTTATATTGCAGTATGCCTCAACCCAATGCTCTCTCTCTCTCTCTCTCTTTAAAATAGTTCTTTAATGCTACATGATTGCTTGCTTTTCTTATTGCTATTTACAGTATGTCTCCCCTGCAACTTGCCACGTTGTATTATTGTGACTCTTGTTTACTGTGACAGATTTTCACATCTGAAGCCCTGTAGCACTGGAAGCACTTGCCTTGATAATTGAAAAAACCTCTCGCCCTCTTTTCTGCATTGCTAGGGATAACAGTTCCGATGAAAAAATTTATGATAGCAATGAGAAGTATAATTAGAAGAATCACTTGGGCCTGTAAAGAAAAAGAAAGAACATTTTTGTAGTAGATTTACTTGGGATAATTCTTTTACCTGCAGCCTGTGTATCTGGGTAAAAAATTAAGTGAGAATAAGTTCTCAATTCCCACAACAATCCACCACAAGCCAGACTGGCTTCTTATTTGTCTTCTCTGAACACTTATGCTTTAAAAAAATTACCTTTGCTTCCCATTCCATACCAGCCACAGAAATGCCCAAAAGAATTGCAACTGTAATGGCACCAATTATCCTGATGTCATTGGTTGCATCAACCATTATTGCATTACTGCTCTGGAAAAAAAAAATAAACAGTGAGAAAATAATTGTTAAGAATATACTTTCGGTAACATACAGTAGTTCTAGCAGCCTCATAAAATAAAATGGAATTAGTATAGAGGGATTCTTCACATTTCATGGGTAATGAGCCTTGAATTTTACATTTTTATCCTGCATGGACCTCTGCCGTCAAGGTTATTGGCTATCTAATTAGTACCCTAATTCCCTTTAGTAATTTTGAAACTTTTACAGTAGTTTAAGAAACATTTCCTTGATCTGGTAATAAGAAAGCAAAACTGTACGAATTAGAATAAACGGTACGGTTAAGGAGTTCCAATTCATGAACGTGGCTGCCCCTTAACTCTTTTATTAGATTCGTGGTCATTACAGTAGAAAAAGACACAAGCCAAGTTTCCCCAGGCTTAGCTGTTATGCAAATAATGATGCTTACCTTAAGGAGCTCCACAACGGTTTCGGCAAAGCCGACCACATACATGGCCACCGCCACAGCATTGGCAAAGGCAAAGATGAGACCAATGGAGCCTCCAAACTCAGGTCCTAAACTTCGTGAGATGAGGTAATAAGCGCCACCTATCACCACAGTAAAGAGTTGCTTCAGCATATGGACAAAACTGCATGTGGCATTATGTTTTTCCTAATATGTGGTCCAAGGATAATGCAAGGTTGTTTGCCCTGATGTGGAGAATGCAGATCTAATACTATATGCTGAATGTGACTAGGATATCATCTGCTATGATGTTACAAAGGATTCTCTTGGATTATAAGACGCATTGTGGCTTCCCCTAAAAACATGCTGATCTGCATAACTTAAATTCAAGCAAGTGGAATGTCTGTATACAACACTACTGCTTTGCTACTGCTAATATAATACCTTAAGCCTCTGAGAACATTTCTGGGTACCCCTTGATTATAAAACTCAGACAAGAGATACTAGAGACAGTCCTGGGTGGCAGCCTCCTCAATATGGACCATTCTTCTCTAAGGAAATGTATCTGTATCTGTTGCCAACATTGTTTTCTTCATTGCCAAGTTTAGGCTCTGTCTTGTTCTCCCAAGCCCTTTTAAGTTTTTGTTATTTTAATTTTAACATGTACTCTATAAAATATATTGGATTGCAAAATAAGAGCTTCAAATGAATAGGAACATATGTCAAAACATAGGAAAAGCTTTCTCCATTTGTCTTTTCTAGGTGGTTCTATGGAATTTCTGTACATAAATTGTTCACAATAATCTCTTTATATTCAATAGAATTACAACCCATGGTTATGGAAGCACAAAGAGATGATGTAAAAACCAATTCTCTCTGAGTCTGCAGTGGAACAATCTGCTAGTGTAAATCTTTGCATTCCAATTTGAAACATGCCATGTTAGATCTTTTGGATTTCATGAAGTACATTGTTGAAAAACATCTAAAGAAATAGTAGCCATTGATGATTTAAATGCTCGAGTATCTCCTTTAAGCTGGTGCCCTCTAATTCATGCTGGTTGGAAATAATGAGAATTATAGGAGGGCAGCAGATAGGAAAGTAACTTAAGCCTCTTCCTGTACAAACAGGAATGTCTCTGAATTTATTTTATTTCTAAACTCTTGTAGAATCAAGAATATTATTCAGCTATTTCATCTAAGCCTGCTTTTCTGTAATGGAAAGTAATTTCAGAATTACTTTAAATAGCTGTGAAAAAACCCTTACAGATTCAGCTCATCTAAACATTTGGAAAGTATTGACTATTATTTTTCTTTTACCTGGGTGATCCTGCCTTCCAATTTGCCAAGCTCCTTCTTATATCAGAATTGACTCTTTATGACTCAGATCACTTCCTATTACATTTTAGTTCTGTACTCATTTACAGTAGTTTGTCTGGAAGGAACCACATTTTCTATTGTGGAAAAGGAAATTGACTTACCTCCTCTTACCACTCCATTTGTACATATGGCAGACATGGAAATACCTGTTAAAGTGGTAACTACCACACTCAGGCAAATAACTACGACTCCAAGACCTGAAAAAGTCCCAAAAAAGATCTTTGATCCAAGTACCTTGGTCATATCATTTGCTTTAAAATCCTTTAACAGGAAGCTGGTATCTTCTGATAAGAAGTCATCACTCATGGAAAGGGGTTGACTGGAACCGACAATAGCTGACACACACTCGTTATTCATCACAGTTAAAGAAATACCTGTAAAGTATTGTGGATGCTGCTTCCAGAGCTGATTGCTTGTGTTCTTGGGGATTGTGTATAAATAAATGTTAAGAAAGTAAAAGAATGGATTAATACATTTTAGTGATCTTTATTAAGTGTTAGTGGGAAAGGAATAGCATTCATCATGTCCGGTCCATTCAAGGAAACACAACCTGCAATGTTTTGAGTCTGATTATTTTTTTTAAAGAAAGATAGACAGAAAAGTAAATCTGGGGGAAAAAATGGATTCCATTCTTCCATCAGTCGTAGACCTTCATGAACTGAACTGGGATTTATGTTTGTGAATCAATTAATTATAGAATGTTAATTGTGCCAAGGGTATGACTCACCTTCTGCTTCTTGGGATTGCCGTGACCTAGGCTGCTTATTATAGTGAAGAATCTTTGACTTACAAGACAGTAAATGGGGAACTAATTCTGTAGATAGCAAGCACTGTGGAAAAGGGAAACACCCTAAAGCTTTTTTACCTCCGCGGACAAAACCATTAGTTGCTATTGCAGAAGTTGATAAGCCAGTAATGGAAGTAACCATGGTAGCAAGTAGGATTATGATAACTCCAAGACCTGTCAGCAATGAAAAGATGAAAAATGTAATTGACGGTCTGCAACTTTTCAAAACTGTTCTCTCAGGTAGCAGTTTAAATTAGAAGGAATCCACTTTTCACTGACAAACATCTTCATCCCTGCAGCTGTAGAAATCCTTTCTTGTCTTGTTTTATCTATGTAATAAAAATGTTAAATAAGCTACTGGGATGGGGATTAAGGCCCTTGATGCTCTGTAGAGCACTGGGACGCTGTGATTAAATTACTAAATTGTAATAGAAATGCGCATCTGTGTAAGCCAAGTTATTTATGTATGTACTATATATTCATCAAGGTAACCCCGTGAGTTCACTCATTTATTTCTCTCTTTCCATCAGTTCTGACCAGGATGGCCAATGGTTACAGATAAAAATAACTGGAGCAATGTCTGGAGGGCCATAGATTCTCCATCCCTGAACCCTGATCATTCAAGTTTTCAGTGGACTTATTTCTTGCTGAAGTTACTTAGCAATATGTTAGGACAAATTGCCAAACTTCCAAGAATCCTAAATATCCTTGAAGTAACAGTAATTTTTCCATAGTGAAATACTGTTTTCCCAAACAGGGCAGATAATTTAAAAGAAGCACAACCATCTATAACACTAAATGAATTTATTTGGACAATACTCTTTGTATGTCGTGGGGAAAAATATTGTGCCTTCCCGTGAATCAAACAGGAATGTTAGTTTCACCTCCAAACGTTCATGAATATCCATGTATGTGTATAATATATGAATAAGGCAATCATATAAAGACCAAATTAAATCAACAAACACATTTAGGGAAATAACCATGCACTTCAGTAAAACATACTCAGAAGTTACACGCATCCTAATATATTTATATGGACTGAAGGAGAGACAGCAAAAAACTATTTTGCCTCCTTTTCCCTGCCCCACGTCCCCCCCAGAGGGAAAATGAAGGCAAGACTGTATTTTGAAATTTGATGACTGGTGAATCATAATTTTACAATGAAAAGTGAGAAATTGAGCCATTGTAACTGCTCTTTTTATAGACTAATGCTGAGCTCTGATTAAAGTTTAGATTAAAAATCCAGTTGCAAGGTCATTAAATAACATTTAAATGAATGCCTCTTGCCCCTAGGTATTTTCATACCTTAGAACAAAGTAATGCTCCTTGATGATGGTAATAAGTTACTAAACTTCCATTAAAAAAAACAAAACCAAACCCAAAACCTAATTTTGCATGACACCCCAGAGCAAAGTCTTGGCAATGTTAAGATGCAGAATTGCATGGCAAGGCACATACTTATATGGATTTCCAGCAGCAAGGCCTCATTTGGTACGCATCATAAAATCCATAAGCACCCTATTGTCAGGCACATTGCCAAATGCAAACATATAAGGTTGTGTTGATGGGCAAAACTTCCCACCTCTCATCTGCTTATTTCAGCATGTCCTGCCTGTTCCTTGTTCTCTAAAGTGGATGATCCTTTAAAGTTTCCATGACTAGTGACACAGAAAATTTCCAAGGAATTCTAAGAAAAATCTAGAAAATCCCTGTACAATTAAGAAAATTCTGTATGCAAGAGAAATTAGATGGTGTTTTGATGAAATTCTTTTCATTTTAGGAGAAAACCTATCTCATTTAGGCTAGTTTTTATAGTACAAACCCATCTCAATTGGATACTTTGAATGTACTTTCTGTGCTTTTGAGCTGACCATTTTTGTTTTTAAGTCTGGAAGAGTATGGATCACTGACAAGATTCTTCTTTTAACTTTGAAAACCAGAAAGTATTAATGACAGAAAACAGGCCAGCATGCACAGAGTTCCTCATACATTTTTTATGATAGAAGGCTAGTGGAAACATCCTTTAAATTACAGGAATTGTCACTTAAACATACAGACATACAATTCTGCAACCCTAGATTTTCTGCCCAGTCCATTAAAAATAATTATATACATATTTCGATTACATACTTTTTGCTAATATTTTACAAATTCTTTTGTAGAACTTGGCATACCATAAACTGGACAATATAGTAACCTTGATCCTCATGGCAGCTGTTATTCTTGACTATGACACGTAGGAAGGAAAGGTGAATAGCAACAGTCATTGGGATAATTATGTAAAGAAAAGGGTAACTTGTCTCTGGTCTGAGTCAATTACTATTTTCAGATCAAAAGTTTAGAAAATAAGTCTACAGTAGTTTGCTCTTCAGTTATCTATTGTTTAAATGACTTAGGAGAGATTACTTCCCTTGAAACATAATTTAGCTGTCTCAACCAAGGGTTCTAATCAAGGGTTTAGAACAAGGGGAACAAACATTTATAGTTATACTGGTATACATGCCTTGGAGACTTGGATATAAATGCCATCCTTAGAAAGGAAATGATATTTAAGATGGTTTGTTGGTTTTCTTTTTAACATAAATGCAATAATGTGGAATGACATTATTAAAGAGAATAAAGAAATTGATTTAATACAATATATTTTCTAGGATTCTCCAGTGGCCACCACTGGCTTGTTTAAGGCTTAGTGTGTCATGTGTCTGCAACATCTGCCTTCTATAACCAGAGAAAGAAATATAAAATAACCCATGAATAGTTTGGAGTTCTTCTAATGGTCAGCAGTGGGACAGATGGCATGAGAAGCCTTAAAGAAGGTACTGTTGGCCATTGAAGATGCAAGCAGGGAGGGTGGTACAATCAGACACATTCAAGACTAACCATAAATTAAGCTTACCATCTCATCTGCATATGGTCAGATGAGAAAGCAGGGTTTATTTTTCTAGTATTAACCAATTTGCTTTTTGGAATACGGAATAAATTCAAAGAGGCTTTTTCTATCTCTCCCTATAATGGATCCCTTACATATAAATCAATATGCAAAAATAAATGTATAGGGGATACATTATAGTATATAGTAGCTATTCTCCACTTCAGTTAGGGATACTTAAATCCTTTTGAAACTAGGTTCAATGAAACATACATACATTCCTATGTATGTATATATATGCTAATATAAGCTAGCGTAGCTTTACATTCTTATAATGTTTTACAAATTCTAGCATTACTTATGTCCTTTTATAGTTATCTGTCCTAGTTATTTATAGTACTTAGATTATTCATGGTAAAATTAATTGTAATTCAATAGGATTCTTTTGCTTTTTAATACCTGCACTCTGTAATTTTACCTTAATCATTTCATCTTTACCTTATTTTTTATGCTATCAGTATGACTTTTTTATTTGTATTTCTATTTTAGCTTAATTGTTATGTTACTGTTGTATGCTGGTCTATGACCAAAATAAAATTGATTGATTGATTGATTGACAAATATGCAAGATTTTGGTAATGCAAAGTTGTAACTCCACATAACAAACTGACCTCTCTATTGTGGAGTGCTGCAGCCTTGGAGGGGGGAAATTAGATAACAACTGTGGTGTACAATGTTATCCTAGAGGAGGTCATTGGATCCGACGATCATTGGATCATTGGATCATTGGATGAAGCCCTAGAAAATTCCAAGAATGCTTTCATATACAGTATATCTAATAAATGAAATGTCTAGGAACCATGGAAATATTCAGGATGCCAATTCACACTTCAGTTTAAAGTAACTGATGTTTCTCTTGGCTATAATAAAAACTTATACCGTACTTTTTAAAAGACATACCAATTCCAGCTTGACCAATAATCCAGGAAAGACGAATAAATAGCATGACACCCCAGATGTTCAACATGCACCTCACCTAAATATGAAACAAAAATGAGTGTATCAACATATAACTGCAGAATGCAACAGGTTTAAAATGAGTAAAAATAGTCCTGTGAAAAAAGAGCAAATGTGTTAAAAATATATTGAAAACTTAAAAGGCCATAATAGCCTGAAATAAAAGGAACCCAAACTATATAAAATAGTATCTAAAAAAAAGAGTTGCTCTGATAGGACTGTAATTACCTGGTTAAAGTAGGAATTTTGATTTAAAAATTAAAATGTTGATGTTTGAGTGTTTTTAAAGAATAAGAATAGGAACTGAGATGATAAGAACTCAGTCATAGGAAAGGATTACTTCAAATCAGCCTCATTCATATTCATTGCATGGGATGAAACCATGCAAATCTTATAACAAGAAATCCCAACAGAAGTATCTACCTGCTTTTCTGCAATATGAAATTACTCGAGTTATGCTCCCAACTTTTAAAATTTTTAAAGCAGATGTTGTGGACTTGTGCAGTCACGAGATAAATGCTGCTTACCAGCACACCCTTCACCCATCCAAATTTCACGAATCCTTTCGTTCCTTCTTCCTTGCGGAATTCAGCTTCTTCTGCGTTGCCATCTGCTTTAGTGAATTTGTCGATTGAACCAGAAGTCACTGTGATATTCTAATCAGACATTTTAAAACAAAATAGCTTGCATTACTGCATTTCATAACAAAGGAACAGGGTTGTGTATAGGTGGGGATTCCATAGGAGCAGAGCAACCCGCAGAATTTATCAATCGCAAATTATTTCTGTTCATTTCTTTAAAAAACTACTTTTAAGTACATCAGGTTTAAAGAGATGGGCGGTGTCAGTCCATATGTCAAACAGATTGCATTGCGTACATCTCTTTGCCCCTTCCTATAATTAGTACAAGCAAAATAAAGGGAAAATAAAAAGGGTATTGTGTAATTTAAACAAGTTGTAGAAATAAAATGCAGAATGCATCCTAGCAAATGTTGTTAGGGTTTTTCATACTACATTATTATAAAAGGCTTTTATTCAGGGGCATCCACAGGAAAAGTGTAAAAACGTCACGATGGCAGCTACAATCGTGCGATCAAAGCCCCACCACCTTTTTACATGTCATGCTCATGCAGTCACCATCCTGATTTCTTTGATATTTTCTTGCAGACATCCCCATGGATACATTTTTTCATATGCACGATGTAATTATTTATTTGTCAAACTTATAGTAGTCCTCAACTTATGACCAAAATAGGGACTGGAAAAATTGCCGTTAAGTGGTGCAGTCGTTAACTGAGGCATCATGTGACTGCACCCGATTTTATGACATTTTCTGTGGTAGTTGTTAAGTGAATCATGCAGTCATTAAGTGAATCATGTGGTTCCCACTGAATTTGCTTGTTGGAAGCCAGCTGGCAAGGTCGCAAATGGTGATCACGTGACCCCAGGACACTGCAACCATTGTAATTACATGCTGGTTGCCAAGTGCCCAAAGTCATTTTGCAGTCACATGATCAAAATTTGTAAGTCATTTTTTTTCAGCGCCATTGTAACTTTGAATGGTCGCTGAACAAATGGTCATAAGTCAAGGACTACTTGTATATGGCTGCCCATCTTACCCAAAGTGACTCTGGGTGGTGTACAATAAACCAGGAATTAAAACAGTTTGTAAACCCCTTAAAACAGTAAACGTTGATAAAACAAGACCATGAGAGGGAAGATATTTGCATCGACTATAACCAGCATGCAGGCTCCCTATTGCCAGGAGATGCCGAGACTTGCTGAAAACAGCTATGTTTTGAGAGCTTTATAGAAGGCCATAAGGGTTGGGACTAACCTCACCTCAGGAGGGATGATGTTCCAGAGGGTGGGTGCAATGGCAGAAAAGCCTTATTATTTCTATATATCTATATTTACTGTATATTCTATATATCTATATTTACTGTATATCTATATCTATATCTATATTTAGTAAAGGTAAAGGTTTCCCTTGACATTAAGTCCAGTCATTTCTGACTCCAGGGAGCGGTGCTCATCTCCGTTTCGAAGCCGAAGAGCCGGCATTTGTCCGTAGACACTTCCATGGTCATGTGGCCGGCATGACTAAACGGAACACCGTTACCTGCCTGCCGAAGCGGTACCTATTAATCTACTCACATTTGCAAGTTTTCGAACTGCTAGGTTGTCAGGAGCTGGGACTAGCAATGGGAGCTCACCCCGTCATGCGGATTCGAACCACTGACCTTCCAATTGGCAAGCTCAACAGCTCAGTGGTTTAACCCGCAGCACCACCGCGTCCCTTTTTATAACTATATCTATATCTATATCTATATCTATATCTATATCTATATCTATATCTATATATCTATATATCTATATATCTATATCATCTATATATCTACCCAATATCTATCTATCTATCTATCTATCTATCTATCTATCTATCTATCTATCTATCTATCTATCTATCTATCTCATCTATCTATCTCATCTATATATATTATATAAAATGTATATAGTCAGCAGGCACATTCTAAAAACTTCTCACTAATGTCCTGCTAAACTGATATAACTCTAGCTTCCTGCACACATAAAGTTTCAGTTGTATGCACGTCCATTTGGCAACATTGAATAATGAGTTACTTCTGAGTAAACATGATTTCATCGAGCTAAATCTAAATGCTCTTTGGTTTGTGGCTGAATTTATGGGTGTTATCAATAACTGACTAAGACATCACGAGGATAAGCACAAGGGTGGGGCATCAGGTGCAGCAAATGTTTGGAGAAAAATCGTTCTCAGAAGGTTCATGGCCCATAAGTTTACTTGTGCAGGTTGTAATCATCCCAGAAGAAGAAATCATTAGGCCTTTGCACACTTTTAGGCCACCTAAGAGTGTTTTTTCTTCTGGCTGTTTAGGGAAGATCAAATCACGTTCTCCTTAATTTCTTTTGACATACCTTTGACAAATGCTCGTGAATATCCATCAAACTTGGTCGGCTCATTTTGACGCCTCTGGTGCTTCCAGTGTTCTGGTAATAGTCAAGTTTTGGCACAGCATCCATGGTATTATGTCCAAAAGTTTTTAGATAATAGGTGTTACTGTGGGTGTCATAGGGGTGAAAGTTTCCATCTGTTTTAGCAGCGTCCCCGTTTTGAAAGAAATGGTCATAAGTTTCCTGGTTTCCAGACCTGTAGCTGATCTGGAGTCTCTTAGTGGCATCTCTGGCAAAAGAAGTCTCTTCATAATGTTGTGGATCAGGATCTCCCTGAGACTGAATTGTGTTCTCATGGTTTTCATTAATGACATTAACCTGAAATCTATTCAAATTTGGGTCCAAAAATACATTTGGAGAATTATTCATAGACATAGTTGTGGGCAGAAGGTCTTTATTCACTATCGCTGATCCTGTGTTTTCAGATTTTCAGCAGTCAACGGTTATGGTGCCTAGATGATCCTTCGCATCTCACTTAGCAACCACTTCTACAGTTCTTATGCTGTATTCTGAAAGTACTTTAAGCTGTGCACTCTGCCTTCAAATACAGGAAAAAATTTTTTTAAAAAAGAGCTAATTTCTCTCTAAACATTAAGCTAAATTATAATGGATAACAATAATGGTTAAATGACTATGAAAAATATCAGCTGTTGACTGTTTAAAACCAAGAACTCATTTTGTACTTCTTTCACATTTTGTTCCTGTTTTATAGTCATGGTGAAATAAACAGTGCAGATGGTTGGCCCTTGAAGTACATGAAATGGAAGTTTAGATCCCATTACAGATCACCATTAGTCAACACATAGATATGCCCTAACAGGTAACATTCTGGTGCTTTAAAATTAGTTGATTAGCAGATTGAAATAGGAGGGGAACAACGTTAGGTGTGTTCGCCGCCTTGAGTTATTTATAAAAAAATAATAAAGGCGGGATAGAATAAATAAATAAATAAATAAATAAATAAATAAATAAATAATTTTAAGAGTACTATGATCTTCAAAACATTTTCTTTAGCTCATTTATTTAAATATAGTTACTTGGATTGAGAAGACAGGGTGAACTATTGCCCAAGATTAATTTAGAGATTTATTAGTGCTGGGTTTAGTTCATTCATGTTTGAGCAATTTTAATTTGGGGGGGGGGGTCAGTTTATTTCTTAAAATCCCAAAATAATTTCCAAAATACCATAATGAAAAAAGTGACATAGCCTAAAGCCTTCATTTCCAACCCAAATATTGCCTTCCCCTACTTTTTCTCCTAAGGAATTTGTTGTTTTGCCTTGGAAACTAACTAGAACAAATAGTGTGAGGAGAAAAGGTATTTTGCAGTGTAAGAAGGAATGTAGATGTAGATTCAAAACAGAGAAGAAGAGAAGTGGTAATTGGGAAGAAGTTAATAAATTTTTCAGTGCTTGTTTGTCTAAATTACTTCCTTCTATTTTCTGTCTTGGTTTAGTGACAAGGGATTAGTACACACCAGCCTCTCACACTGTGCTAATTTCTTCAATCAAATGTACCCATGCTGTGCATTCACTGTGAGCGGTCTGTACCTACCAAGGATCCAGCCCATGTAAATTTCCTGCCTGCTTTTATTAAAATTGGTAGTTGTGAAACTGGTTAGGGATGGAAGAATAGCTGAGATTTCCAGCTTCTTGTGATTTGGGTGTTTCTAAATAGTGCAGTAAATGGTTATGAATGAATCCAGAAGGAAGTCCAAGGCTTTTGGGAAACAGTTTGAAAAAAGTAATTCATTTTTTTAACTGAATATAAAATAGAAAGATTGTCCGTCCATCCATCCATCTATCCAAACTATTAGTTACTTGAAAGTCAAGTACAAGTAATAATCTTGATTTTTTCCCCCAATGAAAAGTATTCTTGACAAGTTAAACGTGTCTGGCTGGGTTAAATTTAAACTATTTGGCTATACTTCATCCTTTTTTCAAACTTGCCATTGATCAGCCAAGTTCAAAAGAATAGCAATATGCAAGAGTCCACATAGGAAATATTTGCAATTATAATTATTCCATCATATTGTTGGGGCAATGTTGGCTCTATTGCTGTCATCCCATTTTTCATTTCTTAAACAAACTTTATTATTAAACAAACTTAAATGGCCAACCATCCATAAGAAGGAATTTAACATTACATTGGGTAGTCAAACTGGAAGTATCTGCAAAAAAAATTTCATGTTTTCATAAGCCAGATTTGACTTCCATATTGTGTCTGAACCTCAAGTGCAAATTTAAGGGTGATACAAATTGTGCTTTATCAACAGTATATGTTTCAGTGAAGTCATTTTCTCAACCTCTTGATTGGTATAGGTTATACTTGACTTCTATATTCCCTGTGCCTTAACATCCAAATGTGTAACAAGTATAACGTACATTATCTTTCAGAATAAATTTGTACAAATTTCTTTTTGCAAAACAGAATTTTAAAATATGTAAATCAATCACTTGTGGTTTATAAAAAGGACTGTGAAAAAGATAAGGGGCCTACTTTTCATCTCAGGAACTTCTGTTGCTTACTGCTATACCTCAGTTGAAAAGCATTAATACTGTTACGGAAATCTGATTATGCAACAGACTCTAAGTATAAAAGAAAAAAACCTGCTCTTGAGGTTAAGGCTTCCATTTGATGGGAACTAAATAAACTTTTCCAAATAATTTGAAATGTGTATCTCCACTGCATTTCATATTTAGACCAGACTGTTGAAGTTATGTTCATGAATTAGGCTAGTTAATTACACAACCACTTTTCAGTTGTTAAAATATCCTGTAAAGAAGTAAACACCATTAAACATCATCATAGCTCTCTGCCCACAGAGAATTTTCAAAGGAGAATTGGGGCAGAACTGCCTCTTCTTTATGTGTCATTACACTTGAAGCTTCTTCTATGGTCCTTCAGCGATGAGCATCCTAGTTTTGTTAATAAACCTCTTCCATCAGATCTTCAAGATCTTCAAACTGGACAGCCAGTCTGGCCTAGTGGTTAAGGTGCTGGGCTAGAAACCAGGAGACTGTGAGTTCTAGTCCCGCCTTAGGCATGAAAGCCGGCTGGGTGACCTTGGCCAGTCTCTCTCTCTCAGCCCAACTCACAGGGTTGTTGTTGTGGGGAAAATATGAGGAGGAAGGAGTTTAAGGTATGTTCGCCGCCTTGAGTTATCTATAAAAATAATAAAGGCGGGATAGAAAATAAAAATAAAATAAATTATACTTACTATTCAATTGCTGGGATTTTTTTAAAGAGAAAACATTGTCTGGCTCTCTCCATAAAAAGCTTATTTGTTATGGATGAACTGTTTTCAAAATATGGAACAGATTTTCAAACATAGATTAGGAACAACTTGTAATCCTAGCTGGAAATTAAACGAATACATAAAAACCTTACCTCTTAACAAATTATTGGGAGAAAGTGTGTTTTCAGGAGCCTGTTTGCTTCAGTTGTTTGTCTTGAAGTATATTCAAACTAAGTATAAAGGAAGCTACCGTATCCAAGGTAGTTTTAGCTGCCACTGGTACTCTGTTAAATGAAACAGTACCTTGCTTCTTATTCTGGAGTGGAATTTAAGTGTCCTTCACTGTGGACATATTCTAGTGGCTAGTTCCTTCCTTCTGTATAAATCACCAAGGAAATCAGCCAATCCTGGAATTCAGAAGACAACCCTTGGTAATTCCTAGCAAGGTCTGTTCAGAGGAACATTTCAGTTTGTTAAATATTAGCTTGTAATGAGCTCATTAATACTTGAATGGTAGGAGTCAAATCTGGCATTGGTCTCTTATTGAAAGTCAGTGGATCTAGTAAAAGTAATTTAGGTACTCATCAAAATCTTAACCTCTACTGCTTTAAGTTTATAAATGACAGACGAACCAGCAACAGTATATTCCCAAGCAGTCATGTGCTACTGAAATAACTTTTATGCAGCAGGGTGAAAAAGTCCTTAAATATTCATGCCAATACATTTGATTTTTATTTTTATCCTTGAAGCAGAAAAAGGTCATTTGTTCAACATTATTCTCCAGGCTCAATTCAGCAATGTGTTGTTGTGAGTCAAAAAACTTTTTCCTCAGTAAATCTATGAATTTGTTTTGCGGATACTTCCAAATTGCCAGACACCATTTAAATCATGTAATATAAAATGTTAAAAACATTGAAAAGGAGATGACAGTAATTAAAAAGCAGCAGAACCAAATTTATTTTTTGTTGTTAGCGGAATTAGCCCAAGTCTGTGGCCATCGTGATAATGTTGGAGATTTATAAGCTCTTTTTATATTTGTGCAAACATACGGTCAAATCTAGAGTCAGTGATTGGAAAGAGAATTACAATGCAAGTCTATGCAAGTCTACTCATAAGTAAACTACAGTTAGTTCAGTGGCTTTACTTAGCAGGTGCACAAAGGTTTCTAACTTTCTTATTCTTGTATTAGATCTGGAAAATAGGTAGTGAAGAAGGATTTCCTTTTGCTCCACGTACAGGTTATTGTCACATTTGATGTTACTTAATTGTCCTCTGACAACTCGATGTAAAAGAATGTTGTTTTGCATTATAATGTGTGAACTGACCTATAATTGTGGAGGTGGGAGAGAGGATTGATGGTAATGGCAAATCCACACAAAATCGTGTTTATTCAATTATTTACAAAAAAGCGTGTCTCCTCCTCCTTAAATTCTAGGTGGTTTACAACATTTGTAAAATAATGGACAAACCATATTCAAGGAAGTTGCTTGCAAAATGCATTTATTACTAAAAATTCCATTCAGAAATGTAAGTATTTGTAGGAATGGGCACAAAAATAGATACACATTTTGTGTGTGCTGTTAACTGTACTGTGCTGCATTGGATCCATATTTCTGACAGCATCTGACCCTATTTTTGGTATGACATGTTCTTCTTAGCTTTTCTTTTGAATTCCAGTACAATTTGAGTGGCATTTCATTTAGCTGACAGGATCACAATCCCCTTAGTTGTCATCTGTCTAGATTATAAAGCAAATGGCACAATATTAAATAACAGACAGAAGGAATGATCTCCCTGGGCTGATTGGCGTTATCTCAGTGGTTCTCAGAGCACACTTTAATGAAAGTAACAATGTTAAAATGAAACGTTGGTTCCAACAATTCTTAAAACGGAATAGAAGGTCTGCCATATATTGACTCTTCCGCTCCTCCTCCTCTATAAGCAAAGAGGTGACCTTGAAGTAGAATGTGTTACTGTCTCTCTGTGCCTGCTTAGAACTTTCCATAAATATTTCAGTGTGACAAATTAAATCTAGTTTCTTTTTACAAGTAATGATGTCTCCCATTTAGTTCTATCAATTTCTAGGGTTAGTTACACAGTGAAGGGCGGTGCATGCACACGTGGAGCCTGCCAGATGCCGTTTCCAAAGTAGCCTGAACCTGGAAAAAATTGTTCCTGTCTTAATGATTCCAGAAGAGATACATATACTGTATATTGTATGCTTCTGTGTGTTCCATAGGATTTCTTTGAAAGGATTTGTGTGCTCCTGTTGTGTGTGTATAAGCAAAGAGTATACAATCTTTTTCAGGCTGAGGGTTACAATGGGCCTTTGATTTGGGTGATGGGTTGTATTCCACAAAGTAAGGCCAGGAAGAAGTGGGAAGGGCTAACAAGTTAAACTTAAACTTAAACCAAATTAATTCCAGTTAATATGACAATTTGCCATGTATAATCCCCCTTTCTGTTGCCCTACAGGTAAGAGTTCAACAGCGAATTCTGGAGGGCTTCCAAAGGGTGAATCCAAGGTTTTGAGGAGCCATACCTCTCAACTAAGCAGAACCTGGCAATTAACTGTTGGACCTTTCAGTGCTGCTGTGTTTTTTCCCCTTTGTTGACAAGTGGTTGCTTATTCTTTAGTTTAACCTTAAGGAACCACAGCACTGGCATTATAAATTCTTGTAGCATTTATAAAAATTAAGTACTGGCTAGTGGGGTAGGGAAGGGAGGAATATGGATTTCAGATGATTTGACTGGCCTTTTGAAAATATTTCTGAAAGGTTCTTGTTTTCTTATTCTGTCTTACCATCTCCCACATCCTTTTTCTTGCTTGGATCCCTATAGTGATTGTCTTTCTGTCCAGAGGTGGAAAAAGGGAACTGAAATGACTTCATATGCACTTGAAAGGCTGGAGAACTTGCATTGCTTCTAATCTTAATAAAGGGTCAGTGAAATGGAGGACTAAAGTTGACCACATATCAGGAGCCTAAATCTTTACTAAGCTCCATGGATTTGCACAAAATACCCATGCAATAATCTATAGGTGTGATGGCAATTGCTATAAATCTCACAATAGTAAGGGAGACTGAAAACAGGTGGTTTGTGTGCTTTCTTGGATTTATATTGAAACTGACCTTGGGCTGGACAGTCCTTTAAATAGAGGATGGTTTCAAATATGTAAACTCGCCAGGGTCCCTGGCCAATTGACTATCATTCCACAGATAGTCAGGGCTGCATTTGCTAACAGTCTCACCACACAACTGTAATGTGATGCTTCATTTTTATTTTCAAGAATATCTCTGGGCCCAAAAGAACAGTGGGTGGCTGAAATCAGTGCTCTATTGGGAACATGCACCCACTTGTCCAGAAAAATAAGTAAGCTGGAGGTGTTAGAGAAACCTTTCTGGTGGCTAGAGAAATGGCAGGAAACTTCCATGCCATTTTCTTCAACTAAATGGGAAGCTTGATTTTAACCAATAAGGCATAATAGAATCAGTCGTGAGACCTGAGTTCTGTCCCGTGAGCTCCAAGCTTGGAAGTGCCTGATGGCTGAAGAAGCTGCTCCATGCTGGAATTAAAGCATTATGTTTTTCTATTCATAGTGAATTTGTGAACTATTTCTCTCCATCACTTCTTTGTTTTTATCTTCTCAATGTAATGCTCCCACAACATCTCACAACCAAAAGATGCATCTAATGATGTAAATTGTTTCATGAGTCTGCCACAAAGCTTTATTTAACCAAAAAAATGCTGCCACCATAGCATGGGTGTCAATTACAAAGGCCTCCTGTTTCGAGTTCCACCCCTTCAGGAAAAAAGTCAGGATTAAGGCAGGATACTCTTTGAGGATTTTGCTTCATGCAAGAGCATATTCAAATGTCCCTTTATCAAGCCCTTCAACCTCATCCTCCCATGTAGAAGAGGGCATACTGCTATAGGGGTCCAGTAAGATTTTGAAGCATCGGATGATCAAAAGTCCCAGAAAGACACACAAGATCCCTACAAAGGCAAAACCGGTTTTTTGCTCCAGAGTCAAGGGTAAACTGGACACCTCGTTGACGCTCATGCTCACTGACACGTTGTTGCAGTAGTTACTGCTCATCTCTGGGCTTCACATTCTGCTGCTTCAGGATTTGCACTTCACCTGTACAGAAAACCAAGAGAACAGAGACAGTTTTGGACCTGAGGAAGGGATCTCAAATGTCATCTAGTGTAGCCCCCTCTGGAACGCAAAGATAGTGGGGATAGGCAACATTTGGGGGGACTGGAGACACAGTCCAGGTTAGATTTGTGAGTGTGACATAGATGGGTTCACAAAATGGCTGCTATGGTGGCTGGGATCAGACCCAGCAATGTCTCCAGGATGCCTTCTTGTCCCTTGTGAGTTCTTTGTGCGGCCCAAAGGCATTCTGGTAATTAAATATGAAACTAGAGACTGGTGCTTTATTTTTCAGTATACCAGCTTCCACTTTTTTAAAAAAAATTGAAATAATTTTTAACAAGTCAGATGGGGCAGGAAGTCTGGTACACACCAAGGAAAGTGTCTGAGGACATATTAGTGCTTCCAAGCACCATTTTGCCTTTCTCTGTGTTGCAGCATCTCTACAATTTCCACCCACATTTTCAAATCCTGCACTCCATCATGTCTGAAGGAAGCTGACATATTAATTTTATCCTCCCCCAGGCAGCCTTGCCAAACTGGCGCCTCCCAGATATATTGGATTCTGTTCCTAGTGTGGCAACTGAGGCTCTATCTTGCCTATTCACTTTCCTATATCATAGTTGCATATAAATGCTAATACAGAAAGTATGGCATAACTTATGATTAATCTATGACAGCCCTAGTGATGGAATTTGGCACTTAAGCACTTGCTGGGACCTGCCTTCAGAGTAAATTTTATCTATTGGTGGCAGCTTATTATGAGCTGCCTTCATCTCTACAACAATTTCACTCCTGTAATAATTTTGCCAATCTAAACCCTCTACTGGATCTTCCTCAAGAAGATTCTAGGTTTGCTCTGTATTCCTGCTTTCTGCTGTTCCCTGTAGTCCTGCTTTATTTTTCATTTCATCCCAAACTAGGCTGAATCCTGCCGATTCATATCAAAAAATCCTCCTCCTCCTCCTCTTCTTAAAAATTCTTTCTTTAAGAATTGAAAGGAATTTTGTGTTTGTTTTTAGCTGATGAGCCAGGATTCACAGTTAAATGCAATTATCAAGGCAACTCTAAATGTTGAAACAATAAATGCTACCTGATGCATTCATGTAAGGCACAATTCCAGAGTTTCCTGAAGTTTGAACAGCTGTAGAGACATAAAAAAGAAACTGTGAGGCTTCTGGGTTATGATAACATTATGTCAGTACTGAGCTGGATATAAAAAAATTCAATGTACAAAATAAGACCATATATATATATATATATATATATATATATATATATGAACAAACAAACAAACATGACGCATACTGTCTCTTTCAACCAACTGTTTATGACTTTGGTATTATATTCAACCCATATATCTGGTGTTTTTTGTTTGTTTGTTTGTTTTGAAACTATACTTCTAACCAGTCTGGCATATATGTTCATCTAAACACTGTAGTTGACATGTTTTTCTGACTTTCTTCCTTCTGCCCTTCAAGTACTGTAGCTTCAAACCCACTGTGGCTAGGCTTATATGACCCGGAGGGATTCAGCAATTTGTCAATCCTGCGATGGCAGAATATGCTTGGCAGATTTCCAGGTGCCATCTGCTGTATATTTTTCACAGCCAGTCTGCCGATGGGCCTTATCAGAACCCCCATACCTGTTGCCTGCCTTGGCTGGTTCAGAACTTTGCTTTCCAGCCATACTCCTTTCTCTCAAGATTATTTAATTGGAATAATCCAGTCCAAAAATCAAGATACTGTTTCCACATGCCTCTGAAAAATCATAAGCAAGCATAAAAATAATGATCTGGGTTCCCTCTGTCCCTTGGTCAGCCAGGTTATGGTCATCTGTGTTAAAATTTGTCCTGAGATGTTAGAATAAGAGGTTTAAAGAAACTATACCGTACTGAATGTTTCTTAGAGTGGACGCTGCTGTTTTCCACATGGCCCAAGGTCAGGGGTGGTGTGTGTTGGTAACAGAAACACACAGAGAACACTAGCTTTGTCAGAGAACTTTTAGAAGCTCTTTATCACTCTTGTCCAGAGGTTATTACTCTTGTTCAGATTTTAAGCTGCTGCTCCACTGTCAACTCTCGCAGATTACCACTTAACAATCAGATTTCCTTCACCAAAAATGTGTATCTAGTCATGGACTCTCCCCTATAATAAACTAATCCTGCAACTGGTTTTTCTAAAAGGAGTATTTAAAAGATACGGAAATATTTCATCCTGACTCGTCTCATGTTTCATCGTTATTTGAGTTTGGAAGAGTGGTTTAGAAATGAAATTATGTGACTGTGAAGGTCAAAAGCAGCCATTGTACTTCTTGCTCCAGTTCGTTTGTGTATTATGGCATGATTTTAAAAAAAAAACTATGAACATTTTGAGAGGACAAAACATGCACACACTTTTTTTTTTTAAATGGAAGCAGTGAACAGATGAAAATTGCAGTTCAACCATGAGGTCATGGATTACGGTTCTTCGGTCTTACTATTAACCCATGACATGTAATCACAACATGTAATACAGCTTCCTAGCCAGGTTTTGTAAAGATTTCAGTTGTTCACCAGTTAAATGCTTTAAGCACATGAGGAAGATATGCTGTATGGATTATTCTATGGTTTATTCTAGCCCTGATTCATAAATTTATGGAATTGAATGGGATAGTGAACAGATTAGTCCTATTAATTTTTAAAAGGTGATTATTATTATTGTTGTTGTTGTTGTTGTTGTTATATTTTTATCCTGGCTTTTGTTTTTAATCTGCCTGCCTGTCTGTCTATCTCAAGGTGATGATCATACTTAATACTCTTGCCTCCTATTTTCCCCACCACAACAACCCTGTGAGGTGGGTGGGCTGAGAGAGAGTGACTGGCCCGAAGTCACCCAGCTGGCTTTCATACGTAAGGCAGGACTAGAAATCACAGTCTCCTTAAATTTAAATGTAAATATACAGGATGTGTTCCTGTGCTGTGCTACTGAAATGCACAGTCACATCTTCAAGGCCCAAAGGCTAGGCATGGTTATTTGGACACAAACCCCACTAAATACATTGGGAATTACTGCTGAGGAAACATGCACAAGACTGTAAAGCTTGAGCATGGACACAGTGCAATTGCACTAAATCAGGCAGTTACGATTCTTGACCACAGTTGTGAGCAAGACATTCCCTGGTGAGCAAACCATATATTCCCAATAATAGACAACTGTGCTTTGAGTGTTGGGGAAATGAAATGTTTGCCACAACCCAGGTGCTAAAGTAGGAATGATGCTTTGCTTTCCAGCAAGAAATGAGTAACAATTCTCTACCTATTGCAAGGAATAATGGAATGGTCCCAAGAATCAGCAGTGCTTCTCTGGAGGAGATGTAAGATCCAACACTGACTGATTTCTCTGTTGTGTTTCTGTTGTTAGGCTGTACAGGGTGCTGTGAATAGCCACTGCGAATATTTGGCCTTCAAAGAAACCCACTAAATTGTAGCTTGGTTCCGCCCTTGTATTGTGCTGTATGTTCCAAGCAACAGAAGTCTCTTTTGAGGCAATTCCTGGTGACAACATGGAGACATCTATGCAGCTTTCATGACGCCATTACCAAAATGGTTTGGCACTGCCATCTTTTGGGATGTTCTTCAACTTCTCAGTCTAGCCTACAGTCTAAAATTCCTTGGAGGTCTCCCTTCCAAGCACTAATCTAGCCTGATCTGGCTTAGCTTCTGAGCCAAGACAAGGTCAGCCTGATGTGTTCACAGACCATAGAAAACCTTATTTTGCCTAGCCGTAGAGTACATTTGCCTCTTATTGACAGGTAGCAATTCCCGAACTTTTATTTAATGAATTATTTTGCCTAGTATTCTTGGGGATGGTTATGCCCTAAAACCACATTACTGTACTGAACCTGAACTTCAGCACACATAGGGTGTTTATTGATATACTGGTGATTATAATATCCCAGCAGTGTGCAAGGCAGGAAAAAACAAACCAATTGTTGATTCCCACCTGAATCAATACTCTCTAGGGATATGACTCTTTCATAAATGCTGCAGTTGTCACCGCACCGACATGGGGAAGCCTCACGGAAGCCACTAGGATTTATTTCAAGTAACCCTGGTGAGGAGATGGGTGGTTAAATCTCTCCGGATCAGCGTGGCCCCAGCATCCAGCATTTTAAACTGCATACATTTTGGTGCACTACAAAGAACGCAGGATCTGCTCATTGTGATCCAATCGTCTCCCCTCCCTTTTCCAGCCCTGCTGTTAGATCTTACCTGGTCATAACCAGACAGAGGCAGTAAACATGACAAGAACCACGATTCTGGCATAGCTGCCTAGAAAAATCAACACAACCCAGCAATGCAAGGTCAGTCCACCCTGTTGCGTGGAGCGGGTCTCTGATCAACGGCCCCAAGCTGACCATCGCCCTTCCCCGTCCTCGCCGATCTGGCCCTCCCTCCCTCCCTACAAGCCCCCCAGCCCACTCACCCCCGTTCCAGCCAGACATCCTGAGCGCGCAACCCCCGCTCCTCCTCGCCCCCGCGCTAACGACCTGCCGAAGTTTCACGGTCCCAAAGAGGATCCGGTCGCAAACCGCCAGCGAGCCCGGCTCTCCGCTCAGCCCCGCCCAGCCGCGAGACCATCTTCGGGGTTCAGCTCCGCCGCGGCATCCCCTCTCCCGAGGGGCTGGGCTCCCCCGGCTCTGGGCGTGCCTCCAGCCGCGTTAGCTGCGCGGCTTCGGGGTGGGATCTCCCGCTCTCCGTCAATGGCAGTCCCCGAGCGACGTTCCGCAGGTCGCGGTTTGGGGGAGCGGGCTGGCGGGAGAGGGGGGCGAGGTTAAGGGAAGGGAAGGAGGCGGCCCGGTTGTCATGCAGCCAAGCCCCCTTTGCAAATTACTCAGGTTAACCTGAAGGCGCGTGGAAACTCCCTGCCGAGGGCTACGTGCGAGGCATCCCCAAATCTTCTGCAGCGGAGGCGGCTGGCCTGGCCGGATCGTTCCTCGGCTGCCTTTTCCTCCTTGCAAAGCTTGTTGTTCTGAAATCGACGCCAGCCCGACCCCAGGGGGAGACGGCTTCCTGCCCGCTTCCCTCGGGGCACCTCAGAGGGAAACGGAGCTTCCCTTCTTGCTTGGGGTTTTTTTTTTTTTAATTCTGCCTTTTGAACCGGCGAGGTGGGCTCCTACTTTCAGTTTGGCTGCCAAGCCAGCCAAGAAGGCACGGGAGGGGCTTTGGCAGAGCGCCACCCGGGCCTGGCGCAAGAACGCGGGGTTAGGGGTAGTTGGATGGATTTGGGGCTCCCCCCCACCCCAGTCGTGGGAAGGGCCGGGAATCTGGGTTCCGACGCATGACTTGATATCGAAGCTTCATCCCCCTTTAGGTTGGATTCTGACGTCCCAGTCCTTGATGTAGTTTAGCTGTGTTATACTGAACCCGGGCAGAGGTGCCCGCAGCGGGTGCCCAAGGTGCTGGATCAAATCCCACCCTTTCATTGGATGTTGTTTTCCTGCTTCAATTCTTTCCCTTGCAGATGTGCTTCCTTCCAGGAATTTGGGGAGAATAATGGTTGAGTTTCCAGCTTCAGTGCCTGCAGCAGAAACAACGTTCCTGTAATATGCATGAATATCGTCTTATTTTTACGTTGCAATATCCAGTGAATCAGTGTGGGCAGCTAAACAAAGAGCAAGTTAGACTTCATTAAGTCAGTCTATCTATTAACTGGAATAACCCCCAGGTTGGGCTTGAAACCACCATCTACTTTCCACAGTGGCACAGTAGCTAAACCACCTCTCAGGGAGTCACTTGGGCTGATGCTAATGTGCTGGGTGAAATTACAGATCCAGACTTCATACTTAACCTCCTGTTCATTCTGCACCAGCCATTTGCTGTGGCTGAGTGCTCGAACTGGAAAGGGTGATAAAAACGGAAATTTCCAATCCTTGTAGACATTTCCATTAACTTGCTATTTGTGGTACGAGAAACAAAACCATTATCAATATATGTTGAAGGAGGAGGAGCGAAGGGCAGCCTCTCCAGAGTTCTCTTATCAGATCCAGAAGTCGAGTGAGAGTGGGGAATCTAGATAAGGTTAGGCTCGGTTCACTATGATTTCTGTGAAATTCTGCCGGGGTTTTATTTATTCAATACAGGTAGTTTTTTTAGCGACTGCCTGTTTAGCAACTGTTTGCAGTTATGACGGCGATGAAAAAATAACCTTATGACCAGCCTTCGCATTTACGACGTTTGCAGGTCTGTAAAGCAAAGGAAAACTGAAGGAAGATCATAAGCAGAGTTGTGGTTTCACTTAGTGACTACTTAGCTTAATGACCAAGCTGCAGGTCCCAATTGTGGTCGCTAAACGAGGACTACTAGTATTCAGGATCTTCCCTGCCCTGCTGCCCTGGTTCTCTGGGTTTTCAATGCCCCTAATCCTGAGCCTTGGGAAAGATGGGAGCTGTGTTGTTAGTTCACAGTTCTCTATGTTTTGGGGTTGCAAAGGTTTCATGACCATACTAGGTAAAATCAAGGCAGGAGATGTATTAACTACTATTGCCATGAAATATTTGCAACCCAGACACCAAACTCAGAGAATGTACGACTTACCAGCCTCGAATTAGGAGAGTTGCATGGTAACTCATTTGGAGAGCCTCATGTTGGAAGAAGGATGTATTGGGATTTTCTGAACAATAAAAATCTTGATTTCTTTCTTTTTTATAAAATGACACTGATCTTTCTGAAATTAAGAAATCTGGCAAAATAGTGCAGTTTCTTGTTGCTTAGCTGCTGATAGCTTTATCTATCTATATCTATCTATCTATCTATCTATCTATCTATCTATCTATCTATCTATCTATCTATCATCTATCCGAGTGGCATCAAATTAATCCTGGTCCACTTGTCAGCATAATGTGTACCTCTGTGGTCCCTGCTTGATGAGGAATCTTTGTAATGTTCTTTGATTCTTAGAAAATAACTCCTCAATATAGGGAGGAAAATTTCTGACTCAGTCGTTTCTCCTAAATAGACAATGGTATAAACGGAAAGTTTTCAGAAAAAACACAGTTGGCATATTGAAATGCAAGGGTCACAAGTGACTCATACTGAATTATAGATCCACGGTGTACAAACAAACAGCTTTTTTTTTATAATGCACCCCTGACCTAAGTGTGGTCCAACCACAATAAAGATTAACAAATAAAAAATAAACAACCATTAAAATATGTAAGAGCAATGAAATCAATGTATACCACTATATGTTTACAATTACAATAAAAATAACATTACCAGTTTAAAGTTATGGTTGCTCCAGATTATAAGTAGTGTTGGCATAGTTGTAGTCCTGGCATTGGCAAATGTCGAAGAGTAGTGCTAACCCTACAGTTTATCTAAATAATGTCAGAGAACTTGCCTATTTTTTCTGATGGATTTGATGAAAAAATCCTTCCTTCCTTCATCATTCACTCTGTTGCGTTTGTGGGATGTTATAAGACGTCCAGATAAAGCAATTCAGATAAAGCAGCATTTCTCAACCTTGGTGGGTCTTAGGATGTGTGGACCTCTTAAGCTGTCTGGGGAATTCTGGGAGTTGAAGTCCACAGATCTTAGGGTCAAGCCAAGGTTGAAAAACACTGAGATAGAGTGATGGTTCCCCCTCCCATCATTTTATTCATCATTTTTATTTCTGGGCTATTTGGAACCCTTAAGGAAAAAAAGCTGAAATCTCCACATATGAGAGAGTGATGCGCAGAGGATTGCACTCAGTTGACCTGGATTGGAAAGGTGTGATCCACACCCTAATCATCTCTCGACTGGGTAAATGTAAGCTGAGCTTCACATCTGTCCATTACATGGACGCTCTTACTGGCAGTCATACAGGAGTAGAGCCATTTTGGTGTAGTGGTTAAAGGTGCTGTATTAGAAGCTGGGTGACCAAGCCTTGGATGACCAAGCCTTCCCCCAGTTGGATGACTTTGGGCCAGTTGTTTTCTCTAACTTTTAGGAAGAAGCCATTTCCAAAAACATTGCCAAGAAAACTGCAGAGACTTGTTCCTGTAATCAACAGGAGTAAGGATTGACTTGCTGGACCATAACAACCACCACCACCAATATGGATATTGTTTGCCATTGCTTTCTTTTGGCATGCTTTTCCAACTTTCAAGTGTAGCTCATGGCTCAGGGATCTCCCACATCCAAGCAGAAACAAGTCCATCCTTGCTTAGCTTTTTTGACATTAACTAAGGTTGGCTGGGAGCTATCCTTTGCAGTGAATTCAGGTATGTTGGCCACCTGGAGGCAGGATGTGACTGGTTTCATCCTTATTTGTAATTACCAGATATAAACGGCCAGATCTTACTCCATGGGGTTCAAACCCTCAAAAATAGGGACACCCCGCCCCCGCAACAGGATGGGAGGAAGTTTTGTTAAACATCATCCATGGGAGCATGATAAAATTCAACATCTGTATCTCTCTCTCCCTGAGAACTATGGGAAAGGTGGACTGTATATGCCATTCTGAGAGAACCATTGTGGTGAGCAAACTCAACTGTTACTGCAATGCACTCCAGGGTTTTTCAAACCTGGCAACTTTAAGGTGTGTGGACTTCAGCAGGCTGGGATTCTGGGAGTTGAAGTCCACACTTCTTAAAGTTGCCAAGTTTGAAAAACTCTGCTCTAGGTGGAGCATTCCTTGAAGCTGGTCCATAATCAGAATCTAGTGCAGAATGCAGCTGTCTGTTCAACTGGTCAACTATGCTAGTACTCCTGGAAAAATTGCACTTGTGTGATAGTTACCAGGCAACAAATTCTGACCATGGACTGGGATGCCCTAAATAGACTAGGACTCAAATACTCGAAAGATTGCCTACCCCAGTACCACCCAACCTGTAAATTGAGATCAGATGGGGAAGCCCTACTTGTGGTCCTAACAATGTGTTGAACTCATACCAGGGTGGACAGGAGCAGGGCCTTCTCAGTCACAGCCCCTTACTTAAGAAACACCCTTCAGAGGATAAGAAAATTGGTCCCTTCCAGTAATAACCATTAAAAGACCCATGAGCTCAGCCAGGCCTGTGGAAAATTACAACTACATCAGGTGCCAACTGATTTGAGCTATTGCTATTGTGTTTTAATTTTTTTTAATGCATTAGTGACTTTAAGCAGAGTTGGTGTTATTGTGGCGATTTTTATTTAGGACTCTGGGCGTCTTCTATGGCTAGATTTAGTAATATGTTAAATGATGGAGCTAGTCCTCTATTAACATTTTATGGATATACTTTTAGTCTCTACAGATGTCACTCATTTATTCATTTCTTCTATTTTATTAGCACTGCTGTATTTTTGGTTGTACTTTATCACATCTTCTGGTTGTTAAACTTACGAAGTTTTGTTTTGTTTTATTTTATTATTTTTATTTTAAAAAAAAGACTCTGGGAGGAGGAAGCCAAGGAAATTAGCCCACCCAGACTCACTTTGCGTGAGATGAGTGGCCGTATAAATTTGATAAATAAATAAAATAATGACAGTCCTCAGGAAGCCTCAGCAGGGGACCTAACAATTTCTTCCCTGCCTCACAGGGTTGTTGCGCGGACGGAAAAGTGGCGGGGAGTCAAGCGGCTGATGCAACCGATACCGCCAGGCGCACCGCACGCGCGCATCTTCGAGCGGGGAGGGGGAAGAGGTGAGGGCGAAGAGTCCTTGTCGCCATAGCAACGGGAGCGGCCCTTTTCGGGCTCAGGCAGTCGGGCTCCTCTTTCCCGTTCCCGCGATGTTTCAGTTCTCGCGAGAGCACTGCGCAGCCGCTGCGGAGCGAGCGGGCGGCTGAGGGGCTGGAGGAGGAGCAGGTCTTCGCACCCCGCTTCCCCCTTTCAAATACGGCTGAGGAAATGGCGGAGGACGATAAGTACGAGGCCGCGCCGTCCGCGCCGCCGCCGCTGGGAGAGGCCGAGGAGGCAGCGGCCGCCGTCAACGACCACGACCGGCAGCAGGAGGAAGAAACGGGCGGAGCGGCCCTGGCCGAGAGCGGCGGCGACGGCGCCGGGAGCACGAACGGGGTGAAAATGTACGCGCGCGCCCGCGTAGGTGCGGGGAGGGGAGGTTCACGCCTGCGCGCGCGCCCCGCGTGTCTTGGCCGGGAAGGGGGCGTGGCGTCGGAGCCGAACCCGCTACTTGAGGACGGGGATGCGGCGGGCCGCGCAGGCCGCGGGAGCGGAGGTCTGCCTTTCGCCTCCGCCCCGGAGGAGGCTGAGGGCGCGCTCCTTTCCTCTTCTTCCCCCTTCGCCGTATGGGGGTCCTGGCTGGGTACCGTGGGCGAAGGGAGGCAGGCGGGTCGGCTGCTCGGGAGCTCTCCGCGCCGTAGAAGAAAGGGCGTTCGTGGTTAGGAAGGCTCTTGAGGGGTTCGCGGGCAGAAGGTGGCTGCTCTAAGCGGAGGAAGGAGGGACTGCCCGGATTCTGACGTGGGGGCGTGTTACGGGGCAGCCCTTCGCACGCTAGGAAGGGGAGTCAAGCTCACTGAGCAGAAGGGGGCTTGATCCCGAGTCGGTAAACGGGCAGCAGAACAAAGAGTCTCTTCCCTGACATCTTAAAGCAGGTTTTTTGTTTTTTTTGGAGCAGTTCTTGGCGACCGCAGCGCCCCCCCCCCCCCGCCACCCCATTCTGATCCTGCCATTGGTTGCAGGTTCAAGTGGATTGTAAATGGCACGGAAGAAATGCATGCTCTGTGGTTGTCACTGTACAGCCCTGGATGTGTCCTATCAAAGAAGCATCATGATCATCCTTGATAGCAGCAGTTGAGCCAGCCTGCTAGAGCTATGCTTTGTTGGCTGATCAGTCTTGAATAAAGATGCCTAGAAGGTTGCAAATACTAAAGCAAAATATTTATTTACCTGTTTTTTCAGCCTGGTGCAGGACAGGTTTTATTTTGGCAGAAGCTTTAACCTCCTGTAATTGTTTTTCAGCCTTATTCTGGATGGATTCCACTGGTAACGTGCAAAACCTTCCTGAGCCATCCTGCCCTTAGAAGGGTCTGAAGGAACTTGTGCATCCAATTGGTGCAGCATTGTTATAATTAAGTAGCATGTGGATGTCTGTGTACTTTTGACCTTCCTGTCCCTTAATAATCAGGAATAGTAAAGGGTTTTGTCTTCCCTTCCCACTTCTGCAATTTCAACTTCGTTTTGTGTAACCAAACTGATCAGCAGTACATTCAAAGCGAACAAGTGGCATTTTATTCACAAATAATTAGGTTGCATTCAGTATTATAAGATGGAGGTAGTCTGAATTGCAAGAAATTGGTTGTGATAGCTGTATCAAACTTCTGATACAATTATAGTACATAATTGCATACTAGATGTTGTGGAGAAGGATTTGTATCTTCAGGTGCTTCTTGGAAGCTTCTGGCTGGCCAGCTGCTGTCTAAAATGCAACTCTGGGCCATAGGACCATATGTATGATACAGTAGGAGTCATATTATGCTAATTAGTCTTTAGTCTGGTCTACATTTGCTGCTGTAAAAGAATGTTCAATCTGCTGAAAAGCAAAGTGGTTATCTAGCTATCTGCATTGTTCATTGGAGAATCTGCTTCTTTTCTTAATAATAATAACTTTGACCCTCAGCTTGCTCTTAGAGTGATCGCTTCATAGAAGAGAACTTAGCTTTCTTTGCTGTGCAAACAGCTCCATTGGTCTTTTCGAAGAAATAAGGATGCTTCAAAGCATGGCAGCCTCTGATATTTAGACAAGTACTTTGGTTTTGCTTCATGTGTTTTTATATATTCAGGATATATTTGGATGTTTGAAAATCACAAATGACTGAGATAAGGAAACTAATAATTATGGGTCAAACACAATTTCTAGGTTCTAAACGATTTGTAATTTGTTCAGTAATTCCTGTATGTTTTATGAAAACCTGAAACTCCATTGGCTCCAGTTGAATTCAGAAAGATTTTCAATTATATTTTGCCCCCAAATTTCCTTTGGTGTAGGATTCAGCATCCTTGCAAAGAATAAATAAAACAAATGCTACATTATAAATGTGCAGTTGAATTGGTTTCACACACTTTTCTAGAAGAACTGACGGAAACATCGATGGCCAACTTTGGAAGGCCTTTGCAATGCTTTTGAGGATCTTTCCAAGCAGGCATTCTTGGAAGCTGCTGTTTGCACGAACAGCAAATAGGTAACCTCCTTCCATTCATGCTGCAGTGCCAGTCTGGATTCAACACTATGGCAGCTCTTCACAAAAACACAATACAGTGCAGATGCAAACACATTTGATAGAATTTCAGGTACCCAGCCTTAAAAGGCACTGTATTCCATATGAAAAAAGGAAGATTGCACCTGCTGGCCCTGTCCCAGCATCCTCATCTACATCTATCATTTAAGCCTTTGCTGTGTTGAGTGAAAAGATCCAAAGAGGACTTACGTGACTGCTTGATGCAATATAACCAGAACTCTGTAGGATCAGATACCTTGATATAGCAGGGTCTCCCAGTTCTGAGAATTTTGCTCGTGCTTAGATGGTTTTTTTGGTTAAAAGCTAGCATAATCATATATTTCAAAACAAAACTTTTGTTGTTTCCAAATGCAGGGAGAATGATGAAGCAGGAAAAGATGAGACACTACCAGTGAAAGCAAAGTATATTTCAAAACCAAAGGCGATTCCATCTCTTGGACACAGGAATAGATTTCATCCATACATGAAGGAAAAGAGTGCGGGCATTGGGGAAAAGAAGAGTGTTAATCGTAACAGAGTATTCATTAGCAACATCCCATATGACATGAAGTGGCAGTCCATTAAAGATCTCATGAGGGAGAAAGGTAACTTGCTCCTTGCCGCCTTCTTCACAAAAAAAAGGGAGAATCATAAATATCTGGAGTGCTATAAATCATACAAATTTGGTTTGTCCTTTCCAACTTCTGCTTCATATGTCTATTTCCCCCTTTTCTTTCACTGGAGACATTTGCATTGCAGGACAGTCTGGTAAATGAATGAAGTATCCAGTCTCCTGTACTAGTATGACAACAGACAGTGTAGTGAATATGCATGTTCTCATGAACCTTTAAAGGGAGTGTGTTATGTCTAGCTATAGTTCTGAATATAAGCACTACTTAGTGTGTTCCTAAGTATGAAAGACAAAGGATACCTCTCAAAAGATTTTTCAGTATTTTTCCTTGGTGGAATCTGGCTGTGGAATTATTTCTGTCTGCCTTGTCACTTCTGCCATGACTTGTCTGTCTGGAGCTCTCTATCAAGTGTGTGACTACTGTTGTAGTTTGACAGAACTATTTGAATTTCTCAAACTTCTTGCCACGGGCAGGTCTGGGACAGGTGAAATCCCAACTCATGAACTGTCAAAAGCTAGTTTTGTATTAATTTGGGAAAATATGATTGCTTCAAAATCATGCAAAGAATATTTGGTTTCTAGGTATTTTAATCAAAACAAACCTTTAATTGTGCTAGGTGTATCTGTTGTAAGGTGACGTGACTATATGATTGGTTTTATGCAATGAAACTTTATTTTAGAAAGTGTGTGGCTTGCTGTGAAATTTTTTGACTCTTGTAAATTGGTTATTCTATTGAAGGCAACCTCTTTACTATTTGAAGCTATTCAGGGAGAAAGTCACCTTAAAACAGTTGTTGTTAGCAGGATGACAAATGTCACTGAAAAGTGTTTATTGTTGATGTTCTAATTGATAGGTGAAGGGACTATTTGTATATCTGAACTTGTTCACCAACCATATCATACTGGCCAAAATATGATCTATAGTATGAATTAGGTTAAACATAGTTGTTTTTCTAGCTTTTGAGAATGTGGCTGTTGCATATTCCTGAAAATTAGCTAAATTATATAGCCCTTGACAGGAGGTATGTTGGTCTGGTTTTGATTGTTGGTGAATAATAGGTGTTTCTCTGTAGAGTTGTGCACAGGGACACAGCAAAGAAAGACACTGGTGTTTAAATGCATTGTCTCTTGGTATTTTCCCTTTGTATGTCTTATGTAGTTGGTGAGGTTACATACGTGGAGCTGTTTAAGGATGCAGAAGGAAAATCAAGGGTAAGTGCCGTGGGCAAACATCTGCTAGAGGTTTAAAGTTCCTCAGCAGTTTTACTTTTGTATAATACTTGTACCAGTAACTGGAAAGTAAGTTTCATTTTTTAATATTGATATTACAGACAGAGGTTTCTGTATCAGATACAGTTTGTCAACTTTTATTTAAATTAGTGTAGCTGGATGCAAGGGAAAAGCCCTTTTAATATGTATTTTAAATAAATGGCATTTACCTAATTAATTTAAAACAGCAGCTCACTTTAGGATTTCTGTTGTGTTCAGATGTGTTTAAGTTGAGGACTGGAAAAAAAAATGATAAATTAAGTGTAGCATTCTAACTAGAGGCTGAGTATAAACTTTGATGAGCCTAAAGAGTGCAGGACTACTTTGGATTATTGAACTTGTCTAGGTTTTTAAAAAATGGAATGGAAGAAGTTGGCTGTTAGGTAGGAGATACCTGCAACAAGGGAGACAATTTCGTGCCAAGAATGTTTAAATCTGCTTTGTGTCTTTCTTCTTAAAAGGGTCAAACGTTCAAACTATAATAAGTCTGAGCCTGCTCTGTGAACATGAGAAATGCAGGTTTGACTCAATTGTAATCAGTAAAAACCTGTTTGGTGTTTGATTTTTTTTCCCTTAAGATTTTTATTTATGCAATTTTCATTTGACCCTTGGGAATTTTTATTAAAAAAAATAAATTAAAAGTTGGTTAAAGAGTATCTTATTAAAATCAAGTGTTCCTTTTTAGATAAGGCAAGAACACCAACAATTGTTAATAACTGCCATCAGGTTATGGAAAATTTGGATATTGTTCCTCAAGATAATAGTCCAGGGATATTATTGGATATCCTCAGCTTTTTCACTGATAAAGCTGTCTGTGTGCCATTTCCACATTCTGCATATAATTTGGCTCAAGGGAAACCTAGTGGAAAGAATCTGAAATAAAACAAATGGAATGACCACCTTCTTTGCCTTTCAAATTAATTAAAACTTTTTGAGTAAAAGGTGGTAGGAGAAATTCTAGTTAAAACTGGTCTTCCCACTCCAAAACTTCTGTTCTTTATTCAGACTATCTATTCTTCAGTTTGTCTAAAATCTTAAAAGTACCTCAGTATAACAATTATATTTACTGATTAATTTTTCATTTATTTTTGTTCTTCTCCCACATTGACAAACCTTCACATGGATATAGGGTTGTGGGTAAGTATGTTTGTTTATGTTTTTTCATAATACTTACAATATTTGGGAAAAAAAACTTTAAAAAATAAATAAATCAACATTTAATTCTTTTTAATCCAGTGTGGTTGAATTCAAAGATGAAGAATTTGTAAAGAAAGCACTGGAGACTATGAATAAATATGATCTTAATGGAAGACCACTTAACATAAAAGAGGTATGTTTGTATTTTTACTGCAGAATACTGAGAACATAGTGGTTTCTTTTAAAAAAAAAGAACTAGAGTTACAGATATTTTACAAAATAATAACCATTCTATACTTCTGTACTTGCAAACAAGCAATCCATATCAAAAAGTACAAATTCTCTTTTAAAATTGTGAGTATATGTAATATCTGTTCTCATTTCACCACTGTAGAAATGGTAATGCAATATGTTCCAGCCTCATTAAGATTTTATAAGAAAATTCTCAGGCCCTTGAATAATGAAACTTACAAGTAAGAGTGCTTTGTCAAGCCCCACTGATTTTCTGTAAGACCTGAAATATATCTACTTACTTACAAGTTTTAAATCTAGAGCTGGGTGAATGATGACTTTTAACACTATATAACCATTTTGTATCTGTCTATCTTCTGACTGCCTGGTTGTGTGAGCCAAAAAGTGGGTGGAAATGAATATGGTGTCAGCATTTCCAGTGTAGAGAGTAGTGTAGTGAAGAGCCAGTTTGGTCTAGTGGTTAAGGCAATGGGCTAGAAACTAAGAGTTTGTGAGTTCTAGTCCTGCCTCAGGCACAAAAGCCAGCAGGTGACCTTGGGCCAGTCCCTCTCTCTCAGCCCAAGAGCCAATCAGGCGTGGTAGGAGAGTTCTAGTCCCGCCTTAGGCATGAAAGCCAGCAGGGTGACCTTGGGCCAGTCCCTCTTTCTCAGCCCAACCCACCTCGCAGGGTGGTTGTTGTGGGGAAAATAGGAGGAAGAAGGATTATTAGGTATGTTAGACGCCTTGAGTTATTTATAAAAATAATAAAGGCGGGATAAAAATTAAATAATAATAAGTATGTAACCTGCCTTTATGGAATATTATGTATGTCTTCTACAGATGATATTAACAGATAATGCTAAGATCATTGAACTCGGTATTTGGAAGAAAGATGTTAGGCTGGCATATCTACTTTGGGTAGTTTTGGGGCTAGGTAACACAATAAGAAGTGGCAATGCACGCTGTTTCTTTCAAGGCCACTTATAGAAGTAAGGTAGCTAGCTCTCTATAGACATGAAGTATTTGTTCCTTCTACCCCTGCTAAGGATGCTAACTGCTTTTTGGGGTTTCTGTGGAATTTAAAATTGTCTTAATATTACTACTGATTTGGGATCAATTGATGCATATTCTCTTCGTTAAATATTTTGCAGGATCTGGATGGTGAACATGCCCGTAGGGCACTGCAGCGTGGGAGTGGACCATTTACAGGAGGACATGGTCCAGATATAGCACCTGGCTTGATGAATTTGCCACCTTCTATACTTAATAACCCAAACATTCCTCCTGAGATTATCAGCAATCTACAGGCTGGCAGGCTTGGATCCACCATTTTTGTTGCCAATGTAAGTACAGAAAAGCAGTAGAGATTCCTGGGCAATTGTTACAGTGTAACTTCATCATTAAATGAGAATTCTCATAGGTGAGAGGAGCAATGCTGATTTTCATGGGATGTTAAGCATTGATAGATGTCATTTGAGGTTGGTTCTGTATGTCTAACATTCTCCAAGGTCTAGGATTTATTTATTATTTTTTAAAAGGTTTTTCAGCTCAATGTTTTTGTAATCTACTTTCAAGTTTCATGAGCTGCTCATGTGTACATTGTAATAAATGGAAAATGAATAATCATGTTTTAATACTTTTCGTTAATTGCCTTTTTAATAATTTTAATTAGGAAATGTGGGGTATTGCTTCTTTTATAGGACCTATGTTCATCAACATGTTGAAAAATGAAATAACAGGTGTAATTACTTTGAGAGCATGAACAGAATTAATAACCATTCTCCTCAAGAGAGGCAAAATTATGTTCATTTATCATATGGAAGCTTTGTGTTTTTAAGCTTGACTTTAAAGTTGGCTGGAAGAAATTAAAGGAGGTGTTCAGCATTGCTGGAACTGTAAAACGTGCGGATATTAAAGAAGACAAAGACGGCAAAAGTCGGGGAATGGGAACAGTGACTTTCGAGCAGCCAATTGAAGCTGTTCAGGCAATATGTATCCTGACAAGTGAATCTGTTCGAAGAACTACGTTGTCAAATGTAGTCTGTATAAGCATGTTAAAAAGATTGTTTCCACTATATTAGACTTCAGGGAGTGCCTGATTGTATATAAATCCTGCAAGCAATTTATCTGTTTGCAGTATGTTTGACAGAGTGCATGCTTTTATACAGTAGTTGAAGTTACAGTACTGATCCTAAATTTTGGAGGGTATTTATTA
Organism: Candoia aspera; assembly: GCF_035149785.1. Classification (NCBI taxonomy): domain Eukaryota; kingdom Metazoa; phylum Chordata; class Lepidosauria; order Squamata; family Candoiidae; genus Candoia; species Candoia aspera. The sequence continues at coordinate 9,499,845 of NC_086165.1, read as the reverse complement.
GTGGTGGCAGCTATTTTGGGATTGTAGTACTCTGCAGAGGCTTAGAAACATAATGCGCTTCTCCTCTAGAATTGCAGAGTTGAGAACCTGTGACACTCCAGCATCCCTCATTGTTGGCCGTGCTCTCTGAAGCTGCTAGGGGTCATGGTTCAATGCCATCTTGCAGTTCCAAGCTCCTGCACTATTGGAATGGATCACTCTTTTAGAGGGGGATTCCAATACTGGATCTGAGCATATAATTAGATTTCCAGTTTTTTCAGAATTGGTACCCCCTGAATTAATGTCTGATAGGTCTTTCCAAGTGAGCCTCGTGTGGTGCAGAGTGGTAGGTGGTAGTAATTGCAACTGAAACTCTCCTCATGACCAGAGTTCAATCCCAGCGGAAGCTGGATTCTTGGGTAGCCGGCTCAGGTCGACTCAGCCTCCCATCCTTCCGAGGTCAGTAAAATGAGCACCCAGCTTGCTGGGGAAGGTGAGGACTGGGGAAGGCAATGGCAAATCACCCCACTATAGTCTGCCAAGAAAAAGTTGTGAAAGCGGCATCCCCCCAAAGGGTCAGACATGACTCTGTGCTTGCACAGGGGACCTTTCACCTTTCACATGTCTTTTTCCAAGCCGGGGAGATTGAGGGTAGGCTCTGGCTTGGGAAAAACTTAGTCCTCTGAGGGAAAAAGGGGGCCAGGGTATTAATTCCTCACAGCAACTACTTTGCTAATCCATCTGTAGAAGCTGTTTATCAGTGATTTCATTAAACCTTTGCTATGCTATGGTGGTAGCAATTGCTAACTTCCTGAAAAACTAACAGAATAGTTGGCAAACCTAGGTAGATGATGTGGAAAATAGATACAATTTGTGATGTTCACAAACCATTGTTTCAACTTGTCACTGCTTTATGTAAGAATATTGGTCTGGTATTACAGCTCTTAAACTATTGTTGATGAAGACATAATCAGTGACATAGTTGGCAAACAAATTGCTTTGTCTGTTTTGATAATTAGTTTTCAGATAGCTATTTTCAGTTAGAAGGAAGTGTTCACAGTGAGTAGGGATGCAACATTACTTGCATTATGAAATGTAGGAAAGCTGATAATGACATTCAGAAATCCCAACCTTTCCTCACTCCCCCATAGCTTTTTAAAAACAAGAGGTATAATCCAAATGCTGGGGTTGAAATTCAGTCCTTTCCTGCAGTCGAATAAATTGCACAAGTACTGCACTGCCTGATTTGAATTAATATATTAAAAAGGTGGCTTTATTTAATCACATGGTATGCTTATAAATATAGGGACATGATGGCGCTGCGGATTAAACTGCTGAGCTTGCCGATCGGAAGGTCGGTGGTTCGAATCCGCGTGACGGGGTGAGCTCCCATTGCTAGTCCCAGCTCCTGCCAAACTAGCAGTTCAAAAACATGCAAATGTGAGTCGATTAATAGGTACCGCTTCAGTGGGCAGGTAACGGCGTTCCGTTTAGTCATGCCAGCCACATGACCACGGAGGAAGTGTCTATGGACAAACGCCGGCTCTTCGGCTTTGAAATGGAGATGACCACCGCCCCCTAGAGTCGGACACGACTGGACTTAATGTCAAGGGAAACCTTTACCTTTACCTATGCTTATAAATATATAAGCATTGACCAACTCATCAGCAAGCAGTCACCATCTTAAAAAGGCATTAATCTGCTCTTGCGCCGTTGATCAGAATTCTCAATGTTTACATGCAGTTCATTGCTTTCTACTACCTGTAATTTGCATATGCACCTGTGTAGATTGAATTGTTGAATTAGATCAGAGGTGGACAACCTGAAGGTGGAGCCTCCAAAAGCCTTAACTGTGCCCCGCAGAGAACTACTGAAACATAAGTTTAAATGTGATAAAAGGGACAATGATTAAATGCATGATTTGAGAGTCTCGTTAACTGTATTTACTGTATTTAATTTTAATTTTTTATATATGTTAATGAAATCAAATTAGTTTTTTCCCCTTGCTCTGCCCACCGCTTTGGAATGTAGCTCCTATGGTGCAGATTGATACTACTTAACTGATACTATTGACTGGGTGATTGCTTGAGCGTTACGTGGGGTATGTATGAGAGAAAGATGGTTTTCAGTCGAACATCTCACACTTGCCAAAGCAAGGATCCTTGACTCTGTGCTCAGCAATGTTCAATGGACAGTTCCTCTTTGACAGACCCATGCATGTGAAAATGGTGAGTTGTGCCTTTCTACTTTCTCCATGGGGACTCCAACTGTGACATCACTCTTAAAACCTTTGTTTGTTTTTAGGATGACAAATCAATTCCTCACGATGATTTCCGTGCAGCAGATAGCAAAACACCACAGTTACCCCGTGAGTGTGACCCTTTTTTTTTTTTTGCTATTTATTAATATGGCTATCAAAAGACTTTTCAGAAAGTGCTTCTGTCTTCAACTCTGTATGGCTACAGCACCATTCTGGAGCAAGCATAGCCCTTAAAATTTATGGAGAGATTTTTGCTTTTGAAGGTGGACTTGGAGGGATCGGAATGGGACTCGGCCCTGGTGGACAGCCAATAAGCGCAACCCAGCTGAGCATGGGTAGTGGAATGGGAAGCGTGGCTCCGGGAGGTTAGTCCACTTTCTCTTCTTGATCTTGAGACAGGGGAAACTGTCTGGACTTTTATAGATGGTTCTAAATGTAGCCTGACATGTGTTAGGTCTCTTAACTTAGAGCCAAGGTAAAGGAAAAAAAAGTAGATGCTGGAACTTTTTATGGTACTCTTTCCCCCTAAAATAGCCTTCCCAGTTCTATTCTTTTTTTGCACATCCAGCTTTTAAAATATCAGTCTAGTTTAACAAGCTACCTTATTGCTGCTCTATTTGAATGTAGATGTATTTGAATAGGGGGAGGGGGAGAAGGAAGGAAGGAGTGGGTATATATCAGTAATTTATTTGCTGTATTATAGAGTCCTGTAGAACTATGCTAAATAAAGAAAAAACCTGTGGTTCTGCTCTGATTCCTTTTATATATTTTAAGGAATGGGAGTGGATGGACCAGGCTTTGGAGGAATGAATAGAATGAGTGGAGGTAAGTATGTTCACCTGTTACTTTATTTCTATGCAAATTTTATGGCATTCATAAAAAGCTCTTCACTTACGGTTCAGGTGTTGGTGGATTTGGTGGCATGAAAGGAATGGCAAATATGGGAGGATTTGGCGGAGTCAGCCGACTGGGAGGTAGGTAAATGTTTATTCATCGAAGTACAAAATGTCAAGCTATCTGGCAATATTGTTAAAAATAAAATCTTTCTAGGCATGGGAAGCGTAGATGATTTCAGAGGGAACATCGGCAGTGGAATGAGCGGTGGCATCGGAACGGGCATGGCTGCCGGTATGGGAGGTAAGTCGAGCTTTATTTTACACGTGGCAATCAGGCTAGCCCATTTGTCAAAGTAAGTTTTTTAAAAATGGGCTATTATGGCTTAAGAGGTTATAATAAATGATATAGAAGTGGACTGCCTTCTGTTTAATTAGAAAAAAAATCTTCTGTGAAAAGTAGGGTTCAGCGATCCTCTTACGGTGCTGCCCGATGTTTTGAGAGGCTTCTCATTCACAATTCGATTTTCATTCCCCAAATTACCACTTCTGAAGAGTGATTGGTACTATCGACATCTTAATAACGATTCATACACAGCCCAGGTATCAAAGAAGATCCGTATGCTGTGTTTTCCTTGCAGAAATGTTCCGTGGTGGAATGGGAGGAACTCTCGATAGAGACTTTGGTCGAAGTGACATGGCTTTGAACCGTGGCTTTGGAGACTCCTTTGGAAGAATGGGTATGGCCCTGGGCAAACCCCCCCAGAATCTAATGCCCAGCATGGAGCAAGCAAGTCATTTTCACAAATGAGCATTATGCCACTTCATACTCAATGTCTTTCTTTTAGCTCTCTCCTCAATGTGGTCTGCTGACAAAAATATTGTGCCTTCATTCCAGAGAGTGACATGATGCAGGTCTTTGTTTGTACTATATTTTTGAGGCAATAAAATTAAGGCAGAAACCTGACTCTTAGGAGGTGCTTTTGCTGCTTAACAGCATTGCTGACTATTTAACTCAATTTATAAGCCAGAATAATTGTAACGAATCTTCTCTTGTAGTACTTTCTTAATTTTTAAAAATGTAGATGTATTTGAGTAGTACATTCAGAAGAAGTATATGGATGATTTAAAACAAACAAACAGAAGTTTGGAAGAACTCCCTAGATTTAAGTGAAATGGATTTACGTAACTTCATTTTTTTCTGTCCTCATTTAGGTGGTGCAATGGTTGGTGGTTTTGCAGGAGGCATGGGAGCTTCTAATATGGGCCCAGTAGGATCTGGAATGAGTAGGTTGATCTGTTCCAACAAAGAATAAATCCAGGTTGTAGAAAGGCTTCTTAGCACTTAAGGTGGATCTAGGAACATATCAGCTGTTGCTCCCCCCTGCCAAAAAAAAATCAAGATTTCCTAGAGTGTGTGGCTCAGTTATACTTGGTGTTTATTAAAATCTATGATGTATATATCTTGTGTCTTTTAACATTCAGAGGATTTTAGAAAAAAAGCTTTCTGTGAATAAGTTTTAGAGTCACGTACTTCTAGCGCAACTACAGAAATAATTGATTTGAGTAAAATGGAAGGAACAGTTTAGTTGTATGACATTTTAGATGCCTCTAACTTGCACAGGGGGGTTGAATTTGTAAAAGGAAGATTCATTGAGTTGTCATGCATGGCTGTTGGATAAATGAAATGGCTGTGCATTAACGCTTTGTGCTGCAAGTGTGATTGTATGCCTTCACCCATCCTGGAAATACGCTAGTTCTTGTTCCTTGAGGGCTTTATGTATTGACAGTTCCATGCTCATGAGAACCATTATGCTTATTTTGGGAAAATTAGGTTTCTGATTAATACTTTTTCATAATAAGGACAAAGGAAGCTGGCTTTATATTTAGCCTGATGTTAGAGATTGAATCTGAGACCTTTACCATGTGAAGGGTGTGCAGTTTCACTAAGGTACAGTCCTTCCCTGCCTTGAGCAAATAGCAGGCCCACAGGCCTGGCTTACAGAGAAGTCTAAATCATAGTATGCCTGCTTAGCACGCTGTGCGAACCCATGATGTCTGACCCCAATTGCAGAATAATTAGAATATTTGGAAGGCTGCTATAACAGAACTAATAATATCACGTGGAGTGAGCCTCTTTTTGAAATTAGTAGATTACTGCATGATTTAATGAGTTTACAATAAAGCAGTGGCTTTCACTAGCCGCAGGGCATTGACAACTGTTGCCCGCACAAATTACCCTTAATTATGTGCTAGCAGAAACAGCCTCAAAATAGATTGGGTTGAAATTCAGCCTTGTAGTGTTGGCAGCTTCCAGTTCACTGGACCACCCGCTGATGCAGCCATAAATCACTAAAGGTAACTGGAAGTACAATTCATTAATTGGTACAATGTACAAGAAGAACTACTTAGCTTCCTCTGCATTTTCCTTTGCATAAAACAATCTTACTTACATATGAAGTGAAATTTCACTTGATTTTTTTCTGGGATCCCTAAAACTTTCTCTCTCTCTCTCTCTCTCTGCAGGTAGTGGAATAAGTGGGATGAACAGCATGACTGGTGGAATGGGGATGGGGATGGGAATGGATCGGATGAGTACCAGTTTTGATCGGATGGGACCAACCATGGGAACTGGCCTGGACAGAAATATTGATATGGATCGAGGATTTGTGCCTGGCCCAATGGGAAGTGGTGTGAGAGACAGAGTAGGCACCAAAGGCAACCAAATATTTGTTAGAAATGTAAGCATATGAATTAAAACAATTAGTAGCATAATTCTCTTGCTTTTTCTCCTTAAGGTTACTTTATGCTTATCTTCATTTCAGCTTCCTTTTGATTTGACCTGGCAGAAGCTTAAGGAAAAATTCAGCCAGTGTGGTAAGTATTAGGCACAAATAAGGCTGCCTCTCAGAATTAACCAGCCACAACAGATGTGTGTATCAGTGGCTTTCCAGCCTGTTCCTCTCTTCTCTTCTGTGGAATCCCTTTATGTCTGCCTTAATCTACAGCATGTTGCGGAAGATGTGGGCACATGCGCAGGCATCCTGGGATGTTGTGTCCCCTTGCAGTGCATGGTTGAGAAGAGCTGCCCCTTCAGAGAAACTTGAGTTCATTTCTGACATTCCCATTGAGGAACAGACTGGGCAGATGCAGCACAAGCTCATTCATTCAGCCATAAATTGTGTGTCAGATGGATTCTGGACTACCATTGTGATTTCATAGGGTAGTACAGTGCCCTAAATTATGGTTCATTGATCTAGATGTGATTGCCCAAACTGAGGTTTTCAAACCATGATTCAGACTTTGAGTTTAGTTAAATTGCAATAATCCATAGTACTTGAAATACTGATAACTGTGGTTCGTGGGTAATGCTAATCTGGAATATGGTTTGTTTTTGCTTAGTGTGATTGGCAAATTATGCTGTTATGGCTTATTCATGAATAGTTAAAACACTCTTAGCTTGGTGGTGTCTGTAAACACAGCTGTTGGATGACATGGAAAAACCTAATATTTGATAAGTAAGATCTTCCTTTTAGCTACGTCTGAATATTGCAACAATTTAGCTCTTGACATTCTTATGAAATACAGACATCTGGTGGTGAAGTTCTTTTTGTGGTATTGCTTTTTTTACATTCTGTTCAACAAATAAGTTTATATTTATTTAGCTTTAAACTGAATTCAGTTCAAAACAAAAATCTGTTTTTATTGAATTTTAAAGGGGGTATGGTCTCTCTCTCAATCTTTCCTGAAAAGGTCAGGTTTTTTGTATGGTTCGAGAAATTTGTACAAAGAGAACAGTGATTTTGCAGTTTCTGCCAGAAGACTTAAGATGTAATTTCTTCACTTTCATTCCTGCTGCCTTGAATAAGTTGTAACCCATAGCTAAAACTTGTCTTGGTACATATAAACATGAATAGCTTTAAATGTGTTAGTCTGATGTTTAGTAACGTTTTACTAGAAAAATACGTTCCTGTGTTGTCCGTTCTAAAAACTCAAAAAGCAAGACTTTTAACGTATCTGTTCTTCTTATAGTGATATTTATATATAGTTTTAGGCATCAGGCTTTCTGTTTTTCTCTCAGTGTGAATGGGGGCTCCTAGATCAACTAGAAGTGCAGCAAAAGGGCCTGTCTCACACTGATCTTGTTCTGTTCTTAAGCACTGCCTATGTATTGACTCTTAGTATCCTAACGTATGTAACGTTACTCAAGCATTTAGCTCAGCAAAGCCATAGGTTTCATTATTTGGAGGTGCCCTGGCGACTGTCTGTTTGTTTGTTTGTTTATTTAATTTGTCCCTGCCCATCTCCTCCCATTGGAGGACTGTTCAATGTTCAGTTGAAAACATTAAAGAGCTACAAAGGGAACTAAAATATTTCCGTTCCATTTTACTTCTGGGGTCAGGAGAGAATTTTTAAAAATCCAGGGGTCCAAAAAGATCTACCTATTATTAATTAGATGATAACTAGCTGAAGAAAAAAGACTTGCTTTGAAGATGATACTCTGAGCAGGGAACGTGGGGGAGTGAATCAGAAGGGAGGGGCTAAAGAAGGTGGCATGTGGCTGGGATGAAAGGCAAAGCAGGCAGGCAGCTGGACTACAGTAGGACTTGAGGTGATGTAGAAAGCATTGGCGCACCCTTCAGTGTGGCTACACTGTCGCGTGCGATGGCAGAAAAGAAGCTGCTAGATAATTTAATCTCGTCTGCATGGTTTGCTTTGATAGCCCTAGCTTTTCCAGTGTGGGTAAACCTGATTTTTTTAAAATGATTGATGTTGATTATGGGATTTCTGCTTCTACCTGCACATGGTTGGCTAAACTGAACTTCAACTTTTCAGGTCATGTAATGTTTGCAGAGATAAAAATGGAGAATGGAAAATCGAAAGGCTGTGGAACAGTCAGATTTGACTCACCGGAATCAGCAGAAAAGGCCTGTAGAATAATGAACGGCATAAAAATCAGTGGCAGAGAAATTGATGTACGTCTGGATCGCATTGCATAATTTATAAGTACATGTTGAGGAACATTCCTTTAGACAGTTTACTGTAGCTCCTCCCTCTCTCCCCTTTCCCAGTAAGTCATTTTAGTAACACCGTATGCTTTACTTGAGTTGAAGAAACAATACTTTTAAAACACCCCCTCAGCCTTTAACAGTATAGTGTTTAATATACTGTGTGAATTTGTTAATTCTTACTACATTTTGATTTTTAAGAGACCTTTCCTGACTTGTTCAGTGGCCTGAACTGCCTCACCTTCTCTTGTAGTTGGAAGCTGTGGCTGTTTAATGCCTCTTTAAAATCATGCTAAGTGTTTCTAGTCATTCAGTTTAAATGAATGGTTCTACCGTTTTTAATAAAACAAGCCATTTTCTCTGTTTAATAAAAGTCTGTATAGTGGAATTTGTTTTTTTGTCAGCTTTGCCTGTCTTGCAGTTGTAAAGCCCGCGGTTTTCCATTTCTCTTCCCATCCGTTTGTTTTACAAGCTTTTGTAGTTGATGTTGCTCTTAGTAATTCCTGATAGCGTTCAGCATTACCATGATTTTGTTTAGTGTCATAATGTGGATTTTTCTCTAAAATACGTTTTACAGCCCATGGAGATTTTGGATTTTTTATTTCTTGACTAAATGAAGAGATTGACCCTTTCATTCCTTATACCCCCCCCCCACACACCCTTTCATTATGGTATCTTTTACAAAACCAAAAGCCAAACCAACTAGTTGCCACAGTTCTTTATAGGATTGTTCCCTATGATTCCAAGTTCATACAGAATTGATAATATGGCAAAGGCTAAGTACATCAGAAGGCAAACAGCTCCTAGTTTTTTGTCTAATTTCCAACCATTCAGATGAACAGCCAGGAAAATAAAAGCAATGGAACAAATGAGAGAAATGGCAGTATAAGTCAGTCCACTGCTGTTCACTAGCACAGGACCTGATGGGTCAACAAAGGCGGTTTTTATAAACCAAGGTAACCCCAAACACAACAAATCAAATACGTTGGATCCTACAATGTTCGACATTGCCATATCTCCTCGCCCTGTAAGACAAAACACATTAAACGTGTCAACCTTAAGAAATTTACTGTAGTATTTTATGCTTAAAAGACACCTACTATACCTTGTCCATAAGACCATAATGTGCTCTTAACAAGTTTGAAAAAGCCTTCAGATCAATGTTAAAAATGACGCTGCTGGGCTTATCCAAAATAGAGTGAAATTAGTATTTTGTCTCTTAACAGGGACCACTCACTTCCCAAGTAGAACAGGAGGCAGTGGCCTCCTCCCAGTAACCTTTAGGTAAAATAATTGGAAGGAATACTTGCAATTCTGAATGTAGTTAGCTTATTTAGTGAATTTAACCACAGCATATGTTGTGTCTACATGCCGAAAACTGGAAAAGATGCCCCATTTCATCATGTGGCTGCTGACTTTGCAGTGGTATCAGCTTGACAGACACAAAGGGCTTACCTCTGTTAGCCACAAGGACACTGGCAATTGTATCTGGGATGCTCGTTCCAGCTGCTAGTAGTGTAAGGCCCATTATAGTTTCGGGAATGTGCAGGGTTTCCCCTGTAACCGGAAAAATCAAAAGCAAATGTCTCATTTCCTCAAGAATGAATTAAAGAGGCAAGTTGCAGTCTTTATTTTTAGTTTAAGAACACTGTTAGTGCATATATACAGGCCTACACATGAAACAAATATATTTTGTAACTTGTAGCCTATATTTGAGCATGAATATGCAGGGGTTCCCTGAGGCCTGAAACATATTTCAAGGGTCCCTCCAGGGTCAAAAGGTTGAGAAAGGCTGAACTAAGCTGTAATTTTATTCAGAAAACAGGCAACCCCTCAACTGCATGAGCTGAACAGAGGAAGCTTTTTAGCTTTGAAAAACTTGGTCACTGAATACTGTGAAAGGCTCTGTAACCTTTTCTTCAAATACCAGCGAAGCCTGCTATTCTTGACAACCAGCACCCTTCTTTGGAGTAGCTACAACCAGCCTAATCCCTTCAGTTACTTTGTCATCTTTATCACATGGGCTGTTTGAAATCATGAGGCACTAACCTCTCTCAATAATCTACTCTTGGAGAGAAAAAAAACAAAAAACCCTTGCATTCCCATAGAGGGAGGGGTGTAGAGTCTGCTGACAATCGTTGCTCTAAAAACTAAATTCAGATGAAAAGGTAGGCATTTAGTTTGTAGAAAGTGGTGAAATGCAGTCTTTACTACTGTAAAATGTATTTTAATGTGAGTTACAAGTTTTTACTTGTTTCCTATGCCTAAAACTGAATAGAGCCGACAGTAGCTCACTTCTTAAAGGCAAAATCTAAATTTATTACCCATCCCTTGTTTCCTATTTATTTTACTTGCATAGTGATAGATAAGAAACAATCTAAAGGTGGTTTTGAAGTCATCTGTGGATAGGCTCCTTGTAGGTCCAGAGCTGCAGGCAAGTGTGGGGTCTTTGGGCCAAGGACCGTAGCCCAGTGGCGCATGGCATCTGATGTGCAGAGGGCCTCTAGTTCCTTCTCTTGAAGATTCAGGGGAAAGCATTGAATGGAGGGGTATGGAAGAGTCTGGCACGATGCTGTCAGTGTAGCAAATACTGGGCTGAAGGAACACAGAGTTCATGCACCATTCTAAGTCACTTTTTTTTTATTTGTGTAAACCCAGCCATTGTGGTTTATTCAGTAACCCAGTTAAAACATGCCCCATTCTGATACTTGCCTGTTTCTTGTTTACTTGCTTTAAACATTCCCCATTCAGATTAGCTCTTTTAACGGGACATACCATTTGTCAGTGTCTGAGGGTAGCAGGTTTTGTTTTCCTTTTACATAATCCTATCACAATGGTTTTATGTTAAGCAGGAGTCTGTTCCTGCAGTAGTTTGCATTAGATGCTCAAATAAAACCTTTCAGACTTTGACGATGCAGGTCACCTTCCCCAGGAACTAAGGGGAGCTACCAGATTCAAAATGGTCATATATTTTGAAACATGCAGACTGGCTTGGCACAACACCCAAGTGATTCCTTGTTAAGAAACATACCCTTGGGTGCTCTAGACATGGGCCCAACCCTCAAACAGTATTATGTGAATATCGGGCATCAACTCTTAACCTCTACTCTGCACTCTTAAGTGGGATCTCTGTGGAAGCATCACTGAAAACAAGTTCTGTGTTTTAATATGCTTTTGCTGTGTTGGATGTAGAAGGCAGGCTAATACAATTAGGTTGTAAACCTACCCACTATGGTTACCATCCATACCAGAATGTACGTAAAAGCAGAAATCCACACTGCTGACATGAAAAAGGAAAACATGAACCATTTTTTCCAAAACGGTTTTCTGCAGTCGGGAATCGTCAAATAAAGAACAGCAATGATGGGAAGGGCGAGCACCCACAGAACTCTCTTCAGATCTGCTTCAGGCACGGTAAACACACTTGGAAGATCTGTCAGATGACAAGAACCGTTTAAGAAATGAGATCCTGATGCTTTTTAAAAAAATGCAGTTTTCCTGATAATAAATGCAGCTATTTTAGTTCTTTACAGAGTTATCTCTCTTACAAATTCATAGGGCTTCATTATTCCAGTAAATTTTTCTCTATACAAAAATCTGAAAATTTGCAGTGATTCCTGCTGTCTTACAGTAAAGTTAAGGCATCTTAGAAATTAAACAACAATGCAACTACAAGCAAAAAGTAGGTATTTGTCTATGGCTTGCCCCACAGGTATCTCAAGAGCCAGTGTGTGAACGGGGGAAAATGTACACTTCACCACCACCTTTCTCTTTCTGCAAACTAATCACAGCATAGTCTTGACACACTTGTTACCAGTTGTTTAGGCACCTTTGGGTCTAAAATTTATTTCAGGCATTTGAAAAATACGAAAATGAATAAAAGAGATACTACATGCCTCCTAATTTGGGGGTTAGGATTCAAAGATATGTATATTAGCAGCTCTTGCAACACCGTCTAGAAGGGCTCTTGGTAAAAATACCTTCGGGAATTGTATCAGGTCCGTGTAAGCTTGCTGAAAGTTGAGTGTAGTCAGACTCATAAAAAACGTCGCTGTCTGCCCTTGATTGTCGCCGAACAAGTGGTCCAGTCTCCTCCCTCCATCCAGACAGCGGCTGGGCTTCAGCCTCTTCCACAGTCGCCAAAAAACAGGTGCAGCAAGGACTAAACTTGTTCATGAAATATTGGTTGATTTTAATGTCAAAGCAGAGTACTAAAATATAGACTCCGTATATTAACAGGAGTGAAGCACATTCGTACCTAAGACAAAGTAAAAACTTCGTATCAGTGCCCATTAAGGTTCACGGTGGGTGGTCGTTTTTTTTGAGACACTGCATTGTGTATCTTTCTACAGAACAATTGATTTTGAAAGTCAGTGTGCAGAATGATGCTTTCCATCAGAGATGAGAGCAGGGTTTATACACCGTATTAAAGAAAGAGAGCAATTGGTTTGGGGCTTAGGTCGTATGAACCCATCCATTTTGGTTTGATGTGTATGCAGACAGTCGCAGCTTATCCAGCAACAACGCTTGACAAGACTGTCGTATGAAGCAAGTCAATGTATCTTGCTCAGCACTGCCCATTGCACTCAGCAGATGTTCTTGAGTTCAGAACGCATGTATTTTCCAGATGCTCCCACAGATTGTATTGGGACTTCTTCATGCCAAGGCACATGCTTAATGATAGAACACTATATTCTGTGCCTGCCTTTATAATAGCTCCAACTGTTTCTGATCGCAGGCTTTGTGCAGGAGGACCAAAGAGATGTGAATGACCAGAAGAAGTCAAAGCATATCAAGTTCTATCTAGTCTGCATCAAAACTGGCCAGATGTCACTATAACATTTGCTCTGTGTTCTCACTACATCCGCAAGGTCCCCCGGCACGAACCAGATGCAGGAGATACACAGAGTGCACCTGTGGTTGGAGAATTATTCTTTGTTGCAATTAGCTCCTCCCACACAAAAACCATTCAGGATGACTCAGGCCCTCGATCTGCCACTGCAGTCAGCTGTGGAGGAGTGGGATGAAAGATTGAGGGCTCTGTATCATCTTCTGCTAAAATACCTATCTGAATAAGGAGGTGGCAACCTCTGCATAGCATTGTGATTTCAGAACATTGCCTACTTGGGAGCTAGCTGTCCATTCTGATCTAGAGATCATACTGTACTCCACATGCTGGACTACTAGTTCAATGCAAAGAATTATGGCACATCAGAGCACTTTTCTTTTGTCCCAAAGGAACATAGGTGGCCAAATAATGCTTGAAAAGTATTTCCTTGCAGAGATTTAGAAATTTTCCTCTATCTTGTTTCCAAGTCGGAGCTAGAAGTGACAGATGACTAAATAGGCAATTTTATTAAGTGAGATTAATGGACATGTATGGAATATGCAATTTGCTACAATCCTCCCTTCTAGAGCAACACTTTCAAAACATGACTGAAAAGAACTGGGACCAAGGATGGGTGAAAACGATGGGGACGGGGGCTGGATTCACAACTTCATGGTTGGTTTAAACATGCCTTTGTGAGTAAACTACAATTCACTAAGCTTACACAACAGACTAAGTTACACATATGATTATAAAACACAGCGGTGGGGTCACCCAAAGTATGAAATCATGACCAAAGTATTGAACCCTGCTATATTTTACAATAGCATGCCAAAGCTTCATGGTGTTGTATACCTACAGCCCTGATAGATAAGGTTTTTAGGAGTGATGGAAATACATTTCTCACCCACTTTTTCTTCCAAACTATTATCCATCTCATGCACAATCACACTTGCCCTTTTAAATATAAAAATGGTACCCTTTTGCTTCCCTTTCTGGTTTCCTGGTTGTTTTATTTGCCTACTTTGGCTCTCTTCCAGCTATACAGTTTCCTTCTTGAAAAGCCTATAATTGTTGCCAGCTGAATGAGTGCCCGATCACAAGAACTTAAACATGTCTTTCCACTCAAGTTGTTCATTTTCAAAAGGGGCTTTAGTTTCTTCCTGCCTAGAGGCCATTACAATGAAACTTCTTATATGTGTCAAACTAAAGATGGTATTAAAGGAACAATCTCTTCATTCTACAGTATGTGCATTATTTATTTTGTTAGATTTATATTCCACTTTTCCTTTAACAGCTCTACGTGGCTTATGTGGGATTCTTCCTTCTGTTCATCCTCATATTAGTAACCCTGTGAGATTATGTTAGGCTGAGAGAAGACTGGTCCAAAATAAATCATTGAGTTTCCATGGTTCAGGGCAGGACTCAAACCTGGGTCTCCTTGGTCCTAGTCCAACTGCTAATCCATGACACCACACAGACATTCTCTGTAATTCCAAGAATGCAGTCCCAAAATTTTTGCATGCTATTCTTGCTACAGATTATGTGCAAAACCTTGGCCTTTCCACCAGTTAAAACCACTGCCTTTTTAACTGATTAAATCCTCAAAACTTTAGGAAAAGTAAAACATCTTTCATTAATTTTTTTTACTGAAGATTTTAATTACAGTAATAAAAACTAATACAAACTAAACTCAGAGAGAGAAAGGAAAGTAAAAAGAGAGTAAAAAGTGCAAAGAAAGAAAAAATGAAGAAGAAAGAAAAGAATAAGGAAAAAGTGAAATAAAAAAGATAAGTAATATATAAACAAGTGACTTCCAATTTTCATCACAAGTATAAACAAGTTTGGTAGCTCTTCACCCCCTATAAGGTTACACTCAGATATCTCTTCTTCCCATAACCCATCCCTTATCTACAAGCAAATCCATAAGACATCAACTTTTCAATCAAGGAATATAAAATTGGTTTATTTGATCAAGGTTTAAATAAAACATTTTTAAGAAAAGTGACTTTTTGATGCTGGGGCTAGATTCACAATTGATTTAATTCATGGTTTCTTGAATAAGTCACTGTTCATGCAACATACTACACCATAAGGAATGTTTTCAAACCACAATGTTCACATGTTAAGTCAGAATCAGATCCAATATGTTGTGGCTTAGTATCAGGGCTGCAACTAGGGTCTGTGTCACCTGGGGCAAACATGGATTCTGCGCCCATTTTGGTGCCCCCCCAGGGCGGCGCCTGGGGCACATGACCTGCTCCCCCCGCCCCCGCAGTTGCAGCCCTGCTTAGTATGATGTGACTACCAGGCTAGTGAAGGAGGGCGCACCAGTCTTTATATTATAAGAGACAAATATTGATCATTTCTAGTCACCTCCCCTCCCTGGTGCAAAAGTATACTCTGCCTTACAAATCTCCAACACAGCTTACAAGAATAAGACTTCAATAAAATCCTTAAATATTTCCCATAATATCATATCAGAACCCCTCAAAATATTTTCAAGTGTGCCTTTAAGTGTAAGTAACTGATTAACCCACTTCTTAAACCAACCATGCACCCTAAAGATGATGTGGAAGAGCAAAAGGATGGTGACAAGTTGTCTAAACTATCTACAGTGCATATACTAGCAGTTTCTGCTTTCTGTGCTGTTTTATCTGAATAAAATAAAGGGAGGGGAGACAGTACTTTCATGGAACACTTACCAATAAACTTGGTTGTCAACAATCATGGCAAGAACTGCCCCGGCACTAATAATGTACGCCAAGCAATCTCTGAACAACGGCCAGCAAGACAGATTTGAAACCTGGAGAATACAATTCAGGCAGTAAGACATTTGGATTTCGTGAGCCTTTTCAAGTGTTCCTAACAAATGGATGCTTCAAGAACATAAGAGCTGCCCTGCTGGATTGGACTCCGGGCCCATCTAGTCCAGCAGTCTGTTCTTCCAGGCGTCAATCAAGTACAAAAGGAAGCCCACTAGTCACTCAGCAGATGGCCTTCAGAGGCAGTCCCACTGCCATTATGACTAATAGCCATTGACCCCCAGGACTTCCATCAACCACGCTTTGGTTGGCGTGTTCCAAATTTCATCTGAAAAATGCCCTGAAAATGTCAATATACCCAGAAAGCAGCTTCATTCTACTTAGCCTAACATATTTCTATCTGCCGTAAAACCACTGGAGGCAATGTGGATTAGGACTTATATTCTCTAGCCATCAACTTCCTGAAAGTACCCAGATCTCAGTAACTCCTGTGCTAAACTTTTTTTGCTACCCCCAGTTGATTACATCCCACCTGGCTAGTATACTGAATTGGCCCCAAGTTAATTTGCCTTTGCAGGGAGTGGAAGGTTCAACAGAATCATAAAAGAGAGCATGTACCATGCTAGATAAGATCCCACAAGCCGCACAGATGCCAAGAAGGTTGTAGATGGCAGAGCCAAGGATGGTGCTGATCCCGATATCTCCCTTTGTGACAAAAACACCTAAAAATGAAGCATCGCTTGTTAGAACTCACTTTTGCTCTTGCAAAGACTGAACACAATCCTGTGTGGTGTTGAAAGTGTGACTTACCAAGAAAGGCGGTGACTAATTCAGGAGCAGAACTACCAGCTGCCATGAACGTTGCTCCCGCAACGTCCTGAGAGAGGCCAAGACCTAGAGGAAGGATCAATGGGGACAGGAGAAAAGACACATGCAGTTATAGGGAGGGGTATAAATCTAGGCATAACATTTTCATTGCTCTATTTATTTTTATTACTTCAACGTATAGCCCATCCATTTCCAGTGACTCCAAGCAACTTACAAGACATCGATATAATAGGACTAAAAACGGAGCCATGAATGATAATTATAATTCAGTCAGCCTAAGGGCCCTTCACTGGAGGGAGGGGAAACCATAGTCAATAAACTATGGTTGAAAAACCATGGTTTGGCTCAGAGTAGACTCAGTCATGTAAAGCAACAGGAGGGGAGATGGGCAGGGGTGTTGGTGGAATGTGTGTGGTGTGTGTGTGTGTGTGTCAAAAAAGCCAAGGTGGCAAAGTGCAGTCAAAGCACTTCCTCTTTTCCTGCACAGGTGTCATCTTGGCTTTTTTGACCTCTTGCTGCAGATGCCATTGGCGATGAGTTTCAAACATCAAGCAGCAGAGTAGTTTTATAGTATGTAATTATCTTGATTATAGATCCAGGTCCTGCTTTGAGGTCCACCTGCAGTAAAGAATTCATACTCGTTTATTGGGGGACTCTAATTAGTGGTCTTCAGCAAAGGATCGTTACCTTGTTTGATAGTTTGAACATTCTTTAGTGTTTCCCTTTTTTGGTATGGGGATATAAGAAGACCTGTATAGGAAGGATAACAATATCAGGGATAGCTTTGACGGTGTGGTCAGGGAGCTAGACCCAGACATCCTGAAGAGTGAGGTTGAATTAATTAGTGGTCTTCAGCAAAGGATTGTTACCTTGTCGTGGTGCTGGAGCTTGAGCACCTCAATGATGCCATGAGCTAAACTGTGAAGGGCCACCCAAGACGGGAAGGTCATGACAGAGAGGTCAGACTAAATGCGATCCCTGGGGAAGGTAATGGCAACCCACCCCAGTATTCTTGCTGTGAAAACTAAATGGATCAGTACAACCATCCAGGCCAAAATGGGTATGATCAAAAACAAAGATGGCAAGGACCTAACAAGAAGAAGAGATCAAGAAAAGGTGGCAAGAATATACAGAAGACCTGTATAGGAAGGATAACAATATCGGGGATAGCTTTGACGGTGTGGTCAGGGAGCTAGACCCAGACATCCTGAAGAGTGAGGTTGAAGGGGCCTTAAGAAGCATTGCTAATAACAAGGCAGCAGGAGACGACGGCATCCCAGCTGAACTGTTCAAAATCTTGCAAGATGATGCTGTCAAGGTAATGCATGCTATATGCCAGCAAATTTGGAAAACACAAGGATGGCCATCAGACTGGAAAAAATCAACTTATATCCCCATACCAAAAAAGGGAAACACTAAAGAATGTTCAAACTATCAAACAGTGGCACTCATTTCACATGCCAGTAAGGTAATGCTCAAGATCCTGCAAGGTAGACTTCAGCAATTCATGGAGCGAGAATTGCCTGATGTATAAGCTGGGTTTAGAAAAGGCAGAGGAACTAGGGACCAAATTGCCAATATCCGCTGGATAATGGAAAAAGCCAGGGAGTTTCAGAAAAACATCTATTTCTGTTTTATTGACTATTCTAAAGCCTTTGACTGTGTGGACCATAACAAATTGTGGCAAGTTCTTAGCAGTATGGGGATCCCAAGTCATCTTGTATGCCTCCTGAAGAATCTGTATAACGACCAAGTAGCAACAGTAAGAACAGACCACAGAACAATGGACTGGTTTAAGATTGGGAAAGGAGTACGGCAGAGCTGTATACTCTCACCCTACCTATTCAACTTGTACGCAGAACACATCATGCGACATGCTGGGCTTGAGGAATCCAAGGCTGGAGTTAAAATTGCTGGAAGAAACATTAACAATCTCAAATATGCAGATGATACCACTTTGATGGCTGAAAGCGAAGAGGAACTGAGGAGCCTTATGATGAAGGTGAAAGAAGAAAGTGCAAAAGCTGGCTTGCAGCTAAACCTCAAAAAAACCAAGATTATGGCAACCAGCTTGATTGATAACTGGCAAATAGAGGGAGAAAATGTAGAAGCAGTGAAAGACTTTGTATTTCTAGGTGTGAAGATTACTGCGGATGCTGACTGCAGTCAGGAAATCAGAAGACGCTTAATCCTTGGGAGAAGAGCAATGACAAATCTCGATAAAATAGTTAAGAGCAGAGACATCACACTGACAACAACGGTCCGCATAGTTCAAGCAATGGTGTTCCCCGTAGTAACATATGGCTGCGAGAGCTGGACCATAAGGAAGGCTGAGAGAAGGAAGATTGATGCTTTGGAACTGTGGTGTTGGAGGAAACTTCTGAGAGTGCCTTGGACTGCAAGAAGATCAAACCAGTCCATCCTCCAGGAAATAAAGCCAGACTGCTCACTTGAGGGAATGATATTAAAGGCAAAACTGAAATACTTTGGCCACATAATGAGAAGACAGGACATCCTGAAGAAGATGCTGATGCTGGGGAGAGTGGAAGGCAAAAGGAAGAGGGGCCGACCAAGGGCAAGGTGGATGGATGATATTCTAGAGGTGACAGACTCGTCCCTGGGGGAGCTGGGGGTGTTGACGACCGACAGGAAGCTCTGGCGTGGGCTGGTCCATGAAGTCACGAAGAGTCGGAAGCGACTAAATGAATAAACAACAATTAGTGGTAGGGCACACATTTAGCATAGAAGGCCTCTGATGCCAACCCTGGACTTTGCGGCTGAAAGGGTCAGGTCATGGGTGGGAAAGATCATGGCTTGTGCTTTCAGAGAGCTGCTGCTGAAAACCAGAGAAGATGTGCAATCCGATCTAGTCTCACACAGCTTTCTGTCCTGTAATATTCATACAACAGAAAAGGAGTGAAAGTATCCCTCTCATTCAAGTGGCCAAGTTTATACATTGCAGGAAACCATAATAGCACTTCTTTGGGTTTGGCTCAGTGTGTTGTGTGAATTTGCTCACTGTGATCTGCAAACATATGGATTAATATGTTGCATAGATCCAGCTCAGTCTTCAATAAGTTGCGGTTAAACCAACTATGGTTTAGAGCAGTGTTTTTCAACCTTGGGAGCTTTTAAGATGGCTGGCTGGGGAATTCTGGAAGTTGAAGTCCATACACCTTAAAATTGTTGAGGTTGAGAAACACTGGTTAGAGTAAAGTAATGGCAACTTACCCTAGAAATCCATTGGGTAGTGAAGAAAAGCAGACTGGAATTTTAATTCTTCGAGTCAACCACATTTTAGCCTAGCAGGTTGTGAGAACTGGCTCCATGTGGTTAATGTATCAGCCATTGTGTATGTGAACCCAGTCAGTTGGGGGGACTCAGTTAACCATGGTTGAAGCATGGTTTTTATATTGTTCTTTTATATAGTTTTTGTAAGTGTGGTAAGCTGCCCAGAGTCATGTATTTGAAATGGGCGGCCATATAAATTGAAATAACAAAGAAAGAAAGGAGTTAGCCATGGCTTAGCACATTATTTGGGTGCTGCCAATATGCTCTTAGAAATTTAACTTTCTCCAGAACACATTTCATAGCAGCTTTCCCAAATCCTTTTTATCTGCAGAGGCGATAAATACACTTCCAGCACTTTGACTCCACAAAGGACGCCATTTGTTCAGTTCCGATTGAGCGCAAGAGATAATCTTTGAATTCTCTGCTAGCCAGAATGCTCCGTGCTCCGGATCCTTTCTCCCACAATAAGCCACAAAACGCTGCATAACTTTTTCTGAACTGCCGTTGCATTGTGAACAGAATTATCTTGAACAGCAATTTGGTTTTGCGAAGGAGACAAGGCAGCCTATGGTTGACAGCCCCTGCAGACCCACCGGGGACTTACTGTGACTGATCATCTCCAAGGCTGGGAGGAAGTAATCATCGCAGACAATGGACACCGCCAGGAACATGTAAAAAATGATGATGAAATAGATCACAACGCCTCCTTCTTCTCGTTCTTGCGGAGTAAAAAACCCTTCTGGGAATTCCGAGGACGGGGAGAGAATACATTGGCTTTTGTTTTCTGCAAAGCAAGGGTTAGGAAGTCCTAATTTCACAAAGAGCACACCTCGGCTGCTCTAATAGATTTACTTTGAAAAACTGGTGGGACATGCAGAGGTGACAAGGATGGTCTCCCTCTCGTCTGGCAGGAAGAGCAAAGACTTAGCTCAAAAAAACGAAGCACATTGGCCCACCCTAGAAATATTTCTCCTTACTGAAGGAGTCTCAACTAATTCCGGCAGGAGAAGTAGAACCCTGGGCCAAAGCAAGTCAACAGCGACGAGGAGGGGATTGCAAATGAAACAGCAGGATCCCTCTATATATGCAGCAGCAGGATTGTATGACAAAAAAGCCCACTCTGTACCGTGTGATTTGAAGCTGCTGGGTGGCTTCTCTATGTATCGTGTGACCCCAGGCAGTTCATTTGGGGATTAGTGTGGTGTGTGAATTCAGGCAATTAGGTTAATTAGGTAATTGCAGTTCCTTTAAGAATGGGTTTGTGGAAGGGTTCTTAAGCTGCAGGCTGTAACACCCCAGGAGACAATAGCCCGAAGTGAGGTTGGCGTTTCAGATCCTTCTGCCAAGCCCAGCTGTTTTATCATTTATTTATCATTTATTTTTATTTGGGAAGCACACACATTCACACACATTTAGAAGCTCGGTACTGCAAAGGCTGAGGTTTCAGGGCCAGATGCAGCCAAGGTCTCATCTGGCAGGACCTCACGTCCCTTTGCTCTTTGCTTTGGAGGCAGTGAAGGGAAAGAGAGGGAGGTGGACCGACTCGGGGCGTCTCCCATTGCTGATCTCACACTTCCTTTTGCAATCGCTTATGGCACTCACTCGCCTCCTAAATTAGGGCAGCCAGATCTGCATTGCAAACCACCCGACCACCAGGAGATGCCAGCAAGGAGCCATAAAAATGTTGGCACTTTCCTGCCATCTAGAGGACAGCTTGATTCTTGCAGTGGAACGGTATGTGGGAATGACCTCGGCAGACAGGAGGAAGAGCCACAGACCAGGCAATAGTCAGATAAGAGGCAGGAGCCTGCAGAAGGAATGGGGTGTGGCAAAAGGGACCCCCAGAAGGGACCCTCCCGAGTTTCTTGGACTGTAAAGGGGCGGGGGGAGATATGTACTTTCAGACTTTCAAGATTCTGTTAATGTAACCTTACAATAAAGTTAAAGCTAGTACTTCTGGGTGTGCTTCTTGTCTGGACTACCTCACCAGGCTGACAAGCAGCTTTCTCCAAAATGTCTTCTGCTCTTGGGAGGAAAGGATGCCCAGACCTCTCCCACCACTACGCCTATCATCCCCGGAAGGGTGGGTCCTTTCCCTAGTCATTTCCCACCCATTAGCAGAAAGTGTGGAGCAGCCTAAAAACCCTCCGTGGCACCCCCAAACAAGACTGAACTTCTCCAGGTAGAGCCTCTTCTGCAGAAACCAAGCACCTGTATCTCAAGAGGATCTCCGACCTGGGAATGATCCCAAAGGGGGCACCAGGCCGTCCAAAACACACTCTGGAATGAAAGCTCTGAGAGCAGCAATCCTGATTCAGTATAACCTTTTATGCCTTAAAGCATACTCATGATCAGTGCTACTAGTTGCGGTCCACGTCCCGTTAATTTAAACCATAATCCATGCATCATCATCACCACCACCACCACAATTAATCTCGGGTACCTGCGTGGACATTCCTGAGAGCAACTTTGCTGCACTGAGTACAACTTGTTCCCAAGGAGACGAGTCCAGAAGACTCGCGCTCCGGGAACAGCCCCGCTCCCATCTTCCATAAGGACCCCGTTTCCCAGGAAAGTGCGCGCAGGACACGGAGGGAAAGGGGAACTCGCCCGGCTTTACCTGGATCCTCGCGGAGGCGCTGAGCGCTCGCGCCCGACGCAGGAAGCCCCCCGGAAAGGCCTCCGGTGCCCCAGAGCAGCCCCAGCCCCAGCGCGACCACGCAGGGCGCCCGGCGGCTTCTCGGCCGATGCTCGGCTGGCTGCATCTTGCAACGCTGGAGCGGCACACTGGGCCGGGCGGGCGGGCGGAGACGGGCTTGGGGGCTGCTGGAGCATCATGTGAGTCCGCTGGGAAGGCCTGGTCGGGCCTGCGGCCTGAGAGGGAGGGAGGCAGGGAGGGAGGCTTAAAGTCGAGGAAAGAAATGACTTTGGGAAGCGGCGTGGGATCAGCCGGCCGCAGTTCTCCTCGCCTGGGCTGGACGGCAGAGGAGTTTGGCGCAGGGAGCCGCGCCGCCAAACTCTGCAAGCTTTCGGGTTCTTCAGAGCCCTTCGCCGGGGAAGAGGAAAAATTCGGAAGCTGGAGGAGATTCAACTAGTGCTGTGTCCTTTTAGGGGCTGGCTTAAAGAGCTTTTATACGGGGAACGTTGGAATTCGTGCACCGTTGACCGCGGGTGGCATCGTTGTTGGCTTTATTTATTTATTTTTTTCTGCTCAGTCTTCAGCTCTGGCGATGTTTTAGTGTTTGGCGACCCTGTCGTTTGCCTTATCTGAACGCAGGCTTGGAAGGAACTTTTGGAGTGAAGGTCGTTTAGAGGATTCGGAACCGAGTTGAAAAAGGAAGATACGCTCATGGCACAGGGCCTGTAACTCAGCGGTGATTGGGTTGGCTAAACAGGGAAGGCAGGAATGTGGCAGGTCAAAAAAGTCAATATGGTGGCACCCCTGAAAATGGGAAAGGGATTGGGATGGCCTCCACCTCCCCAAACTCAATTTTTCCTACTTTGTTGGGGGGAGGGGGCAGGAAAGTGTCTCATGCAATCCAAGGAAAAAAAATTGGCAGCATGCAAACAGCAGAACCCTTTAGCTGCTTCCTGGATGTCTTGTTCAGATGCCCCTTTTCAACACTGCAGCAATGCATGTAATTAAGGATTAAATGCTAATACACTCGCCTGTCTCAGGACACAGACTTTATCTGTCTAGGAATAATGACTGGCTCTTGAAAGGCGAAATGCCGAGTTATGGTTCTATTGAATTAGTTGGCTTGCTAGCTTTCATAAATATTTGCAAGTCAATTATGCACACTTGTATTTTGATATTGTAAGTAATGGTCTATTAAGGTCTGGCTTATCATTTGCATGGTGATAGTTGGGCATATTAGTCGCACCGAATAAGAAGGTGGGTGGGAGAATCACCATTTGCTGCTTTAATTCTAACTCCCGTAGATAAAGTCAGTAATTGGTAGGCTGACCGTATGTCCAGTTTTGAATGGGGCAGTCCCGTTTTTTTTAACATTTCCAGACTGTCCTGTCATTTTAATATAAATGTCCATTTTGTCCCATTTTCTTGAAAACCTTACTTAAAAATTTGAAAGTTCCTGCGAATCTGTCAGAATGCAGTCTGACTTTGAGTGGAAGGAGGGGGAGCTCAGCAGAAATGGCAGGAAAAAAGCCGCAGAGCTCAACCTGGCGGGAAACCTAAAAAGAAAAAAACAGGATCAGCTGATAAGCGGTGATCAAAGGGTGAGCCAGTGGCTCCTGCCTTGAAACAGTGGGAAGAAAAGAACGTAAAAGCACAGCCAGGGGAGGAATGGCTTGTCGGGGACAACCGTTCCCTAGACTCTCCAGCCCAGCCTTGCCTCTCGCAAACAGAGGAATCCAAAGTGTCCCAGCCCGAGAAAACCAGAGAAGTTCCTGCCTGCTGATTCAGCCCGTCGCCCAGCCCTGCCCCGTTTTGCCATCCCAATGTCCTGTTTTTAACCCCGTCCTGTTTTGCCATCCCAATGTCCCGTTCTTGTCTCAAGGAAATATGGTTAGCCTAGTAATTGGGTGCTATGTTTGCAGGTCAGATGGGGAGACCATGCTTCCCCCCTCCTCCCAATCCTCCAGGCCAGATCTCTCCATGCAGGAAGAAATGGAGTGGTTTTGTCATCACCTCTCCCCACTGATTATCTGGCATTTCAGCTGCTAAAGCAGGGACTGGACATTTTAAACATATATTCCTGACATTAACCACCCCTAACTTTACATCCTCTGTGCTTTAGGAGTATGACTTTCACTGTTCTCAAATATCATTGCCCAAAACGTCTGGAGGACACCAGAGAAGGCCAGCTATCCCTGATTTGTTTAGGGGTCCAGGAGCAAAGAGGTGGCCAGTGTAGATGACGTAAGACCCAAGTTAGATGCACCTTGAAGATCTTCCCAGTAAGGAAGCAAATCTCGCTGTTCTGTCCCATCTTCAGCCTCCAAACAGCCTTCAAGAGGAGTCCAAAGAAAAGTGCCTTGCAGTAGTCCTCCCAGGACTTTCCTTAACCTCTGAGAGGAGAAAAAAAAATCACATTTGGTCTGCCAGCCTCTATTGGCAAAAGGCTGTTGTTGCCAGTCTTGTACACTTTTGTGTGCTGGCTCATGTACCTTAATTTTGGGAGCTTCCCCAAGAACATCCCAACTGGTTGCTATATGCTACAAGGTCACTTTTTGGGGTGGTAGCCTCCTGTCTGCCTTCTGTTGGCCAGGCTCCAAATTCACACCACAGCCCAGAAGGTTTTGATTCAAATGAGCTGCAAATCAGTTTCGCTTGTTTCCCTTTAACATTGCTGTATCCAAGTTTGTCCATAATACCAGCCTTGCCGTGTGAGCACAGCTTCTCAACTTTAGTTGAGCAATCGCTTTAGCCATGCACGCTGCAACATCAACCCTAAATGCTGGGGGACAAAAGCAGTAATGGTAATCTAGTGAAAACCATGGGACGAGCACAGAGCTCTACTGATCTGGACTTTGCTGAGCAATATCCTCCAGTCCACAGAATAGTGAAGAGAGTGGCCATGGAGGGAAAATGGGTGCCTCCCCTTCCTCCAAAGTCCTTGTCATTGTAGGACTCCACAAATTCATGCACCAGCTGCAACCACTCCCATCTACCTTCTGTTTACTGAATGTCCAATTTCTGCTGATTCTTTCTTGTTCCCACAAGCCTGCGGGATCTGCCGATACAAGGACTTTCACCCCATAGCCCATCTCACCTCCCATCACTTTCTCTCCCACCACCGTCTCCCACCTCATCCGGTCTTCCCCCCACCATCCCCTTGTATCCCATCCTGGCCTCCCCAACCGCCATCTCCTGGCCCAACATACAGTATCCTCTCCTATACCTGTGACTCCCAACAAGTGGCATGTGACTCTGAAGTCAGGTAGCCTTGGAGTTAACTGAATCTGGCTCTAACATTGAAGTGGTTGTGGGGGACAATGACCAATGAGTGGAGGGGAGGGAGGGAGGTGGGTTGATCCTGATTTAAGGCTGCATTTGATTAATGATGACTTAATGGGAAAAAGCAAACCATGGATTGCCATGTAGCAAGCAAACCTCTCTATCCTGGTTCATGCTTCAGACTAAGCTAACTGTTGGCATATGTGCAACGAACTATGTGTTTGTGTCACATGTGAATCCCAGTGCAAAATTGTAGCAAGCTGCAGTTTGCACCTAGCTGTTTGCCATTGATTCTGCAAATCATGATTAAGCAGTGAGAAGTCCCAGAATTCTCACCAGGCACTCCCTAGGAATCCTGGGAACTGAAGTCCAAAGCAAAGATTGAGGAGGCTTCTCATTCTCCTAGTGGTGGTAATATGTGAGTTCTACTTAGTTCTTGTGGAAAAATCTAGCAGTAGTTCTGGAGTTTGGTGGGAGAAATTGTCAAAGGTGTGGTGTGGGTCTTTTGTGAGTTGAGAGATGTGGTTTCTTCCAAAAGACATTAAGGTGGATCCAGTCATGGGCCTTAGGCTGGCAGGTACTATGGAAGCAAGCTAAACACTATCCATAAAGGACCTTCTTCATTTGGATCTTCTCAGAATGACTATCAAAAACAAAGCAAAATAAAAAACACACTCCCCCTTAAGTCAGGTTTTTATCTATTCCACTGTTTAAAGAATCTTAACATGTTTGTTGCTGACCCCTTTGGTATATTGTTCTTGATGGTTTTACATTTAAAATTACATGGTATTTTTGGATAAAAAAAAACTTCCATTCAAAAGTCTTTATAGATTTTACTCTTAACAAAGCAGAACATCAATTACAGGGTAGTATACAAAGACATCTAATATTATCCTGCCATTCTGTAAATATCCAAGAACACAATAACTTGTCAAAGCCAGCCCTTCCATTAGTCTCTAAATGAAACAAGATGGATGGTTCTATGCCATTTTCACATGGAGCTGGTATTTTAAACTAATTATGGATAGAGCCCCTGGGAATTAGCTTCTCATTTAAGCCATTTGCGCTTGAAATATTTGATCCAGGCAGTCTGGGTCTGCTTCTCAGGTTCTTGGCAATGCCAGGGAGTGGGGTGGGATGGGACTCAGATTTGTCATGTTTCCCCTCTGAGACAGAGTGAAGGCTTCAGGCTCGGAGGGGGAAATCTGATGATAGAAGCCAGGTTTATGGAAGCATCACAGGTCAGTTCTTTTCAGAAGGAGAGAAGGACATGGGCTGAGAATGGTTATGGATCATGTGTCAGGAACGGCGGGGTACTTGGACTTGTACCCACTTTACACCAGTTCTACACCTAGTGTAGTTGAATTCCCACTGATTTTATCCACTAGGTAGAGATGGATGACTGCCAAGTGCCCAAAAATATATTGTTTGGAAGTCCTCTGAGATAACAGAGATTCTATGAACAGTTGAGACTGTTGGAATAACCATCCTGGGATTCCACCATCATGATTCATCTTCATCACCTCCAGCTTGTTTCTAGTGAAGCTTGTCAGTCTCCAGATCTAGACTGTGATGTCATTTCTGGATGGTGCAGTGCTGAGGATCTTGTGGTGGCCAATCCTATTTTATTGCAAAGTTGTATCTTGACACTGGTGTGTAGGTTGCCTTAGCAAAAGAGAGGAAGGCTCACCAAAACCAGTGAATTCCTTTTACAAAGGGGTCTTAGAATGCGAAATTCAGACTTGGCCTTGCCCTTTTGAGCTGCTAGGTTTAAAGCTTTCATTTCCTTTTCTCTTGGAGAGGAAAAAGGACCCTGTTTCCATTTTTTTTTCCTGCAGGAATCTGTTCTCTAAAATTACTGTCAACCCTTGGAGCTGTGAGCCTATTTCTATGCAAATTAGACCACTGCTATCAGTTGGTGCCAGCTCCTTATCAATTCACAAAGGACTTTAAAAAAAGCCAAGGAAGAGTTGAATTTCTATTTCAATCATGGCCTGACCAAACTCCATTAGGAGTCAGTCATGAAGCTAAGCAGTCGATCTCCCTCCTGGCTGCATTCTTTTGACAGGTGCAAAGCAGTTGGATGGGAAAGTGGAGCGTCATCTACATTAACTAAACTAAAATGTTTCCCTTGTCATGTTTATTGCTGTCCTGGCTTGATTGTTAAAGGCAGGGATTTTGCTGTTGTTGTTGTCTTCTGCCAACAACCAGAAGAAGAGCTTTGAGATTTGATCCTAGAATTTTTAAAAGCCAGGATGAAACATTGGGAGAGAAGAAGGAGGAGGAGGAGGAGGAGAGGAAGAAGAGGAAGTGGACTTGATCACTTTCCAAGGTTGAACTCCTTGAGGAGGAATATATGGAATGCCACATGGTGGGCAGGGCTGAAGAAAGAAATGGAGCTACCCTCCATCCAGAGTCAATGGGATGGCAGTTAGACCAGATTTTCACACCATGGGCCTCCGTTCATGTAAGGGAGTAACACCAAGCAATGGGATAAGACAATTTAAATGAGAGACTCAATATAAGTTAGGGTTAGCGTCATGTGAACAGAGGTTAAACAGAACACTGGAATTGCCTATCCGTCCAAGCGCTGCTGTGAACAGCAAGTAAAGATGGGCTCCTGGAGATGAAATAGTTTTACTAGATGCTGGCAACCATGGGTGCAGCCACAAGGGGGAGCGGAAGGGCAGAAGATCTCTTTTGTTGCTTGTCCTTAAAACAAGCAAAACGAAGAACGTGTCCCTTCCTGGCATTTCCCTAAAGCGTTGAGACTACAACTCTGATATCATAGATCGACATTCTGGAAATTATGGTTCCAGCATATATATCTGGAGGGCAGCATATTGGGGAAGATTGCTTTCCTTCCCTCCTTCCCTCCTTCCCTCCTTCCTTCCTTCCCTCCCTCCCTCCCTCCCTCCCTCCCTCCCTCCCTCCTTCCTTCCTTCCTTCCTTCCTTCCTTCCTTCCTTCCTTCCTTCCTTCCTTCCTTTTCCATATCCAAGATCACAATGATCCAAAGATTGGCAAGATAACCTCACAGCAGCTTGCTATTATGCGAACCTTATGTTCAGAGGTTGGTAACCTGTTCAGGCAATTTAAGAACACTGAATTGCCCCAAGTCTTGTGAGAAGATGTTGACACCTAAGATCTCATGTGTTTGACACTATCGCAGTACTTCGATGATTATTTTTTCAAAAGTCTGCATTTTATACCTTCCACCGTAAGACTCATCAAGTACCCAGCACCTGGGAGCACTAAGTTACAAATCCTTGGGGAATACTGCCATCTGTGTCACCTTGTAGAAACTGACCAGGGTCATCCTTCATCTAAGGCAGCAGTTCTCAAACTTTTTGGCCTCAGGACCCCTTTCCATTCTTAAACATTATTGAGGACTCCAAAGAACTTTTACTTATGTGGGCTATATCTATTTACTGCATTAGAAATTTTAAAAATACATATTAATTTGCTTAAAAATAACAATAATAAACCCATCGTATAAATAATATATATATATTTTTATCAAAAACAACGATATATTCCAAAGCAAACAAAGTTAGTGAGCAAAGTGACATTGTTTTACCTTTCTGCAAACCAGTTTAATGCCTGGCTTAATAGAAGGCTGCTGAATTCTCATATCTGCTTCTGCATTCAGTCTGTTGTGATCCATTGTTCTGGATGAAGTATATGAAGAAAATTCAGAAAATTCACACACAGAGGTAGATGGAAAATGGAGCAATATTTTAACAGCCTTTTCAGGTAATAAAAGGTAGATATTCTTGTTTGATATTACACCAAAATTCAACAAGTGGTAGTTTCTTAAAAAGTTAGTTGCAGTGTGGAATCTGAAATCATACCAATGAAATTTTTGTACTGTTATGTTAAAATTGATTAGTCTATCTTGCACTTTGACTGGATCTTTTACCCATGCCTGATTGTGAAACATCATGCATTGGTGATTTGGAAAATATTAATTCACTGAGTTATGCAGATCTCCCAAATGTGGACACATATTCTTGTACAATATTAAAAAAATTACATTAATTAATATCACCACCAATTTCATCAAAAAAGTCTTTAAATATTGGGAAGCTGTCAAGCTCATGGGGGCAGATTCAAGTTTTCCAAAATTCTAATTTTTGCTTGAAATACTGCCATATTTGCGAATGAGAATGAAAAAGGCAGATAACGTCTTAGTATTATTATGAAAATAACTTTAACCTCGTGGACCCCCTGAAAGGGTCTTGGGGACCCTTCACACTTATAGACCTGCTGATCCAAAGGACCGCTTTTTCTGATCACTCCAATTTGTCAAACAAAAAGTGGCTGAATTCTTCCCCTTTTCATGTATTCCACTCAGATCGGTCTTTTGAGACCCCCTCCCCTTGAAATTAGAGGTGTGATGCTTTTATTTAGACAACGTGCTCGCGGTTAACACTTGTGTGGTTTTGTTACAGCAAGCAATATCTGAGAGCTGATGCAAAAAGCTGAAATGGGGGCTAAATTTAGCAACAGATGGAGCGCTCTGTGGGGCCTCCCTCCCTTCTTCTGGCTATGTGCCGTTCGTTGAATCTTGGCTGGCAAACAGATTTGCCACTAATATATCATGATTTAAAACCACAAAGAGAGCAGCTGCGCTTTGATTTGGTCTGTGCTTCTGCTAGGCTGTTGAGAGCCTGAAGCACCCCAGTTGTTTCTGAGTGAGGCAGGGAGCTTTGTCCCCCCCCCCCCACCGCGACTGATATTGTGTGGATCCTGCCGTGATTGGAAAGGAGACGTCCGGGGGTAATGGCTGAAGCGCAAGAGTTTGCCTAGGCATCTTCATTCTGCTAGATACACATTGCCCTGCCTTTAAGTGTAGTTGACTTTCATTCTCCAGAGACTAAGGGGCAGGGCCATTATCTTTTATTTCTAATGGAACTGAGAGTGTGTGTATATATTCCTGTGTGCATTCGCATTCATGAAAAATAGAACGGTGTGGCTTGCAGGTGGCGCTAAACTGCAGTTGTTGGCATTCCTCATCTTGGACGGGGGGTGGGGAGGAGATGATGGGAGATGTAGTTCAGCCAGCTCCAGGGGGTGGTGGGGTGGGTGGGCATAAATTCCCCAGGTCTAAACTATCCTCTCTCGGACCTCCTAGATCAGCCCTCCATGGCAGGGGTGGTGCGGTGGGGTTTCTCAGTCCTCGCTTAACAACCATTTGTTTAGTTATGGTTCGGACTTACGACAGTGCTGAAAAAACTGACTTACAACTGGTCCTCACACTTATGACCGTCACAGCACCCCACAATCATGTGATCATGGTCTGGTCACTTGGTAACTGCTTCACATTTATGACCGTTGCTATGTCCTGTGGTCACGTGATTGCCATCTTTGACCTTTCCGGCTGGCTTCTGGCAAGCAAAATCAATGGGGAAACCGCGTGTTAATGACCACGTGGTTCACTTAATGCCTGCGGTGATTTGCTTAATGACCGCTGCAAAAAATGTCATTAATTGGGTTGGATTTACTTAATGACCGCTTCTCTTAGCAACCAAAATTCTGGTCCCAATTGTGGTTGTTAAGTGAGCACTACCTGTATTTGTTTTTTAAATTGGAGAGCAGCATGGGCAATTTCAAAGAAGTGGCTTTTCTAAGAAAAGCTGACTTTTGATCCTCATAATGGGGAGCCATTTTGGCGTAGTGGTTAAGGCACTGGACTAGTAAAAGGGAGACCATGAGTTCTAATCCTCTTTTAGGCGTGGAAGTCAGCTGGGTGACTTTAAGGGTGGTGGCTTTTTCTCACCCCAACCCACCTCACAGGGTTGTGATGGTGGTGAAAATAGGAGGAGGGAGCATTACATACAACATCTCAAGTTGAACAAAATAAAGGTGGGATATAAATGTAATAAATAAACAAAATAATGGTGCGAAAATGCAAAATAAAATCAAGCATGCAATCAATGTAAAGATATTCTAGAATATAATCTGTGATGCTGTGTTAAAAAAACCATCAGTGGTCATATCAGCCCCCTGGACTTCTAGTAACTCTGGAGGAGGCCCATTATCAATTCCTTGGACAGTGAATGGCTACAGATAGTAGACAGGACAGAAATGGCTTTCCACGTGGAGACAGTTTTCCTGTGGAATGGTATCCCTCTGTGTGGCATGCCCATTTAGATACAGAGTTTAAAAAAATCTACGTGGTCTCTAAGAGTCAACAATTACTTGATGACTCATCATCATCATCATCATCTTAAAAAGAACTTCTGTGTTGGGCTTCTGAACCATAAGTCCCACAGATACCAGCCTTTTCAATGAATAGGTTTGATTTCCTAACTTTGCTTTTACATTATTGCTTTGGGATTTTCATACGTACTAAGCAGATTTCAAGGTTTTAAATCTGTAAGTCAGGAGAGAAAAATCTGGGGAAAGTACAACATAGGAAGAGGGATGCTAGGCATTTGGGGCTGAGCGTGTAGATTTTCAGACATTTGAAAACTGGTTTTGGAAGTTGGGTTCCTAAGAGGAACGTCTTTCTCTGTATCTCAGAGGTGTCCACAGGGAGGGTAGAAAAAAATCAAAGTGATGGTTGCAACACATGATCGAAGCCCCGCCCCTTTTTATGTGCTAACAGATTGACATTTTAATTTCTATGATACAATCCCTTGTATATAAAAAGCTGTCATTTTTGAAGAGATGGTTGGGAGATCGTTTTTATTTGTGCTCAGGGTGTGAACATTGTGTATTCTGAGCAATAATTCTCACCTTATTCTCCAGAGATGGGCCTGTCTTTCAG
This sequence comes from Candoia aspera, assembly GCF_035149785.1. Lineage (NCBI taxonomy): Eukaryota > Metazoa > Chordata > Lepidosauria > Squamata > Candoiidae > Candoia > Candoia aspera. Next base: position 9,467,358 of record NC_086165.1, on the reverse strand, counting down.
ATGGGACCTGAATACCTTGTATGGTTCTGTTCAAAGGTAGGCATATGCCTAGTTATGTTTTAATCTTCACGAGTGAGCTGGCATTTGATATATAACACAAAACACAGTCTTTTTTTTTCTTTTGTGGCTGCCTTTCTTCTTCCCTTTGTTGTCCTCCATCACAGCTGCAGCTTTCAGATAAGAAAGACCAAGGGGAAACTACCTATACAAAACTACTCTTCTGATTTTCTTAGGTTAGTCAGGATTTTTTTTTAAAAACATTGTGTCATACTCATTCTTTAATTGCAGGATGTCTTTTAAGTCATTAAATAATTATTATGTTATGTCTTCTATAAAAATAAGAAGAGTATTGATGCTTTTGAACTTTAGTGTTGGAGAAGATGCCTGAGAATATCACGGATAGCCAAGAAAACAAACCAATGGATCTTCAAACAGATCAATCAAGGATGAATGACCAAAAAAATTAATATGCTTTGTTCACATTATGCAAAGACCTAGCACTCTGGAGAAGTCTACAGTGCTGGGAAGGTGAAAGAAAAGAGAAAGATGGATGGACTCAATTATAATGGGGATGGGGGCACTGTTGGAAGACATGAAGGGAATATCTATGTGATGGTTAAGAGCTGATACTGACTTGGATGGCATATAATCCATCAATCAATTCATCAAAATAAGATTTACAACGCTAAGAATAAATTAACAAGTCCTCTGGTGGGTGACTGGATCTTCCTCAAGGATAAGAAATTGTTGGGCAAGATTTGGCCCCAGCATTCATGAGAACCAACCTCAAATGTTTTTAGCCTGGATAGTGTACAATTGCACTCATCTTTGGCTTCTGGGCTTGGCAACTGGGGATTACTCAACATGACTGGATCTAGCCTAGAATACAGCAGTTGCTGTACCAGGGGCATCTGTGGGCAGGGGTAAAAAAGATGGCAACCGCAACTGCATGATCAAAGTCCTGCACATTTTTAAGGTGCCCTGCAATGCATGTAAAAACAAAAAAAAAGGGGGGGGGGCTTCAATCACACAGTTGTGGCTATCATTTTTACTTTTTTTGTCTCTTTTGTGGATGTGTATCCCATGCTAAATCATTGTTTGCTTAATTAGGATTTATTGAATAAACCCCAATTTGTTGCAGTCACCCAACATACTCTAACCACAGTTTACCGGCCACAACAATCAGCTGACACACTGTATTAGATCTTAGTGGGATGCTGAGTCATTTATTCTCTCTGCCTAAATGCATTTATTCATTTTACAACATTTTTGTCGCCTCTCCCTCAAAAGGTCTCTCAGGGCAGCTTATAAATATCTGTGTAGGACACTCCTTGACCTTAGCTTTGTAATCTAAAAAACATGATGCATAGGGAAAACAGATGAAGAGAAAGGAAAAACAAGTTTTTCTCCCATGATCAGCTAGGATAAAAACAATTGGGGGAAGATAGTTGCCTACTGTTCATTAGACTAGAAGGGTATATAAGCACCAGCAATTAATTAATTAATTGATTGATTAAGAGAAAGCAAAAGGCAGTTGATCTCTAGGCAGAGGGGATGAATTAACTCTTTGTTTCTTCTCTCCCTCTGGGATGGCTGTTATTATTTATTTATTTGTTGGATTTCTGTCCTACCAGGCAGCATATATAGTGCTCCATCCTCCTCTTTTTCTCCACAAAAACCACTCTGTGAGGTGGGTTTGGCTGATGGAGTGACTAACCGGAATTCCTCAGGGGCCTCCCATGGCTGAAGGTGGACTAGAACCTGGGTTCTCCCACTTATAGTCCAGCAGCTGCACCACTACACCACCCTGGCTCCTGTTGGGTTTTGGAACTCCATGTCTGACATACAGAAGTTCTGTCTCTGTGTCTACATCCTGGGATCTGAACCCTGACATGTACAGAAAGCATCCATTTTGAGAAAACAAGCTTACACAAATATACATTAATTCTCCCATTTACTAAATTCCTCATTACTCCTACTTATCACACCCATTATTTTTGCCTTGCTCAATTCATACTCAGATTCCTTCCTACCTTTCGAATATCCATCTAATATTCCCTTGCAATACCATGAATTTTATGACCTTAAAAAAACCCCCTGCATCTCAGTCTTTGTTTGCCTTCATCTATGACACTAAATCCTAAACCATGGTTTACAATCTACAGTAGGCCAAACCAAGCCAATTACTGATCTGAATGATACAACATTGCAAATCGGCTTGTTAACATTTCCCTTTTAAAAGCAGCTCTCCTCCCTAGCTTTGGGGAAATGATGACACTGGCCTGCTAGCTATCTTTGATCAAAGCAGGCCCATAATTCATTCTTAGGGGGCTGAGAAATTAGGCTAACCAAATTGCTCCTTCCCTGCATCATGATTGCTGTTGTCCAGAAATGTGCTGAATGGCCACAAATATGGCTTCTTCCATAACTCTGACAGCTGGTTGAATGCTCTGGTAGGTTTCGCCCAATTATTGCAAGGTTTCAATTTCCGCCTTAAACCCTGCAGATATATGTATAATCATATTATTTTAATAAACAGCCAGAGGGCTCCATAGAGCAACCAAAGAAAGTGAACCAAGGAGTAATACAAAGCTGTAAGCAAATGAAAAAATGCAAGTGCATTTTGTACAGGTGTCTGGCTATACATAACTCATACCTTGTTCTTACCAGTTGCTGTCTTATGTCTACCACAGCTACCTGAGAATTATTGATTTTGGAGTTTCTTTTGCTTCTCTGTAGCACCTCCTCCTTTGGCACTGGAAGAAAATCGGACTCCCTGGTTCAGCAGTTTATCATAATCTGAATGAATCCAGTCTTCTTCATTCCTTCTGCTGAATCCAAGTTGATGATTCGATTGAACCGGAACTGGAACAGTCTTTCCAGTGTCATTCATTTGTTATTCAGACTAGGAGTGTCAATGGGGCAGGGGAGGTAGGGCTCCAATGGCACGGTCATAGCTGCCATCTTGATGCTTTTGACTTCCACCCCTCCCCTGATTCAGATGCTTTGAAGCTCTTGCTTCAGATGCATTGCTTTTAGAACAATGTTTTCAGGAAGTAGTAATTCTTTTCTTCTTCATCTTTCTGGATGTGGAAGATACTGCTTTTCAATGAATATTTCCTGACTTCTCAAGTCTTCAACCAGTTTTGCTGGCTCCTAGAATCTCCTCCTTTTCTGTGCAAAATCCTCTTATACAGTATTCATCCCTCTCTGTTTTTCCCTCCTCTGTCATCTGTTCCCTTTACTCCGCTTATGCACTGTCAGGTCTGGAAACATTGCCATTCTATGGCTATCACATCACCAAAGTTCTTTGTTGTTTATCATTGTCAGTTTGAAGGCCAACCCCATCCCAGATTCTTCCTTTCATAATTTATAGCCGATACACGCAACAACACTGTAGGGTCTTGGATGTGACATTCAAATCAACAAGTATGGTCTGTTGTTTCACTGGGATTATTTTTTATTCTTTTTCTGGTCTGCATATTTGCTGATCAAGGGGTCAGATTTCTCTAGCATTTCAAAGTGTACCAGGGGAACATGTCAGGTGAAGTTTCAGCAGTACAATTAGCATTCTTCCAGTGGAAAAAGATACTATTGACATGAAGCTTGATTGGACAGAACTGATGATATCACTGAGGAGAGGAGGGACTTTGCTCTGTGGCATAGCTCGTGATTGGTGCAGTGGGTTCCAAGCTCAATCCATAATGTATCAGATTATAATGATCAGGTAGCTGATGATGGAGTAAACACTAAAGCAGATGGAGAAGTAGATTGAGTTCATACTTTGTGCTAAGCCATTCATTGGTTTGCTTGGTGTTGATTCAGCATGTCATCTGAACCCAGCCAGGGTGGTTTGAAACCATGATTTATGCCTGTTCATGCAAGCCCATACAGTTGTGGCTTGTTCAAAAGAACCATGGCTAAAAACACCACTAGCCTCTCTCAATCTGTACCTACCTTAACACTGAGTTCTGCGGGAGGTAATTCTTTCTCCCTAGCTGCAAGAGGCACATTATATGGAGAAGATGATCCCTGTTATTTATTTTACTGGGTTTTACTGCTTCCTCCTGCTTATTTGATGGATTATATACTTACCTGCCAAAAGATCCTCTAGATAGTGGCAGGCTATAAATACTTTAAATAAAATCAAATCTAAGTTGTAGTCTGATCTTGTAGAAAGCATCTGGCTATGTTACATGTTGCCAGGACTCCATTCTTAATATATACTTTTTCTCAACATCATAAATAATACATGTTTTGGGAAGAGAACTATAGCTCAGTGGTTGCATCCATTTTAATTGCTGCATTAGAAGTCTCCTTTTTAGGTTATGTGCTGGTTTCTGACATGAGCTGCCTTAGCAAAGAGATCAGAAATGTCAGTCGATTGAGAATGGAGCAACTAGACTGATAGTTCAAATGGTGTAAGTTATAGGGCTATATTGATGTTCAGCTTTGTTGGCATTTTCCTTATTGAAACTGTTGAATTTAGCCCTTGGGGATCGAAATGGTTTGGGACCAGGGTCAAGGTCTGCATGAATCTGGATTGAACCAGATCAGTAGCTGAACTAGGCATGTGAAGCCCTTTCTGAACTTCTAGTGTGGAAGGGACCTCAGAAGTTAACAATCTCTGTTGCTTCTGCACTCTGATATTATAGAACTGGGATTTTCTGCAATTGTGCCTCTAATACAATTAGAAAGTCTAAAGTTGGAGAAGATTCTTCTAGTCAGTTTTAATACATTTCATTCATGGTTTGGTTATACTGTATTTAAGTTATGGTTCCAAAAACTCATGACCTTGTAATGATTACCACCTGAATCCCAAAACTTTAAATGTAATTTTTAAAAACTATCTAGAAGTAAGTGTATTCTTGATTTTATGAGGAAACCTTGTGAAAGGAAGTGTGACACTGTGGCTGACCTCCGTGATCACCACTTCAAAAATAGTGTATAGAGTATAGACTCATTTCTTGGGGATCATTTGTGCTCTTCCCTGCTAGGACTTTCAAGGATGTCTTCTTTGGTCCTTTATTTCTAGGATGGTGGGGTGGTGGTGGAGACCTTGTCTAAGATGGAAGCAAACCAGCAATTCCTGGTGAGTTGTAAGGGGCTGTGTCTGTTTGATCAGCTCAGGCCAAACAAGAAATGAGGTTCAGTGCATGAATTCACTTGTATGGATTGGATTATCTTGTTAAGCCCCAAGTTTGAGGACATGCCCAAGGAAGCAAGAATCACACAGATACTACACTTGTTCTTAACCAAAAGGCCGAGGGGCTATAAAAATTTTAGTGGAAGAATTTTAGTGGAAGAATTAGGAATAAAGAACAGAATCTCCAACCCTCTTTTATTAATGAGTTCATTAAGGCATGAAAACTGGCACGAAAGAGTAAGATTCATGATCTGGTGAATTGGGATTCCTCTTAAGGTCTCAGGAAATACACCTCTATCTTTCAATGGTGGGAAACAGCAGGAGTATCTTAACAGCCTGAAGCTTTAAAGACCTTTGCAAGAACTCTTGTGATTTCTAATTCTTCCTAAATTACTAGAAAGTATCTGGGCAAATACAAGAGGAGTATCATAGATTCAAGAGCCAGTTTGGTGTAGTAGTTAAAGGCACCAGGCCAAAAGCTGGGAGACTGTGAGTTCTACCTGCCTTGGGCACAGAGCCAACTGGGTGACTTTGGGCCAGTCCCTCTCTCTCATCCCTAGGAAGAAGAAGGCAAGGGCAAACCACTTTCAAAAAAATTGCCAAGAAAACTGCAGAGACTTGTCCAGGAGTCTTGAAGGCATCTGACTGAGTTCACTGACTTGAAGGCACCATAAACAAACAAACAAGCAAACAAATCATAGGCTGATACAAGGCATTTTTCTTAATGTTTCATCCCAACCTTTCTGGTCTTGCATAGAAAGATGTGTTCATGGAGCTTCACTGGAAAGAAGGAAATTCCCACAGAAACAAACGGGTGCACTAACAGCCTGCAGACTGCATCACAGCATCCATTTGGGATGCATTTAGGTTTCTTTCCACCCACATGTTTTTCTCTCTCTTTTGCCTTCAGTGCATCTCTCCCATTTTATCTGGGCTACCCCTCCTTGCCACCCACCCTGCACCTTTTGGATTCAGAGGGACAAAGCGCCTGGATTCCCAGCCGCAGCGTACTTGTTTATCTGTAATGAAAGAACCTCTTTGATGAGGCCCTCTGGAAAAGCTGCAAAAATTGGCTTGCCGAAGATAAAAGAGGACTTCTTTCAGCTCCTTTGAAGAGGAAAAATAGTGCTATGGAAAGGCTGCAAGAAGATTTCTCTCTCACTACTCCAGCCTTAAGTACTCTTTGAAAGTACTCTTTCTTTAAAGAAAGCTTTTGATCCTGTGGTGACGTTAGCGTAAGACAGTTGACTCTGGCTAGGAATTCTGAGATGTATTGTCTCAACGCACACATCTGGAGGGTGGCAGGTTGAGGAAGGAAGGTGGGTGTTATGAACAGCAAGGAGAACTGTGGGGGTATTATGGAATAATAAGGATTTCAAAGAACAGTTCAGAGGGTTTTCTTTTTAACCTTGTGGCATAATAAATAATTGGAAAAGATAGTCAAATGCTGTGATGTATCTATACCTACAAAGATCAGAATCATGCAAGCAGTGGTGTTCCCTGTGACACTCCATGGAAGCAAAAGATGGACTTTGAAGAAGGATAGGAAGGATTTTGATGCTTTTGAACTCTGGTGTTGGAGAAGGTTCCTGAGAGTATCATGAATAGCCAAGAAAGCAAACCAATGGATCACCAAACAAATCAACCCAGAGTTCTCACTCGAGGCACAAATGACCAGGCTCAAATTATCCTACTGTGGACACATTAGGCAAAGACCTAGTTCTCTGGAGAAGGCTCTGATGCTGGGAAAGGTGGAAGGAGAGAGAAGAAGAGGATGACCAGAGCAAGGTGGATGGACTCAGTTACACTGGTGATGAGTGCACCATTGGAAGATCTGAAAGACCAGATTAGGGAAGATCGTCATGGAGAAAATCCATCTACAGTATATGGTCACTAAGGGTTGATGACAACTTGATGGCACATAATCTATCTATCTATCTATCTATCTATCTATCTATCTATCTATCTATCTATCTATCTATCTGCACACTGGAAATTGAATTGTAGGTCCTAAAGAGACTATGCCATATTCCGAAGTCCTTTCAGTGAGGCAGAAACCTTCATCCCAATGCACTTAGGCTGTGCTCTGGTATCTGCTTACTTGAGTGTGGATTTTGCTGAACACATCAGGGCTTGCTTCAGAGGAGGCACGTATAGGACTGCACTCTTAATAGTCAATATATTTGGGAAAAAATGCAGTGCAACATAGTTCTCCTTCTGAGGGTTCCTTTAGTTCATGGTCAGACTTTTACAATGTCTGGTGACCCACTCTGAAGAAAAAAACATCCATGCAAACAAATCAATGATGTGCATTTTCACTCCCAGTTTGTCCTGTTCCCCAAGGAAACCTGCTCTCCCCCCTTTCTTTAAAAGTGGCTTGCAAATTGGTGGCTGTTGTTCTAATTAAATTCTCCTTCCAACTTGTGCTCAGTGAAGCCTTTGATAGCAAGTCTGAAAGAACATCCCATAAATAAGGATGCAATTACATTGGCTTGGGAAATCGACTGACCTGCCAGGAGCAGTGAATTGACCCAGAATGGCTTGTTTTGGGGATGATACAAGTCCACCGTGGTGGTGGGGCATGGATATCAAGATAGACAAAAGAGGAACGAGAGAGATAAACCAAGCGTGCATGAGTGTATTTAAAAGAATTTACAGTGGACGGATTTATGTGGATTTAGTCACTGATTCCTGAAAAACACATTATAACAGACAGTGGTTTTAGCATCCTAGTAAGGAAAAATAAAAAGAGAAGCACTGGAAACTGAGTTATCATTTCTTACTTTGAGGAACTACTAGATCAGAATAAATAGCTACATGGGCCTCCTACTTTCTGTAGCCAACCAGAATCTTCTGGGAGATTCAGAAGTGTTTAATAAGGTATAAGAGTTTCAGTTTTTTTTAGTGTTTCCAGCAACTTCAGCAACTCATAGCCAGGTACTTATCTCCCACAGTTGATTAACTCATACAGTGGCAAGTTGTACATAGTGGTGGCAGTTTGGAGCTACATATATTAAGTTGGATGCTCCTCTGATGATCTTGAAAACAAGCTAAGACCCTTGTCATGTAGGTAGTGTGTTTCCAATGCCTAAATATTAATTTTTTATTTGGCATTGCTTTGATCTGCCATGATTTGCAATTGAATTTGTTCTTTCTAAGGCACTATTTTATTGTATTGAATACCTTCTCTGACACACAAAAGAATATTATTGCCAGTCTGACTCATATTGTTCTTTGTGCTGGTGGTGGGTCCAGGAATAGCATTATTCCATTGACTATCACTGCTCTATGAGTTTTCTGATATTTCTCCTTTTTCTGTTCTTTGTTTAAGTACTGAACTCATCCAACCATGGCCTTGGGATATCTAATACCAGCACATAAAGCAACTGTTATTTCCCCCCCTCTCTATAGATTTAGTTTCTCCCTGTCTTCGTTGTACTGACACATTTATGCAAACCTGTATCCTCCTGCTTTGCCATAGTGGTATGGCCAGTCCATGTAATGTTGTGCTTATTTAATGCATCCCTTTTCCCTCTGATTATTACCTTTTGATTACTGTATCTTCCTCTTTTATAAATCAGATTCTTTGTCCTGGTTAGACAAAACTCCTGCATCGATGGACTAAACTTGTAGCTAATCTACCAGGGCAAATCTAGTGTTTCCAAACTAAGCTGAAATTCTAGCCTTCTTTCCTAGCTTAGCTTAAGCTTTCAACATGACAGGTTTTGACATGGGAAAATTAATCATGCTTACTTTTCCTTCTTTTGCACCAAATTTAACTCTTTTACATTTATTTATTTAAAGCTGTCTTTTTTATCACCTCATTTTTCAGCCAAAAAGATTTTCAAAATTAACCACTTCTTATCCTCCAGATTATAATCTAAAATAACACTATCCATAAGGACTTGGAATGTGGAGGGAGGAGGGAAGAAACCTGATGGTAATGTTTGGTAATTACTCTTACTGCATTGGCCTATTTGTTGGTTTGCCCTCTATCCTTCTCTTTTATGATTTGTCTTCTTTTATTTTCTGTTCATGAGATCCAACTAAATAGGCTCATTTTTTTCCAGGAAACATAGTTCTTCAGTAGCCTATTAGGGGGCAGTTGGGGGACTCTCCATCAAGGGAGTACTGTACTAAGAGGATATGTGTTTCTCTTCATATGGCTTTCTCCCCTCTCCACCTCATGTCAGCACCCAATGCCTCTGGACAGCTCCAGAGCCACATTTAATGTTCCTGAGGTTTGGATGTAGTCCTGAAACTGTTTCTTGAGCAGTATTTTAAGCCTCCCCTTAAAAGCTTCCCTTTAGATCTGGACTTCTTCCTGGCCTTTCCAAAGAAAGTACACCTTAGTTGGAGACTGTACTTTGTAAGTTTCAGTGATGGCTTTCTGGTCTATTGATTCTGCAGATTGGTTTGTTTGCTAACATAGCCTAAAGTTGTCTTCACTTAGTTTTAATTTGAATATTGCTTTTCTCCCCATGGTAGGTGTGAGCGATTGTTTTTTTTTTTCACTTCCCAAATATGTCATAACACAAACAACCGAGGGGGATTTAGCCATATGTCCCTCCTCCAAACATTTCCCCAGCCCGTCCTTCTTAACTGCTGTGTTCTTTTCTGACACATTAGATTAACTTTCGTCTTTGGGCCAATCTGTCAAAGGAAAAGGGTCTGTCTCCTGTGATGACAGATTTGCCAGAGGCTGAGGTTTAGAAACAAGTTCCGTGTTGCTTCTCACCCAAAATATAATTTCTCCCTGCAGAAAGAGAGCTATCGTTCTGTCAGTGGAATGAAAATCTCCCACTCATGTTAGAAGGTTGTGATCGGGAAAGAGGCAAGATTTATTTAAAAAACAATGACACAAAAAAATTATGCCAGAAAGGAACTTCTTGGAATATTAGTTCAGTTGAATCACTCAGCATTGTAGCATCAAAATAATCTTAAGACTCCAGTTGTCTTTTTTTAGCAGACCTGTCAGAAATACTTACCTGAAAAGTCTGACTGGTCTAAAGTTGACCATTGAGCTTCATAGTTGAATGGAGATGGAAACCTAAGTTTTCTTAGCCTTAATCGGATGCTTTTATCACTCCACTAGTCTTTGAGACATAAGGAAGCAAGCACATGGTGCGCTGTTCAACATGAGAATTGTTGCTACATGTTGCAGGAACATGGACCGCTTTAGGAAAGAGGAACAGGAGAACTCCATATAGAGCAATTCTTTGCACGGATGATCATGATGAATAAAATGGGATCTCATGTTCAGCAGTGATATGCCAGTGGCTGAGGGAGTAACAACAAAAAATGTTATTATTCATAATAAGAAATAGCTGTTAGTCCAGCCTCTTAGATTTGCTAATACAACTTCTGCTGGACTAGAAATTTTTGTGATTTTATCTGTGGGGCTGGATTAAACATACAGATTAGTTTCATGCATTCCTAAGCCATAATGGAGTTTATTTGGTTTTGACTTAGTGGGCCCAACCACTGTAGTTTATAAACATGGCTTATGAGCCTATTGTCTTAATCAGGCAATTATTTCTTGTTCAACAAACATGATTCAAATAAAGTTGATTTAGCTCAGTGGGTGAGCCTGATGATACACAATAAAATAACTCCATAGGTCCCATCAAACTTTGGCAGGCCCATTTTTTAAAGGTTCCCCCTTAGCAAAAGGGGGAAAAATCAATATATTGGAAGATTGATTCTAATAATATAACCCTTTAGCATGGGCATCCATGGGTGTGTGCGTGTTAAAGGATGAAATGTACATGACAATGTCATCACACAAATGCTAAGGCTTATATATTTGCACTGGATGTTGGGATGCAAAATTCTAGTGGCTGCATTTGTGTGATGACATCGCTACAGTATGTGCATGTTCTCCTTTTGGTGTCCTTGCAGTTGGCTGCTGATGCTCCTGCCCTCTGGGAATGTTTAGAGGTAGAAGATCTAGGTATCTCATATCCTTAAGAATATGAGAGGAAAAAATATTTGTAATTTTGGAGCATAGCTTCATCATTGTTATTTCATTAGATGCCCGTTGAATGGCAAAGGAAGAGTGATACGTTAAAATGAAACTCTTGGAGCCCGCTCATGTTCTTAGCTTACCTCTCCCCATTAGCGGTCTATATTTTAGGCAGCTGTCTATTAAATAAGAGACAGCAACAGAGAAGCCAACCCTTAACACAAACATCTGACCATCATCTGTTTCTCTTGAAAGTGGAGATATGCCTTGAAATACCCTTGCTTGTCTCTTGACTCTGATCAGGACAGAAGAGGCACAGACAATGAAGCCCCCAAAACCCCTTTTGTCCACAGTATGGTTTCTCTAGAAGAGAAATCAGGAGCAACACTAAGTCAGTACTGCAGCAATCTTATTTGTGAATGCAAAAAGAGCTGAATAGGCGTGTGTGTGTTGCATGTGTATAAATAAAATATGTTTGTATGGGTATAATCAAATATATTTAGGTGGCATCTGTGTTCAGCTCTGCTTTGAAGCAGCAGTTCCTCCTCTTGAGGAGATTCGCTCAAGGCCCAAAGAACATTTCTCTCCTTTTCCTATGGCTGTTGAGAACAATGTGTGCAGATGACGAAACTGACAGAGATGCCTAAATCAAAGTGTGGAGTTCACAACATGCAAAAAATCCCCCCTTTTTTTCTGATAGAGAGAGCTGACTTCCCTTATGAGGAGCCCAGAAAGGCCTGAGAAAGGAATCCGTAATGAATTTAAGGTCACCCCAATTCAGTGGAATCTCTCAGCATCTCCTTTTGTGATTTCTCTCCCTGCGTTTGCAGCCCTTCCACTTTCTTAACTGCTCAGTTTTAAAGGATGACGCAGAACTTCAGAAAGAGACAGGAACTCTTTGGCTGGGTTCACACAACACAATCTGCTCCAAAGCTGGAGTTAGCACATCACAGTTACTCTGTTCACATTACATGCAATGGCCAAACAAATGAACTGTATTTTTATGTAGCATATGATGAGTTCTCACACTATTGTAAGCCACAAACAATCTAAGTTTGTTTTACTGTAGTTTTATGTGTTGTGTGGTCCCAGTCACGAAGCCTATGGTCAACAAGAGGAGCGGAGCTAAGAGTTTATTTGGCATTGCCAGTTACCACAGGGTCTCAGTTGCTGCAGGCAGGGCTCAAGTCTTTTATCATGAGTTCTCCAGGGTCCTGAAAATGTTTCAGTGTGCTCAAGCCCAACCTGTTTATACTTTTTCACCTCTAAATCCATACCTGGCTTTCTTGAGATCCTTAGGGGATAGGGCTGGTTGGTTTAAGGGTGATGCAGGGTATGCAGCCACATCAGCCTCCCCCACCCCCAAGGAAGAGCTCTCTAAGCAGAGCTAGAGGCTGAAGGGACAATGGATAAGTGATCTGAAGGTATGAAAAGAGGCTGAGGCTGCCTGCCTCTATCATTTGCCCATCAGAGTGTGCCTCACGTTGGTCTTGGGCTGATAGAGTTTCTGGTGAGCTGGTCCACCCACAGGTCAACACGGCTCCAGGTTAGCCATTGGGTTATTCTCCAAAGCAAAATTTATTGCATGGTGTTGTTTGTATCTAGATACTTATTTAATGTTTAGTTTAGGTTCTATAAATATTCTCTTTTGAATACATAATTCCAGGGATCTTCTGGAGGACTACTGAAGTGCTCAAGGATGCCCCTTGTTCCATTTTGGGGATCATCAACCTTTGTCAAAAAAAAAATACTTATAACACTAAAGAGTGCAACAGAGCTAAAAAAAATTCCTCAGTACATCTAATCAAAAATATCTAAAGTCAATCTATAAAATAATCAAATGCAATAATTCAAGTTGAATAGATGGCTAATTTTGAATGGAATTAGCATTTTAACTTTTTTAGCATTTTCTATCCATCTGCAGTGTTAATCTAGGGTTGGAGGTCTCACCATATTCATTAAACTGGATTACCTGAGCCAGGCCAGGAGAACCACTTTACCTGATTTATTTGGTAGGGTTCAAGTAGGAATCAGCTCTAAGGAAGCCATGTCATCTTGGGTCATTGAACAGCACATTAATGAGAACATAAATTGAATAGAAGTGTCTTAACCTGTCACACTTTGGAAAGTAGAGTGTTCTAAGTGTAGAAGAAAAAAAAGGGGGGGGGGAAGTGTGCAGTTCCAATTTACCTTTGGAGAGGTAAATACCATTCATCTTTTGGGGTTTTAGTAGACTTGTGAGCAAAAATGGCAAACTGTGAGACACCAGGTGCATTTGAAGGCTCGGGGAGTTGCAAATAACATGCTTCACTTTTCCCCTGAAACCACAAAAAATAGATACATAATACATGACACCTGCCTCTCCCTCTGGATTCATTTGGTGAGCTTTCTCTGGCTGCAGCACAAATCTGGGCCACAAAAATGAGATGAAGGTGGATAGGCTACTGAGCAAGGGAGGGTGGACAATGGGCTGAAATGGAGAAATTAGGGAGGAACAGGCCAAAGAAAAGCTTTGTAAACATAGGAAATGCCATTGGGCTTTTGCTCAAACAATTTAACAGTAGCAAATCTGTGTGTGTGTGTGTGCACACACACGTTTGTGGGAATGCTGGTAAATTGTCAGCTGCAGCAGAAGAGAGAAAAAGAAATAGATAATTATCTCTAATGCTTGTAAGGCAAGAACATTAGAGAAAGAATCTAGATAAGTAATTGCCATAGTTTTTATGTAGTGCTGTTAATGTACTTAGTGATTTACAAAGTAATGAACAAAAAATAGTGGGCTTTCCCCTGAGGGATTTGGTTAAATTTTAACCAAGGAGAGAGAGCAGAAGGCATCAATATAATAATAATTATAAATAATAATAATGTTCATTCGACATAATCCATAAAGAAGGAATTTGTGGAGGAAGGGATTAGAGTGTTTGTTTTTAATCAAGATTTATGGCAAAGTAAAAGCAGCTATGACATACAAACACACAAAAGGCAAAAAACAACAAAGCAAAAATTAAAAGTTCTTCTTTTTCAGAATTATCTTTTAACTGGACTTGGATTTGAGAGGAATTCCAACCAGGACTATTTTCAGAAAGTAGGTTCTCTTCTAATAGCCTTTCAAAAATGGAAATTGAAAGAGTGTTTTGCAAAGAAGAAAGTGTTTCCCACTCTTTATCTCTTGGAATATGTGTGTTCTTAAGAATAGAACCCAAAATGGGTATATTAGTATTTATGGTTTTAAAAACAGCCTGGAGGCTGTGAAGGTCTGGATGGGGAACAACAGGTTTCACTGAAGCCTGGCAAGATGTCAGTGGCTTTGGGTTTTGGGGCCCACTGGTTCTGGGACTATGCCATCTTTGGTGCTGGGTGGGGTGGCACTGCCCCAGACAGACCCGGTGTGCAGTCTGGGGGTCCTTGTTGACTCACAACTCCTGCTCAAAGAGCAGATGGCAATCATGGCTGGGAGGGCCTTTGCACAGCTTCGTGCTGTGAGCCAGTTGTGCCCCTTCCTGGATCAGGAGGCTCTGATCACAGTCACTCATGCCCTAGTCACCTCCAGATTGGACTACTGTAATTTGCTCTACGTGGGGCTGCCCTTGAAGAGTATCTGGAAACGTCAGCTGGTGCAGAATGTGGTGACATCGGCAGTTGTGTGTGCCCATAGAACAGCACATGTTACACCTCTATTCCATGAGCTGCATTGGCTGCCAGTTTGCTTCCAGGTCCAATTCAAGGTGATGGTTATCACCTTTAAAGCCCTTTATGGCACGGGGCCAGGTTATATGAGGGACCGCCTCTCCCCGATTATATCTGATCATCTGCCAGGGACTTGCATTTGGTGGGTCCCAGGAGGTGGGCCTTCTCTGCTGTGGTGCCCATCTTAGGGAACATTCTGCCCCCCTGAAATGAGGTTAGCTCCATCCCAATTAATGTTCCAGAAATCTCTCAAGACCTGGCTATGTCAACAGGCCAGGGGACCGGTGAATTCCTAGAGATAGTGCCATCACTGTGGTTAACATTCACACTCTCTTGTGCCTTGTAGTTTTAAAATTTTTAATAATGACTGGTTTTATATATTTATGGCTTTAATTAATTGTTGTACGCCACCCAGAGTCACTTTTTGTGAGATGGGAGGCCATATGAGTTTGATAAATGAATAAATGAATAAAAATAAAAAAGATACATTAGAATTATTTTTCCAATAACGCTATAATGGGTGGGGAGAGGGGGAAGGAAGAACATGTGGATGAACAACTTGTATGAAGATAAATTATAAGCAACACCGCAACACCTCTGGGGCTGTTTTCTACCTCCCCACCTTTGGGGTTAGGGATGTTTGCTAGTTTCCTAATTTGCAAAGTCGACTGATTTTTGCTGCGGCTTTGTCAGCCATTAGTGTGAATTAGTGAAGTTCTCTCTGCTGCAAAGGCAGGGAAGTCAATAGGTAGAAGAAAAATATGCACATTAGTAAAAGCTGCAGGAACAAGGTGATACTGTTCCACTTGTAAATATTTGGTGGGTGGCTGAGACTTCCCAATCAGTTCCTTAAGAAATCACACTTCAGACATACTTGTTCTCTCTCCCCTGTGAAATTGGGAGAACAAGAACAACGGAAAACTTGTACTATGTTTAGAACAGCGATAGATGGTTTTGGGGCCACATCTGATTCTTCAGGTCCATATTTTCATGACTTAGTTACAATAGTTTAGACCAGAATTCTCCAAAGTAGTCCGTATTGACCCTAAGGGTCAATGGGACTATCCAAGGGGTAGTTTTAAAAAAATCATTATTATTGTTATTTGTAGTGCTATGACTTAAAGTACCATTTATTACATTATTTTCATATAATAAATATTTGGGGGTCGATGAACAATCTGAAACTTCATGGAGGGGTCGATGAACTGAAGAGTTTGGGGACCCCTGCTTTAGACCCATTGATTTCAGCATGGATTGAGTGTGACTAGCTTCATTTAGATCCTTTCCCATATATTGTTTTCCCCATAGGACATTTGGATTTTTGGAATCAGTGCAACAGCAGCCATACCATTCCTGGTATGATTCAGGGCTACTGTCCATGGGGAGGAACTACAGCAGATCTTGCATTGACAAAAGGTGCATAAAGCCTGCAGAAAGTTATTTTGGCTGCCTAGTGATGGGCTTCCAAAAGCAGCTGTGTCTTCATCTTCATCATTCAATTGAATCGTTGGTCCCATTAGTTGGTAAATCATCTACCTGGGGTACCTCCCCTTAACCCTTAGTTGAGATTATGATTATGTGCCGTTAAGTTGTTGTCAACTCTTAGTGACCACATAGATAGATTTTTTTTCCCAGGATGATCTGTCCCTAATCTGACCTTTCAGATCTTCCAAAAACACCCCCATCGCCACTGCACCTGATCCATTCAAGTTGCTGCTGGTTGTCCTCTTCTTCTCTTTCCTTCTACCTTTCCCAGCATTACAGCCTTCTCAAGGAGCTGGGTTTTCTCATAATGTGTTTGAAGTGGCATCGTTTTTGCCTGGTCATTTGTACCTTGAGTGAGAACTCTGGGTTGATTTGTTCAAAGACCCATCTGTTTGTTTTCTTGGCTTTCTATGATATTCTCAGAAGTCTTCTCCAACACCAGAGTTCAAAAGGGTCAATACTCTTCCTATCCTTAGAGGAGCACATTAAACCAGATTATACCAAGCAGCCTTGCTTGGTTCCAAATTCATTCCACGTGAACTTTTTTGCTTTTGGAGCTTCCATCTATAGAAAGGGAAAAAGTATCTATTGGTATTTTGCTGCAAAGGTGCACCAATTTGATGCAGCACCCTGGCTCTTGTTTGTTTGAATCCTTCTGGAGTGGTCGCTTCATCGTTTTTATTACGGGTAAGCAATGTGTCACTCTGTGCTCCAGCTATGTTATAGCTGCCAAAAATTAACTTGC
The DNA here is from genome assembly GCF_035149785.1 of Candoia aspera. NCBI lineage: Eukaryota > Metazoa > Chordata > Lepidosauria > Squamata > Candoiidae > Candoia > Candoia aspera. The sequence goes on along the minus strand of NC_086165.1, from coordinate 9,450,330 downwards.
GTTAAAGTGGTCATTTCAGATTAGACGTAAAGATTCCAGTAGCAATGTTCCTTCCTTTTAACTGATAGCCACTTTCATTCGGCACAATAGTGGCATTTGGCTTGTCAGCTTTTATAATATGAACAGAGGGGTCTTTTTTAAAAAAGAAGCTCCTTTGTGAAAGTCTGGGCACCACAATTTCCTGACTGAAGTCTCATAAGCATTCCCTTTGAAATGCAGTTAGTATTGTTCCCTTATCAAAATTCATCTTCCTCCACCTCTGAAAATTTCGGGGTCCAATATTTCTTCAAGTAGAAATGCCTAAAAGCAGCAATTGCTTGTCATTTTTTTCCATTTATGGAAAAGGAAAAAAAAATATTGGGTAGCAAGTATGATTCACAGTGCACACACAAACAAAAGGGGTGGGGGTTCTGCTCCTGCGGCTTCCAGCGGAAATTGTCTACACATTGGTGATGCCACAGAATGTTCACCGGCATTCCAGCAGAGTAAAGGATAAACCCATATCTGTTGGAATGCCTGTGAACATCCTGTGGCATCTCTTTGTGTGACCCAAAGAAAGCTACCTGCTTGATGGGGATGAACGTTATAGAACCCCAATAAAGGGATCTGTTCTTGTAGGGGAAATTAGGAAGTAGAAAAATCAGGGGAGGGGAAAAACTCTTTTGTGATACAGAAGTTGGGAAGATAGAAGGTGTACTGTAGAACAGATAGAGAAAGAAGACAGCTATTATTTTGTGAGATATCGGAAAAGAATAGAAATGGGAGGAGACATCTCTGCAACAAAAGACTGGTAATGGAAAGAGGGGCTGTAGGAAGCATTCACACATGGTGTAAAGATATAAAGCATTTTTTCTCAGTAACAAGAAGGCGGATGAGACACAGTCCAGGCAAGCAAAGGAAAGGGCATTAATGCAGCAGGATAATAGCAGAGAGTTGGGACTGAAGTCAGTGGGAGATGAAAATCAGTCACTGTGGTTCTTCTCTCTTATTTAGAAACAGAGATGGCGGGGGGAAGTGGCACCTTTTAATGTTTTATTGATAAGATGGATTTTTAACCTTGCTATTATGTAGTACAGCTCAAAATGACTTCAGGCATTTTGATCAGGGTAGATAACTGATTCAAGTTCAGGGTGCCCCACAGTCATTCCAGATCAGGCAAGATTGCTAGTCCTGGTGGGATTTTGGCCATCTCTTCCCCTGCCCCTGTGATGCCCACAAGAATGGTGAAATCTCACGAGAAATGCCCATCTCACAAGATTTCGACCATTTTCCCTTTATTTATTTATTTTAATAAAATCATTTTAGTTTCTGCAGGTGCCATTTGGGGGTGCCTTTGTGATGAAACATCTAAGAGACCCTGGGGATGTGGAGGAGGGAGCAGGACCATTACAGAAAGATCTCTGAATCCAGGGGAGGAGAGCAGCATAAGAAAGGGACCCAGCATAACTCCACCTTAATTATACTAGATGTAAATTGTTGCGGAGAATTGCTTTGGCCGGCTTTCAAGGTTCTGTTATATTATCCTCCCAGCAATAAAGATCATTCCAGAAATCGGAGAGGTTCTTGTTTTTGCCAGCCTTGATGGACTCAATAGTCATGGACATTACAGAGCCCATTGGTGACCTGTTGCTGGCCAGCCAACTAAAAATGCACCTGTCATATTTCTGCCTGTTGAGCGTGACAAAGAAAGACAGAGTGATTGATCCAGGGCAGCGTGGTAATCTTGCTCTGAAGTAATAAACCTTGCATTACCTTTTGACAGATGGCAATTTTATAGGCACCAAACATCATTTCTTTCTTTCTTTCTCTCTTTCTTTAAATCTCCCCACCAAGAACAGTTTAATGCCTACATTAGTGGGTCTGTAGATAACAAATGACTGGCTTGCCTGTTGCCAGGCGGTTTTAAATGTAACCATGCTGTGCTCACATTTCTTTCTGATCTGCACTTAAATTTTCATTTGCTTTTATAGGTTGCTGGCAAAAGGCTGCCAGTGTATCCATCTTGGGAAATGCTTGCAGAACACAGAGATTTCACATTTCATCTTGTGTTTTATTCTCTTTCCCCCATTTCTTTCCTCTGAAGAGGTACCTTGCAAGGGGTAGATCGGGAAGTGGGGTCGGCATTTGGTGTAATGCCTTGAAATGTGTCATTGTGAATTGTAGATAATTTCCCAATTGCTCACTTCCCCTCATATAGGACCTTGTTCCTGAATGACTTCCCTTCATGGCTTCAAAGATTTACTGGTGTATTGGAATGCCTGATATTGGAGATGCAGATGAAATTCAGAAGGTTGAGATTAGACCTATACAAGTGTTTTATTTAGTTTAATAACAATCAGCTAATGAAAACGGCAAGTACTTCTCTGGAGAGCATTTTTTGGTAGGGGGCAACAACTCACTTTTTTCCAGCACAGCGAGGGCATCATGAGTATCTGAGTGAAGATGATACTCCATCAGGGCCATAAAACTTATCGACAAAGGTATCTGCTTTCTACCAATTCAGACCTTCGGTCCATGTACCCCAATAGTGTCTATATAAAGTGCCAGTACAGAAGAAACCTGGAACCTGGTTTGGTTAATGACTGGGAGAAGATAAATGTTCATGCACCTCCTCCCAACCTACAATTGATTAAAGAGCTGTATCAAGAAAGAACCAATCAGAACAATGAAATGATATTTTATGGATTTAATGATTGAAAAAGATGAGGATTAAATAAGGAACTGAAGGGATCTCTAGAAGAGTCAAGAGGGAGGGGCTTGTTAATATTTGTTGCAAAGAAGGTTGGAAGTCATTTTCTTTAGTTTCTTTAGATATCTTTCCTTTTTTCTGTTTTTGCTTTTTTTCCTTTGCACTTTATTCTTTCTGTTTTCTTCTCTCTGTTCTTTTTTAGATTTGCCTTTTACTTATGAAAGAAAATCTTTAATAAAAATTATATATAAAAAAGAAAGAACCAATCAGATTGCCTGGAGAAGGACCTTCTCTGCATGGTGGGGCAGCTGTAGAATACAGGACAAGGTCTGTATGGTGGTGAAGCTGTAGATGATGGTGCAATAGAAGTTTTATTATTATTTTTTTAATTATGGCAGTTGTGGGTTTTATGAAATTTTGGCTGGTGAGGGCTTCTAATCCATCTGGTATTGATTCAGTGTACAGACTGAAGGGTTAACATTTAGTCTAGCAAACAAAACCAAATGAGACAAAACCTTCACCATCCTGTAGGAAATGCTTAGAATGGGATTTGCAGAACTAAATAGGGAACCTCCTTGGCAGCTCACAAAGATGGAACAGATTTGTTCTGTGTATACACAGGCAGAAGGTAGCCCTGGGAAGAAAAGAATAATGTATTTGGCAAAGCAAACAGTTTTTAACCTGAATTCACATTCTAATTCCCTGGAGAACAGGTGTTACTTTAGGTACATGATTCTCTCAAGCTAAGATTGGTAATAATGATTTGCGTTGTGTTTAGCTTTTCTAGTGTTCATTCTTGCACAGATGGTCTACAATTGATTTGGCTTTCTGGCTGGAATAGGAAAAGACTTTTTTTCGTTTCTCTTTCTTTTTTTCTAATGCCGACCAACCGTAGTGTTGAGCTCCATCAGCTGCAAGGGATGTCTTTCTTCAAACTTCTTCATTCTGATCCTTCGCCCACCCAATTTCCCATCCTGCAGCCCACCGGAAAATTCAGCAAGCATTGTTTACCCACTTAAACACTTCCTATAATCAAGGTACCTTGTTCCCTTCCCTTTTAAGATTTTTCTGCCTAGTGTTAAACATTTTCCAAACCATGGGTTTTCCTCACACCTGCTGATCTTGCCATACTGAACCCTTTCCTCTGAACTTTGGATATACAGGTAGTCCTCATTTAGCGATCACCTTGTTTAGTGACCGTTCACAGTTACAATGACGATGAAAAAGCAACTTTGCAACCAATCCTCGCATTTTTGACCTTTGCAGGTATGTAAAGCAAAGGAAACCTGAAGTAAGATCATAAGCACAGCTTCAGTTTCACTTAGTGACAACTTTGCTTAATGACCGAGTTGCCGGTCTCAGTTGTGGTCGCTAAACGAGGTCTACCTGTAAAGCAAACAGTAAAACTAGCATTTTGGCAATAATCTCTCCTCTAGGTGGCAGCATCTCCCTGTCCTATTCTTTGAGCTTGGGAACCTGGATGTAATTCATTCTTTTCCTGATTTAAAAAATTAATGATAAGCTAGCTGACATCTTTCTCAGTTGTCACCTTCTGTCACATGAGCAGCAGTATCCTGATAGAAATGTTTTTCACTCTTCACCGGGTTGCATCTCCTTGTATTTTGTTTTTCTTCCCAACGTGGTCTTTGCATTTTTCTCTCTCTTATTTTCTGCATTTTCTTTGAATTCATCTCTTGTATTTATATCCCACTTTTTCTCCTGCAGTTCAAGGCAGAGGAGAAATCTGCATCCCTGTTTTATCCTCAAAACAATTATGTGAGTTAGTAGGACTGAAAGATGTTGATAGGCCCAAGGTGAACATCAGGGTTGAACAGGAATGTGAACCTTCTCAGTCATTCCAGGCACTGTAGAACACTGTTTTCTCGTAGCTAAGTCACTTTGAAATTAGAGGATTTAACATACTGGATTTTTTTTTTAGCTGATTTGTCATAGGAGAGTTATAATCCACACTGAATGCATTAGTCACAGATGTGAGATGGGTGGCTATACAAATTGAATTAAATAAATAAATACATACATACATACATGAATTAAGTACAAAAACATTTTGCAATTTAGTAAGGCTTGGCATGGCCTAGTAACCATACCCATCTTACTTATTAATATAATCTCAAAAGGACTACATGTGAGGTTTGAGCCTACGTCTGACTCCGAAAATGAAACTTATCCAGAGTCAGAAGGGGAAAACAAAACTTATCAAGAAAGACTTGACTTGGAGAATTAAAACCAAGAAGTGACTCAGCAGAGCGGGAGAAATTGCAGACACTGATTGGACAAACTCCAGAGGGAGATTTGAAGCCTTCAATCAGTGCTCGAGAGAGGAGAGCAGAGAAGTGCATGAAAGAGAAAGAAGCCCGATTGGCTGCTAAAAGAAAATGGCGTGAAAAAGAGCGAATAAAAAGACAAGCGCGCCAAGAGCAAGCTGCCGGAGACAACCGATCCTTTGAGTTCACAGCACCTGCGGAAGAGTCCTTACCAGCATCAGATGCCTTGCCTGGAGCCAGTGTGGAACCAGAGCCAGCGCCTTCTGCCAACACAGACCTGCTTCCTGCACAAGTCGCTCCAGTCGAGCCTTTCCTTGCTGTCCCTGCTGAGCACAGCCTCACGTCCAGCTCCAAACCTCACCGTGTCACTCTAGTGTGATCTGGGTATGCCTCCAGATCTCAGGCTTGCCTAGATGCTCCAGCCCAGCCTAGCTTCGTCTCCAGAATCAAGCCTTGCCTACATGCTCCAGCCCAGCCTAGCTTCGTCTCCAGAATCAAGCCTTGCCTAGATGCTCCAGCCCAGCCTAGTCTTGTCTCCAGAATCAAGCCTTGCCTACATGCTCCAGCCCAGCCTAGCTTCGTCTCCAGAATCAAGCCTTGCCTAGATGCTCCAGCCCAGCCTAGTCTTGTCTCCAGATTCAAGCCTTGCCCAGATGCTCCAGTCCAGTCCAGCCCTGTCTCCTGAGCCTCGCCTTGCCCAGATGCTCCAGTCCAGTCCAGCCCTGTCTCCTGAGCCTCGCCTTGCCCAGATGCTCCAGTCCAGTCCAGCCCTGTCTCCCGAGCCTCGCCTTGCCCAGATGCTCCAGTCCAGTCCAGTCCTGTCTCCCGAGCCTCGCCTTGCCCAGATGCTCCAGTCCAGTCCAGCCCTGTCTCCCGAGCCTCGCCTTGCCCAGATGCTCCAGTCCAGTCCAGCCCTGTCTCCTGAGCCTCGCCTTGCCCAGATGCTCCAGTCCATTCCAGCCCTGTCTCCCGAGCCTCGCCTTGCCCAGATGCTCCAGTCCATTCCAGCCCGGTCTCCCGAGCCTCGCCTTGCCCAGATGCTCCAGTCCAGTCCAGCCCTGTCTCCCGAGCCTCGCCTTGCCCAGATGCTCCAGTCCAGTCCAGCCCTGTCTCCCGAGCCTCGCCTTGCCCAGATGCTCCAGTCCAGTCCAGCCCTGTCTCCCGAGCCTCGCCTTGCCCAGATGCTCCAGTCCAGTCCAGCCCTGTCTCCCGAGCCTCGCCTTGCCCAGATGCTCCAGTCCAGTCCAGCCCTGTCTCCCGAGCCTCGCCTTGCCCAGATGCTCCAGTCCAGTCCAGCCCTGTCTCCCGAGCCTCGCCTTGCCCAGATGCTCCAGTCCAGTCCAGCCCTGTCTCCCGAGCCTCGCCTTGCCCAGATGCTCCAGTCCAGTCCAGCCCTGTCTCCCGAGCCTCGCCTTGCCCAGATGCTCCAGTCCAGTCCAGCCCTGTCTCCCGAGCCTCGCCTTGCCCAGGTGCTCCAGTCCAGTCCAGCCCTGTCTCCCGAGCCTCGCCTTGCCCAGATGCTCCAGTCCAGTCCAGCCCTGTCTCCTGAGCCTCGCCTTGCCTAGATGCTCCAGTCCAGTCCAGCCCTGTCTCCCGAGCCTCGCCTTGCCCAGATGCTCCAGTCCAGTCCAGCCCTGTCTCCTGAGCCTCGCCTTGCCCAGATGCTCCAGTCCATTCCAGCCCTGTCTCCCGAGCCTCGCCTTGCCTAGATGCTCCAGTCCAGTCCAGCCTTGTCTCCAGAACCAAGCCTTGCCCAGATACTCCAGCCCAGTCTTGTCTAGCCTCTGTGTACCAGCCTGATCCAGCCTGCTTGCCAGGGCGCAAATCTGAGTGTTCAGCCTCTCCTTTGCCATGCACTCTAGCTCCTTCCAGTCTTGCAGCTTTGATCAGAGGATTGGCCGAGTTCTGCCTCACTGTCTTGCCACGGTCTGACCCTGCAGTGTTGCCTGAGTGTCCTTTGCAACCTGGGTGGACTTGGCTGATTTACACAGTCTAAAGAACTTTTGCTATTGTAAATAGTTAACTCAATAAAGAATTTTATTACCAATTCTGCCTGGCCATCTCATAGTCTGAACAGGACACTACATCTACTCTGGCAGCTGCCCAGGAGTATCCACAGGGTGTGGTCAAAAACATCAAGATGGCAGCCAGAATGGTGCGATTGAAGCGTCACCCATTTTTATGTGCATTGCATGCAACACACATAAAAAATGGATGCAGCTTCAAATGCACTGTTGTGCTTGCCATCTTGTCTTTTTAAATCATGCCCTGAAGACACCTCTGCCTCTGCCAAAATTAAGCATATTTAGAGTCTATCAAGGTCAACAGGAAAACCAAGTATGTCCTTAAGTCTCTTCTGTCCTTTTATAGAAAGACGTGAAACTCCTATATAGCAAAATAGGCCATTGCCCCTTCCCTAAGAACCAAAGATCCTTTGGGTTATATCTAAACTCTATCAAATATAATGATACTGCACAATAATTGAATTATCAATAATGTCTCTCTTCCTCAGTTAAGTAGGAAGAAGATCGATCTTGTCCCCTCCTTCATATTTATGGTAATTTTATTCTGCTTATATGGATTCTGTTTCTTGGGAACAGCCCTGCAGAGTTGGTTGAGCAGAGAGCCGCTTACTGCAGAGATCAACATCTGAGGTGCATGTTTAAAGGAAGACTTGGACCAAGATTTTCCAAGAGACAATATTCACCATAGAAGCCTTTTCCAAAATAAACCATTCTAGGTATTTTGGGACCAACAATCCTATAATTAGAGCCAGCATAACTTCCTTTGGCTGTACTGTTTGGGAATTCTGGGAACTGTAGCCCAAAGGTATCTGGAGAGCCTCTAGTTGAGTACAGGTGTCCTACAAACATTGGAAGACCCAGGCTAGATTTAACTGAAGGCCTGTCCACTGCAGCACCTCCCAATACTTGTCCTGGATTAACAGGCTTCCCTGGAAGTTACACTGAGGTTGGCTGGCTGGCTGGCAGGCTGCAGGTCCGAGTGAGAGATGCTAGTAGCTCCTGGGCCATTCAAGGAGAGAGGAGACTCATGGGGAGAAAATCAAGGCCACGCTGTGTGTTTTTCCCTGAAAGTTTGAGCCTGCTAACTCTGTCCAAAATACTGTGCTAAATTTTCTCTTTGGCATTAGCAATAATAATGATTTTTAAAAAGTCTGAGAGTTTCCTATATTAGGACCTTCATTACTAATTACATTTAATGCATTTTCAGATACAGTACAGAGGCACTGTGTTCTATCATGGGCCTTTCCATTGACCAGCTGTCACTGCCTTTGCAGCTGAATCCCAGTTGCTGGTTAGTGCATTAGAGGCCTTTCCTTTATTCCCTTACTTACACAGGGAGCAGGGCAACCAATAAAACACTCCCACTAGAGAGTTACTTGATTTAGCCCTGGGGAAGGGAATCCAGGACATGACATGGCAGCTCTTCCCTTTTCTGTTTCTCTGCAGGAGGGTGACTCCTTCTCCATGCCAAAGGAAGAGGAAGCTTGTATGCATAAAAATTTCATAGTTGATTTATAGCCTAGAGTTGCAAATGTAGAAATAATTACTATCATTTAAACAAAGCATGTCTTCCTATGTGAGAAAGACAGCAGTGGGTGTTGTGCTTAGTCCATTGGCAATTACTATCTGTTGACTGATGGGCAACTCTGCAGCTCTTTGTTCTGAAAGATGTTTTACTTGAAACTAGACTGGCAAAGGCCCTAAAAACTAACAATTGTGGAGCCTTCCCAGTTCATTTTGCTCCAAATTCATGCTGATTATCATCAATTTGTTTGTGTTCCAGGCATGGTTGAAGGATTATGAATTCTAGTCCTTGGTTTGCTTTTCAAGCTCCCAATACAGGTTAGTATGGTAGCTGGTAGAATTTGTGTATATTATGGAAGTTACTTATTCTTAGGATGTTGTTGTACTTTTATTTTGAAGAGTAAAATATAAGGGAACTTGTGTTGGTGAAGAGTGAAAAGCTCAAGAGAATCTTATTGGTTCAAAGCCTTATTGGAGACCCTGTTTATGGGAAAACTCGGGAGTCATTTGAGTTGATTCCAACTTGGGCATTGAGTTCTGCACCATGGAAGTTCCATTAATGACATTGCAGTCATCGGGCACCATGGGTTAGCTATGCAAACCCCTTTTTGTTTTGTTTAGAATTTGATGGAAATCCCATCAGATAAAGGACTTTCCCCTGTATATCAAAATACACGGCCAACTTAGCAGTAATGGTGCATCTTTTTAGTGAAGGAAGATTGGGACCGCAGAGGTATGGTTGAATCTGTGGAGTAGAAAGCTGGAGGGTTCAAACATTCTCTCCCAATTTTTTTTTTTGATTCTACACATCCTAGTTCTACCTCCTACTTTGGATACTGATAATAGTACCTGCTGCTGCCACCCATCTTCCCAAGGGTGTTTCACCTGATGTTCCCCCCCGACACATGCCAACTCCAGTGTGTGAGAGATTGGTCTCTCATAACCTGTGCTGCCTTTTTGGCAATTAAAAGGTAGAAGAAAGAGAGCTGTAATGGTATGTGGGAAAGACTTTGGGAGACTGGGCCAAGAGATGCTGCCAAGGGAACAGTCAGATAAGAGACAGCATAGGCCACAACTGGATAGTGGGTGGGACAAGAAGCTCGAAGAGACCCTTCCTAGTTTTTTGGGCTGTAAAGGAGGTGTGTGTGTGTGTGTGTGTGTGTGTGTGTGTAGAATCGTACTTTCAGGCTTGTAAGATTCTGTCAATAAATTCTACTTTACAATAAAGTAGACTTAGCTTATCTGGTTGTGACTTCTGGATTACCCTGCAAGGCCAATGAGAACAAAAATGAATAATATCTACATGACCACCCCCTGGCTATGTAATGTAGAGGTGTGTGACTAGAGAATTCAGCTTCCCTTCCCTGCTCCCTTTGGCCTGTGGCTGCCCAGAGTCATGTATATGAGATGGGCAGCCATATAAATTTAATAAATAAATTAAAATAAATCAATCAATCTTACCAGACATAAACAAAATCAAACTTCTGATAAAATGTAGTGACTTTTTAAACCTTACATATTGACGTAGATCAGTGTTTCCCAACCTCAGTAACTTTAAGATGTGTAGGCTCCAACATCCAGAATTCTCCAACTCCCAGCATGCTGGCTGGGAAATTCTGGGAGTTAGAGTCCACCTATCTTAAAGTTGCTGAGGTTGAGAAGCACTGATGTAGATACTCAAATGCAAACAAATGAAGGGGAAAATGCAGTTAAAAAATAAAATGCTCCAGTCTGACCACAGGATGCTGCTGACTGGCTGCATAGTCTTCACAAAGAGACTGGATGATGATGATGATTTTTTTTATTTATTGATGATGATATGATTACTATCATTGAAGACAGAAGAATTCTAAAGAAAAATATTATATTCCCCTCCAGCCTGAAGCATGTATGAGAGAAACTGGCATTAAACATCCTCATTTATTTAATAATTTGTTACCTTGTTACAAATTACAGTTTGGAGGCAACTGGGCACAGCAGCCCAGAATTTCTGGGTGATCTGGGCATCTCAGGACCTCAGTTTTGTAATTTTGCCTTGTAACTATAGGGCTTCTTCTCTACCTTTCTGATGTTGTAAAGGGGAAGAATAAGAAAGACCCAGGTTTTTCCACTTTTGGGCTTTCTGAAAGAATCAACCTGTTGCTGCCCTTAAAAATGCTCTTGTTTGCTTATTGGTTTATGAATCATCAGAGTGATATCCCCAAAATAATAACTGACTCACACAACTTATGAAAAGAAAAAGCAATGCCTCTAATAACAGGAGAATGTTAGCCCGGATCTAAAATAAACACCAAATGAACAGTTGTCTGAGTGATTGCTAGGGCAGGCTGAGGCTAGAAGGAAGAGGCCCTGCTGACCTGGATCTTGAAGGACCACGGAAGAGGGGCATCACTAAGGGCTCTGGTTGCAAGCTGCCTCAAAAGAGACTTCCAAAAATTGTCAACAAATCCAGTGCTTAATGGAATAGAAGGGGGAAATGATTCAGTGCATGATTGGAGAGCAAACTCATTATGTCGAATTTGTTGTTGTTTATTCGTTTAGTTGCTTCCGACTCTTCGTGACTTCATGGACCAGCCCACGCCAGAGCTTCCTGTCAGTCGTCACCACCCCCAGCTCCCCCAGGGACGAGTCCGTCACCTCTAGAATATCATCCATCCATCTTGCCCTTGGTCGGCCCCTCTTCCTTTTGCCTTCCACTCTCCCTAGCATCGACATCTTCTCCAGGGTGTCCTGTCTTCTCATTATGTGGCCAAAGTATTTCAGTTTGGCCTTTAATATCATTCCCTCAAGTGAGCAGTCTGGCTTTATTTCCTGGAGGATGGACTGGTTGGATCTTCTTGCAGTCCAAGGCACTCTCAGAATTTTCCTCCAACACCACAGTTCAAAAGCATCGATCTTCCTTCGCTCAGCCTTCCTTATGGTCCAGCTCTCGCAGCCATATGTTACTACAGGGAACACCATTGCTTTAACTATGCGGGCCTTTGTTGTCAGTGTGATGTCTCTGCTCTTAACTATTTTATCGAGATTTGTCATTGCTCTTCTCCCAAGGATTAAGCGTCTTCTGATTTCCTGACTACAGTCAGCATCTGCAGTAATCTTTGCACCTAGGAATACAAAGTCTTTCCCTGCTTCTACATTTTCTCCCTCTATTTGCCAGTTATCAATCAAGCTGGTTGCCATAATCTTGGTTTTTTTGAGGTTTAGCTGCAAGCCAGCTTTTGCACTTTCTTCTTTCACCTTCATCAGAAGGCTCCTCAGTTCCTCTTTGCTTTCAGCCATCAGAGTGGTATCATCTGCATATCTGAGATTGTTAATGTTTCTTCCAGTGATTTTAACTCCAGCCTTGGATTCCTCAAGCCCAGCTTGTCGCATGATGTGTTCTGCATACAAGTTGAATAGGTAGGGTGAGAGTATACAGCCCTGCCGTACTCCTTTCCCAATCTTAAACCAGTCCGTTGTTCCGTGGTCTGTTCTTACTGTTGCTACTTGGTCGTTATACAGATTCTTCAGGAGGCAGACAAGATGACTTGGTATCCCCATACCACTAAGAACTTGCCACAATTTGTTATGGTCCACACAGTCAAAGGCTTTAGAATAGTCAATAAAACAGAAATAGATGTTTTTCTGAAACTCCCTGGCTTTTTCCATTATCCAGCGGATATTGGCAATTTGGTCCCTAGTTCCTCTGCCTTTTCTAAACCCAGCTTGTACGTCTGGCAATTCTCGCTCCATGAACTGCTGAAGTCTACCTTGCAGGATCTTGAGCATTACCTTACTGGCATGTGAAATGAGTGCCACTGTTTGATAGTTTGAACATTCTTTAGGGTTCCCCTTTTTTGGTATGGGGATATAAGTTGATTTTTTCCAATCTGATGGCCATTCTTGTGTTTTCCAAATTTGCTGGCATATAGCATGCATTACCTTGACAGCATCATCTTGCAAGATTTTGAACAGTTCAGCTGGGATGCCGTCATCTCCTGCTGCCTTGTTATTAGCAATACTTCTTAAGGCCCACTCAACCTCACTCTTCAGGATGTCTGGCTCTAGCTCACCAACCACACTGTCAAAGCTATCCCCGATATTGTTATCCTTCCTATACAGATCTTCCGTATATTCTTGCCACCTTTTCTTGATCTCTTCTTCTTGTTAGGTCCTTGCCATCTTTGTTTTTGATCATACCCATTTTTGCCTGGATGGTTGTACTGATCCATTTAGTTTTCACAGCAAGAATACTGGGGTGGGTTGCCATTACCTTCCCCAGGGATCGCATTTAGTCTGACCTCTCTGTCATGACCTTCCCATCTTGGGTGGCCCTTCACGGTTTAGCTCATGGCATCATTGAGGTGCTCAAGCTCCAGCACCACAACAAGGTAATGATCCTTTGCTGAAGTATGTTGAATTAGAATCCACTTAATTATATATTTCTTATATATTTCATACTTCCCTGCTGAGCAGAGCCAATGACCAGTCTGGGTAGATGAAAATTCTCTGGTAGTTACAAATGTCTATTTTCTTGGAAGAGGCTCTCTCCTGTTCCCCTGGTGTTATGTTACGGGCCAGACATCACACTTAGCCTTTGAGAGCCAAGGACCACACTCCCAAAACGATGAAGAGGCAAGAGAACCAAGACCAAATCTAAACCGAATTCAAATGCAACATAATACTTTGCTGAATCATGGTCTACAAACCACTGTGGTTTGGGAGTTGAAGTCCATGCGTCTTCCAGTTGCCAAGGTTGAGAAACATAGCTCTATGGCGTTCAAACCCTCTAGTGGGAATTGAACCCATGGACCTTCATATTTTAGATGACTATACACAGTCCATTAGCTTTAGCAGCTATTCAGGTTTTGGTGCTCTTTGTTTGCAGGAAGAGATACATAGAAGTTATATATACCATTTGGGTAACTTCTAAAGAAAGGCGCAGCTGTCTACCATTGTGCTGGAGTTTTTGTTTTTGCTTCTTCGCATATTGTCTTTGTCACAGTAATAATCACCAAACAACATATGATAAAAGCAATCAGCAAGATGAAATATAGACTACCAGGAGGCAGTACATGACCATTTTCATCCTCAACAGATGAACGTAGCAGTAGATCTTTCCATGGGGTTCAAACCTTCTACTGGGAATTGGGCCACTGCACTTTGGATGACTATATACAGTTCATTACTGTATGCATGTGTGTGTATGTGTAAATACAAACACAAATACAAATACAAATAATATAATGTTGCAGGTTAAGGTGAGTGCAGGGTGCAGGAAATCTGGTACAATTTCCAGATGTGTCTTTCTGTCTCTTGGAATAATACAAATATATAATGATACAGTAATAATATAATGCTATAAATAATGCAAACTTGTACACTCCTGTTTGCCAAGGCTTCCCTCATAGCCATTTGAGTAATATGCCCTTTTCCCTCCTGCTTTGCCGGGCTCTTCCAATTATAGTATACCAAACACTGCTGGCTCCAAATACATTAAATTACATACCCGCACAGTAAAACGACATGCTTTGGAAATGGGCTGTCAGTTGTCCAAGAAGATTCAACCTTATGGTTTGGAAAGAGATTTCAGAATTCTATTTGGAAGCAGGACTGAGATGCTGCCTAGCAAAAGAGCAGTGCTGTGAAAAGCAACTTCTCTGCATTACACACACACAAACACACACACACACACACACACACACCAACCAGGGTTCTGCAGCCTTTGTGCAGAAGCTTCATCTGGGTTTGTTTATTTTGGCCCCTTCAAGTCAGTGTTGACTCCTGGTGACTGCCTGGACAAGTCCCTGCAGTTTTCATGGCAAGATTTCAGAAGTGAGTTGCCATTGCTCCTTCCTAGGGTCACCCAGCTGGCTTTGTGCCTAAGGAGAGGCTAGAACTCATGACCTCCTGGTTCCTAGCCTGATACCTTAGCCACTACACCAAACTGGCTCTCTTCATCTGGCTTAAAGCACCTGAATGTCGTAGTTTCCATAGCTTCTTGTACAAGCCTACAGTGGCCATTATGTTAGGCTGCAAGTAGAACTGATTACTGTACAACGAACTCCACCTTCCCTACAAGGTGTCCTCCCTCTAGCTAGGTTGAATTCTGCCTCCCAGGATCTCCATCCAGATTTTGGGAGCTGAGGTCCAACCCAGTTGGAGGGGAGTCAGTTGAAGAAGGCAGTCTAGAAGACTTTCCATACACTTCAGTGCAGCTACATTAAAAATCTTTGCTCAATTTTTTGATATGGTCAATTGACTAATCAATAAAGTTATATTACTATTACTATTACATTAAAAATCTTGCTCTTGTATCTTCTGTTCATGGAGTGGATTAGCCTCAGTGCAGAATTTTTCACTCATTTTTCACTCTTCCTTCTCCACTGCTTTTTAACCCCCCAAGTATTCTGGAATCAGGGGCAATTTGCCTTGGCTCAAACAAGAGTTGTGCAGAAGAATTCTCCACTTCTCCTCCTACCAGATCTCATCCAGTTTGGAGAAAGAGAATTGCCTTCAAATTGAAATCCAAGGGTAAACCTCTTGAAGGAGCTTCTGCCATGGAGTTTTTCACATTGAGAAGCAGCCATAAAATAAAACCACCAGCCATTAAATATCACCACCAGAAGCCATACCTTTGTCTAGGCTGACCATATTTCCTTGAGACATTGGGATGGCAAAATGAGACAGGGTTAAAAATGGGACATTGGGATAGCAAAACAGGGCAGAGCTGGGCGACAGGCTGGATCGGCAGGCAGGAACTTCTCCGGTTTTCTCAGGCTGGGAATCTTCAGATTCCTTCGTTTGTGAGAGGCAAGGCTGGGCTGGAGAGTCTAGTGAATGGTTGTCCCCGACAAGCTGTTCCTTCCCTGGCTGTGCTTTTACGTTCTTTTCTTCCCACCCTTTCAAGGCAGGAGCCAATTGGCTCACCCTTTGATCACCGCCTATCAGCTGATCCTGTTTTTTTTCTTTTTAGGTTTCCCACTGGGTTGAGCTCTGCAGCTTTTTTCCTGCTGTTTCTGCTGAGCTCCCCCTCCTTCCACTCAAAGTTAGACTGCATTCTGACAGGTTCGCGGGAACTTTCAAATTTTTAAGTAAGGTTTTTAAGAAAATGGGACAAAATGAACATTTATATTAAAAAGATGGGACAGTCTGGAAATGTTAAAAAAACAGGAGTGTTCTGTTCAAAACGGGACATATGGTCAGCCTACCTTTGGCTCCACATCCAGTAAGAATTATCTCAAAAAATCCAGCAAGAGAAATCTATAAAAAAGTCTCCAACCTCCTGAAAATAAGGGACAAAAGCACACATCTCTTTTGCAAAGGAAGATTTTTGTTTTTGTCCCTGGAGAAATTGAGCAGCAGAGTTTAGCATGGTAATACTGAAAGTACTTTAATTTTTTTTTTCTTGTGACTCCAAAACAATCAATAATTGAAATGAAATACAGGAGTCCCGCAAAATAATTTACTAATGGGAGTGGGGATGTCACCACCGTATGCTTCACATTTAAAGCACTGTTTGCAGAAGAGCAAAAATTGGCCACCTTGTAAATGTAACATTTGCATATATGAGATAAAGGGCCATGCAGTGTGCTTGGCTGATGGAGGTCTTTGGAGGGTAGAAAACGGAGCGGCAAATGAAATGTCAGAATCTAGTGCTGGCTGGTGAGTCCCAGCCCAAGCAAAACTGACCTGGATAGATTGCCCATTGCAACCTCTCTTTCTGCCTTGTGCAAAGAAATGTTGAGAATAAAACAACTTCTTTATGTAAAACCAACCAAAGAGCATAAAATTAGAACCAGGGCCATTTCAGGAGCTTTTGCTGCCAGAAGAGGACAAGATGGTGTGAAAGAAGAACGAAGTGAAGGAGAAAGCAAATAGCCCTCACTTTCTCCTGCAGTGTCCCCATCATACTAGCTATTCAGAGATCCACACGTCCCTTCAAGGTCAGGACAACCCCACTGCCACCAACAGCTGGCCTAATTACTACAGTAGCTCTGTTTCAGGGGTGTCTGAAGGTTGGCTCAAAAAAGTCAAGATGGCAGGTGCAAGTGCTGTCTTTAAGAGGCACATACAGGGGTGGGGCTTCAATCACAAAGGCATGCCCCCATCTTGACTTTTTCCACTCCCCACTGCAGATGCCCCTGCTCTCTTCCCAGTAGGACTGACAAAAATTAAAAGTCTGATCTGAGATTGTTCAACTTACCATGTTTCATCCCTCCCTTCTCCTTTTGGCATATGTTGGCTTCTACCTGTGGGCCACAGTGTGTGGTAATACATATTCAGCGAGCGAGCACTTTCGAGATGTTGCAGCCAAGCTACCGGGGGTGGGTGGGGGTGGGAGATGCTCCAGATGGAAAGATCATTGCATCTGGGGGAACGGTAACAAAAGACTTGGCAGTTCCTAAGGAAACCTTTCTGTTAGGAGCAGGTGTCTTGGTCTGACAAGATTGCAATTTTATCCCTGCCTGCTTGGAAGCTTAACACAGACAGGGTGGGGCAGATGGGCTGGTCTTTCTGATTTCATCTCATCATCTCCCTCAGTATTAGACAGAGACGTTTTGTAAGAGTCTCTTTGGAAAACACTGAAAAAATACGGAGAATGGCTAATGAAACAAATTTCCTGTTTATTAATGTCATGATCATTTGGTCTTGACTGGAACCATCGGGTGATGCTTCAGGGATTAGCCCTACATTAGCACTAAGCACCATTCTGGAAGAGATCAAATGTATCACAAAATATGTCATCTAAGAGGACTAAGTGTAGAATACCGGTACCAATGGCACTGCGGCTTTTTGAGAAGAATGACTATGTGATGAAGCTAATAAGCTAATTGGATTCCCCCACAGTTTGGAGAAACAAAATGGGCAGGAAGTTTTTAAGGAGAGGGCTCTGTTTTGAGGTCCTTTGATAAATATTAATTACCCTGGGTCTTGGATCACAATGACAATGACAACCACCACCATGTTGTTGTTGTTGGATTTTGGAAGATCTTCATTTGAAAAATATCTATCTGTTAAAGGAAAAATAAGTGAACAAGGTCTTGTTGAGTGAAGTCTGTAAGAATTTTGTGAAAGGGCACTATCCCTCCTGCTCCAGACATGTCCATCATTTAACCATGATGGCCTGGATTTCAGTGTGCTGAATGTAGGGGAGATATAGGGATAAGCTTTGTTTAAAAGCCCGGTGTGCTGCTGGAAGAGGAACCTGGTTTTGCTTAGTGGCATATACCAGACTTACAGCAGAAGAGTTAATTACTGTAATGTTTTCCATTGTCTCACATGCATGGCATCAAAAGTGTTATTAATCCTGAAGTGCTGACTTGCTTGGTCAAAGTAGAAGAAATTGTTTTGAAGCTTTGTGATTAGAATTCGATTGCTGTGGCTTGAATTCTCAAGTACCAAGCCAGAGGGGCAAACAAAGAGAGAGATTACATTTGAGAGTTAGACTTCTTTTTCTTTTTAAAAAATTCTTCTAAGCAACAAACATTTGACCTTCAGGGCTGCATTAAGCTGGGGGGTTCGGGTTCAAAAGGCAGCTTGATCTGGGTTTCTGTAACTTGGACAATTTGACCTATGTTTTAAAACCACGTTGGGTCCTTAAGAGGTAAGCACTTTACACTCTGAGAAATGTATTTACACTAACCAGTCTCCTTACTCTAACATTCCTGTGGATTTAAACATTTCTTCACCTGTGTGATCGTAGTTTGCCATGATCAAGGAGCTGATCATTCTGTCTTGTATTAAAAATTGCCACCAAAGCAAATGAGGTGGGCTTTGTTTCAGACATTCTCAATTGGTCTAGATGATTTGTATTGTCAAAATAGAGAGAACTTGACTCTGAAGGGCTGAGAATTTAACCCCTCATCTCCTTAAATCAGCAAATACATGGAACTGAAAGCAAATGTCAGTAAATGAAGGTGGTTGTAGCTAAGACCCCTGAACTTAGGCCACAACTGAAATCTGCCAAGAAAGTGCCAGATCTCACTTCCTTGAAACCCACAGGCAGCCATTTACTCACAGCAAATCCCAATGAATTAATTCGGGCTTATTCCTAGGGAAGGGAATATTTGAAGTCACAGATATGACCTCTTCTTGTTAAGAGAAATTAAATGTGCTAAAGAACACATTTGGAAAACAAGTAACTTGGTCATTTTAAGCACATGATTGCATTATTATTATTACTACTGGTACATTTTAACATATACATGATATTTAATCATATGAAGGTTCATGTTGGTCTGGGGGTTTCAAATTCTGTTCAGTGGGAAGAGATAGGAATAAAAATATAAATCTATTTGTTGAAGGGGGTAGGGTTTTTTCCCCCTCTCTCTTTAATATAAGCAAGCTTCAAGATCTCAACCTATCTTGGAAGATGGTGCTTTTGCTTCTGCAGAAAAACCTGATCAGAGCAGTCATCTTTCAGTACACAAAATTGTAATGTAGAACCGAATTTGTCCTCCAGATCCAACAATAGTAGCAGAAGCACAGGCCGGATAAACTTTCTTGAGTGAAATTATATATTATTTTGAAAGATGAGGGTGTGTTTGGAAGCTCCATGCCAAGAGGCGTTGAGCATGTTGTGATAATGATAAAGGAATCAAGGGTGCGAATGTTGTTGACCAAATCCAGGACGAGTTGGTGAAGGGTTTAGCAGGACACTCTTGTTGACTCATTTGTTTAAAAACAGATGGTCCCCTTTTCAGTGATTTCTCTTTCTGAAGGGTAGTCCAGCCAATTAAGTAAGTCAATTCATATGCAAGAGTAACATTTAAACAATTGCAATTTGCAAGTCAATGTATGCACACAAGAGATACAGATTGAACCAATGTATCACCCAGATTTAACTTTACCAAAAACATTGTCTCAGAAGACAGATTGGTTTCTGCATCTCTCCTGAAAGACATCCAAGCTAGCAGAATTTTGTTTACTTCTACTGAAAATATGAAACGTTGGCAGGGATCCATGGCCAACCACCCATCTTCCAGTTTCTTGCTGAGGGCATTGTAAATCCATAAAATCTTACAGTTAGACCTTGGTAATTATTATGATTTCTTCTTTATTAAATGCACATAGTCTCCACCTCTGTGGCAGCTTGCAGATGAGGAGACGTATGGAAGAAAATATTCTGGACCAGATTGCCTGACACTTGAAAACTGGGCAAAGGCCAAATGTGGTTTGGTTGGTTTTGATTTAGTGCATTGTGTGAGTTGAGCAAATTGTGCTTGTTCAGTAAAAAGTGGTTAAGCAAATAACGTCTGGACCATAGGTAGGGGAGAAACACAAACAAGCAAATATCTTACTAGTCACACTGATTTCTTTTTAGACTGGAAGCAAATTTGCCACTAATGAAGTCCCTTTAACACTGGAATTATAGTTCTGATGGCAATCTTCAGTCATTAGTGAAATATCCATCAGCCCATCTTTTCATGTGGCTGTTGGCATATAGATTTTGCACCACTGCTGAAGCGACCAAACAGGAGTGTCCACAGTATGGTCAAGAATGTCAAGGTGGTATCCATGATAGGCAGAGCTTCAATCACACTGTCATGGCTACACTTTTTGACTTTTTTTTTTTAACATACCTGCAGACACAATGGCTACTAATTAACTACCAAGGCAGATTCAAGAGTTTGCTTTTGATAGCTTAAACATGTTGAGAATGGGATTGTCTCCAATTATAGACTGGAATGATTTCTAAGATTGCTTGGGAAGGTCCCTTGAATGTCTGGAGAACCATGGACAACCAGAAATGTACCTTCACTCTGGAATGTTCTCCCTATTTATATTTGTGACATGTCAGTAACATCTTTTAGGCATCTGTTAAAGACTTGCCCCTTCACCGAGCCTTTCCTGAAAGGAATGTAGTACCTATAGCATTGTTTTCATTTCTGATCTCTCCCTGCCACTCCAGAAAGGCCTCCTACTTTTTACATTGAATGCTATTTTTCTAATGTTAGTATTTTAACTGATTGTAAACTGCTTTGAGATTTAGAACAATGGGAAGCAGTACAGAGATAAATTAAATAACGAATAAAATATGTTGGGCAGTGAGGGGGTCCAATGAGATGGTTAGCAAACAAAGTGCATGAGATTACCAAGGAAAAAAGTGACATTTTTTGGATTAAACTTTAGCCATGCAAATGAGGGTATTTGACAGTTTTATGCCATTGAGCAAATTTACCACTTGGCTCATTTGTTCAAGAGGACCCACCCAGATTTGAAATGATGCCAACTCTTTGACAATCCACACCTTTGGCTACAAAATCTATACTGTGCTATATCTATTGTTGTAACCTTGACTTTTGAGAAACAGAACTATCAATGCAGTAAATCCAATCAAAGGTGGAGCCTGATGGAAATGGGAGCTTGGTGCTGAGTGATAAACCAGGTTAATTGCTCTCAGAAGCAGGAGCTGAAAAGAATCTCAGGGGATCTGGAGAAGAAAGATCTTTTTAGTTCTGTCAGATTCCTTCGAACACAAAGAAGTATGAAGCCATAATTATGATGAGAAATGGCTATTGAAGTAATCAAAGCAGCGTAACGGACATATGAATGCTCCTTGTTTTATGAATGGAAAGGTCACAAGTTCTGAAATGGATTACCAACCTTATTTTTCCCCTTGTCAAAACACTGGAAATCAAATTCTGCTGGGATTTGCAGAGAACAATAGGGAGATACAGCAATCAAGTCATGATGCAAATATACTAGAAACAGTGGATGGTGTGTGCATTAAAAACTAGAGTCTTTGGGGAAATAAAAGATGTAGGGATAGAAAAAAATGGACCTCTTGAGGCTAGTACCACCTGGAGGAGGTATCATTTCAGAATTCTCCAAGATGATTAGTAACTTCATCACTACTGAAGAGATGAGTAATTGACCATTGTTACCAGGAAAATAAAAAAAGGGTATAATTTTGACTAACAAGGAATTTGATCCCAAACAGCTGCTATCTCAGCTCAATGTACCTTATGTCGGCTGGTAATATGATCACAGGCTGCCACAGATAAGAAGTCAACAGTGGAAGACTTGGAGAGCATCTCCATTATAATGCTTACAGCAGAAGAGCTACCTCATTGCACGATTTTTGATTTTGGGGAGAAAATACAAAAGGGTGATTTGATGGGGAAGATATGCTCTGTTACCCAGAAAGGTGATGGATTCTCTTTCATTGGATGTCTTCAGATGGAGGCTGAACAGCCATCTGTCATGGAGGTCTTAATTTGGATCCTTGCCTGGAATGGGGATTGGAATGAAGCTGGTGAAGCAGGGACCAGCTGTTTCCAAACTAGTGAGGACTGTTACATCAAGAAATCCCAGCTGCTTTCTATGTCCTTGAAGAGAACAATGAGCTCAGAAAGGTGGAAGGGTTTCAACTGCATGGTCACAGCAGCCATCATGACTTTGTTGACACCACCTGTAGATCTCTCTGGGAGGAATATTAAAACAGAGAATGGTCCCAAAGCTCTGCTAAATACTTCTGCTTCCCCTTGTCCCAAGAGAATGGAGCCCCACTGTCAAATTGCTCAACCCACCTTCCAAACCTGGAGTCTAGCCTGCAAGAAGATGACCATGATGCCAACATTACCAAACAGGAACCCAGCGGCACTCTCATTAAACATTTTTTACCAGCTCTATTTTTTTTTCTGGACCTCTTCTCTGATCTATAGCAAAATTCTGAGAGGCGAGGCATAGAAGGTACCTGAGCCTCCTCCAAGCTAATGTAATTTTTAGCATTCTCATCTTACACTCTGCCAGATATGTAAAAGAGGGGAACGTAATCCTGCCATTTGTAATTCATGTGTATTTTTTTTTTAAGCTTCTAATATCCAGCCAAATGAATGGGTCAGCCATGAAGCATATTTACCAAACACTCTGCCGAGGCAAGTTTGAACAGAGAAAGGGAGCAACACTAGAGATTCTGATCAAGTAAAATCAGCTAGGAAACAGAGGTCTCTTTTTGCTGCATGGAGAACAGTGAACAAGTATTTTTTCTTTTCTTTAACATCTCAGTATGTCAAGGGCAGCAAGTGCACTGAATGTATTGATTTTTTTTTTTACAGACAATGCTAACTTTAATGAAACAAGAGTGGAGAAAGCTGACATATATTAGCATATTTCCTTCCCCATGCCACTTCTCTTTTCTTCTGTTCTAAAATTCCAGTTGGAAATCCACAACAGACCAACCAAGGTATAACTTGGATAAATTAGGTGTTACATTAAACATGGTAGGGATATGATAACGTTTTTGATGTGATGTGTCCCTTATGGCTATCAGCAACTCTCAGCCCTGTGTAGGGATCACTGACCTTCTGTTTGAAGAATGATGTGGGTATGGAGGTGAAGCTACCTTAAGGGATGGTCTCCCAAACCTCACAACGTAGCTTTCCATTGGCTAGGATTTCTTTCTTTAGAACGTTTATATGGCTGCCCAACTCAAACAAGATGACTCTGGGCAATGGAAGAAATGATGAAACAAAGAATACAAAAGAAAAATAACACATACCACTAAAACAAGCTAAAACAATTAAATGGCAGTAAGGAATAAAATATATTACATCTCACAAATTGGGAATTCATCCTGACCCAAACGCCTGTGGAAGGAGCCAGATTTTAATTGTCTTTCTAAAGGCTTGCAAGAAAAGGGATCAACTCTATATTGGGGGGGGGGGAAGATTGTTCCAAAGGGCAGAGGTCACCACCAAGAAGGCATGCTTCCTGGGTCCCACAGGGTGACACGGTTTCAATATCTTCCACTTTTAATACTAAGGAATGGTTATATCTCTTTTCACTGTCAGTTTTAGGAGAATTAGTTGTTATCTTCGTGGCAGGGATCCAGAAGCTTTGCCCCTTCATTTCTTTATGAAAGGATTAGAATATGCGTTTAGAACTGCATGAAGGAGAGTTCAAGTTAATGGCAGGTTTTTTTTAAAAAAATAATTTATTGCTTCTCATAGGGGCATTAACTCGTCTTTTTCATTTGTTTGTCATTTCAAAAGATGCAGGATAAGAATGTGATCATTCTCATCAACAATACCTTATTGGCCTGAGTAATTTTTCTGTCTTTTGCCCTTGGTCTTGCCTTGTGTCCCTGGCATCTATTTTAGTACCTCTGCAATGTTGTGCAGCCCCTCAAGTCACTTCATTTACATCATTTGTTTCATCTGTTCTCAGGGCTTAGTAGCACAAACAATCAGTGTGAGTAGTACAATCAGCTATTGGGTTGAGTAATCACAGCTCATTGCAAGATCACAGGGGGCAAGGAGGCTCTTTAACAAGGTTACGCAAATGCCTTGCCTCTTTTCCAACAAAGAATAGAGGCTAGCAGCTTCTGAAACTTGTCTGGACTGGCAGATGGAATAATGCAAAGAGAGAACAACATGGAAAAAAAATGCTGGACAGTACGGGGGGATGTGAGGCTTTGGGGACAGTAAAACTGTTTGCTGCTATAAAAACAAGCAGGTTGCTGCAAGTCTCAATGCACAAAAAGATAATTGCCCCACTACAAAAGAATCAAGTCAGCAAAATTAAACAAAGTTGTCCTTAAGTACCTGTCTGAAGGAAAATAGATGGGAACGCTGCCATCTAAGAACAGGCTAGAAAGCTGATCTTTAATAATCTGTTTTGAAATGAAGAAATGCCAGAAACGCTTTCAGCCAATCTTACATTCTCAGATGGCTGAGTTTTCAAATCTGGACTTAGGGTTTTTTTTCCCCCCCCACCTTTATGTGGACCTGGTTGAGAATTGCCAAGTGTACCATCCCATGGCCCAAAATATGGTTTTGCTTTGTGGCATCTGACAAATTTAACCAAAGCCTGGTCCTTACAGTTTCCTGCTATCAAATTAGCTTTCTGAGATACAGTGTGGTGTGGCGGTGAAAGTGTTGGGCTGCAATCAGGAAGATCCTAGTTCAGGTCCTCTGTAGCCACAAACCTCTGTCAGCTCTACGAGGTAGACCAGATCAGGGAACTGACTGCACAGGATGATGAGAGTTCACTACTTTACTGAAGGAGGTTATCGTAACAGAATCTTGCAAGTCTGATGGTGCAAGCAGCTTGCCTGAGCCACTTCTGAATACTACCTTGCTTCCCAGGACTTATGGAATGTTTCAGCCCTCTTTGTCCATGTAATGGTTCTTGCCTCTTTCCCTCAAGGATACCTCCCTGATTCTCTACAACCTCCCTGGGTGACTTCGGGCCAGTCACACATTCTCAGTCCAAGGGTCAGTTTAGTGTTGTGGTGGAAGTGTTGGACTGGCATCAAAGAGATCCTGTTTCAGGTCCCCTGTCAGCCATGGAAACTCAGTTTGTGACTTTGAGCTCGTCACTCTTCCTCAGCCCAAGAACCTACTGTAGGTGATATAGTGGTGAGGATGTTGGACTACAAGTGGGGAGATCCTGATTCAAGTCCCTTGTTAGCACTGGATGACTTTGGGTCAGCCATTCTCTTTCAGTCCAAGACCCAATTTAGTGTAGTGGTAAAGCTGTTGGATTAAGCGTGGAAAGACTGAGGTTCTAGTCCATCCTGAGACTTGGAAGACCTCACTGAGTGACTTTGGGCTAGTCGGTTAACACATCCTTTATCATTAGACCATTTTAAAGAAAATGGAATATAATGCCACACAAGCCCCCCCCCTTCACCAAGACTATATTATGTAATTTTCAATTAGAAGGACTGTAAAATGTATGAAGAGTAAGAATTATGATGCAATATACCACACCCCCAAAACCCAATGTTCAGATAAATTAGTATCTTTTATTTCAAGTGCCAGAACTGCTGATAACACTGAAAAGTCCCCCCTACCTTTCCAGCGATGAAATTCCCACAAAGGCACTGATTGTTATGTACATTGTTACATTGGTTAAGAAATGTAATGGTCCTCACCCACCCAAAACCTCCTTTTTTCCACACTATATTTAACCATATTTTGGTCTGATCCATTGTACCTACGATAACTAGTAATTCCTTTCCAATCTGATGGGGAAAAAAAATCTTGTGTTTACAGTGTGGTTCTTTAAAAAAAAGGGAAATCTAACAGAGTAATTATATTACAGTGTAACAACCAAGGTTAATTCAGTTGTAATCTTGAAGTCTGATGCTGAGGAATGTTAATCCAGTGGGGCCGCAAATGGGATAGTTCCAAGGCGTCACTTGGGCTCTAAGTGTATTTATGAAGAAGGCTGAAATCTCAAAAGGGATGTTTTTCTTGGACATGGGTATGAGTGACTTTATTGTTGGTTATTACTCATTTGATTTGTGCCCCAGCCAACGGGCATAGGCATTGGCATATGCTTGGTTCAGCAGTGTGTTTATGCATGCATATGTGTTTTGCAAGAAATGTCCTTCTCTGCAACTGGAAAAATAGTATGTTAGGGATAGGAGTGGGAGAAGAAAGGTGATGAGTTTTCCCTTTAGTGTTGATTTCCCCATGTGTACTTCATGAACTTATGCAGACATGAGGATGCAGTTATACACCGCAGTCTACACTTTTCCAAATTTAGGGTGCAGTTTGCAACTCAAGAAATGCCTACAGAATGAAATGAATTGGTTTATATTGCCTGCTGCATAGAGTAACAAAACTGCCTTCATTGTTTAAAACAGCATATTGGGTTTTTTGAATCCTTGGTCTGGGTTGGCCAAGTCTCTTTATATTCTTATGAGCCCCCCTGGGGGCACTTTGTGATTTATTTATTTAGATATTATATATTGCTTTATTAAAAGCCACATTATTATGATTTATGGTTGTCCTTTGGAGAGGGCTGAATATACCTTTTATAAATGAATGAACTATTTGGCCATTGTAGGCCTGAAAAACAAGGATCCCAGAGATACCTATAAACATTTTCTTATAACTTTTATGGGTACTTTTGGCTGCAATGAGCAATTGATTCTGAATGTAATTACATTTTGTATGTGTGCATATGTTTCCTCCAAAATGATGGCTCCAGTCTGGAAGGTTAATAAAAGGATTGCTTTGTGTTATGAAAACCATCGGAGATCTCTAGCTTGAAGATCTGAACAGGGGGATGAAGATTTCAGGCAGAGGAAATGGTCAACTGCTGTCTTGAAAAATAAAAATAATGACGTTCTAGACATTCTTGTGAATATAACACTAGTTGTGGAAATGCCTAGTCATTGGGCAGCAGACAGAATTGCATTTCATCTTAAATTCATGATCAAGCCGAAGGATTTAAAGAATGATGCCCTTCTTTAAAAGGCACACGTACTTGCATTTTAGTCCATTACTCGTTATAAAATAGCGGTTGTGGAAAGGGTAATGTACGACTTGGACTGAGTCCTAATAAAGTTTTTTGAATGAAGATCTGATTTTTGTTAACTCAAACAACTTATGTTTTGAGGTGTAAAACCCCCCAAACAACAGCTATTATTTCAAGAAGATGACAGCAGGAAGATTGGAGAAGAATCGCCTTTGATGGCATGCCTCTTATTTAAACACAGGAGGGTTTCAATTCATGGGCGTAAATACATTTTAAGATACTTAAAATACATCTCAAGTCAGTTGCATATGGAGAGTGGTTCTGCATAGAAAGATTAATTTTGGAGAAATGCTTGACATGTCTACTCAAGGGACGCATAGGAAGAGGCTGTCCGTAGCAGTATTTTCATGGCATGTATGTTTGTTCTTAGGCCTGATTCAGAGTCCATCAAAGTAAGTAAAACATTTCCACTGGTAGTTGATCTGGCTTCTTTCCCAAAGTCTTTTGGAATGCAAGGTGTTTAATCCTTATTTATTATGCATTGCTCTTCCTTTAGAATGTGTTCCCCAATGCTCCCAGGACAGTGGTACTTAAATTGGCAAAATTCAGACAGAATACCAGTTCTAGCTCTGGTAATTGAGAGCACAAGATCTGGAGCATACCCAGTGTCTACCTAATTATGCATCCCATTTCATCTATCTAGCCAGATACCACTTGGCAACCTACAAAGAAGGAAGAAATCTCTTGAGCAGCTGGAAGTTCAGGATACAGTTGGGGTTACTTCTTGAGGAGGTCACTGTTAGAAGCATACTGCTTCCCCTGAAAGAAATATCTATCATCTATCATCTCTATTTATCATCTATCTATCTATCTATCTATCTATCTATCTATCTATCTATCATCTATCTATCATCTTCCAATATTTATATTCAGCTCCAATCCTAACAGACTTTGGGCAAGTAACAGTAAGATAAAATATACAGTACAAAAAAGCAAAGAAAAATATAAAGCGCATAGTGTAAAAAGGTGCCAAGAACAGCTAAGGGCCAAAAGTGTGCTCAGACAAGATGGTTTAACTTGTTTGCAAAATGTAAGTAGGGTTGAGGCCCTCCATACTTTCAGGGGAAGAGACTTCCAAACAGTAGGGGCCCCCAGGAGAAAATCTGTTACCTGGTCCACACCCCACTAAGGAGAACAGACTCCCAATAGGCCCCCCTCTAGATTTTGAGATCAGACAGACAGATTATGTCCGGGCAAAATGTCACCCTAATTATCCTAATGTTGGTTGGTTGGTTGGTTGGTTGATAGATAGATAGATAGATATGACTGTAACTCTCTCTGTCTCTCACTTATCATGTCTAGAAGACTCTTGAGACACCTTGAGCTATGAACTTTTCATTTCTGTCACTACGTTCCTTGTGTAAGTGTCCTTGTGAACTTAAGCATCCTTGAAATGTGATTTCTTCTTCTGCACCATACAAGCAATGGAATCAGTGTGATATTTTAAACTTTTGGGCCGTTTTCTGCCAGTTTTCTTTCCCCCAAAGGCCCAAGAATGTGTAAATCCTGGAGCTAAATAAGCATGGCCAGAGGATGTTTCATGCTGTGATATGGAGATGGCAAAGCACACAATATGCTTAGAGGAGACTTAGAAACCCTCTTTCAGTAAACCTTGTGATATGTTTCTTCTGCAAGCAAGTGGCTGTGCATAAACATTCAAGGCTTTTAACTGAAGCAAAAGCATTGGGACCATTAGTATGCTTAGAAGGGTTTTTTTTGGCAAGGTGGGGCACTAAGCATCAGTTATGAGTTAATAAGGTACTGTGCAGTGCAAGCCACAGATTTCTGAGATGTTCACACTTTTCCATGCAACTACTGTTACTCTCTTCACTTTTACCTATTTTTTTACTGTCAGAAATGAAGAGTTATTTTGGACTAACAAAAGGGTGAGAATATGTTTCCTCCTCGCTATATTTAAGATGTTTTTCTTTCTCCCTTATTGCCCAGAAATGTTTCAATGTATTAAGTAACCTTTCAGTCTGAAGCTGTGGCATAACTCTTTTTGCTGGGATTGGTAGAGTCAGGAAGGAATTAAACCTTCACAAAAGCATTTACCCTCTACTGGAAATATCGCTGGGTGTGTTTCGAGGCCCACACGTTCCAAAGAATCACGGAAATGGGCTGAATGAATGGTCCCATTGATGGCCCTGAATGAAGCAAGCAAGGTGGTAAAATTATGTATGCCTACATTCTAGGTCAGTAATATCGGTTCTTGATGCTAATGGAATGTGAGGCCGATTGGTCTGGAATGGGCCATAAGCTGCTGTTGATGGAGGGATGAAGCGTTTGGCCACCAGATGCTATACCACATTGACAACGCGGGGGGCAGCGGGAGGAGAAAAGAGAGAGAGAAATGAATTCTACTGTAATGAATTCCCCATGGCTGGCTGGGGAATTCTGGGAGTTGAAGTTCACACATCTTAAACTGGCCAAGGTTGGGAAACACTGCCTTAGACTATCCTCACCAGTCTGAGTCCTGCAAGATGGGAACAGTGATGATGTCTAAATAAAAAGCAAACTTTGAATTTCCATTTGTTATTACTCTGGTCATGCTTTTCCTCTTTTTTTTTTATTTTGGCTACCCAAACATATTCCAGAAGCTGTCTTGCTCCCCTTCTAACAATGTTACTTAGGGGAATGGTTTAGGACCCTGGGCCATGTTCCTTCCTTTTGATTCTTTCCAGCCCATCAGAAGAAATTATGCCCTGGATCTCAGGATTCTGTCCGCAGAGGATCTCTCTGCAAGCTGAAGAGAACTGGGGAGAAGCTGGCAAAAAAAAGAGAAGACCAAGTTTGAAAATGGCTGGGGGCTTCAGGGAAAAATCCAAGAAACCCCCCCCCCCCAACAGTGTATCTCAAGGGAGATGCTGTTGGGCAGTGGCTTTCAACGTTGTGAACAGTTTATTGATTGATTGCTTTGATTTCTTCCTGACACAATCAAAGATTCTCAGTGGGTTGCAATCTCAGCAACTTGGGTTAAAACACTCCTGGTATGAATGAAACGATAAAATCAAATGAAGAAATTAAAAATACAAGTTCAAACTATCATATAACACAATAGCTTAATATTCACAAAAGCAAATCTCAAAATATAACCATAAAGAAATGGCAACAGGGTTCCATTTTAAGCCCTCCATGTCTTTTCCTCCTGGTTGCATGAGCCAGGGTGAGTGGGCTGGAAAGAAGTGTGCAAGCCATGCTCTGCAGCCTTCTCCTGCCTTGTTTATTTTTCTTTTATGCAGGGCTGAGAACTTTCTCCCAATAGCTTAATCAAATTACATTTGCAATAGTAGCATTTTCTTCTTCCCACCCACCCCCACCGTAAAAGCATTGCCTTTACTTTAAGTAAGCTTAAGGGGCAGTTAAATTATTTATGTATTTATTTATTTGCTCACATTTAGATGGCCACCCACCGCACACAAGGTGACTCTGTGCAGTGTACAACCATGAGATAAAAACAGTGAATAAATAAAAACAAGGATTATAAAAAGATAAAATGATTATGATAAAGAACATTATCACCAAATTTTATAATATACCAAATTTTAAAATTATGAAGTTGGTCTAAGCTAAGTGGAGAGATCAGCTTCAGGAATTCTTAAATTGCAGAGATAGGTGGTATCTAAAAGGGTTGGGTAATAAAACTCTAGTTGTCCTAAGCCAAAGATGCAGTACTTGGACCTTTGAGTTGGAGTTGAGTACCTTAAGTGGGGTGAGTGTGCATCCAACCAAAACATTGGTGAAACCAGGACAAAAAACGCTAAAACCTGATTGGGATTTAATTTAATTTTCAAATTCCATTTGAATGGAATTCAGATTCAGATTCAGATTCAATTCATTATAGACAGTTGGTAAGATTTACTTGTTCATTTATTAGATTTCTATCACATCTTTCCTCTAGGAACGCAAGATTGCTTTGCCGGTATTTCTGACCTACGACCTTCTATGGAGAACCCCCTGGGAATCTTCAGTTGATAAGTGGTTGAACTTGTATCAACAATTTTGCAATATTTATTTTGCAATTTTGCTAAACTTTTAATGCGAAGGATTTATTTTACCTTGGCCTGTTTTAATGCTCTCTATTTTCTCTCTCAGTTTCCCACATATTTCCTATTTGTCGTCTTTAAATTACTGTTTGCAAGAGAATGCAGTTTTGAAGCTGACGTGAGTCATGTATCTCCGCGATCCTCTGCTGTTCTTAGTAGGTCTTTCCTTTTTTTCTTTCTGATGAAGATGCACAGAGATGCTAATTAAGAATGATTGGGGAATTAAATTTAAAGAGAGGTTAGTAGGACGTCTTCTTTTTGCCAGAGGCCTACGATGTAGATGGTTGACCCAATATAAAATTAAGGCCAGCTCTGACATCACATTGTTTAAATACAGAATTGCTGCATTTACAGATCCCTTTGCCAAAAACGTCTCAATGGGAATCACTCTATCCATCAACTTGTGCTGATGCCCACTAGCTTATCAGGAAAAGCTGCACTGATAGCACAACGCAACACATGTGCCTAATAGGGAACAGCCCGAGATATTCCTTCTTTTTGTTCCTTTGAGAGATGTTCATTCTTCTCCTTCCAGTTGTCAGAAGGCGTTCCTTCCTCTTTTTCCATATGTATTCCATCAAGCATTTCTGTCCTCTTATCTCAAAGAGCAGTAACATAAACCTTTGTTATTTAAGTTGATGGTCTCCCATTGGCTTTATTTTTGCCTCTATTTTTAACATAATATTTAATACTTTAAGTGCTAGAATGAAAGTATCAGTTGCTGCTCACACTCAACCCAGTGGATTCAATGGGTTTTGGTTTTTTAAAGGGTAAGGTTCATGCCATTGGCATCCATATCAGGTTTTGCTGTAGACATTTGTGCAGGCCTGTGATTCCTTGCTTTTAAATCAATGGAAAAAATATCTCAGTGAACCCAGAGAGTTTAAATGCCTTGATCCCTCTGCAAAAAGAGATTTTTGCACAGAAGGTGAGTCTATTAGAAGTGTGAGAAATTCAGTTGAAAAAGAAAGAAAAGGGCATTCATCAAGGTAATCTGCGCACTTAAATGAAACACATTTTAAATATCAGGAGGTTGCCACTCACTGAATTGAGTTTTAGGAATACCCTTCCCTCTCCCTACAAATTAAACTAAAAGCCACTGTGGAGCCTGTTTTATATAAAACCTGCATAGGCGAAGGGATCTACTGAATATTAACTAATATTTGGTACAGTGAGCCTGTGCATACATTTGGGAACATTGGAATAGTTGTTCCTGAAGTTTGTTCAGAGAAACATCTGAAGAGCATCATGTCACTTATATTTGGAATAGACAAATGGAGGACAGACCTTTTGATCATGGTTTGCCATAGTAGGTCACCTACCGTATGTCTTCACAAGCCACAGGAGAACATGATTGCCTTCATGCCTTACCTCGGGGTAGTCAACTCATGGGCTGCAGGTGGTCCATGCTCCATTTTTGTAACTTCCTGAAGGGGGTCTGGAGACATGAAAATGCCAGCTTTGCACACCCAAATGTTTTGAAATGTAAGAGAAAGGCTACCAGGACTGCTGCATTGACTAAGGGGGTAAAAGAGAATGAACAGGGAGAGAAAGAGAAGGACCCAGCAGAAGGAGAGAAAGAGAAAGAGGTCAAGAGAGTGAGAAACTGGAGGACAGAGCATCCATAAGCTTCGTATATGTTGAATGGCTTACTAATATTACAAAGAAACAGATGGAACCAGAGCAGAATAGAGTGATATGGGGCTAGAAGTTAGAAATCTGAGCATGTTGGGTGGGAATATTGAATTTCAGCAAGTCTGTATCTCAGTGTGATTGAGTGAAGGAGGCCTCATGGCATGCAGGCTGGATGAATGTTCTGGAGTTTGTGAGATGCAGTACTAATTGCCAGTGAGGCTCATAAATACATTTGTCAACAGACATACAGACCTGTTAGTCATGTTTGCTCACTCACCACCCCCTCCCCCATTCTCTTTTAGACTATAGAGACATGCAGTGTTTTTACCATGGAATTAAGTTACAGCCATAAAACAACGTGGAAACCTTTGATCTCTGCGGCTGCAAATCAGGGTTATCTTCAGAATGTGATGACAGCAAAGGATTTTTGGGGGGAGGGGGTATATATTATTTTCTCTTGAGGCAATGGCATTGAACTGGTGCATTGTCAGAGAGTAAATGGGATAGCTGTAGCCCACAAAATCCCCACAAGATTGTGCAGCACTTTGGTAATATTCAGAAAAGGTGCTTCAAAGCATGTGGGATCATCAACATAGCAGCTGTCTGCCCCTCTTTAAGGCAGCTGCATCTTTTCCCACAATCACACAACTGCCCTTTCCAGCTGCTATGTGATCTCAGGAAAAGATGCAGCAGCTTTAAAGAGGGGCAGATAGCTTTTACATCCACAACCCCATACACTCCCAAGCACATTTTTGGAATCAAATCCACAGCATTTCATGGCCCTGAAAAGCACAATCCATCTGTATTCTTGCTGCCTCTTTGTGCTGATATTATGTGGCTTTCAAAAAGAAGTAACTGTCTTGAGGTACCTTCCGCTTGCTGGCTTCTTAAGCACCCTTTGAGTGGTAAGAGGAGTACCATTTTCTAATGGTGTCTTGGTTTTATTGCCTTGTTGGCATTATAAAGTCCTGTTCTTTGTGGTGATTTTTATCACTTGAGCCTTCATTATTTAGCGATCATGGATTGCATCAGATGTATTCTTTGTTGTGGCCTCTAGGCAATGATCCATTCAGACCTCTCCAGAATTAGGCCTTATACATTAGGAATTTCTTCTAAGCTGTACCCTTGTTTTGGCGGTGAGTTTGTGAGTATCCTCTTCTACTATTTGATATGGATGCTGTAACTCTGTATGCAGTTAGGGAAGGCCCCATAGAAGCTCTATATGTCTGCCTTCCCTCTTTTCCTGTGATTTGCCTATCACCATGTCCTTTCTTTCACCTTAGCAATGCCTTATATAACCTGTGAGTATTCTCAAGTTATCTCAGCTGAATAAAGAAGTGTGAAAACTCTGCTTAGCCTTGGGCTTCAACAGTTAAGCTTCATACAACAGAACTTGCCATATCATCCTTGCTGAGGCTCTGAAATGTGGCTGCTTCACTTGGTTAGCAAAAGTTCAAGACATTTTAAGATACAGGGAGTAGCAGTTGTTTTTACTGGCACCGATGCCAGCTGTGTGGTGAAGCTGTTTAGATGATAAATAGGCTTCAGGCCTCTCATTTGGCCAAAAACATTTGTATGCTACAAGCTTGTGGTTCTACTACTATGTAACTTGGCTATAGTTAGTTCTTTCTATAACAATATATAAAACATCTTTTGACTCCTTTTTCAAAGTCAACCCATCCTAAAAGCTGCAAGCTAGGAAGAAGCTGAAGCTACGTAAGGCAAAAACAGTATACATTTTAGCCTTAGCTAATCTATAACCTGCAGGTATATAGGAACAGAATTCCAGTTCTCCATATAGCACAGCAATTCAATATGAATGAAATATGACTATATTAGAAAATGCTTAAAATGCTGCTGAGAAGTGCTTGAACTTGCCAAGTTATCATCAAGCTGTGATGTGGCCACTCATCATATCCCCGTGGATGTCCTTATGTTTGGGGTCTAGTGTATTTTTGAGGAAATGCCCCCTTTTATAATATGTCTATAGATGCAGAGTGGAATCCAGGGTGGAATAAATAAAGGAGGTTTCTGATCAAAAGCCTTACAGATCTGAAATGGAAGAAGCAAAGAGACAACCCTGCTGAGAAAGGATTAGCTGGCAACAGGCATTTTAAAACATAAATAAGACCAAAGGAATATTTGGTGTCAGCAGCAGCATTTAAAGTAGGGTTTGAATCAAGAAATGAGGAAGGATACAGAAGGAAGGTCGTGTGGGCAGAAGTATGGTTTGATGAGTAAGAAACCAAAGAGAAAAAGGATAGTCCTCTTGTATTCTTCAGAACTGTTGTTAGGGCGTCCTATGTCCACCTTATGGGTCATCATTTTATGGGGAAAGCTTTCTTTGTGGTAGATAAGATGTGGCCTGCAACTTGTTTTGGGGTCTCCTTGTTCCCTGCAATTATGGTCTGTTCATTTATCAGATTGGGGGTCAGAGAGTTAGCTTTCTGGACATAATGGACCACCTTGACCATTCCTTCAGAGCTGCTGCACTATTGGACCATCTTCATTAGATGAAAACACCCAGCAGTTGCCTTTCATGGCCACCCAATTGCTGATAATGCCCCTTTCTTTTTCTTTAAGAGTTTAAAGAGCTTTCCTGGCCTGTTTTTAAGGGTCATTTTCTTGAATATAACTCAAGCCAGTATGAGACTCACTAGCAAAAGAAGAGATCAGTATGGCAAATGCCAAGTTTTCAAGGCGCTGGATTGAGGAAGCATATATTCAAAAAGTGCCAATATCTCTCTCTGAACTGCCCTCAAGGATAACTTCTGACAATCCATTGTCATAATAATAATCGAGCTAATACTCCAGCCAGTGAGACATGGCCATTTAAGCAGTGTTTATGTCTGCGTTTTCCTACCCTACCCCCAGCACCAATTTCAAAATGGATTTTGCTGACACTAGTCAGGATAATTTAAATCTCTTTACTCTTGCTGCTTATTAACGAGGGATGTTTGCAGGCCAGCAGATTTGCTGATCCTTAAGAGCCCCTGATGCCACTTCTCACCTTCCTTCTAAACTTCTGTGTATGACATCCCAGTTGGTGGCTTTGCAGATAGCCCTGGCATCTCTAGCCAATCAGTGTCCTGAGCAGATGAGCCCTCTTAAGACGATGGTTTTCTCTGGAACAAAACAGTTATATTGAGAGCTGGAATGAGTAGAACAGATCACTAATTCCCAGAAAACCAAAGAAATACAGCAGAACTGCAGATCAGTGTGTTTACAAATTGCTTTTTCAGTCCCTCTCCTCCTTCCTTGGGGCCTTAGAAACTTTCCAAATACCCTCTTAGTCAATTATTCTTTAAGTTTTCTCCCTTTAGGGAATACTTTCCACCTTAATCGGCCTACTAGGACCCTTCTGGGTGTTGTTAGTGTCCCGCAAGAATTGTGAGTCAGGATCCGTGGGGCTAGAACTAGGAGCTCCCCTCTTTATATAGCTACATTATGGGGTGAGAGACTGGAAATATGGTACCAATAGAGGAGAATATACATAGTTCAGGGTTGTGGAGTCCTTGGTGCTCTCTGAACTTGGTTGTTGGCTTGCAGATGTTTCGTTGCCTGACTAGGCAACATCTTCAGTGCTGGAAATATGGCCTGGTGCACCCCTCTGGACGAAGAAATATGGTTAGATGTTAGACTGGCTGCATTTAGCTGATCCACCTAACCTAAGCTGGCCACTGGGTGTTCATCGGTGAGAAAGAACTATGCATTTGCTGGAGCAAAAACGTTTTTCTTGGTTTTTATTTATTTCTGATGTCCTTAAGTTCTGATTCCATCCCTGTGGAATAGCTCCTTGATTGGTGCTGCTGATTTCTTCCTGATATTACAAGGGTGCATTCCTTAAATCGAACTCAGTAATTTACACTAGTTGCATGTGTTGGGTCATGCCCATATTATACACTTTCCTTAGTTAAGTACATTCATGATGCCCACTTGGACCTGACAGCAAACCCTGGATACTGACCTGTGCTTGATGTTGGAAGTTTTGGCAAATCCAGCATGCCTCATTAAACTGTAAGTTGCCCCACAATGCAACTCAGAGGAAGCTGTTTCTTGCCGCTCCCACTTTCTCTCTTTCCATCTTCTCCACCCAGGGGGAGGCAGCATGGATGCTGCTCTCTTCATCAGGGTGGTGTGCTTGGGCCTTGATGAGGGATTCTGCCCCTTTCTTTCACACACCTCTTGGCAGCTGTAGGGCTGAGAGTTTAGGGCAAACTATGTAATTAGAAAGAAAAGAAGAACAAAGGAATTTCATCTTTTCCCACCAAGATGGATGTAGCAGAAGCAACAACGAATAAAGTCAGCAAGCTTCTTTTACTTCTTAACCTAATGTGTCTAAGTGTGTGATTCTTTATGCTTGGGAGGGCTGAATGTGTAAGAGCAATAACCTGTATTTCTCTGGCATGCTCATTGAAGCTATTTAAGATAATTTTCTTTTTCTGCCCCAGCTTCTAAGCTCTGCTCCATTTCAGTGATTCTAGCAGGCCGCTGGAATTTGGCTTCACTTGAGACAGACCAGTACTGCAACCTTTAGTTACATTTCCTGCATCCCTCAGTGCAGCCTTAAAAACCATTTACTAGTTGAGATCTTTGGTATCAGCCACTCCCTGGAAGTCTAAGGGAGGAAAGATAGTACCAGAATGAGGATGAGAATGAAGAAAGGAACAAGGGAGTTATTGCATTATTAGAGGGGGAAAAATGGTGTCTCAGCAGAGAGAACATACAGAAGGTGTTGCCTTTTGACTCTGTCTTCACCACCCCTTGCTTCAGCTGCCCCCCTTTCTAGCATGCAGCCCCCAACAGATTGTGCAACCTTTAACAGATCAAGGTTGCCTCCCTTGGATTAGACTGATCTGCATATGATTTAGAGTGTGTCCCAAGTTCTTGATTTACCTTCTGGCCAAGATTACAGCATGCTCCTAATACCATCTGGAAAGCTATGTCTGCAGCCCTTTATCCATTGCAGAGGAACAGGCATGTTTGCCCAGCTGTGATTGGATGGAAGCCACCAGGATAGCAAAATGGCCCGAGGGGTTTGGCCTGTTTAGTGGAGCTGCTCAAAGGGCAATATTACTTGTTCTTCACTCCCCCTGTAATTGGCATCATGCTAGGAGGACACAGCCAAGCCACCTTAGCAAATATGTTCAATGTTTAGCCCTGCTCTTTGCTGATATTCCTCAATATTATCTGTATGTTAAGAAAAGTGGGGTGTGCATGTGTTGATTGATATCTGGGTTTTCCAAAAGCGTTGTTTGTTCTTAAATGACATTCTGCATTGGTTCTTAGACTACCATGCCTTTGGTGAATGCTGGGTGTGTGTTTTGCATCCTAAAGGCATTTGAAATGTCACCGTGCTTTTCAAAGAGCTGAACGGTAGAAGAATAACCATGAGGAAAATAGTCATGCCAAAATTTCTTCAAAGTTTTATCTGTTTATTTAAATGCTGCTTAAACCACCCTTCAGTCGTGTTTCCAGAACCATTTACATTAAGGAGACAACAAATGAAAGAAATGTAAAATGAGCTAAACCTCTCTATTATCAAAAAAGCAGAAAGATCTAGCAGGATTCCTGCAGGCAGTTTAAAATGTTGAAGTCCTAAACCAGAGATTGGCAGCTTTCTAGTAGGTGCTGACATCATATTTTTGTATCTCCCTGACCACACCTGGAGCTCTTTCCAATTGAAAATCAGGAGCATAATTTTCCAGCATATTAAAGAGGGGGGGCACATGATAACTCCAGGGTTAATCCTAAATTAATTGTTACAAAGTTTAGAAAAAAACAACAAACCAAACCTTCCTAAAAACCAAGTTAAAAAAACAAAACCAAACTTCAGAATGCTCCAACACTCATGGGTGAGGGTGGGCCTAATTCATTTTGTAGCATTATTAAAAGTAGTCCTCTCTCCCCCTAAACATTAAATGTTGCTGCTGAGAGTTTGACCCCTCCCCTGGCTTAACATCAGGTTGTCTGAAAGGTTGCCTTCTTCCATAGGTTCCTACCTGAACTTCAAAGACAACTGCAGAGGCCTCCTAACACTTCATGAAGAGTGTCAGGAGGACCTTTCTGTAGCAGCAACTTAGCTGTGGAATAAACTTCACAATGTGGGATGAACTGTCTTAGGTAAGGCCAAAGCTCTTTCAAGAACACAATTCTCTTCTGTCAAATGACTTACCAGATGTCCATGAGAAACCTCAAGGACCATATGAATGTAGTAACACACTTCCTGTAATGTGCCCAGCATACTACCACTGATGATGGAAGTCATAGGTAACCAGCTTGATTAATCTTCCCAGAGAAGTACATTGTGGTTTCTTTGGCATCAGTGAAAATACTTTTGTTCACCCAACCCTTTTAAATAACTTGGGTTCTGAGTAGACCTGCTTCTTAATAGTTTTGTTAAAGGTGGTTTTGTATTAATCAAATCTTTATTACAGTCATAGACCAGCATAAGCTTTTATGTTACGTATCACTGAACTCACACAATCGTAACTTAGGTGCTATGAGTGGCAAATGTATAAAGTGAGTAATAAATAATAAAGTGCAAGGGTATGTCTTAATTTAGCTTAGTGGATGTTGCAAAGAAACAAGCAAACATCCGAGATAACAGAATCTTCTTTGTAAGATGCTGGATGTTGGTATACTGTACGATGGAACAATTTTCTGAAAAGACAGTAATGAATAAAAAAGGCTCATTAAATGCATTGGAAGCTGGGTTTCCTAATGCAGGGAAAATCATCAGATGGGATTCTAGTGTTGGCCCCAGGTCAGAAGACATATAATACTAAGCTACACGTGGTAAAGCCACACCACACAGTGTACAGTCTGATTAATATTAGATTTTTTTCACTATATTCAACTGATGAATGATTAGTCCTGCACATGACCTTTACTCCAAGCAGAATTTTAAAATTAAGCAAATGAATAGCAAATAGCAAATGAAAAAAGTTCCTGTGGCATGTCAGAGAAATTTGTGAAGAGTTTTTGTTGCATATTTCAAATATCCCCCAAATCAGATCTTTCTCGACATCTGAGCTATAAGCTTAATACAGACATGGTTGAAAGATAGAGCTAATATTCTTGATATTTCTGGAAGATTACCAATAGTTTAACGATGGACTTCCAAAAGTTTAATGATGAATTCTTGGGGCACATTATTGGAATGAAATGAAAGAAGTACTGACCTTGTTTAATGGCTCGACATTCATCTTCAACATTAACTGTAAAAATAGGAGCTTTTAACTGATGGCCTTTGACCAAACCAAGAAGGATCCTGGTATGAACTCTGTCTTGCTGCTTCTTTAAGTGCTGAGCCCCTCCAGCCACATGGGGAAAGTAGTACTGGAGGAATGGGATGGATAAACCCTCCCCAATTCTATCTGTACTGCCACTGACAGCCATCTGGCCACTATGGATTTTCATCTGTTTTTTTCATTGTATATCTGTATGTGGGTTTCAGGATATAGGGCAAAGAACCACGCTAAAGTCAGAAGCTTTAGCTCTAGTGTTTATTGCTCTGCTCTACAGTACAGAATCCTGCTAAACTGAGAAAGCACCAGCAATTCCTACCAGAAAAGCTCAGAAAGCTAAGGTGGTTCTCTTCTGGATTTCTTGATAGGGAGGCAAAGAGAATTAGTACTGCACTTGCGTTTTTCCCCCTGGAGAGGGCCCCCCTCTCCTTCATCCTCAATGTCCATAACAGTGGGTGTGTATGAAAAGTGTCAGAGGGGCACTGGTTAAAAGGATGCTCCCCAATTCATTGGAGCATTTGTGATCATGTGCTGCCAAGTTATTGAAGGATAGCACCTGGGTCAGTCATGACATGTGAAGATGGCTGTAGAGAGGTTGTCAAATTTCAAACACTGCCCATCTCCCCCTGAAAAGGGGGACTCTGGGTGGTTTACAATAAAATCCACAATTAAAACCATAAAAATATAAATTACAATATAAACAGCCAATAAATACTAATAAATAAATACAAAATCCAAGGCGTGAGGATCTCATGCATTGGGGAGGGATCTATGGTACCAGCCACCCCCAGGAAGAACTATTGCTCCTCCTACCCCAGGCGAGGCGGCAGAACCAGGTTAGGGCAAGAGTTGCTGAAATATAACTCAGATGTAGGTCTGTGGTATAGAGACCCAGTTTGGTGTAGTGATGATGGCACCAGGCTAGAAACCAGGAGACCGGGAGTTCTAGTCCTGCCTGAGGCTCAAACCTAGCTGGGTGACTTTGGGCCAGTCGCTTTCCCTCAGCCCTAGGAAGCACGTAAGGGCAAACCACTTCAAAAATTTTGCCAAGAAACTGCAGAGACTTGTCCAGGCAGTTGCCAGGAGTCAACAACGACTTGAAGGTACCAAAAAAAAAAAAAGAAGAAGTCTATGACATGGCTCTTGGGTGCATTTCACTGTCCCTCTACCTCTAGATTTGTATCTTGCTCAGATTCATGGACTTGAGGATTCTAGTAAAAACCAGATCCATTCACTAATTTGCGCACCATTCCTCTGATCTGTGAAACAATGCATAATTGTTAAATGAGTATGCAGGTCTGAATAAGCTACTGGCTAGTCCTATAGAAGAATGGAACCAGCTTCACTGTAATGGTTGCCTATTCTGACAGACTCAGTCTCACAAGCAGGTGCTTAAGGATAACTGATTTATTGAAAGAATAGTGTGCAAATACAAAGAAAGCTGAGAATGAGCAAAAGCGCGCCAAATACAAACTAAAAACCCTCGTTTCAAACCCGGTCCCGCCCTCGCTCCCGCTTAGCAACCACCCCCTCCCAGATGTTAGCAACCGTCACCCACATCGGCCTGAGAAAGTAACCTTGAACACAGCCAATAACCCAAACATACATTCCACAGTTACAGTAAGGAGATTACAACCTGGCACGGCTGGAAATCTCCACTCAGCAAACACGGATTAGGAAAGTGACATGCGAAACGTTACGATGTAATCAGAACATTGAAACGATGAACATGACATACCGCCCCCCTTAAAACTCGAAATTAAGGAGCAGGTTTAGCAGGATAGGCAGTATGAAAACGGGTAACTAAAAGAGGGGAGTGAATATCGCGGGCGGCAACCCACTCAGGATGAGGGAAATGTTTCCACCGGACCAGGTATTGCAAAGTAGAACGAAGACGTTGAGAATCCAGAATCTCCTGGACTTCGAAGTGTTGCTGGCCATCAATCATAATGGGAGCAGGTGGTGAGGGTTGTGGGTGCCAGCGATCCGATTGGTGGAAGGGTTTGAGCAAGCTGCAATGAAAAACGGGATGCAAACGTTTAAGATTATGAGGCAACTCCAACTTAAAAGTAACAGGATCCGATTGGTGGAAGGGTTTGCCCAAGCTGCTTACAAACGCCATGCTGACACCAAACGGGCACCTCAACCACCCTTCAAAGTTGGAGGTAAAGTTTACCTCTCCACAAAGTTGTGAAAGAGATTCCCTGGTTCTGAGTCCTGTTCCAAACTCAGTTTAAAGTTTTTTGTTGTTTATTCATTTAGTCGCTTCCGACTCTTCGTGACTTCATGGACCAGCCCACGCCAGAGCTTCCTGTTGGTCGTCAACACCCCCAGCTCCCCCAGGGACGAGTCTGTCACCTCTAGAATATCATCCATCCACCTTGCCCTTGGTCGGCCCCTCTTCCTTTTGCCCTCCACTCTCCCTAGCATCAGCATCTTCTCCAGGGTGTCCTGTCTTCTCATTGTGTGGCCAAAGTATTTCAGTTTTGCAGTTTAAAGTACTTCAATTTTCAAAATTTTTAAAATCTAGAATTATGGACAGAATTCTTTTGCATTGTCAACTTCCATCTAGCT
This sequence comes from Candoia aspera, assembly GCF_035149785.1. NCBI lineage: Eukaryota > Metazoa > Chordata > Lepidosauria > Squamata > Candoiidae > Candoia > Candoia aspera. The sequence goes on along the minus strand of NC_086165.1, from coordinate 9,408,045 downwards.
TTCTTGCGTTGGACATTTTGAAGGTGGTAAAAACCACTATTCAGTTGGCCTCTAGTCTGATTCTCTGTGGACTTTTCTCTGAATTTCATAGAAAACTGTGTTACTCTTCCCTTAATATAAGGAGTCTTCATAGGCACATTCCTCTGATGCATGTAGCTGTCAACATAAACTGCCCTAGAACTTTGGCTTTTCAATGTCAGTCTCCTGATGCTGACCTTTATTATTTAACCACCCTGAACCAGTTTTTTTTCCCCAATGTAAATTTCCACTAGGTAAGATTATTTTTACATAGCTATTGCTCTTTGTCTACAACTTTCAGCAGTGTAGACCTGTTTCAGATGTAGCTTTTGCAGATTTTTGGTAGGAGAATGACAGATGCTGGCAGATTCAGTTTAATCCTAGTATTAGTGTTGTTGCAAAGTACATCCAGCAGATTCCCAATAGAGTTGCCATGGTGCTGTGTTGGATGCTAGTCTGTGCTCCCAAAGAATCTTTGTCAGGTTTCTTTTTCTACTCTAGTCTGTCATTTATAGTGCGGAGATGAACAAGGGAGGTAGAAATTGTCTTCATAGCAATTACCTGCATACCTGGGTATTGCTTTGCCAAATGCTTACTGCTCACTGCTGCATATCTTTATCAGAATTATGCTGGTCTATGACCATAAGGGCCAGTTTGGTGTAGTGGTGAAAGCACCAGGCTAGAAACCAGGGAGACCCTGAGTTCTAGTCCTGCCTTAGGCATGAAGCCAGCTGGCCAGCCACTCTCTCTCAGCCCTAGGAAGGAGACAACGGCAAACTACTTCTGAAAAACCTTGCCAAGAAATCTGCAGGGACTAGTTTAGGCAGTCATCAAGAGTCTACATTGACTTGAAGGCATTATTATATATGTTATATATGACCATAAAAAGATTGATTCGATTTATCAGAATGTTTCCATTTCTTTGCATATGAAGCCATTTTGGCTATCATTACAGTGCCAATACACTTTTGTTTGGGACATACATATAAAATACATGCATACTAAATGTCAGTTTTCTCTGCGTTATGAGAGTCCCCTAAAAATTTTAAGCCATTAGAATGAGTGACTGATCGTCAAATAGTATTCTGTGTATATTACTGCTTTGACTCTAGAATAAAAAAGCTATCTAGAGTGCCAAGAAGAACTAGAAGTGCAAGTTTTGTTTAAAACAAAATCTGGGACATTGTGGGTGGGGGGGAGAGTGTGTGGGTTTCTTCAATTCTTGAACATGAATTACAATCAAGACCCATTCAAAGTTATAAATGTTCAAGGAACCCTCTATCCGTCTGTCCTGTAGCAACGGCCCACAAAACAGCTAATGGGCAAAGTTAGATACTGAAATAAAGCAAGCCTCCATGAAGATATGCTGGGGATTGCTAATGGCAGTTAGGATTGGCCAGGAGAACAGAGCAAGCTAATGGCAGAAGTTGCATTTCTGTGTACAATAACCTCGGACCAAGAGATGGATCACTGCCAGTCAGAAGTGAGACTGGGGCCGAGATAGCGAAAGTTCAGTTCTGGGTGAAGATCTAAAAGTTTATGAGGCCAGAAAGGGATGATGCTTTGAGAGCCAGGGGACCCAAATGATGGGTAGATTTTATTATTATGTTGCAGATCCTCTGAGGTGTGCTCTATTCCTCTATTTCAAGATAAGATATGGTGATTTTTTAGTAACATCGGGGTAATCTGAAGGTCATGTCACTTCTCATCTAGCAGACATCCCATGCAGAATGGAGGGATGCCCCATGAGAGATCTTTAGGCAACTCGCTCGATGTACTTGCTCTCTGTCAAAGTCAAAATGAGGGACTCTCTCGCAATAGCAAGAAAACATGCTATTGTCCACTATGTGAAACCTGTTTCAAAGGCAGTCCGGTCCAACTCTGGTTTAAAAGCAGAGAACCCTATATTCTGATATATTATGCAATCCTTGATTGCAAGCTTCCCCACTATGAGGGAATGAACTGGGAGGGGGAAATTAAATTTTTCCAGATAACTGTTTTTTAATGTATTATTGTTTTATAGTTTTATTGTATTGAAGTTTTGGATTTTAATACTAACCCAAAACAGACGGTTCAATGTTAATCCTAAGCAAGTTAAATCAACAGCCCTGACATAATGCTGCTAAAATTCAGCAGCAAAATGCTTATATTGTACTACACAATCTTGAGATGTTTGGTCCAGCCACCCCCACTTCATGTGTCAACTTGATGGCCTCCATAGTTTTCCAGGTTGGAGGCCCTGATTTCTCAAAGTTGGTGCATTGGATGGCAGTCTTTCTCTTTTACATTCAGGCTAGTAGACCATGAATTATATTACCTCTAAACATAAAGTTGCTAATATTTGATGTACGTGCCACTTTCCTCCTTCCTAAACCAGTTCCAAACATCTTATCTGTTTTGCTGGGACTGGATGACTCTCCATTTTCCCCTTCACCTGATCCAGACAGATTTGAAAGGCTACCTAGAGCTCATATGACATACAATATAGCATGTGACCCACATAAAGCCCAGGAGCCATAATGTCATAATTGGGTGGGATCTGGATGTCAGAGGGACATCCTTTTGGCCAAAAGGACCAGTCTCTTCCACCACTTCTGGTTCAAGCTTCATCATAGGATCCTTGTGGGGAAAAGGGGTGGGAAAGCTTTTTAAGATCAAGATTAATCTCATCTTGTTGGAAAACTATAGTAATAGGAAGAGTCAGATTTCATGAGTGGGTGAAGCTACAAAAGGGGGTTGAGTAATAGCGTTCAGCAGGGGAAATAAATGGATTCATATCTAGGTATTCTTCTGCACCTTGTGCAATGTTTCCTCCAGCAATTCTGGATAGAGCAAGTCATGCCTATAGTCTATAAAACAGTGTTTCTCAACCTTGGCAACTTTAAGAGTGTGGACTTCAATTCTCAGAATTCCCCAGCCAGTAAGGCTGGCTGGGGAATTCTGGGAGTTGAAGTCCACACCTCTTAAAGTTGCCAAGGTTGAGAAACACTGCTGTAAAGGTTTGGTAGAACCTGGGGAAATCAGTAGTCCAAGCTGTGAAAATCTGCATCTCCACAATATAGATTGTTGCTGTGACATTGTTTCCATTCCTTGTTGAGGGATTTTCTTTAATTAAAGATAGGGCAGCAGACTTCCCTGATCAGGTGCCCTCCCGCTTCCATGCACAATGGGCAGAGGCCATCAGATCTATAACGGAATACTGGGAGTCATCATCTTCTGCGGCTGAAACTCCAGATATTGACACTAGGGTGTGCCAAAGAGCAGGAAACATCCTATTAGCCTCCTTCCTTTATGTTATAACCCTGTTCCAAAACATGGCAATTGTGCTCTTTAAGCCACTGATGCATCCTTTTATACACAGAAGAGGTTTTTCAGCAGTCAGAAGCTGAAACATTTTCCTGTTGAGAGGCCTGGTAAATATTTTATGTTAATACTCTATCTTTCCCAGTGAAGGGTGGCAGAGCTCATTGCAAAGGACAGATTGTAGAGATCCAGATGGGGGAAAAAGTCTTGAGAAACAGGAAATTTGTTCAGGGATGGAATATTGCTCTTAAGGGTAGCATTGGGGGCTAGACGTGAATCCAGACTGGGATGGAAGGCTCAAGTGTCCTTTTTTAAAATATTGATATAAATAGGTGGACTTTCAAAAGTTCTGTCTGTTTGGAGGCCTGGTGTGAAAGGCAGGAAGACAAAATTATATCTCCTCTTTAGTACTTTGGGAATGTGAAAATACCAAGGGGAGGATTACAAAACCCACTGACTTCTCAGTTGGATTCCTTGTTCCTCCTGGTGGCTTTCTGTAATTTCTCCAGATATTGTTGGAATGATGCAATCTCAGTAGGATGCAATCCTTTCTCAAAAGCTGAATGATCAGGAGGTGGGAAAGCACCAAGGCAGAGAATAAAAATGACAGAAGTCTGGACGTCCACTGTACCTCCCTCCCTCCCTGTTACTTTAAAATCCTGGAGACATAGTTAATTAGCTGAGTACCTTCGAAAGCCATTTGAGTTCATATGAAAGCCAGTTCAGTGTAGTGGTTAAAGGTGCTCCAGTAGGAGAGGAGAGTTCCTAGCTGTAGTCCTTTCTTAAGTATAGAAAAGCAGCTGAGTGACTTTGGGCCAGCCCTAGGAAGCCCTAGGAAGAAGGGACTAGCAAACCCCTTCCAAAATGTTGCCAAGAAAACTGCATGGACATTTGCAAATGTTTTCATTGAATTGAGTAGTTTGGCTAAAGTAATGCTGCCATATATTTTCCTTCAAGGCCACATTATAAAACAAATGGCACTTGCTATAATAGAAAGCAGACCATCCCACCTTGCCTGTGATGTCACATTATTATGAAGATCCTATTCTGATGTCTTTATTGCCCAAGCTAGTTTACCTGCCCTCTCTCACTTCTCCAGTCTTTTAAGCTTCTTCATAATAATTTCCTTGCAATGTCCCCCACCCACCTCTTTTATCCTTAATTAAGTATAGAAATACTTGTCTGCTTTTGTTTCTTTTGCTCTACTTATAGGACGAAACAAAGACAGTACAACCCATCTTTTTAGACAGACTTCAAAGTGCAGCTGGACTTCAAAGAATTCAGGTCCCTGAATTATCAGCTGGTATCCTTTCTTTCTTTTTAAAAAAAACATGTTATAGTCATGTGATACATGATTGGATATGTACGTAATTTTAGATCCTCATTTCATAACCCTTACTTGAAAATATATTCTTTTTGAAATAAAATGGTCATTCTTCCCAGATAAAACAACTGTTTATCTCCTTCCTCCAGTATCACTATTAAATCTAAGATTGAAAATTGCCTACATCTATCTTGGGTTTTGATTACTGCATATCAGGCACAATATATTTGATGTCTGGTGCTCAGAATGGCCAGTCCACTCTCAAGGAACAGAGTGATCTAAGATATTTTCTTTCTTGCTAATCTCTTGATCTCCATAAGCCATGTATTTATGGAATTTGCTGTCCTCAAGTGACAACTCTGAACTGAGTTTTAGAAGGGGGCTAGATAAATTCATAGGGGATAGAACTACTATCTTGATGGTTCAACACTACTTTCTGAACACATCATAAACATCAGCTGTGTGAGAAACAAGAGTGGAAGAAGGCCATTGTCTTGCTGTCCATGGTAACAAGCTTCTGGAACACATGTGGTTTGCCATGCATGACACAAAATACAAAATGAGATGAACCATATTCAGGAAGGCTCTTGATTTTCTGAGTGTTTGTCTCTGTCCAAAGGGGTTTAAAAATCAGAAGGATGGAGTCCAAAACAGAGAGGGGGGAAAATAGGGCTGAAGATGCATGTAAGGGACACATCTTCTATCAGCATCATGCATGCAGTCTTAAGAAATTATCAACCTAACATAAGTTGGATGGCAGTAGGGAACATTTCCTGAGGCACAAGATAATTATTCAGTGGGTATTCCATTAACAATAGTGGTAGCTAATTTGGGACCTCTGATTGATTGATTATATGCCATCAAGTCATTTTAGACTCCTAGCAACCATTTAGGTAGATAGATCTTCTCCATGAGAAGGGACCTCTGAATGAAATTGTATAGAATAGCCCTGTATTCACCTTGAGTAGGATTCAGGATAGGGTTGATTATCCAGCTAAAGCTACCTTAGATACAGTATATCTTCTAAATTGTAGCCCTTGTGGTACAACCTGTTCCTTTGAGCTCTTGGTTGAGCCTTATGGTCATGATACCACACTGACTTTCTAGGCAGGAAGCTCTTGTGTAGACAGACACACCTTAAAATTAATTGCAGTGTAGCACAAAGCTCTTTAATTTATTTAGGACTTAGTCCTGAGGAGCTTCTCCTTGCAGCTGGTAATAGCTGGATTGGTTATCATAAATCATTGTGACTGCACAGAAAATCCAGGTGCTGGGATGGATTTGCCATAGAATTCAGAGTAGCACTTGGAAGTGTTATTTAAAGCTTTGCAACAGCTGGAGCTTGTTAGCTATCAGAAAATCTTCTAGTGAGAAAGGCAATACACAGTGCAGGGCTGTGTGCTTGAAATAACAATTGGTGCAATTCCAAAGAGCCCTTTAGGAGTCTTCTCCAGGTAGAATTTAAGTTGACACTTTCCAAATCTGCAACTTGTTCAAAATGCATTAGAATTCTAGGGAGGGGGAATGAAAAGTCAGGCAAGGTGGTTAAGGTCCAGCCATTCTCATATCTATGGCTTTGATGGATTTAACTAAAGCACCTTTTAGTGCACCATTTTACTTTTTCACATTGGTCAATCTAATCTTCTTGAGAAGCTCATAAGAAGAACCTGAAGGAGACTGTTTTCATCTAGTACATGATCATGTGCTTGGGGTAAGCTGATTCTTAAAAGTGCCATTCTGCCATGGCATGCACATACCTGCATTAACACTTTTCCAACAATCATGTGTATGACTTATATCCCCACTGAAGCTTATCAATCATCCCAAACCCTCTACCATTTCAGTCATTAGAGTTGTGACTCCCTTTTCTAACATGAAATTAAAGATGTGTGAGGATTGGAAAAGCACTCAAAGCATAAGAGAATTTCTGTGATGTTTCTGAGTAAGTTAACTGCAGGATGAGCAAAGTAAGGCCCTGTCCAGATCAAACAAATCTGGGTCTTCTATAGAGCCATCCTGGCAAACTATTGATAGTCCATTTTCTATAAATCGAATTCTTTTTTAAAGCCATGTAAATGTAGTGGGCATTACCATTGCTTATGAGATGAGGGTACAAAAAGTGCAGCTTGTTGGCATCCTTTTGCAATCTACTGTGCCCCCTAAGAGTGAGAAGGGCCACAGAAATGTTTTTTTTTTAATGACATAAAAAGGTGGGATAAAACAACAACAACAACAGGTTTTGGAGAGACTTTAGAGAGACATGATTTGGGCCTTAACCTTATCCTGTAAAACTCTAGAATTCTTCAATAGAAGAGAATATCTGTAGCTTAGGGTTGAACTGTGGAGTCTTTATTCTGGTCTGTGACCGTAATAATATATTGATCAGTTGATTGACTGAGGAGTCCCTGGTGCTCTCTGAGCTTGGTTGTTTGCTTGCAGACATTTCATTACCTGACTAGGTAACATCATCAGCACTAGCACTGATGATGTTACCTAGTCAGGTAATGAAACGTCTGAAAGAAAACAACAAGGCTCAGAGAGCACCAAGGACTCTAGAGTTGGGGAGTCCTTGGTGCTCTCTGAGCCTTGTAATTTTCTTGCAGACATTTCATTGCCAGACTAGGCAACATCTTCAGTGCAAAGAGGGAGAGGGCCTTGCTCTCAGTTTATATACCGTGGCTTGCCCTGCTTGTGTTGGTGGGGGTGTTGTTCTCTCCTTGGAAGTTCTTTGATTGGACTGTTGTAGGACAGACAGGCAGAAGACTAGCAGAGCACATCCACGAACACCAACCAGCAGTCAGAAGACATGATGAGAACTCCTTAATCTCACAGCACATGGACAGACTCAACCATAGTTTAAACTGGGAAACCGTGAGCATCCTAAACCAAGCCAAATCCAAAAACGCCAGAGAATTCCTGGAAGCCTGGCACTCAGACAAAGCAGCCATCAACAGACACATAGAGGTAAACAACATTTACATACCATTCAAAAGAGACAATAGAAAAGCCAAAAGACCAGTACACTCCCTTGCCAGCAATCAACACCCACATATGCAAAAATCAACACTAGGAGTAACATCAGATGAACCATCAAACAGCACAATAATATTCAAGGAACTATTAACTCAGTCTATCCACCAAGCAGCAAACAACAGCCCAATCAAAGAACTCCCAAGGAGAGAACAACACCCCCACCAACACAAGCAGGGCAAGCCACGGTATATAAACTGAGAGCAAGGCCCACTCCCTCTTTGCACTGAAGATGTTGCCTAGTCAGGCAATGAAATGTCTGCAAGAAAACAACAAGGCTCAGAGAGCACCAAGGACTCCACCGTTCAACCCTGAGCTACAAATATTTGTTTTGATTGACTCTAGAGTTCTCCACCAAAAGGAGCCCTTGGAGTGTCATGTAAAGCCTGGTGTGGCCCTCAAGTTGGGTGAAAGCTGTACACTGACCCTTTCTATAATTAAATATGACATCATGAAAATGCTGGGTATAAAAAGCAATGATTAACCACTTCGGGCAAGAAAAGTGCCAAGAGATCTGTCAGGTTAAGTCTCTCTCTTACATGTGCAAAGATGCCAGCTCTCAGTGCTTCTGGTATCTCTCCTTTGGGCACAACATTGCAGAAAACAGGTGGGGGTGAGAGGAGGAGGGGGAGATCAGAGTTGACGTCTAAGTCTGCCTGGCCAATCAAGATAGAAAACAAGCAGAGGAGGCGGCTAAGAATACTTCAATATCTCTCCAAGGTGCTCTTTGCAACCTCTGAGCTGCTCAGGTTGCCTCCAGGAGCACCCAGGGAAGAAGGAGGAAGAGGAGGAGGGGAAGAAGAAGGAGGGGGAGGAGGGTTAATCTGTTTATTAGGTGCATCAATTGGCAAAGCAACTCTAGAAGGAAGGAACAAACTTGATTGGAAAATATAAAATCTAGCTAGGATGGAGGCAGTTTTAAGGACACTAGGATTTTGTGTTAGTCAGCAAAAGGGATGAAGCATAATGTTGCCTAGTCTATCAGATTTAGTTAGTTACTGTCACTGAGGGCACGTGAGAGAAGAAGAAAGGCTACTTGGATCGCTCACAGAGATCTCTCCCTATCAGAGATTTGGCCAGTGCTGATGAGGGCAAGTGAGGGCAGGTAGAGTAGAAGTGAGAAAAACAGCAAATATTTACTTTTGCATGCAGAGTCAAAGTACAGTATAAAAATGGAAGACAGTTTCTGATATGGGTGAAAGTAAACACTTCCCCTCCACCCTCTGGTCTCTGTTTCAGATTTTCTTGGAATCAGATCTGTCTTTTGCATGTAGTCAGGCCAAAACCCTTCTAATCAGTGATTTCTCATCCTTCTCTCCAAATAAATGTTCTGACTTTTGGCTGGCAGGACACACAATGCCATCTTTTAACTCAAACATCTATTTAATTTGATGCACTCACCCACCCACTAACACAGAGCCGTATTACCCTTTTATTTCTTTCTATGCATATTGTACGTCTCTCTCTCTCTCTCTTTTTTAATGAAACAATGTAATTTCAAAAATGCCCTAAGGAAAAGTTTTAAAAGCTTCTAATAGTTGTTTACTAAAATATGTAAATAAGGCATTTGATAAGCTTTTTAAAACTAAAAACTGCTTTTATTGAGATGAGCTGCAATAACAGAATCTTGCAAGTCTGATTTGACTGTACCTCGTCCCCCTTTGTCATGAGTGCCGTTGAGCTAAAGTCATCAGCCCAATGGCACTCATGACAATGACAAGGAAATAAGTGAAGGGGCACAAGTTAAGTAGCCATCAACCCACAACGACTAACGGCTAACAAACAATAGCTAAACGAATCACGGAGCCACCCAAGCCATCAGCGGCAATACAACGGGGATCGCCCAGCTGAAAGCAATCAGCAGAAGAATGGAAACCTGAGGATGGGCGATCCTGGAAACCCTCAACCAATGGCAGGGCAATGCATGGGACAAAGGGGGGTGACGTGACCGTGAGCGAGGGGGCGCTGACCGGCGCGGGGTATTTAAACCCCGCACCGGCGCGCTCCTGTCACTCTCAGCTTTTTTCTACCAACGTTGTACCTACCCTGAAATAAACCAGAGCCTGCTTTGCAAACCAGTGTCTGAACGTTATTCAGAGGTAGGCAGCGCATGACATAAAGCTGAGAGTCATAAACTCAGCCTCGCCGAGCCCCACCGGACGACAACGAGCCGCGGGAGGAGTAGACGGCGAGAAGACCAGCAAGATGAGGCCGGAACGGCGCGGGCAAGGAGGGCGAGCCGCGCGGCAAGAGACAGAGGAGGACCGACCGAGGCCAGAGGCACCGCGGACTCCCGGAGCCATGGACGCCCACCCCACCCGACCCGAGCCTCAGCTCCAACCCCAAGGGGAGATGGCGACGGAGGCAACCCGACCGCGGGAGGGAGCAGCACGACTTCCGAAACCAGCGGAGGACCCCGCGCCCCACATCACACCCCAGCAACGGGCGTGGAGCGACAGCCCCACGGTGCTCAACACGGAGGAGGACGACGGAGACACCCATCAGACGGAGGAGGAAGCGGACCCGCGGCGGAGGGACGATGAACCCCACCGGCAACCCACCCCCGAGGACGCGCCAACGGAACCGGCCCCAGCGGCGGCGCGGGCTGTGGACGAGGAGGCACGAGCTGAACTCGCGGCCATGTGGGCTCAGCTGACGGAACTCCGGACCATGCTCCAGGCGCTTATGCCCCCCGCGCCACCCAACGACGTCCCCGCACAAGCCCACACCCCGAGCGAAGCACCGAACCCACACGGCCCAGCGGAGAGCCAGCAGACGGCACAGGCGGCCGACACCACACCCCGGGAAGCGAGAGGCGGGGCCGCGCAAAACGCCCGGGCCCCAAAGGACTTCCCCATCTTCTTCGATGGGACCCCCTCAAAACTCTCGTTTTTCGTTACCAACGCTAGGGAGTTCATGGGGAGGCACGGACACTCCTATGACTCCGAGGCCGACAAGATCGCCGCCGTGGCGATCAAACTCCAAGACAGGGCGGCGGACTGGTACGTCCAACTGTACGAGTCCAGCTCCCCCGCCCTCGCCACCTTCCCTGCTTTCATCAAAGAGATGAAAAACTACTTCGAAGACCCCCTAGCTAAAGTACGGGCGAAAAGCGCACTCCAGAGACTTAAACAGGGCACACGCACGGTCCCTGACTACGCCCTGGAGTTCAAAGCCCTCGCGGGAAAGGTCTGCGACTGGTCTGAGACCACCCTGCTGGAAATCTTCAAAAGGGGGCTCAACCGCGACGTTCTCCAATGGGCCCTCTACCGCGACGACCCAGAAACGTTACACGGGTGGATCCACCTCGCGGGGAAAGCCGAACACGCGCACCGCACCTTCCTTATGACAACCACGGAAGACACAAACTACGTCGGGAAAAAGGTACCCGCACCACACAGGGGGATGGCCGGCCCCATATACCCAAAAAAGAAGTTCAACCGGGAGCCCTGCGGGAGGTGTGGCAAATTAGGGCACAAGACGGCGGATTGCTTCGCCAACCGACCGCCGACCAGCGCGCCCAAGCCCGCCCCGAAAATTAGCCCCAAACCACCCAACCCGGGGCCGCCCCCTCACCGCCGAATGACCGTGGCCACAGCGACACCGGAAGAGGGCTGGGACGCTTACTGGGGAGAAGAGGACAATACCGACCCCGACCAGCCGGCGGGAAATGCTCCCCGCTTGCTCTGAGACGCGTGGCGAGGCAGGCGGTGGGACAGCAACGCGGACCACCTCAACGAAACGACAAAAGCTCCGTAATATTGGCAGCAATTCAACTCTCTGCCGGCAACGGAGCCACCACGGCCGCGGCACTAGTGGACTCAGGGTGCTCAAAAAACCTTATCCACCCCGACCTAGTCGCCAAACTCGACCTCCGCTGCTTCCCCCTCCCCACGCCGCTGGCATTCCACCAGCTGGACGGCTCTACAGCGGGAGGGAAACCAGCCACGCTACAAACCGAGCCGGTCACCCTGCAAATGGGCACTCACACCGAGCGCACATCGTTCGTAGTCACGCCCATCGGACGGCCCATTGCAGTCCTGGGGATGCCATGGCTCGCGAAAAACAACCCGCGGATCAACTGGGCGACCCGCACCTTCACATTCGGCGACGGCGAGTATCGAGCACCAGTACCAGCTGGCAAAAGCAACCCCACGGTAGGACGAGCGGAGGCGACCACACAAGACAACGCCGCTACCACAGCAGACCTACCGGAACAATACGCCGACTTCTCCGAGGTCTTCGGAGAGGCAGAGGCAGACCAACTACCCCCCCACCGCAAGACGGATTGCCGGATCGACCTACTGCCCGACGTCCCCCTACCTAGACCAAAGATCTATTCGATGACCCCGAAGGAGATGGCAACCCTCCGGGAGTTCATCGATAAAAACCTAGACAGGGGATTCATAGAGCCAGCATGCTCACCGGTCGGAGCCCCCGTCTTATTCCGGGAGAAGAAAGACGGGACCCTACGGCTCTGTACCGACTACCGGGGCCTAAACGCGGCTTCCCTGTCCAACAAATACCCCTTACCCCTGGTGAAGGACATGCTCGCCCACCTGTCCACGGGCAAAGTCTTTTCCAAATTGGACCTGCGCGAGGCGTACTATCGCATCCGAATCAGGGAGGGGGACGAATGGAAGACGGCGTTTAACTGCCCCCTAGGCGCTTTCCAGTACAAGGTACTGCCCTTCGGACTCGCGGGGGCCCCTGGGGTGTTCATGCAGCTCATCAATGAGGTACTGCATGAACATCTGTTTAAAGGGGTCCTGGTCTACATCGACGACGTCCTTATTTACACAAAAACATACGAGGAACACGTAACCTTAGTCAGGCAAGTCCTCGACAAGCTCAGAAGGGCGCAGCTCTATGCAAAGCCCACAAAGTGCGAGTTTCACAAAGAGCGCCTAGACTATTTGGGGTATCGAATCTCCGGGGACGGCATCGAAATGGACCCCGCAAAAGTCGAAGCGGTGCTAAACTGGGAGCGGCCCCACAACAGACGGCAACTACAGAGCTTCCTGGGATTCGCGAATTTCTACAGGTCCTTCGCCCGGGGGTTCGCTGAGATAGCCCTCCCCTTAACGGACCTCCTCAAAACCAAAGGGGTGGGGGACACCCGACGCGCCAAGAACCCAGGCACAGTGCTGAATTGGACTCCCGCGTGCCAGACCGCATTCGACAAGCTGAAAGCGCTGTTCACGATGGAGCCAATCCTCGCGCACCCGGACCCAGAACGGCCGTTCGTGGTCCAAGCCGACACCTCAGACTTCTCCCTGGGAGCCATCCTGCTACAAAAAGACTCCACGGGGCTCCTGAAACCATGCGCCTACCTGTCAAGGAAGTTCTCCGAGACAGAGAGGCGATGGCACGTCTGGGAGAAAGAAGCCTTCGCGGTGAAATCGGCACTAGAGACATGGCGTCACCTACTCGAGGGAGCCACCCAACCATTCGAGGTCTGGACCACCGGAACCTCGAGGCCCTACGAACGCCTAGACGCCTTAGCCCAAAACAGGTCCGATGGGCCCAATTCTTCAGCCGCTTTGATTTCCAGCTGAAGTTCATGCCGGGCAAGAAGAACTTCCTGGCCGACGCCCTCTCCCGGCTGCCCCAAGACGAAGAGCCCGCCCCAGACACCATTGGGACGGTCCTATCCGCCTCGCAACTGGGGATGGCCGTGACCACCCGAAGCGGTGCACGGAGGCAGCTCGACGCTACGGCGCAGCCGACGGCGGGACAACCGGCGACGGAAAGAAGCCAACCGCAACTACCAGGGGGAATGCGCACGGACCTCGCCGCCGCCCTCAAAACCGACCCCTGGTTCCTGGCAAACCCCGACAAGGTAACGATGGCGCAAGACCTGGCATGGGGGGAAGGCAGAATCTACGTCCCGGACTCGCAACGCCAGGCGATCTTGCATAGGTCACACGACGCCAAGCAAGCGGGACACTTTGGGTTCCTCAAGACCCTACACCTAACACGGCGCCAATTCTGGTGGCCCGCGCTCAGGCGAGACGTAAAAACCTACGTGGCGTCCTGCCCAACGTGCGCTAGGGCCAAACGGGCACCAGGCAAACCCGCGGGGCTATTGCAACGGGTGGCAGAACCCTCCCGCCCATGGGAGGAAATCTCTATGGATTTTATAGTGGACCTCCCACCCAGCCAGAAGAAAACGGCCATTTGGGTGGTGAAGGACTACTTCTCAAAGCAGGCCCACTTCATCCCCTGCACGTCGGTCCCACCCTCACAACAACTAGCCAAACTCTTCCTCATCCACGTGTACAGGCTACACGGATGTCCCGCACGTGTGGTGACCGACAGGGGCACACAGTTCACCTCCAAATTCTGGCGGGCCTTCCTGAAGCTGACGGGGACCCAACAGGCCCTATCTACGGCTTGGCATCCGCAGACGGACGGAGCCACTGAGGTTCTTAATGCCACCTTAGAGCAATTTATACGATCATATACGAACTACCACCAAGACGACTGGGCTGAACTGCTCCCGTTCGCCGAAGTCGCATACAACAACGCCGTCCACACGAGCACGGGGAAAACCCCGTTCGAAGTAGTCTCGGGGCGCGACTTCGTCCCCATACCGGAGCTACCTCAACCCCCGGAACCCCAAGTGGACGCCAGCGACTGGGGATGGAAGATCGCGGAAGCATGGCCAGTAATCACGGCGGCGCTGAAGGAGGCACAGGCCGCTTACAAAGAGCAGGCCGACAAGCACCGGCGCCAACAACCGACGTTCCAGGCGGGGGATATGGCCTATCTCTCCACCAAGTTCCTAAAGTCAACCCAACCCTCGAAAAACTGGGGCCTAAGTACATCGGGCCGTTCCGAGTCACGCAAATAGTGAACCCGGTAGCAATACGCCTGGACCTGCCACACAACCTCCGGAGACTCCACCCGGTGTTCCATACCAGCCTCCTAAAACCGGCAACCACCTCCCGATGGCACCCAAGCACGCCACAGCCCGCACCGCTAATGATCGACGGGCAACACCACTTCGAGATCAGGGACATCCTCGACTCCCGCAAGCAACGAGGAACTCTACACTATCTGGTCAGGTGGAAACACTTCCCCCACCCGGAATGGGTGGCGGCGCACAACGTTAACGCGCCTGACCTGACCAGAGCATTTCACCGGGCATACCCCGACAAACCGCAATCAAGGTCAGCAAAACCAACCCCCCCCCCGCAGGCCTCCCCCCGCCTCCCGTGCCCCAAGGGAAAGGGCCCCCCCCAAGCCCGCGACTTGGGTGGACCTTCCCCCCCCCGGGACTCACTCCCCCCACCCCGGGCCCACGGGGTGGTGACAAACGATCGCCAGCACCCTCCCCCCGCCCCCCGGCCACGGGGGAGTGGCAAGCAAGTCAACAGGGCAACCTGGGGGCAACGCCCAGGAGACACAACAAAGGCGACGCACTCTAAATAAGAAAAGAAGGGCTCTACCTGGAGCTGAGCAGCACCCGACCAGCCACGCCTCTCGCCTCGCCGAACTGAGCCAAACAAACAGGGTGTGGTTGGAGCATGCGCACGCCAGGTCAGAACCCGAGCATGCGCACCATGGACACACCCTGGGAAGGCACGTGGTAGAGGGAGGAGCAAAGGGAGGGGCGACAACTACTCCGGCGGGAACTTTGAAAAAAAAAAAAAAATGTGGCGTTTTGACAGCTCCACGGGGAAAACCAAGAAAACCGGGGGAGAACACTATTCGAAAAGGGGGCAGTATGTCATGAGTGCCGTTGAGCTAAAGTCATCAGCCCAATGGCACTCATGACAATGACAAGGAAATAAGTGAAGGGGCACAAGTTAAGTAGCCATCAACCCACAACGACTAACGGCTAACAAACAATAGCTAAACGAATCACGGAGCCACCCAAGCCATCAGCGGCAATACAACGGGGATCGCCCAGCTGAAAGCAATCAGCAGAAGAATGGAAACCTGAGGATGGGCGATCCTGGAAACCCTCAACCAATGGCAGGGCAACGCATGGGACAAAGGGGGGTGACGTGACCGTGAGCGAGGGGGCGCTGACCGGCGCGGGGTATTTAAACCCCGCACCGGCGCGCTCCTGTCACTCTCAGCTTTTTTCTACCAACGTTGTACCTACCCTGAAATAAACCAGAGCCTGCTTTGCAAACCAGTGTCTGAACGTTATTCAGAGGTAGGCAGCGCATGACACCCTTCTTATATTCCTGTGAATCAGGGAGGTGTCTACCTGATCCACTTCCAAATGTTATCTTGCTTCTCTGGATTTAAAAAATGTTTTGGCCACTTTTGTCTAGGTAATGGTTCTTGCCTATTTCCATCAAGGTCATATTCCTTATTCTCTACGCTCAGCTTGAACCCATCAGTGAAGGGGAACCCACCATCTCTCTGGGTCTTTGGCTCTTCTGCCTGTGCTGTTTTTTTTTTCTTTTTTCTTTGCTAATATTCAGTTGGAATCTGTCTTTTGGTAACTTGGTCACTGCAATTTGTTGGTTCCTGAGTTTCAGCTTGGAAAGAAAAAGAGAAAAACAGAGATCAAGACGAAAAGTGGCTTGGTTGACTTCAGCCACTAATACAGACTGAAGTCTTTGCTGCAAACGGTCCTAAAAACATAGGATGTGCTGCTCAAGACTCCCCTCAAAGTTGTCACTGAATTATAATGATTAATGTTACAGAATACATGGGCAAGTAATTGTATTAATTGTGTTGGATTAATTTGATGTTCATTATGAAGAGCATTCAATTGACTCTAACTTAGGGTTGCATCCTGGCTCTGCCAACTCCTCGGAGGGTGCCCTTAGAAGGGCAATTGTGGTCCTCAACCTGGAAAAAAACCCTCCACCCCTGCCTTAATGGCTTCTAGATTCTCAGAGGAAAGCATACTTCACACTCAGAAACCATGAGCAGGTTCCATTGATAGGTGAGGATAAGCCACAAGTTTTGTTGTTGTTCTCCCTTGTTTGTATAACTGACATAGTTAAGTATCCACTGGTAGTTATCCAACCAAGGCAGTATACTAGCTAAGACAAGCCATTGTATGCTTGTAGTAAGGGGCAGAGAAAAGGATGTACATGTCTAAATTTACCTTCTACACTGGTGCATTAGTAGCAGGTGACTGCAGGACAGTTGGGCCTCTCTGTGTTCTTCCAGCAAGCAACAGCATGAAGGATCTCCAGAGATGGTCAGACTCAGTGAGTTCCATCCATACAACCAAGTAAAGGCAAAGTTAAAGTCACCCTTTGTGACTTACAGACATGTCATTTTCTTGCAAAAAGTCAGAACTGGTTCATGGCTGACTGCTTCCCCATCTAGTCCCTGGTGGTTTCCTATCCAAATACTAATCAGACTTGACCCTGCATAGCTTCCCTGCCCAGTTGCAGCCATTGGGTTCTACCTTAACGTATAACACCTCATTGTAAAGCAGAGAAAATCTTTACAAGACTTCATTGTTCTTGTTCTTCCTTCCTGGCAGGGCAAGCTACTGTAATATAAACAGGGAGTAAACCCCACACTCACTTGCAGTGATATTACCCAGTTGGGTAATGAAATGTCTGCAAACCAACCACCAAGCTCAGAGAGCACCAAGGACTCCACACTTTTGTAATGCTTGGACATATCAAGCAAGGGAGTAAAAGCTCTAAAATCTTTCAACTTATTATTAAAAGGTCTGCTTTTTGAAAAAAAAAGAAACAACCCACTGTTTCTTTTGTGTATTTTTAAAGAAAATGTAGCTTCAAGGAGCACAGAGAGGAGAGAGTGATTAATTAAACTCATTTTTCTTCTTTGCAATAGAGTTCCATTAAATTTAAAAAAGGGGGGAGTCTACTCTCCATGGATATCCAACATTTAGAATAAATCTTTTATAAAGATGTTTCAGAGAACAAAATTTGTGGGTATTTGAAAAAAAAAAAGGAGGGTTGAGGGAGGGGTTAAAGAAAAGCTTTATTTTTTTTCCTATTATTAGTTTGATTTTATTTTTGGTTCTTCTCTCCCCCACCCCCCTCCTCCCAGATTCTTAGCATATGGGGTGTTAATTAAACAGTTGTGATTTCCTTTCATTTGCGCTGCAAATTGCACCAATAATTATGCCTCTATTCATGGAATAGGTATATGGTTTGCTAAATGATCTTGAGCTTGTGCAGAATGGAAAATAAGAGAGAGAAGTATAAAAAGTTCAAGCTGACACTTTCAGGATTTCCAAGGTGTTTGGGATGTCTCTGTTGAGGGATTTTCCCTTCCCTTTGAGAGACATGAGCCGTGATAACAAAATAAAGACCCAGGGCCTTGGCTCAGAATATTACTTTGATGGAAGTCACTGAGTTACACAATTAAGTCTCTTCTGTAGATGAATGCGCTCTGTCAGCTGCGAATTGGTCGGATGAGATGAAAGAAATGGAATAGTTAGCCCAGCTCTGATCATCTGGAACAACAGCTATGGAAGTAGGTCAGTTTATGGTTGCTTTGAAAGATCCCCTCCTTCTTTCGTCTGTAGAATTTCACAGTCGATTAATCTCAATGAAGCACTTAGCACATTTGGTAACTGATCATGTGCCAATTAGACGTTATCTTCAGATTGGATGGATTCCCCAAGAGATGCTTGAACATCACGAATGCTAACAGCAAACAAAATGTTAAATCAGTTGGCTCTTAAACAGATCTCATCTGAAGAAGACCTGTTTTTCTTCTTTTTCCCAAACTCTTATGTTTAATGTTTACAATTTTGGGTTCAGGTGGTAAAATAAGCAGGCAGGATTAACAGCCTTTTTTTTAAACTTCTGCACGTCCCAACAGATGTTGTATTTGATTTTATGGTATATGTGAGTTTGAGGAAAAAGAATAGACTATTCTTTCTACTGTATATCATCCAAAGTTGAGTGAAGGTGGGTGAGAGCAGGGTCCTCCTTGGACTTTGTCTAAAGGGACAAGGGTAGAACAGGATAGCTTAGCCCTCTCTCTTGAACACTGAAGTCTCCTCTCCTTTGCCTTACTTTTAGAGTTAGGCCCACTGAATCCTCAACCTTCTTCACAGTAAAAGGAGAAGGTTAGATGAGATCCTGAGCTTTTGCTATCATTTGGCTTTAATTACGAAAAGGCCCTAAACCTCCCTGTACCTTACCATTCCACACTCAGATATCCAGATACTTCCCTCAGATCCAGAATTCAGGTACACAAAGCAGAAATTTGTACTGGGGAAAAAAAAACCTGAAGTCATCTGATGAGATAAGAGACCTCCCCCTTTAAAGCAAGACTTGTCCATCTCTGACCAATTTTCTACATGAATGGCCTGAACAGATATTGATGCATGTCGATTGGCTGGCCCTTTGGTTGGAATACTACATTGTCCATCTTAATGGTTTACCCAAGAAAGAACTCGCCTTTTCAAAATACAGCAGGAACTGGAAACTGACTGATAATAAGGTTTCTAGCTTGATTTTCCCCAACCCACCCAGCAGCCTCCAATGTGTTGGGCCTGGAGCAGGTACACTTGCACTTCCAACACACCTGGGAGTGTGGGAAGATGCTGGATGGTACTGATCCCAGGATGCTCAATGGAAGGATGCTGGATTAAGTGCAAGGCTAAGCCAGGGTGCCTAAGGACACTTCCTTTGGAACTTGCCAGGCTTTCTCTCCCATTGTGGGACTTTGTTTAGGGTTTTTTGAATTTAAAACAAAGAAATAGGAAGCTGGCTGCCAAGCAAAACATCAGGCGTTACCCTTATTTTTAGTTAAATCTAACTTTAAGAGTGTCTCCAATTACATCAGGTGAGCACAGTTCTGGAGAGATTCTGTCTTCTGTGCTGCAGCTTGTGGATGGTCACCTAGAGGTGACTTAGAAGATGACCTCTTCCATGGTGACATCTAACTGGTAGAATGACCTCTTCTCCACCAGACACCAGCCTTAATGTTGCTATCTTTCAGGCATCTTACAAAGCCCACCTTTTAGGTTGTTTTTTTCTCACCAACTAACTCCCTCTAATATTTCTACATTAATGGATGGTTTCTACCTCAGCCCTATCCTGCTTTTACCTCTCTATTTTTCCGGGGTTTAATTTGAAAATCATTTTATGGTTACTGTAAACTGCTCCAGGGTTTTCTAGACTGAGAGAAGCAGTACAAGAAAGCTTTAATTACATAAATAAGACTGCTGGTTGAAAATGCAAATGATGGGTGACTGTGATAGTGGAAAATATCATTGGTGTTGTTCCTTGTCAGTATGCCACCTGATAATGACTGGGTGTTTTTTTTTTTGACTGGTCATACCGACAGATATTTTGTGAGAGCACTTACACTATGTTCTCAAAATTTCAGATGTACCTTACTGGTCCCCCAAATCCCCTAATTTTAGAGTCCCCTCTCTATAGTTTTAAAACTTTGCTTGACCTAAATCTTTTAATATCTGACTTTACTAGAAACTCTGCAATACTGAATGCTTGTTCTGGGTTGAAAGCATCAATCTCCCCCGCCCCCTGCAAATATTTTTTTCCCCTACCCTCTTCTATCCAAACCTCAGTTAAACCAATCCCCATTAATCATCAGACAGCGGGATTTGTTTCTCTTTCAGAAGCGAATCTCACTTGGAAGTTAGTCATCAATAATTTAAGCCTGAGTGCGTAGTTCCCAGCTGCTATCCTGTAGAACACAATGAGAGCAGAGAAAAGTCTCTCCTGGGAATAATGTGTTAAATATAAAAATCTGACTCAACCAGCCTTGATTTCATCCTAGAATCCGAGAGATGGAAGGGGCCACTGAAGCGGTTGAGTCTAACATCCTCTTCACTGCAGGAATTCAAACTAAAACATCCCAGATAGGTGGCTGTCCAGCCTCTCTTTGAACATATCCAATGAAGAGAAGCTCACCACCTTTCTAGAAAATTTGTTTCACTGTCATTGCTTTTGGTATACATTATTTGGTACCAAGACCAACTTTTGTGCTTTTCAAGCTAGCAGCCCATCACTTAAAAGTGGCTTGTTTTGTTTTTTTAACAAAATAAGAATACTGGGATCCAATTAAAGGCCAAATTAAATTTTACATTAATATCATGTCCAATACATATTACATGCGTTTAAAATACACCCACTGCTGTCTTTAGAATGAGCAGTGATGGTGGAAGCTCTCTGGATTGGGGTTATGATGGAGAAGATGCAGGTTTGTAAACTCTGGCTGGTACAGGTGTGGCTTTGATATGAAAGGTTGCACAACTGCGGCTTGAGTTCAGAATGCTGGTGCTCCATGGAAGGCAGAAGAAGGTAGAAGAAGGGAACTAATGAAGATGACTGCTTGGAGGAAGGAAAATGGAGTTGACAGGATACTACCAGGAATTGTAATGGAATGAGCAAGTAGCCCCTTAGGTTTTAAGTAAGTTATCATTTCAAATCCTCTTTGAAGAAGTTCAGGAAACTTGCATCTGGCTTCAACATTTTATTTCAATCTCATGTCCTTTCCAGTTTACAATCCTGGGCTAGTATGTTCTGTGAGTAACATGCATTTCAGATTGACCTTGAGGAATGTGGTGAATAAAGATCAAGGGTTGGGTGGAGAAGAACAAATTTATTCACAGGATTTCCACTAGTAGATGGAGAAGCATACATGGGAGGAAAAGGAAGAAGGAAGGAAAAAAAAAACTCAGAGGGCTTTGAAATTGGAGCGTATTTCTCTGAGTAGTCCGGTTGCCACAGTTCTAAGCTTTGCCTTGCTGAATAGACCAAGATGGGAGGTGGGGTAGACTACAATGGTGTGTCTCCTCTGGATTTTCACTTGGCTCAGCCAAACAAAAAATGAATATATGAATAAAAGGGAACTTGTCTAGTTCAACTGAAGCCTCTTATTAATGAGCCCTTTTATTTCTGGTTTTTAGATATTTTTTTTCTTTAGAAAGAGGGAAAAAAAGAGAAGTACATAGTATAATTTCTTGCTAGGTTTGTTGGTCATTTTTATCTCTATGTGTGAATGCAAGCTTTAAGTTATTCACAAAAGGGAGTGGTCTATCCTGTAATTAATGGATGAACCTGGTCTTCATATGATCAATCTGTATCGGATTTTCCTTTCATGATGCTCTCACTTTACTTCAGCCTCACATTATTTAATCTTCAGAGCTATTTTAATCTTTTGCCCTCCTTCTCTTTTACATTTCCTTCTAAATTTTGGTGTAATTCAAGTTATGCTCTTTGGGATGACGGCCTCAATTCATTGCTTTCTCTTTCCCCTTTTGATCCCATTTCCATACTGAAAAGCCTCTGAGCATTCATAAAAAAGGTGTGTTTTTGCATACATTTCTCTGATTAAATTTTTGCACAGAATCAAATCTCAATTCTTTCAAAATGGGGGAAGCCTGAGTGGATCCTTCTTTCCTATGTGTTGGCAA
Organism: Candoia aspera; assembly: GCF_035149785.1. Classification (NCBI taxonomy): domain Eukaryota; kingdom Metazoa; phylum Chordata; class Lepidosauria; order Squamata; family Candoiidae; genus Candoia; species Candoia aspera. The sequence continues at coordinate 9,386,014 of NC_086165.1, read as the reverse complement.
TGTGGCAAAGCCCAGCAATATTGGAAATGATTAACCGTGGAATGGAACGAATTTTGAAAGTGCAATCCCACTGAGATACTTTTAATAAATTTTACCAAACCATACGTACCTTCAGAATATACTGAGTTGGGGTTGTTAATGACTGCAATGACTTTATATGCCTTTCATTGGAAAAAAACTTTGAGTCCCCCTTTGGAAGAATGCAAGTATGCCTTAATCTCTAGAATAACTTGGTTTTTAAAAAGAAAATCTGATGCAGAATTTAATTCTAATTGGAAATCATTCTTGAATAACAATCTTATATATGGAATTGTGTCACACCCAAACTTTGCTTTTTAAAGCTCTTATTTTAGTTTGTGGTATTATTCATGGTATTATTTACTACTTATAGTTTCTTTTAATGAGTTGAACAATGTTAACCAAGTGTTTTTTAAAGGTTCAACAGAGATACATGAATTTTGTCTAGAAAATGGATGTGAAATGTCTCATATGTTTCTAATGATCTATTGAAATACATTAGTTTTCTGAAGGCTCCAATTTGTTGCTTATCGATCCATATTTCAGTAATAGTGATTTTTTTTCTTTGTGTTACTTATTTCTTACATTCTTTCAAAATATGTTATAAAGAATTTTTAAAAAGAGGGAATCCAGGTGCCTTGCTCTGGGTTGACAATTTTTGAACCCGATGGAAGTCTCAAGAAATGACTTAATGTTGTCTCGTTTAATGTGATAGAAGGGGTAAATTATTAGATTCATGACTGGTGTTTATTTGTATTAACTGTGTTAATATACTTGATGTACGTTAACTTTTAAAAAGACTATGACCAAGTTGATGACAACCTTCTTCCTTCTTCTCTCCTACTAATCCCAGTCCCATGTCCATAACAGCAGCCTCGTGCATCTCAGTGTAAAGGCTCACTTCCATGTCAGCAAAAATGTTACCTTCTTAATTTTTATCTGTCAGGAGGATGCTATCAAATCCGTTGCAAGAAGGGCAGTAAAAAATAGTTGGCAAACCCTAGAAAGATCCCAAGGGGAAGCAAAGTATGCCCCTCCAGATGGTTTTGTGAGTTACCACTATAATCATTTCTCACTGCAGGCCATGTTGTCAGGAGCAATGGGAGTTGAAATTAAGCAACATCTGGACAGACACATGTTACTCTGTCTTACAGGAAAACAGTGCTTTTATCAAGAAATTGTAAATGAAAGAATAGCTGAGAGGAAGTATATTAGAGATGGTGAAATGGGTAGCTGTTATGACTGCTGATACTACCTATTCCTTTCTCACAACATGGTCTTATGTCTCCAAAGGCTGACACCTGAAAAACCAGGTTGACGTGCACAGCTAGGCTTTATCTAGTCCCCTGCTTTGGAACTTGGCTGCAGACTCATCTCACACTAATGTTTCACTGAGCATTGTGCTTGAACTTGCTGTCCCAAAGGCTGCTTGTGGAGACATGTAGTCCCTGCAAGCTAGATGTATCAAAGTCCTTTTCAGATATGAAACAAGGCTGTAATTCTTAGCTGAGCTGCTAAACTTCTGTCTTGGCTCTACCTCTCCAGTCTGCAAAGGACGAAATGTGCCTCTGTTCAGAAATAAAAATCTTGCCGGTGGAAACATTGCACATTACGAAGAAAGTTACAGAACTTGAAAGGAACTTGAAATTTGTGAAAGATAAGGCTATCAGTGGCTCCTAACCATAGTAGCAGAGTATTACTTGATGTTTCAAAAGCAGTGTTCTTCTCAGGACTGATTGCTGAAATACACAAGCCTAGGACTGGACTTGTGTCCTGACCTGCTTATTGGCAGCATACAGTTAGTCATTGTAAGGAACAGGATCTTGGACTCAGATAGACCTCTGAGATGATCTAGAATTTCCCTCCTGTGTCATTTTTGTTGCATTTTTACTGCCGTGCTCAGCAATTGTGTTTTATGGCAGAATACTTCATGCCAGCTCTTAGGCTCTTTGGCAGCTGCTGAAAACTGAAGATAATTCTTCCAGAGTTTGCTGCAGCAAGATTCACTGAGATGAAAAGTAGAAGGTTACAAGTATTTCAGCCACTGAACTATTTTTCATTAAGAATCAATTTATCCTCTAATTCATTAAGACAGAATCTTTCTTTCTTTGGGTGATCCAGTGAGGAGATAGGCCTTTTCACTGATAATGGAGAAGCTTGTAGCTAACTGTTTACAAAATGATTTCTAAATCTATATCACTCTGGGAACCAATTATTTCAGCAGCATTATTGAGTTCAAGCAGAAGTAAGCAAAAATGCTGAAGTACTTGGATCTAGTTAACATGCTGAATGTTTTTGGACAAAGTCTTGTTGCTATCTTCTTGTTTGTTTTGGGATCAGGGCTGGACAAACTATGATGGCTTTGTATTTTAAGTGAACAGATCATGGTTAAAGTCTTGGCTAAGTGTGTGTCAATGCAGCCTATTTAGCAGGCGGCTGAAAAGCAAATAGACATTCAGTGATTTGGATTCCTCAGCTCCCCACCTACATCGTATCGTAAAAAGAGGAACATGGGCAGCAGCAAAAGAAAGTGAAAAGACGACAAAGATTGGGATGCAATTTTCATTTGCAAATTGATATGCATAGGTGGAAAGTTGGGAATCATTACTGTAATTGAAAAGGAAGTACATCATGTCAGCATGGATAAATTGCTCTGCCTGCTGTTCAGTGGGCCATTTCATGGCTAAGTCAGGGGTGAACAACGTTTTGATGGCCTGAAGATGTACTTAACCTTTGTGGAAAGGCAAACAGCTGCAGGTGATGGAGTGAGTGCCTCCATGTGGTCCATCTTCCATCTTTCCCTGTGGTTGGTAGAAAGAATTTAGGGGACCTTGTTTTCAAACTACCTTAAGCTGATGCAGGCTCTAAGCTACAGTTGTGTGTTTTCTGTCTCCAGGTGATAAAGAATCATGTCACTAGTTCTTGGAGAGTGCTGCATGAACAATCTGGGGGCTAGCTAAACATTTCTCTTAAATGTCCTGTGGAGTTTTGTAACCATGAATAATCAGTTTTAGACTGCCCCTGCTACTTCCATGTTGCAGTTTCCCTGATCTAAATTGCTTCCCCAACCACAGGCCAGAAAAGAGACAGGTCCTAGAATAGAAGCTTAAATCTCACTGGAAACTTTTGCAGATTGTTAGCTTGGTCATCCTTTGTATCACCAATCAGCTCCATCTGCTGCTCTTGATGGTGCAGCAATGATGTTATTTCCTGCTCAAGTGAGGGATCTGTAGGGGTCTCTTGCAAACAATGCTCCCAGGAGAGGCAGCATGTTTGAAGCTCTACTGTATAGAGCTGTTGATATATTTTTTGCCATGTTTTTTCTGGGAATGAGGGCTTGGTGCATGTATAATGTACAGTGCGTGTGTTTTGTCTAGTCTTGGCTCTTCAGACACAAACTCCCCATTGTCACGTCTGATGTGTCCTTATAAGATTCTGAGCAATTTTATGTTTGATTATTGTGTTTAGCACTGAACCATCACAAGGAGTTTTAGGGTTTAACAACCCATTAAAATGGAAGGAAGAAGCTTTACATGTTCAAAAAGTTTGAACAAAGACCCCAGATCAGCTGCACTGGTGGATTTGGAAAGCCGCAAGCTATCCCTTTTAAACAGTGGGAGATCAAATGACACTTTTACCACCTGGGTTTGGATCCAAGCTTGGGTCAAATCTGCAGGTGTTAGTTTGCTCCAGCTATTCTAGCTGTGTTCTCCTCTTGGTTGTAATTTATCCTCCCACATTGCTTGAAGGGAGGGAACAAAGAGAAAATTGGACAGTCTACCCAACCTGTTTTAACCATAACAATGAGTTTTCAGTCTTGGGATTTCTCTTCCTTTTATCCTCTGCTCTTTTTAAAACTGTTGTTGCTTTTAAAGACTTCCAGCCCCATTCCTTCTTCCATTGCTGATTCTTTTAAAGTTGTGCTTTCCTCTGAAATTTGACATATTTTTATTAATTATATACACCTTCTTTGTACCAAGACAAGGTAGTTTTCTTAAGTAATCCATTTTCGCCCCTTGGGTCAAATGGTCTCTTGCTTTTAATTGGCCTCTTGGTGCTACATTGTTGGTGGCATGAACCCGGGGAGGCTGCCTTCCGGGTGTGCAAAATTTTCTGGCTCATTCTTTCTGAATTTTCAGGGGAGTTGTAAACTAAGGAGTTAACACCACGGATATGCTGATCTACAGCCAAGAATGAGGGGAGGAATTTGTTCGGTGTGAAGGAAACATATCTAATTTGAACTCCCAGAACCAGTGCGCAAGCTGAATGCAGAAATATTTTGATTTCACACTGCATTTGAATCTTGTGGTGCAGTTCATTTGTCCAGAACTGGAGAGAGGCAAATATTAGCAGTATTTCACCAGTGTGTTTGTGAAAATAACATACAATATATATTACATTAGGAAAAATTCTTTGCAATACACACACACACACAAACGTGTGTGGGTGGGTATTAAGCAACTGTTCATATAAAGCAATGCATATTGTAAAATGCATATGGATTTTCATGCTGACTTAAGTATGAGTACTACTAGGGCAAAACAAATTTAGGATTGGAAAAATGAGACACTGACAAATTAATGAGCTATGGACCTTCCTCACTGATCTGATAAGGCTTAACTTGCCTGTTCATGCAACTTCCATTAATATTTTGTTGATCAATTATGTCATAAAACAAAGAGTTTCTTTCAATGCTCCAGAATCTTTTTTGGTTCTTAAATCTTCTCTTAGCAAGAAGTGATGTAGCAACTGTGTGTCTTTAGTGATAGTGAACTCTTACACTGCTTTGAACTGTGTTAGCTCTGGACACAAAACCCAACGCTTGTGATTCACATCCAGATGGAGTTTCAGCTTTATCACAGGTTTTCTTTTTTAGTTTCTGCAATTTTTGTTTTAGTTCCTACTCCTGAGCCTCATCAACTGCACTCATTTTGGGAAATGCTGATACAATTTCTACCAATTTATCCCTGACAAGGAAGCCTTTTAAAAATGGAGTTGCCTTCCTTTTTTGTTCAGAGTCATGGTAAACACAATTACCCTCATTAACCTCGGTTTCTGTTTTACAACAGAAAAATTAGATGACAATCACCAAGTGGTTGGAAAGTGCTTTCATAATTAGTCCTCGGCAGTCTGCAGTGTGAATTCCACTGAGTGAGTGCATTCTGGGATGGCTTAGCAAGCATTTGACTCCAATCAAAGTGCCAGAGTTGGGGAGATGGAAAAACTGGGGAACTCTAATTAAAGGACATTATCCTTGATCTAGGCTACGATTGCTGAGTACTCTGGATATAAAATCTTTTCGGACTTCCTGACAATTAAGCCAAGTTGATTGCCAGTGCTCTCTTTTGGGAAAGAATTTCATGTTGCAATTCCTAATTCACGCTGATATAACTGCACTGAAATGGGCTGCTGATTTACAGTGGCAGAACGCAGGAGGAATCTCAGCCATATTTATTTAAAACATGTCGACAATACCAATTTGAGAGGGTCTTTTGGGATGGTCACCTCTGGAATATCACCTGGATTTCAAAGGAAGCACCCAGAAAACTTAGAATTTTCTCTCCAAGGAAAAGCTTGATCTAGGAAAGCAAGTTCCATGCTATCTGCAGCTTCTTCAGAGAAAGTGTAACCAAGTCCAGAACAAGTGGACTTTATTCCTGCCTTGGGCAAGGGGTTGGACTAGAAGACCTCCAAGGTCCTTTCTAACCCTATGATTCTATGATAAGTGTACTGACCATCTCCCAGATCTTACCATGAGCAGGTGACAGCAGCTAGCTAGCCCACCTTGACTGAGTTTAGAAAAACTAAGCAGTGGCAAATCTGATTAGTACTTGGACTGACAATCACCAGGAAGCCCCAAGGGCTGTAGACTAGAGTAGGAGGTTGAAAAACATCTCAGAAGGCAGCAATGGCCATGAACTGAAACATTGTGGCTAAGAAAACTACATGGACACATCCACTTAATCTCCAGGAATCATCAAGGGATCTTTACTTTTTCACCTGTGCATTGGCTTCCTGTAGGCATCTAGACCAGCTATCTGGCTGGCCACAGTGGCAGCAGACAGCTGAATTAGATGAACCAGGAGAGGACAACCTTCTGATGGGCAACACTAATGATGCAAAGTGGATGGAGTGAGGATTTTTTTTTTTTCTTGGCTTCTGGGAGGTTTTGGGGAGTGGATTTATTTTGGGAATTGTGTGCAGTCTAACTTAGGCTTGAGGTTTGTGTGTGTGTGTGCACGTGTGCATGCATGCGTGCATGCATATATGGATGGATGGATGGATGGATGCTTTGGTTGTGTTGTAATCCTCCAGGAGTCTGTATTGATTCAGTAGGGTACAGGTAGCGTATACACATACACATTTATTTGTGTTTGAGCTCCGAATGACAGGAAATTGTGGCACCAATTTTGGACAAATGTGTTGGAAGCAAAATGAGTTGCCATCCCCAAGAGAACCCCTCAATTGGATCCAGCAAGCCTGCTCTTAAGATTAAAAACAAGAGTCTCAGTAGCTCTTCCTCCTTTCTTCTTTGCTGGCATTTTACATCCAATCAACCAGGCCCAAGACACCATCGCATTGGATCTGAGATGCCATTTCTTAGCCAATGCAACCCAGCCCAGCTGAATGCAGAAAACAGTGCATTTTACAGCATTTAAAATTTCCATGTGGGGTGGCTGAGTAATTTAGCACCAGAAGGTCACCTTGGATATTTAGTTGTGCATCAGGAAACCCCGTTAAAGGCACCTCAGTGTAAACAAGCAAAAAAGCAATCATAGCAGTAAACATCTCCATTTTGACTTCCATGTCATCTGGTTCTTCCAAGATGCTAAAAGATATCGATTGCGTTCTTATGCTTGTTTGTTTTGTTTTACTTGCTCTGAATGAACACCGAATAGCACCATCGGGAGCTGTGTGGAAATCAACGTGAGATATTTTTTAAGAGTACAGCTCTGTTGTGCCCAAAAAGAAACAGGGGGAGGAGGAAGAAGAGATCTAATTACTTCCTAGCCAGGAACCCTTCTGTGCCTGGAAAATTCAAGAGAAAAGGCGAATGGTCAGTCATATTTGCTCATATTCTGCAACGTGAGGGGAATAAGGTAGCTAAGCATATTCCTGGTTTATTATCACTCAGTGGGTGTGTAACTTCACAATCATTCTCTTTGTGTGTAAACAGCAGTGACACCCAAAAAACAAACACTGGGGAAGATGTGAGGAAGAGTAGAAAAGCAAGAATGTATACACAGAATATATTTTCCAAGTGCTAAAAAAAAAAGATTTCAGGGAAATCTAACAGTGAAGGTAAGCCCTATAGATATTTTAAAAATCAGCTTCCTTTAGGAATGGACACAGACGTTTAGGCTGCACAGAATTATGCATGGCTATATTGATTACCTGAGAGCCAGTTTGGTGAAGTGGTGAAGGCATCAGGCTAGAAACCAGGAGACTGGGAGTTCTAGTCCCACCTTAGGCACAAAGCCAGCTGGGTGACCTTGGGCCAGTCCCTCTCTCTCAACCCTAGGAAGCAGGCAAGGGCAAACCACTTCTGAAATCTTGCCAAGAAAACTGCAGGGACTTGTCCAGGCAGTCTTTGAGAATCAGACATGATTGAATGGATTAAAATATATGTTTGCGTGTGAATATAGAGGTAGTCCTTGTTTACTGACTGTTTCGGTTACAAAATACAATCTGTGGCTAGAAACTGGGAGACCGTGAGTTCTAGCCCTACTTTAGGCACAAAGCCAGCTGGGTGACCTTGGGCCAGTCCCTCTCTCTCAACCCTAGGAAGCAGGCAAGGGCAAACCACTTCTGAAATCTTGCCAAGAAAACTGCAGGGACTTGTCCAGGCAGTCACCAGGAGTCAAGACTGACTTGAAGGCACCAAAGGAAAAAAAGAAAAGAAATAAAAATTGATCACCTGGCCACCAATGGTGTCTTGTTCACAATGCTATTGTGTATCCATATGCAAGTTGTTTATTTAAGAGCGTCTGCATGAAAGTCTTTCTCTGAGGCCTCTTCCCATGTTCCAGAAGTATCTAATGTAGACTCTTGCAAAGGAGTTATCTAAATATATATACAGTAATCCATGCACTAGGGTTTTTGTCTGTTTGTTTACTCCTAGTATTAGGAAAAGAATAATTGATATGAACCAATGGTGAAAAGACCCTGCTTATAATCTTTACAATGGCTAACATAAAATATGGAGCATGTTGGGGCAATGAAATGGTCTTCAGGTAAGTATGGATTGTATTTCATAAGAAAGTTCTGCTTAGCAAACTACCTTTCCTGCATCCTCATACAGTAATCTCCTTCCACAGTCTGTGATGGTTATGAAGAGTAGGGCTTAAGTCTCAGCAATGGGAGGACTGGAGACATGGATGAGATTTGGTGAGTGGGGGAAATAATTGAATTATAGAAGAGTACAGCTGTAAGTACTTGACCTGAGATTTCTCTCTCCTTCTTGGAATGTGTGTTTGTCTTCATGTTCTTCTAGAATCCTCCCTGGCTGCAATGTTGCTGTCTTCTCCTCTACAGCTGGCAAAAAGTCCTCTCGCTCTTCTCTTCCCTCTAAGTGGTGGCAGAAAATATGGTACAGTTTTTCTCCATCAGCTGAAGGGTGGTAGGATCCAGCTCATCCCAAACCCAAAAGCACCTTGACTTCTTTACAGGGTTAATCTCATAGACCCATTGCTGTTCTGAAGGAAGGATGACTGGATAGAAGAAAAAAGGATGGTTGGATGGACTTGATGGGATCTTGGACAAGAGAAGTTTAAAGAACAAAAGGCAAGTATGAAATGATGAATGGGCATGCCAGAAGCAAGGAAGGCATGGAGACCTACAGTATAATGAATGATGGTGTAAACTAGATTTAGTGGCATTTCCTTTTATCCCCTCCCTTTATTTTTGCTTATTACCATTTACTCTTTTTGTGTACTTTACATAATGATATTTCCCAAAGGGAATGAAACAATCTGTTTGCATGGATAAATGTAGTAAGGGGAGAGTAATATTGCCTAAGAAGAAAGACACAGGTCTTGGGTGATGTGTTGATCTTGGTGTGATGTGTGGCATTCTCCCAAGAGTTTGGCCATTAGATCAACAGGGGCCATTGGTTGGGAGCTGTTCTGTTCCATTATGACAATTACAATGGAGAGAACAATGTGAAGCATGTTGATCCCTCAGAACTGTTCTTTGAATGTCAAATATCATAATTAAAAATGTTTGCATTCTCTCATGTGTGAATATATAAAAGTATCTCATGTAAAGTCTATGATGACCCATGGGGCTGGGTTCATATCTTATGCTAAGCCATAATGAAGTTTTCTTTTATTTTGGATTGGCCAGTTGTGCCTTGGTCACTAAAGCATGGTTAGAAAAACTAGAACTTAACATGATATGGGTTAAAACAGAGTTCTGCCTAGAGATCAGCAGGAAATTCTTGACTGTACGACTGTTACTAGTGAAACAGGTATGAAGTGCTGAGTTTTTCTTCATGCAAACTCTTCAAATAGAAGGTCATCTTTCAGACATGTTCTAGTGGAGCATTGAGCAGAAGGTGGACTAGATGACTTTTAAGGTACCTCAACTCTATGATTCTATATGAATCCAATCAAAATCCTGCCATGCAGCTTAGGAAAATTGAAAAACTCTCCATGCAAATACAGAGACAACTGCCAGTGCTTCTCATCTGGGTTTAGATGTCTAAGAGCCAGCTTGCATCTTAGAAACTATGTCTTCCCCCCTTTTTCCAACACCCAGGAAAGTCTCAAACATCACCATGCTGCAAAGATGGGTCTAAATTTGTCACCATGCTTTGTAAGGCCCAGTGCATTTCTCACAGAAGTGGCAGAAAATTGCTTTCCATCTATCATTCCTGATGAAAATGGTGTCAAAAACCCAACAAACCTAAATAGAAAGCTGGATTTTGGGGGCTGGGGGAGGAGGGGAAGAGAAAGTGAGAGTGAAAATGTAGCAGTGGCAGCAACAAATGCCTGACACCTCTCGCTGACTGCAGGGTTTCTTTTCAACCGCCAAGTGAATCACTTTGCAGAGACAATGACTTGTTTACTGTTCAAGGGAACCTGAGCTGAAGATATTTTACAATTGGACTGGAGCAAATTTGCCAGATGTTTCCCTCCCCTCCCCCTCCCCCTCCCAGCAGCCAAATGCAGCAGAATGATGAGCGAGGCGAGTAAATTAATCTGAGTTGAAGTAGCAGAGAGTCCTGAGCTTCATCTGCTGGCCTAGAGAGGGATGACTTTTCCCCATTCAAGTCTGGGTCTCATAGTTTCTCCTGCTTTCATTAAAACCTGTTCAGTAGAGAGCAGAAGTAGCAATTTTCCAGGGTGGGAGATCTGTGAATCCTTCAGATGTTGATGAATTAAAATGCCAGTTGACCCTCCCAGTGGCATTTATGGGATAGCAAGAGTGTCAGAGCGCTGCAAGCAGTGTAGGGGCATCACAAGCCCTGCCCCTTTTCCATGTGCAATATTGCAAATCCATCCCAAAGGGGCTGGAACTTGAGGTGCAACACTGCACTGTGGCTTTCATCATTTGGAGAAAACACAAGAGCCTGCAGGGGACATTGGTCCCTCACTGTTGGCCAGGCTGGAGTTGAACTTCAGATGGGATGCTTCAGCCTTCTCTCATTGCTTGGTTCCGTTATGACCACCTTGAGACAGGGGCATCTGTGCACCTTCTTTTGATCCAAGGGCCTTATGTGTGCTTTGAATACCATGCTAGAGTCCATGCTCCAGAAGTGGGGATGTGGGAGGTTAGAAGATAAAAAACCCTAACATGGAATTATTTTAAAGGTAAACAGCCTTCTGGAAAGGGGTGAAGACCTGGCTCTGCCAACTTGCATGGGGCACAAGGAGGGATAACCAACCCTGCGGGTGGTTAGCACCCTGAAGATGCGCTGGTCGATTAAGAATTTGTAATTAACATCTATGCCTTGGAATATATTATTTTTGAGAACACTGTTTTTTTGTATTTTAAATTAGTATTTATGCTTGCTTTATTGTAAACTGCTCAGAGTCACTGTTTGAGTGAGATGGGCGGTGACTAAATTTGAAATATGAATAAATAAATAAACAAACATCATGCAGTTGAACTTAGAGAATTCATATAATTGCTACCTGCATTTGACACCATGCTTTGTAAGGCCTGGGGCATTTTGCACCCGACTTGCAGAGAACACCTTTCCATCTCTTGCTCCTCATGAAAGCAATGGCTGTCTTTAAAATCCCAGACATTTCCCCGCTTCTCTCACCTTTGGGAATTAACAGTTTGATGATACCTTTTGGAATGAACCCCTCTGGTGGGATGCATTCAGAGGAGACTACTGTCTATTGAAAAACAACAGCAGCAAAAAACCTAAAAACCAAGTGCTAACAACCCTGGGTTCCAGCAGCATTTTCTGCAGAGAATAGAAAAACTTGTGAAAAGTGAAACCATATGGTGCGATTGAGGCTGGCTGTGACCCACCCGAGGCAGGATGTAGTGCTTTCAAAAGTCTTGCAGCCCACTCTTTGCTTTGCACCCCTCCTCCCCACCCCCCTGCTTTCCAAAACTGATCTTTTTGCAGTCTGGGAGTATCAAGTGGAGTCTATTTTTTACTTGCGGTGTTTCCAGAAATAGTGTCTAAATAGCGCTTGCGTTAAAGGGGAAGGCATGCAATTCTTTTTTCCCAGGAAGCCGGGAAAAAAAAAAGGCTTTTTAAAAATGATCTTGGGTCTCTCTTAATTAAGTTGTGTCCTTCAAAAGCCTTTGGGGTTAGGGGCTAGAAAGGGACAGGGTTTGAATGGTCTAAAAGCAAAGCGGAGTCGTTCCCAAGGCAGCCAGAGGCTAGATCTGTGGCATCTGTTCTACCCTCACCTTAAGTCTAATGGGCTCTTCACATTGGCTTCTTGTCAGGTCTGCCTGCTAAGCGACATAAATGCCATTCTATTCAGGCTGTCTGCGATCTGAACAAAAATGATTTCCAAATCCTTGGGTCGTTTTTCAATGTATTCCTGGCGAGCTGAGTGACATTCATGCTAACGTTTTGGCTCTCTAGAATATTTTGGTGTCTTGGGGCCTGCTGCAAAGCTTGAGATTCTTGCAAGTGGCTTTGTCTGTCTTTTTTTAACAGAACGCTCCTGCAAAGGCCAGTAGAGTAGAACTCGCCATCTTCGAAGTGATGCATGGCTCACAGATTATGATTTATTGAGAGCAGATTGACAGATGGGGGATGCAGCTAGAGAAGGGGGGCTGAGGGCTATTCCAGCTGATCCTTGAGTGCTAGGTGGAAATGAATTGGTACCTGTTTTAGAATACTGCATAGAGTTATGTTTTCCCAACCCAGGTGCCCGTATCAGCCAGCCTGAGTTGCTTTTGGAGAAGGATTTTGATATTTTAAGAGTAATTTTGTTCTCTCCCATTCTTCTGATTGAAATAATTAGTGTCTTATAACATTGGCGCTGACTGCCAGTAGTTTTCTGAATACAATTCAAAGTGCTGGTTTTAATCCATAAGGCTTGGCATTTAAATATCTCTGTATTCCAGGGAGAATCAGTGCAGTCGTTCCAGAGGGGGATGTTGAGAATTTCTTTCCAGTGATATGGGGGGGGGGGTGTAGGGTGACTGTTTCTTGCACTATGCCTCCCCCATTTATGGAAAAGCTCTCTGTCTCCAGTAGCATAATGTCCTAGAAGGTAATCAAAGCCAAGCTTTTTCACAGGACCTTTATTGTTTGAAGATTGGTTGCGAAGCTCTGGGGATGGGTAGTGGTGGAGGGGTTTCGGCAAATTCTTCTATTGCTTTTATTTTCATTTTTCTTTGTTTGTAAACTGCTGGGAGCCTGATTGATTGAGTTACCATATTTACAGACTACCAACTCCAAACAGTGAATAATAGCCTGAACTTTTCTATAATTGTAGCATGGCCCAAGGGGAAAAAAACCCTGTGTACCACCACTGGGAGCTCTTTGAGCATAATGTAGAAAGGGGAAAAAGTAATAAATTAATCTGGAGCTCAGGCAGAATTCATTGATCTAGGTCCTGAGATGCTGAGGATCCTGACTATGAATTTGGGTTGGTCCCATCAGCATCGGAGGGTGCCAGATGAGGGAAGGTTTGTGTAGTCATTGACAAAACTTTAGATGTATATCCTATTTTTTGATCAAATGTTCTCCAAATCTTACACAAATCCAGCTGGAGCCAAGCGATCCTTCTGGCAGTGAGTGTGGGTGTGGAGACACAGCCTTTCTGCAGCTGCTCCCTTGTTGGTTGATGGACAAAACCAGGTTGGTTTCCTAATTGCCATCGCGCGCCTCCTGAGAGAAGGGGGGTACAACTTCCCCATGACCCTTGATCTCCTAGCCAGTGGGTGAAACTTAAGTGGCTTCCTTCTGTTTTGCAACCCCAAGGCCATGGCCAGTGTTAGGACTGAGTGTTGAAACAGTAGTCTTTTCTCCACTAATGACTTTGCATCATTGTCTAGAGTCATCCCATCATTGTTGGGCCAAAGTAGCAATAATGAAGAGAGGCTTTATATCATTTCAGTAATGTCCCTGAAGATGCTATAAATCACTAATGGAGAGATTACCAGGAAGAGGTCAAGACTGGTCAGTGAAATGTGGTGCAACCCGAGGGTAGTGTGAAAAAAACATTTCTGTAGAGCTGGAATTTAGGACATAGTTTCCCTCTTGGCAACTTCTGAATCTCTGAAGAGATGAGATGACTTTGACCAGATTCCACATGGACTTACTAAGGCATGCAATTCAAGGTCAGATGGTCACGGCTTGGCAAGTAGAGACAAGGCTTACAGGCAGAGAACAGACGGAACAGGGAACACGCAGCATGCCAGGCAAAACAGAAGCTCGGAGATGGAAAAAAATCTCACTGCTGATACTGATTGCTTAACTAGCCATCTAGAGCTATTATTGTTAAGTTGAAAACAACTGTTGCTCAACATGCTTCTGGGAATTTTTTTTTTAAAGGGAGAAAATTATCACTACAGTTGTAAAGTTTTCCTATTAAAAGCTGTTTGCATAGTTTACTTCTAAAGACTTTTCTAAGGTTATTGACTTTTTAAGACTGAAATGAAGCTTCAAAACAAAACTGAAAATAGAGGGGAGACAAGAAGTCAGGAAGCTTAATTCTCCATTATATCTTAATAGCATATTTAAATATGTAAATAGCATATTTTCTGCCTTCCTCTCTCTGCCCCCAAATTAGGCCCTTTTCTTATAATTCCAGGTTAATACAGAAACAGAAATATTTATTGGAACATTTATATCTCTCTCTCCTTCAATAGATTGATCTAAATTCATAAATAAAACATAATGAAAACCCTGATAAAAGAAAGTAAGTATTAACATACATACCAAATAAATAAATGTAATGAATATTACACAATCATTTGGTGGCAGGAGGTTTTTGTCTTCTTCTTTGCTTTGGATTAATGGCATCGAGGTATAAATGCTTCTGAATATATTCTAGACCTTTGCACGGTCAGGAGGTGTGCATGATCTAAAACAAAGAATTTCATTCTAGGATTTCTGATTGAAATGACTGTATCATTTTTTTCCCCCTTGTGACACCAGAAATGGAGTGATATTTGTCCCTGGAAAATGCATCTTGCCTTCTTTGCGTCCTCTTGATATTTTTCAGATGGTGCTGAAGAAAGGACGCTGTGCCTGCGTGCATATACAGGCCTGCGGATCTTCCTTTTCTTAAACTTTCAAATTTTAAGGTTATTTCTGTGCGGCCCCTGAAAATAATCCTTGGGAACGCGAGGAGGCTTGGAACAAATAAAAATTGCTGGCCCTTTGGGGGAATTGCCTTTTCCCTCTCCCCTCCCCGGTACTTTTAGTACTCTTGGTGTTTCAGCCCTACGGTCTGATGAGTGAGACTAGAAAATTGGCATCATTTATGCTGCAGCTGTTCTTTAAGGATGAACAAGAGGCTTGGAAAGAAAAAACCTTAGAAGAACGGCTGGGAAGTTTCTCTCCCCCTTTTTTAAACAGCTGTTTTTTCCCCCAGCCTTAGCTGTCGCAGTGGGAGACCCAGTGGGGAGTAAAGGTCCGCTTCACCATTCATCAAAATAATCATATTTTTAAAAATATACCTTGATAGACTCCATTACCCTGAAGCCTCAAACAGACATGAGATGGGAGCTCTGTGGTCGAATGTCTTGACTTTTATTGCTGAATTTTAAAACAGCCATCAAAGCAGGGGTAGATGGGGGACGCCCACCATTCATTCAAGCAGTAGAATTGGGGGACATGAGTATTTAACATTTTTCTCCCTTTGCTGAGAATTCCCCACCTCCCAACTATGTGCTTCCTCTTTTTTCCTCCTGGCAAACTGAATGACCACAATTAGGACTGGAGTTTTGGTTGCTAAGCGAAACAGTCATTAAGCAAATTCAACCTGACTTTACAACCCTTTTTGCAGAGGCCGTTAAGCGAATCACTGAGGGTACTAAACGAACCACATGGTTGTTAAGCGAATCATGTGGTTCCCGATTGATTTTGCTGGCCAGAAGCTGACTGGGAAGGTCAAAAATGGTGATCATGTGACCACAGGATGCTGCAAAAGTCATAAATGTGAACCACTTGCCAAGCACTCAAATTGTGATCATGTGACTGGGGGGGTGGAATGCTGAGGACTGGTTGTAAGCCAGATTTTCCAGCACCGTTGTAAGACTGAACCATCACTAAATGAATTGTCATTAAGTGAGGATTACCTGTACTCATATTTGGTGCATATTTTTCACTAGTATAGTATGTAGGGTACAACTTTCTGTCATATCCCCTGTTGCGATGTATACATACATCACAACGGGGAACATGCCTTTCCGGGGAAGGGGAGGAAGGAGGAAAGAATCAGTGCTAATCCTATAAGCACTGAAAGACAAATACAAATAAAGGACAAAGGAGCCATACCTTTGCCCTGACCCGAGAAGCCATCATCCTATCTCCCTGACATCTCTGCATTACCACGGGGGACACACCTGCTCCGGACACAGGAAGAGGACAGAGGCAATCAGCGCTAATCCCCCTGATCGCCCATCAAGACTCCGGATCAGGACTTTGGGACAATGGGGGGTGGGGAAGGATCAGGTCCGCACCGCGGGTATTTACCGGCTACCTTGCACGCCATGTGCTCATTCCTGTCTTTCTTCGTGTATGCATTCTATTCCTAATAAACCAGAAATCCTTAGCCCTGGCTAGTGAGTCTGTGTTCTTTTGGGAATAAGGCAACCATCACACTTTCCTAAGATCAACATTGTTGCAAGTAATTTTGTTTTAGGCATGCCTTCCCCTAATAGAAACATTTTCAGACACATTTTTGGAGTTGTGAACGGGACTGTGACATTGAAGGGTACAACTGTCATCTTGGAAATTGAAGTTTGACAAATCTGAGGGGTGCCAGCTTAGGGAAAGAAGAGATGAATTACAAAAATGAACTTTCGCTAGAGAAAGAAGGAAAATGCACAGATTATGTAACTTTCCCACTCTGTGCATTGTCTCAGGTTGTGTTGTGCTAATATTGACAGCTGCCCAGCATTTTAAAGGTGGAGATTCATGGGCTAATTTCTAGCGATGCCGCAGACTGCCCAACTCTTAATGACAAAATGAGGACAAAACAAATAGGTTAATAAATAAATAAATACATCTCATTGGATAGGTTCCAGTGAAATTGCCAAAGATTAAACGTACAAATCAGGGTAAAGTAATACTTCAACCCTGTTCTAAATTGGTCAGACTCCACCACAAATCCTCCATCCAAGTCTGGGCACCACATAATGAGGATTCAGACAAACTGGAACTGGTGTTGAGCAAAGCAACGAGACTGGACTGGAAACTAAATCTGATAAGGAGAGACTGAAGGAGGTGGCTATATTTAGCTCTGAGAGAAGATATCAGTCCTTTTCATGTATCTAAGGATGGGTCACATAGAAGAGAGTTAAGACCTATTTCCTATTATCCCTGACTGTAGGAGATGGAATAACAATCTTAAGTCACAGGAAAACAGATTCCAATTGAATGCTAGGGATTAGAAATCTTCCTAATGGGAAGAGCATTTTGATTGCGGAACCAACTTTGCTGGAGACCTTGAAGAGAAGGTTGGAGAACCATCTGTCAGGAATGCTTTAAATCTGGATGCCTGCACAGAGCAGGGAATTGGACCCAATGACCTAAATAGCTCCTTCTAACTTTAGGATTTAGTGAGAAATGTACAGGTACAAGCCAGAGATGGAGCTATGGCAAGTTGGAAAATGTAAGGGGAACCTAATATTTTTTCCAATTTGTTTCTTTTCAGGATTCATCCCCCCAGTTTTTAACTCTAATGGAAAAATGGGTAATCGAGGATAATGTTTTGAGAAAAAATAATGTAGGCCACTCTGACAGAAGTAATTAAACTTGTGTAGGTTTTTTTGGTGACTTCACTTGATTGACTGGAGAAATCCATGCAGTTTTCTTGGCAACATTTTTTGAAGTGGTTTGCCATTGCCTTCTTCCTTGGGCTGAGAGAGAGGGACTGGCCCAAAGTCACCCCACTGGCTTTGTGCCCAAGGTGGGACTAGAACCCATGGTGTCCATGGTTTCTAGCCTGGTGCTGATGCCTTAACCACTACACCAAATTGGCTGTCTTGAAACTCTGGACCCAAATTTTAATGTGGGACCAGTTGAAGCTCTGAGATTAACTTGCTCTCTTTCTGCAGCTCCAAGAATGGACATATTTTAGGCTACATCCCAGTCTAAAATATCCCTGCGTTCTTCTACTCAGTACTCTCCATG
Source organism: Candoia aspera (assembly GCF_035149785.1). Classification (NCBI taxonomy): domain Eukaryota; kingdom Metazoa; phylum Chordata; class Lepidosauria; order Squamata; family Candoiidae; genus Candoia; species Candoia aspera. Next base: position 9,368,205 of record NC_086165.1, on the reverse strand, counting down.
TGTTGGACTTTAGTTCCTGGAATCAACTGAAGATATCAGCTGAAGGAAGGCAGTCATACGCCCACTTAAATAATAATAAATATCTATTTGATAAAATGCATAGATTTCACCAAGTATGACAGCTAACAAACACTCCTCAGCTGGATAATTCTAGATGAGACATAAGTGGGTCATCTGTAGGAGTTAAAATATGCGCTTCTAATTCTCTTTTTCTCCTGAATTTGATGAAATTGTACTGAAAATGAGGAAATGCATTCAGAACTGGGAGACCTTCTAAGACAGTGTGTTCTATCAGCTTATCCCCAGATAGAGAACAGGCATAATTTCATGCAAATCAGACTTTAGTGTCAAGTGTTTTTGCTTTCCTAGTTAAAATGGAAGAAAGTAGAGTTGATGAATCAGAACAAAGATTTCCTTGGCACCCCACACGTGGCAGTCATTTTGAAGATGGGAAGAAAAGGAGGGTGAATCTGAACCTGGCAAATAGCATTGCCAGTGATCCAAGCAATATTTTTTGAGGTGATCAGGGCTCTTTCCCTGAATATAAATGAGCTGCAAGAAACAGTGAAATTTTCTATTAGAAGCAAACGCAATGACAGCGGCAAAGAATGATTTTGTCCAAATGGAAAATGCTCCTCGGGATTAAATCTATGCAGGCTAAAGAACAGAAAGAAGGAAGGAAAAAACAACAACTTTGCATTCATAGAGGAAATATGTACTAGGAAATATGTTCATTTATTCAAGTTTCTAAGTGAATCACTGTATTGTAGATAATGTTGGTATTTCCAATAAGAGCAACACGTTTTTAAACTAGGCTGGGATTGTTGCTCATTAATTTCGAGAGCTGGCACCTTGCTGTAGCAAAGAGCTGGGCTCCCGAGTGTGAGCTGTTTGAATCAAATCTCCACGTGGTCCTTCATGCCAATACCATTCCACATGTTAATGAATTCAGGGTACTCAGTGATCTCTGTTTGCTTGGCAGAAGGTCTGGTCTGGGCAGGACCTTTTTACTGTCTCTGTGAAGTCACTGGGTGTAGTCAGGCTCTTCCAATTTCTCTTACAAGAACAAACCTGTGAGGTAGTTTGGGTTAAAAGGTGGTGCCTAGCTTAGGGTTATCCCAGGAGCTCTGTGACCAGTGGTGGACTTGACTGTCATCCAATTCAAAGCACTAGTTGTGATCTTTAATGCCCTACATGGCTTGGAGCTAAGGTACTCCAGGACTGTCTTCTTCATCCAGTCCAATCATTTGCAGAGCTTCTGAAGGAATAGGCTACCGGCTTCCCTGATTTTTTTTTTTTTGCTGTGATGCCAGTAGTATGGAACTTGGAAATTCAATCAGCTCCCATCTTATTAGGCTTGTGAACATTACTTAGAACTGTTTAAGAGGTCCTTGATTATTAAATGATGCCACCTTTTTCATTATCTTTGGTTGTTTCAATTTTTTTTTCAATGTTATGTTTTTTAACTTTTTATGTCCTGGAAAAAAGGACTGTCTGGCTATTAAGACTTGATACTGGCTTGACAGCACATAATCAATCAATTAAAAATGAATTTTTTATAATGGCTTACTTAAGATATTGCACTGTCAATATTTTAATGGCATGATTGTAACCCACTGAGATAATCTCCCCAGTCCAAGACCAACACTTCAGCTGTCTACTCTGCTAAACTTCTATTGTGGCTGCCAGTTACCTATTATTTTCAAGGTCTCTTGGTTTATAAGACCTTAAAATTGCTTAAGGTTAGGTTATGTGAAGAACTGACTCCTTTGAACCTGCCCCCACCCCCACAGTCCTTACATTGTGGCGAAGATCCCTACAGTGGGTTGATATTTGTTTAACCTTGGTGTGGAGCTAGGCATTGTCTGCTGTGGCCATCACCATGTGGAACAAGCTCTCCAGGGGGCTAGATGGGCCCAAATCATGGAATAACAATAACAATAATAAAAAATATATTTCCACCATAAAATGAAAATCTCTTCCTTCACCCAAACATTCTCATTGCTGGTTTTTCTGATTTCTTCTATATTTATAGATTTTTCTTCTATGATGTAAATATTATTAATGTCACCCACAGAGGCAATAAATAAATAAGGATGGGTTTATATGTTTCAAGCAATCAGTAACTTAGCATCTAGTCATCCAAGAGACTGCCTGTTTTGTTGTAAACCTACCTGGTTCATAACAGAACCCACCACTCGTAATGCCCACGTTTAGGTCTGCGAATAAGGCCTTTCTTGTTTTTTGCCTCTGCACTCTGAAAGAGACCCACATTCATCCTTTGAGTAGCATGGTGGCTACACTTGGAAAAAATAAGCAGGGCCAGGAAAAGCAGGGAGGGAGACAGAAGAAAAATTAAATTTAGCTTCAAATTGTGTTAATTTCAATAAATAAGATGGGTCCCCAGGTAAACTTTGTTTTTTTCTTCTTCTAGCACACAGGAAAGCATAATTCCTAGACAACTTCTGGAGGGTTTCAGAGATCTCAAGGGATGTTCTCCCTTCTTGGGGCCTAGCTGCAGTCAGTCTCCACTTTGCTGGTGTTTACAGAAATGCATTAAGGCACATCATGTTACATTGGCCCTGAAGATTTCTTTACGGTGTATTCCTGCATATTCATGCTCAGAAGAATTTCTCCCCTGTGATTGTATTTGCATCCATACTATTTTATTTTTTTCAATGTTCTTTCATGTTTTTTTTAAGTCCATATTGTATTATTTGTGTTCCATCTTGGCTTTTTAGCAACAGGATAGTTCAGAAATATATACAGGAAGCAGCTGCTCTGTGTAATCTTATTACTTACTTTCTTCAAGCTACCTCTTATAGTTAAGAAGTTGAGGGGCTTATTACACCTGCTAAAAGTTAGGATTAATAATTTCCTCCACCATTTCCAGGATAAAACTCCCAGAATTAGGAGCATTGCAGTCCCAAATATATTAGGATGGTGAAAGCTGTCCTAAGGAACCAAATATCCAAGCAACCACATATTAAATATAATGTAGTGCTCTCTCAATTACAATGGTTGGTTTGTTCTCTTGGTCTTTTAACTTTAAAGGTCAGTTGCCTTAATATCTGAACAATTTAACTTATACATTTCAAAGTTAAAAAGGAGAAAAATCTGATCTTCCTGCAGATTTCCTTCTTGTTGAAGGGCCAATATAATTTCATGTGGTGATACATGGTGGTTTTCTCCATCCTATAATGTCTTTTTTGTCTTAGACCACATATTTCTTCATACATGGGAGAAATATTACAGGTAGTCCTTGCTTAATGACCATTTGTTTATTGATGGTTCAGACTTACAGCGGTGCTGAAAAAACTGACTTAGGACCAGTTCTCACACTTACAACTGCTGCGTCCCCCTGGTCACATGAATATGATTTGGGCACTTGGCAACTGGTTCACATTTATGACCATCACAGCATCCTGTGGTCACCTGATTGCCATTTTCAACCTTCCCAGCTGGCTTCTGGTGAACAAAATAATTGGGGAACCACATGATTTACTTAATGACCATGTGGTTCGCTTAATGCCCATGGTGATTCGCTTAACAAGCGCCACAAAAAAGGTAATAAAATTGGGTCAGATTTGAGGGAAAGCCATCTTTGCCCAAACTACAGTTGGCACTTTTATGAACACAGGGTTTCCATCCTTTTCTAATCACTTTTGGAAATTGCTTATTAAGTGCTTTTTGGCTAGTAGGAACCTTTGGAAGGTCAAGTTTTACAGCACTGGGTGAGTCTCCTTTGATCCTTTGTGAAAGAAATTTTAAATACAGATTTAAGGACTTTAAAAAATCTTTTTTTGGAATAAACAGCAAAAGGGTGATTAGAAGGTTGATTTTGGAAAGTTAGAAATGGACTCAGGGTCCAGATAAATTTGAAATAAGATTTTGAAATTAATTGTAAGAATCCCACAGGAAAATGCTGTTGTTTTGAATTCTTAAAAAAAAAAAGATAGGAAGGGACTTTGAAGGTTGGACACTAGAGGGAACCAGAAGGAACTAAAGATTACAATTAAAGGAGAAGAACACTAAAATCTGACTTACTAATATAGAACGGAGCAAAATACTTTAATGTTGGACATATCGAGGGATATTTTTCAACAATGGACCCAGAAGTTAATTTTAAGGGTGTCTGCCATTATAGACAGACTGTGTTTAAAATATATTATGGAAGAGGAATAAGTTTTACCAGACAAGACTGAAATCATTCTGAAAGTGGACTTAAAAATGACAGGCTAGAAGAATGATATGGAGAAAGATGCTACCCTGGACATACAAAAGAAACCAGATGATCTTAATAATTAAAAGGAATATACAAATAACAAACCAAAAGAGCGACCTGGACAACTTTCCTGTATTGAATTTACAAAAGAGACTTGTTAAAATTTTGAAGAATTTTGTGAGAAGAGACAAAGAAAAAATGAAAAGAAATCTAGATGTAGGACATTATTTGAAGGGACTAAAGATCAAGGTTGTTAAAAGTAAAAAGAAGGAATATAAAGTTGGTGTATTTGATCAAGGTTATAATAGATATGTTGTTATCTCTGGTAATCCTTTGCTGACTAGGACTGAATGATGAGGTTTTAATGATTTGTTTATAGATAAGAGATGAGATATGGGAAGAAGAGATCATTTGTTTTATTTTAAGAGGTGATAAGTTATTAAAATTGTTTATATTTGTTGAGAAGAAGGGGGAAGTCATTTCTTTATTTTCTTTTTCTTTACTGTATTTTCTTTTTTATATTTTTCTTTCTATTTTTTATTTATTTTCTGCACTTTCTATTTGTTCTTTTATTTTTCTAGTTTTTATCTTTTTAACTGTAATGTTTAATACAAGTACTATATCTATAAAAAAAGAAAACCACTACGGCAGAAATGTTAAAAACATTTCTAACGATGTTCATTGTTAATCTAAGCACAAAGACTTTGGCAGAAATCTTTACAGTCCAGTGTTTTAGGTCTTGTGAATAATTTATCACTTCTGCCACTTTCACAAGCTGGGAACGGCATTGCTTTGAACTGAACATTTTGTACATCTGAGCATCCCACATAAATTCGCATCATTAAAACTTTCCTTCATATCAAGAACAGAAAGAGGAAAGAAACGAGTGGTGCTGAATTTGACCTTGAGCTGTCTTTGTTTCATTTTAGGAGTAGGTCTGCATTTTCAGAGAGTTACATGAGAATGGGGAAGGCAGTTGTGCCTGGAGCAGAATCAAATGCAGTTGAGAGAAACAACCTAAGTAATTTGTCTCTTTCTGGCCCATAAGGACTCCTGGTGTTCTCTAGATTGCTGGGGTCCAGCTAGTAAGGGATCCCCTATTCTCTTCCCATGTAGGAATTGCCTTTCTTGATTAGCCGATCTAACTAATGTTCTCTCTGCAGCAGCTGTTAGGCAATGCTTCTGAAGGATACTCATGGAAGGCATAGCAGATCCTTGGTCCAAGGATACAATTTGCTTAGATGTAAATGTGTCTGTGCTAATGCCGTGCACACTTATAACAAGGTTTGGCTAAAAAAGAGGGTGTCTGGGATGATCTTGACCCTATTGTTTGCCTACTGTTTCATAAGTAGACACCTCTTTTAGCAAAATGTGAGATACAGTTGAAAACTGTGGAGAGTTGATGCCGAATTGTCAGTCCTGGGCTTCATCATCTGACTTCCTATATCTTCCATTTGAGAAGATTCAAATAGACTTACAATTACGACATTTACAGCCACTCTGCCTTCATTCCCACATATATTTAGTTCAACAAATACACTGTTATAATGGCAATACAAGCTTGGGTTGCATTGAATTACTGTAATACGTGATCTGGAAATCCTTGTTCAGTTCTTCCTTGGGGCTTTTAAACCCTGCCAATAAATAAGAATTTTTTGCAGCATGCCCAATAAATAAGAATTTTTTGCAGCATGCCCATGATTCCAACCCATAGTTCTGTTTAGGAAGACTGGCCAAAGTGCCATCTTTGGTTCTTGATCTGGGGCAACCATACCGTGTTTTCTGCCAGTGTGGACTATTTAAACTGTGTGATCAGAAACGTTCTGCTGTGTTGTACACAGGAGTTGCAAGCTAAAGCTGCAGTGTGTGCATGTGCGTGCTTGCCTGCATGTTTCTCTCTCTGAGAGAGGACTAACTGAACCTGGAATGCTACCTTCAAAAGCCATTGCTTAGTGGCTTAATTCAAAAGCTCTTAGTGGCTGGGTTCCCATCACACCAAACCAGTTTGAATCAACTACAATTGGTCTGATTCACATATTGTATTAAGAAATAGTTTACAGCACACCAGGGCTAGGTTCACACAGCTCAGCATTGTGATCTAGTGTGATCTAGTGGTGAAGGTATTGTACTAGGACTGGAGAGATCCCTGTTCAAACCCAGTCTTTATCAGGAAAACTCACTGCATGATTTTGGACCAGTCACTATTACTTTGGCCTGTCATATTTCACAGGAACGTTGTGGGAAAACATTGAGAATAATTGATATGTATTGTATGTTGTCTTCAGCTCCTTGAGGTGGGATATAAGTCTAATAAGTAAATAAAATCAAACCAATCACAGAACTTAGGGTGTTGCATTAATGACTTCTCAACTCTTTCTTTGCTATTTATTTAGTTTTTTAGTTTTTTCCTTTTCCTACTGCATGTTTTTAGTTTTTCTGTTCCTATTGCATTTGAATCTTCTCAGTGCTGGGAGTATTGTGGCTGTTGGAATTACCCACTGGCTCGATTTGAGCCAAAAAAGTATCTGAAAAACACTCTTCCAACTTATCCTTATGCAGAAATGGTTAATATATCATTTAATTGTAACTGTTTACAGTTATATTTAACTCTACCCTCAAATTATGACACCCCTGGGTTTCTCAGGCTTAGCTATAAAAACATTCCGAACCTGAAAAATTATTCTTGAGATTTGTACGGTTATTATATTGTTGGTTTCTTTGACTTCTCAAAGGGTGTCAGGAATGGCAGCGCAGTGCAATGAATGGAGTAATCAGTTAAGAAGCTCAGCTTGTGTTCTTTGTCGAAAGTGAAGTAGGGTGGTTTTTTTTTATCAGCACAATGTGATTAAAAAGAAAAAAAAGTATCAGCAAACTCCTAAATCTCCAATGCTTTTTCTGAAAGTCACTTAAAGAAGTCACTTACATCTTAGCTTGCACTGAATTCCCAAGACCCTGATTTTTCTTGTCCTGAAGCTAACTGTCCTAGGCTGTTCTAAGGAGCTTTCTATGGATCCAGCTAAGGGCAGACCGGGGGTTTTTCAGTGGCTTCACAAAAGCATCTGGTTGTCCTTCAAACCTCAAAGTTACTTCTCCATATGCAATATGGATAATGTCTTCCCTCCCTCCCTCCCTCCCTCCCTCCCTCCCTCCCTCCTGCTTTTAAAAAATAGACACAGGCCTAACACTATAGCTGTTGTGAAGCTTTGATTTACAGATTTGATCTGGAACTAATTTGACCAGATCTCCAAATTGAATCAACTTGCCAAATCAAATTGAAAAATTAGTAAAGATACTGCCTTCTCTGCAGCAGCCCCCGCCCTTGGGAACATCCTTCCCCTGGAAGTGAGGTTGGCCTCCTCTCTTCTGGACTTCAGGAAACGGCTGAAGACCTGGCTTTGTCACCATGCCTGGAGTGGGGAGAAGAAGAGCCACTCTTGGGGCTGGTTGGTTCCCTAGTCCTGCCAGGACCAGTTCCGGTCCCCTTCGGGTGGAATTCGATCTGCCATTGCTTGGATTTTATTATATTTTATACGTGTATTTATTGATATTACTCTGATTTTATCGTATTTTATACTGTTTTATTGTGAACCGCCCAGGATTCCCTGAGTGGGGGAGATGGGCGGTAATAAAAAAATATGACAAATAAAAATTAGTAAAGATATGGTTGAAACCTGCACATTTACCCAACAGAGAGATGTGTGCTATGGGATCATCAGCTCTTCCATTTTGATGAATACATTGGCTTTTGATCTAAATTCTACCAATTATTTCTAAACACACAACTGTGCTGATTTTGTGCAAATCTGTTCTTCATTTAATTGGGTGATCGGCTTGGAAGAACGGCATAATCATTTTGAAATTAACACTTTTTTGTGGGATATAAACACGAGGCCAACCCTGAAAGAGCCAAACCAACTCGTTTCTTTTTACCCCCTCATTTTGGGGTAATGTTTATCAGTGAGGTTTGAGCAACAGCTGCACAGATCTAACAGTTCATTTGGCACATCCCCTATTAATTAGAGTGCCCGGCAACAATGCATATTCAGAATTTTGTTGTTGTTGTTTGTATTCCATGGATTCTGGTGCAGCTTTAATTTGCAATCAATGGCTCCTTCCACAATTTAGCAGCTCTTATTTCCTCTACTGCTTTCATATCGTTATGTTCTGTAGTTGTAAAAAGAGCGTGTATTTTCAAGGCCAACGTCTTTTCTCTCTCTCTCACACATTTGGCAAGGATCATCAATAGTTTCTTGACCATAAAACCTACAGCTCCCTATGTTGCAAGATTCTGTATGATGAAGGTCCATGCTGGTGGAATCAGAATGCTTGATAAGTATAACCTATTTGCATTCCCTTCCACCCTCCCCACCCCATTTACTGGCCTGCTGAAAACAATGTGAAATTGCTTTATAATGGCTTCCTTTCTCTGCCAGCTGTTTTATTCTTTGTGAAAGTGTCTGACGCCACTAATATTTCCATGCTAATCTGCAGATCCAAGCCACATTCAACAAACCATGGTTGTGTCTTGTCTTTCCTCTTTTTCTTTGGGCACGTATGGGCATTTGCAATGGAATATCGATTTGGAAACCTAGATCAAATGGCCTGCTGGCCGTCTCCCAGTGGAATGCCAAATGTTGCTCATTGTCCTGAGGATTAGCTTTAAAATCATGAGATTGAAATAGCTGGGATGCTTTGATTGCCATGGCATTAAGACATCTTTTACAATAACAAGTCCATTCCCCCCCACCCCCAAAAGCAGTCTAATTTTAGATATTTAAACCAGGGAGCTGAACTAGATACAGCATGCCTTGGATTTTAGGCAGTGCTGTGCTTATTCTCCCCCACCCCCTCATTTTAAAATGTTTGCTTTCAATTGATGGAAAATAAATTGCTTCTCTTATTATTTTTTTAAGAAAAAGAGTTGGGGAAAAAAAAGGCAGACGTAAAAGTTTTACACTTAGCTTATTAAGAGGATGAAGAATGTATGAAGATGTTCTGGCTCTTACTGAGAGGCATTTCTCCTTCAGTTAGTAATGTCTAATGCTTCAATTAAACCCCAAGGGGAAAAGATCAGGGGTGAATTTCTTACATGGGACTATTTTAGAACAGGAAACAGAAACAACCTAGGAGGCTGCAGGATGATCACAAGAGGTGCTCCAGAAGAAATCTATCAAGAGTATCTTCTGCCATTTTGCAACAATCAAGAAAGTTCAACACTATTGCTAAAAACAATTCCTACAAAGTTCTAAAGCATCCTAAGGAACAGGTTGAAAAACAGAAGTCTCTTCCAGTATCCCCAGTTTGGGGAACTGGAAGAGTGTTAATACTAAAGATTATTAGATGACAGTCTTCTCTTTGAATGGCAGTCCAGTCCAAAACTGGTTTTAATAACAGAAAGCTGTCCTGTTGTGGAAGTTGTCCATTAACTATATCTGGATGGTGCTGGTTGCAGTCTTCCACATAATCATATTAAAAAAATAGATGAGATTGTCCACAGATACTAGATCAGGCTATTACCAAAACGCAGAACAGATGGAAACTATTATCTGCCCAAAAGAGATTAGCTTCTAGCTCTTTTATCTTCATGTAAAACAGATGGGAAAAAGAGGTAGAAGAAGTTGAGACATTATTGTTCTAAATAGAGATGCTCAGCAGTCAGTAGAATTCTTTCATAATGGCTTTATAGTTTTGCTCCAATAAATATAGTTGTCTAAGTATTTGTGTCCTGGGAAATATACTCTGTGATGTTTTGCCTTGTCAGCTAAGAGAGTCCTGACAATACACTCCTCATAGAATGAAGTGGTAGAATATTGAATGGGTAGCTCAGACCGATGAGTAAGAGAAAGGATATCGTTTTTAATTATTCCCCTTTTCTAAAAAAATTCCCTGCAGGTAAAAAAATTGTCAAGCCAATTAAGTCATCAAGGAAATAAATGTTAGTTTACATATGAGAACATTAAAAAAAATAACATTGTCTGCAGTGATAGTTTTTCTGCTTCCTTAGAATTCTGCCATCAAACTCATCCCTCATTCTGCTACCTTTGGAAATAACTTCTGAATAGGTGTGCCCAGGATTTCACTAAATTGCAGGAAAGAAAGGGGATATCTCTGCTGATGATGATGATTATGTGCTATCAAATTGGGTATCAGATTTTGAATGTTGGTGGTGTAAGAAATTTGAGGGCTCTTTAACTCATATGATTTGGTCTTATCCAGGCAAAGTTCCCTTTTAGTTTCAAGTTACAGCATATATCACAGTTCTGAGATAAAAATATTAATATGATCTTGAATTATACTCCTAAAATATAGAATCTGCCATTTCATGAAGAACTTTGGCTAACAAGCCTGGGGCTTGACAAAGAGAAAGTTTTATGTAAATGGAAAGAAACTTACTCTTCTGACATTAAGAAACAAGTTCAAGATTGTTATGATTTTTGAAATGTCTTTAGATATTAAAAGTGAGAAGATGTAGCAATATGTTTCTATATGATGGAGATCAGATAAGTTTAAGGCTTGAATTAATCTTATACATGGATTTTTTCCTTTGTTTTTGCTTCTTTATGTTCAGATTATTTTAATAGCTATAATCCTTGTAGGGTGTTTTTTTTTTTGCGGTACAATCACTGATGTACTTTCTTTTGCTATATTTCACTCATTTTTTAAAGTTGGGGAATAACCTCTAAAAATCTCTGTAATGGTATCATTAGTGCACTGCATTGTTCCCAGTTTACAAATGAGTCTCTTGGACTTCAACAAACAGCGCTGTTTATGGAAGACCATGTCATATTTTAATTCAGAACCAGCAATCTAGACCATACAGGAACACCTTTGATATGAATTACTAAACAGCTATCCTGTTGTGCAACCTGATCTCTTTCTCCACCCAAAATACTGTTTAAGCATTTAATTATCAGCCACCCAGATTACTAGAGCCCATGGGTGTAAGCCATTTGTTAAGACTTTAAGCCGTCGTTTAATATGTTAATTGATATTGCAAGGAATATCTCCAGGTATTCCAATTATAAATACCAATTATCTGGCTCGACATTCTTGGCAATTTGGGTTTGTTAGCAAGAATCTAATTATACTAGTTTGCTGCTGATAGAATTATATAAGGGGTAGATTTTTCTCTTACATCTGTATTAGACCTCAATAAGTGATCCTTAGCAGTCTGTTGCTATTCACTTAACAAGTAATAACTTTCTTAATGAAAGTAATTGGATTGAATCAGGCTTTTTACCAGAAGTGGGAAAAAAAATTCTTGGAGTACTTTTCAAATACACCACTCTTGTTGACTTAACTAAAATAAAATACAAGGAGCAACAGAGTTGAGATTAGATTTTAAACAGATGATGCCGGCTAAAAGTGATACAACCCAATGTATATGTGTCATTGTTTCTGTGCTTTGTTTCTGAGTTTAGATGGGGTGGAACTACAGGCACTCAAAGCCTAACTTCATAAATTCCAATGTCCATGGCTTTTCAAACCAATCTGATTCACACAACTTCCTATCTTCTCACTAACTTATCCCAAACTAGATTTAGTGCAAGAATGCATTAATATCACATTTATTTAATGCAAGTGTCTATATGCTGTATCAGTGGTAAACCAAAGGTAGAATGGAATCTGCTAGTAAATTTCTGCACCACCTGTGTAGGTTGATGAGACTTCCTAGCTCTGTATTTTCTAATGATAGTTATCTGCCCACCCTAAATTGAGAACCAAAAATGAAGTTGTGAAAACAAGGTTGGGTGTCTCTCTTGGGATAAGGCAGAACTACTGGCATCTTAATTCTTAGCATATACTCATACCTGGCTGGGGTTGGCATCATATGACCTCTCAGATGCCTTTTGTGTTTCTCTTTGGTAATACTACAACTGTGCTGTCCAGAATGCCTTTGCTGTGCAAACATGGATGTTCAGGTCAGGTCAGCATTTTCCAGCATCTACTGAACTTCACAGCATCACAGCAGGGAACTCTCTGCTGACCTCTCAAATTTCTCTCATCCTGCTAAGAGCCAAGTTACAGAATCAGGCAGCTCAGAGTGAATTATCTGGTGCTAGGCTATGCCAGTTCATCATGCAAGTTGAATTAAAGAATCAGTGGATGCTCCTTTGACATTTCTCTCTTCTTACAGGCTTCCAGATAGACAGCCCCAAGACTTATCGATCAAATGTAAAGCTAGTTCATGAGTTGGCAGTTTCCCATCTGCCAGATTTACCCAATATCAAAAGCATGAGATTTCAGTAATTTATGGGAATCGGGGGCAGAAGCAGAAAACGTGATTGACCCCTGAATTACTCCAACTTTTACTTCCTAATGTATTCATTTCTGTTAAGATAAAAAGAGAACCTCAACGAGTTTGCCTTCTACTCATAAATCTATTAGAAGCAAGGTAAAGGTAAAGGTTTCCCTTGACATTAAGTCCATTTGTGTCCGACTCTAGGGGGCGGTGCTCATCTCCGTTTCAAAGCCAAAGAGCCGGCGTTTGTCCGTAGACACTTCCGTGGTCATGTGGCCAGCATGACATTCACAGAACGCCGTTACCTGCCCGCCGAAGCGGTGCCTATTAATCTACTCACATTGGCATGTTTTCAAACTGCTAGGTTGGCAGGAGCTGGGACTAGCAAATTAGAAGCAAAGCCACCTAAATTTGGAGAATCTCCAAATACGATCATTTCACATGTGCATCAAATTTCTGTTTGCTTGTCTGTTTAAGTGAGAAACATGCATCCTCCCATTGCTGGGGGAGGTAGATGTATTCCTGCAATAAGTAAGATGACATGAAACTGCTGATCATCCTTCAGGCCTTTTAAAGCATTTTCATAAGCATTCATTCTGTTTGAAAACATTTTTCTGCATGCAAGTTCTGCTTCCCTCCAAGGATGTAGGAAGATAGAGTTGCTAGGCTGCTGTGTGATCTTTTTATCTGATGAACTAGTTGCTATCATGAATATACCACCCATTGCGTCCCTCACCTTCCCTGCTTCTCTTCCTTCCAAACATTTGATATGAATGAAATACAATTCTTGGAGGTTTTTAACAACTTAAAAACTATGATTATAATTAGAGGCAAAGATGGAATGATCACAGGAACCTCTAGTGTCTCTATATGTTAGTTTTCCTTATAAATACATAGTTTCTCTTTCTTGCCCATGTATGTTTATAATTTGTTTTTCTCTCCTTCTCCTAGGAGAAAATCCTGCGGTAGGCAATTAATCTGTTAAATTCCTTCTATAGGCTACACATGCACATAGATACACACAGAGTTAGCATGTTAGGATAAGCAATCTAAGAAATAAACAATATCACTACTGGAGATACTTGTGCCTCAAAATAAGGGTTCAAAGAGTGGACATACAAATTTCCAATCGAATGATCCATTCAGTCGTATCCGACCCTTGGCAATTCCATAAGCCAGCTCCCTCCGTGATCTCCAATCTTGTACAGCTTCTTTCAGTTGCTTTATATTTTGGCCTGTGTCTGCTTTGATTACATCCAACCAGCACGTTCTTTGGCGTACAAATTTAGGGTTGGACTTTTTCAGGTGACCCTTGCGTGGATTGATGCATTTTATTTCTAGGATCAGACCAAGAAATAGGCAGGGTGGGGTGGTGTAACTGTTTGTTCACTTACAGTTGATTCAGGGCATTATATAAAGCAGCAAACCTTTTTTTGTGTCTGCTAGTTATGGAAATTCGGTTGAAATACTTAATTTCAATTATGAGAGCTTGAATGTGTGATACTAAATCCATAAGACTGATGATTGCTTTTTTTCATCAAACATGAATGCATAAAAGAACCCCTCATAGGAAGAAAGGTTTTAATAATGCATCCTAATCAATGGTGTAGTAGCTTATTTCTTTAAAGAGACTTTCTACACATACACAGAGTAGAAAGTTAAGTGTATAAACTAAATTAGCAACAACTACAACATATGGAATCTCTCCATCTGATGACTTCAGTGGGGTAGTCTATTTTCTCAACTCTACCACCCATTTCCCTCTTACTAGATGTAGCTGTAAAACTAAGGCTGGTACACAAGTAGGGATTAATCCACCGTTTTCCTATTATTTGGTCCTGCTTTTTGGTTGAGGCAATCCACATGCTCAGCTGAGTCACCAAGTACCTTATGGCCCCTGGCTGTGTACAAAGCAGTCATCTGCGACTATTATTTTGTGTGAAATAAAACTAAATTTAGTGAACATCTCTGGAGAGGAAAGGGACTAGTTATTAGATATTTTTTAAAGAATAGCTTTCTTGTTAAACTGGAATTAAACAGGCAGTTGATCACAGTGGCCAAAATGCCTGCCATTAATTTAAGTGAAATGACTAATTTATTCCATTTGGATGAGTTGCCTTGTGGACTGCAATCTTAAACTTTCCAGTTACTTGAATGTAGTGTCACAGTAATGTGATGGAATGTAATAGCTTTCATTGTCTATTATACCACTTGCCTATAGAGTAATGAGTCCCTTAGTACTCAGAGTGAAAAAGTCTCAGTGGTCCATTTGTGGGCTGCTGGCATTAGTTGCAGGGATACTACACACACACACTCACAGAAGTGGCTTGAAAGAGAGTAATTATACTCTAAAATATTTAGAATCTTACAAGTGTCCATGAATATGTTACATTGGGTGTGAAATTAGTATAAAGGCCTAACAGAAGTATACTCAACAGAACAATGAGGATGTTGGGCTCTCAGTTACACCAGTTTTGGGAACAATGAAGGACAAAAAAGATACTCAAATGGATCTATCAGAAGGAAGGAAACCAAACAGGCCTCTGAGACCCATTTCTGGAGCAATTTTCTGACCATAATTATTGAAAATTGATGACATGTCCTACCACTGGAGGCAGAAAACTGACCAATAAACTATAGCTAGAACCTTCAAATAAGCCTGATGCAGAAAAACAAAGAAGTCTCTCTTCTCCCCAGATTCCCAGCCCTACTCACTGATGTCACAATCCTGCCAATTTGGCTTCACTGTCTTGTTTCCTGCAGTCCTTGAACCCCATCTCCCATGTAGTGCAGCCCCAAAGTTTGGCCATACCCATTTTCAGTAAATAAAGCGAAAATCAGCCAAACAGTAAATCATTACCCTGAAGTACAGTAAGTTTCATTGAGATGATGGGCTTATTCCCAGTCTTGCTATAAATTCTTATCCATGTCTGCCAAGATAAAAACATCCCCAAAGTTGAAGGGGGCTTTCTCCCAGATAACCACAGACTTGAAGCTTTAATTGTTTCTGTCTAATAAGACTCCAGCATAAGACTCTGAGTAATCATAAAGCAGTCTACTTACTATCGTGCTTAGCCATCAATGTGTAAATGAGTCCTCAGCAGAGTTGCAAGTAATCCAGCAATAACAATAGTCAAGTTTCTAGCATGCTTTCCAGATCTGGCAACACAATTCAGGGGTTAAGCGGTTAACAATTCTGCAGACCCAGAGATCAAAGAATTCACATAGACAATCAGAAGAGATACAGCTTTGAGCTACTCCATCTGGAACCAAAATTATTATTTTGGAACCATAATAATTATTAATTATTGCTATGTATTGGTAATATTCTAGCTAGAGTTATTTCATTTACCATTACCAAACACATTCTATTGTACTATGCTCACATTGCTGTAAGTTTTCATGAAGGTAATAGAGTCAACAGTGTACACATTTAATAAGTAATAAGGCTTTTAGCAAAGAATCTATCCTCCAAGGAAGTCTTAAATATCCAAGTCTTCTGCATTCCCTACCCAGGTGCAGTGAAGCCAAGCAGATTTGAGTTTGCTAGCATCCAACTCTGCAAAGCTTCAGTTCTCATCAAGTCTTTTCCCCTTCTGCTAGCTACTTCTTTACCTGCCTGTAGCTCTGCCTGTATGCTCAAGTTTTAAGAGGCCTTACCTTCAGTTCTGGGCTGGAATCCTCTGTATTTCAATCAGGAATTGTAAGATCTGCATCTGGTCTTTCAATGCTGGCACTAAGGCTTGGTTCTTTGGCATCTAAAATGCTAGGTTCATCAACCTGGTCCTCTTTTGAGAATGGTGATGCATCTAGCTGGGTTCTGAGAAGTCAAGGAAAGCAGAACCTGCAGCCATAAGGACAAGATCCAAAGCCTCCAGTGTGCATATGAAGTCTTTGAATGTGTCAGAAGTGGGAAATTATTAAACCCTAGCACCATTTAACAATTAGGGCTGTCAACACCTTTCTGCAACTCTTTAAAGTAGCCACATCTTTTCCTGAGATCATGTAGCAGGTATAAAATAGGCAGCTGCCAGATTCTGGAGTATGACTCTTGATCTGACACACAAAGGCCAGTTAGCATGTTGGAATTGGGCTGGGTGATTTCACATTGTTATGACAGCAGAAAATCCAGTTCTATATATTCAGTTCCCCAGGTAGAAAATTCATAAATTTGACAATAAATATGCAAGGGATTAACTGCCAATGAGGCTTCTGCTTGAACCTCCAAGAAATGGGTGTTCTATTGGGCACTTGGGGCAAAACTTAGCCTCATGTGAAATACCAGGTTTGGATTAAAGTCATAGTTGTAGTTCTTTCTCAAGGCTACAAGGTTACAAAAGTTAGGATTGCTGACCCTTCAAGTGACAATCTAACACAAAATCAAATGCTGTTCCTATAGAGGAGTGCAAAGAATGGCTTAATATAGTATTTTTCAACCTAGTGTCCTCCAAATATGTTGGATCAACCCCTCACTCCCATTTACCAGCCAATCAGACCTTGAAACATCTGGAGGACTCCAGCGTAGGCCTGGGCCCACACAAATTTCTGTCAGGATTGAGCCTTTGAATGGTATACTAAAGGGCAACCACATCTGGGGTGCAAAGCTTCAGGTTACCACTAGATGATGACAATTAGTAATTTTTTTTTTTTGTACTTTGCTGCCATCTAGTTGTCCGGTTTTTTTGCAGACGGCATCTGTTAGTCCTAGCAGTACTGGGAAGGGCATATTTGAAGATAGGATCTGGACAAAAATGAAATTTCATTGACATTTGAAATGAATGAACATCACAGTTAATTAATGAGATGACTCTCTGTGCATTTAGTATTTTCTCTCTTCTATTGTATTAACATGTTCAATATGCTCACCAAATTTGAAGGAACTTTGGAGGTGACATCCAAGGCCTTGAGAAGCTATCTGTAGCCATGGGAGCCTCTGTTCTTAAGAAAGGCTGGGAGAGTGAACCAGAAGTACCTCTTTTCTTCAGGTTAAGCAGGTCAGACCCCATTAGCCTGCCTTGATGAGAGAAGGGCTAGCTGGGGACCCCTTTGGAGAAAGAGGAGTGTGTAAAGATCCTCAGTACATCATTTGTGAATCATCCACTGCAGTTCCTGGTCTTTGACGAAGGTTGTGTGTTTAGCAGAGAGGATAATGAGGTGTCTTGCAGTCTGGAGCCTGTATGCTCTAGGGATGGTAAGGCAAACAAAGGAAAAAGTTTTGCTTGCTGTCTTTGGCACTGGGTAAGGTCAGCTTCTGACAAGGCATCTCAGTAGAACCACATTAGCCTCCTGACCTTAAGCTTTGAAAACTTTTTTATAATTATCTGAGCACAGAGAAGCCTTAAGGCTTTTATTTCCATGGACTTGTATAGGCCAGGACCCTGGCATGTCCACAATAATGTGTTTTGCTTAGGGGTGTACAGAAGAAATACATACTGTACCTAAATAAAAACAAAAGGAGCTGGAACCTTATTTGCTCATGTTAAGTTTTGGTTTCCTACATGCATTTTTATTTTGGGGGATGGGGAGATGCCAAGATGGTATCCTTGTGGTCTGAAGTGGGTCCTGGCTGTTCAGAAGAATCAGATCTAGATACTAGCTGAGAGCTTCTTTCTGAATGGTTGCGCTTAAATCCTGTATGGTGATCTGGTTCCAGACTTGAAAGGGCCTTCAGCAACTCCTTAGATTTGCAAGCAGGTCTCTTTTATTAACTATAAACAGTGGTTGTGCTTAAGGGAACAATGTGAATGGAGCTCAGTTCTCCTGTGGAGATGGGGCTGTCAGGTATTAGAAGAGTGAGCATCTGCAAAACGTGGGGCCCTAATATGTTGCAAATGGTCTGAAGAACTGTGTGTGATTGGTGAGGTCTCCAAGTATATATCCCTGCATGTCTCGTGCTATTTATGCATCAGGTATGAACAGTGAAAAGACACAGAGGTAAATGCAGTTGCCCACACCGATGCTTTAGAAATAGGATGGCTGCAAAGATCAATACGCTTGTAGGACGTTAGGCACAAGACCTGTTGGCTAGGAGGGGTTTTCTAAACATGCAGTGAAGTTCCCCACCAGCAAAGATTCCTCACAGCAGCAGATGGGTCAGCCACTGGAGAGCAATTCCATTGCAAAGCAGTGGGAATGGGTGGGGCATGGATGTCCAGATTCCACTGCTGCCTATGTTCCACCAAGGGTGGCCCTTGATGATTGGTGCCCACTCTGCCCATCTGTACAATCAAGTGAGATGTGAGATGCATGCTACTTTTGAAGAGTTTATTTTATCTTTACATGCGGTGTTAAAAACCCAAAGGACGTATTATTTACACATCCACAATACAAGTTTACAAGATATCTATACATGTTAAAGTACTCCATAGCTTGTATAGAGCAGCTTTTCTCGTCTTTTCTCCTTTTGTTTTTAGGGTTACTTTTTTAAGCTGTACCATTAAAAAAGATACAATCTGCATTTACCTTTGCACAAATGGATAAAGCATGTGTTTATTTTAAAAAACAAAACCCAACACAAATTATAAATTAACAGAATAAAGACTATGTTGAATGTTAGAGGTTTCAACAGAAATATTGAGATGACTCACATTACCATCTAACGAGGCAGCACAATGTTACAGAAAAGTTATTTGGGTTCACATAACACTTATGTTTCAGTTTTACACAAGTATGTATTACTCATTAATAATTGTAAAGTGACGTCAATTACATTTTTGCCATTTGATTTTTTAAAAATAAATTTAAAAGGTATTAGTTGCAAGGCTGAGATATTTTAAGGAAAATTACTTGTGGTATTTGGGGGGGGAGAAGTAATGCTTGACTTACAGATTGGAAAAGTTTAATTGTCTATATTAAAGAACAATCCCTTTAAAAACGTATTTTTTTTTCCACTTATAATAGAAACAGATCTTTTGCATGGGAGTCATTTGACCTGTCAACGAGCGGTTGGCTACGGAGGCTGCAGTGTTCAGCAACCAAATGGTGGAACATCATACACAATCTAAGATCCCCATCTGAGTTGACAATCAGCTACAAGCACACACTGTAGCAAACTACCATATGCAACTTCAGCTGGGTTGTATTATCCTAGAAACCTCATGCAATTTCCCATTGTAACAGTTTGATTCTTAAGCAATTCAGGGTTTATAGATTTAGCACAGCAAGATTGCTACTTCCTTGGCTTATAGATTACCTTTTCATGGATAATGAATGGTTCTGCAGAAAATATTAATCCCTTCCCTCCCTGCTCCTTCCTTTCATGTTTTTGGACACTGCAGAGAGAACTTACAGCACTCAGGGGTTTATGATGTACTATTACAGAGAACACTTGACAGGATTTTAATAGTAAGTGATTTAAAAAAAAATCATTCTTTGTGAATAAGGCACAAAATGCACAGATCTGAGTAAGTTCACACATAGAATATTTACAATATTGGCATGGCTTCAGAGAAACCACAAGCTGAAAATATGGGCTGTGCTTCTGTTGAATTTTGATGGATGGATCCTGCTAAGACATTGGGGGATGGCTGTATTATGGGGAATTTGTCATATTTATCCTCCCTCACTTATGAACACTTATGAATTTGGGTGTGTTCACATGATATCCAAAGCCAACTTCTGCTACAACAGGGAGAACATTGCTTGTACCTGCTGGTTCCTACCATGAGTGTTGGAATGGTACAGTTTCAAAACTTGGGAAGAAGCCACAGAGCTTCATGCAGGGGTAGACAACTAGATATTACTAACTACAACTTCCAGTATCCTTCACCATTCACTATTGGCCATGCTTCCTAGGGATGCTGGGACTTGTAGCTTAGCACTATCTGGAGAGCTCCTAATTGCCTATTGCTGTTTCAGTTGACCCTTCCTCAACCTAGTGTCTTCAAGATGTGTTGTACCCACAACTCCCAGAATTCTAAGTCAGCCCAGGTTGGACTATTGGGAATTGTAGTCCCAGCTCATCTGGAAGAAGACCAGATTAGAGAATACTGGCTTAGTGTGTTGTGGGAACATACTCATTAAGTTCAACAGAGCTCTTTAAAAGTGAGAAGAATTGCCTTACAATGATGTAAGCAGTTATCAGAGATGCACAACAGCAAACATACCTTCTTATCCCCTCTCAGGCTTTTCCTGAACATGTTGTTGGATACATAAAAGACAATGTGGTTTCTCCTTTACTTCCCACTAGCTTAAGACAGATGGTGGAAAAAGACTGCATGAAGCTATGGATCAACTCTTTGCATTTGAAAAACAGAAGTTTGGGGTATTTTCCTCCATGGGAATGTCCTCTTTTTCCTTCATTAAGATGAATCTGAAATTTGGGAAGATTGAGAACCTCTATACTGAATGGCTTCAGCACTTCATGTCTGGAAGGACAGTAAACTAAATAGAGGGGTTGGGTCAATGGAAACCCATTAAAATGACATTTGGAAATTAGATACCTAACTCTATGGCAGCCTGGCTTTGAGTATCTATGTTTGGCCTGTTTCACATTGCACCTAATTGTGTGTTATGCCACAATCAATATCACAAAGCCTGGTGCATGAGTTCTGCAGCGCATCTTTGCAAGGCAAGAGTGCCAGAGTTGAAGCCATTGGTAAGGTCTTGTTCCGTCACAAATGTAAACATTCCTATTCAGACAACGCAATGGAATCGAGTACCTCCTAGGATTCAAGGCTTTCTCACACACTTGCATGCACCCACTCTCACACGCACCCCATGAACATTCCCCCCCCCTTTTTTTATCTGTGCCATAAAACAAACTGTTGTCCTTTGGAGGCAAAAATAAAAATGCTACAGTTGGACTAGAGACTGAAGTTCAGCACGTTGCTTCTTAACCAACATACTTATTGAGACATTTTCTTGTTCTGATATTTGTGCAAGAGGCAAGGCAAATGCATACATAGTAAATCGTTCACATTTCATGGGAAGACTACACAGTATGGCAGTCTAAAACAAACCCCATTTTATTCTTATTTTAATTATTCTTATTTTCAAGTATTTTTGTTCACGGATCTGCTTCCTCCCTAAGTACTCTAAACAGCTCTTTTGAAAGTGGCCACGGAGTCCCGTCCTTTTGTGCTACATCTCTCCTACTCTCCCAACACAAGAAATGCAGTGGCCAGCCCTTCCCTTCTTGTAATGCATCTAGCAAGTGGAGTCTTGCTTTGGGCCAGGTGTACCAGGCAAAACCAGCGGATGGAGCTAAAACAGCCTCTTTGCCCCCAAATTCGGTTCCCCCCATGCCCTCCATGACAAGCGAGTCAGAGTCTTTCCATCTGTCCTGCACCATTGCCCCAAGTTCTGGATTGATTAAGCAAGTTTTAGTAACTGTATTTGTTCAGTGGTCTGACTGAAGGCGTCTGTGGAACAAAGGAGGGTTTGGGTGGCACATCTGGTTTTAGAGAGGGCATCCTCTTTATCCCTGTCCGAGGAAGTGTTCCATTGCTTGTGTAACTGCTTTGCCTAGACAAGGAAGGCTGTAGGTGGACACTGACCGGTGTCCCTTGGATGTAGTCCATTTTTGTGCTCCCGGTGGGAGTCATATATCCTCCCCGGTTAATGCTAGGCTGCCTGGACAGCAGCATCCCATTTGGGGAGTTTAAGTTTTTAGGAAGGGCTGATATAGAATGCCGCTGGGAAGAATTTTTGTGATAGCCCCTTTGTCTTTCTAAAGAGGTCATTGGTACTGCCGGCGTGTTGGGGACATCCACCCGTTTTGTCGGACTATTTCGTGGCAGGGTGGATGGAGGAGAATATAAAGATGCTTCCCGGTTGGGGACTTTGGGGGGGACCTCGGTCACATTGCCCATGGAATCCAACATTAAAGTCTGGTGAGCTACTTGAATGTCAGCCATAATGGCTTTGGGATTGCTAGGGGTTTCGTTTAAATGTTTCAGGAAATCATTCAAGGTGTTCCTGGAATCCACCGATCGCCTGTGGTCTCTTTTGCCTGATGACTTAGCAAGCGGGTGATCCACATTCGGCATCTTTTTGTCCCCTTTGTGCGCGTTAGAGTTGGAGAAGGACATATTGTAATCATGGGTGGCATTGGGAAGAACAATTGCACTGGGGATATGTGCATGACTTAGAGGAGAATGGGGTGGGGGACTGGAGGGAAAAAACTGAGGACTCTTCAAGGGGGCTTCTTTTCTTGAAGCGCTGAGGTTGTTCTGGGCCTTGTCCATCTGGCTTTTCATGGCCTGCAAAGCCTTCTGCTGCAGCACTGGGGTTGATTCTGGGGTTGGAAGAGCGGCCAGTTCTGGTGGTTGGGCTCTGTGGTCCACCATCAACATTGACTTTGTGTCAGCAGTCGGGGGCAGCTCTTTGCGGCTGGTCAGCAGATTGGAATAAAGTTTGGGCGAGTCAATATTCTGCTGATACTCTTTAACAGGGCTGTCAAAGAGGCCGTTCAGTTTGGCAAAACTCCCACTTGAATCCGTGCAGGACTGAGCCGATTCAGCATCCTTGTGAATCTTCCTCGACTTCCTCACAAAAACATCCCGGTAACAGTAAACAGCCACTCCAGCGATAAATGCTCCCAGGAGGAAAGCCGCAAAGACGCAAGTAATCAGGACGTTCATGTGAACCATTTGGTTGGAATCACCCGACTGGACTTCCCACCTCACACCTATGACAAGCACACACATGATGGGTGGGTTAGAGTGTATTTGGGGTTATAAAATCATGAGACAAAAGCTTGCTATTTTGGGCTGCAATCCTAAGGGCACCTAACAGAAACTTGGCATCTGGAAGATATACAAGGAATTACATCACTTTGGACAAGGGGGTGTTCCACAAGGAGCACCCCTAATTGCATCCCAATGGTGTATATGCATTATGAAATACATATGCGAATCCTTACTGCTTAAAACCTCTCTTTCTCTCTCTCAGTCCAGCCAGCCAGCCAGCCAGCCATCCCAGGTGCAGCCTAAAGATAAAATGGACATGATCTAGCACATGATCTCCCGTGTCTTCATGTTTATGGTGGAACAAATGGAAATGAATGGATTCTGAAAGGGCTTGATCTTGCTGAAAGTGTCTCCAAGATATGAAGCAGCCCTCATAAGTGCCAAATAAACACATTGAGGCTAGGCTTCAGAAGTCAAATCATTGCTATTCCTAGATTTATTATTCTTGCACGTGGTGGATTTTTCTTGGTGTCTGCTTCCAGAGTTTCACATAGACATTGCAATGTCATACTGTACATCCTAGGAAAAGGGTATGGTCTATGCAATGAATGGAACAGTGGGAAAGTACTTATGTTTTATAAGAACAATCCCATTGGGGTAACCTTCTAAATTTTGGAGAGGACGTGCCTGATCTTTCAATCAGATCAAGGCTTTTGCACACTTGGCCTAGTTCAGGGTACCCACTTCTTCAGGAATACTGCACTGACCGTATGTTGGGCTGTGAGATTAGCAAAACGGCATGGAATAGAGATGGCATAGGTTTGCGTTTGGTTCTGAGCTGCAACAGGGCCATTCTGCATTCTTTCTGGCCTCCTCCTTCTTAGCCAGTACTCAAAAACTGATTGCAGACATGAAGCAATGCATGTCCAAAGCAGGAGAACCAATAGCTGGCTTGAGTTACTCTTTTACTAAGAGTACTTGAGCTAAGGAGCATTCCTGCTCTATGACTGTTTCACACTCTGGATTTCATAGCCATTACAGTCACTTATCTGAAGCTAACGAGATGTGAACTAACTCTTATCTAGTTATGAATGCCCAACAGGAGTGCGCTAATACATCCTTACAGCAGTGCCATGAAGGACATCAAAAGATCAGCTGTTTTCCATCCTTTTTCTTTCTGGTGGCCGCTTTTTTCTGCTCTTAGTCCTCTAACTTCAAGCAAAGCAACTATCACCAGAGAGAACATCTGCTAGAGTAGAGAATCAAGGCACTGTTGTGAAGGTGCATGAGTGATGGCTCCAGTTTTTAGTTTGCAGGAGCGCAGAGCAAAATGAAGGCTGATGTGAGGGTCTCCTGCCACAGCTTCTCAGAACTAGAGGCTTTGGCAAGCATACAGAGACGTCGGTTTGTTTTTTGATAAAAGACGTGACTTTTGCCTCTGGGTTGATTAGCTTGGAGAACTTTCAGAATGCGATATTCTGCCAATCTACTCTCTTTCTGTCCCCAAGTCTCCTTTTAAGACTCACAAACAGTAGCTTGTATGTTATTAACTTCAACAATTTCTGCTGGAAAATTGAGGTTAGAAGGTGTTACTCTGCCAGACTGCAATTAATAACTCATGGAAGGATTTCTCTTGCAATTCCGTGCCTGACTCATAAATTAGAAATCAAATGTGAGATAGGAGTATGCAAATTATATATATAATTTGCTCATTGTATCAATAGAGCTATGCTTCTCCTCCAACTGAATGTTTTGTAACTTTTTCTTAGGTTCTCTGCAGATTAAAAAAAAGAAGTAAAGATTTCATATTTTTATGGTTTATGCTTGAATAAGGAATGTACATTTGGAATCTCACACTGGTTTAAAAATGATTGATTAATAAGAGGTATTAGTTTTTCTAAAATATAAAACAGATCTAATTTAGACAGGAAGAACAATTAAAATGGCAATTCACACACAAATATTGGAGCTTACACATTTTTCTGACAGCAGTTTTATTGTTTGTTTATATTAAGGCAGCCACAGACATCACTCTGTTAAGAAACGGTTAGTTTGGAGAATGCATCTACTTGTGTTATTCCACACCATGTGGAAAATTGAAAATGAAGAGGAGCATTATTATTATTATTATTGTTGTTGTTATTTGTTAGAGGCAAGGCCTTTGAAGAGAGTTAAATGTGTTCAGGGTTATTGATTTTAATGGCTTTGTGCAGAAGAAGGGATGAGATAAGGACAGAGAGGCAGAAGACAAGAAGTGCCACCAGGTATGATCAAGAGCCTGTGAGTAAACCTGGACAAAGACTGATTGACTTCAAAGGACACTCAAGCTATAAAACACCTGAAGCAAAGGAATGAATGCACTGTCAGAAGGCTTGAAAGGAAACCTGATACTTCCAGGGATTAATAAAATGCAAACAAGGCCCTGATAATTTAAACGAAGGAGAAAATAGGGACAAGTGTGTGCAAATAAGCACTACCTATTGAGAGGTCTGCAAACATAAGGCAGTTTAGGTGAGTGGATAACTGAGGCCTGGATTTGAACTTGTACCCAGACAAGAAGCTAACTTGGTGACTTTCGACCTCTGTCCAGATCACATCACAGAAACACCGTGCACATTGAGATGGTGGTCTCATTTTTGCCTTCCTCGCAATCCAGTTTTGTATCATCCAATTTCACAATTGGATTGGTCTGAGACCAAGACAGAGAGGTCAAAAGTAATCCTGTGGAGCTAGTGACAGAATGGAGATTTGAGCTAAAGCCTGGTCTATCTGATTTCTGTTGCCTAACTATGATTCCACAACAGCTACCCTCTCTTCTCTGGTAAAAAATCATGGATTGGTTGGACTCTGATCAGAATGTAAGACATTTCATCCCACATGGTTGGTACTGGAATATATGTAGAATTCCAGGTTATCTTCTGTCTCTCCCCCCCATCCCCCTTAAGCACACATTGGGCTGTCAAAATAGACCCTGCCTACAACTGTATGGCCACACCTGTTCTTCACAAATTCTTTGCTGTTCAACATGCTTGCCTCTTTGAGCAGGGAGATTAAGGTCTTGTTAGTAATAACAATGATGATCTGGTGAACTTGTTGAATGAATTCAGGCACTTCGAACATGAACACACAGTTGTTTCTGCCAGAAATATCTGTTCAAGGGGTCTTCAGCATATTGCAGTCTTACTGCTTTGAAGGTTGTAACCAATGTACGGAGGTGCAGGCCCCAATAATTGTGTTGAGCCTTTAAGGTACCCAAGACCTCTGTCATTTTGGGACCAAATGTTATTATACCCTAGACTGCAGTGGAGTCCATCTGCAGGTAACGCACAGCTGACAAGCCTAGAATAGCTACCTTATTACACCATTGCAACAAAGCCAGTGAAAGGCAGTACAATGCTGGTCAACCTAAGGATGCCTTACCTGAGGTGAGTGGAACTTACTTCTAAGCAAACATGCATATAACAGCAGTGTAGGCAAAAGAGTAGGCCTTGCATCTTTCTCAACTGATATGGAAGATGTGCTTCTCTGTTTCTTAAAGCAGTAGCATCCTACTTCAGGCTCTGAAGTGATGCAGCTGTATTTATGTATCTTGTGCTGTGCTAACAGAAGCCCCAAAGCACTTCTACTGAATTATTTTTGAAGCATGCATGCTCCTACTAAACAACAATAAACCTGAGAATATTGACTGGCGAGGAAAGAAAGAACAGTAGTTGGTTGACACGAGCTATGAAACTCATCTTGTCTTTTGGCTGTTCCCTCAGATCCACATTCCACCTTTTGGGTTCTTTTTTTAGCCACTCTGTCACTCTGCCTTTGATCTATACACAGGCCCCTCTGCATACCCACTGGCAAGTACCAAGCTTATGGATTTAATCTTTGAAAACTGCTGAAGGTATCAGGTTTCCTTTCAACTGTAATAGATTCCCTGATTCGGCCTTACCCTTTGGAACCCCTGATAAAGGTTCAGAGTAATCAGAAGTGTTTGGGTCATCTTGAGCTACAAATTTCCGAGAGCCAGTCACTTTAGGTTTCCAGGAACCAATCACTTTGGGCGAGATAACTGGGATACTTCCCACTGTGGTAATGGAAGCTGAGGATAACGCCATGTCTGTGGTGGCAAACAGATTTTTATTAATGTGCATTACAGTTGCTTTTCTTTTTCTTCTCTTTTTAACACCCTCATCCACGGCTGGTTTTACTCAATGGCTGCTAAATAATATTTAGAAGGAGATGTTTAATGGGAATTGTATGAGGAAAAGGAGAGACAGTAAAGCACTATGTCGCTTTTATGAATTAATGTCCAAATCAGATTAAAATTAAAGTTCGGAAAGGCGGTTAAATACAACTGATTGTCATTATTAGACTGTGCTGCTTGAAATGAGATAGACAATGTCAAGAGGCAAAATCTAATTTATTTATCTACTTTGCTCACCACTGTCAACTTCTGCTGGCAGGCACCCTCTAGGTAAGCCCTTTCTTGCATGACCACTGTCCAAGTAGATGTCAGAGATGGAATTTCTCCAGGCTCAGCATAAGCCTGTGTGGGAGTTGCCATAAAACAGTCCAAGGCTTATAGTCTAAAAACTGTGACTATAAAAGGCACCTAAAAACTATGGCATCACGTCCAAGGGAGTCAATACATTCCATTTCCTCATGGCATTTATTTGTTGTGGTTCCATGTAACATCCAGGATAGCTGCAGTATTTGGATGGCCATCGAAATTCAAACTAGCGAGCGATATTTGTTATGCTCCATGCACTGCTGTTCCAGTACTCTTCTGCAACAGCCGAGGCCAGAACTGGGACTTTAAATTGGGTAGAGGATGGGTTGCAGGAATTTGCAGATTTAATTAATTAATTCATTAATTGAAGCATCTTAGAATAAAATCTCAATATCCAAGGGACAATCCTCAAATCTAAGGTCAAGTAATGGGCTGGGAGAATGACCTTGAGGAAGAGGAGGAAGAGTTGCAGCCAAGGCAACGGTCAGATAAGAGACATCTGAGTCTGGGGCAGAGATGTAATTTGAGAAAGCGTCTCAGACTTGACCCTCCCCAGTTCTCTTGAGGATAAAGGCAGGGAGGGGAGAGGCGCGTTCAGAGTTGCAAGATTCTGTTACTGTAACCCTATAATAAAAGTAGTTTTAGTATTCATGACGTTGGTGTTTGCGTCTGGTCTACCTTGTAGGGCTAACAGGTCACTTGACTTTTTGGTCACTACACTCAGGATCAAAACCACACAGATTTTTTGTTTAAAAAAATACTACTGTACAGTTTCTCATCTTAAATAAGTGTTAAAAGATCAAAGCTATGCTTAGAATGGGATGCTTAGGTTGGGTGCTTTATGTATATGGCTAATTAATTAAATTATCTGAGCTCATCAATCATTCCAATAGCAGTTCAGGATCTAATCCAGAAAAGAATCATGATTCCTGGGCTGGTGTGAGTGCATTCCCAGTGGCTCAAAAGATCACATCTTGCCCATCCTTTTCCCTATTTTCTCTACAGTTTTTGTTTTAAAGAAAAAAAAAACCCACACGTACAACCTCTGAAGATATAATGCCAAGTATAATCTATTAGCACAAATGCTAATAATTGGAGAAATCAACACAATTCAAACACAGAAATACACATTTTGGAAAA
Organism: Candoia aspera; assembly: GCF_035149785.1. Lineage (NCBI taxonomy): Eukaryota > Metazoa > Chordata > Lepidosauria > Squamata > Candoiidae > Candoia > Candoia aspera. Next base: position 9,339,466 of record NC_086165.1, on the reverse strand, counting down.
TGCGTATTTGCTAAAAAGGAACTGGGAGGCATAGGAGAAATAAGAAAGGGAGAATCAGGCAGGCATCCATCTATTGAATAATGACAAGGAGGTGGTTAGCATTCAAAAATGTATGACTGGGTGGAGGGTGGAAAGAGTAGCAGCTTAGTGGACATTTGTGCAACAAGAATCTCATCTATGTTGATCAGATTTGTGGGTGAATAAAAGAAGTACCTCAACTAATAATGAGCTGTTAAACATGCAGCTATATGAGGTGAAAAGTGTTGAGTGAGCCAGAAAGTCCTGGCTTTATCTTGGCCATCAGTGGGAATATGAGTAAAAGCAGAAAAGCAAAAATATAAATTAAAAAAGGAAAAGTGAAAGATCGCCAACTGCACCCGAAGGGAAGGAAGGTCATGAAAACAGAAGGAAAGAAGGAAAGAAAGAAAGAAAAGGGAGCTGAAAATGTTCAAACTGAAGGAAAGAAAAGCTTCATTAATCGGGGAAGGAAAAAAATGATTGGAAAAAACTAACCAGATGTTGGATCGCCAAATATTTTGTAATCTGGTGTAGTTGTAGTAGGCAAAATTTCTAAAAGAATTAAAGGAACACGTAATCAGTGAAAAGTAACCAAAAGGAAAAGCAAAAGATTTTCCAAGCCTGAGCAACAGAAAAATCAGAACATAAAATACAACTGGCTACCCAAAAGGGGGGGAAAAACAGGAAAAAATAAAAAAGGATCAGTATAACAATAAAGTGGCTGTGGACCTTCACGAACGAGCGTGATGGCTAAGAAAAAGACGATCAAAGAAATCCACCACCCAAGATCAAACAGCTTTCAGTTTAACGGGAGGGGAGGGGAGGGCGGTGCTCAGTGCCATTAATATGATCTTCCACGCCACAGTGTGGCTCACAAACAAAACCATGCTGCATTCTCAAGCTGGTGTCCAAGATGGGTGAGCTTACCATGGCAATCCCCCAGTTGGGCAGTGTTGCCGTATTCCACGTCTTGCTCATACCCTCCAGTGCTGTGGTTGTATGAAACAAACAAAGACAACCTGCAATTAACAGCATTAGTTGGGAAAACCAACAATGATTGTTGCATCATCAACATTATCCTTGAAAGAAACGCAGGAACTGCAATATGTATTCATTTACTGTTTCTGAATGGAGGTGGACACTGGACTCAAGAACTGATATGTTAAACAGAAAATGAAGGGGAGAATTCATTTCTAGTAACTTCACCTAGCTCATTAATCTACCTGTTTTAGTAGGTAGTCTTCTTGATCATGTTCCATGCAGTGTTGAGTAGTCTTCTTGATCATGATCCATGCAATGATGAGTGGTGGCTGCCTAAGAATGTGTGTATTGACACACAGTTCACAGCTAACGAATGCAGGCCAACTCTAACAAGGCCTTTGGTGTTAGCTCACAGTTGGCATTTATTTTTGTTGCCCTTCCCCTAGGGATCTTCCCATTAAACCATGACCCAAATTACCAGCAATTAAACTGCTTAATAGAATCTCTGATCTATAGGCTACTTCTTGACAAAGCAGCATCACAAAATATCTTTCTGTCTACCACACATGGAGAGCTTCTGGTCTGGAGGAAGGTAGGCCCCCCCCTCTGCCATCATCTACTGTGCCACAACCATGGAATGGAAAATTATGGAAATTGGGATTAGGGAAAGGCCAGGAATGGAGGTACTGTTTTGGACAACAACTGTTTTAAATGACGGGCTGCTCTGAAACAAATGTGAATTGAGATTTTTATTCACATTCACTGGATGTTGGGCCACATAAACTTTGGATTTGCCCCCCCCCAACTGGTCTTCAGTTCACATACAAGCTTGAGCTAACCTAGCCCAGTGGTGTCACCTTCGTTTCCTTTCCCAAAGAGATTTTCATGGAAACACAAACAAGAAAATAAAACATAAAAATTACATAAAAATGAACAGCATCCAGAAATCTTAAAAAGGAAGAAACAGTAACAACAATAGGCTTAAATTCAGGAACAAGAGAGTATCATCAAGCATGAAGGGAGCCTGTCATGCTTCCTCATGAAGAGATATCTGTGTCAGTGAAGATTTCTGTCCCACCACTTGAGTCTAAATTAAAGATGATCCAGAGGGCAAGTCTCTAAGGTGAGTTGGTGTAATTGAAGACTTAAGAATGTCTCACTGGAAGCTTTTTAGGGCTTCAAAGCTTATTCTAGTATATTAAAGTTTAAAGTATTTTATGGGGCAGAGTGACATTCTGGTAACCTGTTGTGTTGTAATGTAAAACCAAAACCAAAACTGCTCTACTTACAACATGCTCGCTCTCACTCTTCCGCAGGCCCCATGGTTCAACCAGCCACAGTAAGGGTCCTGAGAAGCAATGCAAGTCCTATAGCAAAACCAATGAAGATATTAGCCATCCACTGTCTTGGAAGCGTGGCACAACCAATGGCATGAATGTGAAGGGAAGGCAGGGGCTTACTTTTTACATGATCCATGACGTTCACAACGACTGAGGGGAATTCTAATGATGCAGCTGGAGAATGCAATGAACAACGCATGGTGCTCTTTGTCCAGCTGCAGAGAGATGACTTTTTTGTCCTCTTCACCATCCCCATTACATCTGTGGGACACAGGAAGGTTGAGACCTTTACTTGTTTTGAATCCAGTTGCTGATGCTTATCATCTCCAGCCTACACTGACACTGGTTATTTTGTCTTTCAATTACTTTGTTAAAAGCAGGAAAAGCACTTCTCCCACATGGGTTTTGAGGACCACAATTAGTTGAAAGAAGACATATGGCAGCCTTCTCCAATTTTGTACCCTCCAGCCCAAAGAACAGTGAAATGTTGGGGAGGCCTGGCATAGTCACAGGACAGAGAAACCACTGGTTTAAAGTACAACTCCAAGATTAAAGTGATGGATGGTGAAACTTCTACATCTCTTTAAGTTGCCTGGGTGGTAGAAGAGGAAGTTTTTATGTTGAAGGGACAAAAAAGCACAAACCAAACTAAGACAAACCACTAGCCTCCCAACCCTAACAAAGCCTCAACATTTTATTCATTCCTGCATCTACCACCAAAATATGTCCCTCAAGAGAGCAATTTCCATTAGCTAGACTTCTAGATAAGGCCAATTGCTGTTAAGTTATGAAAACAGAAGATCTGATGAAATGTCCAGGAATTTCATTAGCAATTACCATCTTGATCATTACTAATGACTTCATTGGCTTTTCTACAGTACAGTGGAACTGTTTATTTTTAGCAGAGGATAAGAAGAGGAGGTTGATATGCCTGCACAGTTCTGGGGTATCTGTAATATACCAGGGCATGTCCATGCATATGTACATGGAAATAGAACGTGCTCACTTCAACACAAACATGCCCAAAATATGTTTTTAAATTATGCAAACACACATTCCTTTAACTACTAGGCATCACTAGATGGGATGAGATGACAGCATGGAGTGAAGTGTTGGGGCGGGGGGAAGGAAGGAAAAACACTTTTCAATCAGGTGGCTAACAGTAAAAGTGACTCCAACAGGAAGGACATCACAAAATGTTTTGGAGCAGTTCTCATAAAATAAGACCTACTTTGCATGATTGTAAGCATCAATCTCTTCCAGTAATATGCTGTCATTCAGAGAAAAAGCTTTGGTCTTTGCCAAGATCTTAAGCACCATTCCAGCTTCAGAGCCCACAAAGATGACTGTGTAGTTTTGATATGGGCCAGCTGAATGATCCACTGCAATTGCAGTCAACCGATACCTGTCAAGATCAAGACATCTCTCATCACAATTGCTCTGTGTATCTTCTCTCCACCTTCACATCCTATGTCACTTTGCAGGCATGATGGGATTTTCAGGGAGATCAATGCATGGATGATGGGGAGTAGATTCTATCTGGGGCAGGCGCAACTTTTTTTAAGGAAGGCCACCCTCCAAAAGCTTGCTTTCTATAGGTTTGAAAGAGAAGTATCACAGCTTTTGCCAGTTGTATGTGGGTAGGCTGTGTTTTGATAGCAGCAGCCACAACACTAATCAACTAATGGTTGCTAGTCATGAGTACAACACATTTTGTACTCGGGAAAGAAAGAAAAAACAGCATGCTTAATAGTTATAAAATTCCATTCTTCACGTCATCTGCATTAATCAGCCATCCTCTGTTGTACAATCCTGGTGAGAACCAGGAAGGTGAGCAGTTGTGTGTGTGTTTTAACTTAACTATAACTTGTTTTCCAAAAAATGTTTAATTGGCTAACAAGAAGTACACATTATAGCAATAATAACAATAACAAACAGAACAGTAAAAAATAATCATAACGGTAGCACTGAAACCAGCTAGAACTGGATAGCATGAGATGCTAAACTGAAAAGGAAGGGAGTTGTTAATCCTTTTGCTCCCTGGAGAGAATCACACATCTGAGAACCCAGCAATCTGATTAATGCTCACCAGTCTCTGTTTAATGAGGGGCTGGAAAACTGAGTTCCTGATGCCAGTTTTAAAGCTCAAGTAGGTCCGTATGGAACATACACTTAAACTGAATCCGGGCTGCAGATTGGTTTGGAAGACATCACAACAACTTACGATACACTTGAAAATGTACACATTAAGTTTAAAACTATCCAGGAAATAAAACCAACCACAAGAACAGCAGGGCAAACAACATCTTATAAAGATAGCTACTGCAACTACTAAATTCGTCTTGCTTGCTGAGGACCATTCCTTAATTTTAGATGCAACACTTGCTCATTTTATACCAACCCCTTTTAATGGCAATGTGTGCACCACTTCAATTCCTCCAAATCTGGGAAGCAAACCGCACCATGGTGGGGAGCTAACCTGGTCTTCTGCCCAGAGTCTTATTGTGATGGCACCCCAATGAACAGGTTACAAATGCCTGTGCATATAGATGGATGGAATAAGACCCTTGTTGTTTTCTTGCAGACGTTTCATTGCCAGATTAGGCAACATCTTCAGAACATCTTCCGAAGATGTTGCCTAGTCTGGCAATGAAACATCTGCAAGAAAACAACAAGGCTCAGAGAGCACCAAGGACTCCACAGTTCAACCCTGAGCTACAAATATTTGTTTTGATTGGATGGAGTAAGATTCACACACTTAACGAGATTTCTGAAACTGCTTGAGAGTTCTTATTGCACATCCAGCCCTCTTTTTCTACCAGGGCAGGCTATCACACTCAATCTCTAGCAAGGGAATCTGCAAAATTCATTCTCTCAAGTCTGTGCAGAAGGGCTCCAAGTGGTCTGTCATTGTGGTTGGAGTTGGATACTATTTCAGAACTGCTGCCCACTTGGCCTCGTGTCTTAGCCGTCCCTCCCTGTCCTCTCACCTGACTCTTGTCTTTGTGAACCATGGCTCCTCGATGACAGATGGAACGGCGGAATCCATCAAAGGATGGGACTTGATGAAAGAAAGCGTTTCATCTGGGAAATCAATGGAGGTTTTGTAAGCCTCTGCTGGGCCGTGTTTTGCACAGCAACCAGGTCTGAAAGGAAAGCAACATTTTTTCCTATTTTTTTTTACAATAAAAATGGCAAAAAGGCTGAAGGGTGGGGGGAATCAGGGTCCAAAGGAAAACTGCTGCTCTAGAATCATTTTAGACAGGGCTTGAGCAAATGGCCTGGCAAATTGTTTGTTTGAGCCCAGATTCTTCCAACAACACTGCTGGTGGATTTGTACCACACACTTAATCTAAGCCTAAATATGGTTGAGGAGTTAGTAATTTTAGTTAGTAGCATTTTGGGAATTCAGCCATTGCCTCAGCAAGTTGAGTGAATCAGACCATTATGTTAAACCATAATACGGTTAATCTCTTGGAGCACAGTGATTTGTTAGGACTTAGGGCAAAACCTGCTCTAGGAAACCAGAGCAATTTAAAGTGTTGCCTCCAACTTATGGTTATGCACACTGTCACTAAGGTGGCACTCAGAATATTTACCTGGCAGGGTGCAAATTCCTAGAAAATTTCTAGAGAGGTAATGCTGTTCAAATCCCCAAAACTGATCTTATATCAGATGTCTCACATTTGATGGCCATCCTGTGAAAAGACCTCTGAGATCTATCTCAGCATTTGGAGCGGTTCATTGATCAGAAGAAAAAGAACAAAGAAAACTCTCTAGGCCCTTGCCTGATCTTACAGAGGAAGAGCAAACAGGCCTTCTCTCTCTTCCATTTTTTTTTTAATTTCCAGCAACTGAAAAATCATGCTTCTTTAGATGGTTCTCTACCTGCACTCTAGTCAAATTACTTTGCCTATGCAAGATGTAGTGAATTCCTACTGCTAAGCAAAACTCTTCCAGTGCTGAGTAGTTGTGACGGCTTTCAGATGAACTTCAAGTGACAGAGCAAAGTCATCTGCTTAATGTAAAGCCTTGGAGGCACCAGATTTCACTCTCTAAGTGTAGATGTGGGGTTGATGCCTTGATAAGCCCCTTTGCTTTGAGATAAGTGTCTTCTGTCCATGTGCAGTTCTGTGCAATTAAATCACCTTTGAATCAAATCACTGCAGTGAAGCTTTGCACAGCCTGTACAGTATATACAAATATTTTACCTTGGCCTCGGAACTTTGTCTTCTGGTACAGCTGTCCAAACAGAGTCTGGGGTTTTTTGCTCTTTAAATCTTCCTTTGAAGACTTTCTCAATGTCCTCCATGCTGAAGGCACAGACTGCTGACCCAGGGATGCTGCCAAAGACCCACAGAAGAGGTTGTCAGAAAAAGCTGGGCAATGCAGTTAGTGCCAGCAGCGAATGGGAGGACTTCCTTTTTGATGTAGGGCTGCTCCTCTCTCACCTGTTCAGCTGTGTTGTGAAAACGCCGACAACGGTTGGGATGCCACTGATTTCAATGATGTCTGTGATAGACTGTAGTACATCAAAGTAGAAAAATGAATCCCCAGGCACTGAACAGTTGAGACGGGCTTTCAGAAATGATGTCCAGTGTTTTTCCAGTACTCTCTGAGAGCCTCCCATGTCGTTTTTGCAGATGCGAGCCACACGGGAATACACAGCCTGAAGGGGAACAGCAAGAACAGCAACAACAACAAAAACCTTGATTAAGAAGATAAGTAGGTAGACAGATAACAAGTAGGCAAAGCTTTGATTTGGAGATTCAGTTCAAAAGGGTTTTGCTGAATCTCTCAATTGAGTTGATTCTCCAACTTGAATTGGAAAGTCAAATTGGACTGTTGAATCAAATGACTTGAAGGCAACTTATGGTTATGCACACTGTCACTAAGGTAGCATTCAGAATATGACCTGAAAAGAAACATGTTTTAATTTGAGACTGATTTGGAAATCCACACTAAATCCATCTCATCCAAACAGTCCTGTTTGGATATTTGAATCAAGTCAAGATCTGAACTGGTTTGATTTGGATTGGATCAGGAGTCATTCACACACCCTTTCTATATCTATCAGTTTCAGAGTGTTTATGCTGGAGGTGCACCACAGTGCACTTGGCTTTTGAGTGGAATGCCAGCTACATTCCAACAAGTTGATGGGGCCAGGACAAACATTACATGTGTTGTAATTCTAATTCAATGTATTTACCCCTTCTCACATTTTCAAGATTACAAATTGCCAACAATTTTGGGAGAGGCTCTAAGGGCCACAACTAAGGTAGGGTTTTTTTGAGGTGTGTGTGACACATATGCCCTCAAGCCTCACTTACGCAACTCTGTCCTAGGCCAAGTCCACAGAAATAAAGGAAGCATGGTTTGATTATGGTTCAGCAACCAGGTAGCATCTAGATGAACTATCCTTGCCTTCCCAAATATCCTTGCATCCCAACTGGGGTTTCTTGATTTCCCAGTTGCTGAACAAAGAGGCAAAGCAAGTGGTTAGGCAGTATGGCAATGGTTATATCCTTTTTTGGAGAGAAAATAAGGGAGTTTGGTCTAGATCTTCCTGTCCTCAATGTGGGGTGACTTCAGAAAGATCTTCCTTTATTTAATAAAGTTTTTGGCCTTTGAGTTTTGACATATACATTTGGATGCATACACACAAGCCTGGCAAAATCCGAAAAGCAGTGTGCAGAGCAGGAAGAGGGAGGGAAGAGGCAGTAAAAGAACAGGTCATTTAGCAAAGTAGCAAGAATAATGGCCTTAGAGCAAGGAGATTTAGATCTCTTATCTCTGCTCAGCCATGCAACTTACCTTGGCTGTTATCCTCATTATATTCTGCTGGTAATTCAAAAGTTAGTTAAGATGGAATTGATTGGGAGGGATTTGGGGGAACAATGGAGGGGGTCTGTTTTGATTTTGGTTGGTTAGATTGTTGTTGTTGTTTTATGAGGTTTCATACTTACTGTTAATTGTCACATTTTATTATGGTTTTTATGTCTTACGAAGTTAACTGCCCAGAGTCTGCTATGATGAGATTATAGCAATATAAAAATAAATAGATAGGGCTGTTATGAGACTACAGAGGAGGGGTTGTTCATGCTGCCCTGAGCTCTGAGGACCATGGGTACAATAAAAATGAACAACGTTCAAGGGAACAGGCAGCACCTACTGTGTAGAAGTCTCCCAACCCATGATTAAATGCAGTCAGCAAAAAAGGATGTCCTAGGCCAAATCTATCTTGTTGAGGAGGACCAACTTTCACAAACTATGAAACAAGGCAATAGTGGCATATGAGAGTGGGGTCCATACTAAAATAAAGTTCATTTTAAAGAGAAAAATTGGCAAAGAATTGAATGCTATGATTGTATACATCTGTGTGTTTTTGTGTAGAGCAACCTGCACAGGTCATTTTAGCTTTGTCCCTTGGCTTAATTTCAAAACCTTGTTGCAAAGGGCCAAACTGGTGTAAGAACTAATGCTCCCTTCCTTACAGCCTGCCCCTTGGGAGAGGGAGTGAAAGGGTGAAAAACAACAAAAAAAAACGCATCAGAAAAAGATGGAATGGACATTGTTACCCATCTTATCTTCTTTCCAAACTACACATTTACTTCAGCCCTACCTAGCACTGGCATGTGGAACCTAAGAGATGTCTCTTGGGGAATGTGACTTTTTTTAAAAAAATGTATTATATGTGATTTCAACACAGTGGTAGTATTGACTAGAGATTATTAACACTTCAATGTTTAGGTAACTTAAACCTTTAAAGATAGAGAAAAATAAGAGGTTTATATCAGTGTTAACTATGATTGAAATGTCAATGTTATTAGGTGTAAGGTTGTTTACATTTTACATCCAAAGCTAATCTTTGTGTGTGTACCTTCAAGTAAGTGTTGACTCCTGACAACTACCTGGACAAGTCCCTGCAGTTTTCTTGGCAAGGCTTTTCTGAAGTGGTTTGCCATTGCCTCCTTCCTAGGGCTGAGAGAGAGTGACTGGCCCAAAGTCACCCAGCTGGCTTCTTGCCTAAGGCGGGACTAGAATTCATGGTCTCCTTGTTTCTAGCCTGGTGGCTTAACTTACACCAAACTGGTTCTCAAACTTAAATTTAGCATTAATAAAAAACTGCAAATTACATCAAAGTATTTGTTGTACAATAAGGATTTCTGTCTTAAGCTGAATACTTAATGTTAAGGCCTCCACTGTATTATTTGTACATGTTAAAGAAAAACAGAAAACAAAATAAACAATAAATGTGACTTGTGAGAGAGACAAAATGAGGAGAAAGGTTTTCACCCATGGCTGTGGGGCTCCTATTTAGTTTTTCAACCACAGGCATCAAAATGTAGCTGAAAGTGATGTCCTGCTTTCGACAACAAGGTAACAACAAGGTAAACTAAAAGAGAGAAAGAAAAAAGAAAAAGAAGAGGGACATTCCACTGCCTCCTTCAACAATCCAAAGTATGAAAATGCCACCCTTGTAGAAACAAATGAAGACAGGCCATGCCTTTGTAAGCATCTTGTTTTCGCCCTCAAGAAATCACTGGGAGACTTTGCCACTTATCATCGTAACAAGCAGCTGCATTTACTCTTACCTTGCCTAAATTATTATGTTCCACAGCAATCTCTCGAAAGAAGAAATAAACAAAGTTCCCGTACTCAATGGCGTGAAGGAAATGGGGCTCTGAAAGATGCAAGGAAAAGAAGAGGAGTCAAAACATTTTGCTCATGATGGTTTAAAAAAAAAATGAATTTCTCTGATTGATTAAATCTACTACTAGTCTTAGAAAGGATGGTGATGTTTGTTGTGTATGTCTCTGCTGGGGACCGACCTTCCTTCCTTCCTTCCTTCCTTCCTTCCTTCCTTCCTTCCTTCCTTCCTTCCTTCCTTCCTTCCTTCTCCACCCCTCCCTTCCTCCCAAATTAGAGCATAATCCCATTAACCCTGGGAAAACTCTAAAGATGCATTGGTTTTACTGTTATCACAAAACCCTTTCCTGATCAGGAAATTCTGTTATTTCTCTTCTCTGTTTCTTTATATGTATCTGAGGTAACCCAGCTGGGTAGACGAGGGGGAAGCTATAGAACAGCACAATCACATTGTGAATGATGACCCACTCTTCTGCCCACCTCCCAAATCCCTCTCTCCTCAGTTCCACTCTCCCTCCAGAGATACTGGGAGGAAGGGCCCTGCGTTGCTATGCTTTGACTGACAGTTATATAACCCAATCATCACAATAAGCATGATATAAGAAGATACAACACGCCATTGTTGAAATGAAGAAGGTGTCAGCCTAGTGAAACCCTTGGATGGAGGGCCACTTGCAGTCCCACTTAAGAGCAGAATATGAATATTAATAATCAGGCGCAGGCAGCATGAGTACCCAGAGTGAACACAACTACAAATCCCTCCTTTGCCGACCCCTTAAGCCCCCCTCCAACCACAACTGCCTCAAACCACATGGAAACCATTTTTGGACCACAGTTCTATCCATGTGGTTGCAACACATCCAAAAGTTAAATTTTCTCTTAATATCAAGTTTTAACATTTAAGCCATAGATTTATTAAATAAAGATAGATTTTTAATCAACAAACCAAGGCTGTAGTTTTTCATTTTGCCTTCTATTTCAAATATGTCTGATTACTACTGCTGATACTTGTGCATCAAGTGGATTTTAAAACGATCTGTAGTTTTAAAATGAGAATTTACACTAATTTACTTAATTTTATGGTGCTCGTCAATTTTATTTACTTGTGTTTTTCCTCTTTTTTGTTTGTCTTCTTTTCTCTCCTTTATTTTTTAAGAGATGGGAAAGAGATGAAAACTGCACTGTAAGCCTTAAAATAGGCTAACTTAATATAATCTCCCTACTTCAACAAAACTCCTTCCCCAAACCCAGGAAAATATAGCTAATCCTGGGCTTCTCCATGTGTGCCATGGCATCACTTGCTTTGCATCACTGGCTCACCCACTGTGGTTTTTGCCCTCCCCCAAATGTTAAAATGTGCTCCCTAGTCACCAAATATTTGTTCATCTCTGCACAAAATCAATTAAAAGGGAAGAAAATTCTTAATCGCAGATATTGGGTTCTCTCAACTGACTTAGAGCCTTGTCTGATATGGCTGTGAGAGCTGGACCATAAGGAAGGCTGAGCGAAGGAAGATAGATGCTTTTGAACTGTGGTGCTGGAGGAAAATTCTGAGAGTGCCTTGGACTGCAAGAAGATCAAACCAGGAAATAAAGCCAGACTGCTCACTTGAGGGAATGATATTAAAGGCAAAACTGAAGTACTTTGGCCACATAATGAGAAGACAGGACAGCCTGGAGAAGATGTCGATGCTAGGGAGAGTGGAAGGCAAAAGGAAGAGGGGCCGACCAAGGGCAGGATGGATGGATGATATTCTAGAGGTGACGGACTCGTCCCTGGGGGAGCTGGGGGTGTTGACGACCGACAGGAAGCTCTGGCGTGGGCTGGTCCATGAAGTCACGAAGAGTCGGAAGGGACTGAACGAATAAACAACAAAACAAAACTGATCATTTGGGACATCATAAAGAATTGGAGTCTTTGTGCCGCATAGAGCCCAACAGGTAATAAATAAATAAAACAGTCTTATATAGCCATTGTAGCTTAGCAGCTACAGAGAGCCATGGAGATGGCCTTGAAGGAAATATTCAGAAGCTGTTACAGAAACAAGAAGAGCAGGAGCATCCCTTAAGTCCTGGGGAAGGAGATAGTATATTAGGAAGAGGATCAGGCTGGCTTCTCCCTGACTCAGTGGGGTATAAGTGGGACAGAAGATAAAGCACACACAGGCTTGCAAGATTATTTTACTATAGCCTATCTCAGTAAAGTATAGTTACAGTCTTCCTGTGGAGTCAGTTCTTGATCTGGTATACCTCGTAGGCCTGACACTTGCAGAGTGGGTGGAGAAAGCAACAAGCCCAGATTCAGTCTCTGTCATTTCTGAATAGGGTTGGAAAAAGTCCTTAGCTGAACCTCAGACATCTGCTGCCAGGTGATATGTAGACTATATTCAGCTCATTGGACCAATGGAATCAGGAACTGAGAATCCAGTTCTTGGTTTATCTAGTCTAGTGTTAGAGAGCCAGTTTGGTATGGTGGTTAAAGCATCGGGCTAGAAACTGGGAGACCGTGAGTTCTAGTCCCACCTTAGGCACAAAGCCAGCTGGGTGACCTTGGGCCAGTCACTTTCTCTCAGCCCTAGGAAGCAGTTGATGGCAAACCACTTCTGAAAAAATCTTGCCAAGAAAACTGCAGAGACCTGTCCAGGCAGTCTCAGAGGATCAGACACAACTGAACAGATTTTTTAAAAAAATCTAGTTTTGCTTCTGATTGGTTCAGATAACAGGACTTCCCCACAAACTTGGTACCTGAAACCGATTTTTATGGGAAATGAAAGGAACTGAACCAGGAATTTGGGGATGCAGTTCATGTGTTTGGGACCACATGCCCACCATTGCCAAGCTGGCACACAAAAAACTCAAGGAGTAGGATTTGCTAACCTTCATAACTCCTCAGGCAAAGAATGGAAGAGTTCAGGGAGGCTAAGGGATATTTCTTCACAAAGCATATTGGATGTAGGCAATTTACAAGATGATAGTCACCAACCTGGAAGGTATTGAATGTGAACAACAACAACAACAACAAAAAACTTGTGGAGGAGAAGGCTATCAGCATCTGGTGGCTATGCCTTACCTTCAGAACCAGAGGTAGAATACCTTTGTATACTAGTTGCAGGAGAAAAGAAGCAGGATAGGCTTTCTGCACCGTGTTTGTCTTGTGGCTTCCCAGAAGCCATTGGCTTTTGTAGGAACAGACTAACTAGGCCTTCAGTCTGTTTCAGTAGGACCCTTCCTATTTGTTAGAGCCTTTCTGATACTACAAACAAAGTTCTGTTGATGCTTCAAAAGATGCAGATGCCAAGAGCTTTGCTGTGGTTAATCAAAGCACTTTAGGACATCCAACTATGGATGAAGTCAAGCTCCAATGAAAGTGTAAGACTCTTAATGTCAGCTAATGGACTGTAAAAAGGCCTCAGAGGAATTGTGCTACAGCTCCAGTCTTTGTTACTACAGCTTCATTCATTTGCTGATTTGATTGGTTGGAGGGGGAGAATGGCTTTATTCTTGGGCCAAATTACAAAAAAAAAAAGCAGGTTTCGTGCTTTGGATGGTACTATGTTGAAAGTTTGGAGCAGCAGAACTTGGACATAAATATTGAAGCTGGTGGATCTTTCATGTCACTGCAGCAAGACATTGAGATTGGGAAGAAAAGTGCTTATAATAGTATCAGGCACATTAAGAAAATATTGCTCTCATGAAGAAAAAATGTGCAATCAATTGATTTACTATGTTTTCAGTGTTACACAAGACTTAAGCAAATGATCCTGTACAGGTTTGATCAGGAGATTTATTCTCACTGAATACACAGGAGCTTCCAGATAACTGTGTATAGGAATTGTGGCCTTTACCATTGTAAAATAAATAAAACTTTTTTTGTTCCAGCTCACAGGTTATAACATAATGTACCATTTAAAGACATTTAAAAAGAGCAGGGGAAATAAAAGAAATTGTTCCTGGAGAAATTTGCTAATGTGCCATAATGGATTAAGTACTTAAATTAATTAAGAGTTTCTAAAGTGCCCAATCATAGATGAAGATATCCTATAGATGACTCTATGACTAAGTGCTCAGAATAGGGACTTCCCAGATATAGCAAATGAAGACAGCTCTATAGAAGTCTAAAATTCTTATTTGTACACACTGGCCCCATTTTGATTTAGTAAATAAAAATAGTTGATTGTTACAAAACTAGGCTGCACTGAACTGGGATGCATGGATTCTTCTTATCTCCTGTGAGAAGTTTGGAAGTTGTGGGTTTTTGCAAAACTACAGCTAAGCATTGAGCATTACTGCACTAGTGGTTTATAGCATCACCCAGCCATAGCTCTGGCAATAAAAAGCCGTTTGTGTTATGTCGCCACAGAGATGGCTGGATAATGGTACCAACTGCTAATTGCAGAAATGCTAATTGCATCTGGACCCAGGCAGTTACCCAAAGTAAGCCAACTCAGACCATTATAAATCTGGCTTGTTTCAACTAACTATAGCTAAGATCAATGATAGTATACAACTGCTTTTCCCAACCTGACACCTTCCAGAAGTGTTTGAGGTCAATTCCATGGTAGGGTAGCCAACAGCCGATCCTCTAAACGAGTGTTTTTCAATCTTGGCAACTTTAAGAAGTGTGGACTTCAACTTCCAGAATTCCCCAGCCAGCCATGCTGGCTGGAGAATTCTGGGAGTTGAAGTCCATACATCTCAAAATACCCAAGGTTGAAAAACACTGCTCTAAACAGTGATTCCTTTGGAATGTGAGTTTCTGAGTTTAAGGACTTCCCAAACTGGAAAGGGTTGAGCACTTAGAGTTGACCCACAAATCAATATTCTTATTTATTTAATCCATATCCCATTTTTTGCCAAATATGTTTTCCAAATTGGATAATAATGAAACAATACTGGTTTCCATAGCTTTCTGTATTTTTAGCCTTCCCCGTAAAGAAATTCTTGTAAAGGAAGGCAGGAGGGGGGAGAAGAGATACCATTAAAAAATCAATATATCCCTATAAAATGTATGTAGAAGCTATGACAGTATTAGAGATTTACAGTACCCCATAGGATCCAGAAGCAAAACTCCAAAGCACATTTTTTAAAAAACCCCCACAGAATTAGAATTAAAACATAAGCACAAATCAGTTCAAAGCCCAATTCATACACACCAACCAATTAAAGAAGCAGAAAAGAAATGAAGCCCAAGCAGTTGAAAAACGTAGCTTCTGCACAGAAGCCAGCTGAAACACCAACAGCTTTTCTGAAGCAAACCATCTTTGCCTGCTGGTGGAAGGGTAACAGAGAAGAAGCGAGAATGGCTTTTCTTGGCAGGCAGTCAGAGAGCTGTTGATTGCTAAGTGGCCCACGGAAAAATACCCAGCCTTTTCAGGGAAAAGGGGCAAACATACCTCCCCATTTTATTAATCGAAAAAGCAGGCCTCCAGTCTAGGATGTCTGGGAACAATGGATTAAAATTCAAATATTCAGAAAGCTGACTTGTCAGGAAAATCATTATGATCCAGAAATTGTACTTCAACTCTCTTAATTTGGGGATAAAGGCTATTGGAAAGGGAAAATTGCAGGTAATGATTCAAGTTTCAGCAGAAGTACCTTTTATCCACTTGGAATCATACTTTATTGTTCGTAATGCCGACCCGTCCCCCATGCTTCGATAAATAACTGCGTCACTTGCCAAGAAATCTGCCACTGTGGCAGAATAGAGTTTTCCATCTAGAACAGTAACACACAGGGAGCGTTCAGTTGCTATATGATGTAGCATTCTGGTTCCATTCCTGTTATCTTCTCTGTCAACAGCTATTTATATATTTCTACATTTTGCTTCCCCCCACCCTGCCATTATCTCAATCACTTTATATATTTATTCATTCTTTTTAATTTAGAGTTGGAAGGCTCAGAGTGCTGTAAAGAAAATGCCTTGTAGGGCAGAAAGACGGTTCCAGGAAATGGGAAGGCTTTATTACCGCATATACATTTCTCATGTAAACAGCTAATAAAAAGCATGAGCGGGGGGCTGATCAGAATCCAACTCTGGGTGATTTACAAGAGACCATCTGAGCTCTGACTTCCAAGACTTTCACAACAGAAGCAGTAAAATGTATTTTTCCCCACTTCATTCAGATTGCTGAAGTTAATTAAGAAAGTCAGATAGGTCTTTTTAAAAATCCAAAGTATAGGCCTTTTGGACTTCACTCTAGTTAACAGCTCTTAGAATTTGAGCATAAAGCAAAACAGACCAAATGAATCAAGATCTGGCTTACAAAATGGTTTCTAATTCCAGAAAGGGGATATTAACTTTTTAAAAAAACTCTGCAGAGACACAGTGACATCATAAGCCTTCCTACTGCACTTTCTGTATCATCTTTCAATGTGATCCATTAGAAGAAAATGTTCTCACCAGCAAAGAGGGCAACATTGGTTTGCTTGGCATCAAATGGGCATCTTGCCAAGCCACTAATTTCATCACCATCATACTCCAAGGTATTCAGCTGAAGAAGAAATGTACATTGTTTTGGTTAGGCCATTTCAGCTTCTCCAGGTCCGTGCAACAAACCAGCAAAGAACTGGGTTTTCATACACCAACCTTCCTCAAAGTGGTACCTTCCAGATATGTGGAATTTCAACTTTCATAATTTCAAGCCAAACTGAAAGGCTAGCATACAGGTTCATTCAGTCTGCTAAATCTGACCTCATTTCTCCAACAACACTGAAGATGTATTGCTCAAGGAACCAAACGGTGGAGCAGTTTTTGCATCCACAAGGCTACAATCCATGATGGATAGATGCTTCCTTTAGGTTCAGAACTAATTAATTAGTAGTACTGGGAGAGGCTTAGTAAATGTGTGTCTTATTGGAACCACCTTGTCAGCCATTATAAGTAATGAGAACCTTTGGCCTACATTGGCTGCTGGCTCTTATATTAATTTGAAAGGATCTGCAAGCTATGATGACAACTTATGGATGGACAATGGGACAAGATGGGGGCTGAGCCCTTGAAAGCACCAGAGGTCTAATACATACTCTAATGCATATGCAGAATGGTGGATGTGCACAAGTATGTTTTGGATTTAACAGAACTGCTTCCCTCGAATGGTCTGTTAAATCAAGGTTTTGCTACAGAGTGGTTGGAAAACCAGATGATGACTTGGAAGATTCAAATTCAAATCTCCAATTAGCTATGAAGCTCAGTAGGTGATTGGATTGTGAGTTGGTTCATATTTCTCTCACTGTAATCTAACTTGCAGGATTGTTGTGAGAATAAAGGGGGTGGGCATGGAAAAACCAATGAACATTTGTGCTCTGATCTCCCTGGAGATAAAATAGGATGACAATGGCAACATTGATAGGGAATCTTTGGAGTGCACCAAAATGCCCCTTGGCAGGGATCAGTCTTACTAGTCTGGGCACCGATCCTTACCCGATAGTAACGGCACATAGGATTAAAAGCGTTCGATCCACAGACAAACACCATCTCATCATTCCTGGGGACGAAGACTTTAATAAAATTATGGCATTCATCCTAAAAAAAAAATTAAAAAGAAGACGAGAGAATGGCTTACATTGCTATTCACTAGCAAATATTTTTGAACATGTGTTCAGTGAACTGGAACGAGGAGGGGAAAAAACAATCTAGAGTCAACAAAGCACTTGCAATTTCAGTGTAAATAAAAGCTCTCTTTCTATGAATCTGATCAAATGCAACTCATTTCTTAAGAACATTAATTTGGACTTTTCGTTTTTGCTACGGCCCATCACATCAAAGGTCTTTCTGAAAAAGACAGTGCGGCATTCCATCTGCCCCTCTACTCTGGTTACCCCAAATTCAGATTTTTGCAGCAACAAGCAGATTAATTAATGAATCAGCAGTTCTAAAACAGCATCAAGCACGATCTTTTAAAAGATCTCAGTGGTTTGAAACATTTCGCTTAAAAGACAAACCTACTTTGTGTTTTCCTTTCATAGCGCAGTTCTCTCTGTCCTGTTGCTTTGACCGCCATGTTAACTTCTGTTCAGATAAAACAATGAATAAGACCATTTCATCTTTAACCAAGGATTTCTGGTTTTTAAAAAACACAAAAGTGATTTACAGTATTTTCCAACCTTGCTCGGAACAACTTCTCCTTTTGGAATGTCATTCAAGTTGACAGTATAAACTTGGTCCCTGGAAGAAAACAAGGGGCATATTAGAAATCCCATTCCACAGCCTGCTTTGAAAAACCAGACTTTGACTTCAAAAATCAAGATCTTTTTGGCCTCGCACACAGTCCCTTCAGGCCATTACTGGAAGAAGCAGACATCTGCTATTAAGTAGGACCACTCATTTTTTCCAAATCAAGGTTTGAAACAAGCCAAGTTGCGGAGAGTTGGTTCAGCTTGACTTGGTATTGTGGCCTGTTCCAAAGCCACTCAACATCATTTGCAGGGTCAGAAGAAATAGGAAAGTATACGATAACTGGCTTGTTCAGTCCATATTATGACAGGAGTAACTGTACCCATAATGTCTTGCTTCAAGGAAGGACACATGGAGACAGCAAGGACTCCTCCTGCCTCAGGTAGCAAGTCATCCTAGGCTGTAGCAAGTCATCCTAGGCTGTAGCAAGTCATCCTAGGCTATGATGGCTCTTATTGGCCTTTGTAGTTATTGTCCAGAACATCAGAACACAGGATCCAGATTAATTCTGATAGACCATTTCAACCTGCATCTTCTTCCTTATATCTTTATAGGGTATCTTTATACAACCTCTGCTCCCTGGAGGCATAACTCTCAGAGAGAACAGCAGAGATACATATCAGCCTGTTGGGGGCTGAAACATGCAACTGAGTTCATGCAGCATCCAAAGCCAAAAGCAAGCAAAAGCTGCTGTGGTTGAGAGAGCTGGATAAGCCATGTTTTGTGGCTTAGCATGTTATACAAACTGAGTTAATGGTGGCTTGTTTCCTAAAACACACTTGAGCAAGCCATGGCTTAGCATAGATATTAACTAGTCTCTTGCTGCCAAACTTTTTGTGAGGTTCAGGCTGCACAAGGTCTTGTATTGGTACACACAATTGTTTGTCCAAATCAGATTCTTGTGGTTTGTCAACTATGGGAAACAGAATGTGGAACTGAATGGATCACTGGTCTGTTCAGGGTTTTCCTTTCATAAGATAAATCACTGTCCCTGTCTCCATGTGCTGATTCTCTCCTTAATTTCCTGAAATTATCTAGTGGATTATTTTAAGACAAAGTGTATAGATTAAATGCAAAACCAGGCAGCAGATGGAGGGAAGGAGGGAGAGGGGAATTTTAATTTAATCAGCGGACTGCAGGAAAATTACCTGCCAGCTATATAAAGTGTGTCTCGAATTTTCAACATCAGTTGAAAGTCCAGCTTGTGTTGGGATTCGTTGCCTGAAGGGCGTCCTCTAAACACTGGATATTGCCTGGAATCTGCAAGTAAAAACAGGTTATGCCATCACTCAGGATGATAGAGCTGAAGAATCAATAGGTAGCATTGATTAGCTGTATATACTGGGAGCACAAGGGTTTAAACTAAATTCTTTGTGTAATGTCCTGAATATCAATGAATAAAAGATGGGTAGCAAGAGCCAATGAACTTAAAAATATAAATAAAGCCTATACTTCTTGCAGCCTTTTTGATTGCAGTAGATAGACAGAGTCCATTAAAGTCCACCTTAAACTTGGCAGATCTTGGAAGGAGCAATTGCTTTCATTCAGCAAGAAAACTAAACAGCAGTCCAACAACATGTTCAGCTTTGCTGCTCACTTACAGTGGTAGTCGACCACGTTAATAGGGTCATCATCTTCTGGAAAGCTGACAGCTCGGCATCGGGAGACCATGAATAGCAGTGCATAAGCAGCAAGGAGGCGAAACTTCATGGCTGCTGCGTGGGATGGGTGGGGGACAAACCACAACTGGCAAAGCTATTTACCTGCAAGATAAGGGGGAAAGCACCATTGATGCCATTCTTCAGAGTCCTTGGCTAGCGAGCAAACTCCTTAACACACATTCTGCATGCTAGCAAAGACTGAGTAAATGACGTTGCCTGAAAGGTCCTTTTGTCTTTGCTGACAGAAAAACTGCTATGTGACAGCCCTGATTAAAACTTTTCGGTGACATACTGACATTTGCTAATTTTTGTGCTCAATTTACAAGCAGGATTTCTTTTCTGGAAGAAGGTGACAACTGCCAGCCCAGCTGAATCACAAGGATGGCAAACAGAATATGCAGCCTTGCTGACTTGGCAGGGAGGTTGTTAACATTGGGATTAAAATATTAATTGAAGTGCAATCTCTTTTCCAGCTAATTGCCACATGCTACTCAGTCAAGACCTTTGCCTGCAAATTAACCACAGCGCCTTTGCGAAGTGCAGGGCACATCAAATCCACATAAATGTTAAGCCAGCCTTTTACGTTTGAGACCTTGGGGTCTGGCTTTCTGCAAGCTGAGGAACTGTGAATTCTTAAGATACTGTATATTTAATGTCCCAAGGCTCTAACCACTAGGCAAGCCTAATGAAAGCAGAACACCAAAACTGAAATGACAGCTCTTGAGTTTCACTACAGAATTGCCAGTTTATGCCTACATTTTCAAATGGATTGCTTTACTTGAACTATGAATCAACTTTGAAGCTACTGCAGAGCAAGTTTGATTCGATGCCAGTGTAAGCCAGGATGGAATCATTTCTGGGTAACTGGGCATATTTGGAATGCTGAGATCATGTCACGGCACTTTCCCCAAGTATGCACCTCTTTATCAGTTCCTGCTACCTCTTCTGGACCACTCCAGATGCACTCTGCCATCCCAATTGCATTCCTAGCAGACTGGCACACATGGTTATAGCTACTGGCCTACTACCATCCACCGTTTCTGTTTTCTATGAATGCTTAGAGGAGTTGGTGGGGACCAGAGGAATTCTCATAAATGTAAATTACATAGGAGAGTGGTGCTGTGTTTCCATTTTTTTTTAATTAACAAGATTTTTTAAAAATTAAGACAGGTAGAGTACTAGGAAACTAATCCACTTCACCTGGGCGTTTACTAGGTTGTAAGCAGGGTCTTCCTTGTGGCTACTTCCTAATTCTTTTAATAGAGATTGCTAATCCTGAGTTAGTTTAATGAGGAACTTATTGATCCATGCGTTGCTCCTATTTGTAACCCCATCTTGATTTTTTTTTAAAAAAAAGTAGGGGAAGGGTAATGTCAATGTAAAAATGAGCAGCCATAAATCAACAGTAAATATGCTTTTGAGAAGACCAAGTAAACATTACAAATCTTTGCCCAGCCCATCTGTCCTTAATCAAGAGCCTTGGAAGTTGCAACACATCAAATCGGTAGCAACACATCTGGAAGGGCTGGGTTACCAAAAGCTACTGACATGGTTTCAAGGGATGAATGATCTGCCCATTTGAAAAGCAGTTGCCTAGGTGCCATCACAATCACTTCCTTTTTAAACTTTTCTTTCTAAAAGACAAAAGATTGTTGAGAGAGAGGAAGGGATAGAGAAAGGAGAAAACAAGGTTGCATACAATTTAAAGAAAAATGTGAAAGTTACAGCTGAAGATCCTGGTTCTGGCAAATACTGATTTTGCGGTCTCTGATTTGTAGCAAGTTACAAATTAGAAATTCACCCAAAGTTTGAGACTTGGGATAGTTGAGAAGATGCTGATGGTATCCTTATATATTCATCCAGAACATTTTGGAGAACAAAACTCCTTTCAACTCAGAAGGGACGATTGTTTCCAACTAATTAAGTTTCTGATCACTATCCCTATGGTCTCAGAAACCACCACTTACATACACTTTATTTCCCTTTTGGAGCTGCACATCAAAAAACTCTGGCTTAAAAACTACTACAGAGCCATTGAAATGCAGGGGGAGTAAAGTGATATCACTCATTAGTACAGTTTTAGCATATGCAAGGTTTCAAAATCATTGGGAGACATTCTCAGGTACTTAGAAAACAAAATAACCACATACTGTGAAAGTTAACACATTTTAATCATTATGAGAGTATCTGCCTACTCACTCACAAAGTACATTGACTAGCAACCAACTGGATCACTCAATGGACAGCAAATACATTTGTTGGTTTTTGTTTTCTTCTTTTAAAAAAAGAACAAGCACACGTTGAATTCATAGAAAAACAGCTTTGAACAGTATTTTCCATCCAGGTTCTCGCTGCTCTCTAGAATATTTCTGACATCATCTCCCAGACTCTCCAGCCAAGCAAAACCAATGGCTGGTGCTTGTATCTAGGAAGTATCAGGCTGACGAAAACTGGTTCAGAACAACTTTCTCCCAAGTTGGTGCCCTCTAGATATTTTACACTACAACTCACATGGTCTTGGGCCAGTCTGCTGCCTCGGGCTGATGGGAACCGTAGCGCAAAATATCTGGACGGTACCAACTTGGGGAAAAGTGATTTCGAAAAGGAGAGCTCATCCAGATTAATTTATGTTTTAAGCTTGGTAAGTTAGATGCAGGTGCGATGCGGTGGCGCTGCGGGTTAAACCGCTGAGCTGCTGAGCTTGCTGATCGGAAGGTCGGCGGCTCAAATCTGTGTGACGGGGTGAGCTCCCATTGCTAGTCCCAGCTCCTGTCAACCTAGCAGTTCGAAAACATGCAAATGTGAGTAGATTAATAGGTACCGCTTCAGCGGGCAGGTAACGGCATTCCGTTTAGTCATGCCGGCCACATGACCACGGAGGAAGTGTCTACAGATGAACGCCGGCTCTTCGGCTTTGAAACGGAGATGAGCACCGCCCCCTAGAGTTGGACACGACTGGACTTAATGTCAAGGGAAACCTTTACCTTACCTAAGTTAGATGCAGTAGGTACAGGTGAACATATAGGTTCAATGATAGCGGTTATGAATTGCTTTCAGAAGTGTTTGATTGTTTTGAGCGTTCTCATTTTTTTTTTTTAATGGTTACAAGCCAGGATACACTCATAATGTCACCATCTCTATTGCTATGGTACCAGGGGCAGGCCAGCTGGCTGAAAAGGCGACATTTGGAGCACAGTTGCCGCCGTGTGTGTAGGCTAACAGGGATGAACTATGTTTTCAGAACAACCATGTGGAACAGATCTTTCATGATTATATAATCCCTGGATGCAGAGATGCACATGAAATTTCTGTGCAAATATGTCTTGACTACCAATGGCAGAGGCTTTGCAGGTCTGATTTTACTTCTATTTTATTTGGGAGAAATGTCCAGAGAAACTGAATGCAATTCTTTTGAAAAACATTTATGATCGGCAATTTGAAATGCAGTGTGCTTAGCTGGCCCAATCCACGGACCTCCAAGGAAGTAAGCAACTGGAGGTGCGCTCAGAACACTACACACTTTTTAATGGACAGTCAGTTAGAAAAGAGCCACGGAAGATTATTTTTACACATGATTACTGCTGCGAGAGCCTCGTGTGGGGCAGAGTGGTAGGCAGCAGTATTGCAACCAAAACTCTCCCTGCGACCCGAGTTTGATCCCAGCGGAAGCTGGATCCTTGGGTAGCCAGCTCAGGTCAACTCAGCCTTCCATCCTTCCGAGGTCGGTAAAATGAGGACCCAGCTTGCTGGGGAAGGTGACCACCGGGGAAGGCAATGGCAAACCACCCCGCTATATAGTCTGCCAAGAAAACGTCGCGAAAGCAGCATCCCCCCAAAGGGTCAGACATGACTTGGTGCTTGCACAGGGGACGTTTCACCTTTCACCTTTCGCTGCTGTGAGACTATTATATGTGAAAAAATGGAAAGACTCTGAAATACTCACATTGGAGGATTGGTTGGTGAAGAGGATAGAACTAGCACAGATGGCAAAATTAACTTGTTTGATTAGAGAATGATCAATAACTACATTTATTAGTGACTGGAAACTCCTTATGGACTTTTTGCTGAAAAAAGAGAAAAATGAACTTGTAATTTATGGGTTTGAAGATTAGAAAGGGTAGCTTATGGAAAGAAGGAAATTATGATATAACCTTAGAGAGAGGGAAAAATATAAATATATCTATAACTGCTGTCAAGAAGATCGGAAGCTGCTTCTTTAGAATCTTCCTTTTCTATTTCTTTTTCACTTATTACTTTATTTATTCTTCTTTAATTCAAAATTTGTACTGTTTTTAATTCTGTTGAAAAACTTCTTCAATAAAAATTATCAAAAAGAACAAAGAACACTATTCACTTTTGTTCCTATATAGAATTTACACCATACAGGAAAATTGCTACCATATAGGGGGAAAAAAAACACCATACAGTTATTTATTAGATGCATGGCCTGTCTTTTTCTAGATTAGATTGTGAACCAAAGAATGGCCTGTTTCATGGTACGTAGCTAATGTCCCACTGAACTGCAATTCCTAGAATTTGCTGATGGGAGATGATGCAAGATGAATCTGCAGAAAGTATGATAGCCACCTATAATCAATTAACCATTCTCTGCCAACTGAAGCTGCAATGGAATTACTTTCAAATTTATATGCATTGGATTTCACCTCAAGGTTACCACTTAAAACGTATGTCTGGGGAAGCAAGACTTGAATGAAATTGTCAATACTTCGTGAAATATTTGCAGTTATTTGAAGAAAAATAAAAGTAAATATTCCACGTGTGTAAATCTTCTTAAGCTACCAGTCTATTCTTACACACAGACCTACTAGTCCAATGAACAACAATACATTGCCTCTAAATGGTGCCTATGGAGCCTCAGAGTAATTTTTTTTTAAATTAAGATGGTAAAATCTCTTGAAATGTATGTATCATTTTTGTATAGCACTCCCAAACTAAGTTTCATGCAAGATCTTGTGAACTCTCATGGGTGAAACTGCAGAAATCTTGCAAGATTTGGTAACTTCAATCTATTTCAGCCACTCAGATAGCTAGGCAAGTTATTTATTTATTATTAAATTTATTATGGCTGCCCACTCCAGAAGATTCTGGGCAGCTGTTTTATTAGGTGTTTGGTACCAGTTGAGAAAACTGAGTGATGGAACTGATGACTGGAAAAATTAGCTGAATCCTATAAGCTCAACTAGAAAAATATTCTGCTCTTACTCAAAAGTAGCACTCAAGGTTATCGAGGGACAGAGAGAATGGGATCCATCACAAAAGCCACAAATCCCACTTCTTGACCCCTTTCTCTGAACACACTAAACCCATCCTTTTGCTTTTAATCTGCTAAGGAAAGCAGATCTAGGAATGGTCTGATCTCCTGGAATATGAGCACCATGTAGAAAAGGAAGCCAAAAGAGCTTATTTTTTTGTAACAATTGTCGGAAAACTGTCCCTATTCTCATCTGCCCCAGATAAAAGCTGATGATGTTTGAAAAATCAGGACATGAGTCAAGACCGGGCTACTGTTGTGAGTTTGAGCTCATCCCGGCCTCTAATTGATTTCTGTGGCAGCTTGCTCCAGTGAAGTCACGACGGAATCAGCTTAGATAGGGGACACAACTTGGCAAAGAAAAGTGTGAGGGAGTTTTTAGGCATTACAAGCTGACCTGAAAAAGATGCTTTCCTAACTGTTAATGATGCTTCTGCAGTTCAGGCCCACCAGTCCAGAACTGATGGGCTGCCCTCTTTGCCAAGATTGATGAACAAGAAACGGTTCCTGGCACTTCCCCTCTGCTCGCTCTCATCCTGACAGCCTCCCATGATGCAGTGTCTAACATTAGGCTGCTAATGAATAAATGTAAACAAACCAGAATGACTAGACTCGAGCGAGAAGAGGCAAAATGATCCAAGCACAACCCAGCGCAAGATAACAATATTTTGCAGCCAAAAAAAAAAAAAAAAAGATTTTGAACATGGAAGGTTGGAACCTAGAACTTAAAGAGTACCCATGGATACTTATTTTGATCCCTCCCTAAAGGTAACACAGATCCATCCAGAACATCCATGGTAACCTGATCCAATGTACATAATTCTCCTAGGCAAAATGTTCAAGGAACATTGAAGTTCCTGGATTTGTTTTTTTGGGGGGGGGGAGGGGGGAAGGTGGTCCGAGTTATGAAACCCACCAGCAAATTACAGATTTGATTTTACTTTATTACTCAAATTTAGCCACCACCCATCTCCCCCAGAAGAGGATAATATTTGTGTCTGAGCTGCTGGCAGTGAAGAGCTGACCTTGACAGCTACACCCAGTCTAACTCTCATTAAAGATAAAACCTGTTGCAAAAGTCAACATTTCACGAGAAGGTGAAAGCGATGTTTGTTTCCTTCTGTGATTTCGAGTGATCTCTTTTACAGAACCCCCATCTTTTGCTTCTCCATTTCAAAGTGCCCAGAGCTGTCTCTCTGAAAAAGGAGACATACTTTGCTCTATGCAGGACAAACATTTTTAAACCGAGCCAGATTAGGCCTGCAACATCTTTTTCTATAAGGTAGGAAATTATTTGTGGGTCTCATATCTTCATTAAAGTATTTGGGCAGAAAGAATGAACGCAAATGAAGCCACTAAAACTTTTATCCAGGTTATGCTATCTGGTCCATTCATTTATCCTTGAACTGGATATAAGTAGTTCAGGGGAAACTGGATACCAGACAGCATCCATGAACACACACAGACACACAGACAGGTTTGAACGCATGGAGCAGAAAAAGAGTCCTGCCTTTCCCAAGACAATTCAAGGTTCTTAAGAACTTTGCATTTATTTATTAATTAAATTTATGTCACCACCCATCTCCCCCAATGGGGGACTCTGGGCGGTTTACAATAAAATAACACTAAAAACATAGCGATCTAAATTACCATTAAGATGTAATAAAATGAATGAAAAATCCAAGTGGAGATGGAACACAATCACTAAGAGGTGCTATGGCGCCAGCCGTCCCCAGGTGGAGCTATTGCTCTCCCCCTCCCAAGCAAGGCGGCAGAACCAGGTCTTCAATTTCTTCCGGAAGTCCGAGAGCAGTCTCAACTCCGGGGGCAAGATATTCCAAAGGGCGGGCGCCAGTGCAGAGAAGGCCCACCTCCTGGAACCTGCTAGATGAAATTCCTTTACTGATGGGGTCCGTAGCATGCCCTCCCTGCCTGATCGGGTGGGATGGGTCAATGTTATGGGGATGAGACAATCCCTTTCCTTATGATAAAGGTATCCTAATGGTTTTGAACCTCTGGCAGCCAATTATTCCAGATATTTTCACACGAGCTGCCCATGAGCCAATATATATGTTGCTCAAGGGGGTCTCAGGGTGTTGCACCATTAGTAGCAATGCATTTCTCCACTGTGCAAGTACAGTGGCTTGGGAAGCTTTGCATCTAGATGTGCTTTCATTGGGAAGAATGCCACACCCAGAGCTGGCACAGGAATTGATGCACGCAACTACACGTAGGTCAAGGTAAAAGTTGCTGAGTAATGCAAAGGTAGTCAACAATAAGTAAAAGCCAACTTCAGGTCAAAGAATAAACTGGGGTCTCCTTTAGGAATCAGTGAATCATCTGATTGTGGAGTCTGGTGCAGAGAAGTAGCCTAAGTGGTCTCCCTTTTTTAAACCAGCCAGGTTGGGGGCTCAGATCCCTGGATGACATTCTTCATCTTTAGCTTGGGAGCCAGCTATCTCCATCACACTGACAACAAAGGTCTGCATAGTTAAACCAGTGGTGTTCTCCATAGTAACATATGGCTGTGAGAACTGGACCATAAGGAAGGCTGAGCAAAGGAAGATAGATGCTTTTGAACTGTGGTGCTGGAGGAAAATTCTGAGAGTGCCTTGGACTGCAGGAAGATCAAACCAGTCCATCCTCCAGGAAATAAAGCCAGACTGCTCACTGGAGGGGATGATATTAAAGGCCAAACTGAAATACTTTGGTCACATAATGAGAAGACAGGACACCCTGCAGAAGATGCTGATGCTAGGGACAGTGGAAAGCAAAAGGAAGAGGGGCCGACCAAGGGCAAGGTGGATGGATGATATTCTAGAGGTGACGGACTCGTCCCTGGGGGAGCTGGAGGTGTTGACGACCGACAGGAAGCTCTGGCACGGGCTGGTCCATGAAGTCACGAAGAGTCGGAAGCGACTGAACGAATAAACAACAACAAAGTATCACACATGCAATTGCTTCTCCCATGTTTAGCTGAATGGGCAGATCCAGGAAATTCTGCTTCTGCACAAACTGCCCCACAGGTTTTGTCAAATGGATGGCCCTACATGCTGATCTCACTTATTTCAGGAAGGTGCAATATGAGATAATGTATTAGCAGTTGTGCTCAATTTTACTTACACATCAGAATGTGCCTACTGTTAAACAAGAACTATAAACTTTATTTCTGATTATTATCTATGCATTAACAATCATGGGCTTGTTTCCAGAGTGGCAACCATATTAACTGTTACAGCTAATACAAGGAGTTTGGTGCACCTTATGGCATGGGTCCTTGTGCATTGCAAGCCACTTCATTAGATGCATAATGAAGAAGCCCTCGTGAATTACATGAATTTAAATTAAGAACTTTTAACAACTCCATCTTGGATTTTATATTTTATATTTTATTTTAAAAATGCTGTTTTTATTGTATTTTAATCTGTATTTATCTTAGTTTTATTGTAAACCACCCAGAGTCACTGAGTGAGATGGGCAGTGATAAAAATATAATAATAATAATAATAATAATAATAATAATAATAATAATAATGTTTTTTCACAATGTTTTCATTCTTCTTTTTCCTTGGATCATGGTACCTGCCTTTTCTTCCTTTCCTTCTTCTGTATAGAGCCATTTGTGCTCCATCAGTGTTTTATCCCTCTTTTGCAAAACCATGGTTATTTTTGTTTTATGGCAAAAGCTATAGTTAAGTTTATAAGACCAGTGAGGTTGCCCTACCCAACAGAATGAAATGTGTGTTTGCACAGAGCCTTTAATTGCAGAAATCAGCTAACACAACTACTGTAAACCTAGTCAAAATTCAGATGAACAGATGGTTTATCCCCAGAAATTTGCTGCATGGAGTTAAGAAAATGGGACTGTGGGTTCCAGACATGCTTAGCTCCATGTCACTGAGGGTAATTAAACATTAACAAACAGTAGCTTGTAAGTCACAATCTCCTTATGTTAGAGTGTTTCCAAGAAAAGTGTCAGATCTTGACATCGGAACAAAGCAAAAAAGCTGTCTTCGCAACAATGAGGAAGAATTGGTGCTTGCTGCAAATAAAAAATGGAAAATGAGCTATTTATCCACAGTAGGTTATTTAGAGCACTGCTAGGTCAACCAGCAAGAAAAGCATCTGATACCGTTAGCTATATGGCTGCTGTGATTAGTGCCGGTCAGAAGTGGATCACAGCAGGGCTTTACTTGAATTATGAAGACTAAATCTATAGAACACCATCCCCCTTTTCCCCTTGTTAGGTAGTCTGAGAAAAAATTCTTGGATTGGGTTCAAGAAACTCTTCTTCCCCTTCTCCTTGCTGCTGTCTGAGATGGAGACAATGCGCCCTCACCTCTCTCCATGTACAGAAGCCAACTTGGCTGGCAGGCTATTATTACCACAACACGGACAATGAAATGCCTTCTTCTACCACACCTAACTGAAGCTGGTAGAATATGAACCAACAGCTCCAAGGCTAGAGAGGAAACATTATGTAAGCAAATTGCAACTGCTTCCCAAGGCATCAAAGAGCCCACCAAGGATCCAGTACTGTAACTGCGAAGGGCAGAAAGAAGCCTAACGCTGAAACTCTGAAGAATAGGTACATAAGCATTGTGCATGTAGCTGGTATGTCTAACTCAGATTCACAGTTCACATCTCTACAAGTGAGAGATGGCTTTCTGTCACACTACCCCATAGCAAAGGCCTTCGTCTTTGTCAAAGAAGAAGCAGAAGGACATGGAGAGAGGTTGGAAAAAGCAACCCCTGGTTTTCATCGCAAATCTTCAAGAAGCTGGAGAAGTCCCTAGAAACTGAAGTGGGACATCATTTACTTCAGGAAGCCTTTTCTTTCAGTAGAGGTAGGTCAAGCTGCATAGCCAGGAACTTTCAACAGATGTTTGGTTTCTGTTTTCTATGTTGGGTTAAGTCCTATTTTCTTTATCTTTTTATCCTCGTTTGAGATTGGTTATTTAATTTCAGCCTTTGTTCATAATTCAGGCTAAGATCATGAAGACCCAACTTTTCTTTAGAATCATGTGAGCTGTTCTATTTTGAACTCTCTCCAATCTCTTCAGAGACTTGGGGCAGAGGGCTCTTCATTTATGGTATTTGTGGTGTGTCCAGAATACTGTTTTTTTAAAGGAATTTTTTCCCCTCTCTTAACTGTTCTATTATATTGTCAGGATCTGAGGAGATTTGTAATTTTCTGCTTTTCACTGAACATCTGCATTTTAATCTTTAAAGTAAAAAAAAGTTTATCCATCCATCCATCTCTCTTTCTCTCTCTCTTTTTAAATATAGATAGTCCTCACTTACCAACCACAATTGGGACCAGCATCTCTGTCGCTAAGCACCATGGTTCCTAAGCAAAAAACCACGTGACCCTGCCAGACTCATGATGTCACTTCCGCTTCCATCATTAAGCAAACCACCATGGTCATTAAGTGAGACATCATGTGACCACAACTTGCAATTTCACTTCCGTGTTCTCTATTAATTCTGCTTGCTGGAAGCCGGTTCTGAAGCTCACAAATGGCAATCACGTGACTGCACTATGCTACAGCAGTCGTAAATGTGAGGATTCGGCCCAAAGCTGTCTTTTTTCCAACTGTTGTAACTTTGAACAGTTGCTAAACAACGCAGTTGGTAAGCAAGGACTACTTGTATAAATATATCAATAAAATAAAAATACATTTTCAATTTGTTTATCTCCTGAGAGAAGGGCTGAATTCTCTAGTCACCACACCTCTATGCTACATAGCCAGGAGGCAGTACTATCAAAACTATTTTAACCTTTCCACTTTGAGCTTTTAATCACCGGAAAGGCCACATATAATGTGGTAGCCCTATCTCTTTCATCCCTTGGGTTAGGGGTAGACATCAGTTAAGATGCCTCCTGGAGGTAGATGGTGACAGCAGGAACCACCAAGCTTCTACCTTAAGACAGAAGGCAAGACCAGGGTGTGAAGAATCAGAGAGCTTCTGGGAAAGGAGGTTTCTAGACTTCCATTCTGCAGGTCTCAATATCACAAGAATAATTCTCAGAACTTCTTCACCCTGACACAGACAAGGATTTTTTGGGTTTGAAGCCTTGTTCTCATCTGCAATGAATATTCTAATCCGGATCAGTCAAGTCTAAACCTTCTGCCAGATCCAGCCATCAGCTGAACAAGGGGTTAAATGTCTAGAGACCTACAGAAGGAGGCAAAGATAAGGTTGGCGAAGGAACGCAGGAGCCATTAATTGATAAAAGAGACTGCAAACAAAATCTCAGCCCTGGGAAACGAGAAGCAGAAGAAAAAGACTGCCTTGATTCTGCATGGTATAAGAGAGGACCGAGCACAACTTTGGCAGGCTTTCAAGTTTCTTTTATTATACCCTCCCACGATACAGTAGAGTTCCAGTAGTCCTTGCAATGCCTGTTTACTGACCTGCCCTAGTTCAAAAAACTGACGTCACCTGAATTTATAGACAAACCTGGATATACACGCTGATCCCAAGGGCACATGGTTCAGCAGTTGTGTGGCTGTAATGGTATGAGGGAATGACCTTCAGTCTTGCAAGATTCTGTTAACTGTCTTACAACAGAGATAGAGTTAGTACTCATAGTTTGTGCTTCTTGTCTGGACTACCTCGAAGGGCTAACATCAATCTCACAAGTATTTTCCTCTCCTCTCCTTTCACTCTCTAGAAAACTAGGGAGGGTCCCTTCTGAAATGCTTCCCATGCCCCTTCTTCTGTGGACTGAGATATCTTTTACTTGTCTGTCCAGTCTGCAGCTCTTCCTCCTGTCTCCCAAGGTCATTCCCTCAGACCATTACAGCAGCTGGCCAATGCTCTGTTCTCCAGTTAACCTGCCATGGGTACCCACTTCCCAGCCCAAGTTAAATGGGACAGCTGTTGTATTCTGCCCAATGGCGGGACAGAGTGAGTGCGTAACAGAAGCTGCTCCTGGAGAAGAAGACGACAAAGTCACAAAGCCTAAAACTCTATCTACATCTTTCTCTCTCTTTCTTTTCCCCCTCCCACTTTTTTTGCTCAGGTTGTAGCATCCAGTGAATTATCACATTAGCACCAGGTGATCTCTACCATTGACGGTGCATTTTGCATATGAATGGACACATTTAATTAGTTGGTACTTAAATTATATAGAACATGATCAGGATTTCCTTTTGTATAAACTATCGACAACTGCAAAGGGACGGTGGGAAAAAAAATCAGTATGCGAAGAGCAAATAACTGATCTGTTGCTTTAACCGTACTGTTCAGGTTTTCAGCAACAACAAAGGACGGTGTGTTAACACCTCTTGATCTGTTTCAAAGCAACTGAATCTAATATTCCCTCCACCCCTCCCAGGTTTAACACAAAACTTTACTACTGAATATCACGGCTTTGATCTTAATTGGCTGCAGTTATTTGCAAGCTTTTAACTTTTCTGCGAGAATCCTGCTCCCTCCCCCTTCCCCTACAAGCTGATGGAAGGCTTGCAAATGGATAGGATGACTTTTAATGATCCAAGTATTCATGGCTTGATTAAATGCTTTGAGGACAACTTTCATGTCATCCCCGAAAGAAGGGGGAAAAATTACATCATTGCTAATGGAAGGCAAAAACCAAGCCACCATCCTGAACTCTACTGAAAGCATCAATTTAATTGACTTAAAAGTAAAATTCGACAGCCCCATTTTCTCCCCTTCATCCTTTTCCTCCACACTACCCTTCTGCTGGGATGAAGTGAGAATCCGGCAGCTGAGAGCAGGCTTTTGTTTTCAACACCACATCTCCCCATCAAAAAACTTCCCAGTGGAGTTTCACGCCTGTGGAACAAAGGTTCCCTTGACAGTCTGCCAGGACCCGCACTTATGCTACATTTCTAGGACAAAGGGCAAGGCACTATTGTTTGCACCAGCTTGTGATTAACTCCTATGAAAGGTCTATATACTGTTAATTTAAAGTAGCTGCTTGATGGATCGTTATTTGCAGTGCAGACACCCCATGCATCCCAGATGAATGCAGAAGATGTCTTGAACGCTGGATGCTTTCTGTTCAGAAGGCTCAATTTCCCCCAGCCCTTCCCAAGCCATGTTCTGACAGCACTCAGAGTTCTTCAGTGAAAGCATATGGCAAGGGTGGTCCATATCGCA
The DNA here is from genome assembly GCF_035149785.1 of Candoia aspera. Lineage (NCBI taxonomy): Eukaryota > Metazoa > Chordata > Lepidosauria > Squamata > Candoiidae > Candoia > Candoia aspera. The sequence goes on along the minus strand of NC_086165.1, from coordinate 9,306,239 downwards.
AGGCCTACATATCCCTTGGATCAAGCTGGAGCAGAGCAAGTAGGCAGGCTTTATAGCTCAGTGGGGAACTGCAAACATTGCATCTACAGATTCAACGTCTGCCAACTCAGTATTTAGCAGTAATGGTAAGGTAGATAAGGGAGACCTCCATTAGAGCCCCCTGGTTGTTGTTATCCATCAGAAAAGTTAAGATGGAACTAGAGGAAGACAGCTGTCATGAGTGCCGTTGAGCTAAAGTCATCAGCGCAATGGCACACATGACAATGACAAGGAAATAGGTGAAGGGGTACAAGTTAAGTAGCCATCAACCCACAACGACTAACGGCCAACAAACAATAGCTAAACGGATCACGGAGCCACCCAAGCCATCAGCGGCAATACAACGGGGATCGCCCAGCTGAAAGCAATCAGCAGAAGAATGGAAACCTGATGATGGGCGATCCCGGAAACCCTCACCCACCGGCAGGGCAACGCATGGGACAAAGGGGGGTGACGTGACCGTGAGCGAGGGGGCGCTGACCGGCGCGGGGTATTTAAACCCCGCACCGGCGCGCTCCTGTCACTCTCAGCTTTTTTCTACCAACGCTGTACCTGCCCTGCAATAAACCAGAGCCTGATTCGCAAACCAGTGTCTGAATGTTATTCAGAGGTAGGCAGCGCATGACAACAGCTGTCTATGGAACGACTGTCACATCTACTACCAATAGGGAGCAGACAACACATGGAACGAACTTCTACTGATTGGAAGCAACCTTTCTTCCTGCCAGCTACACTCTTTCAGCAAGAAGGATAAATACAGTTACTAACATTAATGCATTTCTTCATAGTCTTGATGTTCTCTGTACATGTTGAGAATCCAACTTCCAGGACTTTGAGCTTTCAGATTCTGCTGGTTTGACATGCTACAGTGGGCAACTAAAATGGTGTGTGTGCATGTGCATGCAAGTGCATAATTTCACACTTACTCCTGTGTTGTACATCTACTGTTGACCACTAATGTGTTCATACCTTCTCCTGCAGGTGAAACCAAGATAAATAGCCTTGTGTTGTCTAGATGCTTGGGATTACACAAAGGGAAGACTGCATGGAATCCCCCAACTAATCTGTCAGATCTCTATTTAGCCATACTTACCTACCTTGTGTGTGCGTGCCTTTTAGTCAATCTTGACTCCTGCTGATTGCCCAGACAAGTCCATGTAGTTTTCTTGGCAATTGTTTTGAAAGTGGTTTGCCACTGCCTTCTTCCTAGGGCCGAGAGAGAGTGACTGATCCCAATAACACCCAGATGACTTCATGCCTAAGGCAGGACTACAACTCACAGTCTCCTGGTTTGTAGCCCAGTGCCTTTAACCACTACACCAAACCACTACCTACCTACCTACCCACCCAATATTTCTGCCTTTTTCTTCCATGGTTCCCCCATTAACTCATCCTTGATACTGTCTGCCCCATGCGTATGAGGTTGATCCACCTGTACCCACACATTAACATGGGAAACCAGCCTTCTCCACCCTATGTCTTCCAAATGTGCGGATCTAGAACTCACAGAATTCCCAATGTATGAGTTTCCAAGGGGGCATCTCACATTATTTTTCACTGATAGAACATTAGCTTACATGCCGAGGTAATGATGCAGAATGGCTGCTCTGATGCAGCTTGCGGTCAATGCCTCACTTGCTCACGGAAGATGAAAACTTTGAAAGCGTTTGTTCACACCCGAGCAGCCTTCAAAACTCTACTACATCAAAAGGCATTGATTTGCCACGTGGGTGCCTTGCATTTCTCATCTGAGACAAAGTGCAATAAAATCATGGGAGTCAGGGAAAGGGAAACCAATTTTAGTATCCTGGCTGTACAACTGTTTTGCAGCATTACCTTCAAGCGTAAAGGCTCTTAGGTTTTTTAAAAAATTGCCTAATCAAATGCAGATGCTGTTCTAGTCATGTTAGACTAGACATTTCTTTCTATCCTAGCACAGGGCCTCCTGAATCACATTATTGCATTTGCTACTGTATTAAGTTTGCATTCAGTATTTAAGTTTGGCAGGATGCATTTCTAAATGCAGCGTGTTACTAATGGATTACCCACCCATGGGCTAGAGAAAGGAGGAGCTACTATGCTCCGGGTCCTTGGGACATCTTGGTATCAAAGGAGTTTTTAAAAGTCTCTGGAGCTTTGACTGGAATATTTTGATTGGGTTCAAGGATGCCTAACCATGAGTTGTAGCATATTTCACAATTAGCTGGGTTCACACAGCATGCTAAAACTGAAACCAATGAAACAGCATTCTGGCTTAGAACAATGTGTGAATCCAGCCTTGGTCAGCACAGATCATGCTGAATCCAGATGTTCCTTGGCTGGCCAGCACAGATATGTAGAGATGCACCTTTAAGAAAGTAACATCTTTGGACAGTCTTGCGCCCCTGTGCCAAGACATTAACTAGCAATTTCAGATCTGGCACATTGGGAACCAGAAATCTTTTCACCCAAATCCTGGCACTTTTTTCTCACTGGGAAGATAAACAATATCTCTGCTATGCATGTCTTCACAAGGATTGATGTCCAAGAGTGATTTCAGGCAACTCAATGAACAAGGAGAGCCTCCGTAATCAACACATATTTTTTGACCTTTCTTTTCCTTACATCCCGAATAGACTGCAACAATGAACAGTTTATTAGGAACTAATGCCATGGACCCCAAATAGATTTACTTCTGAATAAATGTCCTCCAGATTGGCCAGTTAGCTTAAGTCAGCCTTTTTTCAACCTGGTGTCCTCCAGATGTTTTCACTACAACATCCATGATTCAGCTGGCATGTTAGCTGGGAATCTGGGAGTTGCGATTTGCTTGGCCCAGACTGAATCCCTGATGTTTCCCATTAAAACTGTAAAGGTGTAGGTGACAGTAAAGATTTTATCCTGGGTCGGGACAGACAACACTGAGCTGGATATACAAAGATTATGTTCAGGAGACACAAAAGCTGATATAGATTCAGCTTGCTTATGACGGCTGAGACTTACTTGTGAGTGGCTTGGCTAGGCTGGGGCATCTGCAGGGAGGTCAAAAACATTAAGATGGTGGTCCTGACCATGCAATTGAATCTGCCCCCTCGATTGTTTGGCTTATCCCTCTGCCCCTGTGGTTAGGAAATCGTCATTCATGGCCCGTTTAGGGCTTGTGTGTTTTCTGGAAACTGCTCCAGAGAGCAACCAAAGAACGACCCATTGGTGTGGTCTATATTTCTTTATGGCAGGTATAGACAACCCAGGATCCTCCAAAAGTTGCCACTGAATTGTTACATTTAATGTGGAATAATACTAGTTCTATAGGACACAATCAATCCAATTACCTTACTGTATAGAATAATTCCATTTTGATTGTATTTACATTAAATTAAATCAAATCTGATTCCAGTACTTATTTCTGCATATTGGGGGAGGCACCTCCCAGCATATTACTCAAAGGCTAAGGAGGGCTCTTGGTTTGCAAAAATTGCACACCCCTAGTTTGTGCAGATGCTCTAGGTTTAGTTGTTCCTGGAAGTAGTCCCATGCGCTCTACATGGGGCTACCCTTGAAGAGTATCCGGAAGCTTCAACTGGTCCAGAATGCGGCCGCGCAAGCAGTTATTGGTGCCCCAAGATCGGCACATGTGACACCACTGCTGTGCGAACTGTACTGGGTACCAGCCTGCTTCCGGGTCCAGTTCAAGGTGTTGGTTAGGACCTTTAAAGCCCTACATGGCATGGGGCCAGGTTACGTGAAGGACTGCCTCATCCCCCTAACATTGACCCGTCCCACCCGGTCATGCAGAGAGGGCATGCTACGGACCCTGCCGGTAAGGGAATTCCACCTGGTGGGGTCCAGGAGGCGAGCCTTCTCTGCAGTGGCACCCGCCCTCTGGAATATTCTGCCCCCGGAGGTGAGAGAGGCTCCTTCGCTCCTGGCGTTCTGGAAGAACTTGAAAACCTGGTTCTGCTGCCTCGCTTGGAGTGGGAGGGGCACCAGTTCATCTTGGGCGTGGCTAGTGTCATAGATCTCTCCCCAACATATAAGATCTTCACTGCTTGGATTTTATATCTATTTTATTTTTATTTATAGGTCTATTTATATTGTAACTTATATGTTTTAATTCTGATTTTATTGTAAACCGCCCAGGGTCGCCTTTTGGGAGAGATGGGAGGTGATAGAAATTCGAAGAATAAATAAATAAGTAAGTAAGTAAGTAAGTAAGTAAGTAAGTAAGTACCAGGCAGATAACACAGCGAGTTGCGGATGGCCATTTCCTAGCCATACTGTTCATAAGACAGAGCCAATTGGCATAAGCCGAACAATCTCATCTGGTACAAAAGCAGCCTTTTATATTTCTTGGAAGTCATCTTACCAGTCTGACTGCCAGACAAACCAGCTTTCTTTCCATCCTGGATTTATTTCACATCCTGGCCCCGTCTGGATTTATAAGTCATGATTTTTACTTCTGATTAAATGTTCCATTACTTCGTTTTGGATTTATTCCAAAGACCTCCCCCCATCAACCCCACTGATCTCTACTGCAGCTTCCCTGAAAACATGGTACTGCTACATCATCAAAACAAACCCTGTGATGCAGCAATCCACTATTTTAATGAGGATAAATGGTAATGAGAAAACAAATGCTGGGAATAAGCATTTTGTCTTATAAGGAACGCACTGATCCAACTAGGCTAGACTCAGAGTGACATTTGGTGATCAGAGGCTGCAGTTAACATTTTCTGAGAGGGTGAAGATTATATGCAAAGTAGCTATAGGCAGGACATATATATGTTGGTGGAAGCCAAGATTTTCTGGATTTGCTTAAAACTTGGAGTTGTATTCTTTGCTTTTTAAAAACTATATTAAGTCTATTTTTGGATTTATGCTACTGTTTTGGAGATGGTTCCAATCTCAAGATGATAGGAAACAATGCCATCCAATTTGGGGCAGTTGTTGTCAGCAGGAGCAATGAGACGTAGGGAAGAATAAGTCAGGACCTTACACAATGTTGGCCTTTAGGATGGCTAAATTTGAAGAAGGCTGATATCTACAGGTAGTTCTCAACTTACAACCATTTCTTTAATGACCCTTCGAAAAAAAAGTGACTTATGACTGATCCTTGCACTTACAACCATCACAGTGTTCCCACAGTCATGTGATCAAAAGTCAGGCATTTGGCAACTGGAATGTATCCGGATTTATGATGGTTGCAGCGTCCTGGGGTCACGTGATCATCATCTGTGACCTTCCCAGAGGGCTTCTGACAAGCAAAGTCAATGCGGGGAAGCTGGATTTGCTTAACAGCCATGTGATTCACTCAAGAACCGTGGCAAAAAAGGTCATAAAATCGGGCATGACTCACTTAACAACCGCATTGCTTAACAATGGAAGTTCCGGTCCCAATTGTGATCGTACGTCGAGAACTACCTGTATTTGCTGCCATATCAAACTTTTGTGGAAGGTTAGCTCTGTTCTGGAAAGCATGCCAAAATATAACCCTGTGCCCACAATATTTTCTTGAATCAATGAGGAAGAGTTTAATCAAGATTTGACCTTTATTCCTCTGATTATATCGATTGGTTTTTCTTTCTAGGCAGAATCTAACTGACTTTGCCATTATGCAGGCCCTTTTAAAAAGCTGTGCACAACCATGCCTTTTTCACCCATGTTAAGTAGGCCAAATCTAACAACAGAAGCTGAATAAGCATGTTTTCAATTGATTTCTCAATCACCATAAAAGCTATTCATAAAACAAACCTTGGTAAGAAAATGTCTGTTTTTCAAATGTAACTAAATCCAGAAATTAATGGGACATAAAACTGATCCCTTGGGCTGCTAATGTAAGATCTGGAGCTTCCTGATGTTACAAAAGATTTAATTGCCACAGCACATCCATGAAATCTTAGTCTTAAACCTAACCCAAACAGCCAAAAGCTTTCACTCTGACTGTGGCAGGAAATCCAGTTCTTCAGCAAAATGTGTAACTTGATCAACTTCTCCTCCTAATGTCCAAAAAGAACATACGGTTAAAAATATCTGAAAACTGTCCCCCATTATGAGACCACACGCCTTAGGATTTGTTGTATCTATCCAGCAAAATGCGGTGCTAACATGGGCAGTACTGCTTTATGATTACAGGAGGGACAACGGTAAATACAGTGTTATATGTACATTACAAAGGCTTCTGTTTGCAATAAAACAACAACAACAACCTAGCACCTCAAAGAGAAACATGCTGGCTGGCCCTGTGTCCTCCACTCCCACTTTCTACTCACAGAAGGTTCATTTTTGTCGTTGGCTTGTTTTGCGATAAGCAAGACACTATAATGCTGCAATGCTACCCACTTGCAATCTGGAGTAGCATTGTCCATTCTCTTGTAGGTCTAGATTGGTCTGCTGCCAGTAATGACAAAATTATACCCAAGTAGCCCAATTTTTATTTTTATGTTTTTTTTAAATCACAGGCTGATGATCTTTCTACAACTTGGGAAGAAAGTTACTAAGAATGGAACTGTTTGGTTTCATGGACTAGCTGAACTTCACTCTCCCCCCTGCCTCAGGTCTGATATGTAAGCTGTTAACGTACTCTGTACACACATACACCCACCACAGTGTAGGTGGCAAAAATTGTCTACCTCTGCAACCAGTGCCAACAGCGGTGTTTGGGCAGCTGGGAAAAGTGAGACTGGCAAGTTTGCTGATCTTTTTATGCTGTGGAGCTAATGTGCCCCTCGGAACAAGACCAAGCTTGTTCTCTCCTGGGCTGCGGTGTGTCTAAGAGGTTATTATTTCAGTTCTGTACAAACGTGGAGGCAGGTCCTGCCAGTTATATCTCTGCCTCATTGGCTTTAACTCCAATGAGTGGGGAGGAAGACGCAGCCTTGAAAGTGTTACGAAGCAGGGAACTGTTTTCATTTGAAGATCCCTTCTGAAAAATGCACATTGGCTCAGAATGGTGTTGTCACCCCACCACACTCTGGTGCTCCTAAACCCTGCCTACTACCCACAGCACCTCCAAATTCATTGCTGGGTTTTCACCCCATAAAGCACTGGATTTCCACTGCTGTTGTGCTCAGGCGGGCAGGAAATCTTAACAAGTGAGGCAGTTATGCCATGTTCAACTCTAGGGACTATATAGTCCTTTTGTGTTCTCTTAAATCTGAGTAGAGAATGCTGTACACACCCCCATCCCACCATGATATTTGGAAGTTCATCTGTTGCGTAACTCTCTGGATTTCTACCCCAAGTCCTGTTGTGATGATAAACAAGGATGACTTGAAATGAAGATGCAAGAGGCTAATACAAACTTTACAGCCATGGGAGAATGCATGGGGGGTGAGAGAAAGGGGAGAGGGTAAAAGTAAATCAAGAGGCAGCCACAATCATGTGATTGAGGCTGCCATGTTGACTTTTTTGACCCCCTTTGTAGATATCCCTGAAATAGACCTCCCTTCACCCATCAAAATTAGTTTCTACTTTCATTGTTGCCAACTTCTAGCCTAATCCAGCATTCAAAGCCCAGAAATCCTTTTCAATTGCTGTTTGTAATTCTAGGGCCCAGATGGAAAGTGTAAGAATTCAAAAAAATGGATGCTGCACTTACAGTACCCTCTCTGCCCATCCCAACTTGTCAAGAACCTTTGTCAGTTCGTTTTCAAGGCCGCTTGGTTGGTTCAAGATTCAAGGCCACTTGGTGCTCAGGATGAATCCCATTTGTCTTGTCCTATCAGTCCCCTCTGTTCTCAGAAGCAGCGGGAGGGAAGAGTTATTGGTCTTCTTCCAGCTGCCCTCTGAGCAAGGGAGGAGGATAGCAAAAAGGAAGTTAGAGGAAAGAGGGAGGCATTGCATTTCATGTTTTAATCTACAACACTTAGAGGAGTCCAGTAATTGGGCAGTTAAAAAAAAAATGCAGAAAATGACCTTGAATGCAAATGGAGGGCCTTCCACCTACATTAAACAGAAAAAGGTATTTCTAGGCATGAGCAGAAATATCAAGGCTTTCTTGCAAGATTAAGGGCAGTAACTTAATCTTTTGCTGAAATAGTTTTTTAATCTTTGCAAGTACTGAACAGCTGGGTTTGCATAACTTCCTAGACCAGGCTAAATGGGGTTAGATAGTTCGTGATTCAACATAATTTGGGAATTCAGCCACTCTCTCAAAATATGATGTGCACCAGGCTATCATATGAAGCCATAATACAGTTTATTTGGTTGCGTATAGTGTATTCTGTGAATGAAGCAGTTAGGTTTTATAAACCTGGGTTTGCTGTGTTGTGCCAACACAAACAAAGGGAGTGCTTGTGTAAACCAAACAGGTTTTTTGAGGAATAATAGGATCAAGGACCTTGCTGGCTAGCTGGTCCAACCTTCCACTTAATATACAAGATAGAGAGATAGCTAATTCTTTCTCTAAGTAACTGGTCTCATTATTAAACCACTCATACCGTCCAAGAGGTTTTTGTAATACTGCACTGAAAACTACTTTTCTTTAATTTAAACCTAGGTAAGCTACACATGGGGACGCGGTGGCGCTGCGGATTAAACTGCTGAGCTGCTGAGCTTGCCGACCGGAAGGTTGGCGGTTCGAATCCACGTGACACGGTGAGCTCCCGTGGCTAGTCCCAGCTCCTGCCAACCTAGCAGCTATTACCTATCTAAGTGGAACTCATACAGAGGTTTAAGCCAACTCAGGGTGATCTTTCCACTTATCTCTTGAAATCTTCCTTCAACTGCGGCTGAATTTAACATCATACTAAGCCATTGTGTGGCTAAATAAGTTGGAACTGGCTGAGTTTATGCAATATACTAAGCCAAAAAAAATACAAACCTCTCAATGGCTTAACATAATCTGTGAAGCCAGGTTTGGCTTGAACAGAGATGTATCTCCATCCCAAAAAACAAGCTTTTCCTCTGTAAGTCAAGCTCTTCTTTATTTTCCATCCTTTATTACTACCATGGGAAATGAGTAATTTATTGAAGGAAATGCAGATGACCAGGTAGGGGGTTGCAAAGGAAAAGGACCTCAATTTTATTTCAAGGTCATTTATTGCATTTTTAAAAACTGCCCAAATTACTCAAATCTTCTAGGAAGTATAGTTTAAGACATAAAATGCAACGCCCTCCCCTTTCCTTTTTTTGCCATTCTTCTCTTCCTGGGAGGGCTGGTAGAAGAAGACAGATAATTCTTGCTACATAGCTGAACTGACCTTGTACCTTGTGCTGAGCTTTTGAAATCAAGACCCTGTTGCCTTTGTGACATAAGCCTGCCCCTGACTCTTGTGCACATGCTTCTCCCCATCCTGAAATTTCTACTCAGCAAGAAAATGCTTTAATCCACATGGAAACTGGAATGATTCAACTGGAGGTGACAGTCCATGTAAGCCAACTCTCTTACTGACTTAACTTCCTTTTTTTCCAATGGCTCACTGCCCTCATTCATTCTCCTTGATGGCTTTTCATCAAAGTGGAAAGCAAACATTTCAGTTGACATGTTATTGTGGCCTCTCTATCTACTCTCTGCTACCCTTAGGTTTAGAGAGAGCTAATGCCAAATCACTCAGGGAATCTTTGACATTGCATAGCAGATGGGTGTGGATGCTACAGCCAACTTTTAGTGATGGACTCCAACTTGGAAACCTTATATACCTGCAAACCTCTTACTCAATCTTATTTGACCAGCACATTGTAGTGCCTTCTCTTTGGCTCACCTCAATGCCTTGCCCCCAGGGGTCCTAGATGGGAATCACAGTAGGACCCCATTCACTGAGAGATGCTCTCCTTGTGATCAGAATGAACCTGAGATCTTACTGCCCTTTCTGTGCTAATTTACATGCAGCTAATCCTTTAGCACTTCCTAACAAAACCCAGATCTGCTATGAGGAAGACAGTTTATTTTCTACTTGCTGATTAGAATCCCACCATCACCAATAGAGTGGCTGATCTTCTATCTGCACTGATTTCCGTAAGAAGTCACAAGAAGTTGTAATACTGGAATGATGACATTATGAAGCTCCTTCCTTCCTTCCTTCCTTCCTTCCTTTCCTCCCTCCCTCCCCCTCTCTCTCTGTTTCCTTCCTTCCTTCCCCTTCCTTCCTTCCCGTTTCCTTCCTTCCTCCCTTCCCCTCTGTTTCCTTCCTTCCTTCCTTCCCCCGTTTCCTTCCTTCCTTCCTTCCTTCCTTCCTTCCTTCCTTTCTTTCTTTCTTTCTCTGTACCTTTATTTTATTCTAGTTCCATTTTATCTTCTGATGTATCTTGTTTTATGGTTATCTTATTCAGTTTTTCCTTTTTTCCATTTTCTAAGTTTTAACTTTCATATTTTATATGACCAGCCCACTGCTTTTATTGTATCAGGTTGTTGCTTCTATGTTTTTACCTTGTTGGTCTAATTAAAATAAATTTGAGCTGATATTTCCATTCAGTGAGGAAAAGCATAAAGTAAATGTTCAACTGACTCCAGATTTCTAAAAAATTTCTGAAACGTTGCTTTAAATTTGAAACAGTATTTGATTTGGATGGTGCCTTCTAATTACTGTAAGGGCCAGCCAATTAGCATTCGGATGCTCGGACATGCATGGTTCTTTTCCCCTCGATTTTATGATTCTCTCTATTTTATTTGTAAACTGTCCAGAGTCACCTGAAGTGACTCTAAATCTAATAAAGAAATAACATAAATAAATAAAATAAAATTCTGCACAGGTGGTATAGGACTAGGAGACAGCTTTGTTATCATGATAAGGGACAACTAATTGGCACTCTGCAAAACAACAGGCTTCTATTGGAAACCAGAATAACTGGTTAGGAAGTTCATCACCAAAGGGATGAAATATCTGTTGACATCTCACCACTTAAGATTTTACTCATCCTTATACACTTTTCTTTTGTGGGTATTATGCCATCTTCTGCCCATCAGCAATTTTTCTTAGGGTTGCAATACATGCATTCATCTGAATCTGTGCTGTGTCAGTTCATGATTCTATCCCTCTGTTTTGCTTTCCTCCCACTTCGTATTTTCTTCTGATCTCCACACTTGAAATTTCCAGGGACTGGAAATGTTTATTGTTCTTTAACATCTCTACTACATTCTTGCTACCAGCCCTGTGATCTCAGAAAGAACAATCTAAAAATAAACACTTAGTTGGTCAAGGCAAATTAAATATACCAAACCTTTGGGAACTTCGCTGCTGACTGACAGTTTAGATCATAAAACTTGGGCCTAGAAGGTTGGGCCACATTCCCATTCAGCCAGTGATTTAATTGGTTTTGGTTTAGTGTATTATGTACACTCATCTATAATGGTGTGTAAAGCATAATTTATGACTTAGCCCCATGCCTTATACGTGACTTATCGATTCCACACTTAGGAATTGAGAAGAGCTGGGCTTCATCTAGCTTTTGCTGGAGGATGGTGGAAAGGGCTCACCAGTGGGCTGTCAAATGTTATGGCAACAGAAGAGATGTTTAATCAGCATCATCATCATCATCATCATCATCATCATCTGCAGGTGTTTCAAGACGCATAATCCAGGGGGGGGGGGCTCCCAGGAAGAGCTGAAAGCTGTTCCAATTTACATAGGTAAAGGTAAAGCTTTCCCTTGACATTAAGTCCAGTCGTGTCCGACTCTAGGCGGCGGTGCTCATCTCCGTTTCAAAGCCGAAGAGCCGGCGTTTGTCCGTAGACACTTCCTCCGTGGTCATGTGGCTGGCATGACTAAATGGAACACCGTTACCTGCTTGCCGAAGCGGTACCTATTAATCTACTCACATTTGCATGTTTTCGAACTGCTAGGTTGGCAGGAGCTGGGACTAGCAACGGGAACTCACCCTGTCACACGGATTCGAACTGCCGACTTTCTGATCGGCAAGCTCAGCAGCTCAGCGGTTTAACCCACATCCAACTGCTTCCCTCTTATTTACATAGTAACACACAAAAATCATCAGGGCACTGCATCAGGATTGGCTGACAAAAATGGCCCTTCAAGAGAAAGGACTTGAATAGAGTAACTTATGTTTACCTGCATACTCCAAAGTTTATTTATTTGTTCTCTTTGTAAGACTTACTGCCCAGGCCGCATGACTCTGAACAACTGATTATTGCAGCCTGATATCAGTTGCTTTTGCTTAAACTCCAGCTGGTTTAGTCCTGTTGCTTTGATTTATATCCAAATAGTTATGGATCTGGATTGTAATATTTTTTAAGTGATAGAATAATAAGTTGACTTTGGTTATGTAGAGCCATTAACTTAAACAGGTTCTATGCTTGATAGAGATTATGTATTCCAGTAAGCAAGGTAAAAAAAAAAAAAGTCCCAGGGTAAATTACACTTGGATAAATACTTAAATCAACGCAATTTAATTTAGATCGGTTAGAAATATTTTGGCACAGGACAAAAGTCACCAGTTTGCTTGGGCCGCTAGCTTCCCACTGTTGGCGTCATTAATTTTGATTTAAAAAATCAATTTTGATTTAAATGATTTTATTTCAATTTTGATTTAATTTAAAACATCAATTTTGATTTTTAAAAAAGCTGTCCTTGATAGCAATAATGCTATCATTACATCAGCCTAGTTCCCACAGTGCTACTACTATTACGATTAGTAGCAATAGTAAGAATAGTGATAGGTAAAGGTAAAGGTTTCCCTTGACGTCGAGTCCGACTCTAGGGGGCGCTGCTCATCTCCGTTTCTAAGCCTTAGAGCCGGCGTTGTCATAGACACTTCCGGGTCATGTGGCCAGCATGACTACACGGAATGCCGTTACCTGCCCGCCAAAGCGGTACCTATTGATCTACTCACATTTGCATGTTTTCGAACTGCTAGGTGAGCAGGAGCTGGGACGAGCAACGGGAGCTCACCCCGTCGCGCGGTTTCGAACCGCCGACCTTCCGATCGGCAGCTCAGCGGTTTAACCCGCAGCGCCACCGCATCCCTAAGAATAGTGATAGTAATAGGTAATATAAAAAAGTAAAATATGCACAATATTTAATGAAACATCTAATAAAAATTGTGTGAGGACATCCGCAAGTTGGAAAAGGCTCTTTCTTTGTGGGGGAACATGCAGACATCGCACTAAGGCATGATTACTGAACTACAGTGGGCTCAATAAACCACAATTGGCTCACTCTGCACCATGCATTAAACCATGAAACTTGGTTTATGAACCACACGGTGAGCCAGAAGGGAAGCAATCACCTCATAGCTTAACCCATATGGTTCCCACCTTGATGTTATTCTGAAAGTCCCTGAAAATCTGGGTGTTCTTCCAGGCCTTGGGGTAGAGTGCTTGTTGAGCCCCTGTCAGTGCATCATGTATATTTTTTCTGGATGTGCACAATCCTTTTCTTTATTTTATTCCTTACTTTCGAAAGGGTAAGCCACCCAGAGTCATTTGTAATTGGGTGGTATCGAAATGTAATAACAACAGCAACAACAATAACCAGGCCATATATGGAAGTCCTCTCTGTAAAAAATAACACAAGAACAAGCTTCCAGCCAAAGCATGTGACAGGTATTATGCAAAATCAGACTATATTTCTATCCAGTCAAGAGTCTTTCCAAGATTCTAGCAAACATGGGCCCTTCATGGGCACCATGAGCTCTCTGATTGAACTGTGGCTCTTCCCAAAGCAACACATGTGCAACACAGGGAGGTTGCAACTACCGCGAGTTCGAATAATGTGATATTTGATTTAGTGCGAATTGCAGACTGATACCAGGTTACATTTAATGCGACCCAAATATTCAGTAATGCAAGGCTAGCAGGTGTGCAATTTGAGGCGAGCCCATGTGCAGTTGTGGTTGGGGTTTTAGCTGCTAATCTTTGTGTGTGCAAAATAGAGAAAAGGTAGATTCTGTCAGAGGAAAACAGTGCAAGTTTTAAAAAGAAGAGGCTCATTGTTACATGAGAGCAAAAATGTGATGTGATTGAATGACCTGAACAAGGTCGTAGCAATGCTAAAACAGGACAAGATGTCGGAGTGCCTGCATTGGTGGTAGGTTGGTCTGGTTTTTATTCTGCTTTCTGTAACTACTCTGTGACTTTGTTAACCATAAATTTAAATTTAAAGCATATTCTTTTTATCCTCTACTGTAATATTTCATTAATGTATGTGTAAGAATTTATGTTTAAAAATTTTCGTTGCCTATTTCCATCGAGCTGGAACCAACTGCCATCTTTTCCAGAGAAATGTTACTTCGAATAGTGCAAATCTGAATAATGTGACCATTTGTGGGATTCATTGACCACACTAATTGAGACCTGTACCTGAATAGGCATTTGGGAGTCTAAGTACACTGCAACATTCCATGCTTGTACAAGACAGAGGAGAACAGGCTCTTAAATAAGTTATAACCTATACAAGAACTTCTGAAATCTTTACATAAAGGGATAGAGAGAGAGACTGTTATAAAGCTGAGGTCTAAGGACTTATCCCAGTTCTTTGCCAATTTCCAATCAAGTTAATAATCCAATGACAACTTCATGACTTGATTGCAAGCCAATTAATTGAGGATTAAGATTAATTTCCTGCCTTGTTTACCCTCATTTCCCTGACAACTGTCTTCCCTCTCCTGTACCCTAGTTCTCAGCCCTCTGGAGAAATAAATTCCTAGACATTATAAAGCAACTGGCCTGCAGTTGGTGCAAAAATAAATGTTGAATAATATGCAGGAACCATTTCACAGTTGAAGAGAAGTGTTGTATTTGGGACTCTGATCAACAAAGAGAATCCTTTGGCTACCGTAGCAATCTAATGCTTTCTTGGTTAAGTTTAGATTGAAGTCAATGGGGCTAAAATTGGCTTAGATCCCATTATTATGCTGGTCTAGGCTTGTAAACAGTGGTTTCAGTAAGAAGTTTATTATGATCAATGATCAACCAATAATGCAAGATGTATACAGCATCAATTCTGAATGTACTACTGATAACTTCTCCAGCATATCATGCAATCTAGGTCCAACATCTATAACTATTAAAAATGCTGTGCCACAACTTAATAATTTTTTTTAATCATGTGATGCTTAACAACCTAAATTCTAAGCAGTTAAATCAATGTTCCTGGGTTTATTTTAATTTATTCTTAAAAGTACCTTAAATCCATGCAGAAATTTGCTAAACTGAATTGTGACCTATGTGGCTAAGATGGCACACATGAGCCACGTTTGGCCACAGAACTTAGTTTAGTGGTATATGAGCAAGCCCTGGAGTTGGGTAATCTCAATTCCATTTCTAGCACAACTTCAATTTGTTTTCTGGAGCAAGATCAATCTTGATTAGTTTTAACTATGGTTTGTCTGAATAAAAACTTAATGGCTCAGGCAAAATACTACCGTGGTTGGATTAAAATGGAAATAGATGCTTCTAATTCTCTCCTTTCCAAATTCCCAAGAGATGGAACAGGATAGCAGGACTGTGTTGCTATATTGTATTGTGGTTTAGTGTTACATCTGAACTGGGCCAGAATGTCTGGGGTAAATCGTCATTGTTGAGCCTAATCTGGCTCACAAGATGGCACTTGTTTGTAACAGAGCTGAATGGAAATACATTTATCTAATCAGTTAATCCAATATTCCCACTTTCAGTAGCAATACATAAGCATTAGTCTAAAACATTAGCATTAAGAATATAATCCTACACAGATTTCCTCAGAAGTTAACTCAGCTGATGTCAATGGAGGACAGGTCTACCAATGCTTACTGATGGCAGTGTGATACCTCCAAAATGCAAGACTTCAAATACCAGTTGCTAGGTGACCTGAGTAGAAGCGGGTTATTCCTTTTCTGTCCTGCTTCTAAGCAGCTTAGATGACCATAATCACTCTACAAGAAACACAGCTGGCCTAGACAAGCTTTTGATGTGGTCCAGCAGAGTTCTCCTTATCTTAAATGTATATAAGAGGGTTTGTTTTTTTCAACTTGGTGTCTTCCAATATATTGGACCACAGTACAACTTCCACCATCATCCCAGCTCAGATGAAGTTACCGGGGGTTGCATTCCAACATATCTGGACAGCACCAGATAGAGGAAGGCTGATGGACAAAGACTGCAATCTAGCCCAAACCTTTCTAAACTAAGGCGGTAATATCCAAGCTTAACCTTGAATTGAAGAAGGAGGATTCTTTTTTTCTTGGGAAAAAAAAGCAAATGACAAATGTCACAAATCAATAAATACACTCCTCCTGAGAGCTTGGCAGTGCCAGATGTCTCAGCAGCTATTGGTAACCTTGCCTGTGTTCCTCTGCAGGTGTGCCTGCTAAGCTGTGTTGGAGCAAGTGACTAAACCCACTGAACACAAAAGAAACATCCCGTTCTGGATGTTAACTTCAGTCATCAGAGACAGACAATGCTGCCAGTGGCATGGAAGGGGAGGGGGCGGGGAAAGGCTTGTTGCCAGCCCCATTGTTCACAACTGAATAGTTTCTCCAAAAGGTTATTGAGCCAATAGCTTGGTGTGGCCAAAGACAGGATGATGGATTAACAACACTTACAGTGTCCAAGATGAAAGAATGGTTGAAGTTCACTTTGGGGTTGTTAAAATGCTAATCTAGTTTAGTTAACAAAAGCTTAGTGGAACTGAAAAGTTGGGGAAATAAATACACTTCATACACATAATGTGCCTGTAGATCATAATGCTTGTTCTCATCTTGCCTGGGTTGTAAATTATAGTTAGCGGCAGCGTTGGTAAGTCATCCTGACAGCCTATTGTTAGAGCCAAAACAAGTCTTTAAATTTAAAAACAATCCTCCCTCCAGCCCTCAAACCATATGCCCACGTTGCAGATTTTGAGATTAATATGCAGCAATCTGGTTGTTCTACACATTTTTCAGGTACTTTGGAGGGGAAGGGTGAAATCCTCATTTGCTGTAAGAAGTCCACACCAAGTCCTTCAGATCCCATCTTTGTGGTTGTATGGAAATGGATATCTGGAGTAGAAGCATCTTTGCTTCTCTGTCTTTATGGTATTCAGCTTTAAAAAACCACCCCCCCCAGCTTTTGTTAACAGCTGCTTTGGAATGACCATTAAGGCATGACCGGGAAACGAAAACAGACATTCCCATCCCAACACACACAGATCTGCTGAAAAACAGTGTGATAAGGTTCATAATGTGATTTTTCACTGAACTATTCTTCCATGTGACGTGGGAACAAATCTCAATGTACTTTCTTTTTAGCCTGAAGTTGGCAGCTACTCACAAACAGAGTAACAACTTAATCATACAGCTTAGATGAATTTTAACGGCAACTGTAGCAGCTTATCTGAAGCAAAGAAGACAGATCAACTGTCCTCTCAGTAGTTTTGACAGATTCAACAGTTGGGATGATTTAATTTGGATGCCAGATTTTGAAGACCAAAATTAACAAGTACTTCGCCATAATAAATGCTCTCCTGTCCACAAACTCCAGAGCTGCTTCTGGGAGAAATGATTAATTTCTCCAACTTAGGACACTCATGTTGACGTTCTAGAGTAGAATTACAGATATGTGTAATGAATAGATATGTAATCACTTCATTTCTTTTCTTAATGGAGCAAAAATAATAATTAAAAAAGCCTTCTTTTGTGATTCTTTGCATTTGCAGATCAAAGCCATAATGGTGATAATACATTTGATTAAAAAAAAAACAGCCATGCTGTAATGCTCTCAGAATAAATATTTCCACAATGGATCCATGCTGGATTGGCAATTATCCCTTGCTGGATACTGAAAGGAATGGAGACATCTATGGTATCTATTTCTTATCCTGTCATTTTAAAAACTAAAAATCTGGCAGTCTGGGGGAAGGAAAACAAGAAATCTGGCTTTCAGGGACTTGACACAAACCTTATTTCTATCTCCTGAGATACTAGACTTTGGATATTTCCAACACAATTAACTGACAGCAGGCTAATAAGAGGAAGAAATCACCACTCAACGATAGAAGAGAGTTGCTTACACAAGGACTGGATTCATACATGTTCTAAATGATGGTGTGCTTCATAATGGTTTGATAAATAAACCACAAGTACACACAACCCAGATACCATGGTTTCTAAACCATCATGACCAAGTTCACACAACACAAAGCTAAAAATCAAACAAGTCACAATTTGGCTTAAGACAAAGGGTGAAAACAGTCAAGATATAGTTAGTGGTCATGACCACTAACTCAGATGAGTTTTGCAACGATGATTATCATCACTCAAGATCTGGCAAATCCATGCAGTAAAGATCTGCTATGATGATGGTCAACTAGAGTGGGGATAAAGATTGGAGAGGCGGTGCTTTCATGCCTACCCTGAAAACTCTTCAAAGACACTCAGTTGCTACTGTTGGAAACTAAACACACCCATAATGAAAGTTCCAGCCAATGTTTCATCTGCTCTGAAGTACATTCAGCATTTCACCCATTCAAGCAACATGTTGACTATCATGGTCCCCTCTCTTCAACAATACTGTCGCAACAACAAAACAATTGATCTTAAATAACAGTCATGGATTTTTGCACCTGTCAGTTCTGGTACTTAACAGCAATTTCCAGGCTGAAAAATCTGCAATTCTTAAAGTATGTCTTTTGCACCCAGTTCTACTTGATGTGTTTGGGTCTACCCTCCTCCAAACAAAACCAAGCCTCCAACCAAGATTGTTTGGACTGACTGTAGGAACTGTGACACCAACATATATTTTTTTAAAAAGTGCAAACGTTAGATTTATTTAAAAGATGTGTACGGCCGTCCATCTTAAAGCTCAACTCTGGACGGCTCACAACAACAATAAAACCACAGAACCATAAAAACCATAACACAACCCCCCCCCCAACATTTCTCCATGCCATTGGCCCCTGCTTCATCTGCACGCTTTTGCCCCCTTGCATCCCAATATGATACCTCCTTTCTGCATGAAAAAAGTGAAGGGTTTAATGAATACATCAGCTTTCAAGGAGGATATGAGAACCTCAAGCTAAGCTTTGACATCAGAAGTCACAGAAGGACTTGCTGCTTGGAATGACAGCTGAGATCAAGTGGCCAAATAGGAGCAAAAAAGCTGGAATGTTCAGCTGGGCAACCACATTGTGCTCTCATCATTCAGCAGGAAGGGGGAGGATGCATTCTCAGCGCTAGCTATTGGAACAGAGAGACCAGGGTATCGCCTATTTGCCGGCCGGAGACACTTCCATCACACAAAGTACACTGCTGAGGATGTGACGTTGACTTTAGGGGCACAGATGCGCATAGGTAGCAAGAAAAGGATGACAACTTGCTTGGGGAACCAAAGATGCCCATCAAAGCAAGGACACGTTAACAAGCCACTAGCTTTCACTTTCAGCTTTCCTTTTCAGCCTGTATTGAAATTTCTCCAAGTCAATGTCTACAGCTCAGGCATTCTGTGACGTATTTAAAGTTTATGATAGACAAGAGGAGCAAAAAAAATATATATATAGCCAACCCCTGGACATTTCTATTTATTGGAGGCAGAGTAAATGTTTATACAGGGTCTGCCAGCTAAATACAATACACCTCTCACTTAACACATTAAACATGGTTATCATTTACTGGATTTCCTGCACAACTAAAAAATACGATTCCTCTTTCAAAACAGAGGTAATACGACGGCTAGATAGGGATACTCTTTGGTTATTGTGTACATAAAATAAGCAACGTTCAAGAGACCTTGCCTGAACATGTTTTCAAAGCCAAGTTATTTTTTAATTAGTCCATAGGTTTGGAAGCAATCCTATGCCTTAGCAAGAAAGCAAATCACTGGTAGCCTTCTTTAAGTATTTCCAGTTCTAACCTGTATACAGCTGCATAGAAATACTGCGGAACTATTACTGCAATTCAGAGTAATGTTCTCCAACAAGCAGCTCCTCGGAATATACCATGGCTTATGTTTTGATCAGCAAAGAGTTTCAGCATAACTTCTGATAAAGTTTGCAAAGCCTGGCTACGCTGCTCTCCTGAAAGGAGTGCCAAATAACCGTTAGGTAACAATTCAGGGGAATTATTTTGGAAATGGTAACATTAGCTTGCGCAACCTTTGGAATATTTTTGATAGGGAGTTCAACGGGCAGTAGCCATAGTTAGTACACAGGAACTTTACTCCTCAACGCCCTGCATATATCCATGGATTGTATCCAGTCAGTGGTATTTACTGCTGATGTACACAGCAATAAAACTAAAGATATCTCCCTTTGTGCCCTGTTCTGAGTTAGGTTCTGCCTCTACCAGCACCCCTCCATAAATCTGATGCAATGTTGGAGCACATCAGAACTGGCACAAGGCTGACATTTCATTTCATGCACATTCGACAGGAATCATACAGCAGCAACGGCAGTGTGTAATCTACCATCGCACACAACTGGGAGATGGGGGGGGGGGGAGGAACCAGTGACTCACTAGTCCTAAGGCAAGGCTGTTCCTAGGACCAACTCAACCCGACAACCAGAATTGTAACTCACCCCCAATTACTAAAACCAGAGTCCCCCAGATTATCCGAAGCACACCGCAACACACAACCCATCCATTATGCTTTCTATGGAACGACAAAGTTCGAAATCAGTTGGGAAAAAAAAAAAAACTTGAAACCAAAGAGAAGGCGGTGAACCATTATGGATCCCCAAGATTTATCACTTATGAATGGGGACCTTTCCAACTTCCGGAGCAAAAATGTCTGTACCCAGCTTGGCCATTTGGGACCTAGGAAGCAATTCTGTAAAGGGAAGAGATGCAGGGAGGGGGGAGAAATAAGTTTCCCTTTTTGCATTTCAACCCTTTGCTTTCGGAGGAAGAGGAGGAAGAAGAGGAAGGAAAGGCCATCTGGAAATAGCCCTGCTTTGTTTCCATCCATAATTGAGGGAAAGTTTGAAAGACAGCTCCCTCTACCTCCCAATGCCAGGCTGATTCCAGTCAAGTTCCAGCAAGGCAAGCTACTCATCCTTCAGAGTTTAGTTCGCACTCTGGGGTGGGGTGAGCAGGGCAGGAGACCCACATATACAAATGGGGCTCAGGCGTCATCATTCCAATTGGGGAGGGTGGCACTTATGGCTGGGTCACTCCCATTTTCATGCCCTACTCTTTGAGGTGGGGAGCCACCCCCCCCCCCAACATCTCTGGGACATGTGGCATGTGGATAATTAGGCCTCTGCTCCATAGTGGCCTATGGGCCAACAGCTCCTGTCATCTGGGTTGGCTCAACCTCTTCCATGGGGGGGGGGTTGTCACTTTTCACCACTTATTTTGGTCTACCCCCATGAAAAGATCCAGCTGCCAAGACGGATGCAAGGAGAGAGAGAGATACAGAGCAGGTGAGTGAATCCTCTTGCAGGCTGAGGCACCCAGGGATCATCGCGACCGTCCTTGCAAACAACTATTACGTCCGAACCCGCTTTTTCCCACCCTCCCAAACACATCTTAGGGCCTGCTCGTTAATTCACGCAGCTTTTCCAGGGCCAAATTAAAAAAAAAAAAAAAGAGGAAACGGCAGAGGTCTGACGCCCCCAAGAAAAGGAAACTGGAGGATGGGGGGCGGGGTGGCATCCCTTCCTGCTGGCTTGAACCAGGGCTGCAAGAGGATCTCGCCAGCTCGGGCTCTTTGCTCCCCAGAGTCCCGATCCTGCAGTCGACCCCCCCTCCCCCCGCGCCCCCGGGACCCCGCCAAAGCACAGCACCGGAGCCGGAGCGCAGCGGTAAAGCTGCCAGCGGCTGGAGCGAGGAGTCCCCGCGAGGGCTGGCGGAGAGAGGCTCAGCCCCCCAGCCGGCTCCCACGTCGCCGCCAGGCCGACGAGCACCCTTAGGACACTCCGAGGGGCCAACCCCCAGCTAAGCGCCTCGCTCACCCGTCGCTCGGCGGACCTCGACGCTCGCCTCTGCTGCTGCTGCTGCGGCGGCGGGGGTTGGTGCTACCGGCCGGGGCTGGCAGGGCATGCCTGCCGGCCGCCAGCCCGAAACCCGGTCCCTCCTGCTGGCTCTTCTTCCCCCGTTCCCGACCTGATTGCCAGCTTTCTCCTCTCCTCCTCCGCACCGCTACGGGCGCCGAAGCCCCGCCAAAGCCATCCAACTCGCGCGCCCGGACAGCTCCGCCACCACAGAGCTCGCCAGCAGCCCGCAAGCCAGCTCCACCGCCCCCCGCCACTCCCCCCTTCGTCCTCCTCCTCCGGCCTCTTGAAGCCCCCACCCTTCCCGATATCTCTCACTCACCCCACCCCACCCCCGCCGCGGTCCTCTCGCTAAGCCCCCGCCTCTCGCGTGCAAACATGTAAACACACCGGCTCCGAATCCAAAGCGGGCTGCTTCCGCCCCTGCCCGCCGCTCCTTTTCCTCCGCTCCGCTTCTTCATGTCTCGGCTCCGGCAGCCTGGAGCGCCCCAGCCCAGCCTCCTTCCCATTCCGACCTCGGTGCAAATGCCAAGGCAAACAGAAGCGCAGCAGCAGGAGTCGGTCTGCCCACCCCCACTGCGCAGCCCGAAGGGGCGGCGAAGCGGCGGCCTGGCCTCCCTCCCGTGCAACTTTTCAGCGCGAGGGAAGGGGAGCGGGGAGCACTTGCCAGCCCGAGTGCCAAGGCACTGATTGCGGCGGCGCTCGGCGAGGGCGCGAGCTCTGCTGGCCGGAGGACTCTCCTCTTCCTCCTCCTCCTCCCTCCTCCTCCTCCTCCCGCCGGTTCGCCGCCAGCAGGCAGCCGGATCGCGGCGCCTGGAGAACCGGCGCCCCGCTTCCTGCCTTCGCTGGCGGCCGGGCGCGCACTTCGGCTTACCTTCGGAAAGGGAAGCGGCTGCGACGGCGCGGCGCGGGCAGAGCAAGGGCGGGCGGCGCGGAGTCCAGCTCGGCCGGGCAGAGGCGCGGGGCTCTGCCGCCTCGTCCTCCCCCCTCCGCCAGCTCAGCGTCATCCCCCGGACTCGCTGCAGCGCTGGGACGCGGTGGGCGCCGAACCCCGCGGGCCCAGGCAAAGGGGGCCATGCGACCCCCCGCCGGCCGGGCCGCTTCTCGGCCGACCCTCCGGGGGCTGCTGCCGAGCGCCGCGCGCCTCCTTCCCCGGGCGCGGCGCAGGCGGACGGGTTTGGGCTGCTCGCCCTCGCTGGAGGCGGCGGCCTCTGGGCGGCTTTCCCACTCCCGCTGACCCTTCGTTGGCCTCCGCCTCCGAGGAGCCGCTCCAGCTCCGAGCCCCTCCGTTCCCCTGGCAAGGCAGGGGCCCGGGGTGGGGGTGGCGGCGGCCGGAGGACAGCTCCGGCTGCCCTCCCCGCGCTTGGATTAGCCGAGCCTTCTGGCAGGCTCCCGGGGAGAAACAATGGCTGGCAACGGCCGGGGAGCCCCGCATGGCCCAGGAAAGTTCCCCAAGTTGGAGGGCCAATCCTTCCTTCCTCCCCCTTTTATTTTCCCTTCCTCCTCCCATTGCCCCCCTTTGCCCCAGTTCAGCTCCTTTCTCTCCCTCCTGGGTATCAGTGAAGTTGCCAAGAGAAGCCAGATAAGCGGAGAAAGAGGCCGATCGCATAGAGCAGAGGCGCACCACCGGTTCCCTTTTCAGAAAGGGGTCGCTTCCTCCCAGTTTAGATTCCTCCTCTAACTGAAAGTCCTTGCTGTTGGCAGAGTGTCCAAAATGCTTTTACAGATAGGCTCAGAGATCAAGAAATAAGAGGGGGGTGGGTGGGGGTGGGGGTAGAAGCAGAAGCAGCAGCAGAAGCAGCAGCAGCTAAAGCAGAAGCCTTTCTGCTATGTGTGTAAAAGAAAAATTCACTCTTGGAAATAAAGGGGGAAAAAATCACTCTCATGCACTTCCTTTTCTGCAGAAACACACACTGCTGAAAGAATGGAGTTAGAGAAACTCTGTGCCACTTGGAAAATGGAGAGAAGGAAATCAGTTCCTCTGAACTTTACTGCTGAAGCTTGGAGGAAATTCCCCCTATTTCATTTTGAAAAGAATATTGCTGCCATGCTGCTTTATGCAGAAACTGTCAGGAATTTTGCAGAAATTTTAGCGTACCCCAAGGCTTCTGATTACAATTCCCCAGAGTCCTTTGCCAACTTCTTCGTGAGGTAAAAGCAAATCTGCAATCCAGCCTTAATTGGCTGATCTTTCCCACAGACTCAGTCCCAATCTTGCATTTCCTTGCAAGAAACATTTGTGGTTTGATTTTCCAAAACCGAGCCCCAGGTAGACAAAAACCTCCATTTTCTTTCAATGGGAGTGTTGCTTGGAGAGTAAATAGCTGGTGCATTTATGGATGGGGGTGGGGGTGGAGGGGGAAAGACTTAAAGATCTGGCCCATGAGACTTTCTCTTCAGCAGCTGCCAACAGTGTTTCCCAGCCATGGGAATAGAACAGTTTTGGCGGGCAGCCCTTGGGATATTTCACTCTGAAGTTTTTGGGTGGTGACAGGCTAAGGGCTCCATCACTGCAGCCTTCTGTGTAGCTGACATTCAGCAGATCTGTTTTCTGACATTATAAGATTGGGTCTCTTTAGACACATAAAAATATCCTCATTTTCTCTTCCTCTAGGGTAACTACCCTAACTGGAGAGGACATCAAAATCTGCACATTGAATGAAAGAATGGTGCTTCTGATGATTGCAATTTGGATTTAGAACCAGATGGAAAAAACTGGAAGGGGACCGAGGGATACAGATATACGGATTTGGTAAGAGGAGGCAATGCAACAGGAATAAGGGGGAGAATGGGGAAATGCCTCAAAAGGAAGAGGGCAGAAGCCTGGGGTAGTAGCAATGAAGACACTGCCCCACAGGTGGAAGCAGAGGTGTCTACAAGGTATGGTCAGAAAAAAGTATGATTAAAAAAAGATGGCCACAGGATGCAATCAAATCTCTCCCCATTTTAAATGTGCAATGTACTTAGAAATGTATAGAGCAGTGTTTCTCAA
The DNA here is from genome assembly GCF_035149785.1 of Candoia aspera. Taxonomy (NCBI): domain Eukaryota; kingdom Metazoa; phylum Chordata; class Lepidosauria; order Squamata; family Candoiidae; genus Candoia; species Candoia aspera. The sequence continues at coordinate 9,281,390 of NC_086165.1, read as the reverse complement.
CCTTGGCAACTTTAAGAGGTGTGGACTTCAATTCCCAGAATTCCCCAGCCAGCATGAGGAATTCTGGGAGTTGAAGTCCACACCTCTTAAAGTTGCCAAGGTTGAGAAACACTGGTGTAGAGCTTCATTTGCAACATCACAGCCACCATCTTAGCTTTTTGGATCATGCGCTGTGGATGCAACTGCATGCAAGCCCCCCCCCCTCCGCCCCCCACAGTAGGGTCCAATATTTGCAAAGTTCAGATGGAGCAATTCCTCTCCTTCGGTCAGTCAAACTAAGCAATGAAAATGGAATTGCCAGAATTGTTTCTGTTTATTGGGTTTTTGCACATGCCATTGTTTCCTGGGCTGCTGGCTTAAACAGACAACCAAGAATGGAGAGAAAGTGTGACATTGACACAGAAAGTGAGTAATGGTGGTGGACACTAAAGAATGGTTCAGGAGCCTTCCAAACTCCCCATGTAACATTGCAATAAATGAAAAAGAAGCAAGGTCCTTCTGCTAAGTGTCTGCAGACACTTTCATCTGTAAAAACAATTCAGCAAAGAAAGTCTTTCACAACCGTCTTCAACGAACCCTCTTGTACTCTAAAGCTGGGCAGGATATCTACCATTAGTCAAGTCTCACCTCTGTTATATTTATAGGTTCTAAATTTGCCACACTTTCTTCTTTGTACTTTTAGACTGCTCAGTAAGCTTCAGTTCTCTGGCAGCAAATAAATTCAAGGCATATTATAAACAAGATAAAACAATCAAAGAACCAGAACAGGGTGCAAGGTGATAAAATCAACGGCAAGAATAATAGCAAGAACTACAAATGGCAGGAGTACAGCTTTGGCAATAAAATAGTATGAAGCATCTGAAGGCTCTGTTACGCTGTTTTGGAATCCGTGCAAAACTAAAAAGACGTCACTCAATTCTACATAGAGGATGCTTTGAGCTACTAGGATGGTGTTGAGGCACTCATACAGAATTATATAGTAGGAGATGAGCTGAGTGAGAATCAATCCTCTGCTAATGCATTAAAACCCATTCCAGCTGCCCAGAGTCCCTCCTTGTGGGGGAGATGGGCGGTGATAAATCTGATAAATAAATAAATAAACAAACAAACAGTATTCAAACTTTTGTTGCTCCATACATTTTCCTAATTTCTTTTTTTAAAAAATGCCTGCATTGTTAGTCATAATCATCTTGGGGAGTGTTTGGATTTCAGATGTTCAGGTAAAAGCCCCTTCTTAGGCGAGAAATGGAGCCACCACCTTAAGGACCCTGCTGTGATCCTCTTTTATTTGAAAAATTAGCAAAACCAAGGCACTCTACTTTCCATCTCAGTTCCTGGGCTAACTCACCAAAGAAGCTATAAATAACCCTTCTGTTGATGTTGGAAAGTCTGATCTTTGCAGCAAAAAGGGTTCTGGCTGAGCCAAAGGGCTGTAAAAATTATATACAGCACCAGACTTTCATATTTAATGGGAAATGGTATATCTAATATGGTGCAGGGTTTTTCTCCCCAGAAAGATTATTTCTTTTAGCTGCTCAATCTGCTATTTGGAAGCACCAAAAGTGACTTTATTTTAAGCGCATTGGTGTATGAGTGGGTGCACATGCAGAGGTTGAAGTTGTGTGTGGCAACTGTTGGGAAGGTAAATATATGCATCTCCTCACTGACATGATAAATCGTCAATAACACGTGGAAAAGCTCCTTAGATCCTGCCATGCATTGTGTCAATAGAGGACAGATTAAAGGGTTCAGGTCTTTAAGCCTTATCTTTGAACTATCCTGGAAGTTGTTCTTAACCTCCTTTTTCTGACAACTTTCCCAAACAAACATTTTAAGGGAATTAGAAGAAACAGAATATTCAATGGCCACTTATCTCAAAATGATTTAATAACAGGCCCTTCCATGCTAGGGAGAAAGGTCATAGTCTTCCACATACTAACCTTTTATGCTCCCCTATACGCATCTAATGCTCCTACCCCCTCTTTTAGATTCTTGTTTTTTATATATACTTTTAGTTTTTTAATTCATATATCTTATATCTTCTAGCTTTTCATCATCTTTTTTTAGATTTGGATTTTTATTTTTACTCTTGATGTATCCTTTATGCTTTTTTAATGGCTGTACCCCACCTCCCTCATGCTGATCTATGAGCATAATAAAGATTTGATTTGATTTGATTTAGTGAGAAAGGTGGCAAAGAATCTTTCGAATGTAATTGGACCCAAGGAAAGAGGAGAAGGGGACCGGTAGTTGGCTGTTGGCATACTAAATAAAACCTCCTAGTAATTCCACTGCTTAATAGCTATCATGGTCAGGAAATTACCCTTTCCAGATTGTTGGCCCTGCAGTGCTTCTTTTGAATTTCCTCCAGGGAAAGAGATGATGGGATTTGCTTTGTCCAGCCATCCAGAAGCTGATTTTAGCTCCATTTCTAAAGACAGAAGGCAGAGTCCTTGGTGCTCTCTGAGCTTGGTTGTTGGCTTGCAGATGTTTCATTACCTGACTAGGTAACATCATCAGTGCCTAGACATTCTTCATCATCATCATCATCATCATCATCATCATCACACCACCATCATCAACACCACCTAGATGTTACCTAGTCGGGTAATGAAATGCCTGCAAGCCAACAACCAAGCTCAGGGAGCACCAAGGATTCCACAGTTCAACCCTGAGCTACATGTATTCTCTTCTATTGGAAGGACAGAAGGATCAGATTCTCCGGCTAGGTTCACACAGCATGTTCAGCCTGGTGACGTACTACATTAACCCATTTTCTCAGGTTGCACAATGCATGGGAAGATCAACCAACCAGAGATGTGGGGTTTACATAGCATGCCACAGAGAAACAAAATAAAGTTACAACTAACCAAGTCTATCATGGCAAGTTGACATCGTTGCTTGATCCTTATCACTTCTCGTTAACCCACTGCATCCAATTCTCAGCTGAGAGTTGTCATTTGCATTTCAGGATACAATACTAAATATACCCTGTACTAGTAGTTTTAATATGGAAGCAATATACGCTTGTCCTGTTTTTCCTTTTCCACTTTCCTTCCCCCGCCCTTTTTTGGCAGGTAAAATTAAATATGCCAACAGATTAAGGACCATCAGCATTCTCTTACACACAAAAGCAGCCTTAGCATTATCAAACTCCTTTCAAGAGAAAGGGGAAAAACTGGGTATTTTTTAATTTATATTTCAAATTTAGTCACAAAACAAAAATAAATACTAATTAAAAATACAATAAAACCACTCTTCAATAAATAATATAGTCCAAGGCATAGATGTTAAAAAGTTCTTAAGTTCTGGGGGCACCTTCAAGGTGCTAACCACCCCCAGGATTGGTTACCCCTCCTCACCCCCTACGCGAGATGGCAGAGCCAGGTCTTCACCCCTTTCTGGAAGTCTGGGAGAGTGGGGGCCTGCCTCACCTCTGGGGGAAGAGTGTTCCATAGGGCAGGGGCCACGGCAGAGAAGGCTCTCTTCATGGGTCCTGCCAATTGGCATTCTTTCATAGACGGGGTCCACAAGACGCCCTCTCTGCCTGACCAGGTGGGACGGGTTGATACAAGGGGGGTGAGACGGTCCCTCAGGTAACCTGGACCCATGCCATGTAGGGCTTTAAAGGTAATAACCTTTAGTTATCACCAAATAGACACAAATGATTCCCAATAATTGCTGGTTTGGGGCTGGCTGATAGCAAAGATTAAGTGCCACACTCCAGGTGAGACTTTGGGGCAAAGGTCCAGAGCTCTATTAAGAAAATGAGGAGCAATGCAATGCAATGCAATGAAAACCTAGATTGCTCCTACTGAAATAAGCGAGGTAATAGACATTAGCCTCCCAAGGGGGAAAGAATAAAAATAGCCTGGAATCTACAATTACAATATCTACAGTAGCCTTGCAATCTGCAATTACAAGCACTGATTACTTCCCACCCCGCTTCCAAAAGGACCTGATTCAACCAACCTCACCAGATCACCCACACTGCTGAAGAGGACTTGGGAGTGCATTTGTGCCCTTTTAGCAAAACAACCTGCTGCATTTCTGGCTCTTCTGTCAACCTCTCTCTCCTCCCCACTCCGGAAAGAAACCATGCTGCTTCTCCTGTGCCTCTCAGGTCTCCTGAAATCTTTTCATGCTGTTTTCTCCCCAAGTGTACACAACTCAAATGTAAATGAGTGTGCAACTAATTACCATGTAGCTTTAATACTTGTTTATCATGCTAACGGCTTTGGAGTCACACTTACAAAATGCCTAGGAAGAGTCTTGCCATGAACTGGGGATAATTATAACAATGAAATAGGGTGTAATTATTAAGGCTGCCTATAATTAGGACTAAAAATTAGCATCCAAACGGGTATTTAGAGACTAATTTGCAATCCATAAGTGAAGTCACTGGTAAATATCCATCCTTATCTGATAATATTAGTTTACCGTGGATTGGTAATTCTCAAGTCACTTTCATTGCAGATTTTGATTTCCTTGGAACCTCCTGAGCCTGAAATGATGGAGGGATTCTGAAGATGAAGCCAGCGATGAGTGAGAATGGACAAACAAGAAAACTAAAACAAATTCTAGAAAAATGTCACTCTGTCTTCACAGATGAATTAAACAAAGCCTATCTCCTCTTCTGAGAGCCATTTCGGTCTAGTGGTTAAGGCGCCAGGCTAGAGACTGGGAGTTCTAGTCCCACCTTAGGCATGAAGCCGGTTGGGTGACCTTGGGCCAGTCACTCTCTCTCAACCCTAGGAAGCAGGCAATGGCAAACCACTTCTGAGAAACATTGCCAAAAAAACTGCAGGGACTTGTCCAGGCAGTCTCTGAGAATTGGTTGTTGTTTATTCGTTTAGTCGCTTCCAACTCTTTGTGACTTCATAGACCAGTCCACGCCAGAGCTTCCTGTCGGTCGTCAATACCCCCAGCTCCCCCAGGGACGAGTCCGTCACCTCTAGAATATCATCCATCCATCTTGCCCTTGGTCGGCCCCTCATTAAAAAAACAAAAACAAAACACCTCCTCTTCTACTTAGAATACAAGGTCCATTTAGTCCAGCTTCTGTTCTCATGATGGTCAACCAACTGGAAGCCCTCTAGTTTCTCTGCAGATGGCCTTCAGAAACAGCCACACTGCCATCAGGGCTAAAAGCTAATTGTAAGAAACATTTATCTTAATGGTTTACTGTTTCTGGTATCACACACACACACACACACACTGACTCTCTCTCTCTCTCTCTCTGTGTGAGTGTGTATTTGTGTTATAGTGAGTTATGCTGACATGCAGTGAGACTTTTTTGCAAAGTTTCCATGCTATTGATCTTTCCCCTTTCCCCTCTGCCCTGGAATGAAGTCTCTCGTTTTCCTTTTTGTTCAAAAACAAATAAGCACTTTAAAAAAAATCAGGATTAAAAAAATATCTGGCTTAGAGTGCAATAACATGCTAGACGTTTATTTTTCAATGGCTTTTGGTAAACAGCAACAACAATAGTCCCATACTAAAAGATCTGAAAAAGTGCTTGGAGTCAATAGAAGTGGATGGAATCTCAACTCATCAATTAGAAAAAGGTGGATTACTTGGAACAGCACATATATTGCAATGATATCTGCAACTATCCTAGATCCTTGGGAAGGATCCTATAGTCAGAAGCAGCAGATCCAGTCAGCATTGTCTGGTAGCCTGTGGGTAAATAGCAGGAACAATAATAATAGCAAATGTAAGACCACTGAAAATGATTTAAAACTCTCCAGCTGCTTGGTTGAGTGCAGAAAATAGCTTATTTCTTGCCATAAGAACAGTCTTATCTTATGGCCTTAGTCAGATGGCATGTTAAATTCTGGCTTAATCAGTGATGAGCTGCTTGGTTGTTCCCATTGGCTAAATAAATGGGAGTGGTTAAACAAACCTGGACAGCTCTGTCCATGGTTTATTTAGCATTATGTGCAGACTGAGAACTCTGGCTTTTTTCCCTCCTAACCAATCCTAAGCCAAGAACACACCATTAGCCAAGAGCCAGGCAGAGTAATCAGGCTGCACACAACACTGAGCAATCTATGGAAGGAGCTGTCCAGGTTTGTTTAGCTGTTTTCCTTTGCTGGCCGGAGAGGAAGCCAAGGCAAAAGGATCAAAACAACAGCCTGCTCATTCACAAGGGAGCAAACATATTAAAGAAGTTAGAATTCCTATAAGGTCCCATTCCAAAATGCTTAATTTCTCCTGATGAGATTGCAGCGATGACTGGGACAGACTGCATGCCATCCTGGTACTGAATATGATTTTTTCATGGGGATTTATTTATTTATTTTATTTGTCAGTGCAGCTCTTCTCCTGCTACTCTATTGCTGGCAGGATACTGGGTTAGTTGGAACACTTTGCCAGTCTGTTTTTAGATGAATGCCTCAACTTATACTTATTCTCCCTGCACCTCTTTTTGGTCTGTTTATTGCTTTTATTTACTCTACGAAGGAAGGAAGGAAGGAAGGAAGGAAGGAAGGAAGGAAGGGGAGGAAGAAAGGGGAAGGAAGGAAGGAAGAGGAAAGGGAAGGGGAAGGGGAAGGGGAGGAAGAAAGAAAGAGAAAGGAAGGAAGGAAGGAAGGAAGGAAGGAAGGAAGGTAGGTAGGTCGGTCTAGGAAATTCAAAATAATATGTGGCAGAACTTGGAGAGATGGTGAAGTATTCCAAGTATTTATTGCTGGAACACCTCTCCCAGTAACTACCAAACCTTTGAGATCCTCAGTGCCAGTGTTGGCAAGGAAGTGGTTATTCAAATGAGGACTGAAGCTTCTTGGTTGGGGCACCTGTTTACAGAACTATCAGGCTACTTCAATGTTTTAATCCAGGCCTTTGGTTCCCTCCGATGTTTTCCTACTGTGTATTGCATATAGTTTTACAGTATATCGTCGTCGTCGTCGTCGTCATCGTCATCATCTCTTCTGATTTATTTATTTATTTTTAATGGTATGGTACATTGACTCAAATCCTTCTCCTCCTTGGGATTAAGGAAGGAGCCAGCACAAGATTCTGAGTCAGTTGTGGATGAACTTATACTCTTACTGCCCCTCCCTTCCCACCTTCACACACTAACATCTCAGCCATTACCCTGTTTATGACCAATTCTATTAAATTCCCTTTGGAAGCAATAAGACCAATCTTTAATCTGTCACCAGGGATTTGATCCAGGCTTCCTGCTCATTTCTCCTAATCCCTCCCCCCTTGGAGAATGCAAACATTGGGCCTATCCATTGCTGCATTATGGGCAAAGGGTTGCAATGAAAGTAGACATTTGTCTTCCTAAGGATTTGTGAAACCCTGGATTCACAAAAGCATGTAATTCACCACCTACCAGCTAGGATGATCACACATCCCTAAAAACAAGGAAAAGACACAGGACCATCAACATCAATAGCCAGTATACCATGCAAACACTCGGCTAAATCTAATGTGACAATTTTTGACTTTCTGCTCCATCTGAAATGATGCTTACAGGAAAAAAAGGAAAACACATATGATCTATATGATATTCCCCCCAAAAAGTTTGATTGATGCTTGCTCCAGCTTATGGACATTTTATTTTGGGGCTACACATTTGTCCGTGACTTCTTTAGGTTGCTCACCATGTTTGTTTTTGCACCGTTGAAGTTTGCTCCACTTTTAGCAATGTTGATTATGCGGGTTCCCATCTCATGGACGACTGTAATCACATTCAGCCACATTCTAGTTCTTTTCAGCTTTCCCTTCATTTGGGAAGGCTGGGGGGAGTCAAGGCTGCATATACACCTCCCTATTTACACTTAAGAAAGCCAGAGCGAAGCCTATACAGATTTTGATGCTTAAGAAAATGTACTGCTTTATATTGCTGCTGGAAGAGCATATGAAGGAGTTACAAAAAGGGAAGTAGATTAAACTTAGAGAGATTTCTGTTTCTGTTGTGGAAATAACTTTATGTTTAGATCCCATTACACCGACGTCTGCTTTTGGTTGTAGCATTTTGATGCAGTAAAAATGCCACCCCGTATCCAAAAAAGAAAAAGAATTGCAAAGAATTTCCGGCGTATACTTGAAGTCAGTTAACCAAAGTGATGACACAAATGCCAGAGGTGTTGGCAGAAACCTATTGCTGCGTCTTTGTGATGACAGGCATATTACTTGCACTTTCTACAAATCAAAAGAAGGGAGAAGGGCTGGAGAAGAGGAGAGACATTTTTCCAAATGATGGTTTGGCAGTTGGAAGCATTCTGAACACACACACACGCACACACACACACACACGCACAGAAACACATACAGAGAGAAAACTTGGCAGCATTGTAACTTAGAGAAAATAATGAGGACATTGGTAAGAAGTGATGGGTTTTCTTAGCATAGGAATGTATGGCGCTGTCTTATATCAAGCCAGACGTTTGGTCTATCCACTACCTCTCTAGCTTTCAGACACAAGTCTTTCTCTTCTCTTCTTGAACTCAACCTCTTCCATATGCAAAGCATTCTGCACCCTACTGAGCCATAGCCTGTTTTTTTTGGGGGGGGCAATGAAAATTTCATGGCATATAATGCAAAAAGGTTGCATCAAGTATTAAATCAGGACTACCAGAAATACATTTCTTAACCTTTGAAACACTATGCCTAATTGTATCTTCTCAATTGAATCTTCCCCAAAGCAGGTATCTTTTGTTTTGCTCGGTGACAGTATCTCCGCTACAGGGCCATGGAGAATGGGATGGTGATGAATACTCTGTAAATTCCTCCCCGTGTTGATAAACAGAGCTGTTTTATAAAGGGCCGAGTGTAAAGGGATGTATAGATCTCATCCAGTGACTGGCAGAGAGAGGACATCCTCGTTCTGGGGAGGAAAGGGCCACAGCTGCACAATCTTAGTACAAGTAGCATCCCTGACACACTGGAATAAGCAGAGGCCAAAGCCCAGCTGTGATGAATTAGCTCATTCTTTCCAGATTTGATCCGGAACCTGTTTAAATCAGTGGCAAAGTCTCTATGAACTTCAAAACTCATCAGATCTGTTGCAAGAGGGTGGCTGTACTTGACACCCCAGGGAGGAGTGCATACAGTCATCCAGACTCCAGAAAGGAAACAGAAGTACTGATTTTACATTACATGAGCAAAGCGTTTGAAATTAGGAAGACATTCTTGAGCTCTCTTAAAGGTATGGCCATGGTTTTGCCAATAAATCATGGCTTACTGTAAGATGTGAATCCAACCATGGAGCTGGAAGAGACCACAGTTTAGGAATTCAAATTAAAGCATCCCTGACAGATGCCTGTTGAGCCTTTGGATGAACATAGCTGGACACCACGAGCCCATCACCTCCCTATTAGTTTGCTCTAATGTTCAGCCAGAATTTGCCTTGCCATAACTTTGTCTTCTAGGCCAACAGAGAACAGGTTGTGGCCTTCTATTGTGCTTTGCCATTAGCCAAGTCAAGACTCTTCCACACAAGTTGGTACTGTTGTGAAAAATCAGCCAGTGCACAACAGCTGAAGGTCTGCAAACGGTCTGCTCAAATGCTGATTAATGGAGACAAAAACAACAGAGAAATTGAATAATTTGAAATATGGAGAGAGAAGGACTAAAAGCTTCTCTAAATTACGCTTTTGTCCAAATAGTAATATAATACTACTAAGACTAATAGTGATCCATGAGATCCCTCAGAGTAACAGAGAACAGAAACAGGTTTCTATTTTTGGGGAATCTGAAATCAAGCATTCATTCAATTAGTTTGTTCAAGAAGACTTCTTTTCCATCCCATCTCATCCCAGTTTTGATCTTTTCAGAGCTAAGATAGTGGTGCACTCATTATCACATGATGCTAGATTAGACAGCGTCCACGGTCCTATCTACCTACCTCCTTATCTTAAAGGGTCAATGGTGGGTAACAAATCAAATGAAAATGTGAACAAATTATCCATTAAATTCAATATGAAACAAGAACTGAATGCCTTAAGTATGCCTATAAAGCTTTAACCTTAGGATCACTTAGAGCAAAGGGCAGTCTTAGTCATAAAGTGCCATACTGACATAGTATTGGTATTTTCCTGAGACGTTTGAATTTCACAATACATGAAGGGAAGCAGATGAATACTGTTCCTTCTCATCCACCTGGAGTGCTGTCCATCTCTTCTCAGTCTGCTACGACCCATAGGGATAGTCATGTGTGAACAAATAATGATATAGATTGCTTAATTAAATCAACTGAATCATTGCTGCTTGTGCACACTGAATTATACACCCTCAGGCAGCTCCTTCAGGAAGTCAGTGGTGGAATTTTCATAGGTAGCATAACCCTGCACAGCCTATTTTTCATAATAGTGCTACGGAAGTCCGGAACCACCCAGGAAGCCTAGCATTGTGCAAGGAAATGCGTGGTTAGTGGGATAGGTAATTACTCATTGCATATAAATACTGAGAGAGACATTTATCTGTGGATCAGTATTGTATTACTCAGGCTAAATTACATAAAATGTAGTGTGAATCAGCTTGGCTGGAAGGTTCAGATTTCAAATCTTGCACAAAAGCGTACTCCATGGAAAGCAAGCGATGACACTTCATCACTGCACAGTTTTTTGAAATTTGTTTTTAGTAGTTTTGCAAACTTCTAAAAAGAGTAAAAACTTTCCCCACTGTGATGTAGTGGAGAGTTACTCTCTGGATCAAAACAGATAAAATCTAGACTGTTCAGAAGAATGATTCCAGATTTAATTGCCCCGTTCAAGGAAAGTTTGACTGGGCAAAGCTGTAAGAAAGTGCAAGTAAAATGATCTAGGGTTTGGAACAACTGTCTTACCGGGATTGGTCTGATTTAGTTATCATCAGAGGGGAGCCAGATCTTTTGCCTGGATGAAATCGTCTACATTCAGAGAGACATTCATCAAAACCATTTCTGAAGGTTGGGAGAGGTCATAGCAGAGGAAGGGAATTAGAGATAGGCAGTGTAATACATATTCCTTGATTTTCTTACAGGATGGCTTTTATTATTTTTTGACACCTAAAAGCAAAGCTATGGCCTGATGACCCAGTGGCCATGCACATTGAAAAGAAAATGTATGATGTGCTACATTATGATGTAGTGAAATTAAGACCATGGGGAATGGTTCCCCCCATGGGTATAGTACCTGTCCTAGCCCAATTGCATGGACATTCTTATTTTCCCTGTCTGATGGGAGAGGACCTCAGAAGAGATCCACTGGCAAAAATGCATGTTTCTTTGCCAGTTACCTATTTACTGTATAGCCTGGCTTTCATTTCAAAAATCTCCAGATGTCGCCAGCAGGGTGGATAAAAGCTATTACATATGTCCAAGAACAAGGCAAACTCAAGAAAGAACTTTGCCAAAATTGGGGTCTCCTACAGATACTCATATCTATCTCTAGAGGGTATAGGGAATGGCCTTGAAGGACAGGAGGAAGATCCCCCAACCAAGGCAGTGGTTAGCTTAAGTGGGGCTTGAGCCCATTCCAAGGAACTAATGTGAGTAAATATCTCAGACAGGCCCCTTCCTAGTTCACACAATGATAAAGTAAAGGAAGGGGAAGCAAATTCAGACTTGCAAGATTCTGTTATTATAGCTGTTAAAATAAAAGCAGTCCTGACATATAGGGCATCAGTGTCTTAGTCAGGTCTACCTTATAGTGCTGACACTATCTCCTGCAAATGAGCGCTGACACTATCTCCTTTACTCTTATATGTATATTATTAATGATACGTAATTTTATAAGATCCTGCAAGGTAGACTTCAGCAATTCATGGAGCGAGAATTGCCAGATGCACAAGCTGGGTTTAGAAAAGGCAGAGGAACTAGGGACCAAATTGCCAATATCCAATGGATAATGGAAAAGGCCAGGGAGTTTCAAAAAAACATCTATTTCTGTTTTATTGACTATTCTAAAGCCTTTGACTGTGTGGGCTATAACAAATTGTGGCAAGTTCTTAGTGGTATGGGGATACCAAGTCGTCTTGTCTGCCTCCTGAAGAATCTGTATAACGACCAAGCAGCAACAGTAAGAACAGACCACGGAACAATGGACTGGTTTAAGATTGGGAAAGGAGTACGGCAGGGCTGTATACTCTCACCCTACCTATTAAACTTGTATGCAGAACACATCATGCGACATGCTGGGCTTGAGGAATCCAAGGCTGGGGTTAAAATCGCTGGAAGAAACATTAACAATCTCAGATATGCAGATGATACCACTTTGATGGCTGAAAGTGAAGAGGAACTGAGGAGCCTTCTGATGAAGGTGAAAGAAGAAAGTGCAAAAGCTGGCTTGTAGCTAAACCTCAAAAAAACCAAGATTATGGCAACCAGCTTGATTGATAACTGGCAAATAGAGGAAGAAAATGTAGAAGCAGTGAAAGACTTTGTATTTCTAGGTGCGAAGATTACTGCAGATGCTGACTGCAGTCAGGAAATCAGAAGACGCTTAATCCTTGGGAGAAGAGCAATGACCAATCTCGATAAAATAGTTAAGAGCAGAGACATCACACTGACAACAAAGGTCCGCATAGTTAAAGCAATGGTGTTCCCCGTAGTAACATATGGCTGTGAGAGCTGGACCATAAGGAAGGCTGAGAGAAGGAAGATCGATGCTTTTGAACTGTGGTGTTGGAGGAAAATTCTGAGAGTGCCTTGGACTGCAAGAAGATCAAACCAGTCCATCCTCCAGGAAATTAAGCCAGACTGCTCACTTGAGGGAATGATATTAAAGGCCAAACTGAAATACTTTGGCCACATAATGAGAAGACAGGACACCCTGCAGAAGATGCTGATGCTAGGGAGAGTGGAGGGCAAAAGGAAGAGGGGCCGACCAAGGGCAAGGTGGATGGATGATATTCTAGAGGTGACGGACTCGTCCCTGGGGGAACTGGGGGTGTTGATGACCGACAGGAAGCTCTGGCGTGGGCTGGTCCATGAAATCACGAAGAGTCGGAAGCGACTGAACGAATAAACAACAATTTTATAAGGCATTTTATATATTTATTATTTTAGTGATCATTTTCTTGTAAACTGCCTAGAGTCCCTCCGGTGGAAGGAGATGGGTGGTGACAAATTTGATAAACAAACAAACATTGCCATTTTGACATTGTAAGAATCAGTACTTAAGGAAACCTTGGGTTCTGATGTCCCCATCTAAGCCCTGTTTAATAACAAAGAACTCTTAAGAAGGAAATTGTCACCCAACAGCTAGAGACTGAGAGGTAGGCACATGTTATTGACTTTTCCCACTATTGTAGACTGTACCGTACTTCATTTAAATTATAATAATTAAATTATAGCAATTAATATAATGAGTATAGTAATCAAATTATAGTGATTATTTCCAGATTTGCACCCAATTTCCAAAGAAGCATCTGCACATTTGGTACCAATGTGTGCCTAATTTTATCTTCTTTGGGGGATGTCACATTTCTTCCTCCCTTCCTTCTGAGGATTTCCATGGTCAACCTATTTACTCTTGAGAAACAATGAACAATTTCCCTATAAGCATAGGGACCCTCATGCAAAATGATGCTCTCCAGATACATTGGAGTTCAACTTCATTGGCCATGTATGATGGGTCTTATAGGGGTTGAAGTCCAATACATCTGGAAAACACCAGCTTAGTCTGGGATATAGTCTATTCAGAGATGCACAGAGAGAACAGCTATGCCACTGGTCAAGGATATTTAGAGAAATTTCTCTAACCTTGATGCAGTGGCTAAATATTGGGAAGAGGAGGGAAAGGAAGGGAAGGGTATATTGCAGGTTGGAAAATTCAGACTTTCTTAATAACCACATAGGGAGTTTCTCCTGAGGCAAAGAGTGGACAGAGAGACAAGAAATGTGTGGTATCTTGAGTGACCCTGAATAACTTGGAACTTCTTTCCCTATTGAACTGTGAGAAAGTCTGAAGGATCTTCTTCGGGGTATGTAGTGGAGTTATTTTATGTATTCTGCTTAGGCTGACCATATTTCCTTGAGACAAAAACAGGACATTGGGATGGCAAAACAGGACAGGGCTGGGCAACAGGCTGGATCGGCAGGCAGGAACTTCTCTGGTTTTCTCAGGCTGGGAATCTTCGGATTCCTCCATTTGCGAGAGGCAAGGCTGGGCTGGAGAGTCTAGTGAATGGTTGTCCCTGACAAGCCGTTCCTCCTCTGGCCGTGCTTTTACGTTCTTTTCTTCCCTCCCTTTCAAGGCAGGAGCCAATTGGCTCACCCTTTGATCACCACCTATCAACTGATCCTGTTTTTTTCTTTTTAGGTTTCCTGCCAGGTTGGGCTCTGTGGCTTTTTTCCCACCATTTCTGCTGAGCTCCCCCTCCTTCCACTCAAAGTCAGACTGCATACTGACGGGTTCACGGGAACTTTCAGGTTTTTAAGTAAGGTTTTGATGAAAAGGGGACAAAATGGACACTTACATTAAAATGATGGGATGATCTGGAAATGTTAAAAAAATGGGAGTGTCCCGTTCAAAATGGGACGTATGGTCAGCCTAATTCTGCTACATATTTCGTGGTTTGTGATAGGGTTTCATTTACTTTCTGGTATTAAAAAAAGACATTCACAAGATTGGTCTTCTCAATTATGAAAAGACCTTTCTTCTCATGCTGAAGGAATTTATTATAAAGAAACCAAGAAACAAGAGTGAGCTATAAAAGAGGAGAAAAATGCCTCTAGTATATATATGTGCATTTAATTATTTTGCATTTGTATATGATTGGCTCCACTATACTCAGCTAACGCATGTCTTGAAATCACTGGGGTTTAATTCAAATCATTACTAATAAATCACATCAATTTCAATGAATAAGCCTAACTAAGGCTGGATCCCACTCCTTATTTATTTATTTGTCAATAAAGGGTATCCAGATTTTATTAGACACAGATGTGTACTTTATGCTGAGTTCACTACCAATAACTAAGAATATGAATTTTCTCAACTCAGCTAAATAAAGGTAATTAACTGCCAAAATAGCATATAAAAGTAATATATCAGATTTGAAAAGACAAGTGAGCACACCGAGATAAATCCATTCTTGATGCAAGCCACCACCAACAAAAATGTGTAAAAAAAACAAGTCAAAATTTATTTCCCTGTTTCTGTAGTGAAAAAGTAAAATAAAATAAAATCCCCAAATCCCAGGGGAAAATGCATTGGTGTCCAGTCAAAAAGTACAAGAATACAGCTGGAGTCCCAAATGATTTCAAATAATTTGTTAGACTTTTCAGGTGCTGCAGATTTGATGAGATTTCTTCTGCATTTAGAACATTACCAGCTGATTTGATAGAAAAGTAATTGTTTCCCATTTTTAGAAAAAAGAACATTACAGTGAAATTCTTACAGTGAAATGCAGGGTTCTTGTACACCCTTAATTACAAAATGGGTAAGTGTGCATGTGTCCTGTTTCTCAGCTGTCTCTCTCCCAAGGGAAGGAAACAAGAAGAGCAGCTTTTTTTGAGATTTGCAGAAGGAAGAGATGTACAACACCACTGTCTTCCAATGACAAAATAAGCTCAGAAGCACCGAAGAAATTTCAAAGCACCTTGAAAATGAGATGGACATGCAGAACCTTCTTTTACAGTGAAGAACCTGTTACATTACAGGACAGATTTGGACAAATGGATGGTGCTTCTCCATCAATGTTCCCACAAGCACTGATTTTATTCTCTCACATTCTTTCCAGAATTCTGATCCCCCATTAAAATATGCAATCAGACTTCTTCTCCCCCCCACCACATCTAAAAAATAGATTAGCAACAGACAGCAAGTCACATAACAAAAGGATCAAATATGGCTGCTTTAGATGTGCCATTCTTGGACAGTGAAGTAGGCTAGAAATTCAGTAAAACTAACGCACACAAACAAGTAAGGGAATTTTCAGCCGTTGCAATAAATAGAATTTAGACAATAACAAAGGAGGCTATCAACACACAGACACACATAAATAATAGATTAGAAACAAAAACAAAAACCATTTATCAGAAAGCAATGGATATGTATGAGTCTTAATCAACATGATTTATAAATAACTGAGGAACTGGTCATGAAATGTTCCAACAATATTCCACCATGCTAATACTTGATAGCAACGGATAGTCCAGGCTCTGGTCCAGATTCCTGACCCCCTCAATACCTTAGGCTCAATTCTTCCTGCAAAAATGACCTGCCATGAAAGGCCCCATATATTTTGACTGGCCATGCTGAATTTACAGGTACTCCTTCACTTACGACCATTTGTTTAGTGACTGTTTGAAGTTACGACGGTACTGAAAAAAATTACTTACGACCGGTCCTCACACTTACGACCATCGCAGCATCCCTGCAGTCACATGATCAAACTTCAGGCGCTCAGCAACATGCACGTATTTATGACAGTTGCAGCATCCTGGGGTCACATGACTGCCATTTGCAACCTTCCCAGCCAGCTTCCGACAAGCCAAGTCAATGGGGTGTTTGATTCACTTAACAACCACATGATTTGCTTAATGACCATGGCAAAATGATTGTAAAATTGGGTGTGACTCACTTAACAACCACCTTGCTTAGGGATGGAAGTTCTGGTTCCAATTGTGGTCGTATGTGAAGGACTACCTGTAACCTTTCCTCCTCAGAACTGAGAGAAGGAGTTCACCTGATAGATGCATGTGAGGACAATGAGAATGTCAGTATGAATGCAATGACAAACTTACTGTACAGAGTAGGAAGATTATCTCAATGGAGATATGCAGGATTTGTTGCCTAGGCAAAAGGGGATGAAACATTTTTTAAGTCCACAATGGCCAGAAAAGCACCTGGAAGCGGCTCAGACAGACGGCCCTCTAATTCACTGAACTGTAACAAGGAGGAGGAGGTAAGCACAATCAGACTTCCAAGACTCCATTATAATAGCCAAGCTCAATAAAAGTAGTTTCAGCCTTCTTGTAGAGTTGATTTCCTCATCTGGTCCATTTGGAGTGGTTGACATCGCCTTCCCCCAGTGGTATCCAATAGTTCAGAAGTACGTACCTTGAGGCTCCAGGAGCCCTATCATTTCTAAAAAAAACCTTCAGTGTGCTCTACACTTCCTAAAACTTGTCACTTAACTAATTTATAATGTGGTAGAAAAGGAAAATGATTAGTACGTGGGATGAATCCTACTAAATCCTAGCAATTAATTTAATAATGTATCAATTTGAATTGAATCCATGTTCATTGTTGTCCTGGCCTTACGCACTTTTTCTTCCTGGCCTACTTTTTGTCATGTGGCCCCCAACGTGTCCTGCAACACCATGCGTGGCCCTTGTTCTAAAAAAAAGACCCTGCTGAGCTTCTGAGCTTCTGCATCGGGGAGCGCCTCAGACTTTTGAAGATGATGTAGTCCATATGAGGTCAAGCAGTGCCTTCTGGCCCATCACCCAGGAACAAACAATCACCAGATTAAAAAAAATATGGTTAATCCTGGCAATCTGATTAATGCCTTTGTGGAGCTTAATGGGAATAGACAAGAGTTAAGCCCCGTAGAAGGACATAGGCATGTCCTCTTGGAATTCATTCATGAAGGGAACAAATGTTCTATAGGCACCATACACTAAATTCTTATTATCCAGAATTTTGTTGCATGAAGAAGTTCAGTGGTGTTTAACTCAAGAGTGATCACCTCATATATTGCAATCTGATTGTCATAAGTAAAGATAGTGAAGCTCTGGGGGCTGTTTGTCCTAAGTAGCAAATTATATTTTAGCAACAGGCTCATATAAAGCAGATGCTTCTAACCTCTGTTACAGCATGAGGCATGATGCTGATGAATATGAAGGGCTTCCCCCGCCTCGGTACTGTTTTCAAAGATAAAAATGTGTTAAGGTCGTAACAGAACTGGTCTTGTGTGAGAATTGATGTTCCTGTTATGTCAGGGAGATGGTTATGCCTAATACTCTCAAGGACAAGAGAAAAAGCAACCATTTGGCTGTTACTGGTCCAAATAAGACAGGTGAGTTATCCAGGTTCTCTTAAAATTCTCTTATACTCCCAAACTGAAAGCTGTGTTTGTGTCTGTGTGCAGGTAAAGTTGTAAACCAGACTCAAATAAAAATGTGCAACTATAATTCACCTGAGCTCCTGTAAGATAGAATTCACCAAAGATACAAGGGTAATCTGTAATGACATGTCACATTTGATCTATGGCAATGCTCACTAGGTTTTCTACCCAGAACCATGGCTCTTGAGCATCCATCAGAAAGTTTCCTTCTAGTCTGATTCAGCAGGATGCTGGTAGATCCTTCCAATTAGCTGTCACCGTTGCTGATCTCATAAACGGTTACGGTTTGCGAAATTATTCTTGGTTGTTTGGGTTTCCCAGTGTGTGTGTGGAAGGACATTTTATTTTATGCTGCTATTGCCCTGAAAAAAAATGTGCTAAGAATTGTTGTGTAACATCTACTCACAACCTAATCATTTCAGTTTGGCTAAAGGTCTTTTGTGAACTGTTCTCAGCACGTTGGACCAATTGATAGTCAAAACTGTTTGGGACAATAATTTGGCTGTAGGATCATAAAGTAGGAAAATCATGATCAGCTTCTGGGGGCCTCCTGAGCAAGAGACTGGACCTTGAGACGGAAACGCCCTCAACGCTCAATCTGCCCTCTCATTGAAATGGAAACTACAAACCAAGTAGAAGATTCTTTTGCATCTCCTCTTTCAGCTAGGAAGGGGATGTGGATGGGTTGGGGTGACATTGCTTAGGTTAGCACATTAATATGAACCAAACTCATTTCCATATCCTAAGCTAGTGTGGAAACACAAGACAATTATCTAAGAATTGAATGCCTCTCATTTGAACTCTTATTTACATTTAATTGGCTGTCTTATTTACATTTGGATTCTCTCTGCATTTAATCTGTGCTTGATCTAGGTGCCTGCTCTTTAGCTTTCACTGTTCTTTTAATCTTTTCTTCAGATTTCACTCTGTTCTGCATTTCTACTTCTATTTATAACTGCTTTAGTCACCTTTAGTGCCTCTTGGCAGAAAGGCAGCATAAAAAAACGCAACCAACCAATCAATTATTCATCCTCAGATTAGCCCTGTCGATGACTTTATGGAGATGCTCAAGAATTTTAAGATCATATGGGTTTTCCATTTGTAAAAATCAAGCTGACAAGCTATATAGGAGATGGCCCCATGCTAAATGGATTGTAGGCTCCTCTAGCATTGTGTGTTCTGAATCTGGACTTGGCAATCTTTTAGGGTACATTTGGAAGGTTGAAAGTGTGTGGTGGCCACTTTCACAAAATGGGTGACAAGATGGGCATGGCCAGTCACTTACCAGAAGACAAAGAGGTGCTGTTTGTTTAGTGACCATTCAAAATTATGACGGTGTCATGCGCTGCCTACCGCTGAGTAAAACACAGACGCTGATTCAGAGAAGAGCAGGTTCAGGTTTATTCAAACGTAGAGCTAGTCGCGAAAAAAGCTGAGAGTGAAGGGAGCGCGCCGGTGCGGGGTTTAAATACCCCGCGCCGGTCAGCGCCCCCTCACCTTGGGTTGCGTCATCCCCCCTTTGTCCTGCATACGTTTGTGCCGGTAGGTGAAGGGTTGCGGGGCCCCAGCTGGTGCCCCAGGATTGCCCATAATCGGTTTCCTCCTTCAGCCAGTGATTGCTGTCAGCTGGGCGATCTCCGTTGCGCTTTTGCTAACAGCTTGGGTGTGCCTTGTGATCCGCCTAGTCTTTGTCTTTCCTTCTTCCTCTTTTGTGTCCTGATGGCTGAATCATCCGGCCAGGGTCTGTGTCTGTTGTTGTGCGTGCTATGCTTATCTTGTGTCCCTTCCTCTGCTTCCTCGTTATTGTCATGTGTGCCGTTGTGCTGATGTCTTCAGCTCAATGGCACTCATGACAGACGGTGCTAAAAGCTACTTTCGACTGGTCCTCACACTTACGACCATTGCAGCGTCCCTGCAGTCATGTGATCAAAATGCAGGCGCTTGGCGATGGGCATGTATTTATGATGGTTGCAGCATCCCAGGGTCATGTGATCGCCATTTGTGACCTTCCCAGCAGCTTCCAACAAGCAAAGTCAATGGGGGAAGCTGGATACACTTAAGAACCATGAGATTCACTTAATAACCGTGGTGATTTGCTTAACGACTCTGGCAAAAGGTCATAAAATTAGGTGTGACTCATGTAATGGCCACCTTGCTTAGCAATAGAAGTTCCGGTCCCAATTGTGCTCGTAAGTCAAGGACTACCTGTATAGGAAGTATAATACTGCCACGGTTTATCTATGCTGCAAGAAGAACCATCATCTGAAGACTTCAAACACAGGTTCTCAACTTGGCCCTGACTAGTGAGGTTGCACTTCTATAATACTTTACTTAGCCTAGTCAAGGCCAGGCTGATGGGAGATTATGGGAACTGAAATACAACCACATTTAGAGGAAAATGGTTTGAAAAGACTTCTCCAAATAATTGTGTGATTTTGCTCACACACATTTTTTTAAGCTTTCAGGGACATGCCATTAAGACATAACAAGACCTAAAGAAAGTAGGGTTGTGAGGAAGCAAGTTTTAGAAAAAGTCAGTCAGAAGCTGATTCATTTTTTTTTTTCCTGAAAGGCATCAGTATAATTATAGAAAATCCACTCACATTCACTAAATGCGCTGGTGTTATTAGCACAACAAACTGTACAATAAGCAACTGAACCCTGCTGATATTATTAGGAAGTCTGCCAAACAGTGTTTAGTTTGGGAGGGAAAAGGTCAATGCAACAGAGGTAACATTAATCTCTAATGTGACAGGGAGAGGGAGGGAAAATTATTTACTTCCAGCAAAATCCACAGAACTCTGTAGATCTTTCTTCACAGGAAAAGGCAAGCTCACAGTTACACCACACATGTCATATTACATGTGAGCTGTGAGATGAATGTAGCCTTTCAAAATATCTACCCATAAATCCATATGGGAATAACTGCAAGAGTCAAAAGAGGATCTGATTGTGGAAATACACATGTTAAAACCTGGAATCCTGGTCCAATGCAGCTCCCCAACTCATACCTTTTCCATGCCTCCTTACAGGTCATGGGTATAGGTTAATTAGTAAGGACAAGCAGACATCCAGAAAAATATTACTCTAATTTTAACAGAAATACGAGATAGGCCTCACAGCAGCACTGAAAGCTTTGACCAATGTCTGTGCTGCTCTTCTGTCCAGTCACTAACTTCTGATGGGCAATCTTTAGGTTCCTCAATTCTCTTTTTAGAGCTGACAAATGTCTGAAAATGGACTTGGGATGGTCAACCTTTCATACAGAGATTATCTGGGTAAAACAGGAGCAGAACTACTCCACAAACAGGTTGGCCATCCCAGTATTTTGTACCAAGAAATAATCATGGAAGTTCCATTTAGCTATTAGCGGCCAGAGATTAAAATTCCTTTGATTCCTACTATCCATAAACTGAAAAGGTAGCATCTCAAACCAGCAACAACACTGGAATCTATTCAGCATAATGGACAGGACAGGCAATCTGCAGTGGTCCTGAATAAAGATGGTCATTGTTGCTGTTTTGGTAGTCTCTAGAATCCTGTGTGTTGAATTTTGGCAGAGTGATTGCCCATATATGTGATGAAGCTGTACCCCAGTGAGGGAAAGCCCTCTGCCTTGTAACTGAAGTGTTTGAATATAGGTTCCATTTGTTCCATCCTAGTCGGTCCTTAGTTTCTCCTAGTGAAGATTTCAACCACGCCACAGTTTTCACAATTATATTTAAATGATACAAGTTTTGTATGACTAGGTGCTAAGCTTCATCGGGAATTGCCATTGTCCAAAGACATCACTTAAAAAAATGGACAGGTATGTTTTCTGACTTATTGCTAAGATGTCTCCCACCCAGATCGAAACAAATCTGTGTTACCATGATGGGCAAAGTGCCACTCTAACAAATGGACAAGGAGAAAGCATGCCAAAGATTCATTTGATCCACCAACTCTGAGTAATAAGGAATCAGAGCTGGGGCCAAGGCTGTCAAAATGTCTGGTGGCGAGATTTTTTTCCCCAGGGTCAATAGCTTAGCATGCAATTCACAGCGGTTCCTACCTAAAGCTGCCTCTGAGTTGTCCAAAGCATACTGGGGAATCAGAAGGATGGGGATGCATGTTCCATAAAAGGAGAGAGGTGTCCCCTAGTTGTCTTGTGCCCATCAGCATTCTTCTTGATGAAAAGGGGGATCTTCAGAAGTCACAAACCACTGAGCATCAGTAGCACAGCTGTGCCCATCCTAATCTCCATCCAGATGTATGGAGACTTCAACCATCAAAGTTCCTAGCCAAGCCCCAAACTTCTGGAAGACAACAGGTTAAGAAAAGCTGCAGGAATGTATGTACTGTATGTGTTTGTTTATGATGGAAAGCACGCTACTTTGGCAGTGCATGGACTGACACTTTCTGGTGGGAAAGTTCTCCAGAGAGAGAGAGGGGGAGAGGAGGAAGGCGGGTGACAGCTATTAATAGAGATGTCTGGGCAGCTAGACTCTTCCCCACAACTAGGGCTGTTAGCACCAACTGTCCTATGGGAAGGAGCCTAGAAATCTATTCCTTGGCTTTTTGTAATAATATTATTGGATGTATTTACAATTGTGTACATTGCTTACAAGCCACTTTGGAAGCTTCTTGCCCTGAAAGGTGGGACAGAAATATTTGGAATAAGTAAATGAAGAAAACATATTCACTTTCTGTCTTGTCTCGCTACCAAGTTTCATCACAAGAGATCAGTTCTGAATTCTTATCTGAGCTCCCTTCCCTTCCCTTCCCTTCCCTTCCCTTCCCTTCCCTTCCCTTCCCTTCCCTTCCCTTCCCTTCCCTTCCCTTCCCTTCCCCTCCCCTCCCCTCCCTTCCCTTCCCTTCCCTTCCCTTCCCTTCCCTTCCCTTCCCCTCCCCTCCCCTCCCCTCCCTTTCCCCTTCCCCTTCCCTGAAGCCTGTTGCTTTGGAGCCACGGAAGAAGGACCCTGAAAAAAAGGGAAAAAAATAGGGTGTGATAGAGAGAAGGGGGGGTCTTTTCACTCAGCCCCCACCTGCTTGCTTCAGCCCTGCCAACAGGCAGTTCTCCAGAGATAATCTCAGAGGGAATGATCCTCCCTCCCCAACAGAAGGCTGCCTGTTGTATAATAACAGTGAACTCTTTCTCTCAATCCTTATATTGAGAAAGGGAACCCATCTGCTCTTAAAAGTATTAGGAAGAACCCAAAGTTTGTTGAAGTACCGATCCACCCCAAATCTGTATTAAGGACCAAACAAACAGGCACCCTCTAACAGTTCTACAGCCCAAACTCTCAAAGGGGCCACAGAACTCTCAAGCAGGAGAGCTCCAGCAATCTGGAATAACGAGATAAGGAGACAAAAAAGAGAGTCCAAGGAGATATGGAACAGAGTGTCCTCCAAAAGGGTAAGTCTGTCTAGAACAGTGTCTCTCAACCTGGGCAACCTGAAGATGTGTGGACTTCAACTCCCAGAACTCCCCAGCTAGCCACTGGTCTAGAATCTGCATCAGGTCTCCCCTCTGCAACTTTTGGAATTTGGCAGGTCCAGCATATACTACACTATCTGCTCTCAGGTTCTAGAGTAATCTACCCAGGATTATCTCCAGCAGTTCAAAAAGAACCCAACTCGCTATATTGGTCACCATGATCACACCTAGTGGCAGCGAATTCCAGACTTTCAGTGTGGGTTCGGCTGAACTTCAACATTTATATTCCCCTACCTAGCGTGCAGTTTAGTTCCCTTCAGGAATTAACATTTGAAAGGGTCACTAAATGCATATTGCTGGAAGGAAACAACATTAGTTACACATTACCAGAACAAAAACTAAATTAAGCAGTAGCTCATTTCCTTTGTACCATCAATATTTAACTCAGCTGTAGCCACTTGCAGTCACCAAGAAGAATTAATCATTCATGGACTAATATACATCCATTATTTTTTCTATTTAAAAAATCATCCCTTAAATATTCTGTGCACCGGCTGAGACATTTGATCTCAGCTTCTAAAAGCGCAGCAAATACATACATACATAAATATCAAACCAAATTAAATAAAATGTAAAGGCTGATACTGATGAAAGAGAAGGAGAGGAGGAAAAAAAGTCACCTGTGCAATAAAATGGCAATTATATGCAAAGTGAATCTCCCTCTAGTTCTTCTTGGAACAGGTTTTTGAGCTTAACTAGTTGATGCAGTTATATCAGCACCATCCTTACACACACCCCTGCCCCACCCTTATCTTATTTTGCTTGGCTTCTCTGCAGAGATTATTTAGAAAGAGATGCATTGCTTTTCTACATCTATATCAGCCAACTCGACATTAAAAGCCTTATTGTAACACAAAGCATTTCAGAGGTAAATCTACCTTTTTTTCTTTTGTACCTTCAAGTCAGTTTTTTTTTTTTGACTCCTGGCAAACCCTACAGTTTTCTTGACAAGGTTTTTCACAAATGGTTTGCCATTGCCTTCTTCCTAGGGCTGAGACTGAGTGACTGGCCCAAGGTCATCCAGCTGGCTTCATGCCTAAGGTGGCACTAGAACTTATGGTCTCCCAGTTTCTAGCCTGATGCCTTAACCATTACACCAAACTGCCTCTCTAAGTCTACCTAGGATGCTTCTATTATGCAACACAATTCTGAGTCATCCTTGTGGAGAGAATTGTCATCTCTGTCAGTTTTTTCCCTAATAGGTTGACCCTTAGATGGCCTGGACATCAACTCTCAGCTAGGACAGTCAAGAGCTAGGCATTCTAGAAATCCTCTTTCTGGAGGCCACCAGGTTTCAAAAGCTTTGTTTAGAGAATGAAAACAAGTGCCAAAGTAAAGTGATATATTAAAGATGAATTGGCCCATATCTGTTTTGTGTGTGTGTGTGTGTTTGTGTGTGTTTTTAAACCAATAGCAAGATTGTGCCAATATTCAATTCTGAGATTCAGTTGGAAGGCAGTTTGATGGAATTGTAAAACTGCCAAATCAAATCAAATGAAATTGATTCAGATTTGGGTGCATTCAGGGGAATAGCTTCTTCCAATCTGATTTAGAAATTCAAATCGAATCAACTCTATTTGATGATTTCAAAACAGATTCATATTCTGAATCAATTTGACAATTTGAATTGGATTTTCATTGATTTGCACAGGCCTAGGAAACAGGAGCGTTCTGTGGAATTCTTGGTTAGGAGCCCTATTGTGTAACGTAGGAGAGAAATGAATCATTTGTCTTTACTCTAGTTCTGATCTGTATTGCCTTACCCACAGCTGCTCTATGTTGGAAAACTCTGCACATGTGAGAATTAGCTTTAGCCTCTATGTCACATTCCAGTTAGCTGTTATTATCATGATCACTTCATCCTCATCTTGTTTAAGATGTAGCCCATGGAAAAGTTCTTAAAAATATGAAAACCAACTTGATTTGTTTATTTAACATATTTTGGGACAAGTTTAGAGTGAAAACCCTCTCACGGAGGCTCAAGAAATAATAATGTCCCAGAAATAATAGACCAGTCACCAAAATAAATATCAGTCATTACCATTGTTATTGCTATTGCTATTTCATTATTATTATTATCTCCTGCACATACCTAGTTGCTTAATTTTTTAAAATAAAAATGTAAATTTGTCAACTTTCTCCCCCAGATTTCCTGCCACATTTTGATTACCTATTAAGTCTGGGACACCCTGTAAACAGTAAACGCCCAAATTCATAAAAGTTGGGGAGAAGAATAAAACAGGTTCCTAATTCAGACAACTACTTTCTTTAGCCTTCCCTAACTTTCAGAATGTCTTGTCTTGATGACTCCATGCAGTGATCTACAATGTTTCAGCCCCCTAATTTCACTGTCTTCCCTCACCCTGCTAAATTGCAAAATAAAAATAAATACAGCTTCCAAAGATGCTGCGACCCCCATGTAGTCCAGCTATAACATTTGGCGTGTTCTTTATATAAGGGAACACCTGCCAAACAACTGCTGGAATCAATCAAACTGCTGAGATTCTGAAACTCTCGCTGCATGCTAGACATCTGATTGGATAACTCTATTTTATTTCAGCATCATTAAACCATAATGGAAGGTCACCAGTAGCATGTGAAGCAATAAATGGCTGCTCAATGACGTGTCTACCAGACCTGAAAACCATTAATGATGAAAACTGCATTTATGGTCACACATTAGGCAGAAAAATAATTACACATGAGCACAAGGGCTTAAAAAAAGAGAGAACCAGACCTGAAAACCATTAATGATGGAAACTGCATTTATGGTCACACATTAGGCAGAAAAAGAATTACACATGAGCACAAGGGCTTAAAAAAGAGAGAAACTTAACTACTCTCTTGATGTACTACCACCAACAGGCAGAATGGCTGAAGTCCCTGTAGACAAGGCGGGCAGCTGGCCAAAGTAGGGTTTCATGCCCGTCTGCCAACTCTGTTTTTAGGGCTGAACATTAGGAGATACTTAGTTGTTTTCTATGGTGTCCCCCAGTTCTCGCCTCCCCAAGAGTGTTCTGTTATGTTCATTCATACTGGCCCCACACGTGGGGACATGTTTTTCAACATCTTCGTGTGTTAAAAAAACGATGGAGTGCGCAGTTGATGTGAACAACACCTTCTTCTTCTTCTTCGTAGCGTTAAGTCCTGTGCTATGGCAGGGTCCGCTTGTCAGCATATCGGTCTCCATTTGACTTGATCCAAGGCATCTTCAGGGGTGACGTTCACGCATTCCATGTCCTCCTTAATGCGAACAGCACCAAGCTGTCATAAATTATTTAGGTCCCAAAGGGTATCATGAAACATTAAGGACACCCCAAATGCTTGAAATGTGAAACATTTTTGAACTTGGGACAGTTGCTCTGAGCTTCCGATGGGAAGTTCAGAGCATGCTAGAAGCCTTCTGAGCTTGAAACTGTTCCGTTCCAAGTACGAAACAGATGTTTGAACTTGAAATGGGGTCACTTTCAGAATGATCGGAACAACCCATTTGCAGCCCAGAATGCTTTGAATTCAAAACATTTTCCACAGCCCCACACCAGGCATAAAAGGGCTTCTGAATTTATGTATGGCTTGAAGTTGGGAGAAAGTGGTTAGAGAGCCATTTCTATCCTATCTAAAAAGCCTAATGAGTGTGTGTTTGGATCACCAAATTAATTGACAACAGGTTAAGAGAACAAGCAAGTATGTGAATGTATACATGAGAAGATGGGGTCTGCATGGTTTGGAAAGGGAATCCCTGCCGTTCTCTGTTGCCCCACATCCTATGCTGATGGAGCTGCTAAGATGAAAGGCAGGAAGTTAGAGTTCAGCAGAGAAATGAAAGAGGCATGGGAGAGGTTTTTTCCCCTGAAGATATAGCTAGCTAATATGGGAAAGGAAAAAAACAAAAACAAAAACTCCCCCCGTTCTCTGTAGAGAGAGATGGAAGTTTCCTTGAAGCAGGGTTGAGCAGACAAAGCTGAGCAGCTAACTCCAGAAGGAAAACAGCAGCCGGCTAAGTGTACCTGAAGCTACAGCCTCTGAAGCTGGCAGAGGCAGGACAGTCTCAAGACTGGGAAAAGGCTCAGCAGGGTGTAAAATAGGCCCTCCTCTGGCAGCCAACTTTTGAAGGGACTTCTTGGTCAACTTGGCATGGAAGGACAGGAGTAGGTCAGTGGGAAAGGCCTAGGAAGAGAACTAGCAGAAGGAAGGGGTGCCTCAGCTAAAATCTATTGGAAAGACCCTGTGGCAGACCAGTGCAGAGGTCAGTGGTCTAACAAATGGTCCTGCAGCAGCCCTGTGTGGGGGTCACGTGACCCATTGTAGCCAGTTCTCAGGAGAATCCAGGTGGTTCATGTAGAAACTACAGGGATCTCCAGAGTAAATGAGGGCAGGCAGGGAAGGCAGAATTGGCCTAGATCCCTTAGAGCAATGTTTCTCAACCTTGGCAACCTTAAGATGTGTGGGCTCCAACTCCCAGAATTCCCCAGCCAGCATGACTGGCTGGGGAATTCTGGGACTGCCTTAGAGAGTAGCTTGGAGAGGGAATTTCACTAGCATCCTGTAACCAAATTACCAATAAACTGCTTAATTCACGGGATTAGTCACAGCAATTGCTTGTGCCTGTTGCCATCCTAAGTCCAACCTCTCTCTCTCTCTCTGCACTAATCAATAACGGCAGGGCTCTGGTGTGGACTTTAAAGATATTAAATGTTTCTAAAGTTATTAAATGTTTTAATTAGGCTGATTCTTGGGTAAAAAATACTCATGTTTATGATATCCAATAGCCAGTGGTGGGAAAGAGCCTTCAGGTGCTCTTGAATGCCAGTTTCTATTATCTCCAGCCAACTTGGTCTACTTCAGGAGTGAGGGAGCTATTGTCCAATAATACTGGGTGGACATAGATTCCTCACTTCTACTATAAACTCAAGTTTTGGTACTTCCAGTACAGCACGGAACCATGTTAATTCAGAAGTAAATCCAAATAGGTTCAACTTAGATCGCTGTCAAGGGAGACATCCACTGCAGCCTTATTGGAGCCCATGGGATTTTGCAAATGCGTAAGACTTATTTGCTGAGAAACACACTTTCTTTTCTCAACACTGCTGCAACTCATAGACAATGCCTGTTGGATTGGAGAGCAGTCTGCTCCAACTCACACTGTCCAGAGGCTTTGGAGTGTATCCTATCATCTCTAGCCAAGATGGCTAATATTTGTAAGGCCATTTTGCCTACCCCTCCCTGTAGATGGTTGGACTTGCTGTCTGGGAGTAACTTCTATCTAACAAACTCCTTGGGACATAAATATAAATTGTCTTTGGGAGTGTAGCTGTGGGGGATGCTTGGATAAGTTCCTCTACTACTGAACCGGCATCACTGCCTTCTGCTGTGAACAACTCCTCTCTATTTTCTCCAGCATGCTTACAAATTCATTTGCCACTCAATAAGGCCCCAATAGATGTGGCAGCTTCAGGCTTGCAAGGCTAGGATGAATGTATCCCATTCCATCATTTGGTTCATCCAAGGCTGTATCCCCCTTTTATTAAATGGAGCACTTAAATAAAGATTTGATGGATCAGGACAGTTCGTTCTTTGTCTTAGGCAGAGTTTATAACCCACTCCTAATGCTTTAATCCCAGCAACAAACACCACATTCTTGCTCATCACAAAATCAAAAGGTGTTTTCTTTCCCTTCCTGCCAGGAATATCTATAAACCAATGGCACCAGTGAATGGAAAGTGAAAGTCACAAAGAGGATTAGCTGATGGCTTCAAAAGAGGATTATACGAATTTGTGGAGGATAAATTTATCAATGGCCACTACTCATCAGGATGGTATGGGGCAGCTTCAGATGAGACATGACCTGGAATGCTAACTGCTGGGGACAGCACTGGAGAAGTCTGCTGCCTTCTTAGAGGATTTATCTGGTCATTGTGAGTGCTGGACAGATGGATATTGGTTTGATTCAGTAGGACCACTGGCATGGGCATCAGCAGGCTCCTGCTACTTTCATCAAAATGATGAAAACAGTGTTGCACTTCAAGCTCCACCCCTTTTGGATGTCTGGGCAACATCATGATGCATGTAGAAAAGGGATGGGGCTTGCATCATGAAGCACAATGTTACTTTAGCCAGCCTCACCTGTTTGGACACTCCACTGCAAATGCCCCTGACCGTTCTACAGCAGGAGCAGAAATGAATAGCTTGAGCTATTACTACTGAACTTCCTTTAGGGACAGTCTGGACCTGAGTTGAAAACTGAGAGCAATATCTGGGAAGATTCAGAAATAATTGACTTATAACTGGCTTACCTGCATTGTTGCAACCGTGATCGTCTCCCTCCCGTTCCCCATCTTGGAAAGAAATGAAGCTACAGAAAATTCCCATGTGCTGGGAACTACAGGAAGTGGAATCTTTTCAGGGTTTCTGACACTGATTCTAATTATGTTTCCCTGACTCACCAAAGGAGTTCCTTCTCCATGCCATAGCAATAGCAAGGTAGGCAGATTTTTTTTTTTTCACATCGGAAGCACCTACCAAGGTGCTTCTGTATTGAAAGGATTTGCTGGTGACGTCACCACTACCCAGGGGACGCCCAAGGGGGCTCCTTTCATGTCCCTGTTATTTTCCCACCGAAGTGGTACCTATTCATCTACTTGCATTTGCATGCTTTTGAACTGCTAGGTTAGCAGGAGCTGGGACAAGTTGACGGGAACTCACTCCGTCATGCGGCTTGCGCTCTCAGGTTTCGAACTGCTGACCTTAATGGTCCTCTGAGTCAGTGTCTTAACCACTGAGCCACCACGGCCCCAGAAGGCAGATGAATCACTGGAAGAACGATTCTGTCTTGGATTGAATTAACTAACCTAAGTTATTAATTGTTAAGATATTAATCCTTAGGTTACTAACAATTAACTATTATACCCATCTTTATACCCAAAGTTATTAGAAGTTACTGAGAGTCATATTTTCCATTAAAGACTCCTAAATGGAATGGAAAGCACTTCATTCAAACTTTGCTCAGCATTAGGTGGCCCTTGAGATATGGATGATACCAAATTGCCTCACAGGATTGATGCATGATTATAGTTACACACAAAATTCTGCCTGGATTTGCAAAGCTATAATGCAGCTTGGTTTTGGCTTGGTGCCTTGTGTCAATTCAGCCACTGTGGTTTGTAAACCATGGCATATGGCTGATTGTGTTGTAAGAATCTAGCCAATTCTGGTTTATTCAACAAACCAGGGTATAGCACAATCTATGAATACAATCAGTGTCTAAATGCTGTTGCAAGAGAGCCACCCATGACTGGAAAATATGGACCTCTCACCAAATGGAAGCCGTCAAGGCTTAGTGGTAGATAAAACTGAGCAACAGGATATATAGGTTTAGCGTACAAGCAAATCCTATTATTGACGGGTTCTTTCTACGTAGTACAACTATACAGAATTAATCAGGAAACAGCCTGCCTTGCTCTACAGGCAAGCAGTGCAATGAATATATTTGTGGAAAACCATTTTGACCCTGTGAGATTAGTTCAGCAAGTTCTTCTTATTTCCCCGTATCAGGAATGCTACATAGGCAGATTTGGACCATGTCAGTGATTGCAGGCTCTTGAACTCAATAGCTCTATAACCAAGCTATCAGTTAATATTCCTGGACAGGCACAATAATAACCGTTCATGAACTCTGGAAGTAGCTGCTAGGAGTTGAATTCCAGACCAATACAGAGTTTGTTTATGACTTCTTTAACAATCAAAGTTATCTGGGGTCTGCCCAACACATTCCTCTGATGCCAACTGGAAGCCCTTAGCAAGTGTCAATTCACCTCTCCTGTTCCTTGACTTACTTCCAGGAAACTGTTTGACCTTGTTAAATTGTGTGTACGTATGTGTGCATACGAGTATGTGCCTATTTATGCCTGCTTTAAGTGTTATTGGTAATATTGCCAACTCTTGCTGAAAGAAAAGAACTATTTGTTATGTTAAGATGAAGGTCATCTTGTCTGTAAGGAAAAATATTATCCTGAAGTGATGAAGTTACTGGGATAAATATCCAGTTGAAGTTCACAACCTGGTGAAATAAAGATTTATGACTTCTTTGTTCCAAATGAACAGTTATAATATTTTAATACGTTTTCCCACCATAGTGTTTCCTTTCAGTTGTGTTTGTATAGAAAGATCCCCCACTGAGATAGTTCTAATATGGATTGTGAGATGATTTTCCTGGAAGAAAAGTCACATCTGGGCTTGTTCTCACCAGCTTCTATTTCTGGGGTTGTAACCCTGGAGAAATAGCTTAAATCACAGTTTGGGATTTGTGATTGCAGACCTTTTACTTCATTCCCAAGGCCAGATGTACACTTTCAGTACAAATATTCAGTTAGCACAGAATTCTTTCCTTTGAGGCAGAAGAGTCTCTGTTGTGTTGTAGAAGAAAGGAAGTTATTGGGGGAAAGAGAACACTGGGAATAAACTTTCCCCTCAAGATGGCAACCATGTCATTTGTTAACACATTAAAAAAAATGCCATTTGAGTCATATGTCAACTACATGGACAATATCTTTTTCAGGACTAATGACAATGACATAAACCATTGTACAGACCTTTGTGCCTTCAAAAGCTTTGTCTAGTGGGATAGTAATAAAAACAAGGGGCAAAGAAGAGGCAGAAAAGTCCAAAGATTAGGTCGGATGCTCAACTTCCTGCAGATACATACTGTAGACCTCTCCTCCTCTAGTAGGCATGGAGCTTAGGACCACTGGATTCATCTCCTGCTGACTGCCTGAAGGTTAGAGTCAAGGGTCTCACCTGCTCCTCAGTGCATGAGGGATGAGAACTGTTGAATGTATGACACCTATGTTTACATGCAGTCTGGGGCCAAACTAGTAGATGAATGGAGGTCAAGAGACATGCCAAGAAAGTATAACCCTACTCTTCCTTTTCCTGTTTAGTATAACAGCACTCTGAGGCCCTTGCAGAGATATTACATCTGCAATGCAGGTAGGTATTGTTACAAAATCTCTAATGTAGGCAGCCTTCTTTCAGATGTCCAAACCAGCCCAAATGAGCCTTGTTCCTGCATGCAAATAAAGACACTGGGAATTCAGATGGACCCTTTGAGGCTCTGAGTATATAACTTGTGTTGCAGAAAGGCCAGAGGGATTCATCTCTCTACTTCTGGGGATTGCTGTCTTGGTTATCATTTTCTTAAGGTTCTGGAGGGTATTTGCTAAACTGTTCCATTTCCTCATACCAACCCGTACATAATGTGGGTTTTGATGCAATTTATCCCTTCTGGGGAGGGGTTGATGTTGCATTTCAGTAGCAAATAGAAGGCAAAGAGCAGAGGTGAAACCAAGGTAGAAGCTGCTGGATCTGTTTAACTCACATTCTCAGTCCATTGATTGGGTTGCATGGCTTCGCACTGAATTTAGCAGATTATATTTCTGAGGAAGCAACAGGGCTGTTTGTCTCTTGGAGGAAAATATGCATCAGAACCAACAGGTCTGCTTTTCAGAGCCGGCTGCTTCAGCAGCAGCAGTTTTATCCACCTGCCTTATCTCTGATGAACGTTCACCCAATTACTTTACAGGACGCTGCCAAACTTCACAGCTGGGAGTGAAGGAAAGGAGAGAGAAACAGCGAAGTGTGAGTTATGTCAAAACTGCTGCTGGAAGGTGATACTCGACCCTAACATTGCCTCCTTTCTTTTGTACCACTTCATAGCCCAGAGCTTTTGCACAAAAGGACAATAAATGTATACTTGGGGATTGGCTGGTTTATTTGAATCAGTCTGCCCCGCTTTGGTTGTTGAAAAGAAAAAGACAGATGTCTGTATTCCACATACAGCTATGCATACATACATACTGTACATATTTCATGGCAGCTTCTATGCTGCTCAATTCTCAAATGCTCTGAGTGGCACCCCAGATTGTGCACAAAATGCAGAAGAGGAGAAACAGCTTATTCATTCGCTCACCTGAAGCTATACTCTTGAATTCAAATCAAACATTTGATGGCTAATAAAACTGGCTCAATTTTATACTATATGCAGTACAAATTGTACCTGTACTATATGCAAGTACAAAACAATAGAAGATTGTTTGTCTGATTAATACCAGACAAACAGTCAAGCAGAAAACCACACCCTGGTCAAGGAACTACCAAGGAGAAAACCAGACCCCCACCAACACTGGCAGGGCAAGCGACTGCATATAAATGGGGAGCAAACCCCACAGTCACTCGCACTGATGTTGTTACCTAGTTGGGCAATGAAACGTCTGCAAGCAAACAACCAAGTTCAGAGAGCACCAAGGACTCCACAAAAATCTATCAGTCGCAAATGCAGCCCCATCACAAATAGTTGCTCTCCTCCACAGTACTGGACTGATTCCTCCACATTATGACAAATACCTAACATTAGATCAACAGTCTTCCAGCATGTTTGCTGCAGTAGGCTATGATGGAGAAAACATCTCAGATTAAAATGCTTAATAAACCAAAAATGCAGTTGTTGAATGTAGTGAAAAAGAAAGAAGGAAGGAAGGAAGGAGGATGAAGAGAAGTGAGGAACAGTTGGTAGGACAGAGAGATATAGGTTGCTTCTGCATGAATGCTTCATAGTGTTTTCTAGAGTTATCCAGCCATCGTTGTGCCAAAAGAACAGTAATGCGTAGGGGGTTTATACCATTTCAGCGATGGCTAGGCCATGCTATGAAGACACTATAAGTCACTAGTATGGAAATAACCTTTGTCTGCTATCCTACATGATGTTGTGGTTAAAGGCATATGGCTAGAAACTGGGAGACTGTGAGTTCTAGTCCTGCCTTAGGCATGAAGCCAGATGGGTGACTTTGGGCCAGTTATTCTCTTAGCCCTAGGAAGAAGGCAGTGGCAGATCACTTCTGAAAATCTTGCCAAGAAAATGGCATGGTGTTGTTCAGGCAGTTGCTAGGAGTCAAGACTGACTCAAAGGGGCTGCCCTACATGCATGTACTGTACATTGGAGTAAATCCCACTGAACTCAAACTCAAAGAAAGATGTATAGGATTGCCTTGGTATGGACAAACTACAAGGCTTCCGGAGTTTTCAAGCTTCCTGAACTATAGAAATAAAATCCTAGATGAAAATGTATTGGGAATCTACTCTGGTTTATTATAAATAATCTGCCTTATTTGGCAACCAAGCTTGTTTTTCAAAGTCTGAGCAGCACCATGTTGTGGCAGAAGTCACTCCATCAAATTGGTTACTATTCGACCTGAGGGCATATCCAAGCAGAATTCAACAGGCCCTTTGTCATGCTTTATTTCTAGCAAACTAGCACCGAGAAATACATGATTAGTATAGCAACAGCTCAGATGCCCTGTGGAGTCCGCTTCACTGTTTGCCCTCATTACCTCTTGAGCCAATGAATGGAAACACAGCAGAAAATGGTAGCCCCATTGTGTTCACCACAGCTTTCCTGTGATGTCTGCTAGTCTCCTTGTTCCATCTGAGTTTATTGATGTGTCTTTAGACGTTTTTTAATTAAAAACAACAATACAATTATATAAAAGCGAAGTGCCAACATCCAGTATCAAGTTTATTTACTGAAAAGCCTCAATGCTTTGTTTGGAAGTGTGTCTGCCTGCCTGCCAGCCTTTTGAAGTAGGCCAGGTCAGGAAACAGACTCCTAAAGGACTGCCCAACTGCCCTATTGTTGTAGGGTATACTAACAGAATCTTGAACACCTGGCAAAGGTTCTCTCTCTCCCCTCTTATACCCAAGAAAATCAAGGTGGCCAATCTTGAGTTTCTTCCTCACCCTTTCTTCTCCTTCCAGACTGAGCTGATGTTTATATGCTGTCTCTGCTCTTACATCCCTTCCT
Source organism: Candoia aspera (assembly GCF_035149785.1). Classification (NCBI taxonomy): domain Eukaryota; kingdom Metazoa; phylum Chordata; class Lepidosauria; order Squamata; family Candoiidae; genus Candoia; species Candoia aspera. The sequence goes on along the minus strand of NC_086165.1, from coordinate 9,246,054 downwards.
CAAGGTTATCTCCATACTCCTCTATGCTGCCTGAGGTCAAGAAAGAATAGCAACAGTAAACTGAAGTGGCAGAGAGCATCTTAGGGTCTGAAAGCAGGTGGTGGGGAATGACCTCACTTCATCTTCCTTTTGGTCAATGGGAGCTTTGTGACTAGCCATTGCCTCATGGCAGCCATTCTGTGAACAAACAAGCCCTCTCTTCCTGGGAAGCCATCTGTAGGAAGGCCTACAGTCTACCAGCCATGATTTCAATATCTCATATCACCTTGTCCCTGAATGATTGCTATATAGTGTATATACTGTATATACTGTGTGCATGTATGTATGTATACACACACACACACACACACAGTATATATATTCATTATGAATAAACCAATAAGCATCTTTTCTGCTACGCCTAATTATCTCTCACCCATATTTTTTTTAAATCAAAAGTTTGCCAGGAAGCTTCTTCTAAATCATAAACTTGTCATTACACCTCAGAAGCTAAGACTTTACCAGGAGCTGAGATTTTATTTAGTTATTATTAGTTTTATTGATTTGGTTCAGAAAGAAAGACAGACAGACAGAAAGACAGACAGACAGACAGACTTTAAATATGTAAATACTGTACATACACTGTAACACAAAAGACCATGTGTAAAAACCAGATAAAGAAAACAAACAGAAAAAGTGAAAGAAGAGACAAAGACTAAATCAGACTTAATGAAATCCAATACTATAATTACATGTGTAGAAAAACGGCTACAACCCAGTTTTTAAACAAATTTAATCTTGACTACTGGGAATTATATTTTTCAAGTCTTTCTTCTACATCGATAGAGAGCCAGTTCAAAGACTGAGAGCTGGCACATGTGCTGAAGCCAGCTTTTGGTATCTGGTACACAAGTGTATTTCCAGAACCCAGGAGTTGAGGAAAACCTTACTGTCTAATTTCCAGCTTTTTAAAAAAATCTTTTGCTGTCATCTTAATTCGTAAATCATGTCACACTTTTCCACCATTTTCTCTAGAGTCAGAGCTAGTGATTTCATGAAAATTTCATTTTTATTTAAATATAGCTCACAGTGCTAAACTGGGACCTACCTGAAAAACAAAATTTGCTTTGATTTATTTATGGCTTTTGACAACTATAGCCATCATGGAAGGATAAAAAGTCAGCATTAAACCTAAAAGACCAGGATGCAACAAGGTATCTCCACACTGTACAGATATATGATATGCTTTAGGTCCAACCTGAGATATTTCGCTGATTAATGGAAAGGGAAAAAGAGCATCTTTCATCTGTATAACGCAACTGATCTAATAGCTCTCTTGCATGGCAATACGGGCCTTTAATTTTGTAGCAAAGGCAGTACATTATTAAGAAAGGACCATGTGTTCATTGGGCTAGTCTCTGTTCACAGAACTTTCCATGCTGCATCAAAAACACTTTTTGTACCTATTGAGGTTGCATAGACTTAACTGAAACTAGGTGCCCATAGTGTCCAGTGGCTTCCCAAGCTTCTCTGACAGCATCCACCAGACTCTTAACATTAGCAACCTATAATGTATCAGCTCATAAGATCATCTTTATTTCCAACAATGCTCTGGGACCCACACAGATGTTACAAGCAGTCTCAGAAAATAAAAATGGTGGACAGTTGTGACCCAGTATTTTGTTTGGAAGAGCTGAGAGGCAGTGGTGAAAAGGAATTCCATCCATTTAGCTTTTTGTTATGTCCATTTATTATGTGAATATGTACATAAGCCAATTCTTACAGGTTACAGGGTAGCCATCTTATTGAGCTGTAGGACTCTACAACTCAAGAAGATTGTGAAATGGCCTCCTCAGGTATGTCTTTATCTCTGCTTTGGCTCTTTGGAAGAACTATATTTCATCAGGTACTACAACAGTTAGAAACACTTTGCTGTCCGTGGTTGACTACGAAAAGCTAAGCAGGATCAGATCTGGTTAGTACCATCAGCATTTCCAGGACTAGACCAGGAAGTAATTTAAGAAAACTGTGAAGAAGGCAATTGGTAAACCACTTTGGTACAGTTGCCAAGAAAACTACATGGACATGTCCATGAAATCACCAGAAGTTAACCATGACTTGAAAGAAACGTTACCTTTTTCAACTCAGGGCATTTTAGATTTTTTTTAAAATTCACTACGCTTGTTAATAAATGTGAATAGAAAACTGGGATGCAAGTATAAATATAACAATTTCAGAACTCTTTACAATATTGTTTCCAATATTGGAAACAAAAATGGGGACTGGTCGATAATTCTAACTGTGACTGCGGGAATGTCCCGCAAACTTTACATCACATCGCGACTGAATGCCCCTCAGAAGGTCCCCTGGCTCCCTGCAAGAACTACATCATCTTAAGGGCACTGCTGTCCAATGGCTAAAGGATCTAGATATTCGGCCATAGGCTTAGCCACTCTAGTAACTGCTCATACATAACTTAATTCTATTTACAATTTTACTCAGTATTGCATGCTTTAAAATAATCTACTGTGCCAATGTTTTATATCTGGTACATTTTATATACCATTCTGTGAACTTTTATGCAATAATGCTGTATTCTGCTATGCCATACGAAATAAATAAATAAAATTTTGGAACTCTTAGAATTCCAAATGGGCCCGCTGGTCACTAAACACTGCATACTGTCTGTCTGGAGCCATGCTTTTCCGTGGTCCTTGTTTCTCAGAAGAATGTTGCTCTTCTCTGAAATAAGGAAGTTTCCCTTTGTCATTGTGTAGGACTCTTGTGAGGTATGTACAGTAGGTAGATTTTGTCCTGATGATCTTTGTTGTGCGGTTTGCTCAAGAACACCACTTTTCCTAACTTGAGAAGAAAGGAGGAAAGTTTCCGCACCAATTTGGGATGACACATTTTCAGCAGGTTAGAGATGAAGGGTTTTCCTTCTTTCTTCTTGAAAAATTATCTGGCCTACACTGTACAAGGATTTTCCCCACAACCTCCTTTATCTCTGCAATTGTATCCCCTTGCAGAACATAAAAGTACACCTTACTTTCTGCAAGGTGAATGGGCATGTTTTATCACATGGAAATGTGCAGACATAACTGCTGGCAGAAGATAAGAGGCCTGGAGAAGTTTATTGTGGCTTGAAATAGTGCAGGGCCTGAAATATTGTTTTACTTTCCCTTAAAGCACAAGCGGTTGAATTTATGAGCTGCACGCCTGTGGAGTGGTGCGAGTTAGAGTAAAGCAATAATTATGAATATAGCTCTACAGCTTTGCAAAGCAACTTGCAGAATTACTTCAAGCAGTCTCAGGTTGAGAGACACCGTCACCAGAACAGCATTTCTCAGCCTTGGCGACTTTAAGGTGTGTGGACTTCAACTCCCAGAATTCCCCAGCCAGCAGGAAGGGAAGGCAGAACTGGCCTAGATCCCTTAGAGCAGTGTTTCTCAACCTTGGCAACTTTAAGATGTGTGGACTTCAACTCCCAGAATTCTCAGAGTTTCCTGTCTGTACAGCAGTAATGAAATCCAACCTATCTGGTGGGCACCAGGTTGGAGAAGCCTGCTTCCATTAAGGGGAAGCAATACATTCATTTGGAGGAGGGCCCTGGACTGTCAGATCCCCATGAAAGAAGAGATGTGTGTCCAAATTAGTCCAATGAATTATTTATTGTTTACTATGCGCTTGAGTCAAGGGCCCCACCCACCTACACAGTTTCAGAGGCTGCTAAGTCAACCTTTAGCCAGATAATGTTGAGGGGGGTGGCTGGTGCCAAGTCTGTCACACAGCTGCCTCATTCCTTTCTTTCACCACATGTCAGCCAGGCTGTCTGGTTTCAACCTGCATGCAGCCTTTGGAAGAATTAAGATGGCAGGACTGACGCACAATTCCAGCCATGTAATCCGGTTAGCCCAAAGTGATTCTCAATAGCTCTTGATGGTGCATAGCAAGCTCTGCCTCAACAAATTAAAAAGAAAACAATTCTGTTTTTATGTACACATCAGGGCTTGTTGACATACTATTAAATTGTTTTAATAGCCTGTACTTATGGAGGCATATATCTTGGTAGTTAAAATCCAATACCTCGTAAAATGCCCTCTATGCTCAAAATATTAGGAGAGCTGTAACTGCAGAGTTTAGATCTTATACTAATATGGCAAGAACAAATGGTGTGCTATGGAATTCTTTGTTGAACAGAATGCAAGGCTGCCCAACACTGCTAATGAAAACACCTCGTAATCCTGTTGTGATTCCCCGCCTCCCAAGGGCTTTAAAAGCATTCTTTTTAGCCTGATAGCTCAATGAAATCACTTCTAAACCTTTGCAGCTCTTCCTTCCTTATTTATATCCCAATCTGATATCTTGTTCTTTGCTCACCGAGTTCAAGGCAGCCAATATTGGAGTTACTGATTTCTATGCTCATAACAATATGGGGCGTGTCCCAGGCCAAGATTCATAATGCCAGTTTTCCACGGGGATGGATTTGCATCTTATATCAAACTGCAATGACAAGGTTAGCCTCCCTGGATGGCCCTTTGTTTGTGTCCATCTTTCCCTAGGCAAGAATCCTCCTCCTCCTCCTCAAAAAAAAAAAAGTTGAAATTTGCGTAAAGCAGAGTAAAAATTAGGCATCTCAGGGTAGTTCTGTTAAAAATTAACTCTATGCACAGAAGCTCTGTAATGTTAGGGTAGATTGAGAAGGAAAAGAGGTCCAAGTTTCTGCATGGATTCTTCCAATCTATATTTTAAGCATACTGCCTGTGTGAAATGGACTGCAAAAAGAAGAAGAAAAGAAAAAAAGAAAATGAAGAAAAAGAAAATAAAAAAGAACATCTAGCCATAACTTGAACATTTTACTGTGTTGTGCTTTGTCAGCTGATGACTGGTTGAATAAACAATTTCTTTTGGCTCTTTGTACCCTACAATGGAAGTCCATATAAAAATTAAGCTGCTGAATTACTAAACTGGATGGCACACAAATAAATCTTAAATAGCTTTTCAAATAGGTATTACCTTGTCCTACATCAAACAAACAAGGAAATACACGTTTTCCTCCAGGGAATGCTTTGTTTATTAAATATAATAAAAGCAAAACACGCATCTATTTGTGTGAACCTTTTGCTTGGAAGGCCTTGGCCTGGCTTCAGCAGCTGGATAAAATGAACATCTTCAGTGCATGTTTTCATGAAGATCTGTTTGCTCCAACAGCAGTCATGCAATAATAATGAGATTAATAATAATCTCATCTTCCTACCCTTTATGTTAACTTCATATTTGGGTGTCCTTCTACTTTTTTGTTGTTGTTGATAACTATATTTTTCTCTTGTCAAAAGATCATGTCACAGGTAACAACGAGATGATTTGTTGCTAATCATCACAGGGGGACCTGTGGTTACAACTGGTTAACTTGGCTGGGGAGATGTCCATGGAAACTCTTGCAGAATAGAGATTGTGAACAAATAAATCTGTCACTTGGATGTCATATATTCTGAAGTCATTAGATGGCCTCAAGCTCATATTCCCCTAAATGATGTAGGGGAATATTCTTGAACTATTTTTAAAAGTCTGTTATAAAAATCATTTAGATAATGTCTCAAAAACTTGTTGAGTCCTCAAAAATACAAGACCTACAATTCTACATGTGGAATAAGTCCTACTGAATTCAATGAGACTTACTTCTGAATGGATGCACAAAAGACTACAGTGGAAAGGAGAGGAGACACCATACAATTATAGGAGAATTGTATGCTTTGTGTGTTTGAGTTCATTTGGCCAGCTTCCTCAACAGGACCAGTGGCTGCCTCCCAACATCTATCCAGTATGGATATGTCATAATCTCCTCAAGACAAACGAGATAAAATTAGTGACTGGGCACAATTGTCAAGGTGGTTTCTCACTACAAGCTCATCATCAAGAACCAGATGTGGTCAGGATGTCACATCACTACCAGGCAGAGTGATGCTCAAATGGTCACAGAAAATCTCTAGACAGTTTTTTTTAAAGAGAATAGCTACTCTTTGCATATTAAAAGATGCAGCCCAGTTTTGTAAGTTCCTTTGCTGTCACTTCTCCAAGTGGAGTCCCATATGCAGAATTCCCCTCACAGATGGCATGACAGCACATGCATGGGAAAGCTTCCAGAAGCTACAGCCCTTTCATTTGTTCGGCACACAAGAGATGATCCCTGGTGTCCTATAATTCTCTCCTTAAGTGTCACAAACTTACATTTGCAGTGTAGCAAAGACATCTGGTTGGCCGGTCAAAGGCTTTTAATGGTCTTTTCCAAGATTATAAGTTGGATTCATTGACATGTAGCCTCCTATTTGCACATAGTAATCTGTTGCAAATTACTGTTTGCATTCAATGAAAGTCATGCTTTCACAGGGAGTGGGTCCAGCCTCCAAGCACCCCATTTTTTGTGGCAAGGAAAAAAGCAAGCACAATCAATAAAACTGGTTAGAGGACAGAAGGGTGTGATAAAGCAGATTATCATAACTGAAAGGACAGTTGCTAGCACTGATGGCAAGCTGAGAATAGGATGTCCAGTCTATTGCTGGAGTCCAGCCAAACTCTTGGATCCATCTGCTCATAAAACTTTTGAGCTATTCTGGCAGGTTGACATGCCTTTGTGAAATTTTGAGGCAGACAATGAAAGAAGAAGTCCTCTACATCTTTTCAGAAATACCAGAACAAGTCCCTGCCCAATCTGACATTTGCTGCCCTAAATTAGAAGCTAATGAAAGCAGACTGTATTCAAGGCGCTTTAATATAAATTAAGTCAGTGGTGACATCTTCTAAACAGCACACAGTCAGGATCAGTCTGTAATAGTAGACTAACAGATGTTGGCACTTTTATTATTAATTATACATTTCATTATCATATGATTATTGTCAAACATTACTTGACAGCAAATGCAGAATTTTCAAATCACACACATTTGCTATCAAAGCCGTGCTCTATGTTTGTATTTTTAATGCGTCAGCTTAAATATATTATTGCAGTGTCGTAAGACTGTGGAATATGTCTGTTTTTAACACCCACCCCCCATTTAAATAGATCGACACACACACACACACACACACACACACACAGCCTACAAATGAGAATTTCAAATGCCTATGGTGCACTGAGACAGATAATCTAAGTAAATAAAAAAAAGTATCGAGAAAATAAATGGAAGAAACAACAGTTGACACATACATAGGCAAGTGCACCTTGTTCAGAAGCAGAATTTGTGCTTTGCATGCCAAAAGTCAGTTCCTAAGATTTCCAGCAAAGGGAACCTGAGATTTAAGGTTTGGCTCAGCTAGCACAGATCATCAAAAGATGATATGGAACAATGGAGCATCAAAGCTCTATAGGCTGGGATGATGTTTTTATCCCATTCGCTTTCTTTAATTCGGAGCAGAAGGCAAAATACCAATACATATTTAACCCAAAGCATGTAGCTTTATTATCCATATGCTTATGAAAAAAGATTCATTGGCAATTCACCGAGAACATATGTTGCCACAGCATAAAAAAATAAAAAGCAAGAATTTGTTGTATTCTTGCCTGGATATTTCAGTCCCCATTCCCCTCCCCCAATTAAAGAACCCCATTTTTTTTTATTTTGCAAGCTAAAAAAAGCAGAAGCTGTGAAAGCCAATTGAAACCACATTAGCCTTTGCCTTAAAACTGGTGCGTCAGCAATACGTACAGTAAAATATCTCAAGATGGACACCTCATAGCTGGCCTGGATTTGCTCAATGTCACAGCAAATACATCAGGGCAATCCAAGCCCAAAGCTGATATTTGTATCAGAATAATTACCAATGTTTCAGAAAGGGTAGGCATCTGTCAATGCAGCATACATGCTTACTCAATAAATGGTAAATACCACTAAAGAAATTAGCCCTGGACATCTTTAATTTAAAGATATCTAAAGGGAAAAGGAGAGCTTCCTTCCTTCCTTCCTTCCTTCCTTCCTTCCTTCCTTCCTTCCTTCCCTCCCTCCCTTTCCCCTTCCTTCCTCTCCATTTCTCCCTCCCTCCCAAAGGCTTGCTGAGTTACATCTAAAACAGTTCATAACCATCCTTGTCAAAACCTATCACCCTGCAATGTGTGAGTGACGCATTCTTTGCTTCTGCAGGACAGGGAAAATGTGAGGGTGCTAATAATAATTCTGCTGTCATCTGGTCCCTCTTTTGCTCTCCCCACTCCGAACTAAATCTTTTGCAATGAACCTCCTTGATCAGGTTTCACTGCTTGGGCCCTGCTACTGCTGCTGCTTCTCACCCGTTGCTCCTGAGAAGGCCATTTTAATTCTGTTTTGCTGGGGCTTATGTTCTTTAAAGTACTTATAATCTATGACTGGAAAATATCCATTACCGAAGAGCTGTGATTGTAACAGAAGATTACTCTTGGCTGACTCACTGAAAATTGTGGAGTGAGAAAAAGGACAAAATGAACAGGGGAAAAAAACCAGGAGGTGTTGTGGGTGTGTGTGTGTGTTCCTTTTCTAAAGGAAAAGGCCATTTTGAAATTAGCCCAGGAGAAAAACCCCTCCCCTTCCCTCAGGACCAAAACCTTTTTTTTTAAAGTCCCCCCTCCCGCCCATCAGACTAACAGAGCTTCTTCTGACTGCAGTGGTACAGCATAGCGTTGCAGCTCTGGTCCTGGATACTGTGGGGGGGGGGGGAGTTATTTTCAGTTGAAGCTACATTTATTTATTTCATTTATATATTGCCCCAACTGCATGTCTGATGCAATTGGTTTAGCATTAGATGCCACCTCTAATGATGTCTCTCATTTCTGCCAGCCTGTTTCTCTTCTTTGCCTTCTCCCCCTTCTCCAGCAAACCATGTTGCTGGAGGTTTTATCTCCATCAATTGCCCCATTCATTGAGCCTCTCCCCATTCCTTTCTCCTCAGGATTCCTGGAGGAACCCCTGTAGATGAAGGCACTATTCCTTTGGACCTTGCCTCCACCTTATAGGCAGAAACGGCTGTGCTTGTTTACTTATTCTGGTCAGGCAAGCTCCATTGCTTAAGATTAACCTTGTTAAGGGTGGTTTTCTTATTTTTTGTGGTTAGTTTATGGCTTAATGTATTGTGCAACTCCTCCAAACAGACTAAGTCATCCGCCAAGTGAAGCGTGCTTTGATAATCCATTTAGCCAGGCGATTTCTTAACCAACTATGGTGGTTATTTTCCTAGTGACTTGGCTGCGCAAGGCTGTGGTAGCAGCTGTTATGGAATCAGTACCCCTGAGCCTTTCAAAATAATAGACATTTTTAATCGTCCCCTCCTAGTAGGGCTCGAAGTTATGTTTTCTTCGGTCCTGATGTTTTTCTTCCCTTTTAAAATCCTTTCTCTTCCATTTTTAAAAGAAATCAGTGGACTTTGAATAGCAGATTGCTAGATAGATAGATCGCTAGGTACAGTAGATAGATAAATATTGTAATCTTTCCTTTCTAGCTGCTTCATCCAAGACCCTTCCTGATGCTGTTCCCACAATAGAAGATCCTGTTCTTTCAACTTCAGTCCTAATCCCTGTAAAATGGGTATTAGATCTCTCTATTTAACCGGGGGACACCATTGGGATAATGCGCCTGAAGTCTTTTGAATGCTCGAGTGCTAATCAGAATGCATTAAGCATTAGCCTGGGTATGAGAATTTGTGGCCCTCTCTCTAAGAGCAAGGGTGGACACCCTGAACCAGGCTGGACGTTTGTGGCCTGTGGGTCACTTGCAATCTCAGAACTCTGCCGGCAGATGTATCTTCCTTTCTTTTTCATTCTCCAAGAAATCTTATTGACTGGTCAAGCTAGTTCATGACCCAGAATTAGGTGAAGGAACATTCTGCCAAATATTTATTTTATTTTATTTATTTATATTTCGAATGTCCATCACCGCCCATCTCCCCTGAAAAGGGGACTCTGGGCGGTTTACAATCAAACTTAAAACACATAAATTACAATATAAATAACTCTATAAAAATAAAATAAATATAGAATGTAAAATGTAAAATGTAAAATGTAAAATGTAAAATGTAAAATGTAAAATGTAAAATGTAAAATGTAAAATGTAAAATGTAAAATGTAAAATGTAAAATATAAAATCCAAGCAGTGAAGATCTTATATGTTGGGGAGAGATCTATGACACTAGCCATAGTGTCTGATGAACTGGTGCCCTTCCCACCCCAAGCGAGGCGGCAGAACCAGGTTTTTAGGTTCTTCCGGAAGTCCGGGAGCGAATGGGCCTGTCTCACCTCCGGGGGCAGAATATTCCAGAGGGCGGGTGCCACTGCAGAGAAGGCTCGCCTCCTGGACCCCGCCAGGTGGAATTCCTTTACTGGCAGGGTCCGTAGCATGCCCTCTCTGCATGATCGGGTGGGACGGGTCAATGTTAGGGGGATGAGGCAGTCCTTCACGTAACCTGGCCCCATGCCATGTAGGGCTTTAAAGGTCCTAACCAACACCTTGAATTGGACCCGGAAGCAGACTGGTACCCAGTGCAGCTCGCACAGCAGTGGTGTCACATGTGCTGATCTTGGGGCACCAATAACCGCTCGCATGGCTGCATTCTGGACCAGTTGAAGCTTCCGGATACTCTTCAAGGGTAGCCCCATGTAGAGCGCATTTCAATAGTCTATGTGGGAGATGACCAGGGCATGAGTGACTGTTCAGAGGGCCTCTCGATCCAGGAAAGGGCGTAATAATCCTCAATTTTTGCAGAACCCTACCTGCTTCTCTACCTTTTGCCATTTGATGGAACATCAAAAAGAGCCCTGCTAGATTCAACCAAATATGTTATCTGGTTTCTATCTCATCAGAATTAACCAGATGTCTCTGGAAGAACCACAAGCCAGCCTCAAAGGTAAACACAGAATCATGGACTTAGATTTTTTTTTAAAATTTTTTTAAAACATATATTTTTAAAAAATCTTATTTAATTTTTTTTTCATTCAAATCTGCCAGAAAATCTGCAGTCGCTATCAATCACTACTTTCCTAATGTAAGAAACTTGTGCACATCTTAGAATGTACATAGTTTTGGATACAACTTTAACTGCTGTAGCTGGTTGTGTTACTGGAGGCACATGGATGCCATTCTAAATGACAACCTCACATCTCTTTGTTACTTTCTTTCCAGGCAAAGTAGTAAAACAAGATGTGGCAAGATGTCACCTGATTTGGAAGCATCCTTATCCCAGCTTTGCTTGACTGATAACTACTGTTTATGGGAAACTTGGAATGTGTTGACGGCACATGATGAGTTCTGACTTGAAAGCTGAAAGTAGGACTTACACAAAAAGAACCCTAACTGCTGAATCACAAAGTGTAAGAATTGAAAATTATTTTATTTCATTATTTCCTAGATTTATATCCTCTCTCTTGCTCAGGAGATATTAAATGCTCCTTCCTCTCTTCTCTGAGTCCAACATCTGAACCACTATCCTACACTGGCTCTTGAGCTGAGAGAGAATGACTGGCCAAGGCACTCAAGTTTTCATGGCTGATGGTGGACCTGGAACAACCTAAAGTACCTGGGCCTCCCTCATGCCTGGCCAGCTCCTTAACTCTTACACCACACTAGTGGATTGTATACATTGTGTTTTGTTTTCCTAACGAGTTACTGGTGGGGTGAGTTGCTTGCTACTTACATTTCCTTGGGGTATTTTTTGCTCTCATGATTGTGACATATTAAAAAAAAACTGCTGCTGGTATGAGTAATTTACATAAGACACCTATAATGAATTAAAGGCAAAACCATGGAAAAATCCACCCTCATCATGAGAGTGAAGAGGCAGCCAATAATGCAAGCCAATAATAGGATCATTACTCAAGTCCTTCCATTGCATTACTAAGAACTAGGAGATAAAACTGTAGCCTAGAGCTGAGTTCTGCAATCAGATGGTTTGAAAGATCTTCCCGTCAGGCTGGAACAGGCTTGTCCGAGTGCCTAACACATGCTGGTAACACATTCATCAGTGGATATGCATCACTGAGGGTTACTGCTGTGCACGGCTTCCTAAGGTGAGGAGTGTTTTGATGAAAAATAATGGACATTTGTAAGTTTTTTCAGAGGAGATGATTTCAGAGAAGAATGTGGTATTCTTGCACTCAGTAATGCAACTCTACCATTAGTGGTGTAGTCCTCTCTTTCGGGGTCTCCAGCGTCTGGCACTTCTGTCCAATCCCAAGACAAGACATCATAAAGGAACCTTCCCATAGACTTTTTTTTCAGATTGGAAAGTGTAGGCAGCTAAGGAGGCTTTCAAGGGATAGACACATGTGTCACAGAAACGATCATATCCTAAGTAGCACATCCTGTGACAAAATCTTAAAAACACCACCAAGAGAAATGCAAAGGAAATCCTCAAGCTTCCTGAAAAATGAGATTGAAAAATAGAGCCCTCCTTGGTTGGGGAAGAAAATAAACAAATTGCAGTGCAGACAGTATCATGGCATTTTCCACTGTGGTGCCTGCCCTCTGGAACACTCCCCCCACCAAGATACAGTTGTTGTCCTTCAAAGAGACCACAAATACCTGACTTTTCCTCCTGGGGTTGGGATGATTAAAGTCCCTATACAGAGGGAGGTATGAATGTAAGTTTCTGATTGCCTATTACTGTTTGGTTGGATTTTGATTGAATGTGGTTATCTTGCTTTGTTTTTGGTTTTTGCATGCTGCCCAGAATCACAGTGTTCAAGCTGAGTGACCATATAATTTTTTCAGACAGACAGACAGACAAACAAAAAATTAATCCTTATAAATGTTTATATCCCTTCCAGAAGCTATCATTTGAAAACTCTATGTTTGGCTCATCCCATCGTTAGCAATTTTATTTTGGTCAATGATCAGATCCTATTACAGTTTTTCCTACCAAGGGGCGGTCCCATTTTTATTTTTAAGATTGGCAGTTGGGGAGGGAGTTAACAGCTGAGTGGCAGAACATCTATGCTACATGGATAGAAGGCCACCTATTTCTGTATCAATCTATCCAGGGTTGCTAGAGGCCATTGCTGGACACTCTTCCTTGAATGCTCTCTTTTGAAAGACAACCAAATGGTGGCTAGCAAAGAAGTCTTCTCAGCGGTAGCACCCCAGTTATGGACTGCTTTCTCCAGAGAGGTTCACTCAGCACCTATTCTACAGTCTTTTGGGCGTCAAGCTTTCAAAAATTTAAATTAAAAATCAAGAAACAGAATTGAATAGGGAAATTGTGAGCTGTGTCCTGATGCTTAAAGTACGCTGCATACATGCCATGCGTACTTCCCTCTCCATCCCTTATGCTCACCTGTTGCCCTTGGTATGGGGAAGAAAACCTTCCAGAAGCATCCAAAATAGTTCAGTGATATCTGATGTTTCTTAATCATCCCTAGTACAAAGCCCCATCAATTCTTAATCAACCAGAGTACAAAGCACCATCAGCCGTATGAATAAATCTGCTTTAAACCACCGTCATTATGCTAACAATCAATGGTATTGTTGATGCAGTGCTTTCAAAATAACAGTCTACCCACTTGAAGCTTTGCCACATAGGAAGACCTGGGCTTCCCTTGTAAATTCTTACTCATCTGGATCTCTTTAGGTATCCTTGGGAGAGTATCTTTGGAGCATGATTTCTCCTGAGGCGCTGAACTCAGGAACGGATTCCTGGGCGAAGAGGACAGAAGCATCCCCAGACACAGGCTGGTTCATGGCAGTTTAGAACATTAAAGCTGGGTGGCCAGCTCAGGGCTGTAGGAAGCCCCAGGAGCTTCTCTGCAACAGTTGTCACCAAACACTAATTCATATGGTGACCCAAGTTGTGACATTCAATGACCTTAAACGCATGTAAAAAAAAAAATTAAATTACATGAAATCTTTTTCTCCTGGTCTGGCCAATTCCTTTGTGAGACTCCATTTCCCTTCACAAGGAATGCCACTCGAAAGGCGTAATAGACCCAGCTTGGGCAAGATGGTACATCCCCAGTCTGACCTGTTTCCTATCTCACCAACTTACATGCCTAGAAACAAATTACATTTCCTATGTCTCTGCAGGATCAGGAGACTTGGCTGCAGGCGGCCAGCAGAGGAGAACAAACATGAAGACCAGGAGAGAACAAGTTTGGCAGGATGTGGTGCCTGAATTGTGAAACCAAGCCGTCGTGACCTGGGCATGACCCAGGCTGCTGCAGATTAACTCCATTAATGATTCCCTTCAACAATCCTTGCCTGGGCGAGCCTTCTGGCTGTTTCTCCAGAGTTTCCCTTTTGCACAAGCGGCTCCAGGCATCATCAAAAGAAATGCAAGGTAGCAGCTATCCTGGAGAGAACAGCCAGCGGATCACATTCGTTGTGGTCTGGGCTGTTCCTCCTTGGAGAAAGGCTGCTTTAGGCTGTGCTGTTTTTAACTGAGTGTTAAAATAAGAGCAGAAGAAGCAGAAGCAGAGCCCAACTGCATTGGGCCAAAGCTGCAGCTAATCCAACCAGATGCATCCAGTACATCCATAAGCAGGGACAGGAGGGTGATAACTGTCCTCCGCTATGTCCCACTCACTGCTGATATTTAAAGCTGTGATTTGGGAGAGAGCAAAAAGCCACTAAACCAGGAGTCACTGTTAACCTAATCCAGGGTTTCTCAACCAGGGTTCCGTGGCACCCTAGGGGTCCGTGAGAAGTCACGAGGGGTTCCCTGGAAGATCACGATTTATTAAAAAAAATATTTCAAATTCGGGCCACTTCACATTAAACAGGTAAGTTTCAGTCTTTAATTTTAGTTTAAGAACACTCCTAATGCATGTATGCAGGTGTACGTATGAAATAAATAAAATAATTTTGTAACTTCTGGCCTATATTGGAGCCTGAATGTGCAGGGGTTCCCCAAGGCCTGAAAAATCTTTCAAGGGTTCCTCCAGGGTCAAAAACTTGAGAAAGGCTGACCTGATCCTTTAGGACAGTGTTTCTCAATCATGGCAATGTGTGGACTAAGTCCACATATCTTAAAGTTTCCAATGTTGAGAAACACTGCTTTAGGAAATTGGTCTACCTAAATTGGCAGCTATCTCCACACTTGATTTCCTAGTTCAACAGTGTTTATTTATTTCTTCCTGTCAGAGGCATCACAATTAAATTAAGGCATACTATAAACTTAGAATTTAAAATATAAAATATGACAGTTAAAATATATAAAAGTTAAATAGATCTCGCCCAGAAACTGGCAACATTAATTGCGTTCTGTTGCGCTGTCATGAGGTCCTCAAATGTGCATTGATCAGGGCGCAAAGGACAGGTGTACATATGTATTGTTGTCTGCATGTCTCCACAGTCACAAGGGGCAGAGGCCACTGGATAGCCCCATTTGTTCATAGTACCTCTGGATCTTGTTATGCCTGTGCACAGTCTGTTCAACGATTTCCATACTTCCCAATTTTCACCAGATCCAAGTGCAAGCTCAACAGTGTTAAAGAACATGTAAAAAAGTCCTGCCTTTTAGCAGCTTTGAATCTCCCTGCACTGGTCTTCAACAGATAGCCCAAACAAAGAAAACCCTTCTCTGTCCACACTTTCAGCAAGCATGGCTTC
The DNA here is from genome assembly GCF_035149785.1 of Candoia aspera. Classification (NCBI taxonomy): domain Eukaryota; kingdom Metazoa; phylum Chordata; class Lepidosauria; order Squamata; family Candoiidae; genus Candoia; species Candoia aspera. The sequence goes on along the minus strand of NC_086165.1, from coordinate 9,230,518 downwards.
ATCCGCCTTCATCATGTCCTTCCTGACCATCTGCAAAATGCCTCATTGAAAAAGCCCTACATGGCATTGTCTTTCTTCACGGGGGAACTGCTCTGCCCCTCCTAATTTTGGTGGTTCTTTCTGGCACCTTTTTTAGCCCCACAATATTCTGTTTTGCAGACCACTGACCAGAATGATGGGCACTAACTGGGTGGAAAATGGAGAGGAACAGAACAGAGGCCAAAATCCCAAACAGAAAAGGGATGCACATGATTGCAAATGTTTGGCCACAGATCCCACTCACTCTTCTCAATTTCCAGTTCATCTTAATGCACTTGTGAAATTAATTCTTGAACTGGAGAAGGCCTCATTTGGCACATTTCATTTCCTTCGCATATCCTATTTCCACATTACTGATAGACACCAGAAAAAGAAAACAAACAAAAGGCTTCTTGATATAACACAATTACATCAATATTCTTTGGAATGGCATTTTGCTGATGTACTCGGGCACATTTGTAACCTCCTCTCCCTCCCTCCCCGCCCTTAAACTGAATACAATCATACATCACACCAAGATTGATTTTATGCAGTGTTTTGTCGCAGGCATAATAGTAATGCAGAAAAGGAGGAGGGGAAGACTCAAATAAATAGAGAACATGTAATCTTCAGGAAATCAATTCTAAAGAGGGGGAATTAATGGTCATAACAGTGGAATAATAATAATGAAACCACAACATTAAAAGAATCAACATAGTGGACAATTCTTAATGCAGCAATCTCTCTGTAAATCTCAGGCGAATGGGAGATTCCAAATACAAGGAAAAAAACTCAGAACATCCCTAATGCAAAACTCAAATCCCTAGAGAAAAGCACAGTGATTCCACCTAATGGCAACTGTTGATAGCACGTTGTTCTGACTTGACTAATTGAAGACTGATCAGTACAGGCCATTTGCATCTAAAAATGCAACACCTAGGTTAGAGATAAGACAGCACAACCTCAAACGACCCACAAAGCAAGGCTCACTCCCAAAAAAGCCCCTTATTGCCAACCAGACCTTATGCATGTCTCTCTGGAAGTTGTTTGTGTTGAAAATCACAGGATTTTCAACGTACAAGTAAATATACCTAGAATTTCAGTCTTAGAGCATCCATTTACCTAAGCCACAATTGAAGACTCTTTTTTTTAAAAAAAGTTTGAACTGTTTCCAAGACTAACTTTCAGCCAGGGAACTCTGTTACTTGAGTAGCTTCCTCTCGGTCAGGCTTATGGAAAGACCACCCAATTAATCAAGTAACCACATACTTCGGACTGATCTCATCTATCCATAAACAGCCCATTATCCCTGCAAAGATTTTTACCTCTGCTCTCACTATATAGTTCTAGGCTACTTAAGGCATTCGGGGTTCCTCTTTTACAAAGTTCAGCCCAGTTAATCAGTGACCTGTTCAAATTCAGCCCATGCAGGGAAGAATTCCAGCAAGGAAAACCGTCGATGGAGCAGATAAAATGAATCAGGTCTTGAGAACGGCCCCTTGTTCACCAGAGGCAAAGTCATATGTCACATTTGTGCAGTAAACAAAGGAGCAGCACTGCTCAGTCTTGGACCATATATTCCAGCGAGGGATGTAGAACAGAGATCACAGGGGCCAACAGAAGAGGTCATCTCACCCATAGTGGGAGAATCCATCTTCTCTACTGTGACATTTTTGTCCTTCTGTTTCAAACAGAGAACAAGCACATGCAGAGCTATCTCCTTAGGTAAAAGAACAAATCCTTGCAGATAAGTTGTCCATGGAGACCACTGTTCCAATGCAAATACTGTTTCAGGAAGAGCTTTAATGGCCAGGAGCCACTTTAACTTTTAATGACCATTCTTCCCCCAAGTCTATGTATCTCTGGTTCCTCCATGTATATTGATCATGGTTGCTTTTCTGGAACAAACACATTTACTACAGTAAGTTGTATATGATTTAAATCTAAAAACAATTGCACAGGGTCCAGCTTAAAATTATCTGTAGTCTCAGTTTGTGGCCAGAAGATCTATGGTGCAACACATTTGCTGAAGCTAAGCTCCAATGAGTTGAAGAATCCAAGATAAGTTTATTTATCTCATTGTCCATGTTTGCTGTTGTTGATATAGTACTATAAGGACAGACCCTATTTATGGGCTAGTTGCAAACTAGAATTTATAGAAGGCAAAAATCAGAGACATGAGAAGGAAAGAGGAGTCAATAGTGTAATTCTACCATTCCCAAGATCCTCTTGCCATTGATTATGCTGCCTGGAGCTGGTAGGAACTGTAGTTCAGCAGCATCTGGAGGGCCACAAGTTCCTCACCTCTGCATTCAAAGTACTGGAACAAATGAGGCACAATAGTATATAAAAAATGATGGAAAAGTTGAATTTCTGAGAAGAGAATGATGGGAGAAAGATGAGACGAAAATGACATCATTTGTAATGATTGGTTCTTAGACTGATAGAGATTCAGGGAACAGTTATCCAAAGAGCCAGCTGCAAATTTCTCCCTTATCTGCCTCCTCAGCTACAGGAAGGAAGATTGTTAAAAGGGAAATCAGGAAGACTCTGCCCTAACCTATTGGTTCTAAATGGAAAATTGTCCTTGTGTTGGAATTCCTGTAGCCCAATCCTATTCCACTCAATTTATCTTACTAAAGAGGGCTTTGTGATAATTGTGCTTGGAAAAACCACTTTCTCTGTTATGTGTCTGCTAAACAGCCTGACATCAGTTTTTTAATAGACCTGCAAAGCTCCAGAGGTGACCTATTGTTTAAATATCGTCTTTTTCATGCACTGCAACAGTGATAACTTTAAAATAAAAATTGGTGCTTTCTCTTTCCTACATACACATCTACGCAAAGAACAGGGGACAAAATACCCAACCATTCTGAAGAACTGTCTAGGGCTGCATAGAAAAAAACTGCTGCTTTTGCAGTGTGTCCTCGCTGTAGCCATTGCTGTAGCATGGAGGGGTTTGAAGTGGTCTCCTCAAAGTAAATGTAATACCTGTTCCATCCTCTCCATGGCTGTGTATGACTGATCAGATGAGGGTCTGGGTTTTTGTCTTCCTGTCTCATACCACTATTTTCCTCTTTGATTTTATAGTTAGGACCGTGCAGCAACGGTGCCATCTATCACTGCGTGTCACACGTGATTATTTCTGTACAAGATACAATAGCACAAATAGCCTCACGGTGGCTATATCCCAGGGTCTTTACTCTTCACTGACACAATAAACACAACTTCAAGCAAATATAGTACACAGAGAAACTTAATCCCTGGCAAGGCGTGAACGATGCTAAAGATATTGGCTGTTTGGAGTCCTTCAATTTATGGCCTTGTCAATAAAGGAACTCATATTCCAAAGTGGACCATATGTTTGTCTGTCTTCAGATAGGTAAATCAGAGCTTCCCATATGGTTCCTACATGGACCATCTGGTGTCTAAAGGCGGGTGGAGAAGGTACGGAAGCCGTTCAACAGGAGCAGCTGAATCTGGCTCCTAAACACACCAAAGGCTGTTTCCAAACTCATTCGCTCTTTCAACCAACAAAATAATTCCCAAGCTATCCCAAACTTATGAAACATGTTCCTTGTTTTGAGCAAAAGCAACTCTTCAAAATAGCAAGATGTCACTGTCTTTTAGTGAACTGAAGAGGAGATCTATAATGGAACACAGGAAGTTCCAGTAGGTCAAACCATTTTGGTTCTCTAGCTTAATACTGTCTGCTCAGACTGACAGCTCAATAGTGTCCATTCCGTCTTTCTGGCATCTGCAACTTAAACTGGAGATATAATAGTTTGGCCCTTGACCCTTCTAAATGTAGAACATGCGCTTTAGCCCTGAGCGATGGCTTTGTTTTGAAGCCAAGTATGCAGACAGAACTTAGTACCAACACAAGCTATGTGGATTCTGAGAGTAGCTCAGCCTTCACCCAAGGGACAATTCACTCAGATGAAACCCATGGATATCTTGGCCTATGAGACCTTTGGAAGAGCATTATGCAGTTGTTCAACTAGGTGGACAAAGGTATCGACAAATTCAGTGGCAGGCAGGCAGAAAGGAAAAGAGGGTTCTGGGCAGGAGAAATATCAGACTGGACTTGATCAAGAGTTTCTTCCTTGAGATAAAACTGACACTGCTAGGTATTGGTGAGAGCAGATGTCTCAGAGGAGAAAGGTATAAGTAGCCTGGCTCCATGAGATATGAAAGAATTTTATTTCAAGGCTGCTGCTGATTGGGGGGAGGGGGACCTATTGCATCACAATTTACAGCAATTCTGTCGTTTGTGGCTCAGCATCTCCTGGTACAGTTAATATACTCTTGATCACAGGGACTCCGAGGCAAGTTGGAAGACTAGTATCGGATTGACTACCAGCTCATTTCCTGCCTAGAGCAGCATTTTCTTAACTCAAAATGGAATTGAGAAACTGAGTGGCAAAATGATATCAACTCCATGATGTTTATCTGGCTTGATATAATCTCTCCATAACTGCTAGGTCTAGATGTCTTAGCATAAACTGGAAATGCTGTGCTAAGTTGCTCATGGGCAATTTTCCTGCACTGAGGACAGTCCTAGATTTCAAAAGCATCTGTTGGAAGGTATCCTGAAATTCAGGTCTGGTCAGTCTCAGTTGGTTTTAAAGCTAGAAAATCTCAATGAAGGAGACCCATGAACTTGCTCATCAGCAGTTAGCAGGATCTGACAGAGCAACCATATGAGGGCAATGAAATATGAATTGCTTCATCAGATTTGGGGGAACCAGTTGTTCGTTTGCCATCAGCTTTATGTGGGGGGAGCTGAACATTATTTTGGGGTTTTATTCCTTAAGATTTTAATCTTAAGCAATTTTTAGTTTTTCATGGTATGGTTTCTATGGCATTAGTTTTGGGGTTTCTTATCTTGTGGTGTATTTTTCTGAATTTCAACTACCTGGAGTCCTTGGAGTATAAATGTGGCAATACATAAATCAATAATGGTGAGATATACTGCAACTTATATCTAAATTACTCCAATTGTTTTTAAACAAGCACATCATTTTTGACCCAAGGGTTGCACTAAGATTGGGGGGAATGGGGTGGGTGGTACTGGGTGGGGCAGGATGAAAAAGTGATGAGACCAGGACCAAAGGAAATGAAATGCAAAATAATATTTAATTTAGATCAATTTAATTTATGATCACCACATATTATAGACCAGCCTTTCTCAACCTTTTGACCCTGGAGGAACCCTTGAAGTATTTTTCAGGCCTCAGGGAACCCCTGAATATTCAGGCTCAAATATAGGCCAGAGTTACAAAATTACTATATTCTTTTCATGGGTAGGCCTGTATATATGCATTACCAGTGTTCTTAAACTGAAAATAAAGGAAGTTACCTCTTTAATGTGAAGTTGCCCGAATCTGAAATAATTTTTTAAATAAATCGTGATCTCCCAGAGAACCCCTAGTGACCTCTCGCGGAACCCTAGGGTGCCACGGAACCCTGGTTGAGAAACCCTGTTATAGACTATTCTGCTTCTGTCCCACTAGAAACTAGAATTTGGTGCCTTCTTTGAGAAGGGCCCTAGGAGCTGGACAGAAGGCTTTAAGAGCCCACATGCAATCCTGGGGCTCCAGGCTGTGCACATCTGATCCATATTTACAAAATACCACTTGCAAATGTAATTCAAAATTGTGCCTAAAGGTAAAGGTAAAGGTTTCCCTTGACGTAAAGTCCAGTCGAGTCCGACTCTAGGGGGTGGTGCTCATCTCCGTTTCTAAGCCTTGGAGCCGGCGTTGTCCATAGGACACTTCCGGGTCATGTGGCCAGCATGACTCACGGAACGCCGTTACCTTCCCGCCGAAGCGGTACCAATTAATCTACTCACATTTGCATGTTTTCGAACTGCTTGGTGTGCAGGAGCTGGGATTAACAACGGGAGCTCACCCCGCTGCGCGGTTTCGAACCGCCGACCTTCCGATCGACAGCTCAGCGGTTTAACCCGCAGCGCCACCGCGCATTTGCCCTTTTTCTTTGTGAAGCCATTCTGTGTTGCAGAGATCTGAGGTCTCTGTAGTGGGCCTTTGTTTCTAAATACCATATCAATTTCTGGAGATGATAGCAGAGCAGAAGCTTCTCCATAACCTGCTGTTTTATCAAAAGGACGAAAAAACCTGCTTCAATCAGAAAAAGCCAGTGAGATTTTATATGCTAGATCTGCTCTTTTATTAGCCCTCTCATAGACTTTTGCTGGCATTAAGCATCCTTCAGGATCACATTTGATACACGTTTCAAATCAAAGTAATCTGATCTTCACTTCCTAGATGTAAGTCTCCAGATACAGCCATCTTTCAAATTTTGTATTTTTCCAATTTTGTGATGCAGTTCTTGGTTCAAACAAATGCACCCCAAAGCACACAGTAGCGTATGTTTCAGAGGAAAATATTACTGAATGTGTTTATTTTCAGACAACTTACTTCTGTAAGAATATACTGCAACAATCTGAATTTAAAATGAACTTTTGGTCCTACCTCCCCATCCACACAATTAATGCAGACTTGGGATGGAATGGTTTTATCGGTGAAAACTTGCAAAATTTATACTGATTAGAAACAGATCCTCCATAGTGTTTCCGTGGCTGTTCTTTTGGAAAAATCAAAGTTACATAAATCAAGGCCTCACGTGCCTTAAAAGTGCCCAGAACTGATTTTACTATCCACCAGAGCTGGAAAAAGTCCTGGAGAATGTCTGGCAGACAGTGTATGAGAATATTAAGATAGATGGAGGAGCAATCTGACCAGGAGTTAGCTTGTTATGTTCCTACAGATGATTAAATTCAAAAGCAGAGGGACGGCTGCAAACCTGGCAAGTTGGCATCGTATCTAGTGCTGACACCACCCAGCTTATAGGTAGTGCATGCATGACTTATTTTAGAGGAATGGGGGGAAAATGCCACCCAACTTGCCATATTTTCCCCCCAGTTAGCTCTTGAAAAGGATTGGAACAATCCTCATACCAGATTTGGCTGTAATAATTTTCCCTTCCAATAAGGCCAGTAGGCAAGCAGAAATACTCCAGGATTTTATTCACTTTAGCCTGGTTATATTGCCAAGTGAACTCCCAGCTGAATGAGCTCTCGCCTTCTCCAGAGTGAAGCCTTGTTTTCAGGATTAGAAAAAGGATGTTGTTGGTTCCACATACACTGCTCAGCTTCACCATGACTGATGGCCTTAAAATGGCAAGCCAGCCTTGTTTCTTTGGAAGGCCCTTCCTCCTAATTTTATTTATTTACCCATTCGATTTATCATTTGATTTATATAGCCACCCGTCTCACTTTTATGTGATTCTAGGCGGCTTACAATAAAATAAATGAAATACATAAAACACAAAAATACAAATGAAAATGAAAAACATAGCAGCTGGGCATTATCCAACCAATCATCCACCCAGCCAGGAGACAAGCTCTATCCCATGCCCAGGGCCTCAGGCTCAAGCAGAAAACCAGGTTTTCAAGGCCTTACAAAAGGCCAACAGGGACAGGTCCAATCAAACTTCAGGGGGGATGATGTTCCAAAGGCTGGATGCCAAGGCAGAAAAGGCTCTCTTTCTGGGGCCCGCCAGCCAACACTCCTCAGCTGACAGCACCTGGAGCATGCCCCTCCTGCTGGATCAAGTAGGTCAGGTAGAGACCCTTTCATGAGAGATCCAGATATCTTCCTCAATTTCCTGCTTTGTAGCACCACTGAGTAGAGACAGAGTTGGAAGGGGAGGCTAAATCAAAACTTCTAAGAGAGGAAAGAGGTGAGCCTCATGAAGATCTGAAGGTGAGATCTTCATCGGGTCCATCTATATAAACTCTGCCCAGTGAAGGACCTTGCCTTGTCAGAGTTTTCAATCGCATGGGGAATTCCTCTTGAATCCAGTTCTATTGTTTCTCGTATTTTAGCCTGCAGTTGGACATAAAAGCCTGTCACTTTTAATGCGTAGCAAGGCCGCCAACACACACACGGTGGCTAGACACCATCAAAGCCGACACCAGCCAGAGCATAAAACAACTAAAAGAAGCCATACAAGATCAGAAAATGTCAAGCAAGCTGGTCCATAGAATCACCGGGAATTGGACACGATTGAACGGATAGCATCATCATAATCTCTGACCTGGTGACAAAATAGGATGCATTGTTCTCCTTGTTTTTACTGCTGTTATTGTCTTCTTTGTACTGGTCTAAGACTGTAATTAGGTCGCTGCTGCTCCTTCTCCTTGTCCTCCTCTTGAATCCAGGTGAATGAGAATAGAAATCCTTAACACCTGGCATGCTATACCAGAGGTGTACAGCCTGAAATCCAGGGCTCCATGTTATCTTTAAACATGCTGGCTACAGTTTCCAGTGCTCCTTCTAAAGCTGCCACTGCACTATCTTTCTAGATGTTAAAAAAAAAAGGGGGGTGGGAGGGAGTTCCACAGAGCATAATCACATATCAAATGCATTGAATCAATTTAATTAAATGTTAAAGTCATTTTAATGACATAGATTCCAAGAGAGGATTTTCCAGGCTTCTCCAATTTCTTCATTCTCATCCCTGAGTCATATCAGGATATCGTGAATAAAATGCCCATAATTCTAATTAAAAAAAAAAAAAATTATTATTTGTACTATTCTTCCCTTCAGCAAAGGATCGTTACCTTGTCGTGGTGCTGGAGCTTGAGCACCTCAATGATGCCATGAGCTAAACCGTGAAGGGCCACCCAAGACGGGAAGGTCATGACAGAGAGGTCAGACTAAATGTGATCCCTGGGGAAGATAATGGCAACCCACCCCAGTATTCTTGCCATGAAAACTAAATGGATCAGTACAACCAGAGATATGTCGGTATACCATCGGAAGATGAGACCCCCAGGTCGGAAGATGGTCAAAATGCTACTGGGGAGGAACAGAGGATGAGTTCAACTAGCCCCAGACGTGATGACGCAGCTAGCTCAAAGCCAAAAGGACAGCTAGCGGCCGACGGTGCTGGTGGTGAACGGCGAATCCGATGTTCTAAGGATCAACAGACCATCGGAACCTGGAATGTAAGATCTATGAGCCAGGACAAATTGGATGTGGTTATTGGTGAGATGTCAAGATTAAAGATAGACATTCTGGGCGTCAGTGAACTGAAATGGACTGGAATGGGCCACTTCACATCAAATGACCACCAGATCTACTACTGTGGACAAGAGGACCACAGAAGAAATGGAGTAGCCTTCATAATTAATAGTAAAGTGGCTAAAGCAGTGCTTGGATACAATCCAAAAAACGATAGAATGATCTCAATTCGAATTCAGGGCAAGCCATCTAACATCACAGTGATCCAAATATACGCCCCAACCACAGATGCTGAAGAAGCTGAAGTAGAGCAGTTCTATGAGGATCTGCAGCACCTACTGGACAACACGCCTAAAAGAGATGTTATTTTCATCACGGGAGACTGGAATGCTAAGGTGGGCAGTCAAATGACACCTGGAATTACAGGTAAGCATGGCCTGGGAGAACAAAACGAAGCAGGACATAGGCTGATAGAATTTTGCCAAGACAACTCACTCTGCAGAACAAACACTCTCTTCCAACAACCTAAGAGATGGCTTTATACATGGACTTTACCAGATGGACAACACCGAAATCAGATTGACTACATCCTTTGCAGCCAAAGGTGGCGGACATCTATACAGTCGGTAAAAACAAGACCTGGAGCTGACTGTAGTTCAGATCACGAACTTCTTCTTGCACAATTTAGGATCAGACTAAAGAGATTAGGGAAGACCCACAGATCAGCTAGATATGAGCTCACTAATATTCCTAAGGAATATGCAGTGGAGGTGAAGAATAGATTTAAGGGACTGGACTTAGTAGATAGGGCCCTGGAAGAACTATGGACAGAAGTTCGCAAGATTGTTCAGGAGGCGGCAACAAAATACATCCCAAAGAAAGAGAAAACCAAGAAGGCAAAATGGTTGCCTGCTGAGACACTAGAAGTAGCCCAAGAAAGAAGGAAAGCAAAAGGCAACAGTGATAGGGGGAGATATGCCCAATTAAATGCAAAATTCCAGAGGTTAGCCAGAAGAGATAAGGAATTATTTTTAAACAAGCAATGCGCGGAAGTGGAAGAAGACAATAGAATAGGAAGGACAAGAGACCTCTTCCAGAAAATTAGAAACATTGGAGGTAAATTCCAGGCAAAAATGGGCATGATCAAAAACAAAGATGGCAAGGACCTAACAGAAGAAGAAGAGATCAAGAAAAGGTGGCAAGAATATACGGAAGACCTGTATAGGAAGGATAACAATATCGGGGATAGCTTTGACGGTGTGGTCAGTGAGCTAGAGCCAGACATCCTGAAGAGTGAGGTTGAGTGGGCCTTAAGAAGCATTGCTAATAACAAGGCAGCAGGAGACGACGGCATCCCAGCTGAACTGTTCAAAATCTTGCAAGATGATGCTGTCAAGGTAATGCATGCTATATGCCAGCAAATTTGGAAAACACAAGAATGGCCATCAGATTGGAAAAAATCAACTTATATCCCCATACCAAAAAAGGGGAACCCTAAAGAATGTTCAAACTATCGAACAGTGGCACTCATTTCACATGCCAGTAAGGTAATGCTCAAGATCCTGCAAGGTAGACTTCAGCACTTCATGGAGTGAGAATTGCCAGATGCACAAGCTGGGTTTAGAAAAGGCAGAGGAGCTAGGGACCAAATTGCCAATATCTGCTGGATAATGGAAAAAACCAGTGAGTTTCAGAAAAACATCTATTTCTGTTTTATTGACTATTCTAAAGCCTTTGACTGTGTGGACCACAACAAGTTGTAGCAAGTTCTTAGTGGTATGGGGATCCCAAGTCACCTTGTATGCCTCCTGAAGAATCTGTATAATGACCAAGTAGCAACAGTAAGAACAGACCACGGAACAACGGACTGGTTTAAGATTGGGAAAGGAGTACGGCAGGGCTGTATACTCTTACCCTACCTATTCAACTTGTATGCAGAACACATCATGCAACATGCTGGGCTTGAGGAATCCAAGGCTGGAGTTAAAATCGCTGGAGGAAACATTAACAATCTCAGATATGCAGATGATACCACTCTGATGGCTGAAAGCAAAGAGGAACTGAGGAGCCTTATGATGAAGGTGAAAGAAGAAAGTGCAAAAGCTGGCTTGCAGCTAAACCTCAAAAAAACCAAGATTATGGCAACCAGCTTGATTGATAACTGGCAAATAGAGGGAGAAAATGTAGAAGCAGGGAAAGACTTTGTATTTCTAGGTGCGAAGATTACTGCAGATGCTGACTGCAGTCAGGAAATCAGAAGACGCTTAATCCTTGGGAGATGAGCAATGACCAATCTCGATAAAATAGTTAAGAGCAGAGACATCACACTGACAACAAAGGTCCGCATAGTTCAAGCAATGGTGTTCCCCGTATTAACATATGGCTGCGAGAGCTGGACCATAAGGAAGGCTGAGAGAAGGAAGATCGATGCTTTTGAACTGTGGTGTTGGAGGAAAATTCTGAGAGTGCCTTGGACTGCAAGAAGATCCAACCAGTCCATCCTCCAGGAAATTAAGCCAGACTGCTCACTTGAGGGAATGATATTAAAGGCAAAACTGAAATACTTTGGCCACATAATGAGAAGACAGGACACCCTGGAAAAGATGCTGATGCTAGGGAGAGTGGAAGGCAAAAGGAAGAGGGGCCGACCAAGGGCAAGGTGGATGGATGATATTCTAGAGGTGATGGCCCCGTCCCTGGGGGAGCTGGGGGTGTTGACGACAGACAGGAAGCTCTGGCGTGGGCTGGTCCATGAAGTCACGAAGAGTCGGAAGCAACTAAACGAATAAACAACTATTCTTCCAAGTTTTGCAGATGGATGTAAATTAGAGTTAAAGTAAAAAAAAAAAAGAAGAAAGAAGGAAACTCAGATCAAACCTGGCTGGTTGGTCCATCTCTAGTTCTAATCCATGTTTGCTATTTTCATTTTTTTTTTAAATAGTGTTTCGGAAATATAAACCCAGCAATTATTTGAGATTCCAACTGAAGTTTGGAATGCCGCCCAGAATTGCTTTGTGTGAAAAGGGAAGCCATATAAATGTGATCAATCAATAAGATACTTGGAACACTTTTTCCTCAGCCTCACAGACCTATAAAAAGAGGATTATTTTGCTTTTTTAAAAAAGAAAAAGTACAATGCATTTAAAAACAATGTATTGTCTGGACTACCTCAAAGGGCTGACAGCTACATACCGGGAGACTGTGAGTTCTAGTTCTGTCTACTTGGATGACCTTGAGCCAGTCACTCTCTCTCAACCCTAGGAAGCAGGCCAAACCACTTCTGAAAACTTGCCAAGAATACTGTCCAGGCAGACACCAGGAATCAACACTGACTCAAAGGCACAAGGAAGGAAGGAAGGAAGGAAGGAAGGAGGAAGGAAGGAAGGAAGGAAGGAAGGAGGAAGGAAGGAAGGAAGGAAGGAAGGAAGGAAGGAAGGAAGGAGGAAGGAAGGAAGGAAGGAGGGAGGAAGGAAGGAGGAAGGAAGGAAGGAAGGAAGGAAGGAAGGAAGGAAGGAAGGAGGAAGGAAGGAAGGAAGGAAGGAGGAAGGAGGAAGGAAGGAAGGAAGGAAGGAAGGAAGGAGGAAGGAAGGAAGGAAGGAAGGAAGGAGGAAGGAAGGAAGGAAGGAAGGAAGGAAGGAAGGAAGGAAGGAAGGAAGGAAGGAAGGATACTCATTTCTGTTCTTGCATATACCCACAAAACCAACAATTGCCAACTACATTTAGGCCTCAGGCTGGTTCAATGGCATTCATGAAACAGGCTTGCCCTTGGGCTTTCTGGCTTGATATATAAATACATTCTGTTTGTATGAATGTCAGTATAATGTACACAGTGGGCATCAGAGTCCCATCCACAGCACGCTGTTTTAAATCAGTGTAACTATTGTGATAACAGCAAATCAATGAGTAGGATATAGGAGGGGGGAGATATCTGTCAACTCAGCTCACTTCTTCACTTAGTCGCTGAGGATAAACATAAAAGAAAGCTTGATAACAGATTAGACCAGATTAAAATCCATCTGAAGGTGAGTGAATAAAAGAAGAAGGTTGGTGGAATGATTTATAAAGGATCCAAAGGAATGAAAACTTTTGGACAAAGCCAATAGTCTGCAAGTTCAAGGGTTTGAACTACATAGAATAAGATTTGGCTACACACCTCTGATGATTCCTCAGAAGAGTGAAACTAGTCATGTGCTGCCTCCTGGTGGTCAATATAACTAAGCATAATGCATGAACAGTTGGTTGCATGGTTGGTTCATGCAACCTGGTTGCATTTGAGCAAGCTGAGTGCAAGCTCTATGAGCATCTTTATACATCTGCTACTGAGGAACTGTCTGGAGCTGGGAACATAATGGGTATTCCTAAAATTAAATCTGGAATATAAGAAGAAGCTGGATTCATCCAAAAGTAAGGTGTGGCAGGTGTGAAGCAAAAGAGAGAGAGAGAGCGCACACAAAGGGCTGGAAACAGTCCACTCTTTAAAAAATCTTCTGGTTTACGACTTCCTTATGGTCAATCTGAGTGGGTAGATACAGTCTAGAGTTTGAGCGTAACCGAACATTTAGAAAGGAACTTCAAATTGCAGTCTGAACAGCATACCATGAGAACAGTAGCACCAAGGCTTAAACATCTCTGGGTCTAAACCCGAATCAGAGTCAGTCTTACTGATAGGCAGAGCAAAGCAACTGTCTCAGCAGCAGATGTTGGTGATAGCAGTCACAGCTCTTCATCTCTTCCTTCTGAGCCTCCAGGCCATTCCTTTTTTGGAAGACAGAGCTGTGGCTGTGCCACACACACGTCCAAACTCTTCTGAAACTCTCCAGTGTCCTAGAAGATTCAACTGTGGGCCTTACAGTTGGCTCCTGAATATAAAATGGTGCTGATGAGGGAGATAGATGGGTAATATCTTGTCTTTTATCTCAGGCAATAAAATATCTTGGTGCAGAAGGACATTTTTCAAGAGTTCCAATCAAAGGCTTAAAGAAAATGTCCTTGTGCAGCCATATCAAAAACTTTTAAAACTCACCTTGGGGCAATGATGACGCTCCCCACTCCCTAGTGGAGCATTTATTTTACCTAGAGGGAAGGAGTGATATAATGGAAGAAGGAAAACATAGCCCATCATCAAAGCACAATGCTGTTAAAATCCCAACACATCACACGCACATTGCCATTGACCCCTTACCACCCAGATGCCTATGCCCGGGGGTGGTGGGGGCGGTTAGTATGAAACAAAAAGTATGATTTTACTTCAAAGACTCTCCCTTCTATTCTGAGAAAACGAAACAAATTGAATGATGGCCCCTTGACAAAACTCCTCACAAAGCAAGAGGGATTTTCAACAAAGCCTTGATGACTCCCGTTCCGTTCGGCTAGTTATCCTGGTTAATTGGATCGATGGTGACAATGGCAATTACCAGAGATAGCACTGCGTGTATTGTAATTATGTGTCAATCTTTGGTGTGAATCGGACTACAGAATATGTACAGTAGATTCTCCCAATTACAAGCAGGTTAAGTGAATGACTGAAGCTAATCATGTTTGTTTCTATACAGAGGGGTAACAATTCCCAGTCAGAAGCGACTTTCTTCTCTCAAAGGCATTAAATCTGCAAAGCTGAACTGCATCATGGATTTGTAAGACAAATATACAACTGAGGGACTAAGAGGTTTTATTTAATTTAAGGATTTTTTAAAACAACAACAACAACAACCCTAAAGTAGCACAATCTGCCACAACTACTGTTATGCTGGCAGCCACTCCGATTTTCATATTCCTGCTACTACAGTTTTTAAAGAAGAACTAACTCGTCATTTCCAAAAGACATGCCAAATATGAGGATAATTTGAACTGCTGTGAAAGCTTTTGGGGGCGGGGGGTGTTTAAAAACGATATTCCACAGTAAAATATATGGGAATTTAGAATATCCTTCATGTTCACAAGTGTGCAGTTGTTTATATCATTGTAAGGACCTTGAGGAAAGCATTATTAAGTTTCATCAGCAAGTGGAAAGGCTTTGAGACTTAGGGTGGTAGAATTATTCTTCTTGGCAGACAGTGGACCAAAAGAACATACATAGGGAAGCATATCAACAATACATTTCTGGTTATCTATTTGGCCCTTTCCATGATGTCAGAGAAGATTAGAAGATGAGCAATGGCAGCTAATCTACACATAGCTCAGAATGAAAGAAACAGATGAGCAAACCAGAGTGGGCATCAAAGGTCACCTTGGAATCTGTCTTGACCAACGTCTTGGAATCTGTCTTGACCAACGTCTTGGGAGTGGGCAGTCCTACTAAGCTTTAGAGTACTGTGGAATGCTCTTCTTTATGCTGGTCTATGACCATAATAAAGATTTGATCTGATCTGATCTGATCTGATCTGATCTGATCTGATCTGATCTGATCTGATCTGATCTGATTGAGTTGCTCTTCTTTGCCCTTCTGTGTACCCAGTCTCTTCAAATGTTCAAACAAATCAAAGAGGTAAGAGGACCTTCAGTTTCTGGCAGAGCTTCATGGTACAATCAGATAATTTTAGATTCTGAACTTAATGTTAACCTTATGCCCTCTTCTTTTTTAGATGGTTATGAAGATTACTCTAGCTACTACTGCTACATCCAAAACACATGCGCAGCCAACCTTACTGCTTTGGTGGGTCTTGCTCATTCTTATAAATGAGTGAGCTTTGTCCCCAACTCATGCCTAGATGGCATCCATGGGAGACACAAAGTTCATAGGAAGAGGACAAATCAAAAGACAGTGGTAATAGAAGCAGAGACATGAGCTCACACAGGGAGGACATGAATTGAAACAGAGTGGCACCGTTTTGCCCCCACTGGGAAATAATATTAGTTGCATGAAGGATTGGCTACCAAAGCTTGAAGCATGCAAATCATATATTATAATTCCATACTGCTTTCCATACAGAAACTGTTTACAATAGAATTATAAAATGCAGTAATGAAAACAATAAATTTAAACAATATAAAACACATTCATTAAAAGGATAGACAGGGAAAGGGGGGAAATAAACAAGAAAATCAGTCATCCAACATTTGTATGGTGATGGCCTGGGTAAAGAGACAGGTCTTCAACAGATGTATAAAAGATATAATACTGGTTCCCTAACAAATTTCACAGGGGAGAGCATTCCAGAGCACAGATGCCACTACAGTGAAGATGTGCCCATGAGTGATTGCAAAATGATACTCTTCCATCTCAGATCATGCAGTGCAACCCTTTCTGATGATCTTAGTGATCAACCAAGTCTGTAAAAATGATGGCAATCCATCAGATATTCCTCCAACCAAAATATTGGTAATAGTTTCAGTGTAAGTTAAGAGTTTTGCCATATAGCATATGACATTGACAGCCTCATGTGGCGCAGAGTGGTAGGTGGCAGTATTGCAACCAAAACTCTCCCCATGACCCAAGTTCGATCCCAGCGGAAGCTGGATTCTCTCTCAGGTAGCCGGCTCAGGTCGACTCAGCCTTCCATCCTTCCGAGGTTGGTCAAATAAGTACCCAGCTTGCTGGGGAAGGTGACGACTGGGGAAGGCAATGGCAAACCACCCCGCTATAGTCTGCCAGGAAAATGTCATGAAAGCAGCGTCCCCCCAAAGGGTCAGACATGGCTCGGTGCTTGCACAGGGGACCTTTCACCTTTCACCATAGTTTTCTTAGGCATAGGTACACAACCAAAGACTGGCTGGTTCTTATGAAACACTTTTTCAGTGTTGAATTTTGCCCCCATGTTGCTGGCTTGCAATTAAGATGTTCTTCTTTGACAAGACAGATCCTTTGGTAACTGATTCCAATAATGGGCTTGGAGAAAGCTAAGATAATCAATGACAAAAATACTATTCCTACAATGCAAGTTTTTTTTTTTTTTTTTTAAAAGCTCTTTTGAGGGTATTGCAATTTTTTATATTAGAAGATGAGATACTGAAGTATCTATGGAAGAACCTTAACAATAAACGGGAAAAACAAATGCTCCCTTTTAAAATACATGTAAAAAAAATAAGCAAAAGCCTAAATGCCTCTCAATCAGGCATCATCACCATCATGATACCTGAGATTTTAATAAGCTTGCAAATCAGGTGGTGGTTATGATAAATGACCCCTTAAGTTAAGTAACAATGAAGCAAAGTATTTCTCTTTTATACCATAATCTCTGCAAATGAGTTCCAGACATCTCTAGCAATGCTTTGATTGATAGTATTTGAAAGCTGAACAACCTGGTTAATTAGGCAGTCCTGTGGGTGCACTATGTGGAGTGCACTGAAAACCATAATTAAAATATTATATTACAGTGATCTGTGAAGGCAACTCACCCTTCTTTCCCTGAGCCTGGCCTTTTCTAAAGGTGTGCCACTTTGATCAACGCACCTGACAAAAGATCTGGCTATGTGATCTAGTTTTAGAGGTCAAGAGCTCATCCTTTTATGAAGGAAAACAAAAGACAAAGAGCCTTTTTTTTTCATTCTTCCCTTCTTTCTTTCTCCAAGGATCTAACCCTTAGCCCAGCCATATCTTGTTTCACTGCTTAACTCCCAAACACAACCCAAAAGAAGCTGCTTTAGTAAAATGTGTATACTCCATCTTAATTCATGGAAATAGTCATTGCAAAATTGGATTTAATTTAAGGGGACTTTCTGTTTCCAATAAGGACTATTTAAGTTCCATTTCCAGTAGGGATTAGAAAGCTCCAAAAATGTCTTAGATTTAAACAGGGATGGTCATCAAGAGCAACCTGGGTCTGGAAATTCATTGTTTTTGATCACATTAGATCACTTTCACTTTAACAAGTATGGTTCTTTCTTTATCACTGATAAATTAATTATACTTCCAAGCAACCTCATAGGAGCAAGTTCTCTAGACAGCAAATATGTCAGTAAAATAACAATAACAACAATAAACCAACTGTAAAAAATAGGTCAATAATTGAGATCAAATCATCAGTAACAACAGCAACAATAAAGTGTTAAAAATTGCAACCAAACCAGCAGCAAAACACTGTGAAGTTGAAACAGCATGAAAGATACGTTGTTGTTGTTTAATCTCTACAGAAACAAAAAGAACTTCCTAATATTGAAAAGATATTATCATAGATGAGCCCCTGTGGAGGGGATGCTCTACAGATGATGTGTCACCGCTTTTTCTTTGGTTAAGTGTTTCACTTCACTTGGTGGGGTAGGGGACTCTAAGAAGAGCAGCTTCAAATGAAGACCTAGAACATGGGCTGATAGATAATAGAAATGGTGCTTGTTCAGGCCATAAGATGATATAGCTTTCAAGCCTGAAACAAGCTGTTTGAATTAATCTCAGAAATGGTCTAGTCACCGTCTCATATGGCAAAGGTCCAGCATTCTATAATTTTCTTCCCTGGTTTCTTTTGGTTTGTTTAATGCATATATTGTTTTCAATGCCATTAAAAATCTCATAGTGACTTACAGTAAAAATCTTCCCTTTGCTATACATCATATTGTAATGTCCTATTCTGTTAACAATCTAGGTGCCTTGCTGAAGACCAACTGTAGTTTCTAGAGTATTTTCAAAGAGAGTTCCATAGATAATGTGTTACAAATACAACAAATATACCACCTAAAATTTGATAACAGTATAAGAGCAGTCGTAGCACCAGTGATTACATGTTACCCATGTTGGGATCAATCATGGAAACAAGAACCACAAATGTTCTTAATAGGGGTGGGTGAAATTGGGCTCAATCTGATGTAAATTAATGGACTAAATTTGAATGTTCCTTTTCAGGTGGGCAATTTGACTTCTTGAATTAAACCAAATCACAGCGACTCACTTTGATTTGGATCACAACAGCACATGTGGACATGCATAAAACTTTCCAAATCAGTTCAAATCAATTGAATGCATCAAATTTCATTCAACAAGCTGAATAGAATCGGCCCTCTCACCTGGAAAGTGAATTGATTTGGAAATTGGAACGAACTGCCTTTAAACTGAATATCCAGATCAAGTATTTGCATAGTCCTAGTTATTGGCAGTAACAATCAACTCTAAAATTCATAGGAATATGCACCCCAAATCAACAGCTTACATCAGCAATAAGAAAACATCACTATTGGTGATGCAGTAATACAACACTCCAGATTTGGTCTCCTGCATGAAATTATTACAGTGTCAGGGATGGGACAGGCAAGTGGTAATGCCTGGCAGAATGGTTCCCAAAGCATGTTAGATTAAAAAACTGCTTCGTATGTACCTTGTCAGATGGAGTTGCAACATTACAGAGTCGATATATTAACCAATGAAGAATAAAAAGACCTTGCACATTGTTGTGTTGTTGACAATCTTTAAAACACTGTGTTTCACTTTGTAGACACTGAAAGAATCAGCAAATGCTAGAGATATTGATCAGAGCAATTCAAATTCAAGCATCTCAAGATGGACAGAACTTACCTCCTGTGGACGCTCAGATGCTGAACACCAAAGCTAGGGAAGAGGAGAAGGAGAGAGAGGAATAAGTCAAAACACAATTCGTCTTTCTACAATGCACAATGTCATTTATTCACAATGTAAACATAAGAAAAGTGGAGAATAGGTTTACCAGGTTCAATTGCCAGCACCTGCAGAAAACACTGGGAAAACCCCTTTACTGAAAGCTAGGAAAATTGCTACCATTCAGGCTATATTTTATTTTTTTTATTATAAATGCATTTTTATACTGCTTACTACATTTCCAAAGTAAGAGCCAGTTTGGCATAGTGGTTAAGGCACCAGGCTAGAAACCAGGAGTCCGTGAGTTCTAGTCCTGCCTTGGGCATGAAGCCAGCTGGATGACCTTGGGCCAGTCCCTCTCTCTCAGCCCTAGGAAGGAGGCAATGGCAAACTGTCAGAGTGTGCTGGAAAGCTTTTGGCCTGAGAGATCAGAAAAATCACACACACCAGGCATTTCTATAAAAATAAATGTATTTACAGAAAGCACAAAAACATATTTTACAAGCTGTGCATTCACATGCGCTCAGAGAGGACTGAGAGGAGGCTGTGTGTAGAAAAGGAAACAGAAACTAAAACAAGTCCAGGCAGGTTCCTCCCCCAGGCAATGCAGCTTTTAACACCCAAAGTGAGGACAATTAAGTTTGACCTCTTCACCCTGCCGATACTTAAGGAAGTACTCAATTACCATGGTAACATTAATTTCTGTAGCAGAAAACAATATACCAACACAAACCACTTCTGAAGAACCTTGCCAAGAAAACTTCTGGGACCTTTCCAGGCAGTATCCAAGAATCGGCCATGATTGAACCAATATATATATATATACACACACACACATATATACACACAAACATACACATACACATACACACACACACACACACACAGACATATACATACATACACACACACACACACACACAGTATATTTCCAAAGTAGTTAAGACATTTGTAAAAACTGCTGGTCCAAGTCCATTTTCAAATGTAACGGGGAGTTGGGAGAGTCCATCTTGGAAGGAATAAGATTTTTGGGGGGCTAAGTTTGGCTTTATAACTTTTGGGTAAAGACCAACCCCAACTCCAGCTGTTTAAAAACACTTCCCTTGCAGATCTGATTCATCCCTGAATCGAAACATGTTCTGTCACAAAGCCTGCAGATGAAAGAACTCTTGATGCAATCAGCTATATAGGAGCAGATATATAAATACGTATCCTTTTTATATGTTGTAACTAGATATAGAAACATCTCATTTTGAATAGCTCAGGGATAATCAAGCATTTCAACCTGAAAAGGGGTGCTGGTGAAAGAAAAGGCTGTGACAATTTGAAGAAAATCTTAAGAAAATTAAACAGCTTGGCTGATTGATATTTCCTGTCCCTATTTTAAAAAAAAATCTTAAGAACACCACATTTAATTTCAGCATTGAAATATCTAGTCTAAGTGTACTGATATTCATTGGCAGTTTATTTACAGCATGGATCTGCAGTCTAATATCTGGCCACACTTTCCTCATCACTGGGGAAATCATATGTTACACTCCATATACATTCCAAGCATATGTTCTCCTTGGTGGTGCCATCTGGGGAGAAAATTGAGGAAGAAATCTCTACTCCCATGTAGAACAATAAGCAGGGAGACCCCTAAACACTGCAGGTGCCATCAGCAAGACACATCAGGATGGTGGGTGGGGAAGACAGGTCCCTTTGGGTGATGGCCCCATATTTTCAGGAATGTGCAGGTCTCCATCAGTTGCTGTTATGATACAGTTGACACTGAATATTCTTTCTACATTATATTTGTGTAACTGTTTGTTTCACAGTTTTATTAACCTCACAGAAGGGGGAGGTCTCTTTGCTCAGCATATCACAGAATAATCTAATACAGGCTCCTGGAAGTGACCAAATTGGAATCAGGACTTTCTGATTTAAAAGCTTAGACTTTTAATGCATATTTCATTAATTTCAGTGGCGCTTGCCCACGCAAATAGTCCCATGCCTTTTGTATATTTGGGGAACTTCTACCTGGGGATTAATTAGGGGTGCTACTTCAAAAAGCTCTACTACAACAATACTAATCCTAACCTTTGTCTAGGGCCCCTGTTTTGTTTGATTTTGCTGTTCATAAGATTATTTTAGTCTGGGCTGTCCAACTGATTTGATGTTTTTATCTGTTCTTTTTAAATGTGTTTTCTTCTAGTTTTGTACACTGTCCAGAGTCCATTGGAATTGGGCACCTAATGAATTCAGAAAAACAAAGAAATAAACCTGACATCCTCCAGATGTATTGGGATCTGGATGCCATGAATTGCAAGCCAAAAAACTATTGACCTGGCTGGCTTACAGTTCTAGAAAATGTAATTGCAACCCATTTAAACAGCGTCAGAGAACGTTGTAATATCTTAATAGGATCCTAAAGCATTGTTCTCCCACTCCCCTTTAAAAGGTTACCTTCTTTCAAAATTTCAGGTACAAGGTATGAGAAGTCACCTTCTGATTTAATTACACCCCTTACCAGAAATGCCTATTTATATGCTTGGAGGTTGAGGTGGAGAATGTTGCTCATGTCCTGTTGACTGATTCATTGATTGATTATATGAAGTCAGGGGTGGTTCTTAATGACCATAAAGACTTTCTCCAGAATAGATATTCTGTTGAACTGCCCTTTATTCCTTAACTGATGAGCAAACTTAATCTCTCTCTTTATTAGCAAAGGTTTGGTAAAGGTGAAGGTAAAGGTAAAGGTTTCCCTTGACATTAAGTCCAGTCGTGTCCGACTCTAGGGGGCGGTGCTCAACTCCATTTCAAAGCCGAAGAGCCGGCGTTTGTCTGTAGACACTTCCTCCGTGGTCATGTGGCCGGCATGACTAAACGGAACGCCGTTACCTGCCCGCCGAAGCAGTACCTATTCATCTCTCACATTTGCATGTTTTCGAACTGCTAGGTTGGCAGGAGCTGGGACTAGCAACGGGAGCTCACCCCGTCACGCGGATTCGAACCGCCGACCTTCTGATCGGCATGATCAGTTTTGTTTTGGTTTTAAAGGATCAGTGTAGCAAAATTTCAAGCAGGCAAAATTTTGTTCCACTGTAATTGTTATTAGGTGCTGGAGGTGCTGGATCTGAATTATGTATGGAGAAGAATAGATTGTAATAAACATGCTGGTTTCTGAAGTTTGACTGTCTTCAATAAATTGCTTTTAGGCTCTGATTTTCATGTTTTCCCCCCCTAATTTAATTCTTTTCATTGTTAACTTTTGGTCTATGATTGTACAACAAATAAATCCATCCATCCATCAAAAACTTTTTTCTTGGCAAGACATACAATGAGAAAGGATCATCTTTAAAGTATTACTTCATTATATACCTCCCTCGAGTCATGAGTTGTCAGAATTATCTAATTACATTTTAATTGGAGGAGAGGGCTATGTAAAACTTTGTAGCAAAAAGAGATTTTAAGTCATTTGAATCATGTTGAACCCCAAGCAGCATGCTGGCTGGGGAATTCCAGGAGTTCCACAGATCTTAAAGTTGCCAAGTTTTAAAAACACTGAGTTAGAAGGATGCATAACCTTTGCATGTTCCAGATAGTGGAGAATCCAGGATTTAATCTTGCATTGCATGGATGAGCTTCAGGAGATTAATACTCATCACAACAAAGTGTCACTACATTTACTACACCCTTGCTACTTTTCTTTTCAATCTCTCTTTTACATGCACAATACCCAATGACAAAGCATTGGAAGCATGAATATATAAACAGGCACCATAGAGATTGTAGAATCTCATTGTAGAAGCAGGGAAAGACTTTGTATTCCTAGGTGCAAAGATTACTGCAGATGCTGACTGCAGTCAGGAAATCAGAAGACGCTTAATCCTTGGGAGAAGAGCAATGACCAATCTCGATAAAATAGTTAAGAGCAGAGACATCACACTGACAACAAAGGCCCACATAGTTAAAGCAATGGTGTTCCCCGTAGTGACATATGGCTGCGAGAGCTGGACCATAAGGAAGGCTGAGCGAAGGAAGATCGATGCTTTGGAACTGTGGTGTTGGAGGAAAATTCTGAGAGTGCCTTGGACTGCAAGAAGATCAAACCAGTCCATCCTCCAGGAAATAAAGCCAGACTGCTCACTTGAGGGAATGATATTAAAGGCAAAACTGAAGTACTTTGGCCACATAATGAGAAGACAGGACACCCTGGAGAAGATGCTGATGCTAGGAAGAGTGGAGGGCAAAAGGAAGAGGGGCCGACCAAGGGCAAGGTGGATGGACAATATTCTAGAGGTGACGGACTCGTCCCTGGGGGAGCTGGAGGTGTTGACGACCGACAGGAAGCTCTGGCACGAGCTGGTCCATGAAGTCACGAAGAGTCGGAAGTGACTGAACGAATAAACAACAACCATAGAGATGAAAGTAATTTACAACAAAATATTTCCACAAATCAGTAAGGGCACAAGAGTTCAGTTTCGTCAAACTCCTGCAATCTTCAGGATTCCCAGGACTGAAGACTGCAAACCCATCATGTTATAGGAGTGTTAAAACTGGTAGGGCTCAGCCAGAGCTGTAACCGTACTTGATCAGAACCTACTGTGTATCTATGCGCAACATACTTAATCCCCCAGAGGGCTGCATGGTGCAATATATACAGAATTATAGAGTTGGAAGGATCCATTTTGGCTACTGAGTGATGAACTCAAGGCTGATGCCTGGGGTAGAGCCAGTCCAATTCTGATGCAGGTAGAAATCCAGGGTGATTTTTTTTACAAAGTCCGGTCAATCTAAGGACTTTTAACATACCATCCTAGTGCAGGGATAGAGTAACCACTTAGACATTACTAGATATAGACACAGATCTGCCTAACATTTCCATACATTAATCTATATGTGTGGATTCAAATTAAAACAAAACGAAACCTTGCAATTTGAACACAATCCCTCTCTCTCTACGGGGGAAGACCTGTGTGCCTCCTGCTGAGCCTGCTATTCAAAAACTAACCCTTGATGGGCAACTTGCACTCCTTCCTTCTCCAGATTGCATAACATTACTGGGCAGTTCTTCAAATGGGAAGTCCACCAGAGAGGGGAAAGCTCTCCACACAGTAGCAGAACCTATGCCTTTAAAAAAAAAAGGGGGGGGGGAGGGAGAGACATTTGAAAAAGAATTCACATGGTACTGGGATCATTTTCAGCAAGTCAGAGATGTTATTTAGATACTAATTACCACCTAATTAAAAGGCTAAGGCCACAGATGTCCTCCATTAGTGGAGACAGGGAAATATGCAGTTATTAAACATTAAAATTACTAGCGGAAATGATCCAAAGGCAACAAGAAGGAAGCTTTCAACCATGCAGAAAAGGGAAGATTGTTTGTTGTTACCTACAGTGAAATGTTAGCAGGGTGGGAGAGGAATGGGCTGAGGTGAAGGAACCACTGCACTCAGAAACCCAGTTAGGTTTTTGCCAGGGAGGGCAAAGGATGGAAGTCTGGAGGGAAAGCAAGCATGTTAGCTTTAGCACTGGGGTACATTTGTATATGTTCTGGGGGCCTCTTGAGGGAACCAGAAGGGTTTGGGATTTGGTGGACTCTACAAAACACTCCTGTTTTGCCCTCTTTTCCATAGAAGAGCAAAAATAAAGGAACAACTGTAGAGCACTCAGCAGTGAGAAGAATAAGAGCAAAACGGGAGAGCTAAGGGGAGAGAGGAGAAAAGAAATAGTATGGGAGGAGAAAGAGGATCCAAAAGAACCCTACAATGGAGCCCACAGGAGCGTACATGCAGGGGCCAGTGTCTCTGAGAACATTGTCCTCAGAGCTTCCTCAATGCTGGCCACATCAGAGGAAAGAGCAGGTCCTACTCAATAGGAACAACGGCCTATCTCATCCAGGAATCAAGACCAGCACATTAAGGACAGCAAGAAGACTTCTCCAGCTGCATCAAGAGGTGCAGATTTCTAGCCCAGGGATGGACAAATTATTTTTAGGCAACTTAGCCTTTGGACGGAGTGAAGAAGGCTGCACTCAGAGAAGTAGACTACACAGGACACACACACATTTCCACTGAGTATCTTTACACTGAATGGACTAAATACAGTCGCTTTTATTATTCTGCCACTTTCACCTTCCACTGCATTTAAAATGTACAAGTGGGTTGCCTCTGGAGGCTCCCTCCAAGGATTCTGCATGTACAGGTTTTAGATCCTAGGATACCAAGGTGGCTTATGTAGCACTCCCACCTCCAATTATCTCCACCAGATCTTTGTGAGGAACACTGGACAGAGAGAATAACTGGTCCAAGGTCATCCCATCAGGCTGTTGGTGGACTTGAACTTGGGCACCCCGATCCCAATCCAATCCCTTAGTCATTAAATCACACTGTGCCCGCCTGCTCTAAATGGAGACTAAAGGAATAGGCGAGGTGGGGTGCTGGCTTAGATGTCGAAAGCTCACGCATCTGCGCATCTTCTTCTTAGCCTTCCAGAAGGAGGAGGAGCAACAATCTTGGCAGGCCTCTGAAGATCAGAACAGAAAACTTCCAAGCCCCCAGTAGCTGGGTGCACAGGGAGGACGTGATCTGATTTAATGTTTCCGCATTCAGGATCAGAAACATTCAAAGACTCTACCAAAGCCATGCACAGTTTCAATCTGAGGTTTTGCAGTAACCTCTTTAATGCAATAAAGTCTGACTTCTAGTTGGAAACATCTGTCTTTTCCACCACATGGGGAAAAAAAAAAGGTGCTTTATCTCTCTTCTTGCCTCTCAAGAAAATTAAATAGATTCCTCCTGCTGAGCATTTTATTTGCAACAGGATACTGCCAAATTTGTTAAGAATGACTCTGTTAGACAGACTCCTGTTCTAGCGACATAAATTCTCTTTCCTTTAAAACTGGAATTGAAAGTTTCTAATCCCCATCTACCCAAGCCTTCACTCCATCCTTTGTCTTCTTTGGGCACAAGATCTTGCAGGACTGACAAAGAATTGAATTAGTTAAAATATAGCTCAGAGTGGCTCGGTTCACACAACATACTGAGCCATAAGGCAGTGTTTTGCAAGCTAGAATGTCTGAAGTATATATCAGGGGAAGTCCAATGAAGCACATGATGACTTCATCCAATGAGTGCATGCAGGCGAGTTCTTTATTATTATGGTCAAAGGCCAAAAATAAACAAGTACAAATTTGAGGAAGTTGCTCAAAAGTGTACTAGCACAAACATTGTAAAGTTACTAAAAAATGATGAAGTCTAAACCCAGTATCTGAGAAAGGCTGTTCACATGGAATCTGGTTCAATTAAACAGCAGTGTTCACTTCTCTTTGAATATGTCTTTTATTTAACCTTTGGATGGTTTTATCTACTAAATTCTAAGGAACTACAGTGATCTTCCTCTTTTCTTCTGTGCTTATATTCAGCTGGCATTTGAATATATATTCCTTCCCTTTAGCTGCCACCTAGATTATTACAGTAGATACTATTTTTCACTTTCACCTCTATTCTTTCTAACTTCTTTAGTTTTGCATGTTTAGGGTACTTCTGGTATCATGTTTTCTTTGCTACATTTGTCAAAATTGCTATACAGGTAGTCCTCACTTACTGACTGCCTCGTTTAGTGACCATTTGAAGTAAAAAAAACAGCTTTGTGACCGATCTGCATATTTACGACCATCACAGCATCCTGCAGTCACATAATCACCATTCGCATGCTTCCCAACCTGCTTGCAACAAGCAGAGTTAATGGAGAACATGGAAGTAAAATTGCAAGTCGCGGTCACGTGATGTCTTGCTTAATAACTGCAGTGATTCATTTAATGACTGAACAGGAAGTGATACTGTAAGTTCATTGTGGTCACATGATTTTCTGCATGTGAAAAGTGCACAGCACTTAGCAATGGAGTTGCTGGTCCCAATTGTGGTCACTAACTGAGGACAACAAGTTTATTGTGGTAGATCAATTCTGTATTTCATTCACAGTATTTGCTTCCTTTTAAATATTTATCCTTCAAATGTTGTTTTTAGGAACTAGCTATATCTTTAGCATGTTGTAAACTTCTGTGTGTATTATCCTGAACGCAAACAGAATCTATAGCAATATATTAGATTTTCCTTCCACATGTTTCAGTAGTTCAGCTACAGAATTCCGAAGCAATATGGTATCTTCTGAGGCTGAGTTTGCAAAACTCACTAAAGTAGGCTGAAATGAAATTGTGTGATTTGAGATCCAATGTGCTGTGGAAACCTAAACATTAATGCAAGTTGTATGAACCAGAATAACATTGTAAGCTAAAATATGGCTTATTTGTTTGGGCACTGCAAATATGGATCAGCCTGTTGTGCGAACTCAGCATATTTCAGCCTTCCATAACTTGGCTCGTTCCAGATGTGTGGGACTTACAATTCAGAACTGTTCATGCTATCTGGGAATTTCAGGAACTGCAGCTCCTCAAATCTGTAAGTCAACAGATTGAAAAAGACTGTGGCAACTTAAAACTGAGAGCCAGTTTGGTATAGTGATTAGACTCCAGGCTAGAGAATGGGAGACTGTGAGTTCTAGTCTTGCCTTAGGCACAAAGCCAGGTGGGTGACTTTGGGCCAGTCACTCTCTCTCAGCCCTAGGAAGAAGAAAATGGCAAACTACTTCCAAAACTATTGCCAAAAAAATCTGCATGGACTTCTCCAGTCAAGACTGACTTAAAGGCATGCACACACAGACACTAAACCCACCACCCACTTTAAATTATCATCTCCTGATCATGGTTAAAATCCTCAAAAGATACTCTGCAACAAGACAGAAAGGGGATGGGCTGTCCTTGGAAGAAGGTTGTTACTTATTAGTTAAGACTGATCATCATTAGAGAGACCTGATCAACTCCCTCAAAGAGTCCAGAGTTTCCTGAAGCAGGGTTCAGAAGGATGCACAATGAATCTGCAGCTAGCACAGAATTCAAAGATGGTCTTCCTTGTTTTAGTAGCTCTACGTATGAAACTTCCTACTGTTCAGGGAATGATACGGATGGAAAGTCAAAATTCTGTTTTGATGCTTAAGATGAAGCCATCTGTTAATGGAAAATAATAGTTTCTTCTCTGGCTTGGCCATAGCTGCTGATCTGGGACAAACAGGGTGATGGTTCCAGATTTCCTAAGATTTCCTTAAAACCCAACACTTCATAAACTCTGTCGAGCACATGAATCTTCTCTCCCCTCTTTTTTTTTCCTTTCTCCAGTGTGAACTGGGCCTGACAGATCTGATTTACGGAATACAGATGACAATATTATGACTGTTTAACCAAGTCCTAAATCTTCAATGGGAAATGTACCAACAGGGAAAAAACAAGACTTTTGATGTCTCCCTCACCCCACCTCTGTGTCCTGCAATGAAATAATGGCACAGAAATGTGATTAATAATCCCCCATCATACTTCAAAACCAGAAAGGCCCCCTCTTAACATAATGCTGCAAGGGGTCAGCAAAACTGGCACCTTTCAGTCTGAACATGGGGGTATATTCAGAAGGTAGTGTCAGATACAAGCAGAGATGCGACACTCTGGACCCAAACAATAAGAGTTTGATTCTGCCTTATCATGGATTTGGTCATGTTCTGCAACACATTTTATTGTCTGTAGGGTTAACCTGGATGAGAGATGGGCTAGGAGCCCCTGTCAGTATTGAGCAATTGACTGGTGAGCAGGAATCATTACCTGGAAGTCAAAATTAGGAATTAGGGATGAAGCCAAGAATCAAGAAAAGCCAGAGTGTGGTTGTTTGGTTTGCATGAAGTGCAAATCCACCACTGTTATTGGTGAAGAATGATTAACGGCTTCATATCCTTGGGGCTCATTCAACAAACCATGGTTAAAACAAATCCAAGCTTAACATGGAATGTGTACCCAGCCAATGTCATTTCCATAGCAAAGTAGCAACCAAAGCAAGAAGCTTGTCTAATCTTTCCTGTGGAAATGAGCCAAGGTCCAGCTTTTGCAGATGAGTCTCTTTGGTTTCCTAACTGTTGTCTTAATTGCATCATGTTTTATTCTTGACGGGGAGATTGTTAAGATTTAAAAAATAGGCTATAAACAAACCAAACTTCCTTTATAAGGTGAGTACAGCATTTTAAAAGGAGTGTTTTCTATGGCATTTGAAGCCCAAAGTCCTCATCTTAATATCTTGTATCTTATACCATTACAATAAGACAAAGACAAAATAATATGCATAAGCATTAACACTTTTTTTTAATCTGTTCAGTTGTGTCTGATTCTCAATGACTGCCTGGACAAGTCCCTGCAGTTTTCTTGGCAAGGTTTTTCAGAAGTGGTTTGCCATTGCCTCCTTCCTAGGGCTGAGAGAAAGTGACTGGCTCAAGGTCACCCAGCTGGCTTTGTGCCTAAGGTGGGACTAGAACTCACGGCCTCCTGGTTTCTAACCTGATGTCTTAAGCACCACACCAAACTAGCTCTCATTAAAACATTAGCTTGAATTAAACTCAAAATAACCAGAACTCATCAACATATTTCCTTCCTTCCTTCCTTCCTTCCTTCCTTCCTTCCTTCCCTCCCTCCCTCCCTCCCTCCCATCTACCACAGGCTTAATGAAAAATGCACAATTGAAAATAACATTTCAGACTTTTTACAGAAGAATTATCTCATACATCACAGCTTTAGCACAAATACATACTACAGGGCAATGGGTCAGCATTACAAAAAAAAAAAGAGTTAAATAAATCCACACAGTTAATTAAAAAAAATTGGCAGTGTGTGGCTATAATTGCCAACCTTGTAATAGAATTTTTAATGACCCTTCATCAACAAAGGTATGCTAATGAATCCACATTCAGGCTAAATTTCTTATGCTTCTCTCCAGCTCCTTCCATTTTTTCCCTCTGTGATATAAAACATTAGCTTCAGAGTTTTGGAGGACTTAAAAAAAAATAACAACCAAGCACATCAGATCCCCCAAAGATATTGTTTTAAAGAAAGAATATTTTAATGGAACAGTCAGGCTTGTTTCATTTTTGCTTAATTTGCAGTTCCTGCCCACAAGAGGAGCAGACAACCCACAGGGTTTGTGCATAGATTACGGCTGACAGAAACACAAACTTTTAGACAGTTTGGCAGCCTCTGTATTGTTACTCCTGGGAATGTTCCAGATCCTCCACAGCATCAGGGAACTAAAAATGACTAGGGGCATTTATTGCGCAGCTCCTTAGCTTTGTGATTCCAACATGTGTGACCACGACAGGGCAAAGCACAACTCCATGTGGGAGATGGTGTTCATGCATGAGTGAAATGCAGAGTTGTAGAGCTGACCTAAAGGAACTTAGTGCCTGAGGCAAGGAACAAGTGGATGCCCCTTCGCCAGTTCATGTTTACATGCTGGCTAGGTTGACTTTTGCCGGCCCTGTGGAGATAGGTTGAAGGAACCTGGGATCTTCCTTCTGAAGAAAAGACAACTTAGGGGAGACATGATAGACCGTTCAGGGAAGATGGTTGAGTACGGAAGCTACAGGGAAGATGGCCAAGAACTATTTTCCATGGCCACAGAAACTAGGACCAGAAATAAGGGGTATATGTTGGAGCTTGCTTCATTCATTCATTCATTCATTCATTCATTCATTCATTCATTCATTCATTCAGTTTATAAGGCTGCACAAATCAAACAATGTGACTCTGGGCAGCAGACAGCAACAAAGAACAAACTATAAGCCACATGCACATGCAAAACCCACATAATGTTAAAGCATGTATAATATATTAATATAAAATACAAATTACACAAATGGAAACTTTGTTTAAAGATAAGGATACCCTTCCTGATGCTAAGAACTGTACAACAGTGGAACAGTCGCCCTACAGAAGTTTTTAAGAAGACGTTGGGCAGCTACCCTACATGGATGGCAGATTTGGCTTTCCTGTACATTGCAGAGGGTTGAACCACATGTTCCTTGTGGTCTCTCCCCAACTCTATAGTTCTATGAAGACTGGTGATGGAATAGTGTGACCAACATAACAGGAAACAGGTTTAATTTAAGCTATACCAGGCCCATTGGGTGACACCTCTAGCTCTGTTTTAAGCAAAGAGGAGCAGTGAAAGAATACCTCAGTCCTGCCACTGGTCCCACATCCTGCTGTGTCACCCTCCCTAATGGTAATAGGATCCAGCCTTGTGGCCTGTTGCTGCATGACAAAGCCACATGGACTCTTTGCAATGTAGCTGCTTATTATCTACCTACTCTGACAAAAGCTCTGAGCCTCAAATCTTTTTTTAATTCTATTGAAGGTGCCCAAACCTGAACTGTAGACTTTCAGTAAGCATGAAGAAATGGGAGGAAAATGCATTCTTGTTTGGCAGGCTTTCTTTTTTTTCAAATAGTTTTTATGAAAAGATTTTACATAGATAATAAGAAATACATTCAAAGAAAGAAACAAAAATATACTAAAGTAAATATGAAAAAGAAAAAAAGAGAAGAAAAGAGAGAGAAAAGAAGATAGAAAAAGGAAAAATAAAAGAACAGAACAGAAAACATGAAAAAAGTATATAAAGAAGTGACTTCTGATCTTCTTCTTAGCCGTTATACATACAATTCTAATCAAACCTCTCTCTCCAAGATTTCATTGTAATTCCCTTCTTTCTATAACCTATTCTTTCTAATCATCAAAACTATAAGTCACAAAAACATCTTCTTTCTTACGCAAAAAGTCCATAAGGGGTTTCCAGTCATTGAGGAATGTCAATAATGACCTTTCTCTAATCAAAGAAGTCAGTTTGTCCATCTCAGCAAGTTCTGTCAATTTCACCAACCCTTCCTCCCTGGTGGGTAATGACAAACCGTTCCACATTTGTGCATATCTTGCCGCAGTAATCACATATTGAAATAATCTTCCATGGCTCTTTCCCAACTGTTTATCTATCAGTCCTAGAAGGAAAAGTTCTGGCTTCATTGTTTTGATAGGCTTTTGACAGTTATTCATTTGCTTATTTATTATTTGATACAAGTCCTGACTTTCCCATAGACATTCAAAGCTCTGTAGTTCCTCCTCCAATGTTAAGGCCACCATGACAATTCTTGCAAGGGAAGTTGATATAACAGATAGTCACCCACCCACGTATGGGTGCTGGGAGTAAATCTGAACTGAAGTGTCTCTCTCTCTCTCCCTCTCTCTGGACCTTGTCCAACACCCCAACTGTGACAATACACCAGAGAGAATTTTGTTGGTCCATCCATTGGTTATTCCAAGACTATCTTCTGGCTACACAGTTCTCCAAATCTTGTGATACGCATCCAAAACTACATTCTGGATTGTGAATGGGAAGACTATAGAAGAAGGCACACAGTGGAGGAAACATGTCCATGAGGGGAAATAGCCTGCAAGCATGCATGTGGTTGCAGTTTGCAGGTCCAGGGTGAATGCTGTGTTCATCGAATAAATAGGCAGCATACAAACAAACAAACAAGCATGTCAGGAATTGTTTGGGAAAGGTCAGTTACTCGGAAGCGAATCTTAAGTGTCAGTTGCTTTGCTCTGGTTTGCCTGCTGCAGAAAAGGAACTGCAGACAAAGCAATGGTATATTCCAGGTAAATAAACCAGGAAACAGAAGTCAGACCTTTTCGAATGAAAGGTGAAAAAATTGCACTTGCAGGAGTTTCTATGCAAGCCTCTCCAAAGGCTTTACTGAGAAACCACCCAAGAGGGCGATAAAGGACACAGAGGGCCTGACAACCTTGGGCTATTGTAAACAGAACATATAATATATATCAATCAAGGCTTCAAGAGGACAGATCTAGCTGCCCAGCTATGCAACACCACCAAAAAATAAATAAATAAAAATCCAAAGCTGGAGTCAGATTTTGAATCTGGTGTGGTATCCACCAGATGCTCATTTGCTTTTATGCTCATAACTTTTAAAAATAGACTTGTGGTCTTGGGTCAACGCAGCACAACATGTGAGACATGAACCTAAATGAACAGCACAGGAAGCGGGAGGCGCTTTTTGTGGGTGACCACTGGCAAAGCAGTAAGCTTAGTTAGGGAGAAAAAAAGTATACTGCAAGTTCAAGCCTTCTCTGAATTCCTTCACTCAGCTGCTCTTGCAACATCATTTTACTTCTTATGCAAAAGCAAGCAATAAACGGTTAAAAGGTGCCATTGCAGAGTAGGAGCGATAATTCTGATGCTCTCTGTCCCATTGTGTCCAATTCTCAGAGATTCTATAGAGTACTCCTCTTGTATAGAGTACTTCTACTTCTACAGAGTAGGGGTACAACTACATAAAACAGCAGAGCTGGAAAGTTCAAGCATCTAGCACTGTTGAAACATGCAGCATCCCCGCCGTAGGACAGAAAATTAGCAAACAGCTGTGAGTTTGAGAACAGTCCTGCAATGTAGTTATTTATTTAGTAGATTTCTATGGCCGCCCATCTCAAATATATGACTCTGGGCAGCTAACAATACTAAAAATGATAAAAATGTATACAAAAGCATGAAATCCTTAGCAGCTGGGAAAATTAGACGATCAGCATTCAACCTAACCAGGAGACTGACTCCATCAAACAGCCGGGGCCCCATTTCCTTGTAGGCCAAAGCCTCTGCTCCAGCTGGCTGCTTTGTGCTATGGCAGAAATGCCCCCTTCCTCTCTGGTCACTGATCTCCATGGCCATTTTTTCCTGGATTGTTGAGCTGCCTGCCCCCTTCTGAAGAGACCATCCCATGGTCGACAGGTGAACCTCTTTCTCCCTTCTGGCTTTATTGCACTGGGAGATGGGGGAAATGGTGGACCGTCTTTCTTTACTAGCTACTACAAGAATTCAGCCAGTTTCCAGTTGTAGCCCAGGTGACAGGAAGAAAGGTAAAACTGCCATGTGTTATTTTTCCCCCCACCAGGTTGTTGCTGGATGAGAAGGTGTCAAGCACAACAGGAAGTCAATAGAGAAAAGCTCATTCAAAATCTCTATCAATAGACATCACGTGTCCTCAAAGACCGACCCACTGAAAGGAAACAATTGGTGCATTCTTTCTTGGGCAGAGGGGGGACCAGAAGAATCCACCAATCAGGGACTATGGTAACTGCTAGCTGGATGGGTCACCTGGCCAGCAAATAAGTGTAATGGTGACAACCTCATTCTCCAAATTATTTTTCAGAAAAATCCAGTCTTAAAAAGTTTATAGTGCCTATCTTGAAAACTTTTGTGTGGTGCAAATACAGTACACAAAAACATGTACATATATTTGGGCAGGCAGCATACCAAAAGAGTACATGTTTGGAAAGGGAGTGTTGAAAAAGTTGGAATAAGGACAAGCAAGAATATAGAGCTCATCTGGGAAATCTGTTAGTTACATATAACACTTGTCCGTATGTATTAGGAGATTCAGATCAGATATAAGCTGGTCTATGGACCTCTCATTCAAAGCAGACCATACATATTGTCGAATTATAGTTCTTACAACAACCTTACAATGTTGGTAAGTTGATATTATTAACTTCCATGGTGGAGGTGGGAAGAGTTGGGTGGCAGAGGTTAAGCAGATAAAGGTTTGTCTAAGGCTACGTGGCAAATTCATGGTAGATTCTAACTGGAGATTTCAGATTTATTGAGCAATTGCTTAGCCATGACTTTAGATTGTTTGGAGACCAAGCTACAGAAATGCCCATTCCTGCCATTTTTGTGCCCCACAAGGTTTCCAAGCTCTCAACTATTTGGATAAAGAAATGAACAAGGTGCTACCAGGCTGGCATGCCTGATCATACGTTCTGTTCTATGAAACAGAATACCAACGGGCTCTTTACAGATATATTATTTTTAAAATGTATCTGCGAAGAGCCCATTTGTATGTCACAGAAAGGAAGCATATCTACATTGGCTTTTAAGCTTTTGGTAGGCAGCCCCAAACTTTGAAAAGCTGAAATCTGGATTTTGCAGACAATGTCTACATTTTGAGGCTGATGCTTGATCTTAATAGGAAACAGCAGGAAATGACTCTGTGATCTTGCAACTTGCAGTTCTTTTTGTCCTGCACTTACTTATGTCTAGCATACCTCTAGACAAAAATGCCTACTGATTTACAAGACCTGTAAATTACTTTATCCTTTAAAAACAAAGTAAAAACTTTGAGTCCTTTTGCTACAGTGCTGGAATCAGGGCTGCAGAAATGTAATTTGTTCTATAATGATCACCATTTCTTTTATCTGTTCCCAAGGAAAAGAAGCCATGGAAAACTGTTGAAGATATTCAACACTAGAGACTGAAATATAAAGCAGGGTTTCTAGATTCTGGTTACAGCCCAGCAGAAAACGTAAGATATAATTCCACATAATTTAGCTGATAACAGGATCCCCAAAACGTGTTTAAGTCTGGGAGTGGAAGTCCACTTTTGATGTCCTTGTGATTTTATTTAACCAAAAGCAGCCATAAGTTAACTTTCTATGTTTCAAGAACACTTGAATACACCAAAAGGAAAAAAAAATATTGCTAATTAAAATACACTGACTTTTCTATACTTGGGACTATCAGAACTAGATAGTGCTGCAAAAATCCAGATGATCACTAGATAGAAACAAAAGACTAACTCTTTGTGGCCATCCGGTGGTCATCCAGAGGACTGCCGTCCCAATCCAGTAACCCCTGTCCTGACAAGCAGGAACCACGCCGAGACGAGGAATAAGTCTCTAGTGTTTTATTACTGCTACAGTAGACAGAAAATCCTACCAAACTGAAGAACAGTGAGAAAACCCAAACAGATAAACCCCCAAAGTCAAGGCGGGTCTGTTCTGTGTCTCTTTGAATGACAACTCAAATTCTCTCCACTACGCATGCGTTTCCCCCCTGGATAGGGGCCCCTTCCTGCTCACCATCAGTGCTCATGACATCCTAATATATTGGATGAAATCTCACACACAGCAGACTGTCAAGGGCAATCCTGTATACACCATCTCAAAAATAAGTCTTAACAGATTTAAATTAGCATCTTCTTACACAAATGGCTGCTAATTTTTAACCAGGAATGTCCTACTGAACTTTGTGGGACTTATTTCAAAGTAAACCCACACCCCACATAGGAGGAAACTGTTGGTTATCAAAGACAAAGTCCATATATTGAATAAAGAATTCTTTATATAAATTCTTGGGCAGGTCACGTTCCATTCATTCATCCTCTTAAAATGGCTATAATACTACTAGATCAACCATTCAATATGATATAATGCATATGAGGTGGAAACGGCCAGAGTCATAACTAAGAAAATCGCCTTGCTCAAGGCTACATCAAACTTCTAAAAACACTAAGGCTGCCAGATCTGAGCTACAAAAATTCAGCCCATCACTAGATACCGATAAAGTGATAGAGAAACACTTTGCTGCCATCTAGAATCATCCTGGTTCTTGCAGCTCAGATCCGGTAGCCCCCTTAAAAACTGCCAAGCAGTTGAAGCTGCCGCTGATAAAATCATCCAGGAAAAAGATCAGTAAAGGAGGTATGTCTTCTCAAAGGAGGAATTCCAGTATGAAGTCCCCCAGAGGCTATGCAGCTATGAACATCTTACAAAGCAAAATTGATGCTTATCCATGCTTATTCACATGGTGATGGGCCGGGCTGCTGGGGTGACTTGACTTACCTTAATTTAGAAATCCATTGGCCACACATTTATGAAAGAAGGCAAATCAGTTTTCAATCAAGACTAATTGAAAGCAACCAGAAGTGCAGTTGCTGAATGATTTTCCCATCTCATTCAGGGCTTCTTCAGGGGTAAAGTGTGTTACTAATTTCTCTCTGTATTTGTGTGCATTCTGCATTTAAACTTCCTTGCAGTGAGCCTTAGATACATTGGACTCTAGCCAGAATAGTTAAATGTCTTGATTTACGGAGGAAGGAATTCTGCAGGAAGGCCTCTTCTATACAGCCATGGTTATAAAACAACCATCTACCGAAAGAAGAGCTGGTGGTGGGACTCACTACTACCTTTTCTAGTTGAAGCCATTAGTGCCACAGTGTTGGAATAGTGTGGGAAACCACAGGACTTCCAAAACTAGTCTCATTCTAGATCATAGTTTCTCAACCAGGGTTCCATGGCACCCTAGGGGTCCATGAGAGGTCATGAGGGGTTCCCTGGGAAGTCACAATTTATTTTAAAAATTATTTCAAATTCAGGCAACTTCACATTAAAGCGGTAAGTTTCATTCTTTATTTTCAGTTTAAGAACACTGTTAATGCATATCTACAGGCCTCCAAATGAAATGAATATAATAATTTTGTTAACTTCTGGCCTGTATGTGAGCCTGAATGTGCAGGGGCTCCCCGAGGCCTAAAAATATTTCAAGGGTTCCTTGAATTACAAAAACAAGCAAACAAAAACAAAAGAACCTAATTAATGAAAACACTAACAACAACAAAAAGGAAAAATATATTAACCATCCAGGCTTTTCACTTGTATATCAAGTATTAAACAAGATATTAAAATTTCAAATTAGAAAAAAAAAACCCTATATTCCTGTTAAATGTCATGAAATCTGTGCCCAGATTTGTTGGAAAAAAATGCTTTTTCAAAAATGGATAATTTGCATGTATTGAATCCCATCCTTAACATCCAGAATAATGCTCTCTACACTGGTTTGACTTTTCTCCTAAGCCAGGGGGCCAGATTAGAGTGCATGTTATTTTTTGTATTTCAGAGGAAGTCAACAAATCCTTTTAAAAAATATTCAGGTGAAGTAGGAAGCATGGTGAGTGCCAAAGATGTCTACAGATTCCATTTGTATCCTTGGCAGAATGCCTTAAATCCTGGGTCGCTGGGAATCAGGAATGGAAATTAGCTCCTGGACGCATTCAGTTTAGGACCTGATTTAGCAGGACTCTTTTGATGTTCTTAAAGATATAAAACAATCAACCAAAACGTCTGTAACAAGATTGATTGCCTGAGAAAACGATAAACACTGAATGCTCTGATCACATTCAGAGTGGGAAACGATAGGAGAATGATGAATCCGTGGAATATTATAGAACATCTTGGGAGAGAATGTTTGTGGGTTGGAAGCTTGAAAACTGCTTCTCAATATACATATGTCTCTGGAGACTGTTGCTGGTATATCTACACTTCTGCGGTGAAATTATAAAACTGCAAGGATCTCCCATCCAGATAATCTTGAGGAACAGGAGGAAGAACTGCAACCAAGACAACAGTCAGATAAAAGAAATCTAAGTCCAGCCCAGATTTGTAACCTGAGAAAGCATCTCTGACAAGACCCTCCCTAGTTCGCCTGAAGATAGAGGGAGGGGGAAAGTGCTTTCAGGCTTACAAGATTTTGTCACTATAACCTTATAAAAAAAGTAGTATAGCATGTGTGAGTTTGGTTTCCTAGTCTGGACTGCCTTGGAGGGCTGATAACAACTGAGGTTAATCTGTTTCTTTTTATCACTCTTTGGGTGCACAATCTTTAAGATGTCAGACAGCCTTTTTTTCCCTCTTCTGGAGTTGTGCGGACAAACAGCGACGTTCTGACTAATTGCTAGAGATAGGAATTGTCTGGCTACACAGTAAGTCCCTACAAGCGTCTATAGCACTTTGGTCTTTGTTTTGAGTGGAGCGCTACATCCCTTTTTTGTGTGTTTTTCTGCCATTTTTCTCTACCTGATCCTTGGCTCCCAGTTCCTGGTATCCACAGTAGCAAGGGCTACTCAACCATTCTGTTGCTGTAATGAACTCTTGTCAGTGGAGGAGGTGCCATATCAGGTCTCTCCATCCTTGTTGCATAAATAGCATCTACTACTGAGACCTGGAATCTGATTGGATAAGTTATCTCAACTGGTCCACAAAGCCCTGAATAGGGATGCCTCCCTGAATTTCACCTCCATCACTGATAGTGAGAGCTGAGAAAAGCTGGGCTTCCTTCATTCTTTTTCTTTCCAGGGAAGACAAGGGACAGCAGAAGCCGGTCAGAGCCACACTTTTGGGAGTTCTGGCTACAAGTTCTCTGCTTTGATGAGTTGATATTCTAGGAACCAAGACAGATAAGGGCTCTCTATTGGAAATACTGCCTGCCTGCCTGCCTGCCTGCCTGCCTGCCTGCCTGCCTGCCATATGAAAAGTAACTCATGGCCATTAATCCCTTTTCCACAGCTTCCTTTGGATACGATCCCCAACAATTTATAGCAGTAGTCTCTATTCTAGTATTTATCTACCAGATTTGTTGAATTGCCTCCCTGATCACTCCCCAGCTGGCATGGCGGTGCTGCTTGGAAATGATGGGCACTGAGGACCAACAGATCTATACTATTAGGGGTCAAGTCACAAGGCATCTTGCTCTACAGCAAAATGTGCAGAGAGGGGAAAAGATATTCTTCAGCTATAAAAATAAGAGCGTTAGCCTATGCTGCATACATTAAGATGCTTTCCATCTCAAGCCCATTTTGTTCCTCACTGTAGTCTGTGTACTCTGTAGAGTTGTATGGAGGAGATGCAAGTGGCAAGGCCAATAGGCTGCAATTATTCTTTAATAGAGAATCTGTAACACTTTCCCCCACCTTCCTCAGGGGAATTCATTTAGCAGTTAGCGAGACACAAAATTGCATTGCCTCCTAGGTATAGCAGCTGGTGAACTATTAAATAATAATTGCTCCATGTTGGCCTGGCCCCCTGCATCCCTGGTGCTTTTTGTTGTTGTTGTTGTTGTGTAAGATTTCTAAAGGGCTGTGTCCTAGTGAATCTCCAAGACTTCCTACAGCCCAGACTGATTTTTGACCAGATTTGTTCACATCTTTTAGACTGCATCCTGCCCTCCTTCTAGAATTGCACAATTTTGGGGGGGGCGGTAATATTCTGTAAATATTAATCCCTTCCCCATGGGAATAGTAGTGTCATGAGTAAGGATGGTGAGCAGGGGGCTCCCATCCAGACTGTAAAGCGTATGCGTAGTACTGAGGAATTAGATATCCATTCAAAGAGACACAGATCAGGACTGCCTTAGCCCTTGGGGTTTATATGTCTGGGTTTTTCCCACGCTTCTTCAGTTTGTTAGGATTTTCTGTTATGTAGCAGTAATAAAACACTAGAGACCTACTCCTTGTCTCAGCGTGGTTCCTGGCTGTTAGGACAAGTAGACCCAAGAGGGCACTGAATTGGAAAAATTCAACATAATGTGTCTAATGTATTTTCAAGCAACATGACTTTTGAATCACTCTGTGGATGGTCCATCATTGAACTTATATGTTATGTAATGTAGTGAAGGTGCTGGTTTTATGAGCAGGAAGACCCAGATTCTAGTCTACCTTCATCCATGGAAGCTCCCTGGGGACTTTGGTCACTCCCACCCTCTCAGCCCAAAAGCCAGTGTGGTGTAGTCTTGAAGGTGCTGGCCTAGGAATCGGGAGACCCAGGTTCTAGTCCACTGTCAACCACAGAAGCTCTTTGGGCCAATCCTTCCTTTTTAGTCCAACCCACTTCAGCAGTTGTTGTTAAGAAAAATAGAGGAGCGCTATATACCCTGCCCTGAGCTCCTGAATGAAAGGAAGGATATACATCTAATGAATGAATAAATAAACCGTGAATGCACAAGCAAAGGGTTTAATAAGCTGATAATGTATATTCCAAAACAAGAGAGCTTACTTTCAGTTTCCTTTCTATTGGGTCACTTAATCAACCATCAGTATTAACATTAAGTATGTTACGTTAAGTTTTTTTGTGAAGTAGCTGATCTATATCTCAGGTAATTAATGTAATTAATTAAGGGAGCATTAACTATCTAATAATCAAGGAACCTAATTGTGATCCTTTTCATTAGCTTATTTAGCATTCATAATAGAAACATATGAATGTGTTTCTTCACATCCCCTTGGACCTTTTTAAAAATACCTCTAAGAGGTTATTCCAGGAGGGGCATTTTGAAAAATGGAATCATAATTGTTTAGGCAGGTGGTCTGAGCGATGAACATGGCAGCTTACCAGTATCAGTGAATCAATGTTTCACAGTAACAGTAATTTGTTCTCTTAAGCAGCCTAGAGACTAGGACACTTTATCAGCTGGTGGAAACTCATCCCATTTTACCCATTCCCAACTTTCATTTTCATCAGGTTCCAGATTCGTTGGTTCAGATTCACAGTCCATATCCTCTCCTTTCATTAAGATGGTGACATAATGGCAGTTGTTCTTCCAGTTAACAGCATTTACAACTGAAGCAAACTGTGCATTTGTTCAATGCAGAACATATTCTTTTAAGGTTTCCCTTTTTGCGCATTGTACCAAATTTTCACCAAACTCTAAGTGCCTTCTGGAAAATTGAAAGGAGACTCTTCCAATGACACTTTTCCGCCTGCCTAATGGGATGATCACCTTTCTGATTCCAACCGCTGGGTGCTGTGGCTTGTCCAGAGTGGCATCTGCAGGGCTGCACTAGGCTTAACTCCACCTTCCACAATATATAATACACCTATTAAAAACCCTTCTGAAGTCAACAGATCATTTAAAAAAAAAAAAGAATCCTACAATCGCTTTCCTTCCACTCTCTCTTTTAAACAGCTGATTGTGATCTACACTGCCGGATGGAACCTGCAGAAAACATTTTGTATGTAAAGAACGCATGATTCAGAAATTCACAATCCATTCTCAACCAGATAAATATGGATCACAGGGCTCTCAACTGATGAAAAGCCTGATTTTACAACAAGACATACTAACAATATTTTACAAATGTAGTGATACATTTCATTATGTGGTGGTTCCCTTTTTTCCTGGAATATTCTCAAGTTTGAATGCTTTGAATGATTGCTCCAAAGTCATTACCATAGAATTCATAATGATAATGAATAAAGATAGTTCTATATCATCCTATTCCTACTGTTTCTTTTGGGGATGGGTATCTTCTATAGCTCTTATTTACTGTGCCCCTGTTACAGTTTGGGGCAGGTGTCACAGACCACGCTACTGATCAGAGATAAAAACAAAACAGAAAAAAACTGAAACACACATCCTGGATTTACCGGACTACTAAACAGGAACACTTTGAAAGCTCCAATGATTTCTCAGTGTGAGTTGAGAAAAAGAGTGCTTACACACCACCATCTATCTTAGCTGGAACATGGGAGGGGATGTGCAACGAAAAGGCATCAAATTATCCACTCATTCATCTAACATTACATTGTTACATTATGCTGAATTACATTTAATTGCTGTATTGCAAATTGTGAAGCCCTTGGTTTGTGTCTTGCCTTGCGCACAAGCTGTCTTGCAGACAAGCCATTCTCTCTTAAACGTATTTTCTTCAACTGCAAAATGGGAAATAATAATATTGACTTATCTTCCGACCTGGTACTTTTCAAATATGTTGGGATTACAGCTCCTAAATTCTTCTGTATGCATGTGATGATGGTGAAAGGTCCCCTGTGCAAGCACCGAGTCATGTCTGACCCTTTGGGGGGACGCCGCTTTCGCGATGTTTTCTTGGCAGACTATAGTGGGGTGGTTTGCCATTGCCTTCCCCCATTGTCACCTTCCCCAGCAAGCTGGTACTCATTTGACCGACCTCGGAAGGATGGAGGGCTGAGTCGACCTGAGCCGGCTACCCGAGAGAGAATCCAGCTTCTGCTGGGATCGAACTCGGGTCATGGGGAGAGTTTTCGGTTGCAATACTGCCACCTACCACTCTGTGCCACATGAAGCTACTCCATGGGCATATTGAATGATAATTCTAAGAGTTCCAATTCCAAAAACCTAAAGGGCATAAAAGTGGTCTAATGGCGGTGATCTGACTATTTCAAACACGATTTCCGTGGGAGTGTTGTTAGCCAAAGAGAATGCAGTTTAGTTTTTTTTTTAATTCAGTCACCAGAAAGCACTGGGTCATCTCTGGGAGTCCCAGCACAATCCTGCTATTGATTTACCTTTTTTCATTCATTCAGTTTTTCCTCTGACAAAGAAATCTGGATGCTACTTGAAACACCGGGACCTTTTAGTGCTACCTTCTACATAGCCTTTTTCTTTTCTCCATGTTACTCAAGCATGTCTCTTATTTGGCTTTGGTTCAGCAGTCGGTTATCAAGCTGTTCTTGCCACTTTTGACCCACTTGGTTTTGTTTTTATTGTCGTTGGGAAGAATGTGGTCGCACCATACGATTGGTGCTAAGGTTTTTGTGCACCGTGAATGATGCATAAACCTAGAATAGGGAGTATATAATTTGTACAAATAAATAATGGATGAATTAAGATATTATAGAGCACCCTCTCTAGATTTTGGGAGAGCACCAACAATAGCTTCATATATAAAGCACTTCTACATAACTGTTCTGAGAAGCCAATTTCATTGAGTTTAGAAGCAGGATGGTAGCCTTAGGCATCATCGAGACAGTTTCACTTACCAAGGTCATTAGTGGTTAAACTGCTGTTTGCTGTTTTATTAGGGTCTTTTTAAAACCATTGTAGTGTTTACTGGATTATTAATCCTTGCAATTGGTCTCTCTTTTTTGTGTGTTTTTTGAAGCATTGATGGCTTCTTTTTTATTGCTGCTACTTTGGGTTTTGTTCATTATTGTAGTATTCTTGTATTTTTAGAATTCTTTTATGGTTTTTTAAAAAAATCTAATCATGTGTTTAGTGATCTGGTCTGACCTGGTTGGCAGACCAAGAAATAAGGGGAAGTGTGTAGAGATGGGGAAGAAGGACAGAGGAGCAATGTGTGGTGAGCAGAATGTCGGGAGTTCAATGACTTGCATCCCCAGTTGAAAAGATAAAGGCCGGGTGCTAGGAATCAGTTCTGCAGGGCAGAACAAATATTTGGGTTTGGACTGCTCTGAAAAAAATCTGCCCCAGAACATTTCTCTCCACTGCAAGAGATCAGATGGGTAGGTATGCAAGAATGGATCTTTTCTGTGTCAGCAACCCAACAGTGGGGTGGGTTATTACCTTCAAAACTCTTTGTGGCACAAGACAGGGATGTTCCAGGTATTGCCATGCTGGA
The DNA here is from genome assembly GCF_035149785.1 of Candoia aspera. Classification (NCBI taxonomy): domain Eukaryota; kingdom Metazoa; phylum Chordata; class Lepidosauria; order Squamata; family Candoiidae; genus Candoia; species Candoia aspera. Next base: position 9,186,043 of record NC_086165.1, on the reverse strand, counting down.
GCTAAATCTGCCCAGCCATTCCAGTCATCTAAGGAGGGCCTGTTGAGAATCCCTCCTCATGAGAAGTATTGTGGACTAGGAGGAAGGTCTTTCCCCAGTAGCCCCATTCCTCCCCATAGAGGACCATTTCAAAAGCAACTGAACTCTATAATGTTTCAATGAGTCTTTATCTCCAGCTGATTTGACTGCAACTTCAAGAATTGACATTGGTTTGTTCATGGTTTGAAATTCCCATTTACAGTAACTAGAAATGAATGTTTGCCGTAACCAGAAATGCAGTTCTTGCGGGGGGTTGGACCAGGTTCTGAGAGGCCTCTTCTAACTCTGATTCTATCAATAATAGCTATTCTGCCTCTGGGCAACATAAGAAGCCTCCAACTGGACAACTATAAAAAAGTCTCCAGCCTTGATTTAACAGTAGGGGCAGGTGGTAATGCAAATACTTTTATTAGCCAAATTGGGATGGCTTAATACATTATGAGAACTTCACCATAGAGCCAATATTCTAATCCACTAAACTAGTTTTACCCGAGACTCCCACAACCTGGGGTCCTCCAGCTGTATTGGACTGTAGTGCATCTCAGAATGTTTTGCTTATAGTCCATCCAACTTACAAGGTACCATTGGAAGTGTTGGTATCTATTAATGAGTGCAGTTCTGAGAATTTGAAGGACGTTTCCTGCCTAATAAGGAAGACAGTGGTCCAAGATACAGCTCTTCTGGGAAATAGTTCTAACACCTCAAAGAAATCCAAGGATACCTTGCTTTTGATTCAAGCATGAAACAGGGTAGTTTTGAATGACTGCTTAAGAAGTTCTGGTAAGTAACAGAATATTTGCCTTGATTTTCTTTTGGGTTATTGTCATCATTTTTAGGTTGAGCTTTGCTTCACAGCCTTTTTGAAAAAATGCACTTTCATTGTTCTTGACTTTCAGTTCTCCTTGGAGATGCTGAGAATTGGTCCTAAGACCTCTTGACATATAAGTGAACGATGACCAATTCTTTTAAAACAACAAATAACCCTTTTGCCATTTCAATGCAGTGTCTCCTTGACATCAGGTAAGCCTTCTATTGTTTTGCTTTCTTTCCTCATCCTAAAGAAACTTTATTAGCTTGGATATTTGATTATATGGCTCCAAGTATAATACTACAAACAATGTATTTTAATGAATAGAAGAGGAGCAAATTCAGGCAATGAAAAACTCAGTAAACCTCCTGCAATAATTGAATTAAAACTCCTCTGCTTCCCAAGGAATGAAAAGTTAGGGTTAGCATGTTAATTCAGTGTGGACTAGACTGGTCTCCATCTCTGAAAATAATTCCATAACCCCTCACTTCCCTATTAGTCTCTATAATTTGATACCTTGATGTGGCCCTGGAAAATTTTACTAAGACCGTCTTGGACTTATTTTATATTTTATATTTCTTATATTTATGTATATTTATATTCTATAATAAGGGACGCGTTGGCGCTGCGGGTTAAACTGCTGAGCTGTCGATCGGAAGGTCGGCGGTTCGAAACTGCATGGCGGGGTGAGCTCCCGTTGCTAGTCCCAGCTCCTGCTCACCTAGCAGTTCGAAAACATGCCAATGTGAGTAGATCAATAGGTACCGCTTCAACGGGAAGGTAACGGCGTTCCGTGTCATGCTGGCCACATGACCCGGAAGTGTCTATGGACAACGCCGGCTCTAACGGCTTAGAAACGGAGATGAGCACCGCCCCCTAGAGTCAGACACAACTGGACTTTACGTCATATAAAGGGAATATAAAGGGAAACCTTTGCCTTTACCTATATTCTATAATGCATCTTTTATTCTTGTTATTCAGTTGTAAACTGCCCAGAGTCATTGCTATATGAGATGGGTGGTGAAGAAATATGATAAATTAATAAATTAATAATTTGCAAGGGTCAAAACAAAATTAATATGGGTGTTACATAGCAACCCCAGTTATTTTTCATTTGAAACAAGGTTGGAGAAGTAATTTGTCTGAATTTCTTGTTACCTCTGATAAATCTATTTGAAAGCTTATTTGCGTTTAATCTGTCTAAGGTTTAATAACACAACAGACAAAACAGAGGTTAGGGAGGTACATAACATCTTGCAGAAATTGGCATGTGCCGTGATGAGCCACAGGTGTTTTCTAGATACCTTTATGGAATTTTGTACAGCCAGGAGGATTTTATTATAAGGTGAACACATTCAATTATAGTCACATCTCAGATCTGGGTCCTAGTCTCATGTAATGATGCTCCAGTCTCTTCCCCCCCCTTTTTTTTTTTTTCCTGTTTCTGCTTAAGCCAGGGATGAGCAATCTATGGCTCAAGAACCTTCTGGACATCCTCTGCTTAAGCTATCAAGATTCAGTGGTATGCTTTTCCATTAAATTTGGCAATTAACTTTGGTAATTACGTTTAAACATTTAAAAGCCAGTTTGGGTGCTGGTCTTTCTATTAGTTTTCAGAAGTTACCTTTTTGATCCCCACCACCCCCCGGCTCTGCCCACTTTGTCTCAATCCTATGCACTATGTATGATGGCCCCACCTTGCATTTCACAGAACAGTCAGAGTGTATCTGGCCTTTGAAAGATGTCTGTTTATTAACTTACTCATGTGATCAAGATGAGCAGGAGTGAATATACTGTACATAAAAAAGTACTAAGAAAATATTTTAATATTTAGTATATTGGAAAAATCAGGGTTCTATAGCAGTTAAATTTCTTTGATAAAGGAAAATGTGGTTGAATTTAACACAAGTATAAGGAATGTCAAGACATTTTCTTACACTTAGGATCATCTTGGGTGACAAAAAATATAGCTGATGAAATCCTCAGAAGATTTCCTGCACAGCAGATGGATACAAGAACTCTTAATAGTGCCATGATGGATTGAGGCAACTGGGGACTCATCAAATGGCTTGGAGCAACTCTCATCCCCTGCATCCAGCATGGTTAATAATCAGAGATTGTGGACTGTATTCTAAAATATTGGTCAGGCATTAGGTTGCCAATCCCTGTATTAATAAAAACCTTTTGCAGAGCAACGTGTGCAAGTACACAAAGAAATAATATTTTTTTCTACTGTAGTGCCAGCAGAATCTTATATTATACACCTATTCTCTTCAATGTTACATCACAGCTTTCACAAGCTTCTGGAAGAGCAAAATTGATTGCTGACCTTCTTGAATGGAACAAAAATCTGACAATCACTTTACATGAGGGATATGAAGACAATCTTTCTTAAATGACTATTACTGTGAAAATAACATCAATGGCAGCAGACTTGCTAGAGATGAGAGTGAATTATTTAACTCACATCTGATCCAGAAGGGTGGTGGTTCTCACGTAATACTTGATAGCAGCCACCTCCATCAAAATCTGGATGCTGATTGCATAAGTTGGTTAATGGGGTCCTGTTAATTGCTGCTTAGAGAAAAATGCCAAAATCAATTTTAGGAGAATACCTTTATTAAACCAACACAAAGGTCACAACAATTTTAAAAAAGATTTTTAGATGTCTTTTATATTTCTTCATCAGAAATATGAAGACATCCTCTCTCTCTCTCACACACACACACAGAAAGAAACACAGAAGGGGGAGCAACAACCAAACAAAGTTTAATGATACTGAGGTCATGAAGTCTATATGGCCTTCCAGCACACAGGCACTGGTTGAACCTAACTACAGCCCTCACCTCCAAATTTATTACCCATCTCTCCTCCACAAAAATAACCCTTCAAATGGTACTGTGATTAGGTTCACATACTACACTAAACCATTGCTTGTTTATCACAACTGTCTGGGTTCACACAATACACGATGCTCAATCAAAGAAGCTACATTATGATTTAGTATGTTTGTACGAACTTCTCCAAAGAGTGAGTACATGCCATGTTGTGCTAAGTCATAAAATGGATTGTTTGGTTAATACTTAGCATGTTGTATGAACTCAACCTTCAGCAAAGGATCGTTACCTTGTCGCGGTGCTGGAGCTTGAGCACCTCAATGATGCCATCAGCTAAACCGTGAAGGGCCACCCAAGACAGGAAGGTCATGACAGAGAGGTCAGACTAAATGCGATCCCTGGGGAAGGTAATGGCAACCCACCCCAGTATTCTTGCCATGAAAACTAAATGGATCAGTACAACCAGAGATATGTCGGTATACCATCGGAAGATGAGACCCCCAGGTCGGAAGATGGTCAAAATGCTACTGGGGAGGAACAGAGGATGAGTTCAACTAGCCCTAGACGTGATGACGCAGCTAGCTCAAAGCCGAAAGGACGGTTAGCGGCCGACAGTGCTGGTGGTGAACGGCGAATCCGATGTTCTAAGAATCAACATGCCATTGGAACCTGGAATGTAAGATCTATGAGCCAGGGCAAATTGGATGTGGTTATTGGTGAGATGTCAAGATTAAAGATAGACATTCTGGGCGTCAGTGAACTGAAATGGACTGGAATGGGCCACTTCACATCAAATGACCACCAGATCTACTACTGTGGACAAGAGGACCACAGAAGAAATGGAGTAGCCTTCATAATTAATAGTAAAGTGGCTAAAGCAGTGCTTGGATACAATCCAAAAAACGATAGAATGATCTCAATTCGAATTCAGGGCAAACCATCTAACATCACAGTGATCCAAATATACACCCCAACCACAGATGCTGAAGAAGCTGAAGTAGAGCAGTTCTATGAGGATCTGCAGCACCTACTGGACAACACGCCTAAAAGAGATGTTATTTTCATCACGGGAGACTGGAATGCTAAGGTGGGCAGTCAAATGACACCTGGAATTACAGGTAAGCATGGCCTGGGAGAACAAAATGAAGCAGGACATAGGCTGATAGAATTTTGCCAAGACAATTCACTCTGCAGAACAAACACTCTCTTCCAACAACCTAAGAGACGGCTTTATACATGGACTTCACCAGATGGACAACACCGAAATCAGATTGACTACATCCTTTGCAGCCAAAGGTGGCGGTCATCTATACAGTCGGTAAAAACAAGACCTGGAGCTGACTGTAGTTCTGATCACGAACTTCTTCTTGCACAATTTAGGATCAGACTAAAGAGATTAGGGAAGACCCACAGATCAGCTAGATATGAGCTCACTAATATCCCTCAGGAATATGCAGTGGAGGTGAAGAATCGATTTAAGGGACTGGACTTAGTAGATAGGGTCCCGGAAGAACTCTGGACAGAAGTTGGCAGCATTGTTCAGGAGGCGGCAACAAAATACATCCCAAAGAAAGAGAAAACCAAGAAGGCAAAGTGGCTGTCTGCTGAGACACTAGAAGTAGCCCAAGAAAGAAGGAAAGCAAAAGGCAACAGTGATAGGGGGAGATATGCCCAATTAAATGCAAAATTCCAGAGGTTAGCCAGAAGAGATAAGGAATTATTTTTAAACAAGCAATGCGCGGAAGTGGAAGAAGACAATAGAATAGGAAGGACAAGAGACCTCTTCCAGAAAATTAGAAACATTGGAGGTAAATTCCAGGCAAAAATGGGTATGATCAAAAACAAAGATGGCAAGGACCTAACAGAAGAAGAAGAGATCAAGAAAAGGTGGCAAGAATATACGGAAGATCTGTATAGGAAGGATAACAATATCGGGGATAGCTTTGACGGTGTGGTCAGTGAGCTAGAGGCAGACATCCTGAAGAGTGAGGTTGAATGGGCCTTAAGAAGCATTGCTAATAACAAGGCAGCAGGAGATGACGGCATCCCAGCTGAACTGTTCAAAATCTTGCAAGATGATGCTGTCAAGGTAATGTATGCTATATGCCAGCAAATTTGGAAAACAGGAATGGCCATCAGATTGGAAAAAATCAACTTACATCCGCATACCAAAAAAGGGAAACACTAAAGAATGTTCAAACTATCGAACAGTGGCACTCATTTCACATGCCAGTAAGGTAATGCTCAAGATCCTGCAAGGTAGACTTCAGCAATTCATGGAGCGAGAATTGCCAGATGTACAAGCTGGGTTTAGAAAAGGCAGAGGAACTAGGGACCAAATTGCCAATATCCGCTGGATAATGGAAAAAGCCAGGGAGTTTCAGAAAAACATCTATTTCTGTTTTATTGACTATTCTAAAGCCTTTGACTGTGTGGACCATAACAAATTGTGGCAAGTTCTTAGCGGTATGGGGATACCAAGTCATCTTGTCTGCCTCCTGAAGAATCTGTATAATGACCAAGTAGCAACAGTAAGAACAGACCACGGAACAACGGACTGGTTTAAGATTGGGAAAGGAGTACGGCAGGGCTGTATACTCTCACCCTACCTATTCAACTTGTATACAGAACACATCATGCGACCAGCTGGGCTTGAGGAATCCAAGGCTGGAGTTAAAATCGCTGGAAGAAACATTAACAATCTCAGATATGCAGATGATACCACTTTGATGGCTGAAAGCGAAGAGGAACTGAGGAGCCTTATGATGAAGGTGAAAGAAGAAAGTGCAAAAGCTGGCTTGCAACTAAACCTCAAAAAAACCAAGATTATGGCAACCAGCTTGATCGATAACTGGCAAATAGAGGGAGAAAATGTAGAAGCAGTGAAAGACTTTATATTTCTAGGTGCGAAGATTACTGCAGATGCTGACTGCAGTCAGGAAATCAGAAGACGCTTAATCCTTGGGAGAAGAGCAATGACCAATCTCGATAAAATAGTTAAGAGCAGAGACATCACACTGACAACAAAGGTCCACATAGTTAAAGCAATGGTGTTCCCCGTAGTAACATATGGCTGCGAGAGCTGGACCATAAGGAAGGCTGAGAGAAGGAAGATCGATGCTTTTGAACTGTGGTGTTGGAGGAAAATTCTGAGAGTGCCTTGGACTGCAAGAAGATCAAACCAGTCCATCCTCCAGGAAATAAAGCCAGACTGCTCACTTGAGGGAATGATATTCAAGGCAAAACTGAAATACTTTGGCCACACAATGAGAAGACAGGACACCCTGGAGAAGATGCTGATGCTAGGAAGAGTGGAGGGCAAAAGGAAGAGGGGCCGACCAAGGGCAAGGTGGATGGATGATATTCTAGAGGTGACGGACTGGTCCCTGGGGGAGCTGGGGGTGTTGACGACCGACAGGAGGCTCTGGCGTGGGCTGGTCCATGAAGTCACGAAGAGTCGGAAGCGACTGAATGAATAAACAACAACATGAACTCAACCATTGTGATTTGTGAACCATGGCTTGAGGGTTTAGAACAATGTAAGGTAATAGCAAGCAACGCCAACTAACCAAAGGTAGACTATTTTGCTTTCCTTCACACCTGCACAAGGGTAATGGATTATACAGTGCATTATACAATGTAAAGGCCAAATTAGGACCAGCTTGTCCTTTGACTAGAAACAGGCAGCAAAAATAAGAAAAAATGTTCATCTTACAGCCTAAAACCAAGCTAGAAATGCTTCCTGGCAGTTAAAACCAAATTACTGGATATGTTAATTTGAATGCCAGCATCTGCTTTTACAAGCATATTTTTATTGTGCACCGCAAAACTGGTTTGTTCTCAAACTGTCCAGAAAACAACTCATAATAGTAAGGTTTGGTTTAGTTTTTGTTTACAAAAGTAATGCCTACTGTAAAAGTGTTTAACATGGATAGATTCATAGGTTCCTAATGTATTGTTGTTCTTATGAATCTTTTTATTTCTCCTGAGTGATTCATGCAAAACCCCATCACTTTGTCTAACCCTTAATCTGAAGTTTCCAGCAACAACACTACATGCTTATCCTTGGAGAAAAAAGGAAGTAAGACTTTCCAATGAACTTCTCAGAAGTTTGCTAGTTTTCATAGAGGGGGAGAGTGAACATGAGTTTCTGAAAAGCCTTTCAAAACAATCCAAAATACCATAAATTAACATTCAAACCCCAAATCTGTTCACATTTATTAAATTCAAAGTTAATATGAGTTATGGAATGGAATGGAATTGGACACTTTCAGTCAGAAAATCACGCCGTTTACTACTCAGGAGAAAAAACTAAGAAGGAACCAGTGTTTTTTGCATAGTCAGGAAGGATACAACAAAGATATTACTATGGTACAATACATTGGCTATAGAACATCGATTATACTTCACAGGCAACTCTTTAATATGACAATTATCCAACTTTATGTTCCAACCACCGATGCAGAAGAAGAAGCGGTTGATGAGATTTATGGTCCTATTTAATCTGAAACTAGCACAACTTGCAAGGTATGTATGTATGTATGTAAAAATCTTATGAGATCACATTTCATGATGTTCTCACCCAAAATATTGTGAGATTTTTTTGCCCTCTTTTTAAAGAATGCCTGTCCCATCACCATGGGATAGCGCCTAGCACCTGAAAAAGTTGTTGAAAACGTCTATAATCTTAAGGCTCAGTAATATAACAAAAGCCTATGTGAGAGACAAACATCTTGTGAGGCTGCCCATCTAAAACAGCTTAAGATATAAAGACTCTTAAGACTGTCTGGGACAGATCTGAAATCATTCATATATCTTAGTACTCAGTATTCTTATCCCTTATACTAATGTCTACCATCTGCCTAATTTAGCCCACTGAATATAAATAGGCTGACATATGCTACACATATTTTGGCTACAACAGCCACTGTGTAAAACAACTGGAAATAACCTGGGCAAGTCTTCAGTGAGGTTTGAAGAAGGGTTTCTTGGAGATCTGAAGATCTTAGAAGATGTTTGAGGCATAATCTTCCACACATCTCTGCCCAGGCACCTTTTATTGAGGAAAACCTTAGGTGCTTGTATGTCTTGCTCCTCCGTGGCAATGACGGATTAACAGAATATGATGTCAAGGCTGAAGCTCTGTGATAGTAAAGGTGCTTTGGTTGTTGATGGTCTTATAATCAATCCCAGCAACTCTAGGCAGAACCAGGGAAAGTCCTATTCAAACCAAAAATCCTATCCAAGGGGAGAAGCACTTCCAGTCATCGTTTATTCTCTCTGTAGCCACATAACCCGCAGAACCTGGTTATTGAATTAACTCATGTTTTCAGTTTGCACAGGGCATTGAATGTTAGGTCTGTGGGGTGCATGCATCCAAAAAGGGGAAGGGGCAGAAATATATGGAAGATTTGTTTGAATCACCTATAGCAGTGTTTCTCAACCTTGGCAAGTCCACCCACCTTAAACTTGCCAAGATTGAGAAACACTGATCTATACAGAATGTCTAGAGGAGGGAGGGGAGGAATCCTATTTCCACCATGGAACAGAAAATCAAAGTAAGCCCTGGGAAGAAAAAACAAATAATCTAGCAGAAGTAAAAATGAGAGAAGACAAAAGAGGAGAGTGTGACCTCAGCTATCTTCATATCTGAGCATGGAAGCAAGAAGCTGTATTTTGCCTATTTTCTATCTATGTACTAATTCCTTCGATACACAAATGCTAACTCCTTGTTGGTCAATAGTCTCACAGGATAACATAACTAGATCCACCTAATACTTTCTAGAAAAAAATCCTGAGTGATTGCCCTGGGCCTAACACTGAAGGTAGGCTCCATTTATTGAGAGCAGTAAGTTGACCCTCCTTGTATTTAGTTTGGCTGACAGCCCCCAGTTCAATGGTATGGAAGGGGAGAAGGAAGGGAAGGGATGCTGTTTATTTCAGGGATGTGCAGATCTGTATATGCAGTCTCTTTTACCGTCCGTATTAAAACACAAATCCAACTAGATACGTTTTCATTCACAATTTTTCTTAATATCTAAAGCTTTTATATACAGATGTCCAATAAACTTACTCCTCCCCCTCAACTAATAACCACTTATAAACCAACTAATAAATAAATCAGCTAGTAACCACTTTAGGGAAACAGGCTAGACTCAACAGGATGAAGCTGTGCCAGATGAAAGGTACTGGCTTCTACCTCTCATCCAATTTAGCAGTTCTATCAAGTTGAGATAGAGCCTAGTTGATGGGGCAAAGCACACAGTAGACCAGCAAAATCCCAAATCAATTCCATTTCAGGGTAGTTCTAATAATGGCTGTTTGACAATCAGGAGGTCTTTGATGCATATCAACTTATGGCAGACATCTATAGCATCTGCAGAAAACAGAGACTATTAATAGCTTGGGAATTTGCGGATTTCCTTAAGAAGCTGGGGTGAGCAGCCGATTAGCAAAACTTCCTGAATTTACTTAGTTCCGTGATTATCAAATTTCAAAGCAATTAAGCCAATTTTGTGGGATAAATGAGGCAGCACACCAGGCAACCTATCTCAGTCTCTTTTTGAGATCAAATGAGGGGATTGCAAATTTCTAGGAAAGAAAATACAGATAAATGGTTGGCTTGTTATCAAAACAAGGAACGTTTCTCATCTCTCCAACTGGATTTTTCTTTTGAGGTGGGTATCTGATGGTAAGCATTAAGAACATATGGAAAGATAAAACATACAATTATAATTTTAAATTGGCAATGCAGTCTTCCTTGGGGTTGATTTATTGATGTATCATTAAAAGTATTTTAATAAGTCTGACAAAGAGGAGATGCTGAGTTTTCACAAAATCCCTCCATATGCAATCTTATCCTTATTTGGCATGGCTGGACTATGCACTTTGAGCATGAGATTGCCAGGATCTGTGGATATGTTTTGGAGGCAATTTTGAATTTGGCATCCTGAGGATGCAGACCCACATTAGGGAATCCAAAATGACATCAGTTCCTGAATGTTTTTCTTTGCACCAAGCTACCTTGATCCTTGTTATTGTCCTACATCACTATCATATTGGTCCCCATCATCTACAGCTCCTCCACTTGTTAAACTTATCAGTGATGCTGGAAGAGTGTTGCTCTTAATCTGGTCACCAGATTCTCAAAGTTCTACATAAGGAAGTATGAATTTGATCTCCATTCGACATACGGTGACATCTCTTGGCATTCCTGAAAGTACAATTGTCTTCAACGTATACATAATTATGAAAAGAAAGAAAACGTAGCAGTCAAAAGTACATTTATCATCAAATCCAGCTGGTGCTGGTTTGAGGCTTACATTGACTCAATGGCATGTGACTGAAATATTAGTAGATAAGTTAGAAGGCCTACAGGGGAATATAATGGAAAATTGCTGGCCATTCCCAGGTGGTTTAATTCGTTTTCATCACACCTGATCCTTCTATTGATATCTTCAGAGACTCTTTTTGTTTGATGCCAAATGCAAAGTGTGTCTATAAAACATATATTGATTAATTTAACAAGCTCGTTAAATTTGATGATTTAACAACCATTAGCTAGTTCCTTCCCCTCTATCGCACTGAAGGGCACCTTGCTACTATATCATTCTTTTAACAAGCAAATATTTTGGGTTCTGGATTTTGAAATTCAAAGCACATTCCTAACCATTAACCCTTTCTTTTCTTTTGCATTCACACAATGAAGACACACATATGTGGATCAAGCCTTATTACACAACTATAAACTTGCTTTGCCACTTGTAAGGACATTCAGATGTGAAAAACCGGCCACTATGCTTAGAGAAGAGCAACTGATTTGCACTGTCAACCATTATAAGTGCAGCAGATAGGAAAGAGAGGGGGAAATGATCATGTTTTACAGCAATGTGGACTTTTTAATTTGACAAAAGGCAGGACAGAGATTCCATGCTACCTAACCTTTCTCCAGATTGTGAGACCTAATGATATTCATTATTTGTCATGAACCAAGGCAAGCAATTTACAGTTTATTTTACTTATTTATTTGCTATTGGCTGCCAAATCGGAAAGACTCAAGACAGTGAGTTTTCATTGTCTGCAATGAATTTCAGCTGGGCTGAATCAATTCCAACATTTAGAAGCACGCAGAGGGAACGTTGTAAAAATCACTATGAATTTATTCTCTAATGAAATGGGTACAATCCAGCATTAGGAGCTCCCTCACACAAGCTATGGAAATGCAATGGATTGAGTTCAGAAGCACCTATTGTTCTTAATTCATAATAATGAAACAGCATATATTGGGGAAACAGGAATGCAAAAAAGAAAGGCTGGATAGGAGTGTGTGTGTGTGTGCATTTTCCAGAGAGCTTTGTTCAAACAAGTATGTATATTAGAGAAGTCATACACAAGAGCACATTTATTAGGGAAGGCTGTGCTCAAGAGACATAGAAAATGTTTATGCTAGTGAAGGTTGTAAGCACATATAAATGCAGATGTTTTATGCTTTAAAAAAGAAAATGAATAGAATAATAAATGAATACCTGTAAGATGGGCATGGACTGGATTTAAAGACACTTCTCAGCCCTAGCCTACAGTGATACCTTTGTGCGTTGGAAGCCTGGGACCGACATCATAATCAACCACATCTAACCCCACACAAGTCATATATAAGACAGATAAACCTAGTACGGACTTCTCTTTTGGCAGTTTCTGGTATTGCTGTGCCTGAACTACTGGACTGCTATCATGAGTTCTTCAAAGGTGATTTATCCAAGATTATTTTTTCCATCTAATTCATAGAAGTATAGAACACATACTGTATGTCTCCAAATGTTGCTCTACTACCTTCACCATTGGTTATGCTAAGTGGGGCTGCTGGGAGTTGGGGTTCAGCAGAAGCATATTGTGCACTCATATCTAGCCCAATCTTGTCTATCCTCAGTAGTAGCAGCTCTCCAGTGTCTCAAGGAGACAAACGTCTTTCCGGCTGCCAGTTTCCTGTCAGAAATGACAAAGATGGGTCCTAGGATCTTCTGTATGCAAAGCCTGTGGTCTGTGGATGTTTCTCCCTTACTTCCTCCTTTGGCTGTAGGGGAATAAGCAACACTTTCTGCAAGAGAAAATAAAAGAGTATTCTGACTAACTCTTATCCACACTTTGCCCATTTCCCCATTAGTGAATTTATGGCATCTTCATAGCATCAACCCCCCATAGTGAATGGGTTATAAAGCCTATCCTCACTACTTTTATATTTTGGCACAGGAACAGTTGGATGAAGTTGACTCTAGAAGATGGTCCAAGTTACTTGTTTGGAAGTAACCTTTCATAGGAAGTAACCCTTTCATAGGGAGAGACTTCACTTCCTCAAAGTCTTCAGAATGAGACCTAATGTTTCCACTTCTCCTATGTCACTCAGCAGAGCAGACTAAATCCTCTCAGACTGGAGGCAAGCAAATAGTAAGGGCCTGTAAGACACTGTAATTATTTCGGGAGGAAGGATGGATAGATAGGTAGGTAGGTAGACAGACAGACAAAGTGTTAGCAGTAAAAAATGTTGAACAATAACAGAAGGCAACAAAGCTGATTGAGGCTGTTTGTCATAGAAAGGAATTACATTAGTTGCTCTCCAGCCAAATAGCCTATTACTAAATTATAAAAATGATCCACAATGCTAATATTAAAAGAAATGATAAAAGCAAATGTCTGAGCAAATGTCAAGGTTGCTATTTGTAAGTTGAATGTTCCCTGAAATTTCTTCCAGGCCATTTACAAACTCGGCTTTACAACCCACCATTCGATGGTTTCCTATTCAGCCAATGTCTCTGTCATAAGCATTTACACTTACATTGCGGCTGATGGGTTTTGGACATGATGTCTGATGTGAATGGAAAGGCTGCAGTTACATTACTACAATATAGAAAGCCACAGTGCTACTTTATTAAGACAGACACATTCCTGTTCAGAAAGCTTTCCTTGTTTATTTTTTCATAAGAACGTTTCACCTAAATAAAGGAAAACTACAACCAAAAGTACTCAGCTGGTCCTGATCAGTCTTTCCCACCCTCTAGGCTGTCCTTGACAAAAATGGCCCTAAGTTATCATGAATAGTACCAAAACCAACAAAATCTGGCAGTAAATACACAAACTACAACACATTAAATAGGTAACAATTTGCCTCCCTTGCATATCACCAAAGATTGATGTCCTAGACCAAGCTATATCCCAAAATTCCTGGAAGCTTGGCATTCAGACAAATCAGCCACCAATAAACACACAGGGATAAACCATATTTGCACAACATTCAAAAGAGAGAATAAAAAAGCTAAGAAGGAAATAAAAAGATCAGAACACAGAGCTCCTCTGCAGCAGACAACACCCAGATAAGCAGGGATTAACACCAGACAAACAATCAAACAGAAAACCACACCCTAATCAAGGAACTACCAAGGAGAAAACCAGACCCCCACCAACACGGGCAGGGCAAGCTACTGCATATAAATAGGGAGCAAACCCCACACTGATGATGTTACCTAGCTGGGTAATGAAATGTCTGCAAGCAAACAACCAAACTCAGAGAGCACCAAGGCCTCCAAAGATTGATGTCTCAGGCAGTAGATTCACTTAGTCTCATGCTGAACTAGGCCTATCCAATCCTCAATTGTGTTAGATTACAGCTAGGGCTACCAGATCTGGGCTGTACAAATGCTGATGGCCACTAGATGGCAATGAAGAAACACAGAACACTCTCATTGCTGCTATTTTGTGTTCCTCTGGATTTTTGCCTTCCTGATCTAATAAAAATTCAATTTCAACTCCCATAATTCCTAGGCAATGGCAATGCTAGTTAGAGTTTTGGGAGGGTGAAGTCCAGGTTGAAGAACTTTTTCCAGCTATTTTTCAATCCTTTGGTCTTTCTAGGGATTACATGCCACCAGTTTGAGAATCCAGATTTCAGAGCTGATGACACCACTGTTCACTCTCTCCCTCTCCTCTATGAGAAGTCGTTCTCACATGGCAGTGAAAAGCAACATCACCTGTCTGAGAGTTGCAAAACAAAAGACAGATGGGAAGAAGCCAGACAGATGGGAGAAGGGGGCCAAGAAGTCCATTACCCCTTTTAAGTTCTTGGATGTCTTGCAAACTTGTCTAGGTGCCTCATTCCTGCCTGTTGATGAAGCTGGACATTCTCTGTTTCACACAACTCCCTCTGCTGCTGCTCAGCTGCTTTCAGGGTGGTGGGAAAGGAAGAAGGAAAGCCGCCCCCACAATCTCTTCCTGTGCACAGGAAACAGCGGTGCTGTGTGTGTCCGACTGTATCTTAGCATGTTGTTGTAAGCTGCCAAGATTCAGTAGGATCCATGTATTTATTTATTATAGCTGAAAAACTACAAGCAGCTCCTGCAGTAGCTGGAAAAACAAAGCCTGCACTGTTGGATTCATCATCACCAAGCAGTTGATCTGGCTGGTAAAGTGGCTCTCTTACTGACACGGATGCATTTTTTTTCCTAAAAAGGAAGCAAAGTTTGCACAAAAGGGATGTGTAGATCTCTTAGCATTTGAGCCTTCCAACTTCCACCCAAGTTAAAGCACCTCTGTGAGAAAGGGGCCTGATAAACTTCTAAGGCTGAAAAGGTAGGAGAGCATCTCTGAATAGGTTTTTAAAATTCTGGCTTAGATAAATAAAAAAATCCCACCCCCCGCCCAAATTGGTTTAGCTTTCTTAAAGCTTTTACAAAGGTAAAAAGAACATGTCCATGGATTTAATACAGCTTTCATGGCAGCTTTGTAATCTGAGGGCTTTCTTTTAGAAAAAATAAAGGAAAATATGGAAGAAAAAGAACAGTACAATGAATAAAAAGTAGAGTAACACAACACAACACACACCCTTTTTTGTGATTTCTAGTTGAATTAAGCAATCATGTTTAGAAACTTCTGTCACAAAGTAGTCATTACAATCTTGTGGAAAGAAAATGTTGTAAACTCCACAATAATTAACGGGTAGCTGCTTCTATTTTTTTTTAACTACCTCTTTGCAAATCAGAAGCTGTCCCATGTAACAAGCAGCTGGGCTGCATGTAAGATCTGTGCTGCTAAAGCCAGGCTAAACCTTTTGTTGCTACAATTCTATAATTCAACTATAATTCGTTGAATGATCCCCCATTGCTTAAGTTTATATGCTGTACAAAGGAACAACTCTACACCACCAACCATCTGGGGCAGTGCTTTGCACTCACACTATGCAATCTCAGCTTTGCTTTGAGTAAATTCCATATCTATTCCATCCAAGTTCAACATATTTGACTGAAAACACACACAAATAAAACATTTACTTTCCCTTTAAAACACAATTTTGCATAGCATACAGCATAATCTTTCCCTAAGGTACGTATTTTTGTATGCAACTTTCTCTAATAGACACATTGTGTATGCATTTC
Source organism: Candoia aspera (assembly GCF_035149785.1). Classification (NCBI taxonomy): domain Eukaryota; kingdom Metazoa; phylum Chordata; class Lepidosauria; order Squamata; family Candoiidae; genus Candoia; species Candoia aspera. Next base: position 9,169,940 of record NC_086165.1, on the reverse strand, counting down.
TCCTCTTCATACACATTTCTCCTCTTCATACACTCTTCAAACATTTTTTGTTTGCAGTTTTTGAGCTGAGAACTGCAACACAACATTTAGAGAAATTTGGAATCTGAGATTAACTGTTTTAATACAAAGAGCTCTCCAGGAGGTATGAATTAGGTGAGTTTACTTAAAAATGCAGAACTAATTAATTTTTCTAACACGTTACCGTTTCTCAATGAAATAACTTCACATCCAGTGTTTAATTTGCCTACCCAAGTTGACCACTGGATCCTCCTGGACAAGGAAGATTTTAAATAACTGGCCTTCCTGAGATCTATTGGGTCCCAGCATTATTATATTCTTCAGCCATGCCTCCTTGGCTGTTCTTTGGTTCTAGTTTGCCCAAAAGTAGAATATGTTTCCATAAAAAATGCATGCACCACAATACTTTCTCCTTAGAATGCCCTTTAAGGCACCAAAAGAACCAGATTAGGTCCAAGACCTTCTAGTTGCTCACCCCCAAAGTCTGTGCTGATAAGCAGATCAAAAATACTCCAGAATCTAAAATTTCTCAGTTGCATCTCAGAATCTCTCAGCTTCTGATTCTGAATTGAAAATATGGAGATAATAAAACTGATCACATTGGCAGATGTATTTGCTGCAGAGGCTGCTCTGAACACTTTCAGAAGGCAATATAAATTCTAATTATTGTTGGTATTTCTTTATTATCTTTTTATCCTCCCCATTCTCCAAGGAACTCCATGGAGCATATGTACCTCCCATGCAAGGTTACTCCATTAATTCTATAGTCAGGCAAGGATTTGATGCTCCAACTGCTAGACTGGTGTGTCCCCCACCTATTTCCAACGTACCATGAAACAAGTACAAGAGGTAGTGGTGGGGAAAGATAGAATACCGAAAAGGATAGAAATGAGGACAGAATCCAAAAACTGGGGATGAGTGAAATGATACTCAATACAGCTGCATGGAGCCTTCCCCCCAGTGCATAATTTATATACTAAATCCCATGTCCTCATTTACTCAAAGGCATTGCTTATGTCCCCATTTCTACCAGTTGTGAGATATCCCATGAACACTCTTGCCAACAACAATTTTTGTGTGTGTGTATCCATGTAACCCACCAGCCACCATTGCAAGTGATGGAAAATATTGTCCATTTTGATTACGCAAGATTTCGGATGACATCTTTCACTCTAAGCCTATTTTTTTTTTTTTAAATTGAACATTTTTATTATTAGCGCATGGAATATTTTGCTATTTGGAATGTATCAGCATACAACGCCTCAAAAGAACAGATACAGGATATCTTCAGTTGCCCATATGGTTTTCTTCATTTGGGACAGTATTTTACATTCTGCATGAACTAAACATTTTCCTCAGTATAATTAATAGCTTCTCCCTGTGATCTTTCCCAGGCACTCAGTTTTTCTTTTCTTTCTTCTGTTTTTAACCATGCTTGCTGTAATATCTCTTAGTAAATAAATCCCTCTCAATCAGTTTCTTCCTCTAGAGGACTAATGCAACCTACTTGTTTTTAAGCAAGCGCACATACATAAACCAAACTGGGCTACGTAGCCTGTCTGAATATCTTTCAGCACCTGAATGTCATTTTTATAAGAAATTGCCCTTAATTAGCACTCTCATTCTCTCCAAAAGACCATATAGCCAACAAACACAATCAGAACAACAGTCTTTGCCCAATAATACAACACACGAGGTCTTTCTGGTTAAAGAAACCTTAATTATTGCTTTAAGCTGAAAAGTTTCCAAATCCAACACTTATAAAGGAGAAAAAACAATATTGTCCTTCACCATTGTTCTCAGTGACGGGGTAGGGAAATGGCAGCTTATACACATATGCTCACAGACATACACATAGTTACATACACACACAATGGCTTTCCATCTTTCAGAGTCACATTTAGAATTTTATTAATGTATTGTTAAAAGAACGTTGTACGTTTCTTGGAGCACAGGCTGAATAAATTTTTAGAGATCTCATTTTCTCTCTCCCTCAACTCATTCCATCCCTTTTGCCCTCCCAATGTTTGCAATGCTATCCTAAGAACCTAAAAATAGAATCTTTCTTCTGATACTGTCGTTGTTTGATCAGGCAAACATTGGTTCCCCTTCCCTTGTGCCTTTAATGCGGGTAAAATTAAAATAAATATGCTACCTCCATATTTCTAGTACACCTGATAGAAATTTGAAATATAAATAAATAAATATAAATACCTATAAAAAGATCGATCTCAACTTCATAGCATTTGTTGTTGCCTCAGTTGCTAGCCCTACTATTAAATTTATTATCTTTGGAAACAGAATTGCAAGTGAGCTCACAAAGTCACATTGACACTCCAGAAGCTAAACAAAGAATGTCAAATCTCTGATCAAGGGGCAAAATTGTGAGTGGCAGCTGACAAGTCCCACTGTTTCTGCTGTTTTTGTTGTTTATTCGTTTAGTTGCTTCTGACTCTTTGTGACTTCATGGACCAGCCCACACCAGAGCTTCCTCTCGGTTGTTGCCACCCCCAGCTCCCGCAAGGATGAGTCTGTCACCTCTAGAATATCATCCATCCATCTTGCCCTTGGTCAGCCCCTCTTCCTTTTGCCTTCCACTCTCCCTAGCATCAGCATCTTCTCCAGGGTGTCCTGTCTTCTCATTATGTGGCCAAAGTATTTCAGTTTTGCCTTTAATATCATCCCCTCCAGTGAGCAGTCTGGCTTTATTTCCTGGAGGATGGACTGGTTTGATCTTCTTGCAGTCCAAGGCACTCTCAGAATTTTCCTCCAGCACCACAGTTCCAAAGCATCGATCTTCCTTCTCTCAGCCTTCCTTATGGTCCAGCTCTCGCAGCCATATGTTACTACAGGGAACACCATTTCTGCTGTACTTGAGAAAAATTGCTATGGATGTCTCTGCCCCTGTGTTTGAGTGAACTTTTTTTCCCCCTTAGCCTCTCCTGGAACTATAAAAACTTCTCACAGAACCCTTCATTTCCATGGCACTCAGTTTGAAAACCCCCTCCTTACTGCATTCAGACGTTTAGCTGAAAAGCTTTTCAAGACTCAATCCAATCAACCTGCCGAATTCTGGCTTATTATGAAAAGTGCACAAAGAATGTTCTGCGGTTCATTTACTGGGACATGGGAATCAAGATCCCTGGCTTCTCTCTCCTCAGTTAAGGCTGTGCAGTGCTTTGCATCTGCTTCTGAAAAGGTCTTGAGAACGTGCAGGGGCATGACAGTAGTACCTGTCTTCAGCTTCTTTAAAAAAGCTGTGTCTTTTCCAAGGATCACACAGCAGTTGCAGACAGCAGCTGCACACAGCAGTTGCAGACAGCAGCTGCATTATCCCAGAAAAAGATACAGCTGTTTTAAAGAGTTCCAGACAGGTGGTGTCCTAACTGCCAGGAAACACGCTGAGACAAGGAACTGGTCTCTAATGCTTTATTGCTAGTACATAACAGGAATCCTAACAAACTGAAGAAGCGTGGGAAAAACCCAGACATATAAACTCCAAAGGTTAAGGTGGTCCCGATCTGTGTCTCTTTGAATGGCTGCCCAATTCCTCAGTGCTACACATGCGCTTAACAGTCTGGATGGGAGCCCCCTGCTCACCATCCTTACTCATGACAGGTGGTGCATTCATACTCAGCTCTCTTTTCCTAACTATTTCTGAAGCATTGCACATAGTCCTATCCCATGTACTGTTCACCATGAATCAAAACCAAGAAAAAACAAATAAACCATGCCTTAAAGCTTTAGCATATTTGGAGGAGACGAAGAATGCTGACATTCCTGGTTTGCTATGCCATGGTAAATCAACAGTATATGGCTGCAGCTTATACCAACCTCCTAAAGCTTTAACTGGAGCTGGAGCTGTTGGATGGTTGTTTTTTAATGTACTAGAAGAAGAAACATATTAAATTACATGGGGAATAAATTCTTTCAGCCGCATGAATTGTATTGAATTACAGTGAATTTAAATTCAGTTCAGTTTGGTTTGATCCTGACTCACCCTGCTCATCCTCTCTGCCCACAACTTCTCTTTTTGCATAGCGCCTGCATCCATGTTCAAAGGTGGGCTCCCATCTGAAAAAGTGTCCACAACTTGTTCAGCTTCTTTCACTTTCCACTTTCCAGAATTTATACCATCTGAAGAGAAACCAGAGCTTCCTATCTAGATCAGATTGGGGTCAACTGTCAAAGGGGTGATCTTACCTGTCCGAATATTTTTTATATCCCAATGTGCTGTGTTATTTTATCTTACGTTATTTGATATGGTCATCAGACTAATCAATAAACAATTATCAATAAACCAAACCAAACCAAACCGAATCTGGTATGCCCAAATCATTATTTTGCAAAATAAATCAACCACAGGAAACATTTAAGCACCTCTTGGTGAGCTTAAATTATTATCCCAATTAACATTAAACATTTTTTGAGAAGAGCTGTGTTAGTCTTTGGTGGCAGAAAAATCAGGAATCTGGTAGCACTTTTTCCAACTAAATAAGTTTTTAAAAGAAACATTCATAAAGGGAGAAAGTCCACACCTTTTCTCAGAACCAAACAATCACATGAAAGGTCTGTCAGCACCAGCTCAGCTTGACTCAGTGGCAGCAATTAAGTTGCAGAAGAGAAGCATTCTTCATGCTGAGTCAGGTCCCATGAATTGATCCTAATGCCTTAAACCATTTCTCTCCTGGAAAAACGATGTAGCAGAATTGCTTATTTCTTATTGAACTTGTTTCTTATTTTTGGCAAAACTATATTAAAAGAAATTGATTTCAGTTCCTCCAACTGGAACTGAGATAGTATTGTATCTCATTTGCTATCTTGATTTTTGGACAAGAAAACAAATTTACGCATTTTACATCTACTGAATTAAAACCATACATAGGCAAACACATTATATTGTGCTATTTATTAACGCCTGCAATTTTTCGGTGTCACCGACAGTCTAATTTTTTTTTGCAGCCCTTACTTTATCCAACCCATTTTTTGAAAACAAAACAAGCAAACCTATCATTTGAGGAATATTCTAGTGATACAGCCAAGTGCAACAATATGCCATATTATGTTTTTGCATTTTTTCTTGCTCTTGAGTACCTGCCAGCTGTACCAATGCCTAATGCAATTGCTCACTATTTTAAAAGGACAATTAAAACATTTATTTATTCTTAAAACACCCAGATCTACTGCCAATGTACACACAACCCGAGCTGGAGGAGGAAGGCTAAAATCAATATTGTTCATATTAAAACCACCAGCAGCAACTACTAACTAATTGTGTCTCACAAGTTTCTCCACATTAGGCCACAGGTAACTTCTAATGCCATTCTTCTGAACTTAATGATCAACATCAAGACTTGGTTAAGCAATTATGTTACTCAGCAAATAGTGGATGACACTAATTTTATTCCCAAATAAGTGGTGGGTTGATAAAAACAAATGAATGTGGTTATGTATAAACTTATTTAGCAAGCGCAATAAGAAAAACATCCAATTTTAACTTTTTAATGTTATGGTCCCATTTTTTCCTCTGTTTATCCCATTTAGAAACTCTTCAGAGATCTAATCATATCCCAATCAATTATAGAAGATTATTTTTCCCCTGAGGGTAATCAGGCTACAAGACTTACCCACTCAGTGCAGTTGAAGTTCATACTCAGTTCTCCAGCTAGAAACACGTCCTTGTGTGTAAGGCTTAACTGTAGTGCTTATAAAGTAGCATTTCTACCCAGAATCCTCTGGCAGCTCAGAAGCAGTTAGAAGAGCCCTTCAATGGGCCCCTGTTGCCATTCCATACAAAATCTCTCTATACATTTGGAAAGGACTTCCATGGTATAGAAAGCCTTGTGGTTACTGCAAATTAGCTATGATTTTTGTTTAATGGCTATTGGGCAGATTAGAAGTACAAAACAACAATATAATAACAATGTTGACAACAACAATGGATGGATGGATGGATGGATGGATGGATGGATGGATGGATGGATAGATGGAAGGAAGGAAGGAAGGAAGGAAGGGCTAAAGAAGACCAAACTCCACCTCCTATAATCCAGTTAGATTCTACAACTCCTAAACCTTCAAGGAAAAATTGCATCCCTACCCCCAGTAAAAGCAATAAACAGTCTATAAATGGGACCAAACTCAGTTCATATTTGCACCCAGGTCTTTCTCAGGTAAAAATGTAGCCACAAGAATGAAAAAAAAAAAAGACACAGAGATATTACTACTGAACGGTGGTCCCCATCTAAACATACAGGCTTGCTCACACATCCTAGTAGATTGAAGTGTCTTCGATTTTGGCCTGGCATCTTGAGTGAATCCAACACTTTTTTTTTTTAAAGACTGCCTTTCCATGATGTGCTGCTAAGACTGAACCAAGGGTTCCTACACAGATGCAAAATGGTTGAAATACATTCATTACTCCTCTTAGTGACTTGCACTGAAGCTGCTCCTGAGATCCAGATATCTCCAACCCTATTTCCTTTCTGGAAGGGTGTGAAGTCCAACATGCCTGTTGGTGTGTGAGTTATTTTGAGGCCCCTTGGTTAGAGTTATGAGGATTATTCTTATTCTCAATGGTATTCTGTACTGTTTGATTTTTTTTTATTAATATGGTTTTTTACTGTATGTGTTGTTAGCCACCCAGAGTTACTTGTCTAAGATGGGCAGAGATTGGTTTTAGACCTCAGCTATGGATTTCGTTAATTTGTATTAGTTTTATATGTTTTTATGTGTTTATGATTGTATTGCTTTTTTGTAGTTTTTTAAATTGTTGTAAGCCATCCAGAGTCATGCAGCTGAGATAGGCAGCTATATAAATCAAACTGAATCAAATAAATAAATAAATAAATAAATAAATAAATAATTTTTTACAGGTCAATGTATAAAGGAGCAGTGGTATTCATTTTACTGTGAAGGATAATAATGAAATCAATTTACTTTTTCTCCCATTCCATCTATCTTTTAAGGCGCTATACAGAGCAGGATTACTACTTCAGAAAAATAAACCCTGAAAGTTAAATTATACTTCCTATCCCCTTTGATTTTTCTGAGGCATCCCTTCTTTTTTCTTGCAAATATTAATTTGGAACTGTGAAAATATGATGTTAGGTGGCAGAACCCAAGGAGGAAACTATCTGCAGGATCTATTCAGAGGACCACACTTCATATCAATGTTCATTTGTGCTACTTTTGAAATTTCTGTGTAACAGGACTGGCCTCAATCAAGGGTAGATTCATGATTCTTCACTTCTCTGGCAGCCACTACATTCATCCCAGATGTTCACAAGATGTTCCAGCTGCTTCTCAAAGTGAGTACATAGGAGGTGGCAGTGGAATAAAAGCATCACAGTCTTCTAGGCACAGCATACAAAAGACATCTCACTTTGTTTTATGCTCAAAGGCCCTGGGTATCTGTTTATTAGCATCAGTAAATAGAAGACATGAAGCAAAGGGTGGATTGCCTTTCATTCCTGTGCCAACCCGATTTTGTTGCTGTGTGTGACATTCCTTAGTGATGGACGTTACATAATATTGAATGATAACATCTCAATACTGTTCAGAATGGGTAAATCTGTCAGTTGCATGTTTTCCCACTCTCAGCTTTGTTTTTTAAAAAGTTCAGGCTCTTTCCATGAACATTTTATGTGGCAATTTGGGTTTGTTTGTTAGTTCGTTTTTTTGGGTTGAACCTCTTACCCCAAACAACTTGAACAAAATCCTCATCCATCTGCATCAGCTCATCCATTATATTGAAGGGCCATTTCTACTGTGAAGAGAACTGGGTTGTACCTACTTGTCCTGCAGGTCTTAAAAATGAGGTATTTCAAAAAGAAATGGCTGTTCCGGTTTAGCAATATGGTTGAGTACACTCAATTTTAAATACCAACTGAAGAGTGATGCCCTCTAAGATGCCTTCTGCTTTTGCAGTTGCCCAGTTAGATCTGCTTGTTTCCCCCAAACCCCTGTAACAACAACAACTCCTCCTCCTCCTCCTAATTATCTGAAACAGATCAGATTGTAAACCTGTCTAAGAATGGATAAGCAGTGGTTCGTGTGATCTGGTAAAACTATCAGAGGAGGAACTCCTTCTTCTCTATCAAGTGGACCACTGAATGTAGTCAGTCTTCGGACCAAAGGATGCAACTGCAAAAGGATAGATTGTCCTTATCTGGCTTCTCCTCCTGGTTGGCAATAGAAGCAGTTTGCCAGCACCAAAGGAAGGCTCCAAGCTATCAGCATCCACATTGATGGCCACCATAAACCAAGCTGGCTTGTACAATTTCTGACCTGGATAGCAAAAAGGCTTCCCCAATGGCCAAGTATGTGTGCATGGGTGGGTGGGTGGGTGGAGACCACGTGTGAAAAAGGGAGCAGAAATGGCAAACTTCTCTGAGATAAGCTATATGTTCTCTTTACATATTGAATAAGGCTCTTCATTTTTATGAGGAACCCTATTGTATTTTTTGTAATGTTGCTTGAAAAATTCCTGGATGTATTTCCTTCATTCTTAATGCCACTGATAGGTAGCAAAGGCATTGCTGGGGGCGGGGGTTGGCAACATGTTGCTGAATTATGACTCCCATCCCATCCCAACATCCCTCATGAGTGGCTAAGCTGGTTAGGGTTGATGGAAGCTGGGGTTCAGCCATATCTGGAGGGCTACCTATTACCCTCCACCTTGGGCCACCTTTTGCCCAAGGAAAGGATACCTGATGGGAATTCATCAAACCTCTGCTCTGCTTCCATCACCCCACTCTCCATCCCTATCCTGGGCTAGCGCCCAAGTGGTTTAAAACCGATCAGGAAACAGATGATCACAGATACAGCTGCCAACTAATGTGCCACTTTTCTAAATTATCTGCATTTATAGGTGTCACAATCAGCATGCTAACACTGTGGGATATTGCTGGAAAGAACTACATACCTTTCAACATTTGACAGAAGTAAATATGTGCATTTATTTGGCTTTTAGTAAAGTCACAGCGATGAGCCAGCCTCCCCCAGCCTCTCGTGTCATTAATTTCCCCTCTAAGCTTTTCTGGAGAAATTCTTTACACACACACACACACACACACACGTGCACATAATTTTTATTAAATACATTTTCAAAAGAATAAAAACAATACAAATTGACTTGACTCTGCACAGCCCCTCTGCATTTGGGGCATATCCCTACCTCCCTCAATTCAATGGGAGTTAAGACTGCAGAATCTTGTTGCTTCTCGTGAACAGAGATCAGATTTGTGTTTAAACTTGTAAATGCCACTGAAGTATACATTTTCAAATCATCTACTTTATCTTAATCATGTGTTTTGTGGAACAAAGAGGGAAAAATGAGTAAATGACACCATTTCCCCCATGCGTCTTGAATTATTCCTTGTCAAGAAAAAGTCTGCTTCCTCAGCCAGAACTAATTTAAATCAATCTGTCATTAGACATAATAAATAATATTTACTGGGGGAAAATTGGGTAAAAATACACAATGGCAGCTTAGAAACTTCTGCTTTCTCCCTTAAAACTTCCCAAATGCTCACATATAATTGCTGAAATCCAACTTCAAAAGGGGTTCATTTTAAGGCAGCCTAAGACAGCTGCCGGCAAAATGCATAGTTCTAACCATCTTAATTATTTGCTCTGCTCCCCCCCCCCCAAAAAAAACACTATAGTACAAGGCTTATATATGCATACAGAAGGTGTGGTGAGCCAAATTTTATGCTTAAACTGTAATACCTTGGAAACAGGGCAATAATTATAGAATTGGTTGAAGCCTGCACAGCAGTGGGTTCATGTCAAGTAGACCTGCAGGTGCTTTCTCTATTCCAACTCCAGCAATTAACTTCACTTTAAACCCCCAGCTCTGCATGAGTGTGTTGATGGGGAGATACATCTGCAACGCAAATGACTGAATAGCAGCATTTGGCAAGATTGATCACAGCAAAAGATTTAGACACACCAGATATTGGTACTTTGGAGAAAGATGCTTTCCTGCCCACAGGTCATTCCATATCCCTGTTATACTTGGATGGTTTTACTTTGTTGACAGATTAAAAGAATTCACCAACTTGATAAAAAGCTTTTGGAAATCAGATATTGGCACACTATTCAGTAACCTTGAGTTGGTCCAATAAAGGTATTGACTTAAATGGATGTTGCACCACTTCCAGTTTTATTTACAGTCTTTCAAGTGCAATTCCATTTAATGCTGGTTGGAACACTATGCATTCCTGGGATGATTATTCTAAAAAATGGACCAGAACTTCATATTCACTGGGCAGCTCCACATATTATACTAACTATAATTTGTCTACAGTTTACTGAATAAACCATAATTGCCCCAGTTTGCACAACATGCTAAGCTAAAGCCAGACCACATCAGGCTTTAATGCTGCCTATGAACTAGAGATCTGTCTTGCTGTTCTGAATGCTGCCAAAAAATAATCTCCCCATTTAATAATTTTATTAGGTCCTTCTTACAAAAACATTTGCTCATCCATTCAAACTACTCCTACTTTCCATTGTTTTCAACTGCCTTTAGTGATGCCATGTGCTCTGTTAGATTGGCTACATAGTAATGTGGGTAGGGTGCTCTGTGGTAGGAATAGCACCTGTGATCTGGACCATTTCCTTCTTCATTCCTGTGGGCAACTGAGAGGGGTGAGTACCTAAGTCTGGAAAGTTGTCAACACTTCTCTGATGGAGGTGGTGCCCCAGCTGTTTTTAAGGAGACACTAGTGAGCCCCTCCTGAAGAGGCCTTCCCTGGACCTAACTATACTGGACGACTATCACCTGTTTCCCCATCTTCCCTGTTTATGGAAAGTTACTGGGAAGGTGACATATCTTTAGCAGGAAAATGCCTTGAGGAAATTGATTATCTAGACCCTTGCCAGTTGGGTTTCTAGTCTGGGCATGGGGCTAAGGTGGCATTCATTGCTTTGGTGGATGACCTACGCTGGGATACTGATGGGCAGAATGGAGGTGTAGGAATGGTATTTCTTGGTTTTGTTCACACTTTACAGAATAGCCTTCACTCCAGAGGTTTTCAGTGGCAACTCTGGTGTCAAAACAGAATGATTCTGCAGGGCTTTAGATTGCCAGACATCATTTGATGGTACAAATGTTTGCAGATGAATTGGCTTTCAGCATGTTTCCAATCTGTTTTTATCCTCATTTTTTAGCAGGGGTGGTGGGGTTTTGTAATGGCTGTAAAACTGCCAAGAGTCTTGAATTCTGGAGGTACAGAAACTAAGTCAATACTTGGGGAGGGGGGAGCCATATTTATTTATACCTGCATTTATTTATTTATTTATACCTGCATATTTATACCTGCATTTATTTTTTTACCCTAATCACAGTAAATGAAAAATATTTGGCACACCTTTGGTTGGTGTGGAAGGAAGGAAGGAAGGAAGGAAGGAAGGAAGGAAGGAAGGAAGGAAGGAAGGAAGGAAGGAAGGAAGGAAGGAAACCAGGCTAGAATTCTTAGTGCTTTGCTTAGAAATTATGCAACAATTCAACACTTTTCACATGTACTGAATTTTAAACTTCCTTTTAATAGTAGAGGAAGCATTTTTTCCGGTTCTGCAAATTATTGTTATACTTTGGTATCTTGAGCCCAATGAATGAAGTCATTTTATATCCCAGCTGTTCCTGTATGTTCCAAGACTTCATTTTAGACAGAGATCAAGAAACTTCTACCCTTTTGCCTGACCTTACTCTAATCATCCATACTGAATTAATGAGAAAAAAATAGATTTCCATTAGCAAGGAAATCCAATTTGGCCTGAACATAAGCAAAACCTAAAGATACCTCCTTCCTCACTTATCTAGACGGCTTGAAAAAAATTTTTTTTTTCTCCCTGCCTTTCACTTCATTCCTCCTAAACTGTCAACAACCTTTCAACATGAGAAAACTTTAAACAGCAAACAAGGATTACCATTTTTAAAGTCAAGATTAACAAATAAGGACATTTCTTTGGGAAGCGGGTAAGATTTGCAAGGAGAGAAACGGCAAAATGGAGGTAATCCGTGACTTACGACCATTCGTTTAACGGCTGTCCGAAGTTACGATGATGCTGAAAAATGTTACTTACAACCAGTCCTCACACTTCCAACCGTCACAGACCCCAGTGGTCACATGATCAAAATTCAGGTGCTTGGCAACTGACAGCTATTTATGATGGTTGTAACATCCTGGGGTCACGTGATCGCCATTTGCAACCTTCCCAGGGGGCTTCCGACAAGAAAAGTCAATGGGGGAAGCCAGATTTGCTTAACAACCGCAGCAAAAAAGGTCATAATATTGGGTGCAACTCACTTAAGGACCTCATTGCTTAGCGATGGAAGTTCCAGTCCCAACTGTGATCATAAGTTGAGGACTACTCGTATAGGAAGACCATCTTGATGGCATCATGAAGAGGCTAGTTTCTTGGGTGCAGCTGGAACAGTCAGCCGGCTAGAAAGGTGTGGTAACCAAGCTTCCTATTCTGTTTCCTTCACCAGAACCTTCAGACCCACTTGGGTTCTGCTTACTGGCTGGGCTGGTTCAGTAGTTCAGTTACCACTATCTATCCTGTTGGAGACAATGGGACAGGACCCCCTTGGTTTTTCCTGCCTGGAGAAATTACCAACACCTCTCTGTACTGGGTTTGATCAATGAAGCTTACAACCCCCATTGAGGAATAACCCCTAGGCCGTACAGCTTGAACGGATAATATCAATTCTCAGCTTTATGTAATGATTGCCTATTCAAAATCACTATCAGACTGACGCAAGGCTTTCATGGGTATCTGATTTAATACTGAATAGTATGCAGGATCACAAGCAAAGCTGAGAATAGTAAAAGCGTGGGATGTCTCCCAATAAAACCCCAAATGGCTCCTAGTCCCTCCCCCCAAGGTCAACACAATTCCATGCCCTGCAGGTGCCCCTAACAGTTCCTGCCGGTCTGCGGGAAATGTCCTTGACAAGGCGAGATAACCCAAACATGCATTCCTCATTCTTCACTCCTTGCATCGCAGCCTGGTACAAGGAACAGGAGCAGCCCCCTCCCGTACAGCAACTCGTGTCAGCCCCATGGCATGGGAACCCGTTACGATGTTTTCCAGGAACATTGGAACAGGGACCATGACACAAACATAGTCCTGCTTTATTGTGCAAACTTGCTGTCAGTTGGGTTAAAACTGGATAGATTTGATAGCTACTGTAAGAGAGACTCCCTTGCTTAACAACATTAATCTCTAAATATTAATTTGGCCATGTCCCAACCTAAATCCTGTACTTATAACTGTCCATACTTAATCATTCATTCCATCAATTAATTACATTTATATAACACTAAAAGTTCCCTTAACTTTCTCTTTGATAAAACATTTTCTTTTCTTTTTGAAAACTCTTTGTCATTCAGCGGCCACGTCACTTGGATCAGTGCTTCAATCCTGCTTCTTCTAGTACTGAAAATGTATTAAAATATTCTGGATTTTCCTCTGAAACCAGTTCTGCCACAGACGCTCTCCTCTGTAGACGTATTCTGGTACCGAGAATCCCTTTGTGTTCCATTTCACATTACTCCATCACTTGCATTAACAGACTAGGAGGATATTTTAAATGTTGATAGATACTAATTCTTAGGTTGCTAAATCCATTAAGCTTTTCTTAATGTCTTTTAATAGCAAAGCATGGAAATAGGTGCATTTTTAAAAGGCATAGTTCAGTGGCTTATGTAATTTAATTTAATTAGGTATATGTCAGCTCTTTGCCTGTCAATAGGCTTACCTTAGAAGATAGCTGGGAGTAAGAAAAAATTAAGACATACTAAGAAAGTGGGTTGTAGATAATGACTGAGCTCAAGCAGCATACTAAGCTATGGTTCACTTAATCATGGCTTACTGAATAAACTGCATTATCTAGGCTCATACAACATGCTAAGCCACAGATCATTATTTACAGATCATAATGGCTGGATTCGTGCGATATTTTTATTTTATTTTATTTATTAATCAAATTTATCACCGCCTGTCAGGGCAGCCACACTCTGAATAAGACACAGACTCACTTAGAAGGTCTAAGGATTTCTGGCTTTATTAGAACGGAGTGCGTGCAAAGAAAAAGATGGGAATCCTTATGTGCTGACAGGGTGCCCTGTTTATACTTTGTTGGCGGATGTTGTGCTTCTCTACCCTCGAGCCAGGACCGGATGGGTGCTTGGGACTGCGATGCGTCAGCTGATGGGTGATCCCGGTGATCTCCTTTGTCTCCCTGTCTTCGTCCGGACCAGGTGCGTCCCCTGGGGAAATGGGAAGGTGTTTCCCCGATCTTTCGATAGGCGTTAAGTCCTGTCTGATGGGCACTCCCATTATGTTGGATATCCCTCTGTGGACATGCATGCCTGAGGGAGGTGTGAATGCATCCCCTGGGGGAATGGGAAGGCGTTTCCCCTCTCTCTTTATGGGTGCCAAGTCTGGTCTGAGGGGCTTATCTATTGTGTTGGGGATTCCCTTCTGGATATGGGTGCTTGGGGGATGTATGAGTGATTTAGGGATTATGCTTATCCCTTCCTCTTACTTAATGTGCATGTTCCCCGTTGTGATGCACATATGCCTTGCAACGGGGAACATGACACCGCCCACCTGAAACAAACCATATTAGAACCCAGCATAATATGTTCAGATTCAGATTCCCCACTGAGAGCAGAATTCTTCACAAGCAGGCCACTCTTTCTCGTCCTCACCTAAACCACAGGGTACTTGTGTGGATAAAAGGTTGGGTGGGCAGAGAACGATCTATTCTCCCAGATTTTGTAAGCTGCCTGGAGTCACTGTGTGTGCGTTGGGCAGCCATATAAATTTGTTTAATAAATAAATAAATAAATAAAAATAAAGTCTCAGAAGAAAACAGGAATGTCAATACTACTATCATGCATATTTGACTTTACACTCAACAGGATCAACGTTCCTAGCTGATTTCTTTGTTAAAGTTATATCCTACCTTCCTTCTGGAAGTGCTATGTAGTATATACAGAACACTCTCTTCTCCATTTCTACTCCCCACTGTATGAATTCTGTGAAGTTGGGCTGATATAGAGCGACTGGCCCATAGTCATGAGGCTGCCTCTTGTCATATAATGGGGAGGCATCAATTCTGCTATCAAAGAAAAGACAACATTCAGCTAAATTATTATGCAAAATAATAATCCTCTGTTGAGAATTCACACAATGACGCTGATAAATCCAGCAGGCAATGTTTCTTATAAATAAAAGCCCCATTGAGGCTTCCAACACATGAGAATAAGGTTGGGCAGATGACTGCATTGTGGAAAGGCTAAAGAGTTATGGAAGCAAGCAAGCAAAAATTATTTATCCATAAATATTTATTCCTCATTAGGAATTCAGCAGAAGGTCCTTCACAAATAGATTTGCAGGACCATTAAATGTTTATCCTTTTTCTTAATATGACACACAAACATACACACTTAATAGCCATTTGATTTTTGGCGGGGAAAACAAATAAGAACAAAGCAAAATTGGCTTTAAAGCTTGCTTTAGGTTCTTACACTATCAATTTTAAGCCATATTCCTTGAATACACTAACATCATCTCCATGATACATTAATTTCACACCTAGTATGCTCCAGATAGTGTTGCAATTTCCATCATACCCAACCAGCAGAGCCAACGGAAGACTTCAAGTCTGGGGAAGTCTACACTTATTTTGCACAAGGATGTGTTGGCATGAAGTGTGCAAAATATTGTCATTTACTACCTGGCATCCAAAGTAGCAGAAGTTCAAGATTTTAACTCTTTCTTTTGCTGAAAAAAGAAGAAAATGAACTTGTATTTTATGGGTTTGATGATTAGAAGGGACAGACTATGGAAAGAAGGGAATTATGATGTAATTTTAGAGAGGGGGGGCAAAATATAAATTCATTCATTCATTATTTATTTATTTTCTATCCTCCCTTTATTATTTTTATAACTAACTCAAGGTGGTGAACATACCTATTACTCCTTCCTCCTACTATTTTCCCCACAACAACAACCCTGTGAGGTGAGTTGAGCTGAGAGAGAGTGACTGGCCCAAAGTCACCCAGCTGGCTTTCAGGCCTAAGGCGGGACTAGAACTCTCCTACTATGCCTGATTGGCTCTTGGGCTGAGAGGGAGTGACTGGCCTAAGGTCACCTGCTGGCTTTTGTGCCTAAGGCGGGACTAGAGCTCTCCTACCACACCTGACTGGCTCTTGGGCTGAGAGAGAATGACTGGCCCAAGGTCACCCAGCTGGCTTTCGTGCCTGAGGTGGGACTAGAACTCACAGACTCCTGGTTTCTAGCCCAGCACCTTAACCGCTTGACCAAACTGGCTCTCTATAACTGCTATTAAGAAGATCAGAAGCTGCTTCTTTATAATCTTTTCTTTTTCTTTTTTCCCCTATTTTCTTTCTTTTTCCTATTTCCTTTCTTACCTATTCACTATTTTCCCCTATTTTCTTTATTTCCTTTCTAAAATTTATAGTTTTTATCTTGTTAAAAAACTCTCTCTCTTTCCCTCTCTCTCTCTCTCACACACACACACACATATACTGTATATTCATTCTAACTCTTTCTCCATAACATATTGACCAATGATTACCATTGTGTCCCCCAATGAGAGTGTCAATATATAGCAGACAAATTGTCTGAAAAACTTCTTGCCTAAGAAACTCTGGGAACTGCAGTCTGATGGTGTGGCAAGCTATAGAAGGATTTATCATCATAAGCTGGAAGCATCTGCATAGTTATACTGGAATGAAAACAATGACAAGGCAGTTGGGTAGTTTGAGGTCCTTAGAAGGAATGCAGGTCATCTGATGATGTGACAACAGTACATAAATACTAGGTTTTAACTGACCAGTCATGTTTGGTGTGATATTTTCTTAAATGAAATATCTACTGTATATCTATACCTATCTATATAAATATAGATATATATACACACAAACACACACACCAGAAGACAGCGGTAGTGATAGATGTAGCAGTGCCAACTGACAACAACATCAGGAAGATGGATCAGGAATATGAGAAGCTGGAGAAGTTCCAGGACCTGAAGGAGGAATGAGAGAGGATGTGGAAAGTGAAGGCCAATGTGGTCCCAGTGATGGCAGGCGCACTCGGGGCTGTGACTCCTAAGCTGGGAGAGGGGCTCCAACAGATCCCCGGAGCAACATCAGAGGTCTCTGTCCAGAAGAGTGCAGTGCTAGGAACAGCTCAGATCCTGCGCAGGACCCTCAGCCTTCCAGGCCTCTGGTAGAGGACCCAAGGTTGAGGAAGACACACACCACCCATAGGGGTGAGGAGGTGTTTTTTTTTTAATCTATCTACCTACCTACCTTATAACAACAAAGTCCTGGGAGTTCTCACACCACCCTCTTTTAAAAAGTATCTCTAGGACCCAGCCCCAAATGATGGCATCAGGGTAGGATTAGCATTCCTGTTGTTAACTTTAGCAAGTAGGCAAATATTAGCAAGTAGTCAGATAAAAAGCAGGATTTCCAGCCCATTTTCTTCTCCTGTCTGCATCGCAGGTGGCATAAAAATAGACTTCTTTTGTTTCCATAATGGATTTTACAAAGCAATTGAGGTGGGTTGGCAGCTCTGCAATCTGACAAAACAAATATTTCTTTTCACTGAAAAGTACATATGAGTTTTCTCTCCTATCACCCAAAAATCTCCCAAAGCTTTTCAGAACCCAGCGCACGTCCATTCCTCTTTGCAACTCATTTTCCCCTCTTTTTGAGACAACTGAGGCAATAATTCACAGCTCACTGGGTCTCCTAAATAACCCCCTTTATATTAACATGGTCGACATTCCCCCATGCCCAGCAGGGTTCAACTGCACTGGCGGGCGACCATTAGGGATTCTTAAGACTTTGGAGGTTTAACATAACCTTTTCCTGTATCTGTGTATCTGTGTGTGTCTGTGTGTACACACACACATACATATACACATACACATAGACACATCCATATATATCTCCTGCCTCACATAGCTACTGTCTCAAAATTGAAAATTGAATAACTATGCCATTTTGTAATTTCCAAGTATTTTCCTTTCCTGGGTCTCATTCAGACTCCTACATAAATGCTTTAAAGCTCAGATATCTTTCACCATGCTGGGAAACTGGTGCTCACTCTTCCCCTCCCCTTTCCTATAGGAGATTAAAGGAGGTCCTTGAGTGTTCCTTTGCAGAAACTTGTACGAAGTGTAGACCAGCTCAGCCTTATACATTGCAGTTAATTTGATATACAGAAGTCTGGGAAAGAACATTTTCACCCACCGCTACCTAATGAGAGCTTTCTTAGAGCCTCCCACAACAAAAGAAAGAAAGAAAGAGAGAGAGAGAGAGAGAGAGAGAGAGAGAGAGAAAGAGAAAGAAAGAAAGAAAGAAAGAAAGAAAGAAAGAAAGAAAGAAAGAAAGAAAGAGAAAGAAAAAGAAAGAAGAGAAATTCTCTCTCTTATATGTACAGATTCTTCTAAAACCAATTTAGCTGGAGGGATGGAAGATTAAGTATTAGGATTTCCTAATTCAGATGGCTACCTTATGAACCTTCCATTTTGTTCTGGACTAGAAAAAGGGGTTGGATTGGAATGGATGGATGGATGGATGTTAGTTTTATTGGAATACCAAGAAAATTCCCTCTTCTGTTCAGTGCAGCTGTCCCTGATGTTTGAAATATTTTGGCTTACAAGTCCTATTAATGGACAGGGATGGCAGGAACCAGGTCAGAGAAAGCTGGCTTAATGTTTCTGGCTTAATGTTTATTTATTTTATTATTTTTTATTAAACTTACTACTGCAATCAAAATTACTTTTGGCAGCTTACAAAGAAAAAAATACAAATTAAATAATGCACAGCACAAAAGATAAAAACACAATGACCCTACAACATACATAATTGAAAAAAAGAAAGAGAGATAATAAAGACAAAGACAGCACCATCAAATCAGGAGAAGGATCTTCAAAACAGCTTCATCTTTAGATGTTTCTATAAAACCAGAAGAGAGGTTGCTGGATTGTACCTAGCCTTTGGAAACTACTAATTTAGATGTACACTGTAGCAAAAAGCATTCCTAAGCCAACTGATGACCCGTAATAGTTGAAAATTGACTTATTGGGGACTATAACCAACAGTAAACAAACCACACAATTACATAGGGTGACCTGTGAATCTTCTCACTGTGGCCAACAAACCATGGTTTGTGGCTTAGCATGTTTGCGAATCCAGCTATGGCAGCTTATTCAGTAAACTATTATTAAATAAACTATGGCTTACCACAACATGCAAACCAGGTCAATGGGAAATTTGCTGAAGTGCCCTGGAGCATGTAGACAATGCTCATGTAATGCTCACCGGAGCACCAGAAAAGAAGACACAAGGCAGTGAAGCAGACAAAGTAAGTTTTCATTTGTGGTCCACAGAGGCCACCTGTTGCTGCTATATCTGTCATTACGATGTTTCTTGCAAGCCTGAGCCTAACCAGCTTTTTTGTACTTACATAGTTACAGTCAGTTTAACCTCACCAATTAACTCACCATACAATTGTAGGTTTCAGTTTTAATGCAATGATTTCAATTAAAATTATTGAAGAAAGGTATTTAGGTTAACACTGAGTCTTCTCTCACTGTAAAAAAGGGATAATTCATAAGAGTTGCTTTTTAAAAAGAAAAAAAAAAGGAAAGAACTATCTCCAGGAATGTGAATAGATGCTAATTGCTCAAGTTACTAGTCATCCATGAAGCATATGCTGAGTGCAATCCAAATAGTCCAGAAATTATTTCTGAAGTTGTAAATCTTTCACAGCTACAATTATGTGTGAGCACTGGTAGGAAAAAGCACATTCAACAGCTGGAGTCAGGTAGGTTTACCAAAGTGAAATTGCAAAATTAAATTTAGATGAACTTAATTAAAAAAAGGGGTATCCAATTTAATGCCGACATCCATCACAGCCTCATTGAAATCCTTTCCTGTAGCAAGAAAATATATTAAGGCATGAATTCTAAAGCCACATAAAGGACAGACTGACATGTGAATGGATAGACAAGTGAAGTCATTTATCCAGGAGGAATTCTCTGAGCCCTTAGGTGGAGATGTTCACCCATCTATAATTACTGAAGTTAGACTGCCTCCTGAAAGACCAGAAACCATAAAAAGAAATGATCAAAAGAATCTGAATGAAGGTCTTTTGCAGTGAATTGATAGGACCATAAAAACACTATTTGAATAAGACATACAGTACATAATTAGAGAATGCCCACCCACAGGAGACCTTTAAAAGCTTTGGCATACAACTCTCAGAAACGCCCAAAGTTGTCACCAAATTGTAACAGGACTCCTATTTAGCATGTTGACTGTTATGATTAAATGGTAATCATATCTACTGCATTTCAGTTGAACTACACTTACAACGATCAGAATTGTGCAAGCCATGGTATTCCCTGTGACACTCTATGGAAGCAAAGCTGGACTTTGAAGAAGCAGGATAGGAAGAGTATTGATGCTTTTGAATTTTGGTGTTGGAGAAGGCTCCTGAGAATACTGTGGACAGCCAAGAAAACAAACCAATGGATCATTGAACAAATCAACCCAAAATTCTCACTCGAGGCACAAATGACCAGGCTCAAATTATCCTACTTTGGACACATTATGCGAAGACCTAGCTGTCTGGAAAAGGCTGTAATGCTGGGAGAGGTGGAAGGAAAGAGAACAAAAGGACGACCAGCAACAAGGTGGATGGATTCAGTTACAGTGGCAATGAATGCACTGTTGGAAGACCTGAAAGACCAGGTTGGGGACAGATCATCATGGAAAAGGTCTATATCTGGTCCCTAGGAGTTGACAATGACTTGATGGCACCTAATCAATCAATCAAATCAAATCAATCAATCAATCAAATGTAAATGTCATGCAATCACTTAAAACTTTTAGAATATGACTGCTAGACACCATTCAAGTACGAGGCATGTCACTCAACTGAGAATATGTTGTGCATCCCTGTCTTGGTAGAGTTATCTCAGTAGGACATAGTTAGAGTGGCACCAGGCTTGTCAGCTTCTCTGTGGCCTGCTTCTGATGGAGACGGTGGTGAGGATAAACACAAAAATAACCCCTTCAGCATGTATGTTCAGTCCTCACCCTTTCTTTGCTGCAGGCATATATAACTGCAGTAGCAAAGAAGAAGATCAAGAAGAGAGTATCTGATGCAAATATTTGTAGGTCTTACCATGGATTGTTCAAGAGTTGATAGTAGAGGTCTCATACAAGCTGTCTTCAGCTCAAATTGGAGAACCTGCCAACAAAAGCCAAAAAGGACTTAATGGGTTTGTGTGTGTGTGTGTGTGCGTGTGTGATATTTAAAAACTTCAGCATGCTAAATAGCCATATGAACAATAATAGATGAATAGCTATGACAAACTTAATGATGAAACCACTAAATTAGGACTGGAATATCCAGCATGTCCACATCTTAACTCTGGAACCTGTCTATAGATTCCCCACAGCACTTATTGAATAGAAGCATTGTATTTTCATGAATGCAGTTTCAACCATCCAACTAAGCAGGAACAACAGAGCACTGCATGGTTAGTTTTAATAAAGAGCATTAAAATAAAAAAATTTAAAGGTCAGTGCAGGGAGTGAAGGGGACCTGATGACCAATCCAAGATTAATGAAGCATATATATAAAAAGTACCAGTTATTTAATTAAAATCCCTTGAGTGCTTGCCTAGTTTGGGGGTGGGGGATTTCTTTCCTTCTTTGGGAGTTCTTTTTTTTTAAGTTAAAAAATGACTTCGTGCATTTTACAAAATTTAAAAATAATAATAATAAAAAAATACCCTTTAAAACACCGGCTCACTGGCTAGGCTTCCTGGACCTCTTGATCTCTGTACCCAAAAGCTTTGGATGAAGCTGAAAAACCTGTCAAAAAAACTACAGCTGAATTTTTAATTTTTAATGCAGCAGAAGAGGAAAGTGATTAAATACATGGGAATGATATTAACTGCACTTAATTAATGTAATTGCTTTTTAATTAAAAGTTAATCTAAATTACATAGAATCAAATTTAGTTTTTGTCCAGACCCTACTTCTTTATCCTGACCTTGTCTGCTTTCTGGAATGTGATCTGCTGCATATCACTCAATGGTCACACCTAGCTTGGGCTGAGTGAGACTGTGGCCCACTGCTCTTAAAAGAACATTGTATATACTACCCGGATCATTCTTTTTCAAAATCTAACATGAGGTACAGGGCATACAAGAGGTGGGAGAAAGGGCTAGTAGCTGCTTTGTAAGAGAACAGGGGCTGGACAATTCTTCCTTAGTAAGTGGGTTGAAGTTGAAGCTCTTCCAAACTGGAGCTTCGCAGAGATCAGTCAGCAGACTGCAGATCTGTGCAGTGCTCTGAAAGAGTTGTGTGTGTCAATAAGTTACAAGTGGTGGCTTCTTGGTCTTCTCTGAGCTTGGTTGGTTTACCACAGACATCTTGTTACCATGATGGGTGACATCATCAGTGCATGGGAGAATGGAGTTTGATAGTTTTTTATGTGCAGTATATATATAGTGGCTTGGTCTTCCAGTCTGGGTTCAGGTGTGGTTTCTACCTTGATCATTTTTTGATTAGGGAATCATTTCTTCCCATTTTTTTTTGTCATAAACAACCAGCAAACTTCACTCTGCCATGCCCTGATGATGGTATCAAGCCTGCTAATGAAACATCTGCAGGAAAACCACCACATCTGGAGAACACCAAGAAGCCAAAAGTTCAACCCCGAGTGATGTCTATTCCCCATGTGGAAGCTGTGATTGAAACACCTATTCAACCCCCCAAGAAAAGCAACTTGTAAGCAGTGGAATGGAGGAGCCACACTGCTTCACCTTGCTCAAGAAACAAAATAACCCTGAAGAAGGAGGAAGAACAGCAGAACTTGCAAAGAAGCCCCTTTTTTTAAGCAAGAAGGCAGATTGATCCTCTTTCTACATACCCCCACTGCATGGTACTTTCATATCTGAAACTTGAGCCAGTTTCAGTCTGGGTATGTATGGATAGTGATTCAGATCTCAGCATTTCTGGATATCCCAGATGAATCCCAACATTATACAAGGAGTAGTGGGGATTCAAAGCTTCCCTATTTTGCGGGCGGGGGCAGGGGATTCAGAGTAGGAGAGAAATAATTCTGTAAGATTCCAAAACAAGCTCATTTCTTGCAAATGCTTCACATCTTCCATCACCTTTACATCCTACATCAGCACATATTTGGAACCAGTAGAAAGTGTGTGGAAGAGAATATTTAAATTTTTGCTAGTGCACATATGCCTTGCATACATTGATAACCCACTCCATGCCCACACAAGGTAAAAACGATGTTCTTAAAACATATGGTTTATCAGGATGATTTTAGTGTATTGTTTGATTTTTGCAGGCTAGTAAAATCCGCACAAAAAGAATCTTGCTGCAATTATAGATCAAATCTTCACAACGGCATTGTGGCATGCTGTTATCAATCTGCAAAAAAAGTGTGTTGGTAATTTGAAGTTAAAAATGCCATTTGATTAAAAGTACTGGAAGCTGCAGAAAATGGATCTTCAGTTGTATAATATGTGGCAGGAATTCTCCTAGTTCCCTGAGGTTCAGCTGAAAGTCAAGACTAGGATGTGGTTATAGAAATGTCTAATTGTAAGATTACTGATAGGCATAAGTAGAAAGTGTAGTTCTTCTTTCAAATCCATTACTGAGCTAAAAGATGTATCCTTGATTATTTTGTTCATCTAGAATTCAGGAGGGTATATGGAAGTGGCAACAACACTGTGGAGGGCATTCAGGAAATTAACGAGTCCTACTTGGGGTGCCAAACCAAAGGTCCTTAAAACAATGGCATTAGCCCTTTGCTACTTGGCAGGCAAATACACCTGCCCAGTTTGGTATAAATCAGCACATGCTGGGAAAGTTGCTTTGAATGAAACTAGCAGAAGTATTACTGGATGTCTGAAACCTACCTCTCTAGATAAGATCTATCACCTAGCCGGCATTGCCCCGCCTGCTGTCTGTAGAGAAGCAGCAGCATATAGAGAGAGGCTTAAATCATCAATATCCAAACAACACCCTCTGTATGGCCTACAACCAACTCCTCAGAGATTAAAATCCAGGAAAAGTTTCCTTAGGTCGACGGAAGATTTTGATGAATTTAAAAGTAGAGTGGACCTATGGAAAGCTACAAAGAACCCACACTGGATGGAACCAGCAGAGGAGCTGGCGAAAGTTGGAAAGTATGGAAATCGTTGAACAGATTGTGCACGGGCATAACAAGATCCAGAGATACTCTGAACAAATGGGGCTATCCAGTGGCCTCTGCCCTTTGTGACTGTGGAGACATGCAGACAACAATACATATGTACACCTGTCCTTTGCACCCTGATCAATGCACATTTGAGGACCTCATGACAGCGCAACAGAACGCAAGTAATGTTGCCAGTTTCTGGGCGAGATCTGTTTAACTTTTATATAGTTTAACTTTCATATTTTATATTTTAAATTCTATGTTTACACTAGGCCTTATTTTAATTGTGAGGCTTCTGACACGAATAAATACATACATACATACATGCATACATACATGCAATCACATCTTGTGCACTGATGGTGCTGTTTGGGCTACTGAAGGACCAGTGACTCTTCTTAACATACACTTAGAGGACCAAAAAAAAAAAAAAAAAAGGACTTCGGAAGAAGGGGAAGAGAAGAGAAGAGAGGAAATCCTCCCCCGTAGAAAAAAAGAAGGGTAAGAGGTAAAGGCGATGCTTATTGCAGCGTAAAAGGGATAGGCATCAGCATGGGACAGGGAGCTATCCAAGAATGCTGCTGAGCTCTTGTGTGGCTCCCATTCACCTCAATGGAATTTACATGCTCAGCAGAACTTTCTGGCAGTGTTTCTTCCAAGAAAGAAAGGAGCGAGGGGGCCAAGAGTTGAATGTTTTACAGTATAATCCAAACCCATTAAAACTCTAGAGTTTTGCAAGGGGGGGTATGGGAGGCTTCAGTGGACTGTGGACTGCAGAATATTTTTTTATTATTATTTACAAGATAGTAAATGAGGAGGGGAGAATTGAAAAGAGAACCTCCACTGGGAAAACTGGCAGTAGAAGCTGTATTTCGAAGGGAGAACAAGTCATTGTTAGGAATATGGACTTTTTATGCAAAGCATTGTTTTAAATGTAGCTGTTTTATGATTATTTTTTTATTTTTTTGTATGGTTTTAATTGTTTGACTGTTTTTTTTTATGATGGTTAGCCATCCAGAGTCACTGGTTTGAGATGGGCGGCTATATAAATGGAACAAATATAAATAAATAAATAAAGTACATAACTAATTTACTAATTCAGGAAATAACCCTCTGTCAATAAAGTTCATCAGAGAAACTAGGAAACTAGTTTAAAGGGCAGCATGAGCCACAATCTCCAAACAGAGAAAAAGTAAAAAAGAAAAGAAAAGTATTTTAAAAAATGTATTACGTGTTTTTCATCTAGTTGAGCCTGAGGTTAAATGCTTGTGCATAATACTTCCAAAATCACGTTTGTGCACGTCTGTATAATATTGAGGGAGAGAAAGTGAGTAAGGTTGAACTAAAAACGGGTGTGAAGATCTAGAAACACTCACAAAATGATCCTTTATGAGATTTTTCAAGACTAGTCCAAAATGAGGTGTGACTGATTTGCAGGGAGAGAAGGAAATAAGAAAAGAAACATTGCTTCTATCCTAAATTGGATTTATTCACCCTTAGTGACACCATCCCATATGATGTCTCCACTACATGGTCCTGAATTGGAGGGGTTCCCATAGCAATGATGTGAAACGTTGGCAATGCAGCTTCTTCATTCGATACGTACAGTATCTTCTGCCTCAGAAAGGGGGTTGCTTATTTTTTTTCCCCAGAAACCCCTTTTCACCTTGTCTCCCTCTCCCATTCAGCACCCTGCAGGTAAGGCAGATAGGTCTTATTAAACTGGTCAGCTGGTCTCCCCAATAGGTTCAAAGAAAACCAAGATAAAGATGCAGATCTAGGGACACTGATTGCCCACCATGCTTCATTATTAGAAACAGGGATAGATCTAAGACTTCTGTAGATCTCCAAGCTGGTGAAGGCTGAGCTTGATGGGCAATAATCTGAACTTCTAGAGATAGCTTCTATATGTGCCAAGGAGAGGCTCTTTTCTTCAAAATTGTTGGAATTATCAGGGTATTATCAGCATTGTCTCATAAGCATAAGGGGGTCACTAGCAAATTGCATCTCTGTTGTGCTTGTGGGATGTCACATGGGTCACCTGATTTCCACTTCCTCCTTCTTCTTGGGCTTGGGGATTAACAGTCTCTGTTACCTCATGGGCAGACATGCAAGCAGGGGGGCTGCAGAATGCAGCTCCTCACCCTTTCTATTCCACATAGAAAGTGTCTACAAAGAACCAGTGATGGTTAAGTGCTTTCTACTATGAATCTACTTGTATCTAGATCTACTGAATAAAAGCAAGCTATCTCTATTTTTCTCATCTAACTACAGTGTGAAGACTGAATTTATTTATGAACGTAATTAAGCTTAATGTGCAAGATCTCTTTTGGTTCATGCTTCTACTCTGCAAGATTGCTGTTAGCTACTTGGAGTACTTTTATTAACCTTTAAAAACTCCATCAAAAATAAGTTGGGGTTTGAAGAAGTAGGGGAACGATAAAGAAGACAAAGCTGTTTGCAGAGCTTTTTGAGTTTCTCAGCAGAACTGTTGTGTGGTCAAAACACTTGGGGACCCTCATGATTTTGAATCTCATCTAAGGCTCTCAAAAAGAATCTCATCTGCAACTTTTAGCATCTCAGAAAGGAATGACTGCTGATACAGTTACCTTAAGAAAACATGAAAATAATATTATTGCTACGTTCTCAAAATCTGACATGATGACTAGATCAGAGCTGCGCACAGGAGGGGAATTCTGCAATTAAAAATGGTATATGTGAAGATAGTTAGGGAAGACATGAATTATGGTTAATACTACATTGCTTTTAATATGGTAAAATACACTGTAGTCTAAAGCATTTTAAATATTTACTCAAGAAGACACATGAACAGGTAAGGAAGGATGTAAATCTCCATCAAAACTAATTAGATGGCAATCAGCTTCCAATAAATAATGATTAAAGAAACTAACAGAACACTGTGGTTCTCTCAGGAGGCTGGCATATTACTAAAAACTAATACCAAAAGAGGAAATGGATGCAAGGGGAATCTTTGATAGTTAAATTTTCATGGTCATTAGACATGAAAATGATCTTGTTGGTCTAGTGGGTATTTGAGCACTTTGAATCAACACCTGCACTTCCAGAATAGGCATTAGCTCAGTCTTCCCCAATCAAGAAACTTCAAATGGATTGGGATGGTTGCCACTTCATTTTCAGACCCAATGTGACTATTCTTATCAATCTTTCAATCTGGAAGGATTTGGAGCCGATCATTCTAAAGCAACCTTCCTCAACCTAGCATCCTCTTAATGTATGAATTTCACAGCCCACCATTATCAGCTGTAGCCAAGGTGGTTGGGGAATTCTGGGGGCTGAAGTTCACATGTGTGGCAGATGCCCTGACTGGGGGAAGCTTTTCCCAAGGAATGCCTCCTCCCACTGAATTCTCAGGAGCTCTCAGCATCTGGCAAACAAAGTTAGTTGAATGAAACCAAGAGAGAGGATCTTCCCTCTGTTTGAGAAATGTCCCTTCTTGTGTCTCCCACATTCTTGCTGTTTTGGCATCAAGCTAAGATCTACATCATTTCCCAGGCATAGTGATACACAGCTTCATCCTGTTGGCCTTTCAGAAGTAGGTTAAAATGGAGCTCTTCCAGAGGCCTCTTCAATTACTTAAGATAGCACCATACTAGAATGGTTTATAATTTGAAATATTAGTTATAACCATTTTCATTATCTTTGTACCACTGCATTATAGATCTTTTCCCCCACCATCAAAAGGCATGACTGTAGCAGGTTAAAAACCTAATAAATCAAATAAATAACCAGTGAGTTTTATCTATCTTTTTAATTTTCAGATTCTTCCTGATTTATTCAATGCTCTTCATAATTTTAAACTGAAATAGTAAATCAAAACTTACTATTTTAAACTATTTCAAATCTATTATTCCACTAAGATCCCCCCTCTCTGAAATATATTAAGTGCCTCTGAAATTCACCAGCCAGTGCCAGATATTAGGCAGAAATAGAACTAAGTCCCAATTAGAATGTGTGAAACTCTGAAAATGGCCATTACAAACCAACTGGATAGCGCCAGCTTCAATCAGCTGATTCAAGCAAGACGTTATGGCCCAACATGGAACAAATTAAATCATTTCATTTATTTCCTAATCGCACATATAATGGAATATGGTACAGCCCTTACTGTTTTTCCTTGAGGGCATCCTTTGTCCTTCTGAATCAGCCATGTGTAAATAATAGAGCTGGACAGGAGGAAGTGTTGTGCAAAGCCCCCACCCCCACCCCCAAACTCTGGTTTCCAAAGCAACACAGTCCTCTTGTTTCTGAGAGCAAAAGGAAACGGACACCATCTTTAATTTGCCTGCCTTGATGGGCACTTAGCTGGAAGAGGCTTATGTGCATCTGCTGCAGAATTCAGTATTAACATGCTTTCTCTTACCCTTTGCCATTGTTTCCTCCTTAACCCCTTGATCTATGGGAGAATGACCAAAATTAATATTTCATGTTTGTTCATTTAATTACATAAATATATGCAGCATTTGATTTATGAACCGTGTGGCTTCACATGCTGTATTAAGCAACATTTGTACTAATGCACTAGCCATGTATATCAAAATCAAGGAAAAATATTAACCCATTGGTTGATTTTCTTCTTGTATTGCAGACTGACCTCTCACATTATAATCTCTAAACCTTTAAAGTATGGTTGCCAGGAGTGGGGAGCTCAACGTTTGACTGCCTTAAGTGTGTACAATGTTATTTGAAGTTAAATTAACATTAAAATATCACTGAGCTGTT
The DNA here is from genome assembly GCF_035149785.1 of Candoia aspera. Taxonomy (NCBI): domain Eukaryota; kingdom Metazoa; phylum Chordata; class Lepidosauria; order Squamata; family Candoiidae; genus Candoia; species Candoia aspera. The sequence goes on along the minus strand of NC_086165.1, from coordinate 9,140,858 downwards.
AATATCCAGTTTAAAAATTAATACTTTCCTATAAAGGTAGACAAAAAGTCTGAGTAAGTTACTCATCATAAGAGTTTATTTTCCGTTGGCAAAATCCTATTATGTTATTCCATCCTCGTGAACTTCCACTAGACATGCAATCAAGACAAATGAATGCCAACACCTTTAATGGGTGGGGAAAACCCCCAAAAGAATAGAGATGGTGAATTCTCTGTATCCAGAGAAGGATACAAATAACTTTATTGAGAGTACTCCATAGAATGTCTAGGGGAGGTAATCTGCTAGATTTCCCCGTAAAGATAAAAGAAGAAAATCCTCAAGAGCAGGAAGAGAGATGGACAAGGCCATAGAAAAGCTGCCTTCTTTCCATCTGGCTTGGCAATGTCATTGTGGGCTGCCAAAAGCTCTCTAGGGTGTTAGACAGAAGCCTTCCCATCTATCAGGAGATGCCAGAAGTTAAATGTGGGACTTCTTGCTTGCAAAGCTAGTGCTATACCTCTGAGCAATGCTTCATTCTCAACCTTTCAGCCTGAGAACAACTTACGAAGAAAGTTTGGGAGGGGGAATGCTGATAATGATGATTTTGATACTGCCTACTAAACACAAAACAGCTGCCTAATGTTCTATATATTTTAAAGTGCGTTTGGCTGTTTGCTTTTTTTTTTTCACATGTAAATGAAAAAAGATAGATATTTCACATTGGTTACTGCATTAAAATATAGCTTATGTCTTGTAATCTCATATAGTAATAATGGCTTCATAAATTAGTAATGCATCATTAATATGCTATGACTGGTTTCCCATTCTTGCACCTCCATAGGCTGTGGATCATTGCTTTCAAGCTCAGGGCTCTGGGGCTTAATGAAACAGCAAATATGGTTTTCACTCCCTTAAAATAGATGCCTCAACAAGTCCTATATAGACAACCTGAAACAGGGTAGACTTAAACATGGAGGAAATTGCTGGACAAAGTCAGGGCCCTGCTGACCTTTGGCTCTGGTCCAATTCTCTGTTGACATACAATTCCTAATGGCTTACACATGAGAAAATGTAAAACTTAACAGGAAGTTTTAAGTCCGGTGTATTTCCATCTGGGCGATTTCAAGATAAGCAGACTTCACGTCCCAGACTTTCCCAGCCAGTGTGACCCAGAGAATTCTGGGAGTTGAAGTTCACAGGGCCGGAACTGCCCTGTCGTACATTATGATTCTATGGCATGGTCTCAAATTCATCCCAATGAGAAACCAAGCCTGCCTGCCTACTTTCTTCTCCTGAGTAGTTTTTCTAGTGCAGCTGGGAAAAATGCCGTCTGAAATCTGAGAAGCAAAAGTGGGCAAAAAAACTCAACAACTCATAGCCAAGGGAATTGCAGCCCTCATGTCCTTTTCTCTATGGATTCTAGGGAGAAATACCATTGCCCTAGAAAGACATTGGTGACGTCATAACATTACAAGTTTCATCCCATCTGTATGGCTAGGAAAAGCAACACATCTCCCAACAAGGAAACAGACAAGAAGTCTTCCATATTTTATTCAGTTGGCCCATAGCTGAATAGGGGTGAAAGGAAGTGGAAAAGAAGGCAGCTATCTCAGTGGTATGGATAATCAGTGGAGAAATGACTGAATCCTAATGGCAGAGGGAAGGGGAAAAAAATCTCCTTTGTGGGCATGCACTAAACATAGACTCCTCCCTGTCTGAGATGGCATTCCAGTGAAATGCAATATTGCCCAATGGTTACAGCACCTGATAGAGCCTAAATGACTTTGGGTTCAAATCTCCAGTCAATCATGACTTGAATTGGCTGACTTGGAACTAATGAGGGTTATTGTGAGGATAAAAGGTGTGGGAAGAGTAACTAAAGTGCCCTGATCTACTTGAATGATGGATGGGAAAGAAGGAGGAGGAGGAGGGGAGGGGGAAGAGGAGGAGGAGGAAGGGGAGGGGGGAAGGAGGGGGAGGAAGGGGAGGGGGGAAGGAGGGGGAGGATAATCATACATTTCACCTCATCAATTTCAATTCTAAGTCTCCCTGAAAAATCTTTATCTCAACTTCCTTCAGGTTCACTGTATTTAACTGAATGAAAATTTGGGGAAGGGAGAAACTAAGAATTAAAAGGTTCATATGGCATCCTTTCATGCATGTTCAGTGGTTGCTGAATCATCTGTCTCCTCTGCCCAGACTCCACATTAGGACCTCTATTGTTTTGTTTTTGTTTGAGAATCAGAACCAACTAGCATGGGGGAGAGGACATTTTAAAGCACTCACTTGCTGCTTGCCAACAATTTAATCAGGGTAAGATTGCAATGGCTGCTCCGCCTGTGTGGCCTTCCAAACATGTCACAGCTTTACTGATTTTAATCAGGTTTTTTTTTCTCATTAAAACCCAAATCAGAGCAGAGCAAAGGCCTATCACTTGGCTTGCTCTGAGCCGGAGCAGATAACAAATCTTTAAATGCAGTCACTCATTATCTTTCAGCACAGATGTATTTGGCAGTTGCATCAAACAGGGTCTGTTTTGCTAGACTGTCAGCTGCTGCCTTGTTTATTTTTAAAATATATATAACACTCCCCATGTACAGCTGTTTAGCAGGTAGGGTAGGGAAGGAAGCCAACCTATGATGGAACAAGGGGAAATAAAGCATTTAGTGGAGAATGAACCTCCGTTTTGGTGGGGAGCCTTTTCTCCCCCCGAGTTTACAAGGCCAGGCAACCTATTGCTTGAATGTCAGCTCCTGGCAGATCCATGGAGCCCAGCCAATGCTAAGGATGCTGGGAACTGTAGTTCATCAACATCTGGAAGCACACAGATTGCCTGTTCTTGTCCTAGGGAACTCCTTTTGTAGTTCAAAGCCTACTCAGATGGCTTCTGGCTGAGTGCAGGACTTATGGAAAGGAAAAAGCATCGTGGCCTTCTTTCTCTATGCCCCACTTCCTTCCCATGCTCTCCAGGGCAGCTAACAGCAACAAAATGCATGCGGTCACAAGTAAATTAAATACATTTTAAAGTTTTAAAAGCTATATTTAGCAAACTCCTGCTATTCAGAAGTTTTTTCAGTATACCTTTCTTTCCTTCTCTTTCCTTCCTGGCAATACTGGCTGTGGATGATGGTAAATATAGTCAAAACCACCTGCGTAGTGCTAACTTGGGGAGGCTGATCAAATGAGGGCATTGGGCGTGCCAGGCCCATGCACGCGCACACACACACACAGAGTTAGTTATTTTTACGAAGGGATGGTAAAAGGAAAACCAAGAAACAATCAAATGCACGCCCTAATTTAGTGTATTGTCTAACTTGGCTCTCAAGCACTACTCAATTGCTGGTGTTGCTTAAAATTCAGGCACATAAACCAAAGTTGGCTCAATGGTCCTGATATTTATCATCCCGAACTGCAAACAAGAAGCCCAATGGCCTCTCTCTACATGTAGAATCCGCCTGTGTCTTGGTCACTTCCATGTTAAGGGAAGGACTGCATCATCACTTTTTGTACCAAGGCAGTATTTAGCTTCCCCAGCTTCCAAAAATAAGCGCTTTTAAAAAAAAACACACTGGTGAGCTCTTTTCTTATGTTGGACTTGGCAAAAGCTCGCAGAACAGAATAAATACCAGTTTCTGGGTGAGGAAGTATGAATTAAACACATGTGTGCAGTTACACATAAGTGAGCAAGTGCCTTCCTCAGCCTGCAGCAAAGAATATGGTAGAGAAACAGCTCTATGTTTGAATTTAGGGATCCACACCAGAGTCAGAATCTTCTTTCTAACAAACTTTGGTTCCTGTTTATCTAAATGCTATTGAGATCCAGTAGGCCCAGTAAACCACCTACTTATATAAGCCCAATAGGATTTGGGGTTGATAGATCAGCCAGAACCACAAAGGAGAATGGAAGCAGCTAAGCTCTAGATTGAGATACAAGGATCTGAGGCAGCCCCCACACCCCAATCCTTTCTCCAAGCTTCCCCCATTATTCTCATATTGTTACTTCCATGTCCTCTTTCCCTGACACTACCAAAGCCACCATTCATCCTCTCCCAAGGCAGCCATCACCTTGAGGGACCCAGAGACTCAGCTGCTGGTGTACAAGTTTAATCACAAGTTCTTGACCACTGCTGGTAAAGGGGCTGGAAAGAATTCCATAAGCCAGGCTCTATAGGCTCTCCTTTGTAAATCCTACAGTGGAAAACCATCTGCTGAAATTACAGTTGCTTATAACAAATGCATAACTTAGGAATTCATTATTTCAAGGCTTGTTTGCAATGCAAAATTACATTATTAATGATCTATTAAAAAAAAAAAGAACATCAGGCTTTAAAAAAAAAAGGCTTTGAAAAATATGCAGACAGCTCACTAAATGATTGCATAGGATCCTGGACACTGACTCATGAGTTCTGAGAGGGAATATATTACCATCCAGTTGTATGAATGTAATTATGCTGTCACTTAGACCTGACTGATCACCTTTATGGAGCAGGAGAGCCCATGTGATCTGTTCTGTAATATAATCACTCTTAAAGTGTTCCTAAAATACACAAAGGGAAAGCAAGAGGCAAAAGAACAAATTATCTGACACAGAAGGCAGGAAACACACATTTAAAAATGAAAATAGCTTTCCTAACAGATTGTTATTTGGAAGCAGATAAATGAGGAAAGCTGGAACATGTTCTATATGCTGCCAGTGTTCTAATTATGTTTCATTCCCCGCCCCTCTCTGCCTGGGACTCACTGGAATTTCTTTCCTCTTTGTGAAAAATGCCCGCCCTGAATATTACAAAAAAGCAATGACTGAATATAAGTCAGAGGTCCCTAACATACATATTTGTCTACTAATTTTAAGGACTGCTTTGACGGTCCAACCGCTTTGTGAAATTTCTGCATAGCCCTTCTAAATCTTTAAGTCTCCCGAAAGCAGCCCTATAGCAGCAGTGTGAGGCAGCTTCCAGTGGGACAAGCCTTCAGAACAAGCTTCTTCAGAAGATCTAAAGAAAAGAGTTATATATCTAGGGTTGCAGCCATCTAAGGCACTGATGACCTAAACCAGCTCTTTGAGTTTGGCTCAGAAAGTAGTCAGCAAACAGGCTTCTCAAGACCAGAGTTACATGCGCTGCATTTATCAAATGATCTTTAAAGGGCAATCCCAAACTGGACAACTTAAAGGAGTCCCATCAAGATATTAATAATACAATTAGCATTGTTAGAGCAAGTCTGGAGCAAGCTATTTGGTTTTAATGGGATCTTTAAAAGTAACAGCAGATATTCCCATCTCCAGTCCTAGACCTTTACTTACTACTAAGATATACCTGTTAGAACAGTGTTTCTCATCCTTGTCAACTTTCAGATGTGTGGACTTCAACTCCCAGAATTCCCTAGCCAGCATGGCTGGCTGGGGAATTCTGGGAGTTGAAGTCCACACATCCAAAAATTGACAAGGTTGAGAAACACTGTGTTAGAATAATACCCCCTATATTTCTTAAGGTGTACTAAGGTATCTTAATACTGCAGTACATATTACAAGTATTTTGCTAGGTTATTTAAATCAGGGCTCAATAAGGTGAAGCTGTGTATGAATCAGGGAACCCAAGATTCTGATTTTAAATTTATACTTTGAATGGAATGAATTATTAAGGCCCCATGAAACTTATCTGCATGATAGGGAAGGGGGGGATGTGCCTGACTAACAAGGTTCTTCTTTTATTTTTCCTTGATTTAATGCAAGCTATTTGACAATACAAGTGAGCTGTGCATTTTACCCTACACAGTCTGGACATATTTTGAAAATTAAGTCTCTCTTTCATGCTAAATCAAGGAGTAACAGGAAAGATCTGCTGTTTTAACTCTCTTCTTTTTAGAAAGTTATTGCAAGGCCACCAGCTTTTTAAATTATTGTAATATTATTTCAATCATTTCTTAAGCAAATTTCAAATTATATATTATGGAACAAGCAGAAGAAAAAAAAAAGCACTATGTATATAGTTCCATTAATAACTTGTTTGTGTAACTGCAACACTGGTAGCTGGTAAGTATCTAACTTACATCTAAATTGGCCAGTATATAGGGTAAATCAAGTAGATTTGCAGTAAATCAAGAGTTAATTGTGTTTTCTCCTCCTGGGCACAACTGTACAACTCAGCATTTTATGAATAGGCTATGCTTCTGTTGTCGCCATTTTCTGAAAGTACCCAGGACATCTCTACAAAGCTGCAATTATGTCCACCAGCCCCAAATGGCTGTGACCTCCAGCCCTCGACATCCAGATTAAAAGAATCTTAGACAGCAAAGCTGAGAAAGATTCCAACTTAGACTGTGAAGAATCACTATCTGGTGAGAACAGACAACAGTAAAGTAGACCAACCAATGGGCTGCTTCATATTATGCTTGCTTTGGCAACGTTTTACATCACTCATTTTTTTATGCCAATCTTTTACAAGTTCGTCTCAAACCTTGTTTACTGTTTGTTGTTTTTTTCCCATTGTTTATGATTCTGGATTAAATTAGTACAATATTGCTACAAGATCCACAGTTAATGGCATTTCCTAACATCTATAATGAATCCGAAGAATAAACAAGGGATTCCGTGATCCCTCAAAGCAAATGCTAAAACCCCCAAGTCATCTCCCAGCCCTGCTCCACAAAATCCACAACCTTTTCTGCATTAGTGGAAATGTCTGTTTTTAACCTGCATATGCAAGATTGCTGGAAATAAGGATTAACTATTTAATGTTGAGTCCTCGGCTTCTAGGTTTCAAAAATAGACATGGCTTATTAAGTACAAGAATCTAAACTATTCCCAGAAAATAATTTATATTCTGGTTGAGAGGTAAATTAAATCAGAATTAGCACATGCTAAATATAAAATGGCTTTTCAGCCTGGATTCATTAATCTGCTTTATAAAAAGAAGAGGGGGAAAAATCCTCCAAGCATGACACATCTCTCTTGGGCAGAACAGTGGAATGGAAGTTACATGGATACATTTAACTGATAAAATAGACACGCTATTAAAGTCTGACTTTTTTGTCCGTTTCCAGTACGATGTATTGTGAGGATCATGGACCGAAACAGTTTTATACTTGGTTCTTACAAATCATGTATCAAAATAGATCTCAGTTCTCTAAGAACTATTGCTCACACAGTCAAAATGCTTCCATCCATGAAAGAAGAAAAACCACCAATTTTGGGGGGAAATAGGAAACTTTGCAAGAGGAGAACATTGATGCCACATCTCAACCTGTATTTCATGTTGGGGAAGAAGAACCAAGGAGAAGGGCAATGGATGGACTGGAGTTTGGTCACAAAAGGTGGAAAATTGATGGTGCACTTTGAGCTATCTTTGTAGGTCCACAACAGCTGTTATTAAACTCCTGGGAACTTTATGGAAAATAGTCAGAAGTCTCTACCTTTCTCACATTTCCATGCTGGGGGCTGAAAAGGGACCCTCCCCAACAACCACTTTCCACACTCTTTAGTGAGCTAGAGATTTGATACAGTACTACTCTAAAGAGCTCATTTGCTCTTTCTCATCCCTTGGGTGTCAAGCCTCTCACATCTGGCCTGAACTTTCTTTTCCTCTGGAAGCCTGCTGCCTGCAAGAAAATAAAGCAGCAGAGAAGCTAGCTTGAGGTTCCACCAAGGCAGAGATCCAAATGCTTGCAAATACAAAAGCCAGTGCCAAGGAACACCCTTTGTTTGCAAGGACGCTTTTCATTACCTCCAATTGCCAGTGAAATTCAAAGCACCTTGGTGTGCTCAAGGTCTACATAGAAAAAGGAGAAAGAAGTGAGGGCAGGCAAAGAGGACAATTGGATCTCTTTCCCACTCCTCAGCATAAACTAAACATTATCACAAACTGCCAGCCACTTATTGACTCATAACCCAGGATGGGCTTTGTGGTGTAATCAACCAAATTAGTGTTTTGCAGATTGCACTTTTGTTAGCTCTTGGAAAGCAAAAGGAGGGTGAACTTTACTCTCCTGTCACTGTTCCTTCCTCAGAACCTTTCCAAAAGACAAATCCTACCAATTTTGTACCCAAACGTCTGCATCACTCAGGACTGTGCCAAAAAAGAGAAAGTAATAATCTTCCACTATTTACTGAGAAGCATGGGAGAACATTCACTGAAAATGATAACAACAATAACCATAACAATAATAGCTTTTTACAGGCAGTCTACCAAAACGTTCTGATTGGATTTGGTGCTTTGGACTACTGGATTGTTCCTAAGGATCTAGGTTATTTTAAGATATTGTTATAATATATACTCTGTTCTAAGTAATGCAACTGATGAGTTGAGATTCTGTCCATTCCTATTGTGTCCAAGTGCTTTTCCAGATCTTTGGTGTGACACCAAGAACACCAATCACTATTGGCACCACTATGACTTTGTTTTTCCACATTCCCTCTATCTCTATTTGAAGGTCTTTGGATTTCTCTATTTTTCCTAGTTCTTTCTCATTGACCCTTCTATCTCCAGGTATTGCTATGTTATTTATCCATACTTGTTCCTCTGTAACCACCTCCTCCTCCTCCTCCTCCTCCTCCTCCTCCTCCTCCTCCTCCTCCTCCTCCTCCTCCTCCTTTCTTTCCTGATAGTTTTCCAGTACTTCCCACTACCACCACCACAGGCCCATAAGGTTGGTTGGGCTAAATCACCCAGTATATTTTTATGGTGGTGGGGTGGGGGTGGGGGTGGACTTGATAGTCTTAATCCAACACCTTCACCATTATACCAGAAATCTGTTGCTTTAAACAGTCCCCATGCTTCCACAGTAACATTGAGAAAGACCTCCAGATAGGCATCAGAAGGAATTAATAAGAGGACCTTGTGAGTACATTGTAGCAGTTAATTTTAACAACAATGGTAAGCAGTTTCAGACACAACCTTCTAACCCATTCCATCATTTTCACTCCTTGGTATCTACATCCAAAGAGTAATGGTGGGAAATGGTGGTTGATTGATTAGACTTATATCCTGCCTTTCTTCCAGGAGCTCAAAGTGACATCCATGACAATCTTTCCTCCAATTTTATTTATTTATTTCTCAAATTTTGTCCCTGCCCATCTCCCACAGAAGAAGGACTCTGGGCGACTTACAATAAACTTGTAAGTTGTTTATCCTTCCAGCAGCAATCCTGTGCGATAGCTTAAACTCATCCAGCAAGCTTCCATAGCCAAGAGAGGATTTAAATGTAGGTCTCTTGGTTCTAGTCCAGCAGTTGAACCATCACATTGCAATGGACCTCAGCTAAAGCAAAGTTCAGGATTTCAAATGAACAGAAATAGCATTTTTTTTTCATTCAAAGCAGTAAAACTGATAAATTAATATACAAATTCTATATTCTTCCATTTGCTAAGACGTTGTCTTCAATGGGGGGAAAAAAAACCAATGGAGAGGCAAAATTATACAGCCATAAAAGCAGAGAGAACAAAGTGGTGGAGAGGTGGGGGCTCAAACCATCATTCTACCCTCTTTTGTCAATGGACCATGAGATCAAAACATCTGCATGACAGGAGACCTAGAAAAAGGCCCCAAAGCTCTTAATTCACTAGTTCTGGTCATTTAACTTACGTTCCTTTGGCATTCCAGAAATGTGCCATTTCTATTTTGTTGGGGATAAATGAGTAGTAAAAACCATGAAAAGATCATGGGAAGGATCATTAGGGAAGATCCTTCTACTGCTGTACCATGCAAGTCAAGAGATCAGTCAAGTCAAGATAAAGACAACAGCGTTCTTCAGTTTGCACATATAGTACACCTTCATGACATGGAGCCAGGTTATTTGCAGGACGTCCTCTTCCCAATTGTGTCTACCCACCCCATCAGATCCAGCAGGAGAGGCATGTTAGTGTCCATTAAAGGGTGCCAGCTGGTGGGACCCAGGAAGACAGCCTTCCTTTTCCGTTATGGTGTTTGCCCTGTGGAACATCATACTTCCAGGAGATCAGATTGACCCCAACCCTGTTGGCCTTTCTCAAGGCTCTGAAGACATGCCTGTGTTCCCAGGTGTGGAGGTCAGGGTGTCACCTGGGGCCTGCAAAGTGGTCGTGTTGACGGCTGTTGTGGTTTTTATCTCAGCCACTAATTGTGTATTTATTTTGTATTTCTCTTGTGTTTTTGCTGGTTTTAATTGTTGTTAGCTGCCCAGAGCCATTAGTTTGAGATGGCTGGCCATATCAATCAAAATAAATAAATAAGGAAGAAAACATGATCTGTTCTTCACACCACATGTTCCCCCTGCATACCACAGGAAGAAGGGAGGTTGGTAGACCAACATAGAGGGAGCAACCTAATTGGCAATACAGTTGAATGACTGACATTATTTTTTAAAATCTTATCTATATCTACAGTATATCTATATCTTTTATTGATCTTATTGTAATTTTATAATTATTGTATTGTAATATTGTAAATTCTTTGTATGATTGTTGTGAGCTGCCCAGAGTCATTGGGAATCGGGTAGCATACAAGTTTAATTAATTAATTAATAATAATAATAGGAATCACTGCACCGATTGGCCTGAACAAACAACTGTCTTCAAAACAGAACAAGCAAAACAAAAAGGCAGCAAGTAAGTGAGAAAATCTGAAGTTGGCCTTGCTGCCAACTACATTCCCATATAGTCTAGGAACATTTGTCTATTGTTGCTTGACAAACTGTCCATGCAACTGTATAATAGTCTCACTCAAGTGAAACGATGAATTGGGTTTTGCAGATTAACATTTGTGTCTTCTAAAAGTAGTAATTTTGTACAACCCAAGGACAGAGTGAGAAATTGGCTAGGAACTAGCTGAGCGCAAGCTGAAAGCATCCATTCTTATAACTGCTGGGTGGACAGGGGCTTTCAAGCCAACTGCTGTTGTTCCCCATCTTTCTGCTGTGCAAACAATTTTGTCAGATTACTTTCACCAAAGTGGACAGCCCAGGTTTATACTGAAAATACTACATGTTACTTAAGCCAAACTGTGTTAAAATACAAGCCCCAAGCAACACTGAATGACACAATTATGGTCTACTGTGGTGGGGGTGGGGGTGGAGGTTGAAATAAGGAAGATTATCTGAATTTTAACAGTATCAGCCCCCCAGTAACAAATGCAGATGAATCAAGGGTTACAGTAATTCTTCACAGGCAAGGCCAACCCTATTATTAGCAAAAAAGAGGCTTAGGTGGCAAATTCTAGAAGAAGGCACCATACAGGAGAGAATTGGCTGCCACAGAGTTTGTCTTGGGCCCCTGTATCATGAGAAAAGTGTTATATTACTGAAATGTTTTAATTCCAAAATGTCATGGATGTGAGATAAACTAGAAGAGGATTCCGGTGTAAATTAATTGCAGTGTTAAAGAGGTGTCATTGTTGGTAGCTTCAAATATGGGGGAAAAAACCCTATTGTTATTTTTCTTAGCTATGAGGCATATTAGCTATAGGGAGAACGTGACAGAATTCTAAATCAGCGATTAGAGATTTGTGACTTCATTCTAAAGGGATTTCCATTTGGGTTGGATTTAAAATATATATACACATATGATTTTTTAATAACTTCAGATCCTGATGTAATAGAGTATGCTAAAGCAACATGCTGTGAATGCCCAGCTGAGAGCTTGGGCTGTGGAGAAGGCCATTGAGCTATCTCCCAACAATGTATTTTTTAAAACGCTAAACTTAAAAGCAGCTTTGAGACGCTGTCCGTTGCAGGAGAGAAACTGAGAGGTGGTGGAGAAAAAAAATCCATTTCTCCTCCCACCTGCTTTTCCTGTTCAAAAATCACCTGCTGAAAATGTAGGCTTTGATGTGAGTTTTCTAGTTGGTTGCTCATTTTAAAAAAGGCCCACACAGGGAAACTATTTGAAACTGTTCATACATTTTGCCCATTTTATCTGGCCTGTCCTTCAGCCACATTCATGGGTTCAGGCAAGGCTCAGTTTCTCAGTCCCTCCTCCGCAACACTTCTATTCTGCCTTTATCCCACTGTGGAAGTCAAGGTATGTACCTGGGGAGGAGGCCCCCATCTCCCATTCATGGAAGGACCAGTTTCAAGCCTACTTAGTTTCAGCATCAGTGCTGTTATCATGCACCTTCCATTTCCTGGAATGAATATGGTAAAGATGCAAGCATTTTTCAGCTCAAGGGTCACGCTTGACCTTTGAGAGATATGCTAGAGTTGCTTACTATTACTTCCTTAAAAAAAAAAAAGCATATCTTCATTCTCCATTTTGACTCCTGGTGACTGCCTGGACTAGTCCTTGCAGTTTTTCTGGCAAGGTTTTTGGAAGTGGTTTGCCACTGCCTTCTTCCTAGGGCTGAGAGAGTGTGACTGGCCCAAGGTCACCAAGCTGGCTTCGTTCCTAAAGTGGGTCTAGAACTCACGGTCTCCTGGTTTCTAGCCTGGTGCCTTGACCACTACACCGAACTGGCTCTCACTGACTGATGAAATTAACCAGGTTTAATTATGTGTTCCCTGGCATTTACAAAGCAATGGAAAAACAACTCATTACTGGTCAAGCCTTTGAGGTAGTCCAGACAAGAAACTAATATCGTGAGTACTAACACTACCTTTATTGTAAGGCTACAATACTAGAATCATGCAAATCTGAAAGCCCATCTCTCCCCTCCTGCCTTTACTTTCCCGGGAACTGTGGGGAGGTCCCTTCTGAGATGCTCACCATGCCCCCATTCCTTCTGTGGATTCAGATGTCTCTTATCTGATCATTGCCCTAGTTGCAAGTCTTCCTGCTCCTGTCTCTCAAGGATTTTCCCACAGGCCATTACATTACTGTATTCTTAAGCCACTTTCCCACAAAACGGGGCTCAGTAAGGTGTGGTGAAGACATACACACTAATGGCTCAAGTGGAGAGGTGGACTAAAATGCTTCGAAGATGAGAAAGGCTATCGTCTCAAAAACCCAACATGCAAATAGGAGAGGCCCAGGTATGCAAAGAAGTGGTTTAGAATCTCCATTGAGATGAAACACATTTTGCTGCGTTTCTGCAAACGGCCATGGGCCGTGGGAGCAGAAAACACCATGAAGAGATATTCTATAAATCTTTAATAAGGATAGACTCAAAGAGGGCTTGGCAACGCAGTGCTGGTAGGGACAAAGATGCCCATTGAACTACCAAGTTGGGCCTGTGACCATAAATATCTAGTACAAGCCACAATGGTGTGACATGCATGATGTCATTGTGCAAAGGGCACAAATGACACAATTATTTCCACAATAATGTCCTGAGACATGAGACTCCCTTGACCCTTTGCCTGTGACTGTCCCCTAACTGTATTTAAAATATTTTACCATATTGAAAGCTGACAAGATTTCAGAGTTTTCGAGTGAAATCCTCATGCAAGATCTCACGGTGAGATTGCTGGAATGTTGTGAGTTTGGGCAACCTTGCAAGAGCTTTAGTTGATTTAGAGAGGTGCCCCACCCTTCTGGTGCCAGGAAAGGATGCTTGGCCCTGGTGAACCTGAACACCAATGCAACACAATGCTAAATTAATACTACACATATATTACATTGTGTTATTGCTGTTATTACAACCGTTCAGTCTGGTAAGAGAAACCAGTGACCCATGCTTCCCGTTTCTCCAAAAAGATGAGTCATCCTTGGCTATAAAAAGAGGAGAAGATGATGAAAGATGTGACAAGGGACTTGTTCTCTTGCTACTGTAATCGCATTGACCCAAAATTTTAAAGTTTTCATCTTTAGCTAATGGTAGCTAAAACAGCCAGGTCTGTAGAAGTGCTATTGACATAAGTTAGCTTTAATGTTCACACAACCATTTTTTCTTCAGGGGTGGTGGTGTCATTTCATTGCTTCCTACCTTAAGAGATGCTGGAGAGAAAAAGAAAAGACAATGTCTTGCCTAGAACCCTTTGCATATGCTCTTCGGTGGTCTTATTTTAGTGCTAAAGTGTGAAATATTCCTACTGTGCTGGCTGATGTTCTATAATCCTTTAAAAAAAAACAGCCCCAAATCATAAATCTCAGGTAATATCTGTCTTTGAATGATGGATATAGTTGAGGCTCAGATGATGAGGGTTTAAGGCAAAAAACAAATATGATGTTGCTAACAAAAACAAGTCTTGTCCCCCCCGCCTTTTTTTTTGGATCAGTAAGCCTGAGCAGTAAACATTCAAATCAGATTACGAGACAAGATTGCATGTGCCAAAAAGATAAGACAGTGCTGTTAATGCTGGAGGTGCAAATAGAATCTAGTGCGCACAATCCAGGAGAGAAAAACAAGTTAGTGCCATGCAAAACTTTCTCTGGCTTTCTGCGTGTGTTTGTGTTTTACCAATTTTCATTCAGTTTGACGAGAGAGAATTTGTTTTTTGAGATTTCTTGCGAAACAGAAGAGAATTTGATAAGATTCTCATGGATAGCATGTGGCTTTTTTGCTTTTTTTAATAATAATTCTATTAAAGATTACAATTAGAAAAATAGAAACTAATGCAAGCTACATATATACACACACACACTGTATATATTGTATACAGTATGTATGTGTATGTATGTGTGTGTGTATATATTATATATATACACACACACACACACACAGAGTATATACATAAACATATATATAAAGTGCAGAAAAGAAAAAAAGAGAAAAATATAAAGAAGTAACTTCCCCCTTCATCACCACAAGTATAAACAATTTTGGTAACTTATCAACATATCTTAAAATACAACCAATGCTCTCTTCTTCCCAAAATCTCATCTGTTAACTACAAGCAAAATCTTAAAGCCTTGTCATTTATTCTTAGTCACCAAAAGCCCATTAAGGGCTAGATGTGATGGACTACATATCTATTTATCCTTGATCAAATAAGCCAACTCTATATTCCTTCCCTGTACTTCTAACAATCTTGGCTTTTAGTATGTGGCTTTTTTGCACAGTCTAAAGTTTGTGTATGTCCTGTCTTTCATTTATAACCAAGTCTCCAGGGTCTGCAGGATCTCTGGCTCCCATTCAATCCCAAGATAAGTTCCTGTGAATGAACGCCTTCTGTAGGAGGGTTGTTCCTACTAAGAGATATGGGCAGCCAAGAAGTCTTCAGAATGATGGAAAATCTACCACAGAAATGTTTTTCCAATTGTAGTGCCTTCTATCACTACACTAAACAACTAAACAAAACAACTATTCCCATTTATGACTCAATTCTTGCCCTTTTTGAGCTGCAGACATCTCTTTACCCTACAAGATACCCTCATTAATTCACAAATTAGGCTTGCTGATTAGCTGGCGTTATCTATTCTTCTGTCTTGTTTGTTTTGCACCAGCTTGGATGGGATGATCCTATGGGAGATGTGGTTTTGCAAGTGATTGATGTTTTGTGGTTGGTAGATCTTATTGGGCTGGTGACAGTTTTATCTTATTTCTCTGCAGGTTGCTTCCTGTGCAATGGATGATGGAATGGCTTGTTGGCATGGTGCTGCTCTTTTCCTGTGCTTGTTGAACAATTGGTTTTCAGTTAGAGGAGATAACCCTAGTTTATCAAGGAATTGTTTGATTTCTGTGTGATGGCAGGGAGGAATGTCATGTGTTAGGCTGATAAGCTAATGTTGGTTCTTACACCTGATAAAATGAACATTGTGGTTGAGTTGGGGCAGGAACTCCAGCTATAGTTGGAGACAAAGGACCTTTCAGGCTGAAATATGTCATACTGAACAACATCCTAGGGCCTCCAGAACCTTATAGATGCATGACTTGGGAGAATTAGAAGAACAGCAGAAAAGAGCGTATGGAGAACTTCCTGAACCACACACAAAGCTGGGTGTTGTTTTGGAACTCCCTCTATCAGTCCTGAACTTTTCCATCCTGAATCACAAAAAGAGTGATTCCGGAATGAAAAACAAAAACAAAGTAGTTCTTTCCAGAAGTCATCAGATGTGGCAATGACCATTTAAATTCCTTCCTTCCTTCCTTCCTTCCTTCCTTCCTTCCTCCCTCCCTCCCTCCCTCCCTCCCTCCCTCCCTTTTATATGGCCACCCATCTCAAATTCTGTGATGGAATGTGAGGGTGACCTTGGAGAACAGAGGGAAGAGATGTAGCCTAGGGAATGATCAAATAAAAGGAAAGGAAGTCCACGACAGGGTGATGGTCTAAAGAAGAAACTTAGGAAGGACCCGCCCTGAGCACTCTAGCGATAAATAGGGAAGGCGGGAGATTTGTACATTCAGACTTGCCAGATTCTCTTAATGTAGCCTTACAATAAAGAAGAATTAGTTCATCTGGTCATGTTTCCTGTCTGGTTGACCTGGGAGGGCTGACAAATTCATAACTCTGGGTGGCTAACCACAGCTTAAAAACACCACAAAACGTAACAGTGAAAACAACACACACAGAACCAGCAGCTGAGATTAAAAAAAACAGAACCACCAACAACAAATCAACACGCACTTGGTTTTTAAAAGGGACTAGATATATTCATGGGAGATGAGGCCAGGAATTGCTGCCTCTGACAACCTCCAAAATAATTGCTAGGCAGCATCGGTGGAAGAGTTATCACCTAAGTTTCTGCTTGTGAATATTCTGGATGTACCTGGGTGGTCAGCATGGCTGCTAACCTACAAAAACCTTTGGCCTGATCCAACAGGGCTCTTTATTATGTTCTCCGCTATTCTTTTTCTAATGTTACTTCAGTCCTCTCTGCAAATGCACAGCTACACAATCCAGGCCCAGCTACCTAGTCTTAGTCATGGGAGGAGAGACAGATTGGTGGGTTTTAATTTCCTCATTAACAAATGAGGCCTAGGCATAATCCGTGTATATTTGGAATACATTCCTTCCTTCCTATCTTGAAAACTTTCTCTATATAAAAATTCCCTTCTCGCCCCTATGGGTGGGTTTGTCTTCCTCAACCTCAGGTGCTCTACCAGCAGCCTGGGAGTTTGAGGGTTCTGCGCAGGATCTTAGCTGTTCCTAGCACTGCACTCTTCTAGATAGAGGGCTCTGATGTTGCTCCTGGGATCTGCTGGAGCCACTCTCCCAGCTTAGGAGTCACAGCCCCGAATGCGCTTGCCATCACTGGGACCACTTTGGCCTTCACTTTCCACATCCACTCTAGTTTATTTATTTATTTATCATATTTTTAACACCACCCATCTCTCTCATATGGGGGACTCTGGGCGGTTCACAATAAAACAGTTTAAAATTCAATAAAATCATAAATCATATCATTAATCCATAAATATCAATAACTAAATATAAAATGTAATGAGATCCAAGTAATGGCAGATCTAATACCACCCAAAGGGGAACAAGACTGGCCTTGGCAGGACTAGGGAACCAACCAACCCCAGGAGTGGCTCTTCCTCTCCCCACTCCAGGCATGGTGACAAAGCCAGGTCTTCAATCGTTTCCTGAAGTCCAAAAGAGAGGAGGCTAGACTCACTTCCGGGGGAAGAGTGTTCCAAAGTGTGGGAGCTGCTGCAGAGAAGGCCACCTCCTGGACCCTGCCAGATGGAGTTCTCTTGCAGATGGGGTCTGCAGCATGCCCTCTCTGCATGAGCAGGTGGGACTGGTTGATGTAACGGGGATGAGACGGTCCCTTAGGTAACCTGGACCCATGCCATGTAGGGCTTTAAAGGTGATAACCAACACCTTGAATTGGACCCGGAAGCAAACTGGCACCCAATGCAGCTCGCGCAGCAACGGGGTAATATGTGCTGATCTTGGAGCACCCAAAATCGCCCACGCAGCTGCATTTTGGACCAGCTGTAACTTCCGGATACTCTTCAAGGGTAGCCCCATGTAGAGCGCATTACAGTAGTCTATATGGGAGATGACCAGGGCATGAGTGACTGTTCGAAGGGCCTCTCGCTCCAGGAAGGACCTCCTTCAGGCCCTGGTACTTCTCCAGCTTCTCATACTCCTTCCTCCTGATGTTGCAGTCACTTGGCACCACTACATCTATCACCACCACTGTCTTCTGGTCCTTGTCTACTACCACAATCTCTGGTAGTACCTGCCTCTCCATTGCCAATCAACCAGACATCATGGTAGTGTGTGTGTGTTTCATTAAATGACTTTTTAAAAGAATAAAAATACAAATTTTGTAGAAAGAGTGAAGAAAAAAGTAGGTGAAAAAAGATGCAAAGAAAGAAACAGAAAAGGAAAAGTTATAAAGAAGCAGCTTCTAATCTTCTTGGACAGCAGTTACAAGTACATTCATATTTTACCCCCTCTCTCTCTAAAGTTACAACATAATTTCTTTCTTTGCATAATCTCCCTTTTCTAATCATCAAACCCATAAATCACAAGTCCATTTTTTTCCTTCTTTCAGCAAAAAGTCCATAAGGGGTTTCCAGTCACTATACAGTAAATGTGGTTACTGTCCTTTCTCTAACCAGACAAGTCAATTTTGCCATCTCTGCTAAGTCTGTCATCTTCACCAGCCATTCCTCCATTACGGGTATTTCAAGAGTCCTATCCTGAAAACTTTCTATAAGCTACAGATCCTGTATTTCTTGTGTGTGTGTGTGTGTGTGTGTTATAGGAAACGCTTTCAAGGACACATTTCTCAAAACAGCATGCAAAGTTTGAGCAGCTAGGAGTTCACAGAAAAACACTGTTGCTGTTTAGCATCAGCTATCACAAGGAGGCCACCAACAGCTTTTCAACATCATTTCTGCCCCATATCATGTCAAACAGCTGCTACTTCTCATTAAACAAGGCAACTCCATGAATATTTTGCTTAATGTACTCCAGACTGCATCCAAATATTTAATAAACATTCTGATTTCTTTATGAAAATAAATTTGAAACACAAAATGAAATGAACACAGATGATGCCAACTCCTGAAAAGAAACTAAAAAATAGAAGTTATAGTTTAGGGGAAAAAATAGTTTGGAGGGCTACCCGAACACCTAGTAAAACTGCACATTGGAGAAAAGCATTGAAAGTCGTCATCTCTATCTATATTCTCAGGTTATACTAATGGCTTTTAAAAATGTGTAGGTGTAGAGCAGGGCCAGAAAATGCTTTTCTGAATGAGCTTCTCTCTGTTGAGGTTTAGGAAGAGGGACAGTTCAAGCCTCAGCTGTTCTGAATTCCAAGGAACTTTTCAAATTTGGTAAGGGCACTTGGGGACCACAGGTTGGAAACTGACATGTGATCTTCACTTGTTTTAATCATTGGTAGACTGAATCAATATCTATTTGCCTGTTTCCATTGGAAAGAGGCCATTACATGAGACTAATGTCTACAAAGACAGGAATGTACAAGCATAGAGTACAACCCGTGAGAAGGGCTGGAATGAGTGCAAATCCTTGAACATGTCCTAAACATTCCAGAGCTTTGCACACGTTGAGATGAAACATCTGAACAATTTTGGAAGGTGGACAAAAAATGTCCATGCAGCCCCCAGTGCCTCTTGCTTCCATCTGGGACAGAAAAACCAGTCTCAGTTATGGTGAAGCTTAGGCCTGATACTTACAGGGACCTTCTGTATGTGGGAGGGGATGTAAACTTTTTCTCACCAAGGACCACACTTCACCTTTGAGTGGCCTGCCAGGAGCTCATACTTCAGGTTGGTGACAGTAAGGCAAGCATATTTCATATATGTTACATTAACGTGTAAGTCAAATTAATGTCTTAAATTTATTTTTAAATCTGTTCAATCATGTCCAGTTCTCAGAGACTGCCTGGACAAGTCCCTGCAATTTTTGTGGCATGTAGAGAGCATTGTATGCTATGTTGTTGGTTGGCAAACCACGACAGCTGTGTGAGATGCTTATTTACATTGAACCTTCCTTGAACTTCCATAGTGGATAAGGTTGTAGCAAAAACTTTCCTCACAAGGCAACAGGAGCTGTAACCTGAGCTGTGCCAGGAGGCTATCAGGGGGGTTACATGAGGTATGCATTGCTATTTAGACCAATCAGCCTTCTGCTATGTGAATTACTGTTTTAGTGCACTTGCTTAGCTGGGGGAATAATAAAAGAGAGCTTACGGCTTGAATCGGGGCTCTCATCCCGAGGAAGTTGTGTCTGTGCATTCTTCCTACATTCTTCATGAGAGACCACAAGCTCTCATCCTGAGAAAACTTGCAGCCTGTGTATCCTTCATGAGAGACCACCACAGTGGCACGGTTTTGCAGAAGTGGTTTGCCTTTGCCTTCTTCCTAGCACTTCCTAGAGAGAGCGTGACTGGCCCAAAGACACCCAGCTGGCTTCATGCCAAGGCAGGACTAGAACTCACGGTCTCCCAGTTTCTAGCCCAGTGCCTTAACCCCTACACCAAACTGGCTCTCCATTTTTAATTAAAGACAGTTAAAATTATTACACCCCATGTATTCAATAACCTTCTCCAGCCTTTACATTAAAACTTATCAGATGATAAGAAATTTGGAAGAGTAGTTATCTTGGCTGCACATACAAGGCTTAGGAGAGCTACAGGTTGTGCCTTCCTGATTCACTGAATCCCTCCTTTAGAGTTCCAAGTCCAGCTGCTAGGGGGCAGTAAGGCTCACGACAAACCTACATATCTACTGCCTTATCCCTATGAAGAGGTCAATTTCTGAGAAGATGTTTTGGGGAAGTTATAAGGGAAATAGTGCTTCCCTGACTCAATGTAATCCTGTTTGTAGCAGAAGCATTTCCTCTTGTAGGCTCCTGGACTAAATGAACACAGCATCGCTTGAGCAGATATGATTGTGCCTATACTTTTATGCTGAGCCATAATGTAATTGCTGTGGGCTTAAATGGTCATGCTGTGTGAATCCAACCATTACAGCTTGTAAACCATAGCTGATGGCTTACAGTTATGTGTGTAACGTGAGCGGCTGGGTGTATATAGCACATAAAGCAAAAACCCAATAGGTTTTGGCAAATAGGGTCATGACAACCAAGGTTTATCAGCGATTATTTATGAGTTAGTGCAGGGATGCTCAAACGTTGTGGTGCTGTGACCCTCTAAAGTAATTAGTGAATCTGTATTATTCCTCTCCCTCCCCCCACCCCACATAAACTATGTGATCAAAGTTCCTGCTCTGATTGGACAATCCAGCTTTTGGCTTGTCCAGGCAGAGCAGGCGTGTGGTCTGGTTCCTTGGCGTGAGCACATAAATTCAGCAGTAGGACCCAGTGTGATGCTCCCCTGGAAGAGCTGCCCTTGAAGATAAAGCTAAGCAAGTGTTCCTTTAACATGACTGCATCACTCTGGCCAACATTCAGTAGTTGTGTTGCAGAAGCTGTTGTTGTGAGCACAAAGACTTTCAGGGTTCTAGCACTTGGATCATTTCCATGGTGTGGTCCAATGCCAGCAACCCAAACATATCCACCCATGTTCAGGCACAGCAGGAGAATGTATATTCTCCTCTCAGATTTCCTCACAACTCTCCATGGGATGACAACTCGGGTTTGAGAACCCTTGGGTTCACATGTGGAGTGAAACCAGCTAACTAGAGTTTATTCAAGAAACCACAGTTAAGCAGACTTTGCACGATGGTGGATCCAGTCTCGGCATATATTCTTCAATAACTGAAAGTCGACTGCTTTAAAAAATGTAGGCGAGATATATATAGTGAACGAGCAAGATAAAGACAGGATTATTTGTGAGATACATCGTCATCAGCGGCCGCACAGAACTCAAAACAGTTGGCGCATCAGACTATGATTTAGGGCAGTGCATGGGAAGACTGAAACCTTTGCCATCTTTAATCACATTCCTAAAACTTTCCGCCATGGCTTCCAATAATTACTAAATAGCCTTAAGGGATGTACACAAACATCCGATGATCAACTTCCCCTGAAGAATTAAGAATCTTGTTCTTTAAATGATTTTCCTGAGGATGGGTACTTGGAAAGGCACATTTTAGACAGCTTAAGCTGTTAAGTAAATCCACTTTGTCTTTTCTCTCTTTTCTATACGTCTCCTGCCAGCAAACGGAAACACAATGTGGATTTTTAAACTCCTTTGGAAAGCCACAGAAAATGTTCTTTGAAACAAGGTGGCAGAGAGCCATTCCCTGGGAAATGATCAGCTTTTCTTTTGGAAGACAACCATACATGGCCCATACAGCTAGTACCAACATCACGCTTTGATGGCTTGATGTTTTCAGGCTTAAAAAAACAAAAAACAACTCTCTGGCATTTTATTCAGTGGGAAAGTTTGAAAAGTTTTTTTTTTTTTAACAAGGATATCTGCATATAGGAGATCTACGATGGAGGTGGGAGGGGTAAAAAAAAAAAGCAAGATGGTCGCACAATCACACAAAGCCCCACCCCATTTTTATGTTGCTTGTCTGACACATGTAAAAAAAAAAGGTGGGTCTTTGCCCTGTCATGGCTGCCATTCTGGCTTTTTTGAACCCCGCCCATCCTGATGCCCTCCCCTACATACAAAGAGGAGGAGTTTGGAAATAAAATCATTGACCAAACGTGGAATGTAATTGTGTGGTGAGTTATTTACATATATTACCAAGAGAATCTCCCCCCATTTTCCCTTTCAGTTATTTACACAATAGAAAGGGCTTCAACTATTCTTTGAAAGGTATTATTTAAACCAGCCTTTCTCAACCTTTTGACCCTGCAGGAACCCTTGAAATATTTTTCAGGCCTTGGGGAACCCCTGCACATTCAGACTCCAATATAAGCCAGACGTTGCAACATTATTTTATTTGTTTCATAGGTAGGCCTGTCTATATGCATTCACAGTGTTCTTAAACTAAAAATAAAGAATGAAACTTATTTTCTTTCCCTCTCCCTCTCCCTCCCTCCCTCCCTTCCTTTCTTTCTCAAATTTATCACCGCCCATCTCCCCAGAAAAGGGACTCTTGGCGGTTTACAATAAAACATAGATAAAACCCCTATAAAACAATAGAATAAATATAATACGTAATAAAATATAAATATGATAGGAACCCGATGGCTAAAAGGTCTCTATAACCCGCAAGCTGAATAGGGCCAACCTAGGAAACTAGCCATCCCCAAAGGTGACTAACTTACCTCTTTAATGTGAAGTTGCCCAAATTTGAAATAATTTTTTAAATAAATAGTGATCTCCCAGGGAACCCCTGGTGACCTCTCACAGAACCATAGGGTTCCATGGAACCCTGGTTGAGAAACCCTGATTTAAATTTTTAGTTCTGGAAAATCTAAACACCATGACACTTGACTACAGGCACAGACAACTTAAGGTAAAGTTGCCTATGTCCAACAAAATTCATGGGTGTGGCCTCCAGAGACACTTTCAAAGGCATTGTCACATAGTAATTTTCAATATGAGTTAAGTGGGAAATTATTTTTAAAAACTATATTGAATCCTATTGACTATTTAAAAATAATTTTAACTTAAATCACATTTCTGTGTTGGGGATGGCTCTCTGCACTTTATAGACTCACCTGTGTTTGGCCTGGGGAATCCAGCTGGCCTTTCTCTTTTCTCAAAAGCAAACACCCAAGAAAAGGATTATGCTTGCATTAGAAAGCTCAAGATGGTAAAAGAATGTAGTGGTGAAAAAATAACTCTCTCTCATACGCACACATATACATGGCCCCTCCATGACAAACAAGACTGAATATCTGCAAATGTTGTGGTCCATGTAATATGCAATACACTGTTCAATATCAATTTTTTTTTAACTCTGTGTGTTTGATCTTGGACCAGCAAAGTTTGATTGATTGAACTCTACCAGAATCAACCAATTACTTAATACAGCTTTATACAATGCAACCAGTCACGTTGATTAACATGACATGTTCTTGGGAATTAGGAATTACTCTCTAATACTCCAAAGTTATATTTTCAAGGACAGATGATTGTTTAGAAGGTTTCCTAGCACAGGGATGGCCAATTTCTGTTCCTTCCAACCCATGACACTTCCATGTGTTTCTTTTCCAAACAAATCCAACAATCCACACATTTTCTAATGTTCAATCTATTATGTTTCTCTTTCTCCAAATATACAGCCCAGATGATGAAGACCAAGTTTACAACAAAAGCCACAAAGATCAAACTGCCAAACCACTTCTGGATAAGGAAGGTTAGGTTAAGACACAGCAAAGATGTCAAACTTTGAGGATGTTTCAGACAGAAGGTTCCAGCAAAAAGCTTCATTTTCAGTCAAGAGCACTGGAAATACTCCAGGAAGACTACAGCTTTAAAAATTGTACACAAAGGCCAGTTTATCAGTCAGAAATATGGCCAGAATCCCAAGGAAACAAGCCAAATGATATCTAATGAATAACCTACTTTGGGTAGGTTATGGAACAACAACAAAACTCAATTTGCCAATTTGTAATTGCTGGTGTACATTTTCTCCCCTTGCTAAAAGCCTGAATTAAGAAGGTGTTTCATGCTTTATTTCAAAGTGGCTCCCATCTGCCCAGAAAAAAGGATAGAGAGCACCCTTGGGGGTTAGGGGCTAGAGAACAATCTTGCCCATTTGCCTGTTTGGAAAATGGTTGTTATCAGACCAATTATGTTCACAAAGGCAGCCATACTTTCACCCTGCAAGCTTCCTGAGAGAACACTGAAATCAACAAAAAATGAAGATGAATCTAAGTTGACAGGCAGAGGATAAGCCTTGGATCCCCATTTTCCAGGAAGGGGAAGGGGAGGAAAGAAGAAGATTCAGACTTCCTGAAATGGCTCCAGTAAAACAATTTGGAACAAAGCAGGGATGGGAGAAATACTGGCTATAAATATATCTCAAGGACTCCATCACGTTGTTAGAATTCAACCATCATAAATTCTTGTTCCTGACACTCCTGTTATCTTGACTCTTGAAATCTAGGTCTGTTCTTCATTTGCAATCCTGATTTATGTTGGGCTCTGCTTTTCCCTCACTCTGTTCATGCGATCACTCAGCTTTCGCCATTTACTGATTACCATAAGCTTCTTTTGACTGTAGACTTCTGGCAGAGGCATCCAGCCTTGGGCACTACACTAGCATTGATCTTCAAGGAGCCAAAGAAACCCACTGCATGCATAAACTTGTGGTAGGACTAACACACACACACACAGACACAGACACAGACAGGGAGATGGCATCACAGTAAAATTTAATGAGGAATGAAATGCTCAGAAGTCATGGAATGTTAGTTGGGTATTGGAGAGGGTGAAAAACTAAAGGACAAAGGGAATGGAAATGGAATGGAAACTGAAATCTTGAGCAGAAGAATGCTGCAACCTTGCAACCTTTTGGTGCAGGTCCAGCTGGATGCACCATCGCTCAAAGTATCATAAAAACAGAGCCCCATTAAGCAGTGAATTTAAATTACAAATTTCAGTCTTCTAGCTTTGGTTACAGTTGTAGTGGACACCTGATGGATAACGCATTTTTTGCATTCCCATCATAGCAATTCCACAATGGCATTACTGTGAACTCTCCTCATTCTTGATGCTAATATACACAGCCCTGTTTACGTGGGCACCCTTTCAATGGCTGCCACTGAGACTGTTTTTTTCTTTCCTTAAGTTTCTTTTTTGTTATTGTTTGGTAAATAACTGAATCATGAGTTTGTCCCTTTCTTTCCCCTCCCCTCCAGCCTTTGGGGGAAACCATGAATGTTTCTCATGGCTTCTCTTGGCTGAGATGGGCAATTGTGTGCATTCTCTGCATAAAGGAAGTATTAAAAGAATGCTCAACTCACAAGTGAACATTGGTTGTATTAGGGTAGCTGAGAATTGTGTGGTCAGACCTATCTCTTGCAGGAGTGACAGGAGAGAAACACTTGCTACTGATGGTTGTTTTGATAATAAAAAGGAGAGAAAAATTAGAAAATGTTGCATTGAAAAATATTACTCTGCCATGGCTTTTTTCAAACATTTCTCTTCTCTCCTCACAATTCAGAGACCATGCTGAGTTCCACTGAGGTACTATGAAGTCTTTCCCCTTCCTTTAGGATTTATTCCCTAAAATTATTTGCATTTTTGTCAAAGATAGAGTTCTCTGAAATCTGCTTATAGCTCTTTTGAATGAATGGTACTGTTTTGACTCTATCAGCATGAGCATACCCAGATGAAGACTTACCGTATATTAGTATGGAATTATGAAATATATTTTCATAGACCAGAGCCCATCAGATCAAGGACCTAAAAGCTTCCATTTGATGGCAGATACAGTTCCACTACCTGAATTCAAATCCCCAAATATTTCTGTTTCAGACAGCCCTGGTTAGCATTATATTTCCACCAGTACTCCACTTAGCATACTTCAAAACAGATGATTTATTTACCTATGATTTGGCCTCAGCCATATTTACTGAATGCTGGTGCTACTATAACACTAGCTCAGAATAATTAAGGGGGTAATTCAAATGCAAGAACAGAGAATATAAGCTCAATGAAAGATCAAAGAGCAACGACTATCTCCTAACAATGGCTAAGAATATTTGTGTGTGTGGAAAGGTGTGTGTGTGTTAGCCTTACCAGGTAGACCAGGCTGGAAACATGACCAGATGAGCTAGTTCTACTTTATTGTAAGGCTACATTAACAGAATTTTGCAAGTCTGAAAGTACAATTCTCCCACTGTCTCATTTACAGCCCAAGAAACTAGGTAGGGTCCCTTCTGAGCTTCTTGCCCTGACCAGTATCCTGCTTTGGGCTATGCTGCCTCTTATTTGACAGCATCTTTTGCCCTATCTCCCAAGGTCTTTCCCACATACCATTACACTGGGGGATTCCACCATCAGGCTCAGGAAATTATCCTCCCCACCCAAAGAAAATACATCAATTGCTTCCAAAGCCAATTTACTGTAAGTCCCACAATATCCATGATGTCAACTCGAGCAGGACAAGGCTCAACATCCCCATCTGCTTTTTCACTACCATGCCACCAAGCCCCCTCCTAGCTTAGCTTGATGTTTTTCTGGTGCACCCCTCTGTTATGGACAGCTTCACCTTAACAGAGAAGTCAGGTTAATGCCCCTCCCACCAATGCCTTTTGGTAACTTGATACAGAGCTTTTCCAGAGTGCAACTGGGGGATGATGAGTATGGGTCACCTGAATTACTCTAAGATTTTGTTGCTGTATTATTGTCTTGGTCAATATTATTTTATTGTTGTGAGCTGCCAGGAGTTTATAAGAAATTATAGCATGGACTTCTGGCAGTATATTTATGATAGAAATTGATGCAGCCCTCCATCCACCCACTATGGCAGCACTGCCAATGAAATGGTGGAGGGTCTCTCTCATCCCATCTTCCTCCCTGACACCTGGGACACTGAAATGCCACTAGATCTTCATTCTTTTGTGGGCTGGAAGCAGGAGGAAGAAAGGCTGCCTGCCTGCTCACCTCCATTTCCCTGTTGCCAAAGCAGCAGGCAAGGTGAACAGAGGCATGCTGAAGGAGCATGAGGCAAGCATGGAGAAGACAAGGAAGATGGAAGGTCTTTTCAGGCACAAATTAAATCCTGATCCTCTGAAATCCTAATTTCCAAGCCAGCAAATATAATTTTGGCAGCATCAGTAGCTAGGAGATCAGAAGCGGCATTTCATCTGCACCAGCTGTATGTCATGGAAACCTCTGTGCTCCCTGGCGCACAACTTAGAGCATCTGTGACACAGACTGTGAGCTGCCAACTAACATGTTTTAGAAGTTTATAAGGATGGGAGACTCCGGGAAACCAGGAGGAAAACAACCACCACCACCTCACAACCTTCCAGGCTGCCCTGCCCAGACACACAAGCAGATCATCCCTTCTGCCTTCTGTGCTTCCATCAAAGCTTCTGGAAAGGTATCCATGTAGGATGTCCTGGAAATATGTAATCCAAACAAACCAAGATCCCTCCCTGTGCCAGCATCTTTCCTGCCTTATTCTTTGAATTTCCAAGTGAATGGTTTTGCAGAGGGCAGCCAAGAAGAATGCCAAATTTTCCACCTGACCAACTCAATAAAGACTGAACCCATTCATTTGAATGGGTTCTATGCATGCCTGTATATACTTTGAAGCTGGTGTGTACTGTACTCCACTGCAGTCATTACAGCTTCTCTCCCTCCCTCTCTTTGGTGTGAATTCTTCTAAACAGGCAGACCAAAGTTGCTTTGCTTTCAACACTTTGTTCTTATAATATTCTTTCCCTTGATGATAGACTGTTTCTTAAGGCAACACACTTCTACATTATTAACAAGTCTGAGTCTGCTGCTCCTACCAACATTTTTTTTTTAATCCATTCAATCATGTCCGATTCTCAGAGACTGCCTGGACAAATCCCTGCAGTTTTCTTGGCAAGGTTTTTCGGAAGTGGTTTGCCATTGCCTCCTTCCTAGGGCTGAAAGAGAGCGACTGGCCCAAGGTCACCCAGCAGGCTTTGTGCCTAAGGCAGGAGTAGAACTCACGGTCTCACGGTTTCTAGCCCATTGCCTTAACCACTACACCAAACTGGCTCTCCCTACCAACATAGTAAACAGCATTTTACTGAGTCTGACCCAAATTTTGCCTAAGCCAGTGCTATTGTTGTTGATTAGCAACAATTCTCTGTGGTTTTCCAGACCTACCTAGAGGTGCTGGGATCAAACTCTTCTTCCTCTTTCTTCCAAATCCCTTTTCCTTCTCAGTTGAGTTTTTTAGGGAACATCACTGACGTGGCTCAGTGGTTAAGATGCCAGGCTTGTCGACTGGAACGTTGCAAGTTCGGCGGTTCGAGACCCGAGTGCCGCATGATGGAGTGAGCTCCTGCACTCACCCCAGCTCCTGCCAACCTAGCAATTCGAAAGCATGCGAATGCGAGTAGATAAATAGGCACCGCTTCAGCGGGAAGGTAACAGCGTTCCGTGACTGTCATGCCGGCCACATGACTGCGGAAGCGTCTTTGGACAACGCTGGCTCTTCGGCCATGAAACGGAGATGAGCACTGCCCCCTAGTGTCGGACACGACTAAATGGGAACCTTTACCTTTTTACCTGCTGAAGCCACTGACTAAAACTACCTAAAATAAGAAGTAAATACTTCCATAGACTAGAAAAGGGAGGGAAATTTGGCAACGATTCAAGTTAGCCTCCAAAACAGTCATGGAAGCTTCCAGCTAATCCAAAATAACAGGCACTTACATCAATCGTTTTATAACCTCTAGTTGCACATAGCAATACAGGCTAGTTTCTCTCAATGACAGGTTTTAAGAACTCATTAATTTCAGGAGGAGAGAGGGTACCAGGGTATAATTTCCTCCATGAAAGCTTACTTAGCAGGAGGAGGAGTTGCACAGGCAAGAAATTAGTCTGATGCCTCAACAGCAACCGCAGGAAAAGACACCAATAGCACCCCGCCAGAGGCATGAGTATTTGGAGCCTTGCCTACCCAGGTTGACTGTAGCAGATGGATCTGGCCCTAGAGACAGCTAGATCATACTTCCAGTGTGCAGGGGTCAGGCAAGATTTGAAAGCATGAAACGTAAGGGGTGCAGAGTGCAGTGTGAAGCAAAGCTCACATCAAAGCTGACCAACTCTGATGCATGCATGGCCAGGCTATGCGCTTACTTCCCCAAGGGGGCTATTTACATGCTAATACTGTACAAACATCTTGAGGGGAGGGGGGAATTTATCTCCCCCGAAATAAAGCCTAGTAACAAAGCCTGTTACAAAATTGTAGCAAGGGAAATATGCAGTAGACGCACATTAAGAAGGCAACTATGGGGCAATTTTTTGGCAGTTTTGATGTATGTTGTTAGCTCTTATGATTATGGATGCACACAGTTGAGGTTCATATATGCACTTATTTCCTTGGGCCTGCATATTACTCATGCAAATTCTTCATTTACCTATTTATTTTCTGTCGGGTGAGCATTTCCCTTTGGCACAAAACTGCATTGTTTCCACTGCAGTCTTCAAAGCTGAAAATGCCCAGAGGATAGTTTGCAGGTTATCATGGAGCTTTTTCTCCAAAGCTAAACAGTCTACAATGGACTGGTGCTTTGAAAGAAAACCACTCAGGAAGAATTCAGGCTCTGCTTTCAGCTGCTTGGAGAAAAGGTATGATACAGATGTTACTCGTAAGATGATTAAACCAGTGGCACAAAATTAAACCCCAGAGAGATTGTTAACCTACCTACCAATTTCCACTTGTGGTTGCCAAAACCCTCAGCCAGACTGAACGGCTTCACCTGCTACTTTGTCAGCAATGGTTTAACCTCTGCGTTGCCAGAAAAAAAAAACCCCACCATTTCTTTCAATGCAAATGATAAAAGGATGACCTTTCCACAAGAGAGAAGTTGGTTGGTGAGCTGCTTTTTGGAAAATCCATCTCACCCTGCTGTGGTAATATCTAACGCTTGGCTGTCGTGTGGGTGGAGCCAAGCAGACGAGACCTTGCATGATTCAGTCAGAATGGAGCCACAGGGAAGGATAAGAACGAGGTAGCAAGGATCTGCTCCTGACCACAACAGAACAGAATTTACAGCACCCTATCACAGAAAACCCATTGAAGGAATGGCTGCTTCACCATTTACAGGAAACTAAGAATGCAGAACTTGCACCTCTCCTGATGCAGCGAAGGTCAACCCCCAGGAACTTCAGCCCACACAGCCAGTGCTGATGGATGCTAGGAACTGTGGCTCACCAGCATCTGCAGGGCTGCATCTAAAAGGGCATCCAAATCATCCAAATTATTGTTGTAACACAGTTAGGAAGTATCAACTCAGAGTTTCATATTCTAATCTCAACTCACTATGAGTGCAATACAATGTTCATCCTATCTCTTTCCCCTACTGTCCCTTGTTGGACTATTGAGTGTCTTCAATCTTCACTGGCCTATTTTCTTTTTCTCCTTCTCCTTTGATTGTTTTCTATGGCGAAGGGCAAGAAGAGCACAGCTTTGCCCAACTGTCACTGTATTCTAAGCATAGTTCCCTCCACTGACGTCGGTGGTAGCTCTCTCTTCTGACCCAGAGCATCTCAGCATGAACTGGTTCAAACAACATCCCGTTCAATCAAGCTTTTGTTCCTTTTCTCCCATGATAGAACTATGGACTCACTTTATGCAGGATGTAAGAAACTATCTTGGTCTCCTTCCAGAAACCTGGATCATGCCTGTCTCTTAGTTGGTCCTTAAGGCATTCTTGGATTAAGTTTCTACACCAAAACATTATCTGTGTTCAAGATCTGATCTATCTGTAGAAATTCAATCCTTTAGGTTGTTATTGTCCTCAGCGACACTGCCTGATCAGCCCAAAATGCCCTTAAGCCACTTGCTCGCCATTTCCAATTTCTCCCAAATTACTATTTTGTTAATGTCATTACATTCTAGCATGCCAGTAGCATTCTGCACTTTCTTCTGCACTTACTTTCTTTGTAAGTCTACATTCCTTTCAGTGCTTGGCTATCAAAAAGCCTCAGTAGGATCCTAGAGGGAGAATGCGTAAAAGCAAGCCATTACAATTTATTGTACCAATAAGCACACCTTTTAATAATACAATTAGAGACATATTTCCTTAATGCCCTGTGATAACAGTGATATGGTAATTTTCTGGTGAGTGCTGCACAGTTTCAGAAGAAGATGTGCAATTCCACACGTAATAGATTCATAAAGCTTTTCTGCTAAATTCTGGGAAGAAATGCACATTTTAAATAATATACATTACCAATAATTCTCTGACCCACTAAAACCCCTCATCTTCCATTGTAGTTTTTCAGGCTGCATTTTTTTCACAGAACACTCTCCAGTAACAGTTAAAATGTAAGTGGACAGGGGAAAAATCCTGAAGCCATTATAAGCAACAATAAAAGGCCAGGGAATAAAGCAAATTGATAGTAGCAAATTATGCTTAGCATTATACTGTTGAATATAAACAATTCAAAACACTCTCCTTCCATGGGGGAGGGTGCAGTTAAAATCCACAATTCATAGATTGGCCATCCATTTTTCTTTATTTGTTAAGATGATGAAATTCACCACATGCACAGATCACTTTCCAGAGCATTACTTGGGGTCTTAGCATTCCTACCTCCATTACTTTCAGAGGCACACCTTGCTAAATATGTTGCTACAGTTCATAAACTAACCCCCAGCATTGACCTATATAGAGTGAACTCCAGATGTTCAAGCTCATGGTAGAGCAGGTTTTTCGATTACCCCCAAGTTAAGATGGATGAGAAATACAGTGCAATATATATATATATATATGAGAGACATATTATTATATATTTTGAAAGATCATAGGAAATAAATGGTTCAGATAAGAAAAGCAGGTACAGGTAGAGAAATACAGGCACAGTGCAATTATGTACAGTCTGGAACAGCTCATACATGCAGAGAAATAGATGCGCACGGAAATTTGTTCCCATGCAGCCTTATCAGTTGATCAGTTCAGCATGCAAAGATGAACAGAAGTGCACCATTGTTATGAGAGCAACAATCAATTGGAATTTAGCTGCATATACAGGAAGACTTAAAAGCTTACACCCTCAAAACATGGAAGAGCAGAAGAGCAACCTTCTGTACTCTTGAGACTCATGTTCTCAAGGCAGGTTTGACATTTCAGAACTGACATTTGAATTCAGGATAATGCCAAGGAGTTTATCATGCTTCTTCTCTGGAGAGTTTTTCTCAGAGAGAAAAGTACCGAGTTCCCCTCTGAGAATGTGCCTTTGAGGATTTAGGAAGGGTGGAAAAAAGAAATAACTCAGCCTACTATCAGTTTACTTCAGAGGTGTCTCTGCTAAGCGTTGGACTTCAGGGAGTCGGGCAGCTTGCCAGCATCTCCAACATAGGACTCTTAATGGGAAGTGTGTAGAAGCCTGTCAAAGCTATTGGTAAATAAATTACCAGCAAGAAAGCAGGCTAGGCTTCTCTACAAGTTCTTGATTAGAAGGGATGGAGAGATGGAAGGGCATGCTAGAGTACCCAAATGCATGTTTTAAATTAGCCCATCCCTCAGTTTGAAAGCACCATGAGCAAACTGTCCCACAGTATCTCCTCCTCTGTAATGAACCTTGGGTGGGCATGGTTGGTGATGACAAAAGTGCTCCATTGATGTTGGCTTTTGACTTGGCCTTTTTTAAAAATTTCCCACAACACAACAAGTGAAAAACAGAAGACATTTTCTTAAAACTCATTCTTTTCTGTTCTTTTTTTGTTTAGGCATTCATCTGTGCTTCAGAATCATGGAAAGAGAGCAGCTAAACATTTAGGAGTAGGGGACAGAATAAAAGCCCAATTTGTGCAAAACAAGGGTGACAAAAGGTCCATGTGGAAGAAGGTAGGCAGAACAACTATTTTAATAATTAGTTAAATTCCACTGGTCTTCACAGACCAGGCATTCTTTTTGGCGGCTGAGTACAGTGAAGTGGTATTTACTCTTTGGCATAGAATCATAGAATTCACATTTTGTGGGGAAAGAAAGAATTAGGATTGTACATCAAGACTTCCAGTATCTCGGCCCCTACATGGGATATTCTGGCTGTGTTCAAGCAATACACTTAGACAGCTCACTTACACAACTATTATGCAAAGCTTTTTTATGCCAACCTTGATTTGTTGGTTAGGTATATTGTGCCAACTTCAAAACTGGGTTAACTTCGCAATCAGGTTAACAGCATGGTGCAAACACTGCTGGCTTTTTTTGCCATGTTGATTAAGTGGCTTCACACTTCAGCAACTGTGGTAAAAGCTATGATAAAATTTGGATCAGACCTCCTTTTGCCTAGTAGGTTTTCCTAATCAAAATATTTCTACTCCAATGCCTATTCCCCCGGAGCAGATCATCATCACACTGATGAGAGAGAGAAGAACATATCTACACAATGGCTATTGACAACTTTATAGATGTGGGGGCACCATGAGCAGGTGAGGAGGAAAGGTTGCCTCCTTGAATGCTGCCATGCTGCAATCCAAATGTTCTCCCAGCCTTAGCTGTCATAGCAGCTACTCAGCATTGAAAAAGACATCTGGAGATCCAGGTGAAGGTCTGTGTCTTGTCTCGCTTACTCCCAAGAGAAGAGCAGTAAGTACATTAAGAATAATTCAGCTCACTCTAATGGCTTCCTCATGAAAGAGTTTCCCTTCAGATGCAGGAAATTACTTATGGAGGGTTTTTGTAAGGTAAAATGGACAGCTGCACCCTCTGGGATGCTCCATGCTCAAGTGAAACACTGCACCAATAAACATTCTAAATTCCCAGCATATTCCTACTCAATTAACCAAGAACAGACTAATCAGAAGTAAGTGCTCAGTGCTCCTAGCTACCTGGGACATTGCTTAAAGCAAGAGAATCCATCGGTGTTAAGCTTCTTTAAGTTGGTGCACTTAGAGAAATTGGATTACATTGACCATCCTCCTGAGCTAGCCAGATCAAATGATGAGAGTTATAGACCAAGACAAAGGCAAATCTCAATATTCAATCACCAAAAAGAATTTTACATAGCACACTTGTCTCAAATCTTGAGACAAAGGCTCAAATCTTGCTATCTCCTTGCAATTAACTAGGGGTACATAACTTATCCCCCCAAGCCCTGGAAGGGACCACAGCTGCAGCCAACCACCCATCACTGCTGTAATTGAGTTCATCCACCTTACTGTTGATTGTTCTCTTCTTCTCTTTCCTTCCACCATTCCTAGCTTTATTGATGAGAGCTAGCTGTGTCTTCCCATCATGTACACAAAATACAACAATTTCAGCTTGGTCATTTGGCCTTGAAAGAGAATTCTGGATGTATTTGTTCCATAAATATTTGCATGAAGATATATAGATATAATATTTGAATGAATATCCACCACACATAGACAAACGAAGTGGGAATTCTGTTTGATATTTGAAAATAGAGGAAGCAAAGCATTCAGGCTTAATTTTACATTGTGGGGGCTTTTCTTACACACATTCATTACAGCCTTCACATAGCCTTGTGCCTTCCTGTTGCATTGGTCTTCAGTTTCCACCCAGCATGCTGGCAGTTCAAAATTTCTCAGGGGTACCAGATTAGTGAAGGCTGGTCTACCATATATGCCTCAAATATCTTCATATAAAGTTGGATCCCACAGAAAATTTGTTTCCCACTGCAAATAACACTGGAAGGGAATTAGTAAAGCTGAAGCTAGTTCTAAGTCAAGTTAGAGTCAATCAGATAAAGAGCCAAAAGTTACTACTTACTAATGAACTTTTATTCGATGAGGTTCCCCCACTGTTTAGTTTTGTGATTTTAATTATAAGTTTGCTCTTGCAATTTATCGTCAGCTGCCTTCCATGTTAACTTTCCTTTTGATGAAAAGGCAAGATGTGCATTGAATTCATTCATTCATAATCAAACATCACATCTCTACCCCACACATACAAACAGCATAAAAACGGCAGTGGAATTCAACAATGAAAAGATTGTTTTGTTAACTGGGTATGTGCAGATTGTTAACAAAAAATAAAAATATTAATTAAATTAATTAAATTAAAGAAACTGTCCTTTCCATTACCTACCACAGTACAGAGAGTTACTTCCCTAACAATGCAACTCTCAGTTAATATCACCATTATGTCAGGAGCTTAATCCTTCCTGCACCAAGTTATCATGGGGAAAAAAAATCCCTTCCTAGTGTTTGATTCACATTAACAATCTCAGATATGCAGATGATACCACTTTGATGGCTGAAAGCGAAGAGGAACTGAGGAGCCTTATGATGAAGGTGAAAGAAGAAAGTGCAAAAGCTGGCTTGCAGCTAAACCTCAAAAAAACCAAGATTATGGCAACCAGCTTGATCGATAACTGGGAAATAGAGGGAGAAAATGTAGAAGCAGTGAAAGACTTTGTATTTCTAGGTGCGAAGATTACTGCAGATGCTGACTGCAGTCAGGAAATCAGAAGACGCTTAATCCTTGGGAGAAGAGCAATGACCAATCTCGATAAAATAGTGAAGAGCAGAGACATCACACTGACAACAAAGGCCCGCATAGTTAAAGCAATGGTGTTCCCCATAGTAACATATGGCTGCGAGAGCTGGACCATAAGGAAGGCTGAGAGAAGGAAGATCGATGCTTTTGAACTGTGGTGTTGGAGGAAAATTCTGAGAGTGCCTTGGACTGCCAGAAGATCAAACCAGTCCATCCTCCAGGAAATAAAGCCAGACTGCTCACTTGAGGGAATGATATTAAAGGCAAAACTGAAATACTTTGGCCACATAATGAGAAGACAGGACACCCTGGAGAAGATGCTGATGCTAGGAAGAGTGGAGGGCAAAAGGAAGAGGGGCCGACCAAGGGCAAGGTGGATGGATGATATTCTAGAGGTGACGGACTCGTCCCTGGGGGAGCTGGGGGTGTTGACGACCGACAGGAAGCTCTGGCGTGGGCTGGTCCATGAAGTCATGAAGAGTCGGAAGCGACTGAATGAATAAACAACAAAAGTGTTTGATTCAGATTAAGTAGATCAAAACCCTCCAGAGAATCCTTCTTAGTTCAAAGCCAAAAGTTTGTGTTGGGGTGGGATGAAAGACTCTAACTTGTCTTTAGAAATTAAGGTTTATAAAAGCCTCAAAATATACCTCAAATATTTGGATTTGAGTTATTTGGTATGTTGTGAAAAATAGAAGGGTGGAAACAAAGCATCAGAATCTCACACACAGTACAACCAACTGGCGGGCTTCCTGTTACCAAGGGATCCTCAGGCCTGCTGAAGAAAATCCACCTTGTAAGAGATTTCCAGAAGGTCAATAGGGTTGGGGCTAACATGGGAAATTGCCTTTTGTGTACTCAGATAAGAGGTCCATGTGGCCTGGACAACTGGCAGCTTCTTTCTAAGCTATGTTCCAGTGAGGATCAAATCTTGGGCTGGTCGTATGAGAAGCATGATTCTAATATGGATCTATACTTCTTCCAATGGCCCAAAGGAGGGTGGAGAGACAGGTACTGTTGCAACAGCACTGTATTTTTTTTAAAAAAAAGTGTTTTAAAAAATAAATACAAAAGTTTTATTTGCACACCAGTTCATAGGGAGAATGGAATTGGTGTCACATGAACTCTCTAATCCAGACAAATGACCCATTTAACTAACTCAGACGAGGTTAGATTTAGTCCTCCAATGCCCTGGTTTAGTTTGGATGTAAACTAACTCCTTCACCCAGTTAACTAACTCTCCCTGGGCCATGAAAACTATTTAATGGGGAGTTAGTAGACCCTCCCATACTGGAGATGATGTCCTAAAGAGGCCCTGCAAAAACTGGGCCTAAGAAATCTCTTTTTGTGAGCTTGGTATATTTTACCTACTTCTGCAGTCAACATGGGGAGGTGAAAACGGAGCTGAAAGGGATAGGGGGTAGGTAAGCCCCCCTCCCCAATCTGTTTGCAGTGATGGGACCTTGGTCATGCTAGCACAGGATCAGGGAAAGTCTCCTATACAGATATGGGAGGACTACCCCCTCCCCCCAAAGAAATTCAGATGTAGGCATTGTAGAATATGTGCTGACTGGCAGAAGGGACAGCTGGGTCTCTTGTCTTCTGTGACCATAACCAAAGAGTCCTAGCTGCTTAACGATGCTTTTAAAAAATCAAAGAAGCTATATTAATCTATAAATAGTGTCAAATTAACAAGCCACATTGAGAAGTCTTTCAGAACAGTCTTCACCTATGTTTGTGTTGTTGTTGTTTATTCATTTAGTCGCTTCCGACTCTTCATGACTTCATGGACCAGCCCACGCCAGAGCTTCCTGTCGGTTGTCAACACCCCCAGCTCCCCCAGGGACGAGTCCGTCACCTCTAGAATATCATCCATCCACCTTGCCCTTGGTCGGCCCCTCTTCCTTTTGCCCTCCACTCTCCCTAGCATCAGCATCTTCTCCAGGGTGTCCTGTCTTCTCATTATGTGACCAAAGTATTTCAGTTTTGCCTTTAATATCATTCCCTCAAGTGAGCACCTATGTTTACACCTATGTTTACAAGGAACAATTCCAAGCATAATGGAGATTTGATATACAAGTGTCATCATACTCTTTCTTTTAGGAACATCTATAGAGTTCAGGGCTTCTGAATTTTCCTGGAGCATCTTGGACTGAAAATGCCTTTAACCAGCTTGGATTGATGCACAACTGCACCCTCTGCTGGAAATTACAGATCTAGAGATTTCCAGAATATACAACTGGGAAGGGACCTCTAGTTTAGAAGCTTTGACGTGGAATAGAAACAGGATACAATTCTCATGCCCCAAATTAAGATGAACTGATTGTTGGGGCCAGTTAATTAGTCTTCTGTTTGAAGGCTTCTTCTACTTGAAGGCCCAGGTTCAGTTTAAAGGCAAAAAAACCTTAAGGTGAAGAAAGAATCAGAGACTTGAAGCTGATCATCAACTTGTGTTTTTTTTTAATTGTATATATATCAACCGCTCTGGTCAACAGATGGAGCAGCAGGCACACGTATCAGATCACTGTTTTCCCCACTATGAGAAAATGTGCTGTATTCCTATATAAATGACTAATTGTTTCAATATTTGGATCTCTCCCTGTAACTCAGCATATGCCATTTTAGGCAAAGCTCCATTTCCTTTTGTGCCTTTTTCCTTTTTCTCGGATGACATTGGGCAGAGCAAAGGCCCATCTGACATGACTTTGCCCCAGTTGACGTTTTACAGTTTTAGTGCAACAGAACTATATTTGCCAACACTTCCTCTGGGTAACACTGAAGATTGAGTCCCAAGCTCATATTTTCAAGCACTCCAGAGGATAAGGAGCCTGAAGAATATTCCCGTAACCCCTTCAAGAAGCCATTTTATCTACCTGCATCCTAGGAAAGTTGTCCCTGCCGTTAATTTTATCTACGACTTACTGCACTAAATCAAGAGTGAATGTCTCAACTTTCAGGGAAGAAATGGCAAACTGAAGATGGCTCCACTAAAAATGAAGCCAACAACTGCAGCGGAATGAAGAGTTGGTGAGTGGACTGGCTCTTTGGGATTCCTCTCCAGACAAGGAGAGGATGTGGGATCGCCCACAAGTGCTCCAGACAGTTGCTGCTTGCAAGGAGACCGCAAGACAGCAGTCTCCAGTGAGTTTAGAGCTCTGGGACATGAGGGGGAATAGCCATCTTTTTCAAACCACAGTTGGCACCTTTAAGGACACTGGGTTCGCATACTTCTTTTTCTAATCACTCTTGGAAATTGCTTATTAATGGCTTTTCAGCTATTAGGAACCTTTGGATCAACAGGTTTTACAGTACTGGGTGAGTTTCCTTCAATCCTTAGTGAAATAAGTTTTAAATAAAAAGGGGCGGATAAATAGTGAAAGGGTGATTAAAACTTGATTTTAGAAAGTTACAAATAGACTAAGGGTCCAGATAAATTCAAAATAAGATTTTGGAATTTAATTATAAAGAACCCTTCCTATGGGAAAATGCTTTTGTTTTGAATTCTTTAAAAAAAAACCATAAGACTTTAAAAATTCGACACTAGAGGGAACTAAAAGGAACTAAAGATTACAATTAAAGGAGAAGAACACTCAAACTTGACTTACAAATATAGAATGAAGCAAAATATTTTTAACATTGAACATATTGAAGGATATTTTTTAACAATGGACCCAGAATTTTAAGAGTGTCTATCTATAGACTGTGTTTAAAAAATGTTTTGGAAGAGGAACAAGTTTTACCAAACACGAATGAGACTCATCTGAAAGTGGATTTAAAAATGACAGGCTACAAGAATGTTACAGAAAAAGATGCTTCACTGGATATACAAATGAAACTGGTTGATGTCTTAATTAAAAGGGATATACAAATAACAAACCAAAAGAGCAACCTGGATATCTTTCCTATATTTGATCTACAAAAGGGACTTGTTAAAATTTTGAAGAATTTTGTGAGAAGGGAGAAAGAAAAAATGAAAAGGGTTATGGAGGGTTGGACATTATTTAGGACATTATTTGAAGGGATTAAAGATTAAGATTGTTAAAACGAAAAGGAAGGAATATAAAGTTGGTTTATTTGATCAAGGTTAAAATGGATACTTTGTTATCTCTGGTAATTTTTAATGGACTTTTGCTGATCAGGACCAAACAACAAGTTTTTAAGGATAATAATTTTTAATGAAATTATTATTTAAAAAAACAGATTCAGGCACTTTACAACCAGCAGGTGTTTACACTGTCGCAGCTTCCCGTGGTCACACGATTGCCATTTGTGTGCTTTGCAGTCGGCTTCTGACAAGCAGAGTCAACGGAGAAGCCAACTGTAAAACCGCAAGTCGTGGTCACATGATGTCTCACTTAACAACCGCATCGCTTGGTGACAGAGTTGCCAGTCCCAATTATGATTGTTAAGCAAGGACTACCTACAGTTGTTAATATGCTAGAAACAGCCCCTAATACCTAGAACAATGTTTTTGAAGGCATTTAGCAAGATAATCCAGGTGGTGAAAAGTGACAGTAGGAGTTTCTTTATGCACAGTGCAGACTACCCAGGGAAGCAACACACTCCGTAGCTACAAAATTACTCTCCAAGTTTTTTGAGTCCCATACTGTTGCTTAATCAGCATTTCAAGAAGCAATATTTTTCCGCCAATTGATTGACAACAAGATATTTCCCCCAGAAATGCTGAATCGACAATGCAGAGGGGACTGGGTAAACTTGCAATGGCTATGATAAATATGTGAGGCACAAAGAGAATTGTGCTAATGAGTTGCAACAGCACGTTTCCTTGGTGGAGGGGAATGGCACAGGCTACAGAAAGACTTTGGATACGTGAGCTGAACTCCCATAGGTTTTATATTTTCAAAGACTTTCATTTCTGGTAACTGTCCCCTTCTCACCTAGGGATAAAACAATATACTGCATTAATAATGCATCCTTCTTTAACAGTCAGATGGAATTCCCTGCAAGCATTTTGGTATTAAAAGTACTAAAAGAAAGAAGGAGGCCTTTGATTCACTTCAAAACCCAATGAGGCTACGATGGTCTAAAGCCAGGCCGGGCTTGGTCCATTTGGAAGTTGTACAGTGATCAAAGCTTCTATGGACATTTTCAAACCACTCCTTGCTTGTGCTGACAGCGTGGGTAGAGACTGCTCTAAAGAAAGAGGATCCAGTCATTCCCTCCTGGGATCAACTGACCCTGCCTCCATATTGCTTGATTTATCAAATTTATATACCTGCCCACATCTCCCTAATGTGACTCTGGGTGGTGTGGGATAGAATGAACAATTTAAAATAAATCTTAAATAACCATTAAGATGATTAATAAATAGGAGAAGGCACCAAAATGTCACCTATGATGCAACCATCTTATGGGCTCTTCATCACCAGGGCATCCCCAAACCTGCTGGAAAAAAACACGTTTTTAGGGATTTCTAGGAGTGCAAGAGGGTTGGGGCTAATCTTGCCTCGTGGGGAATGATGTTCCAAAGGGTGGGTGCGAAGGGAGGAAAAGACTCATCTCCTGGGTACCATCAGATGGAACTCTTGAGCAGATGGAACCCATAACATGCCAGCAGATACCTACTTGCTTACGGATCTTAAACATCCATACAAATCATCCAAGCACTTGAGAGAGACAGAAGTGGTCTGCTTTGAATTTTATGGATTTATTTATTGCATTTATATGGCTGTCCAACTCAAACAGTGTGATTCTGGGTGGCGTACAAAAGGATGGCTGTCAAGTCCTGAACCAGACTTTGAATGGACAGCATCGAGATCTCCCAGAACACCTCTAATCCAGGAGAACCATGGCCTTTCAAGTTGTAGCCCAAAAGCTTTGTCCTCCCCCAAGAGACAGTCCATATAGGTAATCCTCGCTTTATGACCATTAGTTTAGTGATGGTTCAGACTTACAACGGTGCTGGGAAAATGACTTATTTATTTATTTATTATTCAAATTTTGTTACCGCCCATCTCCCCCAAAGAGGGACTTACAATCGGTCCTCATGCTTACGACTGTTGCAGAGTCCCCGCAGTCACATGATCACCATTTTTGACCTTCCCAGCTGGCTTCCAGCAAGCAAAATCAATGGGGAACTGCATGATTCGCTTAACAACCACATGATTTGCTTAACGACCATGTGATTTGCTTAATGGCCACCACAAAAAAGGTTGTGCAATTGCGTCAGGATTTGCTTAATGACCACATCACTTAGGGACCAAAATTCTGGTCCCAATTGTGGTGGTTAAGCAAGGACTACCTGTATAGCGGTTTCTCTGCATCTTTTTACAGGTGTGATATTTGAATTATGTAACTGATTCATTTTGATAATTCTGCCTTCCACGTTCATAATTATTCCTTGGCTTGGTTCCTAGATATTTCAATTCTTGCACATTTGTATACTTTCACATTAAAACATGAAAAAGGTGATTTAGAATTTAGCCAAATATATAGTACATTTTCTTTGTAGTTACTCATCTTGCATCTATAGAAGTCACTTTTAAGCATCTTTGGCCAGTGTCAGTAAAATAACCCATGTTTCAGCCAGCTTTGGAAACAAAGCCATTTTGCGATAGAAAACCATATTTCCTAGGATACGGGGCAGTTTTTGTAGCAGGAGTTGCAATTAATTGCTAAAACTGATGAGATGCTGTTTAGGATAGCTGAACAGTTTCAATTAACTGATAAAAACTAAGGTCCGGTACATCAAAGGGAAACCAGTGTCAGAAATCAGAAACTGACTCAGAGGTTAAAAGAAGACAAACCTTTTCTTCCAAATGCAATTAATTGGTTGATCACAGCTAGTGCCAACAGCACAGAGATCCTCTCTGCTTAAGGTAGTAAAATATAGATGTCAGGCTGGTAAAATTTGGGTCTGAAGCTCCTCTAAAGTTCCCTTCTTCTTTTGGCTAATGGAAAACTCATCTCCAATCTTTTAAAATTATCTTATATGTTGTTTTCATTAGTCTAGCAATGTATTATTGAAGATTGGATTAATTACTGCTCTTCTTTCCTGTCTTATTGATAAGACTGTAGTTGTTTTACTTACGGGCAAATATTTGTTTCCCTTTTGGTAATTTCTTTTTTTTTTAGATAAGAATTTTATTAAGTTTCAAGCAAAGAGAAGAGCTACGAAAAAACAAAAAACAGAAAAAAAAACTAAAAAGGTATGAAAAACACAAGAGAAATTTTTTTCAAAGTTACAGAAAGAGGTGGCTTCCAACTTTTAACAGCAAGGATATACAAAAATTTTCCATAATCAATCCCTTACTCTATGTTAAACCAAAACCACATTATTTTTATAAATCATTCCACATAGGCACATTATAAAAATCACTCAGTACAGTTGCTCCCTCCCCTTATATTAAAAGAAAAAAAAATCATATAAACTTCCTAAACAATTTCCCCCTCCCCAAAGATAACATCTATTTAATTATTCCCTTCCTACAACTATTTCATACATTTCTGTCTACTATAATAAAGATCAAACTAAAAAACATATAAATTGTCTGCCATTATACTTGATAATACAATTTTAATAATCATATTAAACCCAAAACCAGACATTATTTTTTATTATACCTTAATAATCTTAATCCAAATTGTTAAAGATAAATGAAATCAGCCAAACCCTAAAAGCAATCCAGAAAAATATTCTTAAACCCTTATCCCACTTCAAAATAAACCAGAGCATTTAGATATCCCCACAATGCGCACAGAGCTTTTTTCTTTAAAAAATCAAACAGCCCAACTGCCCCCCTCAAAATCTCCGACTTCTCTTCAGGAGACATCCCATACATAATAACATAATTCTTTTCCATGGCGTTCCATCAGAAGATCAATTTCACTTGTGGCTTACAAATCTCTCTCTTCCTTAAATTTCTCCAACTCCACTATCCGATCTTCATACAGCATCTTAATAGAAATCCTGATCTCACTCATAAACTTTTCTATCACTGTTAAATTCCTCAGTTTCA
The DNA here is from genome assembly GCF_035149785.1 of Candoia aspera. Lineage (NCBI taxonomy): Eukaryota > Metazoa > Chordata > Lepidosauria > Squamata > Candoiidae > Candoia > Candoia aspera. Next base: position 9,097,134 of record NC_086165.1, on the reverse strand, counting down.
TCCACGACATCCCCAACCAGATGAAAACATTTTAGACCTCATAGTTTACACAATGCCCTGAATGTCTTGCATAAAAACTTGATAGGAGTCAGAAGAATCTGTTTAAAATCTTGGTGGAAGTCAGAGAAAGTCTGTTTAAAATCCTCCATGTCTCAAGCAGTAGATTATGGCGCCCCCTAGGAGCTTAACCAGCAAAAGTTGAAGATATGAAAGAGTTCTGGAATGTGTTTACACAAGCAAAAGTGAGATATGCAGACAGTTCCCCAGGGAAAGTAGAAACAGAAAGCTGAAGGTTCAAATCAGCTGATTCAACGTGTAGGAAAATGCTAATATCTTCAAATTTAGCACAAAAATAATAACAGGGAGACAATTATTTACTCTCAATCCTCCTTCATATTTGGAGGGAAAAATGAAGTCCAAAACTTAAAAAGAAATAAAAAAAAAACAATCCAAAAAATAACTATAAGCACCAAGAAAGCCTGCTTCTCCTTGCTGTAGAAAGCCCCTCTTAGGGTACGCATACTTAAATATATATATAAATTGGGTGATTTAGAAATGGGGTGGCTGGTCTTAGTATCCCTTTAAGGCTACAGCATGGCTTGGAAAATGGTGATGTCCCCACCTCCCACCTAGTGAAATGCTGTTTGCGATCTTCTGGCTGCAAGCAGCCATCCGGAGGACAGATGGGGTGATTCCAGGTGTTTTCCTTTTTCCAGAAAACATTCCTGGGGTTCAGTAAAACCTGCCTGATTCCAGGTGTTTTCCTTTTTCTGGAGAACACTCCTGGGTTTCAGAAAAACCTGCCTGAGCCCGAAAAAGCTGCCACATTGTCAGCTCCACCCACTGAGCCCACAGGCACAGCTGTTCAGTCTGTCATGTCCCCACCAGAAGCCCCTTTTGGTAATTTCTTAGTGGCCTTGGTAATTTCTTAGTGTCCTTGACTGACTGCACTCTGTTCATTGACAGAGCATTACAGAATCACATCATGAGAAGATGTAAACCTTGAAGACAGATCATATCGAAGGTCTATCTAATGTAGCATTCTGCTGTCTACAATGGCCAGAGAAGATGCCTTCTCCCACCATTGTCCCATAACAACTGATATTCAAGGCTAAACTGCTCTGATCCTAGAAGTAGTAATGAGACATCATGACTAACAATCACTGATTGCCTTACCTGCCATAAATCTGTTTAATTCTATTTAAATTATCCAAGTCGTTGATCATCACTACACTTTCTAGGACTGAATTATATAACTGAAACAGACTCATTGTGAAAAAATATTTTTGTTTTGTTTGTTCTACATCTTCACTAGATGACTTAGGACTCTAGTAAGAAGATTTTGGGAGGGGGGAGATGTTCCCTTTTGTCTATTCATTCATAAAGTCCAAAAGTTGTAAGCCTTTCCTCTTAGGAAAATCATTTCATCCCCTGACCTTTTCTACGCTTTCCTAGTTGAGATGTACCCACCAGAACAGGACAAAGTGTTCCAAATGTGAGTGCATTGCACATTTGTAAAAAGTCATAAATATGTCACTGGTGGCTGCCCTTCCTCTCTGATGCAAATGATGGGTCTTAAGCCTAGAATGAAGACTCCTCATCTGGAGGTGATATAAGCTTCCCAAGTTATTTTATTCTTTATGCCTCTGTAGCCTTGTGTAATATAAGCTAGGGAGTGCCCTCCAGCTGATCCATCTTCCCTTCCCTAAAAATTAGCCATGAAGGATAGGTTTGATTTGAGGTAGAACATCTGGAATGCCATACATTGCCATCCCTGCTGCATATTTTCATGGAGTAGAATCTATTTTGTCAAATAAGATACCGTCTTAATGGGGGTACACTCACAATCTGATGAAATTAGAAGGAAATGAAATGCAGAATGTACTGACAATGATAATTTTCTTCTTACTGGGGCAATTTCAAAATGATTGATTTGCATGCTACAAACCACTTCAAGAATTGATACTTTTAAATGTTTGACTGCACTAACTCAAATGCAAGCATTTCCCAAAACACAAACCAACATAGTCCCTCATTGCAATAGGATCTTCTGTAGCATAAACATCAGGGAACATTGAGGTTTCCATCAATCTATACAGTAAAGAATATTCCTTAAAATTCCCATGAATTTTAAGGGACATTAGAATGCAATCTGCATCCCTAAATAAAACAGGTAGAAATGAGAACCTTGGAGCAACCAACTTGTAGAAGATAGTCCATCTGTCAGCCCACTGTTATATCAACCAGAACTAGCTTTCTCTGAGGAATGAGGCAGACAGAAATACTAATTCTTCAGTCTAGCCTGAAGAAATGTTATTCTTTATACCTGTGATGAACAGCTGCCTAATTCCCTATAGCTACAGAATCATGTAGGCTACAGAGGCTACATGATTTCTTAAACAAAGGGGGGGGGGAATCTCTCTTCATTGTATTTGTGAATGTTGTCATGCCGCAAAGAAATATTTAATCTGCTTTGGAGGAATCCTAGTTTCTTCTGATACCTCCTTGTACTGGACAGGCAGTATAGTGTACTATTATCAGCCTACTCAAGGCCACAATCCTGGGTTTGTGTTTATTTGCTTGATTTATATAGCTGCCCATCACACTCTTACGTGATTCTAGGCAGCTTACAATAAAACAAATAAAAACACAGTAACTGGGACCAGTGTTTGGAAATCTACTACATGCAAGCTGTTTTCATATATATAAGGTAATGGGGAGGAAACCACTGCCTTCCAGATTATGTTAAAGTACAATTTTGATAAATTCTGCTAATTGAGCCTGTCTGGACCTAACAGAACCTTGAGACCACAGGTTCTCCAATTTAGAGGTAAGATCAGTCCCCCCAAACTTTTGATTTCCATTCCTTTTAGTAGATGGTACATTTCACTACCTCCCAACAGAATTTTTCTAGATTTGCTTTAGCCTGTTGTGTGAATTCACCACTCCTTACCATAGGAGAGAACTGTTGTTTTAAAGCTCGGGACAACAGCTGCCCCTGAATGACAAAATGGGGAGCCACACCCCAAAAGTAGGCAGGTCAGGACAAAAAAATTGAATGTATTATATACAGTGAATATGACGATACCTTTTAGCTGATGGATATGGCCCTGGGACCTAATATTCTATACCTATCAATTAGTGCTGCCTTTCTCAACCTTTTGACCCTGGAGGAACCCTTGAAATATTCTTTCAAGCCTCAGGGAACCCCTGCACATTCAGGCTCAAGTAGGCCAGAAGTTACAAAATTATTATATTCATTTCATGGGTAAGCCTGTATATAGGCCTTAACGGTGTTCTTAAACTAAAAATAAAGAATGAAACTTACCTCTTTAATGTGAAGTTGCCTGAATTTGAAATAATTTTTAAAATAAATTGTGATCTCCCAGGGAACCCCTAGGGACCTCTCACGGAACCCTAGGGTGTCCCGGAACCCTGGTTGAGAAACCCTGAATTAGTGTAGTTGGAAAATCCAGCACATCATGATTTCTTTAATAAACCATGGTTGAACAACTCAGGACTTCATCTGATGTAAAAACCCATAGAATGAAAGGGACAACATCTTCATGGACTGAGTTTGAGCATATAGGCTTTCTCCTTTCCAACTTGGAACCGTTTTTCCTTGCTTGCATTCTTGAGCATATGGTCTAAAGTTTATTTGTTAAGCTTCACTCTATTTTTGACATCTTTAGAGACTTCAGCTTTCATCCATCATTACATTTCATCGCTCTGACAATGACTACATGTTTCAGGCAGTTAGGATGAGTTGCCTAAAAATATAATCAGGCATTTGAACAGAATAGAGTACAGCTAATTGAGACACCAGCAACATTAGCTGAAAAACATTCCTTCCCATCCAATATGCATTAGCTAATGCTGAATGTCATCCATCACTTGGTGGATCGCCTTTTGAAGTTCCTTCCTGCCTTCCCCAGGACATTCCTAGATTTCGGGTCATCTGCAAAGTTTCACTAGCTCCTTGTTCTCTTCTGAACATGAAAAACATTGTGCAATGCCAGAGACAATTATGACTGAGAAGAATTATGGGACAGTATAAAAAAAGGAGGGAGTTAGACAGTGTTGGATTTAATATATTGTACAGAACGTCTTTTATTTTCAACACAACCCATTCTTTGGCTCTGACTCAATTCAACACTAGGGCTGCATAAGCTGTTGGAGCACACACACACGTCAAACGACAATCTTGCATCACTGAGTTCCAAGAATGCAGTTTTCCTCAATCTGGCACCTTCCAGATGTGTTGGGTATCACCCCCATAATTCCTAGTTCTTGGAGGGTCTCTCTTTGGAAATGGCTGACATCAGGTTGCATCTCCTTCCCACTAAAGTCAATGGCAAGTTAATACAGCTGCAACTCGTAATTAAAATTAAAAATAATCTTTACCAATTTGGTACGCTCAGGATGTTTGCAGTGACAAATCTGCATCCTCCTTGATCATTTTGTCTATTTAGGTAAATATTTATGGCCTGCCTAATAGCAACAGATCTCAGGGCAGGATACAATAAAAACAATGAAGCAAATTAAAAAGCCTACATAACCACAGGTAGAAAATCTAGATAAGACATTAAACTATCCAGTACTGAACTGCATGGACTTACAGTCCATTGTATCCTGGAGGGAACCAAATTGGGGATCACAAACCCAACTTAATTGTGTAAAGGGAACTACCCTAACAGCTTGGTGGGCAAGAAAGGGTGATGCCAGTGAGGGTAAGAAAGCAGTATTAGCCAAGACACGAAGCACCACAGGAGAAGGGGAAGGGGAAGGGGGAGGAAGGAGAAGGAGGAGGAGAAGGGGGAGGAGGAGGAGAAGGAGGAGAAGGAGAAGGAGAAGGAGAAGGAGAAGAAGGAGAAGGAGAAGGTGCAGGCATTTGACAAGGTGAATTTTTCTGGTAACATGCTTCAGCTGCATGAAATACATTCTACACTCATCTTATCTTTCCAGTATGAAACAAGTATCAGAACTGGTCATTATTTAGCAGAGCCCAAGATTCTTCTGTGTCTATCTGGGCACTGAACACCAATTGCAACTCACCCAATGGAAGACTGAATAACATCAATACTCTTTTAATGTTGCTATTACATTTCCTTGCACAGCTATTTTATTTGGCCTAATTTTCTAAGGGATTCAAAAAGCACGATGAAGTACTTAACAAGCTGGTGGAGGAACAGCAGAGGACACCAATGGTATTACTTCATTTATTTAGATTCCTTTGCTATTCAGTGAGCTCACTTCACTCTTTCAAAAAACACAGAAGTAAGATGAGGCACCAAAATATCAGCTTGCTCCAAGTCACCCCCAGTCCAAAATCAGTTAGCGACATTCTTCTTTTTCTATGAAAAAAACTACATATATTTTCAAATGTTTATCTTCTTTAAGGTAAAGAGATAGAAATATTGCTTGATTCTCTTAGGATCTGTTGATCTCACCATGCTCAATTTAAGTCCTATTTCCTTGTAGTGTTGTCCTCTGAGTAAGAATGTGAAATGAGAACTATATGTTGTTGCTGTTATTCTTGGTTTGATCCAGATCCTTGATGCTCAGTTGGAACTAAAAGAAGAACGCACTAGAGGGTGATTGTTTTTCAAAGACACAAGAGAACTACAAAGCTCATAGCTCCTGGTGCTGCATCTGAGCTTGGGCTGAAGCTGTGCAATCTTGATAGAGACACACAAGGGGAGGACCCTCACCTGTCATACAGACTACACATATGGCTTAGAGAAAGTGCATAAAGAAATCTGCTTAAGCTCCAGAGAGCTTCTGGGAGCTTTCTCAGCCAAGGCTGGGGATTATGCAGTTCTTTTGCTCCTGAGGTATGGGAGGTTTCTGCAAGAGTGCTTGTAGCAACAGGTTAGAGATTACGTGATTTCCCAGGGCTATAAAAAAGCAAGTCAAGCGGAAGCAGATTTTGGGTGGCTTTTGTTTGAATTGGGTTTAGTGTCCAGGAGTCAGACACAAAGCAAACAACCTACGAGTGAAATTTTGAAGGGGAATAGGACCCACTGAAAATTGTAGCTGTATTTTTTACAACAAAAGGTGAAAATAAAGCCAACTCTCCCTTGAATTAAGTCAATTCTTGGCAACTTCATGAATGTGTCCATGCAATTTTCTTGGCAACAGTGAAGAAGTAGTGTGCTATTGCCTCCCTTCAGAATGCCTTTTCGACTCCCCAGTCTGTCCTATAACTCTGATATTTCCTGGTGTTCTCCCTTCCAAGTACTAACCAGGATTGATTCTGTTTAGCTTCCAAGCCCATGTACCATGTCACCATCTCCTGCGATAAAGCTTCAAAACAACATTTCAAACAACATTAGGAAAGAAAACAGAAACAAATACAGTATTTAAAACCAACAAACTGGGAAAGAAAGCCAGTTTCCCTAAAAAGACAAAAACCCACCAAAGGTTTTGTAGCACATTAAAGACTAATTTTATTATCCCATAACTCATGGGCCAGGTCCACTATATCAGATAAATAAGTTCACAATTCCTGAGCTGATGGGAATTTTCCCCTCACTAATTTCAGCAGTTCACATTGTATTGACATGGTTACTGTGATTCCTTCAGATATGATATTCTTGCATGCAATCCAAAACTATCTCTATTGGTTCTGTGTTTTCCCTATACAGATGCAATGCTGAGGGTTGTTTCCATGTTCTTAAGAATTTAGATTTCCAGGGAAAGCATAAATCTTAGACATTCCAACAGTAGCACCAAAGTATGACCATCGTGTAAAGATCTGTCTGTCCTCACACAACTGGCCTGAAAAAAGAAGGGGTCCTGGATGAGAAAGAAGATAGAGAGGCCAGTTGTCAGGACCTGGGCACTCGAGCATTCACACAATGACAGTCTAGAGGCTTGGGCTCTTTTAACTGTTTTAATGAAGCAAAGCGTCTGATCTACGTTCAAAGTTGCAAATGAGCTTTTTCCCACGCATTCTACAGTTTAAACTCAAAACCCCTAATTCCCCCCTTTCCACCCACGAAAGTATGTACCCCTCCCTGCTTCAGCAGATGGCTTGGATGGTATATTGCAGGATGACCTTGTGCAATAAAGGTGTAGCCTAAACAACATGTTTCACACTCCAGCCAGGCTTCCCCTCCCTGCTGGCAACTCTCAGTCTGCTGACACAGATTTGAGGAAGATGGATGCGACCCGATAAGGTGTTCTGTGAACATCTGAGTGGGGAGTCTGACACAAGTGTGGTCTTTAATGTAGCACCAGGCAGAAGAAAAAGGAGGAGAAAAAGTTATACAGAAACACATCAGAACATCTCCTCTATCATAAGAGTTCTGATTAAGCTGGAAAACAAAAACAAAAAACACCACCACCATCACAAACTGCTTCAGGCCAAACAAACAAATGTATTATCGTATATTGTTTTCTTCTATGCAGTTCTTGTGAATCATCTTCAGAAAAAATGATTTTAAGTGGTGAAGTGTAATTAGGATAATTGCTGCTTTGGAAAAGTAGCTATGTGTTACACCCAGTAAGGCTAGAAAATCCGATCAAACAGGAACGGTGGAAGGCAGTATATAAAGCAGTTCTGAAATACTTCACCTAAACGTTTCCCTGCCACCAGCCCATCCCCCAAAATATAAAGCAAGCTTCAAAATGTTTTCTTACTACCTCCTTTGGTAAAGGAATTGATGATTTATGACAAGGATATTGAACTCATGACCCTCCAAATGTTATTGGATTCAAGCTCCCTCAAGCTTCACCCATCATAGCTAAGAGTCAGGGATGATGGGAATTGGATTCCAGCAATTAAAACCTCTTTATCCCCTTATTTGCTTTTTGATCAACTACCCTAATATTATTTACTGATGTGGTTTTACTGTTTTTAGGGTTTTGCATTGTTTTATCATTTTCTATTTTAACTGTATTAATTATAGCATTCATACATTAATTGTCTTGATATTTTAATGCTAATCAGTAGAGAAACACTGCAAACAAACAAATAAAAAGAATTGCTTTGATAGATTTGTATCATATCAAAGTCTACTGATCAATCTTTCCATCTTTCCATCCACCTCAGCTGCTTTTCCTCCAAGGCATTTTATCTAGTTCTCCTCTATATTTTATTCTCAAGAACATGCTGAGATGTAGGTTAAGATGTGGCAACAGCCCCACAGTCATTCAATTAGTCTCATGGCTGCATGGAGATTTACAGTGCTTCTTCCTTGACCTTTATGTAAGGCTTCAACCATTACATCCCATTGACTCATCAACTCTATTTCCAGAGAAGTGGGCCACGTGCCTTAGATGTCACAAACACAGCATGAAGACCATGGATTTTCTTCTTTGTCCCTGAACAAGTGGAATTTAAAAGGTTACTGATCCTCAAAATTGAATATTTACTTATATTGGGGTAAGTGGGCCAATGCAATCCTAAACTGGGAGAAGAAAGGCCTATAGTCCTGATCACTAGACATAATGATGCTATTCTGCTTTTGTCATACTAATGTACCATATCCAATGTTGGGTATTGCAGTTTAAGATCCTGGCAAACTGGAATACATCATAGTAAAGCAACTCAGGAACTGGAGATCCATCCTACCAGAAAAATTGGAAGCATTTGTCAAAAGTGGTTCCACTCTGGAATTAGCTATTTGAAGACTGGAATATTTTGTTGTGGAAAATGTTGCTCCTTCTTGTATCACCAGGAGGAAAAGCAGCTGACAAAGAACTGCATGGCTATTTCTGTTTGAAGAGCTATCATGCAGAACATGGAGGAAACTTGTCTTCTGTTGGGGTTCAAAATTACAGGAAAGGAGAATGTTGATTAAATATTAAGAAAAACTTTCTAAAGAACAATTTGTTCAGCCAAAAAAAGGCTACCATCTCTCTTCTCCAGACTGTATATTAGAGGGTTTGAAAATAGAAGTAAATGGGCACCTATCAAGGAAACTGTAGAAGTGGATTTTCTGCAGGTGGTTCAATCAGATGACCTCTGAGAAACCATTTATCTCTATGATTCTATGTTCAACCTATCTTCATGAATTTGCCCAACCTTTTTTTGAAACTACAGTACTTATAAAATTCATTAACCACACCAGTCCCAAAGATTATTATTTTTTGTACAAATGCACAACATTTGGAGTAGGGACTACTGCCCCATTTAGTGATCTTCGTGAACCCCGTGTTAAGGGCACACTGCATGAAAAGAAGAAACTGTGCTTTTTTGCCTGCCCCGAATTCACTGCTAATCAATTCTTTTGGGTAATCAATCCCTGATCTCTAGTATCATAAGAATGGGAGTAAAATTATAGCCTCCTTACCCTATTGATCATGACAGAAATGCTTGATTTCCCCCATTTTGGTCCCCCATAAATGAAATGAATATGACAATGAAGATGCTACCTTAAGAACACCAGCTTAAGTCTGTTCAAGTCTAGAATTCTGTGTCATATGATGGCTAACCAAATGTAACTAGGGTGCTGACAACAACAACAACAACAAGGGAACAATACACTCTTTTACAGATGCTCTGTCTGTAGGAACTAGCATTCAAAAAACGCTGTGCTCTAGTGATGGCATGCAGCCCTCAAGCCATGAATAATCTTCTGCTGCATGACTGTCTCTAGTCCACCTTTACAATAATCTAAACTCTCTACTTCACCTTTTAAACCGCCTAATGGCAATAGTAACCCTGCATTGTGGAAAGATGTATTTCCTTCACTCAGTCCTAACTCTCCTTCTAAAGGTAAAGGTAAAGGTTTCCCTTGACATTAAGTCCAGTCGTGTCCGACTCTAGGGGGCGGTGCTCATCTCCGTTTCAAAGCCGAAGAGCCGGCGTTTGTCCGTAGACACTTCCTCCGTGGTCATGACTAAACGGAACGCCGTTACCTGCCCGCTGAAGCGGTACCTATTAATCTACTCACATTTGCATGTTTTCGAACTGCTAGGTTGGCAGGAGCTGGGACTAGCAACAGGAGCTCACCCCGTCATGAGGATTCGAACCGCCGACCTTCTGATCGGCAAGCTCAGCAGCTCAGCGGTTTAACCCGCAGCGCCACCGCATCCCTGTGCAGCTCTCCTTCTACAGCTCCCTGAAAAGTGAAACTTTTGTCTGCACATGTGCATGTGGGAATGAGCATTTAAAGACCATTATACAGTATACCCAAACATCTAGCTTGCAGCAACCCCCAAAAGCTGACCTGGCTAATAGCCATGAATCTATCTGCTTATTTTGTTAGTTCCATCAGCTGATGTTGTGGTCCTTTAAATACATCTAGTTTTATACTTATTCCTCTCTCACAATTATTACAGCAATCTGAAGAGGGTGGCTAACTGTCCTTATTAATCATCATAAACCAGAACTTAAGAGAAGTATCTTTGACCAATTTTGGACCTAACCGATATACACCTCAAGCTTGCATATGTTATCTGCCTGCACATCCCTGTTTATCTTAACAATGCACAGGAAATCCTCCTATGGACAAAAACACAAACACAGATCTATTTGTCTTTATTTCAAAGGTCGGGAAATGTTTGCAGGGCTTGTGCCTTTCAAAAGAGCAACATTTTTAATTATCTTCGATTTGTTACAGTCTCAATGAATACCATTTCACCAACCCGCAGCCCTCTGGATTTCCCCAGCCTCCCTCAATGCAGCTTTAATAACATCTCCACACCAAAGCATTCCTGCAAGTACAACAGAAACAACCGTTGCTTTTTAGCAGGCCTGATCAACTTTACTTCTCATGCCAACATTAAACATTCCATAGCAATCCAAAAATTACCCAGCGTGAAAATCTGGATGTGCATCATTTGCTCTTTAATTTGGGTGCATGTAGCGTTCAAAGAGACAGGTTCTCCCCATCCTTGTTTCTTTCTAGCCAGTAGTCAGCTGCTTCATGTTTTCTACATTGGGAGTGTATTTTGATAGGACCTACAAAGTGCTCTGTAGATATATTGCTGGCTTTGGATAATGCAGACAAGGCTCTGAAAACAAGTACTATATCCAGATACAGTATTATTTAGCTCTCTGCACAATCTGTTTGAAATACAGACAGACAAGACAGAAAATAATAATAGGACCTGCCCCTATTATTCTGCTATTCCAAGGAACCTTAAAAAGGAGGCATTCCTGAAAGTTTTCCAATGTTCAAGAAAGTAAGCATGATGCAACATTTCCCATCTTTTCTTGGTCCACGTGCTTGCAGGAGTTACTAAAACAGAAGATTTTGTTCTGGATATTGATCAAATAAAACACAATTCGAAAAACTCGATGCCACAAAACAACTGCCGTCTGTAATACATCTTGCCCAACTGCAATGGTGATGCTGCGGGATTTGGGGAAAGCTGGAAAGTTGTTAAGAAGTGGGAAGAAAACCTTTAATACTTTTTAAAACGGTACCTGCTGACCCATTGCAAGGATATTTACAGCACAATCTTCTCATTTGTTTAACAAAAGGCAGTGTCTTCTGCCACAAAGTCTGGGAGACTTGCTGAAATACAGCGACCACAATATATTAGTTTTTTCTTAAAGAAACAAGCTTATTGAAATATTGCATACTGTCCTGCAGCTTTTTATCCCATTAGAACCATAAATCCTGTTTTCAATTAACAGCCTCTATTTATTTATTTTGACAGGGCTAGTGAAATCATTAATGTTCATTTGCATAATTGGCTGCAGGGCTATTGAACGAGGGAGATAGCTGTGCTAAGATTCACAACCTCAAATGCCCTACAACAGAAGTGAGTATCATTCTTTCTGCTGATGGCCACATTCTTTTGAGAATTATAAGGAAGGACTGGGGGTCAGGGATGGGTGGGGCTTGAACAAGCACTGGCTAGGCCCAGAACCAAAAGTGGGCAGGATCATCCATTCTCCCCTGTGCTACTTTCATCTCTCTGGTCATGACTTTCCCCCTATTTCATTTTCTTTTTCCCTCTTATCCTCTGCTCAACTGGGGAGAGACATTTTCCTCTTGATGGAAGTTCAAACTAATTTTCAGGAGTGTGTGTGCAAGTCAGTCAAGGTCTGCATCAGCCCTGCAAAGTGGAGCAGATCAGGAAATGATTCCCACAGGAAAACTTGAACTAAACTTTACTGGGATAGGCTATAGCAACAAAATCTTGCAAGTCTCACCCACTTGGGTCCCATTGAGCCAGGGAGGAGTCAGTCTGAGCCCCTTTCTAATACCACCTCCATTCCCAAGGCTTAAGGAAGGCTTCTGCTCATATTGACTCTGTACTGGCTTCTGAATATTCCCTTCCAGGCCATCTCCATGGCTTTCCAGGGTTTGATTTAAAATTGAGATTCAAAAGATACAGGACAGGATTAGAAGTTGAGAAGGGCAACAAGATTCAGTTCAAACTCAGTTATGATTTCACTCAATAAAAGTTTCGACTACAGACTATCATGGGAAAGCTTAAAAAGATTGCATTGGTTTCATTGTTTTAGGATTTGGGGGAGATGATTTATTTTGGAGAGGTTGTGAGGAGACTGCAAAGGGGAGTGGACAGATCTACCTAAACAAATTCTAGCAGAAGAGTGAGAGTTAAAACAGTAGAGAAGGATTTTTCCAAACACACTGATAAGGTTACTGGAGATGATAAAACTCATTATCTAGCCACTCATATCAGTATCAGAGAGACCATCATATCACACAACGTTCCCCAACTTTGTCAGTATATTGAAGGAAGTAGCTGAAATAATGTTTGAGACTTTGCAAAGCCAGAGTGTCTCTGAATTGCTTTCAAGTCTCTCCAAAATGATTGGAAGGCATTTGATTTAATTTAACACTGCCCACTGCCTTGGAGATTTGCTAAGATGATCTGATTTTGGGCTGGGGAAAATATCACTGAATCTCCTCCCAATTGAATCAGCCCTTGAAAGTTTCACAGAGCCCTACAGATCACTTGCATACATGTGTATCCTTTCTTGACTTTTGAAATTGGACTGAAGTCATATATGGCCCAAACCTGACATGTACCCTGCCCTTGCACTAAAACATGCTTGCTTCTCTAGCAGAGAACCTCAAAAACCAAACACACCTTACTTCAAAACTCTTAATAACTCCACTCTTTTTTAAATTAAGGAATGATTCAGTGATTAGATGTATGATTAGATGTTTGGTTGACCACCCATGTTCCTGGGTGGTCAACCAAACTATCTAACTTAAATATATAACATAGCAGTTTTCCCTAAATGTGTCTTTGTGGACTCTGAAATCCTCTCCAAAGGCCTTTCCCTAGCCAGGGTTTTTAAATCATGGTTTGTTGAACAAGACTGCTTCAACACAATGCTAAGACCAAACAGCTGGGTTTATATAACATGCAAAGCTAAAAATAAGCAAACTCTGTACAACCTTGCCGGATGTGTAAATTTGTGTTGGAGCACCACTAGGACAGGTATGATAAATGACTTCTGCGGTTTCTATTTTTTGGGGCCTTTTCATGTGCTCTATTCCTCCTCCACTGTTCATATTTCCATAGTGACTAGAATGCTTCATTATGTTTATACAGTATTTTTAATTTATTTTATAACTTCTTTGTTATTTGGGACAACATATTATGTTGCATGTCAAAATGTTCCTTGATGTTTTGATAAATGGCAGCTTCCTATGATGCTGTTCATTGTAAGCCATTGGCTGCATCTATCTACAGTCCTTGGGTTAGCACTGAAAGTGCAATGGCCTTCTCAGAGCCTGGGAAAGAGGATGGTGGTTTGCCAAATATTACAAGTTCAGAATATCTGCACATCTGCTGAACATCTGCACTTCTGAACACCAGCAAAACCATTAGCCATCTCTGCAGTGCATCAATGGGTGGTTAGAAAGAGAATCAAGAAACCTCTGCCCTTACAAACTTAGAGATTTGGTGCTAAACATATTAAGTTGCCAATATTTCTCTAACCTAATCTGTTTCCCCTTTCAATAAATCTGGTTAAAGAAAACTGTTGCTTTGTGTGTGTGTGTATAAGCAGCTGTTACAACCTGATCACTGATCGTTCTTGACTTAAAACATAGACCAGACAATCATACTGAGGTTCTATTAGGGACAGATCTTGCTTTCAAAATGGAGCAATGGAGCAATACTATGCTTTACCATAGAAATATGGGCATACTTTTAAAATGTTTATTCTTTTTCATAAGCTATATCAAGTGGTTTTGGAAAAACAACCTAAGTTCATTTTAAATAACTTAACATCATTTCAAGATAGATCACAGGGCAAAATGCCAGGGCATTTGCCAAAGACCTTTGGGGTGGGGGGAATAAGCACAGCTTATTTCATCTATTATATCTTAACTTACAGCTGCCAAGAAGTTTAACATGCTTCTGTTTTATGAAAAATCACTAACAGTGATAGGAAAACAATGTTTGTATCTCCAACATGTCATGGCTATAATTGACATTTACATATTCCAAGTCTGTTTGAAAGGACAACAAATTTTGCAGTTGGCTTTTCAATTCGGCTTTTTCCCTCCCAAGTTGTGGGGGGGGGGGCGGAGAGAACTAGAAATCTACACACATTGCACATTTGAGGATGTTTCAGATATTCACCATTTCCCTTGCAGGAAATTTACAGCACAGAGAGAGACAGAAAGTGAAAATGATCAGATGCAGTTTTAAGGACATATTCACCATATCAGAATTCTGGGGCCACATTGCATTCAAAAATGCAACTCTTAGGAAAAGTTACAACGGTCAAGGAAATATATTTACAAAATGCATATGCAATAGCTTGCTTGCTTGCTTGCTTTAACCATTCAGTCATGTCTGGCTGTTGGTGACAATAGCAAGAAAACACAAAAATTCTTGCAAAAGCAGGAAAACACAAAACACAATGTTTGCTGTGCAATTTTTCAAAACGGCAGGTCAGTGCAGAAATTGGTTGGAACAGGTGAATAAAATACATGCCAAAATGAGATAAATGCTGGCCTGCAATGCAGTCCGATCCAAAACCTCCCCAGAGTTTCTGCAAAGCTCTATGGAACTAATTTCTAGGTGATAGCACAGAGAATTGTGAAAACACAACTTCTACAAAACGATGAGTGCAGTGTGGCGATGGCGGTGTTGGATTAGGACCAGTGAAGCCCAGGTTCAAATCCATCCTCAGCCATGGAAATTCACTGGGTGATTCCTGGGCCAGACATAGCTCAATCAACCTCAGAAGCCTGTAGCTGTAACGGGAGAATTAGAAGAACGGATGTTGGATACATTTCCTTCTGCTTCTGGAAGAGAGGCAGGATATTAATCTAACATACGAATAAATCAAAACAGTCTTTTGATTGCAGCAGATATTTTCCTTTGGAAGAAGTCACTGGTATAATTTGAAATTCTTCTGGCATAGCTGAATAGACAGATTATTCTTGATTTCTACGTTAGAAGCAAAAAAAGAAAAGATTTTAAAAATGCGATACTGAACGACGCAGAGAAGAAAGATAATTACAGCCATCTTTGAGCACCCAGAAGGAATCGTCACTGGCTTCTCTCTCCTGCTTCTGTGTGTGCAATTCACTTGACAAAGCCAATGTTATGGAAAGGTCACCCTGTCTCCCCCTCCCTCTTCCAAATGATCTTTCTGATTAACTTGAAATAACGAGACACATGCCAAGCGCCCATTGCGGAACAGCGCCAAGCACGGCTGTCATTGTTTCAACCAAAATTTCCAGGTCACACTAAACAGAGCAATCAAACAGCCAGGATAGTTTCCTGTCCTGGACATTGTCAAGAGGAAGAAGTGATTTTACTGACAACATTGATCAGGAAGACAGTCTTATTAAATTTCAGGCAAGATGTTTTCTCTCCCGCCTCTTTTTTTTTTTTTTTACCTGACTAAATATTCTTCCCAGGGATTTCCATGGAAGAAATAAATGCAGCTCCTTAAAAGTAACCCAGTCTACCATGAAGCCTTCTGCTGTGTTTAAACGTTTCTTTTCATACCAAATTTCCATTCTGTTTTTCTGTCTGGAAGCTCCAAGTGGTTTAATGGCATCTCCTGTTTTGATCTATGAACTCATTCAGATGATCGTATCTCAGCAGCTTCATGGAATTACAGTATGTAGCTGGTTTAGGTGAACATACATGTCACCCATACAACATGCTACACCACAATTTGTTTAGCTATGGCTTTATTGATTAAGCCACCACTGAGTGGATTCACACAACATGCTAAAAGTCATAAAGCATGGTTTGCAAACCACAGTGGTTTGCTAGGTATTTACACCAATATGAAGCCAAACAAACCATGTTTTGAAACCTAGTACACAGAACATTTCTGGTCACAAAAATGAGAGTGAATATCTATTAAGTGAGTATTCAGCAAGTCCAGTATGTGTAATGGTCTGTGGGAATGCCCTTGGGAGACAGGAGGAAGAGCTGCAGACTGGACAATGGTCAGATAAGAGGCAGCTGAGCCCGTAGAAGAAATGGGGGTGTGGCAAACATCTCAGAAGGGACCCTCCCTAATTTCTTGGGCAGTAAAGGCGAGGGCAGGGGGAGAGATGTACTTTCAGACTTGCAAGATTGATGTCAGCCTTGCAAGATAGTCCAGACAGGAAGCAGGCCCAGATGAACTAATTTCTATGTTATTGTAAGGTTACATTAACAAAATCTTGCAAGGCATCTCACTTGGTGCCTTCCAGATGTTTTGGACTTCAACTCCCATCAATTCCAAAGCTTCCAACCAAGTTAGGGAAATTGTGATACGATAAAAAAAATGCCATCACAAGTTGTCTTAAATTTGGAAGAAAAAAAAACATGGGAACAGAGTAATAGAAAATCCCATCTAGTGTAATATTGTTTATACCAGCAGGTATTTCTTCAGAAGGTCTGATCAGAATCTTTGTCTTACCTGGAGATACAATGAATTGAAACTGGAGCCTTCTGGATCAGGAGTGGGGCACATCTGTGGTTCTCCAGATATTGCTGAATTTTAACTCCCAGAAGTCTCTGAAGCATGATCAAAGAGAGGGATGCTGGATTTTGGTGTTCAGAAACATCTGGAGGGGCACAGGTCCTCAAACCGTGTTCTAGATGCAAAGCTCTATCTTTGGATTATGATCAAGGGCCAGGTCACTGGGACTTTACTGGGTCTTATTATACCACTGAAATGGTGTCCCTATTTTCAAGCAACTCCCCACCCCCACCCCTTCATCCAAAGAGCTAAGCTGCAGACATGTTTGTGAGTGGCATTTCCATACTTTACATTCAGTCAGCAACTTATAATAAAGCTGATTTAGAGACATGGAATAATCATCCATCAATCAGAGGAGTATTTTTGATGCTTCTGAGTTAATGATCACACCAGCTACCCTCCATTTCATTCACCCTGTTGCAACTGTGGGTGGAGGAGGATACAGTACATGTGCATGCACGCACACACCCATACAATCATGCACAAGGAATAAATAATTCATAGATCTTTAACCTCTCAGCTCCTGGAAAGCATCCACAGTGGCTCTAAACAGCTCTCAAGATCTAGATGAGGAATTCCGGCTATCATTTATTTAACACATACTGTATATTGCCACAGCCCGAGGAGGAAAACTTTAGGAGTAATGTCAACAGACAAAGGATCATACTTAGAGTCATCCACCTCTTTCTCCCTGAGGCAAAAGACAGTGTGAATTCATTCAGGTCCACTCTATTATTCATGGCAAGAACTGCCGATCACAGCTGCAGTATGAAGTGAAGTTGCTCTGAATAAGGGGTTGGAAATATCATGAAATTAAACTGCTGGTTATTAGCCAAGGTTTCAAGGATTCTCATTTGAAAGCACCTGAAGCCAACTTTAAAAAAAAAAAAATGCAGAAAGCCATACTGAACCCTTGATGGAGCATTTAGAAAAGCACCCCTTATGTCTCCAATGAAGAGTAACATGTTACACGTCTGCTTTGATAAAATGGAAGCATGTAGAAAACAGCAGCAAAAATAGGGTTATGATAGCTAGGAGGAGATTTCGGTCACATTAGCACTGGACGGGGGCAACTTACAGCACGTGGATGCAAATTGCAGCAAGCTACATACTGTAGTCTAGCCATTGCTTTTCAATCATAGGTCATTGAATAAACCACAGTTGTCTGAGTTCATCCAATATACAAAATGATCAGCCAAGATTTATAAGTTGAGTTACAATGGTTGAATTCATTTAATGTGTCAAACCAAACCAAACCACGTGATGGCTTTGCACAATATGTAAGGTCATCCATTTGCCCAACTACTTACACTTGAAGAGTGTTCATCCAAATGTTGAGTCATTAACTGCTTCCTTGCAATTTCCATGCTGTCATTTCACATCTTGCTTTCCAGAGGAAAAGAAAACAACTGTCTCATTTTCCAGAGTAAACATATCCATTCAGCCATTCTACGTAACACAGTTTCCAGACTTACTTTATTTCGGTTGTCCTGTTCCAGACATTCTCCAACTGGGCAAGCTATGGTCCTCCAGAAGCAACTGTTAACATTCACACTTGGCTGGATAAATGGTTGACAGCAACAGATGTTCTTGCTCAGCAACATCTGGAAGCTCACAAATTCTACCTCCCAGTCTAGTTTTTCAATGAATCCTTCTGAAAATGTTCTGAATCAGGACAATATTGAACTGCTGAATCAGAAGGAATATTTTGTTGACTCTCCCAATCACCCCACCTTTCTGATCTTTTGTACCTAACATAATTGAGGACCAATGTCCAACTCATGTACCCTCATTCAAAGGGACAGAGAAGCAGCCTTCAATCCAGATCATAGCCTCCACCAGTTTCCTCCTGGAAACCACAGTTTGATCCCTGAAGGTGCTGTTTGCTGGACTTGCATGGATAAACAAGACACTGGGGGATTTCCAGTATTTCCAGGGGGACCCAATCCAAAAAGGGAGCACGTTCTTTAAATCAAGAGCAGCCATTCTGAATGCTTCATGAACAAAATAGCAAATAGTTTGGGCCTGAGAGATGACAAATTCAAAGTATCAAGAGTAGCATTTCTTTTCTTTAGACCAGTGTTTCTCAGTCTTAGCAACTTTAAGATGTCTGGACTGCAACTCCCAGAATGCTGGCTAGGGAATTCTGGGAGTTGCAGCCCAGACATCTTAAAGTTGCTAAGGTTGAGAAACACTGCTTTAGACTGTAACATTCTGAAATGTTTAATAGACAAGGGCAAGGGTTGTGACAGGAAGAGGCATTTGAAAGGGCATCACACAATAATGTTTTTTTAGAATAGTATTCCTCAATCCAGAATGCCCAGTTCCCCAGCCTACCAAAAGACCAAGCTGGCTGGAAATGCCAAGAATTGCAGTCCTAACCCCCAGGATGGGGGCAACTGTTTTAGGGGAACACATCTCATGTTGGGAGAGACCATTCTTTCCTAACAAACATACCGCTGGTTAAAAACTTTATTCAAATTATGTACATAATTAAGAACCCTTCTGATCCACTGGATAAATGCATTACTTAATTATACGAAGTACTTAAGTGACAAATTTTCTCAGCCTACTATGTGTTCATCTATTATGCAATGTGTCCATGCCCAAAAACATTTTTAATAAAACATTAAAGGAACAACTGAAGGTGGTGAAAAGGGAATAAATAACATCCAACCCTAGAATATTGCAGCTGAGGGGGTTTTGTTTTGTATTTAGTGTGGTCTGGATTCTTTTTCACTATCCCTAACTGCACTCAGGTATCACAATTTTATTTTTTATGGTTAATTGCCTGGATCAAGTCGGTAGCTCGAACAAGATGTAAACAGGGGTATCACTGACGCATTTTTGTTGTTTATTCATTTAGTCGCTTCCGACTCTTCTTGACTTCATGGACCAGCCCACGCCAGAACTTCCTGTCGGTCGTCAACACCCCCAGCTCCCCCAGGGACGAATCCGTCACCTCTAGAATATCATCCATCCATCTTGCCCTTGGTCGGCCCCTCTTCCTTTTGCCTTCCACTCTCCCTAGCATCAGCATCTTCTCCAGGGTGTCCTGTCTTCTCATGATGTGGCCAAAGTATTTCAGTTTTGCCTTTAATATCATTCCCTCAAGTGAGCAGTCTGCCTTGATTTCCTGGAGGATGGACTGGTTTGATCTTCTTGCAGTCCAAGGCACTCTCAGAATTTTCCTCCAACACCACAGTTCAAAAGCATCGATCTTCCTTCTCTCAGCCTTCCTTATGGTCCAGCTCTCGCAGCCATATGTTACTACGGGGAACACCATTGCTTTAACTATGCGGGCCTTTGTTGTCAGTGTGATGTCTCTGCTCTTAACTATTTTATCGAGATTTGTCATTGCTCTTCTCCCAAGGATTAAGCGTCTTCTGATTTCCTGACTGCAGTCAGCATCTGCAGTAATCTTCGCACCTAGGAATACAAAGTCTTTCACTGCTTCTACATTTTCTCCCTCTATTTGCCAGTTATCAATCAAGCTGGTTGCCATAATCTTGGTTTTTTTGAGGTTTAGCTGCAAGCCAGCTTTTGCACTTTCTTCTTTCACCTTCATCATAAGGCTCCTCAGTTCCTCTTCGCTTTCAGCCATCAAAGTGGTATCATCTGCATATCTGAGATTGTTAATGTTTCTTCCAGAGATTTTAACTCCAGTCTTGGATTCCTCAAGCCCAGCTTGTCGCATGATGTGTTCTGCATACAAGTTGAATAGGTAGGGTGAGAGTATACAGCCCTGCCGTACTCCTTTCCCAATCTTAAACCAGTCCGTTGTTCCATGGTCTGTTCTTACTGTTGCTACTTGGTCGTTATACAGATTCTTCAGGAGGCATACAAGATGACTTGGTATCCCCATACTACTAAGAACTTGCCACAATTTGTTATGGTCCACACAGTCAAAGGCTTTAGAATAGTCAATAAAACAGAAATAGATGTTTTTCTGAAACTCCCTGGCTTTTTCCATTATCCATCGGATATTGGCAATTTGGTCTCTAGTTCCTCTGCCTTTTCTAAAGCCAGCTTGTACATCTGGCAATTCTCGCTCCATGAACTGCTGAAGTCTACCTTGCAGGATCTTGAGCATTACCTTACTGGCATGTGAAATGAGTGCCACTGTTCGATAGTTTGAACATTCTTTAGTGTTTCCCTTTTTTGGTATGGGGATATAAGTTGATTTTTTCCAATCTGATGGCCATTCTTGTGTTTTCCAAATTTGCTGGCATATAGCATGCATTACCTTGACAGCATCATCTCGCAAGATTTTGAACAGTTCAGCTGGGATGCTGTCGTCTCCTGCTGCCTTGTTATTAGCAATGCTTCTTAAGGCCCACTCAACCTCACTCTTCACGATGTCTGGCTCTAGCTCACTGACCACACCGTCAAAGCTATCCCCGATATTGTTATCCTTCCTATACAGGTCTTCTGTATATTCTTGCCACCTTTTCTTGATCTCTTCTTCTTCTGTTAGGTCCTTGCCATCTTTGTTTTTGATCATACCCATTTTGGCCTGGAATTTACCTCCAATGTTTCGAATTTTCTGGAAGAGGTCTCTTGTCCTTCCTATTCTATTGTCTTCTTCCACTTCCGCGCATTGCTTGTTTAAAAATAATTCCTTATCTCTTCTGGCTAACCTCTGGAATTTTGCATTTAATTGGGCATATCTCCCCCTATCACTGTTGCCTTTTGCTTTCCTTCTTTCTTGGGCTACTTCTAGTGTCTCAGCAGACAGCCATTTTGCCTTCTTGGTTTTCTCTTTCTTTGGGATGTATTTTGTTGCCGCCTCCTGAACAATGCTGCGAACTTCTGTCCAGAGTTCTTCTGGGACCTTATCTACTAAGTCCAGTCCCTTAAATCTATTCTTCACCTCCACTGCATATTCCTTAGGAATATTAGTGAGCTCATATCTAGCTGATCTGTGGGTCTTCCCTAATCTCTTTAGTCTGATCCTAAATTGTGCAAGAAGAAGTTCGTGATCTGAACTACAGTCAGCTCCAGGTCTTGTTTTTACCGACTGTACAGATGTCCGCCACCTTTGGCTGCAAAGGATGTAGTCAATCTGATTTCGGTGTTGTCCATCTGGTGAAGTCCATGTATAAAGCCGTCTCTTAGGTTGTTGGAAGAGAGTGTTTGTTATGCAGAGTGAATTGTCTTGGCAAAATTCTATCAGCCTATGTCCTGCTTCGTTTTGTTCTTCCAGGCCATACTTGCCTGTAATTCCAGGTATCATTTGTCTGCCCACCTTAGCATTCCAGTCTCCCATGATGAAAATAACATTTCTTTTAGGTGTGTTGTCCAGTAGGTGCTGCAGATCCTCATAGAACTGCTCTACTTCAGCTTCTTCAGCATTTGTGGTTGGGGCGTATATTTGGATCACTGTGATGTTAGATGGCTTGCCCTGAATTCGAATTGAGATCATTCTGTCGTTTTTTGGGTTGTATCCAAGCACTGCTTTAGCCACTTTACTATTAATTATGAAGGCTACTCCATTTCTTCTGTGGTCCTCTTGTCCACAGTAGTAGATCTGGTGGTCATTTGATGTGAAGTGGCCCATTCCAGTCCATTTCAGTTCACTGATGCCCAAAAGGTCTATCTTTAATCTTGACATCTCACCAATAACCACATCCAATTTGCCCTGGCTCATAGATCTTACATTCCAGGTTCCAATGGTGTGTTGATCCTTAGAACATCGGATTCGCCGTTCACCACCAGCACCGTCGGCTGCTAGCCGTCCTTTCGGCTTTGAGCTAGCTGCGTCATCACGTCTGGGGCTAGTTGAACTCATCCTCTGTTCCTCCCCAGTAGCATTTTGACCATCTTCCGACCTGGGGGTCTCATCTTCCGATGGTATACCGACATATCTCTGGTTGTACTGATCCATTTAGTTTTCATGGCAAGAATACTGGGGTGGGTTGCCATTACCTTCCCCAGGGATCGCATTTAGTCTGACCTCTCTGTCATGACCTTCCCGTCTTGGGTGGCCCTTCACGGTTTAGCTCATGGCATCATTGAGGTGCTCAAGCTCCAGCACCACGACAAGGTAATGATCCTTTGCTGAAGCACTGACACATTGGCTAAAAGAAATCCCATGGGTTATTTCTCTTCTCTCCTCACACTGTCAATCCAAAAAAAAAAAAAAATCCTATTTAGACATAAAATCATCATGAGGCTCCATCTCTGTTTTCCCTTTTGCAAAGTGACAAGGATATTAGTCTTCTATAAAGCCTTTTTAGCCATACAATTAAGTTGTATTCATTTCATTTTGATAACAGTTTGACTTAAGTCGAGCAAAGTACGGGGAATTAATATGGATGTTCAATCAAAGCTCACTAAAATAACTATTTTCTCCCACACAATGGTGCTGCAAAATTATCTTCCATTATCAAAAAGGTTCCTGAAAGCAGCTGTGATTAAAACAGGGGAATACCTGAATTAATTTGCACCTAATATGCAAAGTGCTTGATAAATGTTTTGGTAATATTTTATGGCTTCAATCCTTCCCCTTCTCTGTTTTTGCAGTATCTGATATCTGCTGTATCAGGAAACGTGAGGCTGGCAACAGATTGCAAATACGGGGAGGGTAAAGCAAGTCTGAATCTTAAGAAAATTAGTTGCACAAACACAAAACAAGCAAAACCACTCCATAACGTGTAAAGATGTTACTCTTGGATCTTAAAAGAAATAGTCTGTTGCTAGGTTTTCCTCCCAGGCTGTGACTTCTCTTCTAAAATCAGATCACAAAAAAGTATATGGAAATCTGCATTCACCTAACAAGGGTAATTTTTATACAGTGTCCCTACTGCATACTGTACATTTTTGATAAGCAACTTTTTCTCAACCAGTCCCCCCAATACTGACATTTTATGCATGCTTTCACTAAATGCAGAATTTGGTTTGCATCTTGTGAACTGGGAAGTATGATCCAATACTCTTAAAAGTGTGGAATTCAACTGACATGTGCAATTTCAGTTTGGGTACACAGCTGTCTAGATATACTGACCTCCTCCACCAGTCAGAGTAGCTGAATGCCACCTGGCTGAGGATTATGGGAAATACCTCTTCAGGGCTAAGTAAATGCTTAAATTAATATTTAAGTTGGAGAGGTATGTATCACCTAAGTTTGCTTAAAAGTCAGAAGAACCACCACCCCTCTCCTTAGCATTAATAAATATACTTTATCTTAAATAATTATAGCCGGGGGTGTGGTGGCTCAGTGTTTAGGATACCAAGCTTGTCAACTGGAAGGTTGCAAGTTTAGCAGTTTGAGACCCAAGTGCCGCATGATGGAGTGAGCTCCTGCACTCGCCCCAGCTCTTGCCAACCTAGCAATTTGAAAGCATGCAAACACGAGTAGATAAATGGGTACCACTTCGATGGGAAGGTAACAGCGTTCTGTGACTGTCATGCTGGCCACATGACTGCGGAAGCGTCTTTGGACAATGCTGGCTCGTCGGCCATGAAACGGAGACGGGCACCGCCCCCTAGTGTTGGACTTGACTAAATGGGAACCTTTCCCTTTACCTACCAGTGAGCCAGGATAAATAGCAGTCACCAAAAGCAAAGCTTAGTTATATACCGTATCAGAGTTTAGTTGGCTGTGTCTGGGCATAATACATGTTTTTAACCGATTAGCATCCTTTTCCATACGAAGCAAACCAAAGTGATTCCTGATTTCCAGGCAAGCCTCTTCATTGACCCAACCTGAATTCTTTCAGACACTATAGTCCACGGTTAGACCACCTGATGTCTACAGCATATTTTGGCTTAGAACTATAGCAATGGTCAGAAGCTTCCTCACCCCTTCCTCGGAAGGATTTTCTTTTCTGTTACAATATACTGTAAGCCCAAGTTGAAGAACTCAGTCAGATCAACTTTGTGTAGAGGTATCCTCCAGTCCTTTTGGACTACCACTCTCACAGTTCTCTTCCTCTGGCCATGCTGGCTGGGGCTGAGGAACACTGAAATCTCAAATGCCTGGAGGACATTAGGTCCCAGAACCTCTTCCACTGTGCTTCTGCTCCAGTCAAAAGCCAACCTCCATGTCACTTCTTTAAAATCAAATAACGTGACTCCCCCAAATTGTCCACGGCTTGGTTCTAAGAGAAAGTAAAATAATGGAGTAATTTCTCAAAGTGTTAGACACATTCCTGTACAGTGATATCACACCATACTTAACTTAGGGTCTTTATTTTGAACTTCTGTGAAAAAAAGGCTTTAAATTAGGGCAGGTTTTTCACAGAAGACATTGTCTTTCCCTGGCTTGAACTTGCAACTGTCCATGACTGAGAAAAGTTAATTTCTTCCATTGTAACTGCCTCTATGCAGCCATTGCAGCACAAATTACTTCCATCTTGCAGATGACAAACCAGTTTCAATAAATATTTTAAAATTTAAGCAACAAAAGTTAGACACACCTTACATACCAAAGTCAAAATTATGTATGTATATAAAGCAACTGGTGACATTTTGTGATGTTATACAAGTGAGAACAAAATGAACGATATTTTCTTATGCTATAATTAGTCTGCAGCTGAATCTTCTCAGCTAGGTTAATTAACATCCAACACATTTCACTATTCAAATAAGTTGAATCTGAATAGAAATCTGTTTTGATTCTGTTAAATCTGAGAAAGCTTTGCATTTACCAAACAAGAGTCTCTCTCTACCTGGGTCTCTCTACCTGGAGACCTTATTTATTTATTTTTATTTATTTTATATCCTGCCTTTATTTTTTTTATAAATAAGGCAGTGAACGTACTGAATACTCCCTCCTCCTCCTATTTTCCCCACAACAACAACCCTGTGAGGTGAGTTGGGCTGAGCAAGAGGGACTGGCCCAAGGTCTCCCAGCTGGCTTTCATGCCTAAGGCGGGACTAGAACTCTCCTACTACGCCTGATTGGCTCTTGGGCTGAGCGAGAGGGACTGGCCCAAGGTCTCCCAGCTGGCTTTCATGCCTAAGGCGGGACTAGAACTCTCCTACTACGCCTGATTGGCTCTTGGGCTGAGCAAGAGGGACTGGCCCAAGGTCTCCCAGCTGGCTTTCATGCCTAAGGCGGGACTAGAACTCTCCTACTACGCCTGATTGGCTCTTGGGCTGAGCGAGAGGGACTGGCCCAAGGTCTCCCAGCTGGCTTTCATGCCTAAGGCGGGACTAGAACTCTCCTACTACGCCTGATTGGCTCTTGGGCTGAGCGAGAGGGACTGGCCCAAGGTCTCCCAGCTGGCTTTCATGCCTAAGGCAGGACTAGAACTCTCCTATTACGCCTGATTGGCTCTTGGGCTGAGCGAGAGGGATTGGCCCAAGGTCACCCAGCCGGCTTTCATGCCTAAGGCAGGACTACAACTCACAGTCTCCTGATTTCTAGCCCAGCACCTTAACCACTAGACAAGACTGGCTTATATTATTTTAATATCATGTTATTTAAATTATTTATAACCTAACTTTGGGTTCCTGGATCGGGAGGATCTGCCCATAGTCACTCATGCCCTGGTCACCTCCCAGGTGGACTACTGCAATGCACTGTACATGGGGCTGCCCTTGAAGAGTATCTGGAAACTTCAGCTGGTGCAGAATGTGGTGACATGGGCAGTTGTGTGTGCCTGTAGAACAGCACACATTACACCTCTACTCCATGAGCTGCATTGGCTGCCAGTTTGCTTCCAGGTCCAATTCAAGGTGTTGGTTCTTTAAAGCCCTTCATGGCATGGGGCTGGGTTATTTGAGGAACTGCCTCTTCCTGACTACTTCCGCCCATCACATCAGGTTGAGCAGAAGAGGCATGCTCCAGGTTCCACCTGCTAAAGAACTATGTCTGGTGTGACCCAGGAGACAGGCCTTTTCTGCCATGGCACCCACCCTGTGGAACATCATCCCCCTGAAGTAAGACAGGCCCCTTCCTTGATGTCCTTCTGGAAGTCCCTGAAAACCTGGTTATCACAACAGGTTTGGGGGTCTCACGGAAATGGGAATTTAATGAGGTGGCTACATCGTGTGTAACATCTATGCTCTCCCTAGCCTTTTTAGTTTTATTTATAATAATAATATTCATGTTTTAATTTTAGAGTACTTTTGTAATTATTGTTTTTATGGATCTATTGTGTGCCACCCAGAGTCACATTTCTGTGAGATGGGTGGCATATAAATATGATCAATTAAAAATAAATAAAATCTTTCAAGAAGAAGACAGTCTGATATGAAAGAACTCATGAAAAAAATGAAGAAATCTGACAGAATATTTCAGCATGGACGTATTCAGAGAATCAACCCAAAAGCAGTAATTTATCAACGGCCTATCTAGTGCAGCGTTCTGCTTCCATAATGTTTCCTGGCTGCCTCTGAAAAGCCCACAAGGGCGGAGTTCAGTCTTTCTCTTCTCCAGAATACTACTTCTGAATTTGGTGGTACAAAACAGCCAACTTCATGTAGCAGAAGTTTTGCTAAATCAACGTCTCAACCAGTGCAGCATGACAAAACAATGGAACTGTTTAATAATTCAAAGATAAATGCTTCCTATGCACCTTCCTGTGTAACCAACCATGTCTTTCAAAGGCTTTGCACAGCCCTTATATGCATTGCTCTTGAAATTGTTTCCAGGAGATTAGTTTATACCATGCTATGTCATGATGAGCTTAACAGTGGCTGGCTGAAGAAGCCATAAGTAGTTGGATTTATGCAACGTGCTTTGATGTAAACAACATCACTTTGGACTTCTTCACTCCAAACTCCTCCTTCCTCTACACTCCCATCATGGCATATCTAGATGTCTTCTGCCTGGCACACTGGCTGAATATTGAACTCAGCTGAAATTTCACATATTTGGAAGGTACCAGATTAAGGAGACAGCTCTACACCAAGGGTGGAGAAGTTGTACCTCTATAGATATCACTGAATTATACACAGGACCTTGATAAGACACTGAAAGGCTGGGGTATGGGAATGTTCATTTCAGCACTTCCCGCCATCCATTTTCTTCTCACTGCATCCTACATCAGTGTCACTGTTTTCTCCATTGGTTTTGGTTTACTGAACCCTGCCAAGAAATGGGAATGAATGCATGGAAATCCAAAAATGCCCAGAATTTTATTAGATTGCCTTGAACAAAAGTATTGATCCATCCACCCATTTCAAACACTGAACCTTCTCCTCAAGAAAATGTCTCCCCACTTCCAGATTCCAAGGCCATAGCCAGAAGACAGTTGCTAGGAACTGTAGCTCAGCACCATCTGGAAGGCCATATGATTTCTCCATCTTTGTGCTAACATTGGAGTTCAACTCAAGATTACCATGACAAACCCAGGAAGATGGGACAAGTGGTTACTGAACCCTAGAAAACTGACCACTTCTCTTCCTTTATCCATTATTCTCAACTCCAGCAACAGACCTTTTAGGCTGAACAATTCTGGAAAAGGTATAGAGTTGTCCCCTCTGATTCCAGAGTTGTTGGGAGGGAACATTAGAATACGCAACCTCCCTTCAGGAAACTGCTGATCGCATAGACTATTTTTGATCAAGTAGGCAAATAATACAAATCATCTGAAGCAAACAGGTTTTATCTTATGCAGGGAAAAATATCAAGAAATATTTATTTATTTATTTGTCATATTTTTATTACTGCCCATATCCCCCACTCGGGGAACCCTGAGTGGTTCACAATAAAACAGTATAAAATACGATAAAAGCAGAATAATATCAATAAATATACATATAAAATATAAAATATAATAAAATCCAAATGATGGCAGATCTAATTCCACCCAAAGGGGACCAGAACTGGTCCCGGCAGGACTAGGGAACCAACCAGCCCCAAATGTGGCTTTAAGACTCTTAATCAGAATTTACTTTTATTTTTATTTAAATAAGGCTTTATTATGAAGCTTGCTTTCTTTTCACCCAGTAATAGCCGTTTCCCCCCCCCCTTTTTAGTAGCAGAAAAAGTTTTATCCCCTTTCCTTTTCAAGAGAACCAAAGAGCAGATATTAGAAACGTCAAATTCTGTACCTTTTGAATTTTAAAAAAGAACTTAAGCAAGACTTCAGTTTTAATAAATGTTAAAAAACCAACTCATCTAGGAAAGTTCCTAGGTGGCGAATGTTAATTTGCCACAGTTATAATAAAAAGTGAGAAAAAGACAGAAGGAGGCTATTTATTTTCTCTTTGTTAGGCTTTAAACAAGTCACAGCATGTATCTCTAGATACATCCTCTCTGTAGATGAAACTACAGGACATAAAGAATTCCAGCAAAACCAAGGTGACAAAACAATATGTAATTGGATAGACTGGCATCCACACTTTGACTTGTGTGGGTGAGCACTCTTGACCATTTTTATGTTCAGCTTCGTTGGGTTATTTTTGTTGAAAGGTGAACAACAACAACAAAAATTATTAGCACTCAGGGATGGACATTGTTGCACAAAATAGAGAACTGTGATCAAAGAAGCAGAAAGCTCCCTTACAGAATTATGGATCAAGTCAAGAAGGAGTCCTTGAAAACGGTCAATTTCAAAGTGGCTCTTTCCAGCTTGCTACAGTGAGATCTCTCACAAATTTGTCTAAAACAGAAGGACCATCTGGGAAAGGCAAGTTCCTTTCATCTTCGACAAATGCAATGACACCTAGGAACAAAGTACAAATTCAAGGAAAGGGAATTTTGCACCCTCTATATTTCAAGCACCATTACAGAATCTGTAGCCCACACATTTGTTTCACTACCTCACTTTTAAGAGTGAAGGCACACCTACCCAGTTAATTGTTCTTCCTATGTTGGTCTCAACAAACTGCTTTGTCATTCCATAAAGCACAGTTTCTGGAAGTCTTCCAACGCTTTTACCAGCAGTGGCCATAGGAGGCATCCATACTTTTCTTCTGCATAAGTAATGTGTAATACCTGTGTGTGTGTGTTTGCCTTCTCCTTGTGCTTCCTCTATACGTATATATGTATGTATATATGTATGCCCATGCATGCATGCGTTGGAATGTATAGAGCAGGCTGCATATGTTCTATCATGGGTCACATGACCAGGAGATGTGGGGTATTGAATAAAGGCATCTGTAACTGCTGCCCAATTGTTTCTCCCATAGGTATGCATTTCAGGCATTTTTAATGGATTTTTTTCCCTTCTACAGCCTCTAGCTAGATCAGGCCTATTTTCCAACTCAATCTTCCTTTTGCTAGCTTCTCCCTTGTCCTGTGACTGACCTGCATTTTTCAATTAACACCTGGAAGAGAGGCTGCTTAGACAAGCTAGATCTTCCTATTTACTCTTGCAAGCTGTGAGATAACCAACTTCTAACTCTAACCCCAATCAGATAGCCATTTCCCTCTTTCACCAGAGCAGGTGCCCAGTGCCTGCTAGACACTTAATCCTCATTAATATCTAACCTTCCTTTGCTGATGCCTAAACTGAGCAATTCCAGGGGTAGAGGGGGAATGAGAGGTCGAAGGGTAATAAAACGTGCACAACAAAAGCAACCCCTTTGTGAGTTGAACTCCAAAGACCATCCCTGCCACTAGGGCTCATCACAGCAGATTAGGAAAGGACCTCTCATGCTTTAAGTAATTAACAAGGACAATTTTTAAGAAACATGATCTTGTTTATTTCAGTCCTGACGCCTCCTTTAGTGTCCCTCCTGCTTCGGTATCTGTCCTGCAAATTCTAAATTAGCTGACAATACAAGAATTTCAGAAAACCTCCTTGCATACCAGATTTGATCCCATTTTGTTCATTTTTGAGAGCACTATCCTGCCAATGGACAGAGTGCCAATCCTTTACACAATGTCTTTCTAACCGAAGAAATACGGCAGGAAAGACTTTTTAAAAGGGTGGATGTGCCTGCCTACTTTGGACTCTTGCTCCACCCACTGCTAGCTTCAAATCCGTCTATAATATGGTTCCTAACAGAGTGACACAATAGGAAGGCCATTGTTAAAGCCGTTCAGCAGAAGAAGGGGATTATATCAAAATGGTCCAAGCTGATAAAAGGCATCTTGTGAAGTCCTTAAGTACAATTCACCCGCCCCAATCCACTGAGGATAAAAGTAATGCATCTTGTGATTTTTCTAAAAATGTATTGTTGCACAATCAAAAGTGCACGTTCCTTAGTTACTGTTGTTGTTTTTTTTACTACAAGGGAGAAAAACCAACACAGACAGATACAGCTTGGGCTACATAAAAGGGGAAGTAACAGCAAAAGCTTTCAAGCCAGTACGCCATCTCTTTTTATCACGTTGACAAGGGAAAAATCCCCAAGTTTTGAAAAGTGGGCCTCAGGATCTTTGCAAATCTATTCACCATCCCTGCTGCCACTAAAACCTGGTACAGCTTTCATGCCTGTAGCAAAATGGAAAGCAGTTACTTTTAGCATTGACTCTTAATTGTCACATTTCTGTCAAAGCCTACAGTAAACACAGAAAAAATGGCTGCTTGAGTTTTTTTCCCCTTTAAAAAAACAATTACATCTCTTAACAGCAATAAGGCACACCATGCAATGTCTCTAAGGGCAGATAATCTTCCTCCTTTTGGTTCGAGCTGTTCAACCCACATTAACAATAATATACCCCCAGCAGCTCTTAATCCACCTGAAATAGACCATATATTGTGCCTCACTATTTAAAGACGTACATTGGCTGAAAAAACACAATAATATCCAGATGTTGTGGACCAGCGGTTAGCTATTACATTCAAGATAGCCCTTATTTAACTTGTACAGACTTACTGTATATAAATTTTTGCAGCACCTGAACAGCTTTCCAAATGAACTCTTAGAGGCAGTGGATCAGCCACAGACACAATGCAGAAGGAGAATTAACTTCAGCAATATAATCCTCTTATGAGGAATTACTGTACCTTTTATCCAAAAGTAAAATAACTAATCTGAAGGGGAGGTGGGGAGAAGGCAAGTGATTTATTGTCTGGAAATTTAAAGACTTCTGTTTCCCAGTGAGGGATGGAGAGAAAGGTGTTTGCATTGAGGCTCTTCTGAAACATTGGTACCTCCGCCAGCGCTCAGCCACCCCACAATATTTTTCAAAAGGTAAAGATACAGCAGAGACAAACCCTAACACACTGCAGTAAAACATCTGAAGAAATAGTAATAATAATGGGAAATTTTCCCCTGCCCAGCAAAATCAATACACCTGCGTTTGCAGAAGAAGTGAAAAGGGTCATTATAGAGAGTGATTTATTTATCTATTCATTTATTGAAACAATTTATATCTCCTAGCAATGACTCTGGGCAGTGTACTGAAAGGTAAAACCAAGATAATAAAATTAAACAAACAATCCAGATAGCAAATGTCCAAAGTCATAGTAATTACTTATAATTATTCCCAATTTACAGCAAAGAAAAACAACAATAAAACCAATCACTAATCACCCAGAAGTGCTCATTTAACCTCCACCTTCAGGAGCCCAAATAGCATAAAAAGCAGCTCCCGCCCTTTGGAACACCCTTCCCCCGGAAGTGAGGTTGGCCTCCTCTCTTTTAGACTTCAGGAAAGGATTGAAGTCCTGGCTTTGTCACCATGCCTGGAGTGGGGAGAGGAGGTTGGGGTTGGTTGGTTGGTTCCCTAGTCCTGCAGAGGCTGGTCCTGTTCCCCTTTGGGTGGTATTAGATCTGCCATTACTTGGACCTCATTACATATATTTATATATTGATTTATTGATATTGATTTTTATGGATTAATGATATTATTTATGATTTTACTGAATTTTCAACTGCTTTATTGTGAACCGCCCGGAGTCCCCCGTATGTGGGAGATGGGCGGTGATAAAAATATGATAAATAAATACATACATAAAAATAACTCTTGATTCACACATGGTGCTGTTAGAATGTGCTTTGTTTGGATCTGACTTGGTGAGATGTATGAATCCAGCTCCCGTGGTCTGCAAATGAAGTTTTACGGAATACTGAATTAAACGCTGAAATCCTGCCTTTTCTCCAAAAAGCTCAGAGTGACAAACACAAAATCATCACATTGCATGCTAATATTCATGGTTCAGCGTCTCATGTGAACTCAGCCAATGTTGGGTTTGGGCATCATGTGATATGGGAGCCCAGCCACTGTTTACGGATGAGCACTTTCTGTCAACCAAGCCGCATCGGTTTAACGAACCACTGTTAAAATGAGAAGGTTAGCATAACGTGTGAACCTGGCTTACAGTTTTTACCTGTGTGCTTTGAACAGGAGAACAAATCTGGAAAATGTTAAATGATGCACCGAGTCCCTAGACAATTTTCCTTTTCCTTTTTTTAGGTTAGTAAATGAGATAATGAGTGAAGGTTTTCCCATCAAGAAGCGTCTGATTGGGGCCCTGCTGCAAGTTCTTCAAAACAGGGAAAGCTTTAGGAATTCCTTCCAGTCCTTGACCAGCAATAATCATAGGTGGCATCTATATTTTCCTGTGAGTTTGTGTTTGTGTGTGTGTTGTTTCTGCTTTCCTCTTCCACCACAACTGGGGGTGTATGTACACTGCAGTGCGCTGGGAAGCACAGGGTGGACTGCAAACACCCAGATTAATTTTTCAGTGGTTATTGTCCGACCAATGAGATTTTATTTCTCCAAACATGACTACGTTTTGCTTACTATTTGTAAAATAGGCTGTACTTTGACCACATCAGTTTTTTAAATATTCACTTTGTTATTATTTTTATTTGCTGTCCCGGAATTGCCTAGGTCTTCTTTTTTTGAATTGGTCAATGACCCTAACAGGGTTTATTGATACCCTGTGCTCTGCTCTGGGTCATTTGGGGAGCATAGAGGAGCTGTCAAATTCCATGCCTCTGCCTAGAGGGAGGTACTGGTGGATTATTTTTCTCTCCACTGCCCCAGCCAGTCTATTTTCAAAACTGGTCATTTAACTTTTGCTGGCTCCCCGTTCCTAAATTTGGTCCCATTCTGTTCAATTTTTCAGAGTTATCCTGCTGAAGGGGAAAGTGCTGAGCCTGTTTACATAATTTCCTTCCAACATTTCATTGGGTCAGAAAGAATATATAATCTGGCTCTTGATGATCCATAAGAAAATCAAGGTCACAACGAACTTCTGTAAAAAATGCTAGATTGGCTAGGCTGTCACTCTGCCTCCTGTGCACACATGGCCAGGCAAACAGAATCTTCCTTGGTCTAGAAAAATTAGTCTAAAAGGCCGTACTAAATATTTTTCAACACAGCTCGTGCGTGCCAAGCAGAGCAGACAGATTTATATTAATGGGCACCACTCTCCCCCACCAATTCTTCCTTACAAATTTCCTGTGTAATGTATTCTGTTAAAAAAAAAGAAGACATATATTGTTCAAAAGCAAAGAGAGCCACTTAATGTGCAGACCCACAGTGTCTGTGTGTATATCATAAGGAGTCCCTAACTGAGTGGCCTTTCTATGAACTGAATACCTAGTAAGAGAAAAGACTTCTTGGTGTACACAGTATGGGTAGACAATGCCTTGCCAACATGCACGATCACCATCCTCCTCATCATAATTCAGTAACACTAACATGCAATGCCTGGTGGAATCGGGCAGGATGTACAAGTAGCCTACGTATTTCACTCAGATCTGGTCCATCCCTAAAATGGATTTAAGCATTGATTTTAAATGGTGGCACTTCACAAAATCAGAGTTGGAAGAGGCCACTTCATCCTTGGAGTTCAACCTTCTGCTCCAATTCAAGTCAAAGCATGTCTGAAAGATGTCCATCAAGCCTCTGCTTGAATATGTCAAGAGATGGGGACCTCTCCATCTCCCACATGACACTGGCAAATGGAGAGATCCAAAGACTCAGAATCTGTAACTATGGGGTTCCTTCCCTTCCTATTGCTCAAGAGGCACAGACTATGAGAGAACAAGGGTGGGGTAGTGACATGTGTTGGACTGGCACCAGCAAGGAGGACCACCTATGTACAACATCAGAGTTGTACAACAGAGGCAGCATTTCATAGAAACAGCAGCTTCACTCAATCTTCACCAGAGCCCCATATGTTCTCAGGGGTCACTGGTTATGAGATTTGATCCCATAGAAACTATTGTGATAGGAGCCTCATTAAAGATACATTAGGCTCTGGAAAAAACAGGCTGTAGTAAGTAATGTCTCCTAACCTGGTAGGTTTGTCTGACTCGCTCTTCTATTATTTAAAAGAGAACCAGACTTGAAAAAAAAACGATTTGACACAGATGAACTTCAGAGTGCATCTGTGTGCATTAATACCGCACAGTGCTATGGCACCTGCACAGCTGGTTCTCCATAGAAGAATAAAACTGCATCCAGGTGGCCCACTTTGATCATTCTTCCCAAAGTAGCAGAAAACTTTATCACTGTCCAAAAAGATTCCACTTCCTAGAAAACAGCACCTTTGGAGGCAGTGAGACTTTAGAAGAGGTTGCATATCATAGCAAGAACGGCTGGCTGAATTGATTGCACAAAGCAAAGTGTGTGCTCTTCATCTCTCCACCTCTTTCATACACAGAGTGCTCCCAGCTTCTGAGCCAAGAAGGGGTGTGCAAGAAAAGATCCAAACCAAGCAGGAAGATTTAGAAGCTTCTGCATTCCCAGAAATTGTCATCTGTGCCTAACCACGCTGTTTCTCCTATTCTGGAGCACAAGTTTGTCTTATTTTATTTATCCGTACTATAACTCATTGAGAAAAGCTAGCCCAAAGAATGGAATGATCCTGGGGTGCTATAATGATTAAAACCCAGCCTCACCCAGCATTGGCTATGATGGCTTGGTCTACTGAGAGTTGATGTTCAAAGCTGAAGTTTCCCACATCTGTGTCAGGCTAATGGAGGGTGAATAGATGAAGACTACCATAGCATGCTTCATGTCTGGGAAAGAACTTGAGTCTGGGCTTCTTAAGAGTGTAAGGATAACCCTGCAGAGCAAACATTTTTTACAAGAAATGAGACAACAACTATCTTTGGTCTCCAGCACTGGGCTTTCAGAGACATCACGCCTATGAATATAGGTATTTTATTTTACTTTCACAGTACATATTTGTTGATAAGTCTTCCTTCATTCTGTCCCATATCAGGACCTGATGGGTCTATGTGCAGCCACGTGCAACTTACAACTTCTTGATGAAGTGCTCCTAGGCCTTGAATTGAGTTCACCCACTCAACTAGATCCTCCTGGACAGGAAAGAGCCTCTGAAAACTTCTTGTTCTAGTTAAGCCATCCATGATCAACAAGATCTTCATGGAATGTTTGCATTTCCCCCATCCTTGTTTAAACTTTGATTATGATCTCTGACCTTTCCATGCTGGTTCCCATCCTTAGGTCCTGGCTTATTCTTCAGGCCTTATTAGTGATCCCATGGTTCATGTCTGGCTTCACAATGATGCCTCAGAATCTAGCACAACCTCTAGATTGGTAACCATCATTAAACATTATAAGTGTAAATTCCACAAATAAATAAATATTGGACAAAGTGCTATCCTGAACCCAGCAATAACCAATTCCATAGACAACTCCACTGTTTGTTAATTTTAGATCCCATCTTTTCTCCAGGAGCTCAAAGGGGCATACATAGCACCCCCTCCTCCAATTTTTACCCACAACAATGTTCCCATGAGGAAGGTTGAGTGACTGACCCCAAATCATCCAATAGGCTGCTGTGGCTTAGGGTGCACCTTAGCCAGTTTATCACACTTATTTGTACATCCTGAAACACAAGGAGAATCTTTTTTTTATGGTTACAACCAGCTGACCAAATTTTCTGCCTACTGTCCTGTATTCCATGCAACTTATCCACAAGTATAAAGGTATTACAAGAAATCTCTGCAGTTGTAGTATATTTTATGATTTCTGGGCTCAAAGGTGCACAAAGATATGAAGCTTATATCCATAAAATTAGTTCTATAATAGTTATAATCCCTGATGATCCTACCTTGTGAAATGGATTTCTCTACAATATTGACTTAACTGTAATAAGATTTGCTGAGATTATAAAAAAAAACCCAGTGCATTATATATGCATAGCAATGTTGATTTTTTAAAAAGTAGACAAATGTTAATTATAATTTATAGAATATTTAAATCTAGTCATTCTAAAATCCAGTGGACACTATTTAAGAGAGATAAAGAGCCAAAAGCAGTAGCAGAATAGGGCCTTATACTACCTTATGAATTAAAGAACAAAAATAGAAAGTAAAATCATTCCAGGTTTCACACTACTTTTATTAGATATTTTTCATTTCATAAAACAACATAAAAAACTTCTACATGACTTTGTAAAGCTAGATAAAAAGCCTGACTTTTGTATGCTATTTTTTGCTGATGTTTCAGCAAAGGAAGTAGCCTTTGTATTTTATGAGTCCTATCATTGACAGCAAGGAAGTTAGGCAAAAATTAGCTGCAGTTTTGCCATCACTGTGGATTGAAATGGAAAGTCTCCCTTGCCTTAGCCTGGCTGTAAATCCTAGGAAGGCAAAGTGTCCAAAATTGGAGGAAAGGAGAAAAAAAAACCACCAGATGATTACAGTAGAAAAATATTTCTCATCTAAATGCGGAGTCTAGTCTAGAAAATTCACAGGAATTTTAGGCTCCCTAAAAGCTAAAGTATGGAAACCCCACTTTCCTTTGGTTGAGTTCATATATTGGGCAGGTCCTGATGTTTTTATGAAATTGGACTGTAAAGATGCTTCCATTTAGATAGAGAATACACACACACACACCAGGCCTCATACAGCTCTGTCTGACGACACCATTAAATTTCAGCAGCAGGGTTGCCGAAAATTGGCAGCATATCATTTTGAGATGGGAAATACAGAAATGCTGTATCACATGCTCTAAAAACAGGCACCATAGGTTGAGTCACAAAGAAACTTACAGTCACACATTGGCCCTGTCTATGCACACAATGTTGCTAGACTCACAAAAGGTGGTATGGGAAGGAAGAGCAGTCAGCTACTCTGGTGGCCTTTAGGCTCACTCTCCAATCTTCACATTATGCAAAAATCAGGAAAAGTCACCTCCGTTTGCTCAATTAATATAATTCCAAGGAACAGCTGATAACCGCTGGTTGCAAGAGACCCTAGAATTGTACAAAACCTTTTCTCCATTATAATACCTTGATTTGCCCTTAAAAGATGGCCAAACAGAGGGCAGACTGACCACCCGTTTTCTGTCTTGCACTCAGCACATTGTTAACTGACCATACAAGTAGTATTTCACTAGCCAGAATCATACATTATATTAAACCGTACTGGTTTTGACTTAGCACAAAGTACTCTCCTAATCAATTATGGGTTAGTTAATTAAACATGAGTAACAGTAATTTAGCACACTGTATGAACCTAGCCATTCTCAGATGGTGGGAACGGGGAATCTATTTTCCCCTAATTCAGCACTAATTCCCATCAGTCAATGCTAGCATAGCCAAGGATGAGGGATATGTAATTCAGCAGCAGCATCTGGAAGGCTAAAGGTTTCCCATCCCTGGCCTAAACTCATTAAACTACCCCCAGGTAATTGCCATTGTTATGAAGTGCTCTTAGGAGGCAGCATATACTGACTGCCAAGGGAGAAAAAAGTGAATGAAAGAGAGTAATGTTGATGAGCTTATTAGCTTTTCCAACTCTTGAGCTCCTACTGAACTGTAGTGACACCTCCTGGTAAGAGACAGAGGCTTGGCCTTCTGGTTGAGGTGGTGGAAGTTGTTTTGGCATTAAGTTCTTGCAGAACTTCTGAGCATTTCTTCTGTGTTTGTCTCATTCCACCTCCATGAAGCAAGACATCTCCTCCACCATCTGATTAGGGCCAAATGGTGTTTTCTTCCAAACTTGAATATATATCACAAGTTATACAGAAATCTGGCAATCATCCAAAGTCAAAAGTATCTGAGAATTGTAACAGAATATATTAAAACACTCACACAAAGAGAAATAAACACAGCTTGTGTTTAAAATTAACAATTGCTTTGGGGTATTGCAAAATTCATGATTTTATCTTTGACAGATTTTGAAAGTAAATAACAGAGAGCATGGTACCACCCTCGCCCCCGCAAAAAAAACATTCTCGTTAGAGAAGTGGTTATCAGGAGATACCACTTAATACATGCATTTAAAAATGGAGAGGATTGCATACAAATCTAAAATAATATTTTATGTCCGAAAAGAATAATGTTTATATATGTGTGCAAAAAAATGCCAACAGGTTCAACCTCTGACATATCAGAGAAATCACATAGCAAGTGACAGGAAAAAGGGAAAAGGAAAAGGAACTTGTCTTTGAGACTTTGCAAAGTACAGTAGATAGTTCTCGGCGAGATGTCCACATACCAAGCAGCTGAGATGACAATTTCTCAGGTTCCTTCTAAAATAGGAAGGAGGGAAGAATGGTTTCCACCGGCCCTTTCCAGCCTATTTCAAGTAGCTTTTCACTACAGGGTGAAACCAGCACAAGGCCTGAGGTCACTTGTCTTGCTTTCACCAAAAGGTCAAAATATATTTGTACTTCCCATTATTGCAGAACGTGATCCAGTTTGCAATCCAACCATCAGAACCTCCAACAGAAACAAGCCAATGAAAGCAGGAGAAAAAAACTACAGATGTGCCGTTTTAAAAAGTAAGGGGAGTAAGGAAGCCCATAAATGCAAGGCCTGAGGGAAAAAGCAGATCCCTCAAAAAGTAAATTCCTGGAGGGGAAGGGGACAAAGTGGATCAGAGCACTGCCTTCTTGTGGGCCCTGACAAAGTAGGACAGTAATGGACCTGATTCCCCCAGATTGGGTGCTCACCACCATGTCTCTGGTTTTAACCATCAGTGAAGCCTTAGCAAAACCATGCTTGCATTCCTGCGACATGCTTAACCTAACACCTCTCAGCCCCACTAGGATCTCCACCGAAAGACTAGAGCTATACTTTATTGAGACTGGCTATAATACAAATAGTCTTTTTTTAACGACAGTAATTGGGACCAGAATTTCCATCGCTAAGCCATGTGGTCATAAAGCATGTCATGTGACTGTGCTGCTTAGCGACAGCCGTTCCAGCAGTCCCTGGTTACTGTCATTAAGTGAATCAGCATGGGTCGTTAAATGAGGACCTTGCATGACCACAGCTTCTGAAATCCTGCCAGCTTCTCCATTGACTTTGCTTGTGAGAAGCTGGGAAGGAAAGTCGCAAATCGCGATCACGTGACCGCGGGATGCTGTGACGGTAAAAAATCTGGGCTGGTTGCCAAGTACCCCGATCGCAGTCACATGACTGCAGGGGCGCTGCGATGGCTGGAACTTCAAGGACCAGTTGTAAGTACCACTCATTCAGCACTGTCATAAGTCTGAACAGTCACTGAATGAATGGTCATTAAACGAAGACCAACTGTAACAGAATCTTGAAAGTTTGATTGTGTTGTACCTCCCCTCCTTCTTACACCCCGTGAATCAGGGAGGAGCCCGCCTGAGTTGTTTCTGAATACTATCTCACTTCCCAGGACTTGTTTCAGCCCTCTTTGCTCAGGTAACGATTCATGCATATTTCTATGAAGGTCATTTCCCTCTCTCTCTACAGTACCTGAAGTAGCCTATTGTCTGAGTTTGCCCAATACTGTGATATATAAAGCAGCTGAAAGGGCTGTGTTGCACAACACGCTGAGCCAGAGAAAGCCTAACCCATAGTTAACATTAACCCAGGTTAGTAGGTAGTGTGTACTATGTGCAAATCTGGCCACTGCATATAACATTTGCTTTCTCCCTGATATGGATCCTTTCAAGGCTACAGTTTGGAAGGATCTCCACCGAAGGGATGTTTGTTCTACATCATTCTGGCCAAGGACCAGACTTGTCTTCAAAAGACACGCTGGGGCTATAACCCCAAAGTGGACAGGACTGGAGAGAAAGTACAGGTAGTCCTTGTTTCGCGTCTGCCTTGTTCAGCGACTGTTCGCAGTTGCAACAGTGATGAAAATGTAACTTTATGACCAGTCCTTGTGTTTACAACCTTTGCAGGTCTGTAAAGCAAAGGAAGGCTGTAGTAAGAAAAAAAACACAGTTGTGGCTTCACTTAGCGACCGCTTTGCTTAACGACCAAGTTGCCAGTCCCAGTTGTGATCATTAAATGAGGACTACCTGTAAACTGGAAATGATTCCATGCCATTCTATTTCATTCTTCCCCTTTCTGACACGTTAAAGGTTACACCTGAATGGCGTCTTGCAGAGCTATTTTGGAAGCAATATCCAAGACTTGCAAGAAACTTGTTTGCCTTGAAATTCACCCCTGAATAGCCTTGTTTATTAAGACAATTCCTTATCATCATTTTTTGGGTGATTAATCACGCAATGCCTGTAAACCTAGGGTTGAGTAACTCTGTACATTTTGTTTCCTCTTTTTTCTAACCTTTGTTTTATTCTGTTTGAACTTTTTCTTGAAAGTCCAGATAAGGCATACCCACTTTTCCCAATATATACATCTGAGCACAGTATATGCATTTTTGCCAGCATTTTTTCCATCATGTATTCCTCCCCCCACACCAAATTTACACGCACACACCTTGGAGTGGGTGGGGGAAACTGCTGCAGAACCGCATCATAAAATTCTAAGCAGTAAAAGATAACTGTGTGACACATCCAGATTCTGAAGTGTGAATTTGTTACATTCCCATTAAATTCCCCATTCCTAATAAAAAACTGCCAGTGGAGAACAGTTTTAGAAAAGGCATTCTCCCTTCACTTTTACACATGCAAGAGAGGAGGATTATATCTAACATATCCCCTCTAAAAATGAATTTTTTTTTCCCCTTCCAAACTACAGTTCAAGCCATATGCAAACGAATGTTGTTTTTTTCTTATAGAATAAACTAACCATTGTCAACTAATTACGCTTTTATGAAGTCATCTCTGTTTGTTACAGAAGACATGCCCAGTAACATTTTCATACGCTCAAATAATTTTTTTTTAAAAGTGGGCGGGGGGGACAGATTTTGGCTTCTCCGTCTCCCCAAGATCAGGCAGTTATGGTGTTTTGAAAGTATTTTGCACATCCCACAAGGCGACTGAGAACATTCCTCTGACAGTCACGGCCTTCCAGTGTTGAACTGTCTGCCAGTGCATAAAAACAGCGAGAACACGTTAAGCAAAGCTCCCAGTAAAGACACATCTGTTGAACGACATGCTGCAGAAAATTCA
The DNA here is from genome assembly GCF_035149785.1 of Candoia aspera. Classification (NCBI taxonomy): domain Eukaryota; kingdom Metazoa; phylum Chordata; class Lepidosauria; order Squamata; family Candoiidae; genus Candoia; species Candoia aspera. The sequence goes on along the minus strand of NC_086165.1, from coordinate 9,055,126 downwards.
AAGCAGTGCACGAGAATCCAAAGTGATGCAACACTTCACTGAAAAAGCAAGCAAAAAAAAAACAAAAAACCTCCCTTCCTCCTTCTGTCACATGCAAATTCAAAAGTAATTGGAAAGCGATTTCTACAACTTTTAAGCACAGAAAACATTTTAAAAATCCCAATCTGGCCACAAATGGAACCAAGTTAAGTTACCGGGTAACGAGATGAGTAGAACAAGCTGGTGTGCGTGCAGGGGGCAGAGGGAGGGGAGAAACAGCAAATTGACTGCTAGCGTAAAATGCAACATGTTGTTCTCCCAAATGAAAGCGTTTATGGGATTTAAATGCACTGGATTTTTTTTTTCCTCCTTCTGCTTCCCTTCCAATGATGAGAGTATCCATTTGCAAGCCCTTTTCTCATTCTGTCTCCGGTCAGTAGCAGAGAAAATCAAAACTCTCGGGAGAAACATTTTTCATTCTCTTCTGCAAATGTACAGTGTCACTTCAGGAACACACACAAACAAACACACAGATTAGAGAAACCTTGGATTTTAACTCAAAAGGCAGCACTCCAAGAGTATTTAGATTTCTCTCTGACCCCAGCATTTTCTTTCCCCTTCTCCTTTCCACCCAACTCTCATTTTATCCAAATAAAACAGGCTTTTTTTTAAAATCTGGAGGTGGGGATCTACACCTGGGATCTTCTGAATCCCAAGCATGCCCCATGGTCCTGACTTACGGTCTGCATACAAATGCACCCCAATTGATGCACCCCAACTGAATGCCCAAATGAACCCCAATCTTAAATCCTTACACTTATCTGATTCCAACACTGGACAGGCTTGCCATTCTCATCCAAGTTTCATGGATGGGTTCATCCAAATGTTAAGCCATAATTACCACCACTGTTTTTGGCTTAGCATGTGGCGCTATGGTATGAAGACCCTGGCTTACAACTCTTTCCACAATGGAAGTCAATGATTAGTGAGTTCCCATATTGTGCTACACAAAAATGAGGGTTGTTAGTTTGGGCTTAACACATTGCATAAACTCAGCTGTACCTTTACGCTGATCTTTCAACTCTGTTAACAAATTACAGCTTAGCGAAGCGTGTGAAACCAATCTCTATGGATGAGGGTTCCTTACAAAATCCACTTAACATGGCACAAAATGTGGAGAGATGCACATGCAAATCACCTTGATAAGGATGTTTATTCCCATACCTGGCAGGAATTGGATGGACCACCAGACTTCTTTCTAGCTGGTTGCACACATCCATTACTGCCAGATGTTAATCTTCCCATGCGATTGTGGGTGGAAGACAAATTAATTTCCCTGGAGCATTCCCAACGCTCAGAACTAAACATTCAACCAGCTAGAGTAGCATCCTTAGGGTGACTGCCAAGATAAAAGTCTCAACAACTAAGCCAGGAAACAGGTTTATTTTTTAAAGAAAAAGAACTGGAGGTGGTATGATTGGCTGGGGAATTCTGGGAGTTGAAGTCCACACTTCTTAAAGTGACTGAGGTTGAGAGACACTGCCCTAAGGAATACCATCAGCTTTCCAGTTTGGTTCGTTTTTTAGAAAATAAGTCAGATGCAGCAAGGAAGCTGGCAGATGCCAAGCATGGTGTCCACAAGCATACTAATGTTTGCAACCTAATATTCACATCCCTGTATTAGATTGATAGGGCCTGCCATCTTAATTGTGCTGAATTTGGGAACGCTGCCACACCTACTGTATCTACACAGGACATAGCCAAGCATAGGCTTTTTTCCCTGCTAAAGGAAGCATGGCTTCATAGAAGATTACTTGCTAAACTGACCTGTTGCAAGTGGTGTTGATAAACATCCCAGACAGCCATTACAGCTATGCCTGACAGACTCACAGATGGTTGAGATAATAAACCAACCCTGGCAAGAGTCCTTTTTTTAAACCAGTACACAAGTCCTGAACTGCAGTTCTCCCCACATTAACATTTCCTTAATGAAAGCATAATTGTGCACCGAGGTTAGCTGCATTGAAAAACGACAGGCAGAATTGGACAGAATCCCCACGTAATTAATGTTGCTCAAGAAATGGACGGATGACCAAAGACCTGATCGATAGGGTAAGGGAAGAAACGAATCGACAAACTAAGCTGTGAGAAGCTGAGACCAAGAATATTGGATTGAGGAAAGGATTTGATTGAAAAGTGACGGGTTGGTGGGAGAGGATTTAATATGAAAAATAGATTAAGAAGATCCAGAAATTGGATTGATGAAGAGAGATGGAAGCTGAACGCCATGCAGATTAGCAGGTAATGGTGAGAAATGAACCATCAGAGGGGGAGAGAGTAAATTCACAAGGAACAAGGAAGATATGAGTGAAATATTAAGGGGGTTGGAGTTACAAATACTTCAGAAAAGCCCCGATCCCACAAACAGCACTGTTGAGTTTAATACCTTCATGTCGAATCAACGAGTTTCAGATGTTAATTCTTTGATCTCTATCTGGCCTTTCTGTCCAGCAGATTCACCAAAACAGGTTATATCAAATAATAGCAAATTAGCCACACAGAATTACTGCCCCCCAACCTCACCTCCCGTGAAATGGCATTCACAAGCTCAAAACATCTGGATTACAAGTTGAATCCATCAGTCAAGGAAAGGAATGTCAGGTTTGGGTGTCCACAGGGGAGGGCAGCAAGTAATATTGTGTGTGTCAAGATATCAGTGCACAAATGAGGCAAATGATACATGTGTCAGGGGCACAATGACAGCAGGACACACATGATATAATTGTCATTCTTCTATAGTTTTTGATATCCTCAAACAGGCAACACTGTAAATCGTAGACCATTCACAAACCTGATGTTCTATAGTTGTGTATGACTGCAATTCTCGTATCTGTGTATCTTTAAGAACTCCAAATTAGATATGGTTTAGGTTGGCTATTTTCTCACAATGATCTTATCTTGGCTACTGAATCAACTCACTTTCTAGTTTTGTGCAGTACACTGATCATCAATTAAGCAATCAGCTTGTGTTCAGACAACATGCTAAGCCCCACTCCTGAAAGAAAGTATAATCAGGATTAAAGCTCAGCTATTTTAGCTTACTTAGCATAAGCCGCCCAGAGTCACTTGTTGAGATGGGCGGCCATAGAAGTCGAATGAATGAATGAATGAATGAATGAATGAATGAATGAATGAATGAATAAATAAATAAATAAATAAATAAAAATAATGGATGCATGACTAATGTTTTTAACTTATCCTGTTAAGAGTGTCATGAGAGTTTGGCTCCTGTGCATGGGATTTCCTAATGACTTTTATTTTGAATCAAAGTGTAAAAATACTGACCACAGAATCATAGCATGCTCCTGTAGGAATGAAACAATACTGATAAAAATAATCTTCAGGGGAACCTTTGGAGTCCAGTTCCCAGAATTATTAGAGAAAACCCCTTCTGGTTTAACTGCTAGAAAGTTTTATATTTGTAGTTATAGCTTAGAAACACACCCTTAGAGAAACAAATAAAGAATGTGTGTGCCCATCCACATTCCAGTTTACAAGGAGAACTGACACTTAGGATTCCATTTGGAATGAACAGAACACAAGGATATGTAGTCTGGATAGTCAGACTGTGCTTAACCATGACTTAATTAATCATGGTTTGCTGATGAAACAAGTGGCTGCTTTCACATCTTGCACTAAGCTAAGTCCCCAATGAAAGCCAGTTCAAAATCTCTGCCTCTTTATGCAGACAGTTATGTGAGCGCCTCACTCAGCATACAGTATGTGACCCCTCTCTCCGTGAGCTGCTTTGGTAGCTGCTATGCTTCCTGGTTCAGTGCAAGGGGTTGGCAGTTCCTACAAAGCTCTTCATGTCATGGGGCCAGGTTATTTGAGGTGCCACCTCTCCTCAGTTGTGTCTACCTGTCCCATCAGATCCAGTAGGAGAGGCATGCTATGGGTCCCTCCTATTAGAGAGTGAGTGCCATCTGGTGGACCCAGGAAGAGAATCTTTTCTGCCAAGGGACCTGCTCTTTGGAACATCATCTCCCCAGAGATCATACTAATCCCAACCACAATGGACTTCTGTAAGGCTTTGAAGATGTGGCTGTCACCATGCATGGAGGTGGGAATGTAGGGCAAAGCCCGTGAGATCATTGTCTTGATGTTAGATGTTTGTTTATAATTTTACCCCAGCTGCCAATGATGCATTTATCATTACGTTGCTGTTTTTAAATTGCTGTTAGCCACCTAGAGTCATGAGGATGAGAAGACCATGTCAATGGAAATAAATAAACATTTGTGTTTTTTTGCAGGACTGGAAAAAACAGACTAAAAACTGTAAACTTTAATGCAGTGCTGAGCCAAAATATGGCTCATCTGACTTTGGCTTAGCCTGCTGAAGTGCATAAACCATCCACTCCAGCTTATGGCTATGTATTGTAAACTCAGAGATTGGCTTAATGGAATCAGAGAACCTGGCCAAGAAACCTGTAGCAGAGCCCAGCTCCTAGAATTAAACCTGCCTATGTCGGATTGAATAAACCGCACTGCGATTTACCTTAATGGACCAATGTAAAATTCCATGAAATACATTTTTAAAAACGGTGGGTTAAGGTATTAAATTTGAAATTAAGTCAATAAAAACAACATCTGAGATGAATAGGCATCTAAATCTTATTTTCTGAAAGCATTTTGACACTTTTCAAACCTCAGTAGGCACATCGGAGCCACAGAGTACCTTGCATTTTTCTAGAATGCCTCGAAAATTAGCACCTCACTCCGTTTTACAAGGTCAAACAAAACAGCCATCATTCTCATTCAAGTTAATCCCAACCTACCTCTGTATGCGCTATGCCCTCTGCTCTTACTAGATTTAATCAGCACAAGAGTCCTCGTTCAGCACAGCACAACATTATTGCTCTCTTCGGCAGAAAGCTGCCAAACCTGCATTGCCTGAAAATGAACGCAGGTAGCGAAGTTCACCTTTATGCCTTACGATTGAGACCTCTCCTTTCAGGCTGCAACTGCCTTGAGTGGGGGAGAGGAGATGGCCCTCCCCAGCAGCTTGACTTCCATTCATAACACAGGCAGCCCCAATTTTTCTCTGGCATTTTTAGTAACTGCTTGCATTCATCAAATCGATGGCTTCTGAGCTTTTTCTCCAAAGAAAAGCAAATTGTGGTGAAATGTTCAAGGGCTGGGGGCAGGAGGGTTGCACGTTCCACAGTCTGGAAGGTTAAGCTGAAAAGAAGGGGAGATCCTGGTTTTCACTGCATCTGAGGTCTCCTCATCAGCCTGCAGCCTCACTGGCTTCTAATATTTTCATTCATTTCCAAAGACAGACATGATGGGGGAACACATTCCATGGGGCTTCTTCAGATTAAGAAGTGGGACAGCCAGGGAGAAAGCTAAAGGATGAAAAGTTCTTTAACACTCCAGCATATCATAATAACACCTAAATCCAATAATCTACCAAAAGAAATATGGGGGGAAACATCTTCTAAACATGAGATAGAAGAACCAAAGCTTGTTTCACAGGGGAAGAAAACTGTTGAGAAACTGGAGGACAGATCTGAGCAGAGTGTTAGTTCAAAATGTCATTATATCTGTAAATCCTCAATTCATTCAGTTTTCCACTTTCACAAAAGACTTCATCCTTTCTCCTTTACAGCCCCATCTAAAATGGAACTCCCACTCAAAACACCAGTCAAGCACCAACTTCCTTACTTTCCTGACATTACTCCTAAAAACTCCTTCTTTCTGCAACCCCCCCGTTTTGTAACTCCTAGTTCCCATACCTAGTTGTAATTCAGTTTAAACATCTGTAATTTATATTGAGAGAAGGAAGGGACACCTAAGTGTCTTCCTCTTGTTTTGAATTTTGGACTAAGATGAACACAAACAGTAGTTTTTCTTGCGCCTTATATGCACAGTATACTGATTAATCTGTATAAACAAGTACGTACTTACAGTGGGACTTAGTTCCAAGTAATTTTTCTCCAAGGAATTGGAGAGAGGTTGTGTATACAAATACATTAGAGCCATGGCTTGCTTAACCATGGTTTACTGACTAAACCACAAGTTTTACAAATTAACCTATTCACAAAAATGAATCCGGAGGTCATAGTGTATACCTTACACATTAGGAAGAAGGCAGAGCTGCATTCTGAGCAAATGTTTAAGGGGTGAAGTAGTTTAGTAGTCTGGAGTTTAGTTCTCACCAGTCTCGGACAGCATTCCCAATAATCCCATGTTATGGGATTTGTGGTCGGAAACATAGGGAGGACACTATGGGCAACAGCTCATTCAGCTTTGAGATTCACAAAATGATTCCAAGTCCAGATCAGGCTGGACGTCACACATCATATAAAACCATGGTTTGTCTTAACCACAACTGTGTAAATAAACAAATGGTTGAGTTTACACACTATTCTGAGCCTCAACCCGTGGTCCAGAAACCACAACGGACAATTCACACACTGAACCAGATGCTAATCAAGCTGTCCAGAGGCACCCAGCAAACACTAAGCTACAAATTGGCCAAGCACATTTTAATCTGGTATCTTGTGTAGAAGATCCTGAACTGCCTTGCAGGATTACTATGAGGCTAAAGCTGGTGGGTGGGAGAGGTTACATGCACCACCCTAAGCTACTAGAAGCAATCAAAAAGCAATAACAGAAATAATTTAATTTGTGGCTTTCTATATTTCTTTTTGGTCCCCCACCCCCACAATTGGTCATATATTGGCCTTCCATAGTTCCTCATCCTTTTTACCCACCGGATTATGCAACACATCTGCAGGATGCCAGGTTGAAAAAGGCTAGGCACTGTAATTCAATATATCTCAATAAAAGCAAGGAAGAGAAGATTTATTTTCCTTATTCTGACCAAACTACTTAAATCCAGGTGCTTGCATTTCAATAAAAATGAAAATTAGCCATATAAAGAGCAGACCACGATGAGTTTCAAATCCTGTGAGTATACAATGGCATTTTTGCCACCAAATGTCCTCATTTTTTAAGTGATAACATGCATGAGACAGAAGCTGCTGACAAAGCCAGAATGGTATCATGACCAAATCTTTTACAGATTGGCAATTTGTACCTGCCAATCTTCCACATTTACTAGATGACAAAAAAATCCAAAACTCTGGTTCTTTTCTTCAACCAAGAACCAATTCAATATGTGATTGGCAGAAGTTCTTTTCCAGAAGCACGTTAAACCAGTTAAAGAAGCGGTGTTCATTTCCAAATGGATTGCGTGGAGGGATATCCAAGCCATCCCCTGGTTAGGACAACTAGAAACTCCCAAACATTAGGCTGAGATTATACATGTTAGGCCATACCATGTTTGGAATGGTCTCCGATTAACTTGTGTGAACATACACTCTGACTGTTAAAACATGGATTATTTCTTTTCTTAAAAATGAGTATTTTCCCCTTTACTTTATAAGCTCAAGATGGTGTATGTTATAGTCTCTTGTTGTGAGAGCCAAATTGGAAGACAACTGTATGAAAATAGTTTGTGGCGAGCGATCATGGGTGCAAAATCACTCGGGCATCTTCTTTGACTGATTCTAGCCCAACACCTTAACTGTTACACTGCTTGTTTGGTTTGGATTTGGGGTTAGCTTTGAACATATTGACCTCCGCTACTGTAGCTTGCAAACCATAGTTTCCACTTCCTATGTGAATCAAGCTACTATGGCTTCTTCAACAATGCATATTTAATTTTTGAAAAGTGGCTTAGCATGAGGCTTGAATCCAACAATACTAAGTAGTTCCAATAATAACCATGCTGTAGCCTTCTCCAACCTTCGCCCTCCAGATTGGGCCTGCCGATCCCCAGAATTTGTAGCCAACCTGGCTATCACTTCTGGAGAGTACCAGATGGGTAAGACTGGCCCATTTAACATTAGAATACAATCTGCTTTTTCAATCCATACATTACAAATGTCTATCCAAATAAATTGCCAGTCAGTTTGTTTGTTTATTTATTTATATATATATATATATAATGTGTGTGTGTGTGTGTATAATAAAATATATTTAAGATGCAGGCAGGAACAGCATACACTGAACGGCACAACCAAGTAGCTGGCATTGTGTACAGGAACATCTGCACAGTGTATGGGCTAGACCCTCCCAAGTCCAGATGGGAGATTCCACAGAAGGTTGCAGAGAATGACAGGGCTAAGATCCTGTGGGACTTCCAGATAGACAGGCAGGTACTGGCCAATCAACCAGACATCGTGGCAGTAGACAAGGACCAGAAGACAGCAATGGTGATAGATGTAGCAGTGCCAAGGGACAGCAACATCAGGAAGAATGAGTATAAGAAGCTGAAGAAGTATCAGGGCCTGAAGAAGGAACTAGAGAGGATGTGGAAAGTGAAGGCCAAAGTGGTTCCAGTGGTGGTAGGGGCATTTGGGGCTATGACTCCTAAGCTGGGAGAGGGGCTCCAGCAGATCCCAGGAGCAACATCTGTCCAGAAGAGTGCAGTGCTAGGAACAGCTCAGATCCTGTGTAGAACCCTCAAACTCCCAGGCCTCTGGTAGAGGACCCGAGGTTGAGGAAGACACATACCACCCATAGGGGTGAGAAGGGAATTTTTTTTAATATATGTTTATTATTATATATATGTATGTACTGTATGTATGTATGTATTGCAACCGAAACTCTCCCCACAGTCCAAGTGTGATCCCAGCAAAAGCTGGATTCTCAGGTAGCCAGCTCAGGTCGACTCAACCTTCCATCCTCCCGAGGTTGGTACAGTGAGTACCCAGCTTGCTGGGGAAGGTGACTGGGGGAAGCAATGGCAAACCACCCCGCTCTGTAGTCTGCCAAGAAAAGGGCCAGACAGGACTCGGTGCTTGCACAGGGGACCTTTCACACATGTATTTATGTATGTATTCTATTAGAAAAGATATTCAAATGCCTTGATGTGTCTATACCTATGAAGATTAGAACTATGCAAGCCATAGTATTCCCTGTGACGCTGTATGGAAGTGAAAGTTGGACTTTGAAGAAGCAGGATAGGAAGAATATTGACATCTTTGAATGCTGGTGTTGGAGAAGACTCCTGAGAATACCATGGACAGCCAAGAAAACAAACCAATGGATCATCGAACAAATCAGCCCAGAGTTCTCACTCAAGGCACATATGCCCAGGCTCAAATCATCCTTCTTCAGACACATTATGTGAAGACCTAGCTCTCTGGAAAAGGCTCTACCGCTGGGAAAGGTGGAAGGAAACAGAAGAAGAGGACGACCAGCAGCAAGGGGGATGGGCTCAGTTACAGTGGTGATGGGGGCACCATTGGAAGTCCTGAAGGCCAGGTTAGGACAGATCATCATGAGAAGATCTATCTATGTGGTTGCTAGAAGTCGAAAACAAGTTGATGGCTCCTAAGCAATCAATTATAAACTCTGCTTTCCTTCAGGAGCTCAAGCTGGCATACATAGTATTCCCTGCTTTTCCCCAGAACTGCATTCTACCTCTGTGAGATACAGTTGGGTTGATGATATCACCCTCTCTGTGTTTTAGAATTAGGGGAGAGGAAGAAAGCATTATTCTATTCTTCCCACAACACAGAGGTCCCACTGAGTTCCACTTTACTGCCTTATAAAAAGTATGCAAGACTGCAGCCTTAGAGTGCTATTCTGTACAGGTCTCTCAGAAGCAAGGTAAATTTATATTGCAAGATTATTAATATTTTTCCTTGAAGTAAAGGAAGCATCGAAGTGCCTTGGCAAGATGTACAATAAAAAATACACGCTTTAAAAAAATCTAATAACATAAGCATTAAGTATCATTTCTGTTCCTTCCAAATTCCTATCTTTTTTCCAGTGCAGCTAACCCATTTCTGTGTAACGAAAAAACAAATCCCACAGAATGTTAGGGAAACAGCTCTGTTGACAGAAATCTAAAAAGTAAGTAGCAATAGTAAAGCTAGACGCAATCCATGATGCATTTACAGCTGGAAATTTGGAAGACAAAACTACATGGGGAGCACAAAGTCAAGGATATTTACATCCCACTTTCCCTTCTAATCAAAATCCACTTGGAAAAAAAATCTATGTTGGTGTAACGTTTAAACAGGATGAATGCATGACCAAGACAGACAGCAGGAGGAGGCAGAGAAAATCAATATTAAATCATACAAAGTCTGTACTTTTAAATAAAAAGGGCATTGCAAAAGGAGAAAGTGTTTGGATAACAACTGCCCAGATGTACAGATTTTCTAACTAGCATTCCTGTTTGAAGCCTTAGGGGAGCATCAAAAACAGAGGTTCACCCGCTGCCTTAAAACAGTGTGGGTTTTAACTTTGGTTAGGACAAACCACAGTGGCCTGGTTTACACCTCCTCCTGAGAGGTAAACCATGGCTTACAGACCACAATACACCCAAACACTCAAAGTTAGCACAGTATGTGAACCCAGCCACAGGTCCTTCAACTGAATCCAGCTATTTTTTGTTGACAGTCTTTACATAACATAGTAAGGTGTCTTAACTGTGTTGCGCAACATATTCAGTCTTGCCAAGGCATAATGGGCATAGTCAAGCAATGTATTTATAAGCCAGTCCAGTCTAGGGTTCAGTGTATCATATAAACTTAAGACAGTGTGGCTCACTTGATTAGATTAAGCAAGTTTTCCATACTCAGCCACTTTATTTTTTGCAGACCGTGAGGTCTTTTTAAGCATTAAAACAAACCGAGCCAATGGTTTTGTTCAGCAAACCCCAGTTAAGCCAGCCGTGGGTTAACAGGTTGTGTGAACCCGGCCAAGCTGCATGTGTGGGTGAGACAAGGAGAAGAATAATTCCTACAAAAGTAAGCAAAAGTGTATAAAACATTGTTTTGCCAAACAGACTTCTAATTCCCATGTTATCCCTTCACTTCGTTTTGAAAGGCTTCTATCTGCCTCATTCCCTTTTCAACCCTTTCTTTTAAAAAGTGAATAGATCACTTGCTGGAAATGCCCACAGGAGGGATTTTACTCTCCAGAATCCAACTGGACAGTTAAAGATGTTCATAAAATGTCTCTCTCTTGGGATACGAGGCGCCACAGAATTCTCCCATCTCCGCAGACTCCCTGAAGCAGTTCCATCCAGAGCTGCCAAACTCTTTTATATATTTGTGTGCAAATATATTATTGGACAGGATGAATAGACAGAAAGTCCAGTGAGATTCCCAGCCAGGATCACTGGAAGCCGTTTGGCATTTCCACTTGCAACAGCTTTCATTTCACCACTAAAAAGCTCCAAATATTCTTTTGAGCCTGGAAGCAGACAAAATAGGGGAGAGATGAAGTCACCCTCAGGGGAGCCTTGTCGGTGGGTGTTCAATCAGTCACGCCCTATTTGGAACCAATGAACACGTGATTGATTCTTAATTCAGACAGAATCAATCAATCTCTCTCTCTCTCTTTCTCTCTAGCTGGGGGGCACCCAGACGAAAGAAAGACCCCCCCTTCCTACGATTGGGAAGGAGAGAAAATGTGGGAAGTGGCAACCCCAAGAAGTAGCAAGAGAAGGGGGAAGGAAGAGGAGAAGGGGCTGGAAGAATTCTTCAGCCTCTCAACCAAGAGCTGGTGAGTCCCCAGCTGCGAGAATAATTGGAAAGTGAAAACATCTTTAAATGAATGGCGAGGAAGGAAGCACGAAGCGCAAAAGATTTATGGCACGGAGCAAGCAAACATGGGAGCTGCGTTTACTACTCAGAGTAATGGAATAGAAGCAAAGAGGTTGTTGTCTGCAATTGGAGAGGCCAGAGAAATGGTACATGGCCAGCTGTAGTTTTTAAAATCCATCAAACCATCCCCACAGGGGAGCAGTGGGGGGGAGCAAATCAGAAACATTTCCCACCTTTCCTTTTCAGCTCAAATAAGTTGGAATAGTTTAGGCTGAGATATTTGCTGGTGTGCGTGTGCCCCTGGGTGTTATCCCGGCTAAGGTCTGCGCACGGATACACACACAGACACTGCTTCCTCTCGAGATGCGCAAATCATGACTGGCTTTGACAAAGTCTGGAAGGACATAAAACATCTCCGCGCCGTTCTCCCGACCTCCTGGCCAGAACATTTATCACGATTGAAGGGAAGGAGAAAAGAGAGCGAAGCCGAGGCAGAGAGGGAGACACAAACGCACCCAACGCAACACAAAACCTCGGCCAGGAACTGGGAAGGGGAGGGGCCCGCTCCCCAGTCACGCCGACTTCCCCCGGAGGAGCGCTCCCCAAATGCTCTGAGCTGCAAGTCCCCCCAGCCAGCCGCTAGCTGGGAGCGATGGGCACTGTAGTCCAACGTGCCTTGCCAACGCAGCGGGAACAAGGGCATCGCTTTTGTTTCCAAGTCAGGGTTCGCCCCAGCCTCCTCGACCTCTCGGGGCTCCCCCGGAAGGAAGCCTGCGCTGAACTCAAAGGGCTTATTCCCGGGGAGGCTCAGCCGGCCGGGCTGGACGCCTGGGGAGAGCCGGCGCGGCTTCTGCGCGTCGATCGCCTCTTCTCTCCCTCTGCCTCCATCCCGCCCCGCCTTCTTGAGAAAGGACCCCAAAGTCACTCAACCCAGATGGGCAGCATCCCCACGTAAGCAAAAACCAGGGTACCGCCAAGGCTCCGGTTCTGCCCCGCCTCTCCGGAGCCCCCGGCCAGCGCGCACTCCCGCCAGCCACACCTACGGCACGCAAGCTTACCGGCCGGGCATCCGCCTCGCAGCCCCGACGGCGCTGGGGAGGAACAGCCGTAGAGCGCGGCGCGGCGCGGCGCAGCCCGGCTTCGTTGGCCCGGCCGCTGGAGCGGGCTGGCTCGCTCCCTCTGGCGCTGCTCGGCTCGTTCGCCCGCTTTCTCCGCGGCTGCTCCCGGCGGCTGCAAAGCGGCTCTCTGCCAGCCAAACTCCCCTCGCGGCTTCACTTCGGCCGCTCCCACCTCCTTGGCCCTCCCCCAGCCATTTGCGGCAAGCTGCCTGGCTGCTTCTGGCGAGGAGAGCGAGGCAGGCGCCCCTTTCTCCGCATGCGCTCTCCGGAGATCTGTCTCTCGCTCGCTCTGTCTCTCAATCTTCCCCCCACAACCCCCACCGCCCGGGTTGCGAGAGTTAGGCGGACTTAAAGGCCACCCGACGGCTGCCGGCTTGGGGTCGCCCAGCGAGGAGAGGCGAGCTTCCTCCAGCCTGCGTCCCGTCTGGAGGCTGAGGAAGAGCTCATGGAGTTCTGAAAGGATGGTGAGGGTGGTCTTCCAGCCCCGTCTTGGTCAGATGGCAGAAGAGTTAGGAGCGCCTAAACCGTGATGGGCGGTCACCCTCATCGCGTTGAGCCACGGTCTTGATAACTGGGCTTTCTCAACTGTGCCTTCTATCTTCTTGCCTAATATGGCCAGCGAGCCCTCGAGCCTTTATTTTCCAGCTCTGTCTAAAATCACCACCTTGAATGACCAAGGATAGATTAAAAAACGCCAGGGCTGTGCATCTGAGATGACTGGACTGCAGTTGGTTCATTAGCCCAATCCTAGTCTGAAATTGAGCACGAAGAATATTATGTGGGAACAAATATACTTTCTGGATTGTACATTCAATAGGACAAGTTGTCCAGAGAAGTCAAACCCATTGCTGACTATGGATTAAAATGGTAGTCCTGAAGGTGGGCAATATGGTCCCCACTTCCAATGCCTATTGAAGAACCTTTACTGCAGATGCTGGGGCTGATCTCCTGCAATCCAAGCAGATTCTCACTTAGTGAGATACCTTTGCCCCCTCAGTCTCACTGTTTCTCTTTAATCTAAGGCAGTGTTTCTCAACTGTGGCAACTTTAAGATGTGTGAACTTCAACTCCCAGAATTCCCCAGCCAGCATGCTGGCTGGGGAATTCTGGGAGTTGAAGTCCACACATCTTAAAGTTGCCACAGTTGAGAAAAACTGATCTAAGGAGCTCGTCACAAGATAGGAATGAAGAATCTGTGGCCCTCCACCCATTAACTGTGACTTTTAGCAGCCCCATATTGCCCATGGTGGGCAATGCTAGGAGTTGTAGCTCAGCATTATCTGGAGTGCTACAAGCCTTAAGACTTTTTTTCCTTGCTCCCGTGCCTACATTATGTAAAACCATATTGTGCAAACCACAGTGGCAGGGTCAACTTACTGAGCAAAGCTTCATGCATTGAGAATGAAAATCCTCATTTCCTCCTCAAGAAACTGTAGGCGCCTTGAGCGGAGTTAAAGAAACCCAGCTCTCTCCCAGTGGGCTGCGTCTTTCCTGAAATGATCCAGTTTTCAAATTTACCCCTCAAACTCTCTATCCCCCTCCGTTGGTAGGGAGGAGGAAAGGGTTGACAATTGCTATTTCTAATTCCATTCTGTCCTTATCTCTTGGCTCTAGAGACCAGTTGTCCTTCCAAACTTTTTACCTTTAATTTCTTTTTTTAAAAAATCTAGGCCTTTGTCCTCCAGATGTTAAAGTGGTCCTCGTATGTTTGTGAATTTGAATTAGAATTATTAACTGCCATCTTGATGCCATTTTATATTTTATATCTTATATTTGTATTTTATGTATCATAGAGCCAGTCTGGTCTAGTGGTTAAGGTGATGGGCTAGAAACCAGGAGTTGGTGAGTTCTAGTTCTGCCTTAGGCATGAAAGCCAGCTGGGTGACCCTGGGCCAGTCCCTCTCGCTCAGCCCAACCCACCTCACAGGGTTGTTGTTGTGGGGAAAAGAGGAGGAGGAAGGAGTATTAGGTACATTCACCACCTTAGTTATTTATAAAAATAATAAAGGCAGGATAAAAATTAAACAAACAAACAAACAAACCCTGTCTTGTTTTTATTGTATTTTAATCTTTTTTAGCTTTATTGTAAATCTCCCAGAGTCCCTCTTTTGGGGGAGATGGGTGGTGACAAAATTTGATAAATAAATAAATAAATACGTTCTTTGGTGGGTATGTGCTCAGCTGCTCCATAATCTTCTTCTGTTTGCTGAGTTTTCCCTTTCCTACTGTTTATTTTCCATGCCTTCCTTTTGTTGGTGGTGCTTTTTAAAAAATCTTTACAACCCACCCGAGGGTCCTTCTCCGCCTTTATCTCCCCCCCCCATCAGTCCTTGGTGTCTCCTTTGCCCTCCCAGTAATGGAATCTGAATCACTGCTTTTTATTCATCTGAGACTTAGGGACACCATCCATAATCAGGGTGCCCTGACTGGCTGACTTGGTCCCCATCTCAGGGAATTCGGCAGCCTCTCTGACTCCAAACAACTCCCTGCCCCACCTCCCGCCAATCCCCAGCTGAACGGCAAATGCTCTTCAGCAATCAATAACGAAGTGGTTCACCATAGCTGTTGAGGGAGGTGGGGATACAAAGCTGAGTTCTTTTCCTCTTAAAAAAATGAACCATTTTCCTCCTTCTGTTCTGTGTGATGGTTTCCTTCTTCGTTCAGCTTAAACTTGGGGGGCACCCTCTTTTTCCCTGAAGGGAAATTGAGGAGGATAGCAATTTGCATGCACCCCCCCCCCCACAAAAACATTTAATGCAAAGCATTAAAGCATCTGGAATTCAGTGGTTCGTAGTGCCTGCTATCAAAAATCCAGATATGGACTCAGTAGCATCAGGTGCTAAAGTTTGGAATTAAATAAGTTTTTGGTAAGAAGGAAATGGAGATAGAAGAGGGGCTTGGTTTCTAGGAGTAATGAAAAGGCTAAGTGGAATGGGGAAGGTAATAGTGCTGAATTCCAAAGGACGTTCCTTGATATGTTCAGCATTATGCTACAAGATGAAACGGAGAGGGAGGAAATAAAGAAATTGCATTTTCAAAAGTATCTGCTTGGGAAAAGTCTATCTTAATAAGCAGAGCTACAGGTGGCATCATCACAAATAGCCTAGAATCTCAGTGAAGGGTTAAAACCCAGCACTCTAAATAACACCAGGAGAATTTTGTTTGACGTGTTAATCTAATGAAGGTATTGCCTCAATGAGTTTTGGACTATTGTCATGAGTAACGTAGCTATTATTGCTTTTAAGGGTTTAAAAAAGGCACAGTTGTTGAGTTTTTGCAAAACTTAACTCGGGGAAACAAATGGTTGGCTTCACCTAGTACGCTAAGGCAAAATGTAGTTTGCTTAATTGTGATTTAGCAAATTGCACTTTCCCCAGCCAACCTGATTGGTGTAACAACTCATGGTTAATAGGAAGTGGAGTTAGTGGAATATTTACGCCCTCACAAAAACCAGTTACTGATTTACAAAGAAACCCATTCTGGGAGCTGTCCCTGGTCCTGCAGAAATGCCTCCTCTTCTCAGCACTGAGAACTTGACATCTGTTGCCTGGATCTGCCGAGGTAGGGAGGAAGCTTGTCAACTCAACCCCACTTGTAGCTCTGCCCAATGCCCTCTGGACCAGAGAAGTTTAAGAGTTCTGCTGCATTGTTCATACAGCCAAATTCTGAATAGGGTGTTTTGGTTTTGCTCCAATAAGATATCTGATGAATTGGAAGCTAAAATTATTTTGAGAAGGGTCTAGAGAAGTTTTGTGGGACCTCTATTTTTCTGCTATGAATTTAAACCAAGATGCTTTAGATCATTTGCTTAATGCAAAAGATAGGGTTAAGTAGTCAGTTGGACAGTTGTTATGGGTGAAGCCATTGGTGCTTACTAATGCTTTGTATGTTGATGTTTGAAATGGAGTAATTGCTTTGCATATAATTAGTATTGGCTTCTGGTAACTGTTCAGTCCTAAAATCCAATAAGCAAGGCCTCGTGTTACGAAAATAATAACAGGAGAACTACAAGGGGGAAAATGCAGTCTGTAGTGCTTATCACAGAACAGGTCATTCAATTCCCTTTTCTGGTTAGCCTCTCCTACACACACACACACACCAGCATTCTAGGACAACTGAGCATGCTCCATCTTTATTAGGCTGCATTTGAGGATCTTTCGTGCTTGCCTAAAATTAATCAGTGACTTCATTATCATGTCTTTTGGTAGTCCAAGATAATAAGTTGTGATAAAACAGCAGGTTCATTGTGCTTCCAAATATTCTCCTTTTGGTCATGTAATGCAACATTATAGCAGGACTGCTTCTGCCCAAATAAAACACCTAATATTCTATTATGCAACATTGTTACAAATATAATTTAGGCTATAATAGATAAGAAAGAGAGTATAAAATTGTAGAGCAAAGGCTCTTTTGTATTCAGGATGTTAATGCTTTTGAAAAGAACAAGCAACAATGAAACTGTTTTAAAATTCACTACCCTGTAATGAATTTAAAGCTGTAAAGGCTGATACATACCACCTATTTTGTGGTTCTTTCACCTTTTGATGAAGTAACTGGCTTGACAGGAAGTTAGTTATAAAAGCCACAAATGTGCAAAGGCATCCTGGGAGATCCTTCATATGTTTCCATGAAGGCCAAGTAGACTACTACCTTACTACCTACTTACTAACTTACTAACTTACAAGTAGTCTACTACCTGTCCATTAAAGGTAGACAATCTGGTAACTGATAAAGCAGATACCAAGTCAAATTCAATTTTCCCTTGCAGATTAGCTGAAAAATGTTACTGTGATAATATGGAGAAGCTGAGAATGTCTTTGTAAAGCAGGGTGGCCTATAGTTGGTTTAGTGTGATGGCTGTAATTGAAAAGCCAAATGTGAGCAAGCATTGATCCATGTAATTTAAATAAAGTCATAAAACAAGATCTGGTGTCTGGTGTGTATATGTATGCAGACATATGCGTGCAGACACACAACCCTATGCTTTAAATTGGAAATAATTTTTCTCTTGCTGTCAGATATAAGAGAACTTAGGGAAATAAATATAAGCCACTTAAACTGAGAGCTTTTCCAATGGGAAAGCATCACGAGTATGTAGAATTTGTGATATTCCTGTTAGGAGCCCAGGGTTCTCTGGAACGGGAGTGGATCTGACAGAACTGTAGAAATGATGGCTTCAAAGCTTTTTTCATTCATCAAACAGTTTCCAGGATTGAACTCATTTAAGTTAGCATCTTTAATTTCCTCTGATTGGCCTTGATTTTTTTTTAAATGATACTTCCTAAAGCTTTGGGGAAAGAGGGGGAGCAATATTTTGTAAATTATTGGATACATGATGAATTCTCGTTTTGGGCAGTACTACTAGATGCTGCTAGAGATATTCTCAGATGGCAGAAGCTTCAAAGCTGAGTTTGGCAGCCATCTCACACCCCCAAGTACCATCTTATGGGTGTGGCCTGATCACCCAAAATTTGATGATGCATTAAATCTTGCAGGATTTCTGTAATCAAAATCCAGGACAAGCTCTTAGAACTTCAACAACATCTTCTTCTTCTCCCTCCTCCTCCTCCTCCGACCCCCCCGCTCCTTTCTCTCATCTTCCTTTCTAATGTATAAACATACATCATTTGCTGGAGCTGACAACCCTTAAAACTACACAGCTTTAACTCATTTAATGGAAAAACAAAAAATTAGACTAAAACAGATATGAAAAAGGACAAGCATAACAAAAACAACCGGAAACTTTAAATAACATGCCACATGAAGTAAAAGTTACGTGGCTGTGGAATGAGTACCTTCCTAAATGGAGATGGTTCTGATCATGGTGGTACAAAAATATAACAAATAATAAATAATTAGGAAGTTGTTAAGTAATCAGGAAAGAGCCAACAGAAGCACTATCAACCTAGGCTTCCAAAACAGGGAATTCCACACCTTATGCAAAGCCTTTGATTTTGTTTCCACCAACCATGTCTTGTTACGCACGTGGCTGGTGTGAAAATGACCACTAACGGATCCTGGAACTAAGTCCTTTGAGGCATTTAAGGTCAGCACTAGTAACCAGAGTGGCCCATAGTCTTGTCTATAAGCACACAACAATTGTCCTGCTGTTTTTCAGGAACCCTCTCAGGTCCCAAAGCCATTTCAAAGATAGTTGCAAAGTGGGCCCAAAATCACATAAGATTTGGTCATTCTCACATGAGATGGTTATGAGACTTGGCAGTCTCATCTGTCTTACCATCTCTCTCCAGCTAAGAGGGGGTTTGGGCATGAAAAAGTCTTTATTTTTTAAATAATACATTTTATACATACAGAGAAGAATGGAGCCAAGCAGCACTTAGGTGCTTGTGTGGAGACTTGAGATGGCAGCAGAATTTCAGAAAGGGCATATATTTCATCAGGTTTGGCAGGACTGCAATAATTACTAGGGTAAGTGCTCTACGGTATGGCACTCTGGGGATCTTAAAGGTCCCTGTCTGGTTTAATAGAAGCCCTGCTTAGAAATTATGTCTCCCCCAGACTCTTTTAAAATGGCGTTGCATTCCAAAACAGAATGGCTGCTGAATCTTCATCAAAATTCTCCAACATATGTCAGTCCTAACACTGTTTGGGTGAGATCACAACCATTGCAAATTGATTGATGCATTTGCCACCCTTACGCTTCATGCCACACAGCTTGATATATCTGGCTCCCTTCGTGTAACTACTCATCACAAAAAGGGTTATCACGTTTATTGTGATAGATATGTGCATTACGTACAGATGAATCTGTAAATCTCTGATCTGGTTTCTGTCACTTTTTCCTGTTTCCAGTCTTTTGTTTGTCTTGGTTTTGCATTAACTTGACATTTACGTAATAATTCTTAGGTATGTTTTAGCAGGGACGCGGTGACGCTGCGGGTTAAACCGCTGAGCTGCCGATCGGAAGGTCGGCGGTTCGAAACCGCGCGGCGGGGTGAGCTCCCGTTGCTCGTCCCAGCTCCTGCTCACCTAGCAGTTCAAAAACATGCAAATGTGAGTAGATCAATAGGTACCGCTTCGGCGGGCAGGTAACGGCGTTCCGAGTCGTCATGCTGGCCACATGACCCGGAAGTGTCTATGACAACGCCGGCTCCATGGCTTAGAAACGGAGATGAGCAGCGCCCCCTAGAGTCGGACACGACTGGACTTTACGTCAAGGGAAACCTTTACCTTTACCTTTACCTATGTTTTAGCAGATTTCTCCTAATATATGCTATTTGATATGCTGATTTACTACACGTATGCCTTTTTGCACATTGTTTCCTAATACTATTGTACAATTGTATCTGGATACTAATGTGCATTTCTGTACATTCTTTTTATTCATACGTGTATTTCTGTTGCATCTTCCCCTAGTACTGTATACATATTGGTCCTAGAGATGGAGAGATGGAGAGATGGAGAAAGAGGAAAGTTGCATACAAGTTGGAAATGTGGTTTCAAAGGTGAACTGAGTTTGTTTGTTCTGGTTTGAATGTATGAGATCAGGACAATTTCATTAAAATGTAAATCCAATAATTCTTCTTTATTCTTACTGTGAAAGGGCCCAATGACATCAGCTGCTTTTGTCTGATTGCTAGTATTTTATTTATTTTTTTAAATCTCTCCATAGTATGGGGATTGCATGAATGGTATGACCTGTTGGGCTTTAAAATGTGATCTGATTGTCCTGCAAAGCTGTGGATAAACCATTCCTGTACAATGTGTTTCACAGACCTTCAAGTTGTGTCATGGTGTACATCAAGTAGTCCTTGGCTTTAGAATTTCTTGCTGCATTATTGGAGATGTTGAAAACATTAAGAGGTCACAGCAAGAAGGGAAAGGAAAGAATCAGGGTGTATTCAGATGGATATTACCTTTTAGACATAAACCAGGAACGTCAATTTCTAATCTCATTTTGTTAACACCTGAGTTTTGTATCCTGCCTGGTGACTCTGTAAATTGGAGCAAATCAGGTTTGATGCTACCGGGTCTCAGGAATCATTTCTAGGGTTGTGTTTTGATTTTTTTTCTCCTTTAAAAAATTAACTTCATATAAACATTCCTGGGAAGCTTTCTCAACTGGTAAATTTGAATTTATCTCCTATTTGGTCCTAAATGAAAGAGATTCCTGACATATTCATCTAGAATTCCTTTGAATATTTGTAAGATAAACATGATTAAGGTGAATTTAACTCTTAAGCTTGTTTATATTTCAGGAGGTCATCCTGAAATATTTTATTCCTTCATTATACAAAGCAAATTTATAGGCTATTAAATAACTTTAACTGGCCCAAGCATCCCTCAAGATTTTAACTTGCCTAAATTACAATTACCTGTTAGGAAAGGTGGATTTAATTTAATTAGTCACTGGTTGCTACTTTAGGATTCTGCTGCTCTCTGGATTTAACTTGAAAGTTATTATTTAACCCCAGTGAAATCTTGGCATGTATTGGAATCTTTCTTGAGGGATCTGCTTTAAAAGAAGCTTTAATATCGTGTAATACATTTGGCAAAGATTGGATCCCAGGCTGAGCGGTTCAGTCTGTTACAGCTTCCCAACCTGAATTCCTTAGATACTGAGTGGAATACAAATAAGGCAATGCAGATGTTTAAAACATTTCATGTTCTTTGTATCAGTTACATGTTCTCGATCAGGGTTTCTAAACCAGGGTTCCATGGACCCCTAGGATTCTGCGAGAGGTCACTAAGGGTTCCCTGGGAGATCACAATTTATTTAAAGATTTATTTCAAATTCAGGCAACTTCACATTACAGAAGTAAGTTTCATTCTTTATTTTTAGCTTAATGCACTATTAATACAGGCCTACACATGAAACAAATGTAATAATTTTGTAACCTTTGGCCTATATTTGAGCCTGAATATGCAGGGGTTCCCCAAGGCCTGGAAAATATTTCCAGGGTTCCTCCAGGGTCAAAATATTGAGAAAGACTGTTCTAGATAGTTGCATATCTTTGATGCCTGCATGATGAAAAAATAATCTGGTAAGAATGCTATTGCATTCAAGCATAGGGCTTTCTAAACATCGTTCCTTCTTGTCACGCCAAAGCCTTGAACAAAAATAGATAAGTTTATTATTGCTCCTGCCGTATTTAGTGGGCCTTAGATGTTAAATTATGAAGCTAATGAACATTTGGCTGGCAAAGAGTTTGGTTCCTCTCCTTTAAAGCATGACTCAATAAAATATTAATCCACTGCTCATAAATGGTTAAAGATGTTAAATAGAGGCAGGGTCAGTGTGCCTTTTCACATTTCCTAAAATGTGCCAGGTGAAGGTTTATAGTAAATATTGCACTTAAAATGCATGCTTTGATGGGGGTGTTGGCGGTGTTTAAGAATGATCAGCCAAAGTGCAGCTCTGCCAAGTGTCTATTCCATTCCCTGAGTTTGCCACCTTTAACCCCAGTAAGTACACAATGGGGTTTTCACTTTGGCCACATGAATGATTAGATGTAATAACAGTACCCCAACCTTTCAACCTTCAAGTTGAATTATCTAAAAAGGCGCGTTCCATGTCAGAGTCTGTCTGTGTGTGTGTGTGTGTGTGCATGCATGCATGTGTTTATCGGAAAACTACTTGTGGAAAAGCTTATTTTCAGGGTGCCATTATTTAAATCACTGACAAGTTTACAGGGGGAAAAAAGACAAAAGAAGAAAAATGGCTTATTAGGAGAGTCTCTTCTTGCACCTATAAAAACTGCAAATGGAAAGGATGTAATAGCACATCCATCAGGGAAATGTTGTAAAAGATCATCAATTAAGATGGCTAACCAAACCACTTTGATCAAGAAAAATGATTGCTCACTGCCTTTTTACCTTTTATAGGGCTCTGCAGTTATCACCATCAAGCTTAAGTGATGTTCTTAAATATGGAATATGGACTATATCAACCTTCCCCATCCAGATGCCTTCCATGCAGTTCCTAAAAATTCTTTCTCCTATGGCCTTCAACCATGGTGGCAATCCCAACACCATAAAGAAGGCCGATTGGGGAATGCTTTATGTATTCTTGCTACTTGCTTTCATTTGCTCTGAAAAAAAATTATAGTCCAGCCTCTTCCTATTTACTGAAGTGGTTTTGGAAGTGTGAAGACAATGAGGAATAGTCAACACCTAATTCGAAATACTGTTTATGACTAAGGACATGTATGGAACAGTGGTAATCTGGCCTGTTTCAGTACTGCATATACTCACATTCTGTTCAGTATGGGAATGTAGTCCAAGAATTTTGTCACCGCCTAAATGTCTTTGGGATTTGGGAACCTCATTGGGAGAGTTAGATAAGCTATTACTGGCTGCTTAACCAGTTTTTATCCAGGAGCTGTTAATCATTTTTATTTAGCTATGCTAGCTATCAACCTTCATGGAGTTCTCCCTCCAGAATTACTCTACAATTTCCCATGACCCTCACTGCATGTTTTAGCAATGAAGTCTTAAGTTGTTGCACCTTGTACAAAGCAGTGGGACCAGAATGTCCTGTACACCTGTCTTATGTAGAGGAACATTCCTTATTCCCAGACATCAGAGTATCAACAGATGTCAGACATCACTTAACCATTCCTTGCAGCCTTACAAGGCTGATGGGAATGGTACTTCAGCAACATCAGGAGGACTGCAGGTTCAGAATCCTTGGTTCTGTCCTAAGTTTGGTCATGGTTTGCGAAAGAAGAGGCTTTGATTAAGATCATAGTAATGAAATAATTTTGTTGGATAGATGTTGAGCGTAAGGTCTATTGCACTTAGCAAGAATGATAGCATTTTCACACCCCAGAAAAGCTACCTCAGTGAAAGATGCTGGTCTGGATCCCTTCCAATAACTGAGTAATACCACTGCTCTACTTAGCAAAAAAGAAGCTTTTGATCCCTGCAATAACATTGCTTTGAATGATTTTCTGTGAAGGTCTTGGTAGTACATCACAAACCTGCTGAGAAAGCATTATCCTCCAAGCTAAGCCTTTCCATTGATAACAAAGTAGAAATGGAAAATGATTTGCTTTTAATTGAATTTATTGATAGGCTGTGTGCACAAAAGCCAATATTCATTTTAGAGTGGAAAATAAGAAGAAAAAGAAGCCAATTGATTATGGATCAATATCTCAGTCCATGAATGAATTATTCTATAATGACAATATACCAATTTAGAAATGGGATAACTAATTTGCAGTGCTTGTTTCTGACCACAAATGCTGGATTGCTTCTTGTAATGCAAGAACTGATATGTGAGATGAGATTCACATGATTCCCCCCCCCCAGGGGCATTATCATCTTTCCCCTCTTTTATTCTGTTTTAGAAATTGTCCTTGGATGGCACTAAATCAGGATCTCACTGATGTCTGAGTGAGATATATCTGTTGAAGAGTAACAGATTTAGCAAGTAATCCTTGGATTTGCATAAAGTATTCTAACTAATATCCCTTTGCATAAATACGTATATCTATAGATATACTTATCTAAAGTACTTTTCCCAGGAATGAAAAAAATAAATGCAGTCTAATATGAATAATAACACTAACCATGAAATGTCATCTGGTAGGGGTGGTGTGCTTGGGTGATTCAGTGATGTTGAGAAGGATGGTGGGAGTATAGCTCCTGGAAGGGCCATCCATGCCAGAAAGGTCTCAACTGAAGACCCAGACTAAGTGCATCCCACAACCCATTTGCAATGGTGAAAAGTAGAAAATAGTTTTCTCTCCAGGATTGGCCATTGCCCAGATCTGAAATCCACACATCTTAAGGTTGCTGAGGTTGAGAAACACTGCTGTAGAGGAATGTGGAGGTAAATGTGATGAAGGAATTGAGGAGCCATTAAGAGAAAATGACAACTCACTTCTGGGGAATGGAAAACTGTAAGAAAAAAACTCAAAATAACCTCACCTTGATTCTGTAAAGTATAAGAGGGGGCAAAGGAAAACCCTGGCAGGCTTTCAAGATTTTGTTGTTATAACCTACAACATAAAGTAGCATTCCTGGAATCCTTGCAATGTCTGTTTCCTGACCTGACCTACCTTGCAGGGCTGACTGATCCAATGGGCATGAGATGACAAGTGGTCTATAGGGCTCAGATAGGTAACCATGGTGTGGAATTGCAAAGAAACTGGAATGTGAATAATAGGAAAATAGGTGACTTAAAGGACAAAAATGGACAAAAATGGAAAACAAATTGATTGTGGAAAGTAATTACCAATCTAGACTATCAGAAATGGGAGTTCAAACAGACCTTTCCAAACTCAACTATTGTTGAGCAGAAGCTACTGGATCAGTGTTACATTATTTTGAGAAACAAGGTTTTTTCCCAACTGAGCTGGAAGCTATTGAGAGGGTACCAAACAATAAATGTGTACAAGCTGAAATTACATATAATTTGAATTTTGGACATCTAACACCGTGTAAAAGTGTGGACATTTTAGAAAGATGTGATTCTGATCTACAAAAAAAAGTGGTTAACTCAGGAAATAGAAGCACTACAGTTAACCAATTAACAAACAGAATTGGTTGAGAAAATTAAAAAAAAAATCAAATGAAAGAACTGGAAAGCATACAATTAGCACCACTAAAGCAATTTTTTTTTTAAAAAGGTTTAGCTAATCTTTTGCATGACATTAACATGTCAATCAAAGCAGTTCCAGAAGAACCTATTAAAGAAATGAGCCAACTTACGTATTTCATTGCTTGTGTTCTAAAAATAGAACATAGGGCTTAAAATAAGGAAGCCAAAGGCATTTATAAAAGGAAAGCCAAAGTGGAACAGGAAACCTAGAACAGAAAGGTTTGAACAACCTGAAGAATCTACAACAAGGCTATATGAAAAATGAAAAAGTGAAGCCTGTACTTATAAATCAATACAATATTGGAGCCAAAACCATTACAGAAGTTTTAGAAGAAGTGGGATGACAAATTGTGGCAGTATTGCAGATCGTTCAAAAATATGAAAGCAGAATGAATCAGTTTAAACGGAAGACCATGCTTATTCTACAAAAGCCTAGAAGCTGCTCAAGGAAAGTATGAACCACCTACCAATCCTGAGAAAGAAAAAGAATGTTGAATGTTGGAAAACTTTGTGGGAAAACAATAAGTAACACAATAAAAAAGAACAACTATGGCCTTGTTGTAGATTCTTCAGGTCAAATCTTTCTGTTCTAGGTTTCCTGTTCCACTTTGGCTTTCCTTTTATAAATGCCTTTGGCTTCCTTATTTTAAGCCCTATGTTCTATTTTTACA
Organism: Candoia aspera; assembly: GCF_035149785.1. Lineage (NCBI taxonomy): Eukaryota > Metazoa > Chordata > Lepidosauria > Squamata > Candoiidae > Candoia > Candoia aspera. Next base: position 9,029,154 of record NC_086165.1, on the reverse strand, counting down.
ACACAAGCAATGGAATATGTAAGTTGGCTCATTTCTTTAATAGGTTCTTCTGGAAAGAATTTGATGGAATTCAAAAGGAAGATGTAGTGACAACAACAGAAATGGTAAATGTAAGTCAAAAAGATCAAAATCTGGAGTGTCCTGTGGAAAGATGAACTACTTGGCTTTTAGCTCAGACACATGACAAGTCTATGGTCATTGCTAGCAACAAAGCTGAATGACCCCCAACATTCAGAACTGAAGACTGGGTGACATCTAGCACAGAAAAGCAAAGGAAAGTGAACTGACTCTGACAAATACAGGCCTATAACTTGCCTACCTACTACATTCCAGTTGTTTCCTGGAATTATAGCAAATCTAATATATGTTTATTTGAAAGAAAAGGCCATTTTCCCAGTAAAACAAAGGTTGCCAAAATTCCTGTGGCACAAAAGACCAGCTAGTAATTGACAAAATGACCAATAAAACTCAAAGGAAATTAAGACAAAGCTTTTAATGGCCGGGAAAGACTATACTATACTAAAGTCTTTGACTCACTTTCCCACAGCTGGATTTGAAAATGCTTGGACATTTTTGGAATGAGCAGAAATACTACAAGATCCCTGCAAATGTCAATGGCTACATGGAAAACCAGCCTTATGGTAAATGGGGGAAAATGGGGGAAGTATAAATAAAACAAGGCATATTTCAAGGAGATTCATGGTCACCATTACTGTTTGTAGCAAATGATTCCTCTCAAAGGTATACAAAGTCAACTGTGGGTACCAAATCACAAACAAAGGCTGCAAATAAACCATTTGCTTTATAGGGATGACCTGAAGCTACATAGTGAGTCAAAAGCTAAAATCAAGTCTCTGTTGAATATGTAGTGAAAACACAGGAATGAAATTTGGCCTGGACAAATGTACTCATTTGGTAATTAAAGGAGGCAAGATTATAGAAGATGGGCTACAGCTAATGAATAGAAATGCCATTAGACACTGGAACCTGATGAAGAATACAAATAGTTAGGATTAATGGAAGTGTCTGATTTATTGCATAGCCAAATTAAAAAGACCACCAGTTCAAATTATATCAAACAGGTCCAAAATATTTTAAAATCTAAACTGAATGCAGAAATATTGTCAAAGCAGTAAATACTTGGGCAGTCAGTGTAATTAAATATACCACAGGGATAATAGATTGGATGCAAGCCGAATTGGATGATCTTGATTGGGAAATAAGGAAACTAATGATCATACGTCATGCTCTCCATCCAAGAAGTGACATTGACAGATTATTCGTATCCAGAAATTGAGGTGGCAGAGGACTATTGCAAATAAAACCAACTGTGGAAGAACAAAAACGAAGTCTGAATGTATACTTTTGGAAAAGAGGCTCTACTTATATGACTTTGTAAGGAAAGTCTCCAAAACAAATATGACCATGATATTGAAGGAAAAGCAGATCAGACTCTAAGATGGTTGTGGTTCAAATCTGGAACACTTCAAAAAAAGAACCAAAGGGAACAATAATGGAAGGGCAAGACCAATCCTGCAAACCTACACAATCAAAGCCAAACCAGAACATATTGATGACAATGCTAATGATATAAAATTAAAGATGAAAGTGTAGACCATCTCATTAGTGACTATAATAACATTGATCAGAGTATAAACCATGACAAGGTTGCAAAAATTGTCCCTTGGAAAGTATGTAGAGAAATTGCTTTCACTGTTTGCAAAGCGTAATACACCAGACATTACCGTTATAGAAAGAGGGTGAGGTTCACTGATGTGACAATAACTGGAAATAATCAAACTGATGAAAAACAATTGGAGAAGATAACAAAATACCACAATTTACAAATTGAGATGGAAAGTTTATGGAGGAAAAACTTAATCATGTTACCAGTTATAATTGGGGCTCTTTTTACAATATCAAAAATATTCAACGAATTTTTAGAAAAGTTAAACTTACTGGACTTGAAACTGATAATTTTGCCAAAAACTACCCTGCTTAGAACACATTTTACAATGCTATGTCCATGACTCTTAGGTTCTTTGTTAGGACCATTGGAGTCAATACCCAGTAGATTAAACTGTGATGTTTATTTGGATGTATGGAAACACTAGATAATTCTAATGTATTTTATCTGACTACTGTTTCCAGTGAAACAGGCATTTGGGGGTTATTCTGTTTAATCTTTGCAGTGTTACTCCATTAAATGCAGAAAAATTAAAGATCACCCTGTGAAGACTGAGTTAGGAGAAATGACAACAGCCCTCTGGCAACAGCCCAGAGCAAACACAAGGAATCTCTTCCAAGATTTTGGGCAGATCCTTGGAAAGCAATAATTCAGGACCTTGGACAGAATCCAGGGAAGACCTTAAATCAGCTTTTCCCAAGTATCAGAACTACAGCTCACAAAACCCCTTTATCAGCTCCATCAATTCAGCTTGGGGAAAGCTGGCTCAGATTTTGTATACAGGTTTTTTCCCTTGTTGATATTGCTTTTTTTTGGGGGGGGGTATTTTATCATTAACAATGGCTTTATTTATGATTTTATGGAATTTTTAATTGTTTTTATTGTGAACCGCCCAGGGTCCCCTTCTGGGGGAGATGGGCGGTGATAAAAATTTGATAAATAAAATAAATAAAATTAACACTGTGTGTGTGTGTGTGTGTGTGTAGTTTGTCACAATAGATTGGATTCTTTGACTTGGAAGAAAAGTAAAATGGCATAAGTAATTAAAACATAGATAAATATGGAAACTTCAAAATAGCATTTTGTGTGTTTTCTACAATAGTATAGATGTTGTTGTTGTTTATTCATTCAGTCACTTCCCACCCTTCGTGACTTCATGGACCAGCCCATGCCAGAGCTTCCTGTCGGTCGTCGCCACCCACAGCTCCCCCAGGGATGAGTCCGTCACCTCTAGAATATCACCTATCCATCTTGCCCTTGGTTGGCCCTTCTTCCTTTTGCCTTCCACTTTCCCTAGCATCAGCATCTTCTCCAGGGTGTCCTGTCTTCTCATTATGTGGCCAAAGTATTTCAGTTTGGCCTTTAATATCATTCCCTCAAGCGAGCAGTCTGGCTTTATTTCCTGGAGGATGGACTGGTTTGATCTTCTTGCAGTCCAAGGCACTCTCAGAATTTTCCTCCAGCACCACAGTTCAAAAGCATCTATCTTCCTTCACTCAGCCTTCCTTATGGTCCAGCTCTCACAGCCATATGTTGCTACGGGGAATACCATTGCTTTAATCATGCTGACCTTTGTTGTCAGTGTGATGTCTCTGCTCTTCACTATTTTATCAAGATTTGTCATTGCTCTCCTCCCAAGAATTAAACATCTTCTGATTTCCTGACTGCAGTCAGCATCTGCAGTAATCTTTGCGCCTAGAAATACAAAGTCTCTCACTGCTTCTACATTTTCTCCCTCTATTTGCCAGTTATCAATCAAGCTGGTTGCCATAATCTTGGTTTCTTTCAGGTTTAACTGCAACCCAGCTTTTGCACTTTCTTCTTTCACCTTCGTCATGAGGCTCCTCAGTTCCTCCTTGCTTTCAGCCATCAGAGTGGTATTATCTGCATATCTGAGATTGTTATTGTTTCTTCCAGGGATCTTAACCCCAGCCTTGGTTTCATCCAGCCCAGCACATCACATGATACATACAAGTTGAATACAAGTTGCATACAAGTTGAATAGGTAGGGTGAGAGTGTACAACCCTGCCACACTCCTTTCCCGATCTTAAACCAGTCCATTGTTCTGTGGTCTGTTCTTACCGTTGCCACTTGGTTGTTATACGGATTCCTCAGAGGCAGACAAAATGACTTGGTATCTCCATACCGCTAAGAACTTGCCACAATTTGTTATGGTCCACACAGTCAAAGGCTTTAGAATAGTCAATAAAACAGAAATAGATGTTTTTCTGAAACTCCCTGGCTTTTTCCATTATCCAGTGGATATTGGCAATTTGGTCTCTAGTTCCTCTGCCTTTTCTAAAGCCAGCTTGTACATCTGGCAATTCTCGCTCCATAAATTGCTGAAGTCTACCTAGCAGGATCTTGAGCATTACCTTACTGGCATGTGAAATAAGTGCCACTGTTTGATAGTTTGAACATTCTTTAGTGTTTCCCTTTTTTGGTATGGGGATATAAGTTGATTTTTTCCAATCTGATGGCCATTCTTGTGTTTTCCAAATTTGCTGGCATATAGCATGCATTACCTTGACAGCATCATCTCGCAAGATTTTGAACAATTCAGCTGGGATGCTGTCGTCTCCTGCTGCCTTGTTATTAGTGATGCTTCTTAAGGCCCATTCAACCTCACTCTGCAGGATGTCTGGCTCTAGCTCACTGACCACAACGTCAAAGCTATCCCTGATATTGTTATCCTTCCCATACAGATCTTCCATATATTCTTGCCACTGTTTCTTGATCTCTTCTTCTTCAGTTAGGTCCTTGCCATCTTTGTTTTTGATCATGCCCATTTTTGCCTGGAATTTACCTCCGATATTTCTAATTTTATGGAAGAGGTCTCTTATCCTTCCTATTCTATTGTCTTCTTCCACTTCCATGCATTGCTTGTTTAAAAATAATTCCTTATCTCTTCTGGCTAACCTCTGGAATTTTGCATTTAATTGGACATATCTCCCCCTATCACTGTTGCCTTTTGCTTTCCTTCTTTCTTGGGCTACTTCTAGTGTCTCAGCAGACAGCCATTTTGCCTTCTTTGTTTTCTTTTTCTTTGGGATGTGTTTTGTTGCCGCCTCCTGAACAATGTTGCGATCTTCTGTCCAGAGTTCTTCTGTGACCCTATCTACTAAATCCAGTCCCTTAAATCTATTCTTCACCTCCACTACATATTCAGCATATGCCAAACATTTCAAATATGCAAATTTAAGGAGGGAAATTTGATTTGAATTGAATTGTACTTCTCTGCATAGCATGGCAGGATGAATCAAAATTTGATTGCATCATTTACATTCCAAATTTGGTTTTCAAGTACATCTGATTTGGCTTAAATCAGAATTGTGAAGCTATTCATTAATTAAGACTGATGGTTCTCTGGGCTTTATAATTGGTTCCTGAACAGGTGTTTTCTTTCTGTCAAGAAAATAATAAAATAAAATAAAATAAAATAAAATAAAATAAAATAAAATAAAATAAAATAAAATAAAGGAAAGGAAAGGAAAGGAAAGGAAAGGAAAGGAAAGGAAAGGAAAGAGAAAAGCTTCAATCAAAACACCTACATATATTTTCAGCATTTGTATACAGAATGTTTATAAAGCATGGCATGTAATAGGCAACTCATGAAAATTTTAACTGAAAGTGGATTTTAATCTACTTTGTTACTGGTTCTGTTTAATATAGTTGTCCCATCCTTCAGCTGTCCCATCCTTTCAAAGCAGCTAATGTGAATAGAACAACCTTAAGAAAATACTGTATGTGTTAATATGTGTCAGAGAGGGAGCGAGGAACAGGGAGAGAAGTGGAGAACATTTATCATTTCCAACTTCTCCTCACTTCTGTGAGTTGGGTTGATGCACAAATAACTTTGATGGGTCTTTCATTCTCTCTTTTCAGTCTCCATCATTAAAACCAGCCAGAAAATCCTATGTCATTGGACCCCAGTCCTGGAATATATTGGATGAATTAAGAGGCTTTGAAGCCATGATATCTAACCTGGCATTTAATCCACTCCAGTATTTAGTAACTCCCTGTTTTGGATCCCTCCACTGGCAGAAACATTATCAGTTAGATTTAAAACTACAGACCATTTCACTATTTATTCTCCAAGAATGTGTTTGTTATTTTTTAGTGCTAAGCTCTCATGCATGGATGTACATAGAATATGTAAATATGCCCGGACTATAAGTAAAAGATGCATAAGAAAAACTGCTTCAGATTGCAGTTCACTGAAAGAAATGCAGTAATATGTTTATATATTTTAAGGCTGCCTTGAATGTTTCTATTAAGGAAGTCTGGTAAATGATCAGTGAGAGGAATTCTGTTTTGTATATGGCCTTTTCCCCTCATATATAGAGACTGAGTATAGGATGAATTTAAGTTGAATGCTTTATTTCTTGAATTTATTTCTTGAATTTATATACTGCCAAAGCTCAGCAACTTCTGGTGCTCAATAGCTGTTAAAAGTCAACAAAATACACCAAACTACAACGTCTACTGTAAAGTAACAATATAAAAATTAAAATAGCAATACAGCAACAGACCATAGGTGACATCTTCCTTGACCCTGAAAGCCTTCCAGAATAATTCCATTTTAAGTGACCTTCTGTTGGACCTAGATGGTCACTTTACGCTGGGAAAGGTGAAAGGAAAGAGAAGAAGAGGATGACCAGCAGCAAGGGGGATGGACTCAGTTACAGGGGCGATGGGGGCACTGTTGGAAGAGCTGAAGGACCAGATCATCATGGGAAAAAATCTAAGTGGTCACTAAGAGTCAACACCGACTTGATGGCGTGTAATTGGTCAAATCCCTCAAGAAGGCCACTTTACGTAGGAGGCCAGTTTCACTTCTGAAGGGAGGTGAAGGGAACTCCTAAAGTTCTACAAGGCTAGAGCCTTCATTGAAAAAGCCCTGGGCTCAGCCCACCTCACCTCTAAAGATGGGGCTCTGCGAGCAGGACTCTGTCTCTGTGGATGAGCATCTCAGATGGGAATCTTGAAAGTGTTTAGGGCCAAGCCATAAAGGGTCTATGTCTCTCTTTCATGGAGAAACTATGCAAACACTTGGTCTCAGCTGGTGGAAATCAAAGGTTCATTTTTTAAAAAATGGAGTAAAAGTGTCCTGACAGCCAGGAAACACACTGAGACAGGGAAGTGGTCTCTAATGCTTTATTGCTAGTACATAACAGGAATCCTAACAAACTGAAGAAGCGTGGGAAAAACCCAGCCATATAAACCCCAAGGGTTAAGGCGGTCCTGATCTGTGTCTCTTTGAGTGGCTGACCAATTCCTCAGTGCTACGCATGCGCTTAACAGTCTGGATGGGAGCCCCCTGCTCACCATCCTTACTCATGACATCAAGCATAGATTCCAGAAGGTTAAAGTCCCAGCTGTAAAGGTGCTCCATTTCCTACAAATTGACTGATGAAGAAATGGCATCAGAGCCCACTACTTATGGAAATCTTAGCATTAATTCACTGTGTGTGTGTGTGTGTGCGCGCGCGCCTATTCAAAGACTTTGTTCTTTTAAAGATCTACAATTTTAAGTAAAGCTATTTTACCTGAATAGATTCCATTACATCTCTGGGAGATTAAGTTTCATGAGTGAGAGCTGCATGTAAATCAATGCATTAAGTTCTTGTCACACTACGTTCCCGGCTTGCTATGGGAAATGTGGATCTTGACAATTCCCTTACCCCAGATTCATTTGTTTTAGCTCCTTTATTGTAAATTTGTGCTTTGGCTTAGCAAAATGGCAGCTCCTGCTGATCATTTATCATATTTGATTGTTCTCCAATGAGTTTTAAGCACAGACACCCTCCTTTCCACCAGCACTGGAAGAGGGCTTTATGTAAAGCAATAGTTTCAGCTATAAGATCCAATGGCACTCTGTTTTTTTTTTAATCCCTTTTTTGGTGCTAATAGCTTTTCCCCTGCATTTAAGTCTTCCTGTCTCTTAGATGCTGAGACAAATGTGACATTGCTGTTATAGTCCTAAGCAGTAAGTGAGCACTTTGAATGCTGACACTCGCAATGGCATTGCATAACGCAATCTATCATACCTATTTATGACCACTCCATGAAAGGGAAGTGGGGGAAGGAGAACACTCTTTAAATTACATGACTCTTTTCGTTACAAATAGATAGTTAACTGGTTACACTCTTGGAATTATTTGATGAGAGGAGCAGTGAAATGTGAAGGGCCTTCCAACTAGCCTCAGATAGAGCTAGTTATCATCTACAGGTGCATACTTTGAATTGTTTCTCGTAATTAGTTTGAGAGCCGGGTGGAAAGAAAGAGAAAGCAGAACGTTATCTATGGTAGCTCAGTATTGCCAGCGAAAATTGAAGTATTGGTTTCCAGCCTAAATTCAGCTCTTGCTCCATGTCTGAAAGGGAAAAAAAAAAGATAGGAGAACTACTGGTCAGATGTGGAGAAGGGAAGAAAACATATTTGTAGGATTCTAGCAGGACATGGAGTGGGAATGGAATTTTCCTTGGCTCTTATCTGTAAAGTAAATCTCTACAGCAGTTCCTTTGCATGGGGATAAATACAAGGAAAATGTTGCTGGCAACCATTGCCTGTTATCTTTCCAACCTTCTTTCCTTTTGTCTTCCTTTGTTATATAAATGTATTAGACTATGATCTGTTGATTAAGGATTGTCAAATCTTACCTGGAGACCCTAGGGGTTGAAACTTAGGTGCCCAGCATGAAAAGCAGGTGCTTTTCTACTGAGATGCAGCCCTGTCTTCTTGACAACCCTTTCCTCCATTACAATATATATTTAGAATAGCAATAATAACTCTTAATTATTTTATGTGTTGTTCCTGACTAATTCTGAGAGCAGCTACCCAGTTTTCAAAAATCTCTTAAGGAAACGATGAACATTTGCATGTTTAAGTATTCTCAGTGGATTAGATATTGAGGCTCTTCTAAATTTCTACTGAATTTCTGAAATATTACATGGCTTTTCCCACAGTTGTTATATTGCAATGAAGTGCCCATCTTCTGGGTTTTACCGAATTTGCAGGAATGTAGTCTTCTAAAAGCTCTGCCTTTTGCTCCTGGTGCAGTTGCAGAAGAATGGTGTCTTCTGGCATACATAATGCAAATCTTGAATAAATGCTGTAGATGGAAGAATTAGTAACTGGCACATGAACAAAGCTCAAACTTCCTTATTGCCTCCCAGCTCCACAGAATGGGCAATCATTTTAACAATGATTGGCTCCAAGAGAGTCATTTAAAAAACCCTCTGTTATTTAAATCTACATTAAAATCCACTGACATATTTAAACTGAAAGTGTATCATAGCATTAGAAAAGTGCAAGATCTTCTGGAGGGTTAGTAGTGCATGGAAGTGTGTCTCAAGCCATTTCTTCTAGGAGGTTGCAAAAGCTTGAACTCCCAAACATCTTTTGGAAAATCTGTCCCAGCCCCATTTCCTTTATTAGAACCTTCAATGTAAAATGCTGCAATTTTACATCCTTTCAGTTAACTCACCTCATTCAGGATAAAGGGAAAGGTAATCCTTCACTAAAATGCAAATGATTGTATGACAGCAATAGTCATTTCACATGCAACTATTCTGGACATTACAATTTATGTTAATCTGAATTCATCAAGGTACAGAGATTGATTTAATATCTCTTCAAGACAGACTCATGACTGTGCACTTTATTACAGCAGAGGAAGAATGGAAATAGCTGCAATCATTAGCCTGCTGTGACAGAGTTCAGAAAATTAGGAAGAGAATTATTTGGATGCTCAGGTTTTTTTGCATTTTGATAGACCTGAGTTTAAAAACTCAGATTCTTTAAAAACATCTTGTAGAAGGACCAACTGTTGATCTTGTTGGCTTCAAGCCATGATGACCATAGTAGAAACACTACAGATCTGAGTTCTGATGTGGCTTTGTGTGTTCATTCTCTCCCTTCCAGGAAATAATGCTATAATATTCCTAATCATGCTATCAGTTCCTTTGTTTCTTGCTATGAAATGACAGCTCATATCCTCAAGAAAACTCTGCTAAAAGTTATTCACCTGACAGATCAGAGACTTCTCCAAACTCTTGATCCTCCTCCCTGTACCTGATTCTTGTATTCTCTTAGACCTCCTGGTTGGTGAATAAGAAGAAAGCAGAATATTAGTTTAGAATGGAAAAAATATAAAAAAGATTACTGTCAGGATGTAGGTATGCATAGCCCACATTTCCTTATATTCTGTGTATATAGGAAGTAGGATTCAGAGATGGAACATCTTAATACAATTATTCTTATGGCAGTTGTCTCCCAGTGTAGTCTGTTGAGCACTTGCCAAAAAGAAGATGCTCTACCTTGATCCTCCCTTAATGTTTATATCAAGTATCTTTCCCAGGTAATATAGTTCTCATACATAGAGACAGATCACAATTTTTCCTGCTATTATTTTCCTTTGAGCAAATGAAATGTGAATTTGGTCATGTCAGATTTAAGGGAAAAACAAACATAAATTGCACACTCTTTTTCAAGCAACTTATTTGGAATCCAGTGCCCCAGGGCACATCACAAAGACAGTCAAACATGGCAAAATAAATATTTAACAAGCAAAGACAAATGGACACAGGAGGGGGAAATAGAGAAGCGTCTTAAAATGGACCCCACTTTATGTTGCAAAACACAAAAGAATCACATTTCATACCTAGTAGAGTAAATTGATATGAACTATTAGGTACACAGAAGAACAGATAAAGGCCGTTTAGAAATTGAACAAAGCAGAGCGATTAAGTCTTTCCAAAAGACAGAACTAAGACACATGAAGCTTCATAAATTGGTAACGGTATTTTAGAGCCAACCCTATTATCACTCCTGGGCCAATTAGATCTTTTTTCAATGCAAGGCAATGGAATAGTAGGAACTTGACCCGGCAAGGCTATTTTCAGTACCTGATGCACTCTGCACTTAATAACAGTGCTGAAGGGAAAGGGGTGGGAAGTCCTTGCAAATAAAGAAGAACAAAAAGCAATCAGGTTTGAGAAAAAATATAGATTAAAACTTCACTCAATCAGCCGCAGTATTTTCTGTTGGATAAAATGGGATCAGAGCAAGAAAGGAAAAAAGGGATAAGGAAGACAGAGCTCTTCTTAAAATTGGATTCCAGGGAAGTGCAAGATAAATCCATACATTTGACAAAATACTCTATAGAACAATTCAATATTTAGGGTAGTATCATTGGCTGGATCACATGATATACTCAGCCATGGTTTGTTTTAAACATGGATTATGGAAGAAACCATAATTGGCTAGATTAGTTTAAGCCATAGATCAGGGTTTGTAATCTACAAGGGCTGGGTTCATTTATCACACTTAGAACCAAGCAAACAGCATAATGGTTTAGCGTGGTGTGTGAATCGATTCAATTACTGAAACTTTGGATAAATCAGACTCCTTTGCTCCTGTACACTTAGTCTTAAGGTATTAAGGAAGATGACCTTGTGTCTTTTACATCTTTCTTTGAAGGCCTTCTCTTTCTAAAGAACAAGAGAAGGAGAAGAGGGTCCTGGAAGTTGCCCATCAACAATTGGCATCTCAACAATATACTGAACAGCAAGCTCATAGATTACCTGGTCCCAGTTACTTCACTGTATTATGATGGCTGGCATTTTTATTTGAAGTTTAATCATTATTTCTAGGAAGAGACAGCTTGGTGTAGTGGTTAAGACATCAGGCTAGAAACTGAGAGACTGTGAGTTCCAGTCCTACCTTAGGCACAAAGTCAGCTGGGTGATCTTGGGCCAGTCACTTTTTCTCAGCCCTAGGAAGAAGGCAAGGGCAAACCACTTCTGTTCAGACATGATTGAACAGATAATTTTTTTTTTCTACATTTGTCTCTGTTTATTATGCAAATACCCAACCTTCAGGAATGAACTTGATGACTAGTCTACTGGGAAACAAAACAGTTGAATAAAACCCAAAGGGTTCAGTATTACTGTTGACCTTGTTTGACATCCATAACTGATTTCAACTAGATGATAAGTCTTTTTAAAAACAACAATACAGGGAAAACAGCATTTACCACCATGTAATTGATAGCATCAAATTTGTTTTCTTTTTTTTAAAGGCAAAGCCTGCAGGTTACTGTGACTATTATAAACCTTGGTTTCCTACAGAAAGTTTACAGCACTAAGAAAAATCTGCTCTCTGTTGGGTATTTATTATACCATAATTCCTACAGATAATGATCTGGTCATCTAAGGGAAAAGTCGATATTTAATACCAATGTGCTTGAGTTTATACAACACACTCTGTTAAAATAATAAGAATTTAGAAGAAATAATGCAGTGCAACAGTTAAAAAAAATGAATGCATGACACTAGCCCAAAACCATCCTTGGCAAAGCAATATTCCCAACAGCAAGACATAAGCAAACCCAATAAATCCAGCCCTTATATGTTAGATAATTGGGTCTATTTTTCAGACAAATGCAACAATAAAAATTCACAATTTTATGTCATAAAATGCCTGCTGTTACTTGCCTGCCAGTCGAACTAAAGATTTTACTTGAATGTAAGATTGCAATAGATTGAAGGTTTCACATTTCATAGCAGCAGAAATGTGGCAAGTCATTTTCAGAATTAAGCAATAACATTAAAATATGTGGGGGAGGAACTATTATATCTGAATGTTGCTTGTCAGGAGCAATATCATTCCACAGGAAAGTTTCACGTGCCACTTTTATTAAAGGACCAGTCGATACAACTTGGTTATTTTCAACCATTCGTAACACATCACATCCTTTACTCCAGTTATCCTTATACCTTGTAAGAAAGATTAGTTTTATGTTTTATGCTTTTAACTAAATTATTTCAAGCTGATACTTATATAAGGCTGAAATAGTGATGAACATTCCTGAATGGGTTTGAGTAGTGTCATCAAAGGTGTGTCCAGCTTTCGGAGCTCCATTCTGAGTCTCCTTCACCAGATGGGTTGAACAGATTAGGGATGTCGTTTCCCTGCACTAAGCAGAGGGTTGAACTCAGAAGCTTAAGTGGCCCCTTCAATCTCTACAGTTGCATGAAAACTGAGGGGACACTTCAAGCTACTTCCATGAAGGATCATCAAAGTCAGTGTAATATTTGGGGGCAGGGAGAGAACTACCTTATGATCAATAGGTATTCTAACCTTTCCTGCTTTTTCTCATTAAAACACACACACACACACACACACACACTTCCATTGTCTCTATGGAATCATAAAATATAAGGGTTGGAGGATATCTTGGTGATCATCAGGTCAACCTTTTGACCAATGCAGGAATCCTCTACAGCATCCTCTACAGATGTCCATTCAGCCTCTGACTAAGCCCCTTCACTGCAGGACAGTCCATCATTTATTTGATTGATTGATTGATTGATTGATTGATTGAATAATTGATATTGTTGCCCATCTCATACAAGTGACTCTGTATAAACAAACCCACCAGACTTAACCCCCTGGTGCCGAATAGACTTCCATGGCAGTCTATTCCATTGTTGTAGAACTCTTTCTGTTAGGAACTTTTTCCTGATGTCCAAGTGAAATCTATTTCCTTGTTATTTCAATCCTTTGTTTCTGTTCTCTCTTATGGAACAACCCTGAACAATTCTTTTTCAGGCATGGTTTTCGTTGAAGTCCCTTTAGCAATACTGGGATGGGGTTACACAAATTCCAGCAACTGGACTATTTTCAGTTTAGAGTGAATATATCCCCATGTACACTAGGATGGAGACTTACTGATTTGCTGCCTAACAGCTTTCCAATAAAGCACGTATTAAGTTTAAAATTTCGAAAATAAGGGTCTGAAGGAAAAGATTTAGTGTCATGAATAGCATGAATGTGGACATGAAGGGTAATGCGATGCATGAGGTCCAATGGAAGCAAATGAAGTTAAACCCCCATGAGCAATGCTTACTAACATTTCTTAAGTTCACCTTCTGACCATTGTAAATCATTCTCCATACTTTAGCCCTGGGCATAATTACCTGCCAGTGTATTAAAAATGATTAAAATAGAATGTCACGGACTAGGCAAATTCTAGAGGCATGATGACATATGGTAGTAGCCAGTAAAGGATTTTAAAATTATATCCAGGGAAGGAAAAATCTGTTGGTTTTGTAGTCAGTAACATTTTTCAAGCAGAAGCCAGACCTGTCCTGTTTCTGCATCAGTTTGCCATTTTCCCCTGTCCCCAGATGAAAATCCATATGCATTTTCAGGCATACTTTTATTCAGCTGACAATGTCTGTGCATTATTATTGCTGGGACCCAATTTCCTCTAATGCAAGCACTGTTTGATGAGGAAGTACATCACACAAGATTAAAAGAAGGGGGAAAAGAAAGTAAAGGCAATTATATTATAGTTCATGTGTGACACCAGGAAGTTTAAATAAGATTGTTTCATATTAAAATGAGAACCAAATGAATTTCTCTCCTATCCCCAGTTGTAATATGTATCAGGAAGATTGCAAAGAACCTACAACTGACTGCTGCGTCCTCAGAATAGAAACCAATTACTCAGATGGACCAACAATAAAAATTAGGCAAAGCAGAACAAAACTAAGCATACTTACCCCATCTATGATCTTGGTTACGATCTATTGTCATCAGCATCTGTCAGAGGCCTCTACAATACAGAAAGGAAAGAAAACTTTTTAAAAATCCTGAAATGTAAACCCTAGTGCAAAAATATCAGGCTGTCCCAATTTGCCAACCCTTCTCTGGAACCCAGGAAAATGTTCCTTCCGCTTTCTTCTACATACTTCTCTTTCATTTATGGAAGTCATTCTCATTTACATTATACCTGCACCAGCATTTTCTCAGATAACTTTTTTGCAACCATTGTTAGAATGGGAGTTGCAAAGTGCTGGTACAGATGTGATATAATAAGCCTTGGCTCTGAAAAGAATGCTGTTTAATTATAAAAAGGGAGAAGGAAAGAGGCATAAGAAGGACAGCTTGCTTAGGATCCAGCTGTACCTGGAAGATGGAAACAAGGTCCACACAGGATCTTAGGGTTAAACAGAAAGGGTCTAGCAAAGCTGATTACATAAAGTAAAACCAACAAGTCAACAGACCAGACATTCTAGTAACTGTTCCTCTAAAACTGAGGCTTTAAAAGTTAAATTCTCAGAACGTACTCAAGGCTTGCCTGCTGGCCAGGAAAGATTGCTTTAGAAAGTCCTTTCTCTTGAGAAATGACTCCTGCAGAAGTCTATTATCATGAGTTGGTTTGCTTTTCTGGCAGACAACTGGGCTAGACCTTTATGACATCTACACTGATAGCTCAACTGATTGTTCAATGTCCGGGGGACAGCTGCTTGGTCCATCTTGGGTACCCTAGCAGATGTTTTAGCCAGTAAATAAATTTGATTAGATCAGTAGATTGTTAAAGATAACAATCCAGAACCTGGGCACTCTCCTTGTAATTCCTGGTAGGGATCAAATCTTCTCCAGCTGCTTTTTCAAGGCTGAAACTGGTGGCCAATCAGGAAGGGAATTTATAGTTATTTTCAGGGGTCTTGAAGCAGCAGTAAATATACTAAAATGCTCAACTCATTTTGTGGGTGGGATTGTACTTAGCATCCCTGAATCCATTTGTGGTATTGAGATGGCTACCAACGCCTGTTAGTAACAGCTTCCTAATGTTTAATTTAGGGTGCTTCCCCAAAGAGTCTTGCAGGGAGGGTATGACAAAGAATCAAGCAGCAGAAAGCACTGCAGACCTATGGAATGTATTCTCAATGCCTTCATAATAGTTGGGCTTATATTGGACATATGTGGTGTAGCATTTGTTGCAAATCTCTGCCATGATCCACAATCATTCCAAGAAGGATGCATTGTCCCTATAACTGCATATTCACAAAAACTGAGCCTAAAACAGTTAACAGAAACTTTATTTTAAAAGCTGAAAAACCACTATTCCAACTGCAAAACATTAATCTCAGAGGCAGCCTTTCAGAATGTCTTTGAATGGGAAAAACCATCATTTCAATAGCGGCTTGATTATATTCTACCTGCTCATTTTAAGAGAATTTGAAGACATCATTGACTGAATATCACACATAAAATTATGCAAAAGATCAACCACTTTATATCATCTGTAGGGACTGAACGTATATGGAACTATTTGCTGCATACCAATGATGCTGCAAACAAGGAGAATGAATAATGTTCCCCAAGAGAAGAATGCAAACTTTACAGAGGAGGAGTGAAGGTTGCAGATGGCATTCTGGAGTGTCTCCGTCTCTTACAGTAACAATTCCATAAATAAAGAGCTGATCAACAATGAAAGAAAGCAGATAAACAAGACTAGCAAAGCTAGCATTTAAGATCTCCAAAGACGGAATCAGGTTGGCAAGTGGTCTGAAAGCGGCTTTGTGAAATTAACAGGCAAGCAAATGTGTCATAGACTCATCGATTTGTCTCATGGCAGAGAACGACCTACGTTCTGACAGTTAAGTTTTTTAATTGTCCAGATTCACTTTCACTTTTATTCAGCGTTCCGCCATTAGGAAATGTGTTAACATCTCTAACAGGGTAAATGTAAGAGAGGTTTTATAACTGCATTCTGTAAGGAACCAGTACTTGGGTAGCAAGGCTCAAGGAATTTAATTCTTGGTGCCATTGAGATCGTTTTCAGGTAAAAGAAAACCCATCCCACCCGGTCAGGCAGACAGGGCATGTTATGGACCCTGTCCATGAGAAATTGTCGATCGGCAGGGTCCAGGAGGAGGGCCTTCTCTGCTGCGGCCCCCGCCCTTTGGAATAACTTACCATCAGAGGTGAGGCTGGCCCCCACTCTCCTGGCCTTCAGAAAGGTAGTTAAGACATGGCTATGCCACCTTGCTTGGGGCAAGAGGGGGGATAGTTGAGCATGGGGGTGGTTGATACCATAGTGTGGCCCCGGAAAATTTTACTAAGACCATCTTGGATTTCACATTTCATAGTTTTATTTTTATATATATTTATATTTTATACTGTATCTTTTATGCTTTTTATTCATTTGTAAACCGCCCAGAGCCATTGTTATAAGAGATGGGCGGTGAATAAATATGATAAATAAATAAATAAATAAATAAATAAAGCCAGACCTTGACAGAAACGGATCCATTTATGCCTTATGAAAATGGGATATAAAGGGGGGGGGAAAGAATATGCAAAGTATTTCCATATGTTAATCCATAGGCAGAGTCCACTTTCTTTAAAATGTAGTTTTAGCATTTATAATCTGTGCATCAGGCTTCCAGTCCAGATCAATAGTAAGAAACAGTTGTTGCCTTTGGGTTCAGCACCCAAAAAAGAAACATCACAAAATGAAGAGTCTGGAGAAGAAAACAGGAATACTCAAGCGTTGATTCTTAATGTCAAAGAAAAATTGAATGGTTGGCATTTGGGGAAATTGTTAGTTCTGTAAATTGGGCACTGTTTTAATTGCTTCATTTCATTTTATCACATATAACACCTAAAGCACCCAAGTGCTTTCCTGCCCAATGTTGTCAACTTTTACCAAAACTGAAATGTAGAACTAAATGGTACGAAGTTAAAGAATGCTGCAGACACTGCCATTTCCTTCTGAAGTGCCACTTAAATAAATGGAAGGGCAGAGCTCGGATGACAACCAGCTGAAACTAGTCAGACTAATTTGGTCTTTTTAATTATAAAAAGTAATTGCAATCTTCTAATGTGGTGAAAAGTGACCGTGCATGAGCAAAGAGATTAACAAGACTAGGAATGTATGTGGCATATTTAAAGGCAGGCGGTTCCAAATAACGTAAAATATAATCATCGCACCCAAGATAAATTTAGCATAAGTCACTTTTACTCTGGTGGTCATAAATGGCTAATAAGCTTGCTCATCCAACAGTCTTCTATGCCACATTCTTGACTGTTTAATCTGATTAGAACTAATTAGCTTCCCGAATTTAAACATGCAAAATTCAAGGAGCTGCTCTTAGCATGTACAATTGGGCTTGTTTGTACAATGTTTTCCTGTAATTAGCAATCACTTAATTTATTTTAGTTACTGGTCTGGTTGTTGATTCAAGAACTAAATGGGAAAGGCAATAAAAAGAAGAAGAAGGAGAAGGAGAAGGAGAAAGAGGAGGAGAAAGAGGAGGAGAAAGAGGAGGAGGAGGAGGATCAATCACAGGTCTTTTTCTGGGCAACCTCCCTCCATTTGTGTGTTTCTGTATGAATTTTTTGCAACTATGGATTGCTCAGAGCATTGCATCATTGAATTCAGAAAGGGATGATAACTCTGTTCCAAGGATATGAGAATTACTTATTAGTGAATTAAGTTTAAATTAGTTTACGTAAAAATGTAAACCAAACGAATTCTTCATCCTACCTAGATGGAATAAGAACGTCAATCCTAACTTAAAAAGAGAAGTGTATAAACATACAGACCATCTCCTTCTTGTAAGTATCTTGCCTGAAACCTTCCTGAAACAATTTTAATTGAAACTTTATATGAATGTTATTTGTATCTCTGTTAAATGTGACTTTTCTGGCTTTGCATCAAATGTTCTGTAATCTTCATTTTGGGACTGAATATTGGATACATAGTCTGCGTTTTTATACTGAAGAAAAGCGAAGTAATCTATTAGCATGCGGAAGAGCCAACGAGATGATACGATACAGATTGTCATTCATTTTTACGAGTTGCTGTCAAGGCTTGCAGCAATAAACTTATTATAACCCCCCTGACTGCATGAGATGCTCGGGAATCTCTGCATAACCCTTATTAAAATTTCAATAATTGTATATCAAACAAATCAGAGGTGACTTTTATGAAATGATTTCTTCTGCAAGTCATGGAGGACAAAATGCATGGTGGGAAACAAAACCTTCTCCTGGTGTTATTTCATTCTACCACATTACAATAATTCTATACCTTTCAGGAGATGTTTTGTTCTGATTATCATCTTATAAACATTTGATGTAATTTCCCTTGCAGCTTGCCATGCGGATGGACTGAAAGTATTTTGTCAATATTAGAACCACTGGAGTTTGTTCCTGGCCAGTGGGTACTAAAATGGCCAAATTGAGCTACATTCAATTATGGCTTTAAAAAGCAACACCTTTTTCAAATGAGCAGGCACAACATTTCTATATCCCAACCTTGGGACTCTCTATAAATGTGGACTCAGCTTTTAGAATTCCTCAGCCAGCATGGCCCTTTTCCTGAAGTTGAAGTCTACACACAATCTATATCGTATCATCTTCTTGGCTTTTCCACATGAAAAAATTGGGAGTTGACTTTGAAAAATTGGGAGTTGAAAAATAGGGAGCTGAAGTCCACACACCTAAATGGTTCCAGGTTGTGGCATGTACTGTATGAAGCTGTATCAACTGATTTAAGGACTGCCTATGTTTGCACTGTGTCATGACACGTAAGGAACAAGAGCAGCAAAACTAGATCTAAAGCTCCATGCAGAGACTTTATGACCAGTGACCAGAGCCTGCAGCTTCCTGGGGTCCTGGAAATCCCTTGAAAGGTTTCCCCCAAATACTGATTTATTGTTTATTTCTCAATTTCGTAAACTGCTGCAGTTACATAATAGACTCCTGGTAATATTTAATGTGATTCAAGGGGAAAGTTATTATATAAATGGGGAATAATCCCATTCTAATTAAGAACATTTAAATTAATTTGTCCTAGCTCCAACAATTGCATAATCCTGGCCCTGATGGCTTCTTTGGGAGCTGCTCTGTCAACACAGAATCAAAGCCCCCCCCCCCAATTCTCTATCTTTATCTTATGAGATAAGCCAAGTAGCTGGGGCATCCACAGGAGGCATCAAAGAAGAGGAAGGACTGTGGTGGCTCAGTGGCTAAGACACTGAGTCAGAGGGCCATTAAGGTCGGCAGCTCAGCAGTTCGAAACCCAACAGCGCGAGCCGTGTGACTGAGTGAGCTCCCGTCAACTTGTCCCAGCTCCTGCAAACCTAGCAGTTCGAAAGCATGCAAATGCAAGTAGATGAATAGGTACCACTTCAGTGGGAAAATAACAGGGACATGAAAGGAGGCCCCTCGGGCATCCCCTGGGGCAACAGTGATGTCACTGGCAAATCCTTTCAATACAGAAGCACCTACCAAGGAAACATGAGGAAAAAAACAATCAAAGAAGACAAGATAATGACTACAACCACATGGTGGACACCCTGCCCCCTTTTTATGTGAGTTGCACTGCCCACCATCTTGATTTTTTTGACTCACCCCCTGCATGGACACCTCTGCCAATACTGCTATTTTTCCAGGAAAAAGAAAGATCTGGGACTCTTTTTGTATCTACACATCCTTTTTTATAAATTCCAGGAAGGCCATCATGGTTCTTTTTTAAAGTCTGCAAGGCCAGAACTTTCTTCATGGCTGAATAAGGCTAGGACTTCTTCTTTCATCTCATTGGCCTGGCCCCATTCCTGTTAACCTTCAGGAGGGCTCTGAAGACCTGGATGTTCCCTCAGTCACTGGGGCCAGGATGTTAAGTGAGCTTGTCTTGGGAGTTGGAGTACATGTTTTTATGCCTGACTTTGTGTTTTGCTCTTGTTATTGACTTTATTTTTTTTTCCCATAGGGACATGGTGATCTGTTTTACAGTTGTATGCTGCCCAGAGTCATGTTTTTGTGATTTGGGTGGCCATATAAATCTTGAAATAAGTGAAATAAATAAAATTTATGAGCCTCCCTTTCTTTTATTTGATGACTGCAACCCTTCCTTTAGGGGTTTTCCAGTTACAGTTCCATGTATCTCAAGGGCTGACAGGAATCTAACACTGCATACATGTGGAGTCTCTGCTGAAGGCGAGAAATAGCCCTTTTATATCCCTGTTTAATAGTTCAGCATTGCTGGTAAGTTCAAGGTAGTCCTGTTTCTCATTCCTGCAGGCAAAGTACATGCTGTTCATAAGAAATCCAGTAAGGCAAACTCAGAAATAGCACATGACAAAGTTCTTTAAATTCAGCACTTGTCAAAGTCTGGGATATAAAAGACGATTACAGTTGGACATAGGAGGAAAGAAAGAAGACCCTGTCAATCCTGACATGGAAGAGAAATGTACAAGAAGAGAAGGAACCAGTTTTCAATGAAGTTCTGGGTTGACTCAAGAGCAGGTCCAGAGTCTGACATTGTGTGGTGAAGATGCTGA
This sequence comes from Candoia aspera, assembly GCF_035149785.1. Taxonomy (NCBI): domain Eukaryota; kingdom Metazoa; phylum Chordata; class Lepidosauria; order Squamata; family Candoiidae; genus Candoia; species Candoia aspera. The sequence goes on along the minus strand of NC_086165.1, from coordinate 9,008,317 downwards.
TGCTTGAATATATATATATATATATATATATATATGGATGAAAGTGGGACAGGAATCAGTGTAGAATAGCAAGAACCTAAGTACAGATGGTTTAAGTTTAAACCCCAGAGATGGAGTAAGAGATGCCTTTGGCTTCATTCTAGCTGCACTGTTATATTTTTTTAAAATCTCAAAGGTGTGCTCTTGTATTATATTTTTTAGTACAAATGCTCACCCAAACCATGGAGACCAAGTACCACCCTAGAAAAATTTCTATTCAATTCAGTAACTATCCATATTTGCTGCAAAGATACACATACACCACAAAACACACACACACACACACAAAATCAAATCAAAACAAAACACTCCCAATCTTTGGTCCATCAGGCCTTAACACTATAGATATTTTTTTCTTGCAATTTCATGCAGATACGTTGATGAATCCGTGGAATCTCACAAGAAGAATTCATTCTCATTTCTTGGGTGATAGCTCTCAATTAAAGATGGAAAGCATGGGCCAAACAGCAATAGAATATTTGTATTTCTGCTAGTTCTGGATTTGCTGTCTGGATGATGATGATGATGATGATGATGATGATGATGATTTGGTTAAACACCCTAAAGGAAATGTTCTACTTAACAAGAAATAACTGTGGAAATCGAGTGCAAACTTTCTGTTGGCTATGAAGGAGTTACAGGCCACTCTTAATGAAGGCTCGTAATGAATAGAATGTGCAATCTCATTTAGATTGATTAGGCTCTGCTGGCAATGATCAAATAAACAAATGACTGCTTAAGATCATACATAGTGTCTCTTTAGAACAAATAGTGTTTGTCATTCAAGCCAGTAACACTCTATTTGCCACTGAACATGGAGACGAGCTTCAAGAAAGTAAAGCCTCACCTGGGTGAAGCTTGACATCTGGTGATTACATAGACACACCATGTTGCTTCCTTGGTAATAAAATGGAAATGGATTGTCATTGCCATCTTCTGGAATTTTATTTTACTTCCTAGTCCAGCCTATAACCCTAAGATTTCTTAGGAACTCCCCATCCAAGTACTAAACAGGTCCAACCAGAGCCAACTTTAAGCCAGACTCAACTAGACTCAGCCACCTTCTATGAAACAATAGGTTTAGCTGTATATTTTCCATAGGATGCTACAATAATCAACATAATATAGCTCTTTTCACTCTTTCATAAAGAGCTAGCAGCCAAAATTGTCATCTTCTGGGACCTGCCTAGGCCCATATCTTTTGGAGGCTCACTGTTGACCCTCCAGAATATTTTCCTTCTCCTTGCAGCTGTTTCCTTGCAGCTGCTTCTTCCTCAGTTCTCTTCTCCAAACACGGCCAATGAGGAGGAGGAGGAAGAACAGACTCTTATTTTGCTTGCTCCGTTCTGCCAGGGGTACACATATGGCATGCGCAATTAGATGACGATCCTTCGGATTGCTTGATGAAAATAACCAACCTTAATCACTGACCCTACGCAAGAATGAGAGATGGGTAGTCTACAGTATTCTTATTGGCAGTAAAAAGCCCCCAACAACTCTAATGGAACTGGTTGCCTACAAATTTTCTGTCCTTGTCTACGAAAGTATGATGTAGCATTAGTTTCTCTTGGGTATCTTTAGATCAAATAAATGGCTTGCTTTAGCTACACTAAGTCACTGGGCCAGAAAATAAGTAGAGAAAAGAGTGGATATGCCTCTTTCTTGTCTATGTACTGCTCTCGTTCTATATTTGCTTTTGACATGGCATCTCTTGGGCAGCCTAGAAGAATTATTAAAAGTGTCAATGACCATAACAAAAGTATTTGCAATTGTATTATTAAAGTCTAAGAACTTCTGGGCTAACCTGGGAGGAGACTGAAAAATAATCAGCATATATTTTCTTTTATTCTGGACGAAGGATCTGCTTAGGTCCATCCATCGTATTATCTAACGAGAAGGGAAATGGCTGAGGAAGCCATATTGAGCTGACATTTCTAAGAAGTTGGTAATCTGCCCATATAGCTCAGAATTATTGTTGTTGTTTGGTTGCCATGGGCTCCTCAGATCTCCAATTAAAAGGAATCTTTCCCATCATGTGCTTCTTGATTGTTTCAATTGGAATTGCCAGGGGATGAACACAACTGTCCATATAGACCAATGGGGTATGTCTGGCTCCACCCCCTCCCACCCTCCACCCATTCTCCTTTGACTCTGACTGTGATTCATCCTTTTTGCTTAGTGTTTATTCACAGGAAGTGTTTGATAGTGTTGGTAAATGGACAGGAGTAGAAGAGAGGCTTAATGCTAATTTAAGATGGGAAAAACTGCCTTTTTCAGGATGAATGCAAAAAAAAAAAGCCTAGGTAAATCAACTCGAGCAGGACTTGTTTTGAATATATGCCTTTTATTTCTTCTAAGCTTTTTAACAGCAATGAGTTTTTATGAAATTCAATCCCATCATTAAACTGTGTCCCTCAACAGAGAACGCTAAATCCTTGTGTGGGCTACCACAAAGCTTAGAATTATCAAAAAGATTGCGTGCAAAAAGAGCTGCTAGAGCTTGTAGGATTGCGGTGTTTAGTATGTCCTAATTTAGAAGAAAGGCCCAAAGCCTCCCCTGAAAATGAGTAATTCTGCTAATTAGCTCCTTTTGCTCCAACATGGAGCCACCTTTGGGAAACAGAGAAATGGTTTATTAAATCAAAAGGTAAGATTTCTCTTCCAACTCACATGTGGGCATTAGTGATCAGATATTCCCTGCAGGTTCAGCTTGGTGGCATTAAGGGCTGATTTGACTTGCCAGCATTGCATTAGTGAGGCATCTAATCCAATTTAGGCCAAGACAGGGGTGCTACATCCATTATAGCATTTCGAGCATCATTAGGAGTAGATTGATCAGAAGAAGAAAAAACGAACAACACTGAATCAACCTGCAGCATGCTGGCAAATCCCTCTTGCTGTGACTGCGATTTTTTAAAAATTGAGACTTCCTCCCCACTTCATGAGTAACAAGTAATACATGCACAACTCAAAAGGCTTGCTTATTTTTCAGACGTGTTCCGTCCTTAAGTGAGGTGAAAAGAAACCAGAAGTCTCCAGCTCATTTTTATAGCCCTACGATGTAAAAGCATTTATAGGTGCAAAGCAGGCAAGAATGGAGCGTGTTTCAAACATTTAGTGAGCAAAAGCATTTTGGTGGTCAGCTCCCTCACCCAAAAAGGGGAAATGCTTCACAAGAAGTAGAGCAGATTTGCATGTTTTTGTATGTTAAAATGCATAGGCATCGATGTCAGTGTCAACATGAAATGCAAGGACAATACATTTCAGGGTAGCAGTAAAGACTTCAGTGGTCCTGTCCTCAGTTCCAGCCCCGGCCCTACTGTTAGGCAGATGGAGGTAGCCGTCTCGTATTCCCCAACCCTGTTTCTCCACAGCCTTGCAGAACAAACAGTTACAAGAATTTGGACAAATGCACACCAACCTAGTAATGGGGAGCAATATGCACAAGTGGAAAAACAAGACATGAAGCACAACTGGAATGGACAGCTTTGGCTATGGTTAGCATCAAGTGGTGTTTAAATGCGAAGCCCCTTAACTGCAGCAGTTCCATTCACAATGTAATGCGAGGGTTATTTTGGAAACAAAGGACTTTATGAGGTCCTGTACATCTCCTGAGTAAGTGCCTTCTCCTGTTCTATCAGGAAACAAAACACGCTCTGGAAAACAAAACAAGAATCACAAAGTGGCTCCTTTTCCTGCCCCTTACAAATCATATACTAATTTTCTTAGTGGTAACTGCAGTAGCTGCGTATGCTTCATATCTGAATTCCATTTTATCCAAACTGGCTATATATTGGGGTGGAGTGGGGAGGATACTCCAGGGATATCTGAACATAAAATGCAAAATGTTTTTGTTACCACCCAAGAGCTGTTCTCCCAGGAAATGCATTGTTCAGTTAATGGCTCTGACAAAATGTGGAATAAAGGGTTGTGGTGGCTTAATCTTCTACCTGAGGCCCACAATTGTCATTGTATATTCTACACGATGCCTGTATTGTTTCAGCTCTTTCTCCATGTACAAACAAAGCCAAAAGTCAAAACAAAGGAAGGCTCTAAGGGCAGCTTCTTAATGCATTTGGGAAATCAGCCAAACCTTCAGTAATTTCTACTGATTCTATTGGGGGTACCTAAGAAAAAATATGCATTAGAAAGAGGAGGAGGAGGAGGAGGAGGAGGAGGAGGAGGAGGAGGAGGAGGAGGAAATGTTAAAACAACAGAGAAATGTTGCAGCACTTGGAATACAAAGCCAAACAAAGAAAACAAAAGGGAAAAAAAAGTGGCGGACCATCAGCTGTTTCTGAAGCTCTGCACAGAGCTCTCCCATCTTCAGATCACTAGTTCTGTCCAAACAGAATATTAGATCCTCCATGTACCTGGCTTTAGGCTCAAGGCCAGATGCCAGTCTGAACAGGTTCATGGGCACCATGGAGAACATAAAAACTCCAGCCACTTCTGAGCAGGAAACTTCAGGATGGGCATTCAAATCTCCTAGATGAACACTGTAGGGTAATTTAATACCATGCCTGAGGCCATCCCAGCCAGCTCAGGAAGAGTGACAATGGTGAGGACTATATGCCACTGGTATTATATGCTGCACTGACTATCTGATTGAAGAGTATGTTCTCAAAATCTCCTGGATGGTGAACCTAGTCAACCACATGGAATTCCTAAATATTATGGCCATGCCAGCTCTCCACCCCCAGGCCTAGCCTGCTGAACTACAGAACAGCTCAAAAGACACAGACATATCCCCCTTCTTTCGGCTGGGACTTGGTAAAACAACCAGATCAGTGCTTCCATCCAAGATTAAATCCTGGATAATAAATGCTTTACCAGCAATTGACCTGGCACTGATGAACAGGACTGTTAGGTTGGAGGGAGCATCATCCATAGCACCCTGACTTCCTTGGAAAGACTGCCACTTGAAAAGAATGGAAACCAGCTAGTGACCTGTCCTTCTTGACCAGAGGCGGCAAGCTATAGCCTGCAACGTATCTCCCCCAGTTATAACTTCAGTGTCTGCTATTAAGCTAGGTTCCATTCCCTACTATACCTCATTTCCCCAATACATACTTCACATACTGTACTTTTAAAAAAAATCCATTCAATCATGTTCCATTCTCAGATACTGCCTGGACAAGTCCCTGCAGTTTTCATGGCAAGGGTTTTCAGAAGTGGTTTGCCATTGCCTCCTCCCTAGGGCTGAGAGAAAGTGACTGGCCCAAGGTCACCCAGCTGGCTTCGTGCCTAATGCGGGACTAGAACTCAGTTTCTAGCCTGATGCCTTAACCACGACACCAGACTGGCTCTACTTCAACACTAGACCTCAGTAAAAACAGCAGTTCAGTTTATCTCTATCCCTTAATACATACATGGACACCCATATTAATGCAAACTGTCTCCCACTATGGATTATACTTCAATCTTTGCAGTCTGTTAAATGGCTGGCTACGTTCTCCATAGTGCCTTAATGCTTACATGGTTATAGATATATGCCCAGGAAAGTATATGAAATCCCATACAGAACTTCTAGAAAACCACTGGGATCAGAGGAATAATTTGGACTGCTTCTTTGATGGGAAGCAATCCAAAGGGAGATTTAGGTGACTTCCCTTGAACTGAATAAATGTTCCGGATAACAGCATGCTTCTTCTTCAGTGGTCTTGGTCAATGCTGGAATACTCCTATCAGGAAGGTGATGAAATACAATTGTTCTGCCGTAGGTCTCCCAGGAAAAAATTAAATATTGACTGCTAAATTTCATCTGACCCTACAGAGCAGGAAAGGTTATAAAAAGATAATCTGTATAATGTCCTATGAACTCTGTGGAACATTAAATAAGTGCTAAAGGAAAGCTAATATAATCGAAGTATTAATGGTGTCCCTCCTTTTCATTTAAAGAAGGTTCCAGCTGCCCACAGAAGCAAAAATACACTGAAATTAATTGTGGTTCTAAACTTTTTAATGGTGGGAAAGCTCTGCTGAGTGCTGTGGGGCTTGCTTCTGAGTAATCTTGCATATAAATTAAAGTATGAAATAAATAAATGAAAAAATCCTGTTTCTGAGTCAATTAAAATAGTATTAGCATTATTAATTTTTATATATTCTCTTTATTCTCCATCAGAGTAATTTTACCTAGCGGTTGTGTTACTTGTTCAAGGCAGTGTTAAAAAACACACACATACATACTAGTTTTTCCCGTTTTCCTTTTCTTTGACCTCCTAGTTTTTCTCATTCTCATTCACTCTTTTTCTCTGCTTTCTTCCTTTTTTTTTTTTTTTGGTTTCACTATCATGTATTTTAAAAAAAAGTTGTAAACTAGAAGGACATAATGGCAGGCATGGGGCTTAGGGAAGCAAATAAGATGTCAGAACAATACTGCCTACATCTCAACCTGAGTTTGCTGATTTCAACAAGGTTAGAATGAGCCTGTGTACATATAGAAATGGCTCAGGGCAACTTTTAGAGCCAAGCAAGAAATCCCAGATGTGCAAGGTTGAATCATAAAATTTGACAGGCATTTTATTAGAGAAAAGCTTAAAGGAAATGCTGATTGCTTCATCTTGCCATTGAAATTAGCCACCATCAAAAGCCACCAGTATGAATATTCACATTAGCCCATGAGCTGGGGGTACTGGATTGTGCCCACTGGGCCATCCTTAACATCTGTAACATTTCAATGTAAGTGTAGAAGGAACTTATTCATGTATACGTTATTACACACACACACACACAGACTGTATCGTGTGTGTGTGCGTGTGTGTATGTGTGTGTGTAAAGACATATAAGTTAAGTGTTTGGAGAATCTTACAGAAGTGCAAATTGCTGTAGAGCAGGAAGGACACACTTCGTTCTTCGCTCTGAAGAACTTTTCACTAACAGCAGTTGAACACCTAGCCTTGCTTTGTCCAACCCTTCTGGAATTTGGCCGCCAGTCTGTCTTCAGACCTATCACTGTTGGCTATGAGGACTTTTGTTGGTTTCCACAAAGGCATGCCCTCCTCGGAACCTTTGCTGAGGTCTGTCAAATGGAATGCCCTTGCAGGACCAACAGAAGTGTGATCCTTGACAGGTCACCAGTACTTTAAATTGAACTGGGAAATACTGGAGTACTGGAGCAGCTAGTGTAGTATAAATGCCCTATAGTCCAAATGCTGATCCCCAATAATATTCAGGTGGCTGAACTTTGCATCACCCAAACAGTCTTCAAGACCAACCCCACAAAAAGCATGTTGCAGTAGTCTAGGCTATCTAAACTGAAAACTAGGGGCCACCTCACTTGGTCATCCTGGGGTAGCCTTGATGTTTTTATTCATTTTAAAAATGTATTAGTTTATCTTACATAGTTGGCTGACTAATGAACAGTGATGGTTAATCCTTATGGTCAGCTAAGAGTCTATGGTATTCCTGGTTTTCTCTTTCACTGGGGAAAGCACAGAAGAATCCTGAGGAGAGCTACTCTAGGGATTTATCTGACGTTTTGCATTTTTCAACATGATTTCACATGCAAAATAGCTTCACAGCAGGTGGATTAATTTAACACCACCAGCCTCACGTAAATGAGCACGACACTGTCCGCAGCAGGAGGTCTCACTCAAATGGCATTTTACATGTTTCAGAACACAAAAAGCTTCTGTCATTCTTGCAATGGAGCACTGTACTCCTGCTCTATCTTGCATAGGAGAAGCTTCAGCCACTCCTTTTGACCCTCAGTGGACTGACAGCTTTCTCTCAAGACTTCCGTATCAGCTAGGTTTGTTGGTTTCTTGTGGTCAGAACAGTGGTTAGATATGGTGAAATTTGGAAGCCCAATTGTTTACCCTAAAAGCAGTAAAATAACTTCCTCTCCCTCACTCACTGATGTATTAAAATGCCCATCTGAAATTAAGAAATCTTGGAGGTCACCAAAAAACATAGAGGCACCCATGTGTAATGGTAAGTGGGAATGACCTTGGGAGACAAGAGGAAGAGCTGCAGACTAGGCAATGGTCAGGTAAGAGGCAGCTGAGCCCGCAGAAGGAATGGGTGCATGGTGAATGACTCAGGAGTGACCCTCCCCAGTTTCTGTAAAGGTGAGGGAGGAGAGATGTACTTTCAGACTTGCAAGGCTGATGTCAGCCTTGCAAGGCAGTCCAGACAAGAAGCACACCCAGAATTACTAACCCTATCTTTATTGTATGGTGACAGTAACAGAATCTTGCAAGCCTGAAAGTTCATCTCTCCTCTGTACCCCTCACTTTTACTGTCTGAGAAATTAGGGAGGGTCCCTTTGGAGACATTTGCCACACTTCCATTCCTGTTACAGGCTCAGCTACCTCTTATCTGACCATTGCCTAGTCTGCGGCCCTTCCTCCTGTCTCCCAAGGCCATTCCCACATACCATTACACCATGAGAGTAGGGTGTCAAAAAAAAAATCAAGATGGTGCCTGACAGCCCCACCTCTTTTTAAAAGTGCATACAACATGCTCTGAAAAGAGGTAGGTCTTCCATCTTCTGGCATGGCCACCATCTTGATCCCTTTCTCACACCCTCGCCCTCAAGTAGGTGTATCTTGAAATTCAGTTCTGCTCCTTAGAAAAGCAACAAAATCCTTAGTTGAGTATGATTAATTCCAAAGTGCATCCAGCTTGGTTTCCTGCGTCTCCAACTCATCAGTTTTATCAGCGAAGGTAAAATCGTTCTGCCTTCACCGCAATAATGCGTAATTGCCCAAATTGCGCACTTGCACCGTAACAGCTTTTCTTTATCAATCTGCACTTTTGTTTTAAAATCTGCAATAAATGAAACCAGAGATAAGTATTTCCAAAACATGCCTTTCTGGATATATTTCAAAAGGTACATTTTAGAAGGTATTTGACTTTGTTTTTTTTTTTTTTAAAGAAAGAGTTGCTGCAGCATTGAGAGAAATATAAAATTGCACAGTTTAATTATGTTCTGATCCACGTATCTCTCTGGCAGATACTGATTATATCCATTCATACCAGCATTTGCAAAGATGGAATTCCTCAGGTATACAGAATGGAAAGTAAAGACTGGGGGGAAAGTTTTAAAAGTAGATTTAAATGCAAGATGTTCAAGGAGAACAGCTGTGATTTTGAGCTGTCTGCAGATGGAGTTACAGTGTTACTTGTGATGTATGATGTGAAGAACCCATGGCTATTTCTGACTTTTCCATAATGCAGTTCTAACAGCTAAGATTGTTATTCCTTGAGGCTGCCACATTCTTCTAATCCTCTAAAGGGATAACCTGCATATGTCCTTGCAATGACATCAAGCAATACAACAGATCATTAGTGTTACCATCTCTGGAAAGAATACTGCCTGTCCTAATGGACTGCTACCTCTATGGGAGTTAACATACTTGATGTCCTAAGCAAAAGATCTTGAGATACAGAAAGAAAGAAAAACAAACAGGATTATTTAACTTTGCTGGCGTTCCTTTTTTTTTTTTTTAAATAGAACTTTCACAGGTGAAATAACCCCGATGTGCAGATCTGATCGACAGTTATCAGGAATGTTTAGTTGCAGTTATTGCTACCTAAGGGGGCCACACCAGTTACTGAAAACAAAGATATTTTTGTCACACAGAAATATATAGCTTTGGATCGTTTTCCTCAATAAATCAATGAACGAGTATAATGTTTTTGACTCATGTGTTTAACTGGGCTCTCTTTATCTAGTCTGAGGACTTGTGTGGAGAACAGATCAGGTTTTAGGTCATACTTATGCAGAAATACTGAAAATTCAAAAGGGTTCATGAACTTTTAAGCACTACTGTAGTTTTAGCCTTCCTGGTGGATTTCCTAGTCTGGTCTACCTGGTGGGACTGACACAGAGGTCCAATCCAGCAAGGAACTGCTTATTTTTTTCCCAAGAGAGGGATGATGGTAGACAAGGCAGAATTTGTCCAATATGGCTGGAATGAGAGATGGTTTCTTCTAGAGAAGGAGGGCATGGCCCTTTGAAGTTCGGTGGTGGTGCTTCATCCTCCCTCAAGAAGCATTCGCCACTTCTCAGGAACAAGCACTCACATACCCAAAGGACCCAAGGAAGGCCCACAGGTGACAGAGCTCATAAAACATAATCCTGATACTGGTAGTCCTCATTTAGCAACTGCCTCATTTAGTAACTATTTGCAGTTATGACAGTGATGAAAAAGTAACTTTGCTACCAATCTTCACATTTACAAACTGCACAGGTCTGTAAAGCAAAGGAAAGCTGAAGTACGATCATTAGCACAGTTGTTTTCACTTAGCGACCACTTTGCTTAACGACCAAGTTGCCAGTCCCAATTGTGATCACTCAGCAAGGAGTCAGAAGTCATCTACTTTAGTTTCTTCAGTTATTTCTCTCTCTCTTTTGTTTTTGTTTTTCTTTTGCACTTTCTTTTTTTCTTTCTTTTTTCTTTATTAGATTTGTTTTTTACTTATAAAAAAGTCTTCAATGAAAAATTATACATAAAAAATATTTTTCTCTCCTTAGGGGAAAAAACTCATAATCCTTTTTGTATGTATTTATGTATAAAGTTTTTCCCATGAGACTCCAAGCCAGCTTTGACATAGAAATTATGAGCTACATGCATATATCATGCTGGATGTTATGTCAGGTTAAACCTTGCATTCAGCAACAACCCAAATGGCTATTTACTTCAGCTCTGAAGATATAAAGGCTATAATTCCTTAGTAATTCCTGCCATGGGTGACCCACATTATCAAGGCTTTGGAGGGGGCAGAAATAAACATTGCCTCAATGTTAAACATTAAGATGTTCTGTATTGGCTTAACAGTGTTCCATTTGTTTGGAAACCTGGGAATTGTCTTTTGGAACTTGGGGACTGCATTTTGTTTCCCAGTGGAATTGTAGGATTTGCTCAGAAATACTGAGGCTGATAGAAAATATAATAAACTATTAAAGGGCAGCCAGTGGAAAGAGGCTGAAAATTGGGCTATAAACAAATCTACCACAGATTTCATTTCATTTCACATGCCAGTAAGGTAATGCTCAAGATCCTGCAAGGTAGACTTCAGCAGTTCATGGAGCGAGAATTGCCAGATGTACAAGCTGGGTTTAGAAAAGGCAGAGGAACTAGGGACCAAATTGCCAATATCCACTGGATAATGGAAAAAGCCAGGGAGTTTCAGAAAAACATCTATTTCTGTTTTATTGACTATTCTAAAGCCTTTGACTGTGTGGACCATAACAAATTGTGGCAAGTTCTTAGTGGTATGGGGATACCAAGTCATCTTGTCTGCCTCCTGAAGAATCTGTATAACGACCAAGTAGCAACAGTAAGAACAGACCACGGAACAACGGACTGGTTTAAGATTGGGAAAGGAGTACGGCAGGGCTGTATACTCTCACCCTACCTATTCAACTTGTATGCAGAACACATCATGCGACAAGCTGGCCTTGAGGAATCCAAGGCTGGAGTTAAAATTGCTGGAAGAAACATTAACAATCTCAGATATGCAGATGATACCACTCTGATGGCTGAAAGCAAAGAGGAACTGAGGAGCCTTATGATGAAGGTGAAAGAAGAAAGTGCAAACGCTGGTTTGCAGCTAAACCTCAAAAAAACCAAGATTATGGCAACCAGCTTGATTGATAACTGGCAAATAGAGGGAGAAAATGTAGAAGCAGTGAAAGACTTTGTATTCCTAGGTGCGAAGATTACTGCAGATGCTGACTGCAGTCAGGAAATCAGAAGACGCTTAATCCTTGGGAGAAGAGCAATGACAAATCTTGATAAAATAGTTAAGAGCAGAGACATCACACTGACAACAAAGGTCCGCATCATTAAAGCAATGGTGTTCCCCATAGTAACATATGGCTGCGAGAGCTGGACCATAAGGAAGGCTGAGAGAAGGAAGATCGATGCTTTTGAACTGTGGTGTTGGAGGAAAATTCTGAGAGTGCCTTGGACTGCAAGAAGATCAAACCAGTCCATCCTCCAGGAAATAAAGCCAGACTGCTCACTTGAGGGAATGATATTAAAGGCAAAACTGAAATACTTTGGCCACATAATGAGAAGACAGGACACCCTGGAGAAGATGCTGATGCTAGGAAGAGTGGAAGGCAAAAGGAAGAGGGGCCGACCAAGGGCAAGATGGATGGATGATATTCTAGAGGTGACGGACTTGTCCCTGGGAGAGCTGGGGATGTTGACGACCGACAGGAAGCTCTGGCGTGGGCTGGTCCATGAAGTCACGAAGAGTCGGAAGCGACTAAACGAATAAACAACAACAACAACCACAGATTTCATTGAGAGGGAGGTTGGATGATCTACATTATGGGAGTAATGTACACAGAGCTTTAGCTTCTAAAATTCTTGGCCAAAAGATTTCATAAGATGCATAGGGCAGATACATATCAATAAGTGTATTCTGGGGAAAGTTGCATACAATTGTATGGGCAACTACATACATTAAAAATGTAAAACCCTGTAGTACCTGTAACCAGTCATGGCTGGCTTTCAGAAACTGGAACCAAAAATGCTGAAAAAAGACTATGGTAAATCGCTTCTCTATTGTTGCCAAGAAAACAAAATTGGTATGTCCATGTGGCCACCAGGAGTTCAGTTTGACTCAAGAGAGGCATACTTTTACAAAAAAAGAAAGTTGCATGCAAAATCTGTATTTATTAACACAAGTTGTGTGGAAGACTAAAATACATGTAAACGTGAAGGCAGACTTTCTTGCATTAAAAATAATTCTCAGAAAGGTTGAGGGAGGCACATCAGTAAATTCCTTTAGAGCACTGAAAGCTTTGTTTTAAGGCTAACCATGAATTCGGTGAACATCCAAGTCGGGTTAGGTGATAGTAAACTCCCAACAATGAACTGCAGAGCCCCCATATATAACTTCAGATAAGGACCATGATGTATCGTTAATTGCACACTGCTGTCTGTACTTCAGAAGATGAAAACACATTCATAATTCTCGATAAAATTATCTACCAGGTGCCCCAATAATTAAAATCTCAGCAAAAGTTGTATATAGTGGCTATGCAGTGACTGAATATGCAGTGGCAATTTTATGGGAAGAAAGAAATAAAGCAACGTATTTCACTCATTATGTGTTTTCAGGTTTTTCTCTCTATCAAATCAATTTTAAGGAAATTAGAAGCTTGCTCTTTTTTTCAAAGCGCAGTTAAAAAGCAGCAATGAAGCAACAACAAAATGCTCAGTGACTGAATAATATTTTGTAAAGCCAGGCTTACAGAGAGAAAGTACAGTGCTTCCTCCCAACCTTAGATATAAAACCTGTTCTGGGAACAAAGATGGGGTCTTTAAATGGTTTTCATATACTAGCACAATAAATGTGTTACCTGAACATACAAGAGCAGTCAACAACAGAAAGGTAAATGTCTCTTTTCTTCTAGGCAGGAGGTAAGCCACTGTTACATTAGCAGGGTTATCTAAGGACCTAATTACGCTATCATTTTTACTGTTCCATGCTTTGGGGATTCTGCATACCATCACGTATTGTACAGCTCTGGTAAGAATCAGCTTCCAATGACAGCTACAGTAAAGGGCAAGCAAGTTTCCCCTATTCAATAAATGCACATTTGGAGAACATTTATTATAAAGTGAGCAGGAGTCATCCTGTTCAAATCTGTGCCCCAAAGAAAATCCCCAGCATAGTGAGTAAGTTCTCTGCAGATTAATTTGCACAAAACTAGATTATATGGCACTTGTGAGTATATTGCCAAAACAGCTTTGGAGATAATATTGTGCATCTATTTCTCATTCATTCTAAGTTAAGTTTCTCTTTGATCATTCATGGGTCTAGGATACACTGAGGGACTCAATGGCTTGATTCATACAATTGGCTAGGTATCTGATGAACATTCTGTTGCTGGTAATGGAACATGCCAGGGAATTCTGGAACGCTCTGTTCTTGGGGTTGGATCATTTCTGGAACATCCCAAAAGTCTTCCAGTTCTGGAAGATTTATTTCAAGAAAAATGCTGGATCATCTCAGAACAGCCAATTCAACATGGTCTGGGGCAGTGTGTCTCAAACTTGGCAACCTGTGTGGACTTCAGCCCCCAAAATGCCCTGCACCAGTCCTAGACTGTAGACCCTCAACTATGAAAATCAAACCGTAAAACAATTAAATCAACATATTCAAAAGAAAACCATTGATTAAACCATAGTCACTGAATGGTATATATGGCAGCTATCATAATTAGCCACCTTTTCTCCAAAGCTTTGCTGGAAGAGAATGGTCTTCACCATTTTCTTGAAAGATAACAGGGAGAGAGTAATCGTCCTAACCCTGAGAAGAGCTGAGTACTCTAGTCGGCTAGTGTAGCCATAGAAAAGCCTGGTTCCTTGTCCCATCCCTCTGGCACCTTGAGTGGAGCAAATCAACAGTAAACCTTTTTGAATGGAACCCCCAGGGTGGGCAGATTCTACTCAAAAGACAAGGACAAAGCCATAGGTATTGTGGATTTGCTGGCCATGAAAAGGTGCTTGAGGACAACAGCTTGCCAACACAAGCCAATAACTTGTGCTGTTTAGTATCCATGTGTACTATTCCTGGCTTACAGTACAAGGCTTTTTTCAACTCCTGTAATGAGCCATGAATGTTTTTGTATCAGACATTAATTTGGTTCTAGCTCCCTACAATGCAAAGCACTTGGTTGCCACTTGTTGTTTATCTCCGATTGAGAATAACAAACTCCCCTGCCACTTATCAACCAATAAACAAGTTATAGACTAAATCTTTAAGTACAGTGTTGCTAATGTTGATGGAAATTATGCAAACCTGGTCCCAAATTGAATTTTAATCTGCTTTTGCAATACTCAAATCTAAATCCTCTGTCTCTTTATCTCTGCATTTTGTATAATCCACTGAACAGCTCACCAGTTAAACAGTACATAGATTGGGAAGCATCCTGGGGACAGGGAAATGGAACAGGATGACGACTTAGTTTCCAAGTTATTAATTACATCTCCCCCCCAAAACTCTTACAATGGAAAGTAACCAGTGCATTTCTTTAGAAACAGGTGCATGCCAAATTTGTGTCTATGTGTGAGTGTATCAAGAAAGGCGGGGGGGGGGGGAGGCAGGTGCTCCAATTTAAGAAGAATTGGCATATAGATTGCCTTATGGATGGGGGACCCTTATATCAAGTCATTTTACTTTATAACTCAAAGGATAAACCAATTCTCTTCTATCTAGAAAAACTATCAGAATTGTAACTAAATATTTCTTTAGCAGAATTAGTAGGACAGCCTCCTCTTGAAGGGTGTAGATTACCATAGGGGGCATAGCATATTGCCTGGAACATAAGTTCTGCTATGGGGATGCTATCACTGCCTTTACCTAATGATTGAGCTGGCCTTGTTAATATCTCATAATACTAAAGTGCACTTGGCCACATTAAAGATTACATAGTCTTTTTATTGCAAAAGCCAGGGTATTCACTCAGAGCATTAAGAGGCTCTGTGATCAAGGGGAATTCTAGAAAGAGCAAGTGGGAAGAAGGTTTACGAGGACGGTGGAAAGTGATGGGATCTCTAATATCCGTATGATTGCAGGATGTATCTGCTTGACTCCCTCTTCCCCACTGACCTTCCCATCAATTAGTATTCACATAGCTTTATGGATGAACAATGTTAATATTAATCCATTTTAAATTTGGCCAAAAGAGATTTCCAGTAAGGCCCATCATATCTCACATTTTGATTAGCATGTGATTTAGATTCTGCTTTGAGTTATTCTAAATGGGTTTAGTTATCCTGAACTTCATCCTATATAACTTCATGCTGTTCATCTTAGCAAGTAGGCAGGTTAGTGAACTAGAAATGATGATCTCTGTCAAGCTCATCTCCTGATGACCATATGAAAATGTCCATGTAATTTCCTTGGTAGCAGTACAGAAGTTGTTTGCCATTACCTTCTCTCTGAATATTTCTTTGACATCCCAATCCAAGCCTACAATTTTGGGATTTTGGTGTGGTCTTCCATCTAAGAATGAAGCAGGTCCCACCTTGGTTGGGTATTTTTTTGGTCTTAGCCAAGATTGGCCTAATGTGGATACCTGGTATAGGGCAGAAGTAAAAACTATTTTAACTCAGGGTGCTGAGTAAATTATTTTTTTATCTTTGCTTCCCTCAGCACATGTAGAATGACTTGATACTAGCATAGCTTGACAAATAAAGCCTAATATAATCTAAACTAATGACAACAGGTACAGCAACCAGCCTTGGAAGTGACAGTCAAGATACAGAACTGACAGTGAGCGTATTGAAGTGGTAGATAACTTCTGCCTTTTAGGATCAGCTATCAGCAGTAAAGGAAGCAGCAGTCAAGAAATACATCTGTACGTCAAAGTGCTGCAGACTAGCACTTAGCAGAGTAGCAATGAAGGCCTTGGAAAAGATTTTCAGATGCTGGGATGCATCTATGCCTATGAAAATCAGAATAGTGCAAGCAATGATTTTTCCCTGCAAAACTCCATGGAAGTGAAAGTTGGACTTTGAAGAAGTAGGAAAGGAAGATTGTTGATGCTTTTGAACTTTGGTGTTGGAGAAGGTTCCTGAAAGTACCATGGATAGCCAAGAAAACAAACCAATGGCTCATTGAACAGATCAACCCAAATGACCAGGCTCAAATTATCATATTTTGAGCAAGTTATGCAAAGACCAAGGTTTCTAGAGATTTTTATAATGCTGGGGAAAGTGGCAGGAAAGAGAAGAGGATGATCAGATGGATGGATGGATTCAGTTACAACGGTGATAGGTGCACCACTGAAAGACCCGAAGGACCAGGCTGGGGACAGAACTGCTTGCAGAAAATCTATCTATGTGATTGACACCAATCACAATCAATTGTAATATACAACTCACAGTCCTCTTCTTTATGCATCTGAATATTACTATATTAAATACCCTGCATGTGATATACGGATGTTGTGTACCTGTGTGTCTTAGTGTGTATTTTGACCAAACAATTAAAAAGCTAGAAACATAAAGGCTGAGCAGACTGCTATCTGAGTCTCCAGGGTTAAATGAATTTGCAAGCTTTGTGTCTTAAAGACTGCAATCAGGTGAGATTCAATGAATCATCTTTGTCACTGCTGCAAGGGAAAAGCAGTTGAATATCTATGGAAAAACAAACATAATAGTAGCTCATTTTATTTGCAGGTTGCAATGTTACACAGTCCTCCAAACAAAGAATAGTGATTGAAGCAGAATTGTTAAAAATATAAAGCCACAGTGTGATATGCCTATGTGCTGTTCCATGCAACTCTATTTTTAAACCTGCAATGCTAGAAACAACTTATTTTCACACGTGGGGTTTTTTTCCTCCTTTTTGTAAAGGAGAATATCTTGCAAAACCCAAAGATGCTTTGTCTGAAAGCAAAGCCAAAATTTTCCGTCTGTGGCTTGGAGGAGAGGAAGCAGGAGAGAATCAGAGATTAACAGTGCAATCTTATGTCTGTCTAGTCAGAAATATGCCTTGCGGAGTTTGATGAAACTTGCTAATGAATCATGCTGATAAATCACTAATCATTTTAAAACACCAAATTGGGGATGAAGTTGGGAGGGGGAGGTTTTTATAACATTGAAATGCTCTGCTAGTTTCCCAACATTTGGGCTGAACAGCCTAAGAAATTGTAAGAATTATTGTTTTCTTTAGTTTAGTTTCCATAAATGAACAGGCTGAAATTATTCTACTTCAGACACATGATGCGAAGATCCAGCTCTGTGGAGAAGGCTGTAATGCTGGGGAAGGCAGAAGGAAAGAGAAAAAGAAGAGGACGACCAGCAGCAAGGTGGAGGGACTCAGTTACAGTGGTGATAGGGGTACCGTTGGAAGACCTGAAGGAGCATCATGGAAAAATAATCTATGTGTTCGCTGAGAGTGAACCCTGACTTGATGGCACATCAAGTCAGTCAGTCAGTTCAGTTTCTTGTGAGCCTTTGAGAGAAAGTGTGTCTGTGAGAGAGAAACAGAGAGATTGTATCTGCATCTGTTTTGGGGAGAGGATTATTGGAGAATCTTTAATTTTAACAAAGATGCCCATTCAGGTTTGTACTGAATGTGGAATGTTTATGTGCAGCTCATGATGTCTTTTCCAGAGATATTTCATTGCATTCTTTTTCATTTTATCGCAGTGCATTGCATTGCATTGCATTGGATTCCATTCCATTCCATTCCATTCCATTCCCTCAATAGTCATCAGGTGCAAAAGATGGGCAAAGTTTTTGGACTTTAAAAAAAATAGTAGAAAGACAGAACAGCAAAGACCAGTTTGCATAGAATGTCATTGTCATGGTAATTTTTGTTTTGCATCTGGTCACCCTAAAGTATGTTTCTTTAATTACCACGCAGACCCTTAATAGCTACAAAATAATTGTAACTCATTTGAAACAGGAACCTTGGTTCATATAATATTTTTGGTTTAATGCATGAATGCTTACTTTCTACAGTAGAAAAGATATTCCCAGATGTAGCTTAGCCCCAGTTCTAGTCTGCTAGTGAAATTTGCTTTAAAAAAAGGAAAAACCATGTTCAGTCCAAATCAATGTAATTCTTATTCTTTCAGCTACATTAACATGCTCTCCCTGCTCTGCTTTTTTTCTATTGTAGAGGTCTAACTCAATTTAGGGCAACAGAATATGCCACAATCAAAATAACACAGCAAAGCAGATTTTAATGTTATTGGTGTTACCATGAAAAGCTCAGGATAGCAGGTTGGACTTAGCAGGATACTGAAAACATAGTAATGATGGTGCCAAGTGATATGTCTAGGGAGGAAGTTTGACAAAATAGTGTCTTAGCACACCAGGCCTACAGGCCTCTGTATCCATGGAAACCAATGAGCCCAAAACCCAATTCATATGTTGTGCATTCTCTCCAATATGGGCAAATAACTGTTTCTGTCAGAGATTAATCATGTTATTGGTATAACCTCAGAAGCTGGCTCACAGGAGGCCAATGGGTGAGTAGAACATGCTGGGAGGCTGAAGTTCTCCCTTAAATCCCTTAGGAGCTGCTGCTGCTGTGTCTTCCTTTGTGACTTTCTTTTACAGCCAACCCTTGGTATGCCATGAAGCTCCCAGAAAAGTTGACATTTTTGTTTTAAAAAAGCAACTCCATTTTAATAATGTACCACAATCAATGGTGTGGTATGTATAGCAGTCAGTCTATACATCAGATTCTTAAGGACAGGTGGAAGGCACCAATGAAAATGCCATGGGCAAAGCCAACAGGGTTTTCTTGGCACTAATAGGGTTTCTTCCTCTCTGCCAGCACTCCCAAATTGCCATCTTCCAATGGGGATGGATGAATATGCCCATTATTGATAACCAGCATGGCTTTTGGTCAGGGTCAGGCCCATGACAGCAGAAGATAATCCAGAAGAAAAGACTGACAATAACCCTGTTAGCTTTCTTGTCAATAAGATAAGGGGTCAATATACTGAATCTTGCAAACTACATAGAGTAGTATCATCATGGAGATAATCTATCTATGTGGTTGCTAGCAATCAATCAGTCAGTCAATCAATCAGGTTGGTTTTGTTTCTCCCAGCCATTTTAAGTTTAATTTTTATTTCTGTTGCTTCTAACCCAGCATTTCTCATGATATATTCAGCATGTAAGTTCAATAAATAAGGTGACCATCTACAGCATAGGCATTCTGAAATTCAAACTGTTTAGTTGCTCCATATTCCTGTTCATTTCTGATCATCATACAAATTCTTCAGTGGGCTGATGAAATGGCCCAGTACACCCATGTTTTTAAGAACTATCCACAATTGGTTGTTGTCTACAGAGTCAAAAGCCATAGTACAATCAGTACAGCAAAAATAGATGTTTTTCTGAAACTCCCTCATCTATGAGATGTTCACTAGGTAATTTTAGGTGTCCTTACTGAGTTCAGTTTCTATGTTTTTCATTTCTTGTTCCATCTATCGTTGAAGTCCGGATAGCAAATCTTGACCATGATCTTACCAGCATGGGAGTTAAGAGCAATGGTTTGGTAGCATAGGGATTCTTTATCACTGTCTTTTGTTGTTGTTGTTGTAGAATATAAATTAGGGACACAGTGGCGCTGCAGGTTAAACCGCTGAGCTGCTGAGCTTGCTGATCGGAAGGTCGGCAGTTCGAATCCGCGTGACGGGGTGAGCTCCTGCTGCTAGTCCCAGCTCCTGCCAACCTAGCAGTTCGAAAACATGCAAATGTGAGTCGATTAATAGGTACCGCTTCGGCGGGCAGGTGACGGTGTTCCGTTTAGTCATGACCACGGAGGAAGTGTCTACGGACAAACGCCGGCTCTTCGGCTTTGAAACGGAGATGAGCACCGCCCCCTAGAGTCGGACACGGCTGGACTTAATGTCAAGGGAAACCTTTACCTTTACCTAGAATATAAATTAATCTTTTCCAATCCCTTGGCCACTACTGCTGTGTTTTTTGCATCTGTGTAAAAACTACAAGGAGCACTCTAACCCATTGTGTTAAAACTGGTAGACGGCAGGTAGAAGATCACAAAGCAAACCTGCATTGTGACACTCCATCTGCCATCTTGCTGTTTTTGACCCCCTCTCCTTGCACCCCCCCCCCAACACACTGACTTCAACAAGATCATCTTGTAAGATTTTAAATATTTCTGCTGGTATTTTATCAACTCTTGCAGATTTATTTTTAGCAATATTTTCTGCAGCCCATTTAACTCCATTTTCCAGAATGGCTGTGGTTCAATGATAATACGTTGGCAAGTTTCAGCAATTTGGGGATCTTTCTTGTACAGCTCTGAATATTTGTGCCATCTCTTCTTTGCATTTTTTCCTTTCTCCAGTGGATCTTTTCCTTCTTTGTCTTTTATCATGCCAATTTTTGCATGAACATTTCCCTTGATTTCAGCAATGTTCTTAATTAAATCTCTGATCCTTCCCATTCCATTTTTATCCTCAGTTTCTTTGAACTGCATATTCAGATCTCTCTCCTTAATCTTTTCTGAACCCAGTGTTTAGTTGGTCAAACTTTTCTCTGTCTTTCTTGTCTGTTGCCTTCTACCTTTATTGGACTATTCTCAACCAGCCAGCAGACAGTCATGTCGCCTTTTTTGCTATTCCCAATAGGGGCCATTTTTGTCTGCTTTATCTTTAATTATCTCACTCATTTCAGTCCAGGCATTCCATGTTTACCACACACTGAATCTATTAACTGCAGGCAGTGTAACTCACCTACACTTGAGCTTGCTTGGAAATTCTAGCAGGAGAGCATGGCTATCATGTACCCTTGACTGGTACATTCTTCCACCTTCTACCTTCCTATCATCTACCCTAGACTGGTACACTCCTTCTACCTGAGATGATCATCCCCTTCCACTAAGTGTGCAGCTTCAGGAGGGACACACATGGAGCAGTGAGAAAGGAAGAAGACACCCACCTAGCTAACCAGATCAGCTGAATCAATCTTGGCAATCAATGGAGTGACCAATGTCACAGCCAGATCACCCTCACATCCAGCAACTCACCTAATTAATACAAGTAGTCCTTGCTTAGCAACCACAATTGGGACTGGCAAGTCCATTGCTACGTAAGCAATGTTGCTGCTAAGCGAAATATCATGTGACTGCAACAGACTTATGATGTCACTTCCCATTCAGTTGTTAAGCAAGTCACTGTGGGTCATTAAGCAAGACACCATGTGACTGTGACTTGCGATTTTACCACCAGCGTCTCCATTGACTCTGCTCACAAATGGCTGTCACGTGAACATGGGACACTGCAACAGTCAAACACCCACCAATTGTGAAGCACCTGAATCTTGATCACATGACTGTGGGGAAGCTGCAATGGTTGTAAATGTGAGGACTGGTTGTAAAGTTACTTTTTCAGCACCATCGTATCTTCAAACAGTCGCTAAACAAGGCAGTCATTAAGCAAAGTCTACCTGTACCACCAAACAAATTTTAAGAATTATCTTAGTATTTTTTGCCATGTGTTCAAACAGTCTTTTTATTTATTTATATTTGTGCTGTTTTTCCTTTCTAATGTTCTCTTTGACTCAGGCTTTATTATATCCATAGCCACCTCAGTTGTCCTGGTTGGACAGAAAGGTGGGTATATGAATAAAAAATAAATAAAAATAAAATAAAATGGGGATCCTCCTGACTGACCAGTTGACGGGCAATATTGTGTCTTATACTATTTCATCTTTTAAAGTAAGCTAAAATCCCCCTCCCACAAAGACTGGTTAATTGAGAAACCCTGGTGTAGATGCAGATGAGACCTGAAGTAGACCTTCTAGACAGGAAGAGCTGTCCATCAGTGGAACAAGTTACTACAGGAACAGATTTCTTCCCTTTCACTGGTGGTCTTCCAACAGAGGCTGGATCATCATCGACCAGGGATGGTGTAACGGATCCTGCAGGGTGCCGGGGGTTGGACTTGATGATCTCTCAGGTCACTTCCAACTCCATGATTCTATTGTTCTCAAAAGCAGCAGAATGCATTTTCAGCTGTCTTCCTTTTGTTCTCCAAACGCAGAGGAAGAGACCTCCCAGCCTTTTCCTACTGAAGAGATAACCTTCAGAATGTAAACCAACACACTCATGGTCCAATAACTCAGCAATGTAGAGACATCTATCTCCAGCTAAACAATAGCGCCCAGCATCGCTTTCACTTCGCTGATGTGATTGCTGCCAGTCTGAGTTGCGACCATTTAAATGTTAATAGGAGCATTATGTGCTGGTGGGCAACACAACAAATGATCCGCTGGAGCTGAATTTTGCTTGGCTGCATTATTACAGTATAAATCAGAACGTTTTCCTGGCTATTTCACTTCACACACAAACTAGCAAATCTGGAACCAAATTTAGTTGTGATATAGAACAGGATGGGATGATCCATTGGTGGTTTTGCACAATGCATTTTTTAGAAAAAGTACACCGCAGTTGCGACACAGGCATATTGTAAACATGTTTTGCGTATAGGCACAATTGTCACAAAGGTAGGATAGACTGCAGCTGACTTGACTTTCAGCTCAATGGCAAACTTTGGTCTGTCTCTGCATGCACTACAGTTGACTTCGTATTCTGCTTGGCTACCCCAAGAATAGCAAGTTTTGTTGCCAACTACAGCAATTGGGGGATTCCAGATTTTAAAGTATTTTCGCTTTTCAAATAAAGCTGTAATTAAAGAGAGGGATGTTAGATCAGTAATAAAAATGAAGGTGATGAAGAGCCATGGCTATTCAGAGTAGACAGTGCTGGCCTACCTAAATAAATAGGTTGGTTTCACACATTACACTGAAGCATGGCTTGCTTAAAATATGTTTTTTGGGGTAAGTGACCAGGCTTCATTCACAAACTGCTAAGCCAGTTTGTTCATGATAAGTCACTTTGTTCAGATTATTCATAATCATGATTTATTAAATAAACTACAGTAGCCACCTAATGCTTGCCAAAATTAACAAACTGCAGTGGTTTGTTGTTTATTCGTTTAGTCGCTTCCGACTCTTCGTGACTTCATGGACCAGCCCACGCCAGAGCTTCCTGTCGGTCGTCAACACCCCCAGCTCCCCCAGGGACGGGTCCGTCACCTCTAGAATATCATCCATTATCTATCCACCTTGCCCTTGGTCGGCCCCTCTTCCTTTTGCCTTCCACTCTCCCTAGCATCAGCATCTTCTCCAGGGTGTCCTGTCTTCTCATTATGTGGCCAAAGTATTTCAGTTTTGCCTTTAATATCATTCCCTCAAGTGAGCAGTCTGGCTTTATTTCCTGGAGGATGGACTGGTTGGATCTTCTTGCAGTCCAGGGCACTCTCAGAATTTTCCTCCAACACCACAGTTCAAAAGCATCGATCTTCCTTCGCTCAGCCTTCCTTATGGTCCAGCTCTCACAGCCATATGTTACTACAGGGAACACCATTGCTTTAACTATGCGGGCCTTTGTTGTCAGTGTGATGTCTCTGCTCTTAACTATTTTATCGAGATTTGTCATTGCTCTTCTCCCAAGGATTAAGCGTCTTCTGATTTCCTGACTGCAATCAGCATCTGCAGCAATCTTTGCACCTAGGAATACAAAGTCTTTCACTGCTTCTACATTTTCTCCCTCTATTTGCCAGTTATCAATCAAGCTGGTTGCCATAATCTTGGTTTTTTTGAGGTTTAGCTGCAAGCCAGCTTTTGCACTTTCTTCTTTCACCTTCATCATAAGGCTCCTCAGTTCCTCTTCGCTTTCAGCCATCAAAGTGGTATCATCTGCATATCTGAGATTGTTAATGTTTCTTCCAGCGATTTTAACTCCAGCCTTGGATTCCTCAAGCCCAGCTTGTCGCATGATGTGTTCTGCATACAAGTTGAATAGGTAGGGTGAGAGTATACAGCCCTGCCATACTCCTTTCCCAATCTTAAACCAGTCCGTTGTTCCGTGGTCTGTTTTTACTGTTGCTACTTGGTCGTTATACAGATTCTTCAGGAGGCAGACAAGATGACTTGGTATCCCCATACCGCTAAGAACTTGCCACAATTTGTTATGGTCCACACAGTCAAAGGCTTTAGAATAGTCAATAAAACAGAAATAGATGTTTTTCTGAAACTCCCTGGCTTTTTCCATTATCCAGTGGATATTGGCAATTTGGTCTCTAGTTCCTCTGCCTTTTCTAAACCCAGCTTGTACATCTGGCAATTCTCGCTCCATGAATTGCTGAAGTCTACCTTGCAGGATCTTGAGCATTACCTTACTGGCATGTGAAATGAGTGCCACTGTTCGATAGTTTGAACATTCTTTAGTGTTTCCCTTTTTTGGTATGGGGATATAAGTTGATTTTTTCCAATCTGATGGCCATTCTTGTGTTTTCCAAATTTGCTGGCATATAGCATGCATTACCTTGACAGCATCATCTTGCAAGATTTTGAACAGTTCAGCTGGGATGCCGTCGTCTCCTGCTGCCTTGTTATTAGCAATGCTTCTTAAGGCCCACTCAACCTCACTCTTCAGGATGTCTGGCTCTAGCTCACTGACCACACCGTCAAAGCTATCCCCGATATTGTTATCCTTCCTATACAGGTCTTCTGTATATTCTTGCCACCTTTTCTTGATCTCTTCTTCTTCTGTTAGGTCCTTGCCATCTTTGTTTTTGATCATACCCATTTTTGCCTGGAATTTACCTCCAATGTTTCTAATTTTCTGGAAGAGGTCTCTTGTCCTTCCTATTCTATTGTCATCTTCCACTTCCGCGCATTGCTTGTTTAAAAATAATTCCTTATCTCTTCTGGCTAACCTCTGGAATTTTGCATTTAATTGGGCATATCTCCCCCTATCACTGTTGCCTTTTGCTTTCCTTCTTTCTTGGGCTACTTCTAGTGTCTCAGCAGACAGCCATTTTGCCTTCTTGGTTTTCTCTTTCTTTGGGATGTATTTTGTTGCTGCCTCCTGAACAATGCTGCCAACTTCTGTCCATAATTCTTCCGGGACCCTATCTACTAAGTCCAGTCCCTTAAATCGATTCCTCACCTCCACTGCATATTCCTTAGGAATATTAGTGAGCTCATATCTAGCTGATCTGTGGGTCTTCCGTAATCTCTTGTGTCTGATCCTAAATTGTGCAAGAAGAAGTTCATGATCTGAACTACAGTCAGCTCCAGGCCTTGTTTTTACCGACTGTACAGATGTCCGCCACCTTTGGCTGCAAAAGATGTAATCAATCTGATTTCGGTGTTGTCCATCTGGTGAAGTCCATGTATAAAGCCGTCTCTTAGGTTGTTGGAAGAGAGTGTTTGTTATGCAGAGCGAATTGTCTTGGCAAAATTCTATCAGCCTATGTCCTGCTTCATTTTGTTCTCCCAGGCCATACTTACCTGTAATTCGAGGTGTCATTTGACTGCCCACCTTAGCATTCCAGTCTCCCGTAATGAAAATAACATCTCTTTTAGGCGTGTTGTCCAGTAGGTGCTGCAGATCCTCATAGAACTGCTCTACTTCAGCTTCTTCAGCATTTGTGGTTGGGGCGTATATTTGGATCACTGTGATGTTAGATGGCTTGCCCTGAATTCGAATTGAGATCATTCTGTCGTTTTTTGGGTTGTATCCAAGCACTGCTTTAGCCACTTTACTATTAATTATGAAGGCTACTCCATTTCTTCTGTGGTCCTCTTGTCCACAGTAGTAGATCTGGTGGTCATTTGATGTGAAGTGGCCCATTCCAGTCCATTTCAGTTCACTGACGCCCAGGATGTCTATCTTTAATCTTGACATCTCACCAATAACCACATCCAATTTGCCCTGGCTCATAGATCTTACATTCCAGGTTCCAATGGTGTGTTGATCCTTAGAACATCGGATTCGCCGTTCACCACCAGCACCGTCGGCCGCTAGCCGTCCTTTCGTCTTTGAGCTAGCTGCGTCATCACGTCTGGGGCTAGTTGAGCTCATCCTCTGTTCCTCCCCAGTAGCATTTTGACCATCTTCCGACCTGGGGGTCTCATCTTCCGATGGTATACCAACATATCTCTGGTTGTACTGATCCATTTAGTTTTCACGGCAAGAATACTGGGGTGGGTTGCCATTACCTTCCCCAGGGATCGCATTTAGTCTGACCTCTCTGTCATGACCTTCCCGTCTTGGGTGGCCCTTCACGGTTTAGCTCATGGCATCATTGAGGTGCTCAAGCTCCAGCACCATATAAAGACAAAAAACAGATTTTTTTATGGCTTAGTGCATTCTCTGAACCCAGTTTATATATATTCCTGTCTTCCTATACTACTGCAAACTGCAAGCTGCAGTAATGGTCAAAAAACTTCCTATTAAGTAAAGCTGGTGAAAAAGTTGCCACTTACTCTATCTGATGATAGAGCATTATATATTAAAGCTTACCATAAAGACATCTGTAAATTCACACAGACATATCAACAGACAGAAGGCACTGATTCTTTGGTTAGATGGGAGCTGGCTAAGAAATGAAGGACCATTAAGCATTGAGTGGTATCTTGGGTCATATCAGGACTATCAACAGGATGTTCTCAACAGTCAATATCTGTAGGTTTGGGAAGACTGTATGATACTTGGATTCAGCAAGAATATGCTTTTAGTCTCTGAAGCTGAAAAATGGTTTATGGAGCTGGATGGAAAGGAAATGAGGGAGTTTCCCTTGTAATGTTCTGTATGGGACAACCAACATTCCTAAAATTAATCCTGCTTCTAAACAGGACTAGCAATCAAGGAAGCTGCTTCAGAATAGAGTGTTTCCATTTTTAGTCCCTGATACAATTGCCTCTACAGAATTGTCTCTATAGAACTATGGTTAATTTTTAAGCCACTGGCTGCCATATCATCTCCTTGCAAAACATCTGTGAGCTATTCAGATACTATGATATTCATCGCCTTTGTCCAGCCAGAAATTATTCCATAATTTTGGAAGAACTGAAATTCCTTTGGGGAGCACTTCTCTATTGCATTGAATGACCCCCAAGTCCTAGACCAATGGCCTTTCCATAATGTGATTGCATGACCAGTGAGTTTGCAACTTTTCTTTGTTTGTTCTTTCCATAATACAAAGTTCTATTACCCTCCCATCTATTTTCCTAGCCTAAGAAACAAAAGAAAACTCCTCCCTCTCCTTCAGACTTTCTTTTCAAAAAAGGTTGCTCCTTTCCTGTGATTGTTTTTTGGGGAGAGAAAATTGGCTGGTGTTGATGACAGTCTTTCTTCCCTACTGTGCATGGAGGAACAATTAATTACTAAAGCTGGTGGCTCATTTGACACTCCATGCTCTAGTTATACAAGGAGGTCTGTGCAGTGGCAATCTGCTTCTCAGTTACAGTTGGGGGCTTAACTGAGCTAACATGGCACCAGCTGTCATTCTTTGGCACCCTACGTGGGGGTGGGGAAATGGTTGCTTTTGAAATTCTCCTCCAAGAAAGGAAACCGACACCAAGCTCTTTGGCATTAAAAAAACCCATGTAAATGAGCGAATTTTTCAAGAAAGGCATAAATCTCCTCCTCCTCCTCCTCCTCCTCCATCTTCTTCCTCCAATGGGACAGGTGACCCTGGAGCTAAAAGAAAAAATCCTATCTTTGATTTTTAAAAAATGTCCTTGGGGAAGTACAGATATATTTACTTAAGGCCTTCCAACTCTCACTTAAGAATCTCCTGCCTGTCATGATGCTATCAATCCTTTTCTAGCATTTTACTTGGCTCTGAACTTCTTGAAATGACAAAAAAGGTGATTTGGAAGAAATAGTAAGGTGTCATCTAAGTTTTTCATGCTGGTGTTAGAGAGCAAAATGAATCAGCTACTTATCTTCAATCTTTCAATTAAAGGTCAAGAACAAAAAGGGATAACCCTTCTTCTATTGTTTTTCCCACACCACCCACCCCCAGAGTAAGGCACCTGTCTTTTGCATGGCTGTTTTCAAGCCACTTTGAGATTAGGGCTTCTGTTGCTTTAAAACTTATCTCATATGAACTGCCATTCTCTAACAAAAGGGTATAATAAAGAAAAATGTGGTCTACCTCCCATCACTCTCTTAACCATCTCTGTCTCTGCAGCCTTTTTTATTTGAGCCAATATTTTTCTTCCTTGCTACAGTCATATTTTATTACTGTTATAGAAGCATCTGCAAATGAGGATAAGTTCTGGCAGTAGAGAAGCTTCATTATTAGAGGTTGAAGTGCTAGGCTGGCTTGAACTCCTGTATATATTTTTCCTTCAAAAAGAAAAAGAAAAGGGTTTATCCCACTTCTAGTATGCATTATTGCTTTTAACTGCATATTGTTATTGTTGCGTGATTTGAAAACATCGTTGGAAAGTGTCTTGGAAATTGTAGATTTAATTATAGCATGAAATGTCTTTTAAGTAAGTGGTTGAATAAATACAAGTTATTATACAAGTTATGCTTAGTTACAAATGCTTCAGAACTAGGCCATTTTGGGGACTTCTATTTCACAATGAATCGTGCTTTAATTGTTTTATATCTATTGCCCTTTTAAAAATGGAAAGGTAGTTTTATTGTCAATTGTTGGAACTAATTGTTGTTCTTATATACTGCTTTAGTTCTTTCAGAAGAAAGCATAACATAGAAATAAAATATGGAATACTATTGAATCTTACACATTGAAAGGAGTTTAATTTGGTTCCTTCCAAAGAAGCCAGGCTAATGTTTATTTGAAGAACATTTCCTAATCTCAGAATGCTTCTGTTACTATGATAAAATTATGATGCCTGGGTCCTAAATATCTCAGGGACTACTTTTCTCCAACTGTTTCTGAACATTTTACAAGATCTGGCAAGTTTTACCTCCATCACTATACAATGAAGTACATCAATTCATTTACATGGGAGAGATCAAAGCAGACAACAAGGACTTCATTTGGGACTGTCGTATCATAACTGTGTCGCAACAGCTTTATTTTCTCCAATAAAATTTTGAACCACCCAGAATCAAACTAGCCACTATATACATAAAGTATCTGGTGTTTTGTGTCTTGATCTGGCAGGTTTATGAAGCCTTTCCCTGGTATTTAATCCTTTGCAGTTGCAAGACCAAAGGTGGGAAGTGTCACACATCTAAAAGATCTTAGCACAATGCTTGATGTTTCCAGTGGAAAAGACTCAGGGGAAGGTGATAAGAAAGGCCTTATTCTGCCAGAGACCCTGGAAAAACTTCGCTGATCAGAGTAGAAAATACTGGTCCAGATGGACAAACAGGTAGACCTGATATAAAGCAACTGGCCAGTTCATCAATTTATATCACAGCAAATTATCATGGGCTCCTGTTATTGCATGGTTATGTATTTTTAATCCAGTGCAGTAGGATAATTTCTCTTCCACTAGAGAAAGCAACCAGCAAAATCTCACTTCTCCCCAATGCCAATGGGAATTTTTCTTATCAACATGGGATTCATGGAAATGACTCCATGGGGTGCTTGCCAATTGTGAAGAGGTCATTCACCCTCTCTCAGACAACCAGCCTTCTTTCTTGTAGCCAGACTGCCCTCATCTCCTTTTAATGGAAAAGAACTTGTCAGCAGCATTTGTCTGTTGGTTTATTCTCTTGTTGTTGTTGTTGTTGTTGTTGTTATCAGCAAAGAAAAACCTAAAAAGCTGAAGTGAATCCAGTGATCGCTAAAAACTCTTTAGCTATTTCATGACTGACTGTCATTTAAAGGAGCTTCTGAGCCCGTATTTCTTCTGCAGGTGGCTTTGTTGCCGAATAGAAAGGCCATGGCTGTCTAAATGGTGAATGAGTCACTTTCCTAAAAATGAAACTCAAAAACTCTTTGATCAGATGTTTCCTGCTTCAGCGTTGCATTTTGAGAACAAAGCAAGAAGTGTTTGCAGCGAGGATGTGAGCACCACGATTTACACCATGGTCTAATGAATTAGCATATTTGTTCAACAGCTGTAGGAATATTGGGTGGGAAAGGGTATGAATAAGAACAACAAGAGAAATACAAAATTCTTGTTTTGCTTCCAGGACTCCTCAATAGTTTTATATTTGTGGAGGTGACTAACAAAAACAGAAAGGAGCAGAAGGCTTTGCTAAAAAGAAACCCACTCCTTCAAAGCTGAAGTTTAGGGGAAAATGGGTGCCCCATACAAAGAGGAAGCCTGTTGAGTTCTAGTGATAGGTGGATTCCCAGATGGGTTAGATCAGTTAAGTAGGTTCCCTGATGACGAGGTATAATGTAAATTAGAACTATGGAATAGCATAGTGACAAACCATTAGTACCTTAGACAGAGCAGAGTACAGCTAGATAATAGGGCCATTTTGTTTAAGCTGTAGCTCTGAGATACTTGCAAAGGTGGTAGGTCACCTGCTCCATTTTGCAGAAGCTTTTCATATGACATTGCCATTTTGCACCATGAGCAAACTATCCAGATGGAGCATTTCTGAACCAGCTCTTAATTTCCAGGTCGCAAATATAGATTGGTTAGGAACACCAAAGTCAGTATACGCTCAGCTAATATTGACTTACTTCTTTATGCTTCATAATTATACCGTTGCCACAGTATAGATATCCAACAATGTTCTAATTAGAGAGTAATTAACTAAAGTATTTCATGAGATACTTTGGGGAATAAGGAATGAACACCAATTGATAGCATATAGATATGCAAGCTATTCTCAGCAATGATTTATTGCATTTCCGAGAAAAGTAATTTTTTGTCATCTTTACTCAACCCACTGCTGATACCAAAGATCTGAGAAACACTGATACACATTTTTGGACAGTTTTTTCTTCCAATTCCCTTCTTTGAAAAAATGCTATAGTATTAATTTACCTGTTGTTTCTCCCTTCCTCCTTATTAGACATACATTTAAGCAGTTTATGGTGTAATATATGAAAGAGTCCAGACTCTAGCTAGAGAGAGGGCTGTTTACTTTAATGTCCCCACTTAATGCTCTCAATCAATCATGATAGCTGACCCCCAACTTCTTCAACACTTTTGTTTTTCCATTCTCAGCAGTATTTCACATTTACAAACTCTTCAGTCCCTTCTCCATAGCCCTGTTCTAACTGGGTAAATATTTCCCATTGCCTACCACACCCAACAAGATACCAAAACAGCTCTTAGGTGTAACTGGGTTGGATTTGACTTCTAGTGACTATATGAATAAATGCTTACCATTGTTATCATTCCTAGAAAACTGCCACAGTAACCCAGTTACCCACAACAAACAAATAAACAAACAAAGTATTTTTAAGGTACCCTCCTGAACAGTTCAACCACAATTAAAATTATCAGTTAAGCTAAAATAAAATTACACAAATGATTGTCATGTTCACATTCTAATGTCTGGTTAACATTGTAACGTTTCACATGTCATTCTCTGTTCCGTATCCCTTCACCCGGGGTTTTTCCATTCTGTTGCCCTCCCTTGTTTTGAGGGCTTGGAATGCATGTTTGGGTTTGCGCTCCTGTTCAAGGTTACTTTCCCAGGCGCATCTAACGGCATTCAGCACCTGGGAGGGGGAGCGTCCTGACGGGCGACCGGGCGGGACCTGCCCACAAGCAAGGCTTTTAAGTTTGTATTTGGCGCGCTTTTGCTCATTCTCAGCTTTCTCTGTATTTGCATACTATTCCTTTAATAAATCAGTTATCTTCAAGCCCGAGCTTGTGAGACTGAGTATTTGGGTTTAGGCAATCATTACATAAAGCTGAGAATCATTTTTTCCATTTTCCGCTGGCCCCATCCAATCCTTGGATAAGAGGGAACGCTAGCGATGACAGAACCTCAACTTCGCGTAAGTGAGGGAGGCGAAGAAGAGCGGGAGGTGGTCAAAAGCCGGCCAGCGCTAACCTCGAGAGCGCAAAGAGCAGCACGTCGGGAGTTGCGAGATACCCAATTGGACGAGCTGTTGACATCCATACAGGAGAGTCTCAGGAGTGAACAGAGATCTGTTATGGAAAGAACCACGGGGAGGGGGTCTCCCCAATTGGCCTGGGAGCACGAAGTCCCTCTGTCACTGAAGGTGGTGATAACCAACCAACCCCCGGAGGAGCCGGTCACTCCGGCCCGTATGAGGGCATTGGAAGATAAAATGGATTTAATAGTAACGATCCTCAAGGATCTACCCAGAGAGGATCAGCCCAGAGAGGCAGAGCCCACCCCGGAGGATTGGGAGGAAGAGCCGTCACAGTACCCCAGGCACAGCACCCTGTCGACCCGGGGGAGAAGTAAGACTCGATCAGCCCATCAAAGGGGAGAGCGAGAGGCAAGACCTCCTAGGGATCGACCACTTGTGGGGGCTCGGCGTACGCTGTCATTCGCGGCACCGCCACAGCCAGCTGAGCCGGCAAGAACCTTCCCACCATTTGGAGTGAAGTTTGATGGGGATCCCGCAACGCTCTCCTTCTTTATTACGAATGCCAAGCATTATATGGAAGATTGGGGTCGGAACTTTCGGTCTGAACACGGCAAGGTCAATTTCATTGCCAACAAGCTGAGAGGAAGGGCAGCGGATTGGTATGTGCAACTATGCCAAGCTGAGGCAACTGAGTTAGAGGACTTCGATGAATTTTTGTGGGCACTTAAAGAGCATTTCGAAGACCCCCTAGCTCAAGAAACGGCTAAAAATGACCTGCGGAAACTTTACCAAGGGTCCCTCTCAGTTGCCAAATATGCATTGGAGTTTAAAGCCTTGGCAGGAAAAGTGGAAGACTGGTCTGAGCCAACAATCATCGAATTGTTCAAGCAAGGGCTTGAACCCGAAATCCTTCGATGGGCTCTGGGCAGAGATGATCCCAAAACGCTATATGGGTGGATTCAGTTGGCGGGAAGCGCAGAAAATGCCCTACGAACCTATGCCCATACCAAAGAGCTTAGACAAACACGTCTCGCTAGAGGAGCGCGCGCATCTGGACTTGCCAGCCGCCCCAAACCGAAAACCTGGGAAGAAGGGAGGGAGCAACGGTTCTCCAAGGGTCAGTGCCTCCGATGTGGAAAAGAAGGGCATCGAGCCACGTCGTGCCCGAGACGCCGTCCAGAGGAACGACAGACGAAACCCGCGATAAAGACGCCTGCTCCTGCTCCACCGCGAAAACTGAAGGCAGCCCTCGCGGAACTGGACCCCCCCGACCTACCCTTCGGAGAAGAGGAGGAAGAGTTGCAATTCGAGCAGCCGGCGGGAAAAGCCTACCACCTGCCCTGAAGGGCGCCCTAGGGCAGGTGGAAGAAACCGGGCGTAACCATGATTCGGTGAGTGGAAACTTTCCCACACTGACTGTTAAACTTAAGCTGGGCTCACAAACCAAAACGGTGGAAGTGTGGGCCATGCTAGACTCGGGTTGCTCCCGTTCTCTAATGCACCCTGATGTCGTAGCGGCTCTAGAACTGCCCACGTTCCCTTTGCCAAGACCCATGATTTTCACCCAGTTGGATGGAACTATGGCGGGAGGGAAAGCAGTTAATCTTTCCACGGGACTGGTCGCCTTGCAGATGGGCTCCCATCAGGAAAAGCTGCCATTTGTGGTAGCTCCAGTGGGGGGTCCTCTGGTAATTTTGGGGATGCCTTGGTTTGTGCAACAAAACCCTTTCATCAACTGGCTGCATAGAACTGTGACGTTTGCGGATGGATTTTACAAAGTACCCGAAAAGGACCTATTGGAGGACATGGAGGGTGGAGGGGTAGCGTATACCACTGTACAAACGCTTCAACCTCTTGAGGGGCTACCCAATCAGTACCAAGATTTTGCTGAAGTATTTGGGGAAAAGGAAGCAGATCGCTTGCCACCCCACCGAAAAACGGACTGTGCCATTGAGTTTTTACCAAATGTAAAATTGCCTCACCCAAAAATATACCCCATGTCTCCCAAAGAGCTTACCACGCTAAGGGAGTTCATTGACAAAAATCTGGCTAGGGGTTTCATTGAGCCTGCTAATTCCCCGGTAGGAGCTCCTGTCCTATTCAGGCCAAAAAAGGATGGGTCATTAAGGCTTTGTACCGATTTCCGCGGGCTCAATGCGGTCTCAATATTAAATAAATATCCTTTGCCCCTGATCAAAGATATGTTATCACATCTGGCCAGAGGTAAAATTTTCTCAAAACTGGATTTGAGAGAAGCTTACTTTCGCATTCGCATAAGAGAGGGGGATGAGTGGAAAACAGCGTTCAACTGTCCTCTTGGGGCTTTCCAATATAAAGTTTTACCATTCGGTTTATCTGGGGCACCCGGGGTTTTTATGCAGTTAATCAATGAGGTCTTGCATGACCACCTATTTAAGGGGGTACTAGTATATTTGGATGATGTATTGATTTATACTGAAACCATGTCAGAACATATCCACTTGGTGCGTCAGGTACTGGCTAAATTGGAAAAAGCAGAGTTGTACGCAAAACTGTCAAAATGTGCGTTTCATCAATCGCAAATTGATTACCTAGGCTACCGAATTTCAGCTCAGGGCATTGAAATGGACCCTGCAAAAGTAGAAGCTATTGTAGCATGGGAGCCTCCCCGTACCAGGAGACAATTACAAAGTTTCCTTGGATTCTCTAATTTCTATCGGGCATTCGCCCAAAATTTTGCAGAAATCGCCCTCCCCCTTACTGAACTGTTAAAAACCAAAGGACAGGGGGATACGCGACGTTCGAAGAACCCAGGCGCGCTCCTTAAATGGACTCCAGCCTGTCAGCAAGCGTTCCAAACGCTCAAACAACTTTTTACCACCGAACCAATTTTACAGCATCCAAACCCCTCTCAACCCTTCGTTGTACAAGTCGATGCTTCGGATTTTTCCATAGGCGCAATTTTGTTACAATCGGACCAATCTGGCGCTTTAAAACCCTGTGCCTACCTCTCTCGCAAATTCACTGAAACAGAGAGACGTTGGCACGTTTGGGAAAAGGAGGCTTTTGCTGTGAAAACGGCTTTAGAGACGTGGCGACACCTATTGGAAGGTACTTCCAACCCTTTTGAAGTCTGGACTGACCATAAAAACCTGGAAGCTCTAAGCACCAGCCGAAAACTCAGTCCCAAACAGCTGCGCTGGGCTGAGTTCTTCAGCCGCTTTGACTTCACTCTTAAATTTATACCAGGCAAGAAAAACTTTTTGGCTGATGCACTCTCGCGCAGACCCCAAGATGATGGCCCAGGGCCAACGGTCCAAGGCACCGTCTGGACCGACAAACAATTAAGTCTGGCAGCAGTGACTCGCAGCCAGACTCGAGCACAATCGACTCCGCCTCCAGCCGCTCCGCCTTCCAACAGCTCACCTCCCTTGTCAATTCCCTCCGATTTGCAACAACAGTTGCTCTCCCACCTTAAAACGGATACTTGGTTGCAAGCCAACCGACACATGTTAACTTTCACCGATGATCTTGCCTGGCGCAACGATCGTCTCTATGTACCCGCAGCTATGCGGAAAACCATACTCCAACGCTGCCACGATGACAAGCTAGCTGGGCATTTCGGCTACGTGAAAACTTTGCACCTCGTTCGCCGGCAATTCTGGTGGCCAACTTTACTCAAAGACTTAAAAGAATATGTCACTGCGTGCCCTGTATGTGCGGCGATAAAGCGCAAACCGGGCAAACCCCAGGGTCTCCTTCAACCCGTAGCCACTCCGTCGGTCCCTTGGCAGGATATCTCCATGGATTTTATCGTTGATCTACCCCCTAGTCAACGCAAAACTGTCATTTGGGTCGTCAAAGACTTTTTCTCCAAACAAGCCCACTTTATCCCCTGCGCTTCTATCCCTACCGCGCAACAGCTGGCACGCCTCTTCCTCATCCACGTGTACCGTCTCCACGGTATCCCCGCCCGTTTGGTGAGTGACAGAGGCACACAATTTACGTCACAATTTTGGCGCGCATTTTTGAAACTTCTGGGTACGAAACAATCACTTTCTACTGCTTGGCATCCAGAAACGGACGGATCTACAGAGGCTGTTAATTCTACCTTAGAGCAATACCTCAGAGCTTTTGTTAACTACCAGCAAGACAACTGGGTCGATCTACTCCCATTTGCTGAGGTCGCTTACAACAATTCCATTCATCAAACCACTGGTCAAGTTCCCTTTAAAACAGTTTTTGGACGCGAATTTGTTCCCATTCCTGAACTTCCTC
This sequence comes from Candoia aspera, assembly GCF_035149785.1. NCBI lineage: Eukaryota > Metazoa > Chordata > Lepidosauria > Squamata > Candoiidae > Candoia > Candoia aspera. The sequence continues at coordinate 8,971,740 of NC_086165.1, read as the reverse complement.
ATCCTCAACCGCTCCCAGCCACCCTCGCTGGCTGGGCGGACTCTCTCAAGGACTCATGGTCTAATATTCTACTTGCCCTCCAACATGCCCAAGCTGCCTATAAACGCCATGCTGATGCAAAGCGTTCCCCAGAACCATCCTTTGCAGTCGGGGATAAAGTCTACTTATCAACTAAGTTTATCAAGTCCCCACAACCCTCTAAGAAACTTGGTCCTAAATTTGTCGGTCCTTTTTCAATTGTTGCTCAGCTCAACCCTGTTACGTTTAAACTCGATTTACCTCACAACCTTAAACGTTTACATCCTGTTTTCCATTGCAGCTTACTCAAACCCTGCCTGTCATCGGACCGTTGGCATCCACAACCCACTCCTCCACCTCCCCTCATGATCGACAACCAGCAACACTTCGAGGTGGCATCTATTCTCGATTCCAGACGCCAGCGCTCTACTCTACAATACCTCGTCCGCTGGAAACATTTCCCTCATCCTGAATGGGTTGCTGCTCCAGACGTGCATTCTCCTCGTCTCGTAGCCCAATTTCACTCTGCCTATCCTGACAAACCGGCTCCCTAATTTCTTTTGGGGGGGCAATATGTCATGTTCACATTCTAATGTCTGGTTAACATTGTAACGTTTCACATGTCATTCTCTGTTCCGTATCCCTTCACCCGGGGTTTTTCCATTCTGTTGCCCTCCCTTGTTTTGAGGGCTTGGAATGCATGTTTGGGTTTGCGCTCCTGTTCAAGGTTACTTTCCCAGGCGCATCTAACGGCATTCAGCACCTGGGAGGGGGAGCGTCCTGACGGGCGACCGGGCGGGACCTGCCCACAAGCAAGGCTTTTAAGTTTGTATTTGGCGCGCTTTTGCTCATTCTCAGCTTTCTCTGTATTTGCATACTATTCCTTTAATAAATCAGTTATCTTCAAGCCCGAGCTTGTGAGACTGAGTATTTGGGTTTAGGCAATCATTACAATGATAAACTCAATCATGCTATATTCACAATGACTATAAACAGAACACTTATTCAAGTAGAAACTCCTACACCTATAATCTGACACCCTGCCATCTGATTTTGCTAATGATATTTGCAAGAGGATAGCCCTATCCTCTAAATTTACTAACCACCATTCACAACATCTACTCACAACTGCTCCCACCAATCAGTCTGGATTGTTAAATAGATCAGTTTTCAGTTCTCTCTTAGATGTGCGGGACTGGAGAAGGAAAGGACGAGAATTCCATAGTTGGGGACCCAGGTCCCAAAATGCATGCAAATAGGATAGAGTAAAACCCAAGCAAGACTGTTATATAAACTGCATCATGCTAAGACAGGAGCTGTGACAGATAATAGAGCATGGCTAACTGCAGGATGTTAATCATTAGCACTAAAAGCTTTAATTGGGCTCTAAGTGGAAAGCTGTGTAAGGTCTGATGGTGGAAGGAAACAATGAAGAAACCGCATGTACTGTAAATTTATAGACCCAGTCAATAGATAAAGAAGGTATGTCCATATACTGTTACAGTAGTCTAGGCAAGAAACGATCAAAAGCACAATAAACAACTGTTCTATGAATTTCTGCTAACTCCCAATGCATCTGAATGTTTAATCCTTCATCAAGAGAGACCACAAGTCCAAAAAACAAGCCAGGAGGCCATAACCTTATTGTATTCAATAAAACATGTCATCATATACAAAAATCTTTATCAGCAGCAATTGGGGCTGTTTCTTACATCACGTTTTCCTTTTTCTAGTGGCATTTTCTGTTGGCAATACCTGCTGTAGTTTAATCTGTAATAAAATTGCGGATAGATGCATTTGATCTGGATGAGCACTGTCAGCTTGAATTTGGCAGGACAAGACAAGGTAGGCATTCTTTTCCCAGTTAGACTTGAAACAAATCTATTTTGGATACCAAGAAACATGCAGATACCAAATGTCCAAAACAAAATCCTGCAGTTTTGGAAAAATATGCCAAGAGGTAGACTGAACTAAGTTGGCGATTACCTGGAAAGAGATCTCGAAATCTCCCCTCCTTTATCTTCACTGACCCATCTGCTACTTACTGTCCGAGTTAATACATGTTACACAACCAATTTCCTGGGCTCATACATTACATGAAACTCTAAAGTAACTCAGGAGAGTAGGTTACCACAGTATGATAAGTCACAAAAATAACAACAATGAACTAACCAAGATTAAAACAAACCCAACTTTACATGCTGTATGAATGCAGGTGATAGGTTTGTACCTAGCTTGCTGTGTGAAGACAATAATTGAATACCCGTTTGGGTGATGGGGTAAAATCTTAAGAATATGACCTGATGTGTTGCTGTTTCACTGAAACACTTTTTCCTCCTGAAGCTCTTATTCCAGTCTTCAGGTAACTCTGACAAGGTCATCTGCTTCCATCCTTCTCAACTGGATATTTACCTCAAAAACCCTAACCCTGCCAACATAATCCCTTAAACTGCTTCAGAGCTTGCCACTAAAGAGATTTGATGCCACATTTACCTCAGGACACAGCCAACTAAAGGTCCCCATGTTCTGTTACCAGCGATAGCATTAAAGGAGTCACTTAACACCACTGTAGCTGGTGAAGAGATGATTGGAAGCCCACCTTTATAAGCAACAAGGGAGACATGTAGTTTTGAAGGCTATGCAAGCATGTGGCTGCTGATGGGCCAGAAGCTGCTGATGTTGATCAGTCAGCAGGTATGCTATGGTCTACTAACTAATCAGAAACCACACATTTGCATCTTGCTAACAGATTCGTCTTGTCTCTATTCGGTAAGGTAAGGTCAGAGACTTCCTTCTTACCCCAATCAGCTGGGGATACTTTGTGTATGTGGGTTCCCCACAAGCCATTTGATTTATTCCTACTGCTGGTTGTACCACTACCATTCCCTGACTGCTTCCTCCCCACCAACAGACAAAAAACAAAGAAGAAGAGCTGTGACAAATATTTCTCCTTGATGTGTTGCTTGTCCACTGGCAGGGCAGGAAAAATTCACACGCAACTACCTGCTGGCATCTCAGATGGTATAAGGGTCTGTTATTCTTCACAGGCTAGCAGAAAAACCCTAAGGGTATTTGTATAGGATCCGTGCTGTATTAAAACAGTTCCCAAAATGCTTGATAGAAATGCAATGACATCTCCATCTCTGTCTCAAGGAGAAAAATGGCTTCTGGGCAAGATAATTTTGTACAAGTTGAGAAATCGGCTAGGTGGGAATTGGTCAGTGAAATATGACTTGCTGCACCCAATGGTTTATTTGGGGAAAGGGGGTCAAGATGGCAGGGAGATCAATTGATCCAGCACTGAGCCTGCTTGTACAATCTGGCCTTTATTGCTTTTTGAGCATTGTTCCTCTGTATACTCTTCACAACTATTAAATAATACCCATGGAAAAGAAGTGCTGCTCCAGTGTGTTATCAGGTTAGGAGGTAGCCTTTATTGGATTGATTTTGAGCACAGGTTGCACAGTTTCTCTCTTCTTAATTAAAAGGGGGAAACATTTATTAGGTTTGCTGGCATAAACCTTGGGGAGGAACAGCTGCAGAGTGGGCTTACTCCAGGCTAGGGGTAGAATGACAAACTCATAATATCATTTGTAAAAGGGTTAATAAAAAAGTTCAGTAGCCTATATCACTACTATGGGTTCTTACTTCACTGGAAAAGAAAGGTTTTGAGGCCCTCTGAAATGGGCTGTGAAAATAACCTTGGGAAGAAGGAGGAAGAGCCGCAGCCTAGACAATGGTCTGACAAGAGAAATCTGAGTTCAAAGCAGGAATGTAATTTGGGAAAGCGTCTCAGAAGGGACCCCCCCTAGTTCCCTTGAAAGTAAAGGCAGGGGAGGGGGAAAGTGCTTCTGAGATGCTTTCTCTGTTGGCATTTCCTTGTTTTTTTGCAAGGAGCAAGCCATTAAGTTACTATAGTAACAAATCACTCTGGCAGAGTCAGAAGGTCAAACTTAAGTATCCTTAGTTTTGGGTGTGAAAAGGCATGACCATATAAGGTAAATTTGCCTGGAGGGCAGCTTGCCTGGGCTTGTTACTAGTTTCAGTTTCATTTCTACACAGCCTTCCTCTCTGAGCGTGTGTGAATTCATGAACTTGTAAATATGTTTTTGTGCTTTCTGTAAATAAATTTATTTTTATAGAAATGCCTGGTGTGTGATTTTTCTGATCTCTCGGGCCAAATGCTTTCCAGCACTCTGCCTCATTCTCCACTCCCATTCCTACTTCAGAATTAGATTTCGTTTATCACATTGCTGTGTAGGCTGTGGCTCTTCCTCCTGTCTCCCAAGGTTATTCTCACAGTCCGTTATACCCTCTGATCAGATGGAGTTTCCTTCAAATTTCAAGGTGTTCCTGACTGGGAATAATGTCAAATCGGATTTTTTTTTTTTTTGGATGAATTAAAGACACTCCACAAGTAAATTTTGGTTCTGGGGCTTGGGCAAGGTTGTAGACCTTCAGCAAAATGGGGGAAACAGTGTTGCACAGTCACAGTGCAAACTCCGCCCTTTATGGGTATCTATGCCCTGTCATGAAGCAGGTGCAAAAGGGGCAGGGCTTATGTTGCAAAGGCACAATGCTGCTTTGGTCATTTCCTGCCCCCCCCCCAACATCGCAGACGTATACTTACCATAAGCGAGAGTTACTAGCCATAATCCTAATCACTTTTATGTCTACCCTCACATTTTACTACATCAATCTATGGTTATTTCTTAACTATCCCAATGTTTTTGCAATCATTAAATCAGCATTTCAACAACTTTTAATATTGTGAACCTAATTAAAAACACTCAAAGAACAATCAACTCTATCCATTGAGTTTTGTAAGATAGCATCCTTCTCCCTGTTTTAAAACTGTTCTGTGACTCTCAGATCAGAATTAGCTTGCCGTTCAAATCTAGGGATAAAGGAAAAAAAATCTGTTACAACTGAATAATGAGATGCCATGACTTAATTATGCAAAAACATCCCTCTATTACCACCCTTCTTTTATTTAGATTTATTTGTTTGTTTGTTTGTTTGTTGTTTGACTTACAAACTACCCCAATCTGGACAATTTATGAAGTACATACAGCATGTACTGCATTATTATTATTATTATCATCATCATCATCATTATCATTATTGCCGTCAAGTCAGTCTTCACTCCTGGCAACTACCTGGACAAGTCCCTGCAGCTTTCTTGGCAAGATTTCAGAAGTGGCTTGCCCTTGCTTCCTTCCTAGGGCTGAGAGAAAGTGATTGGCCCAAGGTCACCCAGCTGGCTTCATGCCTAAAGCAGGACTAGAACTCACAGTCTCCTGGTTCCTAGCCTGGTGCCTTCACCACTACACTAGATTGGCTCTCACTGCATTAACATAAGTACCATAACAGCAATAACAATACACTGATAAGCATACATATTTATATTCTCACAAACTTAAAAACAATTCTATTCTTCTAATTTCTTTTCTGTTCTTTCAGGCTACATCAAGCTATCTAGAGAGATCTCCCCCCACCTTTTGATACACCTTGAAGGCTGCAAATTCTAGGATGTTGTGTCAGCAGCATGTGAAAGAATGTGTGCAAATGTGTGCAAATGTGTGCAGCAAGAAGCACACAGAACTGGAGGAAGAGCAGTGGAAAGAAAGCAGGCTAAACTATGAAGAAGCAGATGGATTTTTTTTTCCTACAGACTTCTCTGGCTCAGGCTGTGAAAGAAAAGAAGAGCTGAAAATGGTTTCACACATGCCTGCTCAGAAGTGCTGAGTGGGCCTTTTGAAGAACATCACCTCAAGAAGTGCAAATGCTCCTGAACTATCGTATATTATTGCATTTAACTTAAAAAAAAGTTTCCCAAAGAACATTAAAAATACATTTGGGGTTATAGGTTTTTGAGAAGCTCTGCCCTCACATACCCTCTCGTTTTCTTTCAGAGCTTTGCTAACATTTTTGCAGTGATCTGGCAAGTGAGAAGGAAGCACTTGAGAGCAGGTGCTTGGTCAAATGGAGAAATCCATATTTGAAAAAAGGAAACAAATGTAACCCTGTTTGACTGAGTTTCCATACCTTTTTCCCAAAGCTGGCTGGATTCCCATGGCTGTATCCTCATAACACATACCTCACTCATAACACACACCTCACTAACTTTCTGGGTTAGCACAATGCACTGGACCTCAACTGGTCAAAAGCCCGAGTTTGCACATCTGGCTAAGCCAGAAAAAGGCTAACCAAAATTAAAAATAAGCATAGCACGTTGTGCAAATGCAGCTATTCAACTTGGAACTGACCTCATTAAGGGTGTTGTGTGAATTCAGCCAACCTGTTCATCAGGTGCCTGATGAAATCTAGCCCAAATTCTGTTACTCTGAAAAGCCCCCAAGCTGGTTAGATAGGGGAGCCATCTCTTTTTTAGTATAAGAGCAAGACTGCAGACTGAAGAAACTTGGTTAGGACTGCAGGCTCAAATCCTACTTGATTGTATCATAAACAATAGGTACTAATCCTTTCTTGTACAAATCCATACATTCTTGGTGAACAGTCATATGAGAATGTCATGTCGCAAAGACATGTTGGAGGACTGGATCCAAAAGGAGAATCTTCAACACCTCATCTTCTACTGACCACAAGGGGACAGTAGGGTGTAGGTAGAGAGTTAAGGAATGATTCTGTGTCCCCTCTTTGTCTACCACACTGCCTGCTCTTTGTCTAAGACAGTGTTTCTCAACCTTGGGAACTTTAAGACGTGTGGACTTCAACTCCCAGAATTCTCCAGCCAGCCATGCTGGCTAGAGAATTCTGGGAGTTGAAGTCCATACATCTTAAAATTCCCAAGGTTGAGAAACACTGGTCTAAGAGATTGCTAATCTCAAGTCACTTCCTTCTGCCTTTCCCAGAAAGCACATGCCCTTGGACTCTCCTCCTGATTAGGATGTAGTGAACTCCATGCTAGGCTTTGCCTATCCCTGTAACGTATCTCCTGTAAATAAATTTCCTTTCTGTTATAGTTCTAAAACCTGCTTCATGAACCATTTATTATCTCAGATTCTAGTTCTGAGCAATGCTCTCTCTCTCTGGCTTCAGCCCAGAGGCATCCATGAGAGGATGTCGAAACAGGCCAGATGGCAATTTCAGCATCATGGCTGAAGCCCTGTTCCCTTGTATATGCATATAACATCAACCACATACAAAAGAGGCAGGGCTAGCTTGCCTGTTTTGACCCCTTTGTGGACTCCGTGCTACTTCAGCCTCAAAGAGGCAACCCATTACTGGGCCAATAACTTCTCCAGATTTCCCCACCCTGGTACCTCCCGAATGATTCCCCTTTGCCCCTTTGCTGGGGCATTGGAAGAACTACATACTTGGAGATTATGCAAACCTAATGCCTCTGTCAGGTACCAGTTTTATGAAAGATGAAGCTAGAAATCTGGGCACTCAGGTTAAACAGAATTATTCTGTGAACATTGAGCAGGGGCCTCCCAATCCTAGGGCTAGGAAGGTAAATTTCCATTGAGTCAAAAGGGTAGAAAGAAAGCACCTAGGATTTAAACTCTGGAACAGAAGCACGTATAAGGCTTTTGTTCTGGTGTTCTAGTAAATATCCTGTGTATGTATGGCTTTTGTCTTGTCTGCTATCCTGCATCTTATCTAGATTAGGTGGGTTTGTGAGCTTCTCTTGTAAGCAAGCTCCTCTGTCTGTCTGTCTGTCTGAACATCCATCCATCCATCCCCTGTCTCTCTCTGTCTTTCTCTCATGTGCTGCCTCACTAATTGGACAATAAGGCATTCAGTGTCTGAAGAGTGAAGATGTATTGCTATGAAGACTTCCACTGAAAGGCAGTGACTCAACTAGATGTTAGGAAGAAGCCCTTCCCATTCCTCTCCTCTGAAGCCTTTCATGCAGAACAGCCTAGTATGTGTGTGAGACTGTAGGAAAGCTGGGGCTGGGGTGGGGGGAGGCAGTTGAAAGATTATTTCAGAAATGGCCACACAGCCCAGGTGCTAAGAGATCTGGGCAACAGCAGTTCATCAAGGAGATACTGCCTCACTATAACCAAAGCCGTGAATTTCCTGTTACAGTTCCCAAGATGTTGTATTTACCTCAGAGTAACAGTAAAGATACCTTACTGAAATGTATGCCATTCTTGCTTCCTTGGCCTAGCCAACTATGTGGGGCTTCACAGTGCTGATCCTGACTCCTAGGGCAAGAAATGTAGGTACTCTGTCTTCCTGCTATGGCTTGGGTGGAATCTGCTCACTGTCTGAGACTTCACATTGGACTGAAGAAATAATTAGGAAAATGTTATATATTCGTCTGCGAGTAAATACCCCTTAGACAGTTAGATGTGGCTCAAAAATGAGAGGTAGGCATGAGTGCTTGCCCCTATTGTAGCAAACAGGGATTTCACTAATCTGTTCACTACTTACTTAATCAAATTTGACAGGTTAAGCAAAAGGTCAGTTGCTGATCACAATTTCCAGCTCCTGAGAGCTGCCACCCCATCCTGCAATGTTAATGCCACATACTGATAAAAACTGCTTTGCTATTAACATGCTGGGGAGATGCAGCACAATCATGTTTGAAAAGTGTAATAAAATATTTTGTAGTTAGGAACTGTGTGCAGAGGACGGCGAGGCCGAGAATGCTCCAATGGCCATTCCAGGTGGGAAATGGAGAACTGTGTTAGGTATGTTACAGCTGAAATGTGAGGTGTCGGGGCTTATTAATGAAAGATGGCATAGAGCAGCCTGATGCAGACTGACAGCTGGGTGACACATTCCCAGACCCTGTTTGTGGTCATGAGCTTTCAAATGTGCCTCTCTGAAAGCAAGCAGATGATATATATTGCTTTGCAGTGAAATCCATGGCAAGATTATATTGCTCTGCTGTCTAGGGCAGTGCAATGCTTCAGAAACAAAGACAACAAAGTGGTTTTGGAGGGACTTGACTGCAACTCTATAAGCCAAATGCATCTTTTCCCAGAACTGCACTGGAGTTGAGGAGGGTATCCATACAATCCCAAGAAAAGACCCAACTGCTTTAAGGGAAATTGCTGATAAGGGTTATATGAGTGCTCCCATATGCTTGGAAGTGACCATTTGCTTTTAAATCCAAAGCTTTGCAAGCTGTAATGTTATGCACATAAATGAAGCTTCCCCATCTTGGTGTCCTCCTGGCCTTTTGGCCTTCAACTGGTGGAATTCCTATACTAGCTGGGATTTATAGGAGATGAAGTTCGATGTGGATGGAAAGCAGAGTGGGGAGAGGGATAATTCAGTTGGTCATTCATTCAGTGGTTTAGATGGAAACCAACTTTTGATGCATGAATATTTCTCTAGCCACTTCTAACCCTGCTTTGCTTTTCAAGATCAACCAAATCTGGTGACTGTGGTTGAAATCCCTAGGTAGCTTAGGCACTCCAGCCAAACTCCATGGTTTACAAACTATGGTACCTGGCTTCACACATGCTTAATCCCAAACAACCACAACAACAAAGTTTGTGGCTTGGTACAATCCATGAACCTAGCCAGAATGTCCTTTGGAGAGTGGAAGGCATAGCTGCTCCTTCAGGAGACTTCCAATGATGATGATGATGATGATGATGATTTTATTTAAATGATTGATATTGCTGAACGCGGTGGCGCTGCGGGTTAAACCGCTGAGCTGCCGATCGGAAGGTCGGCGGTTTGAAACCGCGCGGTGGGGTGAGCTCCCGTTGCTAGTCCCAGCTCCTGCTCACCTAGCAGTTCGAAAACATGCAAATGTGAGTAGATCAATAGGTACCGCTTCGGCGGGAAGGTAACGGCATTCCGTGTCGTCATGCCAGCCACATGACCACGGACGGGTCTACGGACAACGCCAGCTCTAAGGCTTAGAAACGGAGATGAGCACCGCCCCCTAGAGTCGGACACGACTGGACTTTACGTCAAGGGAAACCTTTACCTTTACCTATTGCTGAACATCCCACAGCAGTGACTCTGGGTTTTGTACAAAGATTAAAACCACCATAACAATATAAATCCATGACCCCCCTGTTTAAAGAGTAACCCCTAAAACAAAGCTACATCACCAACAGAGCTCACCTAACTGCTTGGCCCAAATGCCTGGAAGAACAACCAGGTCTTCAGAGCCTCAGGAAAGGCTAACAAGTCAGGGCCTCCCGGATGTTGATTCTTTTCCCTCCCCCTGCCCCCCAGCTATAATAAGGGCTGCAGTGAGAGAGTTCCTCATTCTCCAACTCTGCCAGCAGCTTCAAGAGTATCTAAATTAGCAAATGCGAAGAACAGCAATTGTCTCTCAAAGAATTGCCAGTCAAGTTTCAAAGGCTGTCAAAGACTAAACATCAGTGGAGGTTGAATACTGACACTAAATACTAAATGTCATTGGTTGGATGGGTATTTGACATCAATGTTTGCAGAGGAAATTGCTGAAGGAACTTCATTTTCAACTGGAGGGTAAAAACAAAACAAAAAATTCTGTTGATAAACCAGTAATTACATATCTTTCCCCCCTAAAGAGTTTGAAGAGCTGGATTCTAACAACTAATACAAAATGATCCTTTCTCTTTATAGGTACAGTAGGCTCAAATCTCTCATTAGCTGCCAATTGGCTTTTAAATTTCTTTCCTTCCCTCCACTCTAAAATAAACTTAAAACACCAAAAATAATAAAATAAAATAAAATAAAATAAAATAAAATAAAACAAAACAAAACAAAACAAAACAAAATCTCTTTTGACTTCTAGGGTATTCATGGATCAATTCATATTGCATATAGTTTTCTGCATGACAGTATGGAAGGGTATTCTTCTGGGATTATTATTTTTTAATTCCTGTTTAGTTTTCAGCCCTGAGATTTCCTGATAGTCCCCCATTCAAGTACTAACCAAGTTCTGGTCTCCTTGGTTTCTGAGGACAGACAAGTTTAGCCAGGCCTTGCTACCCACTGAAGAAAAGGGCCAAAACATGGAGGGAAAGGGAATCTTATTTGGCATTTCCATCTGTTTTACCCTGGTACTCTAAAGTTAGCCCAAACAATCAGGGGAGAAAATGCCTTTCCTTTTACAGTAGGACTCCATTGCAGTTCCTGACACTCCATTGTAATTCCATTGTAATTCCTGAAACTAAAGCCTGACACTTTCAAAAGCATCGCTGCATTAATTCCTTAAATGCACCCATGGGTTCTACCTCCCCTGTTATTTACTCTGGAGTAGTTCTGTAGATTGCAATAAGCCTTCTTTGAAAGAAAGGTGTTCTTCCTGCTTTCCAGTACAAAAGGAGGGACTTGGCTTCCGTTGAGCTGAGAATGTAAAATATGCATTAAGTTTGAACGGAGACTGATTCAGTCTTTGGTTGCTGATGCTTTCATATGATGCAATGAGATCTCTTAGCTGGGGGTTTCCCAGAAGGCACTAGAGAGGAAAGTTACTGTAATGATGGTTGCATCTGCATGATTTCTTACACCTTTCCTCATCTTGATTTCTCTCCCCTTTGAAAAGGGTCACAAACAATCAGACTACGCTGACTTGAAAGCTTCATTGTGGACTATTTTTATGCCCGGGAAATTGCTCCCAGGCTGCAGCTCCAGTTTCTCTGCAAGGAACAGAATTACTTCAGTTCCTTCCAGTGTCTTCTTTTCGAAGGACCTAACCTTGTGTGGCAGCTTCTCTGCCTCTGGCAGGCCAGACGATAAGTCTCTGTAGAGGCATAAATTCCTTGGATAGCGAAGCTGACCTTTTGAACCAAAATGGACAGAGCTCAATGTAAAATACATTTCCTTTATACGAGTCTGTTTGGGCTTCTTTTAAAATCAGATCTGGAAGTCCCCCAGAGCCCTTAAATGTTTTCATTTAATGGAGTTTAAATCAAATTATGTATAATTCTGTTTTCTCCATCTGGGCTTTTTCAGTCGTTCTTTTCCCCCACCAACTCTTCCCATCCCTAATATAAAGCATTTCATTTTCCTCCATCTAGATGGTTGACTTATTTTGAAAATCTGCTCAAATCAGATTGTTATTATTTCACATTCCATATGTTCTGGGCATGAGCTGTTTCTCCATTAGGTGCAAGCATCAAAAGGTACCTGAAGGTTTGAAATCTCCAGCTGACACTTACAGTAAGGGTTACCTCTGTGATACATCCTTACACGCCACTCCACACAAAAACTTTTAGAGAATTCACAGCCACAGTCTCTCAATTTGCACAAGCCCAAGCTGGACTAGAATTGGGCAGATGTGTCCACGGGTATGTCTGTATCAAAAAGGCAACGTAGTGGTTGTGATCCCATGATTGAAGCCCTGCCCACTTTTTATGTGCATTGTGTAACATGTAAAAGAGGGCATAGCTTCAACCACATGATTGTGATGGCTATCTTGACTTTTCTGACCCCCCTCTTGCAGAGGCCTCTAGAGCTGGACACCAAAGGCTTCTTGCATTTCTCTGCCAAATTTGTGGGCCAAGAACTAGGGTCAATAGTTTCTCAGAATTTCTCCACAGGAAATTAAAAATTAAAAACAAAAAACCCCCAACAATTTCTCAAGGGCAGGATTCTGGCTTACTGGTGACAATTGCACTATAAACAAGAGTCCCCAGGGAAGAAATTTCCTGCTGATGGCCTCTCTAGGGATTTAAGGGAAACCATGGAGTCTGCCAGCATCCATCAGTCTGTTCAAAGCAGCATTGTGCCATTGCAAAGCAAGATGGATCCTTTTGAAGATGCATCATGACATCCAAAGGGGGTGGAGCTTGTGGTGCAAGGGTACAATGCTATTTTTGTCATTTTGATTAAAGGTGCAGGATAGAGAAGGATTATGTGCAGTGAAAGAGAGAACACTCACAAATGTCCCTTGACCACTTAAAACTAGGTAAGTGTGAAAGGAAACCCATCCATAAGATTTTCATCAACATTCTCTTTTTGAAGTCATTTCTCAAGCAATCTTTGTTGGGTCATCTGATTGGTCCCTGTTTCTGTTCAGTATCAGCCATTTGACCTTCCTTTTCTTGGACCACTTTCTTGGCTTCTGACATGTTGGTTGTCCTTCTGCCTTTCTCTTGGACACAAGCTGCTATATCGGGTGCCTAACTTGTATGTAGTCCTTCCCTGAATGGTGACATGGATTGTACTTTTTATTTAAGGGATAGCAGTTGTTTTTGGTTTGCAAATGTAAACATCTGCACATCACTGTCCTTGGTAATGTAGAAGTAGTCACTGTGCTTCTGATCCTCCCAAATTACTTGTTCTTGCTTCCTGCTGTTAGTGTCAGATGTAGGCTCCAAATTGATTTGATTGTGTTTGGACCAAAACATGCTTTGTTTTGCTTTCTCTTGCTACTTCTAAATCTATGCATGACATTTAAAAAGTGAAGCTAATGAGCAGTGATTACATTCTTTCAATGATGATAGAGTGTAGCAATGCCAAAGTCCAAATTACCACCTAAGAAGAACAATAATTTGCATCAAAACACATGGTTAGCATTGCTTAAACAATACTTTTAGTATACTCACTGCCCTGATCTAATTCACACTGGGAATATTCTGGTAAGCCTGAAAATGTAATCAGGAGTGGAATTAAAAAGTCAATTTAAATGTTTTTTGGGGGGAAAGTATGTAAGAGTGGTTTTTTGCTGAAGGCCACAGTTCCTGCTTCACTTGATTTATTGATGAAACAGCAATTGAGGCTCGACTCAACAGTTGACAATGGTTATGTTCCCATGACTTTACTGAGCCACAAAGAGTTTAGTCTAGTATGTTATGGAACCATGGACGATTTTATGGTTCAGTGTCTTGTGCAAACCCAGAAAATTGGGTTATCCCAATAAATTATATTTAAGCATGTCATGCAGACATAGCTAATGAATGTATATGGCCAGTAGCTGATGCTTTCTCTTTGTAGTTGCTTTTTCTGTGCTATAAATCAAATGGATAGAGGGCAGATTAGACAGAGTTGCTTACAGATGCTCTGGTGACCATCACAACCATCCTAAGGAATTGTTCTTCAGCAAGCTTTGGTGACAGATGAAAGATATGAGAAATGGCTTCACCTCTTGGCAGACTGTCACTTTTGCCCCTTTGATATAGGTTCTCTTTGGCTATTATACAACCTAGTGAAATAATTTTCCACTTGTAGATATTTAATTAATATCTTCTACAAGCCCAGCTTTGGTCTGGAAAATTAATACACCAATGTGTCACTTCTAGAGCTCTGAATTTTTGTCCTCGGGATGCTAATTATGGCAAATGCATGCTAAGGACATCCATTGTTCTGGTTACTGTATTTTAATATATAGCAGTTCACAATACAGAATGAATAGTTGGATGATTTGTTTGGCTTCCTCGTCGCCCTTTTGATACTGATCAAATTTGGAATCAGAATAATAAGGTATTATTAGCTGCAGATACAGTTGGTAGTTGGTGCTATCTACTGTTAGAAGTTGTTCACAGTAATCAAGAAATGACATTGCTTCCAACACTCCACTAAATAAAATTCTCTTAATCGCACAACACAATTACAACTAATAACCTTGGAAACCCCAATGTGTTTAAAAAGACTATTTCAAAGGTTATCTGGAGACTTATACTAGAAACTGGAGGAGACAAAGCTAACCAGATGGAGATTATTCTTTAGTAATTAACTAGACATTGTTCCTTAGGGTGTGTGTCACTGCACAAAACGTTTTGAGGAGCATAATCGTGCTTCTGATGTTGATGGTTTTGTTTGATGCTGATGAAACATAGCTTTCATATTTAACTTGTTAATCAATGAATGTTATTAATAGATTTGCTTTAATCTTGGAGGAGGAAAAGAAGGAAAAAACCCTGCACCCATTATCAAGTGATACTCAATAAACAGTTGGAAGGCATTAATATTAAAAGGGAAATGATGAATACAAATATGAGATGATAAAAATGCATATGCATTTCTTGATCAAGTGAATCTACCTTCATGACTGTTAATTCAAAAGCTCACAGACGTACTTTCACACTACTGGGGGAACAGGAGAAACAGAACCAGTTATTGAATAAATCTCTAGATTTCCTTTTTACAAGTGTTGTGTCAGCTCCACTAGGTAGACAAGACTAGAAAATCAGCCGCACAGGAAGGTTAAAACTCCTTTGATTGAGAATGGCTAGAATAACAGAATCTTGTAAGTCTGATTGTGCTGGTCTTCCTCCTGTCTTCTACTCCGGTGAATTAGGGAGGCCTCTGCCTGAGCTACTCCCAAATGTTATCTGGCTGTTCTGGACTTAAAAAATGTTTCAGCCCATTTTGTCTACGTAACAGTTCTTGCATATTTCCATTGAGGACATCTTGCTTACTCTCCACAAGTTATTTGGGAATGGAAATACCCCTTCTACTATAATATCTGTTGTTGTTCTTTGCCTTTCTATGTTTATTATTGTTGCGATTTGGCCTGTTGTTAACTGCCATGGCCTGCTTTTGCCAAGAGCATGCACTATACAACTGCAACGAAGAACAAAAGAAACAGCCCTGCCCTAGGGTGGTGCCTTACCCTTTTGAAGCAGGCTACTGTCATTTCAGTGATGCCATGCATATATGCTGTCATCACAGTTCAGAAATTTCTGGCCAACGTGACTTTTCCTTGACTACTGTTGATGGGCAAAGGCAGACCTTGATTTATATGACTTCAAATTTTAGCAGAGCTATTCTATATTTACGTGGGAATAAGTTGCTGTTGAAACTCCGTCTGTTTCTCTGCACTCATTTCTCATCCTGCAGTATTGAATAGATTTGGGGGCAGAGGGCAATTTTCAAATTGTTGCTGTAGGTCCATGATCCTCTTGCATAGATTTGGCATTGGATGAGTGCCTCTGTTACAGCCCTCATAAAAAAAAGGCAAGGATAGGTTGAAACTTTCCACTTTCCAAGGATAGGTTGAAATTTTCCATTAGACTCTGTTAGAAACTACTGTAAAGTGGAACAGCAACTACACAGCAACCTGAAGGACTTGCTTTAAATCAGTTGATGGATCACCAGCATGGCAGCCTTGACTTTACATCATATTGCCTTCCTTGAATGAATGCCAGAGCTGTCGAGGAATGGGGAAGGGAATGGTAGATTTCAAATGTGGCCTCTAAATCATGGCACAGGGTTTAGTTCAATAACTGCAGGGCTTTTCTATCTCGCCTGTCACATCAGAAGAATGGGGTCCAATCTTTTGTATGGACCCCAAAACAGTTCAAAGCATCTTTAACCAATCTGCCACCCACTCCAGGATTTTTCTGCAGTTCCCTGCATTCCTAGCCAATAGGTGATCAGCAGTAGTTGTCCACCACTCTGAAGCTTCATGATAGTATAGAAAGCAAAGTACAGCAGATGGTTGCAGATGCCAATGGCCAGCAAGTGAGCAAGACTTCTAGTTGGCAGGACTTCTGTCAAGCAAAGAGAGAAACCACCATGTTAACACAGGAACAGCTGAAGATAAAGGTAAACTGCCTCTGTAGTTAGCTGGGGATAAACCAAAGGTGATGTCATGAAAATATGACTTAAAAAAAATTATTGGGTCATCTTCCTGCCATGGTGGGACTTGAGGAAAACCTTTCTCTCTTTCAAAATATGGCAGGAAGGATGGGAGTCCAACTGGCCATCTTAGTTAAAGGCAGGCACTGTCAAATAGAAGGTCTAACTTTTCTTTCAGGATTTCTGATATCTGGTGGCATATTTCCACAGCACAGAAGACCAAAACAAATACATAACATTTATCTATTGGGGGAGGGGGGGAAACCACATCACGTCAATGTTACCTGGGGAAAAGACTAGAAGAATAATTCTGTTAAATTCCATGCCTTCTCTATGGCATACATAACATTTAGGCTTGAATTGATGTTTTACCAACCAAATGGATCTAGCAGACGTTTGTATAATGTTTACAGCTGAGTTACATGGCTGCTATTCGCAAGGGAATAGCACACCGATGAAATGGGGAATGCACATTTCTTCCAGCCATCTGGGACAGCTGATTTCATCAGCAAAGTAGAAGAATTGGAGACCAGAATGGCCTCAGAACTAATTCCATTGATTTAAGCTAATGCTACTTGAGTACAGCTTGTTCAAATGAATGTTGCAAAGCTAACTGTCTAATTGGTAGCAAGCTAAATTCTGCCCCTGTATGTGTGTGTGTGTGTGTGTGGGTTTATATATACTGTATATGTGAGAAGGGAATTTTTTTTTAATGTATGTATGTATGTATGTGTGTATGTGTGTATGTGTGTATGTATATAATCTATCTATATCTATCTATATCTATATACCTGTCTGTCTGTCTGTCTGTCTATCTATCTATGTATATACAGTGTATATATTTTAAAAAATAGCAATCCAGTGCAATCAGAATGAGAGTCTTCAGAAGAATAGTTTAATTATCTCAGGTAGGGCTTGTCGAGTCACTAACAGATTTCTCTGAAGTCCTATTCCCCAATTAAAACTCCTTCAGCGTGAGCAAAGCAAAGAGCAATCAAGGCAGATAGTGTAGAAGTGCCTTCAGCACACACTTCATTTTGCTCAGCTAGATGCATGCTGTGCTCTTCTTGTTAGGGGACCACAGAACAAATCCAGAGTAAATATAGGGACCTGCAGGGATTTATTTTCAGTATAAACAAGTGAGAATCCTAACTTACTGTACCATTCTGTCTTAAAAAAAAAAAAGATGATGAGCTGGTGTGTTCCTGGTTTCCTAAGGTAAAGGTAAAGGTTTCCCTTGATGTAAAGTCCAGTCGTGTCCGACTCTAGGGGGCGGTGCTCATCTCCGTTTCTAAGCCTTGGAGCCGGCGTTGTCCCTAAGGACCCGTCCGTGGTCATGTGGCCGGCATGACTCACGGAACGCCGTTACCTTCCCGCCGAAGCAGTACCAATTAATCTACTCACATTTGCATGTTTTCGAACTGCTTGGTGTGCAGGAGCTGGGACGAGCAACGGGAGCTCACCCCGCCGCGCGGTTTCGAACCGCCGACCTTCCGATCGGCAGCTCAGCGGTTTAACCCGCAGCACCACCGCGTCCCTGGTTTCCTGGTGAGCAGTAAATCATTGGATTGCAATGGAAATGTAGTCCACGGGTTGCTTCAACACAACCTCTTGTCCTGTGGTACCACAAAATACTTGATGATAGTGATGTGAAATTGTCCCTTATTAGACTTCGATGGGGCTCGAGGATGCTGATTTTAATGAATATTCAAAATAACTCTTTAATCTGGATTTCAATCCACATTGGTGTAATGGTCAGTGGGAATGACCTTGGGAGACAGGAGGGAGAGCTGCAGACTGGACAAAAGGCATGTAAAAGACGTCTCAGCCCACAGGAAGAGGGAGGGCGTGGGAAACATTTTGGAAGGGATCCTCCCTAGTTTTTCAGAGAGTAAAAGGAAAGGGTCATCATGCTGGCCACATGACCCGGAAAATATCTATGGACAACGCCGGCTCTAAGGCTTAGAAACGGAGATGAGCGCCGCCCCCTAGAGTCGGACACGACTGGACTTTACATCAAGGGAAACCTTTACCTTTACCTAAAAGGAAAGGAGGGGAGAAATACATTCAGTCTTACAAGATGCTGTTAATGCAGCCTAACAATAAAGACAGAGCTTTTATTCCTGGTTGTGCTTCTTCTCTGGACTACCTCGCAGGGCCAACAACTGGGCCTTCTCTTCTGATGAATGAAACAGAGAGTGCCACTAGAAGCCAAAAGACCTCTCTCCCAACAATTTGTTAGCTTCCCTTTTTTCCTATTTTCACCTGGGCAAAACCTCCACTCTCAGCATTTAGCAGCTAATGGGGAATAAGTTAAATTTCACAGCAGTGATCAGGTCTGCACCCTGTGATATGACAAGCCCTCCCTATATTTCCTTTCCTATATGGGAAAGAACCTAGAGTCGAAAAGGGTTATGATACAAAATTGAGTTCATTATAGACTGGGGCTGACCTTCAAAGGACAAGGTGGACCAGAACAAGTCTCAGAGGGTTTCAGAGTACAAGACTGTTATGGCTGAGAGCTCTCTACTTCAGCCTGGTGCCATCATATTCTTTCATTTGTGCTGCTTGAAGAAAGATAAGTTCAGAGTCTTCCCTCAACCAGTTTCAATTCCGTTAACTTCCAGCTAATAATTATTTGGCAGGAATCCAATGAACTAGTAGTGGTGTTTTCCCCCTTTTCTCAATGCATATCTTGTCATTCTGAACCATGAATCCTTGCATGTTTACATTTCATTCAAATATGGACCAAGCAAGTGTACCTTTAGTGCTCTGATCCTGTGCTCAGATGCTTCCAAACGGATAGGGTGGAAATGAATCTTTAATCCCTATTCAAGGAAAGTAGAGCGGTTAAGCTCTTGGGCTAGGACAGGGGAGACCTGGTTCAAGACCCCTCCCCACCCTTGGAAACTTGCTAGGTGGCTTTGGGCAAGTTGTCTTCTCCCAGGCCAACCTACCTCACGGTGTTTTGTCTTAGGGATAAAAAGAAGAGAGACTCCATGGAAACTGCCTTGACCTCTGAGAGGAAAGGTGGAATAGAAGTCTAACCAATAAATAAAATTAAATGAATAAATAGGAACTATGACTGAGAATAAGGCAAATGTGTGGAGAACAATTGGAGCTGTTCCGTGCTAGTTCAAGATGGTTTTGTCCAGCTGCTTATAAGTCACTTCTGGGTTTACCAGTCATGGATCTGTCCCAGTCCCCTTGATTCCCTTTGATACGGAGGAAGAGAGTATGGGGAAGGCAGAATTGACATGGCACATAACCTTTTTTTTTTTTTTTAAGGATTCTGGACTCATATCTAGATGGTGTAATACTACCCACTTCAAGAGCAGAAGGGTATGTGGGATGCTCTTCTCTTACACATAAAAACTAGCCAATTGATTTTGAGACGATGTGATTTTCATTTCTCTTGCAATAGGAGAATCAAAGAATCTGCTGGGATTTGGAGATGAGAGAGACAGTTTGCATCTGATTGCTCTTTCGGAAATCAAATTGATACAATGGAGTTGGGTTGTTTTTTTTTTACAGAACAAAGGCAACATGCTTCCGATCAATGCAATTTCAGATACAATCATTTGGCAACATAAAGAGTTCCTCCAGGAAAAGGATTTTCCATCAGCTGTAAACACTGAAAGATAAAATATGGACAATGATTTGGAATGCCATGCAAGGCAAGTGTAAAAAGGGATAGGAGATACGTGATAGGGTGCAGGAACTTGGAGTGGCTTAGGTGAAACGCATCAGTGAGTGGCAGGACCTAGCTGATTTTACCTGATCTAAGTCTAAGCCTAAGGAAGATCAGACTAGTTTAATACTTAGATGAAGGCTACCAGGAAATCTCAGGGCTGTAGTCTAGGCTGGGAAGTTGAGAAAACATCCCAAATCAAGACAATAGGAAGCCTCTGGTATATCAATGCCAAGAAAACTACATGGACCTCTTTCTGAACCTATCAGGGGTCAAACTGGACTTGAAGGAGACTTGCATTTTTTTTTTCAAGGAGAAATTAATATGACAATTCCAGGATGCAGCAACAGCTTTATGCTGCAAAACCCCAAGACTGCCTTGCGATTAGCAAAACATGTGCCAAGAGAAAGGGAAGGATATTCAGGGATAAATGCAGCCCCTTCCCCAAACCTGGAATGCTTTTCCTGGAGCCCCTGGAAAAATTGCAACTAAATCTTTACAAAAGGAAGGAAAGAAGAAAATTATTCGCTACATTGGGAATGCTTGCATTAACTAAAGGTAGCTGATTTTTGTCCTGGTTTTGCTCCTATTTTGGAGAACAGCCTTCAATATGCCAGACAACAGGCCAAGTGTGATCCCATTCTAATTAACTGTTGCTGCTTGTTCTTTATATATACTCCGTTTCCTCTGCTTTTTTTGCCATGGTTGCTGTTCTGAGAACTCTGTTTGACCTAAAAAATATTTCACCCTCCTGGGTCAAAGCATGTAACACCACAAATGGATGTTATGGGAGTTGATACTGTGCCACTTTGAGGGTTATTATATGTTGTTTCATTGTATTACAGAATCACATGCTGTCTAGGGCTTAAGTGACAAAATGCTGACTTCTTCGGGGAAGATGGGAGATATCATATACCTCTTTTCTGCTGAGAAAGCTTCCTCTGGCTAAAATACAGTGCCGATTAAAGGGCAGGATCTACCGTTCATATTAATAGGACACGTTTGTGTTTATTTGACAAGCTTCTTCGCTTTTCCTTTTTAGCATTCTAATCAGCACTGGGTCTTTATTAACACAGGCACACTTTTTTTTTTCTCAGAAAACAATCTATAAATAACTGCAGGGTTTCCTATGGGGGGCTAGATTTTATAATAATGCACAAGCCAAATGGATCAACAATATTTGGTTTTATATATATCATATAATTCTGCAAAAGAGCTTCGGGGAGGTGATGAGGTCCCCCCCCCAATTTTAGCTTCATGATGCTGGGTGGTCCCCTGGTCAGTTAGGAAGTGCCAGAACAGAAGCTGTAATCATCCCAATGGCCTGGCATTATGCTAAGCACATTTGGTTTTTCCATTTTAATTTCAACAATGGAAGAAACCTCTAGACTGTCTTGTTAATAAAGGGCAACTCAATCTACCTCCAACACAGATCCATTCTAGCATAAGTTTGTCCAACTCAGATTATGCTCAGAGGGAAATACTTGGATCTGCTCCTACTGGGACTCCATACAGAATTCATTTTGCTCTCCAGAAGCAGGAAGAAAGGCAAATGGCTAAAAGCTTGGTCTTTGTAGCATACATGCAACACAGTGAGGATGAGGAGGAAAGAGCTCAGGAGTGTCCTTTTTCTAGAAGGGGGGCTCAAGGATACCTAACTGTACCAATGTGTGATACTAAACCTGTATACTTGAGGGATACCAAGTTTTATTGATCAGTCAACCCTATATTCCATTGTGGATGAGTCTTTTTTGACCAAAGAATGGCTCAGCTGAAGAACATCGACGGACATTTCCTCAAACCTACTGTCAACAGAAACATGGCGTAAAGCTCCCCGATCAAATGTTCCCAGAACACCTTATTGGACTTGCATCCATCTTCCACCAACCCATGTCAACCCGCGAGTCGACCAACCAGGAGGGGGAGCAGGGTTGCAGTGTGAATCATCTTGTCTGGGCTAGCTCCTTGCACCAAGATCATCTGCAAAGAACCATTACAGCTATCTGCTGGCACGAGAAGGAGGGGCACATACCTAAGAGGGCAGTGGGGGGGAATTTGAAGTTACTGTGATTTTAAATTGTAGAAACACGCAGGAAATGCCATTCGCAACTTTTTCTCTGTACTGAATGCTTCGCTTCATTAAATAGATTTATAAGCAATAGCTTATGAGTTGTAATTGAGTGAAAGCTCAAGTGTTCTGCTCATCACACGTGGCATCATTCAGAAATGTTTGCATCTTGTTTTTAATCAAAGAAACAAAACAAGTATTGAATTGTCAGGCAGTGTCGAAGTTGGTGCATTGAAGAATAGTGACTGCCTGTTGTTAGTTGAAATTTTATTCCCACAGATAGCACACTGTAAATACATTTGTTTATCATTCTTAAATGATTATTGTAAAAATAGCATGCAGCAATAAAATTGTCACCCATCAAAATGATGTTTGCCTCAAGATTTTATGCCAATATCCAAATCTACCAAGACATTAACAAAATTGGATTTCCATTGCTTTTGTTTGCACAAAAGAGATTAAGAGCAAGAAGTCGAGGGTGGTAGTGCTGAATTATGTCTGTTCCTTTATGAACAATTGGTTTATTGACATGATGAACCTGTAGAGTATTTGACTGAAGATGAAAAACCAAGCCGTAGGATTGCATGTTTAACCCAGAAGAAATAAGTAACTCTTCTGTGAGGGAAAGCAGAGCTTCAGTGAAACAGAGATAGATATTGGGCAGTTCCAAATCTTCTCCAGTTTTGAATTTTTTTGTACTAATTTTGGTAGAATGTAAGGTGTTCCTGAAAAAAACTGGACTGTAAAAAAATCCTCTCCTTCTCCTCCTTCTCCTTCTCCTTCTCCTCCTTCTCCTTCTCCTTCTCCTTCTCCTTCTCCTTCTCCTTCTCCTCCTTCTCCTTCTCCTTCTCCTTCTCCTCCTTCTCCTTCTCCTTCTCCTTCTCCTCCTTCTCCTTCTCCTTCTCCTTCTCCTTCTCCTCCTTCTCCTTCTCCTTCTCCTTCTCCTTCTCCTCCTTCTCCTTCTCCTTCTCCTCCTCCTTCTCCTTCTCCTTCTCCTTCTCCTTCTCCTTCTCCTCCTTCTCCTTCTCCTTCTCCTTCTCCTCCTTCTCCTTCTCCTTCTCCTTCTCCTTCTCCTTCTCCTTCTCCTTCTCCTTCTCCTTCTCCTTCTCCTCCTTCTCCTTCTCCTTCTCCTTCTCCTTCTCCTTCTCCTCCTTCTCCTTCTCCTTCTCCTTCTCCTTCTCCTTCTCCTCCTCCTCCTCCTCCTCCTCCCCCATGTGTTTTCCTGTTTAGTACTGCTGATTGCTTTGCCTTTGATTAGCAAAAAGAAAGTGTTTATACAGCTGGTTACAGTAGGTGGCAGCACTAAGGCATTCTTGGCTGATCTTGAAAAATCAAGCACAGATGGGCCTGGTTAGTGCTTGGATGGAAAATTACCAGAAAATACCATGGCTGCTGGTTGGATTGGGAAGCTGAAAAAGCATCCCAGAAGAAGGCAAGGGCAAACCACTTGTACACTGTTCCCATGAAAACAAAATGGGCAATATCTATTAAGGGTATTGAAGAACTTTCCAATACGTGTGCATGCACGCATGCGCGCACGCACACACACACACAAAGTATTCCTCTACACTTGCTTTTCCAGCAATCTACTATCATTTTTGCAACTGGTAAATAGTCTACAATCCTGGCAGATTAATTGAAAATCAGAGAGAGATCTGCCAGTGCAACCTTTTCCAACCTGAATACCCTTCACAAGAGTGCATTTCAATTGTCAGAACTTGTAATGGTTGCCTAATCCCAAATACTCAGTCTCACAAGCTCGAGCTTAAAGATAACTGATTTATTAAAGGAATAGTATGCAAATACAGAGAAAGCTGAGAATGAGCCAAAGCGCGCCAAATACAAACTTAAAAGCCTTGCCTTCAATTCAGTCCCGCCCCAAGCACCCGTCAGCACGCACCCCCTCCCAGGTGCTAGGATCCGTTACACGCGCCTGGGAAAGTAACCTTGAACAGGAGTGCAAACCCAAACATACATTCCAAAGTTTCAAAACAAGGCAGAGCGCAGGAATGGAAAAACCCAGCCATGAGCAAGGCGGGTAGACACGGAAAACGGTCTGACATGTGAAACGTTACGATGTTAACAGAACATTGAAACGGGGAACATGACAGAACTTCCCAGCCAGCATGACTATTGCTAGGAATTCTCAGAGTTGAAGTCCATGCATTCAGAACATGTGAAGCTTGGGGCAAGATTATTATATAGATTCTGATCTATATTCTGCCCATCCCTGCTAAATAAATACATCTGCAGAATTTTCTACAAGGACACATTTGCACAGGAAACTTTCCAAGTGGATTATATTCATATCTTCCTAGCCTTTAACACCTTGATCACAATTCTCAAACCATCTAGAATGCATGCCTTTTCCTCATTGGCAGTATAAATACTGAAAGGAATTTCTTTGACAGATTGAATTTTAAAATGCATCCAACTGTAAGCAACATAGGACAGGATTTAAACAGATGTCAAAATAAATTTCTACTGAAAGAGATTTTGCTTCAGAAGCATGGGTTCATAATAGCTCCATTTTGAATTGCATTCCCCTGCAAGAGGGAAGTTTCTCACTGCTAATAGAAACACAGGAAATACATAAATACATACATACAGTACACGATTCACAATATCTTTAAAAGAGAATGCATGCAAATGCTTGGAATGAAAGGGGGTTTATATGAAGTGGATGCATGTATCAGACGACTTTTCTTAAGGAGACTGAATTTCAGCAGAATAAGTGTATATGGCATTTGAGATGGAAGTATTAAAGGCAGAAAATTCAAAAATAGCTGTGCGGGAAGAAATCAGGTAAAAATCAAGGAATGGAGGTCTGGGCTGAAATGAATGTCAGCATTTTTCTGAATGCTTAGGGTGGGATGAAAAGACCTGTGTTACTTAAAAAGTAGGGGTTTACCGTTTATATTTTTCAGTGACCCTGAAAAATGATTTGGTGACATAATGGAGTATAGCTGGACTAACTCTGCCTGCCCGCTCCCTCCCCTGCTATTTTATAGGATTAATTTAATTTGATGGGAATTGCTTTAGATTTTCTCTTTGGAAAAGAAAATGTTAATAATATTCTCAAGAGTGGAAAGCAGAAAGAAAGAACCCTTGTCATTCATTGTACAGCCTTTTCTCCAGAACTCTGTTGCCCAAGTAGTTTCCACATTTTTTAGAAAAGATGCCACAAGGGGGCTTTTTCCAAACAGAAAAATAGGCAGCTTGGGAAACAGGAGAGCACTTAATAGATAGATAGATTGATTAATTATATGCCATTAAGTCAGTGTCAGCTCTAGTGACCTTCTCCAAGACTATCTGTCCCCAGCTTGGTCCTTCAGGTCCTCCAACAGTGTACCCACTGTTAATGGAATCAAGTCCATCCACCTTGCTGCTGGCAACCCTTTTCTTCTTTTTCCTTCTACCTTTCTCAACATTATGGACTTCTCAAGGGAGTTAAGTCTTCACACAGTATGTCCAAGGTATGACCATTTGAGTTTGGTCAAAAGAATGTCTAAAAAATTTAAAAGCAACCTGAGAAGTGTGATGCAGATCAACAAATGCTTCTTCTGTGGGACAAGAAAACTATCAAGAAAGACCGATTGTGGGCATTGTGTTCATCTGAAGTGTTTTTTCCAGTCAATCAGCTGATGTGCAATCATGGGTGAGCTGCTGTCTCCTGCCCATAATTGCTATTGCTGAGTAATTGCCATCTGAGGCTGGAACTCTCCTTCAATCAGCAACCCTGCAAATGGGAGTGGTAGTGGTGGAATGAGACTGGAAGTTTGAAGGTGGCCCTCCATATGGAGGTGAACTTCAAACTGCAGAGAGGTAGGGAGAAAATATGGCTCAGATATCAAGGAAAGGTAAGAACAGATACTATTTTACACCCTTGGGCTTTTGAGGAAAGTTTCTCCTCATTCATTTAATAATACACGGCAGCGCATCTTCAGCTCCAGTCTGTCTAATTAAGATGTAATACTGCGTAAGAGTTTGCAGCAAAGCCCCAGAATGCTCCTCGCTGCACTGTGTCAGGTGGTGCTAAGGTGAAAATTCGTATGTATTATGGAAAGCAAATCCTTTTGCAATCTTATGCATATGCAATTTTCCTTCGTCGATGTTTATTTAAAAGATGAAAGCAAATGTGATTCTTCTCAAGAAAGAAACATATATATGAAATTAGCTCACTGAGGGCTTAATTATCCTTTCCTCCCCCAATGGGAATCGATGCTGTTGGCGGTTCGCCGGGCTGTTCTCTTGACAAATCAAGTTGTTGGCTGAGGCATGAAGTGTTAGATTATGATCGACTCGGCGTGACATTGAGATTCATGGCTACTATATTACTGAGGGAAAAGGGGGATTTATGCTTCATATCCACTTTTGAATTCATGCTGAGACAAGTGCATCATTCTGTTCAACCTTAGGTGTTCACGTTCTGCATCTTGGGAATGAACAATATTACAAATGCTCAAACATTTGTGGAACAAGTGAGATTAAGTAAAGCTGGGACGCCACCTCTGTTTTTCCCCTTGTGCTGCATCCTTTTGAAGAAAGATGGAGATTTGTATATCATATATTCAAAGCAGAGAAAGCTGTAGTTGTAATGCAAGTTACTAAAAAAGTTGAATTAATATCCATAGTTCACAGGGCCATCTTATTAAATTGGACTGGAAATATCGCCGGGGGGGCAGACCTACATCTTCTCTGCTCCTAGCTGGAACACTGTGGAAAGAAGATGGGACTTCCTATTTGTGAACAGTAATTTTGCTGCATACAGTCTCAATCCTGAGATTTTGTTTGAATTCTTCAGCTTGTATGAAACTTCTGGAGGCATAATTTGGGTCAATCAACTCAAAGGAATTGCTTGGAGTCAGGCAGCACCTAAACTGAATAAAATAAAATTTTAAAAAATTATACACTGTTGAACTGAATTTGATGTATCTGAATCAATGGGAGATTGTGGAAGATCTGGAATCAAAGCCACACCATTCAGCACTCGGAACAGAAGCACTGGATCAATTCACCTCAATTTTCTGAATTTTCATTAGAAGCCCCTTCACCTAGTTTCAGGAACTATGTAAGATTTCTTAGTTTGTTTATTCATACTAATCTTTCCCATCTTGGAATCTACCAGATGTGATAGATTTCCATGATCACTATGTTTTGGCCATGTTATAAAAAGGGCAGTATACAGAAATAATTTTATCCTGCACTATTCCGAATGGCTTAAAACAATTGAAAAGCACAGCTGAAAACAGAAAATGCTATAGGTTACAAAAATACAGAATCAGAAGTGCAAATAGAAATAAAATATGTTAAGGATTCAACAACAGGATAACTTACAGATGTTACTTAGGAGACATTCAATTGCAAGTAATTTCTTGTGAAAGACATCCAGAAATAAGATGGGGTTATCTATGCTTCATGAGATAAAATATTCCATTGTATTTGCATAGCTGTGAGAAGGGCCTATTTTCTGTTGACCTCAAGATGAATCAAAGAGAAAAAAGAGGGAGAATGCTCTTGGACAGAAGTGCAAAAATATAACATACAGCTGACTGGCACCCTTTTGCATCCCTTGATGCCTCCAGAGTGGGTGGGCTAAAATTTGGCCCATTTTTACAGAATCCTAGAGCCAGAAGGGACCATTTAGGGCATCAAGTCCAACTCTGTGCTCAGGGCAGGAACCCAGATTAAAGGCTGCCCAACACATGGTTTTTAAACCACTTCTTGAACACATCCAGTGAAGGGGAACCCACCACCTCTCTGGATAACTCTACTGTCATCCTGGTGTTACTCTTTGAAGTCTGTCTTTCATTCATTTGGCACTGATTTGCTGTAACTCAAATCCATTATTAAATTATCTGAACTCTGGAATGAGTGAGACCCCACCTCAATCTTTTTATATTTGATATCCTTTCAGTTATATGAAGAATGCTTTCATACTGTCCTTCTGTTGTCTTCTCAAAAGCTAAACATACTCAGCTCCTTCAATCTTATAAGTCTTAATTTCTAGTCCTCTGATCATCTTTGTTGTCCTTCTCAGAACTTCTTCCAATTTCTCTGAATCCTTCTAAAAGCTGGTCCTCCCACTTCACAGTTGATGTGAGGTCTGATGAAAGCAGAAAAGAGTGAAACAATTGCTTTCTGTGATTTGGAAATTATGCTTCTGTGGATGCAACCTAAAACTGCATGTGGCTTCTTTTCAGCCACATCTCACATTTATTTATTCACTGCAGAGAATAAGGTCAAAATGAGTTCCTTAAGCCTTGAAGAGATTTGAGGCAGTCTTTTAACCCTGAAGGATTCTGAAAACTGGTTCCCGAAGTACAGTCTGCGCATCAGTCTGCGGCAGATGTGAGTGCTGAGGAAGTTGTGCACCCATGGTCTAACAGGAAGTGATGTCTCAATGTCCAGAAACTGAGCTCGGTAGGTCTTTAAAGCTACAGTAACCATCACATCAGGGCTGCAACTAGGGGTGGGGGAGGCAACCGGGGCATGTGCCCCAGGTGCCGTGCTGGTGGGGCACCAAAATGAGTGCCGGTGGAGCACCAAAATGGGTGCAGAATCCATGTTTGCCCTGGGTGACACAGACCCTAGTTGCGGCCCTGCATCACATCATGGTTGCCAGAGGCAAGTTGGCAACAAATGTAGGTTTATCTCTGCAACTTACACTAACTAATCTTTTATTTCAAAAGTAAAGTCCTGTAATTACAGAGCTGGGGGAGAACATTATGCCTCTGTTAATAAAAATTGCTTTACCGTATCAATTAAAGACCTAACAGCTGTTTCATGCAATATACTAAGCTTGGTTAGCGTTTACCTGGGTTTAGTACTTTTGTGTAACCCCAGCCTCTTTTTGGTGTAAACCTACAAAATTTATTGTGCAAATCTAGAAAATTGATGAATTAGGTAATCGGGCTAAGCAAGTTCCCTGAACATAGCCAGACAACTAAACACAGTAACTTCTCTGAAATGTGACCTTCACTAGAAAGTTTCCTGTGAGCTAAAATAATCCATGGAGGTTTGAATTCAGGTGTCCCACATTCAGCTGAGGGGTGGCACGGCCTTCCCAGCTATGAAAGCCCACTGCTGGAACTCCCTTCCCAGAACACACGCTCCTATCGGTGGCAGAATTCCTTCAATAGATAGGGAACAGATAGAAACCCTGAAATGTTTTCCCAGAGTTTCAGGCAGAAGTCCTTCCACACCCTGTGTCCCTTGACCCTTTCAACTGGGACTTTTCCCCCTGTGCCGAAGAGCGTTACCTCTTCCCTATAGATTTCATTGGCATCCCCCTATGAAAGTTTGAAAGTTTCTACAGCTATTGCATTATTATTTGGTCAAAACTTTCAAGCTGGAGAAACAAGCCACTTGACAGCTACCACAAAATAAAACTGGGAACTTCAACTCTCACCCTAGCCATTCCCATAGCAATCTTGATGGCACCCACTTGTGTGACACACTCTGTCATTGCACAATGAACTGTGGCCCTGGATCAAAAACGTAATGCAAAAATCATAGACCTGTGTTATGGAAAGTTGGCTCTTTGTTGGTTTAAGAGGAAGATCATTCACGGAAAGATCTTGCTGATTGAAGTTGACCAGCCCCAATTAATTAGTGGAGCTGGGCTCAGTTCATTTTTCAAATCTGCCCTCCCTTCCCCATATATTTAATTCATTTCTGTATCAGGGATGGGAAAGAAAGTATTAAAGACAGCTTGTTTTATGAGTAGTAGCTATTCTTTATTAAATTGTAAGTTATCTTATGTTGCCTTCAATATTTTTTTTAAAAAACCCTGCACTGGGGCTTTATAAATATGCAAATGTATTTACATTTAATCAATCATGAAAAGGAAGATGAGCAATGGAATGTTCTTTATTAAATTACATGACAGCCCCATTTTTTAATATTAAAAGCAAAGCAAAATAATATTCTGAACACAATATTCAGCCCAACCACCTTTTGGAACTTTGGAGAAACTGGAATGGCAAAATCTCTGTTGAGTACTGGGAGAGGTGGACAAATATAGGTGCCTTTTTTTTTTTTTTAAGGGAAAAACATTTTTGGGACTCTGCTTTGAGTGTTGTAACTTGGATTAGGGTGGATCTGAAAAGCTGCAAAAATATCCCACCCGCCCCTAATCTTTAAAAAGAAGTGAAAGGTCCCCTGTGTAAGCCCCAAGTCACTTGACTAAAAATCCTTTATTTTTAGTAAAAGTCTTCCAAATAACATTGGAGAAGATACTCAGCACTGCTCTGTTTTATATTATCTGCTGAATATTACTGCAGAGAATAATCATAGTCATTGTTTTCAGCCAGAGTGGAATACTCAACACCATTAAACAGATGCTCTGGGGGGTGGGGGGACATCCCTTGACATTCAGTCCCAGTTGAGCAGTGGTTTCCCCCGGAATGGGCATGGGATACAAGTCAGTCCCTGATTGTTGATGTCTGATACCATCCCATCTCCTACAAAGCACAGGGGTTGCCTTCTCCAAGCTCTGACCGATGTACCATGCAAAGACAAAGCTGTGTTTTCTCCTGTCTTCTAACTTCGATCTCCCAGCATTTTGGGGATGGTCCTGCCTTTATACCAAGTGAGGTGGTTATCTCAGAGTATAGATGGCAGGATTCCCTTTAGCTATCTCCCATCAAGGTCTCATGTTCCTATCCTCCTGAGTTAGAAGCACCAGTTGGCCTATTGCTGACCTGCACTGGCTGGCTGTCTTAGGCCATTTCCTTCTTTCAACTTGTCATGGGCAACACCACTGCATAACAGCCCTGATCAAGCCAGCAGAGCTGACCTGATCCATGCACTTTTGCAGGCCATGGGCATGCCTGTAGGCCAATCCAATCATAGGATGCACATTGGTGTCATTTCTATAGCATCACCACATCGGATTGATCCAGTGCCACGATCACTGACCTGTTTTCCTTCGGTTTATTATTATCCTTCTCATTATTCTTTTAAAATGAGTGTTAGCTGCCTTATGCACCATGTTGGGTGGCAAGGTGGGAAACTGCTTAGCTAAGTAAGTAATGTTAGATAGGGCAGCAAGCAGTTGCTAGATAGATGGATGGACAAGCAGCAGCAAGAGTTCAGAAGACAGAGCTGGTGCATACCCTTCCTTGCACCTATTAAACTAGCTGTTTGCCTGCTGCTATGATGGAAGACAACAGTCTTTTGTTAATGTTTGAAATATAGCTCTGTGGCTACCTCCTGAATCACAAGCAGCATGCCTTCAGTACTTGTTGATGGGAAGTGACAGCCAAAGAGGATTATTGCTTCCCAGCCCAGGCTTGTGAGCATCGCAGATGTATCCAGCTGGCCACAGAGGGGGACAAAAGGCTAGGCTAGATGGCCTATGGCCTGCGTCAAGAAGGGTTTTCTTCCAAATATCTAGGACTGTTTCTGAGTCTAAAAAGAGAATGGTGATTTAGCAACCATAACAGTCAGATTCAAGGGTGGCCCTCTGGGGGCTCCAAGATAGCACGCAGGCCTGGTTCTTAGATCTTCCTCTGACCACTCCTGCCAAAAGCGTCCTGCCATCTTGAGGAAAGATATTCACATGCTGCAAAAACTGTAATGTGAACTGAACTCCAAAAACTCAGGGGGGGGGGAATCCTAAGCCCACCACTGTATGTGCAGAAAGTAAGGAACAGGACCTTGACGGAGATAGGCAGGCTCCATTGCCTAGGCAAAGGGGATAAAGGATTTTTTAAGCCCAAGGCAACATTTGGAAGTGGCTCCACCCTAATTCACTGAACTATAAGAGGGAGTAAGAGATCCAGCACAATCAGACTTGTAAGATTCTGTTATTATAGCCCATCTCACTAAAAGTAGGTTTAGCCTTCCTGTGCAGTTGATTTCCTGGTTTGGTCTTCCTAGTGGGGCTGATAGTACATGATATGGTCTGACCCACTTTGTATGAATGCCCACCCCATTTCCCACACACACGCACACACAAATACTAAGAGCCCTGCCCAGCTATTAATAAATTGCTCACCTCTGATCTAATTGAACGGAATTTAAAAACAATAGGTAGAGTATGCTGTTCCATTGTATGCTCACACCCCACAGGTAGATGAGCATGCTACATGAATTTTCAGCTGGCCTTCAAAGTCCTTGGGTCATTTCAGAAAATGAAAAAGGCAGCCAAAAAGGCTCTGTAGGTATCAAACGCCTTGCTTCAGTGCTGCTGCATCTCCCCGACTTCATTTAATCCCATCTTGCTCATCATTGATCAGCTAGATTCTTGCACAAGGCTGCAAATCAGGTGCCCACAAAGCTTTGCTCTTCCACCAAGAGAGCTACATGAGTAGTTAGTCTATGGGACTCACAGCAGCTGCAGGCCATCCATGAAGAAAGCTGGCCAGCACTTCTCCAATTTCTCCCATGTTGTGAACAATCATTGTTTGTAGCAGCAGCAGACTGGGGTGTCCTCCATACCCTGCTGAAATCATCCACAGCCATACTGGCCCCACCAGGAGCATATGGGCATACTTTTCAAACATCTTTGCCTCTTACTGCCTCAAGGACAATATGAAATGCCTCCTCATACCATATGGTCACCCAGGTGACTGAATGGACTTCCTTGGTTCTAGGCGTGGTATAACCTGGAAGGCAGATTCTGAGTTTCTCCAGCATCTTTAGCAACAGAAGATAATAAGAGATACCCTTCTGGTTACAAGGAATTGCCTTCTTCACCAGCAACACTGAGTATTCTGACCATAGCTTGGCATCGTTCTCTTGGGTGACCCAAGGTTGTAAGACAGGCTACATGTTACACACTGCTCTTTTCTCCAGTTCCTTGTCACTCCCTCCAGCCTTTCTTGCATGTGTTGCCTCAGACAACAGTCTCATTTTGTTAATGTAGGGCTATTCCTATGGGGGAACCATGATACAGTGACCCTTGAGAACCTGAGTGGATATACAACAGGACTGGTTCAGAGTCTGAAGTGTCTCCTAAAAATCCCAATATGTCTTTAGCAAAAATTTAGGGAAAAGAATCAGCTTGAAAAGAATCTCGAGATTAGAAGACAAGCAACAAATTAACATGATCTTGACAGTGCTAAAATATACCAGATTAATATTTACAATGAGCAGCTCAGTTTGAAGGATTTTTTTTTAAGCATAAAATATTTTAAAACTGTTACATTGAGAAAATCACTGCAAGGGTTCCTCTCTTTTCTCCACCTCTATTCAAGCAAAGTGGTTTTCATTATTGCAAAACTTGGTAGCAAATTGTGTGAGGTTCATCATTGTGAATATCACCTGGTGAACAGGAGAATAATGATGATTAGATCTTTTAATGACAGTGCTAATTTCATTACAGGAGCAAGTGGAATATGATGAGGATTGTCTGTTATTCAAGGGAAGAAAAGATTTTTGAGGAGATGCCTTTGATTTCACTCAGTGACCTTGAATTTAAAGAGAGGGAGGGAGGGAGGAAGGGAGAAAGAAGAAAGAAAGGAAGGAAGGAAGGAAGGAAGGAAGGAAGGAAGGAAGGAAGGAAGGAAGACAGAAAGAAAGAAAGAAAGAAAGAAAGAAAGAAAGAAAGAAAGAAAGAAAGAAAGAAAGAAAGAAAGAAAGAAAATGAGGCAAAGGATTTTCTTCCCCCTCATCCCCAGTATGGAAGTTAAGCCTGGCTCATGAGGAACAAACACAGAGCTGTTCTTTTTCTGGAAGATTGTATTGTGATGGCAGAGAATGAAATAAATAAATGCAATTAGGAAAGAAAAAAACTTGGGGGAAGGTGCTGCCCTGGTAGAGTTTGGGATGGTTGAGGACCATCATATATTGCTACAGTCCTTGGTGCTCTCTGAGTTTGGTTGTTTGCTTGCAGATGTTTCATTACCCAGCTAGGTAACACCATCAGTGTTAGTGAGTGTGGGGTTGGCTCCCTGTCTATTTACAGTAGCTTGCCCTGCCAGTGTTGGTGGGGGTCTGGTTTTCTCCTTAGTAGTTCCTTGATTAGGGTGTTGTTCTCTGCTTGATTGTTTGTCTGGTATTAATCCCTGCTTATCTGGGTGTTGGCTGCCAGAGAGTTCTGTGTTCTAGTGTTTTTGTTTTCTTCTTAGCTTTTTTTTATTGTCTCTTCTGAATGGTGTGTAAATGTGTAAACAACACCCTAATCAAGGAACTACCAAGGAGAAAACCAGACCCCCACCAACACTAGCAGGGCAAGCTACTGTATACTGTATAAACAGGGAGCAAACCCCCCACTCCCTAGCACTGATGATGTTACCTAGTTGGGTAATGAAATGTCTGCAAGCCAACAACCAAGCTCAGAGAGCACCAGGGGCTCCACGGTTCAACCTGAGCTACATGTATTCTCTTCTACTGGATATGCTGCTACTTTGGATTGTGTCTTTTAAATTTTTTAATTCCTTATGTGGATTGATTATTCTGTTACTGATGATGTACGGCACTCTGAGTTATGTGCCAAGTAGGGTGATTATCAATCAAATAAATATAAACCATAGCTCAGCAAAACCAACTGATTGTGTCTGATTATTGTGCCAATTATTAGTCCTGTGGAAAATTTGCAGATATTTTCATGTCATTGGTGTACTGATCCCAAGCATCTTTATTCAGAAGAAACCCCTTACTTCCAAGCAATTAAGATCAAGTCTTTAGATCAGTGATGGGAAGAGGCTACGAGCAACCAAACCTGTTTTCTCTTTCTGTAATATTTATTTATTTTCAATCCTGTAGTCACACCATCTCATTTCTAGGTATGTGGTTGATGAAAGTATGTTAATAAGATGAATATTCACATGAACGACAGGAGCTACCATAGAATCTGGAAGTTTTGCCAAAGTGGTGAAGCACGTTTTGTGGAAAACATGGAAACACTCCTCCCGTGTGTGTGTGTGTGTGCAGTATCATGACACATGTAAAAAAGGGGTGGGATTCGTGATGTGACTTCACAATGCCATCATCCATCCCCTGCAGAGGCCCTTGGTGAATAATGTTGTACATATTTATAGGCCCTTGAACATCACAGTTACTCAGCTGGACAGCTGTCACTGTATTTTAGAGTCAGTAGGTTAAATTATGAGTTTTAGGTTAGCATTAATATCATAAACTTTACTCTTCAAATTGCAGATGGATGCAGAAATGAAATACAAAGGGCTCTGGAATAAGTAGAAGTGAAACTGAAGTGGATTAGAAAGAGACTGTTCTATCCTACTCCAGAGGAAGTTTTTCACATGGTAAGGAGGTGGTAATTCATGCTGCAGTGGAAAGCTTTTAATTGTAATAATATATTGACTCAAAAAAGGAATGAAGAGGAATGGAAAGCATTTTAAAAAGAAAAGAAAAAGAAAATGATACAGGACATTTCCCCCCTTTCAATATAAGGAACAGAATTAAAAACAGAAACACCCCCTTAATCTACCTCCTATAAAGTAATTACATTTTAGTAAGAGGTAAGAGTGCCAGTGTGGTGCTTTTAGGGTGTTTTATGTGGATTCTCCACAACCTGAAGTTCTTTAAAGTCAAATCGCACTTCAAAATTTCATTTACACACTGCAAAAATGATACAGTTTTCAATGGGGAATGAATTATTCATTAAAGAAGATAATGGTGTTAAACTAACCAAGGAGCTATAACATTAGCATAAAGAATGCCTGATGTCACATTAATTTTAAAAAGAGAAACACACAACATGAAATACATTGAACCACCATCTTTTGTGCATGTACGCACGGCTCCACTAAACAAAAAGCAGTTATTTGGGCAAGAACCGTTCTGTTGCATGTTAATCACACACAGAAGTTGCTTTATAACCCCATTTGATCTTGGTTATTAATTGCCCTGAGGCAGGTTCAGCTGGCAACTTTCCATTCCACAATCTTTATCTCTTTAATAGGATGTAAAAATCCCAAGCTCCGAAATACATAGAGATAAAGGATTGATGATCCCTTTCTCCCCACCTCCCCATATTTACAGTATAAATATATGGGATTTGGGGAAAAGATGTGACATTCTATTAGTCCCTCCTCAGAACAGAAACAAATTAAAAATACTGACGTTGGCAGCAAGAGGTGAGGGATCATCTTCAACAAAATCATTGGATTTTAGCACTCAATATCCTACATACAATAAATTGAGCAGAGCAAACATGGATTGCCAATGGAAAACTATCCCCAGCAAAAACACATTTCATTCGACATTTACAAGTAAAGTCACAATTGTCTCTTGTTTATTTAGTAGCAGGCAAGGAGGAGGATGATGATGATGATGATGATCATGATGATGATGATGATGATGATGATAAATTTTCTGATCTGAAAGAGCTACCCAAATTGCCCTATTGCCATGAACTTCCATTATGGGAAAGTGATTTCCATAACTCTGTAGGGAGAATTGAAGGAGCAAATAGTAATCAACATGTCCACTTCTAATGAGAGTTAGGCAGTAACTTCTAGTTAGAACTAACATAGTTACTCTCCTGGAACACAGGTAAGGGGCTGGCTTCTGTTCCAAGGGGCTGACCTTTACTGGAGTAGGCCTGTAGAAGGTGTGATCCATCAGGCAAAATGCAGCCCATTATGGCTTACTAGGTGCCTCAGTGGCATCAATCTAGTCCCACTGGTAACGTAGTGAAATATCATGTGATTTGAAATATGTTCCCCAACTGGTGGAAAATAATGCGTTACTCTATGTCAGAGATTCACCCAAGTTCTCTCTCTAGAACTCAACCAGTACTTAAGAGCTAACAGCAGAAGAGTAAAGACAAGGCTCAGATAAGTTGTTTTTACTGCAGGTATGAAATGCCACAGGCACATGTGGGGGGAGAGTCTAGAGAGGGGAAATGACAACATGTGTGTGGCAATGTCATCACAAAAATCTCATGAGTTACACACTCGCATGAGACATTGGGACACATGCAATGGTTCACATTTGCATGATGACATGACCATGCATGGGTTGTCATATTGGAGTCTTGATGGTTTGTTGTGGACTTTGCTGCAAGGTGTGCTAATAACAAAGCTCATCAGCTACTGCTGAATCTACTGTCCAGCCTGCTCCATTTAACAGTCCCAAGATATATATCTTATGCCTCTTTTCCCCACCATAACATGGTGGTGGGCATGCTGCTGCTCATTTCTCAGCTTTGAATATGGAAGGCACCTGCATTGTGTTTTTGACGTAGACACTTTGCTTTCAGCCTTGGCAGCTTCAAACCTTCTACATTACAAGGCAGCCTTCCACTTGTAGAACCTCAAAGCTTCACAAGACTTGAGGGATGACCCAGATTGTAATGGTAGGTGGGAATAACCTTAGGAGACAGGAGGAAGAGCCACAAACTAAGCAATGGTCAGATAAGAGGCAGCTGAGCCCTCAGAAGGAATGGGGATGTGGCAAACATCTCAGAAGGGACCCTCCCTAGTTTCTTGGGTTGTGAAAGCGAAAGGGGAGAGATGTACTTTCAGACTTGCAAAATTCTGTTAATGAAACCTTACAATGAGGTTAGAGCTAGTACTTCTGGGTGCATTTCTTGTCTGGACTACCTCGCCAGGCTGATACAACTGGAGAACACTACAGCCGATGATGATACTTATTTTCAGACTCTTCCACCTAATTAAAACACACAGCAAATAACATGCCAAGACAGATTTAGTAATTTTAGAAATGACTTCTCATTTTCTTAGCAATACAACAATCAACACATAAAAAAACAAACAAAGGTACAACAATAAATTAGTGTGAAATTAAGGTCACGGATTTGATTAGAAGACACAAACTTCCATTTGGATTAAACAAATATGCTAATAAAAGGCAGTATGTTGGCAATGGATACTAGCTTCTTCATGCAAGAGGTATTTCTCCTTGCTAGAGAGAACACAAAATAGAACTAAAATACAAAATAAAAACAAAATAAAATCTAGGATTTTCCCCTCCATCTTTGAGAGCATTTTTAGTCAGCATGTTCACCATTATTGTTTCTATTTCTATTATGGCACCATGGTTTTATTTCCACTATTGCAGCTTCTTCCAAACCAGTTAAAAATCACACAGCAAGCTGGAGAACATCAGAAGAGATTTGGATTTGTAAAATCACTGAGATCAAAAAACCTAATTTCAGTAAGTTATGACAACAGATGATTCTCAACCAGTCGCCAGACTTGGCCAGCCAAATGAAGAGCATCTATTAAATGAGATCATGATATCATGGTGCTGCAATTCTCATGGATGCTGTTCTTATTATTAATTCTTATTTTGTAATGACTTATTCCTTAATAATACAACAATCAACACATAGAAAAACAAAGGTACAAATATAAATTAGTGTGAAATTAATTAAGAGGTGTTGAGGTGACCATCCTATCTTTCATTGTATTTTCTCCTTGGCATCTACAGCTTCCCTGTCTTTCTACCCTTGCCTTAAATGCCAAGGAAGACAGCAAGTGGGAAGTCTCCAGGAGGCCTTTTGGACTGAGAAATGTGGGCATCTCTGGGGTGGGAAGCAAAAGGTGTGAGTGACAAAAGCACAATCTGAGTGCAATTTAAAGTGCTGGTTTTAACCTACAAAGCCCTTTCTGGTTTGGCATTGGGTTACCTGCAGAACAGCATCTCTCCATGGGAGTTGGCCCAACCTCTTCAATGACACTGAAGAAGCAGCTGGTTGTCCCCCATTTTCAGGAGGTCAAGGGGGCTGAAACCCAGAGGCATTGTTTCTCCATGAAGGGACTGGACTTTTGGAACGATCTCCTGTGCCAACATTATTTACCTTCCAGAAGCAACTGAAGATGGAGCTTGTTCTGGAGGACATTTGGGTGTTCACAGTAGGCATCGTTTGGGGTTGTAGGCAATGTGACTTCTATTACTGTGGAGTCCTTGGTGCTCTCTGAGCTTGGTTGTTGGCTTGCAGCTGTTTAATAACCTGACTAGATAACATCATCAGTGCAAGGGAGTGTGGGTTTGTTAATCCTTGCTTATCTGGGTTTGTCTGGTATTATCCTTCCTTATCTCTATATGTCTATTGATGGCTGAACATAGACATGTTCAGCCATCAATAGACACATAGAGATAAACCATATTTTCATACCATCCAAAAGAGACAATAAAAAAGCTAAGAAGGAAACAAAAACACCAGAACACCTCCTCTCCAGCAGGCAACACCCAGGTTAACACCAGACAAACAATCAAGCAGAAAACAATACCCCAATCAAGGACTATCAACACCCCCACCAACCCTGGCAGGGCAAGCTGTTGTATATAAACTGGGAGCAAGCCCCACTCACTCGCACTGATGGTGTTACCTAGCTGGGTCATGAAATGTCTGCAAGCCAACAACCAAACTCAGAGAGCACCAAGGACTCCACAGTTCAACCCTGAGCTACAGAGATTCTCCTCTATTAGAACTTTTATTATTGCTATTGGTGTTACTGTCTTTTTGTTAGACCTGGAGAGTCCATGTATGATAGCAGTGGGCTATACGTTTTATAAACAAACGAATGAATAAATAAATAGCACCATACTGTGCTACAAACTCTTTCTTGTATGAGTGCCATGACATTGCACACATGTCCAAAAGGGGTGTGGCTTGAGGTGCAATCATGTGACAATGCTTTAATTCTGTTGACCAGTTTGGTCTAGTGGTTAAGGAACCAAGCTAGAAACCAGGAGACAGTGAGTTCTAGTCCTGCCTTAGGCATGAAAGCCAGCAGGGTGACCTTGGGCCAGTCCCTCTCTCTTAGCCCAACTCACCTCACAGGGTTGTTGTAGGGAAAATAGGAGGAGGAAGGAGTATTAAGTATGTTTGCCGCCTTGAGTTATTTATATAAATAATAAAGGCAGGATAAAAAATCTTTAAAAAAAAAGATCCTGGGCACTCCCACCTCCATTTTTTCCCCTCAACAACAACCAAAAGAGGTAGGTTGGACTGCTGCACAGCAACCAGTTTTCTTTTCATTGTGCTAAAGAAGTCTTGCTGGCTCCAATGTTTGCAATCCACCCTTGTGTTTCTGATTATTTCAACATCATCCTGCAGCTGCTGTTCTTAGTGGTCCCAGTTGCTCAGAATTTTAATTCCTGGTTGTTCCCATTTGGCTGTCAGCCACTACATAAAGGCAGCAGGGAAATTTTAAATGGAGGTTTATTGGTTGTTGGCAAACTCATTCTCTGAGACAGGACTCTCATGGATACAGAGGGAGGACGAGAGATCCTGGAAGGAAAATGGTCTGTACATATGGAAGGAACTTTAAAACAAAACTGTGTTTCCACTAAGATAAGCCTACGTTAGTGCTGCACTTCCTGTTCTCCATCTCTTACCCCCCAACTTTTTTTTTTCATGTTCCTATGGGGCAGCCTTTCTCAGCTTTTTGACCCTGGAGAAACCCGAACCCTTGAAATATTTTTCAGGCCTTGGGGAACTCCTGCACATTCAGGCTCAAATCTAGGTCAGAAGTTACAAAATTATTATATTTATTTCATGTTTAGGCCTGTATATGTGTATTAACAATGTTCCTAAACTAAAAATAAAGAGTGAAACTTACCTCTTTAATGTGAAGTTGCCCGAATTGGAAATAATTCTTTAAATAAATTGTGATCTCCCAGGGAACCCCTAGTGAGCTCTCACGGAACCCTAGGGTGCCATAGAGTCCCTCTTTTGGGGGAGATGGGCAGTAGCAAAATTTGAATAATAAATAATAAATGAAAACAAATGCCAAGACTAGAAGGGGGAAGATTTTGGTTGATATTTCCAAAAGGGGATAGGAACCTCCTTTATTAAGGGAGCCAAGTGGCAGAGTTTTCAGTCTCATTTTTTAATATATTTTCAATACCCATCCTTGCAGCTCCAACCCCAAAGACCTTCCTGGAATGATCATGTGACCATGTGAGGTCTCATGCACACTCCAGGAAGTGCTGCGAGGAAGGAACAGCTCTCGACCTCTGCAAAGCCAAATGTAGCTTATCTCAAATTTGAAAAATAGGAAAAGAAATGCAGTTTTGCAAAGATTGAAGAATTTTGAGAAAGGAGGGGAGTTTGGCCTGTGAACTCCTCTGTATATGAATCATTCTTTTTAAGTCTCAGCTCCCTGAAAGTGACAAGTGTGGCAAGTTAATGCAGTGTTTCTCAACCTTGGCAACTTTAAGATGTATGGACTTCAACTCCCAGAATTCCCCAGCCAGCATGCCAAGGTTGAAAAATACTGAGTTAATGCATTACCCCCTTTTTTGGGGGGGAATGTCTGAACCTTTAAAAGAAAAAGAGAAAGAGAAAGGCATATTTGCATGTATGTGCATATGCTAATTTCTGTATAGAAATGCACAATTATAAAGAATTGCTGGAATTTAAACAGATGTACCCTCCATCTCTCCCAAGTGATTTGTGAGCCTTCTGCTCAGTCCCATGTTTAAATGGCAGCTGTATAAAGGAGAAAATGTAAGACTTCTCCTCTTCCTTCTCCAGGCTAAACTTGGCCCATAGTTGGGTGACATTTTTATTAAGAGTGCTCAAGCTTTTGAAATTCTTCATTTAGCAAGAAGTTATGAAAAACAGGATAAGGCAAGAAACAAAACAGTTAAAAATTAGGCCTGGGGCTCAGCGAGAGACGTGACACTCAAAACCAGTCCCAAGGTGGAAGTTGTGGAGGTCTTTCCATATAGGACTGTCTTCTGCAAAGTAAGCTACACAGCTACCCTAACAATGACACAGATACATGCATGTATACATGCATACTCCATCTTCCTGTTTCATTATTAGCTTCCCAGGGGCCAATTATCACTCTAGCAGGTGGAGAGGATGTTAAGAGGGGAAGAAGGCCAAATGCTTTAATTAGCAGATGGGAACCAAGGTTTAGGGTAGCACTTATCTTTGTAGAGAAGCAGAAGCTCTCCTGCTATCAGGGTCCATTAAAATGCATTTATTTCATATTCTGTCATAATGCACTCAGCAAGGGAAAGCATGAATCACAGGTGCATATTGGTGAATGATTTATAAGGAAGCATTACAGATTTATGACCTGACCCCACTAGTTGGTAATAAGAAAATGCCCCTATTTCTATCAAAAGTGGAGGGAAAGTGGAAAATTTCTATTGAAAGTGGAGGGAAAAATAAATAAGTAAATAAATAAATAAATAAATAAAGATGAAGATGTAGATGTTTAGAAGAAGAATCCCAGATTTACCACCACTTTCATTGCCCTGTTTTGGAGGAAGA
This sequence comes from Candoia aspera, assembly GCF_035149785.1. Classification (NCBI taxonomy): domain Eukaryota; kingdom Metazoa; phylum Chordata; class Lepidosauria; order Squamata; family Candoiidae; genus Candoia; species Candoia aspera. The sequence goes on along the minus strand of NC_086165.1, from coordinate 8,929,335 downwards.
GGTTCCATCTCAAAGAGTCAGACTTTTAAACTACTTGGGGATTGGTAGATGCATCTGGAATGTTGAGAACTTATGATAGATACTCTCACAAAACGTCTGCTGTGGTGGTTTGTCACAAGTCATTCATTTCCCAGTGGTGTTTACCCACCATTCCTGCTAAACTGTTATCTTGGGGTTTTGTTTTCTCCCTTTTAGATAAGTGGGTACATTTTTTGTTCTAACTGATTTGACATCACTCTCCATGTTTGTTTTCCAAAATGGCTTATTGCACCCATAAGGAATTTAGAAGCCTTCTGGAAATCAAAATTATGTTAGTGGCTCGCAGTTTTCTTTTCAGCCTGTCATCCTCATCCTCATCCTCATCATGATTAAAATAACCTAATCCCATGGACAAGTATCACTTCACCCTTCCAGCCTTGAAAATTGGCTTCTGCGTCAACTTCATCTGCCCTGCCTTAGAACCTTGGTAAGTTTTAGCAGTTTATTAATAGTAAAAATATACTCATTGAAACAGTTAATATGAACTGCAGTTGGGAGAATTGAAGGCATTAATCTTTGCACATTTAATGCATGTTGTTAAAATACACACACACACACACACGCACGCACAGACATTGAAGACTGGAGTTATAAACTAAAGTGGAGCTAAAAGGGTCAAATGCTTTATTATCGAAACGTTATTTTATCCTACTGTTTTCTACAGATAGCGAAATTACCCACATGCTGGAACAAAGGAAGACATCGGCTGGGTCTTATAATTCTGCAACTGGTGTGCTGAAAATTCAATAAGTCTTAATAACCAAGGGTCAAGAGGTCTGCGTGCAGAGTTTAATGGAGACCTCAGGACAATTTACTGTGTGGCAAATGACAGCTTCTTTTCATCCTATGTCTTGCCTGCAATCACCTTAATTGGAAGCCACAGAGTGGTATTTTCCTGCAGTTGGTCCAACAGTTGAAACTCCTCGTTCTATGTACAACTGATGCCCTACGTGGAGAACTATCGTTACTGCTCATTGCGGCATCTTCTCAAGCAGTACAGTGGTCCTCTATGGACAGCTCTCAGGCAGAGCTTCAAAGCAAATGTCCGCAGACTTATTTAGCAGATTGAGCAGATACCCTCTCAAATTGGGACTGGCTAACCACATTGGCTGAGTTCATACAAGTCCACTAATGTGTTGGGCAGTTTTAACCCTAAACTGACCATTGCAGTTTTGAGTCAAACCCGTCTTCTATGGTCAATTGTGCTGACTGAACCCCAATCAACTATGGGCAGAATCCAAGCCACACCAGTTAAGTCCTCCAAGGAAAAAGGGTGGATGTGCAGAGCAGCTGAAAAAACAAGGCATTCGATTCTTGTAAACTTCCTTAACAAATGAAATTACCCCACAACTGACTTTTGCTGCATGCTAGCAAACGTTATTGGCAACTGTTAGCTCTTCGAGGTGGCCCAGACAAGAACAACCATGAGTACTAACTCTATCTTTATTGTAAGATTACATTAATAGAATATTGCAAGTATGAAAATACCCCTCCCATCCCTTACTTTTACTCTCCCCAAAACTAGGAAGGGTCCCTTCTGAGATGCTTTCTCCACCCCTCCTCTTTCAGAGTTAAAAACACGCATAGAATTGGCAATCTTTTTTTATTCTGTCCATCTGTCCATCCATCTATCTGTCTGTCATCCCTCTGGACAGATGGACAGACAGACAGGTGGCTAGAAGGATGGACAGATGGACGGATGGGAGGATAGACAAATAGACAGAGGATTGTACTCTTCTACTGGTGATCTCATTAACTAGTATTTAAGTTATGCTTCCTGATCTATGAAATACACGTAGTTCTTGCTTAGTGACCATATTTCAGTGACCATTCGAAGTTACGATGGTACTGAATGAGGAAACGTATGACCAGTCCTCGAAGTTGCGGCCATCACAGCATCCCTGGGGTCACGTGATCACGATTCAGGATTATCCTAATTTTGTAACCTTACCAGAGAATTCCAGATATTGAGCAGATTGGAAAATAATAAACCCAGAAAAGAATGTGGGAGGACTTTTTTTAACACAATTTGTGACCTTCACAGCTGGTTTCCAACAAGCAAAGTCAATGGGGAATCCAGCAGGAAGTCACAAGTCACGGCCATGTGACATTGCAGTTAATGACCCTGCGCAGTCTGCTTAACGACCACAGCCGGAACTGCCATTGTACTGTATGTCAGCACGGTCATGTGATTTTTCACTTTACGACCACATCACTTAGCGATGGAGTTCCCAGTCCCAATTACAGTCATTAACTGACCTATAATATGCATTCATTAAGATGAGTAACCACAGAGATCCCTTATCTCACACATTCGTTCAGTTCTCTTCCGAAACCATCCACTCTGATATCCATCACCACATCTGTCATACAGTAATGTCATACAGTAGTTTAATTATATGTTATGTAAAAAAAAAAAGTCCTCCCACATTCTTTTCTGGGTTTATTATTTTCCAATCTGCTCAATATCTGGAATTCTCTGGTAAGGTTACAAAATTAGGATAATATTCAGAAAAGAATCTCCAGTGAGCTTTGCGGGTTTATTCAGAACTAGTTCCAAAGCTTTGGGTGAAGAGGTAAATGGAAAGCACCAGAGACCAATTCATAGCGAAGAGATTAATTCTCCATTTCAGCTACCTTTATTTTGAATATTGCTAGTCTGTTTTAGGGCAGAATGTACTACATCATCTATTAAATTTAATAAGAAAGCACTTGACCTTGAGAAATTTAAGTGGCAATACAGACTTTTTGTAGAATGCAAATTGCCACCTCTGTTTACTTTTCTTTTCAAACTACAGTGAAGTAAAGAAAAGCCGTTTCAGGGGAATTATGCTTCTAATGTAGTTTTATGGCTCCAATCATGCAACATACTAAATTGCACCACAGCGGTTCTTCTTTGCGCTGATTTTCATTCCTTTTTTTTCACAGTTTGCAAATTGTTTAATCATAATGACTTCAATTAATTCAGCCTCAGTCAATCAACAGGCTGTAAAGTGAATGTAAACAGTTATGAACTGTGTTTTGTGTTTAGAAATTAAACTGGTATTAATTGTGACTTTATTAGAAAACTTGAGATCAGGGAATCAGGCAAATTCTTACAGCTGGAGCTGCAGCATGGCTATTTGTAATTTATGGCTAAGTAAGATTAAATGTTATTTCACAGAAGTTGGTAGCAGCTACTTTTCTTTATTCCTTTACTCAAAATTAAAGGCAGAGAACCACTTTCAGATCATGGCCCTGCTGAAGAGATGTCAGGGAAGGAATCATTAACTTTTTGCTCTCTGTTACATTAATCTTAGGTTTCTGGAGGACATTTTCATGCGCAGATAGATGATGAGGATGACGCTATCCCCATTCAATTGTGTCTGATTCTTAGCGATTCTATGGACCAACCCTCTCCACATTTTATGATCTTGCACATCTTCTTTTAGTTGTTTTATGCTCTGGCTGGTGTCGGCTTTGATGGTGTCTAGCCACCATGTGTTTTGGCGGCCTCCTTTTCTTTTACCACTGACCATTCCAAGCAGATCTGCCTTTTCCAGTGAGTTTGATTGCATGGCATGGCCAAAATAAGTAAGGCGGAGTTTTGTGATTTTGCCCACCAGTGATATGTCTGGTTTTATATGCTCCAGCTTGTTTGTCACCTTTGCTGACCAAGGAATGCACAGGAGCCTTTTCCAACCCCACAGCTCGAACAGGTCGATTTTCCTTCTGTCTAGCTTTTTCATGGTCCAACTTTCACAACCCTAGGTGGCTATAGGAAACACGGTAGTGCGAACTAATCTGCATTTAGTTGCCAGGCTGATGTTCTTGCTTTTCCATACTCGATTCATGCTCATCATTGCTGTGCAGCCCAGTGCAATTCGACACGTTATTTCTGGACTGCATTCACTGCTTTGATCAATCTGCGATCCTAGGAAAGTGAATTCTTGCATGCATTCAATCTCTTCACGTCAATTGTTATTTGGACATTTCCATTCCTCACAGTGGTCATGAGCTTGGTCTTTCTGATGTTCAGGAAGAAGCCAAATTCCTCGCTTTCTTCTTTAATCCTTTTGATCAGATGTTTCAGGCCTTTTTGGTTTTTGAGAGGAGAGTTGTCATCAGCATATCAAAGACTGTTGATGTTCCTTCCTCAATCTTTACTCCGATTTTTGATTCTTCAAGTTCCAGCTTCCTCATGATCACTTCAGCATACAGATTGAATAAGAAAAGTGAATGCAACCTTGCCAAACTCCTTTCTCTATCTTGAACCAATCATTGTCTCCACACAGTATTTGCACAGTGGCTTCCTTAGTTGTGTACAGTGACTGCACCAACTTGACCAGAAGTGTTGGCACCCCTAGGTCTTCTAGGGCTCTCCATAGCTTGTCACAATCAACACAATCAAAGGCTTTCTTGTAGTCAATAAAGCAGATGTGGACTTTATTATGGTCATAAACCAAGAACAGAAAACATCACCATAGTAAGACACTGCATGACCATTAGCAGTTACAGCACAGAGCAGGGCAGAGTTTACCCACAGTATGACAAAACTTGATTCTGTCAATGCCAATGGTGTTCAAATGGTGCTCCAGATGTTTTGGGATGGCACCCAAGGCACCTATTACAAATAGAATAGAATAGAATAACTTTATTATCATTCTACTATACACTATACACCAAGTGCACAATAAAATGAAATGTCATTGTAGTTGGCTTACAAACACAATCAGACACTAAATTAAAAATACCATAGTTACTATAAAATATACATTCTTTACACATTCCACATTCCACTTAAATAACTTACCGAGTATTCAGGAGTCTAATAGCCTGGGGGACAAAGCTATTACCCAATCTGGCTGTTCTATATCAGATGCAGCAGAACCTCTTCCCAGAGGGCAACAAAGAAAACAGGCCATGATGAGGATGGGAGGAGTCACTGACGATCTTTCGAGCTCTGGACAGACAGCCTGTATATGCTGTATCCTGGATGAGAGGCAGTGAGACCCCAGTTATCTTCTCTGCTGCCCTCACCACCCTCTGCATGGACTTCCCATCCGAGGCACTACAGCCTCCAAACCAGATGGAAATACAATTAGTCAATACGCTCTCTATAGTGCCTCTATAGAAAGTAAGGAGGATGGGAGGTGGAAGATGTGCCTTCCTCATCCAGCACAAAAAGCACAGATGCTGCTGTGCTCGTTTTACCAAAAATGCAGTGTTAAGAGGCCAAGTCAGACTATTCATTATCTGCACCCCCAGGAATCTGATGCTACTAACTGACTCCACAGCTATGTCATTAATAAAGAGTGGATATTGGTCCTATCTTTGCTTTCTTTTGCCAGTCGTTCTACTTCTATTTGCGGGTCTTTATATTTTGTGATTTTCTCCAGGTCCTTCTCTTCTAGTCTGCTGTCTCCAGGCATTGCAATGTCCACTATCCAGACCTTTTTGTGTATCTTATCAACAATTGTTAAGCCTGGGGTGTTATGTGGCAAGTGCTTGTCTGTTTGAATCCTAAAGTCCCAGAGCACTTCAGCTTCTTCATTTTCTATTACTTTGTCTATTTTGTGGTCCCACCAGTTCTTGCTTGCAGGCAAGTGGCATTTCTTGCAGATATTCCAATGCACCATTGCTGCTACTTTGTCATGCCGTTGTTTCTAATCAGCCTGTGTGAGCTTCTTGCAGCAGCTAACTAGGTGGCCCACTGTTTCTTCATCTTCTTTGCAGAGACGGCATTGCCATTTGTTGCTGTCTTCTCAATTCTGGCTTTATATGTGTTTGTTCTTAAGACTTGGTCTTGTGCAGTCAGAATAATAATAATAATAATAGTTATTATCATTATTCCTGCAAATAAAAGAAGAGTGAGATCTATGGAAACTTAGCTTCTCATTCATAGATGGTGAGTAGTGGGTAACAATATAGGAAAAATCTGCCACAGATTCCTTTTAGGATAAAATGGTTTTCAGATATCTTTGCTGCACAGAAAGAATCTGCTAGCATTTATTATTGTGGACAGAAGGAAAAAAAAATAGCGGGGGTGTATAGTTGGGCAGGTTGCCTACTGAAAGGTATAATTTGGAAAATGGTGTTCAAAACAAGGATATTAAGTATAGCTGCATAAGAAAGAGTCTATTCTACGTAAGTTAGAATGAGTTAAATTTAAAACAGGGCATGTAGTAGGGACAGCGATGTATAAAACTGTTCATTAGGGAAATGTAAATATGACAAGGCATGCAGGGTTCTTTTTTTAATAAATTGCAAACCAATTGATGGAATGAATGAAACTGGGAAGGAAATGAATTGAATGGCCACGGGTTTGGACTGAAGGTATCACAATCTATATAGACCTAGCAGTGTTTGAACCATGGACTCTGGTCAGTGTATGCCTCTGTAATTTTATCTCTGCTCACACTATGCTTTGCACAGCAAAGACTGTTAATATTGAGCTTGGGGATCAATGTCCTGTTTTCTTCTGCTGAATTTTGTGTTACATGTTCATTCATTCAGTGTTTTGTGCTTTTGCTACTTTATGCAACCTGATGGTCTTGGACTGTCACATCTTCTATATTTTGCTATCATGTTCTGTACTGGCTATGGCCAGTTCAAACAAATTCTAAGATTACAGTAAATATTGACAGAAGTGCTGTCACAGCCTAAGCAATTCTCAAGACAGAGAGCCTTCAGCCAAAGAACTGGCTGGCTGATTTAAATTAATATACAGTATGACGTGATGTCTTGCCTTTCTCAGCACATATGCCCTACCCTTTCTTCTGTCTCTGTTATTGCCTTAGATTTGTCACAGTGCAAAGACACAATGCCAGCAGAAATGAAAATTGGTAGAATTCAACTTCTCCATGAGTACTAAAGACACAATTGTCCTGTCAAAGTTTAAGACTGCCTATTCCTACTGAATATGCTAGACTACAACTTCCATCATTGCCAATCAGCATGGCTAACATATCTAGAGGACGTCAAATAGGGGAAGGCGGATCTCACAGCATGCTCACTTGGTTCCTTAGTCCTCTTAATTCTCACTTCCTGTAACGAATGCTTTGTTTTGTTCATAACCTCCAAGACCTCATTCAAATCCTTCTTTTGTTCTGGACATACTTTAAAAAAAATGCAACTCCAACTTCTACCAGTTCCTTAGCCTTTATTTTTTCTCCAGTTCCTATTGGCCCCACTTTTTTTCCTTCTAAGAATTCCCCTCCTCCTTGAATATTTTCAGATTTTCATGAGCATCTCCAGGTATTTTAGCCAACTGGTACCAAGAAATCCCACAGCAATAATGCAAACCAGGTAAAGTTGTAACTGTCTTTTACCAATGGATGGAGCTGATTTTGTTTCATCAAGGTACACAAAATGGAGCTAGACAGATTGATTGAAAGATTCTTTATAAAGGAACTTCTTATCTTCCTATGAATTCTTCTGGTGTATTCTTGTGTGTGTGTTTGTGTGAGAGAGAGAGGGAGGGAGGGAGGGAGGGAGAGAGAGAGAATGAGAGAGAGGAAGACTGCTTCAATCAATGTCATTTCATTCCTAATTGGCTTCTATTTTTCCCCCAGTGGTGCCAATGCATTTTCATTCATTCATTCATTCCTCATTCAGTTTTAGGCTGCTGTAGTCAGTCAATTCTTGATGGGTTATAATCAGTAATTTGCAATATAACATCCATAGTACACTCAAAGTTACTGGTCCAAAGTTAAAATAACATCAAAAATGTAAGTTCTAACAAAAATGGTTAAGTCATAATTAAATAGATGGTGACATTTAGGTGCCAAAGGCTCTCTTCATTTAAAACTTAATGATCTAACTGGCCACACAGTGTCCTGATGTCAACCTGATCACTTTGTGGGTGGTGGGATTGTCCAAGTAAGTGGAAGAACTCGGTTTGGACTGAATGGGTTTTCTTTCTCCTAATTGCTATGATGTTGCCAAATGAACTGATTGCAGAGTGTCAGTGGAAACTAGGATCCCTGATTGACTAGGAGGCCATCCACACTAGTGATTTATCACATCATCCAGGCATTGTCATGGTGATACATCACTAATATAGACAGGTTTTCTATCACCACAGTGATGACTGGATGATACTATCAATCACTAGGTGGGTAGCCTCTGGGAGATCACGAAGGATGAGGCAAAATATTTATAAGGAGGCAACAGTACTGAAACAGCAGAACATCCTGTAAATCTTGTCAGTAAGTGTAGTTGATGAAGAAGGCAAATATTTCCCAGTTTGTCCCTCCCTATGAAATTGTCCTGCTGCCTGAAAGCAGTACCTTTGACTCAAAAATCAAAATGGAAGCCCTTGATACTAGATGTATTCAATGCATAATGTGAAGTCAAGCTCATCTTGTTAGAAACTGGAGCTACAGAACTTGCAAGAATCACTGAAATGAACTACAATGATTTTTTAAGTCAACTGCCTAAGAGGAGGAGTAGAGAGGGAGATTTCTGAGGTGACGAATTGTCACTTCTTAAGATCTACTAGACTTGTACCTGGTAGGGTGAAAATTGTTAATGGCAGGTTTTACCCTTATTTAATTCTTCCCACTGACTAATTTGTCATTTAAAAAAAAAAAATTCTACTCACCGATTCTAATGGAATGAGCTATAAGAATGCCAGTTTCCAGTGCCCACAGAGTTCCTCTCTTTCTTACCCTATTCTGGATTAGTGTCTTGTTTGGCTACAAGGGATGAGAAATCTGGAATTCCCCTTGATTGTCCTGGCTGCCATCAATACAGTGATGGCAAGGTAGAAACTACAGTTCAATTTTTCACTGGCCTTACAAAAGATACAGGGAGAAATCCATAGTATCCTATTATTCATAACATACAGGGGCTATAGGATTGCATGCTAAACAGAACTAAAAAAAAACAGGGTTCCTTCCTGAAGCAGCAACTTCACTTTGGAATAGGTAGGTAGGACCTCTGGTTCTCAAAATGAACCAAATAGCAGATTGGACACATCCCCTCCCCACAATCTCCCTTCAAACAGCTGGGTGCCATAATTCCACACCCTGAGAGCCATTAGCAATGATTTTAAAGCCTTGCAATAATTGATGTAGCCTTTGGAGAACCTAAATCTTTAATAACACAATTTTAGTACCAGCATGAGTTTCATTAGAAGAGGAAATGGGAAGAGACAACACCTTAAGTGCAAGTGAGATTGGGACATGGTGCTAATGAAGAAATGAATACATCAAAGGAAATTACAGTAAGGAAGCAATTTAAAAAATGATGTGAATCCTACAAGGTGTGTGTGTGTTTATGTCACATATACTGTATGTATGTTGTGTGTTTATAGGCCAACGTTTCCAACTTGGTGCCCTCTAGACCATATGTAATGCTGAATTATAAAGTAGGTAGAGGCAACATTTTGATACCCAAGAGTTTCACTTCATTGTGTCCAAAAATCAGAACAAGTCTTGTAGCACCTTTTCAGAGTATCAGATTTTATTAAAAGGCTTAAACCTTCAGGAACTGTAGCTCACTTCATGAGATGCATGAAGTGGTTGAACTGATGTGGGATTTAAATTGGGATGAAGCAAGGGGGAGTGGGGAGAGGGGAGGAAGGATGGTTGTACCGGTGTAGGTTGTATGTCTTTTTTAAGATCTTTTGATATATGTGATTTGTGTAGATTCTTGCTCTACAGTGCTGGTGTAGTTTTGTTGTGCCCAAACATCTACCTTGAGATCTATAACTGAGTGTCCTGAGAAGTTAAAATGCTCTGATATTGCTTTGTCCTTGTTTTGAGTCCTGATGTCAAATCTGTGTCCATTCTCTTGCACAAAATCTTTACTGTTTGTCCAATGTAGAATCCAGAGGGGTATTGCTAGCAGATGATGGCATATATCATGTTAGAAGAAGAACATGTGAAGGTCCCTCTTCTGGGTGAAGTTGCTGAGGTCTGTGATGGTGCTGTTGGTGTATATGTGGAGGCAAAGTAGACATCTGGGTTTGTTATATGGTAGCATCACTTTTCTGTTGTTTCTTGTTGCTTCTGAGATTGTTACAAATTGGGTGATTGGTTGTATGCAAGCATGGGTCAACCTTCCCCAGATATACTGGCTAGTGCACAGCACCTATCCCAGGTCTATGCTGATACCCATCTTTAGGAAGGTTTCCAAAGCCTGCAGTATATAGGTTTGGAACTGTTCATAATTCTAATTAAGCACATGTATTGTTTATTTTATTGTTTGTCAGCAACCAAAGGTTTATGCTAAACAGTACAGCCCATAGATCAAGCTCTCCTGCCAGAGGTGACTGACCTTCAAGCTGGCAGAGCTCTCCCAAAGGAAGGAAATAATATTCTCAGGCTGGACTGTAGCAGGAAATAAGTCCACTGGAGTTGGGCAGCCAATAAATTTGAATAAATAAATAATAAGCCAGCTAATGAAGAGCAACAGCTGGGGCTGCAGGTGGGAGAGGGAAGCAGGGAGGGGAAGAATTTGGACTCTTGCTTTAAAATTCCAAGGGTAAAAATATATTATCCCAAATACAGCCATTCGCATTCACAAACAGAGAGAAGCACACAAAAGCAAATCAATATTTGCGTATTTGGTATTTATACATGAATGGATTTGGACTTTCCATCGGTCAATAAAAACATGCCTGTTACTTTAAAAAAAAAAGTAACTTGCCTTCATTTTTTTGATTTGGATATAAAGCATTCACTCAGCAAAGACAAAGCCATGCATTTTTAAAAACTTACTCTTTAATATCAAAAAGGCAAATTAATAAGTCACTTTGAATAAAGAAGTGCTAATAAAACTGGAATATGGGTAATCGGATATGGGATGTTTTCTTTTCCTTTTCTTTTTTTTTACTCCCACTGGAAGAAGCTTTGATCATAATTCTGCTATTACTTTTGACATTCTCTTTGTATAACCTTCCTGAAAGCTGGAGGCATTTTGAAAAGAGAGAGGGTGATAAATGTGTTAGGTTAGTCATAATAAATCCAAACAGGAGCGCTAGAACTCCAGCAGTGTTTGAATGCTCTGAAAGCATCTTCTTACCAGTGCAAGCAAGTGGCAAAACATGCATAGGCATGCGCAAATGTCTCACTTGACTTGGGTCAACATCCTTTCAACCCATATTGGCCAGCACTGAATCTAAAAGTAGCTGAAATGAAATTACTTTAAAATATATAGATATATTGTTTTGGTGTAACGACGACGTAAACTATGCAAAAGGGGATTATTATGCAATGAAACTCTTATTGGACATAGATATGGTACTGCACTGTTCTCCAAGTTGGCGCTGTCCCTTTCTGTTAGACTACAATTCCCATCATCCCTTCCCAGCAGGGCCATGGTGACAGGGTATAGGAAGAACTGTAGTCCAATATATCTGGCAGGCATCAGCTTAGAAATGGCTGCACAAGAGTTTGCCTAATTTTACAGGACTTGGAGTTGCGAAAATGGTTAAGCTGTACCTTGAGATACCCATCAAAACCTCAAGATCTCAAAATAAATTTAAAAATTAAAAAACAAAACAAAACAGGATCTCTTTCCTGGATGTTCACCGCCAGCTCAAACAACTCAATGGAAGATCATCAGACCAGCTGCTTTGCAGGCATTCAGTCTTCAACATTTCCAAATGGGCTGGAAGGATGCCTGCAGTCAATTCAGACCTAAGAGGCACAGCCTGAGTCCCTCTTGGGGGAGATGGGCGGTAACAACATTTGAATAATAAATAAATAAATGATTTAAACATTAACCTGGTCATCAAGAATAAAGGCAGCCTTTGCAGCATTTATTTATTTCAGAATATACAGTATGCCTTCTTTCCTATTAAAGCGGTGTTTCTCAACCTCAGCAACTTTAAGACGTGTGGACTTCAACTCCGAGAATTCCCCAGCCAGCCATGCAGGCTGGAGAATTCTGGGAGTTGAAGTCCACACGTCTTAAAGTTGCCGAGGTTGTGAAACACTGAGTTAAAAGCAAGAGTACACAACTGATGCTAGACTGCTGAGAGAAAGCAGAATGCTGATAAACTGCCAAGATTTGTGGGTTTGGACCACTCCATGCTCTGAAATAGCTGTTTATTGTTAAGTTCAGTGAAGACACATAACAGAGTCCAATATGTCTGTCTGTATGTTTTCTCCTCTCTCAAAAACAAGGGTGCCAGTGTAGGATAGTGGTTACAGTATTGGACTAGAAATGGGGAGGTTCAGGTCCCTCCTTAGCCATGGAAGCTCATTCAGTGACTTTGGGGCAGTTCCTCCCTCTTAGCCCAAGAACCAGCATGATATAGAAGATGCTTGAGTGGGGAGGACCTAGGTGCTGGTCCTTCTCGGTCACAGAAGTTCCCAGGGGGACTTTGGGCTAGTCAGTCTTTCTTAGCCTGAGTAGTGGTGAAGGTGCTGGACCAGGAGCCGGGAGGCCCACATTGTAGTCTATCTTTAGGCCCCTAGCGCCCTTTTAGCCTAACCTACCTCATAGAGTTATTGCCAAAAACAGGAGGAAGAAGTGCTTTATATGCTGTCTTGAGCTCCTGAAAAGAAGCCAGGATAGTTGTTTGTAACAATGCCTGATTACAGGTGTGTGAAAAACAATAAACAAACAAGTAGAATAGAAATCCAATAAATAAAAACATCTAGGATTCAAGAAAGGAAGCAGAATTATCCTCTGGGCACTGAAGGTACTAATATTAATGCAAGGCTCTATCTGGCCACAAAGGAAATTGTGACAAAAAGCATTGTTTTTTTTATCTTTGACTTTGCCCTTTACCAAATGCTAGACATATATTTAACGAATTGATGTTGTTGTTGTTTTATCTGTGGCTCTTAAATGAATATGATGGACACAATTTTACTTATATTGTGTGATGTTAAAAGTCTATTTGTAAAAGCAATTTATACTCTAAGTGAACTGTGCTAGGTGACAATATCAGCTCTCTCTCCAAATGCGGAGGAAATGGTCAGATAATGCTTTGCCACAATATATGAAATTATGCTCCATTTCGGGGCCATGACTATCATTTGAACTCTTTCTTCATTGGTATTTGGAATAATAGGAAATGAAGAAGATGAAATGTTGATGGAAAGCCTGCCTGGAATGGGGAATAACAGTGCACAAATGGAGTAGGATAACAACAACAGCAATAATAATAATAATAATAATATAAACAACCTAGTATTGAAAGCAAATATGTCTTTATTACAGTCATAAACCAGCTTAACTTATATTACAATGCTTTATAATAACTGATGTTTTAAAACAAAAATATTAAGTGGTGTTTTGGCCAACGCTGAGATCTGGGTGGGCAATCCTTTTTGCACTTGTGGATGTACCTTTTATTTGCAGCAGCTCGGAGCAGAAGTGCCTGGAATTAGACAGAAGTCATCTTAGTAAGGAGTGGGAGGTATTTTTGGCTCTGGCTTTGTGTGTGTAGGTGGGGTTGATGAATAAAACAGGTGCTTCCTATCAGAGACTGCATGTTTCTATTTTATTCTTATCTGGCCTTCAAATGATGAGAAATCCACTTGTGATACTTAATATTGGGGGAATCTGGAGTCCTCTCCCCAGAGAAGGGATTCATGGGTCAGTCATTCCTACCCTATACTGTACAAGGAACCTCGCACAATCTATCAAAAGCTGGCCTTGCGTTAGGTAGGTAGCCATCTCAGGTGATAGGTGCAGGTAGGGCTGGCAGGCAGTGGCAATCTCCTTGTCTTCTTACCTGCAATTCTGGGTTTTCATCAGCTGTTGCTTCTAGTTGCAGGAGCACAGGAGCAGAAACACAACAATGGATTTGTGAGCTTTAAAGCTTTATCAATATCTGGGGAGACTGGTTGCATTAAACTGAGGATATATCTTCATCAGTAAACATCTGTGTATGTTCCTTTCCCTAGATATTCAATGAATGAGTTTGTTAATTGATATCAACCAAATATTCTATGGATAGATAAGAAAAAAAGAACCAACAGATGGAACATGGATGCAGATGACGAATTGGGTGACAGGTAGATCTGTAGCCAGAAAGACTCACAGTAGACAATAAGGAATAAAGAGAGAGAGAGAGAAGCTTCATGAAGAACTTTGTGTAAGATCTGTATTGAATAGAGAAGAAACTTAGATTGGGCAAAGGGTAGAGATGAAAAGTTCTGAAAGGGGATACATTTTGCTTTAGCAACAGCCTCAGTCTCATTGTAGCAGGTAGCAGAAGATATGTGCAGAAAAACCTAGCATCCCTGGTTCCTTCTGAACATGCCTCATCATACTTTTATACCAGTGAGGCAGTCATCTACATGAAGGATGGAAAAATACATTCATCCAATGTTGGATCCTTATCATTTTTTATTTTTGCAAAATCTTCCCAGTCTCTTTAATTTGATTTTTTAAAGAAATGTGTACTTTTGATACATATTTTTCCACATACACATTTTTTTAGTTTTGCACAATGAACAGCATTAGGCAATGTTCTAGACTATTTTCATTAAGATAATAAGTCGAATACACATATTTCCCTAATATAACTTTTAAAAATGTGGAATTTAAGTGCAGAGTTTAGAAAGTTTTAGATTGCAAATGGGAATGAAGTTTTGGTTTGTGTATTAATTGGAGAATGCAAAAACTGGATAAATTTGCATTCAAATTCCACCAAAATAAATTTCTTCTCCATTTCTAAACTTTGTTTTTTTAGTGCATAGTGTTGGCTTAAGTTGGCCATTTCTTACATCTCTTAGTGTTATATATGAATAAAGCTGGTCTGGCTGTTTCAACATAACATAGTGAAAACAAACCATGGTTTAGTGCAACATATGAGGGCTAATTATAATTCACTATAAGCTGGGAAGTGGGAAGAGAAGAGAAATCAGCAACAGATTTTTTTCCTCAGTAATAACTAATGGTAATTTTGAATATTTTCTTTACACCAAATGCTTGTTCAAAATGGATAAAATTTTGCCTTGTATTTAAAAAGCTTGTCTGTGTATAGGAAGATATGAGGATTCAATTGCAAAAGATGTTACGTATATATTTTCAGGGTTTATGAGAAATGCTTTTACCATTGCAAAAAATGAAAACTGTTGCAACAAGGAAGCTTTATAATGTATTTTGCACATTGTAAGCGTTCCTTCTTGAATACTGCAGATCCTTAAAAAAATTGAAGTGTTTTGAGAATATATTGTAAAATAGTGACTTGATCGGTACAATTTCCATGTTTGTTAACCTCCATACTGCTTTGTTGTACTTCAGAACAGGCTGATCTGAACAGGGATGACAGTAGCATTTTTCTTACCCCTAAAAATGAGAAAGAAAAAAAGAAAACGGAGGAGCTTAAGTGAATTGTATGCTATTATCTGAAGCTGACATTAATGAGCTAGATTAACAATGCAGGTTACTTCTATAAAGGGGCAGAAAACAGTCTCTTCTATTCTTGATGAAAAGACTTGGTAAATCTTGCTTCTGGAAAACTTGAGTTTTCAAGGGTTTTCTTTCTTTCTTTCTTTCTTTCTTTCTTTCTTTCTTTCTTTCTTTCTTTCTTTCTTTCTTCCTTCCTTTCTTTTTTTTTTTTTGAGAAGGCAGCTGTCTATTTCTTAAATCTGTATAAAAGATGTGTTAATTTGTAGTGGAAAGACTGTACTTATTGGATGTGTTTGGAGAGAAGATTTTTCAGAGCCAATGGGATAATATCTTCCTATATTTGAAGGACCAGATTATTGTGATTTCAATAGTAGGGGATATATGTAGCTCAGGGCTGAATTGTTGGTTCCTGGTGTTCTCTGACCCTTGTATTCCTGCAGATGTTTCATTAATTTAAAAACTCAGTTTAATGATAATTGAAAAGAATTTTGCCCAGGATTTTGGACAGTTTCTGACAGTACAGGACTAAATGGCCTACTGCAAAGGTAAGTACCATGATATACTTTCGACCACCCCACTCCTTGCTATTGATGATGACAGTCCCTTACTATTTACACTGTCCTGACTACCAGGATACACACTGAGACAATGACTTGGTCTCTAATATTTATTACTAGTACTTAACAAGAATCCTAACAAACTGAGGAAGCGTGGGAAAAACCCAGCCATATAAACCCCAAAGGTTAAGGCGGTCCCGATCTGTGTCTCTTTGAATGGCTGAACAGTTCCTCAGTGCTATGCATGCTCTTGACAGTCTGGGTGGGAGCCCCCTGCTCGCCATCCTTACTCATGACATACACCAGCTATAGACCACAAGAGAGTCAGTTTGGTGTAGAGGTTAAGGCACCAGGCTAGAAACCAGGAGACCATGGGTTCTAGTCCCACCTTAGGCAGGAAGCCACCTGGGTGACCTTGGGCCAGTCACACTCTCTCAGCCCTAGGAAGGAGGCAATGGCAAACCACTTTCAAAATTTTGCCAAGAAAACTGCAAGGACTTGTCCAGGCAGTCACCAAGAGTTAAAACAACAACAACAACAACTGACTTGAAGGCACACACATATTGCCCACAAAGAGGCAAGCTCAGGTAAGTTATATTTACCTTAGTTACTCTCAACTTTTGCAATCAAAAGTTAAGAATTCCAGAAGAGCATCATTTTCTTGGAAACAATTCCTTTGTTTTTCTATCACATCTATTGGACATTTCTCAAAAGATGGAGAACATATCAGGATAAGCTTTCAGCAGCCGGGTTTTTTCAGAGTGGGGGGAAATAATTGCTTCCCCTTTTTCTCTGCAGTTGTCTTGGCAATTTCTTTGTTACGAAAACGGTATCTCTCTGACTAGCAACAATGGTAAGACATCAGAGTCAATTTATGACAGCGCATACACTCCATTGACAAGATCTTATCTGAGCAGCAGCACTGTCATTAAACGTTAATCATAGTATAGTTAATGCCACTTTCTTTCTGGAGTATCGTGAGGATGCTTGGGAGAATGTGTGATGCCGTGTGCTCTGATTTGCTTTTCAGACACTGTGACTTTGGGGAGTGGGCCAGAACTGGAGCAGTAATAGTATGGATTACGAAAGATTTAATAGCAGAAATAAATGCATAGAAGAAGAAGGGAGCATGAGACAACTGTAGACTAATCAGCTATAAAATAATGATCAGAGGATAACAGATTATATTCCAAGATTGTTTTCTGTAGCCACCATATTTACTCTTGGTCATTGACCCCCATTCAAACATTTTAGGATCTGAAAATAATTCTTAGGAAGATTAGAAATGAGTAAAGTCTACTTATCTTGATTCAGAATGGGGTGGGATGGGTCTATTTGAACGCTTAATTTTTTAAAAAAAATATATGTTTTTAAGGATGTTTCTATGGTCGGCAGGTGGGGGACTTCTTTGAAAATCTCTCCAATTCCTGAGCAGTCTTCAAGTTCAAAAAGGTACATTTGAGGTGAGCACCTCCAGAAGTACCAGCTGTTTCACTTAGCAAGATTTCCTTTCTGATTCTTGCCCAAACTCACCTAATGGATGTAGGAAATCAAAGGGAAAGAGAGAAACTTTGACTGGAGGACAAATCCAAGCTGAGTGTTACATGCAAAGAAAGCCATTGTGGCTTGTTCAGTAAACCATGTTTATTCTTTGAAAAGTTTATATGCTGTTTCCATAGAATATCTTGAAGCAGTTTAATTATGGCATTCAAAAGCATTAGTAAAACAACAGTAAGCTGCAACCATTAAGGTAAAATGTACACTTGAAAAGGATAGGATTAAAAAAGGAAAAGAAACAAGGGGATATAAAATATGTATTTAAAAAAATGCTTCTACCTTTCATACAAGGAAGGCCTGGATGAAAAGATGAGTCTTCAGTAGATGTTAGCCTTGAAAGGTAGTCCAGACAAGAAGCACAACCAGGAATACTAGTTGAAAATACCCCTCCATCCCTCACTTTTACTCCCCCAAATACTAGGGAGGGTCCCTACCGAGACACTTTCGCTGCCCCTCCTCCTTTGGACTCGACTTTTGTTTATTAGGCCATTGTCTAGGCTGCGGCTCTCCCTCCTATCTCCCAAGGTCATTTCCAGATACCATTACAGTAGGCACATAAAAAGTATAATCATAGGTGCTCCTCAAATACCAATGGAGAAAGCATTCTAGGTTAAAAAAAAAAGAATCCTTGCTTAGTATGGATTGCAGGCAAGTATTTTGGTCCAAGACATTGAGCACCATTCCTGAAACGTACTGTCTTCTGATCTATGGATAAGCTATGGCTCATTGATTGCCTTGATTTACATTCACTGCCATCTATTTCAAAATGACCTAGGGATTACACTTTGCTTTGGCGTATGCTGAAGAAACTTCTTTTGATTTTGATTCACCCTGGTCTGCCTTGGGGTAAAATAGAATAGATAGAAATGCAGTGGTTGTCTGGCTGCCCTCTTTGTAGTGCTCTTGTTGACCTTGAATGATTGGCTTGCCTTGGAGCACTGCAGAAACTGTAATGGGAGCTTATCTCCCAGAGCTAAAAATAAGCTAATAAGTATCTTTCTCTTAATTATTTATAGACCACTGTCCTGCTTTTCTGTGTAACTATTTAAATTGGACAGTGCCATCATTGTTACTGTACCATAAACTACCAATAAGCAATTGCTTGTGTGTAAGAGCATGTCTTTGTTGGAGAAAATAGCAGAGAAAACAGCTTCCAAAAGTCAGGGAAAGGGGGGAATTACAGTATTTCCATTCAGCCCATTCTTACAGTGATACTTTTCCTTTCATTGGAATGATTAAAAGTTCTAAATGTCAATTAATTATTCAACCCTAATGGCATTACTCCCCTAAGCTAAAACCTATAGACTTTTCTTGGGGGGGCAGGGAGAGATGGGAAGCAACTCTATATCAGATTACATAACAACCTAATCAAGTTTGAATAATTTTGAAGAATTTATTGGTACCCAACTTGATTACTACATGGATAATAGACTAATCCCAAGGGTATGGGCTAGACTGAAAAGTTAAAAAAGCATCCCAGGTTCTTGATATTAGCCCAGAAAAAAAAAATCATGAACTAGGGCAACTGGCATAAGATGGGCATCAAGCAATACAGTATAAAAATTGTATATCAGCATGCAAGCTGTCTGTCTGATTCAGTTGTTTGTAGAAGTTGATAAAATTGATGTTAGTTATATATGCAACATTTGTGGAATGAGTTTGAATGACCAATGGAGGATTGCTTTAAGCAACATGTAATTTCCTATGATCATAAAATTAAATATAATGCATCAACAATAATTGCTTCAGAGCAAAGTTTAATAAGGGTTCATTACAATCATCTTCATGTTGGAAATCTACAATCATCTTAATTGGATATGTACAATCATCTTAATGTTGGCAACTCAGAAATTGCAACATTTACTCATATAGTTTGGTCTTATCCTATTGTTACATTTTGGACTCACATCAATAGAACTGTGAATATGACTCTGGATCAATTGCTGTGAGTCATACATTCTTTTTGGCTATATCCCCAGCATTTGGAATTTATCAAGATATGAATAACTGTGTACTTTTTGTATATGGGGATTGCGAGATAATCCAGACAAAAAGCACACCCAGAAGTAATAGCTCTGACTTTATTGTAAGGTTACATTAACAGAATCTTGCCAGTCTGAAAATACATCTCACCTTTACAATCCAAGAAACTTGGGAGGGTCCCTTCAGAGGCATTTGTCATATCCACATTCCTTCTGCAGATTCAGCTACTGCTTGTTTGACCGTTGTCTAATCTGTGTCTCTTCCTCCTATCTCCCAAGAACATTCCCACATACCATTACAATAATTTCCCCCTTCTTCCTGTTTTGATGATGATGATGATGATGGTGGTGGTGGTGATGATTAGGCTTCATTATTACAGTTGTATGTATTTGTATTTTGCTTCTGTTAATCAGTGTAGCCCAAAGGGGATTATTTTATCATGTTTTTGTGCTATGTTCTGCAAATGTTCTGCAATTTCCAAACCATCATCAAGGGTAGCAGAGCATTCAATCTTTTGCAGCAATCGAGTTACACAATCCACTCTAATTTTCACTCCATCTAAAAGTTAGCCACCTTGCTTGTAAGAGTGCAGTATTCCTCTCACTTTAATTCACACAACAGCATATTGCTGCTCTGCAATATTTAAAAAACAAACTGCAGCTTATAACAACCGACGCTGAACTTCCTTGTCCTTCCAAATGCACCTTTCATTTCTTTCCCAATGCAATTAAGAAACTCACGTTAACAAGTAGCTTTCATGCCCTCCCACAAAGGTCGGCATTCCCTCTGCAGCAAATTAATCCCAATTAGTAAAGATATTTTGTCTTGCTACGTCATTACATTTTTGATTTACCAGGTTTTCCGGATGCAGACGGCAAATGTTAATGGCTTGGTTTGCTGGGAATTTATCCTGCTGTTCATTTCCCATTTGACAATTAGTTGCATCTCAGCAAGGCTTGGTGGCTTCTACTAATGAACTCAAGGTCTCGCAGGAATAATGGTGTGTTTGGTAGGTTTTGTGTTTTTTTTTCCATGCCATCTGTAAAAATATAGGTTCTTTGAGAAAACATTTCTGGGAGGCCAGGAGGATTGATTATGTTCACATAAATGTCGCTTGTAATTTGTATTTTCACTTATTTAGTGGCAGAACAGCAAAATGAAGGAATCTATGGAGGACAGAAACTAATTCTGGTAAATTCAGCATCTTTTTGTTTAAGGCAGAGAAACTCAGGATGAGAAATACACCTTGTTTTGCTCATTTTCCTAAATTATTCTGATGGCACTGAGACATTTTAACACAATGATTTATCTACCAGCTGGTAAAAAAAAATTAAATTAGAATCTTATAGAATATTTCTCTTGGGTAGAACTTTGCCAAATGTTTACTCTTTGATACTTTTTAGCTGAAAGGCATACTCTGACAGAGGCAAAATGTTCCCAGGGGAGTGGGGAACTATAATCCATTTTTCTTAAGGATTTTTATTTCTACTTCATTGGGTCTGCCTTGTTAAGGTTTCTTTCCAATTCACCATGTGATCCTAACCAATTGGGAATCCTATAGGAGGTGCCTTCTGGTTTGTTTTGCTGATATCCTGGATTACAACTTTGAATAACTCCAAACAAAATTGTAATTGCTTTATTTTTAAACTGCTTTATTGTGTAATTATTAAACAGAAAATTTTTCCTATCTAAAATAGTCGCCAGTGGTGTCTCTCATTTGATTTATTATGTGTCTGAACTTTAGAAGACAGAGAAAACAAACCCCTCCCCTCTTGCTTGAGGGAAAGCAACTTGTTGAGCTAGCAACAGACCTGCTGATAGCTTCAACTGAGTTTAGTTCAGACCCCAAAGTGAAAGCGAAAGAAAACCAATGAAACTGAGCTTCTCACCTCTTTAAAAGCTGTCTTCCATGATATACAAACATTTGGAAAGGCTGCAACAATGCACATAATACCTTAGAGGATACTTTGAATCATACATTTTAGGATTTTAATCAGGGATTTGATTCTTTAGATTTAAAAAAAATAACAGAGTTGAAAAGTCTGGTGATTTAGTCACATGGAACAAGAATGACTCAGTTGAAAATTTTGATAATCAATTTGCAAATAAGGACAAAGTTTTGAGAGTCAATAAAGATCTTCAGTATGAAATGATCAGCCTACAAGATCCTTATTGCAGAAATAATTTCCATTTTCTAAACTTACTTTATTAACTTTATTAATTAGTCAAATGACCATATCAAGAAGTTGGGCATCAGCCACTATAAGATATAAAATATAAAATATGATACCACAAAACAGATAAAATACAGTACGGTAAGATAAAATATACTATGGTAAGATAAAATATAATAAAATACAGTAAGGTAAGATAGAGATAAAATTGTAAAATAAAAATGCAAGATATAATAAAACAAGTAATAAAATATGGAAACAATGTGAGTTTAAATGAATTCATCACCTTTACATGCCACCCCGATGTGTTCTATACTGTAGACAGCGACCAGCTGAACTGCAGATGAAAAACTGTCAGCTAAACAAGGTAGACAGATCAATTTATTTATCAATCAATCAATTTATTTATTATGGTCAAGCAGAGTGCTCTGTGAATATATATGAATCTAAACAGATAATAAACAAAATAAAATTTAAGACAAAGTTAAAATACATTTATAAAATAACATAACTAACTTATTTATTATCTATTAAGATAGATCTATATATATTCACAGAGCACTCTGCTTGTACTGGTCTATGACCGTAATAAATAAATTGATTGATTGGTAGACAGATCAGGAAACCAACTCCACAGGAAGACTAGAACTAAATGTTCTAGAAATATAATAACAGATTATAATATTTAATACAATAAGAGAATCTTGCAAAGACTGTTTAAGCTTTCCCTTCTCTCCCTCTTATACCCCACTGAGTCAAGGATGACCCAGCTTGAGCCTCTTTCCAGTACTTCCTCATCTCCCAAAGCTTAAGGGATGCTTCTGCCCTTGTTTCTGTAATGCCTTCTGAATATTCCCTTCTAGACCATCTCCATGGCTATCTACAATAACCAAGGAATCAGTCTCACTAAACTCTGAAGGTAGAAGTGAGAGCAGAGATACACCAACCAGTACCTTTAGTTTCAGATGTGAAATGTCTGAAAGTTTAATGTTAACTAACTCTCTTCCCCCACAGGCAGAGAAGGGATGATCCAGCCTACTGCTTTTGGGACTGAGACAGCTTGCACCTGGGCAGTATTTACCTAATAGTTACCATCTTCCCTAGTGCAAATTCAGTCTCACTTCATCTCTCCCTTCACTCTCCTCCTCTAAGGAGGTTGGATAATCTCTACTGTCCCTCTCCCTTCTATCTGAAACCATAATCTGATATACTACAGTTATTCTTCACTCTAGTTCTATTAGGATATTCCACATATATTTCATAGATGTTTTGAACATCTTTTTCCTTTCACCGTGGATCAGATAATTATGGCTAGAGTCTGTAATCAACTTTAGGTCCCTTATAAGATAGCAATTCTCCTCCTTCTAAATCTATTCTTGTACACGGAAACTATTGTAGTTTCTAAGCCAGAGTTTAATTTGGCGGATACGTGGTGACTTTCAAATCCTTTGCAACAAGAATATGCTTTTTTCAGTTTGACATCAGAGTTGTTCTTGAGTAGATTATTTTCTGGTATTTTGCTCCTTAGTTGAATGGATTAATAAATGGAATAGAGGCACTATTGCTATAATGGATCATGACCCAGCAATGTTATCAGTTGCTATGAGACATCCTATTTTTCCCTATATGAAATTTAATTATATCACTGATTAAAGCATCTACTATTTATAAAACAGATGCCACTGGAGTTTGAATATTTTTTCTATAAAAAGATATTCTGCAAATTTAAGACTTGTTTATGTATTTCATCATATTTATATAATTGCCCATCTCACAAACATGACTCTGGGTGGCATACAATAAAACTATGGAGTTATATTATAGGGAGCCAGTTTGGTCTAGTGGTTAAGGTGCTGGGCTAGAAACCAGGAGACGGTGAGTCCTAGTCCCGCCTTAGGCATGAAAGCCAGCTGGGTGACCTTGGGCCAGTCCTTCTCGCTCAGCCCAACTCACCTCACAGGGTTGCTGTTGTGGGGAAAATAGGAGGAGGAAGGAGATTTAGGTATGTTCCCTGCTTTGAGTTATTTGTAAAAATAATAAAGGCAGAATAAAAAATAAAATAAATACATAAATAAACTCTATAAACATATAGAGATGATCATAAACTGATCTTCTCTGTAGGTAATATAACATTTGTTGTTTCTCTTTGTGTGTCTCTGTATTTGTGTTTTCTTTTATCTTTTTAGTTCTTTTTTCTTCCTCTCTAAATTAAAGCAATTTTTAAAAAAAAAGAATCCAGTTGTAAAACTGATTTGGTTATGTGATAACATTCTTGAAAATAATCCTTGAAAGAGAAATATCCCTGATGTCATTCTGTTATAACTAAAGTAGACAATTAAAAGAAAAAATTCTACTAATAAAAGGACCAGGTTGATATTCTATGACTTGGGATTTTCTGATGATGGACAATAGATTTTCTGTACAGCATAATGGGACTAGAAATACTGGCATCTAGGAGCTACTGCAGGATAAAGTCCTCTCAAAATTTCCCCAAGGGTTATTTTAAACTGGAGACCAGTACTTGATTCCACTGAAGCAGAGATTGTTTATTTATGGTACCGGAGGCAGCTGAGACTAACCTAAAAAAAGGACAATGTGCAAACCCTCTACATAGAATTATGCAAATTAGAATATGCATTTGATTGGATACAGCAGCAACGTATTTGATTAAATATAGCAGTACATCATGTGGCTAGTGAGATCAGTGAGGTAGTTAGGATGGAACAATGAGGTAATGAAGGCAGTAGCACGAAGACAATGGAATATTTAAAAGAATAAAGAGGCAGTTTCATGAATGTAGTTACTTTTCTAGGGAATTACTTTTGTGAGTTTATCTTATACAATCCTTACTTCTCAAAGCCTATGGTCAGTTCCAGTTATATCAACTTTCCTTGGCCCTCTAAATGTGTTATGCCTGGGAAGGTGATTAGGAGAGGTGTTTTTGCTTTGCTTTGCTTATCCTGACCAGTGCCATATTTTAGCCTAAGTTTAGACTAAGTTGTCCACAAATCATTCCTGGTTTGGAACTAGATTTTAGTACACAAATTTATTCTCCCACATCTTACATACAATATAAATGCTGGCTAGACTGCTGAAAATTCCACTTTAGTGATTTGTGGAGGGACACTATATATTTTATTGCTAGGCCACATTCACTCAAGACATTTAACTAGATCAGAAAAGTGAGCTGTCTGAATTTGAAATAAGCACCAGCCAAGGTGGAGCACAGGAGAAAGAGAAGGTGAAATTCTATTGCAGCCCAAGTCAAATGTTGCCTGGAGTAGAGAAGGGATGGAGGGAGCAGGGGCAGGAAAGAGAAGACAGCCCCAAAGGACATGTGCCAAGGAGAAGGCATCATCTAAGGAAAGAAATGTCAGAAATACTATTCTCCTTCTGCTGAGGTCATATCAAGCTCCAGCATTGCAAAACTGACACCATGACAGTTCTGAAATATAAATAAAACTTCAAAGCAATTTTACCCATCAAGCCACTTAAGCTCCTGGGGTTCCCAAAACAAGTGGCTTGACCTATTCAAGGCATGAAAGCCTCCTGAGAAAATCTGAAGCCTTTGATAAAGGGTATATTTAATTACGGTTCTCTCCCCCTCAATCTCTGCTGTTCTGCTGTTGCCTACGATTGTCAAAACGACTTGGAAGTAGATACATTTCTCAAGACTTCACTTCCCAGTCTTGTCCAGCACTGACAAGAGCTTATTGTACTAACACAGAGGATTAAGAAGCATAGACCAAAATAAGGGTCATAATGTATTCCATGAGTTCCTCAAGGCTTCCTGGGATTTCCATTTTCTAGTCTACCAACCTTTCCCTGTTTAGGAGTGAACTGGAATTGTTCTGGAGTATGGGAGTCACTAACAGAAAACTTTTCCAGAAGAGAATAGATACAATTCTGATAAAATCCTGAAGTTTTCCACTGCGCTATACTACTTCAACTAAAAGTAGATTACATCATTTTCTTCTCCTTCTCCCCTTTTCCTCCTTCCCCCACTGCTTCTCCTCTCTCTCTCTCTCTCTCTATATATATATATATATATATATAATAAATAAATAAAAAGTCTTCTGGAAGGGAAAAAAACCTGATAAGCTTTTTCTGATGTGCCAGAAAAGATACTTGCTTTTGATGGAAGCACAGTTTTATACACGACACCTCTGCCTACAGTTTCAAATGGTCCAGTCCATTGAGAATTAAATCACAGCATTCTGACTTCATAACCGTTGAGTACACAGAGATGAGCCAGTTGTCTTTTTTTAATGTAGGGTTAAGCAACATTCCTCTGGTCAGGGGCAGATGTCTCTTCATTTTTAGCCATCTGAAGGCTCAAATTAGGGAGGTGATATATTAAATAAATAAATGGTTTTGAAACTTTTAGGGTTCAGAGGGCCATACGGTGTGCGGCAGTGATGCAGCAATGTCAATGTTTTGCGATTTTCTTTTTTTATTTAAGAAAAAAAACCTTTTAAGTGTTTTATGTCTTATTTTTATGAAAATGCCCAACATTGCCAAAACTAACAGCTGAGAAAAGGTATGTGTTTTTATTATATATACTATAATGTTATCTCAAAGCAGAACAAAACCTAGATAAATGGATAAGGTGGCACATCTCTCTGTCTTTCTGTCTCTGTCTCTGTCTGTCTCTGTCTCTGTCTCTCTCTCTAAGTCTGAAGAAAGTACTGCCCAGTCTCTCAATTTTTTTTTTTTAAAAATCCATTTGACAACAGAGTGTCTTTTTTTACCACACTTCATACTGACATGCAAAGGAAGAGAAAATGAACAGCTATTGCCATTCAAAAGATGCAGTGTACCAGTCACACCATAACTTCAACAAAACTCTTTGTCAGAAGAAAAATAGCAATTCTGATTTGGCTTTACATTCATTTCCTTCTCAGAAATGAAGTGCAAATTAAATTCCTGAGACAGTTGCAGTAGCTTTTTCTCTTATTCCATCTCTCTCTCTCTCTCTCTCTCTTTCTCTAGCCTTGTCATTGTCATCTAGACCAGCATCCCGGGAAAACTCCACACAATTCCTTTGCTTCGCATTACAAACCCAGAGCCACTGAGAAAGTAAGGACTTGCCTCTTTGTTTATTATATGTAGCTGCTGCTCCATATTTAATACTTGCCTCCTGTCTAATTTTCTAACTACAAGATAGCACTATATTTCGTTGCAGAGCTTTGGCATTTTTGTTGTATCGCTTGAAACCACTATTTTTAAACTCTTGAGGAAGTGGGGCTTCTTTTAATAGTGGAACAAGAGGAGTTTATTGAACAGTTGACCACTAATAAACTTTACCTAAAGTAGGATGCAGTCTCCATCCATGCAAACTTTCCAAAGTTGCTGCCAAATTGTCATGTTTAATGGGTATGATAGAGAAATGAGCTCCTGAAGTGCATTTAGTTACTTTACTTTCAGTTATGGTAAAATGGCATTAAGCCAATTATAGCGTTTGTCTTGACCCTACGCAAAAGATGGAGGAAGCCCCTTGGTCTGGCACTCAGAGATTGCAAATGCCATTGCTTAGAGTTTTGTGCTTTAATGTTCTATAGTGGTTTATACCTGCAGGATTTGCATGCAGAAGGTCCCAGTTAATCTTCAGCATTTCCAGGTAGGACTGCAAGGCAACAAAACCTAACCCCTTTTGCCTAAACCTGTAATGCTGCAACATGTAGCATTGTTTGAAAACTAAAACAAAATCTCCATCAAGTTGAGCTCAACTCCTGGTGACTTTAAGGCCATTCAGGTGGCTTTCCTTTTTCTTTCCTATTTTCTTTGGGGGTATTTTTTCAAATTCCTGGTCTTCTGAAGCCCTGGAATTTGCTAATGGTCTCCCATACTAATTAGATCCAGCTCAGTTTAGCTCTTTGTGATCAGCCACAGTCAGCTATGTGCTGCCACTTCTGGATGATAAACTCATTTTGTGGGTCTCCATTAGATTTCAATGCATGGGCTAGCCATACAGGCTTTCAAAATCTGGTTAGTGTTAATGGCAGCCACTGAACTGCCCAATTGTCCATAGCTGCACAGGCCAGATTTATGGAGATAATACAATACTGCTTAAGTACCTGTTTAATTTCACCTCTGTTATGCACTGCCTCAACATCTTCCCCACAGCAGTCTTGGAGGATTGATTGATTACACGCCACCAAGTAGGTGTTAACTCTTAGCAACCATTCAGATCAGTGTTTCTCAACCTTGGCAGCTTGAAGATGTGTGGACTTCAACTCCCAGAATTCCCCAGACAGCATGCTGGTTAGGGAATTCTGAAGTCCACACATTTTCAAGCTGCCAAGGTTGAGAAACACTGATATAGATGATCTATCCCTAACTTGATCCTTCAGATCTTCCAATGATGCACCCATCACCGCTGTAACTGAGTCCATCTACCTTGCTGCTGGTTGTCTTCTTCTTTCCAATATTGGAGGATAGATACCAGAAAATCTTCTTTGTAGAGTCTATCCTTGTGATTTGGACAAGCCTAAAGTGCTTGCCATATTCTCCTTTGTTGTCTGTCAAATGATAGCATATGCTCTATCCTTTTGACACCCCTCTTTAATAGAATTCAATTCTACTCTGAGGTTGATGCTATATGCCTCCTCCTGCAGGATCAGAACTCATCTATTACAAATAGAGTGGCTATGTTCTTATCAGCTGCTATCTCAGTCAGTAGGAAAATACTGGTTTTCGCCTGATGCTGTTGATTATCTTCTTGCCAGTCTTCTCTTATTCCTTAGGGATTTTTTTCTCCCTTTCTTTCTTTTTAGGCCTTTATTTCCTTTCTATTTCTATTGGTGTTATATTTATACTCTTCTTGTATCTTATTCCTTTTCGTTTGTTTGACTTGCTAGTCATTGACTGCATTTACTATTAAATAAAAATAAATATATATTGTTCCCTTGAGAAGCCAGAGCAATTTAGATGTGTCATTCAAACCCTTAAGCTGTGTACATAGAATATGCTTAACCAGGTCAAGTAAAGATCCAGCAACAGCATACGTGTTACATCATAAAGTTGGTTCAGGGCTGGTTTTGTGTTTCAGAGTATTGCGTGAATCCAGAATATGAATTAATCTCATAGCTGGTTGAAATGTTCTGAAGGAGTGCAGGTTATATGTTTAGCATGACATTCAATACGGCTCCATGACAAATGCTTGCAGGAACAGAGGTGGAAAGATGAGCCATGCTAAGAGTTCTGTTAGGATGGAAAAGGAGGCAGTTAGTGATGGAAATCAGAACATAAAAGAACCACACTGAGCTCGCTGAGAATCCCTTGAAGCAATAAAAAATGGAAGCAAATATTTCTTAATCTTGCCACAGCTTTAGTCTGGCCTTGAAAACTGATTAAACTTGGCAGCTTAACAATTAAAGTCTGGCAGAAAGGAAAAAGGAAAGGAAAAATGGGGAGATCTAAGCAAATGTTGCTTAACTAGCTCGATATGTATAGCATATAGTTTGCAATTTGAAATCAGATGGGGAATCAATGGTATATGCTGTTTAAAAGAGTGCAAGACTTACATTTGGTTCTCAAGCAACATGTGGGGAGAAAATTCAGAGGGTTCATCTTTCTTTGGTAGCAGGCAACTGCAATGGAACATCAAACAAATCAACACAGAGTTCTCCCTCAAGGTACAAATGACCAGGCTCAAACGATCCTACTTCAGACACATTATGTGAAGACCCAGCTCTCTGGAGAAGGTTCTAATATTGGAAAAGGTGAAAGGAAAGAGAAGAAGAAGACAATCAGCAGCAAGGTGCATGATTGGAAGACCTGAAAGACAAGGTTAGGTTATGTTCATAGAGGAAATGTATTTAGTCACTAACAGTCAACAACGATTTGATGGCACATAATCAATCAATCAATCAATCAATCAATCATGGGACAACCATTTTTTCAACTCTGTTTTCCCTGGGTACTGCCACATCTACAAAAATTACTCCTCTCTTTTCAATTATTGTTATATCTGATCTAGGTGGTGAAAATGCCAGACAATATCGTCTTCACCACCGCCACCGTTTTCAACAACATTCTCAACTGTATGATCAAACCATATTAGGAAATTTGCATTTTTGCACAGATGCCAATCCTTGCTGTTATTACTATGTTGCCCCCTTTGTTTTCAGAGTTTTCTTTTTAATCCAAATACATATGCCACCTAAAGTTACTGAGCAGCATACAAGTTCATCAAACGAATGAGTAAATAAAGGAATGTTTTTCCCATTTTGACATCCATTTCATAAAAGCAATCTCTCAAATTACAAAGTGGGAAGCTTCTGTCTTAAAGATAGATGGATGACTTCATCACTTTCTAAAACCAGGAGGAATCCACTGGTCCAGAAGCACATGCAGCTTTTGTGGCAGAGTGCTGGAAAGTGTTTGGCCAGAGAGATCAGAAAAATCACACACCAAGTATTTCTATAAAAATAAATGTATTTACAGAAAGCACAAAAACATATTTCCAAGCTTGTGCATTCACACATGCTCAGAAAGGACTGGGAGGAAGGCTGTGTAGAAAGGAAAACCTAAACTAACAAGCCCAGACAAAATACCTCTCCAGGGCAATTAAAAGCTTTACCTTATATGGTCATGCTTTTTTACCCCCAAAACTAAGGATGCTTAAGTTTGACCTTCTGACTCTGCCAGAGTGATTTGTTACCATAGTAACTTAATGGCTTGCTCCTTGCAAAAAACAAGGAAATGCCAACAGCTTTTTGTGGGGAGCAAGACTTGGAAGCCCCATTGACATAATTCTCCAAACTTGGCAGCCTGATTTCCCATCATTTCAAAGCAGGAAACGTATAAAAACTTAAGGTATGCCTTAACATAGGTCAACATACAGTAGTTTTAAAAATCAAGGAACCAACCTCTTCCCTAAATGCAGGAAAACTCTGCTCCTCCCAATAAAACCCTGCCCCCTGAAAAAAATCTGGTGGTATGTGGAATCAGCCAATGGATGGAATCGGCCCATTTACTATGGCTCTCAGAAACCATCCCATATAAAATGCAATATCCAAACATAGTTTATCCCTGTGTTTGATTCTTGATGGCTCAGTAGAGTAACCATCAGACACTTTGGAAGTGGAGCTGGATCCTGGGGACGAAGCATCATAATCGGATATTGTCACTGGAGTGGCAAGATGCTCTATTTTGTAGAGGATGGTTCCTTATCTGAACCATGTATTTGTCCAGTCCAAGTCAGGTTCTGAAAAAAGAAGTTGCCCAACCCCAATTATCTTCTGGAAAGACCGGTAAGCAAACTCTCTGGTCTTTTGGTTACCATTTTCCTCATTCTGGTCAGATTAATTCTGTTCTCATGTCCATGTCCACTTTAGAAACCATCGTACAATCTAAATGATGACTGTTATTCCTAAATTTGCTTCTATGCAAATATGCAAGTTTTAGGTAAATCCTTTGTTGTTCTCTTTATATACTTCCTCTTTGTCTAAATATCTAAGTGGCTGTTCTAGTTCTCACCAGGGTGCTAGACTAAAAGAAAAAAGATACTAGGAGACTTGGAGAAACAAAACCGTAAGAAAGGTTTTCTTGTTTTTGGACTGAGTTCCAAAATTTAGTTAGGCCAGGGGTGCAAAAATATGGACCCCTGAAACCATGTGTGATTCACCAGCATCCTTCTGGTGGGAAAGTTAAGATGTAGATGCTTAAAGCATCCATTTTATCTCTTAACACTTCCCAGTCCACAGAAAGACCATGCCCTACTTACATTCAGAGTATGGCCTCACCCACTCTGGAATACAGCCATACAAGGACAGGTGCAGCCCTCTAGCCAAATGATGTTGCATACCTCTGCACTAAGATCCTGCTTGCTTAACCATGGTTTGTTGAATCAGCCATAATTGACTGAGTTCAGACAACATGGCAAGCCATAAATTATGGTTTGAAATCATAATGGCTGAGTTTACACAATGCACCAACCCTCAATCAAGCAAACCACATTATAGTATACATGATGCATGAATCCATCCATTGAAGCTTTGTAAACATAATTTATGGTTTAGCCTGTTATATAAACCAGGATTTTGTTGAACATGAAGGCCTAATTCATCAGTTAGGTCCTTGCTGACAGCCCTGAACAGAGTTCAGATTGAAAAAGTTTAGCCCACTAGCTCTGAATAGCCAGGGATATTTCAGCACTGTTTAAAAAAAAGGAAAAAAACCCCACACTGTCAGAACTAATTGCAGAAGCTTGTCAGTCCATAATCCTGGCTACTTACTGATTGCTCAGAGTCTAATAGTCTTCCCCTCTGGAATACCTACCTCATCTCTATTCAGTAACCTTCTTCCCAGCCTTCACAATTTTCAGGACTTGAGTTCATTAGCAACATCAACCTATCCCTCATATTCACTGTATCAAGATCCTTGCCCTAATTTGGACCTAATGAGAATAAAATGAAGTAGAAAATGTACTGTTTTTTTAGAGACAAAACTTGAGGTAAAAGAGAGGGAGGGAGTGTGTAAAAAAGTCCTCTCCTCCAGACTTGCACATTTAGGTGGTGTTACATATTTTGGGTTTAGGACCAGGGTTAGGCAGTTTAGTATCTTACAGGTGGTTCTTCCTCCTGTCCTTCAAGGCCGTTCCCTATTCCCTCTACCTCCAATGAGGGAGAAGGAGGAAGGTAGAGCATGTCAGTGGCTAAATTGGATTAACCTCAAAATTGAACAAGAAGCAGCCCAAATCTATTGGGAGTATTTGACCCATATTCTCATCCACCCCACCCCCACCCCCACCCCACCCCCACCCCCACCCTGGAGCTTCATACACTAGGAGCTTCCCAGTGTAAACTCATCTTGAAATATAACTCAAAGTATTAGGCAATCCCCTGGGCAATGTGCAGTCTGCTTGTTGCTTTGAAACAACAAATACATAACCAACATTATATATGTCAAAGAGTTAAATAAACCATGAGCAAATAATGAATATCTTGGTGGAGAAAAAAAAATCAGTCTGCTGAAGGCAACCTAAAAGAGGTAAAATGAAAAATGCACTCAGTGCATGATTAGCCCCTTTAATAACAGTGTACTTTACCTTTCCATAGCTTGGCTTTAAACTGCCAAACCCAAGGATGCTTTTTCCGTGTTTGAACACTGCAGCTTGGATTGTCTTTTTCTTTTGTATGCCTCCTAACTTATTTAAAAGAAGTAGAAATCATTTATTTGATTTCTTACAGGAAAAAAAAACAGGAAACAGATGGAAGTTAAGAAACTGAGAAGTGAGGTAGAGAACATAGAGGGAAGAACGTATTTGTATTCTCTTTGTATCTTTTATGTTAGAATTTAAGTTCATCACAATGATATTGACTACCAATGGTTTCACGTCTCAGTAATGTTGTAGCTTTGTGTCCAGGTCAATCTCTGGCATGGTGAGAAAAGAACACTGTCTGAAATTCTGGAAAGCTATCAATGTATTGACTCTCCAGGTGGATCGATCTTCCCTCAGATCTTGTCCCTGTTAGATATATTGGAGCTTCAACTCCCATATTTTTTCATCTCAGGGAAAACCAGCCCACATCAATTATCACCAACTCTTTCAAGTTTCTCAACCCTCCCTGGAGATGTTGGAGATTGAAAGTAGATCTTTAGATTTATTCCTTCCCCAAATAAGAATGCCACTTGCACTCATCATGTTGCGCTCAACAACAATAAGAAGGAAGAGTAACTCTCCCTCAAGAGTGCCCCAAACTTGTGCTGCTTTAATAGTCATCTCTTTCCATGCTGTGAGTGAGATCAGGAATCTCTAACACAGAATTCCCCGCATGTTTACCAAAATGCAACCCACAATATTTTGGATGGTAAACAAGCCATACATAACAAACATCTATCCATCTCCATCTCCATCATCTCTGTCTCTCCACCCACCCAAGTTCCTTTGATGAGGACATGCTATTAGAATTAGCCAATTGGTCTAGAGATTAAGGTG
This sequence comes from Candoia aspera, assembly GCF_035149785.1. Taxonomy (NCBI): domain Eukaryota; kingdom Metazoa; phylum Chordata; class Lepidosauria; order Squamata; family Candoiidae; genus Candoia; species Candoia aspera. The sequence continues at coordinate 8,895,778 of NC_086165.1, read as the reverse complement.
TGGCACTAGGAATGGGGAGACTTAGCTTTAGTCCTGCCTTAGGCATGGAAGCCAGCTGGTTGATGTTGAGTCAGTCGCTTTGTCTCAACCCCAAGAAGAAAGCAATGGCAAATCACTTCTGAACAAGTTGCCTAGAAAACCGCGTGGACTTGTCCATGTAGTCACCAGGAGTCAATATTTACACAAAGGCTATCTGCATCTACATCTGTGCTATTACAACTCTCACAAACTTAAATGAGGTCAGATTTCCTGATTTCCAATCGCCAGCGACAGATATTTCTGTTCAGATTTTGGGAAGGTGCTAAGCAAGAGCTCCCTCTTTAACTGGGCCCGTTCGCTCATTTTTCTCAGCAAGGTTACTCAACAAGAAATAAGCATCAAGACAAATTTGAAGGCTGAGGGCCAAGGATATAAGAGGGCTGCCTTTGGATGGATTAGCCTTGGCAGGTATCTGCAGTGCTGAGTGGCCTTTCTCATGATTGTATCACACAGGAATCTTTTGTTTAAAAGAATGTGACTGAACCTGTGCAAGGAATTGTTCTCCCTCTCCATATCTAAGCAATGGGAGAGAGTTAATAGATGTAGCACTTGACAGAGGAAGTGACAGGAGTGAAGGGTGGATCTGAATTTGCTCAAGGTTATAAATGGCTTTCGCTAACAAGTTCCCTGACAACCATGGTCTATCATTTAGAAGACGGAGCTACTGAGGTCATCTCCTACTTAGCTCTCGAAAGCAGGGGCTTTGTAGCCTGCTGGCTTATCTAATGTGATGGCATCTTCAGTAACTTTCTGCACAAAAGGAACTGTTCTTGCTTTGTTTGAGTCTTCAGACTGTTGGAGTACATTTGTTGTGCATTTCTTGGAAACTGTTTAAACACTGCATTGTCCAAGCTGAAACTGATTAGTCCTGGACTTGCTGCTATCTTGGATGGAAAATATTGCTAGTATTTGTCTCGTTTTCTCACACATTGCATTTGGCTTTCACCTCTGTCTTCAGGTGATCCTGTATCTTGAGGCTGTGTTATTTGGGGGCATTTTGAGGAAATAATGATTCTGACCAGCACCAGGATGGCTGATACATGATATACCACCCGCAACACACATTTTTGTTGGAGATATAAATCCAATGCAAGTGACTCTTCAGCATCTCATGACCTTCTGACCACAAAGGGGCAGTAGGGTGTAAATAGAGAGTTAAGGATTGATTCTGTGTCCTCTATTTGTCTATTACTGTCCCTGTGTTTTGCTTTTTTTTTTTAATCCATTCAATCGGAGAGTGCCTGGACAAGTCCCTGCAGTTTTCTTGGCAGGGTTTTCCAGAAGTGTTTGCCATTGTCTCCTTCCTAGGGCTGAGAGAGAGTGACCGCCCCAAGGTCACCCAGTTGGCTTTGTGCCTAAGGCAGGACTAGAACTCACAGTCTCCTGGTTTCTAGCCCAGTGCCTTAACCCCTACACCAAACTGGCTCTCGTGTTTTGCTTAAGAGATTGCTAATCCAGGTCATTTCCTTCTTCCTTTCCTCCAAGGCACACATGCACAGAACACATGCTTTTTTGACTTTGTTCTGGGTAGGATGTAGTTAGGTAGGTTCTAAGCTTTGCCTGTCCCTATAATGTATTTCTTGTAAATGAACTTCATTATATTTATATGAACGGCTTCATTAATCATTGCTTAGCTCATAGGAACACTCCCATGCACACATAGAACACTTCATCCTCCAATAAAGTTAGGGGCCCAGCAACTTAAATAAACACGGTCTATTTGTGAGTTCTCAGAATTGATCAGACGAAATATAGCTTGCCAAAGCCTTCCTGTGAGAACATCAACTTTTTGCTTTATTCTTAGCACAAGGATAGAAAGTAATCAGTTACTTTGAAAACCTGACTTTCTCAGTCAGATAACTAAGCAAGCAGAAATCAACTAATGCATACAGATACCTGTAGTTCTCCCCTTTTTGCCCCCCTCCAGTGTCTACCTTCAAAGGAGGATGGAATGTAGCCAATTTTTTAATGGCCTAATTGCTCTTCCAGTATGAGATTAACTATCTCACTGCTAGCAATGGTCATACCTCTGCTAAAATGGCAGAGTGCCTATCATAAAACGTAGCTGCTATTATATTCTCCAAAGTGTTAATCAAGGGCTCCAATCAAAATTTAACTTGCCTTTTCCCATGGCTAGCAAAATCTGGATCTTCTTTCTTGTGTCTCTGGATCCTCTTCTCCCTTGGAACATCTGGGCAGGGTAGACAGTTCCCACACGCTGCCATCCTTCTTGAATAACAAGTTGCCACCCCTATAGTGATTCCTCTCTAGTGGTCTTCAGTCATCTTGGAACCAGTAACTCTTCAGCAGCTCAAGACTGCTTAATTCTCACTTTTTTTTTTGCTAGCCATCTTCCTTCTTTCTTTCCATCTCCAACTTCTTCACAACTCACCTCCTGCTAATTTCTTACTCCATTTCATCTTCCCACCTATCCGATGGTTCTCTGTCTCTCTCTGTGAAAACCCCTTAGCTGGTTCTTTTCCCAGGCTCAAGCTATCACCGTCAAGTATAGTTTGTATTATGGTTTTGTCTGAATCCCTGGAGTCAGAGGCTGAAGAAGCAGACTAGACAGACCATTGGCCTCAAGTGCTAGCAGGCAATCAGATACCTACAGCAGCGTCAGGAGACAAGGAGTCTGTGCAGGTAAAATCCAATTCAGTTAATGGGAGGCCAGCATCTGGCAGGGCACCTAGCCTAATTACATGCTGAGAGCTATGAAGGGCTGAGTAAAAGTTCTCCTTGAGAGAAGGGGGCAGCAATGCCCCTAATCAAACCATATCAGCTTGGGGCTATATTACAGCAGTCTCCAAACCCTCTCCAACTCCTTGGCCTGCATTCAAATCCTAGGCTTGACATTTGGATGGCTCATGACATTCTCTGGTGCTTGAACCCTGAACTATTACAGACAACTCTTGTGGCTCCACTTCTGCCTTTCTCCAGCGAGTGGCTCACTAAAGCCCAAGTTGCATGGACTCTTTGAACTTTATAAGACTTAAGTGCTCTCTGGCTAATTTCTCACCTGATTCTCACTGTCACTGGGAAGTGCTATAACTGCACTGTAATAAAGCCTTTCAAATTTGTGTTTGCCTAGTTTTCTGTTTGCACTGGGTAACCAGGGATAGTTTCCATGTCTGGAAGGTCACGTGTGAGGATGGTAGAGAGTGATGACCTTCTCCATTCTATCACTGATTCCTTAAAGCAGAAAGAAGGGCAAGTTTTTTGAGCAGCTGAAGGGAAAAAATAGCAGAAAAGAAAGCAGAGAACTTTCAGAAATTGAGTGAAGAAAGTTTCAACTCATGGAAAAGTTAGATAGAGCAGAATGCTTCCCCCATCGTCCAAGGTCACCCTCACATTCCATCACAATATCACTTCAAGGTCCATCTAGCTCTCAGGTTTGACCCCATTACACACTACTTCTTGAGCAGACTATAGTTAGTTCATCATTGTTATCGTCATCATTATCATCATCATCCTATTTACACACCGTCTACCAGATAGTTTGTAATATATGCACTGTTCCAAGGAATGCACCAACCATCTCCTCCTCCTCATTTAATTATTTAATTATTTATTAGATTTCTATTACCACCCCTCTCCCCCAGTGGGGGACTCTGGGCAGTCCTTCACATAGAGATGCAAGATTCTAATAACCTAATATATAAACAGGAAAGCCTTTTGTTGCTGCTTTTATTAAATACTAGGAACACAGAAACCTATCCCGATATTGTGCAAAATATCCAATGGTCTATCAGTAGATTGAAATCTATTTTCTGCCCTCTCCCAGGTTTGCAAAACATAACAAGAGAGGATCCTGCCTGAGGAATGAAGAGTCTAAACATCTGGCATAGGGGAGAAGAGAAAGGGAAAAGAGGAAAATAAAGGATGAGGAAAATGGGAAGAATAAAAATGCATCCACCAGCCTATTTGGGGATTTTTTAAATTTAATGATAAAATAAACATGATATGAATTATCTCAATCCTGTACAGAGTTCAGTCAGGTGCAGATCTTTTCTTCCAGGGCCTTGAAGTCCTCCTTCTCATTGTCTCCTTTTAATAACCAACTTGTTGTTTTTACATTGGGAATGTCTGATTTTTCATTCTCTTTCACTGGTGCAAGTTTAGAAGCCTGTAGGTGCAAGCATGAAGCATGTTAGAAATTTTCTGCAGGTAGAAAAAGAAGAATGAAATTAACAGCCACAAACAAAGCTGCCTAGTAACCTTTGACTTTAATTAAACTCAAATAATGGGAATGGGAATAAAATATAGAATCTTTATCTCAAATATAGTCTGTTTCTGGGGCAAAGTAAAAAAGAGGGGGGGGGACAACGGGGTCATGAAAAACATTGTCTTGAGTATTTTCATCATTTTCAAAATTGTCTGCAAGCAGCTTTCGTTCACTGAGAGCGGTTTTTAATACCAGAAGGTAGAAGTCTGGAGTCATCCGTTGTCTGACAGCTGAGATATTGATCCAGAAAATATATACAAAGTCATTTTCACCATCTGCCACACAGGTATCATTCACAGGAGGTGCTGTGGAAACCTGGCTGCCAACTTTATGGAAGGCTACCAAGGGCTGATAATAGTTGGAAAGGGAATGACTACAAAATGTAAAAAGCATCTTAGAGGACATGCCTCCCAAGGCAACAGCTACTATAATAAAGATTCCCACATTTTTTTTCTGTATATGTCAGAAGTACCGAAAATCCAAAGAAGAAGAAGTGGAAAAAGAAGAATGCATCGTTCATTCAGATGGGTGTCCTTAGGCCAAATTCTCGCAGGCTTGTTTCAGAGAAAAACTGAAGTAAGGAGTGCTAAGAAAGTCACCTTGAACCCCATGAGGAACAGCAGGATACATATCTAACAAATGGATGAATAAATACATTTTAGAAGACAGCTACATTCACTCAAGGAACTCAGGTGTTACATTCTGGGCTGATTTCTTTCTGTGTAAACCTTCTGTAAGTCTCTCTTTATTCATAAAGGCGATTCCTTCAGACTTTTGAATGCCCATATAACTATTTTATAACCAAACTGACACCCAAATTGCCCCTCCAAGCTCTTCCTTTATGACCAAAGGGAAAGTACACTTAATGACTCTGAGAGACCCAGGGGCAGAATATTCATCTCAACCCACCACTCCACACCTTTTCCCCCCCACTGTACACTATGGAAATATAATTTTATTCTCTGTTATTTTTTGTACCCTGGACTCAATAGCCCAATAAAAGTGAATGTACGAAGAAATCCAGAACACTAAATTATCCCTTGGGATCATATTCTCTTCAGCAAAGGATGGTTACCTTGTCGTGGTGCTGGAGCTTGAGCACCTCAATGATGCCATGAGCTAAACCGTGAAGGGCCACCCAAGACGGGAAGGTCATGACAGAGAGGTCAGACCAAATGCGATCCCTGGGGAAGGTAATGGCAACCCACCCCAGTATTCTTGCCGTGAAAACTAAATGGATCAGTACAACCAGAGATATGTCAGTATACCATCGGAAGATGAGACCCCCAGGTCGGAAGATGGTCAAAATGCTACTGGGGAGGAACAGAGGATGAGTTCAACTAGCCCCAGACGTGATGACGCAGCTAGCTCAAAGCCGAAAGGACGACTAGTGGCCGACGGTGCTGGTGGTGAACGGCGAATTTGATGTTCTAAGGATCAACACACCATTGGAACCTGGAATGTAAGATCTATGAGCCAGGGCAAATTGGATGTGGTTATTGGTGAGATGTCAAGATTAAAGATAGACCTTTTGGGCGTCAGTGAACTGAAATGGACTGGAATGGGCCACTTCACGTCAAATGACCACCAGATCTACTACTGTGGACAAGAGGACCACAGAAGAAATGGAGTAGCCTTCATAATTAATAGTAAAGTGGCTAAAGCAGTGCTCGGATACAATCCAAAAAACGATAGAATGATCTCAATTCGAATTCAGGGCAAGCCATCTAACATCACAGTGATCCAAATATACGCTCCAACCACAGATGCTGAAGAAGCTGAAGTAGAGCAGTTCTATGAGGATCTGAAGCACCTACTGGACAACATGCCTAAAAGAGATGTTATTTTCATCACGGGAGACTGGAATGCTAAGGTGGGCAGTCAAATGACACCTGGAATTACAGGTAAGCATGGCCTGGGAGAACAAAACAAAGCAGGACATAGGCTGATAGAATTTTGCCAAGACAACTCACTCTGCATACCAAACACTCTCTTCCAACAACCTAAGAGACGGCTTTATACATGGACTTCACCAGATGGACAACACCGAAATCAGATTGACTACATGCTTTGCAGCCAAAGGTGGTGGACATCTATACAGTTGGTAAAAACAAGACCTGGAGCTGACTGTAGTTCAGACCATGAACTTCTTCTTGCACAATTTAGGATCAGACTAAAGAGATTAGGGAAGACCCACAGATCAGCTAGATATGAGCTCACTAATATTCCTAAGGAATATACAGTGAAGGTGAAGAATCGATTTAAGGGACTGGACTTAGTAGATAGGGTCCCGGAAAAACTCTGGACAGAAGTTCGCAAGATTGTTCAGGAGGCGGCAACAAAATACATCCCAAAGAAAGAGAAAATCAAGAAGGCAAAATGGCTGTCTGCTGAGACACTAGAAGTTGCCCAAGAAGGAAGGAAAGCAAAAGGCAACAGTGATAGGGGGAGATATGCCCAATTAAATGCAAAATTCCAGAGGTTAGCCAGAAGAGATAAGGAATTATTTTTAAACAAGCAATGCGCGGAAGTGGAAGAAGACAATAGAATAGGAAGGACGAGAGACCTCTTCCAGAAAATTAGAAACATTCCAGGCCAAATTTGGTATGATCAAAAACAAAGATGGCAAGGACCTAACAGAAGAAGAAGAGATCGAGAAAAGGTGGCAAGAATATACGGAAGAGCTGTACAGGAAGGACAACAATATCGGGGATAGCTTTGACGGTGTGGTCAGTGAGCTAGAGCCAGACATCCTGAAGAGTGAGGTTGAATGGGCCTTAAGAAGCATTGCTAATAACAAGGCAGCAGGAGACAATGGCATCCCAGCTGAACTGTTCAAAATCTTGCAAGATGATGCTGTCAAGGTAATGCATGCTATTTTGTTGTTTATTCGTTTAGTCGCTTCCGACTCTTCGTGACTTCATGGACCAGCCCACGCCAGAGCTTCCTGTCGGTCGTCAACACCCCCAGCTCCCCCAGGGATGAGTCCGTCACCTCTAGAATATCATCCATCCACCTGGCCTTTGGTCGGCCCCTCTTCCTTTTGCCTTCCACTCTCCCTAGCATCAACATCTTCTCCAGGCTGTCCTGTCTTCTCATTATGTGGACAAAGTATTTCAGTTTTGCCTTTAATATCATTCCCTCAAGTGAGCAGTCTGGCTTTATTTCCTGGAGGATGGACTGGTTTGATCTTCTTGCAGTCCAAGGCACTCTCAGAATTTTCCTCCAACACCACAGTTCAAAAGCATCGATCTTCCTTCACTCAGCCTTCCTTATGGTCCAGCTCTCGCAGCCATATGTTCCTACGGGGAACACCATTGTGTGATGCCTCTGCTCTTAACTATTTTATCGAGATTTGTCATTGCTCTTCTCCCAAGGATTAAGCGTCTTCTGATTTCCTGACTGCAGTCAGCATCTGCAGTAATCTTCGCACCTAGGAATACAAAGTCTTTCACTGCTTCTACATTTTCTCCCTCTATTTGCCAGTTATCAATCAAGCTGGTTGCCATAATCTTGGTTTTTTTCAGGTTTAGCTGCAAGCCAGCTTTTGCACTTTCTTCTTTCACCTTCATCATAAGGCTCCTCAGTTCCTCTTCACTTTCAGCCATCAAAGTGGTATCATCTGCATATCTGAGATTGTTAATGTTTCTTCCAGAGATTTTAACGCCAGCCTTGGATTCCTCAAGCCCAGCATGTCGCATGATGTGTTCTGCATACAAGTTGAATAGGTAGGGTGAGGGTATACAGCCCTGCCGTACTCCTTTCCCAATCTTAAACCAGTCCGTTGTTCCATGGTCTGTTCTTACTGTTGCTACTTGGTCGTTATACAGATTCTAATGCATGCTATATGCCAGCAAATTTGGAAAACACAAGAATGGCCATCAGATTGGAAAAAATCAACTTATATCCCCATACCAAAAAAGGGAAACACTAAAGAATGTTCAAACTATCGAACAGTGGCACTCATTTCATATGCCAGTAAGGTAATGCTCAAGGTCCTGCAAGGTAGACTTCAGCAATTCATGGAGCAAGAATTGCCAGATGTACAAGCTGGGTTTAGAAAAGGCAGAGGAACTCGGGACCAAATTGCCAATATCCACTGGATAATGGAAAAAGCCAGGGAGTTTCAGAAAAACATCTATTTCTGTTTTATTGACTATTCTAAAGCCTTTGACTGTGTGGACCATAACAAATTGTGGCAAGTTCTTAGCAGTATGGGGATACCAAGTCATCTTGTATGCCTCCTGAAGAATCTGTATAACGACCAAGTAGCAACAGTAAGAACAGACCACGGAACAACGGACTGGTTTAAGATTGGGAAAGGAGTACGGCAGGGTTGTATACTCTCACCCTACCTATTCAACTTGTATGCAGAACACATCATGCGACAAGCTGGGCTTGAGGAATCCAAGGCTGGCGTTAAAATTGCTGGAAGAAACATTAACAATCTCAGATATGCAGATGATACCACTTTGATGGCTGAAAGCGAAGAGGAACTGAGGAGCCTTATGATGAAGGTGAAAGAAGAAAGTGCAAAAGCTGGCTTGCAGCTAAACCTGAAAAAAATCAAGATTATGGCAACCAGCTTGATTGATAACTGGGAAATAGAGGGAGAAAATGTAGAAGCAGTGAAAGACTTTGTATTTTTAGGTGCGAAGATTACTGCAGATGCTGACTGCAGTCAGGAAATCAGAAGACGCTTAATCCTTGGGAGAAGAACAATGACAAATCTTGATAAAATAGTTAAGAGCAGAGACATCACACTGACAACAAAGGTCCGCATAGTTAAAGCAATGGTGTTCCCCGTAGTAACATATGGCTGCGAGAGCTGGACCATAAGGAAGGCTGAGAGAAGGAAGATCGATGCTTTTGAATTGTGGTGTTGGAGGAAAATTCTGAGAGTGCCTTGGACTGCAAGAAGATCCAACCAGTCCATCCTTCAGGAAATAAAGCCAGACTGTTCACTTGAGGGAATGATATTAAAGGCAAAATTGAAATATTTTGGCCACATAATGAGAAGACAGGACACCCTGGAGAAGATGCTGATGCTAGGGAGAGTGGAGGGCAAAAGGAAGAGGGGCCGACCAAGGGCAAGGTGGATGGATGATATTCTAGAGGTGACGGACTCATCCCTGGGGGAGCTGGGGGTGTTGACGACCGACAGGAAGCTCTGGCGTGGGCTGGTCCATGAAGTCACGAAGAGTCAGAAGCGACTGGACAAATAAAGAACAAAAATTATATTCTCGTTGATTTGACTGTCTTGAATTAAAAAATGCCAGCCCACCTTAGAAATATCTGTCCATACTTTAGACAGGGCCTCTGCTTTGCCTCCCTGCCTCCTGCTATGGAACGTTCTCCGTAATAATGATGCATAATGAAAAGCTTATCTTGGGAATTTATGATCTCTTGTGTTCATTTAAGGACTTCTGTGTTCCGCTCTGCTAAGCCTCCAGATCTCTTCTCCTTAATCCAGTAACCTAGATTTGTAGCACTTTAGGTAGGACCTCCGTTCAGCACAGAGATGCAATCCTCATATGCCTGCAGAACAGTTCTGTTTTTGCCTGACAGCCTGGAGTGATTGTTATTGTTAAGAGCCTTAGTATGCGTAGCGCAATGTGAGTGTTGCTGGAAGAAAAGGAAGGAGTGTGCTAAATTTATATGACTTATCCTCACCCCCACTGCATTTGAGATGCCTCTCTCTTCATCTCCAAAATATTCCCTTAGAACATTAGTCATGGAGATGAAGTTGAGAGCAGAAAAGCTTGAAAATTACTTTGAGCTACCAAATTATCATGATTGTTGCTTGGAGGTAAGGGAAGGCAGCTGGAATGACACAATCTGTATTCATTTTGTTGCTTCTCTATAGCTTCCATTTAAGAAAAAAAAAGACCATCCAGAGTTCAGATGGGTGGCTTGCTATTCCATTTTACAACTCTGTTATGATATGGGGAAATTTCTCAGTGAAAGCTTTTAAGTCACCTTTTCAAGAGGGATCCTGCAGTGAATTAAATGACTGAAATATCTTCTCCATGCAACTGATGATGAACAGAATAGAAGCTTTATTGGGGTCAATGACTAGTCCATAAAAATATTCTGATACATCTGGTGAAATGTCCTATGATCCACAAAAATGTAGATGATCATACTGCATTGATTGATTGATTGATTGATTGATTGATTGCATTAGTTGATTGACTGATTTGGATTTATATCATACTGGGTGACAGAGACACAGATAATCCAGAAGTAAATTGAAAAGAAATGCAAAGTTAGAGAGATTATGGATAATGATAAGGCATGGATATGGATATTGATTCAGTTAAATCGAAAGAGAAATAAAACCATTGCCCTTTCAAGGCCTGGTGGAATAAATGCATCTTGGCCTGATCTTCTAAAGACAGAAAGATGGCAACATCCAAAGGAGTACCATTCTGGACTGATGCAGGACAAAGGTCAGTAGACCTCTGACTGCAGAGGCATCTTCAAAAGGGCCTGTCCCGCAAACCTGAACATTCAGAAAAGCTTGAAGGAGAGCTGTCCCTTAGATAATCAGGTCCTAACACCATCTAGCCTTCATCTAATTTCTTTCCAGGATTTCTTCTGCCATTTTGCAAGCCAGTAACTGCAGAAATGTACATTTGCTTTGCTAGAGTCCAAAATACGTTCTTTGTTATCATATACAGGTAGTCCTCACTTACCAATGGCAATTGGGACTGGGAACTCCATCAGTAAGCGATGCAGTCATAAGCTGCAACATCACAGGACTGTGCCAACTTATGATTACAGTTCTGGCAGTCCCAGTTGGAGTTGTTAGGTGAATCCCGCATGGTTGCAGCATCCCAAAGTCACGTGATCACCATTTGTGACCTCCTGCTGGCTTCCCCATTGACTGTTTGTTGGAAGCCAGACGTGAAGGTTGCAAACGGCAATCACGTGATCATGGGATGCTGCAACCATCATCAATGCACACCAGTTGCCAAGCACCTGAATCACGATCATGTGACCATGGGGATGCTGCTGCAGCTGTAAGTAACCCTCATTCAGCACCGTCGTAAATCTGAACAGTCACTAAGCGAGCGGACCTTAAATAAGGACTACTTGTAAGAAGATGGCTTTGTGCACATATAACTTTGTGCAATGTTTTTGTCCAGGAAAAGATAGTGAAACAGTTGGGTTTGGAGAACAAGGGGAGGTAGGAAGAAGATAGGAGATGGGAAAATACATTTCCAAAAGGAATCATTTTGTAAACATGTGCAGCTCCCAGGCGTGTAATGCTTTCGCTCTTTCCAGCTCCTTTAGAAGTCACCAAGTTAATTGCTTCTTCCTGTGAACCAAAACTATTCCTTCATTTATGCTTCCTTATAGTCTGCATCATATCATGGGAGGGAAATGTAGCAAAGAACTTCTCTTTAAAGGGCGGCTTTGCTCAGACAATGCTTTCACAAGTTTCTTTTGAAGGCAAAGATGATTAAGCAGCTGATCTCTTTTTGGTCATTGCTGTAATGTTCAGCTGCATCTCATTTTGGCTCTGCAAGTAATTTTTTCCTACATTTTCACAGGCTAAGGTGAAGTTGTAAACTGAAACTATAAGTTGCCTTCTAACCAAGGCAACAATTAAATATGAGTTATTGTAAAAAATCAGTCTGGTGCTGGAGCAATCGCCACTCTGAAAATGCTCAGATGTATAAATTCAGATATCAGATATCCTTTAAATTTTAATTTTAAAATTTTAAAATTTTAATTTAATTTTAAAATGTACTATATTTTTTGTGTACTACAAAAATTGATAATAGTCTACATGGGTTTTACCAACTTTGTGCTTCATGCTCAAATTTGGAAGATAAGACTAACAAGCCTAAAGTATCGGCACCATTCATTGACAATTGCTTTGTCTGACCAACCACCAGTTTGCCAGCACATCCACCTGCCAGTGCATTCACCCAGCTGTCTGCCCAGCTGTCTATTTATCTCTCTGCCATCTTTCCATCTTTCCAAGCATCTATCTGTCCACCTGTCCACCTGTACTTCCATCTGTCCACCCATCCATTCGGCTGCCCTACCATCCATCTGCCCATCTGTCTGTCTGTCTGACTGTACACCTGCCCATCCATTTGTCCATCTGTCCATCCATCTGCCTGTCTACCTGTCCGTCCATCCATCCGCCATCCTCCACCCATCTGTGCATCCATCTGATAAGCCAAAACACTAATTTCATTCATTAAAAAAAATTGCAGAGTCTGAGAGGGTTTGAACCTTTTTTTCCCAGAATGCAAAACTGAAAGGCTATCCATCTTTTTTTCTGGTAAGGCCAACCTTGAACTATCCATCATCTTATTGTTAATAATGTTTTTAGATAATCCTGGTTTTTTCCCCAGGTCTCAAACACAAGCTCTGTGTTACATCTGCTTTGGGAGTTCCCTCTTTAAAAGATTTCCTGAGCCCGTTGACATCTTCCTCTGGTGAGTGTCTGGTGCTGTTTTGACTATAATATATTAGCAATGACAATTAATCCTGTTCCTTATAGGGTAACACCTATGTCTAGTAGACGTTTCTCTAAATAAAGATGGATCTCTCTCCCTCTCAAAATGTTCACCTAAGGAAAAAGGACAGATGGCAACAATTACAGATTTGTAAGCTTATATGTCTGTGTGAATATACAGTATGTTTTTCACAAAATGCAGAAAAGAACAAATACTTGAATACAGGACGTAGTGATGAGGGCCAGATTTAGATGCATCTGAGTATCCTTCGTAGGTGGTAAGATTTAATTTTGGTGTCTCCAAGGGAAGGCTAGCCTCTTTCAGAAGACATCCTTAACTTCTGCCTACAGAATGAATTCAGCATCTATTCAGAAAAGGAAGTCCATTCAAACCACTGTGTTGACTTTCCACAGGCAAGAGAGCTTCAGGAGGCAAAGTAGGAAACTGCTTCAGAAATGAAAGGACAGATTTTTAAGACCAGGATCTGCGGGAATCCATCAATACCTGAAGTCTTTCAAATAAGTCTTGGTTTGTCTCATTACTGACTAATATATTGGAGCGGTGAATTGAAAGCTGAAAAAGCCACAGGCCTCTCCAGGGTCACTGGGAGGGTAAGTGGAGAATGGCAGAATACTGTGACCTCACGCAGTTTAGCTTATACAGGTTGTTGCCTTGACATTTAATCAAGAGTTACCAGAGACCAATGCATGTGGAAGGAGATCAAAAGACAAGCATGGCAATGGTGGAATACTAAGATTTTGGATTGAATTAGGACAGGGAGGGAATCCAGGATGTTCTGAAGTTACGATCTTAACCTCCCTTATCTGCAGAGTCAGGGCCACAGCAGGGATGGTTAGATGAAAGAGACAGGATCGCATGCGCTTTGCAGCAAACAAAAAGTCAAACTGACAGCACAAGAGAGGATTTAATGTTAGAGGATCACTGCAACTATGCCACAATCTATTTTCCACTCTGAAAGATGCCTCTGTTTTCCCACCCCATCATGAGGCTGACTTCAACTTTATTTAGGGATGTCTTTTGGTTGCGCTTTTAACATATCAGATCACTGCAGGGACGGAGGAGTGAATTCACTGAAATTCTCTTCGCTTTTGAAAGAAATTTCAGAAGCCCATTTTCTTTGTTCATTGACAAGCAGGAGGAGGAAATGCAGGAAAAAAAATTCTGTGTCGTATTGTTTAGCAACATTTCCATAAATTTCTCATGTGTGACAATATTCACTCTTTCATTGTACAATCATCCATCCAATGGTCTGCAGCCTCCTTGGCTTCCAATGGTTCTATCAAATCTCTAGGAAAGATATAAAGTGGAACCTTTTCTCCCATTGGCTAATTTCCACCAGGAAGGTGAGAGCAGTCAGGGAGGTTTCAGAGTCAGGGAAAAATATATAACAGAAGGAAACCCCACAAGCCATCTTCAAAATAAAATAACCTCAAAAACAGCAATAACACAGCCTATCACGAAGCAAGTTAGAAAACAGAATAGGAGGATGTTTTGCAGGAGAAGAAAACAGCTGAGAAATTGTGTGGCAGATTTCAGGAAAACATAATTAAAAACGTAGACTTGGAAGAGCACAGGTATCTAGTCCTTGGATAGGCTTTGGAAGGAAGGAAAAAACATTTTGGGCCTCTGAGAACCTCAAGGGATATGGGTGATGCTATGATGGCATCGCCATAGTGTGGGGCTTCGGGGTTGAGATGAAGAAGTGAAATGAGAGCAGTAAGACTCACAGAGGCTGAACAACTAACTGGACCTTTGGGTTGACCAAAAAATGTTTGAAGAAAATCACCCTCCTGAAAATTGCCAATTTAGCAATTGCCAACAAATTTCAAGGATATAACTTGTGGACTGGAAAATTGGACTGGATCTGTTCAAGCCCCTTGGGTGTGATCTGTTCTAACCCATTCAGTGCAGAAAATCTAATAGGAGAGCAGTCCTGAACATTAGCCCATGCTTGAAAACGTCTGACAAAGCGGAATTCAGTTTGTTCTGCTGCCAAATATTTGGTACCTGGGGAAGATTTTTTCGTAACCTTTATTCACTATTGCCATTCCTATAATTAAAATTCTACCTATCTTTGGAACAAATAGCAATTTTATTTCACTATTCAAGAGACAGCAGCCCTTTAAATATTGGAAAGCGGCCCCTCTCTTTTTAAATTTTTTACTTCACCTTTGCATTTCTCTCTGGCTTTTTCATTCACCTTACCCTTTTCCAAGCTTGGTTACAAGAATTTCTCTAATTTTTTTCTTTCTTCCCCCTTGCAGTCCTTTTTCTTTGCTCCCATTTTGGGAAAGTAGCTCAAAAGAAGCACACAGGCAGACATACACATTCATGGAACAATGAATTTTACTCTCATTGTGTTTATTCCCAGAATTGGATTCTGGAAGCTATTAAAAACAACTGCCCCAAAGCATTAAACAGCACAAATGAAAAACCTAGCAAATAAACCCATATTCTTTGACATTTCTTGTTTGATGAGCGTATGCTAGCCATAATTCATCAGCTGTTTTGTTTTTTCTTGCTGAAAAATACATATTCCTGTGGACTGATTAAGCTTCCATTAGTTTGCTTCTGTTTGGTTTGGATTTTTGCAAATTGTCAAGGCTTTAAGACAGAGCTTTTGTTACCTTTTGCTTTGGAATTTTAAAAGCGAGAGCACACATCAGTATTTGAAAATGATGCCTCGTGAAAATACTGTGTGCACAAGCTTTTTAGCGCAAACATCATAGAACACAGCCACAAAGCAATCTTTCCTCTGCAGTTCTCTCAACATACCTCCAGCCGTTACTTAGACAAAGGTTCCAAACCTTGGCAACTTCAGGTGTGTGGACTTCAACTCCCAGAATTCTTATTCATGGACTGTGGAATTCTACACACCTGGAAATTGCCAACACTGGCCTTGAGAGTTTATGTGCTATGGGCAACTGAACTCACCACTTTTTTTTTTCCTCTGAATCTGCTAGTAAGAGAAGTCAACCATGGTGGGACAAAATATTGGACAGAGTCCAACAGCTTCATTTCATTTAAGCCACAGAACGGCCTGCTGATAGTAACACATAAGTAGCAACTGATTGGGTCCAGAGATGAAATTATCATGGAAAAAAGTTAACAATTCCACTTCTCATTCAAAAGAAGCAATGTACTTAAATCTGCTGCAGCACATGATCTGGGGGAAAATGTTTGCTTTTTGAAATGGCCAATGTGGCAACCAATCAGGGTTTGTTAGATGTGCTCCTGTATTAGAAACCAACAAGTATTGTGGGGCAGAAATGCTATCTTTTTATTATATAAGTATTTTCTCATCTATGCAATCTTATTCTCTGCCCCCATAGAAATCAAATAACCTATTGTGTGTTGTTGTGATGACTATTCTGAAAAGGATTAATGGGAGTTGTAGTCCAAAGCACAGCTGGAGGACTGCAGGTCCCCCAAATTTTATTTTGTCTTGAGACTGCTAACTCAAGGCTCTAACTGCTTCTCCAATTAATGGTGAGCAAAAACAGAAAAGATGTACAAAGGAAGCATGATGGTCACCACCTGAAGAGGTGACTCACATCTCTCTGTTATGATGACATGGAGACCCGATCACTGTATCAGGCAGAGATAACTCTCCCAACAGTGGAAATAAGAAGAGCTGTTTATTTTAAACAAAAGTGACTTGCCTGACTAGTCCATATTCACTTCCACAAACATACTTAACATCTGAAGTTGGTCTAGCTTGCTATCTTCCCACAATGGATTTATGAAGAAGGGTCCCTTTACTTGCCACAACACTTTGCTTTGATTATGTGAACTAAATGAGTATCTTCTGTACATTTTGAACAGTTTCCATGACTGAGAAAAATCAAGCGGAAAATTCTTCAGGTTTGTTAAACTCAAGGATGCTGAGATGCTCTTGATGTTCTTGAAATACCAGGATGGCATTCTTTTCATTATTATGAAGTCCATCACAGAAGTGACTTCTGTTTGTGTCTTCTAAAGCAGGGGCAAAAAAGGATGTACCCCTTTTGCAAAGGACAGGGGTGAAAAATGTGACTGTTTTGGGGTCACCTATTTGAGGAATTATGGCCTTGACATACTGTGAAATGCTGAGAGTGGTCCTTATCTTCTAGAGTAGAGATGGAGAAACTGTAACTGTTCTTTCCCATCAGCAAACACTACTCCACACTGAGTGAAGAATCAGGTCCATTAGGTGCTTCCTGAACATTGAGTTGCCAACCACTTCTTTCTCCTTGGTTCCTCCTTTAGAAGCTGCCATATCAAGGTGCATTCAGTCTGCCCCCCAATTTTTTACAAATTGCTGAACCTGCTAAGCATCAAGGAGGACCCAAACATCTATGCCAATCAAAATCTGTGTTGTTCTGAATTTTGCCATGTTGTTGACAAAGATTTACACAACAAAGGGTACCTTGGGGAAAATATGTTCCCAATGAGCAATGACTGAAATAAAGCTTCTGTCTGTCTGTCTGTTGATTCCAAATGTGCATTTTTCTCAAATACATTAAATTTATCTTCCTATGGGAAAAATGCTTACGAGGAAGCTTGAAGATTAGAAAAAATGCATATGAAATATTTGAATATTCATGAGTTTGGGGGTGTAATTATTCTTCTCCTTGTTAGGTGAGACACTCCAGCTTCCTATCCAGAAATCAATCTCCTTCTCCAATCTGACTTACTGTAGCTTTTCACATTTTACGCCCCACTTTGGGTGAACCTGGAAATGGTTTGTGAGCTCATGTTGGGGGAAGATTACTCTTATACCTGAGAGCTAATATGGTATAGTGGATATGGACTTAGACCTGGCCCAGAGAGACACCAATTCAAGTTTCCACTTGACTAGGGAACTTACTGGGTTATTCAGTCTATCTGTCTGTCTGTCTGTCTCATTTCTATCTATGCTCCAGGTTGTTGCTGTGGAAATAAGATTAGAGGTACCCTCCATACAAGTCACCTTTAAGCTCTCAGAAAAAAGTTAGGATGCCCGTGCAAGAAATAACAATAAAAAAAAAAACCTCTGTTTCACAGGAGCAAACATTTTAAATGGATAACTTCATTATCTCTCCTTCTACTGCCTGTGCTGCCTTTCTGCCAACCTGAATCTGCACTGCAGATTCAAAGCAGCTAACTACAAGGAAATGTAAGCGATGATTTTTTTAAAAAAATGGTATGAAAGTAATAGTTGTAGTAGATAACAGGGAAAAAAACAAGTAGATAACAAACATAAGCAGGATGAAAATAGAAGCTAACTGAATGGAAAGCAATCTGCCAAGAGCAAGGAAACATAATCAGCTCCGTGGGCCAAAGACCTGTCTAAATAAGAGTGTTACCCCAGAGGAAAGCAGTGTTCAAATACTACATTAATAGCAATTCAGCAGTTATCTGACAGCCCAAGGCTTTCAGAATATAATGAATCTTTAGGGAGCCCACCCAAGAGGGAAGACCTTTCTTTCCCTACTTGCCAAAAGCTGTCTAAGCAAGTTTAATAGAGCATGGAATGCTGGCTAACGGTAAGGGATGAACAGGAATGGAACGGTGTGTCCTGGAAGAGGGCACGGTGGGGGATGGTCATTCTATCCTGCCCCCATCGTGTTGCAAACTCCATCTGCAGCATGCTTTAATGCTTCTAATTAGTTAAAGGCATCACTACTGGGCCAAAAGACAGACACAATAACATTATTAATGGAGTCATTTTTGCCAACTGTATTGTGTTCCATAGGGATATGCATATATTGTCACCAGTGCCATGCTTTACACTAGAACAGGATTTCTCCACCAGGGTTCCATGGCACTCTAGGGTTCTTCAAGAGGCCATTAAGAGTTCCCTGGGAGATCACGATTTATTTAAAAAAATATTTCAAATTTGGGCAACTTCACATTAAAGAGGCAACTTCCTTTCTTTGTTTTTAGTTTAAGAACATGAGCTTTTGTAACCAATATTTTAAGGCTACCTTTGGACCTGGGTTCATTTACCTGTTGATGTAAGCAGAATTGGCTCATGCTTCCATGATGCAGAATTTTGTAATTACTGCTGAACAAAGAACAAAGCATATGTGGAAAGGTCTCATCAATTTAAATTATGAAAGAGGCTATTTCAGTCCAAGCAAGAAATGCTGAAAGCCACAAGCACACGGTTTTAACACTTTTTTCCTTTATAAAATTCAATATTCATTAAATGCCAATCCAGATTACAAATTCAGCCTATTGCTTTACTCAATCATAACCTCTTATTGACTTCAAAGCAGGAGGTGGCAGGGCAGGAGAAACACACACACACACTTTGAATCACTATCATCATAATCATTCAAAAGAAGCCACAATGACATCATGTTTATCATGACATCATTGCAGAGGTGACACCGAGTATGAAATTAACTTCAGCTGTACCATATCATGATGCAAATGAGATAGAGTTCATAATCCGTGCCACGCACAAAATTACACATTTGACATCACTTGATCCCACCCTGCAGAAACCCATGATAATAATTCTCTCAAATAATTTATGGAAGTGTGGGCTGGAACACAGATGTGACAGAGAGAAAGTGGAATTAAAAAAATGTAGTTGTCCAAAGAAATAGATTTCTCACTTAATATTTCAAACAGCAGCATGAAAGTGATAAAGGACCCTCGCATCTTTCTTCTTCTCCTCCCTGCCATAGTGGTCTTCCAGAAAGCCAGAAATGTATAATTTCATTATCTCTAAGCTTGGTGCAATGACCAAAATCAAAAAGAACAATTCATATCTTTTGTGATTCTTTTCTTTTTACTGCTTTGATCACCCATTTGAGATGGGAAGGAGTGATACATTTCCAATAAATAAATAAAATATGGTACAGAACGGGGAATTAATTGCCTTGCAAATCAATCCCCTTCTTGCCTTGATGACCCTCCTGGGGAGGTGGGGGAACAGCATCCCAGTGGTCTTGTAGATAAGACCATCAATAGGACCAGATCAATATAGGTGTCCTTTCCATTTTGTAGGATTCCATTTTTCCCATATCAGTCCCTCCAATGTGTCTCCCCATTTTTTCCTTATAGGCTCTTTTCTTGAAGGTCAGAGTGCAAAAATTGAAATATTTACTGGATAGCTATTCATGCATATATTTTGCCTTGGTGTGCTTATGTGTTTGTGTGAATGTATACAACAGCCTTCCTCAAACAGGCATCTTCCACAAACACCAAGATATCTTGGCTGGGAAATTAGTGAGTTGCAATCCCAATACATCCTGAACGTCAAGCTGAGGAAATCTGCTGCAGGAAGAAGTTTTGTTTTTGCAAAGTCTTGATAGGGTTCTTAGTACTATTTGTGAACAGAAATGCATTGCTCTTCTTCCTCTGCATTTCCCCAACAACCTCATGGGAACCCCGGAAGGGAAAGCTAGAACATGTCAAAAGTTTCAAAAGACTTCAAAAGAAGTCTCACCTCATTATAATAAATAAGAACTTGAAAAAAAAATAGTAGAGAAATTGGTAACTCTTTGGGTCCTGGGGACTATTGTGTAATGGTCCAGTTACCTCTCACTCCAAATGACTAGATCTCTCACCACATTCCTAAATTTGATGAATGTCATCATCTTAAGAAGAAGAGGACGACCAGCAGCAAGGTGGCTGGACTCAGTTAAAGTGGTGATGAGTGCACCATTGGAAGAGCTGAAGAACCAGGTTAGGGACAGGTCATCGTGGAGGAAATCTATCTATATGGTCACTAAGAGTCAAAAATGACTTGATGGCACATAATAGATCAGTGATCTTACTTGAAGTCTTGTAAGATCTGTCACAAGAACACTGAAATCTATGAGATCTCTTCTTGTACAAAATATTGCAACTTCTCCTATAGGACCACCAACATCTCATGACTTCACGAGATTTAATATTTTGGAAGAAGGTGCACAGGACATGTGTCGGCCTCACAGGGTAAACCAGATAGGAATCACAACCAGATGAGCTAATTCTACTTTATTGTAAAGCTACATTGACAGAATCTGGCAAGTCTGAAAGTACAATTCTCCCCCCATCTCCTTTACAGCCTGAGAAATCGGGGAAGGTCCCTTCTGAGCCTCTTGCCCCACCCCCTATCCAGCTGCAGGCTATGCTGTCTCTTATCTGACCATTCCCTTGGCAACATCTCTTGGCCCACTCTCCCGAGGTCTTTGCCAGATACCATTTACAACATGTTTTGGAAACATCATATACCCTGATACCACTCCTTGGATGAGTATATTTATAGGTGCAAAGATGTTGATAATGTGACCAACAAGTGGGATGGAGTAGAAGGAAAAGGAAGCTGCATTTTGGCCCAACCCCCATCACCATAATTAACATGGGGTATTATTTCAATGTCTTGTAACCGCTACGTTCAAAATAATAGCTTACAAAAATACATTATGTATGTTTAAGCTTTTTGTTAGCCACTTCAGACTCTTTCTTTTTCTCTCATACACACAATCACTTTATAATATCTAAGCAAATTATCTATTTTAGTTAGGGAAAAAAAGCTATTTTTTACTCATCATGCTGCCAAAACCACAACTATCAGGCTTCAGATTAAATAGTGAATGACAGATAGTCCCAATGCAGTGGCTTGGGGTTATCCCCCCTCAAGATAGCCAGTTCTGACTCCATATTTCTCTGAAAATTGAACAGCTTTTGCTTCAGGCTACATCTACGTAAGTAATCAAGAACCAATTGACTCTGTCTGGCGGCAGTAGCTGTGGCTGGATCATTCCCTTGAGTTGACAGGTACTCCATCTTATCCAAATGCTCTTCAATCTGTCCATTTTTAAAAGCCTTTGTAAGCACATCCCGATCACAGATGGGTCAACCTCAAATGTCAGAATGCAGGATGTTCTTTGCAGAAGTTTGCAAGAAGTGCAGATCACTTTGGAGAAAGAAATGAATGTGTGCTCTCTTGAATCAAGTATATTTCTGGAGTGATAGAAATATCAAAGGAACTTCTGATTTCACAAGGCTATGGTAGACACTTATTGGTCACACATACTTGTGCATATATGAATGGGTAAGTGTGTATTACTCTGCTTAAATAATTCTGGTGCTTCAAACTAGTCTGTTCCACTCTCAGACTGTTTTTACCATTAGGAATTGTCTCCTCAAGTTCAGTTAAAATATGCTTCCCTGCAGTTAAGAAGAACTGGGTTAGGTTAGGTTAGATTGAGCAATCCTACCTAGATCCAGAGAGACCTTTGATAATTGTGATTAATCAAGTCCTAGCAACTCCAACTCCATAGGGACGCGGTGGCGCTGCGGGTTAAACCGCTGAGCTGTCGATCGGAAGGTCGGCGGTTCGAAACCGCGCGGCGGGGTGAGCTCCCATTGCTCGTCCCAGCTCCTGCTTACCTAGCAGTTCGAAAACATGCAAATGTGAGTAGATCAATAGGTACCGCTTCGGCGGGAAGGTAACGGCGTTCCATGAGTCATGCTGGCCACATGACCCGGAAGTGTCCTATAGACAACGCCGGCTCCAAGGCTTAGAAACGGAGATGAGCACCGCCCCCTAGAGTCGGACACGACTGGACTTTACGTCAAGGGAAACCTTTACCTTTACCTTTAGCAACTCCAAAGAATCTAAAACAGCTAGTGCAATATAAAGATTAAGATTCCAGGTTAGGGCTGGGTAATGGAAGTTCAAATTCACCCACAACCATGGAAGATCATTGAGTGACTTTGGACTGAGATTTCTCTCCCCACACTCAAGAGCCAGTGTGATGAGGTGGTGAAGTTGTTGGACCAGGAGTGGGGAGACCCAGTCCACCTTCTGCAATGGAATTCATGGGTAATTTGGGGCCAAAACAACTGTCTTTCAGCTTCATCTACTATATCTCCCAGAAGGGGATATATGCTACTTTGAGCTCCTAGAGGAAAGACAAGATATACTTTATTAAATTAATACACAAATAAATCTGAATCCAACCCAAATATTTGCTCCTGCCCCAACAGCAACAGCAAATAACTTGGTTTCCTCTCCTGTGTGACTAACTTTAGCTGCATTGGGACTACTGTTTTCCTTCTGTCCAGCCAGGTGGCAGCACCTAGCCAGCTTTGGCTATCTCCAAAAGCTAACCAGGGTCAGGTCTGGTTAATACATGGATGGCCTTCGGTTTAGGCTGTAGTTCTAACCACATCACAGATTTAGTGGAAGTAATGTAGAATCTTCTGATCATTAAAGTACCTTTAAAAGAACTCTGTGTCAATTCATCATACTTTAAAAATTCCTCTTGGCAATGTGACTCGCTGGATGGTCTTAGACTATTTACATCGAACTGAGGGGATGGGAGGCAGGCTCAGAAGGTTTTTAAAAATTCATTCCTCTTCTCTTTAAGTCGAAGGGAGTGAAGGACTCACTTGAAAGTTCTCTATGTCTTCTCTAACAGTTGTCCCTCTAAGAAAGGAGAGCTTATATCAATGTTACATTCTGCTTCATTCCAATTGTTTATACACTTTGACTTCTTTCTACCCCTTTTATGAAGGAGGTAAGCATTCAGTGTCCTCTGTCTGGGCAGAGAAATTTTTCAGTTTCTCTTTTTCGCCCATTTTTAACATTGCAAGTCATTTCAATCTTGTTTATGAAGACCTTTGCAGGTGCTGGTAAATTCTGATAAATAATGAATTGAACGAAGTCCTGCCAACTAGTTTCTGGAAGAGGCACCAATCCTTAGATCCAGCAAAGGTCTTCTAGGAATAATTTGTTTTCTTATGAGTTGGGTTGCCTCTGAGGCTTCCAAATTCTGAGTCTCAAGGACTTTCTCCTGTAATCTCCAATCTGTTTTTATGGGTCTTGTTCAGATAGTGATGGCAAGGGATTGTATCAAGCCTTTAAGTGAAAGGTTAATTGTACTTGAAATGATTATAACATTATTCCACCAATTGCTCAGCAAAGACCTAAATTTGCAGAGAGACCTCATTAAATCTTAAATGTTCCCTTACAAACAGGGTACAGAACAGTGCTTTGGCATCTTCTCTTGGGGTTAGTTGTTGCAGTTTCTTCTGCAAGGAAGCTGCATGGCTTCAATTTATATGCTGTACCTCTTGCAATTTGCAAGTTAAGAAGCATTTTGCTTAATGCTATTTTCTGTTTCAGAATACGCCCTCAGTCCTGATCTGTTGGGATTGTAGTTCATTGATTTCATCATCCATTTCTGCAAACAGGTTTATCCCTGAGTTTGACTAAATGGTAGCTGGGTTTACACTGTACTCTAAAGCAGTGTTCTCAGCGTAGGCAACATCCAGGTGGGTAGACTCCAACTCCCAGAATTCTCAGTAGCGACTATGCTGGTTGGGAAATTCTGGGAGTTGGTCTACACATATGGAAGTCACCAGGGTTGAGAAACACTGCTCTAAACCATCACTAACAAAACATAATTGCTGCATTCACATAACATGTTAGGCTCCAACAAATAAACCATATTCTGGCTTAGGGTGATGGCCTGTTCACACTACCTGAGCAACCACTGAACCTCAAAGTATACAATCCCAATTCAGATTAGTCTGGTGAAATCCAGATCAAATGTGCATGGGGGGTGGGGAGGATGTTGAATATTTCAAAGAGTTATATAGATTAACCTTTATTTCTCTTCTGAAGGCCTAGAAGCTTTGGTTCTGAAGACTGTGAAGGTTTCTACCATAAGAAATTATGTAATTATTTTTGGAAGGCCTGTTAGACAGTCACTGTAAAAAATATCATAGAATGGTTCAAAACATAACTTCTGGAAGAGAAACTTTTATCTTGGCACCCATTTACAGACATGTCACACATGAGGGACCACTATAGAGAAGTGGGCAGAAACACCTAGAATAAAGCCAACCAAGATATTAACAATTATGCAGGAAAATATATGTGCAGCTTGGCCAAAGGCTAGTACTGTTAGAATGAGTATTACAAATTATAAATTCCTTCTGCATTCCTTTACTTTCCCTTTAATTTTTGGATGGCAGGGTGGCAGTCAGGAGATACTGTACAAAAGCTCTCTTTCTTTATGAACAATTCCATCGTATTCAATCTCTGGAAGAAAATTGATGTGGGTAGGAACATACTGCTGACCTTTGCTTCCAAAGATAATTAGAGTGTGGGAGTGATCCTTTTCTTCAGCTTTCCATATCTCTGCCCTTTACATGTTTATGGGGAAGGAGATTGTTCTGGCTATACACCTTGCATATCAAAACATTTATACCCATTTATTACGTTGATGGTCTATTGGTGAATGCTAATGTATCTATTAGCATCCACCAATTACAGCCAGTTTGGTGTAGTATTAAGGCTCCAGGCTAGAAACCGGGAGGCCATGAGTTCTAGTCCTGCCTTAGGCACAAAGCCAGCTGGGTGACCTTGGGCCAGTCCCTCTCTCTCAGCCCTAGGAAGGAGGCAATGGCAAACCACTCCCAAAAAACCTTGCCAAGAAAACAGCAGGGACTTGTCCAGGCAATCTCCAAGAATCAGACACAATTGAATGGATAAAAAAATAAATAAATAAAGCCCAGTATGACTTAATGTGATGTTTAAACCAAACCAGCTCCTCTCTATTCCACCCTCAGTACCATGAGAATATCTGGGCAGGGGAGTGTGAGGAATGGCAGTTGCTGAACTTGTCCATTCTGACATTTTGCTTGGGTCTGGAATCCAGGCATCTGCCCAACCATGTGGGGTGCAAACTGAAATAGCCCTGTTAGAAAATGGAGATATAATTCCATTTTAAACATATATACTAATCCAGGATTCAGTAAAAGTGCAAAAAAAATGGCTTAAATTTAATGTAGCATGAAGGAAGCTTAAGGAGAGAAAGTGCAGATGTTTATGACAGAAATGAAAAGGGCTTTTGTTTTGTTCTGTTTTTAAGAAGAAGAAGTCTGTAGTTATATTGTTAACCTGGCACACAGATGTTAAATAGTTCAGAGAAAGACTAGACTGTAGAAATCATGATGTAAAAATATTCAGAAACAGCTGCCTCGTTCTTCCATTGGAAGCAAAATACGGATGAAGTCATTGGTAATCCATGGATGTAACCATATATAAATGTTGCTTTGATTGACTAAAATCTCCTAAGCCTGCAAGTGTTAACCATAGAGTCATACAAAATGGATAATCCAATTAGCCCACGCATATGCTCATTGGATACAACAATCCCATCTACCCATGTTGATGAATTCAACCTTACCTTGAGAGCTTTTCTACAGGAATTCTATCCACACGTTTGCCATTTTGTATTAAGTAATTTGCAATGTAATTTGCAGTGTAATTTGCAAACAGATGTATCTGGTTCATTTGCAGCACTAGAAATATTAGATGTTGTGGAAGTTGTAAAAATCAATTTTAGCTTTTTTTAAAAGGCCGCAGAAACCTATATTATTACAGCAAGGCATTCGTTTTGCTTGAGCTACAACAATGGGAAGAAAGAGAAGAAAAAGCCCACCACGCACAGTAATGGGTGAAATCTATCTATGTGGTCACTAACAGTCAATGCTGACTTGATGACATGCAATCAATCAATGGCCCAAAGAAAGCCCAACAATCTGAAAGTGCCCTGTGATCAAAATTCAGTCCCAGGAGATGAGAAAGCCCTAGAATACCTAACATCGTGGCATTCAGAAGAAGGGTGTAGAGAGTATGGAGGAAGGATATGTAGCATAGCCATTTGGACATTGGCAAGTAGGAGGGCAAAAGAAGGATGCTGATTTGCAGAAAAATGGCAGATCTGTAGTCCAGATGTTGTTTGATGGCCAACTTCGAGGGTTTCTTCTCTTAACTCAGCAGCGCCTTAATCTACTACATTTTAAGAAAAAGCCATGTCCTACCTCTGACTCACCAGGCTCAACATTAAAATCTCCTGCAGTGTTGAGGGACAGTCCATGACTGTAGACAGAAGATTTCCCTAACTTGCTTTGTCCAGGACTTTAGAATTAAGGCATATCTTCTTACCAATTTTCCTTAGACGGTGCAGAGTTTGACCCACTAGACTACTGGCCAAATGGCTAAAGCTCTCAGGTGGCTCCAGGTTGCTGCAGAAGCAATGTTTATCTCTTTCCAGTGAGGTTGTTAATAGAGAAAGGGCCACTGACTCAGGATTATACAGAACTACCTATGCAATTGTTTGGCCCTCTCAAATTTTGCATCATGTGGTTAATCTGCATGCAGTTTCAGGTATGCACTAACACTTGAGGTTACAATGTAATGGGAAAGATCTCCTGTAGGGTCATATTGTGAGTAGTGGTATTCCTTGCCATCTTCCTCAAGAAAACCAGCTTCAGGGATCAGCAAACCTTCTTGAGAATGAGCATTCCTTTCCAGTGAGAATTCAGAAGTGGACAGAAGTTGGCAAATGTAAACTACATGTTACCCTTTTTTACCTGGAAATCTTTAGAAGGTCACCTTCAACTATATGGCACTAAAACCAGCAGGTTTAACCATAAGTTATGATTCTGTCCTGCTTAAAATTAGTGCAAGTGGGACATAGCATTTTCACATTGATCAATGACACAAAACAGATTATCCTTACCCAAAAAGCCAAACATTTGCAGTAAGATAAATGATGTTCCCTCCCCATCCCTCTGTGTTGTTTTGTGTCTGTTTGTTTTAGGGCTTTGTAACATTTTTAAGGGCTTAATTTTTTTTTTTTGAATGGTTTGGGGCTACATATTAATTCAAAGAAAAAGGACTCTGACCTTTCAGAACATGACCTTATGTTATTTCACTCTTTTCTTCCTCTTCCAATAAGGTGATTGGATGATATCAAATAGATATATATTGTTAGCTAAGAAGGTTAACTGGGGATATGTGTTCCACCCACCACCTCCATACAACAATTGCCCTAGGCATCAGCTTCTAGCCACAATGATACCAAAATGAAGAAATATATGTTGTGATGTCACAACACAAACACTACACACTGCTAGCTATGTTGTGATCTCACACACAAGTATGTAAGGGACGGAACTTCTGTTGCAACATCGCAATGCACATTTCATCACTCCCACCCATTCCTTCTGTGTATGCCCATAGAGACTGCATGATGTTCTACGGATAGCTGCAGAATGAAAGATGTGATAGCCTGCAGAGCACACTTTCAAACTATTTCTCTTTCACTTCCTAATGCTCTATAGATTCTGAACATTTCCTTATCTGCATTATAGCACAGCTCATCAAGTTCTGCATTGCACAGATATATTTCTTAAATGAAATTGCCATATTAAGCATATCCTGCTGCTCCTTTGAGGCTCCTTTTTCTGTTTGTTGGCTTCTTGAGAGCCATGGGACAGCAGCGAGGGACAAGGAAGTATCATCAAAGATGCAGGAGGCCAAAAGGGACTTAGGGAAAGGATCAGGACCTTGGAGAGCTCCCAGCAATTACTGACCTGATTAAGCCAGTGGCTTCAAGCTGATTTCAGATGGCCATAGTGGTAAGATTTCTCCTGGTAATCAGGTTGGTTAAATGCTAAAAATGTATTCACATAACATGGGAAGCTTGGTTAACATCAACTATAGTTTTTTTTAGGGGGTGGTGTGTATGTGTGTGTGTTTTAGCAAATTGTGTGAACTGCAACTGTTTGGGCAGTTTATGACTCAAAGGATTGTGTCAACCCAGAAAATAGGTTGAATCAGTAATCAGGTTAAGCTTATTATCTGAATGCAGCCTATATAAGACAGGACCTATCCTGTAGTCAGTTCTACCCTTTCTGGAGGAGTTCTTTAGACTGCTTGGGGGTTTTCCCTTTTGGAGTCCAAGATTTCTTCAAGACGAGATAATAGCTGCTCTGCTGGATAAACAGCCTCCCAGGATTATAGCAAGACTGTGACTAGGATGGTCCTATATATGGAACTGAGTGACTTTCCTTGTGGACTCCTTTTTGTAGACCTCTGCTGCATGCTGCAATGATAACAAAGATAGGAACTGCATCGCATTCCATAAGCAGAGAGCCACCACACTGTGGGGGTTTATGGCTGGACTTTGACTGGGGCAACCTCTGCTCACTAGGTGAGTTTGGGCAGTCCTTCTCCCTCTGCCCTATCTACCTCGCTGAGTTCTTGCCTTGGGAAATAAAATCAGGACAGGCATCTCCTTCCCATGTATATTATTTTGAGCTCCTAAAAGGAACTTTTTTTAATCTGTTCAATTGTGTCAATTCTCAGAGACTGCCTGGACAGGTCCCTCCAGTTTTCTTGGCAAGGTTTTTTTTTTCCAGAAATGGTTTGCCATTGCCTCCTTCCTAGGGCTGAGAGAGAGGGACTGGCCCAAGGTCACCCAGCTGGCTTTGTGCCTAAGGCAGGACTAGAATTCACGGCCTCCCAGTTTCTAGCCTAATGCCTTAAGCACTACAGGTAGTCCTCGACTTAGCAATCGTTTGTTTAACAATGGTCCAAAGTTACGACAGCCTCGGAATGGGAGCTTTACAGCCTGTAAAGCACTTCTGAACATCATAAAATTCCGCACACACCCCCCATGGTCACATGCTCACATTTCAGTCCCTTGGCAACTGGATCCACTTATGACCCAGTTGCTGTGTCCTGCGGTCATGTGATCATGTTTTGCAACTTTTTTGCTGTTTTCCAGCAAAAAATGCCCATTGGAGGTGCTGGATTCACTCAACAACCACCATAAAAATGGTCTTTAAATTGAGTCTAATCACATGGTGCCTTGACTTATGACAGCAATGACTTACAGTGGAAATTCCAGTCCCAACTGTGGTCATAAG
Source organism: Candoia aspera (assembly GCF_035149785.1). Taxonomy (NCBI): domain Eukaryota; kingdom Metazoa; phylum Chordata; class Lepidosauria; order Squamata; family Candoiidae; genus Candoia; species Candoia aspera. The sequence continues at coordinate 8,866,315 of NC_086165.1, read as the reverse complement.
TCGAGGACTACTGGCTCTCCAGGGTTTTTTTAATATATTATTTTGAGCTCCTGAAAGGAACATATACTGCACCATAAATAAGGAAAATAATATATGTACATTTCACTAAATTCAGCAGAATTCCAAACTGGAGTTTCTCTGTCCTTGATGCACAATAGCCAGTAATGCTTGGATGAGTAAGCCACCATAGCCAGTGGAAATAGTGTGTGTGTGTGGGGGGGGGGGGGAATGAGCCTCTGAAGACAACCTGTTGCCCTCCAGATGTTTCAGGCTTCAAGTCCAGAGCAAGAACGGCCAACAGAAAGGAACTGTGGGAACTAGAGGCCAAAATAACTGGAGGCCACCAAGCGGCTGATCCTTGTGTGAAGCTCTTATTATCCTTCAGAACTGCTGCTCACAGCAAATGGATTTCATCCCGGGCTGTGAGTCGTGTGTCAGCATCCACCCACTTTCAAAAACGAATGTTAAAAAAGATGCAGGAGAGAGTTAAAATTATCTGTATTATGTCAGGCAGGAGCAAAAGCCAGAAATAAGAAGACAGTGGCACAATTAAGCTATTTCAAGTGTTTCTTGTTCTATTAATGAGAGGTTCATGCAGCTACATCAAATTATACCGGATCTCAGAGATAATGAAACAATCTTAGCTAAAGCGAGACTAATTGTGCCTTCAGTTCTGCTGGTGAGATTGTTCAAAAACCAGCACAATGAATGCACAGCAAATGGACAAAATTTAAAGCTAAATCGAATTTCAAAAAAAGGGAATACAGTTTTTAACCCACTTTCCATGGAAGAAATGAGTTTAAACATTACACGTTGAGAGGGTTATTTATCTATCAGGAGTGGATATTAAAATGTAGCCTGCATAGAAAACCTCCTATGTGAGGAGCAACTGGGCCTGTATCTGAACAGAGTCTGTTGCAAAAGTAGTATTTTGTACAGCCATCTAATTTTTGTAAAAAAAAAAAAAAAAAGTACAGCATCTTATTATTTTATTTATTTGTTACATTTATGCCCTGCTGTTCCTCCAGGAGTTCAAAGCAGTTCATTCTATCCCCACTCCAGAAACCCTGGGAGGTAGATTGGGCTGAAAGACCAAGTGATTGGCCCAAAGGTATTCAGGGGGTTTCTATGGCTAAGGGTGGCCTTGAACCAATGTCTTAACCACTGCACCATACTGGTTTGCAATCTGTGTGTGTGTGTGTGTGTGTGTGTGTAGCAGCTGGATAGCATAGTGGTTAGAGTGCTGCCTTTTGACATGGGAGACTGGGGTTTGAGTCCCAGCTGGTACCTACCTTAGAGCCTTATGTGGCGCAGAGTGGTAGGCGGCAGTATTGCAGCTGAAAACTCTCCCTGCGACCCGAGTTCGATCCCAGCAGAAGCTGGATTCTCTCTTGGGTAGCCGGCTCAGGTTGACTCAGCCTTCCATCCTTCCAAGGTCAGTCAAATGAGCACCCAGCTTGCTGGGGAAGGTGACAACTGGGGAAGGCAATGGCAAACCACCCCGCTCTGTAGTCTGCCAAGAAAACATCACGAAAGCAGTGTCCGCCCAAAGGGTCAGACATGACTTGGTGCTTGCACAGGGGACCTTTCACCCTTTTTTTTTACCTACCTTACCAGTAGGGGTCCTTGGGCAAAGACCCCCTAATGCTTCACCTGCCTACCTCGAATATGAGAATGACATGAACTAAGAAAGTCATGCCAGCTCAGATGTCACCCGGATTAACAGGGTCCACGCCAGATGTTGGGGAACCAGGACAATCTGACGGTAAGTGGGCTACTGGAACAAACCATACGTAGATGTTATAAGAGAACCTGGAACTGATGGAATGATACTACAACAGTAGCTGGGAGAGAGGCTCCAACAGATCCCAGGAGCAACATCAGAGCTCTCTGTCCAGAAGAGTACAGTGCTAGGAACAGCTCAGATCCTGCGCAGAACCCTCAAACTCCCAGGCCTCTGGTAGAGGACCCGAGTTGAGGAAGACAAACCACCCATAGGGATGAGAAGAGATTTTCTTGTGTGTGTGTGTGTGTGTGTGTGTGTGTGTGTGCACATGTGCACACATCTATATCAGCTTTCTTTCAAGTAAAGATTGGACACAGAAAATCAAAGTTTGGAACTGGAGCCATAGGCCATCTGTACTCCTGGCACCTACCTGGTCTTTAGTCCACTTCTCCTCTTTCTCCTTCTCTTTCAAATCCCCTTTCTGCCTTTTTGCAGACTCATGTTGGTCCTATTTCAGAAAAGGAGAAAAAATCCCACCTGACCAGAAGCAAGACTGGAATCTTGATTTCCTCTGGAACCTTTATGGAACAGGCAGTGGTGTCTGCAAAGGGAGTGGTCAAAAAAGGCAAGATGGTGTTGTGAAGCAGCATCCACCATCTTGCCTTTTCTGAAATCTCCCCCCCCACACACACACATCTCCCCCACATGCTGGAAACAGATCTATCTGGCTTTATTTACTGTTCCTGAAAATATAAAGAAGAGTCTTTTGTTTTTGTAGGGAAAAATCTGTATTAGAGGTTTAATGATTCCATCTGGGCCCTGATGCAGCCATTGGAGAACATCCCCTATTTATTACAGGCTGCTTCAGAAGTCCTTCCATTTAAACCATACTCCATATCCAAATCTAGTTTTAGAAATCCTAATTCCTCATTAACTATCACTGAAAACAGCAAACAGCTCTCATTCACCCCACTTTTATCTGGGTGAAATGTCCAAGCATATCAACACCTTCTTCAGGGAACAAACTTTCTAAAGTTCAGATAAAGCATGCTTTTAAAAACTCAATTACTGTTAATATGTATATGTTTAAATTTTAAAAATTCAAGATTAAAAAAATCAGCCCTCATAAATTTTCTTAAGTCAACAGTTTTTCCAAATGAGTACTTTTTGGTTGCATCTTTTCCAAAGGGCAAAGGTTTGAGTTGGGAATCACATATGATCTTCAACCCCATTTGTGGCAACCTACCTATGTTAAAATGAGATTATTTGTGTGGATTACAGCACTTTCTTTCTGTTGAAATCTATGACCGTTTCGTTTTGTTTTTTTTAATATCCTACTTCTGTGAAAATAAGTGGTCTTGAGCTGTGTCCATCCTCTGTGAATTTGTCTTAATTGCATAAAATAATGAATACATCTTGCAAGTATATCCCATCTGTCAAGTAAATATCTCATAGGGAGTTTAATTTGCAAGCATTAATTAATCATGCTTCCCCAGATCATTGAGAAACAGCAGCAAAATATAACATGTAAATAAATGTGAAAATATTATGTTTGCCAACTTAATTTATGCCTTGTAATTCTGAAGAAAGGGTGTGTGTGTGTGTGTGTGTTTTACAGCTGGATATAAGACTCAAAAAAGTGCTTTCAGAATGCTGACAGATTCTTTATTTTAGTGCAGCTAACAAGTGCTGTTATAATTTATTTACATTAAAAAAAAATTGGAGGAAGCAGTAATTTGTTTTTATGTACTCTGCCTATAAACAGAAGCAGAAAAAATATTAAACCATGTGAATAAAATGTTCCTACAGCTGATGTGATGGCATTAGAACAACTTTATTCTGAGTCTACAATATTGGGCAGTGGGGCTAAGAGAGGAAGTCACATCATCACCAGCCTGCTAAGGCATTCTCCTTCAGTATGGTTACCTATATCTCTTATCTTGGAGGAAATTAATTATTGGTTACTCCTAGTTTCAAGGAACATTAATTCCTGTAACACATTAAAAAAGAAATGTTCTGGATGGAGGGAAGATGTAAACACTCTCGTCCTGTTCATGTTACATAATTAGCTCAGTCAGTGCAGGGGGCATTGTTAATATGGCTCCCTCAACTAACCCAAGGATTTTGATTTAACCCAGAATAGATCCAGTTTTACATAATATTAAACTAAGCCATCTGCCTTGTGAAAACACCAAAACCACGTGTACCTTCCATTTCTCCACCAGGAGTTGTGACCACACCATAATCACACTTGCTACATTCACACATACTTAATCAGAGCAGTCCTAATAGTTGCATTCCCACATGTTAAATTTGGTGAGCATTGAGCTTGATTTGTTTGTTTATGGCTCTGTGCATTGTGCCTGTACATTTATTATATTTATGATTCAATGTATTGCGCAAATCAAGATGGCTTAATTCAATAACTAGGCTAAAACATGCTATGTTACACAGCCTATATAACTATCTTATGGTGACCAGTTGTGTAACTGTAGAGAGGAAGGAAGATGACTTTGATGGAGATAGGTAAGAACCATTACCTAGGCTTTCTTTACATCCAGAACGATGAGATAGCATTTGGAAGTGACTGAGGCAGACACCTCCCTAATTCACTGGCGTATAAGAAGGGGGAGGAGGTACAGCGCAATCAGACTTGCAAGATTCTGTTATTGTACCAATCTCAATAAAAATAGTTTTAGTCTTCCTGTGGTGTTGATTTCCTAGTGGGGCTGACAGTAACCCATTAATATTGCCCTGAAATATTGGGAAGAAAAATACAATTATTACAGGTATAACAAACAAATGTTAACTTGGTATTGTCTTTATAGATCAAACATATTAATACCAATTTGACCCCTTGGATTTGAAGTTTTAGTGAGGATTTGCATCTGGCCAGTGGAATGGCTATGTACTGGTTATATATTCTTTTCCCCTCCCCCTTGCTTAAGTATCATTTGCATGCATTGAAATAAGCCCCTTGTTTGTAAATGTAACCTTGAATCTTCCCACGAGATTAGCTTTCACTCATTATTTTTAGAACTTGACCTACTGAACAAAACATGTATAATGAATTTTCATCAGTGAAGCTGCAAATTAGTTAATCCAATCATTATCTTTACCAATCGCATCTATGATGTTGAAAGTAGCCCATTGTAAGCACAAACTGTGGAGACTCTCTGTTCAATGAATTGGAAACAATCAAAACTTTGGGTGTAACTGTCCTATCCCACTGTGAATTTTTTTAAAGATCTGACACAAGGCAACCAAAAACTGCATTCAACACCTGCATTGAAGGCATCCTCTGTTTCAGTGGCTACCTGCTCCAAGCCTGGTTGAAAGATGAAGTACCCTCTGGGGCAATACATGGGCCTGAAGATATCCTGCAGCATCTAGGCAACTGTGTGAAAGTCTCCCCCAATCTGTTGAGATGTATTGTCTTTCTACGCTGGCCTCTGCCCAGTTTATGCCAATTCATCATTGGTCTTCCTTTCTGAAGATGTTTGAAGGTCACTTGAACATATTTTGGGTCCTGCCTTCTTGCCCTCAGACCTTAAGATATCTCTGGAAGCTGTCCATTCACTGGACACACTCCATATCGTTGTAGTGCTACTGCTGTGGTATCAAGATCCTAGATCTTTAGATTCAAGCTTGCTACTTATTTGGATGGAATTACCCCCAACTCTGGAGCCTGATGTTTTGATCAGCTGACACTGATTATCTAAAGTAAACACCTCTGGAGTGGTGACCGAAAAGAGAGTTGTATAGTTTAAGGGTTTTACACTTGGATTAAGAAAGAGGCACTAAAGTTCCAACTTTTTGTTTTGTGCACATGATAGCACAATGGCCCAAAGTCAGCCCTTTGAGGTAGTCCAGACAAGAAACCAAAGCCATGAGTACTAACACTACCTTTATTGTAAGGTTATAGTAACAGACAATTGCAAGTCTGAAAGCACTTCTCCCCTTCCTCACTTTTACTTTCCAGAGAACTAGGGAGGGTCCCTTCTGAGATGCTTCCCATGCCATTCCTTCTGTGGACTGAGATATGTCTTGACTGACCATTGCCTAGGCCAGTGTTTCTCAATCTTGGTAACTGTAAGATGTGTGGACTTGACTGGCTGTGGAATTCTGGGAATTGAAGTCCACACATCTTAAAGTTTCCAAAGTTGAGAAAGGCTCTGGCTCCTCCTCCTCCTCCTCCTCCTGTCTCCCAAGGTCCTTCTTACTGACCATTACACCCATTTAGCCAAAGTTCTAATTCTGGTGCCATTTTTAAGGTGTGCCTTGATGCCACCTCAGTCTATTCAGGGATCTTTCCTTTAATTCATCCAAATTAGGAACGAAACGGAGAAATCTCTCCATAAACAAGCAAAGCTTGTACACATAATAGTCACCTGTAAAATTCTTTCCTCCACAACACTGAGTAAAATGGCAGGCCTCCTGTTAACTTTGTTCCATTGACTCAAGGGAAATTCAAAATGGATATGTCATTTCAGTTATTTCTTTCAAATCCAATAATCTGAGCCAATTAACCAGATGGCATAGAGAAATGGCCACAGGGAGTCTCGGCTGTTCAGCTTTCACCAAGCTGGGCCGTCTCTAGATCTGTGGATTCCCCATCCAGAATGACCATTCCTGACAATTTTTGAAGACCATGCCTCTAGAGATTTTGGAGAATCCTTGCCTAACATCTTGCTTTCTGTTCATGGCATCTGCAAAGGAAAGAGGAGTGAATGAACCATCCATTGGAAGAAAAGGAAGTACGTGGTGTGCCTCCCTTCCCCCTTTATTTTAATGAAGTTGGCGGGCAGCAGCGACAACCTTGCCTGAAATCATTTTTGCAGTAAGCAAAACATATCTCCCCTTGGGGAACATGAGAAAGTAACGGAAAATGCTTACTTTAAAAGGCTCCGTTTTTTGAATCATAGCTTCGCGCTATTCAAAATGAAGCCATTAATAAAATATCGGTGATAGATAGCTGCTCCACTTGCTTCCACAAAGCAGACCTCATTTATTGACTCTTTGGGATTTGGGGAGATTACTCTGCAGTGTGTCCAACTCCATGTGCCCCCATTAAAAATGAAAGAAAGAAAGAAAATGCTTGCTCTAAAATTCAGATTACAGCTGGGTACAGAAATTAGTGTGTGTTTTGCCAGGGGATGGGAGGCAATATCACTTTTCTTTTTAACTTGATGAAAGAGGATTTGCTTCAGAGGAAGAAGAGGGTTTGGCAGAAATGTTCTTTCACTAATATAGTGACAAGATGGCCAATGCACATTGTCCTTTTTTTCATACGGTGACCTCTCCAATGGTTTTTACTTTTCTAGCTGCTCCAGCTTTTCAAACCTGAAACAAGATTTTAGGAAGGAACTTTTCCACTGGTTTTTTTCAGTATTGATGCCACTGTCCCCTTCTTCTAAAGACATTTTGAGACATCACCTATAATACCTTTGCCCACCAATTTGGGGAAGACATTCAAAATTTGATTGGAGCTTACTTGCAATTCAGATCCTTTAAGCTAATTGCCAGTAGTTGGAAATCTAAAAGAAATCGCTGAATCTGGCCCTGGTTTTTTGTCCTGCCTGAGATAAAAATGTATCATTCGCATTCTGGCTTAAAGGAAGGCTGAGAAAACGAATAATATAATGATAATCAACCAATGTCTGTTACCAAATCTAGCCTGGAGTCAAGGCTGGCTCATGATAGTTCCTGTCTGAGAAAAAGAAGAGAGCATCATCCTGTCTGATGCACAGGCGCATGATGTTTGAAAACAATTTTGAAAAACCATTGCTTGTATTCTCTCTCTCTCAACCAAATTCCATTTTATCTAATTTCTGTCTTCAGGGATCTGCCAATTAGTTAAATACATAGAAAATTAATGATAAGAATCAGAGGTGTGCTTTTTTTTTCCTGTGTCCTGGATTGCCAATGAGCTAGGTCTCCAAAAAGCAATGGGTAGGACCAGGACCAAACATGCATTTGATTTCATTTCATTCACACTGAATTAAAATTAAATAGCATTAATATGATTACTCCCCAATCACACATTTAACAAATTTCCAGTTTTGTTACATTAAACATTATAATTTGGGAACCTTTTCAGAGGCCTTTGGAGGCCATACACAAAGCTTTTCAGGGGCCTGGAGGCCATGTTGCTGACCTCTAGTTCAAATCAGTTGGATGCTTATGTCTGTCTGACATCATCTTGGGAACTGAGATCCAACCAGTAGATAGGATCTTGCTAAGATTTATGGGTGAAACAAGGAGACCTACAGCATACTTGCAAATGCACATCACAGCCATTGTGTAAACAGTGAGACAATTGTTTGGAAAAGCACTAGGGGTACTAACCAAGCCAACCAACATTTAAGAAAACATCGCTGAGTATGTTCTTTATTGACCAGCTCATCATGATTTGCAGCCATACAGGAGTACCACTAAAATGTTGCTTTACTGTGTTTGAAACCATCTATTTAAATTCAATTTTGAGTGGCAAAGAGACCAGTTGCCTCTATTTCCCAGCTGTTTGTTCTCTTTTCAGCAGTCCAAAAGACATTTAAAATGGCAATTCCATTGAGGAGGGAGGAACCCAGCACATACTGTAACTTGATTCCAAACAGTAGTGTATTAAGTTATATATAATATAACAGTCTGGCATCCATGTAAATGGTAAAAATCCAAGTGCGGTAATATTCCTAGAGTTAACAGTTAAGTGTGGAATGTTTCAAGACTATGTTTCCTTCCTCCCTTATTCTTGCTCCACAAATATCCTTCTTAGTCATCTGCATGCTAGAAAAGTTATTGATTTTCCTGTAAATCAATGGAGCATACATTTGTAAGGTTCTGCCAACAAGCTAGATACTGTTGGGTTTGATTGCTTAGCTCATGGTAAATATTGAAAATGAAGTCCAATAGTAACTGGGTCTACCCTACAAAACAGGTCTGTGTAAAGCAATTTTGAATATCTTCTTGACTTCCAGACAGTGATGATTTTTCCCCATCAACCAAATCTGAGTCTGAGAGAAATGGTCCCACATTTTTACTAAGATAGTGGAACCGTTTTCCTAGTTTTGATGCCTAGTGTCATCCAGTTCTTTTGGGCTATACCTCCCATAAGCCTGAGACATTATGACTAATGGTTAGAGATTTGGTGTTCAAAACATTTGCAGTGTACAGATTGCTTAGCCCTGTTATACATAGTGTATCCAGTTCATTCATGAAATCTCTTGTAGTACGTTTTCCAGGGGAAATTGTGATCTGTCCCTTAAGCCACTGAATGTAAATTACAAATTCCCATCTTATATTTTATTTTATTTTATTTTATGTTATTTTATGTTATTTTATGTTATGTTATGTTATGTTATTCTCTTCTCTTCTCTTCTCTTCTCGTGCCTTCAAGTCAGTCTCCTGGTGACTACTTCTGACTACTACTCCTGGTGACTACCTGGACAAGTCCCTGAAGTTTTGTTGGCAAGGTTTTTCAGACCTGGTTTGCCACTGCCTCCTTCCTAGGGCTGAGAGACAGGGACTGGCCCAAGGTCACCCAGCTGGCTTTGGGCCTAAGGTGGGACTAGAATTTACGGTCTCCTGGTTTCTAGCCTGGTGCCTTCACCACTACAGCAGACTGGCTCTTTTCCTTCTTTATTATAATTCTTTCTAGCATTCTTCACTTTATTGCTTTCATGTTTGAGGAAAGACATTCAATGAGGGTCAGAAAAGAGGTAGGTGTTTTCTCTTAGACTGGCAACCATGAGATAAACTTGCCCAGCTCAAAAGTTTTATATTTCTGGGCTAGTGAAAAACACATTAGTGCGAGTTTTCATTGGGGTGGATTATTTTAAAACTTTTTCCCCCTTTAGGCAAAACACAGTTGGGAATTTTCTATTTTCATCTGCAATTGAAACTAATTCCTTGTCGACTGCACACTTTCATTCATCACAGTGTGAAATCTGTGTTGGTTGTTATTACAAATCACGTATGGAATTCAAGATCAGCTGTTGGCAAGTGTGCTTGGATGGAAGGTTAGTTTTTCAATTACATTTTTGCTAGCTAAGCTTGAGCATGGGGATGCTCGAATATGGGAGCTGTCTCTCAGAGTTCCAATGTGCCAGTGAATATCGGTCATGTGCCGTTCACTGTGCAGTGAATATCGGTCACTTCTGCTGCAGTGTTCTCTATGTTCAGCTGGAAAAAATGTGACTAAACCAAACCAAATATCTTTAGCATCTCAGCTGTAATTTGGGGCTCTTACAAAAATGAAAGAAACATACCCTCCTGAGACTAAGGAATGGATTCAGCATATGAGTCTGGTATCTATTTTTGAGAAGTCTTTATATTCTAAAAATAAGATAAAACAATATGTTTCCATATGATCTAGATTTCATAATAAGCTTAAAGGCTGAATTAATTGGTACTAAAGGTATATTATATGGACCTTTTTTTCTTTTAGTCTTTCATTTGTTCTTTCCCCTTTCTTTTACTTTATTTTAACCATTACAATGGTTGTGGGTTCTTCTTGCACTGTATTTTTTTCCTGTTGTTGTTTTTATAGTTTTCTTTTTTTAAGAAAAAATCTCAACTGAAACGGTTCTTGACTGATGTCCAGATGCCTTTTTTGTATAGGAAAAAAGCACCATGCCCTTTTTGCTGCATTATTTTTCCCAGCCTGCCTCATTTAATCTAATGGAAGAGAAATGGCTGCACAATTCTTCATTACAGGATGGCTGAGGAATTCAAGGGCTTTGTCTTCCAGGAGAGGATCTGCTTTTGTCTGCCTACAGTTTCCCTATCTTTCCATATTCCAACTCCCTCCCAAGAGAAGACTTTAGGAGAGATCATGGGCTTTTTCATATCAAGAAGCAAAAGCTGCTAGGGAGATTGAAAAATGTGTAAAGAGGGGACCATCACTCCCCCCTCTTCATTCTTGCAACAATAAGCTCAAAAGAATGGAAGGAATTTGCTGGGCTAGAAACCAGGAGTCTGTGAGTTCTAGTCCCACCTTAGGCATGAAAGCTGTCAGGGTGACCTTTGGCCAGTCATTCTCTCTCAGCCCAAGAGCCAATCAGGTGTGGTAGGAGAGTTCTAGTCCCGCCTTAGGCATGAAAGCTGGCTGGGCAACCTTGGGCCAGTCCCTCTCTTTCAGCCCAAGAGCCAATCAGGCGTGGTATGAGAGTTCTAGTCCCGCCTTAGGCACGAAAGCCGGCAGGGTGACCTTGGGCCAGTCACTCTCTCTCAGCCCAACTCACCTCACAGGGTTATGGGGAAAATAGGAGGAGGAAGTAGTATAAGGTATGTTTGCCAACTTTAGTTATTTACTGTATAAAAATAATAAAGGTGGGATATAAATAAATAATAAAATAATAATGCAAAGTGGGAAGGCTGTGTCACCCATTAGGGTACGGTCATATGTTTCTTCTCAAGGTTTCAAGAATGAGTTTTAGGGGACTTTCTTTGTTTTTAAGCTATGTTGAGCCCAATTTAGAACCTACTGTACAGCTCCCCTTCTCAGTATGATGGCGTTGGGGTCGATGCCACTGATTTTCAGCTCTTGTGGTTTTGAAGGCCACAGAATGGCTTTAAAGGCCAGGGAGGACACCGAGCTTCAGGCTTCTTCTACCTGTGTTATGAACTTACTTCCTTCAAGCAAATCTTCCGTCAAGCTGGCCTCTGCAGCAAATAAATAACCTGGCTTTTTCTGCGGTAACTTCTGTTGCTCTCTGTAATTTGTGCTGATGCATTTCACACTTCACGGGGCATCCTTTCATTCAGAATATTCTGTTTGACATATTAATCAACACCTTGGCAAAGGTCCTAAGGAAATCAAGAAGGGGAAAGAGGGGGAAGTGCTAAATTCAGCATCTGAGAGTCAATGATGCTGACTTGGGTGCAGAACATGCTTGGCTTGGGTGCAGAACACGCTCTGAATTATATCTGAAAAACTGTGATAAAAATGCACAGCTTTGGACTCATTCTGCTCTCAGGCAAAGAAAGGAAATTTAGTCAGTGTTTCATGTAGTCAAGAATTTAAATTAACAAGGATTCAGCCCCCACTCCTTGAAATTATTTATTCTTTGTTCCAGGCTATGTTTTTCTTTTCTATGGAAAGGTGAGAAATAGTGCCATGTAGAGAAATTCTGTTGTTTTTCCCTAGTGGTTCTCATTCACTTGGATGGAAGAAAATTGGCTTTTGACATATCTTTGAAGAAGAGAATGGGAGAAATTCTTGGAGATGGAGTGGAATTTTCTTGCACTTATACAATGATATAGTAGCTAAGGGCTGTGTGTGAATATCCTTCCCTTCGTTGTCCAATCTTCTTTCCAGTGGTCTGCAGCATCTGTAGCTTCTCATTCAGGCCCAAGGGAAGACATCAGAAGGGGAATTCTTCCCATATTTTTTAAGTATCACTGCCATGGTCACCATAATAGCACATTCTGTCTTTGGCATACAGGCATTGACAATATTTCTTCCCCCTCCCTAAGGGAAACCTAGAAAAAGAGTAAATTCAGTAAGTATCTTAAGCCATAATATCTGCCAGTGAACCCTTAGCCCATCCACAAGGTATGACAAAGGTGCTTAGAATCTTCTTAGGACAGAGAATCACATGCAGCAATCAAATAGTACCTGAAGGGCCATGATGAGCAAGTGGGTGAGACCTGAACCAGGACTAGATTTCATTTCAGTGAATTTTTAAAAAGTGGATTAAATTACATGTGGCATCCTTATTCCCCGTGAATTAAGTAGATTCCTCTTTAGCCTCATTAAAATGATAATCCACTGTCCAATGGTCCACTGGACAATTTCAAAGCACTGGGGAAGCCACATGGAGCCCTGGGTTCACAGACTGTGCTCCTGGGTCCAAGGTCCTAGCCCAAGAGTGTGCCATGTGTTGACCTGAGGATCTCACCAGGCTTTGAGCAGCATATCAAGGACCCTACTTCAAAAGTAAAGAACCAGTTTGGTGTAGTGGTTAAGGCACTGGGCTAGAAACCAGGAGATGGTGAATTCTAGTCCCTCCTTAGGCACAAAGCCAGCTGAGTGACTTGGGGCCAGCCCTTCTCTCTCAACCCTAGGAAGAAAGCAAGGGCAAACCACTTCTGAAATCTTGCCAAGAAAACTGCAAGGACCAGTCCAAGCAGCTGCCAGGAATCAACGCTGATTCAAAGGCACAAGAAAGAAAGAAAGAAAGAAAGAAAGAAAGAAAGAAAGAAAGAAAGAAAGAAAGAAAGAAAGAAAGAAAGAAAGAAAGAAAGATTCAAAAGTAGTCAAGGACTAGACTGATTCACCTGTAGGCAGGTGGAGAGGTTGTAAGAGGTGAAATGCAGTCTTTAAGCTTTACAGAGGTACTATTTTATCCCTTTAACTCTCCAACCTTCCAGCAGTAGAAAAGGACCAAAATGATTCCAAGCCAACCTGGGCCACCAACGGGTTGCTGGCACATGGCATATTTTGCATTCCTCTCTGTACTAACATCTCCTTCGGGGAAGCTGAATCCAATTCCTTTGTATATATCTGAATACTTTGTCACTACCCCAAAGCCTCAAACAGTGACAGTTTCTTATACCATAATTCTAATTGTGCAGTGCAGTCTCAGTGTTTGCCGATACTATCAATGAGCTCGCCCACTATAATTATTTTCTCAATCATTCTTCATGAATGAAACACTCCAGGCAACACTAAAAGTAAACTTAATCACCAGAAACAATATAAATTCAAAAAGTAGATCCTATTAGGCAGCCATTTTTAAAGCTGATTTCCCAATAGTTCTATTCCTAGCAGGGGGAAAAAAAAATAAAATCAAACTGTGCTTCTGCAAAAGGCAAGCAAAGAACATCAGTGTTCTATATGAAGCGGAAAATAAAATGATGTACTTGGGAGGGTTATTACAAAGTGCTTCCAAATGAAGTTTTCATCAGTCCAAAACACATGAGCATTTTGCACTGGCAAGCAAGTGGTGGGTAAACAGGTTAATTTCAGACAAGGCAGCAAAGAATGCATATTCCTGAAATATTTATAAGGTGAACCAAGAGCAGCTGCTGGAATGAGAAAGATGTGTTTACCGTCTACACTGTTGCAAGAACACCCATTTCATTCAGCAGAATCCCCCTTGCTCTCAAGGCTATATTGTTACAGTGTCCCCACCATAAATGGCTTTTGGGTGACTGATAGGTGCTCCAAGATGTTTGCATCCATCTCACATACCATTTTGTCTGAGTGGAAGGCCAGCTGAAGAAAGGGAACTGCTTGAGGCAAGGAAAAAGATGGAACGTCCATCCCTGTTCTGGAGTAAGAACTGACTGGAGATGGATTTGCATCTGCCATGATTCCTGAGGTTGAAGGTCGGTTGGAACCAGCTGTTTCCCACTGCTCAGACTGTAGACTTGCTGTTCCCTTGCCATCAGATCCCACTCCCATCGAGACTGACTCCTTGTTTGCGCCTAACCCCAGTCAGCTAGCAGCTGTGCAATCAAAGGAATCAGCTAGCACCGCAACCAGATGTGGCTCTGCTTAAAATTTAAAGCAAGAAATGACTTGGAATGCCAATCTAGAAAAGCTTCAGTTCTGGGCAGGCTCAGCACTGCAAGTGCCAAGCCTGGTCCTAGGCCAGGAAGGGATGCAGCTTTTTTTCAGCATTCATATTTGGCTTTTGTGGATAAGCTGGTAGCTGCACTCCAAGAGGTAGGCAGAGTGGGGAGAAAGAAGGAGTTAGGAGATCTACATTCATTTGGATTTGGACTTTGATTTCAAAATAAATTGCTGAAATAAGTGAATTAAAAATCAAACACTGGGGAGTGCCTTTGCAGAGACTCTGCAGACAGCTCCCCAGATCTTCAAGGGGGAGCAGTGTGACCTGGTTTAGGCATTTGTCCCATCAAGGTCAGTCCCCAATCCTACAAAGCAAAATGAAGCAAGCTAGCAAGTATAAAGCTTGGTTGAAAGTAAGTATATCATTTGGAAGAGTCAAATGATTAAGTCAACAAGGAATCATTATTTCCAGCCATTAATATGACTTTGGTGATAAACCTTTGAACTGAGAAAGTAATAAGGATCTCTCTTTGCTACCATTATCCGACTATAAAACTGTCCGGTTTCAGTGGGGGTTTATTTGCTACAGCTTTTGTGATAACAGTGCCGTATTTCTAACCTCACAGATTGATGGACTCGCCACATATTCATCAGGTGCTGATTCTATAGCCCACTTTACAGTTAATCAATAAAGGGATTAATAAAGAGTAAGACCAAACAATGAAAATCTGCATTTTCCCACTAGTTCCCCTTCAGTTTAATGAAAGAGATTTTACTTTAGAAATGTTGGGGAAATTCTCTGAGGTTGACTGTGATACCCATCACTTAATCACTTACCAAGCGTCCAAGGGATGTACGTATGTGGGTGCCCTATCTCTCACGGGGCAGCAATCCTCAACATACCTGCCTTCACATCCTTCCATTCAGCCCCAAGGGAGTCAGGTAGGAACTTTTTCAGTAGCCGGGCTGCTGTCGGCATTCCAGTGGAGTACAACCCTTGAGAAATCGGTGGAGAATTTCTCTTTCTTCTGAAGAAATCATCCACCCCATTTCTCTGCCCACAAATGTGGCAGAGAATTTGGAGAGGCTCCTAATGCCCAATTCTGAAATAAGCCACCTATTCTCTTCATATAGAACTAAGTCCTTTTCAAAACCCCGGAGTTCCAGAAGGGTTACTCTCCTTATTTACCTTCCTCTGCCCTGTTTTTAAAAGTGCTGTGCTTCCTGGCATAGCTTTCATTCATTATATTGTTTACAGTGTAGCTGCATGCCTTATTTCAAAGGAGAAAATTAGTTGATTATATGGAGAAACAGAGATGCTGATTATACCCAGCAAGCCATCACCAATGCACAAATTACATAGGCTGAAAAAAAGAGAAATAGTCAGGAGATGTTTTCTTCTTAATTATTTTCATTTATGAAACTCTTTGGGGGTAGGGCTAGAAACCTGAGGAGGAAATAAAAACTTAGGAAGAAGCATGCTTTCATTATATAATCTACAGTTGAGGGCACCCTTCATAAATTAAGAATAACGATTTTAAGGTTCTTTTGAACTTGTCCTATCCATGAACTCCAAACAGAAATAAGAATGTAACAACTCAATGCACGCTAGGAAGAAATTGCTTTCCCCCTCTCTCATCCATTAGAGAGAAAGTGGTACTTGGAAAAATCGAGTGGAGCATTTTGCTCTTCTCCAAACCAAAGTAAGGAAAGTGCTCAGAGACAGATTCCAGAAGTCTTTCCAGTTCCTTAACAATTTGGTTCACGTGGCCAAATAAGAAAGGGCTTAGAATGGAGGAGTCTGGTACCTTCTGAGCTTCTGCCCATCTCTCCTCTAGGGATGAATTGGGGGAATTCTCCAACTGCCGCAAAGTCCCAAAATTTATTTACATGAATGTACTGGATGCCCAACTCCAGTGGACTCTTGTTGAACAGAAGATCATGCAGAGCTTAAACTCAGATACGCACGTCTGAATGTAAGCCTACATCCAGAAGGGAATCATTCAACAAGTGGGACATAGAAACATTGGAAGAAAAAGTCAGGAGAGCCGATGGAGAATTGGGACTATTTACTTATTTACTAATTACTGTAACTTTGATAAGTAATGTTTTTGTCTGTTGAATGTGTAGAGTTTAATGTTATTATATGTCATAGATCTTTTGATTTAGCGGCTCCTTATTTTCTATTACGATGTAACAATAGATTGCAATAATATGACTGAATCAATTGTTGGCTTATTCTGTGCCAGCACTGTTCTGCTTTATAAGTATATAATAACGAGTCTACTACTCCTACTGTCTGTGAAACACAGTGATTCCACGGAAACAGCATAGTCCTCTGATTCTTTCACAGTACCCTGAACTCCATCAAGTCTTCTTGCCTTGCAGTTTCTCGTGGCTGTGACTTTCCCTACAGAACTGTGATCAGCAGAAACAGATGTCTCACAAAATAGAAACCACCACTATTCACCTCACATCTTGGAAATTAACTTGGGGAGACTGGAAAATTCAATTTCATTCTTTGTTTAAAAGTGGTCGCTCTCTAACGCTGGACCGTTCCTTTGCCTTGCTCAGAAGCTGGAGTGGGAAAAATTGGATGAGGCGTTTCAGAAGATGGACACCAAAATAGGTACTGATATCCGTCATTGCGGCCCGAAGACCTAAGAGGTTTGAAGGGACTTTTTACAACATGTAAGATCAGAGTGCTAAGTTTGGGGCCTTCTGTCCAGCACTAAAAGTCCCTTTTCCACATCTAATTACAGCATAATTATATCTAGGTGAAACGTGTCTCTTGTGGCACCATCTCCCTTATGATCACTTGTGTTATTGGGTATTATCAAATCAAGAAATGTGCTAATGAGACGCCCATCTTCAGCCTAACATCTGTAACTATGTCAACTTTTTCAAGAGTTAATTAAAGGGATCCTATACTAAACCAATGGTGTTTAACAGCAATGTAACACAGTGTTTCCATCTTCAAAGGACTTTGCAAACACTTACTAATTGATGTAAAATTGCCCCAGCAGTTGCTTCAGAAAAAACCAAGTCAATTAGCAAGTCTTCCCTCCTATCTGTCGCAGCTTATGCATACAGCACAATGTATGCCTCACCTGTTGATGCAATAAATAGAAAGAAAAAGATGTTGAAGGGGACACTGATGAAAACTCACCTGCTCATTGTTTGTGAAAGTCACAAAATGCAGCTCTTGACCTAGGAATGTGTGAGATTTGTATTTCTGTTATTTTTTTTTCTCATAATCCCTTTTAAAACTGGACAGCCCTTCCAAGAAAGGATGTCTTCAAGCAGAAGACTGACATAGTCTCCTTGATAACATGAAGGTTTTGAAAAGCCAACTTGAGGATTTTTTTTTTTAAGGCAACATGTAAACCTTACAATTCAGCACTGGCCTGGTGATAATTGGTTAATAGAATCTGCAACTCTGAGAATTTTAAAGCAGAATTCCTGAGAGAATGGATATGAAAATGGAGAGGGTGAAGGCCCCAGTGATGTATCAGAGGAAGGTCTGAAGCTTAACCCAAGGATATCTTCCATAAATCAGAGAGATTAGTTTAAATAACAGTAACTTCAGAGGCTGAAGATAGTAACAAAATAATCTGGGACAGCTAAAACTTACTAGGAACCAAGTAGCAAGTTTGGCTAAGAGAGTAATATCCAAGTATTAACTTAAGTTGCAGCCATAAGCAAATTTGATCTTAATATATTCAAAGCCAAGCTGAGTACGTTCTGTAGTTTATCTAGCAAAGATATCTCTAAAGAGTGAAATCCTGAATCCAAAATGAAAAGTTTTTTTTAAAAAAAAATCAAAATCAAGCTAGTTACTTTATTTAATATACCAAAACACGGGCTCTGTGCATGTCTATATGCAGAAAGAAGTGTTTTACAAATCTGGACCAGTTTTATCCAGTTCAGTCATTTGATACAAACATCCAGATAAAACTCTATCAGTTTTCCAGATCAATTCCAACTGTTTAATGAATTGGATTCAATTTTCTGAACTGAACTGAATTTTTCAGTAAGATTTTCCTGATTCTCATAAACTTGCCAGCTATTTTTCTATCAGTCTGTCTTGTACACCTTTATCAGTTGTTTATATCAAGTGATGGAAAAAAATACTATAGAAGTTACGTAATTTGCATCCTATATTTGGTTTTTATCTCCTCCACCTTGGTGTTATTCCTGCCAAAATATTCCAAGCAGAACTTCTATGTATATTGGTTGAGAGTAATATATACTGTTGAGAGTACTTTTTTATCATTCCTCATGTCTAGAAACACAATACTAATGCTGAAAGTATGCATTCCATCGTCAGTATATTCCCCTTGAGAATTTATTGTGTATACATAAAATGTCACTTGTGGAAGTAGGGAACAAAAATTCTCAGTTCCTTTCCCACTAAATTCCACTCCTTCCTTAAGTCACACTGAAAACCCAGCAAACTGCCCTGTGTGTTAGGAAGCTGTCATAATAAATCTTAGAACAAAGGCCATAGATGACCTGCTGCATGCAAATTAATTCATTGTCCTAATGTTGCTCAACTTTACTGCAGGTAAAGTGGTGTTTTGTGCACCTAGTTTTAGGGTTTAGCTTCTTCTATGAAGACAAGCCACCTTAATCAAACTGGATTCTAGAAGGAATGTAAAGCAGAGTGGGTCATGTCAGAGAGGAATTCTTGAATGGACTGAGGAGCATCTATGGCTGGCTCTGCCATAAGCTAGAAAGATGTCTGAATTTGATGGTCATGAAAAGGAAAGGATTTGTTGTTTTATTTATTACTGCATTTCCCTGTCAGGGAGGGGGGAAAAGCCACTTAAGGGATTTTCTACCTGTGCTACAAAAAAATAACGTGACTGGCCTTAGGCATTATGAGTTTGAATGGTGCTTGCTATTTACTGTTTCACCTCCAGCAGCCCTAGGGCAAGCCACAGATCTCTAGAAGGAAATGTGTATTCAATTTTAATTCAGGGGAAAAAAAGGAAATACCGCAATCCGCAGGACAGATTTGCAAACCTCACCCAAGCTGGAGTCGAGTGGGATCCAATTATTAAGATACATTCACATTCCCGCCCCCCTTCTGGGTTGTCAATATTTAGGTCAGCAGTGCAAAAATGTTTTTGCTCCTGAAACAGCCCCCTGCTTTTGCTTCCTTCTCAACTCCCCAATGTTCAAAACCCTCTCAAAGCTGCAGGGAAGCTGTCCTTGTTTATGTCTAGGTAAAATTTGGGACTTTGGGACAGAAGGAAATGGGTGACTCACTTCAGGCAGGTTGGCGTTTAGATTCTTAAACATTCATCCATTATCCATAGGCATCTGGTACAAACACTGATGATGCAACAGTGGCAAATCCCAGTGGCAAAAAAGATATATCCAGTTTTATATGGCAGGATAAGAAACCAAAGGTTAAATATAAAATTCTTCAAGATGCAAAAGAAAGAGTAGGATTAGGATTGCCTGATTTTAAATTATATTTTGCAGCCTGCTGTTTGGTTTGGATGACAGAGTGGGTGTTGCTGAGAAATAAAAGAATGTTAGAAGAACATAACCTGAGGTTTGGTTGGCATGGGTTTTTATGGTACAACAGTTAAGGTAGACTTCAAAAATCATTATGTGACAAGTGCTGGGAAGGAGCAATTGCATTCGTAATTTGTCTGTCTGCCAGTGGAAGGATTTATAAACAATAATGTGATTTTGGTTTGATATAGAGTAAAGGTTTGAATATGGAAATTGCTGTATATTCTTGTTGTTGAAAGTTGGAAGTCACTTTATGTAATCTCCAAAATTCTTTTTTCTTGTGTTTTGCATTCTTTTAGTTTTTTTCTTTTCTTTTCTTTTCTTTTTTTTGGGGGGGTAGTTTTTTTTTGTAGTTTTTTTCTTTTTTTTCAAGCTTAATAAAATTCTTCTAAAAAAAAAAGAATATGGAATAAATACAAACCTAGGCTGTGCCCAAAAATTCCTTTATTGGTCTCAGCACAGGAAGCATTTTATAGAAAAAAAAAAAACCACGGGCAAAAAGAAATGGTTAACATATCAAGATTTGTTAGTACAGGAAGATAGAGAACATAAGATGATGTCAGGAGAACAATTGACTGCTGAGGGATTTAGTTTTCAATGGTTTTCATATGCACAATTAAGAGAAAGATTTAATATAGATAAAAAGGTAACTGGAATTGAACAATATAAGATGGAATTTGAAACTGAATTATGTATGCATGATGAACATGTGGTTGCAAAAACGTATAAACTTTTGCTAGGACTTGAAATGGATGAGGGTTAGGGTTAAGGATTGCATGAAATGGGCCATGAATTTTAGTTCTAATATGTAGATGGATAAAGGGGAGACAATATGGCTAAATGGGATGAAATTCACATCATGCTACAATTTAAGAGAGAATTTTTATAAGATGATGTGCCGTTGGTACATGACTCCAGAGAAATTATCAAAGATATATAAAGGAAGTTCAAATCAATGCTGGAAATGTGAAAAAAACAGGAAGGGACATTTTACCATGCATGGTGGACTTGTGAAAAAGCTTTAAAAAATTTGGATACAAATACACACACTGATACAAAGAATTTTAAAGATTGACATTGAAAAAAAGCCAGAACTTTGCTTATTGTAACTTACAGATAGCCAATCAGAAAAGGCTCATGCAAGATTGATTTTATATATGGTGACTGCAGCAGGATTATTATATGCATAGCAGGATTGGAGGAATACTGAAATTCCTACAATGGAGGAGTGGATTGTAAAGGTGACAGAACTGGTAGAAATGGCAAGTTCAAAGATAAGACAACAAGTACTTTCATAAAAGACTGGAAATCTTTAATGGATTTTTTTTTTCTGCTGAAAATGGAAAAAAACTGAAGTGATGATTTATGGATTTGATGACTGAAAAAGAATTAAATAAGGGGCTGGAGGGATTTTTGAAGTGTTAAATAGGGAGGGGGGGTGATGAGTTTGTTTATAACTGTTACAAAAAGGTTGGAAGTTGCTTTCTTTTTCTGATTCTTATTGTTTTAATTAGTCTTTCTTTCCTCTTCACACTGTTTTTTTCTCCTTTTCTCATTTCTTTTCTCATTTCTCTATATTCTTTCTTTACATTTATCTTTTATGTATGTAAAACTTTCAATAAAAATATTTTTTAAAAAAACACTGGCAAATCCTACTTCTTGATTTAGCCTTCATCAGGAATTACCAGTCGAATTCAGATGAATTTGCATTTTCATATAGTGTGGTTTCTCATAGCTGACTTTCACAAAGCTTTTGGCCTTACATTTCCTTCCAGGTAAGCAGCCCCAAGAAAACGGGAATGATTGTACTGACAGCTATTGTGCTGACTTCTTGCAGAACATGGTAGTGATAGAAAGATCATGTTGCTTACTTTACTTTTCCCTATTACAATTCTAATAAATTATAATTGGCTTTGGCATGTGCCACCCACAATGTAGCCTTATTAAATGTTCATTTTCTTTGGGAATATAACAAGTCTGAACAGGTGAGAAGAATTAAGTCTTCATTTTAGCCTTGCATAAAAGAAGCAACTTGTAAGAAGGAGAATGAAAATGAAAATGTGATCTCTAACCCCATGGAGTGCGCTGTGTGACTAGGTTTCATACATTGGGTTAAACCATGGGTTTGCTTAATTAGCTATAACCTATCTGAGCTAGGTTATATCCTGAGAGCAGCAAAATGACAGCAAAAATGTACCTTTGGCAATCAAGATTTTTGCAACCTAGATGCCTAGTTTATTGAAACTAGGTTTATTGGTTTATTGAAAAGCCACAAGTGGCTAGGATCACGCATTATCCTAAGCCACAAAGCATGGTTTGGAAACCACAGTGAGGGGCTCATGAAACAAAGTGTGTCAAAACCAAATATTACATTTGAGTAATGTGTGGACCCACCCCAATCTTTGTTCATGGTATTGCTGTGGCCAAAACCTGGCTCATTTAAAGCAACCAAATCACTATGAAGATGCAACATGATTTTATTAGGCATGCAAACAATACAGTGTACACCAGACCACCAGCAAAGGATTGGCAGCTTTTTGGGCAGCCCTGATCAAAAGCAGAACTACATCTTATATACCTCTGGCCTACTACATTTCAAAGACAAGACAAAGGAAAAAAGCAGACACAGTGACAATTCCAGCATGATGTTGGAATGTTTTTGATAGACCCATCCATGTGACAATATGTGTGTGATCTTATTTATTCCCTCCTACTAGGTCAGCATGGCATCTATACCATCTCTGAGATATGGTCAGTGAATATAAACAACTTGGTTTGCTGGACCACAGGTTTCTGACTGCTTCCTCCCCCTGTCACCATTCAGGGTCAATCCAGGTTGCTGTGAATGTTGTCTGACAAGGGCAGTTTAAGCAGTTCACATGTATGGTGGAGAGGCATCTCATAGGGTTGATATAGAATCACATGTGTATGGGGAGTGCCTTTTACCACCACATTATAGATACAAGTTATATAAGTAGCACATCCATTTGGGGTAAGCATTGTAATTAGTAGTCAGTCACTTCATAGAGCAGTTGTATCTCTGAAGTGTCATAAGCTCTTATTTGGCCAGTGCCAAATATCAACAAAGACAGATATCTAAAAGCCATTACTGTAAGGTGTTAGACTAGAAGTGGGGAGACCTAGGCTATCTTCCACCCTCAGCTATGGAAACTCACTGGGGGCCAATAAGCCTCTCTCAGACCAATCTGCCTTACAGGTTTCTTGCTATGGAATAATAGGAGGAGGAGCTATGAATCCCACCTTAAGTTCCTGAACAAAAGGTAGGATATCAATCTCATAAATTATCCTATGCTTGCCTTGAACAAAACTTTTTTCAGCATTACTCTAATTTCCTCTCTTCCCTGTATACTTGCACCAGTTTAGAGCACAAAGAAACAATGGCCTTTAAATGTATCTTCAATACATAGATTAGTTTGCAGTGTAAGATGTATACTTTAGGCTGCAAATTCTACCAGAGACTCTCATTTCCTGCTTCCAGTCCTTAACTCTATGAGTGATTAACAAAAAGTCACTCCATTGAAGGAGAAGTCATCATGCTGACCTTTTACTTCAGATGGAGGAAAGTTGAAGATAAGAGAAAAAGTGGCTAGTAGCCAGGCTTTAAAGAAGATAGCCTCTTGAAACATGTCACATAACTCTAGAATTGTGCTCTAGCTAACTTTCTATCAGCCAGAATTTGGATACAAGTTGAAGCAGCCAATAATACTACTCATACTTGGCTCATTCTCATTCAGAGGCATGACACTTTGAATTTAGGAGCTCCTGTGTAGTTTTTCTGGGCCACAATTAGGAGACAATTCCTTGTGTTCTTTTGGCTGCCTTGTATGGAATTTGCTATCTATGCCATCTTCTATTTTGGCTCTCTGAAATGCTGTTCTGCATGACTTTTGTTTACCATCTTCAAATACCTCTGATGAATAATATTTCCATGAAGTTCATGCAAGTTCAATAACTATAATCTTGTTTTCTAGACGGCATAGCAGTTTTGGAGAGTACAGCCCCATTAAACTGAATCCTGCAAGATGACACCAGGAGGCCAAAATGCATTATCAGTTGGATGGTGGTGGCATTTCAGAATCAGTAGAGAAAGGGATTTTCTGGGGAACTACAATTGCAGCACCAAGTTAGGTAATTTGCCATGCATGGCATTGATGCCTAAGGCTACATTCAGATTAGCCTCTGTACTACAGTATGTCACTACAAGAGATGAGATGGAAAAAAAGTAATCCAGCACAAGGCTATGATTTCTCATTTACTGTTAATGTCACTGTCAGCTGGATAGCTCCCAAATTTTGCCCTGATGTAATCCATCTCCAGTTAAAATAGACTGGTGTCAAATTGTTAATATAAATTAGAATCTTTTGCAGGTGGCTGGAAATGACATTTTATGAGCTTCATGGTGACATGAACATAGAAAGCCATCGTGTCTGAGTCAACAGGCAACCATTCCATTTTTGCAGAGGGTGGTGAATATTGCTTTTTGACTGCACAGGGGATTCAATGCATTTTGGAGCAATCAGGTGTAAATTAAATGTTTCTTATATATCAGATCCCAGTTTCAGCACCTGATGTCTCCAGTTAGATATTGTCAGGTAGCATAGCTGAGAAACACATTTACTTGAGATGCCCAAAGCTGTTGCCTGTTCAATTAGACAGCGCTCAGAGAGATGGACCTTTGGTCAAATGTAGCAGAGGACAACATCATAGGCAAAGCATAGCAATATTTTCTGATTGTTAAGTGGACAGAAGTAATTATGTGCTGTCAGTCCCACACAAGGCAGGACTGAGTGCTTATTATTGCATGTATGTAAAGGTTTGTCTGTAATTCAGGACATTGCTTTTTTAACCATTTGTCCCATGCAACTGAACAGAAACTCTAAGGATACAGAAGGAATTGCTGGAATCCATAGAAATCAGCCCATTCACAGCCCATGTCAGTAAGGCAGTATAATCATCCATCTGTTGAAAAATGTTATCTATCTATTCACCATATTACCTATGACTATGCAGTTACAGTATATATACTGATTTGTAGTTATTTATTTACTTTTATATACACACATATGGACCCACATACATACCCACCCACACCCGTACACACATACAATATTTATTGGGGCTGTGAAGTGGACCTGTCATCATCACTTCAAATTCAGTGTTTTCCCCACACATGCACACATCCAGGACTCTGTTCTGGCCATACAACCCCAGAAGAACAGCTTCTTCAAGGAGTTCTTGAGAGGTATGATGTGAGCATCCTTCTGCATGGAAAATCTTTGACATTAAAGAGGTGAAATTTAGTAATGGTCCATCCATTTCAATTTACAAAAACAATATTATTTTTACATTTTCTCCTTTTGGAAGTCAGAGTGAAGGAGCTCCAATACCAGAAAAATTGAGTCTGAAACCTTCTCACATCTTCTACCAGAATCTGATCCATTTTGGTGTTGGAAAGCCAGATGTCAGAAAGAGATGAATGGGTGCAGGAGTTGGCCAAAAACTCAATCAAGGGGCAATGGCTTTGCTGGACTTCTGCAGTGTCACAAACTTGACTGCAATTTCCAGTAGCACAAGAGTAGACATAATGTAATGTCCTTCTATTAGGTCCAGTGGATACGTTTTTACTTTAAATGGGAAACAACTTTGCAGAAGAAGGAAATGCAAGCAAGTATCCAACCTCACTTCTCTTCTCCAACAGGAATTTCCAGAAGTTTAGAAATCTTGAAGGGTCCAGCCCTGGAGCTTGCCAATCAGGAAGGAAGGATGGCCTTGTTCAACATATAAACCATTGGGGATGGGGACATATTTGGAACAGAGTGGATGGGAAACTATCAGTCAAAGTAAAGGAAAAACTCAACCATTCAGGACACATATCTTTACTGAATGTCTGTAATGATTCACAGTCATTTGTAGAAATGTAGCAATTAGTGAAGACAACTGCCTGAATCTAGTTTCTGCCAACAAATAACTCTCGGTAAAAGGCATTTAAGAGAATTAAGTAGGCAGAGCTCTCTTTCCAAAGGGACTTTAAAATTGCAGTCATTGATTTCATTTTTTTCATCCAGGCAGCCCTTCCAACAGATGTGTTGGTCCTACTAAAATGTGGGACCTTTCTGAACTCTACCCTTTTCTTAATATGAGACCTGTGAAAATGATATCTCTGGGTCAGAAAAGAACGATCATTATCATAACTCCTGGAGGACTTTATCAATGTCGACAGCTCACCCCTCTGACTGAGGATATGGCCACAACAGCCAGATTGGTGAGCATTTGAGCTATTGAAGTTCTCTGCCGAATGCACATTCCTTTGACAGAATGGTCAATAATGTCTCCTGAAGACAAATGTCCCTTTCAATTAAGATCGAATTCTATGTAAACTGCTGTGACATACGAGACATGACATGAAATATCAGATCTACCTAGTTATCAAGGCAATGCTTTTTCTTTCCAACCCAATAGAATGGGGAAAGAAAGTATGGAAAATGTTCAGGGCTCTATCTATCTGTCCATCAGCAGGAAAGTTCTTTGAAAATAGAACAAGACCAAATTTGGTGTGGGTGGAAAAGCCACTGAAAGAAAGATTGAGTTTGAAAATGGGCTGGATCTGGTCAGGAGCCACAAAGAAAAAAAGCCAGAAAAACATCCTCCAATGCATCCCTATGGGGCAGGCAGCTGCTTGGAATGTTGGTGGTTCCTCCAACTAAATCCTGTTTCTTCTTCCCTCCTGGCCACATGATCCACTGCAGAGTGGAAACACCCACATAGATGCAACACATTGCTACATTACACAGAAGTAAATATGGATGTTTTCTATGGCCACTGCTCTTAAAGAATTTCAGAAGCCAAGTTCTGGAGGTCTCCCCTACCTTGTTTTTTAAAACCAATATACTGCTCCAATTGTCATTCAGTTTCAAGGGAAAGAGTTTGGAAGTTCAGGATATACAATATTCTAAGCCAATTGCAGAAGCCAATTTTGCAAGTGATGGAAGATTCAAAGAGGAGGCTGTGGAGAAACAAGTTGCTGGCAGCCTCATCTTCGCATCTTCTGCCACTTGCATAAGCTGAAGGAGTCTGCTCAGAAGCTGCTTGGAAGCTCCACCATCCAAAGGTGTAGGATCAGTTCAGCCCATTGGAACTTAGAGTCAACATAAAAGACTAGTACAGCAGCTTTCTTGGCAGTATCAGAGAGGTGACTTGCAAATGCCTCCACAAAGAATGCTTTTTAATGTTTTCCAGGCTAGCCAATACTAGGCAACCTATATGTCCCAAGTAATAGCCCTAAGCAGGTTCAGTACTAACCATGTTTGTTCATATGAGGTCAGTCAGTATGCTAGATTCTGAGGCCTTGAAAGGATAGATCACTGCCAATTGGAATCTAGAGTCAATGCTCTAACCCAGGGGTCCCCAAACTCTTCAGCTCATCGACCCCTTCATGAAATTTCAGATTGTTCATCAACCCCCAAACATTTATTTTATGAAAATAATTTAATAAATACTACTTTAAGTAATAGTACTACAAACAATAATAACAACAACAACAACCACTTAAATAGTCCCATCAACCCTTGAGGGTTGATATTGACCTCTTTGGGGAACCCTGCTCTAGCGTGAGAGCCAGTTTGGTGTAAGTGGTTTAGGTGCTGGCCTAGAAACCAGGAGACTGTGTGTTCTAGTCCCACCTTAGGCACAAAAGCCAGCTGGGTGACCTTGGGCCAGTCCCTCTCTCTCATCCCAACCCAACCCACCTCACAGAGTTGTTGTTGTGGGGAAGACAAGAGGAGGAAGGAGTATTAGGTAAGTTCCCCGCCTTGAGTTATTTATAAAAATAATACAGGCAGGATAGAAAATAAATAACTTAAATTAAATTAGTTAAATTGAATAATCTGAAACCCAAATTGTTCTTTTTGTACTGTCACCAAGGGAAGGAGAAAAATAATATCCAAGCTGGCTTAAAAGAGTTACAATTTGGGTAGAATCACTGCTCAAGAGAGGAGGAGGAATTTGAGGAGGAATTTCCTTTTTTTCTTTTCAGCCTGTCTCGATGTGTTGCATTTTTCCTCAAATAAGGAACTCCAGCAAGGAATCCAAATACCTAACTGCCAGCCT
Source organism: Candoia aspera (assembly GCF_035149785.1). NCBI lineage: Eukaryota > Metazoa > Chordata > Lepidosauria > Squamata > Candoiidae > Candoia > Candoia aspera. The sequence goes on along the minus strand of NC_086165.1, from coordinate 8,838,413 downwards.
GAGACAAAATATCAGAACAAAATTCCATTTTCAAAAATGAGAACCAAGAGCGTCAAACATCCAACCACCTTAAGGACAGCTTGCTTTTGTGTGCCTAGAATCTGCACACAAAAACAGCCGGATGGATTTGCTTTTTCCTCTTGGGACAATGGACTAAGCCTAAAGATGTGCTTTCTGAGGCAAAATGAAAAATCCCAAATGCAATAACAAAAGCTGAAAAGTAAAAAGACAGTGACCTCCTAATTGAATGATTTCTTTTTTTAAAAAAAATCTCAATGAAATAATGTATAGACAGAAGAAATCTGATTCTGCCACTCACTGCCTCCAGAACTGTCCCCTGGGAAATTCATTAATGATACAGAGATAGGACAGGCCATCCACAACAGTCCCTAGTTTGCTAAAATTTATGGAAAGAACCTAGCAGTCTTCAGCTAAAGAGAACTGACTTTGATTGAATTAGCCTTCATTAAGTTCAGGATGTTTTTATAGATAAATATTGCCATGTTCTCTCATGGTTGTAAATATCTCCTCCATAAAGACATTTACCAGGCACATTGTTGTTGCTGCTGCTGCGCTGTTTTTAAACTGCTGTGCCATGGATTATTCTCAATCCCACCTTCCTAGTTAGGAGTGTAATATGAATTGCACAGAACCAGCATCAGGGACTGTCACTGGGATGAACAGGAACAAGGGTACTTTCTGCATCCCTGCCTTGCCTCCAACATGTTAGGACCTAGTTCTCAAAAAAGAGAAATGGCAGGAAAACTAGATTCCCCTGCATCTGCTGAGTTCTGCATTCATTATAATAACTTCAGCTGTTCCCAGCAATTAGGCCAAAGATGCAGGCCACTGCAAAAAAGAAGTGAAGCTACTGGCTTGTTCATTTGTGACACAATTAGTTTTTGCGTAGGTGGGTTCTTCATGGCTGGAAATAGGCACATTTTATTTATTTTATCAATTTTATCACCACCCATCTGTCCCCAAAGGAGGGACTCTGGGCGGTTTACAATGAGAAAAGAAGGAGGAAGAGGAGGAAGAGGGGAGGAGGAGAAGGAGACCTTGCTGGTGTGTGTGTGTGTGTTTTAACAAGTCAGGGAGGAGAGCTCATCTGGACAATCACTACATGTTCAGATTCATCTTCCTGGCCCACATGTGTCTCCTCTTAGCTCTGAAGGCAAATGTAAGTTCTATGTTCTCTGCCAGTTGGAACCAACCAAGTCATTCCCCAGTATCTCCAGATACTCCTTCACTAGATGCAGATAGGCCCCTCCTTACTGCCTCCTCTTCTTCATTCATCAAAGAGGACCACTCTTCAGTTTTGCCCTAGATATGGCTTTAGACTTTCCGGTATTGGATCTAAAATGGTACCTTCTACTAGATGATACCTCTGTGGTAACTCTTTCCCATGTCTTATGCACAGGAGTAGTTTGATCTAAACATCCCTCACATAAGATGCCTTACTCTTATTTCACATTTCACAAAATGTGAAATGTGTCACTGGATCCCCAGGGAATAGGCAAGGCTATCTGCACCCTTGGCTGAAGACTTGAGGTCCACCCTGTGAACAGACCTAAGCCTGTTTTACAGCAGCTCCTTTAATTAAATTGGAGTACATTTTCAGAAACAGAATATTCTAATCCCTAGGATTTGGAAAACCAGATTCTTTGAAATGGTACCTCTTCAACTTTTGGCTCACTTGGAGCAACAGAAAGGGGTGTAAGCAGGGCAAGAGAAAGCAGGACATGGTTTTAGGATCTAGGAATCAAACTAGCTGAAAGGGCAGGAAGGGCATTTATTCTTAGTCATCATGTAAATGGGAAAGAAGAGGTTTTGGCAGAGCAGGAAGGAGGAGTGGAGAAGGAAAGGGGAAATGAGAGCAGTAATTGAGGTCACATTGGCTGCACAAGGAGATGTTTCAAGGTGAGGCATGGAGAGCAATGAGTCAGAAGCAGTGAGGGAAGAAGGGCAAGCGATAATCTAAGAGCTGCACAGGCATCCCTTCCCTGTTCTTGCTGGAGCACAAGAAATCTAATTACCTGTTGTCTCTTGCTGCACATCCTCAGTGCAACCTTGTATACTATCACAAAAGATCTAATCTAAATTTTATACATCACAAAATCAGGTGGGATAGTGACTACAAGGAAGAAGAAACAAACACACACAAATTCATACTCAAATCATGGATCAATTTATGTATAGGTATAGGTATAGGTACTGTATATGTATATGTATACACACACATACATACATACATTAGGAAGAAGAAGTATAAGAAGCTGGAGAAGTACCAGAGCCTGAAGGAGGAACTAGAGAGGATGTGGAAAGTGGAGGCCAAAGTGGTCCCAGTGGTGGTAGGGGCATTTGGGGCTATGACTCCTAAGCTGGGAGAGGGGCTCCAACAGATCCCAGGAGCAAAATCAGAGCTCTCTGTCCAGAAGAGCGCAGTGCTAGGAACAGCCAAGATCCTGTGCAGAACCCTCAGCCGTCCAGGCCTCTGGTAGAGGACCTGAGGTTGAGGAAGACACATACCACCCATAGGGGTGAGAAGAGATTTTCTTTTTAATGTGTATGTCTGTGTGTGTGTGTATGTGTGTATGCATCTGTATCAGCTTTCTTTCAAGTAAAGATTGAACATAGAAAGTCAAAGGACCCAAGCATACCACCATAGGGGTGAGAAGGGGTTTTTTTTATTTAATTTAAAAAAAAAAAAAAATCCCTTCTCACCCATATGGGTGGTATGTGTCTTTCTCAATCTCAGGTCCTCTACCAGAGGCCTGGGAGGCTGAGGGTTCTGCGCAGGATCTGAGCTGTTCCTAGCACTGCACTCTTCTGGACAGAGCTCTGATGTTGCTCCTGGGATCTGCTGGAGCCCCTCTCCCAGCTTAGGGGTCACAGCCCTGAGTGTTTCTACCGCCACTGGGACCACTTTGGCCTTCACTTTCCACATCCTCTCTAGTTCCTCCTTCAGTCCCTAGTACTTCTGCAGTTTCTCATACTCCTTCTTCCTGATGTTGCTGTCACTTGGCACCACTACATCTATCACCACCGCTGTCTTCTGGTCCTTGTCTGTTCTCAATGCCAGCTACTTGGTTGTGCCGTTGTGTTGGACTGTCTCTGAGGCCTCTCTGCGCAGTCTTCCTGTCTAGTGTGGTAGACCCCTGCATGCATGTGTGTGTATCTCTTGTGCATATTGCAATCAAATGGTTACCACATGTTGCAACTCGGTTAATGTAGTGGTGAAGATGTTGGAGAGCCCAGTTCTAGTCTACTCTCAGCCATGGAAACTCCCCAGGTTACTTTGGGCCATTCACTCCCACTCATCCCAAGAGCTGGTGTGGGATGGTAGTGAAGATGCTGGACCAGAAGAGGAGAAACCAGGTCCAGGTTCTAGTTTACCTTCAACCATGAAAGCCCCCTGGGGGACTTTGGGCCAGTCAGACCCTCTCTCTCTCTCTGCCCAAGAGCCAGGGTAGTGCGATGGTTCAGATGTTGGAGACCCAGGTTCTAGTCTACCCTCAGTCATGGAAGCTCACTAGCTGACCTTAGGACTGGGCTGTCCAGAACAACAAAGCAGAAGAATCCAATAAGGACTAACCATGTAAGGTGGCCATTGAATGCTGGAAGAAAATTGGAGGAAACTGGAAGAGAAAAAGCAAAGAACTGAATGATGCAAGGTCTATGGAAGAGCCTCCCTTGCAAGGCCCATTTGTCATAAAATGATAACAAATGAACCTGTTAGAACAAATATGGCTGTTTTACACTTAAATGGAGAAAATGGTCCTCTAAAACTCCAATATAAATACTTGATTGCAGATATTTGACTGTCTTAATATATTTGGATGATGGCAAAATATACACTGTAGTAAAATATGATGGTGAATCAAAACTATTTTTTTTTCCTCGAGTACATATTCCTGGTTCTCAGTTGCATTCAGCTTACCATTCTGACAAACCCAAGACATGAGATATTGGGGGGCAGAGAGAAGATACTCTGAAAAGAATAATATCATTAGAGAGAATTGGGGTGGAGGGAGAATTTTCCTGGCAGATTCTTTAATCATGTACAAGTCACTGGTGAACAATAAAATACAGGGAAGATTGCTTCAGAAATTAGATCTTGACCTGAGTCGTTCAAAAACAGTTCAGAGCAAATTGAAAACATAAATGGATTCAAGGGTTATTTTTCTCCCCTCCTCCAGACTGTATTTCGTAATGAAGACAAAACCTGTTTGTCATACCAGTAGTGGAGATGAGAATTAATTTTGCCACCCTTTCTCTGTCTCTCTCTCTCTGTCTCTCTCTCTTTCTCTTTCTTTCCATCTCTCCTCTTTCTCTGTCTTTTAAAAATAAAGACAAATTGCCACATGCTTTTGACTCTTGTGCATAGCATATCTGTATGTGTCACTTGGATGATTTTATTTATTTATTTATTTTTGCCATTCAATCGTGTCCAATCCTAGGCAACTGCCTGGAGTAGTCCCTGCAGTTTTCTTAGCAAGATTTCAGAAGTGATTTGCCATTGCCTCCTTCCTAGGGCTGAGAGAGAGGGACTGGCCCAAGGTCACCCAGCCAGCTTTCATGCCTAAGGTGGGACTAGAACTCACAATCTCCTGGTTTCTAGCCCATTGCCTTAAAAACTAGACCAAACTGGCTCTCACACTTGGATGATAGAAACATGCAAATGCAGATTTGTACAGAACTGCATGAGCCCTACAATTTGATGCACATGGTTAAAAGAAGTAAGTTTACAAGGATCCTTCCTACAAGTCTTAGCAGGATACTTTTCTCATCCTGTTCATTCCTCTTGAAATGACTACTTTGCCTGCTAAATAATAGTAAGAATGAATTGATAGCAATATGGTAACATTAGAGGAAGGAGAAATATGGGCTTGTTTCCCCTACTTGTTTTAGTTTGACTTTTGCATTTGTGTACATGTGCAAAGCTTACTGGAGGCTTAACAGAGCTATCTTATTTCATCTTCCTGGCTGCCCTTTATAGTAGTAAACACATATTCTAATCTGTGTCATAATTTGAAAAACTCAAATCAGGCCAGTTCTTGGGCATATTTGTTTGTTTGTTTGTTGTAGAATTTAGAGGCCATCCAGTGCCAAATGACTCAGGGTGGCTTACATTTTAGAGGCAAGAAAGAATAAAAATTGAGAAACAGATAATGCATGCCCAGAAGAGAGACTTGTATATAACAGCAAACAACCAGCTACAGGACTCAGCAACCACCCTACCCCAATCCAGGTTTTTAAGGACTTTGGGAACTTCATCAGAGTGGGAGCTCTATGAATCTCTGGGGGATGCCCTTCCAGAGAGTAGGCACCACAGCAGACAATGTACACTTCCTAGGTCCTGAAAGACTTGAGGGCACCTTGGAGCACATCCACTTGCCCACATCAGTGGGGAAAGGGGGAGGCAAGCAATGAAACATGCATCACCACATCGTGACACAGACTCCACCTCTGCGATATTTGCATGGAGTAGTGTGATGCAAGTATAAAAGGGCAGGACTTGCACGATGACATCACAGTGGATGTTTTGTCATGCTGGCATCATTGTAGCTAGGTTGTGGACACCTCTGGGTCAGCTCACTTAGACATTTTCCAATGGTCTGAACGGTGGTCCCCAATCTATCACTTCAGCTGTAATGAATGGGCTGGTCTTATGTGATTATACCTTCATCAAAGGAACTGTCTCTGCCCCTGTCCAACAGCTTGTTTTCAGCATTAAATATGCTGAGGGCCTTGAAACTGCTATAGTAGATCCTCCATTTATGAGGTCATGGAAATGGTGAATCCCTTTGCCCATTTTTCAAAGCCAATTTAAACAGCAAGACAAAACAGGAGCAATGCAGTCCGGTGGCCCAACACCCCATGTTTGAGATGCCAAATTGTCCAACATGGTTCAAACTGGTGACTCATTTAGGACTGGGTGGATTCTTTCCATCACCTCCAAAATGAAAAAGGTCACTGATATGCAGGTGGAGGCTTATTTGTACTGCAAACTGTCCTGCCCTTTTGTTGTGCAACTATTTTAATCTCCATTAATCCTTTAAAAACAACCTTCTGAACTCTTTCATAACTGTAGCATTAGACAAGTAATAATCCATCACTTAGATGCCTGACTGTGGGACTGTGATTTTTATGGCATCAGAGAGATGGATTGCAATTTTATGGCTTATTATGATCATCTGTATCTATTATGCACAAACAGCTCTTAAAGGGGGGAAAGCAAACAGAATGAAGGGGGAGTCCTATGAAGATTGTTGAGACAACAAAATCAAACTTAAGAGAGTGACTGGCAGGACCAGTGTGCCCATAGACTAAAGCAATGTTTCCCACCCTTGGCAATTTCCAGGTGTGGGGACTTCCAGAATTCCACAGCCAGGATGGCCTTGATGAAAATTCTGGGAGCTGAAGTCCATGTACCTGGAAGTAGCCAAGGGTGGGAAACCCTGGGCTACAGAGTGGGAGGATGCACTGAAAAGTCCATTCCATTCTAAAGGCTGGTTGGCATCAGTAAGTGGGGACTCTGATACTGCCCAGATTCCCTCAAGATCAGCCAATGGTCTTGAGTGGCCCATGGTCCAGAGGGATGGGAGTTGGAGTATCAAACAATACATTGACATGTACCAGAGTGGAGAGGGCTGGTGTAAACATGTCTGACTTAGACTAAGGATAAAGCTTGGAATCCTGCTTCTCCTCTTATTCCTCTCTCTGTAGCCTTGCACGCATTTACATCAAAGGTGGGGAAGTTGTGAGTCTGTGGTTTCTATTAGATTACAGTTCCCAACAGCTCCAGCCAGTATGGCCAAGGATCAGGGATAATGGAATCCAATTTGATCTGAAGGGGAAGAATCCTATCTCACCCTCACATTCAGGGTGACATGACACATTATTGTGTGAGGCTTGATGATTTTTCAAACAAAAGCAGCAGGAACAAACTTAATCAGGACTGCGTGGGGCACAAAGGGTGAAGGGGGCAATTCCTTACCTTCATTTTTTAAAACTTGTTTTAAATTTCTTTTTCCCATCCTCTGTGGTTTACACAAACATGGCACTGATGTAGTAAAATCACTATCAGGGGCCAAGCCAGAATGTATTCTCTTGCCTTCTCTTTTTTCTTTTTTGCATTTCTGGTGTATGATTTTTTAAAAGTATAAACGGTGCATGAAGATAGTTGGGGGTTTAACACATCTAATTTAGTGTTTCCTTTTTTAAAAAAAAACCATCCTAAATCAACATGATCACAAATTTTGACAGCATGATCACAAGGTGGGTACTCCATCACTGGAGGTTTTCAAGAAAAGCCTGGACAGCCATTTGTCCAGAGTGGTATGAAGAGTCCTGCATGGGGCAGAGGGTTGGACTAAAAGACCTCCAAGATCCCTTGTAACCCTAAGATTCTGAGATTCTGAGATCCTGAGATCCTGAGATTCTGCAGCACTGTGGAAACTGCAAATATTTTGGATCTCAACAAGTATGACCCTAATGAAAATAGTTCCCATTCCCTAGCTGTTATTTACATTAGGAGATAAACTCCCACTGGCACTAAATTCAGGGCATCAAAACTGCCTTTAAGGATCCTTCCAGCTAAGAATGATCAAGAAAATGTCATCAATATGTTTTTGGTGATAGCCGTTTGAAACTCCTCAAGGTTTGGATTTCAGATATATTTAATGCAACATGTAAAACAATTATCATGACTCCACCAGGCCTTTGAAGTGATTTGATATAAATAACAATGCCTACCTTTGAAACGGATAGGGTATGCACCCACTTTGGAGGGAAGATCAATGTGATTTAATTTTTAAGGGGAGGCCCTCCAAAAGCTCCCAGCCATGTCACTGGCTTGTTGCCTATTTCACTCCCAAAAACTATGACTCAGAGGCAGCCCTGTTCTTCATTCATAATTCATCAAATGCTCGAAGTCTTTATAGGAGGGTGGGGCAGCAGCCCAAAGGAAGTCTGGTGCAGACAAAAAAATGTCTGGGCCATTAAGGTGGCAGAGATAAATCCTGGTTTAAATATTTAATTCAAAAAAGCCAAGTAACTTCCCACCTAGTAAAAAATTGACACTACCTGCCCATATTTCAATAGGATGAGCCCAAATGTGAACGCTTAGTTGAAGGGAGAGGCAGATGGAATATCACTCAGCTCCCTGAGATAGGCATTCCATATGTAGGCTACAAAATTCTTGGTGGCCACTAGACAGTAACAAAAATACAGAAAACTCTAACTCTTTGCTACCCTCAGGTGGTTTTCTGGACCACTGCCACCCAGATCTGCTATCCCTACCTGCAGAATTATTTTTTGACCCTTGCAGAGTTGCTGGTGTATTCTTTTGAATGGGAACATTGATTAAAGATGGAATTCAAGCACTTGTTTGAAGGGTCTTGCATGCTGGACAGCCCCAATGGAAGGTCTTGGGAATCACTGTGCTCTAGAGAATAAACAATCAGAATAGGCTGGCAGAGAAATCCTTCCTGTGTAGCCATGATCTTCTCCTTTTAACTTGCTTCAGACAGTTCTTATAAATTTTATTTTTATATCATCCCCAGCTGGTCTTTTTATTGTCGAGTCTTTGTTTCAGTCCCTGATTTGCACGCAGAAAACTTCAGGAGGTTCAGCCCAAGTGCATTCCAAGGAATGGGTCAAGGAACATGTGATGGAAAGATCCCTCTTTGCTAAAGTGGTTGGAGAGCTTCTCCCAGTCAGAGTAGAGACTACTGAATAAATGGACAAACTGTCTCTCCTGTTTATAGGATGCGAGAGATTGATTCCTTTGTCCTTATATAGCCTTCAGAGATACCTTTCTCTAGGAAAATCTACATAGCCAGATGGAGCACAGGATCTGATGATTCCAGATATGTCCTGAACTGTCTTCTTCAGATTTCCAGTCTTGGTTTACCATTCTTAGAACTGAGCAACCAAAAACCACCACCACCACCAGCAATATCTCAAAAGGAGCAATGTCCAGATGCAAGAAAGAAGGTCCATTCAAATTCTGTCCTGGAGTGAACAGACTATGCATGCCAGCATGGTGGATTGGGTTGAGTTAGCTGTGGAAACTAATGTGATCCAAGGTAGTAGAGCTCCACTTAAGAAGCCACACCTCTGTCAACACGGTCATTTTTAAATTTTAGATTTAAAAGCTATGAAATAGTAGCACTTAAGTCAACCGTTTTCTACTTGCTCAACCAGATGTGTTAACGTCAACTCCCGGAATTCTCAGCAATGGCCCTGTTGGTTGGGAGAAGTAGGAGTTGAAATCCATATATGGAGAATCCTCAGATCAAGGAAGCTGAACTAGATCACCTATAGTTAACACATCCTCTCTCACATCATTTCCAATATATTCACCAAAAAAAAAAGTTCTCCATAGGTATATTGAGAATATGGCTGCTAAGCTAATAATATATCTCATGGGAAGACTAGCTCATTTGCTGTGACAGCTCCTAATGCATTGTTTTTCTTGTGTTCAGAAATAATAAAGGATTATGGATAAAGCATAAAAAATAATTGCATGCAAGGCCTGAACAGGTGCACTTAATGCTTAATAAAGGCTCATTATAGTTATTTTTAAGATTTTCTTTTTCTGAGTAAAATAGTTATGGGAAAAAAACATAAAAACAGCTGATAAGGATTTATTTCTTACAGTATACATGGTTGGCAGCAACTCACTCAATCTGAAAGGACGAAAATGTCCCAGTGGTGGGCACTGTTGCAGCTTAACTTCAAGTGCAAGGGCCTGCATTACATAGCTGGACTCTGCAGTCCTGCATACAGTTAAGTTCTTCAACATCCCCTTGACTTCAGTAGAATGCAAGCAGCTTAACTCCATGCAAGACTGCAACCGAAGCAGGATTGGACTGTCCAAACAGGTTAGTTAGGTGAATCAAAAGATGGCACCAGTCCAAAGTAAATTTCAGACCTTTGTTCCACATATTCTCCCATAGTTCTATCATAATATTGCACCCAAAATTCTTAGCCCATTTAATCATACAATCTGTAACATATTCATCTTCTAAGTTCAATTGCAACAACATTCTACACATTTTCTTAATAAGATGGTCATCTTTTGTACTAAGTTCCATTTCAAGTTGTGTTTTTTCATGAACAAAATTATGTACTTTCTTATCCAGATTGAACCGTTCTGACAATTGTGCATAGTTTTATTGTCCTGTTTGATTGTAATCCTGTTTTATTGTAAACCACCCAGAGTCCCCCCCCCCCGGTGAGGGGGAGATGGGCGGTGAATAAATGTATAAAATTAAATGAATAAATAAATAAATAAATAGTTAAACCAGTGACAAGTATAACCTTCCAATTCTAGTTGTTCCCTTGTTTTAAGTTTAGGTATCCCTTTTTCAAAGTATAGTAAATAGTCAGGAGACACTGGTCTGATATGCTTTTTTGTTTATTCCTGCACCATTTTAGCCTTTCCTGTTTCTCTTTTAGACTTGTATTCTATCAGTCTTATATTCTGCATTATGTGTCTTAATTATATCTTGAAAAATTAATAATAAATAAATTTTAAAAGAAAAGATGGCACCAAGATTCACTGCATCAAGCAGCCATGAGCCTAGGAGAGGAGACAAAACACTCTTTCTGTTCTTGGTTCCTTGACTTTTCTGCTGTTGTCTGATTTGGAGAGTTGGAACAACGGTGGCACTAAGGCCAAGATGAGTAACTTTTTGGTAAATGGAAGCTGCATATTTTTTTTAGTATTTCTGCCAGCATGTCATGAGTGCCGTTGAGCTAAAGTCATCAGCGCAATGGCACTCATGACAATGACAAGGAAATAAGTGAAGGGGCACAAGTTAAGTAGCCATCAACCCACAACGACTAACGGCTAACAAACAATAGCTAAACGAATCACGGAGCCACCCAAGCCATCAGCGACAATACAACGGGGATCGCCCAGCTGAAAGCAATCAGCAGAAGAATGGAAACCTGAGGATGGGCGATCCTGGAAACCCTCAACCAATGGCAGGGCAACGCATGGGACAAAGGGGGGTGACGTGACTATGAGCGAGGGGGCGCTGACCGGCGCGGGGTATTTAAACCCCGCACCGGCGCGCTCCTGTCACTCTCAGCTTTTTTCTACCAACGTTGTACCTAACCTGAAATAAACCAGAACCTGCTTTGCAAACCAGCGTCTGAATGTTATTCAGAGGTAGGCAGCGCATGACACAGCAGTTGCAAGCTGTACCGTCATGCCGGTGAGTGGGGTCAAATATTGGGGGTATATTTTTGTATTTTGGAGGTTACTTTTAAAAGATTGGTTCTGTGTTGGATTTCAGTACTGCTGCTGGTTCTCAGGAAGGAGGGAGCACATTCCAAGGAGGAGGACAAGATAAGAGGAGACACAGTCCAGGAAGCGAATGTGGGAAAGCTAAGAGGTTCAGAGTAACCCTGCCCTAGAGCTTTCCCAGGTTATTTCCCCTTAGGATAGGTAGAATTGCTTTAGTCTGGCAAGATTCTGTCTATATGGTATAAACAAATAAAGAGCTGAACTTTGGCTGAACTGATTCTCTGAAGTTCTTGGGATGGGCCTGACAGGTTCTATATATATATATATATAAAAAAAACAAGTCCAAAACAAATATCGTTTTTCCCTTTAATTTTTATGTTGAACTAGAAATGTGTTATCATGCTATTGGGATTTGGAACTCGCTGCCAGATTTCAGTAGATCCGTGGCTGGAGGCTGCAAAAAGAGATTGATTGTCCTTTTATTCATTGCAATCTTTGGTAGCTGCTTTCAAGTCAAGCCTCTTCCTCCTCCTCTTCTTATTGAGCAGTCTTTCTTTTTTCTTATCCTGCCCCATCCTTTCCTCCTTTTGTGCTCTACCTTTATTATTATTAGTATCATAAACCTGGAAGACAGTACAGTCTCTCTGGTTTGATTGTAAGCCACAGCAACAGGCAATAGAAATAACCTTGAGGAACAGGAGGAAGGGCTGCAAGCAAGGCAATGGTCAGACAAACAAAATCTGAGTCCAGGGCAGAGATGTAATTTGAGAAAGTGACTCAGACATGACCCTCCCTAGTTCTCATGGAAATAAAGGGAGGGAGGGGGAAGCACATTCAGACTTGCAAGGTTCTGTTTCTGTAACCTTGTAATAAAAGTAGCATTAACATTTGTGGCTCTGGTTTCCTAGTCTGGTCTACCTTCAGGGTCTCACAGGCACCAAGGACCTCTTTAAGCGGTGTCTAGATGCTTTCAATAAAACTATAATTTTCACCTCCATTCCAGATATCTACTTCCTGTAGGCCCTGTATCATTCTATAAGCAAGAGGGCAATTTAATCACCTTCAAGGAGAATCAGGGTATAAGATTATCCGTAGATGGGGGCAAAATCATAAAAATTCAACTGATTGTAAGGTGTTAGCTAGGCAAGGCACTAACTATTCAGAAAATGGCTGCCACTAATGAATTGTGTGCTGACAAGGAAAGCTGACAAAAGGAAACAGAATAAAACTCTTCCAAAGGGTATGTGTTGGGGTGGGGTGGGGGTCAGAATTAAAACCAGAGAGGCCGGGGTTGAAAAGAAAAAACAGAGAAAAAATAGTAAGTGAGAATTCTCAAAGGAGCCAGGGAACCTATTGAAGATTGGATGATTCGAATATTGTTTTGAAAAGCTGTGAAAGGAAATTCAATGGTGGGGGAGAAGGGGAAGATATAACAGAGGAAAAGGCACATGATGGGAGTCAAAGGCCACACTGACGATGGACTGAGAAGCAGATGAAAAGCTTGGACACTGCACAGGGAATTAAATTAGCAGCCAGCATTGATAGGGTAACTCCAGGGATTAACTAGGATGTTTTAATAAGAAAAGGAAAGGTGAGAACACAATGAGGGTTGACAGCAACTGGGGAGTGTTGGGGAAAGGCATTAAAAGTTTTCACCATTTGATTAGAAGAAAATCTACAGAGAAGATTCTGTCTTTTTAAAGACAGGTCAGAGCCATTATCTCTCATCTCTCTCCTTTTAATTTTAAATCTCACCTCTGTTTGCTCAATTATTATTTTTTTTACATATATACGAGTGAGTGTGTGCAAGTAGGTGTGGGTACGTGAGCGCATAAGACGGTAAGGATGCTTGTGACCTAACCCTAACTCTTTTTGCAAATGTTCTCAACCTGCAAAAACATGAAGAGAAGCTCTCTGGTTCAAGTGAATTTCAAAGCTCCTTTGATGTTGCCCTGACTTCCTGTTAGCGATAGTCAAGAGATCGCTGGCTCTTTAGACAATTCCTCCAAAATTCTCCTAGAGGTCTACCTTCTTAGTTGGGTTTAAGTTTTAAGTTTATTATTATTGATTAGCCATTATGCCATATCAAAGTACAGAATATAAAACACAGAACATTAAGAAGACTGCATACAAAAATAGAATAAAAGAAATAAATTAGAAAAAGAATAAAAAATGCAAATCATATTTCTGTATCACTCCTGCAGTTTACCCCAATCAAACTCACACATGCAGATCTCAGCTGAACTGCCTTTTTCAAATAAAGGGCCATATTATGTGTAATTTTTGAATTCTGACCACAGATGAAATATGTTGTTTTAATATAAGGATCCCAATAGGTAGTTTGTCTAATGTGCAGTCCTAGATACTGACCTTTCTCTTTCTTATACAATTGACATTCACATAATACATGTGTTATGTCTTCTATCTCTGGAACTCCACAAATACAAGTACGTTCATTTTAAGAGACTTGCTTAAATCTTCCATATTTAACCATTGTTTCCAGCTGCTCAAATCTTGCTCAAGTAAATACCGCCCTAAGATGTCTAGGCATTTCTGTGATGTAGGGACAGATGGCATCAGAACAGTCACTCTGCTTGGTGATTACTTTGGTGCTAAGCTACTATGAGCTACCACAAATTTTACCAGTGATATAGACCCTGGTATTGGTGGAAACAATGGGTCTAGTGATCAATCCAGCTTGATTTTATTATTTCTGCTTTATTACTGATGGGGCATCATCAGTGCTGTTGTACAGATGCTTCCACTTAGGAATTTTGTCAGTTGCTCTGCATTCACCAACAATGTCCTTCTCACGGGCTTGGGGGTTATAAGTTGCCTTCAGAATCAGAAGCATTAGCTGTGGGGCCTGAAGGAATCAGTTCTGTCCCTCATTTGGGTTTGAAAGCCAAGGGAGTGAGGCCCCTCTGCCTTTCTCTCCCTCTTTCTCAATTGTGAGGATTTATCCAAAGGGGTCATGACAACAGTAGTAGTTGCTCCATTGTGCTATAATGTAAGATGCCAACAAACCTTTTTTGCATGTACAGTATATGCTTAAAAAAAATTCTCTTCTCACCCTGATGGGTGATACTTGTCTTTCTCAACCTCGGGTCCTCTACCAGAGGCCTGGGAGTTTGAGGGTCCTGTGCAGGATCTTAACTGCCCCTAGCATTGCACTCTTCTGGACAGAGCTCTGATGTTGCTCCTGGGATCTGCTGGAGCCCCTCTCCCAGCTTAGGAGTCACAGCCCTGAGTGTTCCTACCACCACTGGGACAGCGGTGGTGATAGATTATATAGAGAGAGCCATTGCAATACAAGATGGGCAGTAAAGAAATATGATAGATAAATAAATAAATACATACATACATACATGTGCACACATGCAAAATAACCAACATAATTGTTTATGTGTGTGGGTGAAGCAATTTGAATGTTCTATGAAGGTGTAAGCTTCATAATCACTGTTGTTTCATTTACATAACTTAATTTGTGGACATTTCTGGCTAAATGTATGATAGTAGATCAAACAAGACCACTCTTTCCTAATTAGAGAGAGCTTTTTATAGTGATTAAAAGTAAAGGAACTGCCTTCTTGGGAGAACTAAACTAAAAAAAGGAAGGGGGCACTCTTGGAGTCAAGGCTGAGCAGAGTTTGAGAATTGTCTTCAAAATTTCAGTTCAAAGCACTAAGGATGAACAGAGATGTTCCAGGCATTATAAAACCCCCCAAATCAAATACACCTTGGCACGGGAACCTGTTTTAAGCATTGACAAACTGCTGGAAGAGTGGAGAACTTGTAGGTTGTGCTCAGACGTGGAATTTGAGCTGAATGCAGTATTAGTATTTCCAAAGAGAAGCATAGCAAGTGTAATGATTGCCTATCCTAAAACACCATCAGACTCATGAACAGGTTCATAAAGATATCTGATTTATTAAAGAATAGTATGCAGGATCACAAAGAAAGCTGAGAATGGAAAAAGCGCGCCAAATGCAAACTAAAAAACCCTCGGAACAAATGAGATCCCTCCCCCCATAGAATCTTCCCAGGCTCACAATCCCAGGTGCTCCTAACAGCCTCTGCTGGTCCATGGGAAACGTCCTTGAGCAGAGCCCATAACCCAAACACATTCCATTGAAATGAACCTAGATACAGAGCTTGGCACAAGGTATCACAGCAGCTCCCTCCCAACAGAAATGCACGTCAGCACCATGGCATGTGAAACGTTACGATGTACAGTGCACATTGAAACAGTGAGCATGACAGCAAGGGACGATCAGGACATCATGCCTGGTTGCTGTTGTCAGCAGGATCTTTTCTCGACTGCTGCAGGGACTGGTTTTAAATATTCCAAGGTTCATAGAATGCCAGCCAAGTCAAGGTGCCACGTGACTGGATGTTACAGCTGGTGATACACAAATAGCAATATCGTGGTGCTCAGATAGGGTTTGCTAATTATTATAAAATCATATCTCCCCTCTCTCTGCTTAGCTGAAAGAAAGGCAAAAGTGGCAAACGGTTTTCAGCCTCCGCAACACAAATTAAAGCCGGGGATTTGAAATGGTAAGCTAAGATCCACGAGTGGATTATGCCGAAGGCTACGTTCAATGAAGCAGGTCTCATGATGCACAGCTTTTTTGCTTGTAATGCACTAATCTATTTTGGGGCAAAACTCTCTGACTTTTTACTTGCAATTTTCTCAGAGAATATTAAAGACTTCCATGTAAACTTGATCTTGCCTTCTCTTGCCTCTGTGTGTTAACCCAGAAGGGAAGAACCTGTCAGATTTGTACTTGAATTATTATTATGGTTGATTGCACAGTCTAGCCAGATGTTCAGACTGGATTTGGCATTTTTGTCTACCTATTGAGTCCTTCCCATGGACCTGGGATAGGCAGATGTTGTTCTTTAATAATATTAAAGGTATCATCGCAGGATGTAAGCTATTCCGTGTAAAGCTGCCTTTTGCAATTGACTGATGGTGATTTTGTTAATGCCGATGGTGTTCCAGATGTTTTGGAATTACACCCAAGGCACCTATTACTATTGGTACTATCTCTGCCTTCTTTTGCCACAATCATTCCAAATCTATTTGCAGGTCTTTGTATTTGGGATGTTCTCCAGTTCTTTCTCTTCTATTCCGCTGTCTCCAGGCACTGCAATGTCCACTATTCAGCCTTTTTTCATCTTTCTTCTCAACAATTGTTAAGTCTGGGGTGTTGTAGGGCAGATGCTTGTCTGTTTGAATTCTAAAGTCCCAGAGCACTTTAGATTCTTAATTGTCTATTACTTGGTCTATTTTGTGGTCCCACTAATTTTTTATTATTATTATTATTATTATTATTATTATTATTATTATTATTATTATTATTATTATTATTATTTTGCAGTGGTGAGGTTGACTCGCTTCTGCACCATTGCATACAGGGGACATCCTCAGACCCTGTTTGAGGTGGTGCTGATCCAGATCATGTCACTTCGGGAAGTAGAGAGGAAATTAATAAACTCCATGTCTCCTTGGCAGCAACTGAGAGGATCAACACAAGCCCAGTCATCCCAGATCTTGTGCTGCCAATGAAGATGAGTAAATTGGTGGTTTGGGGAGACAGTCGCAGGATTGTGCAAATAGAGCCATAAAGTCCAGCCAAAAAAGTAAGCCCACTGAACAGCCCCATTACTCAATGAAGGCTGGTATATTACCAAATTAATTAACTAACCAACATGCCACCCTATTCAACTGGGATCCAATGCAGACTGAAACATGGCCACTTCGTAACTATCGCTGGGAGCGTGCTGATGCCAGATGGTTCCTACTTCCACCTGGCAGAGGATCCAATTGCGTCTTTTTAAAACAAAGCAAAAAAGCGTGTGTCCATTTCATGATGTGTCATATAAAAAGGCATGGAGCAAACCATATAAATATCACCTCTGCTTTGCAAATGTTTTTGTTGCATTTAATTACAAGTGAAATGCTTTGAATGATGACTGCTCTTCATAGCTGCTGCTTTTTATTTCAACTCCATTCCAGGTTTCTTTTCCATATCATGAGACTGCCAACTCCTCGAAAGAGTTGTTCTTTGCACATCCTATTTTTCCCAATCCCATGATTTATTTAACTCAGTCATGGTTGAATAATAATTTGCTCCTTGCATTAATTAGGCTTTCAAAGTTGTATCAGTGTAATGCTTTACTGAGATTATATATTATTTTACTTATCAGTAATTGCTTTCCATTTATTCCATTTACTGTATGTGGTATATGCAAATTAATCATTTATTACCATTAATTTCATTCCCATCATTCTCCTTCCATTTTTGTAAATGTAAAGTTCTTGGAATGGGAATGAGAAAAGATGAGCTAAAGGTAAAGTTGGGGCCCTTCAACAGGAAATGTCTATTGCTACCATGTTTGACTTAGTGTCCTACATTATAAAAGATAGGGATTTCCAATCCATTCAAGTCTGGTTTAAGGAGGAAAAAATTGTGGGAAAGAAGAGAGTATGGGTTTTAAAATTATCTGGCCATTGTTCGCATCTGGACATCAGACTAAACAGTTCAGCAGATCATCTAAACACAGTCTTCCTCCCTATAAGAAAATACATTCCTATTTAATATCAAACATCCAGTGGCATCCTGGAGGGAGGGTGTGCAGCAATGGAGTTCCATCACCTTCAGCAACCATTCCTCCATTGTGGGTAGCGTCAAACCTTTCCACTTTTGAGCCTATAATAGTCTCACTGCAATTCTCATATATAAAAATAAAGTCCTATGAGTTTTTTCTAGTTGCCTGTCCATTAGTCCCCAAAAAAAAGTCCCTGGTTTCAGTTGTATGTTAACCTTTCGGATCTTCTGAATTAATGCATGTATTTGTATCCAATTTTTTTTGGCTTTTTTACATGTCCACCAAACATGAAAAAATGTCCCTTCACGTTGTTCACATTTCCAGCAAAGATTCGAGGTATCTTTATACATTCTAGACAGTTTCTCTGGTGACAAAAAGCAACGACACATCATTTTATAAAAATTCTCTTTAAGGGTGGAACACAGAGTAAATTTCAATCCTTTCAGCCACATATTTTCCCATTGATCCATGTGTACATAATAGCCAAAAAAATAGCCCATTTTATCATACGTTCTTTCACTTCTTCTTCTTCTGTCTCATATTTCAGTTAAAGTTTATACATTTACTCTAAACACAGTCTTGCTGAGTATAAGAAAATACATCCCTATTTAATATCAAACATCCAGTGGCATCCTGGGTGGGAGGGATAATGGAGGTTGGAGAAAAGCCCTGTCCGTTTTCTGTCTATGTTACAACATCACTTCACACCCCCCAAAGGGTTGCAGTTTGTGGCACTATGCAGCAATGCTACCTTTGTTGTTCTTATGAAAGCAGCAGAGTCCTGCAGACCCAGATGCCAACACTGCAAGTATGTTGCAGCCTTATGTTGTATTTTGGAAGCTGGTGTCAGGGGAGTACAGAAAATTACCTTGCTGGAAATATACAAGAACCATTACCAAGGCCAAGGGGGCGGAAACATTTTTTTTTAAGCCCCGAGAAACATGATAATTTTCAGAAGAGGCTCAGGCAGGAGCCTCCCAGATTCACTGGAGTATATGGGTGGGGGACGGGGGGGGAGGTCCAGCACAATCAGACTTGCAGATTCTGTTATTATAGCCCATCTCAATAGAAGTAATTCCAGCCTTCCTGTGGAATTGATTTCCTGATCTGGTCTACCTAGTGCAGCTGACGGCCACCCAGGTTGGGGCAGCCGATAAATTCTATAAATAAATAAATATATAAATGCCGCTACAGATTAACACACACACATTTTATGCAAATGGGACGCCTCTTTTTTCTGTCTAGATTTTCCTCCTAGTGACTTACAGCATCTTCTAGAGTCATCTAACCATCGTTCTGCCAATGTAACAGTCACTAGACATAACTTTATTGAGCCTCCTTCAGGGGGGTTCAGGAATGTACTTGTACTAGCCACCCTCTCCCATCCAAGCACACACTCCGTCTTCCCCCTGCTCCCTCTGTGTAAGTGGCAAAGAACTTGAGAAGATGAGAGGGCACTTTTCCCTCCCCTTTTTCCATTCTTGCCCTCTATTATCCTTTTTGCACAAATAGCTGTACACTGGGGCACACTCCCTCCCCTGTGATGGGGGATGTCATTCTTCCAAAGGTTGGTATCGATTGCAAGAGAGGTGACAAAAGAGTCAGCTCCATTACATTTTATGATTGCTTCCTTGCTACAGCTTGCATGCTTTTATTTTGATTTATTTTTTATTCATTACATTTATTTATGACATTTACATTTCTTGGTTGGGTGGATTAATTAAAAGATTTCTAGGCCACCTTTAAGGCTGAGCATTCCCAGGGAGGTTTACCTAAATGGAGAAAAAAAGTAATGAAGCAAACATCACAACTGAAATACCGAAGGAGCTAAAACACGCCTCCCAAATGCTAAATGCTCAGTTCCAGTTGAAATATGAGGCAGAATAATCAGCCATGTCTGGGGGAGAGTTAGTGTGAGTGACGGGAATAAATTCAAGGAAATAAAGCTTGAGTGAATAAACTCTACTTTTCTCCCCAAAAGTTAATGGAATGGCATGATTCTTCTCTCTGCCCATCTCCACATATTTTCAGTACAACAGCAAGGTAACAATGCTCTTGATAAGACTAAATATCCCCAGAACAAGCTCAGAGAGCACCAAGGACTCCACAGTTCAACCCTGAGATACAGATATTCTCTTCTGTTTCAAGATTCCATTGTCATAGCCTATATCAATGAAGTAGAATTCTAGTACGTCTTGTGGTGTTTGTTTCTTGATCTGGTCTACTGTGAGGGGTGACACAAAGCATATTAGTGACCAGGAAGGAATCACTTGGAAAGAAAACATCCTTCACAGGTATCCTTTTGGAAAACCCAGGTTTCATTGACTTTTGCCAGTCCCACCATGGGGCTAAGCATCTATGTGTTATGTTAGAAATTCTAAAAGAAATGATAGGGGAGGATGTATCACAGGATGTAACAGAGCTCTTGAGAAAAGATGAATGTTCTCAAAGGAAAGAATAATGGCTTTTAGAGGGCATATCTTGAAACTATACAACAAGCGGAAGTATTTCTGGTCCGTTGCAGCTCCATGGATGGATTCTTTCTGACAGATGTTGAATGAGATTTCTGACACTGATGGATTGGATTTAAGGGGGTCATGTCTGAGACAGGAACTCTGTGCTTCTAAATGTGATTGGCCCTAAGGCAATTTTGGATCATAAAAGGGAAGGCGTTCCGTAAAGTGTTGAAGACATGATTGTTCTCCCAGGTCTTAGGGTGAGACAGATGGGGCCCCTTGGTGTTGACGTGTTTGTTATTTTTGTTTTCAGTTTGTACATTGTGCCCAGATGTTTTGGGTTCGTCCTGGTTTTTACATTACTGTGAACTGCCCAGAATCAGTTGGGGTTGGACAATGTCCAAATAGAAATAAATAAATAGGATGTTTTTGCTGATTTTTGCTAACTGACAACTTTGGATACCAAGAACTGTGGAGGAATCCATAAAAATAGCATCCTTCTTACATCTACAGAAGAAAGGTGGAAAGAGCTACTATCAGGCCAGTATCTGTTTTACTTTTTATCCTTCAAACAATGAAGTGAAAAGAAATTGAAATGTTTTGGAAATGTGATTTTTATCCCATCATCCTCAGGTCATAATTGAAAACATCTAAGGCTAAGAATCTGAAGAACTTAGATATTGGGGAGTAAGTGTGATTATGGAATGTTGTCCGCATCACCGTGATGAAACTGATCCAAAAGTTCCTACTGGCTAGTCCTGTGAAAGACACCATCTTACCATTTGAGTGCTAAATTTAAACTTCAGAAGTCATTTGTTCCTCACCAACCCTCACCTATGCCTGCTTGCACTTCAAACTTAGCTTGTTCCTCTGCTCCGGAAAAATGAGTGCAAAGTTGTTTTTGTTGTTTTCAAAAAAGGCATTTCTGAAACAAGATTGCAGAAGAAAAATAATAGCCAATGTGAGTTAATGAATATATCTTTACTCATGGTCACAGAGTGAAGCAGGAGAGGGGAAAGTATGGACTGTTGCCTTGTTTTAGTAACTTGCAATGTGGCAATTTTATATACCCACACACCTATAGATATAGCGCAAATGTTGAAATCTTAATGTTAGTATGAATAACATACTGATGAGATAGAGAAAGACCCGTACAAAACAATATATTACAAAAATTACAACCAGTCCAGTAAAGGCAGTCTTGGTTGAAAAACATGACTAAACAAAGCGTCATAAAACCTAGCAACAGTAACAACAAGACTATAATTAATAAGAAAACTAGGAAGATTATGTAAATACAATAACATAAAAGTGAAGTCTAAGGTAAAGCCAAGGTAATAAGGAGTAATAAAAATTTTGGAATGCAAAAAGGCACGTGGCTTTCAGATGAGTATTAATAAAATTGATGATGATGATGATGATGATGATGACATCACAACAACAATGGAAATGAAGAGGAGGAGGAGGAGAGATCTGGATAAATGTCACAGTTCCATGGCTGTGCAATGCTTCTTTACAGACTAGGAGTAAAATCAAGTCCCTCTTCTTCCCTCTGTCTCATTGCATTGGAAAGAACAGAACAAAAGCTGTCAAAACATCCTTTCTCCATTATTTGCCCATACAAGGGTCACAGCTGCCTTTCACCCACTAAAGATAATTCCAGCCTTTGTCAGTGGCTGTGCTCTCTTTCTCTGCCTCTCCATTTTTCCCTGCTTTTTAGTTTTTCCCTCCCTCTCTTCTAAGTCTAACATCTAACCTTGTCAGGAAACTTAAATGTACTACTTGTTGCCATAAGAAATATGGAAATTATGAAAGGACTGGAGATGTTCACATCCATTTTCCCATGAAGAAGAGACAGAGTTATTTTTAATAATAATTTGACATGAAGCAGGTTGTGGGAAATTTTATCCTCCACCAGTGGGCGTATTTATCCTTACCCTTGTGTCCCCACCACCACCACCCCAACAGAGAGGCTACCAAGAGAGATGAATCACTGATCCATTTATGAAGGCTCCAGTCTTCTACCTCCTTCCTAGAAATCAGGCTCCATGAATTCAAAGGAAGTAATTTCTGAGTAGATCCTGCAGGATGGTCCCCAAAGGGTTTTAACCAAACTTGAACCCAGATGATGAAGTTCAACCTAGCTTGTGGTTTATAGGAAGGAGGAAAAATCTTAGTGGGGATTTTGCTTTGGAAGAATCCAGAGGAATTATACTGAAATTTCCTGTGGTCCAGCATATGTAACTTCGGGGAGCTGTGGGCACATGTTGAATTTTGAAAGCACGTAGATATGAGCATTGAAGGGCACAATTTATACAACATTGCACATTCGCTTATTAGAGACAAACCAGCATTTCTCTCATGCCCCCAGGACTTTTGAGAGGATCAAAGAAATGGTTGCAAATAAAGATGGTACTAGAGGCTGGAGTTTGGGTTCACAAAATACCACTTTCTTTTTTAAATTATTAGTCTTTTAATGAAAAATCAAATGTGACAAGGAACCTAGTGGACATCATGGGAGGTGGCTGTGGATACTCTGAAGCCCCAGGGCAACATGTTGCCCATATTGGATCTCATCCAACATCTAGGCTCCTAAAGTGGTCAAAAGATGGCTGTGAAAAGTCCAAACACATAGCCTGATAGGTTGTTTTATTTAATGCAGGGATAAGCAACCAGATCTCAACTGGGCAGAACACAACTTTGGGGTGCGGGGAGGAGAAAGAAACTTGTGTTTGGTCTGGGGAAACCTTATGCTCAAAGTGAGTGTAGGGGAATTGTAATGGTATGTGGGAAAGACCTTGGGAGACAGGGCAAAGAGATGCTGCCTAGGGAATGGTCAGATAAGAGACAGCATAGTCTGCAGCTGGATAGTGGGCAGGGCAAGATGCTCAGAAGAGACCTTCCCCAATTTCTGGGGGGTAAAGGAGATAGGAGGAGAATTGTACTTCCAGACTTACAAGATTCTATTAATGTAACCTTACAATAAAATACGATTAGCTGATCTGGTCATGTTTCCTTTCTGGTCTACCTGGTAAGGCTGACAGGAATACAGGACAAAAATAGAACCCTAATTTTGATAAAATTTCAGTTACATTAAAGAAAACAAATTCAGTTCAGTGAACAATCCTTCTTTCCTTCTATTTTATAATTTGTTCTTGGGATCACATTGAAATATCAAAATGCAGAAGCCATCTTGTGTTTTCATTCCATCTGATTGCAGAGTGTGGGGAGGATAAGGACACCAGGGTACTGTCTGAAGATAGATTGAGACAGTTGTTTGGAACCCGTCCCAATAGGTCACATACTAGGATGCTCCCGGCCCCTTTACTTAAATATTGCCATCTGGTGGGACTTCAGAGGTGTGCCTTCTCTGTGGTGGCCCTGGCCTTTGGAACAAACTCCCCCCCTGAGATTTTGAGCCCCCTCCCTGCCATTAGCCTTTCAGAGGGCTGGGTAGACCTGGTTCTTCACCCAGGTATTGGTCTATAATGGAAGTGAGCCCAGCAAATGTAGAGTTGTTATGGTGATGTGGTGGGACACAATGTATGACTTTTTGTGGGATTTTATGGGTTTGTATTTAAATTTGTTTTTATGGAATATTGCTGTGAGCCACCTAGGATTATCATGTATAAGATTTTATATATTTTTTATTTTATGCCTTCGAGTCAGTGTTGATTCTTGGCAACTGTCTGGACTAGTCCCTATGGTTTTCTTGGCAAGTTTTTTCAGAGTGGTTTTGCCATTGCCTTTTTCTCTCTAGGGCTGAGAGGGAGGGGCTGGCCCAAGGTCACCCAGCTGGCTTCATGCCTAAGGTGGGACTAGAACCCATGGTCTCCTGGTTTCTAGCCTGCTGTCTTAACCACTGCACCAAAATGGCTCTATCTATAAGATAGGCAGTCATATAAGTTTTCTAAAAACAAAACAAAACAAAGCCATAATTTCCTTCTTGCAAAGAGTTGCAGACTTGTTTACTCCTTAAAGATTTCCTGCCAGTTCCCTGTTTGACTAGAACTTTGTAAGTACCTAAAATAGGGGAATGTTTTATTCTCCCCATTTTTTCCTTTCTTTGCTGGGCAAGTTGGGGGTGGTGGTGGTACAGGGGAAGGAAATCACTGAAATTTCCGGCATTTATCTTTACATTTGCAAAGAGTGGAGTCAGCATTCAAATTTCCTAAGATTTTTCCTCACACACAAAGTGTGAAGTAGCAAATTACAGATTATATCTTCCTGTTAATTGCCAGTTCCCTTTCTGACAGATGTTCAATATGCAATGATATACCCGCTTTGATGAATCCCCACCAGCTCAACCAGCTTGGACAGGATTCAAAGGCCATTTTGGTTATTATTGCTTCCCTCCGCCACACCATAGAACAAAAAGCTTTTCGCGAGAAAAAAGAGAAATGGGACTCAGTAACAAAGCTGACCAGATATGCAAAACCCAAACAAAAGAGATTAAACAGAGCAAGTGTAATGGCTTATGAGTTCAGTATTCACTACTGGTGCATCAGCTCTGCAATGTCACGTGCTTAGCCAGGGAAAGGCAACTTTGGTGATGTGATCACCATGCTTTCCTCAGGAATATTCATGAACCAAAATACTGTGGGAAATTTAAATATAGACAAACATTCCACCCCATAATACACACATACACATAAACTTTTGGGTAGCTTCTTCTTTAAATAGTCATAAAATATGTTGGACTCATTATTCTTACCTCTTCCCTGCCTATTTAGATTGTGATAGCTATTGACTTCCTTCAAAATATAGCATAATTGCATCTTCCAAATGGAAACCCAGAGTTCTGCCCAAAGCCTAACCCTAATGACATCCTTGCTTCCAAATAAACACACTGATTGGTGGAAAGAGAGGGTACAGATTCAATATATAAATTAATCAAACCTGAATTTGGACAGGTGCTGAGGAGACCCAGTTTCTAGTCTCTCTTCAGCCATAGAAGCTCTCTGGGTTCCACTCAGCCCAATCTAACTCACAGGAGGTTGTGGTAAAGAAAATAGAAGGAAGGAAAGCCACTGAACAAAAGCTGGGCTATAAATCTGACAAACAACTACCCCACTGAGTAGCAACCCAACATGTGCCCCAAGATCTATCTTAATAAGACTACGCTTTTCAAATTTTTTTAAAAAAAACTCTTTTGCCAACAAGCAGGAGACATGTTCAAGAAATAAACATTTTCCACAATGGCTATTAACCTCCCCCTCCTTTAAAACTGTACAAAAAAAAACCTTTACCAAGAGGGGGGGAAAAAAGGAATAAAGTCATTAAGCTGAAAAATGGGCAATCAAAGAAGCAATTGCATTCAGCAGATGGGAAAGCAGCAGGTGCCATTCTGATGGGAGTTGGCTTCCCATCACATGCTTTCCACAATGATACAAGTTGACAGGGAAGGGAATTAATCTGTCAGTGAACAGGCACTTTCTGTCCATTAGCTTGCTTTTGATACATCCATGCAGGCTCCTGGCTGTTCAATACCTGTGTCCATTCATCCTCTCCACCATGCAGAAGGGCATGCTCGGCACCCTGAAAGCAAAACAAAATTTACCAAAAAACACACTGAAGAACCCACCATTCTGAACCTTGCGTGACAACAGCTGAGCCCATGTGACCTGCCAAGCACCATCCTGCATTAATAGAGGTGTGAGTGAACGAGTAAGCATTTCTCCACCCTAGACTGGGATTTTAGATTTCAGTCCATGAATAAGTCATGGGAGTGCAGATACTTGGAATACATTAGAAAAAAGCACATTGGCTGGAATCTCTTAGGTTAGACAATGGGATGGGAAGAACACAATAATGGGGGAAGAAGACTTGTGTATTTCTTAGCCCACTGCACAAAGCAAGATGAAGAAACTCTTCTTCTTTTGGTGGTGTTTTTTCCCCCTGGAGGAAAAGTCTTAATTATATCTTTCACACCCTCCAAAGCTGAAACATAAGGCAAAAAACTGTACTGTGTGACAGTCTAATATCAAACCTCTTGAAAATGTTCTTCTCCCCTGAAAGAGGCTACTGTTTTTCTAAATCATTTTCAGGATGTCATTTGAATCTCTTTCCAGCTTACACTTTTGTTGTGTGGAGGCACAAGGTATGGACTGTCCATCACCTTTAGGCTGCTTGCACTTCCTGATCTGAAACATCCCCGTAAGACGAATCTCCTGATGTCTTCCCTTGGGATTTGATGGAAGCCCAGGAGACCCCAGACTGCTGAAAGGTATACCACAAGTCAGAATGTTCACATGTCCTGTAGCCACCTTGTCACTGAAAAGCCCAAGAATGCTTTTAGGAATTCTGCCATTTCTTTTTCCTTCTGCAAAGACAGGAAGATATGAGCATGGTTGAAAAATGCAGAATAAATGTTTAGCACATTACTATTAAGAATTCCCCTTCCCTTTCCTCCTACTGCAATGGATTTTATGTTTGTCAATGTGTGCCACAGTTTTCAACCACAAAGTGCAGATCAACAAAAGGAAGCTAATATGGAACACTAAATGATTTCTCTTCTCCCCCACCACCTCCCCAAACCCTTGGCTTTTATTGAGTGGCCATCTGTGGAGGTTGGTGTTTTAGCTGTTTGGTACTGTGCTGATCAGAATGACAATTGCAAGTATTAGACTTGGCACAACTGCAGTGACACACTTTCAATGCATTACATCCAAGAGGATGTTTCCTGAGATGTAAGTATTGGGCCCCAATTACAGGAACAAATGGTAGAGACAACTGTAGACCAGAACATTTGTAGCTGTTTGTTTTATCTGCTCTATTCTATATCGCTGGAGCTCGAGAGAGATAGAGTCTTAAAAGATGTATGGATTCTCCTTCCTTATTTTAAGATCATGCTCAAGTCCAGAATAAATCAGCATTTCACAGCTTTTCCTTTTATATGGGCCAACTATTGTACATCACCATCAAAAGATCTGGAGGGTCATCATATAAGCTTGGGAGTTAGAAACAGTGGCATCTGAGGGATGAAGTATAGTTTATTCAGAGTTCTTAATTTTCTTTTTCAATGACTGAAATTTTGCATGATTGCCAAATCTTAGGAGATATTTTGGTTCTCAACCTAAAACTTTCTGAGATTTTGAATGGCATTACCAAAATCTGACATAGACATAGACATAGACATCTGCACTGTGGACTACCTATCATTGTAGACAAGTAAAAGTTTAGGATCACAGCTTCAGAAACATTGTGACAAGCATGAACCATTAGTCAGAGCAAAAGAAGGTTTTGACTAATCTAGGTTCCCATTTCAAACCCTGGCAAGGCAGAAGACTCTGAGGAAGCAATTGCTGTCCTGTATCAGTGGTCTACAGTACTAGTTGCACAGAGGTATCCAGTTTCAGAATATAGAAGCTCCATTCATTGCAGTAACTGTTGACCAACCGCTCCTCACTGAATTTTTCTAATTCCCTTATAAAGCACATGAACAACCAGCTACCATCATGTCCTATGCCCACAAATTCCAAAATATACACTATTTGATAAGGATGTAGGTAGTATGCTACAAGTAATTACCTTCCACATCCTGACACAAGACTTTGGGGCACCTAATTAAGCATCTCATAACTGTTCCTGCATGCGAATTGCAGGTTACATTCCTTCTCTTTTTTTAAAAAAAAAAAGAGAGAGGGATGAATTTAATACCCTTAAGGTATGACAAATTCCTGCACAAGTGTTTTGACTTTTCAATATATAGCTTTTATTTATAACTAGTATATAAATACATACATACATAGACACACACACATCTACAACCTAAAAAAATAGCAAATGCCAGATTTATCTTTTTTAAATTATATCAGACGTTAAGATGTTCTCTATTATCCTTGGCGGTTAATAACAATTATTATTTCCCACAAAATGAAGGTTAATAACACCAAATATATAAAAAGAGTGTGCTTTGCCCCTGTAGTCCTAGACAGCATTTCTTAAGCAAGGGCCCATCAGATGTGATGGACTAGAACTCCCATTTTCCATCAGCAGGGACTGCATCAATGCATCTGGAGTCAGAGCAACTGGAGATCATGAAGTTGGAGAAGACCTTGTTGACATATGAGAGATTTGCTTACTTTTATTTATTTATTTATTTATTTGTGGTCCTAGAGCAATAAAATACTGATAAGGAAAAAAAAATTACAGACTCGGTTGTAGGACATACTGTATCTATTGGCTTCTGAGGGCCATTGCTAGAATTGAACGCATTGTGACCTTCTAGACGTTTCCTGTTAATTCAGATGGCTGCCCTTTAAGAACACATCATTCTATAAATCCCCATGCTGGAGTCTTTAGACTTCTTTTATGTAAACACGAATTGTGGCTATATTGGAATATTTATTTCTTGCCCTTTTTTACTTGATTAATCAAAACCAAAAAAGAAAAGAAAAACAGCAACATATTACATATAAGAGGTCCTCCAATTCCATATATTGGAATTTTCTGAGCTGCCTTTTCAGAAGATAAGCACAATGGTATAATTTCCTTTAGTCTCCAAGTAAAAAGGTAAAGGTAATATTAGCAAAGAATATGATGCATCTGATACGCAGTGCTGGGTGTTCAGAACTCAGCAATATTTTTTTCTGTCTATTGTTGTCATGAGTAAGGATGGCGAGCAGCATTTCTTGGTTTTCTGAAGACATTTCTAAACGTATCTCCTTAATTGCTTGTTCCTCCCTCTTTCGATGGGAGTAGGAGTTTGTTAGGATTGATGTCCTAACAACCAGGAAACACACTGAGACATGGAACTGGTCTCTAATATTTATTGCTAGTACTTAACAGGAATCCTAACAAACTGAAGAAGCGTGGGAAAACCCAGACATATAACCCCCAAGGGTTAAGGCGGTCCCGATCTGTGTCTCTTTGAATGGCTGACCAATTCATCAGTGCTACGCATGCGCTTGACAGTCTGGATGGGAGCCCCCTGCTCGCCATCCTTACTCATGACAATTGTCCTACTCTGATACCAAAAATCATAAAAATGTTTCTCTTAACTTAAAGGTACAAAAGGTCACCAAAACAGCTTTTTTTTTTCCCTCTAGTAACAACCAGTACTACTACTCACTGCCAAAATATTCAAAGCCTACAATAATTGCTAGATATTAACAGTACAATGCCACCTGTTATTCACGGCAAATTCAAGACATGACAGTGTTAAGAATGACATATTGACACTTTTCAGTGTGGCTGTCCCTGATGAGCTCATTTATAATCTATTCACATGTCCACATTTCTTCCCCCCCCCCTTTTTTTCCCTAACTCTTATTTTTTTTAAAAAGAAGACTCCCATGCAAAATGAATAAAATACAATTGCTAAATGATATGCGTAATCACTCACCACTGTCACTGCTGGAAGGTGATATTGCAATGACATTGAGAAAATTAGATCTATTCTTCATACAATTATATAGCTACACTTTCCCTCTAATGCCATTCTAATTGGAAAGGAGCACTGAAATGTGAAGCAGAGCGTATTTCAATATCTAATTATCACCCAGTAACTCTTTCTTAAAATAGTTTGCTCAAAAGATGCTTGCTAAGAATGCTGGCCTAATGCTGGAGATTTGAACACTACTCTTCCAGGAAGCATCTTTGTGGGCAGGTGACGAGCTGGGTGCAAATGAAGCCCACATTTCAGCTACACCACTGAGAAGCAATAGACTAGGAATGGAGAACCTGAGGCCCCCCAGAAGCTGCTAAACTACATTTCTCAGGGGCTGTTATCTCAGGAGCATAGCCTACGGCAATGAATCCTGGATGGTGAGTTCAGGGTTCTCCTGAAGTCCACAGCTTTATCCTTGTGATAGGACTTCCTTTCTCAGCTTTGCAATTTTGCAGATATGTGGTCTCCAACTTCCAGAGCTCTGGCTGCACTGGCTGGAGAAGTCCAAGAAGTGAAGGCCATCTAGTTTGGGGAACACTGAAATCAAGAACAATATGTGGTACCATAGTGTAATAGCTAAGTGCACGCAGTGAACCAAGATGACATAACAGCAAATTAAAGAACAGCTATAAAATGACTGGGTGATCTGAGATGACCGCACATTTAATTATGCTGTTTTTAAGGCAATTCCAAGACTGATATGAATGTAAATTAAGGCCAGGCATTTATTTATTTGTTTTAAAGGAAGAACTTCTTTTTATTGCAATAAATGTCTCTGAATACAGGGCTCTCTAAAAATCTGATTTCTTAAGAAAATAGAACACAGCAGAATTGACATACTGTACATGACAGTTTCTACATTGGCAGCCTTCACTTTTGGAAGACAGCTCTTTTACCCCTTCTCTTAGATGTTCTCCATTGCTTTGCATTTTTTTCTTGGTACGCAAAACAATGGCCCCTCTCAGTCACCCAAGTTCCAATCACCCATTGTATACCGCCAACCCACTCCCATTCAAGGACCATCCCTGCAGAAATGCCCACCAAACAAAATTAAATGGAACAGGATCCCTTTTCATATAGATTACAACACAGTTATCCTTCAGTTTTTTACTTGTCTACATTTTACAGGACAATTCCAAAATGCACCAAACTGCCTACAACAATTTTGTTAGTTCATTAGTGTGTTTGTTAGTTCTTCAGTTTATATGCCACTCCATTTCTGAAGACTCCAAGTGGCTTACAAATAACATAAAATTAAAGCATTATAAGTCAATAACAAAAATACCAAGGCCCTGATGGGTATCCATTTGGACCACAGTATCTTCAAGCATCCCCAAATGTTTTTCTGAAGTGCCATGTTTTTATAGATCTTTAAAAATATAATAGGAAGTTGGTAATCCCAATAACCAGAGGTAAAATATTCCAGAAGTGGGTGTCATAATTGAGAAGAATTGAGTGCAAAGTCCATTAGATAGCAGTCTCTCAAATTTGGGATCTTCAGCAAGCTCTCTGCATAAATCTGGAATGTTCAGCAGTTAGGCAAGGATATTGCATGGATAAAACTCAGCAGAAATCAGGAGACTGGATGGCATCACATTCTAGATCCTGGGGAAGCTCACCGGCTTGCGAGGAGCATCTTAAGTGAAGATAGTTCTTGAAGACATAAAGAGCATTTCCAGATGTGCATGAAAAGGAAGAAAAAACATAGCTGTCACAAGAAACACACTTTTACTGTAATTGCTTATTAGGTACAGCAACAGAAAAAAAGAACATCGGTCTGCTTCCTTGGAAGAAATCAACATATAGATGAGGCTAAATAGCCTTAATACTTTTCTTAACAACGTTTATTATTCTCTCTCACAGTTTAATTTCTTGGAAATTGAAAAAAGAATTTCATTTTGATTACAAGGTCTTCTTTTCAACCTAAAACATTGCTTAAAAAAAAATAAAAGGAAGAAAGGAAGGGTCTACAGTATTAATATGGAGCAAAAGCTGTTTTATAATATGAGATGCCCATTTTGTTCTTCTTAATCATTCAAAATCCCAGTTAGTTTTTCTCTTGTATGGTGAATGAACTGTCTTAACTCGCTGTAGTTGATATTGATGTTGTGAGAGCAGTGAATAGAAGGGTTATTTTCACCGCTCAATAGGGCTTATGTGTTGATACTAGATTGGGAAAGGGAACTGTGGCTTTCCATTAGTTACTGAACTGTAAATGCCATCATCCTGAGCCATCAATGCTTTTAAATAGGGGTGATGGGAATTCACATCCAGCAACAGCTAGAGGCCACAGATTCCACATCCCTGGACTAGGTAATGTTTCTGCATGAATACCAAGCTGAAATCTCGCTACCACTTTCCTAAAAGCTTTCTTTCTTTAAAAAAAAAAGGGTATTGGTGAGCATACTTTATTCTGGAAGTGGTGGAAACTGTTCTTTCCTGAGACAGTTTCCATCCCTGTGTAACCTGCTGACTGTTCATTGTTCTCAATTTGAAACAGCCCCATGGGAGATATCTCTCCAGATGACTTCTCTTGGGACTTGATAGAAACACCGGAAGCCAAGGAGGCTGCAGACCACTTATTTATTATTTACTGCATTTATATCTGAGAACTCAAGAAAGCATTGGGGAATTCTCCCTATTTCTATCCCCACTACAGCAATCTTATAAGGTCAGCTGGGATCAGAGCTATCCACAGTGGGGGATCCAAGGAGACTAAAATGGCAGGCACTACTCAGGGCCGCAACTGGGGGGGGCAAGTGGGGCATGTGCCCCAGGCACCGAGCCGGGGGGCCACCAAAATTAGCACTGGGGGGGCACCAAAATGGGCATGGAATCCATGTTTGCCCCAGGTGACACAGACCCTAGTTGCGGCTCTGGCACTACTACAGATCAAAATCCCACCTGATTGTTCATGCATCCACTCAGGACCCTGGTGTGGGATTTTGATCCACAGCTGTGCCCGTTTTACTCCCTTGGCCCCCTGTTGCAGATGGCTCTGGCTGGGAATGAAAGTAAATTACCCCAAGTCACCAGAGGAGTTCCATGGCCAAATCAGGACTTGAACTTGGTCCAAATCAGGCATCTTAATTACTATATTACATTGGTACCATGAAAGACAAGACATTCACTAAGTGCTCAAGTTGTTAATTTGATCTGATCTGCTGATTCAAATCAGTTCAGAAAGAAGAGCTGACTCCAACAGATTTCAAAATTAAATCCAGTTTGATTCATCGAGCAACCCCAATCATCAATCCATCTCGGAAAGT
Organism: Candoia aspera; assembly: GCF_035149785.1. Lineage (NCBI taxonomy): Eukaryota > Metazoa > Chordata > Lepidosauria > Squamata > Candoiidae > Candoia > Candoia aspera. The sequence continues at coordinate 8,805,416 of NC_086165.1, read as the reverse complement.
TGATTCGATTCAGAGATTTACTGAAATCACCTTAGAATCACAAATTCTAATACAGTATGTCCTCAATCTTTTTGCAGCGCTGAAAAAAGGCAGCACAAAGTTTTTCAATGTTAGAGCTCTAAAATTTGAACAGTGTATCTCTGCCATGGAGAACTTGGGTGACAAAGAGGAAAAAGGGTCAGTTCACTTGGCTGTTCTCTGTCGAACAAAGTAAGAAGAGCTTCACCTGAGTCGCCATGTCTGAGTACATTTCTGTCAGTTATGCTTTAAACACACCAGGTGTTCCTTGCTGTGAGAACAAAGTGATATAAAGTCAAGTCCCTAGAAGGATGTTCTAAATGTTGTGCATGGTATCTTCCTCATATATTTCACATAGGATTTTTTTAACGGTACTGCCCAGAAAAGAGTGGTATCACCCATGTAATGTTCTAGAAATGACTTCGGGGCCAATGACTCTGGATTAGACCCATGGGATAGTGAGTTGCAGGCCTAAAGTTTGTCGATTTTTAAAAGTCCCATAAATCATCTCTATTATGCGATGTTGGTTTTGTAAATGGGATTTCATACTTCTTGGGCCAGGAAGAGGGTTGGGAGGTTTTTTCTTTTTGTTTTGGGGGCAAAAAAGAATGGATAGCAGCTAAGCCAATATTTCTTATTTTTCTATACAATATCAGGTCAGAAGTCCATTTACAGACAATGGATTATGGATTCCAGTTATCTTGTTTTGTTTTATAGAATCTATTGCTATCAATATTCTGCAAGTCCTAAAAGCTCACAGGTATTTGTTGGGCCATTTTTAATTTACATGCTTTTCTATTGCAGCATACCAAGGAAGATGGAAGATTCAGAACCCAACCCTTGCCTTATTTTTGAAGTCTGCAATTTTGTTTTCACGTTAATAGGCATCTGGCCACCCAAGATTATAAGCAAGGGGGATTATGTTTGTCTATTCTGATCATCTATTAAGATGAATAAATGGCGTGCCTTTGTGTGCGCGTGTGTGTAAGATATTGAAATATCTTTTCCCAAGAAAGAACACTTTCATTCATTTTAGATCCTTCCAACATTTAATACAGATGGGTTGAATATTTTTCCCTTCCTTCCTTTTTCTTTTTAATTTTCTGGAAGAAAAAGGATGCTTCCTTGTAATGAGATATGGCAGTAAGATATAGAGCTGTCCAGGTGTAGTTAATCTACTGGTTGGCAATCTTTGCCTCGTCTAACATGCAATTCTCACATTCCCTTTCATCCTCCAAGCTAGACTGGTTAATGGTTAAGACCATGTCTCTTAGGCCATTTGGAGAAATACGGCCTCTCACAACTTGGGCAGAAAGAATCAAGGGGTCTACGATGGATTTTCCCAAGAAGGTTTGGAGGACATTTGGAAGGTAGGGGAAAAGGAACAGGAAGAAAGCAATGAATGAAACCAATGACATATTCTTGCTCTAGCACAGCCCCTTTCAACCTTTTGACCCTGGAGGAGCCCTTGAGATATTTTTCAGGCCTCAGGGAACCCCTGCACAGTCAGGCTTAAATTTAGGCCAGTAGTTATAATATTATTATATTCATTTCATGTGTAGGCCTGTACAGTATATATGCATTAATGGTGTTCTCAAACTAAAAATAAAGGTTGAGACTTACCTCTTCAATGTGAAGTTGCCCAAATTTGAAATAACTTTTTAAATAAATTGTGATCTCCCAGGGAACCCCTAGGGGCCTCTCACGGAACCCGAGGGTGCTACGGAACCCTGGTTGAGAAACCCTGCTCTAGCAAGTGTCTCCGGGAATTTTGTAAGGAAGTCATTGCACAGATTCTTCTGTTTTTATCTCTTTGTGCAGCGAATGGAAAGCCCCAGTCTCCTTGAGAGTAAGTCCTAACATCAGCAATTGAGTAAAGGCTGTGAAGGGAGAGATTTTGAGAAAGGAGAAAAAGGAAGACTGGAACAACAGAGCAAGCATTAGCTGCAGACAGAGAGGAAGCAAACAATGGACAAAACTGTTGCTGGACTTCTCTACTCAGGCCTGCTTCAAAAAGGCCCTGCCTTGAAACAGCTCATTTCCTTGATGAAGAACTGAGCTGTCCCCTCAAACAAGAATGCCAGGTGGGACAAAAAGGACACCATATTTCCTCTTATGAGGGAAAAAGGGCAGCCTAAAGTTCCTCAGCTTGAGACAGGCATTTCAGACTTGTTGCTAAGGAGGGGAAGGATCGAAAGACGTAAGATGCTACTGCTAAGATGGCTTATCTCTTTAGTTGGACCTTATAATTTGATTTAATAGATTAGACTGACAAAAGGTCCAAAGGAGACTGTGTTTGTTTTAAAGCCCTGTGTCTGAGAGCTTAAAGGGACAAATGGCAATAAATTAATCAGTTTCCCTATTCCTTTGGTGCATCTGGCATTTACCTGCCGAGACATGCCATTGTCTGTCTCTTCTCCCCGTATAAAAGGTTCACTGCCACACACTGGATTTTTAAAGAAGTCCCCCAGTAGGCTGAAATTAGTAACAGTCCCCTGCACTGATTATTACTCTTAATATCTACATCAACTGACTAGCCTGGCAGCTAAATAGTATATTTTACTGGATCAGGCAACTGTGGGACAGAGACATTATGGTATAAGGTGTATGGCATATACAGTGGCCTCCAGGTATATCTAAAAAGTTTGCAATCCCACAAAGGAAAAGTAAGTGGTGAATTAATGAAAAGACCAAAAAAAGAGAGCTTTAACTCACTTTTTTTTTAACTCTACATAATGGATCTGCCTTTTGTCACTGGTCCATCTAGCAGCATAATTTACCATACTTATCTAGAGGTGTTCTCCAAGTTTCAGATGATAATCTTTCCAAATTTACCTGGAAATCCAAAGATTGATCTCCAGACTACGAAGTACACATCTATTCCAGAGCTATGGGCCAATCTATTTGATTTTTTAAAAAATACATAGATTTGTGGGTGAGTCGGGTTAAAATTTTAATCAACTGTGTCATGTGTATGCATTCATATTTTTATTTGTGGTCTTTTCATCTTGTATCTGTCATATCAGAAACAAACATTAACTTAAAAGGACAATGTAAAAAAATGATTTGTGGCAATGCAGTCTAGCAGGTTTTTATGGAGGCGAAAATTGTTCAAAGTTGTCCTTGTGAAAACTGCCTGCCAATTTGGCAGAGATGTCTGTAGAAAAGAGCTTTAATAACTCTTGGATTATTACTTTATAGCTGGAAGAAATCCATGAAGAGAAATGTTGCAAAATTGAACATGAAAACAACTGATATCAGGCTGAGGGATTTTGAGGACTTCCCTCATACCTTGTTTAAATATAATCAGAACATGCTCAACTAAAGACAAGGTATTAATTTATATTTTCAAAAAACATCTCTTTGGCCACCAATTTAAATAACTTAGAGATCTTTATTTCCAAGCCTAGAAAACACAGGCTCATAAAACATTCATTGCACATACGCCAAAGGTCTAAGTAAAGGCAAAGGGTTCCCTTGACATTAAGTCCAGTCGTGTCCGACTCTAGGGGGTGGTGCTCATCTCCGTTTCAAAGCCGAAGAGCTGGCGTTTGTCCATAGACACTTCCTCCGTGGTCATGTGGCCGGCATGACTAAACGGAACGCTGTTACCTGCCCGCCAAAGTGGTACCTGTTAATCTACCCACATTTGCATGTTTTCGAACTGCTAGGTTGGCAGGAGCTGGGACTAGCAACCGGAGCTCACCCTGTCATGCGGATTTGAACCGCCGACCTTCCAATCGGCAAGCTCAGCAGCTCAGCGGTTTAACCTGCAGCGCCACCACATCCACACCAAAGGTCTAGAACCCTTAAATACTTTAAGTGAAATAATGTCTAGAATCTATTTCTATGTACTGTACTCTTGATGGGAAATCTACAGAAGTTTTCCAGATGAGCATCTCTTGCAGTCAAACCCTACTTTAAATTGGGAATGCTAAGATTTTCTCCTTATGTGGTATCTTACCCTTTTCCAGAAGCTGTATAATGAACTATATTTCTCTTTCCTGAAATATGAGCTTTTAGTTGAAGTATGCTTTCTTTCAAGTAAGTCACTTCCTTTGTTGTATCCTAAGAAGTAAGAGTGCATAGAAGATCTTCAGGATTACACAGAAATTAGTAGAACATTTTTTTGAGGAAGGTACTTTTGCTTTCTGCCTTATAGCCCCATAAACAAACCAGTTCTGAGGAGATGGCCTGGATTTATGGATAAACCAGAAGTTGTTCTTGATAGATCCTCCACAGGTTTTTCAACCTCAGCTACAAAATCACTCTTCCTTTTTTTATTCAGTTACTACCTTCAATCTAAAACAGTTTATTTTCTCATCTGGAATCTTTCAAAATCATTTTATTTCTATTTCAGGACAAAGCCATGACAGACCAACAAGAACAAAGACTAACCTTATCATTTGACAGTTACAGCCTAGAACAAAAACCTTCAAAACTGATGGCAGTATCTCTGCAGATGACACAAAATCAATCCATTGTCCTACTCATGCAGGAACTGCTGCTGTCCTTCAACTCTGAAGGACGTCCAATGATCCTGAAGAGCATTGCCCATGAAGATCTCCATTTCTCAGATTCACAGTTCTTTGAAGGAGATCCAAACTACTATAGAAAGAATTTGTACTTTAGCAAAAACTGATTCATGATCTGAAGGGATGGTGCTATTAGTAGGACTGTCCTGGGAAGACTATAAACCACTGCCTTGACTGCACATCAACAATGAACTTGGCACTACAGAGAACAGGCAATTTTCCTTACTGAGGCAAAGAGGTGATGCAGTTTACCTTGTTGAGGACCTTCATGATGCCTCCAAGTATCAGCTGGTGATTCCAACAGCTGGAAGAGCCTTCTGCAATGCAAAAGCTTCTGCTAACAATTGGAATTGTCAGAGGAGAGCTGCTTTTTGTGTGTTTTTTATTTTTTACTTTCAGAAGCAGGATGGGGGAGGATATGTACAGTATGTTGCTTTACAGACCTTAGTACTGCATCTTAAGGAACTATTTTCTCCTGAATTGACTTTCACAGGGGAAGGCTGGGGTATTTCAAGAGCTTATCTGGAGCAGAGGATCTGAAAAAAGTGGCTTGCATTTGATACAAAGCCTATAACAGCTAAGTTCTGCCAATTAGAGGAAATCCATAGAGGAAATAATTTAATTCCCTGTAAAGCTATGTTGAGCAATGATTCCTCATTTTGGCACAGACTGGGCATTAGATAAAGGTCCCTGAGCTGCTTCTGACAATGAAGTCGGATAAACATGATAGCCTGCTTTATGGATAAAAGTATATATTTTTAAAAATTATGACTGTGCCTGAACGTATTATTGTGTTACAGTTGTGTAAATCTAGGGCTCTAGTAGAACTTCCATTATATTCTTATTTTTATTTTTATGCAAGTTCTCCTCAGCTGAATAACATCTAATGGGACAGGACAGAGAAGACTATTTGAGCCTTGATTGTGTCATTAACCTGAATCGATTTGAAATGGTTCATTTTCAAAAAAAGGTTTATGACCAGCGAATAATAAGAATTGTTTTATGACCAGTGAGTAGGAATAACAGAATACAAAGACTATCAAGGAATAGGAAGGAATAACCTCTACAGCCAGATCAGATATTCTTCTATTTATTCGATTTTTTTTCTTGCCCTTCCTTCAAAAATTCAATATTTACTTAGTTTTTCTACCATCTACATTTTATCTTCCCAAGAATCCTGTAAGGAAGATTAAGCTAAGAATGACTGGCCAGGAGTCAATCAGTTTTGATTCTTGCCTGAGAAGGAACTCCAGTCTGGGCTTTTGCAGCCATTGTCCAATTTTTAACCATTCCATCATCCTGGGCTGGACTTGGCCAGTGAAAGATGGGATTAAAAAAGCATTTTATGCCAAGGAGCCAGGTCTTGTTAGGGGGTCACTATATGATTAGCTGAGAGCCAGTTTGGTATAGTGGTTAAGGCACTGGGCTAGAAATTGGGAGACCATGAGTTCTAGCCCTACCTTAGGCACAAAGCCAGCTGGGTGACCTTGGGCCAGTCCCTCTCTCTCAGCCCTAGGAAGGAGGCAATGGCAAACCACTTCTGAAATCTTGTCAAGAAAACTGCAGGGATTTGTCCAGGCAGTCTCCAAGAATCAGACATGATTGAATATATCTCTCTATCTCTATCTGTATCTGTATCTCTATATATGAGATTAGCATTCCTGGGCAGCTACTACTAGGATCCAGTCTATAGCTGGTACTGTGCAACTCCTGAAAACCTCTGATTGTCCTCCTCTTTGCTGTAGCTACCTATTGCCTCTTTCCACTTAGGAAGGGAGTAATGAGAACAATAAAAGGATGGAAGATCCAATTGCTTTGATTACTTCTGTGAGTGGCTGAGCATGATGGACCCAGCTGAGAAGACAATTGAATAGGTAGTAGAGATAGCAGAGAGGAGCTATAGGATGATCAGATCTGGGTTGCAAAAATCCAGACAACCACTAGAGGGTAGCAAAGAGTAGCAAATCTATATTTCTTTACTCTCATTTGATGGTCATTTGAATTATTGCAACAGCTCAGGTCTGATAGCCCTAAGGAAGTTATTGTACCTTGTTCAAAGTCTTCTCAAAAGCTAGTGTTGCAATTAGTCCAAATCCACATTAGGGAAGCATCAAGTCTACTTTCATTCATATACAACTAGAATTCAAAGCATTCCACCCACTGTACTGGAGCCTGGATTGTATTCTGTTCCACTAGAGGTTTTGGTTGTAATAAATTATGCCTTATTCTGAAAAGCTAAGTCAGTTTGTCTACATTACTAATGGGTTTCCTGTTTTATGTTGGCCTTACTTTTGACATCCTCAGCTTTGTTTCAGTACCTCCTGCTCCTGTGAACATATTTCTTTCTTTCACTCTCCTTTTTCTCCCTCTTAGATGTCAGGCTTCTGTTTATTTAGTTGTATGATGTAATTTTAGATTTCTCAAGAAGTGGAGTCATAGCTCTTTCATTTTCTCTTCCTTTAGTCTTTACTCTCTTGGCCAACATGAATTTTTTGGGACTTACCGCCAAGTAGCATATTGAGGTCTGTTTCATTCTCAGCTGGGTTTCTTGGTTGAAATAGCAGAGCTTCTCAGCCTTGCAATGAGCAAAGAGGATTTCAATTATTTATTATATGTCATCCTTGATTAAATGCTTTGGTCCAGGCTCAGAATGCTGAGCATACCGACAAATGACAGCTCACTAGTCTCCAGATCCTTGATAATTAATGTTTTACACAAAGATTTTGACATATCCCTTTCTTATTTATGGCATTTTACCAGAAGTCCATATCTTCCTGAATCTCCTTCTATCATACTTAGTGCCTATTGGTCAGTCCTTGGTTGTAAGCTTTCTAAGAGTGAATTCTTGCTTTCATGCTTTATAGCCTGAACATCTTGACAACCCCATCAGGCCTGAACAAAACTCTAATGATAGTTGCTGGTGGTGAAGGTATACAGTTTTGCTGGGTCTGAGAAATGACCCTCTCAAAAAACCATCCCCTGAACAATTTTGGTGTCTTTCATAGATAAGCCTTCCTTGATTTTAAATAAGCCTTTGACTCGATATCCAGAAATGTTCTTTGGGAAAAATTTAAAAATACAACTATCGATAGGTGCCTTCTCCACCTGATGTAGAAATTATATTCCAATTCCACCTTAAAAGTGAGGTGTAACCCCCACAGGACCCTCTCTGGCATAGTAAATGTGCAGAAGGGAGTGAGACAAGGATGTATTCTTGCCCCCACCCTTTTTAATCTCTATATTAATTCACTCATGGACCTCTCACATAACATGGATATTCATGCACCCAACCTAGCACAGGGCAAAATTCCAATACTTCTATATGCTGCTGCTGCTGCTTTAATTTCGCAAACCCCCATTGGACTGAAAAAAGCAATTGCAGCAACACTAAGGTACTGCAGACAAAACCATTTGGTTCTCAACTTTGATAAATCAGAAATTCTGGTTTCTGCTAAGAGAGCTAGGCAGCATTCCTGGAAAGTAGAAGGGCATAAATTAGAACAGGCTAATGTATTTAAATACCTTGGGGTGGTCTTCCACTCAAAAGGTACTTGGAATCCACACCGGAACTACGTAGTGCAATCAGCCCTTAGGTCAATGAACGCCATTAAACAGGTTTTTTACACTGGTGGAGGACAATTAGTACCTGCGGCTTTAAAACATTTTGAGGCCAAAACATTGGCTCAAATTCTCTATGGGGCGCAAAGAGGAATTTATATAAAGAAGGTGCTGCAGGAAGCAGTGCAAACAAAATTCCTGCGATTAATTTTAGCCGCACCCAACGGTACATCAAATGCCCAGTTAAGGCTCGAGACAGGAATGCTGTCAATCCAAGTGAGGGCCTGGAAGCTGATGATAAATTATTGGCTAAAAACCCAATTTTTCCCAGTTGGTTTAACTCCTTTAGTTCTAGTAGATAACTTCTCTTCACCTTGCTGGTGAAGAGAGTATAAGCTGGCTTCGTATGAACATTCTCCTCTATTCTTAATATCATTAGGCTATGACCAAGCCATACAACTAGTCATTCAAAGAATAAGGGACATGGAGTTCCAGAAAGAACTTAATAGGCTCCCACAACATAACAGAATTTGGATAGACAGGGGCATACGGGAACCAGCAAGGTATTTGCTAAACCTAACCTTCCGTAAGTTGAGAATCGCATTCTTCAAAGCTGGATTCAATATTCTTCCATCTGCACTACTCCAAGACAGGTATAACAAAGTCCCCATAGCTGAGCGTATCTGCCCATGTGGTGAAAAGGAAGTAGAAACCATCTCACATGTACTGCTACACTGTAAATTTTATAGGGATATCAGGTCAATTTACGTTTTGCCCCTAATAGATAAATTCCCTGGGTATCCAGATAATTTTTATGTGAACTATCTCCTTCAGGATCTAAAACCATACATTATGTGTACAGTTGTTAAAGTCTGTGTTGCTGCAATGAAAATAAGACAAAACCAGACAAAGAAATAACTCCCTACGTTAAAAAGTACTTTTCAATTTGAAATATTTTGATTAATAAATTGTCAGGGGATATATATTTTTACTTTTATTTTATAATTCCTAATGTTCTAGGCTCACCCCACTAAGATAACAAATGTATTAATACAGTAATAGCAGGGTAAACGCTATATTATTATGTGATATATCTTATTAGTCCATAGTATATTATTGTATTTCTTTGTTTTACTTTGCTTTTCTCCTTTTAAATTTTGCTGGTCATTGACTGAATAAATTTGATTTGATTGCATAGATAAGCAGACAATGTCATTAATTCATTCTAGTAGATAGGGAGGTCAAATCTAGCATAATGTGTATTTGTTGGCAGATTGCTAGGAAAGCCTTTGGCCCAGGAGAGATCAGAAAAGTCACACACCAGGCATTTCTATAAAAATAATTTTATTTACAGAAAGCAAAACATATTTAAAAGCTTCTGCATTCTTACAGGCTCTCAGTGAGAGCTGCTTAACTCTCTACATGCCTACACAGAAGGGAAACTGAAACTAAAACAAGTCCAGGCAAGTTCTTTCCCCCAGGTGCAAAAAATTAACATCTGAAAAGGGGACAATTAAATTCAACCTCTTCACCCGGCCAAAATGATTAGTTACCATAGTAACCTTAATCTGTAGTAGAAAACAATATATTAACAGTATTGTGTTGAGTCAAAATGGACACTGTTCTTCTTTATTCCTAATGTGATGTAGGAATCTAGCCTTTCTGATTTGTAAATCACAATGCTTGCTGAGTGTTATTTGCGCATTAAGGGTTATTTTAAATCACTGGTAAAGCAAACCATGGCTTAGCAGGTGTCCTTTCTCTTCAAGTTACTGCAAAAGGCTCTTTGCTATGGCCTTTTCACTCAGGTTTGCAGAGATGAACAGACTTTTCATGCTGTTGGGATGGATGTTAGAAAGAAAGTCCACACTTTTCAGCCATTCTGTGAACCAATGATGATACAGATAGATTTGCAGTGAGAAACATATCAAATGCAACTTCCTTACATTACATTCCTTACATAAATAATACACTGGCAGTAGCTTAGCCAAAAGGTAGTCTTGGGGGCCGTTACTGTCCAACCCAATTGCCTTACCATATTCCAAATGTATTGCATGTACTTTGGCTATATGGGAATGGAATAGCAATTTATCCAAAGTTTTGGACCAGTACGCTATCTTGAATATACTCATAAACAGTTGACTACAGAAATGTCCAGCTGTACATACATATGGGCCGGGAGAAAATCTATGTGGTCAGTAGGAATCAAAAATGACTTGATCACACATAATCAGTCAATATACCTAGGAAGATCAACAGTTTTTTGACTTACAAAACAATTCTAACTGGCTGTGGAAGGAAATGGTCAGATCCCCAGTTTTAAAATACCCCCTATTTAGGTCTTCACGCCAGCTACTACAAATCATCAAGCAGGCAAAGCTCAGTTGTTGTAGCTTACCAACGGAATCCTTTGTGTAACACCCAGGTCTGTTCCACTCATTCTTGAAACCCCTGCTCCCACTCCCAACCGGTAAATTTGGGAATTGCCGCCCCCCCCCCCGCAAAAACAGAGTTTGTTTGTTTACTTATTAATTTATTATTAGTTTATTTACTTATTGAACTTCTCAGCCCCCCAACTCACAGACGACGACTCTGGGTGGTTTACCGTAATAAAAATAACATATCTTTAAAAATACAATGTAATAAATATAAATATATCTAAATAGAATATACATGTAAAAGTACACATACAAAATAGAAATATGAGATGGCAAATCACAATCTTACTGTTGGCACCATCATGGTGCCAACCACCTCCATGTATAGCTATCACTCCTCCCACCCCAAACCAGGTGGCATAACCAGGAGAGTGGGGGCCTGTCTCACCTCCAGGGGTAACTTATTCCAAAGGGCAGGTGTGATGGCAGAGAAGGCCCTCCTTCTGGGCCCTGCCAATTGGCAATCCCTCATGGAGAGGGTCCGTAGCATGCCCTCTCTGCCTGACCAGGTGGGAATAGGACAAGTTTCCCACAGACTTTGAGAAGATATAACAATAAATACTGAGAAAACTACATGCAGTGACATGAATGTTTCAATCTATTATTTTTATAGAGGAGTCTCTTCAAGCTGTTTGAAAATTTACATCATATCTGCTGAGCAAGGAGCTGAACCAAATGATCTAAATGCCCCTTTCCAACTTGGAATGCTATGATTATATATCTATTTTACCTGTTGGGAATTAATTTATAGTCACTGCAACAGAGACATTGCATGCTGAGTACTAACAAGTAGGAGAAAAATACCCACAGTGGAGGAATGGGGAAAATAAAGTTCATAAATATGCTGATCTTAAGCAAATCCACTTGTTTTAATGGAAACTGTTGAAGATTGGAAAATCTGTAAATCAGGTATATATTGGATTTTGATGCTTATGTATTTTTAATCTTAAAATGGGTATGTACAGAATAAATGAAATACATCCTTTCAGTATACATTGATATATATTCTAGCAAGTGTCCCACATTATTAATCTCAACCTTCCTGCATGGAAGTCAGAAACAGCCTAGGGAGAGATTAATCATTTTATTATTAAAGCTGCACTTTATTGTGATCTATGATTGTTTCAAGGTGATTCCACATGAACAAGGAATCTTGGTCCAAATGGAACAGTTAACCCAACATATCATGTGGCATTTGACTTGCTTAACCCCAGTCATTTTCATGCCAGTGGAACTCAAAGACTGCATTACTAAGCATCTATCAAAGGCAACTCCTAACATTGTTGGTCACTTACAAACAAAAGAAAACACAACGGCTATATTTGCATATAAGATTTAACTGGGTCAAGAGGGGGTAGGGTGTCATGCAAATATCCTAACCCAGGCATGACTAGGAAAGCAATTGTACAGGGCAAACCTGAACAAGCTTCCATTCAGCTCTGTTGGCCAAAGCGGAGTGGCCCTCTCTTTCTACTGCTGGACAGAACTGAAGTCCCAGAATAGCTTTGTAAAAAGACACTGCTCTGGGAGAACCTCCCACATGCTGCTTTCTTCCTGTCTTCTTTTCTACGATGCATCAGTTGGGGTCACCTATGTTTGTGTCTGAAAAGAGTCAAGTTTGCACAAAATCTGTGTAGCAAATATCAATTGACTAGAAATACAATCCATTTCATCAGAGCAGGAAACCATCCCAATCTATCCAGGTGATTCCAGAAGGTAGAAAACCATCCCTGGATGTCATACATTTCTTCATATATCTTCTCTTGCATTAAGAACAGTGTTTTACTGATGTAGAATCAAATGGGGATGGTCAGCATTCCCTGCACCTCCTGTGTCCAGTGGATGAGGCACAGTTGCTCCAAGTAGGATAATTGTAAGAGCAGCGGTTCCTAGTCTCTACTTGTAATGGTATGTGGGAAAGACCTTGGGAGACAGGGCAAAGAGATGCTGCCTAGGGAATGGTCAGATGAGAGACAGCATAGCCCACAGTTAGATGGTGGCTGGGGCAAGAGGCTCAGAAGGGACCCTCCCTAGTTTCTCAGGCTGTAAAGGAGAGGGTGGGAGAATTGTACTCTCAGACTTTCATTTTCTATTACTGTAGCTTTACAATAAAGTAGAATACGCTCATCTGGTTGTGTTTCCTTTCTGGTCTACCTGGTAAGGCTGACACCACAGACCTACACTTTCTGGAAGCCCTGTTGGTAGCTTGCAAATGCAGTTTGGACAATTCGAGAAGCAGAAGGGCTTGCTCAATGTCCCAAGGGCCAGAAGGACCAGCTTGGCAGGCCAGATGAAGTCTGCAAGCCAGAGTTTCCCCATCTCTGAAATAGAGATTACCTTAAGGTTAAAAAAAAAAAGTCTCCTCTTCCTCGTCCTCCCTGTTGTGATGATCTGCCTTTTCCCAACCATGCGAGTCAAGGAGGGAAAACAGTATCTCTGTCTCTTTGTATTTTCCATCTGAACAATTGTGTGGATCTGGAAAAGAGCCATTATCTAAGAGTGAAGTACAGGGGCATTTAGGGTACTGAGTGCCCCACTGCAGATAAATAAATAAACAAACAAACAAACAAACCTGAAGTTGAAGTGTCAAGTACTCAAGGAACCTTAATGATAACTTTGCACAGTCTCTATGATATAAACCAGCCTTCATTAAGATTTACTGGCCTATTTAAGTGAAGGTTCCTGCTGTTTTATGTAGGACCAAACAGCTCAGACACTCTCATTACTCTCTATGAGAAAGCGAGAAAAATACTGGCACCACACTGATCTTTTTCCTGCAATTTTCCTGTTAGATCCTGTAAGAAAGAGCAAGAGAGGCCTCCAGTTATGAACAGACAGGAAGAGTTGTACCAGGCGACTTGCATTCAGGACCAATAACCATATACAGCAGATACCCAGACAGTATTAGACAGGTACAAGAGTAACTTTAAATCACAGTAGTTGTTGAACTCAGTGGGCAGAAATCCAAGTGTCCTAAGCTTTGCTCAGAGTTAGTAGTTCTCACCCTTATCCAGCAACCTGAACAGCCTCTTTAAAGAGCAGTATATTTCAAACACTGTATGAATCAAACAATCCACCTCTCTTCCCTTCCTTTGATAAATACACAACCAAAACTGCATTTGCAATCTCGTCTTCCCTCTGGAGGTTAGTTCTGATTGCCTTGCAGGTTCCACACTGTCTACAAAGAAATCCATTATTTCTTTTTGAGATTCTTCTATTGTTATTTAGCTTAGCATCTGAGGACCCTGTTTTCTCTATTTCTGACCACTCTGAGTTACAAACTTTGCAACCAGATTATTTATTTATCCTATGGCACATTCACATCACAATTCAATAGAATAAAAACACAGGAGATAAAATACAAGATATAAAATATAGAGTATAAAATTATAGACATATGTCTAGATTACAGATATAATTTTTTGCTTCCTTTGTCACAGCCAGGAGATCGGCAAAATCTCCATTATAGGCTCTGTTTTGGCACTCTGTCACTATATTTTTATTTATTTATCAAATTTGTCACCACCCATCTTCTCTGAATGGAGGGACTTTGGGCAGTTTACAACGTAAAACAATAATTATGTAATAAAATTCCAATATAAAATATAGACTAAATTTTAAAAACTACTACATATAATAACATCCAGATGGCTATGGTCTCATTCAGTCCTTGCGTAGGAGGGGCACTTCAAGGCACTAGCCAACCCCAGGTATGACTATTCTCCTCCCTGCCCCAAGCATATGTTGGATAGTTTGTTTTTCAGCCCCACAGTCACAGTGTGGTAATGTCACTTTGCCCCACTTAGAAAGGACATCAGCACATCTCCCATAGCCCATGCAGATTCTGTTCAGTATTGTCCATGTCGCACAGGGCTGATCAAATCTAGATGGTTTCTCTGAGATGCAGGGTAGGCTTCGACACTGTGGAGGACAATTTTCTAGCCAGTACTGTTTCCACATATTGTTGAACCAGATTCTTAGCAGTTAAGTGAACTTCTTGGCACTCATGGTAAACCTTTATCAGCTTTCTTCTCAATCAGCTTCTTCTTTCTGGGTTACATATAGCGTGGAAGTTCTGTATGGTTGTTTGCATGTCATGCCTGCCCATGATTATTTTAACCATGATTTATTCATTCCAATTTTCTGACTATGCTTGGCACACTGAATCACTGACTACATTGTTGTTGTTGTTATTACATTAATAAAAATACAGGCTCCATTCGCACAATATACAGGGCTAAAATCAGAATGCCATCTGAATATACCCCTTACATGTATCTAATTGAAGTTATGAATATCCAAGTAAGGAGTCTGGAATCCTTATGTCTGCACATGGCTTTCCAACTGATTTCAAATCTTATAGAAGAGATCAGTTCAGATCTCTGTTGCTTTCACTCCTTTCTTACAGCTACCTGCTTAGGAAAGAGAGGGACACAATGGAGCTTATTTGATATGCTATCAAAGTCATGACACAGAGAACTAAAGAGTTCCAAGTGGCTTGTATTCAACTCATCCATTGCCATTGATTTCTCTTTCATTTCTTTCATTTTCAATTTCCTTTGCAGCCAGAAGAGGTCAGCTTGTGTTTACAGGGAGCTGGGAGAGAAGGGAGAATTAACTGTCAATTTTCCCAAACTCAGCTGCATTGTAGAGTTCAAATTATCCAACCTTCCAGTTGGTCTTATCTCTACACAGGATCCTCCAATCCCATTGGGAAGGTGAGGCATTTGGAACTCTATGAAAAAGGGAGATGCCATCCTATTATTGGATTGTGTGTTTTGTACTGTGATGATTATCATAGTCATTATTCTGCTCCTCATTTTGAGATCTTTGAGTAATTCCCAAAGCTAAAATCACACAATTACCAATTGTAAAGTCACAAAATTACAAAACAACAAACCATTAAAACCACATTAAGAGTTCTTTTCATTCTCTCTCCTTGGGCCAGAACATATGTAAGTTCCTCTGTTCATCAACTTTGGGCATAAATGGTTCCAAATCACCAAGCCTGTAAAATCCATTGTATCTCTCTGCTTTTTTCAATCTCTTCTGTTTAGGTAACAATAGTATGTTGTTCAATCCAGTGTTAGTTTGGACCAGACCCATCCAGTCTTGTATCTCCTAGATGTGACTGGTTTATATCTTGCAGAATTCCATGCCAGTGTACATTTCTGCTGCAGGTGTAAGTGTCCCTGATGTTTCCACCCAACAGAGACAACCTACTGTACCTCAAGCTTTTTTGTGTGATGTGTGGGATTTGTGAGCCTTAAACCCGACATGTAATTCCGTTTTCCTTGCCCTGCACTTCCTTTCCAAAACAAACCTGCCTTTGTCTAGCCATGTCTGAACATTTCCTCTTGCTCAGCAATCTTATTTAAGGGAAGGAAACAATCAGAATCAAAGCAATCAGAATAACCTCTACTAGCCTCAAGGAGTTAACTTCCAAAGCATATGGTTCACCAAGTGTTTAATAATCAAATTTCAGCGTCATATAATCTGTCTTCAGCATTTGATTACACATCATAGCTAGAATTCTATTCAAAGCAGAGATTATGTTGGGGGAGAGGGGGGGCAGCAGTGGTAGATTTCTTTTTCAGTGAAACGGTTTCATCCAAAACAGAATCCATCATTCCATGAGTGGGCACCAAAGTCGCACAATCTGATAACACCCATCTTGAATATATATCTTGTACAAACATAATATACAAAAATGTATTGGTTTGGGGGAAGCTGGGCATACAATGCATATATTTATGAAATCTGCATATCGAAAACCATGCCTCTAAGGAAAAATTGCATATGAAATGCATATATAAAGGATAGATTCACTCAATTCTTATATGAAAGCAAAAACATTTTTCTTGCAAGTATGTGGGGTCTTTTAAAATTCTGGGATGATAGAGACCTCTGGTAGAACAGGCTAATTATTTAACATGCAATAATGATATAAAGGAGAGAAAGATCAGCCCACAGATCCCAAATTGTTGCATATTGTCTTAAATTATACTGTTTTTAGAAAATTGTATTTTGAGGGGGAGAATGCACTGACAACTATACGTTTACAGGTGGTTTTCAGTGCAAAATTCTTTTAAAAATATCACATGGATATGGAAGAGATAGCTATATAATTCATTCAATTGATTTCAAATGAGCTTACAGGGAGCTCTTCTCCAGATGACCAGCATTATCATCTATGCAAAGATAGACTCACAATTGAGATCTTCTCTTTGCTCACTCTGCTGAAGTCTTGGACATCTGTCTCCTAAACTTGTCTCTTGGTACCCCGGGCACAGGACTATAGCTCTGCACAGGTGGTCTGTGATGTGCTGGACCACAAAGCATATCATACCAGCACCACAAGGACCTTTTTAATGAGCCCCATTAACAATGATGGATTTTATGATGCTGGGCAAGAGATGTGAAGAGCTGGTCTTGCTCTCTTGGCCAAAGATGAACATCATGAAATGAAATGATGTGCCACCCATACGAACCCACTTGAGCCTCTGCGTCACATGATGCAGATGGGCTCCATCTCTTTTTTAGCAAGGGCCCATTTACTGTTTCAAACAAGACGGTTTTCTTCCATTAAAAATAAAAGGACAATTAGTTTGTGCAAAGAACATGGACCCAATTAAAAAGCAGAGGCATGGTGCACCAGAAAAGAGGAGCAGGAAGGGAGGCTGAAATACACATGTAATTTTCTCAAGAGAAATTTTGCAGAAGGCTCTATTGCTCAGTGTGC
The DNA here is from genome assembly GCF_035149785.1 of Candoia aspera. Taxonomy (NCBI): domain Eukaryota; kingdom Metazoa; phylum Chordata; class Lepidosauria; order Squamata; family Candoiidae; genus Candoia; species Candoia aspera. Next base: position 8,788,125 of record NC_086165.1, on the reverse strand, counting down.
AATCTGCACTTGTCACAGACTCCGAAAACCATGCTGATTTCCTGGAATTGTCAATTACACTGCTCTTCTTTCCTAGCTGTTCATATACTCTCTTTTTTTAACTTTATTAAAACCCACACATACACCACCCACCCACAAAATAGCAGTGCCTTTGCTAAAATGGCTTCCCAGACAAAAGGAGCAGATCATCACAAATGGAGAAGATTAATGCTCAGTCCTCCTTAATTAAAATTTAGTTAGGTAAAATATTTAATGCCTTCAGATTTGTCCTTTAGGGAATATTTGAGAGCCAGAGGGCTAATGTAGTTGGATGATGGAGGGAAAATAAATTACATTTACCTTCAAAATTTAAAACAATGATTGCTCAGGTTTGAAAAGAAAATTATACCCTTTTCCCTGTTGAAAAACAGTGGTGCCAAAAGCTGAGTTAAATATGCAGCTTAAATGTCAAGGATCACCCATCCCACTCAGTTTAATGACCTGGTGTTTGCTAAGGTATTATAGGCACCCATATACAAACTCCCTCTTTCCTTTCTCTCTTTTTTTTAAAGAAAAGGTATCATTCCTCCAACAGATCTATATGTTCACAGTTTTCCCAGTCTCTTTTTTTTAATTTGTTCCCCAATCACCCTAATAAAATAATCTCACTTTAAGCTCCCAAAGCTGATTGGTTTTATTCTACCTAGAGAACTGCATAAAGGATTATAAAGTTGAGAATTAATGAATGGCATCAGGGTATTCTTATGAGTGTTTTTAAAAAAGAAAGAAAGAAAGAAAGAAAGAAAGAAAGAAAGAAAGAAAGAAAGAAAGAAAGAAAGAAAGAAAGAAAGAAATCTAAAGTGGCAGGAAAACACTGCCTGGAGCTCAACAAGGTTATAAGTGTTTGAGAACATTTGCCTTCTTGCATATCTCATTAAGGATACTACAATAAAAAGAAAGTTCAATTAAATCTAAGAAGCTGCCATTAAAATTTCCCAGACTCTGCTTTGTCGAGGGGATAGCTTCTGGGGAAGCCAGATATAGGCATTGACAGTGGAAAATAAATAGTAAGGAAATTATTTAAGAATCAGATTGGCCAAGTTACATTCTTAGGATACGTGTGTTGGTAGGCAGGTATTATGCACTTATTAACCAAATAACACTTTGTGATACTTTATTTATTTTATTCAGGACATGTATATGGCCACCCAATTCAAACGATGTGACTCTGGGTGACATACAAAATCATCACATAAAAATACAACAACAAAACCATACCATACCAACTAAAACAATTGGATGACAATCAGGACTGAAATATATCTCATCAGTTGGAAACTCTATTCATCCGGACCCAAGTGCCTGGAGGAAGACCCGGTCTTAGCTGCCTTTCTAAAGGCTTTCAAGGGTTGGGGCTATACTCTCATAATGAAGTCATATTGGTATGTAGAACTCTTCATTCCTCTTTACTCATCCCATTTGATAAATGATGGAGGAGAATTGAAAGTGGAGTGAACCAATTATGGGTAGTTTATTTTCTTCCTTTCAGGGGAGGGCAGAGCTGTTGGTCTCGTCTTTAGCTTTAAACAAACTTAAGCACATATGCCTTTGTTCATCGTGGCAAGGAAGTTCAACAGCCTTCGTGTGATTTCTTCTAGAATTACCCACAAGGAACAAAAGGAGGCAGTGTTCCCCTCCTCTCCCCAACACACACACTCATTGCACAATCCCAAGATATTTCTGGAAAAAGTAACAAAAAAGGGGCAAGCTTCTGCTGTGCTATTCAAACACTCACAGGGTTAATTGTCAGCAAGAGACAGGCCCTCTGGCTCACTCCTAGCAAGAAGTGGTGACACCACCTCTTCTCCCCGGTGAACTTTTAAAATCAATTCCTTTGTGCCTAAGGAAAAGGAAGGAGGAAAAAGAACATACCTTTTTTTGCAGACAAAAGGAATTTCCCAAATATAGGAGGGAATACTTAGTCCAGCTTTAATTGAAATATTAACCCAGTAGCCAGGTGCGCCTGGGCTGCAAAAAAATTGACTCTACAGGAAATCCAGACTCCTTAGCAATGTAATGGGATTGCTCAATTTAATTGCCCCCTAAGACACACAGTATCAGGAGCCCTTGTTTCTTCTTTTGGGGAGTGGCAGGTTATTTTTGTAATTGTAGCTGCAAGGCATTAACAGGTACCTCTGGCACACCAGCCATTCTATGCAAGCTCCAAGTCTGTAATGGAAGGAGAGCATCTGTCAAGTGTTATTTAAAAGACTGGGTGTAAAAGGAAGCAAACAAATAATACACTCATCCTTTTCTTGAAATAAACACACACAAACACACACACACACACACACACACAGAGAGAGAGAGAGAGAGAGAGAGAGAGAGAGAGAGAGAGAGAGAGAGAGCTTCTAGCCAGAATGGATGGAGCAAGTACTTGCCACCAAATTTTTGGCCATCTCCAAAGCAGGCTCTACTAAGATCAGCCAAGGTGGTCTACAGGCTTAATGAGGATAAATGAAATGATAATGTGAAGTCATTCAACAAGTGTGGATTCTGGTAGTCTTAAGATCTGGTAGTAGATGGGAGCCTTCTGGCTGATATCCCATTGAATGCCGAAACTGTCACTTGACCGTGGCTCCCGTGACCTCAAATCTGAGCAACACATGGACTGGCAGCAACTCTTTTGTTAGGAATAAGGGCTGGTAATGCTGAGCTAATAAATGCTGGGCTCCTCATCACCCCCCTGGGTGGTGCGACTGACCATAATGTCCCTAAAGTGTCTTAGATGTAATGATATGAACACATACACACACAGATTGTGAAGCTCACCAAGGGATTTTTTTAAAAAAATATATATGGATGTCAGCGTTTCTGTACTGACTGCTAGATTGCATGTATCGAATCAAGGCTTGGGGGTAAGGGAAGGAAGGAGTATAAATCTTTAGTTTATAGTCTCAAAATGCCTCGTAGAGATTGACATTTCAGTTTATCCAGCTTTCAGAAACTCTGAGTTTTACAACTCAATCTCCTTAAAATGTTTTCTAGCCCTGCCACATAGTATACTGGGTGAAATTCCAGACAACATCAACAAAAGAGGAGACTAGTTTCCATCTCAGAGCTGTGGGGACACTGGAGAAGTGAAATAATCTAGTGAACTGTCATGCACCATGCACTAAAATCACTAAACAAATCAATGGGTGGGCAATGCTAAGAACAAAAATAGGAGGCATTTCTCTATCTCCTCAGTAGCTGCTGCTCAAGACAAGAAGGGGAAGAACAGAGAAATTTGTCTTTCCCCAGGATTTGCTATTTCCAAGCTATTTCCATGCACTAGAGGGAAATAGGTGAATGTTGAAGAATTTCCTCATTCTCTGATCAGCACTGGAGTAGCAGAGCAGAAAACTCCCTGAGAAGGTGCTTGTAAGGGAAAGGGGAAATGAGGTGTCGAATCAAATGATTGCGATCTGAGATGCAGACATAATGTTTCTCTAGAATCTGAGACAAGTATTATGAAGCTTTTCGATTTACAGGCAGGTTCAGGGGAGAATATGTGCGTATGTAGTGATTAATAGGGCTAAAAAATAAGTAAAAATGGCTCCTTCACTATTCTCATCTATTTGTAATGAGGAAGGGAACTAATTCATGGCTGGCATAAAACTCACCTCTATAATGGTTTTCCTTCCAGAGATCTCCAATTGTTGGTTACCATTTTCCCTTTCAAGTCTCCAGGATGGATGGATGGATATGTTGTATGGATGGATAGATAGATATGGATGGATGGATGGGTAGATATATATGTTCAAAAAGAGTTCTTAAAATGTAAATTAACCACATGAATATTCCAGTCATTGGGTAATATAAAGAATGAGAAAATAATTTTGGATTACCCAGAGCAAAGAAGAAAAGTTAGCAGCATTGTTTCAACCAATCTCATAAGAGGTTTGCAATCGTTCCAGGTGCCACCTCCCTTAAATGGTTCTGATACCCTTGTTTACAAGTTTAGGAGTGAGGATTTTCAAGGCCCCAGTTGAATTCATTTCATAAAACCCAATTAAAGCCACACTGGAATTAATTTATGATTTGCTGTCTCTACAGGAAGGGAAGGGAATGCTAATAAGACTCCAAACTTGGCGAAGTCTTCAGAACTATTAACCATTACAGCTCTCTAAGGTATAGACTGGAACACCCCCAAGGACCGAATCACACATGATAAACATAACTATAATTAGGGATTTTGATGTTTGTTTGTTTGTTTGTTAATGTGAAATCTGCAGTAGACTGCTGCTCATATTTTGATCAGATCAGGGGCACTGGGGAGAGGGACCAGCCATTGTTTCCCAGCCCAGAGCCAAACTTCACCCTGCATACATAGATACCCATCACACTATTCCCTTTTGGAGTAAGCAACATAAATTATGCACAGTACAAAAAAGGAATAAGAAATAGTAAGCCAAACAAATTAAAGGCACAAGATAATGAAAAGAAATGGAAACAGCCAAAACTAGTTTACACCAACACCACTCACTGTGACTCTCCAAACTTTTCTATCCCTCAAACCATCCTTGCTTCCACTATGTTCGTATAGCACTTCATGCATTGCCTTTTGTTCTTTAAGCTTCTCACCTCTGTATGAGAATTTTGTCAACTCTATCCAACCATGACTTCCTTGGTCTTTGCCTTCCTCTCCATCCATTCAGCCTTCATACATTCGTTTTGCAATTTGATTCCCATTTGCTGTGTCTATAAAACCAACCAACGTATCTATAAAACCAATGTACTTCTTTCATCCAGGCCAATCATTTTTGTATTCAATCCACATACCTTAAGTGCCCATTCATTCCAAAATTCTCTCTCTTCCCCATTTGCACTACATTCAAGAAGTCCATTGCATCCAAAGGAGCCAAGACTAGTTGAGAAAATTTAACTTAATTACACAAATGACGCAGATTACACCATTTGGGTCACTTTCATAGATTGATGCAATTGAGGTTGTTGCATCATTAGCATAATGATGTCATTACGCACATAAGATAAATCACTGCAATGATGAATAATGGACATCCCCTACCTATGGTACTTCTGCAGACTTGGTGATCTTGTGCTGTTCCCTTGTTGTGTGGACGATACAACTGATGTTGAGTATATCAGAGTAAGCAACTGAGTAAGAATGTCCTTGGGTTTTGAGAAGAGTGATGGGATGGGATGCACTCTCAGAAGTAGGAAAGGCAAAGAGAAAAATATATATATATTTGCTTTTTTATTTAAAAAACAAAACATTAGGACAACCAAAAGACATAAACTTGGAAAGGAAGATAAATGAACAACGACAGAGCAAAGGGAAGGAAAAAGAATAGCAACTTAGGCACACACACTAAATTTGATTTAATTTGACATTCTAATTTAATTAAAGGTAAATTAATTAACAACAGTTTATATTATTACTCCCTATCTATTAAATCATGTTCCTCTTCTTCCACATTAGAAGGAATGACTTAGCAGCCCCTTCAGGGAGGATCTGGGCTCCCTAGCTAGGATTTTCAAGGGCTGCATACAATTCTTGGAATTTCAAAAAGCTCTAGTAAGAATTCTCATTTCCTACTAGCATTTATTATCAGGTAAACAGGAAGCAAAGGAATAGGAATGATCTGTGGGGTTTGGGAATACTGAGTTATGTGAGTGGGAGAATAAGGTCAAAATTATGGGGTTAGTATAAAAAACAACCTCGTTGTTATGATGATGATGATAACAATGATGATTTTATCATTGCTCTACTTAAGTGGCCAAGATCCAGTTCTTAATCCAGGTAGACAACAGTCAATCATCCCCTGCAACTACTGAGCACCAGGATCTGGATAGTTCCAAAAACTAACAAAAAACTCTATATAGTCATCTGAAGGGTGTTCCATTCCTGATAGAGAGTTTGAACCCTGTAGAATAACATTTGACCACAGTTGATGAATCCCAAAGAGGATGAAATGAGTCCTGTGGGGTCTCCTGGTGGTCAGTGTAACTGAAAACATTTCTCAAATAATTAAAGTCATTCTGACTGTCAAGGTTACAGAAAATCAAGCTACATGGTGTTCCTGCCCTCAGATCTACCTACAGAGCTCCACATAAAGCTTTGAACCTGACTCATGATACCAACTGTAACCTTATTCCAGGAGGTCTTTTTACTTTCCAGTTTAGCTTGTGATCCTGAGATTCTCCTATCCAAGTGCAAACAAGATCTGTCCCTGCTTAGCTTCTTGAGATCACCCAAGGTCAGCTAAGTGTTGCTGCTGCCTGTTTACATCAGTGGTATCTGATTTAGAAGAAACCCACTTGTCCTCAATGGGATTTTCTTCCAAGGGAACATGGAGGAGATAGGGCTACTAGAGTACAACACAGTCAAAGATCCCCCACCTAGGCAATGGTCCGATAAGAGGCAGCTCATTCCGCAGATGGAGGAAAAGCATGGGAAGCATTTCAGAAGGGGCCATCCCTAGTTTTCCAGAGGCTGAAAAGAGAGGAGGGGAGAAATCCTTTCGGACTTGCAAGATTCTGTTAATGTAACCTTACAATAAAGATAGTGCAAGTGCTCCTGGTTGTGCTTCTTGTCCGGACTACCTCACAGGGCTAACATCCATCTTGCAAGACTGAACGTATTTCTCACGTACCATCACAACAAGTGACCTCATATGAATTTTCCTGCACTATTTACTGTACATCAGGTGGGAAAATTGATCCACAAAGTTTAGTACCTGCCTTCCGATACTGATGTGAAGGAATTGTGGAAATGACTAAACTGAAGGTTGGGCTGTGAAATTGACTTTGTAGCTGGGTGGCAACCAAGCATAAAACCTGGCAGACATCAGGTTTTAAAGTCAATATGGGGTGTGCTTAGGTGGGTCATCCGGAGTTGTGTTTTCCCCTTGCTTTAATGAATGAATGGAACTGCTGGGTTGTACATGAGGGATCCTGTTAGGTTATTATCTCCGCTGTCCAAGGTTGGTGGTTATGCAATTGGCACTTACAACAAGTAAATAAAACTCTCCAAGGGACTTTGCTGCATTGGGTTCTTCTTAAGTGAATACTGCAACGTTCCTTATCATTTCACTGAATGCTCTTTGATGCTTACAGCCATTTTTGCAAGTCGATGTACAATTTTTGTTTATTCATAGGATTTGGCTCTCGCTTGTCAAGCCACAGCCTCCCAGAACACATCATATAAATATTCGGTACGAAAACTAATAAAATTATGACTCATATAAATAAGAATTGGCAGAGTTAAAGGAGAAGTGGCAGAAAACAAAAGCTAATCTTAAGGCCTGGTGGGGGAAAAAAAGCTTTTCCTATGGAGCTGCAAAGACAACACGTTTAGCAACTCAACTTCACCCCTGATGGTGTAAAAAGCTTCAAAAAGGCTTTTTAGATGGAACCCAAAATACCAAGGGATTCTTGTAGGAATAGATACTGCTGTGCCAAAAATGTCTGAGTTTCCCACATTAGGGGAAGAAGAGATGGATGGAAAGTAACATGATTCCTGTGCAAATATGGAATAAGGGTTGAGCCATTCCTAATAACCAGATAATTCTGGTGTTTAAAGCTCTCCTTTGGGACCTGATCTACAAACTAAGGTTTTGCACAAGTGGACTGTTCCATGGTCTTTACAGAGGTGACATTTGTCAGGAATAGAAGCGTTCCACAGCAATAAAAATGAAAAGATGTCCTAGAAAGAGCCAGATTGTTTATTTGTCCTCACGGTGATTTATCATATAACAACCAAGGGGACGTATCTCTGCTCTAAGGAGGCAATGAAGCAGTGGAAAAAGATTCAGGGAAAGGGCCCAGTGAAGCTGGGGTTTCCTCTTCCCACCCCCCAAAAATCCAAACCAGCTTTCCTTGGCTCTCCCAGCAACCTTCCGTCAAGTTGAAGAAATGCAATTTCTCCTTGTTAAAATGAAGAAAGGCCTGCTCTTTGAAAAGGTCTGCACGTACCCTTCTCAACACTTGATGCACAAGCAACCCTTCAAAAGAAACAAAAAAATTGCCCAAAGTAATTGCTCCGAGATGACTTTACTAACAATTTCAAAGAAGTCACTCTCAAGGTATTCCTCTATTACAGGGTTTCCCAGAGAGGGTTCCTTGGCACCCTCGGGTTCCACGAGAGGTCACCAGGGGTTCCCTGGGAGAGCACGATTTATTTAAAAAATGATTTCAAATTTGGACTTCACATTAAAGAGGTAAGTTTCCTTCTTTATTTTCAGTTTAAGAACCCTGTTAATGGCATATCCTGCCCACGAAACAAATCTAATAATTTTGTAACTTCTGGCCGATATTTGAGCCTGAATGTGCAGGGGTTCCCCGAGACCAGTAAATATTTCAGGGGTTCCTCCAGGGTCAAAAGGTTCAGAAAGGCCGCTCTATTATGACAATAGCCTTTCAAAAAGCTAGTGAAAATTATAGCAGAGACAAAAGGTTTGCAATATCCCGCATCGTCCGTATTTTACTTTGTGCACTGCTGAACCAACAAGCATTGCAACGCCCTGTAGAAAGGGGCTCCAAATTACCAAGGGGTGGGGTCCTTGACTTTCACAAGTTGGCAGTGGAAGGAGATGAGTAAGATGAACTGCAGACCTCGAGCATTTGACACTTTCTGTGGGCTACTAAGGTTCAGGGCTAAATCTCACGTACAAGAACGCACCACCGGGATGATTCATGGTTGAAAATCCATGCATTTTCTCCAAAAGTGGCCATGGCTTGTTTCCCCAAATGTAAATTATGCTAATGCCATTAAAGCCTGTTATACTCAAATAAGCTGTCTAGATGAAGGGAGCATATATAAAGGAATGCAAACACAACCCAGTTTCTTCACCACTGTATTTTGAATTAACTTTACAATCGTTTGTCTAACAGTATATTTTAAGTTGATGGAAACCAGATGTGATTCTGGGCTATCCTCCCTGGTGCTTAAGTGTTAAAGGCACGACCTGAAATGTACAAAGGCAGGCATACTTTGTTTTTCTTATCCTGATCTCTGCATAGGTATGAAATATAAAAACCCAGGGAGCTGGTCCCCTTTTTCCATGTTCCCTGCTTCACTTGTTCCAGAAATAATCCACTTTATTTCGTATCTGTTCAGGATCCCCACTTGACATAACTGCCAAATATGTTGGACTACAATTCCCATCACCCTGCCAGCAGAGGTTAGACTGACCCACACACAAAGCCACGAGATGGACAAGCTGTAATAAACTCTGTGCAAGGATCTGGTGCGGACATCCATCAAATGAACAGAAAGGAGAGCGTTGGGCCCAAACTGACATACTATCACCTCTGTGGGCAGAGCTGCTCAGCCAGCACTAACAGGAGAAATATGATCGTGTGCACACAGGAGGCTGGCAGCACAAACTTTATGGTGGGAAGGCCGGACAGAATTTATTTGAAAGCAGAGAAATCAATCACAGTGTCAAAATTGTGTATCGGTGAAATTGGGGGTCCCAAGTGGTGCCTTTGCAAAAGCATCCAGTGCCTCAAATCAAGAATAGTAATTTCCAAGTAGAGTTAAAACTGTTACGGTCAAAGAGTTGTCTTGTACAAGCAGAATACAGTCCCCCACAAAGAGGCTCACTCCTTAAACCAGTTTCTCAACCTTGGCCACTTTAAGCTGGGTGGACCTCAACTCCCAGAATTACGTTACTTGCTTAACTTACGCTATTTACTTAACTTACGCTACTTGCTTAACTTACGCTATTTACTTAACTTACGTTACTTGCTTAACTTACGCTACTTACTTAACTTACGCTATTTACTTAATTTACGTTACTTGCTTAACTTACGCTACTTGCTTAACTTATGCTACTTGCTTAACTTACGCTATTTACTTAACTTGCACTATTTACTTAACTTACGTTACTTGCTTAACTTACGTTACTTGCTTAACTTACGCTACTTGCTTAACTTACGCTATTTACTTACTTTACGCTATTTACTTACTTTACGCTATTTACTTACTTTACGCTACTTACTTGCTTTTCATTCAAATGCAGATGTGCAGTATTTGCTTCTATATTGGAATGCAAAGTGACTTTTATTTAATTGGACTCACAACAGAGCAGCGAGGCTTAGCAAGTGATCTCTGAATCTTTTCTTACCCTGCTGGGCTGCTCTCTGTTTTCCAGGCATTGCCAAAATGCAAGTCATTCTGGGCTCTGCTTCCATCAGGCAGCACTTTATCATCCTCTGGAATACCATTAAAATTCCCACACATTCCACACAGCTTCCCTTGGTACTCTGGTCCCACTTTGATGAACAGAGTGTGTTGGCCATTATAATGGATTTCCACGTCTGCTGCTAACTTTCACCATATTTTTGATCTTGGAAATGCAGCCCGTGAACTCCATTTCCTGGTTGACCTGAAAAAGGAAGGTAGGATTAGGGAAGTAAGCTGGATAGGTCATATCAAACCAAGGATGTGGTCAACAGAGATTCTTCTCCCTTTCCTATAATGTTAGAACATGAATGGTGGAAATTCTGGGAGTTGAAGTCCACCCAGCTTAAAGTGGCCAAGGTTGGAAAACACTGCCTTAAACATTTGAAATTATTGAGAAACAACAGAGAAGTTTTCTTCATCTGGGGATCTGTATGCATATGGGGGGACTTTGATACATGTCAAAAAGCGGCAGGGCTTCAAACATACTGTTGCAGATGCCATTTTGAAGTTTTTGACCCATTTCACTTAACTCTGGTTCATGGAATAAACTGCAGCTAGCTAGACCACGCCCTGCATTAGGCCTTAAACCATGGTTTATAAACTACAATGGGCTGGTTTCGAAGAACCCAGTAAGGCAAACCCAAGCAAACCGCACGATAGCTTTAGCACAATGTGTGGGTGTAAGGACAGCTCCACTGGACCGAGCCAAGGCCTATCGTGGCCCAGCAATTTGCTTCACGCCATGGCCAACCCAGATGTCTCGGACCGCTCACAACCAGGAGATGGAGACCCAGCCCTTGACAGGCCCATCCGCCATGAATATATTCAACTCTCTTTTAACGCCATCCAGGTTAACGGCCATCCCATCTTCTTTGAATGAATTCCACAGGTTGATTCTGCGCTGGGTGAAGTGCTTCCTCTTGTCTGTTCTGCGTCTACGTCTACATCACGGGTGTCCAGCCTTTTGGCTTCCCTGGGCCACCCTGAGTGAAGAGGAATTGTCTTGGGCCACACATAAAATATATAATATAGTTAGTGTATATAAGTAATAAAACTTCATTTATTTTTATATATTTTTATTATAAAATTTTTAAAAAGAGGGCCACATAAAACTAGGGATATTTGACCTTGTCTTCGTGAAACTAATGCATCAGTGTCTGGTTCAATGAAAGTCGTTGCAATTCTCAGTGAGTTCTCAAGGTGCTCGTCAGAAATTTTAATTCTAATTTTACTCTTCGTGTGCTTCATCCTTGGGGCCACGTTACAAGCTGTTCAGGGCCTCGTGTGGCCCACAGGCCGTGGGTTGGCCACACCTGATCTACATCACCTACATCTACACCTAGAGTACATTTACATCTACATGCTGGCTGGGGAATTCTGGGAGTGGAAGTCCACCCAGCTTAAAGTGGCCAGGTTCAAAAAACACTGGTGCAGACAGAAGTCTCAGGCTGAGCAAGCCACAGACCTGCTTCTTCAGGCTCGCAGGACTGGCTAAGCAGACAGCTCCGACCACCGAAGGCCTGAAACACAGGACCACACGGTTCTGCCAGTTTCAAAAGAGAACAGCTCCTCTGAGAGTTATCAACAGAATAATTAATTAACTTCCAATCCTCAAAATCCAGTGTTTTCAATTCAACATTGTCCCCCACTATCACTACCACCCGCAGTAGCAATAGTACCAGGAAAATAATAATAATAATAATAATACCACCACCACCATTCAAAATCAAACGAGTGAGTTCCAGGTGTTATTTCTTTCAAAGTAGTGCTTGAACATGCAAAGTTACAGCACCAGCCCCAAAAAAAGAAAAAAAAAAAGCAGGGAAGCGAGGATCCTTTTGCTTCAGCAAAAAATGTTGCGTGGTCTGTGCATCCTTCTGAAAGCAAGGCGACTTGTTTCAGAATAAACAAGAGAGTTGGATTGCAGTGGTATATTTATTTACTGAAAAGTGATTCCCTTTGACTTCAGTGAAACATTTCTGGGCAAGCATGTATGAGAGGAAGCATAATTTAATTTAAACAACCAATAAATGTGTCTCCTTCTAGGTATACAATCAGTAAGGATGAAACGGGGCTACTTTCCATATCAAAAGGAGAGGGACACTGCAAACCCCAGGAAAATTGACTGATAACAAAAGACCATTGCTTTGAAGCAACCAAACAGAAGGGTTTTCACCTCCTTCTTTCTCCAAAAGCCACCTTTTGTACAGGCATGAGTAGGAATAAGGTAGATCAGTAATGTCTGAAATAGTAGATCTATTTTGTAACAATCAGTATAGCAACAGGGAATATCAAAATGGCATTTATGGTAGGCAGTTTTCCAATTTTCTATCTGTCCTCTGATAATAACATATCTGGGGCAATTTTGTTCTTGGCTAGTCCCAGTGTTTTTCAAACTTGGCAACCTTTAGATATGTGGACTTCAACTCTCAGAATTCCTCAGCCAGCGATGCTAGCTGGGGAATTCTGGGAGTTGAGGTCCACACATCTTCAAGTTGCCAAGTTTGAGAAACACTGGCTTATCCCAAATATATCCTTTGCTGTAAGCCCTGCAGGATATACCCCACTTCAACTGCGGACAAAATCATTTACATAATATTGGCTTCCTTTTTCTGAGAAATGTAGCAACCTCATTTTTGCCCAGGCAAGATGGTTGGGTCACTTAGCCAGTAGTTGATGGCAAAAATCAGAAGGAGATGGGTAATAACATTTGCAAGTCAGAAAAGTTGCTCCCAGACTCCTCCTGATTTTGGCCACCATAGACTAAGGAGGCTCTCCTCCTACAATGTCTACTTCCAGTGGCTGATGGCTGCTCAAAAGAAAAAGTCCCACTTCTGTGGGCTTTCTCAGGTTGGAGATAGCAGCAGTGCATGTTCTGGTGATCTCAAAATCCCACCCCCAAAATGGACCACACACAGTTTCCTTCACTTTTGTGGTCTGTGAATGGAACCTCTAAATGGAGGGAGGCATTTATGCTACTTCTTAGTACAGTATTCCCATTAGCTCTCAGTTGACTGTCTCCTCTTTTTTAACTTTCTTTTCCCCTTCCTTTCTTTCTTTTCTTGAATCTGATTTGCCTTTTCTTTAGTTCTTGGGGAAATGGTTTGGTTTATGTTCATTGGCAGGAAGGGAGTGTGGCTTAGGTGGTGTGCAATGAAAGAGAAGCCAAAAAGTAAGATCTTCCAGGAAAAAAACATTCAAATCCAAATTCTGTTGATTTGTGCAGGGACTTTTGCTGGCTTCACCTCCAACAACTGGAAGCAAGGCTGAAGAATTCTAAAATATTCAGTAGAAATAAGGCAATTGGTTGCCCATTAATAATATCCTAGTATCTAGTGCATAAATAGCCAGTTTGGTCTAGTGGTTAAGGCACCAGGCTAGAAACCAGGAGACTGAGAGTTCTAGTCCTGCCTTAGGCATGAAAGCCAGCTGGGTGACTTTGGGCCAGTCCCTCTCTCTCAGCCCGCGACATAAGGCTTAGGTGACAAGCCAGTCAGTCAATTCCTGTTGCAACTAATGGATCAACATTTCAAAAAAGCAGACCCTGCACCTGCAGGAAAAAAGCTAGGAAGAAAAGAAAATCTAGTACATAAATCAGCTACTGATGGTGGCATGGTGTGATACAGGTGGTCCTTGTTTAACCACCACTTGTTCAATGACTGTTCAAACTTAGGACAGCACTGAATGACTGGTATTTGTGACCAGTCCTCAGAATTCTGGCCATCACAACCTCCCTGCAGTCACGTGATTATGATTTCCAACATTCTCTGCCAGCTTCCCACAAGCAAAGTCAATGGGGAAGCCAGCAGGAAGTCAGAAGTTGCTGACACATGATGTCCTCACTTAATGAACCATGCAGTCCTCACTTAATGACAGCAACCAAATCTGCCAGAACTGCCATCACTAAGTGGTGTGGTCACGTGATGTCGTGCTTCATGACTGTGTCACTTAGCAACAGCAATTCCAGTCCCAATTGCCATCATTAACAGAGGACTACCTGTATTATGGTCTAATCTGAATCTTGATACTTTATGATACTTCATGATACTATGATAATCTTGATACTTTACTTGATACTTTATTATGGTCTAATCTGAATCTTGAATGTATCTAAGATACCATCTCCAAGGTGTGACTGCAGGGCTGACAGGCAAACTGTTAAACACATAATACAAGAATGGAAGACTAGAGCCTACGACGGGAACTTTGCTGATTTCCTAATGGCAACTGATGCTGCAAAAGACTATATTTGTAATCTTAATGTTTTAGTTATAATTGCCCTATGACCAATGTGCATTTCCTATATACTTTATATTCCCATTTTTAAAATATATTTGTAATATGTATGATGTGCTGCCATATGATAGCTAAATAAATAAATCTGAATCTTCTAAGTCAGACATTAAAGAGGCAGATTAGACAGACCATCAGCATCAACTATCAGGTGCAGAGAACCACAGAGAGATGACTTTGGAGAAGGAATGTGTAAATTATGGAAACATGAATTAAGCCCAGGAAAGGATAAAGCTGTTAGAAAGAAACTCAGAGGGACTTTCCCTTGACTCTCTTTGATGGAGGGAAGGGAAAACACTGTCAGGCTTTCAAGATTCTGTTACTATAGCCTTTATCAATAAGTAGAGCTTCAGTATTCCTGTAGAGTCTGCTTCCTGACCTGGCCTAACTCTAACAGCTGACATCAGCAGACAATCAAATATCTGCTGCAACAGCTTTGAGAGGAAATAAGCCTAAGTAAGTGAGACCCAGTTCACATAATCTGGCAGGGTTCCTAGCCCAAGAAGAACTGGCAACTACAAAATGCTGAGCAAAGATGATGTGTATCTCCTTAAGAAGAGAAGGTAGAAATGCACTAATCAAGCCAGGCCAGTACCTGCGTGTATATATAAGAAGAGCCTGCAGGCCATTACCCTCTAGTGGAAACAACCTTCTGAGCTCTCAACCTGTGTTCTTGCCCTGCATATGGGCCGTTGGCTTGATATTTGAACCAGGTGATGGAACACTGGTGCTCAAACCCTGGACCATTCAGACAAATCTTGTGGGTCTGCCCTTCTCCTGCTAGCACAGTGCTACAGCTCAACTTACAAAGCAATTTATAGAGGATTCAGCTTTCTACGGCTGAGGTGCTCTCTAGCTAATTACTCACCTGACTTCCAGCTATAATGAGTACAATTCAATTTTGGGGTTTCAGAAGACATCTGAGAATATCCTAAGTTCTAGGCTTGCATGCACTTCAAAAATGATTTAGAAGCAGCATTTTGGACCTTGCAAAGCTATTAATTTAATTAATAGATAGCATCTCTTGGCTATTCATTAAAGCTGCCTGACTTTTTTCAGGGTTTTACACAAGCCTGAAAACATGATGAAGCGGCTTTAAGGCATCCACTCATCACACCCTCAGGAGCCTGAAAAAAGTGGGGCTTATTTAATTAATAGAGAGGTGCTGTACTAACAGTGAAAATGCTCTTTTGTTATGGCTTCTGCTTGGCATGGATTTATACAAAAGATGGAGGACGGAGGGAGAAGGCAAACTTAGCGGTTGGATGTAAAATTCTCCAGGAAGCAATTTGTTAACACAAGAAGAAAGGCAGCCAAAAAGTATCTGTTGAGTTGTAATATTTAAGGTGACAGAAAGCAAAAATGATTAAATGCGTGGGATGTGAGTATATTAACTATATTCAGGTAACTTAATGTTAATGACAGTTCAGCTGCCTTAAATTTAGTCCATCCATTCCAAAGCCTGGGCCCTGCCTATTTCTGAAACTCCTCCCTCACTCAAAGGCCAGGTGGGCTCAAGTCAAAGAATGCAAGAAGTTTTGAAATGCTGCACCAAAATAGGCCTTTTGGTTTCCTTGGATGCACTGAGATGTGGAACCAACAGGTAACCTCCAAGGCTGTGGGTAAATGGGGAAGTTGGAAAAAAAACTCCCCAAGAAAAGGACATTTTTATATAACAGTAGAGTTGAGCTTGACATGAGGAAATCTCTACTACATTTTGAACACAGATAAGCAGATATACTTATCTTTTAGATGGAAGCCTTTCCAGAATATTGGAGCTGCTTCTTTGAGATAAGCTGGAACAGTTTTAAGGATACATTGAAATCCTGATCTGTCAGCCCTACAAAGTAGACCAAATCAGGAAACACACTTCACAGGAGGACTAGAACTACTTTATAGCAACAGAATCTTGCAAGTCTGCCCAGGTTTTCCCTTTATACCACAGGGAGTTAGGGAGACCCAATCAGAGTCTCTTTCTAATACTTTCTTACCTTCCTGGGCTTCACACATACTTCTGCACCTGTTGTGGTGTTAAGGGCTTCTGGATAGTTAAGGTCACTTCCATGACTCCCTATATGACCTTACCCACCTGATGTGGGCAAATCCCTTTCACTTGAAAATGTATTGAGTAGAGGTGTTTAGTCAAGAGAATGACACAGGATCATTTTCTTCATTTCCCAAAGATGGAGCAGATTTTGAGAAAATAATTTGGGGACCACTGAGGACATCTTCCAGGAAAAAAAGATGCCAGGTCATTCCTTCTATAAAAGACGTGGCCAAGACATTGTCAGAATGACCATTGTTCTCTCTTCAAAAACAAAATAGTGAATCATTTTCGCCCATTGAGTGAAAATCCAGGAGTTTTTGCTGGTTCTGGATTGTCTTACATATGACAAATTATTTTAAAAGGTAGAGAATGAAAAATGCTGCAGCATTAACTAAGGATGAAGTTGAAACAAGGCAAGATGGCTTTAAAGGATCATGCCTTTCTGTTTTTACTTTAATGTTAGAGTTGAGATGTTTACTGGATTTTTTTAAAAAGTTGAAGTTTGGCTTGATTTTTTTAGATCCAGTATTCAGAAAGCTTTGAGAAGCAGTGATGCAAAGGATTTCATTTGGTCCATGTTTTTGAGACAAACAACCTAATTTCTATTCTAATATGCAGTTCAGAACATAGTTATCAATCAGAATTGCACACTTCACTGGTTGTTGTGATGTGGTTTTCCGCCCATAAAGTACGCACCAAAAATCTGTGTATTATGGAAAGGTGTACAAAAAAAAATTGGCAACTTAGAGGAAATGGTGTGCATCTAGTGCCGCATGAAAATCTCCAGTACTTTTTCATCCTGCCATTATTCAGTTTGGAGCCTCTGGTGCTCTCTGTTTTCTTGCAGACGTCCCATTGCCAGACTGGGCAACATCTTCAGTGCGAAGAGGGAGTGGGCCTTGCTCTCAGTTTATATACCGTGGCTTCCCTGCTTGGTTGGTAGGGGTGTTGTTCTCTCCTTGGGAGTTCTTTGATTGGGCTGTTGTTTGCTGCTTGGTGGATAGACTGAGTACTCAAAAGTCCCTGCACCAAGGACTCCACAGTTCAACCCTGAGCTACGAATATTCGCTTCGATTATTCAGTTTAATGAAAGAGAATTGGCCTTTGGAAATTCTTTCAGAGAATATTGGAAAAATTATAATGGACAAAGTTGTCACTGTTGTACTTGATACAAAGTGACCAAGGTGTGTGTGTAAGTTTCCTGGAAATCACTAGAAAAGCATCCCTCCACCAAACTGCATCTTCTTGTGATCCCATTCAATCTCAAGGGTGTTTAATTCAATCAAAGCAAATATTTGTAGCTCAGGGTTGAACAGTGGAGTCCTTGGTGCTCTCTGAGTCTTGTTGTTTTCTTGCAGATGTTTCATTGCCAGACTAGGCAACATCTTCAGTGAAAAAAATGAAAAAAGATCTTTTTCACACTGGTGTTTAATTTAATTTATCATCTGGACAAGATACCTCCCATAGGGGTTTTTCAGATCGGGAAACTGAGGTGGACAATGATGGCACAGGAAACAAGAGGAGCAGGTGCATCCTCTGTCCTCTCCAACAGAAAATCAGTTCAAAAACATCCCCAGGAGAAATTCCAAAGAAATTCTTAAGTTCTTTGAGAATAAGGCTGTAAGAAGGCTGCTTCGCAGTGGAAGAAAACTTCTGGAAAAAAAAAATGCAAGGTTGATTTCAGCACTAGATTATGTACCACTTCTCTGTGTTAAGGGAAACTATGTATGAAATAAATGGGAAATTCACGCTTGATGCACAAATTTAATGGAAGATGCAACTGAATATGGGAGAATATATTATGCGAAGACATAGCTCTCTGGGGAAATCTATAATGCTGGGAAAAGTGGAAGGAAAGAGAAGAAGAGGACAACCAGAAGATGGTGGAAGGACTCAATTACAGCAGCAATGGGTGCAGCATTGGAAGAGCTGAAGAACCAGCCTAGGACTGATTGTCCTGGAGAAAATCTATGTGGTTGCTAAGAGTTGATACTGACTTGATGGCCCATAATCAATCAATCAATGGGAGAAAATGGGAGCCTTTTGTAAAGCTTTAACAATTTATCATTCCAACAAGCTTTTGATGGAGTTGGTAGATCTGGGCTGTCTTGGAAGTTTTATGGCTGTTGTTATTGTTAATGGTCTTATTAATGCTGTGTTTTTCTTGATAGCAGGACTGAGTCCATGGAAGTAGAGAAGCAGACAAGGAATTGTTTGTATAAATCAAGTCTTTGTCTTGGATTTGGAAGAATCATTTACAAAACGTCCACCCCTGACTATGATAGTGCACATTCAGGAAAGTTTTTTTCCTACCTAGGAGCCTCAAAATTATTTCTGAATGCTCTTCAATAATGGAGGGATGCTAGGAAAGTGTAAATTGTATTGTATTTCCACACCCAGGAAGATGCAAGGAAAAATATATCTTTTAATCCACCATTATTCCTAATTTTCAGGGTTTGGAAACACCCATATGATAGCTATATATTCTCTTCTATTTTCATTGCAAGAACATGCTACTTCAGGGCAATTGCAGGGCATACACAGTAGTTTTCTTTCTGGACTGATAGTGTGAAATGTCAAAAGATTGATTACTGGGGAGAGTATGAATGAGTCGAAGAGTCTTAAAATGTTTGGCGATAAAAGAGTGGAGATGTATTTATTTTCCTGAGATTTTTGTATTCTGCTTTTCAGGCAGAGTTCAACAAGTGGTTTGCATAAAATTATTAAACTTTGCTAAACATTAAGAATTGAACCAGAAGTGGATAACCTGGCAACTGTTAGTATCAACGCACCCATGACATCCCAAATTTGTTGAAAGATTGGAAAAGTAGGAAGAAGAAGAAATGAGTTTATATTGTAACGACTCTAAGAAAGAACTGCACCCTCAATCTAAAGAGGGTAATCAACTGTACAGCTTAATTCTAGTTTCCAGTACAGGTAGTCCTCATTTAATGACCACAATTTGGACCAGAATTTTGGTTGCTAAATGAAGCAGTCATTAAGCAAATCCTACCCAATTTATAACCTTTTTTGTGGCAGTCATTAAGCAAATTACCACAGGTGTTAAGCAAGCCACATGATTGTTAAGCAAATCATGCAGTTCCCTGTTGATTTTGCTTGACAGAAGCCAGCCGGGAAGGTCGAAGATGGTGATCACGTGACCACAGGATGCTGTGACAGTCATAAATGGAAACCAGTTGCCAAGTGCCCAAACTGTGATCACACCACTGCAGGGATGCAGTGATGATCATAAGTGTGAGGACCAGTCGTAAGTTGGTTTTTCCAGCACCATTTTAAGTCCAAACCATCACTAAACGAATGGTTGTTAAGCGAGTACTACCTGTAAAGATTTTTATCAAGCCACATTGTCTCAAGTGTCTGGATGGCTTTTGCCAAGTTTGAGCTTAGCTGCCAAGTTAAGTCCTGCAAACTCAGGGGTCTGTGATTTATAGCTAAGTCTTGGCCCAGGGAGCCCATCAAAAGTGGAATAGGAGGCACTCACAAAGACAAGAAGATGGCAAAAATTCTCAGGTGAGAAACAAGTCCACAACCTCAGGGATGATTGCAGAATATTGCAGGAATGATAGAAAGCTTTTTCAAATCCATTCGGCTCCTGCTCTCTCTTTCCCTGTGCATATTTGGAGAGCTGAAGAGACAATTAACAGCTGCAGTGGCTCTTCGCCTCTTCGAAGAGGCATCTTGAGTCTTCAGAAGCATTCCCTCTGGTTATTAAAGAAAAACATTGCCTGGGTTCAGGCCAGCTCTTTTCAGTTCCACATCTGGATACTTCTACTGGCCTGCTGGCTGACCAATGCATCTTCCAAATGAACTCTTGGCACAGCAGGAGCCACAAGGATTGAAGCAAGAGACTAGCCAATTCTGCCAAACTGTCAGCAAACTCTAAAATGTTACTCTGCCCTGATTGGCTTTGTGCTCACCTGCCTGATGTGTTGGAAGGGCCTCTGCTGAGCAGTTCAGATGACAAAAAGCTTTCTGGTAGACCTGGGGCAAGAAACTCTTATGCATCTTGGGAAGAGTGAACCCTCTCCAGGTCTACTGCTTCTGTTGGTTTTACTAGCTAAGCTATCTTGCCTCCTTGAATTCTGATTGTCTAGTATGATGGATAATACTGTATCCCTGTTGGGATTGGAGCATACTGCTTGCCATAACTGGGAACATAGGTTGGTCAGATCAAGAGTGATGTTGTATGGATTTCAGGAATGCTATTTAATTGTTGTAGGGAACATTTATTGGATCTTGAAAGCCTATCCAAAACCTTCACTGCCCCTTTTTAAGGACAACCAAGTCAAGGTGAGGTTGTTCTGAGTCTCTTCCTCATGCTTTCTCAGGGCTGAGTAACCATTTTTCCTCTCTTGCCCCCTTCTCAATTCCTCCCCTGATGCTTTACATTAATTCAGGCCATTTACCCCACAGTCCTTGACACCAGCTGACAACAGCAAACCAGAATCTCAAGCAGGTGTTTTCCTAACCCTACCTGGAGAATTGAACTTTGAACCTTCAATATTCCAGGGATATATTTAGCACTTAGACCTTATGTTTTTTCTTCCCCTTCCTTGCTACATTATAGGTGGGCATGTCTGCACAGATCAATTACTGCGAGAAAGAAAGGAAAGGAAAGAAAGGAAAATTAAAAAGGCAGTTGTACTTTCTGGCATATGATTATGAATCTGGACATTGTTTTTCAAATGCACATAGGCACTCCTCCACACTGGTAAAACTACACAAAATGAAGGGCGAACATTATGCATATTGTGGTTGCAAAAATAATGCTGCAAAAGCAGTGAGCATGAATAGAGATGAGCACAAGTGAACTGAGGCAGCCCAATTCAGAAATTTCAAATGAGAGGGGTACTGAAATACGTTGAGCAGCCCATCTGTAAGTTCATCAGGAGATGCAGAGAAAGCCAGCAAAGAAAGAGGTGGGACAGGAACACATTTATAGTTCTGTCTTCAAAGAGAGGATTCACTTGGGAGGAATCGGTTGTCCTACTTGGAATTTGGGGATCAAAGGGGAATTAATTTAAGAAGGCCTTCCTTTTCACTTAGTACAGCTCCACCACCCTCCATCCTCTGATGGATGGGATGCAGTTTGGAAATGGGTGGAGTAAATGTGGTCTTTTCCTCTAGAGGGCGACTTCACCTAAGAAATTGCTGCCCAGTGGTTGAAGAAGCAGGTCCCTCACCATTATATTTTTCTATGAAGATCTCCTAAAGCCATAGCATTGTGGAGTTAGGACCATAGGGATCAGCTAGTCCATCTCTTTTTGGGCATCATATGGGCACAAACAGATGATTGACATTCTTTACAAAATGTGTGATGTTCTTTGCATCTGAGGAGGCAAGTTACAGTTCATGAAAGTTTCTATCTTTTAATAAAAAATTTTAGTCTGAAAAGATGCTACCAGACTTCTGATTTTCTATCAGATTTCTGATGTCTGAATGAAAGAGACATTCTCCAGCCATTTCTCAAGGGCAGAGGACCTTTTCAGGGTTACAGTGACACCGTTGCTTTAAAAGAGAAAAGCCATCTGGGAGGTTCTCTTCACAATGTCTTCTCTCAAAATCAAACAGAAGTACAGAACACCAGGGAGGCTGCAGACTGAGAGAGGGAGGGTTGTGCAAAGAAAAATAAAACATCTGCACACACACATCTTGACCACCTTATCACTAATTAAATCAACACTGTCTCAACTTTAGATATTTTGGGTTTCATCACTTCCCTTTCCAAATTCTTGAGGTCTTGGGGGAACATGCCTGTCTTCTAGGTTGCACGTATTTTCTCAAGGAAGAATTGAAGCCATAGCTACTCTTCAACACTTGCTCTGCTACAGCAGCCAAGCGGATTTTTCACTTTTCCATCAAATGAATATTTTTAATCACAGTCCATCACTTAATTCAATGATTAAACACACTTCCACAGTAGTCTGCAAATCATCTAATATGTGCATATAACAAAATCACTTTCTTTACAGTTCTATTGAAACAAAGGCTCTCAATGTTTGCAGGCAATAATTGCCTTTCTTAAAGGAGCATTTCCTTTACATTTGTTCCCAAAAGTCTACTAGCCTCACCCCAATATGCACTGAGCATATATTGCATAATGATATCCTTATGAATATTGATACAGACCCCACAAATCTGTCAATGCTGCTCATATATACAGTGGAATTCCATTATCCAGGCTGTCTGTTCTGGAAATTCTGCCACCAAATCACCTTTCAATTTACAGTAATAAATTCCAGCAAGTATTGGGAAGGACTGTTTTATGAAGTATAATTATGATTATGCCTAACAGATCAATGAACTATTCAGTATTAACTCTGTGAGAAGGGAACAGGATGCAACTACATGCATTATGAGCCACATGGAGTCCCATATACATTAAAGGATAGTTGAACTGAACTGCACACGGTCCAGTCATCCATTGTCCAATTACAAGAACTCCTGTTGTATAGGCCTGATGACATTTGGCTGACTCCATTCAGTCATCGAATTAAGCCATGGATTACTTAACTATTGTTTGTTAAATGAACACAATGACTGGGTTCACACAACAGGCTGAGTCCCTAGGGCTGAATGTGGTATTATTATTATGGAAATAACACTACTAGTATTAGTGGTAGTATTCATGTTATTAGTATTATTATTTGCAATTAATTCCAATTTCATTGTTATCTAGGCTGCATCCCATTACTTTGTGGCCCTAGCACATCAGTCAGAGAAAAGTGTGACCCTCGGCCCACAAAATTTTGTGCACCTCTGCACTAAACCATAAACCATAGTTTACAAACCATAGTAACTTGGGTCACACAGCACAAATGCAAAGCAAAACAGACATCATCATAGTTTAGCACATTGTGTGACCTGAGCTTTATCCTGCTTCAAGTAGGGGCATTAATTTAAATGGAATGTAAATGTGCTGATCATAATTAAGACCCATTGATTGCAGTACTAAAATAGAATCCTGAATGTTAGCCATGGTAAGTTTTGAGCATTAGAGAGATGCTAGATGTCTGGGGAACAGGAGTCCTTGTCTTGTCAAAAAAGAAGCCTTTTTAATTCATTGTGGTTTGATTGTCCCTTACCTGTTTGTACAACAGGTCTGTACAACTGTTGGTCATTTTCTCCCGACCCTAGGAACAGCTGCAAATCTGGTTTGTCTTGGGCTGTGCCCAAAGACCAAATTAAAGAATTGGCATGTCAAACTGGAACAGCTGCATTGGCTGCTGTTGAGTCATCTGCAAACACACCAAATGCTAACTGCTTCATTTAGAGATGGAATAGGATCTGCCAGAACCAATACTGAAATGTGGAGATGAAATCAGTTCTTGTGCTGCACTGTTCCAGTCATTTTTCTTTCTTTCTTTCTCTCCCTCTAAGTAAAAGTGCCTACAGATTGCGACAGTGTAAGATGGCACAGCCAATTCCAGGGTGTGGAGATTCTATTGGTAAAATTCTTCTGTGCCCCCTCCATTTCTTCTTTGCAAGCATCACCCTTTCTTGATTGCTTTCCTGCTACCTCTGGAGAGGTGTGCAACTGGGATACATAAGTAGAGAATAGGCAATTAGGGGCAACACATATTTATCCACTGTTCACCTCCTTAGAGTGAGGACATTTCAAGAAGAAAGAGAAGTTAGGTCTCCCTAACTTCTAGGGAGATAGCACAGTCCTTGGGCTTCTCCACAATGGTGACCCACCAGGTGTTAAGAGGCCTCTTCACAAATGACCCCCTGTCTTCCAATCAACAACTTAATTGTACTGAGAGACCTCTGTCCTCACACTCTTCTGGGCATTGATGCCCCCCACCTCACCTTTTTTTTCCTTTTTAAGACAGACTTGTACAAGCACTTTGATGTCAATAATCCAGACTAGCCTAAACACTGGGGGGAGTGGCAAAAGAGCAAAGGTCGTACTCAAACAATTCAGACCACTTTAATGACCATTCCAAACACAAACCAAATCGAAAGAGTGGAATGGTCAAGTCATCCATGTCTCTTCTAAACACTGGCTTCACTTACAGTATTTTATACTTAATTCCCCAAGTGGACCAAAACAGCTGAAAGTGAATTAAAATCAAATAAAATGTTCAACCGGTGCCACAACCTGGTGTTCCCCCAACATTTGGGACTGCAAACCCCATCACCCACAATGATAGCCCATGTAAACTGGGGCTGATGGGAGTTGTAGTCCAAGGCATCTGAAGTTACCCACTCACTCAGTGTAGAGACTCCAGATTGTGTCTCTCACTGGAACCCCGAACGCATCATGGAGCACTTGTGCAATCATCTCAAAATCAGGTGCTTCAACCACAATAGGGTTCAGAGGTCTCCCTTTCCCCAGATACAAACTCACTGGGGCAATAACTGGAAACTACAACCACATGTACTACTGGAGTTGCCCTTGGCTTTTGCAGCCTTGAAAGAAACAAAAACCAAAACTGAGCTGGTGCCTTTGACATTCCCTTTCCATGAAACAGCCAATGAGGTGGTGCACATCTTTTCCACTTTCCAATGGCATCTCCATGAATCTTCACTTTAAGAACACTTTCCCCAACCTGGCGTGCTCCAGATTCAATTCCGTCATTCTTTACCAAGACAGCCCTTGATGATTTGGAGTTATGTCATACATAAACCAAATATCTGGAAGATGCCACATTGGGAAATAACATTTAAAAAAAAAGTCCTCTTGGATTGCACTGGTAAGTCCCGAAGCAGAACATTTTCTGATTGCCTTTGACAGCCTTGTGAACAAAGCCTAGGACAGCGGTGGTTCTTCTCTTGGCATCCTTTTCTTTCCTGCCACTCTTGATGCCATCCAAGTCTAGTTCTGCTAGTACTTTTTTCTCTGCTAGGCTCAAATATGTGCAGCTTCAGCAGCAAAGTTCAGTTAAGTCTACAGTAAAGTTGCTTTCTCAGTCTCTTGACAGAATGGCTGCTTTTCTCTAAAACAAAGGATATAAGAAACACTGAGTATGTCTGTAAGATGTGAACTCTTCACCCTGAGAATTGAGCCTCCCTATTGTTTTATGTTGTTCTACTCCAACATGGAGAGCAAAAATATAGGATCCTCCTTCTTAAAGTCATATAGTAAAGAAGCTACAGGTGTGCTGGCATGCTTCAGAACATTTAAGGGCACTTCAGCACAGCCTTTATTTCAAGGAATCATCACTCAAGTGGCAAGCAGGAATTGGATACCACCCCATCAGGTTGCCTCATATCTAAAATGGAGGGTGAGATTCACAGATCAAGAGAGTGGAGAACCTGGCTCTCAAACCAATTCAGGTCCAGCATTTTTGAGAAAATGCTGTTGGTTCAGTGTAAAATGGTTCCTGCCAAGCTTATACCAGGCCACTCCAAGTTTTGCCAGCTGGGGCAAAGATCAAGAATATGTCCTCTTTCAATTCAACATACAACAGTGGGTATGGACTGGAATGGTTTTTTATTTTAACAGCAGCAGTAATATGTTACCCACCACCACATTTAAGCATGTTTATGGATTGTAGGGTGAGTTATAAGTTACTGTATACATCTCTTTCCTCAAATATCCTAGCATATCTTACTTCACTCCTGCCCTGAATATTTTCAAGGATGAATCTCCAGCTATTTGAATCTAGAGCTGATGGAGGCAAGATAAAAAGTGGCTCTTAACCTAAACAGATCAAAAGCAGATGGAGGGTCCAAAATAACTAGGCAGTCAAGTCCCACGCAGGAATCAAGGAAAGAGAGTCAGAAGTTTTATACTCCACAAAAGATTGGTCTGAGATGGAAGTCCTGAAGCCAATACTGGGTGGACAGCAGGGTTCCCCTCTGGTCAAGTGGATTTATATTCAGAGTAGCTGATACTGCAG
This sequence comes from Candoia aspera, assembly GCF_035149785.1. Taxonomy (NCBI): domain Eukaryota; kingdom Metazoa; phylum Chordata; class Lepidosauria; order Squamata; family Candoiidae; genus Candoia; species Candoia aspera. The sequence goes on along the minus strand of NC_086165.1, from coordinate 8,761,742 downwards.
CTAGACAGTGCCCACAAAACATGGGCCTTAGTCCCCCAGGCCTGCCATAAAAATAAATAAAACGCCTGAGAAATTGGAAGGCAGATTTCAATACCGTATTAAAATCTGCCTAAATGATATATTAACATCCTTTACAAGGTGAACTGCTTGATACACATTTGGAACAGTTTATAAAAGGGCTGAGTTTTCATGTATATCTTTTTTCACAATGTACCTTTATATGCCTTTTCATGGGTTCTTACTGTATATTGCTTTATTGACAGAAAGGGAACTTTTTAAAGAAAACACATTCAAAATGTTTATAAATGGAGAAATTTCTGCTCTGCTTGGAACTTCCATTGCTCTTCCCACATAACTTCTGTGGTCCAATTAAGGCCATCAGTGGGAAGAGATGAGTAAAGTACTGAGATCTATTGGCTACTCAGTATTTCCCAGGGACTAAGAAAAAGAAATTCCATGCCCCATTCTTTAGTACTTAGCTGCGATTCAGCAGAACAAATAGCCTTGTTTGTAATTAGGAGTTGTTCATTGTTATAGCAGATAAGCTTTGAGAATCATGGTGCACTTTTAAGTGTCAGCATAACTAATGAATCAAATGACTGTTAAATTTATGTTATTTTACAAGAGACTGTTCTGCTGAGTGATTTAAAATCCCCCCTTTCTCTCCTCTAAATAATGCAAAGCAAAATACTGTACGCTTTAGCTTGCAACACCATCTATTCTAAAATTGACATAGATAATAGCTCTTTTTAGAAGAAATGTACTGCTGCAAATAATTATTCAAGGTATCAGAATGTATATTAATGAAGAAACTGAAAAAATAAAAGCATGTACACAATATATTCTCTGTCTTGTCTGCAGACAAGCAGACAGATCAATGCACATTTGAAATCAATGTGATTTAATAGGATGCAACTTGGGAGAGTATATGACAGCCAAATTTTGTTTGGCATTTCTTTTTCTTTTTAGACAACAGATGATGTGGCAAAGGTTGCACTTCATTGTGCTGCTAAACTAGTTTGGAAACATGACATGCCCAGGTTGGTTATCTATGTAGAACAATATTTATATTCCTGGGATTATACGCTATTAGTTTGGGCAAATGAATTTTTCAAACATGTTTGTTTAGTCCTAGATAAACAGGTGAGCCTGCATTGTTCCTCAACCATCTGTGCATTCTCAAATAAGAAAATAAAACAGGGAAATGGAACTGAACAAGTTGATGGACGTGCGAAGGAACGCATTTAAACATCAGAGGGAAAGAAAGAAAACTATTTCAGGAGCTAGCCTTTAATATGCAAGTTTCAAATGTTCTGTCTTCATTATACGAACAGTGGAATGGATGCTGGGAGATCAGTGAAGGGGGGAACTGCCAAAGGTGTTGCAGACGAAGCAGGTGGAAGTGTGAACTCTTGAAAATAAAGATAGCTGAGAAATGTTCCATTCATTACAATTTCACAACATCACCCTTTGGCAGCAGAGCCATATTCTGATCAGAGGTAACTCCTTCACTCCTCACATACGTACAACCCAAGGCTCATGTTCATTTGGGATTCTTTTAATATTGGCTCATAGTTTATGACTGAGCAACTTAACTGCTTTCATCTTTTCATCTTATTAATGTCAAAAGGGCTATCGTTATGGTTGTGCATACAAGGAGGGTTTTTACTTTGCAAAGACACCGGGAGGGGAAGGAGGGTATTGATCATTCTAGCCTCTGGACCTTTCAGCATGCAGCAAAAGATTTTATAGGCTAACACAAAGGGGAAAGATAATCAATTCCACATTCAGAGACCTCCTAGCCAGAGGAAATGGTTTTGCCTCATCTTCTGAGTCAAAAGATGAATATCAGATGGATCTCCATCTTCTCAGACATGTAGAATTCTGAGACTATAAAATCAGGGGAAGGCCCATTAGCAGTCCAGCTCACTCCTCCAGAGAAGGAGAACCTACCACACCTCTTGCCTCCATAAGGGTCCAGTTGGCTTTAGAATGGCCTTGAAACAAGACCCTTCTTTGTCCCAATGGGAATATCTTTGGCCACCAGGATTCTTTTGGAACTATCCAAACTCCTATTTCTGGTTTCTGTTTTCATCAGGAAGAGGGACTCTTCTTTGATTTGCTTACAATTCCTGAATTATTCACTCAGACGTGACTAATCTACTTAGACCAGACATTCTCTGGCACCACTTATTGTCATAGACTGGGGCAGGGTATGTAATTTGCATACCCTGCAAATTACAACTGATATAGTCATGATGATTATATATTATTTCAGGGATCTGAGAAAAAATGCTTTTGGATATCTGTTGCAGAAGGACAACACTAGGGAAAAGATATTGGCCATGCATGTAGTTGTGCACTTCCCACAAATATTTGGTTTGCTATTGTATAAACTGGGTTGCTAGAACAAGAGACCTTTGATCTGATTGAATAAGTTCTCTTATATTATTCCCTGGAAGATTGAGGGCTATGAAGCACCAAAACAGCAAGAGCAGAAGGTAGGGTTGGTTTTTTTCCTGTTCTAAGAAATCCTGCAGTGTTGTTTTGTCCATTAATGTTCTGAAGCAAAATGGTTCCCTAGTGGGGCAGCCGTAGCACTTGGCTTCACTAGATAAGAGCATGTGTGACAACTACAGAGAAGCTCCTGAGGTTGAACCAAAATGCTTCATTGAGGCAGACTTTTGTCAAGGAAGAGCAATGCAACTCCAAGATGCACGTTACTGCATTTAGTGGGTCATCCTTGTTTCCCCAAGGCAAAGCACCTCATCAGGTTGAATCTAGGCTTGATATTGGAAGAATATACGTGATATCTGCAAGAGGCAGGGAGGTTAAATCCATGTAAGATTCCTGTTAGTGAGAGCAGAGTCACCCCAGTGCTAAGGAGAAGACATCTGAAGAGAACATTGCAACGATCCAATCCTCTAGCTGTAACATCTGGAAAATGTGGGTGATGTTCAAGCCTTCATTCTTAAAATATACAGCAATGCCTCAAAATAACTGACTCTCCCCTGGACTTTCACCATCTACCAATGGGGTGGCAAAACAGAAGAAGGCTTTGCATTATGGATTTACTTTTTGCAGAGCAAGCTATTGTTGAAGGCATAGGCTCAAGTCAGCCACATCTCACCTTGGTCAAGTAGTCATCCTCAGCCAGAGAAATGGAACAGCAAGAACAGAAAGTACCTCTTCTCCACTTCGCACTAAAATGCATTCTGATCAAGGTGATTATGTACTTTTTTGTCATGGCTCCTTCTAGTTAATTGGATATCATGATTATGGAAAAAGCAGGAAGACTAATTTAAAGCCTTAAAATGAATATGGAGTCCTCAGGATTAAAGTGATTCTTTTTTTTCCAAAAAGCCATCTGAGTTTTAAAAAGAAAAAAGCTTGCTTCAACTTAATACCCTCCCAAGCAATATTTTTCAATTATCTAATCATCAATTACATGTACAATAGAAAGGGAAAGTGAATTAGAGACAAATGGCAAGTTTAATTCCTAGGTCCTCACACGGATCAAGAAATGTGCTGATCCTAAAAAAAAAAGTCACGTTTATTGTTCTACGTAACTTTTCTTAATGCCTAAGATGGTTAGAGGGGAACATTTCAAATTTCCTTGCAGCATTTCCCTCCCTACTTTTACGAAGCTCAATTTCCCAAGCTGTTGCAAGATGTTTTCTTTATTTTTATTTCTTCAGCAAGGAAAATACAATAGTAAGAGATGAGAGTATAGTTAGTTGAGCAAACACCTGCTTTTTGATGAATAAATTAAATTTAATAGGTTTTGCATAGTATCAAAGCTACAGTGTCTCAGCAGATGGCTGATTTGTCTGGATTGAACAGGACTGAGCCTTGCTAGTACTTGGATGGGAAATCAACAGGAAAATCCAGGTGGGTAGATCTGAATAGGAAGTTAAAAACTATTCCAGAAGAAGGCAATAACAAATTGTTTCCACCCAGTTGCCAAGAAAACTACATGTATGGGTCCATGAAGACACCAAGAGCTGATTTCAGTTCAAAGGAGACTTTATTAAAACTGTAATATCTGCCCCTTTTTGAAATACTGTACAAAAACTTTCACTTCTAGGAAGGTGGTCCATCTTTAACATTCTGTTCCTTCCTACAGTGGTGCACTAATACCTGAGAGCCAAAACATCCTTAAAAAAAAATCAGGAGTTTCCAGACATAAAATTAATCAACTAAAGTATTAGCTTATCCACTTAACAGGTGAAATCCCATATGTAGGTTCTTAGAAATAAGTCCCACTGAACTGAGTGAGTCTTATGGCGTATGAAACCCTGCTACAGGGGTTGTGGACCATTTTGCCTTTAAGTTACCGAACCCCAACTTTCATATATCCCTCAGTTTTGGTTGTGCTGGTGGGACTACTGGAAACCCAGCATGATTTGTGGTGCATAATCAAATTGCTCAGCTTCCAGCCTTAAAGATAACACAACATGGATTAAGTTTTATTCACTACCTCATAAAACAGCAACAAAAAAAAAATTACAGATTAATTAATATGGTTATGCAGAACATTTCTGTTCTTCACACCATCTGCATCATCTTGTTTATATTTGAATCAACTATTTTCTCTCAGCAGGGCCAGCAGGGAACATACTTCCCAGAACATCTTAAATATTTCTCTTTCTGCTACGCAAAATGTCATGTGCCGTAACACCAGCCCACACACACAGCTGGGGAATGTGCACATTACTGCTTGGATAATTGCATCATTCATAAGTAAGGGTGGACCAAATGCTTCAGATGAAAAGTCACAGCGCATGCAAAGGCATCTTTGCACATACTCCCATTGGGTCCCAAAAAAAAATCCCAGCTTTAGATGGCACACAGTATTGGATCTACTCTTCCATGGTGCTTGAGCACCCACAAAGCTTTAAGACACCCTTTGAAACTTATCTCTCCCACATTCTATAGCAAATGCCTGAATGGGGGTTCCTGGTGACCTTGGCTCAGAGCTGAAATGTATAGATTTGGCAAGAAAGGCGTGGACACATAAGACCAGCCCTAGCATTAAGCCACAGAAGTCAGGGCACATACAAAACCCACATGTAGGGCACTATTAAAACCCTAAGTGGCCCCTGATGCAATTACTATAAAAGTTTATTTGGGGAGGGGGTTATGATTTAAATTAACAATGTGTCAATCTACTTTGGGTCAACTCTACTTATTTATTTACTTCAATCCCATTACAGTCAAGTTAGGATCCCATTCTCAAAGAAGGATGAGAAGAGATTCATATCTCAGGCTAGCATTACAGTTTCAAAGACTAGTGCCTGAACCTCTTTATTCTTCTTCTGCCCTCCTCATCTCATTTTCCTTGTCTATAAGTTCTTTCAGACACCCTGAAGGCAGGTCTGTTCTCTAACACTGATTTTTTTTATAGAATGCTCTTTGGCCAAAGTGTGAGCTAAATTGCTTTAAGTGTATGAAAGAGATGAGTAACTTCAAAAGCAGATACTGTAAAGCAGAAGAACAGTGAGAACCTTTATTCCTTTCTTTTATCTGGTGTAACAACTGCATCCTTTTGAACCTTAATGATTAAGCAAATCATAGCTTCCTCATAATTTATACTAGTCTGAAGTTGGATTAATCTGGAGACCTGGGTGCAATTTTTCACCTAAACAGGACCATAAAAACAATAGAGTAGAGGAGCCGAAAAAAGAGAAAAGAAACAGTGGGGATATTGGTAGGAAATAGGTCCATGCCAAAACCAGACATTTAATGTACCTTTTCTTTACTACAGTATCTTCAATCCATTCTCTGTCTATCATTGCTTTTGTTTTTGTTTGTTAAGGTCAGCTTTTTCATTTCCTCCAGGAGAGATCTGGAGGGAGACAGCATTTTGTGTACACGTCCAATTGAGTTTCATCATGATGGCCTACACAATACACAGCCTTTTCATCTTATCTATCTCACCTGTGATGCCGGCTCTCTCTAGCAGTGCATTTATATGCCTCTATTCCATGGGTAACAAACTTCAAACAGGAGCATCAAAGAACATTAGAAGACAACCAATAATCTAAACCAAACAAACACCCAAAGGTGATGTTCTGAACAATGGGAGGGAAAACAATATAGGAGAGAGTTCATAAAAGAGAACAAAGATGAACCGCTACTACTGACAATGGCTTTCATCTCAAGAGACAAATTTCACACAATGCTATCAAGCTCATTGTCTCTGCAAGCCACAGCTGCAGATCATTAGAAAAGAAGATGAAAAGGGAGTAGGGAGTGATGGGAAACATATTCCATTTCAGAGTCTGTGTGATCTTCATCTCTGCATACATCTGTGCATCTGTTCACTGGAGAGGACCTGTCCTCCATATTTCCAAGTGAAGGCATACATTTTTAAAATTATCATGTTTGTTTTAAAGTTACACACAAATTGAACTAAATATGTTAATGATGGGGGACGCAGTGGCGCTGCGGGTTAAACCGCTGAGCTGCTGAGCTTGCCAATCAGAAGGTCAGCGGTTCGAATCCGCGTGATGGGGTGAGCTCCTGTTACTAGTCCCAGCTCCTGCCAACCTAGCAGTTTGAAAACATGCAAATGTGAGTAGATTAATAGGTACCACATCGGCAGGCAGGTAACGGCGTTCCATTTAGTCATGCCGGCCACATGACCACGGAGGAAGTGTCTATGGACAAACGCCAGCTCTTCTGCTTTGAAACAGAGATGAGCACCGCCCCCTAGAGTCAGACACGACTGGACTTAACGTCAAGGGAAACCTTTACCTTTACCTATGTTAATGACAGGTTAAACTTAAATAAAGGAGCGCTTAACTGTTTTCTCACCAGAAGAACATTTCCTTAGAGTCCCAAAATGAGGAGGTTCTTAATCACTAAATTTGGGTGTGTTCTCCAAAGTTCATAAAAACATCAGAGAAATCACTGAATCAGATCTTTGCACTCTCCTTGGGGGAGTGATGGGGGAAGTAACATGTACTCCACAGATGGATTGAAAGTATAGTTTAGTATCTGGAAAGACCAAATAGACAGAGATTTTTCATGTAAGATGGGGACGGTAGTAAAATATAATCACAAGAATTATTTCAGCAATTTGGATTTCCTACCTACTCCCAATTATTTGCTTGTTGCTTTCAATGGAGAAGAAAATGGCAAAAAAACATTGACATAGTATGCAAGCAGAAAAACAACAAAACAAAACAAAACAGGATGTCTCTAGGGAAAGTGGCTTAATTGTACAAAATGTTACAGAGACACAATTTCTTGGAAGTTAGCATCTTTAAAAACCCTCAGATTAAATTTAAAGGCTAGACTGGAGGCAAACAACAAATAAATCAGAATGATCATTTCTATACTGTTTTCAATGCCCTCCAATGCTGAGGAATGGTAGGTCAATACTTAGGAGTTTTCCTTCTAAGTAGCAGCCTTCCAGCATCACAATAGCCTCCCTCGTAACGCCCATCTGGTGCCTTACCTGCTGTCATTTCAGCACCAAAGCACCGTAAAAGTTCTTATGAACAGGCCTTTTAATTTTCTGGAGTTGGGCATGTGTGTGTGTGTGACAGAGTGTGTGTGTATGGGTGCATATTAATTTATTTCATCTCTACTGTTAATCTGATACTTTAATTGATTGCTGTGTAGATGCATTACTTCATTAATTCTTCACCTGCAATTTAGCTTAGAAGTTTTTAACTGATGTCACCTCGTGTGCTGCTGATAGTGCAGAGCAATACATTTCCAAAAGAAGAAATACATTTGGGAATACATTTGAAACAGAGGCTGATGTAACATTAAGCCAACTAGCCAAGCAATGCATAAGATAGATGAGCAGAAGTGATTTGCTTTTACGGAAAAAGTATCCTGAAGATGTCATATAGGAAGAATTTTGACCAGTAAAAATAAATGGCAAATAGAGATATTGGTGCACAGTGTGATGAGGGAGGGCCACTGAAGGTTTTTAGAGTCGCTTTGGCGATAGATGATTTCACCATTCATCCTCATGCATCAAAGCTTTGTGGATTACTCTCTTCACTTGACAATAGCTTTCCCCATTAATGGGGGTATATTTATAATTAAAAATGGGCTGACCCTCTCTTTGTTTGTTTTCATTTCTCTCCATTCAGGGAGAGAAAATTAGCCCCCCAGGATGCTGTGCCTCACATTGTCTCCCCAGTGTTATTTCAGCTGTGAAGAATGCTAATGAGCTAATATTAATTTTCCTGGTGGAAAATGCACATATGTTGTGTAAAAAATATTGGCAGGCCCCCAGCATTCCATCGTTCGACATAGTCTATTATTGTGTTTCACTGCGGGAAAGGAAAAAAATAATCCATTGTGTCAGACCTTCCCTAAGAATTGGGGGAGTGGGAAATTCATGTTGGGCTATGCTTCATCATGCCCCAGTTGACCAGCATAAGTCAACCAAAGGAAATGTGTTTGGTTTAGAAAACACAAAATGGTAAATAATGAATGATTCAAAGATGGTTGACTACAAAAACGTTTAAAGATTCAGCAATTCTCTAGGTTCAAGTTACCATTCTGTCTGAAAATATAACCAGGAAATAATCATTGTAATTGTCAAAGGTACAGTTCTCTCAGAGTCATGTCAAATGTCCATTCTGAATTCCTGGCAGCAGCTATGGGGTGTAAGCAATGCTCATTTCTGGAAAGAAAAAGAGGAAAGAAAGCTACAGACTCCACCACTGACCTGGAAGACTTCAATTTCAGCCCGTTGCAGCCTCCAAGAAACAGGCCCCTCTTTCTGATAAAGAAGCAAAACTAACAGGTAATAAGAGAGAGTCTGAATTCATACAACACATTTTATCTTCTATTTGCAGAAAGTGAAACGGAGGGAGCTTAATCATCGTGGTGCGAATCAGGTATTCATTGGAGTGGTATCCAAGAATGATGATGTCTCTGGATTAGCAATTTTATAGAGACTATAAGACCTTAATGCAATTCTGTCATGGTTTGGACTCATAAATCTGCTACTTGATTCCCCATCATTTCCAGAATTCTACACACAGTCTCTGCTAAAATAAAGACATATTCTGAATTATGTCGGTTAAAGCTAAGTGCCCTGTTTCATTGATAGTGAAAGCCACATAGGACTTTTTGTATCTCATCCTCACCATTTCTAATCTTTTCCACATCTGTCATTATACTTGTAAATTATTGCCTTAAACTGGAAAAATAATAATAATTTCATACTACTTGTCTGCTTCTAACATGAATACTAATCCTAAGTTTATATGTCATTTCATTTTAAAAGGAATTGATTGTTTCTGAACTTCAGCTTGCAACATACATTCGTTTGGAAAACAGTGTTGATTTTACCACTTTGCTTGACCTAACAGCTCATGTGGTAGGCCACAAGGCCAATGTACTTGACTGCCTTTCAGGGAAATTAAAGTTTTGGAAAAGAAAATGATCCTTCTCTAAAGAAATGACAGTTGAAATAGCTCCCAGATATTCAAGTGAAGATTATTAATAATGGGTGAATAAGCCAAAAGTAAAAGGATATCCTGCCTTAGCTTAAAGTTTGGGAATGATGCTTGCTTGAGGGTATCAATCATGGTTTGATCACTGAAAAATGTACTAGGTTAACAAGGCAACAGCATTCTGAAGATTTTTGAAGGAAGAGACAACGGGCCCAAGAAGTATTCCTTTTCTTCACTAAGAAACACAACCAATGGATTGATCAATGCTCCTCCCATCCATACACACACACACACAGAGGGAGAGAGAAAGAGGCTTTCAAAATGGTTGCTTCATCTGCTTACTTACAATTAGAATACCCAATGAAGTGAATTAATGTTAAACACATTATCATGACATTGCCATAATAAATCTTAAATTATGTTTAAGTAGGAAGATCATCAACGCTTTATGCCAATCAGATTTTCTGTGTATTTATAGCCGCTCTAATCCCTTAGTCATTAATTTTCTATGCTGCAGATCTGGATGTAATTAAGAACAAAGTATTGTTGCACATGTGGCTCTGAAAATAACATGCTGATGTGATTGATTATGTTTTTTTAAGCCAGGCATGCTTGACACCCACCAATGATAATTCATTCAGATGTTAAGTAATTAAAGTTTTATGCAAGTAGATAAACTTTTTATGCGATCCCATGTAAGGAGGATATCAAAAACCTTGGGAATACAGTGCAGGCAATCAGTAGGAAGAGTAATCATTCGCTACCTCCCTGGATAACCTTCCCTGGAGGTGCCTTTTGGGTTTGGCTTAAGTTATACACATTATCTCCCTGCCAGTGAAAAATGTCTTATTGCCATTCAATAAGTTCTGAACAGCATTAAAGAACATTCCTCTAATATTGATTGGAACCCTGGGTTGGGGTCTTTCAGAAGATGGGTCAGGATAGAAGCTCTCACACACGCACACACACTCAGAGACACACACACAGAGCCAGCAGTTGAACAAATGAGGGATTTTATTCTGAACACTATGATATCTATACTAACGAAGTAGTGTGATCTAATAATATACAATATGCATGTGAAAGTATGATTTACCATACTGGTATGTTTTTCTCTGTAGGTGCAGAATAGTGGGAGACATATAAAAAAGCCTTAGCCTACTTAATCTTCCTCCCTCTTGTGTCTCTTTCCCTCACTTCCTGCTTGTAATTTCTTATAGCTTCTTCTCCCCCTCCTTAGCTCAATTCCTGATACTGGAATGTCTTTGAGTTTTCTCCCAGACATCTTGCTGCCCAGCAAAGCCTTTGACTTACAAAGTTCCACTGAATCTTTGTACACAGAACACAGTCCAGCCCCCCAGTCTTTCTGCATTGTCACAAGTTGCTCCAAGCTGTTCCTCCCTGCCTTCCTCCACATCCCAGGGCTGGAATCCCCAGTCTGGTCGGGCATGAGGAGAGGAAGGTCCCAGACACCTCTGGAGCTGTCCAAGTGCCTGGAACTTTTCCCTGCATAATATTTTCCTTTGGGATTTAATAGATGTGTGGAAGCCAGGGAAGCTGCCAACCACTGGCCACTTACAATTAAATGAATCACCCCACATGCCATCCATGAGAACACCGCTGACATTTTCTCCTTTGGAAGAACCCAGAGCAATCTCTTTGATGCTAACTTTGGATGAGAATAGTTGAAAATAAAATGCAGAGGATTGCAGTAATGTCCGCAGATTATTATTCAGCCTCAGACAGCATGACTGCTACCAAGCAAAAGTTCCTTAGAGCAGTTCTTTACGCTGAACAGTAGGTTTACAAAGGGGCAGTCAGTAACAGTTTAATGGTGAATAAGAAAAGGAGGTACGATATTCAGACTAACTTATGTTAAAAGGTAATGTGTGTTGAGGACAAAACAAACCTCCTTGCATCAAATATGTCTTAATTTACAATGATCTCAGTGAGACTGATTCTATTAATCCTGACTCAGAAGTAATTGTTACTAATGATGCCACATTATACAGTATGTATGGGATTACAGGCTCAAGCTATACTGTATAAGAATTTGGAAAACTTCCAGGAGACTGCAATCCCTTTGTCAGGAAATTCCTAGGAGCTTTTCCATCTCTCTCTAACCTTAAGGACCAGAAACATTGGCTAGCTTGTTTACTTACTAAAATGCTGCTCTTTGGGGAAGATGCAGTATCTAGTATATTCCATATCAGAGGCAATCCTGGTGATCTGCAATATGACTGCACCTGTGTCACTTTCATTTAAGTAAACCAACTTCAGGCACCAGATGTTTACCTGACATTCATTTTCTGAACTGACACCTGGATAGTTTGATTGATTCAAGTGGTCCATGAATTTATAAAGTAATCAGGATTTTAATGCACAGAGAAATGCTGCAAAAGACAGCTTTAAACAGGAGATGCTTAAGTAATCTCAGTAGGGGTTTTAGTCAGTCCAGATCCATTAAAATTAGAGGAAATGGCTATAGGAAACTTGGAGTTTGCCAATGCATGTAGTGACTTGGCTGTCCATGTTAATTATGGTGCATGAAAGGATATATTTTCCAGAAATGTTGCAGTGTAATTAGACAATTAGTTGTCTCATGGCACCACCATAATGATATTCCTCCACCCACCCCACCCCTCTGTGTGTGTTTATGTGTGGTTGTGTTTGAAACATCCACAATGACTGCCACTGAGTTTGAAAAGAAGGAAGCCAATTATCTACTAAAGACTGAGCAGAAGGCCCTCAACTATCTTGGAACCAATAAGCAACATATAAACAATGAGGAATAGTTTTGAAAAATGTCCCCTTTTAATCCAAAGTAACCTGGACTAGTGTTCACATTCTTACCAGGGCCTGGACCAGAAGTGGGGCCCCGCAAAATTCCTTAGAGTAATAATCCTATAGCCCTCCAGTATGAAGCTTCCTGACAAAATAACTGCCCCTTCATTGGTATTCTGAGATGGATGATGTTTCATTAAGATTATCTAGCCCATACCTCTACCATATCTTCTTACGTTCATTTCCATGACTTGTAAATATTTCCATGCACCTTCTTTCATATTGCAGCAAACAGAGTGGAATAGACATATTACTGAGCAAAATGGATGGGCAAAGTTGATATAAACTAACAGCAAGAGACTGAGAAACTAAATAACAATGGTTTTCCTGAATCTTTTCTCTTTCTTCAATGTTGCATGGGAACCTTAGACCAATGGCCAATACTTGAAAAAGTATGGGAAAAAATCAGTGGGTTGTAATATTCTCTGAAGTGTACCCACTACCCTTCAGGTGCAGCCTATGAAAAGGAATAAATAAATAGATGAACAATAGCAATAAATAATTATTATTCCTTTCCACACAGAAACAACATCAGGTGTAAAAATATTTCTGCTATGCATCCAATTGGAAATTGCAACTTTTTTTTTAGCATCGTAGACAGAACCATCTTCTCTCCTCATAATTATGGGCATAACAGTCTCCTCTGATCTTACTGTCTACTGTCTTTGACTCTATCCCTAGGGAGTTTTCTTTTTCATTAAATCTAGGAGATAAATGGGTGGTATGAGGGCTGGAAATGGCGGGGTGGGAAGCAAAGAGCCATAGACCATATGGGACCATCAGATTTCACAACTGGGCAAACACAAAATCAAGCCAACTTTGCTAACGTTCATCTTTCCTGAATTAAAAATCTATCAAAACCAGACTGGAGGGGAGGAGAGGGGGAAACTATGCACTATCGAAAAGTATACGCAAACAGTGGGAATTGTGTTTGCTTAAAAAGTTCTTACACGGGGAGACCTCACATTTTTCACATCTACACCACGGAGGCTTATTTATCAAAGAAACCATGCAAAATGATTTGCGTGGACAAAAGAATAACACGCTTCTTCAACAACTATGCCAAGGGTTATGTAAATTAGAGAGTGGTGTCTAGGAAGTCCCCATGGATTATACTTTATTGTGAATATAGATGGTTCTTGCATTTTTTTATATCAAAAAAACCCATATGAAAATATTCAGCAGACAAGTATATTGCTCTACTAATCCGGTGAAGAGGATTTTTAGCGATTTGTACATCACTGAGTAGCTCAAGAACTCCATGGCTGGGTGGAGGTTTGTAGCTCTTTCTACCTTCCTAATCACTCTCCAAGATTCTAGGAAAGGGCTAGCAGAAACAGCTTTAAAGATACAAGCTCTCCTTAAGGGAGCGATCACGATAAAATTATCCTCCATATGTACTAACGTCCACACGCCTAACGTGAGCTGCATTGAAACAAGCTCAAAGCCTCATCAGGAGTGCAACAGAATCAGATCAGTCATGTTGCCACACAGATTCAATGCGCCTTGCATTGCACAGTAGAAGTGCTCTGGGTTTGTAAATCTTGTGGCATTATTCTCTGCCAGGGTTTTAACCCAGATTGCTGTGTCTTTGATGAGACCCACAAGCTTCACCACAAAAAAACACAAGCCACACTGGAGAAATCCTGAATCATAGTTCATGTTCAGCTAATAAGATTCCTAGTCCATGCATGCCAATACTACAAACAGCCAAGAACCTTTTGCAATATTCATTTTCATTTGCGTTGCAGGTTGCTGGAATCGTTGGGTAGCTATAAACAAGAATTGCAAAGAACTGCCTTAATATATCCAAACCTCATTGCCAAACACACATGTGTGTGTGCACAAACACATACACACACATATAGTGTGTGTGTGTGTGTGTGTGTAAAAAACTCCAGAAAGTCTCAGGACCCTTTGATTTGTCTTCCATCACCCTTTCCAAAAGAATGGCATGTTGTATTTGAATGGTCAGAGAGCCAACAGAAGGAGTCTGCCAACAGGATAACAGTATGTATTATAAATAATGCAAGTTCATATTCTGGCTCTCTTTGGCATTATAAAATCTCACTTGTCAACAGCCTATTGGAAGTTGCCATGCAGAGATGCTTCTATTAGAACGCCATCCTTCCATTCTTAACCTACTGTAGCTGGTTTTCCGCTGTTCGAGTTATAAAGTGCTAATAAATATTCTAGTTGTTAGTTCCTAGTCACATTGTTGTTTTCTATTTTGACTTTCCCAATGGAAGGCATTTGTTGGAAAAGAAACATGCTCATTTGCTATGCCGTAGTATTACAAATATTTGCTCCTAATATGCTGAGGTTTCTTGAGTTATTAAGCACAGGATAATGAACCCTTTGCAGAATATAACTAGAATGTGATCTACGCCGGCAAAAGCAACAAAGCAAGGAATGCATTAAGAAACACAATAAATTAGCGTTATGCAAAGGCATCTTAGTTCTGCCAGACAGTAATTTATAATTGCATTGGTGTGGTTCAAGTTTTTATGAAGTGCCCCACCCCAAATATTGGGTGTTTCTTTAGAGGAGGTGCATGCTAATTATGACATTATACAAGACTGAGATGGGTAACACTATCTGGAATCTCATGAGGTTTTGGTTTCTTTGTTTTGCTAACCCAAATTATGACTGCAGAAGGAAATTGAGAAATTGTAAAATTATAATCAGTCAACCTGGCACATACAAATCATTACAAGAAGTATGGATGCTGGTATATACAAAACAACATAAGTAAGAAGCCTAAGTTTCCAAGTTGAAAGTAAAGGTCCATGGAAGTCAACTCATATTTATTCAGACATGTATAGAACACTTCGAGAAGTTGGGTTGGGCTGGGAAAAGAAAGACCCCTGTTCTTCCTCTTGAGCTTCCTGAGAAAAGGCCGGGTGTAAATGAAATAAATAATAAACTGAAACTTCTTTCTGACTTCTGTGCTCAACATTGGAGCTTCAGGCTCTAAGGAAGTGGATCTGGAGTGGATCAGTTGTGTGCTGCTCTGTTCTTGTTGCACACACTGCTAATTTGTTTAGGACACAATTCCCAAACAGTACTGGATTTTTTTAATTGCTAGAAACAATAGGTTCTTTTAATTTTTATTGGCTTATCAGATAAATTCCAGAAGCACCCACAGATTCCCATATGTCTACAAAGAAAGGGCAAGAAAATGGGCATCATATCTTGCAGAAGGTCATTCTGTAATGGGCAAGCTTTCTGCTCATGACTTACATTTCTGAAGCAAGACCCTTATGTACTAAAATGCCCTGCTTCACCTTTTTAAGCCCAACTGAACGAACCATTATGCAGTCTGCATTATATAGTTTTAGATATATAAATCAAATGAAAAGAGGGAGAGAGATCCTATTTGTGTGTGTGAAAAAGTTATCAACATGGGATAGGGTGGAAACCACAAAGTTGATGGCTGGCTCTAAAATGCTGCTTAAAGGAAGGACACCCGGAGCTTTACTTTGGTCTTATGGTTCAAGTCTGGGTGTGGGTGGGAGAAATCTGATACAGAAAAAAATATGGAGTTACAACCATACAATAAAGGCTCACCTGGCCTAGTGAATGAGAAGAAGAAAACATAGATGTGGCCACCAAAGACTGGATCTTCCTTTTTTATTTTTAATTTCTTGGCAATCTCCTGAGTCCACCTCAGGTCTATCCTTGCATGATTCAGCAGATTTCCCAAATTAGTACCATAAGTTAAATACGTTAACTTCCAGATTTTAACTAAGAAGCTTCCTCTCACCCACCAGAGAGGATGTGCCATTCTCATCTTCTACTTTTCTGCAAGCTCCAGATGGAAAAGGCATCAAGCTGGTGCAGATAGCTGTTCTCTGTCCCAATGACTCTCAGAAGCTCAAAAAGGCCAAACAGAAAACTGTCCAGTGATTTCTCTTGCTCTTGTTTATGATTTCTCTGCTCAGGATTCTGCTTATAACAAGTCATCATCTGAAGTCATTCTGGAGAGCTCTAAAGAATCAAACAAGAGAAGTGACTTCCCAAAGTCTTAATATTTAGAAGACAAAAAGCATGTTCCATCCCCTATTCTACTTTTCTGAAAAGCTGCTGCAAGTCAGGGTAAAAAAAAACCCAAAATCTGAAGCCAAATTTCATATTCCCTCTAGACAGCTTTAGTGAGTCAATGTAGACAAGACTGAACTAGATGGATTAATGGTCCAATGGTCTTAGACCAACGTTCTAAGGCAGCTTCTTTACCTCCATGCTTGTGGGACAGATGTCACAGGTATGTGACAACTGTCTCCAACCCAGTCAGTATGTCCATAGCCCCCATCTTGATTTGTCAGGCTGGTTTGGCCTAAATCCTACATTGCCATTATCCTCTAGAGGTTTTTTCACCATTTAACAAGTACAGTTATTTTCATAAAGTGGCTGTTAATATTGTTTGGGATAATCCTGATGTCATCTCCCTCATCACTTGGTTTAGTGGCAGTTGAAGCATTTTATTTAGTCCTTTTGATGTAACACCCCACAAGTGAGGAAGCAAGATGTCACTTTCAGTGTTTTGCTTTGCACATCAAGAGCGAAATTTGCCTACAGGCTTAACCGTGGCAATTCCATCAGAATGGTGATGATAGAGAGTGAATAAATCAAAAAGTAGTTTCAATTTTATAAACTGAAGTGACAATTTTTGAAATAATTGGTAAGGAATCTGCAAAAAGGGATGAATTTATATGCAGGATAAAGGCTGGGCTGTAAGCAAGTAAATCCAAGAATTATGAGATAAAAAACAGCCTAAGGAAGGTTGCTAAAACCCAATCTGGCATTTATCATCATTTTTCCAATCATACAGAACTGGTTGGTAACCTAGATGGTCAAAATCACTCCAGAATTTAGGGACATTTTGAAACCTGGGGAATCATCCCACTGTAATTAAAGTCATTGAAGAAGTTCATTTCACTTTTTTTAAATAAACCTACATAATGCACTTCTGAATTAATATGAGGTAAGAATGAAAATTATATATCTATATCTATATATCTCACTTGGGGCAGGAAGGTGGGTAGTCATTCTTGGGGGTGGCTCGCCCCTAAGTGCCCCTCCCACCAGATTGGAATGTTTATAGCCACTTGGATTCTATATTTATTTATATTGTATTTTTATGTTTGTAACTTTTAGGGGGATTTTAATGTTTATTGTTACAGTATTTTATTGTTAACCGCCCAGAGTCCCTCTTTTTGGGGAGATGGGCGGTAACAAAATTTGATATATATATATATACACACACACACATACACACACACACACATATACATATATACACACACACACACATACACACACACTATTTCTTTCAGGCCCTCCAGTACAGGGACTGAAGGACAAGCCCTCTGAGGATAGGCTGAAGGTACACAGGATGCTCAGTCTGAAGAAAAGAAGGGAACTTTCCATTTCTCGCCCTTCTCCCCAGGAGGCTGGAGGATCTCAGCATTTTCTGCAAACCTTCCCACAATCCTGTTTGGAGGAACCTCCTCCCTTTTCAAACCTGGACATTTTCCTTGCACGCTTCTCTGCATTTTGCAGCGCAGTTCTTAGCTCAGATCAGCCAACCTAATTGTGCACACTGGAGCTCCTTTTTCTGCTTTCTGAAGCAGGACCTCCCCTCCTCCAGGCCAAAGCCATCTTAAACCTGCCAGTGGCACTCTTCAGAAATACAGTAGACCCACATCATGAACACCTGAAGAAAAGAAAGCACCAAGAATGCAAAAAGAGAGAGAGAGAGAGAGAAGTGTGTAGATTTAAATGACCAGCAGCTTTATCTGACCAGCTTCCTCTTTCCATATGCTGCTGCTTCGCTTTCTGATTTAATGGGAAGGGAGACGTGTCTGTCCTAATAATTCTGCAGATGGCATGGTGCTGAGAGGGGCTGAAAACTCAGCTAACAACTACACCACAAAGCAAAAGTGGATGCTTTAGCACTGCTTCCATTGCCAAGCATACAGTGTAGATGTCACACTTTTGCAATTCCTCATTAGGCATTAAGTGTTGATTGCTCATTAAGGCAAGCAGCTTGCTATCTCCAGCAATGCACAATTCCTTTTCAGTAACCAAAATGATTGCGGGGGGGGATCCCATTTTTTTTAAAAATCCCCACAAATAAGATGCTGACACAAAGGTCTGGGTAATTTTAATTAAAAACAAATAGTCCATTAGCAAATTCTGTGGCCTGGGCTATTGGCTACTGGTCAGCCAAAAAAAAATTGCATCTGCCCAAAGCAAACACTCTGCAAGTAAGAAAAGGGAAGCATGGGCTGGATGATGGACAATGTACAAAGAGGGAAGACAACAAAATATTCATCCATTGAAGAGAATAACTGTAGCTCAGGGTTGAATTGTGGAGTCCTTGGTGCTCTCTGAGCTTGGTTGTTGGCTTGCAGATGTTTCATTACCCATCCAGGTAACATCATCAGGATCATCATGGAGAAAATCTATCTATGTAGTTGCTAGGAGTCGAAAATGACTTGATGGTACATAATCAATCAATCAAACATAATCAGGATGCAAGGAAACAACCAAGCTCAGAGACAACTCCACATATTCATCCATCTTTAACCCTACCTTGTCAAAACCAGGTGGCATATAATTGATATAAATAGACTATCATTGTTTGGCTTTAAGAACAGATTTAACCAGCAGAGGAGAATATCAGTCTTACAGATCTCAAAAATTAACATAAACCATTTAACAACAGAGAGAACCTTAACAAGGGTTTTGCAGGTTAGAAGAAACATAGGTTGATCCAAAAGGATGCCAGCTTAGTTAATGAACAGAGACAAGGATACCCAATAAGTCAAATGAGGAAAATAAGCTTGGACTAAAAGTACCTAAACTTAATAATAAAACAAGCACAGGAGAGAAAAGAAAAGGGTGGAATTACTTTGCAATAAGTAATACAATAATGCATATTTCTATAGGAAACTGAGAAAGGGCTCATTTAATGTGAAATGAGAAAGGTTTACTGAATGGTTAGATTTTGTGACCTTAGTTTGTCTTTATCAAAAGTCATCTATGGGATATCTAGCATTTTCCCCCACTATAGTGTATTGTCAATCAAGATGCCATTCCAATAAAACGAATGGTGTTGTGCAAAAGGCAATGCAGGATGGGACAAGAAGTTAGAACTCTCCCCTGATACATACATTGCAATCCAAACACATATTCCTCCCTTCAAAACCAAGTTGCTGTTTAGTAAACACACCCTTAAACTTAGGCCAGATCACCTGCCATTAGTGTGAAGCTATTCCTATCTAGTCTATAGAGGAACTGAAACTACCAAAATTACTTAAAATTACTTATTCTCCTCATGGGATGTTCCAAAGAGGGAACTGCATATAACCCTGAACTGAAAATCAGATCCTCCATTTCCCCAAAGTTTTCCCCTTACAAAACATGCAGCAGATTTCTAGCAGAATTTCTTTGGGTGGTGTTTCTGAGCTGATGGCTCTAAAGTGGTGAGAAGTGCCAGTGTTCTGGTTCTCCTTCAATTCCATGTCTCCCCAGCACTTTGTAGCCTCCTTGACTGCTTCCATTGCCTGATGTGGAAAAAAAAAGACCTCTGAGAGGAGATACTTCGTGCAATCTTGATCTTTTGGTTTAACTGGAAGTATGGGGAAGCAAGGAAGATGAAGACAACTGGAGGAATGTGCCGTGGAAGACGGAACCCTTTGTCACCTTACCGACTGTCTAACTAAGGGAAGTGCACCGTCACTACTCCAACAGAGCATTTCATCATTTCTTCTGGGAAAAAAACCCAACTCCTTTTCTTTGATAGGGTTAAAAAAAAAGGCACTTTCAGCATAGCAGTAGATGGATAGGCATGCTTCATTGTGGAAGCTGCAACTGAGCTTTGCCCATGATCACTTATACAAGGAAAAGAACAGAGTTTGATGCACTTCATAACCCATATCACTTGGTATGAGATGGAGTGTCTATCTATCTATCATCTATCTATCTATATCTATCTATCTATTTTCTGGCTCTCTGCACGTCGTGGGAAGCCAGTTCAGGTTGCATCTGAGGGCAGGAATATGAAGCCAGGGTAGATCAATCACTTTGGTTCACCAGCTAAAGAGATAGGGAGTTTTTATGGCTGGGAACTGCATTTAATCTTTCATTTACTCTTTGGCCTCAGAGGACATCAGGGAGCATGATCAGTAACAACAACGTTCCTCTTGATGCTGTCTCATAAATCTACAGTTATATCTGTTTAAAGAGGAATGAACCCAAGATTGCTAGTTTGGAGCTGCTCCCATCATGCTGTGTGAGAATGCTAATTATCTTTCCAGAAAACGAGATGGATCCTCAGAGGCCAAACATTTTAGAAATGGCTTCTGTGTGACTTATTCGTCTCCAAACAATCCTCATAAAGGCATGATTCATGTTTTTATGAGCATGCACATTTCAGCTCTGGTTGCTAGCTCTGGATCCAAGCTTTTGTTCCTTGGAAAGCTGAGAAGATGCACTGGAAAGTGAGAGCAGACCAGATTCAAGTTGACTTAGACTGACCAATCTATTTCCATTCTGTAAGGATTAATTTATAAGCCCATTCTGCATCCATTCCCTTCACTCCTATTTCTGAACTAATATATGTGTGTTTTTGAAACATTTGATCTGTGGGTGAAAATCAGTCCTTTGATTTTTACTGTGAAAAGTTTGGAAGCCAGATTAGGACTTACAAAATATGTATAGTCTGTCCAATATTCAATATCAAAAAAAAGGCTTTAGGGAAATGTCACACCAATTTTTGCATACCCTGAGAACTGTGTCTAGAACTGTGCAAATACACACAAATGTGCATAGAAATATAGTGCACTTTGAGTGGAGTTCAGATCCCGATGGGCACATCCATGTGAGTTTCTTGGCACAGTGCAGAGATGAGCTGCAAGTGACTTGTTCCAGAATGGGTTCTTCAACTTCCCAATCTAGCCTATAGCCTGGAATTCCTTGATAGTCTTCTATTTCAAATAAGTACTAACCCAACTCTGCTCAGCTCCTGAGTCCAGGCAAGAATTCTCTCTTTCTCTCTCTCCATGGACCCATGGACATAGTTTCCTCAAACATGTGCAGAAGCAGGATGATAGAATACATGCGTGCTTCCAAAAAAGCCAACTTTTGCTGAGAACTAATCTGATTGATTTCATTTATTTTTCCTCCATGTACACCACCATCAATATCTTACCTAGTGATTGCTGAGAACAGAGCCCAATTGAGCTATCTGTGGAGTAGATGTTTTCCCCCCATTTATCTATTCACTAGCCCCTTTGTTAACAAAGGCTTCCCTCTTCTGCCATATCTCATTTAAGCATTTGAAATGACTAGCTATTAATCACTCCAGTGGCAGCATCATCAAGAAATAGAGGTCTTGGGTGTCAGCCCTTGACATTCACCTTCTACAAGTAGCAGAAAATGGCAGATAACAAAGAGAAGCTTCTCAGAAACATTTGGGTGCCTAACTCCTTTCATTCTGGAGCAATGAACATTTGAGGAAGGGCTATCGTCCCACCCTACCTAAGGTTACTTGCCAACTAAAGGTGTAAGGTGCTCTTTTGATGGGCTGTACAATCAGACTAATCAAAATGAAGGTTAAGGCAGCATCAACTTTCCTCCCATATCAGAAATCCATTATCACTGCAACAGAATGGCTATAAGCTGGCTGCAAAAGTTGTCTGTCACTCACTTTTGGGAGCTAGACAGATGTTACTCACCTGTTGTACCAGGCATTAGAGATCTAAAAAGAGAGATAATTCCCTGGTCCTGATTAAAAGAATTTCTGCCAACAGATGGGAAGATGTTCCCATAAACATCATTAGACTATGGCTCTTTTGGGGTGGCAAAAATCAGTCATATTGTCTTATTTATCCCTTTGTGACTTACTTGTTTATCCTTTTATTTGTGACTTACTTCTCTATCCTGGCCCCAGCCTGTTGCTTTAATCATACAGGCAGACCCTGCTTACCAACTGCATCATGTAATGGCCATTCAAAGTTACAACAGTGCTGAAAAAATAATTTTGTGACCAAGCACACATTTATGCCCTTTGCAGCATCCCTCAGCCACGTGATCACCATTACAGTCAGTCCACATTGTCCTGTGCCTGACCCATTGTTTTTCTTTCCCCCCATCACAGAGTGGAGAGATTGGAGAGGAAGGGATTACAAGAGAGTAAGCAGGCACACAATGGGGAATACACACTGAAACCAATGCACTGGGAGCTGCCATCGCACTACACAAACAGCTGGTATATTCCCCATTGTGTGCTTGTTTCCTCTCTTGTAATCCCTTCCTCTCCAATCTCTCTGCTCTGTGAGAGGGGGAAGAGGAAAACAGGTCAGGCACAGGAGAGACTGCCTACATAGATCACTTGGGTTTTTTTTCTCCCCCCCCCCACCACTTGTTTAAGCAATCTCTCCATTTTGGGGGGGCAAGCAATCTCTAGGCAATCTCTCCTGTGTCTGACCTGTTTTTTTTAATTTGCCCTCCCCTCCTTGCAGAGCGAAGAGATTGGGGAATATACAATGGAGAATACACCAGCTGTTTGCATAACATGCTCAAGGCTCCCAGAGCATTGCTTTCAATGTGTATTCCCTCTGGGTGCCCACTTACTCTCTTGTAATCCCTTCCTCTCCAGTGAATGTAAATACAAACATTAATTCTCTTCTTCTAATTATCCCAGCAGGGGGGTGAGCATTCCAAGTGGCTGGGGAGTGGTTAGGAGGCAAACAAAATCTGAAGGTGTGAAACTGATTAGTCTTGTCAGTTACAGGCAGCAGCTGCAAAGGGGCTATTCCAGCACCAGTGAGCATTCCATGGTCAGTGGGGGAAAAGGAAAGTGCACTCGTGGTCACGTGATTTCCACTTAGCTATCACTTCACTTAACAACAGAGCTGCCAGTCTCAATTGTGGTCACTAAACAAGGACTACCCATATAACCAGATCAGGTAGCTTCAAAAAATTAATCTCTTTTTTTTTCCACATCTTTCATTCAATCTGATACAAAAGAGCTTTCTAATTTTTTTTCCACCAAAAGGAGAAGAAACTTTCTGGAATTCCTGAGCTCATGGAGCAATATGGAGGAGGAACAATGGCAAATGTACTGATAGTGTCATGTAAGAAAAAAATCTAGTAAGTCTAGTCAGATCTAGTAAAATATAGAATACGCTGGTCAAATATTTAATCTGATAATCTTATGTATTATTAATATGTTTATTGATTACCTCTTTTTATGACTTGTTTTATTGGTTTTTCTAACAGAACAAATTGTTTAAATCTTTTATCTCAGTGTCTCTACTGTGTTCGATTTTTTTGTTTTTAATCTTTGTTTTATTGCTTGGCAACTGTAATTTCCTAAATTTTGCTATACTTTATCAGGTTGATTTTTATCTTATTAGCTTTTGACTAGCTTCTGCATTTTATCACATGCTTTTTGCTGATCTTTTCAGATGTCTGCATTGTATTACTTTAATGTTGTTGTTTATTCATTCAGTCACTTCCCACCCTTTGTGACTTCATGGACCAGCCCACGCCAGAGCTCACTGTTGGTCGTCAACACCCCCAGCTCCCCCAGGGATGAGTCCGTCACCTCTAGAATATCATCCATCCATCTTGCCCTTGGTCAGCCCCTCTTCCTTTTGCCCTCCACTCTCCCTAGCATCAACATCTTCTCCAGGGTGTCCTGTCTTCTCATGATGTGGCCAAAGTATTTCAGTTTTGCCTTTAATATCGTTCCCTCAAGTGAGCAGTCTGGCTTAATTTTCTGGAGGATGGACTGGTTTGATCTTCTTGCAGTCCAAGGCACTCTCAGGATTTTCCTCCAGCACCACAGTTCCAAAGCATCTATCTTCCTTCTCTCAGCCTTCCTTATGGTCCAGCTCTCGCAGCCATATGTTACTACAGGGAACACCATTGCTTTAACTATGTGGACCTTTGTCGTCAGTGTGATGTCTCTGCTCTTAACTATTTTATCGAGATTTGTCATTGCTCTTCTCCCAAGAATTAAACGTCTTCTGATTTCCTGACTGCAGTCAGCATCTGCAGTAATCTTTGCACCTAGAAATACAAAGTCTTTTACTGCCTCTATGTTTTCTCCCTCTATTTGCCAGTTATCAATCAAGCTGGTTGCCATAATCTTGGTTTCTTTCAGGTTTAGCTGCAAGCCAGCTTTTGCACTTTCTTCTTTCACCTTCATCATAAGGCTCCTCAGTTCCTCTTCGCTTTCAGCCATCAAAGTGGTATCATCTGCATATCTGAGATGGTTAATGTTTCTTCCAGCAATTTTAACTCCAGCCTTGGATTCCTCAAGCCCAGCTTGTTGCATGATGTGTTCTGCATACAAGTTGAATAGGTAGGATGAGAGTATACAGCCCTGCCCTACTCCTTTCCCAATCTTAAACCAGTCTGTTGTTCCGTGTTCTGTTCTTACTGTTGCTACTTGGTCATTATACAGATTCTTCAGGAGGCAGACAAGATGACTTGGTATCCCCATACCACTAAGAACTTGCCACAATTTGTTATGGTCCACACAGTCAAAAGCTTTAGAGTAGTCAATAAAACAGAAATAGATGTTTTTCTGAAACTCCCTGGCTTTTTCCATTATCCAGCGGATATTGGCAATTTGGTCCCTAGTTCCTCTGTGTCATGAGTAAGGATGGAGAGCAGGGGGCTCCCACCCAGACTGTCAAGCACATGCGTAGCACTGAGGAACTGTTCAGCCATTCAAAGAGACACAGATCGGGACCGCCTTAACCTTTGGGGTTTATATGGCGGGGTTTTCCCACGCTTCCTCAGTTTGTTAGGATTCTTGTTAAGTACTACTAATAAATATTAGAGACCAAGTCATTGTCTCAGTGTATTTCCTGGTAATCAGGACACTCTGTATCACTTTATACAACCCCAAAATTATCTGTATTATATGTAAATAACAAATAAATTTGATGTTTATTTTTTTTTTAAAAATGGCTTCTTGCTCCAAGGTATCCTGGCTTATTCTCTCACCCCATGTTTAGACATCACACTAAATGTCCCAGATCAGTGTTTCTCAACCTGAGCAACTTTGAGATGTGTGGACCAACTCCCAGAATTCTTAGCAATAGCCTTGCTGGCTGGAGAATTCTGGGAGTTGAAGTCCACACATTTCAAAGTTGCCCAGGTTGGGAAACACTGTCCTAAATAAATTACATTATGGTTCATTTTGTTTGTGAACCCAATCATTCACTACTTGCTAGCTGCTGGTTAATCAGCTTTCATTTCATTGTCATACTGTTTATTAATAAAGATTTGCCTCTTTATCCTGCTCATATCTCCTTCTAGGATTCAGTAGGTGGTGCAAGTTCTAAATCATCCCAGTGCTGATAAATAGTCTATTGTAAGATGCCTTTATTTTCGTTTTTCCAGGAAAAGCCCCAGTTAATCTCTACATATATTGTCTTTGGTACTGTCAGAGTATGAAAGAGAAATGTCCTTAATCCACTTAGAATCCTCCTGATCATACTCATTTATTTAATTTTAAAGATGCTACCGATGTTAATTCAAAGGATTTCCTTTCCCTGATATACATATAAGTGTCTGTGAAAGAAGACTTACAGTTATTGGGGGGGAAAGGATTTAAAATTTAATCCTTCACTGTTGCATCACTCAAGAAACTGCCTTGAATTGCAAATCTGCTAAATAGGTTAAAGAGCAGACCACAGAGCAAAATGTTTTGGGGAACAACACAATCCGTTGAATGGGTGTGAGAGCCTTATCTCTTTTTAAAAAAAAATAGATTACTCACTGGACCAGGATAGGAGAGGCCCAGGTTCAAGTCCCTTTTCAGCCAAAGACATGCTTGATGTGACTTTGGACCAGTCATTCTTTCAATCCACTTGATAAAGTTGTTGCTGTAGGAATAACATGGAAACACCTTGCGTTCCTGGATGAAAGGCAGGATGCAAATCTAGTAAATAAATAAAACTTAGGTGTAAATCCCAAACTCAGCTACCTGCTTACACTCTTGAATACATCTGCCCACCTTGAGAATCCTCTTTATCATCAGCCACATCATATGAGAATGGTATTCACAACTAAAGAGTGAGTGGTGCTGGTGGTGGACTCACAAATTCTGCTCTTCCTCCCAAACCAGAAAGTTACAGTAAGTTCAGGTCTTTGCCATAGGAAAAACTAAGTAGTGTTAAGTTGTTAAATTGGGAAATTATATATTTGCAGTTCCACCCTTTACAACAATTAATATTCAGATGAAGTAGCCATGCATTGGATTTGATATTTGAAGGGCTTCTTTCCCCCAGTTCTTCAACAAAACTCTCAGAAGAGTTTATGAAGATCAGTAATGAGACAGCTATTGCCCAGAAGTTCTTCAATAAAAAGTTTGCCAGAAAAGAAAAAAAAAGGAGTGGGAGAGAAGAGAAAAAAAGTAAACTTGGACATTTGTGTTTTGTTCCAACTCTCTTGCAGCGACCAGCTAGAATGGAAACACTTCAGGCAGGAGAGGATTCAAACAATGATGGTCTCTCAGCAGACCTGATGGAATGATTGTATTTTTGTTCTGCTGCAACAACCACACACATGTGGTTGCCATTTCACACTAAACCAGAGTGTAATTTTGCTTTTGGCATAGAGAGATGTATGAACTCAGCCATCCTAGTCTGTAAACCATGGGCTATGGCTCATGAACATCTGCAACGGGATAAGTGACATTGTATGTGCCATGTCGTCATCACCAAATGTTGTGATTTACATACCATACATCTTTTGTAACATGACAATATGATGCAACTGACACAAATTGCATAATTCCTGCCATTTTGCCTGATGCCATCACGGCACATGTGATAGCAATAACTCCTACTAGACGCCTAGGTTATGGCTTAATGTTATGTATGTAACAGGCCACTCTATTGTGTTCGCCATCGTTTTAAAAAAAATCATGGTTGATTGCCAGATCTGAACTTAGCACTCCGCCCATCAGATTTGGAATTGTTAGTGCTAGTAGTGATATTCTAAACATTCAGACTAGTAAATTTCCAGTCTTACCTGGAAATGCAAGGGGATGACCTATGCCCTCTGCATAAAAAGCAAACTTTCTACCTTTGAGCTACTGGCATCACTTATAGGCTATGGCTGTACCTTTAGCCTACTCTTCAGTACAGGAAATACAGTAGCTCCTGCTTGCCGTCAGAGGGAACAAATGAAATTATTTCCCATTCCAAAATGTTCATTTCATCTGTGATGTGTCTGTTGTGCAAAAAAAATGCCAATGACAGAGGCAGTCTAGCATAAGTGGAAGAGCTGTGACCCTACCTTCACCCCAATGCAGACCCCACCCCAATAAAAGTGACCTGATTTTTGTCTCCAAAGCAAAGACCTGATTTTTTGTCTCCAATTTTTGTTCCTTCTGACAAGGCAAAAGAGCTGATAAGGGTATTGGTTTCTGCAGATGCTGCTCAAGCTTTTTGGTGCTAACTTGAAATCTGTTCTTGACATTATTTATTTCCTTAATATGCTATGTCACCAGAATGGTCAGAAGCCATTGCATAAGAATACTCTCTTAGCTTTAATGCATGCAGTTCAGGAAGTTCCTACTCAGGCCCCATCATCATTGCAACTAACCACCATTAAAATGCCAGTGAGTGCGTCCATGCTCATCTACTACAGTATCCCATCTGTCTTCTCTGCAAGATTTACTTGTTAGTGCAATGCCATCTTTGAGACACAAAAGCTATTTTGCAGATAAGAGTTGTGTTTACAGTTGGAGCAGTGAAGCACTCCTAAAGCAAAGCAATATATTGTCTTTGCTTCAACCTGAGAGGCTGAAGGCTCCAGAAAGATAATCCTTGGGCATTGAAAGGGAACAAGTTTGTCCCATTGTGAAATATAACGGATGCAATGCGGAGAAGAAACTCAACTGGCATGACATTGTTCTGCTGCCTTTCTCCTAGCTTATGATCCGAAATATTCAAACCACTTGAGCTGTTTCTGCATGGTGGAGAAGGAAGCCATGAGTAGAAATATAACCTAGTAGACTACAACCAAGCTAACTGCAACTTTGTACTGGGAACTGAGATGGATAGAGTGAACTTAAATATGTAGTAGCTTCTCCCAATAACTAGTGAATCTACAGTAGCTGCTGTCATGAGCTGAGAAACAGAGATCACAAGTGTATGGATTAATTGGGATAGCCATTGTGTCTGTGTGTTGTGTGTGTGTGTGTGTGTGTGTGTGTTTAAAAGATAGAAGGAGGATCTCATATTCCTGTCCTGCTTGTGAGCTTCCTGGCTGAATCTGATTGACCTCTGCCTGATGTAGAATGCTGGATTCAATGAGCTATTGATCTGATCAAGCCTTCCTGTTATGATGTAGGAAAGAGGGGTTGAGCGGATTTGTAAGTGAATGTGGCCAAAGCAGTCATGAACCAGAATTAACCTGTTCTGCTCATTTCTACACTCCGTGGCTCATGACCATTCAGTTGTGATTCACTGCCAACAGCTCCCATGTTCCCAGTGGAAATCTGTATTACTAAGCCCTGGATCTGAACAGCTTTGATGCAAAGCTAATGTATTCTCTGTAAAAGAATATGACGACTTTATATTCTGTGTAGGGAATTTGCAGGATAATTTGCAGGATGCCATGCCACTAATTAATACCAAGCTTAAAGGCATATTAACATCTCTGATCCCCAATATTCTACAGATACATTGTAACGCATTTAATATTGAAAAGTCTTTTGTTGAGCAGATGGGCTTAATGATGGAAAGGACAAATGGCACCTGTAAATATAAGCAAAGACCTCTGCTCCCTCACATTCATGGTTTCTTCCCCCCACCCCACCCCTGCAGATTTGGAAATTCTATCGTGATAATCCTCAATTGCCAATAAGGAAAGCTTCAGCGCTCACGAGGGAGTGATTACACCAAGATCTTTGTTTCCTGGACTATCTTTTTCCTCACCCTCCCATGGATATGAATTCGGTTGCTATGGAAGCAACTTTCAACATCCAATTAGTGGGTATCAATCCACTGAAGAATTCTCAGTATTAGTTTAGGTGATCACTGTGGGTTTCTCCTGACATAAACAATAGAAGACAAAAGGGAGGAAATTAACAGGGATTCACTGATGCATTCTCATTCATTTCCGGTGTTTACTTCCAGAGGACAATCCAAAGTAGCAGAGCCCCCAAATCCCAGTGCTTGTAATATTCATATGATGTGTGAGTGTGTATATAATTTTATTAAACATTACAGTTAAAAAGGTAATACAAACTAAAAAAGAAAAGAATAAAAAGAAAAAACAGTGCAAAAAAAAAGAGAAAAGGAAGAGAAAATAAGAATATAGTAAAGAAAAAGAAGAGAAATATATAAAGAAATGGCTTCCCCCTTCATCACAACTATGAACAATTATAGTAACTTATCACTTTCTCTTAAAATACATTAATATTGTATTATTCAAAGGAAGAAATCTTCCACTGCATTACAGGAAAGGGCCACATAAAATCACATTCTTCCAGCTTTGAAATACAGCCTGCACTTCAAACCCTTATTGGGCATGGATGCATCAAGGAATACTATCCCCAAAACATAAGAACAATTCTTTTATGCCTGCAGGTTCTGAAAGAGAACAAATTCAAGAGACAAGAGTGGACAGAACTTCAAAGAAGAATCCTAGAGTGGGAAGAGGTTATTTGGGCCTTTCAATACCATCCCTACTCAGTACAGAAATCCAAATTAAAGTATTCCACTTTTATATGGATCCAGCCCCTGCTTGGACACATTAAGTAAAGGAAATCTCACCACCATCGAAGGTGGTTAAAAAACAAAAACAAATGAAGACTGTCACATGTCAAGCAACTATTCAAAATGGTGGAAGCATCTGCTTTCCTTTACTATTTCTCCAGCTGTTGAGATAAATCCTGCTGACCTCATTATATTTTTTTAAATTCCCCTCTTTAACGTTGGCACTCAATTCCTTGTTAGTTCCTTTACCATTTTAATCATGTAAGACTTGTATTTCTTATTGAACCAGCAGTTTCATTCTTATGGGAAAGTTAGCTTCTGCTGCATGCTGGCTGCCTGGCTAAGCCACGTATGAAAGGGCAAGAGGATTGCCATGTTCCTCCTCCTGAGTAAGCCAGTTCCAAGAAGGATTTCTTCCCAGAAATCAAGTAGATAGTAGCAATTTCAAGTAGGCTGTCCCAGATATATGGGAAACTGCAGGAGAATTGTGGATAGAAGATTTTTATTTTTACTTGTTCATATTTATCTTGTCCCTTTTCTTACTTGTATTCGATTTCATCTGTTCTATTATGAATCACCCAGAATCATTCTGGAGTCAGGCAGTGCCTATATCCAGTAGAAGGAGGAGAAGGAGGAGGAGAAGATTTAGAGACCTGTTCCTCAGGAGATCCAGGGGGGCCCAGTCCACCACATCTCATGCATGTATGTGCAAATGCACCTCATTGTAGTTTCTGAGATCCATCTAGATGCCCGCTATGTGACACTGAATATTGAACCTTTGGCTTCATCAAGGAGGACTTTTTGTATCTTCTTATAAGGGGAATTTGCCCTACCGCAGACACTGTGGGATCACAACAGGAAAACTTCTGGGAATTAGCTGCCATCCCAACTTCTTGGCAGAAGGCTCAGTTGGAGAAGGATAGTAATTGCATGCCCCATGCAAAAGGAAAAGTGTATCTTTAGGAGCCTTCTTGAAGATCTGCTAGAATGTTTGGGAAGTTAGAGGACACAAGAAACCCTCTAGCTACTTCATGAAATGTTAATATTATTCCAGAGAGCTGTTATTGTTTATATATGGTCTGAACACTCTAACCTCTTTGTAACCTCTTTGGTCTGCTCAGCATTTAATTGGCACATGGCATCCCCGTTTTGAAGTGTGTTGGCTTCATGTTTTCAACTCCTGAAGGTGTTTCTGGGCATACAGATAAAGCCTGTGTTGACATGACAATATTTCCTTGATCACAAAAGAGGAAGCATGCATTAAGATTTCAGAAGTGGGAAAAAATTAATTAAAAAAATCTCCTGGCACACTTCTGTTGCTCACCTCTGATCAGACTCTTGCAGAGTGCTAGAAAGCATTTGGCCCAGAGAGATCAGAAAAATCACACACCAGGCATTTCTATAAAAATAAATTTATTTACAGAAACCACAAAAGCATATTTGCAGGCTTGTGCATTCACACACACTCTCAGAGAAGAGCAAGCTGCTTACTTGGCTGCAAGGCTAAAAACTAAACAAAAGTCCTGCCTCCCTCAGGCAATGCAACTATTAACACCTAAACTGAGGGCAACTAAATTCGACCTCTTCACCCGGCTGATGCTTAAGGAAGTATTTAATTACCATGGTAGCCAAGAGCAGAAAAAAAATGCCAACACAGACTGTGGTCATATCCATCTGAAGTTTGCTACATATCTTTATGCTTTTGCATTTATTTTGAGAAGAAGCAAATAAACAGCATTGGTGTCATCTGGGACTACACTCCTGAGATCTCCTGCTGATAGAATACCATTTTTTTTCTCTTTTAGTCATCATAGAATGGCTTTTGTTTTTATTCTTACTGTGGTTATCAATATTCAGCTTTGCTTCTTGCCCAAACAGAGCTTTGAAAGCATCTTCTCTCATTCAAGGAAAGAAACCTGCACAAGTTGTACAACTGCCTTGCAGACTTCTAATGCGCAGCTCAGGCTTGTAAGGGAGATGCAGTAGGTAATTGAGTCAGTGCATGGACAGGCAATAGAAGTAACAGAACATGTTATAGTCACTTCCATCTTTGTGGATGGAACATATTGGTTCCATCCAATATGTTCACAATTACATAATGGTATGTGGGAATGACCTTGGGAGACAGGAGGAAGAGCTGCAGACTGGACAATGGTCAGATAAGAGGCAGCTGAGCCCGTAGAAGAAATGAGGGTGTGGCAAACGTCTCAGAAGGGACCCTCCCTAATTTCCTGGGCAGTAAAGGCGAGGGCAGGGGGAGAGATGTACTTTCAGACTTGCAAGATTCTGTTAATGTAACTTGCAATAAAGTTGGAACTAGTACTTCTGGATATGCTTCTTGTCTAGACCACCTCACAAGGCAAACATCATGTGACTGTTCCATTTCTTGTAATGAAGTCTCAATGGCATTTTCTTGCTAACTGAAGACTATATAGAATATACTGTATATTTTCTATTGTTTATTAGCATTTGAGGGTGCAGACTTTAGAAAAATGAAGGCAAATTCCTAATAGATCATCTCTTGTTGTTGTTAACTTGTTCTTTTTTTCTGTTTAATCTACTTCTAATTTAAAAATGATGAATTACTAGAAAAGAGAGGGGTTAGGATAAGTTAGAATGCCATTCATTTTTGTTTTAATAAGCAGTAAAGATAAAGGCTTCCTTGAATCAAGCTTGTCTTCTGGAATCTAAATGACTACATCCGTATAGGCGTCTTGCCATGGCCATATTCTGGGATACTCTTTTGATGCCCTGGTCTAGACTATACCCAGTGAATCCCATCTGAGTTCTCATCAGGGCTGATTCTGCTTCCAAAATTGGCTAAATGCTATCACATAATGGTGATTTTACCACATCGACAGATTCACGAAGTGCATGATTGCAGCAAAATAAACTGCCAATAACTAATTAGATGTCTTCGGAAATATGCCGAATTAGTGTCCTGGGCACTGAAATTCACGACACCTAGAAAAATGTTTTAGACTCTCCCTTGAATGAGTGTGAGCATTTCAGATCCCAAAACACTAAAGACTTTCTCATCAGTGCACATCCTAACTCTTGAAGTACAGACAGGAGCCGTCCTGTTGGTTTGCTTCTGTAGGATGATGTGTTGTGATGATCCTGTAGCCAAAACAAGGCTATGGAAAAGCAACAGAGACATATTGGCATGTTCAAATGACCTCTCAGGTTAATCCCACCCTCCGTATGCTGGTCTTTGACTGTAATAAAGATTTGATTGATTGATTGATTGATTGACAGCTTTACAGAAAAAAAGTAGAAATTGGAGGGGAAGAAACTTCAGCTTAGTGACCATTGTGGGATTTAAAACTTTGAGGGAAAAGAGAAGGAAACAGAGCATTTTGGAAAACAGTAAAGCTGGAGCATTCCACACTGCAATATTTTGTTGCAAATTCCACTTCAATGAATCTAATCTACAAATCAACCCTCTTCCTAAATAATGTGTGCTTCCCCAGATAGCACATTCAAATGTCAACAGATGCTGTTTGAACATCTGAAATGGGTACATATGGGGTGATCATGCAAAAAAAATTCAAAGTCATTGGAAAGAAATACATCAAAAATCAAAAAAAAAAAATCTAAAAATGAAATTTGAACTGAAACCACAGACATTTCTATTAGGCATAATTCCAGAAAACATAAATGAAAATATTATAATTTACTAAGATACATGTTGATTGCAGTAAGAATAAACCTAGCACAATATTGGAAAGGAGATGCCTTGCCTACGATATCAGCCTGGGAGCCTAAAATGGGCAAAGATGCTGCAATGGTAAAATTGACAGTATATATCCATATTAGAAGTTGAACTAAATTCAAGCAGGAATGGCTCCCTTATATACAATATATCACAGAGCAAGGCAGATTTAGACATCTGGAATATGGTTTTTAGGATTTAAATAGAAACTAACAACAATTACTGATGTTTGAGGCAAAGTTCAAACATCTAAACTGTAGCTAGTGGTCCCAGAAACAAGTGGAAGGGGAGGGGAGGATGTATCACTAAAGATAATTTACTTTTTCTTGTTTTCAATAAGTTTTTTTTTTATTTAAATGTAGCTCACTCTCATTTGCTCCCTCGCTGTCTTTTCTACTTTCTTTGTATTTCAATAGTTGCTTTTTCCTATTTCCTTTGTAGTTCAATATTTTAACAATAAAGCATGTGGATTATACATATAAAAAAGGTTGAAATGGGTCTTCATTCATAGCTACAGGCACACTTAGAATGTCAAGAAAACACTTCCATATCTTTCCTAGTGGTATTATTGCTGGCATTAGAATATCAATGGTGTTGCTTTGTGTTTGCTAATTTGTCCTTTCTCCTCTGCATCTTCCTGAAATACAGAGCATCTGTACAACACTTTTTGTGCTTCTAGCTAACTGAATCCTAACAATGCCAAGCAAACTTTGCACTAAAACCAGTTCCCTACCCTTTCCATTTCTTCTGCAGGGAATTAGGATTACATTGCTGCACAATGCGGATAGAGCTCTGCAAAAATATACCGTAAATGTATCATCTTGAGGCAATGTTCAAGAGCTCATAGACTCAGTTTCATCCATTAGGGCTGTGGGCATGTTATTAATAGCCCAGAATTTTCTGTGCTTATTAATGATGGCCAGTGGTTTCCCTTTAAAAAGAGACAATTTGTATACAAACCTGAGTAAGGAGAGGTGAATATTTGGCTAAGATTCCAACCTAACCATTTGCAGTGGGCAAAGGAGGAATGTTGAAATTGTGTACTTTTGTAACTCTCTAGAGCAGTGTTTCTCAACTTTGGCCACTGTAAGATGTGTGGACTTCAACTCCCAGAATTCCCCAGCCAGCATCACTGGCTGGGGAATTCTGGGGGTTGAAGTCCACACATCTTAAAGTGGCCAAAGTTGAGAAACACTGCTCTAGAGGCACAGACCAGATTAAGAGAGGAAAAACAGATTCTCCAAAGTAAAACAGTACCAAGAAGAGGAATGGTTAAGGAAAATAGTAATGTCAAATAAAATAAGATACAAGGCATATATAAAAATAAAGGGATGTGATTAAAGTTAGAAAAAAAACATATAGGCAGTTAATATATACTGTAGCAGCTGAGAAATCTAAACCATTAATCTCTTGATAGTAATTGCACAATTTAGCTACCTTCCTAGGTATTTCAGCAGATGCATCAGCCACAAAAAGGCAAGGTTTTCCTCCTTGGACTGGCCAGAGCTGTTTAACCGGAGGAGGAGGATTAAGTCTGTACTCCAAGCTATGTAAAAAGGGCAGAGCAATAAAATGTGAGTAATGGACTCCGTATCTCCATTTAACAGAGTATAGTCAATCTTGCATTCAGGTCTCCTTGCATCTCTCCTTTGTTAGTGTTAAAAAAATCTTGCCAGGAAAGAGTTCTTTGATGTGACATACTCATTTCATAATTAGCTGGAGTAAATGGTTGCCTACTCAGGCTGCCCCCATGTGGAAGGGCGACAAAAATTACTGACTTATGTTGAGTTCACACAACACACTCAGCCAGCACCAAAGAGGCCACATTACAACTTTTCTTGGGTTCACTCAATATGCTATGGATGGCTTATGACTTGGCGTGTTGTGTGAACCCAGCTAACTGTGGCTTTGCCAAAGAGCTTCTAAAGTTGCCCAATCAACAACCCACTTTTCATGAGACTGTGCTAGGGAGGACAATCTCCATGAGAAGATTTTCAGAACCTGGTTTGAATCTTTAGAAATCAATGGCAAATGATCGAGGCAGATGCTGAGCATCCTTCTTTGAACTTAAGAGTTTCTGTGGATTAGCAATGCAGAACAAACCATATGAATCTCCAAAGGAAAGGGAACTTGTGCTAGACATGGGCTCATTTCTTATTCTTTTATTCCTGATGCTCAGGTACAAGTTCATTTCATTTCTAAGCCCAAACAGCATCAACCAGACACAAGGAAAAGGCAGGTGTGCACACATTCAAGACAACACCAAGGGTTTCAGAAGTACAAATCAGTGTAATGCAATGGTTATGGGTGAGGATTAGGATCAGATCCAGGTAGGCTCATATCTGCTGAAAGCCATTCAGATACAACCTTCACAGGTCCTGCTCTTAACACAATTGCTTACCAAATGCTAGTTGGCACTGATACTGAGATGTGCCTCCTTGGTGATGACCCACACCCTGAGAAATGATACCCTTCTGAAATGCTTCTGGCATCCTTTAAAAATTCATAATTTTATATTAGCCTTCCTCAGCTGCTAACCCCCTTAATATTGTATTTTTTTCTTCTTCATCCACTTTTTGCCCCGTTTTTCTTGTATGCTTTTATAATTATGTTGTGGGGTATCCATGCACACACCCAAGGGATATGGTAGCATGGCCTCCACTGATTTCTCCACACCTTCCTCCCACAGTCCCACTGCACTCCCCACACAACTCTAGCACAAAGCCCACATGGCTGCTATTGCCCGTTACTTTCCTCCAGAAAAATCCTTTCTGCCGCTAGTTTGGCAGGAAGGTGGTATGAGTGGTAACCCCACCCCTTCCATAGCCCGAACAGGCAGGATCTATCCTGAAGGTTTTAGCTCTTTCTCAGAATGAGCATCACTGGCTCATTAAGAATTCTAAATCTCTATTATATCTAGCAAGGTCAGACTGCAAAGAAAGTTGAAAAGAAAAGGGGAGAATGAACAGCTGTTTTCTGAAGTCACTCATCTCAATCAGCTGCTCTCTGTAGCCCAAGATGATGATGATGATGATGATGATAGTAATACTTTATTAAACTTATATGTCACCCAACTCCCAAAAACTCTGTGCCCATATACAACAAACTTACACAGCCCAGATGCCAGTCCCGAAAATAAACTATTGTTTATACTTTAACAAGCTTCACTGATACAAGCTTGCTGTCCAAATTATTAACTCCAGCTGTTATTGCTGAGTGAGGCTTTGTTCTTGAAGAATGGAAAAACAGAGACTCCTGTAAAACCCCACCTGAGAGGTGACCTCCAATTCTCCTGATTGGTTCTTCGGAGCTTGGTTTTCCTGGGGTTTGGTTTTTCTATCCATTACCTGGATGGCCAGATGATCTTATTATCTCTTCCTCAGGAATTGGGTGGGTCTTCAAGCAGAATGACCCATTGGGTGACATTGGTTTGTTTTTTTCACAGCACTTATGCCTTTCAGATGGTGTTTTCATACTTTGTTTTATTATGTGGTTTCTACTGACTTCTTATTGTGTAGTGGCAATGTACACTGCCCTGTGTGAGGAATACATAAGGGAATGTGGGCACATTTGTAGAGTCCAGACCTACAAGGCTTTGTTTGTTTGTTTGTTTATTACTTAATCAATTTTATAACCACCCTCAGTTGTGTGCTGAGAAGTGTGGCTGTATAATCAGGCAGGTAGGTAGGTGAGATAGAGATAGAAAGATGGATGAGAGATTGGATGGATCTTCACAGTAGCTGGACCTCTTGAAGTGGAATTTCTCCACATTCTCTATGTCAACTGTTTTGAGATTCTTAAAATAAGTGCAATATGTAAACTTTAAATGAACCATCAAGAAACCTGCGTAGGGATCCATTCACAGTTAATATTCACATTCTAAAGAATCCCGTCCATTGTTTGGGGTTAGTAGTATGCATTAGACACAGAGGAGAAGGTACGCAAACCAAAAGATTTAACTAGAATGAAGGAGATGGGAAGATTCAGAGGGGGGCATTTAGACGACTTTCTACATAGCTTTCTCTTATGGAGGGTCGGGATAAGACACACCGGGGCAATCTTTTGCTGTGAGCTTGGAATAGCTGCATCATTTTATCCAACAATTCAAAGCTGTGATTTCAAAAGTCAACCCATGATCACTTTATAATTACATTTCCACCCTCCCCCCTTCCTCTCTTCCAAAGCTGTAATAAACTTTCTTTAAGGTGCACTTGCTATTTTATTGCTAGTCTGAAATTGCTGCTTCTTTCGAAGTTCAGAGTGTCCTCTTGACACCATAATGAAAGTGTGTTTGTAGATGTCAAGCCCAGCAATTATGCACTGCAGACAAATGCGCATAGGAGAATTATTCAGCCTGTTACCTCGCCCCCCATCCAGGTGACATTTTTCAAACTAGACATACATATTAGAAATACCCAAAGGAATGAGGGAAGTTTTGCGTATCTGCAGGGTTTTGTTTTTTTTTTTACTTCATTCAGGTATTTGGGGAAAGGGAAGGGAGAGAATTAAAGTAAGTGCACACCCCCAGTGAGAGTTACTTGTGACACATAAAACATCTATTTTATTTAGTTTTATGAGCTACTGTATCCCAAAGGCTCCAAGTTTTCATTATCTCATTAATCCTCACAACAAATTTATGAGATAGGTCAAAATTCCTATCCTTTGATAAAGTATATCAGACCAGCTGAGGGATGTCTACGTAGGAATTGTTGGCACATGTATTTGACCACATTGTGATCTCATGTAGCTTCACTACAGTTGGAAGAAGGAGGAAACCCAGTCAGCTGAAGGGAGGGAGACATACTATAGGATAAGAGACATTAGGTGGCCCGTGGCTTGAGAAAAAGCCCCCTTTCCTACACCTGTTTGTGGGGCATCTGATGAAGTCTCAAGAGGTCCATATCCAATTGTTGGGATCTTCTTGCTGTACTTACCTTTCTCCAAGGCTACAAATATGGCAAAAATGAAAAACAGAGAAGGAATGACTTCCTCAATCTATTTTTCTTAGACTCTTCTCTGCTCAGTTGTATAGGCTGGGCACAGAGGAAGAGGGTGGGGGAATGAGCAGCAGTAGAATGAGGTGGGTCCACTAAAAGATAGCTGATGGGGCCTTCCAAAATTGAGGGATAATGCTGCAATTAATTAGTGAAAGCGTGTATTATTTGCAGTATTTTTGCTTTTGCAAATGGGGCTCTCTAACACCAGGGTGTTTGCCTTACTCAACAATGATTTATTCCTCAATCACACATTGCCTTTAAACCTCTTTCAACCCATGGGCTATTGTAAATGGCTTCTCTACGCTTCATTGTCTACTCGCATTGGGCTCGCACTTGTGCCTAATGATGAATGAAGAAGGGAAGCAGATGGTCCCTTGGTTACTCTCCAACGCTTACATCTTGTACCAGAGAAGGGGAAAAAATGCTTGCCCAATTTTTCCTATTTATGATGTGCAGGGTCCCAAAAGAAAACAAGAAATGCCTGAACACACCTGAGCTTTTTTGCTTTTGCTTTTGAGTCAATATTCATACTTTAGTGTGTGTAGACTACAAAAAAGACCAAAGTCTTCTGCTTCATAATAGGTCACTGACAGCACACAGAGTTATCAGGCAAGTTTCCATGAGCTGTCTTCAGAATGACCTCTAGTCCATATGAAGACAACTGCCTCAAGACAAGATCCAGTTCTGGTCCCTTAGTAGCTCACATCTTAGTCGTTTTTACAAACAGAGTTTGACAGAGCAAAATTGGTATCAACATCAATAGACCACATTGCATTGCTGACTGCTTTCTTTACATTTGGGAAATCCTATTAAACAAAGAAATATGAACCCTTATTCAGTTAGAATACTTCTGGCCTGATCCTTTTGCATGTTTTCTCCATTAGGATCAGCTTTCACCCCAGCCAAGGCAATAAATCTCTACTTGCCAAAAACTCAGTCCCCTAT
The DNA here is from genome assembly GCF_035149785.1 of Candoia aspera. NCBI lineage: Eukaryota > Metazoa > Chordata > Lepidosauria > Squamata > Candoiidae > Candoia > Candoia aspera. Next base: position 8,722,051 of record NC_086165.1, on the reverse strand, counting down.
TCTGGACATATCTACCAGCATAAGCTTCACAGGCTCAATGTGACTAAATAAGTTGCTTTATTGCAGACAAGAATTAAGTCATATATATGCAGAAAATCTGCCTTTGTCATTCATAGCAGTCAAGGCCTGTATATAGGACAATGCTCGAAGGTTTTAAATCCCAGGGAACTTCTTGATTCTTTGATCAGCACCTCCCTCCAATATGTGCAAGTGGTCTGTTAATCACTTTTGATCCTGTGTGATTTCGGAGACAATTAAGTCAAAGGGGGTTCTGAACTGGGAGCATTCTAAACAATGCCTTCCAGAGGGAAATATCAGTTGTTTCTCTTTCCTGTGCTCCCACTCTCTTATTATTCTTTAAGCTTGACACAATAAAAGGCAGAAAAAAGGATCACTGTTCATAGCATACCACTGTCATTGGATAGGAAGGGCTGATAACAAAAAGTACGGTTCACTTGCTAAGGTATATTGAAATAGGACAAGAGGAAATGAGAAATGTTTCACCTGTCTGTTTCTTGAATCACTTGTTGTTTCACAAGGCTCTCTTCATGTCTTCTTTATTGTGTTGTTCTTCCTTGTTTTTGTTTTCCCTGATGGATAGACATTTCCTAGTTCCTGTTAGTAATGTCAAAATAATTCAATTGAAACCCTGTGCAATAGCATGCCAAGCAGGCAGTCTTGATTAATTTATTATTGGGGTAATTGATACAAGTCCTTAAATTTCCCAGTGGAAGGGTAAGATTAGAAGCATGGCATCAGCCAAGGGAAAGGGAGAGCAATCATTCTGACTTTCTTCCAATAAGCTTACCTTTGTAATGTCTAACAATTTCACAGAGTGGACAATACCAAAGAGTAGAGATTGGTTGCCTCAAATTTTAAAAAGATAACACAAGGTCTTTCATGCAGGTTCAGCTTTAATGTTTCATGTCACTCAAGTAATTCCATGAAGTTCCCTGGATCTGCTACTGTCAGGGTGCCAGATCTGCTTCTTTGTTCTGCAGGGTTAATCTACCCTTAGTTAAATCCAATTCTCTTCCATTTTAAATGGATCAAAGTTGAGCTTTGAAAATTCTTAGAATCCAACAGCACAGACCTATTCAGTCTCTTATCTAGGCATGTTCAGTTATTACTTCCAAAACAAAACAAAGCATTTACTTATTTCCAGAAAGATTAAATGGTTTGTTTGCCTATTCAAGGGTACTTGCTGCTGGATAAATCAGTAAAGAATGGTTGCCTTTATTAAGACAGAAAGTTGTTAACCTTTGAATTAGTGTTTATTCAACAAAGGAGTAGGGAAGACTTTCAAGCAACTTGGTTGGATTTTTTGTGTGATTTTGTTTATGATATAAATTTCCAAGATCTTTCCCTCATCCCCTTTAACGTTGTGATGTTGTATCTTACTTCTAATACAGTTCTACCCAAATATTGTACAGTTATTTATATGATACTTCATTTTGTTACTTTGATTCAGTAATTAAAGAGAGAGAAAGTAGATTCATAGTTGCTTTGGTGTTTTAGACTACCTACAGAAAATTTTATTTCTGTGTTTAAACTCTGTGGAAGCAAAAATTGGACTTTGAAGAAGCAGGATAGAAAGGGTGTGGATGCTTTTAAACTTTGGAGTTGGAGAAGATACTTGAGAATAGCATGGACAACCAAGAAAATGAACAGATGGCTCAAAGAACAAATCAATCCAGAGTTCTCACTGGAGACACAAATGACCAGGCTCAAATTATCCTACTTTGGACACATTATCCAAAGACCTAGCTCTCTGGAAAAGTCTATAATCCTGGGAAAGGTGGAAGGAAAGAGAGGAACAAGCAACAAGATTGATGGACTCAATTACAGCAGCAATGGGTGCACTGTTGGAAGACCAGAAGATTGGGGACAGATCCTCCTGAAATCTAAGTGGTCGCTAAAAGTCGACACTGGCTTGATGGGACATAATCAATCATATTTATTTATTTGTTAGATTTAGGTGGTGTACATAGCACTTCCTTCTCCTGTTTTTCCCCAAGACAATGCACTTGGGAGCTGTCCATCCCAGTCACCCACTGAGATTCTGAGTCTGAGAATGGACTTGAACTTGGTGCCAGACCAACACTTTAACCATTATACGAAAGGGATAAAAAGCAGAAGAAAAACTGCTATGAAATCAAGTAAGGTTTTATAACCTATTATAAATATATTGATACATACTATTTATAATTTCTCAGTTTAACCATTAAAAAAGAGCCAGTAAGAATATCTAAGTCAGGGTTTTTTTGCAAAAATAACAATTCTAACATATATATATATATTAGAATTGTTATTTTTGCAAAAAAAACCCTGACTTAGATATTCTTACTGGCTCTTTTTTAATGGTTATATAGTTATTTTTGCCAAAAAACCTGCAAGTATCTTATTTTAGCATTAGAAGATAGATAGATAGATAGATAGATAGATAGATAGATAGATAGATAGATAGATAGATAGATAGATAGATAGATAGATAGATATCTTCCAATGCTAAAATAAGATACTTGCAGGCTGGCTTTTAGCTTGCTGACCTCAGAATGCAAGGGTGACAAGCTTTTAATTATAATCATGGATTTCTCTTTAAATTCTAGAGCTCAATTGATCTTAGAAGCTAAGCAGGAACAATCCTGATTAGTACTTAGATGGGGGACCCCCTGAGAATTCTAAGGTTGTAAGCTAAAAAGGAAAGTCAAAGTCAAAGAATGCTCATATAAGAACTATCTTTTTGCTGAAATTCACTATTTTGGAGTCTGAGGGCTGGACTAGTTTTTTACGCGATGGGTTATGGGCTGCCCTCTCCAAAGTAGGCAGGGGATGATTCTGAATCAGTTCCCCATAAATTCATGAATACATGCAAAAAACAAAAAATTCTGATCTATTGAAAGTAAGGCATCTATTGAAATCAAAGCCCACAATTCTTTACAAATATGGCTGTAGGTTTTGCTGTATGTCTATTTTATCTTCCTATCTCTTGGTACTAACTTAATTTTCCAAATCAGTCTTAACTCATTTCCCCAGTTCTGTACCTTCAAAATGTGTATGGCCGGATTTCTGCTGATGTGACACCAAGTATAGTAGGCAGAGAATAATGTCTTAAAAGGGAAACGTGTACTCATTATATAAGGTTTCTTCTGCCTAGGAATCTGCTTTTTATATAAGAGATTTTCCATTTGTCTGGAACTCTCCAGGAACAGATACGGAAAATGGTAATTCATTCTATCAGCTCTTTAAGAGGAAGATGGAGCATTTCTGCTGCACCCTGCTAAACCGTCAATTGCTATAATTTTAGCTTCCTCAAAAGAAGAAGTAACTGAGGACCAGACTAAATGCAGTGGTAAATTTGTGGATTTGTGAATTTAAGTAAATGAAGAAGTACATCAGAAACAGGGCAGCAGTATAAGAAAGAGCATGTCCAAAGCTTTTTCCTTATCATGATATAATTAGAATTACTCTGAAGCTGTCTCCTGGGACTAATAGAAACTTATTACTGTTTTTTCACAAGCAATCAGTTCATCCCCTTCCCAATATCCCACTGAAATATCACTCTCCTCTTGTGGCTAGTGTGGGGAAAGAAGAGATAAATTGAATGTAATTTACCTGCCTCTTACTTCATATAGCATTGACACATGTAACAATCTATCCAACTGCATTAAAGGGTGGTTTGATTTAACCAGGCACATTGATGCATTCGGTGGCGCTCCTCAGTGATGTTAACAGTGCATCTTCCCATTTAACAGCGCATCTAGGCATTACATGTATTTATCTTTTTAATAACACAACTAGCATTTTCCCATTTAACAATGCATCTAGATACTTCTAACATTCCCTCTTGACTTTCAGTGCATTTACACATTTCACTGTTTATCCAGCCCGGAGATGACCGTTTTGCTAACTTGCTATTTCATTTCTGGGAACTTAAAATTGTGAAAACATGGATGGGGTAGATTGAGTTTACCAAGTACTAACACTTCATGCACCCTCCCCAAAAAATGTCTCACCCATGCCTCACAGTTTAATTATACTACAGGATATTGAAAACTGCCTCACTCAAAGCACATGCACATATACGTTTAGGATGACTCTTAGATATTTAATCACAAATTTTCCAGCCCATCAACTGACAGAGAATATTATAGGCTTGACAGGTTTCAAGCACTAATGCCTTATTCCACATTACAAAATGAAACACCACCCTTAAGTTCAGAAGAATACAGTACGCTGTGTTGCAGCATGAGAAGATCTGGCGGGACTCCAAAGGAGGCAATTATATGCCAATATCATATTTATAAAGGCATTTCTGGTGTTTCCTGTAGGCTGCAATACGAAACAGGCTTTTGTGGATTAAGTAACACTTTCCTCTTCATAAAAAGTAGGAGCAGATTAAAGAAAGGTGAAGGGAGTTAAAAAGAACGGTGTAGGATTAAAGCCCAGATTTATTAAGCATCTCACCCTGGTGTAAAAAGTTTGAAAAATCATCATCATCATCATCATGGCTTACACAAATGGTATATATTTTTAAAATCAGAGCCAATTAGAAAAACTGATTTACACAGAAACAAATCAGAGTGGTTCAACTTTCTGGTCTCTTCAGCAAATTCCAGCTTTGTTGAGGAAAGTATTTGGTATTGTTTCTTACTTATTTTCAGTACAGATTACATTCTTCCACTCTCCTCTGTCCATCCTTGCAGTAATTAACCCAGAGAGACACTGTTTAATGGGAAATGGAGCCTCTCCAAAATTAATCAGGCTAATTAGTGCTAAACAATTGAATACCGTTGCATATTTATGTCAAAGACTGCCCAGAGGAAGCCTGCAGATTACAATTCCTATTTTGCCCAGGGCCACAGGCAAAAAACACAATGAAATGAATATAGATAAAATGTGCTCTAATGAGGCAGAGCCTGGGGTTCTTTGAAGCTCAGTGATGTGAAGATTTATCAGGGATGCGTTTTATGACCAGTGCGGTCCATTTCACAAGCTGCATGACGTCAGTTATGGTGTACAAACAGAGTCAAGTCAACAGTTCCTGCATCATTCCAAAGGGGATTTGGGAAAGGGAAGGATTGCTTTTGCTGGTAGCCATTACAAGGTACTACTTCAGCAATTCAGGTGACAATAGTTCTGGCCAGTGCAATTTCCCAAAGTACCTAGTCTAGAGATCCATATAGTCTGGGTTGCCCACCTTTGATCTACAGGCTCCCAGCAACCCCTTGCAAATCACAACTTAGGCAATGAATCCCATGTCATCTTTAGGAGCATAGCAACACAAATGTTGTTTGTTTGTTTTTAACACTTGAAGAATGTGTTTTTACTGAGCCGTTATAAATGTAAATAAGAAATAAGAACTTGTCAATGGAAGCATTTGCACAAAATGATGGATAACCAGCTGCTTTGTGTATGCCTATTTGCACTGATGTGGGATAACAAGCTTTCTACCCCAATAAGTGGCTAGGCATTCTACCTTTCCTTCTCTCTTTCAGCAGTGATTAAACTAGGGGCGAGCAATCTGGGCTCCCCAAAACCCCTTTCTCTGACCTCTTGAGCCCCCTGTAATCTGCATCATTGAATTGTGGTGGCACCATTGCTGAAAATCAGCAGAGTGTTTTCCTTTCTTTCCGTTGATAGATGGGAAACACGTGGAAACTGAACATTAGGCTATTTGAAATTGGCTTATCACAGTTAAAATGGAGAAAGCCCATCCCAAAAGGGAAAAATTAACAGTTTTATCCCCAGTCTTTGCTTTATTACTTTGCCAAGAGTAGTCTTAAGCTCCTTCCTCACCCCACCCCACCCCAAAACTTCAATTTGTCTAGATGAAACATCCAAAATCTGCCTCAATTAAACATCCAACACTTGTCTAGTTTAAACCCAAATTTGTATAGATTAAACATCCAACCTCAGAGTCTGTTAGAGCTGGGCACTATAACAAATTTGAATAAATAAATGAATAAAATCTTTTATTGGCTATCAAGCGTGTCTGGGCATAATGGCACAATGGAAGCAAAGCTTTGATCACACAGTCACAGCCCCCATCTTGATGTTTTTAATTCCCTGCCCCTCCTCAGACACTCCTGGTTCACTGTAGTTGAAATGATCAAAGGGATATTTGATCATTTCAAATACTTTTGAAATGAAATACATACTTTTCATTCAAGGCAGGCAAACTAATGGGAGGGGGGAGAACAAGAGCTATTTTCAGTATTTTTGGATTCCCCACCCATTCCTTTTTCACTGACTTCAGTGGAGAAAGAATTACCCTGATATAAAACAGAGAGAAAAGAAATCAGGGGCTCAAATTATCATCTTGTCTTGGCCTTCTTAATGCCTTAAATAGGGCTGGTAAATTACAGATTCCTACTGAGACTTTCTGCTCTTCTGGGCATCCCTCACTTTTTCCATTAATATTGCTCCTCGTTTTGAACGTGCAAATGGTGTCAGCATTCAATACAGCCCTAAAATTAACAATATGCTGAAAAATCACTTTTAAAGCTGCTTTTTATTCTTTTTTTCTTTTCCCAAATGAGGAGAAACATTTAGCAAAATTCTTGGTGGGGCAGGAGGAAGCTGAGACATTCCAGCACTGTCTTTATTTGCAGTCCTATGAACTATGAGCTTTAGTGCTCAAGAATTCATTTATTTTCTAGACTATAGAGTGGGGAGAATTAAGCACAGATTAATTTTCAGTTGGAAATTAATGGAAGTAGATTTATTCATTCAGCCATCCATCTCTTGCATCTCTTGTCTAAAATACCTTGCATCTTGATTTTTGTTCTTGGTAGTTTTGTCATTTTGTTGTGTATTGTTCTTTGACCTCCCAATCTGGCCTACAGTCCTGGAATTCTCTGGTGGTCTGGCAACCACATCTAATTATTCTTAGCTTCTGAGCCAGAGAAGGTTGGTCAGATACTGTTCCCTGCTAAGAAAACAACATCATCACCATCACCATCACCATCACCATCATCATCATCATTGTCCTGAACTCCCTAATTTTACATTAAAAATACGCTGCTTGGAACTGTCTGTATCCTCAAATGCTACCTTAATAATTCTTAGATCTTTGATTAGGACTTGAATTATTAAGTTTCCACCAGACTTTGATTGTGAATCTAATTGTAAATTAATTCCACAGTTCACCATACAAAGTGTAGCTGATGGTCCATGTGTTCCTGCAATGGTTTTAAATTTTTTGATTTGTAAGAATAATTCCAGCCTTGATTTAAATCATGCTCTCCAGCAGAGCTGAGTGCATACTATATGATGTATAGTAAGAATTACATATGGCATAATTGCATATAAAGTACTGGAGGCAACAGGCCATTAACATGGCTATTTTTTCTTTATGCTTCTAAGTACAGTAAGTAAATAAATGCTGTCAACTCTTTATCTGGAGGAGAGCTGCAAATCAATGGCCTGCTCCCCCACCCAAAATCTCTGCATTCTTGGATGCTGCATAATTGGATAATTAGCATTTGTGATATACTGCTTTTGCAGCTTTTTGTTTGCAAGCATATCTTTAGTTGGCAAGTTATTGCTAGATAGTTAATAGTAAAAAGTCATGGCTGACTGGTCAACAAGACTATAGAGTGAGGAGAATTAAGCACAGATTAGTTTTCAGTTGGAAAGTAATGGAAGTAGATTTATTCATTCAATCATTCATTTGATTCACCTTAGTAAGAAATTGGGGGAGTTCAGTGCTCCGTCTATGAATTGCCCAGTCAGGTTTTCCTTCGTGTGGAGTTTGATGCAACATGTGCATTTTATATTATAGTTCTGCTTAGAGTTGATAGCAGATGTAACCAATTCAAGATCACTAAGGGAGATCATAAAAGAGATTTATGAAATCATTGGCATAGCAGTGAAAGAGTGATTCCTATTCTTCCCATGCTAGAATTCCAAATCCCCCAATGAAATTAATGAACAGAAAGATCAGGATTGAGGCAAAGAATACCATGTTCATCCATTGGTTGTTTGGACCAAAAAATTGCCCCCATATATCTGGAAGGTTGTTCTGCTGGGACACAACTTTATCTAAAACATGTTTGTTTTTGTTTCATATGGCCTCCCATCTCTGGGTGGTATACAAGAATTAAAACCAAATAATAATATTAAACCAGCAATCTAGATCACAAATGTCTGCAGTCAAAAAAATCACTCCCAACTTAACAACAGAAAAAAACAACAACAAAACCAGTCAAACAGCAGAGCTTATTTAACCTCCTGGCCCAAATGCCTGGGTGAACAGCGAGGTCTTAAGTGTCTTGAGAAAGGCTAGCGTGTTCAGGGACATCCAGACCTCCAGAAGGATGCTGTTCTGCATGGCAGGTCCTGCCACAGAGAAGGCACAATTTCTGAGTCCAGCAAGTAGACATTACTTAAAGGAAAGGACTTGGAGCATGTTAGTTCTAGTGGGGCAAGCAGAAACAATTGGAGACAGGTGGCCCTGCAAAGCATTTGGCGCTATGTCACACTGGGCTTCATAGGGGATAACCAGCGCCTTGAATTGTACCAGAAAGCCTACTGGGAGCCAGCACAGATCATGGAATAGCAGTGTTATATGAACATATGTATTGTGAAATGCTGAAAGCTACCCACCCATTGCATTCTGGATCAAGTACAGCTTCTGAAAGCTTTTCCAGGGCAGCCCCACGTAGAGTGTTAGATTGTGCCCAGCAGAACACAAGTCTAATCTCACAGTGCTTGGGTATCTTCATTGGCAGTCCATCAAGGCTCTGAGCTTTCTCCAGTTTAATGAGAAGACTCCCTTTCCAAGCCACTGAGCATTTGCGTTCACTCCGTCCAGGGCTTCAGCTGCCCTACTCTGTATATCACTTGCATTATTTCCCTAGAGGGTTGTTTTATCTTTTATTAGAAATGACAGCTCTATTATTAACAAGTGGAAGGTGGTGGGGGACCAGGCAGATAGACAATTTCACTGGAAAAAAATACATGGAAGGAATAGTTTTAAGTAGCAGGCCTTGAAGAATCTGAAAGGCTCAGCTGAGAACTCATCAGAAATGGTTGTATCTGTAAAAGATGGTGCCATGTGAATCGTTCATTAAAACTGACAAAGTACTAAAATTACCACCAATTATTTTGTCACTGTGTCAATTCCACTTAAAGCCAGAAAGTCCACAGCAGCAACAACCATCACCACTTGGACAATGAATGCTGTAAACTGCATCTTTTTGTGTGTTTGTTTGTTTCAAAGAAGGGGCAAAGATTAGCAGTCATGTTAGTAATACCTCAGTAGCTACTGTGATTTCATGCACATTCTGTAGACAGCAGGGGAGTCCCCAAGGAGGATTGAAAAAGTCAAGATGGTAGCCGCAACAGTGCAATCAAAGTCCCACCCCTTTAATTCAGTTGCAAAGTCATGGCTCCCATCTTGATTTTTTCTTTACCTGCGGAGATGTACCTCCTAGAAAGATCATGATACTGCAACACAGTCCAGGGCACATTGACTCCAAAATGCCATGTTGGATTGCACCTCTTCACAGGAAAATGCATATGGAGTGGCAGCCTTAGATGACTGCCATGCTGTGTCTCTCTAGATGTATGCAAGAATGCCATAAGATTCATAGGACTTGCCCCTCTGAAGTTCAGTAGATAAATGCATGATGGATACTTTCAGAATTCAGTTTAGCAACAGGAGTTACATGCAATTAAAAATAAATATACTCAGTTGTCACTCCATATCCATTTCTCATGTATTTCATGCATTCTCTTTCCACATCAGCCTGTTTTTTATGCACAGAAGGGATATTATTTTGAATTTTTTCCCCTCAAAGTGTATATATATTTTTTACACATTACATTCCAAAGGGTGCTATATATATATATATATATATATATATATATATATATATATATACATACATACATACATACATACATACACACACACACACACCTTCAGCAAAGGATCGTTACCTTGTCGTGGTGCTGGAGCTTGAGCACCTCAATGATGCCATGAGCTAAACCGTGAAGGGCCACCCAAGACGGGAAGGTCATGACAGAGAGGTCAGACTAAATGCGATCCCTGGGGAAGGTAATGGCAACCCACCCCAGTATTCTTGCTGTGAAAACTAAATGGATCAGTACAACCAGAGATATGTCGGTATACCATCGGAAGATGAGACCCCCAGGTCGGAAGATGGTCAAAATGCTACTGGGGAGGAACAGAGGATGAGCTCAACTAGCCCCAGATGTGATGACGCAGCTAGCTCAAAGCTGAAAGGACGGCTAGCAGCCGACGGTGCTGGTGGTGAACGGCGAAGCCGATGTTCTAAGGATCAACACACCATTGGAACCTGGAATGTAAGATCTATGAGCCAGGGCAAATTGAATGTGGTTATTGGTGAGATGTCAAGGTTAAAGATAGACATTTTGGGCGTCAGTGAACTGAAATGGACTGGAATGGGCCACTTCACATCAAATGACCACCAGATCTACTACTGTGGACAAGAGGACCACAGAAGAAATGGAGTAGCCTTCATAATTAATAGTAAAGTGGCTAAAGCAGTGCTTGGATACAATCCAAAAAACGATAGAATGATCTCAATTCGAATTCAGGGCAAGCCATCTAACATCACAGTGATCCAAATATATGCCCCAACCACAAATGCTGAAGAAGCTGAAGTAGAGCAGTTCTATGAGGATCTGCAGCACCTACTGAACAACACACCTAAAAGAGATGTTATTTTCATCACAGGAGACTGGAATGCTAAGGTGGGCAGTCAAATGACACCTGGAATTAGAGGTAAGTATGGCCTGGGAGAACAAAACGAAGCCCAATTAAATGCAAAATTCCAGAGGTTAGCCAGAAGAGATAAGGAATTATTTTTAAACAAGCAATGCGCAGAAGTGGAAGAAGACAATAGAATAGGAAGGACAAGAGACCTCTTCCAGAAAATTAGAAACATCGGAGGTAAATTCCAGGCAAAAATGGGTATGATCAAAAACAAAGATGGCAAGGACCTAACAGAAGAAGAAGAGATCAAGAAAAGGTGGCAAGAATATACAGAAAACCTGTATAGGAAGGATAACAATATCGGGGATAGCTTTGACAGTGTGGTCGGTGAGCTAGAGCCAGACATCCTGAAGAGTGAGGTTGAGTGGGCCTTAAGAAGCATTGCTAATAACAAGGCAACAGGAGACGACGGCATCCCAGCTGAACTGTTCAAAATCTTGCAAGATGATGCTGTCAAGGTAATGCATGCTATATGCCAGCAAATTTGGAAAACACAAGAATGGCCATCAGACTGGAAAAAATCAACTTATATCCCCATACCAAAAAAGGGAAACACTAAAGAATGTTCAAACTATCGAACAGTGGCACTCATTTCACATGGCAGTAAGGTAATGCTCAAGATCCTGCAAGGTAGACTTCAGCAGTTCATGGAGCGAGAATTGCCAGACGTACAAGCTGGGTTTAGAAAAGGCAGAGGAACTAGAGACCAAATTGCCAATATCCGCTGGATAATGGAAAAAGCCAGGGAGTTTCAGAAAAACATCTATTTCTGTTTTATTGACTATTCTAAAGCCTTTGACTGTGTGGACCATAACAAATTGTGGCAAGTTCTTAGCGGTATGGGGATACCAAGTCATCTTGTATGCCTCCTGAAGAATCTGTATAACGACCAAGTAGCAACAGTAAGAACAGACCACGGAACAACAGACTGGTTTAAGATTGGGAAAGGAGTACGGCAGGGCTGTATACTCTCACCCTACCTATTCAACTTGTATGCAGAACACATCATGCGACAAGCTGGCCTTGAGGAATCCAAGGCTGGAGTTAAAATTGCTGGAAGAAACATTAACAATCTCAGATATGCAGATGATACCACTTTGATGGCTGAAAGTGAAGAGGAACTGAGGAGCCTTATGATGAAGGTGAAAGAAGAAAGTGCAAAAGCTGGCTTGCAGCTAAACCTCAAAAAAACCAAGATTATGGCAACCAGCTTGATTGATAACTGGCAAATAGAGGGAGAAAATGTAGAAGCAGTGAAAGACTTTATATTCCTAGGTGCGAAGATTACTGCAGATGCTGACTGCAGTCAGGAAATCAGAAGACGCTTAATCCTTGGAAGAAGAGCAATGACAAATCTCGATAAAATAGTTAAGAGCAGAGACATCACACTGACAACAAAGGCCCGCATAGTTAAAGCAATGGTGTTCCCTGTAGTAACATATGGCTGCGAGAGCTGGACCATAAGGAAGGCTGAGCGAAGGAAGATCGATGCTTTTGAACTGTGGTGTTGGAGGAAAATTCTGAGAGTGCCTTGGACTGCAAGAAGATCCAACCAGTCCATCCTCCAGGAAATAAAGCCAGACTGCTCACTTGAGGGAATGATATTAAAGGCAAAACTGAAATACTTTGGCCACATCATGAGAAGACAGGACACCCTGGAGAAGATGCTGATGCTAGGGAGAGTGGAAGGCAAAAGGAAGAGGGGCCGACCAAGGGCAAGATGGATGGATGATATTCTAGAGGTGACGGACTCGTCCCTGGGGGAGCTGGGGGTGTTGACGACCGACAGGAAGCTCTGGCGTGGGCTGGTCCATGAAGTCACGAAGAGTCGGAAGCGACTAAACGAATAAACAACAACAACAACAATGGCCTGGGAGAACAAAACGAAGCAGGACATAGGCTGATAGAATTTTGCCAAGACAATTCACTCTGCATAACGAACACTCTCTTCCAACAACCTAAGAGACGGCTTTATACATGGACTTCACCAGATGGACAACACCGAAATCAGATTGACTACATCCTTTGCAGCCAAAGGTGGCAGACATCTGTACAGTCGGTAAAAACAAGACCTGGAGCTGACTGTAGTTCAGATCACGAACTTCTTCTTGCACAATTTAGGATAAGACTAAAGAGATTAGGGAAGACCCACAGATCAGCTAGATATGAGCTCACTAATATTCCTAAGGAATATGCAGTGGAGGTGAAGAATAGATTTAAGGGACTGGACTTAGTAGATAGGGTCCCGGAAGAACTCTGGACAGAAGTTGGCAGCATTGTTCAGGAGGCGGCAACAAAATACATCCCAAAGAAAGAGAAAACCAAGAAGGCAAAATGGCTGTCTGCTGAGACACTAGAAGTAGCCCAAGAAAGAAGGAAAGCAAAAGGCAACAGTGATAGGGGGAGATATGTCCAATTAAATGCAAAATTCCAGAGGTTAGCCAGAAGAGAGAAGGAATTATTTTTAAACAAGCAATGCGCGGAAGTGGAAGAAGACAATAGAATAGGAAGGACAAGAGACCTCTTCCAGAAAATTAGAAACATCGGAGGTAAATTCCAGGCCAAAATGGGTATGATCAAAAACAAAGATGGCAAGGACCTAACAGAAGAAGAAGAGATCAAGAAAAGGTGGCAAGAATATACAGAAGACCTGTATAGGAGGGATAACAATATCAGGGATAGCTTTGATGGTGTGGTCAGTGAGCTACATCCTGAAGAGTGAGGTTGAGTGGGCCTTAGGAAGCATTGCTAATAAGAAGGCAGCAGGAGATGATGGCATCCCAGCTGAACTGTTCAAAATCTTACAAGATGATGCTGTCAAGGTAATGCATGCTATATGCCAGCAAATTTGGAAAACACAAGAATGGCCATCAGATTGGAAAAAATCAACTTATATCCCCATACCAAAAAAGGGAAACACTAAAGAATGTTCAAACTATCAAACAGTGGCACTCATTTCACATGCCAGTAAGGTAATGCTCAAGATCCTGCAAGGTAGACTTCAGCAGTTCATGGAGCAAGAATTGCCAGATGTACAAGCTGGCTTTAGAAAAGGCAGAGGAACTAGAGACCAAATTGCCAATATCCGCTGGATAATGGAAAAAGCCAGGAAGTTTCAGAAAAACATCTATTTCTGTTTTATTGACTATTCTAAAGCCTTTGACTGTGTGGACTATAACAAATTGTGGCAAGTTCTTAGCGGTATGGGGATACCAAGTCATCTTGTATGCCTCCTGAAGAATCTGTATAACGACCAAGTAGCAACAGTAAGAACAGACCACGGAACAACGGACTGGTTTAAGATTGGGAAAGGAGTATGGCAGGGCTGTATACTCTCACCCTACCTATTCAACTTGTATACAGAACACATCATGCGACCAGCTGGGCTTGAGGAATCCAAGGCTGGAGTTAAAATCGCTGGAAGAAACATTAACAATCTCAGATATGCAGATGATACCACTTTGATGGCTGAAAGTGAAGAGGAACTGAGGAGCCTTATGATGAAGGTGAAAGAAGAAAGTGCAAAAGCTGGCTTGCAGCTAAACCTCAAAAAAACCAAGATTATGGCAACCAGCTTGATTGATAACTGGCAAATAGAGGGAGAAAATGTAGAAGCAGTGAAAGACTTTATATTCCTAGGTGCGAAGATTACTGCAGATGCTGACTGCAGTCAGGAAATCAGAAGACGCTTAATCCTTGGAAGAAGAGCAATGACAAATCTCGATAAAATAGTTAAGAGCAGAGACATCACACTGACAACAAAGGCCCGCATAGTTAAAGCAATGGTGTTCCCTGTAGTAACATATGGCTGCGAGAGCTGGACCATAAGGAAGGCTGAGCGAAGGAAGATCGATGCTTTTGAACTGTGGTGTTGGAGGAAAATTCTGAGAGTGCCTTGGACTGCAAGAAGATCCAACCAGTCCATCCTCCAGGAAATAAAGCCAGACTGCTCACTTGAGGGAATGATATTAAAGGCAAAACTGAAATACTTTGGCCACATCATGAGAAGACAGGACACCCTGGAGAAGATGCTGATGCTAGGGAGAGTGGAAGGCAAAAGGAAGAGGGGCCGACCAAGGGCAAGATGGATGGATGATATTCTAGAGGTGACGGACTCGTCCCTGGGGGAGCTGGGGGTGTTGACGACCGACAGGAAGCTCTGGCGTGGGCTGGTCCATGAAGTCACGAAGAGTCGGAAGCGACTAAACGAATAAACAACAACAACAACAATGGCCTGGGAGAACAAAACGAAGCAGGACATAGGCTGATAGAATTTTGCCAAGACAATTCGCTCTGCATAACGAACACTCTCTTCCAACAACCTAAGAGACGGCTTTATACATGGACTTCACCAGATGGACAACACCGAAATCAGATTGACTACATCCTTTGCAGCCAAAGGTGGCAGACATCTGTACAGTCGGTAAAAACAAGACCTGGAGCTGACTGTAGTTCAGATCACGAACTTCTTCTTGCACAATTTAGGATAAGACTAAAGAGATTAGGGAAGACCCACAGATCAGCTAGATATGAGCTCACTAATATTCCTAAGGAATATGCAGTGGAGGTGAAGAATAGATTTAAGGGACTGGACTTAGTAGATAGGGTCCCGGAAGAACTCTGGACAGAAGTTGGCAGCATTGTTCAGGAGGCGGCAACAAAATACATCCCAAAGAAAGAGAAAACCAAGAAGGCAAAATGGCTGTCTGCTGAGACACTAGAAGTAGCCCAAGAAAGAAGGAAAGCAAAAGGCAACAGTGATAGGGGGAGATATGTCCAATTAAATGCAAAATTCCAGAGGTTAGCCAGAAGAGAGAAGGAATTATTTTTAAACAAGCAATGCGCGGAAGTGGAAGAAGACAATAGAATAGGAAGGACAAGAGACCTCTTCCAGAAAATTAGAAACATCGGAGGTAAATTCCAGGCCAAAATGGGTATGATCAAAAACAAAGATGGCAAGGACCTAACAGAAGAAGAAGAGATCAAGAAAAGGTGGCAAGAATATACAGAAGACCTGTATAGGAGGGATAACAATATCAGGGATAGCTTTGATGGTGTGGTCAGTGAGCTACATCCTGAAGAGTGAGGTTGAGTGGGCCTTAGGAAGCATTGCTAATAAGAAGGCAGCAGGAGATGATGGCATCCCAGCTGAACTGTTCAAAATCTTACAAGATGATGCTGTCAAGGTAATGCATGCTATATGCCAGCAAATTTGGAAAACACAAGAATGGCCATCAGATTGGAAAAAATCAACTTATATCCCCATACCAAAAAAGGGAAACACTAAAGAATGTTCAAACTATCAAACAGTGGCACTCATTTCACATGCCAGTAAGGTAATGCTCAAGATCCTGCAAGGTAGACTTCAGCAGTTCATGGAGCAAGAATTGCCAGATGTACAAGCTGGCTTTAGAAAAGGCAGAGGAACTAGAGACCAAATTGCCAATATCCGCTGGATAATGGAAAAAGCCAGGGAGTTTCAGAAAAACATCTATTTCTGTTTTATTGACTATTCTAAAGCCTTTGACTGTGTGGACTATAACAAATTGTGGCAAGTTCTTAGCGGTATGGGGATACCAAGTCATCTTGTATGCCTCCTGAAGAATCTGTATAACGACCAAGTAGCAACAGTAAGAACAGACCACGGAACAACGGACTGGTTTAAGATTGGGAAAGGAGTATGGCAGGGCTGTATACTCTCACCCTACCTATTCAACTTGTATACAGAACACATCATGCGACCAGCTGGGCTTGAGGAATCCAAGGCTGGAGTTAAAATCGCTGGAAGAAACATTAACAATCTCAGATATGCAGATGATACCACTTTGATGGCTGAAAGTGAAGAGGAACTGAGGAGCCTTATGATGAAGGTGAAAGAAGAAAGTGCAAAAGCTGGCTTGCAGCTAAACCTCAAAAAAACCAAGATTATGGCAACCAGCTTGATTGATAACTGGCAAATAGAGGGAGAAAATGTAGAAGCAGTGAAAGACTTTGTATTCCTAGGTGCAAAGATTACTGCAGATGCTGACTGCAGTCAGGAAATCAGAAGACGCTTAATCCTTGGGAGAAGAGCAATGACCAATCTCAATAAAATAGTTAAGAGCAGAGACATCACACTGACAACAAAGGCCCGCATAGTTAAAGCAATGGTGTTCCCCGTAGTAACATATGGCTGCGAGAGCTGGACCATAAGGAAGGCTGAGAGAAGGAAGATCGATGCTTTTGAACTGTGGTGTTGGAGGAAAATTCTGAGAGTGCCTTGGACTGCAAGAAGATCCAACCAGTCCATCCTCCAGGAAATAAAGCCAGACTGCTCACTTGAGGGAATGATATTAAAGGCAAAACTGAAATACTTTGTCCACATAATGAGAAGACAGGACACCCTGGAGAAGATGCTGATGCTAGGGAGAGTGGAAGGCAAAAGGAAGAGGGGCCGACCAAAGGCAAGATGGATGGATGATATTCTAGAGGTGACGGACTTGTCCCTGGGGGAGCTGGGGGTGTCGACGACCGACAGGAAGCTCTGGCGTGGGCTGGTCCATGAAGTCACGAAGAGTCGGAAGCGACTAAACGAATAAACAACAAATACACACACACACACATACATACACACACACACATACACACACACACACACACACAGACATACACTTTCTAATGGGATGTTTGTAATTGTTGTGTGTTCTGGTCCAGTTCTCTAGCTGGAAACTAAGTCTTACCATTCAGAATGTATAAAAGTTGACAATAACTTCAGCCTTTTTAATAGGCCAGGCCATGTAAATGGATTTAATTAAAGTTGGGATTGTTCAGAAACCCCAAACAGCTTTTGTTAAATCAAGGTTTTCAAAGAGAAGACCAGAAACCAGACAGGCGAGTGAAGAAACCCAGCTTCAGAGTGCCATCACACTGGTTGATTTTTCTGCCATGCATTTAGAGCCAGTTCTACCATTCGATTTTTTTTTAACAGTACTCTGCAATTCCAAGAAGCTCAGCTAGGTACAGCTCTGTTTTCACTAGTTTCCAAAAAGCCTAAACTGTAGAGAACAACCAAAAGAAAGATTACTCCAGAGTGGAGCTGCCTCAGGTGCAGCAGCTCCTATCATCCTCCATAGTATGTCCCTTGCAGAAATGGGGGACTATATAACCTTCTAGGGGTAATGAGTTGAATTTGTAGAATTCTGCAGAGTTTCAATTATATGCTTTCCCTTCTCTCCTTTGCAGAGAAACTGATCAGGGCTTTTTTGCCACTGCATCGCACTCAGGTCTGCAGAGAGGGTCAAATGGGGAAAGAGGTTGTATGAGCTGATCTGAATCACTATTTTTTTTTTTTCTCTCAGCATAGACATGTGATGGGGAATAACGCACATGTTAATTCTGATTCAACACAAATTGATGCAATTTCCGGAAATTGATTTGTTTTTCAACAGTATGTTAAAATCAAAACTTCAATAAAGAAAACCAGTAATTGTGTGCCTATAATTTTGCTGATTGAAGGACACAGCTTGCATCTATCTAAATTACAGTTTACAAAGACATTATTCTGAGTTTCTCCCATCCTTTTCTTTTTAAATATCCAGTCACATGACATTCATCTCAGCAGAAGAAAATCCATCTATCTGGATCTTTTTTTTCCTTCTAACATCTTCCTCACCTTTTCAAATGTAAAATCTGATTGAAACAGGGCCTTAATCAGAAGGAAACAGTGAAGATTCCCTCACCCACCCATATTAGTTTTTTAAAAATTAAATAAAACATTAAGCCTTTTACTTAAGCTTGTTAGTTTGACCCAATACGTCCATAAGAAGTAAACCTGTTTCTCTTGTCCTGTTATCATTGCAGCAATACACAAATAATTTACAAGAACCAGGGAATCATCCCTAAATTATACTAATCAAATTTATTTTGTGTATTTAACTTCTTCTTTCACTTTTCTCTATGAATTTACATATCACACTAAACCAAGGTACATTGAATCATAGTTTATTAGAGAAAGCATTCTTGACCGAAATGGTTCCTTCTGTTTCCAGTGTCCAAGCAGTGAGTGCCAATACATACAGAGCCAAATGACACCAGAGGAAAGGATAAACTGGCCTCAACAAACAGTCAGCTTTTGCTGAACTGTAAAAAGCTCAGGAGGATTAAAAAGAAGAAACTCAAAGCGGAGACCAGCCCATCCACCTCCACCACCCCCAGGGTATATTCATGTCACTGATTGGCCACCAGCTGCTGGAGCAGTGTTTCTCAAACCTGGCAACTTTAAGAGGGGTGGCCTTCAACTCCCAGAATTCTCCCTATAAGACGTGTTGTCCCACACATCTCATAGTTGCCAAGTTTGAAAAACCCTGCTCTATTTTCATACAGTATCGCAGATGATACCACTTTGATGGCTGAAAGCGAAGAGGAACTGAGGAGCCTTCTGATGAAGGTGAAAGAAGAAAGTGCAAAAGCTGGCTTGCAGCTAAACCTCAAAAAAACCAAGATTATGGCAACCAGCTTGATTGATAACTGGCAAATAGAGGGAGAAAATGTAGAAGCAGTGAAAGACTTTGTATTTCTAGATGCGAAGATTACTGCAGATGCTGACTGCAGTCAGGAAATCAGAAGACGTTTAATCCTTGGGAGAAGAGCAATGACCAATCTCGATAAAATAGTTAAGAGCAGAGACATCACACTGACAACAAAGGTCCGCATAGTTCAAGCAATGGTGTTCCCCGTAGTGACATATGACTGCGAGAGCTGGACCATAAGGAAGGCTGAGCGAAGGAAGATGGATGCTTTTGAACTGTGGTGCTGGAGGAAAATTCTGAGAGTGCCTTGGACTGCAAGAAGATCAAACCAGTCCATCCTCCAGGAAATAAAGCCAGACTGCTCACTTGAGGGAACGATATTAAAGGCAAAACTGAAATACTTTGGCCACATCATGAGAAGACAGGAACCCTGGAGAAGATGCTGATGCTAGGAAGAGTGGAGGGCAAAAGGAAGAGGGGCCAACCAAGGGCAAGGTGGATGGATGATATTCTAGAGGTGACGGATTCGTCCCTGGGGGAGCTGGGGGTGTTGACGACCAACAGGAGGCTCTGGCGTGGGCTGGTCCATGAAGTCACGAAGAGTCTGAAGCGACTAAACGAATAAACAACAACAAACCAAGAGACAGTAGATGACCCCATAGAAAAGGTTTCTGGCTACAACCATGCATACAGGATTCCATTTGTAACTGACTATAAGACTCCTTCCACTGTCCTAACAACCAGGAAACACACTGAGACAAGGAACTGGTCTCTAATAGTTATTGCTAGTACTTAACAGGAATCCTAACAAACTGAAGAAGCGTGGGAAAACCCAGACATATAAACCCCAAAGGTTAAGGCGGTCCCGATCTGTGTCTCTTTGAATGGCCACCTAATTCCTCAGTACTATGCATGCGCTTGACAGTCTGGATGGGAGCCCCCTGCTCGCCATCCTTACTCATGACATCCACCCCGTTTGGATGATTCCAAGGTTACATGCAAACTTAAATAAGAGGAAAAGAAACAGTAGATTTTATTGCATATAAAATCTTTACATCCCTTTTTTCCAACAAAGGAGACTGGCTGACTTGCCAAGGGCACTGCTCAGATGTTTTCAACTTAGAGCCCATGTCCAAGTTTCCATGCCTCCTACTCTTGAGTAGGATTTTATAGGTTAAACCATGCTCCTACACCATGCTTCTCTCTTACTATCACTACTTACAAGCCATTATTACCTGTCTTACACATGCTGATTTTGTAATGATCAGTCATTGTTTGTGCCTGAATAGCCCACTCCCAACTCAGTCTGGAATTTAGCAATCTTTCCCCTCCTAATGATGGGATTTAGATTGACTTCCAGGTGAACTGCTAATCCTAAATAACACAGTCAAGATCATTATCTGATTCAGTGCACTATGATGGCCTATTAACAACCCCAACTATTGGCCTTTCCACCATGTATTTTTCATTTTCCCAGAGGTACTCCTAACTGAGTTCCTACTTATACTTATTTCAGTCAAAACAACAGGCAAAGCAAATATATCTTCCCATGCAAAATGGTTCTTAAATTAGCCCTCAAGCTGGTGTCTTCCTTTGCTGTTTACTGCATACTGACCAATCTGACAAACTCACGACCAATTCTTTTTAACCCCTATCTCTGATTTCCTTTCTCTAAAGACACAGAGCTCCTCCCTCCCCAATCTGCTCATTTAAACATGCTCATTAGTTTGACATCTGTAGCTTGTTAACAGGACTCCTGTGAAAAATGGTTTATGTACTTCCTTATTCTGTGAACAAGGAAAAGCTAAATTGTCCCAATCTTGCCTCTGCAGCTGGTTCCAGCATACAAGCATCTTGGCAGAGAGTGCAAAGCACACACATCACATAGACTGCTAAAATCACTCTATGGAGCATCAAGCGCAGTAGTTAAAAAACAGAATAGTTTGCTATGCGGTATGAACATCCTTGTGTTTTAACACAAACAGATTTCTGGGAGGCAGAATGGATGTGTGGGTATTTCGTTCATCCCATTGCCACCTTATGGTGCAATCTAGCACAGGTCTACTTTGAAAGAAGCTTCGTTAGTACTGAATAGGCTTACTTCTGTGTACATGTGTGTCGCACTGCAGCTATCCTATGTGTAGACTCAAGGTGTGACTACCTTGACCCAGCGATGGGTGATCTGTCAGTTTCACTGTTGCATTAATAATGCCTCCAAATGAGCCGGTCTGCATGACATCCAAGCATTTGCCACCTCTCCTTCTTTGAATGAGAAAAGACAGAAGAAACTTTTAGGAGATTTGGTCTAGGAGAAAAACAGCACCAAAAACACTGATCATGCATTTCTCTGAATTACTTTAAGGGCTCTGTAATATTAAATGCTGACGAAAGCTCTACTTTCCTTGAATGCAGCTGTTTAGATCCCCTCTTTTTTTTTCTTTCTAACCCAATGGAAACTACTCACTATCCTATCTTTTCTCTGTAATAGCCTGGGTCTCTAACTACCTATTCATCAGCAGAATAACTCTACAAAAACTGAATAAAACAGACCAAGATTTGGGGTGCAGAGAGAAGCCAAGACCAAGGATGAAAATTGGCCAAATCCAGCCAGGGTCTAAAAAGACAAATGGTCTTGAAAAATTCCCCCAATGCTATGGAGAGGCAGTTAGATTCTAAGCCCCTTTCTTCCCAGTCTCATGACCCTGAGTAAAACACATGCAGCCCACCGCGTGCTTCTCGGTGCACACAAATTCAAAACACATTACTTAGTTACACAGAAAAAAACATAGAAGCCTCCTATGGCCACTGTTGATCAAATGGTTGGACAGAATTCCTTGAGCTATGCTCAATATGTTTTTCCTACCTTGTTTTCTTTTTTCTCTTAATATTTGCACTGGACCTCTTATGGACTGGGTTCACCCAACACAACGGCACACTTAACTAGGTTTATGGATTAACCTTTCTTTAGTTTTGCACAATACATGGACCCATACACTAACTCAAAGGGCTGAGTTTTCATAACACACTGAGCTACAGAGAAGCTCATTAAAACAGTAGAATTAACCAGGCTTGTTGTGCATATGCAATCACTAGGTCTTTATGTGATGGGGATATGTAGGGAGTAAGGAAGATTACCTTGATGGAAATATGCAGGGCCCGTTACCTAGGCAAAAGGGGGTGAAACATTTTTAAAGTCCAGAACAATGAGATAACATTCAGAAACAGCTCAGGCAGATACCTCCCTAATTCACTGGAGTATAAGAAAGGAGGAGGTCCAGACTTGCAAGATTCTGTTATTATAGCCAATCTCACTAGAAGTAGTTTTAGCCTTTATGTGGAGCTGACTTCCAAGTCTGGTCCAGATTACAACAGTGTAAGAACTCAGCCAGAGGATGGCTTTGAACAGGAGCTTTCCTTGCCACCAAAGAACTGCCACAGTGGCTCTGGCCAGTCACCCAACACCTAGTTACTGAAAGGCAAACTGATCACCTTGCCCAAACTGAAATGGAGAAGGTGCTTCAGATCCAGGATGAATGTTCTCTCTGCACCTGGTGGCAACTCCTTAAAGAAGCCACACATTTTCCTGGACTCACATGCCACTGATGTGGTACATCAAGTGCATCCATATTGGATCAGAAACCCCTTCCTACTTCTGATCTGAATATTGTATGCCTCCGTTGTTGACATATCAGTTAGCTCCTTGGAATACTCTCTACTACACTACCTTATCTCTGTCTGCCCTCTTCCCAGGTATGTGAGTAGATTTTCACACAAAGCAATGGCTACAGCTATTTTTATTTTGTAGAAACAGAAAACAGGGCATTTTTGAAGGTGGAGATGTCACTGGAGACTAGCACTGTTTTGCAGCAAACCAGTTTCCCAGTTTTTGAAAATTAAAAGAATCTTAAAGAAAGCTGGGGGGTTATGCAAGGGAGCCTGGTGGGCCCCAAACATAATGTCTGCTGGCATATTGTTGCCCAAGGCCACCACTTTCTTTACTCCAAACCAGCTCTTACACCACACCGATTGAGCTGGAGACATTCAGCAAGCTCCAGATCTTCCCTGCAACATACTGAATCCCACTCTGCTTCTACATTCCTATCCAAACTGGAATCTTCCATGGTTCTATTTAGAGCTCTTCAAGGTCCTGTTGCTTGCTGGATTCCTATGCTTCCTTCACAGTCCAAACTATAAGAGGATAAACAAAATAGAGGTTCAAGGTGCAAATTGCAGAATATTCTAATGGCATTTGCCAACTTCATTGTCATCTGTGTAGCTTTTAAGGCTGGGGACACTCTGTATAAAGCATATATGAACATAGAAAGCACTTAGTAATCAATAAGTTGTGGCTGATGATGATAGCCTATTGGAGGATCAGTCCCCACCCCACCACCCAGGTGTTAGTATCCCAGTGCACAATGCCTTCTACTCTCTATCCATAATTATGATTGTGAATAGCAATGAGCAAAGTGCATCAACTTACAATGTAAATAACTAAATAATACATCTGAGAATTACAGCTAATATACTGCATGGCTACACTTGACCTTTGAAATGAATAGCGCTTGTTCATATCAGAAGCTAGGAGACCAGCCATGACCAATTAAATTAATTGCTTGCACAACAAAAAGGGGGAGGAAGGGTGATGTTTATGTTGTCTGTGTAATTTGCTCAGAGAGATTTGTAAAACACTTAAAACAATTAATTTATTTGCCTGCTTGTCTGGGCTGTCCTGGGAGAGCAAAACTTTGCATCCAGACATTTCTGTTCTTCTGAATTTCAGCGACAATTGGCAATCAGACAGAAAGGGCATTTCTAACATCTACATTTAGAAGTGCTGCCCAAAGAGATGCCCAGCCAAAGGATTTTTTAATTGTCAGATTTTCTAACGAATAAATTATGTCTGTCATTTAGGCTGGTCAAAGCAGAGCATCTTTCCCAGGGCAGCGTTGGATGTTCACAAAGTTTGATTATCACTTTGAAATTAGGAGAGCTGATGTGGCTGAACTAATTACCTCAAACATTCACCTTGCCAAATATTCATCCTGCTTCAGTGATGGTTGGCACTCAGTTCTATTCCCTTGGTGGCAAAATCTGCCGTTACTCATCACTTGGCCATTTGTTTTCTTCTTTCTTCCTCTCACCGTCCTTGGCCTCATTCACCCTCAGTGATTCAGTCTAACAGGCCAGGAACCCATATGAATTGACTTATGGGTCCCCATGGCACAGTTGGCGAAGTGTGCTATAATGTTATGTTGTCTCAAGAGGGGCATCTTTGACTTGAAGGAGCCCAGAGCAGGGATTGGATGGTCATTGGCCAAAGTCAGGATGTCCTACTAAGGGGGATGTGGAAATCTGTCTGCCCTTCGAGGAAGTCCAGACAAGAAGCACAGACCATGAGTACTAACACTACCTTTATTGTAAGGTTACAGTAACAGAATCCTGCAAGTCTGAAAGTATTTCTCCCTTCCTTTACTTTCCAGAAAACTAGGGAGAGTCCTACACTTTCCACATCCCTTTCTGCAATACCTAGAATGATGGTTGTCTAGGCTGTGGCTCTTCCTCCTGTCTCCCAAGGTCATTCCCACAGACCAGTACAAAATCTGATCTCTGTCCTTGCCAAGTGAATTCATATCTTATCCCATCATTCAATGAATCATTTTTAAAAAGACAAAAATGTATATATTGTGTAATTACTAGGACAACATGACTAAGATTGGTGGAAAATTCACAAGCTTTTATTAATTAGAATTGTAAAAAAAATTCTCATATACATTTGAATCTTTTACTTTCATATTCAAATGACTCTAATTCCTTAAGGGTGGCCAAATTCTGTGCAGCAGATGCACAGCCGTTTGATTGACAGATCTGTTTACCTGCCTAGCAAATCAATATGCAAATTTATGCATCCAAGTTTTTAATGGACTGGTAATTGACCACTGTAAAGATTTGATTCAATTCTATATATGAAAGGGAGAAAAAGGAGACAAAGATAAATATTAAAACACAAAATGAATAAACAGAATTTACAAGCACCATAGAATTAAATAGGACTACATTTGTTAGGTAAAAATGTTCAATATTCATTAGTTTTAGATAACTGAATATATTATATAATTTTTAAAACCACAAGTCATTGTTAAAGTGCAGGTAATATATAGACATCAGCAGCAATATCAACACAAAATAAAGCACAAAATAAGATAAAGGATTGCAGCAATTTCTGTCCAGATGGTGGAAGATCTGTCCCTATTTAACAGATATTTGAAAATTAAGACTTTATGTTAAGAGAACCCAATGTTTTGTTGTGGTATGAGCCCATATATGGAATTGTTGTTTATTCGTTCAGTCGCTTCCGACTCTTCATGACTTCATGGACCACCCCACGCCAGAGCTTCCTGCCAGTCATCACCACCCCCAGCTCCCCCAGGGACGAGTCCATCACCTTGCCCTTGGTCGGCCCCTCTTCCTTTTGCCTTCCACTCTCCCTAGCATCAGCATCTTCTCCAGGGTGTCCTGTCTTCTCATTATGTGGCCAAAGTATTTCAGTTTGGCCTTTAATATCATTCCCTCAAGTGAGCAGTCTGGCTTTATTTCCTGGAGGATGGACTGGTTTGATCTTCTTGCAGTCCAAGGCACTCTCAGAATTTTCCTCCAGCACCACAGTTCCAAAGCATCGATCTGGAATTACAAACCAAAAATGGTTTCCAAGTTGAATTAAATTCTGTGTCAGAATTACTTTTGAAATACAACATAATTTTGGTCATCCAGATGTCTGAACATCTCCCACAACTTAAGTAACCATTCTTCTGCAGAAGAAACTGTATGTACTTTCCAATAAGAAGTACACAATATCCTGGCAACAGTTACCATGTCAAAAGCTCGTTTGGTACACTTTGTGGGGCATAAAAAGGTTTCATTAGCACGAACACAAGAAAAGTGGTTGGCCATTCCATGCAGGTTGGGTAGCTGATAGCCACCATTGTGTGCTAAGAGCTTCTCCACTCTGGTTCTGGAAGAGAAATCTGTTGCTTGGCTGGATCATCTCCACCTTCCCACCTTTCAAGCAACAAGTGCTCCCAGTTTGCACCAACCCACATGCTACAACACAGTGCAAGATGCACCTTACCTAACTAGTGTTCTCAGCTTTTACCTCTCCAAGGTGCTGTTCTGCTGCTGCTGCTGCTGCTGCTTATTATTCCCCTCAAGCTTTGCTCCTTCTGTGCAATAAGTATGCCTATCAATAACTCCATGTGAATAATCACATCATTAGTCAGTCATCACTGATTGATGCTCTGCTGTCACAATGTGTCAAATTTTACTGCCAAGTAGATGTTGCCAGATGGTCCTTATTTTTAAGAGAGCATTCTTTGCTGCAGAACAGCCCCTACTCCATTTAAGACACGTGGTGAATCCATTTTGGGCTTCTTGGTGTTTGAGATGATTAGAAGACCACACTCCCATCTGTCCAGTTTTGGGGTCACCTTCTAAGCCTTGATCTGTATATTGCCCATGTAGGAAGTAAAATCATCTGTGGTGTATGGGATTTTTTGTTGGTTTGTTTTTGTTTGTTTGTTTTAATGAGTTACCCTGGAATTGTGGAATAACCTCCTGCAGGAGCTACTGTTGTGCACACTTCTCACCTGTCTGTTTCATAAAATGTATTCATTTTATTATGCACTAAATAATGCAAGCTCTTTTATCATGCCAAGCGCTTAGGATGGCCCAGCTTGGTGCAACTGATAATCCTTTTTCAGCTGCTTATAAAATCAAGGATCTATTGGGTGGACCCAGTTAACTATTCAGATAGCTGAATTTCAAAGTTTATGAGCTATATCACTTTTCAAGCTTTGGTGTTCCACGCTCATGGCTATCACCCCATTTTTCTTTTGTATTCCAGAAACAGCAACAGACAATTAAGATTTCCAGTCCAGTTTGGTTTCTAACTTTACATAAAACCTGTTACATAAAAGGTGGCTCATCCCAGGAGAAATGGTCCTTCTTTTGAAAGGTAATTTTATGTTTTAGAAACAAATCATACTAATCATCAGAGACTCCTTGGGTGAATTTTTTTGTCTGTGGAATACAAGGGATTTTGCTGTGCTGGGTGAGAAATAAAATATTGGGGATCGCCTTGATTACAGACTCATGGGGCTTTTTTTCTGAGAAAGTCAGAGCCATCCCCAGCTGATTCTAACCTCCAGATTTATGTCTGCATCACAGGAAACCTGCAGGTGAGTGAACTGTTGAAAACTAGTTTACTGAGCGCCATGCAGTAAATCTTTTGAAGCCTATGTTCTAAGCATATGTGAACTCTATCTTTGAAAGAAGAGTACAGGTACACATGTGGCAGTTTAATCCACTGTCCTCAGTTATTCTTGTTGTCTTCTTAAAAAAGAGGACAGTTTAACCCATTATCCTCAGTTATTCTTGTTGTCTTCCTTTAAAAGAGAACAGCTTAACCCATTATCCTCAATTATTCTTGTCTTCTTTAAAAAGAGGACAGTTTAACCCACTATCCTCAGTTATTCTTGTTGTCTTCTTTAAAAAGAGGACAGTTTAACCCATTAACCTCAATTATTCTTGTTGTCTTCTTTAAAAAGAGGACAGTTTAACCCATTAACCTCAATTATTCTTGTTGTCTTCTTTAAAAAGAGGACAGTTTAACCCACTGTCCTCAGTTATTCTTGTTGTCTTCTTTAAAAAGAGGACAGTTTAACCCACTGTCCTCAGTTATTCTTGTTGTCTTCTTTAAAAAGAAGACAGTTTAACCCACTGTCCTCAGTTATTCTTGTTGTCTTCTTTAAAAAGAGGACAGTTTAACCCACTGTCCTCAGTTATTCTTGTTGTCCTTATTTAAAAAAAAAACACGATTCTAAACTGCAGGAACACCTTCTAGCATGGAAGCTCTCAGCTGCAGACATCCATGGGGAACACAGTGAAATCAGCAACAGCAAAACTGTTTGCAGCTACTTCTCTGCACTGTGTTGAATCAGGCGACCTCAGAGATTAAGAAGGGGACTGAAGCCAGGAATCCCTAAGGCAGCAGCCCTAACATTTCATAGCGTATTGCAAGTTAACGATAGTGTGATTTTCCCACAGAGAGAGAGAGAGAGCAGGATGCAAAGAGAATAAAATCTGAAAGAAAGCAACCAGGGCACACAGTCATATAACATAAATATATTGAACAGTTGTCTTTGCTCCAGTATATGGCAAACTCATTTTAAGGAAAAGTAGGAATTCTATAGTCATGCTGCAGTATTTCACAAAGATGTCTTAACTGGGTGTAAATGGATCAGTGGAAATGTGGAATCTATGCTGTATATACTATTCTTTTTCACCAAATACAGTTTTAGTAAATTAAATTAAATTTTGATTTTTTGAAATTAATATTTTGATGCAATGTACTGTATATCACAAAATGTCCTTTTTATCTACGCCATTATTTCCAATATAGACTTTTTTTCTAGCTAGTCCTCTTCACATAGTCCTTCATTTCAATGAAACTTCGCCCCAACATCCTTTCTGTTAAATCAGTGTCCCAAAAGATATATTGTGGGGGGTTTTTTGGTATTTTTTTTTCAAATCTATGACA
Source organism: Candoia aspera (assembly GCF_035149785.1). Lineage (NCBI taxonomy): Eukaryota > Metazoa > Chordata > Lepidosauria > Squamata > Candoiidae > Candoia > Candoia aspera. Next base: position 8,693,181 of record NC_086165.1, on the reverse strand, counting down.
AATATTATTTTATTGCAAGAGTCTGTTAATGTCAAGCCGCCCAGAGTTGTTGTATACAAGATGGGTGGCAGAGAAATTTAATTAAATAAATAAATAATGTAGCCTTACAATAAAGTAGAATTAACTCATCTAGTCTTGTTTCCTGTCTGATTTACCTGGAAGGGTTGACATCAATCTTGCAAATCTGAAAGTATAACTCTCCCACCCTCCCTATTTACCACCTGAGTAGTTAGGGCAGGTCCTTCCTAAGTTTCTTTCTCTGGCTGTTACTCTGTTGCAGGCTCCTCCCCCTTTTATCCGATTGTTTCCTAGGTGGCATCTCTTCCCCCCATCTTCCAAGGCCATTCTCACATACCATCACATTTACATGCTGGTTGTCCAGTCTGTGGCTCTGCATTTTGTCTCCCAAGGTCATTCCCACCAACCATTATAGATGGATAATCACAATACAAGAATGCCGGTAGATTCCTCTTCCATGCTCCCATCCTAGTTTCAAAGAGAGTATGGTAAATTAATGCCTCTTGGTGGAAAGGAACTTATTTAAATGAAGATCTTGTTATTTTTAACAGGATTCTTCTTTTCTTCTGGAAATTTTGATGTGGCCTCTGTATTTTTCCTCTAGTCACAGCTTCTTCTGAAAGGATTGGCTAAATTAGACTTCAATTTCCCAAGGCCACCATAAATATCACCTTTGGCTAGTCTATAATTAACAATTAGTCCCTTATTGTAAAATCCAGTGGACGTATCATTACATATCAGTCAAAATAGGTTTGGGCCACTGAACCTCATTCTTGACAGAGCCTTTCTCAGCCTTCTGCCAACTGTAATCAGGGGAACTAAAATTACTCCTGACATTATGAGGCCCACTTAAATCTTGCAGACCACTGAGAAGTTTCAAAAGCTTTTCTCCAGCTCTCCCTGGACCCCATGCCAATCCAACAGGAAAGACCAAGCATATGGCGGTGAGAAATTGGGCTTTTAAAAACCTTTCAACAGCTGGCCATGGAAGGAAAGAACAGAGGAAGGGAAAAGGCAAGATTCTGCATTGTCATTTCTTCTTCTTTGCAGCCCAGCAGGTAGACCCTCTTCCTATAATAATGGCCTGTTTCTAAACCAATCTTTGACTAGTCATAGGGTTGAAAAGACCATTAGTCCAAAATGATCCTTAATGGCAAGAAACCAATTAAAGCTGCCTTAAGAAATACCTATCCAGCCTCCACCTGAAGCTATCAGTGAAATGGAGCTCCCCACCTCTCTAAGAATCTGGTAAACCAGCAAGATGTGTAGAAGCAGGGGGCAAACAGCAAATTGGCAAGATTTGGGTTTACAAAATCTCCTTGCTGATTTGATGGACACCTCTAATCCAACAGTCAGAAAAAGTGCTACCAGGCCCTTTCTAATTTTTGGCTACCATAGACCAGTGTTCCTCAACCTTGGGAACTTTAAGATCTGTGGACTTCAACTCCCAGAATTCCCCAGCCAGCATGGGTGGCTGGGAAATTCTGGGAGTTGAAGTCCATACATTTTAAAGTTCCCAAGGTTGAGAAACACTGCCATACCCCAACAGGGCTCTCCTCCTGTGATATTGAGGTCAGGATCTGTGTCAGGACAAAGGACAAATGGGGGTCACTAGCGCAGAAAATAGGCCTGTCCAGAATAAAAGTTGAGTTTGAGCAGGTTCTCTTCCATCAGGATTCAGACTGTACGTTGTAAGAGCAGTTTGATGGTGGAACCAATTATCCAGAGAAGCAGTGTGCTGTCTTTCACTGGATGTCATCCTTCTAGACAGACACCCAAGCAGCTTTAACTTGGATTCCTGATGGATTTGGTTACCTCAATGGCCTCTTCCAACTCTGGGATGTTAGGATCCCGTGTTTTGTGAACTCCCCCATAGAATTGGAGATTTAATTCCATCAAGCCCAACTCCCTGCTCAGTTCAGGGCTCCAAATTAAAGGATGTATATATAAATAAATGTCTCTCCAGGGAAGACATCCAGCAAAGGAGAATCCACTGCTAGGTAATTTCTTTCACGGTTGAACTGCTTTTATCTTTAAGAAGATGGTTCAAGTGTCAGCCTTCTGTAATTTAAAATCATTCTGTGTGTTGTACTGTGCTTTGATGGAGAATAAATCCTTCATCGTGTTCCCCATCCTATTTCTGAACAGGGGAACTGGGCAAGGGAAGCATTCCAACATTCCAGCAATGTAGGACAATTCTCCAGGAGTTTCTTTGGAGTGGAGTCACCACTATCACTTGCAATATAAAAGAGGGGGTGTATCTATTCCACGTGTGTGCACACAAATACCCACACAGAATGATGACATGCGTATGGAGAAAATTCTGCCAGAAGGCCTCCTTTTTTTAACAAAATCAGATGGCCCAATCAGAGTGCACCCTCTGCATTCTTTCATTGGATGATTTCATTCTCTTAGGTGGAAAATCTGCTGGCCATACTCATAGGAGGGATTTAGAAAACTGCCCAGACATAGAAAGACTTCATAATACATCATGGACATGTACTTTAATACCTACATTTACTTTAAATATAAACTCAAACAGGCAAATGGCTCGATTTTCAAGCCAATGAAGATAGATGCCCAAATATCATTTCTTATGAGAAAGATCTTTTTCCTGCCCATTTGAAGTTGACCTTTAGGGAACTGATTAAGTATGTGAATGGTGATCAGAAGAGATTCTTTAATATAAAGTGAGTTACTAGCTAGACTGCATGTAGATGTAAGAAAGCTTTATTCATTAAGCTTCTTTGCGTTGCTATATCCATTGCATACTGTATATACCCATTGATTAATTGATTGATTGATATCCATTGCATAAAGGACGAACAGAAATGGATGGCCACAAAACATAGAGCCTTGCATACAGTCATTAAATCCACAGCTTGTTGGACTTTGGGATATAGTCTGGAGCTTATTAAAATTGGATATACATCTGTCATGCAAAATGTACAATCATGGTCCTCCACAGGAAGGGGACAAATGATGCAAAAATGCAATTTATGTCCTTGTGTCAGATGTAATGAGGCAGGTATACAACTGTGTCATTTGTGCAATGACATCATAACCTATGTTTTGCTATTTTATTAATCAATTTTATTTATTTATTAATCAAATTTATCACCCCCCATCTCCCAAAAGGGACTCTATTTTGACGTGAATTGTGGCTTGCTATGGATGCCTACATCTACAGTGATATATTCACATTTGGTTTTTTAAAAAAGGATTTGTGTGAAAATATGTCAAACCACAGAGCAGGATTACCCTTCAAAACTTTGAATATGTAGCCAAACCGTAGTACATCATTTTAATGTAACGGTAGGGGAAAGTTATGAAACATGTACAGAGTAATTATATTAATTACTGTATAAATAATATTTTGACTGATTAAGTGCCATCAGATCAGTGTCAACTCTTAACAACCACCTAGACAGATTTTCTCCATGACAATCTGTCCATAACCTGGCCTTCAGGACTTCCAATGGTGCCCCCATCGCCACTTAACTGAGTCCATCCACCTTGTTGCTGGTCATCTTCTTCTTCTCTTTCCTTCCACCTTTCCCAGAATTAGAGCCTTCTCCAGAGAGCTAGGTCTTCCCATAATGTGTCTGAATGAGCTTGGTCATTTGTGCCTTGAGTGAGAATTCTGTGTTGATTTGTTCGATGATTCATTCATTCGTTTCCTTGGCTATTCATGGTATTCTCATGAGTCTTCTCCAACACCAAGGTTCAAAAGGGTTAATATGCTTTCTATCCTGCTTCTTTGAAACCCAACTTTTGCTTCCATAGAGTGTCACATGTAATACCATTGCTTACACTATTCTGATCTTTGTAGGCATAGGTACATCCCAGCATATCTTTTTGAAGGCCTTCATGACTGCTCTACTGAGTGGTAGTCTACTCCATATTTATTGACTACTTGTTCCTTTACTGTTGATGGTTGATCCTAAAAGGCAGAAGATACCTATCACCTCAATATTCTAAGACTGGTTGTCCCTGTTGTCATTAGTCTGGTCTTCCTTATATTTAATTTTAGCCCCATTCTTTTCACAGTGCTTGACTTTCCTTACTAAAGCTTGCAGATCAGTTGCATTTTCAGCTAACAGAGTAGTGTCATCAGCATAAGGCAGGTTGTTGATGTTTCTTCTTCCAATCGTAAAACCACACTCATCTTCCAATCCAGCTTCCTTTAATATATATTCAGCATATAGGTTGAATAAATAAGGGGAGAGTATTCAGCCTTGTCTCACTCCTTTGCCAACCTGGAGTCAGTCTGTTTTACCATGGTCTGTCCATAATAAATGATATCAGTTTCATTATATATAGTAAAGGTAAAGGTTTCCCTTGACGTAAAGTCCAGTCGATTCCGACTCTAGGGGGCGGTGCTCATCTCCGTTTCTAAGCCTTGGAGCCGGCGTTGTCCATAGGACACTTCCGGGTCATGTGGCCAGCATGACGACACGGAACGCCGTTACCTTCCCGCCGAAGCGGTACCTATTGATCTACTCACATTTGCATGTTTTCGAACTGCTAGGTGAGCAGGAGCTGGGATTAACAACAGGAGCTCACCCCGCCGTGCGGTTTCGAACTGCCGACCTTCCAATCAACAGCTCAGCGGTTTAACCCGCAGCGCCACCGCGTCCCTTCATTATATATAAGTGCATACTAAATCAAATACATATTTTTCTCCTGGTCCATTCAATTTCTATTCTGGCCATATCTGATTTGAGGAGTGTGGCTCCTGAATGCCACTAAAATGTTAAGCTCAGCTCCCTGTGAAAAAATGTGCTCTCCAGAATTAGATGTAGTTGTTTGCATTTGGAAATATTAAAGCTCACTGAATTAAAATTAAGGCTTATTCCTTCTGAGATATATGGGCTCCATTTCTGAGTCAATACTTTCAAACTTCAGCAAAATCACTCAGGGTTACAGCATTAATGGCTCAACTTTGGTCATTCCAATTATAAATGTAAAATCATATTAAAAATAGCAATATTTAAATGAGGCAAAGCCAAAAGAGAATTCTTTGAACAAGAAAATCCCCAAGGTTTTCCCCAGTTTCCTGCTTAAAATTCTGCAGAATGAATATCTAAGCATTTCTAGAATAATGAGTGATGAAATCATCACATTAAATATGAAATTGTTCCCACGTGCTTTAAAATATTGATTGCATGCATGTATATAATCCATATATCCAGGTTTTCTACAACTGCAGCAAGTCTGAGGGCCATTTACAGCATTCTGCTTTTGTGATTTTTATCCTTGGGGAGGATTTTGGCATAAGCTGTATATTAACATATATTTGCATACGCAGCTCCTAGTTGGGCAATTCTCTGTAGGCCCCTAAGACCAGAAGTGAAAGGAATATTTGTATTTTTCTGCCTCTGAAAGAAACATCACATCTTTGGAATGAGAAATCAGTGTGTTAAATAAAGGAACAGGATTGTTGTGAACAATTACTATACTTCTAGGGAAGGAAGGAAGGAAGGAAGGAAGGAAGGAAGGAAGGAAGGAAGGAAGGAAGGAAGGAAGGAAGGAAGGAAGGAAGATCATGGGGTATCGCTTATATTGGGTTCTTTGAAGTTCTGCATGCTAGGCAGAAAATACTATGTTAATTGAGCACCATGTAAATGTCATTAAATAGATAAATAGTTGGCAAGAAAAACATTTTATCAGTTTATTATGTTTATATTGCCTACTTTTCCTTCAAGTATTATTATGCTATCACCACACTATATTGGCTCCCCATATCTGTGGAAATATGGATGAAGGTTTTCACAAAGAGTGGGCCTTTATTTTTGTTAAACAATCAGAAAGTGGAATGCAAATGCCCCTTTCATTTGGACTTCCTGCTCCCCTATTTTCATTTCTTGGTTCAGTCCTTTCCTTTTGTAATAAAAAGATTGAAGTCTCCTGACAACCAGTATTGATCACAGAAAGATGGAGACAACCATGAAACTGACAAATTAAAAATTAGAAACCCTTAGTCTTGTTTGTCAGAAATTTCTCAGGTTGGATGCCCTTGAGGAGATAGGATGGATAGCAGAATGCCTGAAATGTTCATGACATTTCTATAAAACTATAGGTGTGACAGGCAACAAAACAGGGGCTCATTCTACCGAAGAAATTGGTGGAAAAAGGAACAACCAATATAAAAAAAAAATGCTACTCCAACAAAATGAACAAATGAAATCTTAAAATGGAGACATCCATCAGTTTGGTTTTACATGCGGTCTCCTGGCCACTGCTGTGAACAACACAGAGCAGCTAGGGGCACAGTGATCACAAATCGGAGAGTCTTTTCATACAGCAACTTGGCTAGACAGACTGACTGACCAACCTTCTCCCAGATAACACGGCCTTCTATATTCAGGACAGTTCTAACGTGGGGAGAGGAAATTCAAGCAAGCAAGATCTTCGTGAATGCAGGGAGTGGTGTGAGCCAATTAGATGCACAGCTCTTGATTGTGGAACTCAGCTTTAGGTGAAGTCTAATAAATTATCCCAGATGTGTTGTGAACCTTATGCGGGAAGATTTATAAACTCCCTTCTGAAACCATGTTAATGTTAATTTCCTTCCCGTCCCAAACTGTTGAATCAGATCTCTGTAGTCCACACTGTAAACTGCTAGAACATCAGATGAACAGAAGGACTGCCAGTTGCAAAACTGAGCAGAAGTTGAAGTGTGGGGAGGGGAATTGCATTTTCATAGTCAGAAAAGTCCCAGATGTTACTCTGTTCATCTTTTAAATATACGAAGGACCTTAAATAAGATGATGCAGCATCTGCTTTCATCCTCATAAAAGTTTTATTGTTATAGAGTGTTCATCTTCGCAACTACTTGGCTGTTCCTCCCGCCCCAGTGCAAAAACCCATTCAACCAAGGATGCATTTTTGTCTGGCATTATTGCTATGAAATTGTGCGCAGTGGAAGTGAGAACATCACATAAAATGTTAAAACAGCATCATTTGCAAAGCCCGCTTTTGCACATGGCCCATCAGCAGCCACATTAACATCTCTATAGTATTTCACAATGATAGATTCATGATTTTTTTTTCAGCTTACCATTTAACAACCCTTACCTATTGCATTCAGCACTGCTAAACAAAGGAAGCCGTCCCTTTAAATGGCTGACTTTGCAAACAGGAGAAAAAATAATGCACATTGAAATGGCATTTTCCTGTTGCTACCCATTTGCTGTCCAGAGGTGATATTTGTTAGTTCTTTTTTTTTTCCTTGTTCAAGCAACAACAGTTCATGGCTTATATTTTACGCATTTGCTACATGTTTAAAAATATTGTTTTAACGTCAAGCATATTATCAAAACCATAATTCACTCACTTAAAATGATCAGATCATTATGAGGTTCATGTGCCATCAAGCTGATGTCGACTCTTAGCAATGATGTAGATAGATTTTCTCCAGGGCAATCTGTGCCCAAGCTGGTTCTTCAGATCTTCTAACAGCACACACATTGCTGTTGAATCGGGTCCATCCACCTTGCTCCAGGTCATCCTCTTTTTCCCTTTCCTTCCACCTTCCCAACATTATAGACTTCTCAAGAGATCTAGGTCTTTGTATAATGTGTCCAAAATATGTTGATTTGACCCCCATCATTTGTCCTCAAGTCAGAACTGAATTGTTATTTTATCCATTGGTTTGTTTTCTTAGCTAACTGTGGTATTCTCAGGTGACTTCTCCCAAACCAAAGTTCAAAAGCATCAATACTCTTTCTACCCTGTTTCTTCAAAATAACTGCAAAATAAATTCTGATCTTTGTAGATATAGACATCTCACAGCACCTGAATATCCTTTCCAGGGCTTTCATTGCTACTCTGCTAAGTTCTAGTCTGTGCCATATTTCTTGACTGTTGGTTTCTTTACTGTTGATAGTTAGTCCTAAAAAAGCAGAAGCTATCCATCACTTCAATATCTTCATTGTCAGTTCACAGCAATAAAATTATCTGAGTTCCACATGCAATTATAGCATAGCGTTGCAAAAGACATGGGGTTAAAGTGAATTGGGAAACTTGTGTCAAAAGTAACATTCAGAGAACATTACACAGAACTCGGTAAATTCCTTTTCTGAAGGGTAGCATCATTCTAATACAACCCCTTGAAGTCTTAATATTTTGTCCTCATTTCAGTAATCATAATCACTGTAACATCAGTTCTGCTTTATCAGTCCTTCCCATTCCTTGGAGAACCCAAAATGACTCTAATAATATTGCCAAATGATATCAGAGAGGAAGACCCTCTCTAATTTTTCAACAGGAATTGCTCATAGTAAATCAGTCCAGGGACGAAGGACATATCAATATCCTTACCAAATTATAATTTTTAAGATCCATTGGAGCAAACCATTATGCATAAATTAGTATAAAAATGATGTTGAAGAGCAGAAAGAGGCCATCTCTAGATATCGCTGAACTAATTCCCAGCATGCCTCAGAAATATGGTCAAAGTTAGAGTTCAGCTATACCAGGAAGGTAATAAGTTGCTCAAATGAGAACAGTGCAGTGCTTTCAGAGCTGGTGTTGAATGATTTCACTTTACTGCCCTAATGTAATTGAATTCTAAATCAGCAAATCTGTGCTTGTATTGAAGCACAGAGGATGAAAAGGAGCCCAGGATGGTACCTGGTAATATCCTAGCACAGTCTGCATGTAGAGCTGTTCGCCTGAGTAAAAGTCATGATATTTCAATGGTGAATTAAATAAACTTTACCTCTTATTTAAGACTGCACGTTAGAAGCCAATCCACTTTTCTTTTATGTTTGTGTCTAATGCACTTCGCAATGGAGGGGAGGGGAAGGAGAAGATGGCACAGATGGAATAATCAAGGCCGGCATTTACTCATTCCAGGTCAGGCACTTATAACACTTAGCAGAAGTTTCATCTAGGATGGCCTCATTATTCTCCTTTTAATTGAGCTTTAAGAAAAAAGGCTGCTTGGAATGTGATATGTATTAATTGCTTTTCAGCCGAGGCATCGCGAAGCATTTTCGACATCTTAATTAGAAGATCCTGCTCATGCTGCTGCTTCTTCTACTGAAAAAGGTGGTCTGACTTTAGCATTAAGCCTAGGGAACTGAATCACAGAAGCTCCTTTTTTTCAAAGGAAAAAAAAAAAGGTCTGATCATAACAGCAGCAGCATTTTGATTATTCGCAACTGGGTCCGAATGCAAAAAGGCAGATCTTACGTATATCCAGCTTCTGCCCAAAGAGTGCTTAATTTACCCCTTTGCTGCTAGCTCAACAGAAGCTGTATGGGACAAAGCCACCCAGTGACCTGCTTGCTGGCTTTGAGGAAGATGGGCTGCTGCCCTCCTTAAACCTTCTTTTCCTTAACTTTTCTTTCTCCTGAGTCAAGTCACAGTTCTGCCAATTTCTCATAAGGATTACAAGAGGCCAAAGAGAAATAAAACAAACACTACATTGATGTGATGGTATGTGGGGAAGACCTTGGAAGACTGGGCCAAGAGATGGGTCAGATAAGAGACAGCATAGCCCGCAGCTGGATAATGGGTGGGGCAAGAGGCTCAGGAGGGACCCTCCCTAGTTTCTTGGGCTGTGAAGGAGGCCAGCTGGGGGGAGGATTGTACTTTCAGACTTGCAAGATTTTGTCAATGTAGCTTTACAATAAAGTAGAATTAGCTCATTTGGTTGTGATTCCTAACCGGTTTACCCCACGAGGCCGACATCAATCTTGCAAGCTAGATTTTAGCTCTGGCAGCTGCAGATAATCACTGTAATATCTCTGTAGCCTCTTCTTCCTTTCTCAAAGCCACTTTGAAACATCCTCCCCTGGAGAAGTACATCCACATCCCCTTTCATACATGTGTGGTCATGTAGTTCTCCCTAAGTAGAACTGGGCAAGACAACTTTCCACCCCTGGAACTTCTTCTGGATGTGCTTGCTGAACATTGGTGCAATTTTTTTTCTCACCCTGAGACAGGAAACACCAGGAAGGCCAACAACAGGTTTCCTCTCATTTAAAATAAAGACTGCCCAAATAAAGACAAAAAATCCAACCCCACCCATTTTGCATCGTCAGCACACTTTCTGTAGCCCTTTGGCAGCAGCAAACGTTCATTCTTTAGTTTTTCAATGGAATGGAATGACATTTTCAAATTTCCAAACCTCACAGTTAATCAGAAGTATAAGTGACATCTTCACGCATCTCCTGAGACTTGTCAAGCTTGTGAAAATTGAGCTGATTTTATTTTTACTTTAACTTTTTTGGGGGAGTGGGGGGACTTCCTGCTCCATCCCATGGATCATCTGACATGATTCTTGCTGTTTGGAAAAGCTGCTCTCCTTTGCCACATGGTCAAAAGCCCATTTTTCTCATTCCTCTGAGAAAGCCTTGCCTTTTCCCTTGTCAAATGGGAAAAAAGCATTCTCATTTGCTTGCAGACTGGCCAGCTTGCCCACGATGTCCGTGATGGGCCTCCATCTGCGCTGTGTCACTTCGTGTGCCACTTGGTTTCATCAGGGCAGGCTCCAACCTTCTGCAGAGAAAGGGTCAGAATCTAATTAAGCAATTACTCTCCCTCCCTTTCCACTGCTTGTCTTCTTTCATTTCCTTTTTCTGCTCATTTTCTCGCCTGCCTTCCCACTCATATGCATAACACTTCCACTATGAATCTTGATTCATCTTGGAAAGGGTCTTATTCTCTCACTTTTGCTCCTGCAGAGAAGCTCAAAAGCTGGTGACAAATCTTCTGAGATGAGGTCCTCAGCACAAAAGGCAAAGAAGAAATTTGTAGGCAAGAAAATAGAGATTTGCTCCACGTTTGCAGCTTAGAATATCAGAATGGATTGAAATATCAGTAATTGCTAATAAGTGCATGGCCTAGTTCTCTCCTTGAGCAATTCCAATCTGGGGACTCAGGAAGAAAATATTAAGAAAATTCTGTGCTAAAAAGTTCTTCTACAATTTTATTCATTTATGGGGGTCTCATTCAATTTTATAGGAAAGAAACTGCTTTCAATTTTGGGAAATGGTTAGGAATTCTTCTGCTTCCTTTGGTTCCAATATGGCCATAAAAATGTGTAATGGCTTGTATTTCATGGCATAATCATCTTTCCAGCGCTTTGCAGATTCGGTGCTCTTTTGTGGCTTCTATTCAAGTCTAAGGGAAGAAAACCAACGGAAAGCAGAAAATGGAGAAATTTGATATATAGGGCATCCACAACCATTCCCTTTGCCACTTTGCAAGGACGTGGAAAGAAAGCAACCTCAAAAAGACAAGCACAAGAAATTCTAAAGCCTCCTCAAAGTAGGAGGAAAAAAAGAGAAGCCTGTTTGGCAAAGCAATATGAAGTTTGGGAAATGGAAGCGTTTGACATTTGATTACTTGCAGTACTACAAGAACTGGTACGTAGTCACTGAAAGAACTTACGACTTGCATACAAAGGGATTGAGATCTAATTCCTTGCAGCTCCACTTAAAGGATATTAGACAGCAGTCTAGTAAAAACCCATTTCACAGATCTTCAGAAATTTGTGCCTGAAAGATAATAGAAAATAAGGCTTGGAGGTAGTTTTGGGGATCATTTAATCCAATCCCTGTCCAGTGCAGGAATCCACTATTACAGCACTCCCAACCAGTAAATATCCAGCTTTGGCTTAAATGCCTCCAGTGAAGAGGAATTCACCACATCTCCAGACAGTCTGTTCCACTGATGAACAGCTCTTCCCATTAGGAAATTTTCCCTAATGTCCAACTGAAATCTATGTCCATGACTATTAAATCCATTGAGTCTTTCCCTGTTTTCTGGAACAGTTCTGGATTCTGGCGCATCTTCTACATGACAGCCCTCATGGAGGAGAAAATGGAGACAGCTCTGAGGTCTCCCTGCAATCTTCTCTATTCCACACCAAGCCCACCCAAACCAATCTTTGTAAGTTTTTCCTTCCAAGAATTAACTTTGCTTCCAGAAGATGATCCGAATTCTGCATTTTTGTACAGAAGCTCTGCTCAGATTGTTTCACTTAACCTACTGCTAGTCCACCAAATATGGTGAATGTATCATCTAAAGAAGGCAAAAAAGGGTGCAGACTTGTATCAGATCTACGGATGTTGTATCAATGCAAAGTTATGAATTAATTACTATCATTTAAATTAGAAAGTGGGAGAGCTTGGACCTTCAGATATTCCATGAGAGCTCTCTCATTCCTTTTCTTGACCACCAACCAACCGAGATACAATAGGCCCAGAACAGATGTTGTGGAAATATCTCACTGTCAGCATTCACTCATTATTTGGCGGCTTGGACTACATTCAGAGCCACCATTTCTCAGGAAATTCCCAATATGGGTCTCTTTCTCAGTCTCTCGACAAAATCATCTGCAGAATTTTCTCCAGATAGTCTCTAACAATTGTCCTTGTGGGTTATTTGTTTGCGTTCCCCCAATCATAACTTCATGTGCTAAATCCGGAACATTGTGGAGAATGCAAAATGGTTGAGAGGCTTCCAGAACAGTGGGTACTACTGTGGTGGCAATAACAGCCCTTAACAAAAGAGAAAGAAACCAGGGTACTCTCTCTGCTAATGGTAGATCCTCACATCAAAAATTATTAGGTGATTTCTATTTCTTTTGAGAGAAACAAGGCCACCAATTACTCTGCCCCCAAAACAGGAGGGAGATCAAGAGGCTGTTTCTGCCCATACAGAAATACTGTAGCTGAACTTCTCTGGGCTTGGAAACTAAGTAGGGTCAATCCTAGTTAATATATGGATGAGAGACCTCCAGGGAACCCCAGGTTTGTAGTAGACAGAGAAGGAAACCACTTCCATATTGCTGCCAAGAAAACTTCATGGACATGTCCACAAAGTCACCAGGAGTCAAATTTGACTTGAAGGAGACTTCCTCTGTAATTGTAGTGCATGATGGGTTATGATATCAGAGCCCTGTGTAGGGAGGTGTTGAGAGCAGATGTATTTGCCATCCTACTTTGGATACTGCACCATACAAGGCCACAAGAACCTTCCTCTTAGTTTTTGCAAAAAATCCATCATCCCAAAGTGGCTGGTTGGAAGACTTCACAAACAGAACAAGATGGCCTGGTCCCATTAGTCCACGACAGCTGGCATATCTGAGCACAGGATATGCTGCTAGTGGTTGTATTTTACTAGTTCCCTGTTTGTCCTCCCCATTCTCAATCTAATCCTTTTAAAAGCCATTTCTCCAAGTAGCCATCTTGACATTCATAAGTATTATTTATCTAGCTCGCCATTCCATATTAATGTTAACATTTACCCAAGTCTGGTCCTTCAGGCATGATGACATTAAACACAAAAACAGTTTTAGCAGATTTAGCAATTGGGGGGGAGGGTCCCCCTTCTTTCTTTTCCCTTTTTTCCAGGCCATCAGAATTGCCTGCTTTTTAAAAGTTCAGTTGAAATGATACAGTAGCAGTAATAAAAAGGCAGACCAGTATGTCATTAAAAGAGAGAAAGAGAAAAAAAAATGGTAATTTGAGCTCTAGACTCTGTACTTACCTTTTACATTAGATACCACATTCTTAGGTATTCTGACATTCACCTACTCAGTCATAATGGAAATGTCTTGGGCAATTATGAAGATGAGAACAATTTAGGATGTAATGGTATGTGGGAATGACCCAAGGTAAGATTCTGTTAATGTAGCCTTAGAATAAAGTAGAATTAGCTCATCCGGCCATGTTTCCTGTCTTGTCTATTTGGGAAGGCTGACATCAGTCTTGCAAGTCTGAAAGTACAAATGTCCCACCGTCTCTTTTACTGCCTGATAAGTTAGGGAGGTTCCTTTCTGAGTTTCTTTCTCTGCCCATTATGCAGCTGTGGGCTACACCGCCTCTTATCTGATCATTCCCTAGGCAGCATCTCTTCCCCCCCCCACCTCCTAAAGTCATTCCCACATATCATTACAGAGGACCAGATAGTTCATTCTTAAACTTTGTTATCTAATTACTGAATGGAATATCATCAAAGACTGCCAAACTTGCACACATTTATGTGGAAGAAAGACCTGTTGAATGGAAATAAGACCTAGTCCAGAATAAAAATCCATGATTTCACTGAGCCATTGAACTCAATGGGACTTCTCTCCCTGTAGATCAGAGATGAGGAACCTGTGGTATGTCAGATGCTGTGGATGCAACTGCCAGCATTCCTCATTCTTGGCCAACATCACCCTTCTTGAAACCTGCACTTTCTTACAGAGAGGCACATTTCACATGCAAATTATAATAGAATTGTAGAAATACAGTTGCAGTCCTGAGTGAACTGATATGAAAGTTAACTTCATTTTTTAAAAAAAAAAATCAACAGGAGGTTCCATAGTTCACAGATAGAGAACATGCTTGACAGAATGTATGATTGATGAGAAGTCCTACCTGGAATGCAGAAAAGCCACAGCCAGTCTGTGTAGACCAGGATGTGCAATCTGGGAACTCAAATTTGCATTGTGTGCAGTCCTCCAAAGCTTTGGATGGGTTCATGTCCAAAATGGGCCTCAAAATTTAATGTAATAAATAAGAGAAATGAATTACTGCATGGGGGCAATTAAATTAACTGTTACAAATTCAAATATAGATTTCGATTTAAGTTGGGTTTTGCTTTGTTTTGTTGATCCTGGCCACACTTACTTGAAGGACATGCCCTAGCATGTCAATCAAAGGCTAAGTGGATCTCAGACTGAAAACAAAGTTCCTTTATGAGCCAAGATTCACACACTTGTAACAAAGGGTATGCTGGTCTATGACTGTAATAAAGATTTGATTTGATTTGATTTGATTTGATTTGATTTGATTTGATTTGATAACAAAGGAAGTTCTTGAATATATGTGTGGCATTCAAGGTTGGGGTCATCAGGCATAGTTCTAAGTTCTTCCCTCCAATAAGTTCAAAATATTGATATTGATAGTAAAAGCCACAACAGTTGGGCAAGGATTCCCTATTCAGCAAATTTCCAAATTTGAGACTGTCTGCAGAAAAATCAGCCTGTCTCTGGTGAAGCTGTCTTAGGAGATGAAGGTTACAAATGGTCCTGGCATTTTCCAAAGTGGGGAGAGTTAGGCAGGAACAGAATGCATTTTTATTCTCTATATTTCCAGATAATTTTGGAACCTGCCGGAAAAAAAGAACTCCACATTCAGGTTTTAGCTGAAGATCTAAATCATGTTATTATTTGCATCCTCTTCCCCCTTAAAGTACAGCAAGCTTCCAAATGACAATATATTTTTAACCAATGTGTATGGCCTCAGAAGAATTTTCCATTATAATACCCATTTCCTAGCTTGCAAAGTTTCTGAATTATTCTCCTTTTGACCTTAAGACTGAGCAAAGTCCCTCAGCCAGTTTTGATTTATGAGAAGAGCGAAGGCAAGGAAAATCAAAAACAATTTCCAGTCCTGCAAATACCAAATTTCTTACCCAATATAGAATTAGCAAGTTGCTGTGGAGATAAAAGACACTTTTGGAGCTGGGAAATGCATCCGTTTTAGGGCTCCTGAGGTTGATCTAATTCATACTGTTGAAAGAGCCTTTGTAACAGTAGAAGGATTTCGGGTGAGAAGTGTCAAAGCACAGCAAGTGAATCCTGTTGCTTTAAGGATGGTATTAAATTTGTAGATGATTGTAGTCTTCTTTTCAGTCAGATCTGATCTTGACTAAGAGCTTTTTCCTGGATATGAGTATGGTAATTGTACTCCAACAGATCATTTTTAAGGGCCTATTGTTGGTTATTAATTTCTGGTGATATGACTTACGGCATGGGTTCATATTCATGCATAGCAGTAGCCATGGTGTTCCTGTTGGTGTTCTGCCCCTCTTTTGGATCACTGATCTGCCCCACAAAAACCTCTTCGAAAAACAGGCTTTTAAGGTGGTGTTGTGCTTAATGCTAAATTAGAACTGAGAAGATCTAGATTTAAAACCTCGTCTAACTATGAATTTCATCGGGAGAACCTCTTTTATGTCCTGGTATATATCCCTGTTTGAAGCAAGTGTTGTGTTAATTTGTTGCTGAGTCTATGACCCTGTTTGCATGACTCACTTAGCTCAGTCATGGAGCAGGGAGATGCTCAGGATGGCATGTGAATGCTCTATCTTGTATAAACAGCCTGTAGCTAACTGAGATAGAGTTTTGTTTGGGGATAAACTATCTCCCCTGTCAACCAATTCTCTCCATGTGGCTTGCGAACTATTTAGTGGAGAAATTTGTCAATTCTTCTAGCTCCCAAAATGAAGATGCTACCCTAGAGAGGCCCAGTAAAAACAGGCCCTCTCTAGGAACACCCATTTCCTTCTCCTTGGTACTTTTCACCCTATCTCAACACACCCTGTACTGGAGATCGATAATCCCACTCCCCAAATCTCTCTTTGGTGGCACTGTTCTCAATCCTGTCACTGCAAGCAAAAAGAAAACCATACATGGCATGGGGCCTCATTACTTGAGGGGCTGCCTATCCCCAGTGGTTAGACTTGAGGGTCTAGATTTGAGGGTCTGCTTGTCCCACTAGATCTGGCATGGTGAGCATGTTTCAGGTCCCCTTGGTGAAATAGTGATGCCTTGTATGGTCTTGGAAGTGTGCCTTCTCTGTCTTGGTGCCTGCCATATGGAACAGCCTCTCCTTGGAGATACAGATGGCCCTGACCCTACTAACCTTCAGAAAAGCAGTGAAGACCTGGTTGCCCCCCCCCCCGCCAGGCACTGGGGCCAGAATGTTAATGGGGATGGCATAGTGTGTTTGATCTATGCATGGGCATTTTACTGGGGCCTCAACATTGCCTTTTTTCTTTAATGGTTTTTGATTCTTTTTAAATTCTTTTTCACTACCCAGAGTTCCTTTTGGTAGATGAGCAGCCATAAGCATTTGTTTAATAAATGGAAGAAAAACAGAACGAAAGAGGAAATGTCAGTTTCCCAGCCTTCTTTGGGATAGCTGGAATGTCCTCCTTGGTTCTTTCTTGTACACAGACCAAGTTGAGTTTACTGACTGGAAGAATTATGACCAAGTCACTGAGTCAATAGCTTTCCATAGTTAAATCAAAGGGACAGTTAGGAGCTGTCCTTGGTCCTGAATCCTTCACCTATTCTATTCTGTCCTGTCCTGTCTGGTCCAGACCAGTCCTATTCTGTCCAGATTTCAGCCTCTGACCTACCTCTTACTCAGAAGAAACTCAGTTAAAGTATACGTTGGCTGATCTCTAACAAAATAACTAAGCAGTACCAGACCTGGCTGATCCTTGGATGGGAAGCTACCAAGAAATCCCAGAAGTGTAGGCTACACTAGAAAAAGAAAACAGATTTCAGAAGAAGGCAATTGCAAACTACTTCTATTTATCGTTGCCAAGAAAACTACGTGGATATGTTCATATAATCACCAGGAGATAAGCTCAAGGGAGACTTTTCCTTTTACTTTAAAGCACAACAATAAAAATAGCTTCTGTATTCATTAACAAACAACCATTGTGATATATAATTCCAATTCTGAGAGGCAGGGAGAATACATTTTTAGAGGCAAAAAAAGAATCCCTTGCAGGCAGGAGTGATTATCACACATGTATCATTTTATGATTAATATGACCTTTCCCTGGCCTTAAAAATATCATTGAATTAATGAAGAACACAGAGTCTAATGAACTGCATAAACAAATATACAAATAAAGGATTCTGCACATGGTATGATCCACAATGAAGTTTTAGGCATTTTCACCAGCCATTTCTGTTTGCCTGATATTTATTTTATGCTTCCCCACCATATTTGTTAATGCAAAGCACAATTAGCATTTAAATAGAAATTAGGATCTTATAAGTAGGCTCTTTCAATAAAGTAAGAGGAAAGTTTCTGAAGTGTGTTATTTCATACTGGGTCATTCTTCTAATAAAGCCATAATATTGCATTAAGGATAAAATATCCCAGAATTATGATTAAAAACAGAACTGAAGAAAGGAAAGTTTGGTGCAGCCGATCCATTATGTTTCATCTGAAGGAGTGAAATGTGACTGAGTTCATACAGTGCCCTAAGCCCATTTTTTGTTGTTGCTTTGTTGTTTTCTGGTTTTTGCTGTTGGATACACATTTTATGTAACCTCCATTCATTGTGCAAAGCCATGGCTTACATCAGCATGTGGTTCTAAGCCAACTAACTGGGTTCTAGAATGAAGTTGCCCCATCCAGAACCAACTGATCACACTTTAGCTCTGCAGGGTTGCTGTCACAAAAAAGCCTGGTACTCTTCCACTCATGAATCAAACCATCTGGAGTACTTATAATGGCTTCTATCATATCAGCATGAGGGATTAATGTCCTTTAAGCTCCATTCCTCAAACTGATGCTGGAGAAGGGCTAAAGAAAACTGCACTGAAGTAACGGTTTTGAAATTCTTTCAGCTCTATTGGCCAGATTTTGCCCTCTTTTATTTCCCTGTATTTCTGTTGGAGCCAAGGAAGATATTAAGGAATAATTCTCATGTCATTCTTCCTCTAGGACTACAGTGATTTTGTAAACATATGCAACTGCAGTGCATAAGAAAGGGAGCTGAAGAGGAAGGCTTTCATATCCATAATAAGGTGATATGTCCTGGCAACAAATGAAAACTTCCAAACCAATCACCAATGCCATCTGCTACATATTTTTTAATGGATTGGAAGTAAAGTTTGGATATGTGAAGGCTCAGCACACTTTTATTGAAATATAAGACAGGGACACTGAGTGCCTTAGTAGCAAACCAACAAGTGTTTTTGTTTTAGCACAAGATATGAGGGGAGTGGTTGGAATTTGAAAGGGTTTGTAGTATTCCTGGAGCACTTCATTCACTCCCTAAGTTAGGTTAACTGTTTTGGAATGTCATACAGTATAGTTGAGACACAGCACATCGTTCAAGAAGACTTGATGAATTACCTTAGGTTCTTTCAGGAACTGTCTGCTGCAAGTGGAATCTGCCTATCTTGTTGGCTTGAGTAGGCAATGGATGTTGTGTGTTACCACTGTAAAGATGGCTAGCTCTTAGTGTCGATATTCAGGAGGGAACTTAAAACAATTCTCTTCCACCAAGCTCTTGGGTCATAACCTATTGGGATGGCTATTATTATATTTTATCAATTGGATTTATTAATGTTATTATTTTATTGCAAGTGTGTGTTTTATATACATTAGGCTTCTCCTGTGCCTTCGTGTTGTCCCTGTTGTCCCCTGATAGGGAAGTGGCCTTAAAGAGCTGGTTCATAAGTTGGGGTGCTCCTGGACCCAGGTGGCTTCTGTGGCTGGGGGTGGATGAGTTTGCCCAACTTCAACTGGTGGACCAGTTACAACCTTACCTGGGTTAGGAGGACCAGGCTATAGTGATCCATGCCCTTGCCAGTATGAGATGGATTGCTATGATGTGGTCTACATGAAACAGCCTTCTCATTGGCAGAAGGCTCCCTCCCTCCCTGATAACATTCAGGAAACAACTAAAGACAAAACTCTTCCCTAGGGCTTCTCCCTAGAGTATTGCAAAGGAATTTAGAGCTGTCTTTAGGGAAGATATGAGAAAGCTATTAAGGGGAGAAGGAAGGAGTATGACATTAAGGAGGGACTTGGAGAAAAGATTATTCCATCCTGAGATAGAAAGAAGCATGAGATAGAAACTCAAAATAACCCTACTTTGAATTTGTTTAGTATATGATGGGATCAAGAAAAACTTGGACAGGTTCTTAGGAGTCAGTTAATATACCCTACAACCATAAATCAAATCAGATCAAATCAAATCTTTATTACAATTGTAGACCAGCATAGTATAACCATAAATAAATGAGCATTCCTGGAATCCTTACAGTTCCCATAGCTTGACCTGGCCTATTCACATCTTAAATATTTTAAATATTTTAAGCTTACTGGGGATGTTTGAATGTTGTATTTGTTTGAGTCCTGTTACCATGGATGTTTTATGGTTCTGGATTGTGGATGTTTTATGTTTTTGCTGTAAACCTCCATGAACCAATTCATTGAAATTGGTGTATAGAAGTTTAATACCTAAATAAAATAAATAAATGTTTTCTGGTTTTACTGGTTTGTAATTATTGTAAGTTCATATGACTGGCATAGAAATAGTGTAAAATAAACAACTGGACTCAAGTGTGGGTTATTCTGATGCCATCAAATGACACCCCTATTCTGGATGACTTAAAAGGCTCCCAACTCAAGAGGGCCTGCCCAAGATGTGCACTTGACTCAAAATCTACACTGAAGACAGCATATTAAATGGCCAATGGCCAATGAATACTTGTCAGCCCTTCAAGGTAGACCAAATTAGGAAACCAGTTCTGCAGGCCAATACTTTTATTATAAAGATATAGTAACAGAATCTTACAAGTCTCCCCTCCCTCCCTTTATCATTGTGAGAACTGGGTGGGTCTTGTCTGAGATGTTTTCTCAGGTTACAGTTCTGGCCTAGACGCAGATTTCTTTTATCTGCCCGTTGTCTTAGTAGTGACTCTTCCTCTTGTCTCTCAAGACCATTCCCTTGTCCCACTACAATACTTTAATAATAGTTGGCAGGGAAGAAGTGATATAAGAAGCAGTAGGAGAACCATAGTGCAAAATCACCAGAAGGTCAACAAACAAGGAGACACACACACCCCACCCCGCCCAGGAACATCTGAACTTCATTCATGGCCCAGGCAATATAAAGCAATATCCTGTTTATCCTTTCAGACAATGTGAGAGTGGAAGGCATGTTTTGTGGCCTCAGTGGAATAGGGGCTTCTCCATAGGTCACCAAAATTTGCACCATCTTTCACCCCCACCAAAGAAACAATTGGATTGCTATTCTTTATTTTTGTCCTTTTTATTTTTCGCAGCTTCAGCTAGGCATTGGATACCACTGCAAGCAGAGGCCAGCAAAAATGAAATGGAATAAATAACAAACTAAGCTAGATAAAGGAAAGTGCGTGTCTATTCATGCGTGTATAAATGTGTAGATTTTGTAGGCCATTCCAAAGGGAAGAAAAATGAAATACACAGGAAGCTGTGCTAGCTGAAGTATAGCCAATAGTAATTATGCATGGGAGACTGAAACCCAACCCGAGATGTCTCTTTTTCCTTGCCAAGGTAAAACTTTTTTATTACCCAACTCATTAACCTTTCCTTCAACACTAAAGGTATTCATTACCACTTTTTCACTCCTTACAAGGTATGTTCAAGCCACATTACTCATGATCATACAGTTTCACAGCATGGCAAGCTCCAGCTAAGAAAAACTGCAAAGTGAAAGAGAAGATGCTGGTACTTAGTGTTGTCCTGACTGCAATATTCCTGGGGGAAGTTTTCAGCCCCCTGGGTGATGCTGGAAACTGCAGTGAGCTTCTGAAGACTTCAGCTTCTCTTCCTGGAGAAGATACTGCAAAGAGCTTCCTTTCACTCTGTGCAAAACTCTGTTCTCATCTTCAGTTCTATAAGCTTACTCAATGTAGAGAGGAGTTCTACTTTGCCCCATTTCCAGGCCAGAGTAAGAACAGATCTCATGTTGTTATGCTCATTTTTCCACATTCCTTAAGAGAGCTATTGAGCACCATGTATTGATTACTGCTTGGCATTCCTTAATGGAGAGTATTAAGGATAGAGAATTGGATTAGAGGATAAGACTTCAATGTTTGGTTCAGGCCTCAATGGATGCAAGTAAGCTTATAGGCCTTAATAATACCATTTCTTCATTTCAAAAGTAAGAAGGGTGGAGGAAACAAAAGATGATGTCAACAGCCCAGGAGAGAAGTTGAAGGAAATGAGACACCTGAAACAAGCAGAAGATAGATCCAAGAATTGTATTAGGATGAATGGATGGCCTGAGTGAGAACACCAATTTTTAAAATTACGTTTATCATTGGTCTTTTTCTTGTGTTTGGCCTTAATAAACTTAATAAATTAATAAACTTGAACTCAAGAACCCAAATCAACACTCAGAATCGGCATAATGAACAGTGGACTCTGATGCATAGAACTACATATGCATCTGATTGACATTTGTTCTTGGACCTGCTAAGTCACCTGCTTTATCAAGGAGAGTCTTTTTGAAAGCATCCACTATTTGAGCTTTTGTCCATGGTCCCATGGTCTTATGCAGTTGATCTGAAAGCAAAAGCACCATGGGAAGGGAGAATGGTAGGAGGGCACTTTGGCAATGTCCAACCATAGTCCATTGTACCTCCAACAAGTATACAAGTCTTCTGCATCACAGTATCCATACATTGTAGTGAGGTATGCTGCATTTCTGTTTGAAGTTTAGTTATTCCTAGGTGTATTTCCATTCCTACAGCATATGACTGTTTTATGCCCATATGTATCTGCCTTCTCTTTTTCTCCACGGTCATGTAGGAGGCCATCTACAAAGAGTCTGGCTCTTAAGATAAAAAAAATGTGTGCTCCCTGTTGTAGTATTTCTATTTCTGGAAGCTATTGGAAAGAATAACCTGCCCTGTCTTATCTCAAGGGGGATCATATCACCATTGTAAGGCTTCTTTGAATTCTCAGCAATTCCCCTCTCCTACCTGTCTTAATTAAGAGGCTGTCTTTCTAAATTAAAACAAGGGCTGGTTTTGAATCTTTGATTTTTTTTTTTACTTCTTCCTCCAACTCCTTGGTTGTCTTTGAAGTTTAAATTGAGCGGATATTCTTCGGGCTGGCGGTGGCCCCCATTCCAATTTTGTGCTCCAGAGCACTTCCAAATGATGTTGCTAAAATTCAGCAGCCACAAAGCCCATTTTCAGATGCACCATTTTCAGAACTTGGCGAGGTTTAACACCTCTATTTTGCATCTTCCTCCTAAATCTGAATAAAACGAAAGCTAAAGGTGTTGGCCATCCCCAGCCTATGACTTCATTACATTTATTTGTTTGTTTGTTTGTCAAAATTCTCTACTGCCCATCTCACATACAATGACTCTGGGCAGCTATCGCTGGTCATACTCTCTTAGAGACCAAGAAAAAAAATGAATGGTACAACCTCCCCATAACTGTCCCTTGTTTTCATGGGGAAAATGGAGTAAGTCACTTTTCATCAGCCCTCTGCCTGACCCTTAACAGTTCCAGCTTCAAAGAGAAGTTGCAACTCTCCAGTGTCATTTGATGCCACACATTGGTCAATACATTTGAATAAACAGAACTTGCTTTCATTCCATTTAAAACTGATTAACTCTCAAAGAAACAGGGTGCTTTTTCCATCGCATTATAAGACAATCATGCGAAAACTTGCTGTCATTTGATAGCTATCGCCATAATGCATTGCAGCATCCACACCTCAACACACACACACACACACACATGCACACACACACGCAAAGGAGGTGTTAATTAGATATTTGCTCTCTGGACATGGGCTTCCAGAGAAACATGCAAACAGGAAAGAAGGATGAGCAGGCAGTTTCACAGTCAAGAAAAAATGCAATCCAATGCTGCTCACAAGATGTGTCCTCTCCAGGATGTGTCCTCAAGATGTGTCCTCCTACAAGATGGGTCCACTCCAAGATGTGTCCTCTCCACACCTGAGGACAGATCTTGTAAAGCATTAGCACTGCCCAAGCAAAGCAGGAACATCTTTCCCTGGACTGAGAGACCCTGCCTTGTTACCAGATTAGATGACCAGGAGTGTCTTCAGCATGTGGTCAAAGAATTCAAGATGGTTGCTGCAATGGTGCAATCAAAGCGGCACCTTTTTTTTAACAGCACGTGGAGCATTGATTGTACTGTTGCAACCACTATCTTGACAGGTTTTGTCCACACCCCGTGGACACCACAAGGGACGGCGCTGATTTAAATTAATTGCTTGCATTCCAGCAACAGGGTGATTTTCTCTGGTTCTGTAGCTTTTTCACCTCAAGGGAAAAGTACTCCAGTCAAAAGTTTTTAAAGGTTAAGAAAGTACTTTTTAACACCGGTAAGCAAAGAACTGAACCTAAAGGAGGGGGGAGCCTAAACATGGGATTACGGGAAGATGAGGATAACGATGATTACCCTCAGATTCAGTTCAGACTCAACACTGTCTGAAAGAGGAGGGTAGAGCACCCCAAGATGGAGACACTGAAATTCAGGAGTGAAAGCACCTATTTTTAGCAGTGCTTATTTTTGCTCTCTCTGTCAGTAAAAGGCAAAACAGATGCATGTTAAATCTTTGTAAATCTTAATATACATCTATTTTGCTCTTTGCCTGGACCTACAAACCTCCCTCTGAAACAAGGGAGAAGATTCAAACATCTTCTGTGAGATGAGATCCCAGCACCATCAGCCATGTCCTCCACAGTCCTCAGGCAAAACCACAGTTTTAAAAGAAGCTGTACAAAGCCCTCTACCTGTGGTCTACCCAAACTCTAAATAGTTTAGAGACCTTGAAACATGCCCATCTGTGTAAACCTGAATGAGGCACTTACATTATCTTCCCTTCATTTGGAAGGTAAAAAGACATTCATTTCAACAGTTAAAAAGACATCAAAATAAATCAGCAACATTATACAGATTCTGAGTTCTCTGTTCCCACAAGGGGCACTATTTTGCTTACATTCTTCTGGCATGCACGATGTAAGCATAATTGCTGATTTTTATAGGGAAGTATCGCAAGATACTTTTACAATGCAGCTTTCTCTTGGGTAAACTTGAATATGTGTGCAACTTTTCCAAATATATTCTGAAATTTTTCATAGTTTTTCAAATGGACACAAACTTTTCCAGCAAGATGTGATAGAACCCAAAAGACCCTGTTTACTTCTGCCATCAGATACCATGATGGACTGTTCTGCTTATTTGTGTAAAAGAACATCTATGGGTCTGCAGCATCATTCCCCAGACCTATCTGGAGAAGCCAGAGTAAACTGAAAACTGCCTCCAAACAAGAGCTTGGTGACTATGTTCCAGCTCTTCTTTTTTCAACGTCCAGGACAATTGACTCAATTTTTTACCACAAAGACAGGTAAGAGAAACTGCCCTGATAGATACCTCTTCATACCCTGCAGCCTACATGACTTCAGAATCTTCCACTAATTCCACAGCAGATTCTGATACTTGGATAGAAGTACATCAGCTAGGGCTACAAGGGAGACCTGGGCATGAAATGATCATGTTCTTATTTCACATCTGAAAGAATAGGCATGACATGGATACTTGATGACTCACACGCATGGATTGAGGCTGTGCACAGAAACAAACAGTTGGCTGCTTTTATCATTTCTGATGATGCTAATAAGCTGTGGTAAGAGAGGACAGGAACCAACTCAAAGTATCAGTTGGGATGGGTCTGAAAGGGAGGATCTTTACCAAGGGGTCAGCCTATTCAGAGATAAGATTTCTACAGCAAAGGAAGAATAGCTTAAGGTTCTGCCTATTAATATTTCATAATGAAAATCCAGGACGTTTGGTTGGGAATAATTATCTAGTGGTAATCAGGAGGGCAGCCCAGAGCAGCTTTTCTGAACCTCATGGCCATCAGATGAGCCTGAGGTCACCCCTTTCAAATGCAGTTGTGGGGAGGAGGTATTATTTCACTTAGTAAAGAATTTGAGGGAGACATGGACTTCACCTGAAGATGAAGGGTATATTCATACTCTGGTGGTGGTGGTGGTGCTTTTTGGCTGCCCATCACAGTGTATGCTCATTTTTCTGATGGCGGAAGAATGTGGCATTGTGGAAGGAGAACTACCTTCACGATCAGGACCATCAGCTACCTTTTCAAAGGTAGTCTGGGAAAGCCACAATTAGAGGTTCTTGCTTGAGTTTATGTACCACTGAACATTATGGTTCAGTTATGGACTGAACATTAGACAAGGGAAGTGGCCTTTCATAGAAAGAATTTTATGGAAATTGATTCATACTGTCTCTCATCATCTCAGTCTGAGAAGCCTTATTTCATTTCAAGCTGAGCTATAAGTTCTCATGAGTTTTCCCAAAGGTGCTTCCCTTACCAGGTTTATCTTCCTAGTATCTTTTTCCTCCTTTTCCTAAGCTAAAAAAAACAAAACATTTGAAAAATGGAGGATCTAACCAGTGTTGGGAAAGGTTCATTAGAAAAAGGAAAGGCTTTGTTATCATCACTTTATGAGTATAGGAAGCAATGGCATGGAAGTTTCTTTTGTCAACCTATTGTTTAGGATTCCAGGAAAACCATAATAACCCCATGAGTCTCCAAAAGAAATTATATTTCTGGAGATGCTTATATCACCTTCTGTTCTAGAGAATCTTCCCACCCTCCCCATTCTTCTCCCTTCTAAAGGAGATGATTGATTGAGGTTTGGAGGAGGGTTGAAAAATATTGGGGAATAGCAAATAAAAGGTAGTCACCAGTTTAAGAATGAGTTCTGCTCCCAACATCTGTCCTTAAGTTGAATTTGTACGTAAGCCAGAACAGTATTATTGTATAATACTGTATAAGTAGTATTGTGCAATTAACTTGAACCAGTCTGTATTTAACTCAAATTTTGCTACAATAGGCTTCTTTCTTAACTATGGGTCATCTGTAAACCAGCATTCTTAACCCAGGACTACCTGGTATGTTTCATCCAGGAGTCTTTTCCTTTATTGTTAAAAATGAAAAGTTTGTTTTATCATGAATCTGAAAAAGTAAATTAATTTTAAAACCAAGCTGAAAGGAGCCACCCAGAGTTCCTCCTTGTGGGGGGAGATAGGCAGTGTTAAAAATTTGATTAAATAAATAAATAAATTTGCTGTCATCATAGATAGCAGATTTGAGGGTTCTACTCAGCAGCCAACCAATAAACCACCTGTCGTTTAACGTAACAGTTAAGTTATTCTATGAAATTGTCTTCTTGAGCTACTGTATCTCTACACCATTCCAGGATGCTAAACCACAGCATTAGATTGAAGCTCAGAAAGAGATTTTCCAATTCTGTTTCCTAAGAGGGAGGAAGCTGTCATTTCTATGCCCTGTAATTAATAGCTTAGTCACCACAAAGGAAACAGTGGTCCTAGCCCAGCCCATGTCCCTGGGTGTTAACTTGGGAAGGGAGAGCTTTCAACAAAAAAGCAGTTCACAAACAGAATGACTATGAGTGGCAGATTCAATCTCACTCATGAGATATATTTTCCAGGGAAATCAGTGGCTGTTGTTGACAACTTGTCAAGAGACTCATTTGATATTAAAACCCAACTAGTTTAATGAAGAAAGTGCTGAGGCTGTGGTCTTTTGAGCAGTCTGAATGACATTAAGTGGCATTATGGCCTCATCAGAGTGACAAATGCTACATTTTTAAATAGTGTTTTCAGGATCATAGATTATCTCCAGTTTCAGCTGCAGAAAGAGTGTGTCTCTTATCACATCCAATGCAATATTATTAACAGAGAGTGAGATAATATTGAAGAAGGCACTACTAAGTCATATTTTGGCTAGGTCCATGCATCATCATAAGCCATCATGTGACTTATCTGGTTTTAGGCTTAGCCTGTTATATGGACCCAGCCACTTTGTTTGCAAATGATGGTTTCCGTGTTGTGCCAACCCAATCACTGTCCATCAAGGCAATAATATTCACAATAGGGCTACTACATATAGAGTGTGAAAATCCATATGACAATTAGATAGCAGTAAAGAGATGCAGGAAGATTTAACTCCACCTTGATTTAAACAGCCCAGATATGGAAGCCCTAACTTACAGTCCAAATCTATATAGGTTTACATTAAGCAGGCTTAGATAAGGCATGCATAGTCAACGCAGAGTTAACCTGTGGAATTTGTTCCCATAATATGTGATCATCACCACTGGCTTTAAAAAGAGGACTAGACAAATTCATTTGATTTTCACTAGGTATACTAGAAATGTTGAACAAGGCTAGGATAGGGGGCGGAGGAGCTTTGATCCTACAGATGCAACCTTCACCACTGCTGCCCTTCCTAGGAATGCTGGATGTTGCAACATCTGGAAGGCTATACTGTAGATTGTCTACTTCTGGGCTAAGATTTAAAATATTGTGACTTCTGGGAAGTGAGTTATAGAAGGGAACTGCCACTGCGGTTGCCAAACATGGCTCAGGTCTTTTGATTTATGTCTTTGTCAACATGGCACCTCCTTTTAAACTGTAATGAATATTTACCAACAGTATGTTTGATGTTGAATCCCTAGGGCCACAGGACAAGTTCCAGAATAACATTCTTGCCATGTGATTAGTCTAACTTTATTCATTTATTCCCCACAGGAGTATGTCTTTTCCCAGAGAAACTGGATTGTTGTACAACATTTGCATAATCAACATATGCCAGTAGAATCTGAAATGACAAGATTGCAGATTAAATCCTTAATGATTTATATTGAGGGTTCCTGTGTTCAAAAAAGTGAACAAGGTTTCTATTACAGAACAGATGCTTTCTCCTTATATAGACACACACACACACCATCTTCTCTTTAGAGAGGTTTATAGAAGTATAAAGAGGGTTCTCTTCTATGTGGTCAGGCCTTTGGTAGGGAAATCAAGAGGGGGGGATCCACTTTTTCTCACCCACTGATTTTTCTACCATATTTCTCCTGCAAGTTCTCTCCAATTCCCATATCACCACAAGAGGCATTTATCAGATGTGAAAGTGCTGGAGATTCAAAATGGTTAAGATACAAAGATCTATTAATTTTTGAAGAAGGTGAACCAATGTTTCAGGCAAGAGAAAAACTTCAGAAGGAAGGTTATATATGCCATGGGTTTAACTATATGCAATTATTTGAGTGCTTTAAGCTAGATAAAAAGAATTACAGATTTGTAAACAATTCCCATTCAGTAAGGGATAAAGTAGCAGGAACTTGGAGAAGTCCTAAGAATAAGGATTGAAAGGATCAATGTCACAATCACAACATATGAACAGTGTTATTTCTATACAGTAACAAAATTTGACCTCCAATTTTACGGAAGCTTTTTTTCTCTGTGAAAGAGGGAAGAATTTCCATTGATGGGGTTTTGATATTTATTGCTGGAAAGTAGCAGCCAGCTGGGGATAATATTGTTTTTTTCCCCTAATACCCATCTGTCCATCAATCTACAGCCTCCTAGGCTGCTTGCCAGTTTGGGTGGGAGGAATGAGAGCCTCATGATTATAATTTCAATTTTTCTTGAAATTGCTACTTTAAAAGCCCTCAAAACAGTTGTGGGAGATCAAGGAGGTTAAAGACCGCCAGAGAGATGGTGGGGTAATGGAGGACAAGCTATTCATCAGGTAACCCTGGTGAGCTCAGATACATCACACCCCAACTCTGAGAATATTATCATAGGATTTTTATTTTTTTCCAGCAAGTTGGATCAGAATGGCCTGGGGAAAAAATGCAGAAGAAATTGCTATCACAGTACTCATTAGGTCTATCATAAGTCATCATTCTTCCAAAGCTAACATTAGCACTTAGCAACCTTAGGAAGCATCCAAGATTCCCAGTCCCCTAACAGAACCTAGTCTGGAACTTTGGTCCCCTCTTCCCTATTCATTTTCTGGACCAAAATTTTGAGCAGCATCAGGCATCTGGATCTTAATGACTTCTAATCTAGGTAGCTCTTAATGCCACTAACCTAGCATTACTCTGGAGCTTTATGGGATATTAAAAGAGCTGCTCCACAAGTCTGGAGTCTTCCTGAAGCAGCTTTGTAAGTCCACAAGGTCTGTGTGAACAGTGAAGGACCCATGATCCTCACATGACAAACATCCCTAGCCCATCTCATTTTTCTACCACAGGAGACAGGAAATGATAGAGGTGGACCTGACCGCAATCAACATTCCATTTTCCCAAATCCCAGGAGAATAGTGCCAAGTTTTCTTGCCCCATCATTCCCAGAAAATGCTCAGAAGAATTGTGGATTTAAACTAATCTGAAACTCATCTGAAACTGGGGAAAATCAGTTCCCCTCATTTGTCTCTGTGTGTGTGTGTGTGTGTGTGTATGCACCTTCAAGTCAGTGTTGACTTCTGGCAACTGCCTGGACTAGTCCCTGAAGTTTTCTTGGCAAGATTTCAGAAGTGGTTTGCCATTGCCTGCTTCCTAGGGCTGAGAGAGAGTGGCTGGCCCAAAGTGACCCAGCTGGCTCTGTACCTAAGGCAGGACTAGAACTCACAGTCTCCTGGTTTCTAACCTGATGCCTTCACCACTACACCAAACTGGCTATCCTCCCCTCATTTAGAGAAAGGAAATTTACCCATGTGCATGAACATATACATAAGAAGATAGGAATCTCCAGTATTCTGCAAAAAAAGCCAACAGCTTTTCCAACACAGCTAGACAAGCACGCTGGATTTTTCAAATGCTAAGGAAACTGAAAATACCACACTGCTTTTATCTGTCGGTGCATTAAAATAATGATGTGGAAGTAGAGGAGAAACCACAATTCTTTAAGAGTGCGAGAAACAGCCAACGAACTATATCAGACAGAGAAATCCAGAGAAGAGAAAGACTTCCTTCATGCAGGTTCAATGACTCCACATACTGTACACATACATACACACACAAGAAATATTCCTTTAAAGATATGCAACACTGATTACAATCTAGCATGCACACAAATTATTTCATGTGATTTACATGGTTTGCCCTTAGTCTGAAGTAAAGATTATAGACCTAGAAACTGAGTTTTTATAATCATTTTCATCATGGCCCAATAATTCCTTTCCTATTTATACTGAGAGGATATTAACAGAAAAGGGGGAAAACATATTAAAGCCTTTCAGTAAAGATCAAGATAATGGAAGAGCAAGGAGTGTAACTGGAGAGAAAAGACCTCTTAGCAGATTTTTAAGAGGGCATGGATGAGAAAGAAATGCCAGCGGTTGTTGGCTTTAGCTGCCACAATTGAAACCACAGCATGAACTTTTATTGCTTAAGTCAGGGATCTTTAAATGGATTCAAGTAACATCACTGTCTCAGCCCCAATAATATTAGCATGGGTAGCTAGCCTATCAATAATAAGGTTGTTGTTTTTTAATCTGTTCAATCATGTCCAATTCTTGGAGACTGCCTGGACAAGACCCTGAAGTTGTCTTGGGGAGTTTTTTCAGAAGTGGTTTGTCCTTGCCTCCTTCCTAGGGCTGAGAGAGAGGGACTGGCCCAAGGTCACCCAGCTGGCTTTATGCCTAAAGTGCCTTAATCACTACACCAAACTGGCTCTTAAATAATAAGTTAGAAATCAGCAAAAGTTATGGATTGGGCTTAAGACAAAGCTACAATCCTATACATATTTACCAGACAGTAACTTCTATTGAACACAGTGGAGTGGACTTCTGGGTAAGTCTGCTTGCAGGACATTCTGATTTGAGTTCACACAACATACTAAACCCTAAACCAGGATGAATCATATGCAATTGCTATGTTCATATAATATGCTGTTTCCAAGCAAATGTACCACCCAATGGCTTGAGATGATGCTTGGATTTATACAATATGCTAATTGGCTTTAATTATTTATCTCCTTGTAATTCTGTTTTTGTGGAACAGGGCCTGCTGCAAAAGACAACACAAATCTTCCATATCTTAATTTTCAAAAAGGCCTTGGGGTCCCACATTACAGCCTAGTGCAGTGTTTCTCAACCTCAGCAACTTTAAGATGTGTGGACTTCAACACCCAGAATCCCCCAGCCAGCATGGATTCTGGGAGTTGAGGTCCACACCTCTTAAAGTTGCTGAGATTGACAAACACTGGCCTGGTGCATTGTTGGACATTGGCTGAACTGTAAAAAAATGACAAAAATAAATTGGAGTGATAGAGAGCATTTGCAAGGGTGGCAAGGAGGTAGACTTTTTCTTTGGTACAGTTCAGAAAGGAGCTGAAACCATAATTATTTTCCCAGGCTTTTAAATCTTCCTGCTGAGTTTCTGCTTTCTATCTGCAATGCTTTTAATGCTGTTTTTCTGGATGTTTTGATTGCACATTTAAGGAATGTATCTGCAAAGCTGTATATAGATGTGGTGGAAGCAAGGAAGATTTGCAAGAAAAGAAAGGTATGCAGAGGTATTCTGAATGGTGTTGGCGTAAACTAATTTTATTTATGTTTCCTTTTCTTTTTCATAACTGAAACCTTTAATTTCCTTGCTTCCCATATTTTACACATTTTCTGTGCTCTGCATAATGTTTAACTCACAAGATAATAGCATGATGGGGAGGTATGTTTACATGTTATTCAAGCAATGGGAGGCATATAAGTTGTCTAAAATTAAAAAAAAATAACACAGAAACAGACTCAGTTTGTCATCTGGTAAATGAGTGTTTTGAGACTGGCTCTACTTATGTTCCCAAATTCCTAGATATGCCCATTGTTGCATGAAAGTGATAGATAGCAAACTGTTTGTGCTTTGTGTTCTCTAGATTATTAGTTTGGATCATTACACTTTTGTGTGTGCATGTGTGTGTGTGTCTGTACACCTTCAAGTCAATCTTGACTCCTGGAAACTACAAGGACAAGTCCAGGTAATTTCTTGGCAACATTTTTTTCAGAAGCAGTTTGCCCTTGCCTGCCTCCTAGGGCTGAGAGAGAAGGACTGGCCCAAAGTCACCCAGCTGGGTTTCTGTCTAAAGCAGAACTAGAACTCACAGTCTCCTAGCTACTAGCATCTTTAAGTGCTACACCAAGCTGACAATCAAAAATTCATGTTCATACAGGAAACAAATAATTGGTCTCCCGCTGTCCAAAATCAGCATACGTGGCTGCTATTGGAATCCTTAATTGTTTCCATCATTTCTCTATATTTTTTTAAGGAAATATTTTTTAATGCTTTGCATTGGTCAATTTGTCAAGCTAAATCACTTGGACTAATAAGAACGCTGTTTGGATTTCATGGAACCCTGTGCAATCTGGTGGTCATGACCAATCCATGCAAGTCTTCAGCGTGAATTCCCTGCAGTTATTCCACTGTCATTTAAACCTGGGAGACAGAGGCAATTGGCTTTTCTCCAGGCTTTTATACCTAGAGTAATCAGATGAGGGCAGAAGGTCAATTACTGCTTTCAGTTTGCCCCCATCTCCACTGAATGTAAATCAGTTCACTCAAGCTCTGGCCATGCCACAATAACATTGCAGCCACTGCCTTTATCTCGCCCACTGCAGACACTTGCTAGAGCCAACAAAAGGCATTGCACAGCAGAAAATGTGCTGAATGGTAGAGAAGGAATATCAGCTGTTGCAAAGCCAAGTCCTTGCCTATGTTGGGCAGGAAGGGCCCTTTCCGTGTACTTATTTATTTATTATTTTGAATGAGAAAGTATTTTCATAACTGAGAAAATACATGCTGAGCCCCCTGGGCTGGGCAAACCACTGATCAGGTTGTAACTGATTATGATGTCACTGCAGTTTGGGGTCTGTTGAGATGCCATTGACTAGCTTTCACCTATCTACCCCTTCCAGATGTGTTGGCTTGGTTGCTGGAAGCTGAAGTGTGAAGGATGCTGAGACGAGAAATCTGACCTGAGCAATGATTAGTGGTAGGGGTTTTATAGCTATAACACAAAAGAGGTTTATTTACAGGCAAGACATTGTAGAGATAGGCAAAGCCTAGCATCTAGCCAACTGCATCTCCCAGAGGGAGAGTCCAAGAGCATGTGCTCTGTGCCTGAACCCCTGGAAAGAAAGGCAAAAGGAAGTGGCCTCAGATTAGCAATCTTGCAGACAGACAGATGAGAAACCAAGAAGGGACCCAGAGTTAATCCTTAACCCTCTATTTACCCCCTGCTGCCCCCTCGTGGGCAGGAGTACATGAGATGTAGAAGACACAGTGCCATTGGGTTTGGGTCTCCAATGATGATAAGAGCCAGAATTCCCAGGTGGCACAACCAATACCTGTGGAGAGCAGCAGGCTAAAGAAAGCTAGTATAGGCAGTTTAGGACCAAGAAGTATTTAGGGAAATTTAATGCTAAAATGTTAAGTTCAATCACCCATTGATCTTATCCATCTGCCCCAGATGGAGGGGCAGAAAGGAAGGCGGCACAATCTGCATAAGAACTCTGTATGTGAATTACGTGGCCTCTTTTTGATGAACAGAGGCCAATACTTTCTGATTCGTATGTATCAACACCAAATGCATGGTTTACTGCAGACTGCTTGGAAAGGGGAATGACCACCATGGCTGGCCATGAAGCTGCCAATAGTGGTTATGGCCAAAGTGTGGTATAACATTAGAAACACTTTTTTTTTTTTTAAGCGCTATATGAATTCAAGGATCGTTACTTAGAATTAGTGTGTTGGAAGAGACTCCTGAGAATTCCATGGACAGCCAAGAAAACAAACCAATGGATCATCAAACAAATCAACCCAGAGTTCTAACTTGAGGCACAAATAACCAGGCTCAAATTACCCTACTTCAGACAAAAATATAAAGACTTAATTCTCTGGAGAAGTCTGTGATGCTGAGAAAGGTGGAAGGAAAGAGAAGAAGACCAGAAGCTAGTTGAATGGACTCGGCTACAGTGGCAACGAGTACACCACTGGGAGACTTGAAAGAACAGGTTAGGGATAGATCATCATGGAGAAAATCTATGTGGTCATTAGGAGTCAAAAACAACTTGATGGCACATAATCCATCCATCAATCAATCAATCAATGGTAATAAATGTTGTAAGAACTACAATCCAGGATTTTGATGTTGCTTGGAGACTATTTTCACATGTGCAAACATTGCTTCCTGCTCAGGTGGTGGAGCTCTGATTTTCCAAAAGAAAACACAATGCTCAGTTAAACTATAGAAGCAATTTAAAGTTGCCATGAACTAGATTTCATTTCTCACAATACATCACTTTGAAATGGTTCATGGTATCTTCAGTTTCACTGGTTTCTTGTTTGGTTGGGATCTGAGTTTTTTGCTGTTGTTGTTTCTGTTTTGTTTAGTTCTGTAGAAAGGTCATGGTGAAATAAACTGGCTAGATATCAGAAGTTCTGCCAGTCAGATGCTGGAATCTAAAAGGAGAAATAGATGAGAATAGAAAGACATAGATGTCTCTGGAACATCTCACAAACTGTCCAACCCAGTCAACAGCATCACTGACCAATGAGCTGGAGATGTTAGCAGAGAAGGGAGCAATTTCTAAGTGGGACCTATCAGTGAGAATATAGAAGGTCAAGATGAAGAGGATTACTAATTCCTAATCCATTTTCAAGAGCCTTTCATAGAGGTGGTGCAGCTTGCATAATGTCATGGGCTTCAGCTGTAACTTTACAAGGCCTTGCCTAATGATCGTCAGGTCCGAAAATGCCAGAGAACCAGCAAAGCTGTTCCTGAAACACAGTCAGGGATTTGTGAATATTTTACTCTTTTCTACTCTGAGATGAGAGAGAGTGATCAGAATCATCTGATGAATGGAGAAAAAACACCATGTTAATATTTCACGTAAGTGATCTTAACTGGCATTTTAGAATCTTTTAAGACCTCGTTTTCTATGCCTCTCTCAATTTCAAGGGAAGGGAAGGGAAGGGAAAGGAAGGGGTTCTAGCAAATGTCTTCAGTAGCATTTTAGAAATTCTTGTAAATCCACAGACATTGCTCAGTCATAATCAAGGTATTTTAACCAGTATATGAATATCTTATTTTTGCTGTTGCTCTACAGGAAAAATGAATTGCAATTCAAAAACCAAGGAACCCTGACTCATCTCTCCAATCCCTCAACCCCCACTTTCTTGAATATTTAAAATATGTACAGTCTGGTAGTTCAGATTCCTTTCCATCTATTATAGTGGTCCGCAATTTGCTTTGATGGTCTTTGTAAAATAAAGATAAGCTTATGCTATGCAAATCCTTTCAAAAGGTTAGCTTAAAACAGCTAGCAGCATTATCCCTTTTTAACTTCTTAAAATACAGTATGTGATTAAACAGTTCGAATGGGCTGGTTTTAAAAATGGCATTATCACTAAGTACTTGTTTCTCTTGCCTGGCAGAATTTATTTTAGGCCACATATTTTCTTCAACAAGAGCCTGAATGGGGATGGTTTCTCTTCCCCAGAAGCAATGGAAGAAATGCTGGTTAGAACTGAATCACACGATCTGCAGAATCACATGCTCAAGCTATAGCTTTAGGTGTCACAATGCCTTCTCTCTCTGACAAGAGATTGGAGGTCCATGTGATCTATGTATAGTTCTCAGTTCTTTTTCTACAGCCTCCAGTAGACCCCCAGATTATGCTGCCAAAACCAATGGTCCATTGTCTTCCACTTCTTGGTGGGAAACAAAGAAATTAGGCTTCTAGTGGGCCTAAGGCACCATAAAAATAAAAATCACTTCCCCATCCCAAAGTTTGCTCATTTCTGCCCTCAAGTGATCAGCTCTGATAGCTAAGAATGATCAGTCCTCTCTCTGAAAGCTTACTGCTCAGGAGAAAGAGGAAAAGGATATCCAGAAACAGAAAAGAGCATCTCAGCTTCAATGTCCACATCAAAATCAGCTGTTGCCCTTCTTGGCTCATAAAGATGATCCCAATGTTCTATTTTTCTGGAAAGTTTGGGCTAGGTTAATCATAAGTCAAAGCAAGAAGAGCATAGATACCTATATTACACAGGGGATTCCTGAAATGTGGTTCCAAATCCGTAATGGGACAAACTTGTTCTACCATTTTAAGACATTTCTGTTCTATTTGCACATTGGGTTTGCTGAAACTTCCTTGTTGATTGTCTATTCCTCATGAAGCCATGATGCTGAACTCATATTAACTTGTATCCCTGCCTCCAAACCTCTGAGATCTTCATTTACCACAGTGGGCTTCCAATTATGTTTTAACATATTTCCCAGGTCCTGAGAATTGGATGCCCTGGATACTACAGACCTGCAAAGGTGATGGAATAAAGAACATGATCTCAGATTATAGGTGAGGCAGAATGATGATGAGGAAGAGGATGAGGATGAGAATGAGGATTTTCTACATCTAGTTGCAGATAGAAATTAGCCCAGCAATGGGAGGTTTATAAGTAATCCTCTCTCCAAGGTGCTAATTTTCTACCTGCCATCAGAGGGTATTTTTTATTTTTAAGTGGAGCATTTCAAAACTCTCACTGCCTTGAAACATATTGCACACTTATAATGTATTGCACACCTCTTTTATAGAAGATAGGAGGCAAAGACACAAATCTTACAGCTAGAGCACTCACCCCAGCAGGTTCTATTGGTGGGCATTCCTGGGCACCATTTCTTTTCAAATCTATCACCATATTTTATCCTACATGTTTTTTGTTTCTTGGCAGGATTTTTTAAAGGGGGGATGACAGGCAGGGAGTCCCACCAGTGATGTTTTTCTCTGCATGGAGATGGTAAAATAGAGGAAACTACACCTGCTGGATGTTGCCCATTATGTAATTCAAGAGTGGTGGGCAGTATTTTGGTAGCTCAGGGTTGGACTTAATCTTTTGGGGAAAGTCAAGAGCTACTGTGCATAGGACAATAATGCAGAGGGGCCCAAGGCTAGGTTAGAATCAGACTCCGCCCCCCCCCCCCGCCCCCGGTCTTTGATAAGCATCATTTAAGCTTATGTTGCAGTGTGCATGCATTTTCCTTCTCAGAATGGAAGGAAGCCATGCTGCCACTAATTTCAGCATTTAGGATTGGACAGAACTCAGAAGTCTGTACAAGAATTAATTTCAATGGCCGCATGTATTTATTATTATTTTTTTATTTGGATCTTTTGGCCATACATTCAATTAATAATAATAAAAACAACACTGTTTGTTATTTTATTTGTGCAGTTTATCTGCTGGGTTAATCCAGAAGAACTGTAGATGGTATGTATGTACTAAAAGTAATAATAATAAAGCAAATTACAGAATCATCATTATCACCACTACGAGAACAATTCAGAATCCAAGAATTCACACCAGCACTGCTGGTTCCACATTAATCCATCACCAGAGTCCTCATAGCCCTGGAGATCTTGAAGAGGCCCTTCTGCCGCAGCCTTCAAAGCAAATCAGCAGCATGCTAATAGCTCCCCAATAGGTAAATGTTCTCTCCAAAAACTTTGGAACATTAGGGAATGACCCTTTCACTGTTGTCCTTGAGAACCTTAAACTGCTTTGTTCTTTGGCATATGGCACCAAGCGTTTTCATCTCCTTATCAGGGCATCCTTCGATTAACTTCCATGATTGATTTTCTTCCAACTCTCCCCACCCCCTTCCTGGATAAAAGAGCTCACCTTCTCTCTGCAGAATTTTTCAGCAGGCTTGTTAATTATAATCATGGTCTGTTTACTTGCTGGGCATCTGGTATGTTCTCTGTAATCAAGACTGAAGGTGACACTGGCATGCTTGGGAAAATATTTCAGCCTGGAGAATCAGGAATCTCGTCTACCCAGCATGCTTAATTTACCATTTGCAATACTGTTCATCATGTGTAATGGGTTATCCTTCTTTCTGTATGCTATTTGGTTCTTGGAGCTAGATCCATCAATTTGCCAGTCTTAGGAGTCAGTAGACAATCAGGCACCCCAACAGGAAGAGGAGTCAGATAAAGAAGGATCAGATTCTGGCAGAGCACCTACTCCCAAAACAGGTTGACAGCTTCAGAGAGCAGATCAGAGCTCCTACCCAGCTCCTTGAGAAGCAAAGATACCAATGCCCATAACTGAGCCATCCCTGCATCTGGTCTATTTAAGAACAGCCACCAGTGGCTAGCCCTTCATTGAGAACAACTCACTAACCTCAGATCTGGGTCCTCTTTCCTTGCTTCCTAGATCTTGGATCTTCTAACTAATCTCCTTATCACTGGACTATGGGCTATATTATGGACTATGTTTACTTCTCTCAACCCATGAACTGTCTGACTCTGGACTGAGTTCTTAGGCAAGATCTCACTCTCCTGTATCTTTTCTGGGTTGCGCATGCACTTACAGAGCTGACTGTCTGCCTGCCTTTGGATTGGACTGTGTGCTACTTCCTAGTAAACATATTGTAAATAGAGTCAGTGTACATCTGCTCAATCTGAAATAGGACAGTTCTCTCCTATCCTACCCTACTTTATCCTATTGTATTATTCCCTACCCTACCTTATCCTACCTTGGTCTATTCTATTCTATTCTATTCTATTCTACCCTACCCCACCTCACCCCACCCCATTCTATTCTATTCTATTCCCTTTCCCTATCCACGGGGGAGGGAACAAAAAAAAAGAAAATGTCAGCCTCCTGTCCCCCTCTGAAATATTTGGATTGCTTTGAAAATTGTCAGTCTTGTGAGGTAGTCCAAACAACTGGTACGCCCAGGAGTACTAGCTCTAACTTTACTGTAAGGTTACATTAACAGAATCTTGCAAGTTTTATTACTAAGTTTACAGAGAAGAAATGCGGTTATATACTCCTAAAATCTTTTGTCCTTCTTCACTCAAGCCAAAAGAAAGTTTTTTTTTTTCCTTAGTCACATCAGTTAACACTAAGACAGACCAAGGTCCCAGAAGTGTTTCAATGTCACACCCATCAAAACATCCTCCCTACTTTGTTATCTGTTCCCTTTGTCAGGATTTTCAAAAATTATTCTGTCGTCTCTTTGCATCTCATTTACATCTCAGGCAATGTTGACGGTCCAGAAGCAATAATGAAGAAGATGGGCAGAGTTTAATAATATACAAGATGCTACAGCAGATATCCAGGTCCACATGTCAGTACTGACAATTCTGGACAAAGAATGTGAACTCCCCAAAGTTGAAGAGGTGCTTCCAATGGTACTAGTTAATTTAGGGTCACCTTCAACATCTTTTTACTTTCTGAGAAAGTGAGCTTGCCTATCATATCTTCAAAGCAATTTGCAAAATCAATAATAATGATAATGATAATTCCAGCAAAACCAATTAACTATAAAAGAGCAAACAGAAGCAACCTCAGAAGAGTTTTCTACTGTGTCATGGGATTAAAAAAATAAATCTTAGCCTGCTTCCAGAAATACATTAGAGGGCATCACATGAGTCTTCCAAGAACAGGCATTCTACCAGTGCCACCACAGAAAATGGTCCTTTCAGAAAACAACATTGCCTCTATATAAAATCAGAGTGCTAATGCAGCATTACTAGAAGATCATAAGAGTCAGGAAAAGTCATGTGGGACCTACTGAAGACATATTCTCCCCAGCTTTGCATTGTTGATGAACAGCTCCTCCAGCTTCTTATGGTTCCTTTCCTTTAAAATGGATTCAGACTTGACAGCCATTCCAACAGAGGGTCATCCTATGCACCTTAGGGTACATATCCACTCTAGCCCAAATAATGAAAGAACGAATAACTGTATTGATTAGTCAAATGACCATATCAGAAAGTTGGGCATCAGCCACTATAAGATATAAAATATAAAATATGATACCACAAAACAGATAAAATACAGTAAAATTAGATAAAATATACTATGGTAAGATAAAATACGATAAAATACAGTAGGGTAAAATAGAGATAAAATTGTAAAATGAAAATGCAAGACATAATAAAACGAGTAATAAAATACAGAGACAATGTGAGTTGAAATAAATTCGTCACCTTTAATGCCACCCCAATGCGTTCTCTCAATTGCGTTCTCAGTTGGACAGCCCTATAACAGTTCTATTGACCACATACGTATTTGTGCCCTGGAGGAAGTAACACAGTCTTTTGTTACGGTCCCAGTATGTGGTTCTGTCAATTAATATCTGAAGGTACTGAGCCCTTGCTGGGGCATATAACTCAAGTAAGAGGAAGAGATTATATTCCCCTCTGTTTGGATTTATCTTTGTCCGCAACTCCAAACAATCACATTTCTTTCTAGACCCAAAACAACATTTCTCCACATTTCTTCATAAACTTGGTAAAATGCCAGTTCTCTCTCCCCTTCATTATCTTCTTTTAGCTTTGGGATGTTAAATCCTAATGTTTGGGGGCACTCAAACAGCCCCCAAAGTATGTTTCATCCATTCTTCCAGCAAATGTAGCAAAACATTCTATTTAGCCAGAACTCACTTTATTGGAAGACACAGAAAATGATGGGGCCAGGCACTCATGCATTACTGAAAAGATTTAAAAGAGTTTATCATTTTAACTAAACCCTGTTAAGTAGGCAGCAAGGTCCATTAATACTGTTAATGAACTCTCGTTTCAACATAAACAAGAAGCTACTCCCTTCATTTTGGATAATGATTAGCTTGGGGTTAGGCAATCAAGAGTCGTGGTGGTAGAAATCACGTCCTTTTGCAAGGCAAACCTAATCCTTTTTCCCTGGATGTTACTAACGATGGGAATATATAACTTTCAACCAAACAAGAGCAAGGCCAGTGGGTTCTTCAGTGGGTCCTAAGGGCTAGGATATTTCTAAAACAGCTATTGATTGTTATAGGCTATTAGATATTGCCAGCCATGCTTGTCAACATGCTGGAAACTGAAATTCACATCCTACACTGTATAAGGGAGAGAAGCAGCTAATAATGCCTTCTTTGACTATGATTTCCTATATAAAGTACAGTTGGCTGAGTTTGCACAACATAATCCATAATTTATGGTTTACAAACCAAAATGGCTGAGTATGTCCTGGTCACAAACACTAGGTTCACACATTGCATTTGTCTTAATCTTGGACTCTTAAATAAATCACACATGGCTTATGACTTACAAATCAGAATGACTAGGTGTTCAGTTTTTCTAGGTCTATTTTACTTTATAGGTCTGTTTTATGCGAGCAGCAGAACCTCAGATGTCTATGAGATGGTAGCAAACAGAATTGGCTCCACTTCTAGACCGTCACTGCTCTTAGATGGTAGCCCTCGTTTTTCAGTCGCTCAGATTAGCCCACACCATACGTTGCTATAAATAAAGTTTAGTGAATTGTATTGAACTGAATGGATTTTTTTAAAATTGAATTAACTGCTAGCACGTTTTATAAACCCCTAGCTGTTGGGCTTCACATGGCATATGAGGAGAACCACCAAAGCATAACATACCTCAACACTGGAGCCGTGATGAGCTTTCAGGCTGAATGGCCATTGTCTACTTTTCTTTGATCTTGATGTTTCACCAGCAGCTGTGGCCGGCATCTCCAGAGGCAGGGAGAGCTGCTTTGTGGGGTACCTCTCAGCAACTCACAGGGAACTATACAGGGACTGACTACGCTTTTGAATTTGAACATGGCAACCTGATGTCTGATTGGTCTATGTCATGGGAGTCCAAGAAAGCTGGTTCCTGAATGGTTCCTCACCTAGATAGGCTTCCGATTGGTCCATTCAGCTTGCCAGTTTGCCTCTGAAGATGCCAGCTGTGAAAGCCTACACCATTCAACATAAACCCCAGCTAAAAGGAGACCTAACCAAACCACCTAATGAAGTCTGCCTTAGGTTAATTCTGCAGTTGCTGTGTAACAGAGTAGTGAGAAACCAGCATTCATCCATGCAACCAAAGAGGATTTCATGGGTGTTGGGGGAAAGTGGTTTGAAATATGTAGATGGCCAAAACTGGAGAGACCCAAATAGAGGAAGGTTGACCAGGGAAAGTGATAAATAGGTAAATAAATAAATAAAATAAAAAGCCATTCAGACTTTATCAAGATTTGGAGCACTTCATATTAACAAGTTATGCAGAGCCCAAAATGAAACGGTGACTTAAAAGTGCTCATTTAAATTTCTCTTTAAGCAGAGTGATGCCTGAAGAATTCAATGGGTCTTACCCTCCAAGATCTCTCTGACTAGTCTGATAACTCCTAACTCAACTATTCATACACTAAATAAGCCCTTCACATTGATCTTTACCCCAAAGCCCAAAATGCAGTCATTCATCTCTAGCTTACCACGGATGACACACAAAGGAAAGAGGGCATTATTTGTGTTGACCGTTTCCTAAGGACAAATACTGAACAATTCTCAAATGACAGGGGAATGGGGACTGCTCAGCCAGCTGGCCCTTTCTGTAAATATTGAGATTCACTTTTCAAATTCCTGTAAATCTTTTAAACTGGAGATCTGTGTGTACTTTTTGCCATGCATATTCATTTGGACAGAGCAAGGGAAATGGCAAGTTGCAATCTCTGCAAATATTTAATTTTATGGAATGCATGGTAAATAATTTACTAGGACAAGGATACATATTAGGTAAGCAGGATAGAGGAGAAGAAATGAGCCATTGGACAAATGTTCAGTCACAGATTTGAACAGGGAGGTGTGAGATTGTCCCATTTGCAAGAGATATGCAAATTAATCCCTGGTTGCTTCTTTTGCTGCTTTAACTTCCTTTCCCATTCTTACATTAGCAGTAGCGCACTTTATCTTTTCAGCTCTATCAGCATGGCGGAACCTCTTAACTTATAATGTGATTATTCTGTAGAGTCACAGCTAATAGAGAAGACTAGATGCTATTGTTTAACAAGAGAGATCCGCATCACAAGACTAGGGTAGAAAGTTAGCATTCTAGTCAGCCAGACAGAACTTCTTCCGAAGTTCTCCATTGGATTCCATTCTTCTCCATCCATCATTCCTCATGAGTCCCTTGATCAAGCATTTTGTGGTGAGCTGTTTTGGAGATTCCACCCCGTTCTTCCCCTCCAAAAATCCCAAGACAGTTATGTCCTACTTCTCCAGAGCTTAATTTTCCCTGATGAATTTAAGACTAGATCAATGAGAAATCAGATTTGTACATTGGTAGAGAGTAGAGTGCTTAGACGGCCCATAGATTTAACAGGTGGATTGGTAGGAAAAGTTTCAGTCCAGGGGTTCCTTTTCCAGAATATGTCATATTGTTTTTTATCCCTCTCTCTTTCTCTGCCAAGAATCAATTACTATTGCTTATCCATTAGAACTGCTTTGTCCTCACTGGACTGTTTGGGGTTTACTGGGGGAAAACTTGAATGCAGGAGAAATAGAAACTGTCCTTCTAAAATGTGAGAAGAAGAAGAACATATATATCCATTTCAGGAAAGAATACAGTCTTAACCCAACGCTACATCAGACAGGTTCATAATCTCTAACCTCATCCTTCTCATACATCAACACTGGGGGCAGGACCAGCACACAAAGAGAAAATCACCAAATGTCTGAGCTTTGTCCTCCATAAAAGTTGATATTTTTGCTTATGTGTTATGTTTACACAGTGCTAAAAGCTAAGATACCTGATGCTGCTGCAAAGGTGGTATTGCCCAGAAGGTGTTCCAGTTCTGAAGGATTTGGAGAAGTCAAGGAGCCATACACCTTCCTTTGCATCCAAACATTTTGAGGCTGAATCGATCCCTGCCTAAAATGTCAGGCTTGATGGCAACTCTTGAAACTGGGTTGCCAAAGAAAAAGGCAACAGACAGAGGGGTTGGCTAAACCATTGAATGAACAAGCAAAAGTCATGGAATTTTTTTAAAAGCCCACACACCATTAATGCATGCTTCTTCAACTCATTT
The DNA here is from genome assembly GCF_035149785.1 of Candoia aspera. NCBI lineage: Eukaryota > Metazoa > Chordata > Lepidosauria > Squamata > Candoiidae > Candoia > Candoia aspera. The sequence goes on along the minus strand of NC_086165.1, from coordinate 8,648,892 downwards.
CTCCTTCTCGAGTGCCTACCAAGAGTTCTTCAACCTATGAAGTTCTAGAGTAGTGGGAATGGTTCCAAGTGGTTCCAGCTATATGAAATGGCACTCCCACTTTTCCAAAGAAAAAGAGTTATTTGATTTGGTGTCTGTCAACAAAGAAACAAACAAAAGCTTCAGCGCATTTTAATTTCCATTCCAGTAGGGAGATCTACTTGTCTCAGAATAAAACCGATGAAGAAACAAACCAAAAAAACTTAACATAGTAAAAGTAGATCCTATTCACATCATTTAGACAAACAGTCCAAAGTCTGAAGGAGAGGACAGATGTGGTTCCTAGCCCACCACGTCACCCAGGCCACACATTGCACTCAGCCATGATTTCATGAATCAACCACAGTCGGTTGAGTTCATACAATATGCTAGCAAGAAATAATGCATTGCAAACCAAATAGCTGGGACATCATAAAGCATTCAGTTCAATAAAAAAAACAAATTGTGGCTTAAGGTGATGTGTGAATGGGGCCATTTTCATTTAAAGACCATGTCACTCAATTGAATTCAAACTTTTGTTTTTTCAGTGGTACCCACCACATGGGAACAGACCAAAGCAGGCCTCCAAATGAAAAATATTAATATACACCAAGTTACTTACAGCCAATTAGCACACTTGCATTACGAAGTATGGCCATTCATGTATTTGGGAGTTATATCAGGAGCTAGAGTTTCTCAGGTCAGAGATGTCAGTTCTGTCAACAGCCAACATTTGACTAGTTCCAAAGCTGGAAAGCTCAAGGCAAAAAATGTGTTAAATTGTAGGAAAGACAGGGGAAAAAAAGTTCAGGAAAAAGTTGCTGAACCTTCATGTTGATAGCAAGCAATCAAGCATTTTAATAGCTTCATCCTAGTAAGCAATAAAGATTCTTATCTAGACACGCTGTGTTGAGTGTCTGAGAAGCTTCTGCCAAGTTTTTGCAGGGGTCTATCAAATGTATAACTTGGATTAATTTAGAGTTTTTATTCTCATCCAAACGTTGCAGTCCAGTCCCCTCTCAAAAAAAGCACTTTAGGGAAAATTGCATATAAAAAGTAAGAAGGTTACAGAAAATAGTATATAAGCAGTCCCATCTGGAGAAAGCTCTTGTACAATATAAATATGTACATACATTAGGGAAATGCATATCAGGATTCATTTTAAACTTCTGCCCCCTTGGAAACAGCGATAACTCTTTGTGCAGATTTTGAAGGGGGAAATGCTAAAATTGGTGCAGAAATAGGATGAAGCAAATTAGAGCTAACATAAAATCTGAACACTGCGGAAAGTGGAAGAGGCCAACGGGTGGGTGTCTGCATCAAATAACCCACAGCAGACACGAAAGCATTCAAGAAAATGCAAAGGAGATTTTTAAAAGGTGTAATCCAAGTATAAACTTAGCTATAAGGCTCTTTCTGTGTTCGTCCTGTTGGAACCACAGGAAACTGGACTGAAAGGTCTGGAATTTTTCTAGCATTCTTGGAAAATGCACATCATCTCTGCTCACCCCGAGTTCTTTATGTACTTACTGGCAAAAGCTGACTGTCCATCATAAACAGGAAATCTAGGGACTCCAATACAAATGGAAAATTACATTCTCCATCTTGCCACCTGCCTGGAGGAACAGAAATTGAATAGCCTTAACAGCTGGAAGCCAACATTTGTCTTCTGAATCAAATGGCAGATGCCATTTCCCAGGCTGAATGCTCTAAGTTTTTACTTCTTTCTCCCTACAGTTATGTATGATATTTAGGTTTCCAGATAGTCTTTAGATGTGTGTAATTCCTAAAATGAGATTATATTCTGTCCAAAAAAATTTTATCACTATATATCACTGATTCTACCACTATTGGCTATTACCTAAATGTTACACCACATTTACCCCACCCCACCAAAGATGTTTGAATGCTTTCTCCCAAAATAACCAGCTTGGGCATTTCGAACAACAGAAATCATTGGTGTGATGGATGGCTAAGCAGTTAGTTTGAAAATTTGCAAGTAAGGGATATAAACACAGCGGATATACTGTATAATCTTCAGTTCTAAGAAAACAGAAAGCGATATCTGGGATCTACAGGGAGAGCTTGGTTGTGGACAAAAGTCATATATGAGCCAGGAACCATGGGAATAGCCAGTATCAGGACTGAAAGACAAGATATCAGCGCTGAGGCTCTGGTTCTGGTTCTGGTTCTGGTTCTAGTTCCGGTTCTGGTTCCGGTTCCGGTTCCGGTTCCAGTTCCGGTTCCAGCTCTGGTTCTAGTTCTAGTTCTAGTTCCAGCTCTGGTTCAAGCTCTAGTTCCAGCTCTGGTTCAAGCTCTAGTTCCAGCTCTGGTTCAAGTTCTAGCTCTGGTTCTAGTTCTGGTTCTGGTTCTAGTTCCGGCTCCGGCTCCGGCTCCGGCTCCAGTTCCAGTTCCAGTTCCAGTTCCAGTTCCAGTTCCAGTTCTAGTTCTAGTTCCAGCTCTGGTTCAAGTTCTAGCTCTGGTTCTAGTTCTGGTTCTAGCTATGGTTCTAGCTCTGCTTGTTGCTCTAGCTCTAGGTCTAACTCTGGTTCTAGTTCTTCTCCCAATCCTTTAGCTGCAGTGGACTGCAATTCCCATTGCCCCAAGCAGAAGGACAAAGGTTATGGATGTTCTGTAAGCTGGCAGATCTGAAGGTGGCCAGGTTGGGGCACGGTTGTTACAGACAAGAATGAATTGAGTGTGTCTTGAAATGACTGGGAGCACAACACGCGTTAATATTACTTAGTTGTTTGATTAGGCCAGAAAGTGACACGATGGCTTCTGTAAAGGCAAGGGGGATAAAAAATGTCAAGATAGCTACTGCAACCACAGGGTCAGAGCTATCAACTTTGATCCCCACCTCCTATGGACACCCTTGAGCTGATGTGAAAAGTGGGGAGATCTATCCATTTCTCTTCTCTTCCCCAGCCAAGCAATACCACCTTTTGGGGCTGAAGTGTAGACATTTACCTATTACAAGGTCCATCTATCTGTCCATCTGTCTGTTCATCTATTCATCTGTCTGTCCGTCCGTCTATCCATCTGTCTGTCTGTCCATCCGTCTGTCCGCCCGTCAATCTGTCCGTCTGTCTCTCTGTCCATCCGTCCAGTGAACACAGCATGGTTGCTTGCAGGAACAACTCTAGAATTTTAGATAAAGGTCACACCTATCCTGGAAGATTCATGGATTGAATCTGGAATTCCTGCATCCAAAGGACACGTGTTTCCACCACACAGCCAGGCTGGAGGGGGAATGTTTCTAAGAATTTTGTGGCTTTGATCACTTGCATCCAAAGCTCCCAATCACTGGGCATTCCTTTTCATTATTCCTCATATGATCACTTGCACCCCAAATGCCCTGCGTTTACACAACACAAAACAACTAGCCAGGCTGAACACTGACCATGCAAATCTCTCCACTAGTTCTCTCCCTGATTCAGTGAATGCATGTTATATGTACAATCATTCTGCAATTAACACTGGGCAATAGTTAATAAAACCCAGATTTATACTTTGAATACTATGCCAACAAATGCTGCAGTTGACACAGTACCTCTTCAGAACTACAAATCCTGTTTTTTCTGTGCTAAAGTTGTGTCTGAACTACACTATTGGCTGAAAAAAAACAACCTTAAACCACCTTAAATCTTCCAGGAGCAAAATAAATAAATCTCTCTTTTGCCTAAGTTTCTTGTACCACGAGTATACAAATAAGAAGCGTCTGTTACTAAAAATCTTTAGTACCTTCAAAATGTGGGAGAGAGGGGAAACTAGGTTTTTACTTTGACTCGCCCGGGTGGGGAGGAGCCAGTCTTCCAATAAAGTCCATGTGAACAATTCCCAATTAAATTACTCTTGTCGTGCATGCAAATACGGACAGATCTGAGCTCCGGCAAAAGGTTGCCCTTTCTCTGAAGTTGCAGTTTCTCTCATGTGGATGAAGACTGTGGCATTCCTTGAATATGCATGCGCACACCCCTTTGAAGCACTTCAGTTGCCACACATTAATGCACGTTCACTGTATATTTTAAAGTCAAACAAATAATACCTGTCATGGACATGAATATCTTCTATATTTCATTTTAAATGAAATGTCAGGATGATGGAAAATATTTCCGAGGACATTTTGCAGAGGGCAGAAAGCTGCATTCTGTACCTCCACCTGGGTGAGCAACTTCATTAGACTGGGGTGGTTCAGGGACCATCCTCTTACTCACCACCTTGCTCCTGGAGCCCTGAAACTTGAGATCAGTGGGTGAATGAGATGTAGCATTTCCTTGGTAGAACTTCTTCAGTTACATTCTTGGTTGCTTCTCCCTTGGGCCCCTGTGCTTGGCATATCAACATGAAAGGGAATGGCATAGGCTGGAAAACTAGCACCTTGCAGAAATAAAGGTCCTCCTGTGTTTCTTTTTTACCAGATTTCATTTCATCTAATGGAAGGGAACCGGGCTTTCCACATACCTTCCAAGGTGGAGACATGTGTCCACTTCTTCCTCATGTTATCCATGGATTTATCTAGCAGCCAGGTAGCTATAAGTAGTCCTCACTTAACAACCATTCATTTAGTGATGGTTCAGACTTACAACGATGCTGGAAAAACCAACTTGCAATCGGTCCTCACACTTATGACCGTCACAGTGTCACCAAGTCACATGTTTGCAATTTGGGTGCTTGGGGACCAGTTTGCAATTATGGCCATCGCAGCATCCTGTGGTCACGTGATCTCCATTTTCGACCTTCCCAGCCGGTTTCTGGCAAGCAAAATCAATAGGGAACCGTGTGATTCACTTAATGACCATGTAGTTCACTTAATGCCCATGGTGATTCACTTAACAGCTACTGCAAAAAAGGTCATAAAATTGGGTTGGATTCACTTAATGACTGCTTCACTTAGCAACCAGAATTCCAATCCCAGTTGTGGTTGTTAAGCAAGGACTACCTGTAAAGGCTCTATCAGAACATCTTTGTTTCTTACTGGACAATCATCTATAGAGCAGTTTTCAACCTCCCTGGCTTTCCAGGCATTGCTTTGATTGCAAGGCAAAACATTATTTTTTTTCCCTCTACTCTACGAAGGACAGCCCTTGATCTGTAGGCATCCTTTATCTGATAGGCCGCCCAGCTGAAGTCTGCTTTAGGAGCTGGAAGAAAAAGAATGGGCTGTACCATTTCAGAATGCAGGTAGATGCTCACATTTCTGATGGCCCCTTTTAATAGAAAGCTCCCTGAAAAAATTAGAGGGAGAGTTGGTACAGGAAGGACTAGTTTAGGTGAATGTGGATGAAGGGTGTGTATGTGTGTGTGTGAGAGAGAGACAGAGACAGAGAGAGAGACAGAGAGAGAGAGAGAAAATATCTTTCTTAAAATGGTATTCCCCAATTTATAATCTGGACTGATGCAGTACAATTTATAATATGATCTATGTCTGTATAAATCAAGAGTAGGGACTACAGAGTCACTTTGTAGTGAGGTTACCTTTTTATTTTTTATTTTCATTTTCCTCTTGAATCAGGAGCTTAGTCAAATGCAGTGTGGCTTGATGGACATAAAATCCCATATAAATTAAAATTTTGCTCATCTTCTTAATGGAAAGGCCCAGGAATTTCCAACGTGGACATGACAACTAAAAGCTTCTAAGTTGGGTTCACCCGTTTTGCTTCATCCCCCTCTGATTTCTTTTGCTTTAGCCTAGCACATTTTGTTGACCCCAGCCAATTGCGGTTTCTAAACCTATTGCTCGGCATATATTTAGTAAACCACCATCTCAACAAATCAAGGGTCAGTTCCTGTGTGAAGCCAACCATAGATTCTCCTCTTTCACAGTTGTTGGAAATATCTTATGAAACATTATTCAAGCGACGGAACACTGAATCAGATCATGGACAACCCCTCAAGTTTGCAATATCTCCATTCTCACAATGAAGGGTGCAAGAGCGGCAAATATTAAGATCTACAGCTTCCTATGGTCCATCTAGGACTAATGAATCTTACCATGAGTAGGTACACAGAAGCAAGCTGTCTTTATTTCTGTTCTCTCTTATTTATTATCTGCATCTAGACTTGCCCCCAGCAGAATATTGAGCCAATTTTATATTTCGGTGATATTTTTTCCCTTGTTTTTGCATTTCTTTGCTTTGTTGGATCAAATCCGTACTCCCTGTCTCTGAACATAACAAGTGTTTGTCTGAGAGCCTCAGCACATCCCTTTAGTGATGACTTTAAGCAGAGCAGCTCTTTGATTTACATGCAAGAGCATTTTCCCATTCAATATTGGATTAACAACACCCCACAGGTATTTGCCTTCTTTTGTCGACTGCCGTCAATAAATCTTTTATGCAACTAATTCCAATTTTCATCAGATGGATCGAGAGTTTCCAGAAGAAGAGTAAGTCATTAAGGCCAGTGACAGAATTTTATCAGCAGCCGATGAGCAAAAATAAGTTTTATTTAAGAGGGAAAATATTGGCACTGTTTCTGTCAATTTTGTCCAACATTAATATTTCAGATTTGTTGTATGCTGCCTGTGAGATGAAAAAAAAAATGGATGTGACTAAAAAAGCAGATAAGATACTGCATTGATTTCCCCCCGCCTTCTAGATGGAGACGGATTCTCTAACGTCCACATTAGCTGCACTGCGATCATGGGAGATAAATTATTAATAGGAACGTATGAACATTGTTTTGTTGTGATTAGATTTCACTTAAATATTTTTCTGCCAACTTGCACAGCAAGGGGAGGCCCTGGCATGTAAGATAAGGAATGCATTGAAATGATTTCTTTTCCCCTCCTTTCCTTTTTAGTTCATTTTGTCATATTGGAAAACTGAGCATATCTGAGAATCTTATCATTCGGGTAGCATCAAATTCCTGAAAGCTACATTAAAAATGTGGATGGTTATTTTGGCTTGTTGTCTGAGGGCTGGGGGGCGGGCAGCTAAGAAAAATTCAAAACTATAAATAATTAAACAGAGCAGCATCTATTATTCATGAGCTAAAATGACAGTTTTAATTTAGTTCTTTGTTCATCTCGGAACAAGATATTGAGGGTGAAGGTGATGTGGGGGCAGGATTGAAACTACAGTAAAAAGGTAGAGCTGATTATAGGCCTTGCTTGCATGTTCCAGAGGAACCAACAATCCAATGGTGATGAAATTGTGGGAATTTCAGATAAAAAAGGGCTTCACACAACACACAGCTGAATTATGGAATTCACTTCCTCAGGTGATGATTGAATGAACCAGGTATGTCTAGCACCCTTCATAGATATGAAGGGAGGTCACAGAGAAGAAGGCTAAATCCTATTCTTGATCATCCTAAGATCTAGGAGTAGAATAATGGATTCAGGCTGGCTGCATGCTGAATGTTAGGAACATTTCCTAACAATAAGACCAGCTTGGTCATAGAATTAGTGAGCCAGAGATGTGATCAGCTTCAGTTCACTGGATGTATTCAAGCAGCTGATGGATGACCATCTGTTAGGAATGCTTTAATATGAATTCCTACATGCAGCAGTAGCTAAACTCTGAAGCCTCAATGACCCCCTCTTAACTCAATGATTCTAAAATGTGGTGATGGCCATCAAAACAGTCTTAAAGGCAAGGGAGGATTGGAATATGTGCAAGAAAAGAGAAGAAAGAAGAGAAAAGTAAAAATATAATAAAGAAAGAGAAATCTATAAAGAAGTGACTTCCAAGCTTCATCACAACCAATGTAAACAAATTTAGTGACCCTTCACCCCCTCTAAGGTTACAAATCTCTTCATCCCATATCCATCCCTTATCTATAGACAAATCCATAAAGCATCAACTTTTCAGTCCAAACATCAGCAAGAAGTTCATAAAGGGTTGCCAGCTTTGTAACAACATATCTTATTTTAACCTTGATCAAATAAACCAACTTTATATTCCTTCCTTCTAAAAGTCTTAATCTTTAGTTCATTCAAATAGGATTTGATTTCTCTCCAATTTTTCTTTGTCCCATTGCACAAATTTCTTCAAGGCTTTAACAAACCTCTTTTGTAAATCCAGTAAGAAAAAATCATCCAGGTCACTCTCTTGGTTTGTCACTTGTATCTCCCTTTTCATTTTTAAAACATCATCCAGTTTCTTTTGTACATCCAGTAGAGCATCCTTTTCCAAGTCATTCTCTTGGTCTTTCATTTGTAAATCCACTTTCAGTATCACCTCTATCTTGTTAGACAAAATTTGTTCCACATCTGTCATTGAAGAATAATACGTTTTGGACATAGTCTATCTATCAGACATCATTACTGACACTGATGATATTGTGGCTATTAATTTCTGACTCCATTCTTCAAAAGCCTCCTTCAATATGTTCAGTGTTATAGCATTTTGCATCATTTTATAAGTCCCGTAAATAAAACCAGGCTTGGTTTTTTTTCCCCTCTGCTTAGGAACTTTACTCCCCTCTAGTGTCCAGTTTCTAAAATCATAAAATTACTTATCTTTATCATGTCTTACAATAACCAAAGCAAATCTGTTTCCTATGAGCTGTTATTCTTTTCAATTAATTCCAAAATCTTTTAGTAAAAGGCAATATTCCAAATTTATCTGGGCCTTTAATCCATTTATAACTTTCTTAGATCAAAATCTTATTTAGCTTTTTTTAATTTATTTATTTATCCAATTTGTCCCCACCCATCTCCTCCCTTCGGGGGACTCTGGGCGGTTTACAGTAATTAATCAAAACAACAATCATACAATGAATAAAATATACAATATAAAATTACAGTAATAAATAATATAAATAAGAGTAAAAAATAAAAAGTCCAAGTGGCAAAAGAATCTAAAGCAGTCCAAGTGTGGGAGGAGTGGTTTATAGCAGCCATCCCCATGTAGATCTATTCCCCTCTTCACCCCAAGCGAGGTGGCAGAACCAGGTCTTCAAACTCCTCCAAAAGGCCAGGAGCGATGGGCCCAATCTCACCTCTGGAGGCAGCATGTTCCATAGGGCGGGCACCACTGCAGAGAAGGCCCGCTTCCTGGACCCTGCCAAACGAAGTTGTCTTAGAGACAGGGTCCGCAGCATGCCCTCTCTGCACAATCGGATGGGACGGGCTGATGTAATGGGGGATGTTTTGTAATGTAATGTAATGTAATGTTTTGCTGTTTATTTCAAATTTGTTAAGTTCTTAAGCTTATGATTAATTTTTCTTTCGTAAAGAGTTGAAGATACACTCACTCAATGAAGACTTTGCAAACTTGTCATTCCGAAGGTCTCTAATAGCTTTAAGATAGTTAATAGGCTATTTCCTAAAGTGATTAGAAAATGAGGTTTGTGAACTTAGTGTCCTTTAAAAGTCTCTGCCCCAGTTGCGAGCAAGATGGCTGATCCCATCTTCTCCCAGCATTCAAACCCATGGAAAACTACTGTCCTGGGGTCTCCTCACAAGGAACCACCATCTAGAGCACATGTGGGTGATCTCCCATCCTCTGCTTGTCCAGAGAGGTTGCAATGAACCAGTCTACTCACCAGTTCCTTGGTCTTTGCCATGGCCATCAACTCTGCTTTCACAGAGCCATCTTAAGCCATACCTCCTCCGGAAGCTTCAGGACTGGACAAGTTCTTGAGGATAAAGCTACAATTGGCTACTGTTTAGGATAGAAAAATGCTACCCTCATGTTGTCTTAGAATTCTGGAATTTGGAGACCCAAATATCTGGAAAGCATCCAGCTAGGAAAGATTGTGCATCACTAGACATACAGACAATTGTAGATTTCCAGAACTAGGAGGAAAAAATAGATATGGAAAACTGATATAACATCTCTTTGCAATGGAACATCTGATTTAATTGGATAGTAAGAGAAAAGCTAATGTTGTAAGTGAAACATCTAGAGAGTGCAAAAAAGCAAAGACAGAGAATAGCTGAGATGCAAGCCCTACGTATGAAGAGAAAGAAATATGAAATGTCAACCATTACAAAAACGTCTCATAGAAATTCCAACCTAAGCTTAGACCGTAAGACCCAAGAGATCTGGTTGGTGCTTCACTTTCTTTGGAGAAACAGGTCACATCCTGTATCAGTTCTTTTGACATGCATCAGTGCTCATCTGTAGCATTCAGTGAAAAGTTTGACAGCCTGACAGTTGCATGGAAGTTGCTGCCTTTGAGTCAAGAACCTGGTAGCCTTTAGTTCATTGGGGAAGTTGCTGCATTCAAGGAAATGCCTCCTCTTTGTCAAGAGAGCAAGCCATAAATCGGTGCGTGGTGAATGCTGTCTGCTTTTGCCAGCCAGTGGAGTTTTGTCACAAATCTTTGTTGGGGAGGGCCAGTGCTGATTAAAGGACAGGTGGGGACAATTTGTTGCCTTGTTCCTGCCATTACCCAAGGACAGGCAATGATTAAAGGAATGTTGATATCAATTTGAGGCCAAACCTTTAAAACTGGGGGATTGCATTTGTCAAGGCAGGTTGGGAATTATTTATTGCTTTTAAAAAAGAGAAGATTAATTGATGAAAAAGAAGGCAAAGAGAGGATGGGCAGGTATTAAAAATGTCTGTCAAACTCTCACTGTGGCTTTGTAGCATTTCTAGAGAAATTGCTGTGTTAATCCACTGCAGCAAGACTCTTGTGGCATGATAAAGACAAACAGATTTGTTATACTCCTAGATTTCATGACTGTACTCCCTTTGTAGCCCCTACATGTGACAAAGTAGGCTATTCTCCATGGCAGCTAAATCTATATTATTATTGTTAGACTTTAAGATGCCACCAAAAGAGGAAGGGAGAGGAAGAAGATGGGACCCTGAAATCTAATTCTGGATTTGGGTAGATGCGTACGGGTGTGTGTGGGGGCGTTTATAATTTACAAGTGCACATTTCTGCATGCTCTGTCTTGCCAGAGCTGGTGCCGAAGCCAAAGGACTGACATAAATACGAGGCTTGAAGACGTTGCATCTGGCTGGATGTGTCTCTCCAGTGGGAGCTGATTGATGATCGCACATTCCCTTTCAGGCACGCCTAGCATCACCTGGTATGTCCGCTTCAGTGTTGAGGGTTTCTGCCTTTTTTTCTTCTGTGTTTGGTTAAATCATGGTTAAGCAGACTTAGCGTGATATATGAAGCCAGTGAAGTACCTGTCAGCCTTCCCAGGTGGACCAGGCAGGAGACACGGCCAGATGAGCTAATTCTACTTTACTGTAAGGCTACATTAGTAGAAATCTTGCCAGTCTGAGAATATATTTCCTTAATGGTTAGAGCCGGGTTTAGATGATCCTGAAACCGGCTTGAGTTTTGCCCCCAATAAAACAGAAGTTTCTCACGCAAAAAATGTGTTCACAGCACGTAGCAATCTAACAAACACTTCTGAGCGTTTTGCTGCCTCTTTCTGATGTCTGAATCGGGATGAAAGAGGTTTCGTACTCCAGTTGCACTGCTGACATGCGCAGATTCCTGACAAGACCTCTGTGTGTGCGCAAGTGCGTGTGGCCGTCTGCGTGTTTGCCAAATAAGCCAGCGAATGTATTGGCGGAACCAAGCAAAATTTCCAACAGGAAAAAACATGAGAAAGTTGGAGTCAGGAGTAAAGCAAAGTGCAGTCAGGAAATGGGGGCTGCGGGTGGGGAATCACACCGGATGCTTGCTTGCTTGCTTTATTTATTTGCTTGTGTGGCACTGGCATGCTATCTTTTGTAACGGGGGCATCTTTAAAAAGGGTGATTCTGGACATGCAGCAAACCTCAGCAGGCTTGGAAAAGCTCATTTATAGCTGGTTACGAACTCGGGCTTGCATCCGATAGCTCATTCGATGTATTAAATATATTTAAGAATGCAGCTTGCCAGCTTTGCTTTTCACTTCTTTTTTGGTATTCCTTAATCATGGAGCAGAGGATGAAGGGGGCCAAAATCCTCAACTCAGCTGAAACCTCCCAGGAGGAGGAAAAAGTGAGCAAGAGGGAACTGTTGCATTTAAGTACGTCAGAATCTTACAAAGCAAATGCTCCGTTACTGTCTCATTGTCGATGTTCTTCTTAATTCCACATAAATTACTTTTATGAGAACTTGTTGGGTCATTCTTGTACCCCTGAGATTGTGTGTATGGGTATGCATTTTTTATATGTATGTATGTGATTATTTGTGATCCGCTGGGAATGTGATACAGTTTGCAAGTTTGGAAATCCAAGAGGATCCACCGCTTGCCTCCTTAAATACGTATGGATACGGTGCCCCAGTCACACTGCCTCTTGCACAAGAGCTGTTGCAGGGTTGTAGGTCCTGAGCAAAGTCCTCGTTTGGACCCCTGCGTAAACCTTTGGTTGAAACGGCTTTACTTTGGCTCTCTTCCTTCCCTTCCCCCTCTGCAGGTTACACAGAATGACATGGTCATGGCTGAAAGACTGTTTGGGATCTTGGCCTACGTGGCGTCTTCCAACATGCCCTATTACCGCCTGATTTCGCTGCTTGGAGATTGCAGGTGGATAACTGAGATTAAATGGAGGGGCACCTTTGCGTGTGAGGAGGGATGGTGGCCTGAACGTTGAGCAGAGAGCTCCAGGTGGCTTTTTGGTTACTAGGGCCTTGGATGGGAAGCCTCCTGCTCCAGGCATAAATATGCAGTCAGTATCTCTGGATGTGCAAGGCAACTATCCCCTTCCCTCAAATTTGAACAAAGTACTTTGAAAGGAAAGTGTTTATTTTTTATTTTCCACTCATATTTGAGCTCCCCCCCCCCCCCTCAGTTTTACATCTCATCCCTCTTTTCCTCCTCACTGTTTTGGAGATTTCATGGACAGTCTTTGTCAAACAAGTTTGACAGACCCTGTCTGTCCAAGTGCTAAGTGGCTGCAGTTCTGAAATTCTGGCACGAGACAGAAATAAACACCCTGAGCAGATCACATACGTGGTGATCAAATAAATCAGGTTCTCATAAACAAATGGATGAACAAAAATGAAGGTAACTCAATAAGTAACTCAATAAGTAACTCAATGATAAGGCTCTGCAGTATTTAATAGACTTGTAAATCTTTTTTGTTTTTTATCCCTGGTCTGTCCCCAGGAAGAAACAATTATGCTTTCTTTTGGAGGCCAAAGGAAAGAAATTGGGGACTGCGAGTGACAATGGCAACAGCCACTGGAAGCTCGAAGGAGAAAATATGACCCGATCCATGCTGAATTATATTTCAAGGGTTTTAGAGAGAGAAAAGCAGGAAGTAAGTGGTCTGGGCAGAATTCGTGCTACAGAAGAAAGACAAGTCAATAGTTTGTTTTCGTTGGGTTGCAATTGTTGGTCCACTTTATACTCCGTTCCTTATATAATTTCTTTTGCTGGAAAGGGCACTGCCAATTTCCATCTAGCGGAACAATTCATTTCCAGGTCTAACCGGAAAATCAGTGATGTCTGCTGCTCCAGAAGCATCAGTAGCACAAGGGGAAGGGTGCATAAGCTGACACACACACCCCGCCCGGGTTTGAAGACACTTTCGCCCTCCCTCGTTCAATCTTTCCTCCCCCTTGCTTGGCTGGAAAATGGATATCAGCAGATTAGGGGCTCGTTGTCGAAAGTATATGTAATGTATTATGGACGTGAGGTTGGGAATGAACCCGTGCAGAATGTTTTATTTATTTTATTGGAATTAGTTGCTCATTTTTTTTCCCCAGCAGCCAAGGTGGTTGTGTGATTGTATGAATCTGTCCCGTTCCTTTCCCATAGGCTGCTCAATTTCTGGTCAGTTCAGACCCTTCTTCCACTCAGCAACATCTAGTGCAGACATTTGGGGCAGCTGGATGCCGGGAGTTTCTTGAGTTTTTTCAGGTGCCTCCTCTTTAAGTAAAGTCTCTCATATTTGATAGCATATATCAGTGTTTCTCAACCTTGGCAACTTTAAGACAGGTGGACTTCAATTCCCAGAATTCCCCAGCCAGCCAGTGGAAATTATTCTGGGAGTTGAAGTCCACACATCCTGAGTTGCCACGGTTGAGAAACACTGGTGTATACAGTGAGTAAAAACATTTCCATTTGTACTCTGGATTAAGCCTCACTGAGTTCAGTGGAAGTGATTACTATGGAAAGCCAGAGGAGTGGAATTAAAAAATCCCGGCTACAAAGGGTCCCTGCAGAACGTGACACATAGTTGACTATTAAGGGTGGCAAGTTGAGAATAATTAGAAGATAGGCAGAGTTTGCCTTTTATTATTCATTAAAAACTGTAATAAGTGGTTTGGAGGAACAAGTTGGGAGCTGACATTTTTAGTGTGCTATTAAATCAGCTGAATTTAACCCCATGGCAGTTTCCAGGGGGAAGATGTTACAAGGCTGTATGCAAATCCTTCATGAAAGGAAAACAGGATACTTGTTGAACAAGGCTGTCTCGGCGCTGCGTCAATAGACTTGCCCCCTTTCCCACTAGCCTTTCTCCAATAACATGAAAAAGCTGTCGGACAATCAAGGTAATTCGCAGGGATAGGAAACTGTGCTCCCTAGCACAGTATCCAGGCAAAACCACTTAAAACGTACATGCCATCTCATGAGCAGCTGACTCACAGCAACACTGTTGATATGAATTACTGCATACTTATTCTTCTAAATCATTTTGGATTGCCTGCTGTATCACAAGGCTCCTGATAAAAATTAGCACAGGAGGAAAAACCTGGAACGTTTGTGATTGCACGGGGGCTCAAGGAGCAGTTGAGTGGCCAAACTATGGTGAACCTAGGCCACAGTGCTTGAAGTGGAAAATACCTTGTTATTCAGTTACCTGGCTAGATATTCCCTCCCTCTCTCCCTCCTTCCTCTGTTTTCTCTGTTTCTAGAAATTGACTAACTTTCTCTCCTTCCTGTGGCGATCAAAGACACTCAGTGGTCTCAGTTCTCCTGAAAGGGAGACTGCCCTACCCTTTGGGGTAGCTCTGATTCTCTAGGACCCCCGTGTCAGTGGCCCTTCCTCCCCCCTCCCCTGTTCTCTCTTTGGTCTTCTTTTGTAACTAACCTTCGCGGTTCCAGCAGGGGTTTGCTTCCCGATGTTTGCCCTCAGCAGTGGTTCTTCTGTGCAGGACATGAAGGACAAGAAGAAGTTCTGCCAAACCTACATCCAGCAGTTAGTGAAGGAAGCGGCTGACATCCACGTGAAATACGAGTCTTTGCAGAAGCTCTGGCCCCAGATGTTCATTGAGCTCGTCAGGGACGCCGTGATCGAGATGCACAACAAGGATTCCTACAGGAGGCACTGCTTGCAGCGTGTGGCTGAGCAGAAGCTGTAACGTCACCAGGCTCCCTTCGCGTGTCAGTATTCCGCCCCAGATGTTGTTGCTGGCCCCAAAGGCTGGCCTTCTATACTGTCGCCATCGCCCTGAGACATTTTTCAATGCCTTGCCTTGAAGAAGACTCCTTTTCCCAGCAAAATATGCTCTTTTCCTATTTTCAGATGAGATTGCTTTTGTCCCCGCCCCACGGCCTAGTGTACATGAACACTGGCTTAATGCACAGATGGGCAGACCACGCAACATTTTTTGCTGAAGCAAAAGCATCCTCGCTTCCCTGCCTTTTTTTTTTTCTTTTTTTGGGGCTGGTGCTGTAACTTTGCATGTTCAAGCACTACTTCGAAAGAAATAACACCTGGAACTCACTCGTTTGATTTTGAATGGTGGTGGTGGTGGTGGTAGTGGTGGTATTATTATTATTATTATTATTATTATTATTATTATTATTATTATTATTTTCCTGGTACTATTGCTACTGCGGGTGGTAGTGATAGTGGGGGACAATGTTGAATTGAAAACACTGGATTTTGAGGATTGGAAGTTAATAAATTATTCTGTTGATAACTCTCAGAGGAGCTGTTCTCTTTTGAAACTGGCAGAACCGTGTGGTCCTGTGTTTCAGGCCTTCGGTGGTTGGAGCTGTCTGCTTAGCCAGTCCTGCGAGCCTGAAGAAGCAGGTCTGTGGCTTGCTCAGCCTGAGACTTCTGTCTGCACCAGTGTTTTTTGAACCTGGCCACTTTAAGCTGGGTGGACTTCCACTCCCAGAATTCCCCAGCCAGCATGTAGATGTAAATGTACTCTAGGTGTAGGTGTAGGTGATGTAGATCAGGTGTGGCCAACCCACAGCCTGTGGGCCACACGAGGCCCTGAACAGCTTGTAACGTGGCCCCAAGGATGAAGCACACGAAGAGTAAAATTAGAATTAAAATTTCTGACGAGCACCTTGAGAACTCACTGAGAATTGCAATGACTTTCATTGAACCAGACACTGATGCATTAGTTTCACGAAGACAAGGTCAAATATCCCTAGTTTTATGTGGCCCTCTTTTTAAAAATTTTATAATAAAAATATATAAAAATAAATGAAGTTTTATTACTTATATACACTAACTATATTATATATTTTATGTGTGGCCCAAGACAATCCCTCTTCACTCAGGGTGGCCCAGGGAAGCCAAAAGGCTGGACACCCGTGATGTAGACCTAGACGCAGAACAGACAAGAGGAAGCACTTCACCCAGCGCAGAATCAACCTGTGGAATTCATTCAAAGAAGATGGGATGGCCGTTAACCTGGATGGCGTTAAAAGAGAGTTGAATATATTCATGGCGGATGGGCCTGTCAAGGGCTGGGTCTCCATCTCCTGGTTGTGAGCGGTCCGAGACATCTGGGTTGGCCATGGCGTGAAGCAAATTGCTGGGCCACGATAGGCCTTGGCTTGGTCCAGTGGAGCTGTCCTTACACCCACACATTGTGCTAAAGCTATCGTGCGGTTTGCTTGGGTTTGCCTTACTGGGTTCTTCGAAACCAGCCCATTGTAGTTTATAAACCATGGTTTAAGGCCTAATGCAGGGCGTGGTCTAGCTAGCTGCAGTTTATTCCATGAACCAGAGTTAAGTGAGGTAGGTAAAGGTAAAGGTTTCCCTTGACGTAAAGTCCAGTCGTGTCCGACTCTAGGGGGCGGTGCTCATCTCCGTTTCAAAGCCTTGGAGCCGGCGTTGTCCATAGGACACTTCCGGGTCATGTGGCCAGCATGACTCACGGAACGCCGTTACCTTCCCGCCGAAGCGGTACCAATTAATCTACTCACATTTGCATGTTTTCGAACTGCTTGGTGTGCAGGAGCTGGGACGAGCAACGGGAGCTCACCCCGCCGCGCGGTTTCGAACCGCCGACCTTCCGATCGGCAGCTCAGCGGTTTAAGTGAAATGGGTCAAAAACTTCAAAATGGCATCTGCAACAGTATGTTTGAAGCCCTGCCGCTTTTTGACATGTATCAAAGTCCCCCCCATATGCATACAGATCCCCAGATGAAGAAAACTTCTCTGTTGTTTCTCAATAATTTCAAATGTTTAAGGCAGTGTTTTCCAACCTTGGCCACTTTAAGCTGGGTGGACTTCAACTCCCAGAATTTCCACCATTCATGTTCTAACATTATAGGAAAGGGAGAAAAATCTCTGTTGACCACATCCTTGGTTTGATATGACCTATCCAGCTTACTTCCCTAATCCTACCTTCCTTTTTCAGGTCAACCAGGAAATGGTGGAACTGCCCCATACCCTGGAGTTCACGAGCTCCATTTCCAAGATCAAAAATATGGTGATAATAAAGTTAGCAGCAGACGTGGAAATCCATTATAATGGCCAACACACTCTGTTCATCAAAGTGGAACCAGAGTACCAAGGGAAGCTGTGTGGAATGTGTGGGAATTTTAATGGTATTCCAGAGGATGATAAAGTGCTGCCTGATGGAAGCAGAGCCCAGAATGACTTGCATTTTGGCAATGCCTGGAAAACAGAGAGCAGCCCAGCAGGGTAAGAAAAGATTCAGAGATCAGTTGCTAAGCCTCGCTGCTCTGTGGTGAGTCCAATTAAATAAAAGTCACTTTGCATTCCAATATAGATGCAAATACTGCACATCTGCATTTGAATGAAAAGTAAGTAAGTAGCGTAAAGTAAGTAAATAGCATAAAGTAAGTAAGTAACGTAAGTTAAGTGAATAGCGTAAGTTAAGCAAGTAGCGTAAGTTAAGTAAATAGTGTAAGTTAAGCAAGTAGCGTAAGTTAAGCAAGTAGCGTAAGTTAAGTAAATAGCGTAAGTTAAGCAAGTAGCGTAAGTTAAGCAAGTAGCGTAAGTTAAGCAAGTAGCGTAAGTTAAGCAAGTAGCGTAAGTTAAGTGAATAGCGTAAGTTAAGCAAGTAGCGTAAGTTAAGTGAATAGCGTAAGTTAAGCAAGTAGCGTAAGTTAAGTAAATAGCGTAAGTTAAGCAAGTAGCGTAAGTTAAGCAAGTAGCGTAAGTTAAGCAAGTAGCGTAAGTTAAGTAAATAGCGTAAGTTAAGCAAGTAGCGTAAGTTAAGTAAATAGCGTAAGTTAAGCAAGTAGCGTAAGTTAAGCAAGTAGCGTAAGTTAAGCAAGTAGCGTAAGTTAAGTGAATAGCGTAAGTTAAGCAAGTAGCGTAAGTTAAGTAAATAGCGTAAGTTAAGCAAGTAGCGTAAGTTAAGTTAAGCAAGTAGCGTAAGTTAAGCAAGTAGCGTAAGTTAAGCAAGTAGCGTAAGTTAAGCAAGTAGCGTAAGTTAAGCGAATAGCGTAAGTTAAGCAAGTAGCGTAAGTTAAGCAAATAGCGTAAGTTAAGCAAGTAGCGTAAGTTAAGTAAATAGCGTAAGTTAAGCAAGTAGCGTAAGTTAAGTAAATAGCGTAAGTTAAGCAAGTAGCGTAAGTTAAGTAAATAGCGTAAGTTAAGCAAGTAGCGTAAGTTAAGCAAGTAGCGTAAGTTAAGTAAATAGCGTAAGTTAAGTAAGTAGCGTAAGTTAAGTAAATAGCGTAAGTTAAGTAAATAGCGTAAGTTAAGTAAGCGTAAGTTAAGCAAGTACCGTAAGTTAAGTAAATAGCGTAAGTTAAGCAAGTAGCGTAAGTTAAGCAAGTAGCGTAAGTTAAGTGAATAGCGTAAGTTAAGCAAGTAGCGTAAGTTAAGCAAGTAGCGTAAGTTAAGTAAATAGCGTAAGTTAAGTAAATAGCGTAAGTTAAGCAAGTAGCGTAAGTTAAGCAAGTAGCATAAGTTAAGTGAATAGCGTAAGTTAAGTAAATAGCGTAAGTTAAGCAAGTAGCGTAAGTTAAGCAAGTAGCGTAAGTTAAGCAAGTAGCGTAAGTTAAGCAAGTAGCGTAAGTTAAGTAAATAGCGTAAGTTAAGCAAGTAGCGTAAGTTAAGTAAATAGTGTAAGTTAAGCAAGTAGCGTAAGTTAAGCAAGTAGCGTAAGTTAAGCAAGTAGCGTAAGTTAAGCAAGTAGCGTAAGTTAAGCAAGTAGCGTAAGTTAAGTGAATAGCGTAAGTTAAGCAAGTAGCGTAAGTTAAGCAAGTAGCGTAAGTTAAGCAAGTAGCGTAAGTTAAGTGAATAGCGTAAGTTAAGCAAGTAGCGTAAGTTAAGTAAATAGTGTAAGTTAAGCAAGTAGCGTAAGTTAAGCAAGTAGCGTAAGTTAAGCAAGTAGCGTAAGTTAAGCAAGTAGCGTAAGTTAAGTAAATAGCGTAAGTTAAGCAAGTAGCGTAAGTTAAGCAAGTAGCGTAAGTTAAGTGAATAGCGTAAGTTAAGCAAGTAGCGTAAGTTAAGTGAATAGCGTAAGTTAAGCAAGTAGCGTAAGTTAAGTAAATAGCGTAAGTTAAGCAAGTAGCGTAAGTTAAGCAAGTAGCGTAAGTTAAGCAAGTAGCGTAAGTTAAGCAAGTAGCGTAAGTTAAGTGAATAGCGTAAGTTAAGCAAGTAGCGTAAGTTAAGTAAATAGCGTAAGTTAAGCAAGTAGCGTAAGTTAAGTAAATAGCGTAAGTTAAGCAAGTAGCGTAAGTTAAGTAAATAGCGTAAGTTAAGCAAGTAGCGTAAGTTAAGCAAGTAGCGTAAGTTAAGCAAGTAGCGTAAGTTAAGTGAATAGCGTAAGTTAAGTGAATAGCGTAAGTTAAGTGAATAGCGTAAGTTAAGCAAGTAGCGTAAGTTAAGCAAGTAGCGTAAGTTAAGCAAATAGCGTAAGTTAAGCAAGTAGCGTAAGTTAAGTAAATAGCGTAAGTTAAGCAAGTAGCGTAAGTTAAGCAAGTAGCGTAAGTTAAGCAAGTAGCGTAAGTTAAGTGAATAGCGTAAGTTAAGCAAGTAGCGTAAGTTAAGTAAATAGCGTAAGTTAAGCAAGTAGCGTAAGTTAAGTTAAGCAAGTAGCGTAAGTTAAGCAAGTAGCGTAAGTTAAGCAAGTAGCGTAAGTTAAGCAAGTAGCGTAAGTTAAGCGAATAGCGTAAGTTAAGCAAGTAGCGTAAGTTAAGTAAATAGCGTAAGTTAAGCAAGTAGCGTAAGTTAAGTAAATAGCGTAAGTTAAGCAAGTAGCGTAAGTTAAGTAAATAGCGTAAGTTAAGCAAGTAGCGTAAGTTAAGTAAATAGCGTAAGTTAAGCAAGTAGCGTAAGTTAAGCAAGTAGCGTAAGTTAAGTGAATAGCGTAAGTTAAGTGAATAGCGTAAGTTAAGTGAATAGCGTAAGTTAAGCAAGTAGCGTAAGTTAAGTAAATAGCGTAAGTTAAGTAAATAGCGTAAGTTAAGCAAGTAGCGTAAGTTAAGTAAATAGCGTAAGTTAAGTAAGTAGCGTAAGTTAAGTAAATAGCGTAAGTTAAGTAAATAGCGTAAGTTAAGTAAGCGTAAGTTAAGCAAGTAGCGTAAGTTAAGTAAATAGCGTAAGTTAAGCAAGTAGCGTAAGTTAAGCAAGTAGCGTAAGTTAAGTGAATAGCGTAAGTTAAGCAAGTAGCGTAAGTTAAGTGAATAGCGTAAGTTAAGCAAGTAGCGTAAGTTAAGTAAATAGCGTAAGTTAAGTAAATAGCGTAAGTTAAGCAAGTAGCGTAAGTTAAGTAAATAGCGTAAGTTAAGCAAGTAGCGTAAGTTAAGCAAGTAGCGTAAGTTAAGTGAATAGCGTAAGTTAAGTGAATAGCGTAAGTTAAGTGAATAGCGTAAGTTAAGCAAGTAGCGTAAGTTAAGTAAATAGCGTAAGTTAAGTAAATAGCGTAAGTTAAGTAAGCGTAAGTTAAGCAAGTAGCGTAAGTTAAGTAAATAGCGTAAGTTAAGTAAGTAGCGTAAGTTAAGTAAATAGCGTAAGTTAAGTAAATAGCGTAAGTTAAGTAAGCGTAAGTTAAGCAAGTACCGTAAGTTAAGTAAATAGCGTAAGTTAAGCAAGTAGCGTAAGTTAAGCAAGTAGCGTAAGTTAAGTGAATAGCGTAAGTTAAGCAAGTAGCGTAAGTTAAGCAAGTAGCGTAAGTTAAGTAAATAGCGTAAGTTAAGTAAATAGCGTAAGTTAAGCAAGTAGCGTAAGTTAAGCAAGTAGCATAAGTTAAGTGAATAGCGTAAGTTAAGTAAATAGCGTAAGTTAAGCAAGTAGCGTAAGTTAAGCAAGTAGCGTAAGTTAAGCAAGTAGCGTAAGTTAAGCAAGTAGCGTAAGTTAAGTAAATAGCGTAAGTTAAGCAAGTAGCGTAAGTTAAGTAAATAGTGTAAGTTAAGCAAGTAGCGTAAGTTAAGCAAGTAGCGTAAGTTAAGTAAATAGCGTAAGTTAAGCAAGTAGCGTAAGTTAAGCAAGTAGCGTAAGTTAAGTGAATAGCGTAAGTTAAGCAAGTAGCGTAAGTTAAGTAAATAGCGTGTCCAAAATGTTTTAGCACTCATTAACAAGAAGACTAAAAATTTGTCTGTGTTCCTGTCCAAACATAGGGTTGCCCTTGAAATGGGTAGGAAAAAATTTCAATCTTCCTTCCATTTTTTTCTGGGGGGCGGGAGGGATGACTGATCCCTAAGCAAACATTTTACCCTCTAATAGTTTATTTTTCTGGCCCAGCCTCAATTCCCTTTTCCTGAAGGGCTCCCTGAAACTTCCATTTTCCCCTGGTAGCAACTGGCTCGATGCTCTTTGGATACGATGGAAAAAGTCATCCCCTGGGAATGAGGAACAGGGATGGTGACAGCCTGCTGGATTTCAGGACGGCTATCCAAAGTGTGGAACTTGTCAAACTGCAGGGAGTGAGACTTCCACATTGAGCTACTTATTTCTATTGATTCCATGCCAACTCTTCTGTCTCAGCTGCCAGTGTTGTAAATTCCATCACTTATTAAACCATCCCACATTAACTAAGTATTTTAAGATTCACCATTGCCCAGGTGAAGAATTTCCATCTCTCTGTCCCTCTTTCTTCCTTCTTTTCTCCTGTTTTCATTTTTCCAGCTTGGTTTATCTCTTCAAACACATTCACAGGAGATCATCTACAGTTACTGTAGGAAAGCAAAATGCATTACAAGTGCTGGGGTGTTTTTTTGTTTGTTTGTTTCAAGAGAAGAATATTTCAAAATTCAGACGTGAAAACAGTTGGCGACCAAAACATGACCTGATGTGGCTTCTTGAAGGCAAAATTAGAAAAGAATTTATAATTTTAAGATATGAATCCAATCATCTTCAAAATGGGCGAAGCATGCTTTTTTAGTTGGAGTAGAGGACGTTAAACCCCTGTGGCTCAGCTTAATAGACTTCCCTTGGATCTTTAATTCATACCTGTATCTGCCGTCTCCCAAGTGGGTGTGCCATAGGTCAAAAGTAAGGTAAAAATAAAGGATCAGGACAATCATTCCATAGTAAACTAATCACAGTGATTTTCCTACTTCGCTCTTGCCCTGGATCACTGAAATCATCTCTTCCCAGGCTGCAACTGAATGCAAGGCAAAGTTAATAAAAATTTCCAGGATGGAACTATTGAGCCAACTGCTGGATTGACACCAGCTGCCAGGAGAGGCTATCCATGTATACTGGTCACGCGTTGCTTTTGCAAATGCTCCCCCTTGAGTTTTATTTCCCTGAAAGGCTTCCCCCCTCCAGCCCCTTTAACCTTGCAATACAGACCTAGTCGTTGTCCGCATTCTTCTCCAAAGCAATGCCCCCTGACTTAGCTACATTTAGCATTTACTGAATGCCTTCGTCGATGAGCTTGATGAACACAAAAATAGAAGGGTTTTATGCTGGCTGGCTGGGGAATTCTGGGAGTTGAAGTCCACCCATCTTCAAGTGGCCACGGTTGAGAAACACTGTCCTAAACCAAAACTTGCTTGATATGGTCATGCGCCACTCCCTTTCCTCCATCGTGTGGCCCTTTTAAACTGAGCTTTGTGGCTTTACCTGGATGCCACGTGAAGCCAGGCAGCTCCCTGTTTGCTTGCTTGCCTGCCTCCTGCTCTTGATCCCTAAACAGACACATGTGCGTTTGAATGCAGAGTAGCAGAAAAATTTTCAGCAACGGCTTTGCGTGTTTTTCATTGTATCTTCCCCGGCTGTGTTGCGGCTCCAATAATCCACGCACCCCAGTTCACGCCACTTTCTTTCTCCCCCCACCTCCCCTGCTTTACTCTCTATTTACTATTCCTTTCCGACCACCTCGTTCACTGGTAAGCGCTGCTCTCAATTTCTCTGTTTGTAAGTCAACTGCTGCTTTCCGCCCTCCAGATCTTTCCCACTTGCACACCTGCCTGTGAAAGAAAATTCACTCTGACACACTTGAGGTGTGTGTGAAATGCTTCTTACGTTACACTTCAGGGAACTTCGCCTCCCTCCCTAGCGAAAATGGGGGTGCCCCCTTTGCCTTTCGTAGAAGAAAAAAGATTCCATTCCCCCCCGAAAAGAGCTCACAGCTACATATATGGCCCCATATTCCAGTTCTGTCCTTCCGTCAGCCCTCCGAGAAGCAGAAAAGCGGAGTGTAAATATTGTCAGTCATTTAAAAAAGAAAAAAAGAAGAAATACATCTGGCTCCTGTGAAATCTGTGCTCAGAGAAGCACTTGACTCGTGTCTCCTTGTGTCCGGCAACCAATTTGCAATTTCCTAAATTCTCTTTCGGTCGGGAAAGCAGACATTTTTCTTTCCGTTGGAACCAGATTAAGGTTACTATGGTAACTAATCATTTTGGCCGGGTGAAGAGGTTGAATTTAATTGTCCTCTTTTCGGATGTTAATTTTTGCACCTGGGGAGAAGAACTTGCCTGGACTTGTTTTAGTTTCAGTTTCCCTTCTGTGTAGGCATGTAGAGAGTTAAGCAGCTCTCACTGTAAATTATTTTTATAGAAATGCCTGGTGTGTGACTTTTCTGATCTCTCCTGGGCCAAAGGATTTCCTAGCAATCTGCCAACAAGATGTTCCAGAGCAGCTTTAGTCAAACAGATGCCTCCAGATGTGTTGCATGTCAAACCTCACATTTCCAAACTCCAATATGGTGGCCACCAGGTCAGGAAATATTATTCTAAGCCAAGAACAAGCAACCTTACTCTCAGCCTGCTAGATACTTTGGACTATCACCTCCACAAGATTCACTTGAGATGGCCAGTGAGAATGGATCGTGGCAGTTGCAGCCCAAAAGATATGGAGGTCTCTAAACTACGTGCCTTTATTCTAGTATATATTCAGGAAAGGAATTATTGCCATTTGGGATATATATAAGTAGAGAAAGAGATCCATCTTTACAGCAACTCAGTCATAGTTGTGCAAATATTACAAGCTATGTTGATCAGGAAAAAAAAAAAGCATGGTCACTTTATTCATGTGTGCACATATATATTTCTGAAAATAGTTTTGGGAGTAATGATTTCCCGTTGTGATCTTTTCCTCAGGCATGTAAGTGTAGTATGGGAAGCCAAGGAAGCTGCATGTCAGCAATGCGTATCTGAAATATTCTATCTCAGTTCTCAGTGGAAAAGAAATCAAATCATGTAAATGTCTGAGGACAATAATAAAGGGATTTCTTAATCAGTATTTTAAAACTTAGCACGATTCCATTAATATAATAAAGGGATTTCTTCATCAGTGTTTTAAAACTTGGCATGGAAGCTAGATGCCACACACGTTGGCAGCGAAGTAGAACTTGCAGGTCCAGAAAGGTGCTCTGCACTGAAGATTTATTTTCCTACAATCTTATATATTAATTAATTTATATCTCACCTTTCATTCAAGGTCACACATCCGGTGCTTCCTCCTCCTATTTTTTTCCACAAAAACAACTCCATGATGTAGGTTGGGCTGAGAGGGATCAGTCACCCAAGACACTTCTTCCATGGTCGAGGGGTCCCACACTTTCATCACTACACCCCACTTCCTTCCTAATAAATCTTACTGATCAGGGCTCTGACAGAATGGTTTCATGGGATTAACTGCTTCCAGTTCAGTTTCATACCAGAAGCTGGAAATCTTTCAATATAAATTGATTAAACTAAATTAAAAATTAAATCTTCCAATATTTGTACTTTAGGACATATGGCAAGAGAAGGATGAATTATTCTCTCAAGTCTTGCCTGTAGGCTTCAAGAAGCATCTAGTTGATCCCAGGGCAAACTCAATGTGAGGCTGGATAAATCGTGATTCCAAGCCAGCTGGGTTTCTCCAGCTCACCACACCGATTCTGTATATTATACAGATACTCCTCGCTTAACGACCATAGTTGAGACCAGCATTTTGGTTGCTAAGCGAAGCAGTCATTAAGCAAATCCAACCCAATTTTACGACCTTTTCTGCGGTGGTCGTTAAGCGAACCATGTGATCATTAAGCAAATCACATGGTTCCCCATCAATTTTGTTTGCCGGAAACCGGCCAGGAAGGTAAAAAATGGCAATCACGTGACCATGGGACATTGCAGCAATCATAAATGTGAACTGGTTGCCAAGTGCCCGAATCGTGATCACGTGACCGTGGGGACACTGTGACGGTTGTAAGTGTGAGGACCAATCACAAGTCAGTTTTCTCAGCACCGTCATAAGTCCAAACTGTCACTAAATGAATGGTCATTAAGTGAGGACTACCTGTAAGTATTAATTTGAGTTTGCAAAAATCTAAAAGATGGTTAAAGCAAAATAAAATACAGAATTTATAAGTGTGCAACCTGTGCATGTAATGTGGTCTTCTAAGCCTTTTTATGTGCCCTCCCAGACAGCTACTGAGTTTGGTCATTTAACATTAAAATGTGTAATTGTAGGATTCAGTATAATGAGATTGGGTGGATTGGGCAAAGGAAATTAACTCTGAAAAAGCGTGAATGGCATTTAAGCAAAATGCATCCATTTACTTACTGTCAGCCCCACTAGGTAGACCAGACCAGGAAATCAGCTCCACCGAAGGCTAAAACTACTTTTATTGAGGTTATCTATAATAACAGAACCTTACAAGTTTGATTGTGCTGAACCTCCCCTTCCTTCTTACATTCATGTGAATCAGGGAGGCATCTGTCTGAGCCTCTTCTTTATGTTATCTCTCCACAATAGACTTAAAAAATGTTTCAGCCCCTTTTACCCAGGCAGCAGTTCTTGCATCAAGATCATCTTCCTTACTCTTTACACTTACCTATCTGATGGGAAAGGCGGCATGGTTTTTAAGTTACTTATGAACAAAGTGACTACCTTCCTTTCCCAAATTCAAGACCACAAATCTCAGAAATGCTAACTGTACACTGGTTGCGCAAGCACAGATCAAGAGCTAATCCAGAAGGCAAATACAATCTGTTGGTTGTCTGAACTCCAAAAAGGTCACAAATCCCCAAATTTCCCTCACATTTTTGGCAGGAGCCATTCCATATTTTAAAAGATGGTCATTGTCAAGCCAATGCATCCATCTGACCCAAAATTATCTGGATGCCTCTGGTGACGTGCTGTATAACTGCTGAGTTGCAACTGGAACCAAATAAAATATTCATAATGACCTCCATCCTCCTGTCCTCCCGTCCTCCCTCCGTCCTCCTGTCCTCCCCTCCCTGTCCTCCCATCCTTCCTCCATCCTCCTGTCCTCCCTGCCTATCCTCCTGTCCTCCCTTCAATTTAACAGTAACTTGTCCTGCTGCTGTATCAGCTACTTCCTGTCACTTTACAATTGGGGAGGGAAATCTTTATTATAAGTCCTTGCTGCAATAAGGGGAAAACTGATTTATTTAATTAATTCATCACACCATATTGTAATATACTATAACTTTATATAAATACTTAAGCATATTTTCTACTGTATAAGTAGAAATAGATATTGTATATTGTAACATATAAACAAATAGTGTATTAGGATTAATAGTTAAGATAAGCTAAAAAATTAAGAAGGATATTTACAAAATAAAATGAATACAAGAAAGATATGGAGGTCTCTAAACTACGTGCCTTTATTCTAGTATATATTCAGGAAAGGAATTATTGCCATTTGGGATATATGTAAGTAGAGAAAGAGATCCATCTTTACAGCAACTCAGTCATAGTTGTGCAAATATTACAAGCTATGTTGATCAGGAAAAAAAAAAAGCATGGTCACTTTATTCATGTGTGCACATATACATTTCTGAAAATAGTTTTGGGAGTAATGATTTCCCGTTGTGATCTTTTCCTCAGGCATGTAAGTGTAGTATGGGAAGCCAAGGAAGCTGCATGTCAGCAATGCATATCTGAAATATTCTATCTCAGTTCTCAGTGGAAAAGAAATCAAAATATACTTTAAAATTAATATATTGAAAGGACACTGTCATTTTGTATGTAATTACAGACTAATTCAGATCTGGGGGAAAGAAGACGGTGAATGACAATAGATGGATTCTTCAGTTCTTAACAATATAGGAGCATCCTTCAACCAGGGAAAAATATATATTAGTTGTGTGCCAAAATAAAAACTGCACTTTTCCTCCTTGTCATCAAATTAATGGAAAATAAGATTTATTTTCAAAGGAAAAGAAAATGTTAATGAAATTGAATTACAATGCTTCTTGCCCTTTAATTCCAGGGTGATCAAGAAGTGTATATAAATGTCTGTTTCTTTCATTATGAAGTCATCTCTCCAGTGGTCTGCAGCCTCTCTGGCTTTCCACACTTCAATTCAATCCTGAAGGAAGACATCAGGAGGACCTTCTCCCAGGAGACTTTTTCAGATAAGGAAATATGGGCAGCCAGGGAGGCTTCAGAAAGATAGAAAGATGTATCACAGGAATCCCTTTCTCCAGTGTTCTGCAGCCTCCCTGACTTTCCCCATTTCAATCTTAACAGTCTTCAACCTTCCTCGCTTTCCACACTTTGATTCAATCCCAAAGGGAGTCATCAGGAGGTGACTTGGAGCTTTATCGGATTGTGGACAGCCAAGGAGGCTTCAGAAAGATGGAAAGATGGATTACAGGGATCCCTTTCTTGACAGTGGTCTGCAGCCTCCCTGGCTTCCCATATGTCCACTAAGTCCCAAAGGAAGTCATTAGGAAGGACCATCTCCCAGGAGACTTTTTCAGATTGTGGAAAGTGATGGCACAGAAACCAAGACCAGCAATAGCTCCTGCTGGCACCTCCAACCCAAAAATTAAGCTCAGAAACTGCATGAAAACAAATCCTACAACATTCTATAACCCTCAGAGAATGAAATAGGAGAAAATAAACTGTTTTTTAAGGAAACCAATTTGGGCAGGACTGGGTTTAGCCCAGTGATACACAGTGGAAGAAGTAGAGTGTGATCTCAAAGGTCACTTATGATCTTCCCTCTGATCATTCAAACTACCCCTCAGGTTGAAGTGCTTCTCCCCCACGTGTTCCTGGAGTTTAGATCATTGTCTCTGCAGTTCCTGGGACGGATTGTGAATTAATGCGTTGCCTGACTTCTTTTAAAAAAGGGCTTCCCCAGGTCAGTGAGAGGAGACCCTCAGAACTGTTCCTCCAGTATTGGATTAGATAGTTATGCATTCAGGAATATGTAGCCCGGCAATTTACAAGATTGGACCAGAAGAGGGGAGGTCAAAAGCAGCCACAAGAATGGAAAGAGAATTGCTTTGTTACAGGAGACTGGCCTTCTGTTCCTGATAGCAATTCGGCTTTCTCGACAATGGTTTCTGCACTTGATGATTTCCTCCACTCCCTGCTTCCCCACCTTCTCACATCTTAATATCCTGTCCTTGACGGACCTCCTACGGTCAAAATGCCTCTTTCAGAGAAATGCAATATTAACCAGCTCGTAATATCAGTTCAGGCCCTTGTCAGCACGCCTCTGCCTTGGCTATTAAAATTCAGGCAGGGTGACTGAGTGCTGTTCTGCCATGCAGACCTTTCTTCTAAACCAACCTTAGCAACTCTGAAATGCGCGGACTTCAACTCCCAGAATTCCCTTGGCCAGAGTTGCCAAGGTTGAGAGACTCTGCCCTAAACACTTTGTCCCCTTTGCAAAATGCAACATGAAAGTTGTGTTTCGTTCTCGGCACCAACCCAAAGTACAGCTCTGAGCTGAGGGACAAGGCTTGCGTACCTTAAGTTTCTGGTTGACCTTTTTCCCCGCTATTTATATTACACCAAAGACAAAGTGCATTATGATTGAGAGTGATGCATGATTTCAGCTCTTTGGACTTCCTTCAGGGAAAAGTGTTCAGGCTTCTCTTTTCTTCTGGATACTGCAGAGGTAAACTTCAGGATTAAATTTAAATTAGCCTATTTACGTAGCTGACTTATCATGTAAATGTCGTGGTCCAGTTGATCCTTAACCTGTATAGTTGCTCTGACTAGTGGTACAGATCTAGTATGACCTTTTTTTTTAATCCATTCAATCATGTCCAATTCTCAGAGACTGCCTGGACAAGTCCCTGCAGTTTTCTTGGCAAGGCTTTTCAGAAGTGGTTTGCCATTGCCTTTTTCTCTCTAGGGCTGAGAGAGAGGGACTGGCCTGAGGCCTCCCAGCTGGCTTTGTGCCCACAGTGGGACTAGAACTCACGGTCTCCCAGTTTCTGGCCTGGTGCCTTAACCACAACACCAAACTGGTGTACATGATCATAAACACTTGTTAAAGCCTCTATACAGGTTAAGGATCAACTGGACCATGGTTCAGCTGGCTGTGGTTTGTTTTCACTTTCCTCTTCAGAGAGCCAGTTTGGTCTAGTGGTTAAGGTGCTGGGCTAGAAACCACAAGCCTGTGAGTTCTAGTCCCGCCTTAGGCACGAAAGCCAGCTGAGTGACCTCGGGCCAGTCCCTCTCTCTCAGCCCAACTCGTTGCAATGTAGACCAGCCTCCTTGTGGTGCACCCCGGGCAACGTGATTTGCCACGACTAAACAGTCTACACATCTGGCTGCTGGACCTCACAAGGAATTCCCAGCGAAGAAAGCAGCATGAACACCGAACTGCTCTGCCATACGATTAAAAAAAAGCTTTCCTCTTCTGCTTCATATGCTTCCATTTGCTCTTCAGCAGCCATCTTTGCCTTTCCTTCTTCCAGCCGCTGATGCCTGGCGTGAGCTCAACTCTGAGGACCTGCTTGTGACGTGATAAGTCAGACATGTAAATGTCTGAGGACAATAATAAAGGGATTTCTTAATCAGTATTTTAAAACTTAGCACGATTCCATTAATATAATAAAGGGATTTCTTCATCAGTGTTTTAAAACTTGGCATGGAAGCTAGATGCCACACACGTTGGCAGCGAAGTAGAACTTGCAGGTCCAGAAAGGTGCTCTGCACTGAAGATTTATTTTCCTATAATTTTAGATATTAATTTATATCTCACCTTTCATTCAAGGTCACACATCCGGTGCTTCCTCCTCCTATTTTTTTCCACAAAAACAACTCCATGATGTAGGTTGGGCTGAGAGGGATCAGTCACCCAAGACACTTCTTCCATGGTCGAGGGGTCCCACACTTTCATCACTACACCCCACTTCCTTCCTAATAAATCTTACTGATCAGGGCTCTGACAGAATGGTTTCATGGGATTAACTGCTTCCAGTTCAGTTTCATACCAGAAGCTGGAAATCTTTCAATATAAATTGATTAAACTAAATTAAAAATTAAATCTTCCAATATTTGTACTTTAGGACATATGGCAAGAGAAGGATGAATTATTCTCTCAAGTCTTGCCTGTAGGCTTCAAGAAGCATCTAGTTGATCCCAGGGCAAACTCAATGTGAGGCTGGATAAATCGTGATTCCAAGCCAGCTGGGTTTCTCCAGCTCACCACACCGATTCTGTATATTATACAGATACTCCTCGCTTAACGACCATAGTTGAGACCAGCATTTTGGTTGCTAAGCGAAGCAGTCATTAAGCAAATCCAACCCAATTTTACGACCTTTTCTGCGGTGGTAGTTAAGCAAACCATGTGATCATTAAGCAAATCACATGGTTCCCCATCAATTTTGTTTGCCAGAAACCGGCCAGGAAGGTAAAAAATGGCAATCACGTGACCATGGGACATTGCAGCAATCATAAATGTGAACTGGTTGCCAAGTGCCCGAATCGTGATCACGTGACCGTGGGGACACTGTGACGGTTGTAAGTGTGAGGACCAATCACAAGTCAGTTTTCTCAGCACCGTCATAAGTCCAAACTGTCACTAAATGAATGGTCATTAAGTGAGGACTACCTGTAAGTATTAATTTGAGTTTGCAAAAATCTAAAAGATGGTTAAAGCAAAATAAAATACAGAATTTATAAGTGTGCAACCTGTGCATGTAATGTGGTCTTCTAAGCCTTTTTATGTGCCCTCCCAGACAGCTACTGAGTTTGGTCATTTAACATTAAAATGTGTAATTGTAGGATTCAGTATAATGAGATTGAGTGGATTGGGCAAAGGAAATTAACTCTGAAAAAGCGTGAATGGCATTTAAGCAAAATGCATCCATTTACTTACTGTCAGCCCCACTAGGTAGACCAGACCAGGAAATCAGCTCCACCGAAGGCTAAAACTACTTTTATTGAGATTATCTATAATAACAGAACCTTACAAGTTTGATTGTGCTGAACCTCCCCTTCCTTCTTACATTCATGTGAATCAGGGAGGCATCTGTCTGAGCCTCTTCTTTATGTTATCTCTCCACAATAGACTTAAAAAATGTTTCAGCCCCTTTTACCCAGGCAGCAGTTCTTGCATCAAGATCATCTTCCTTACTCTTTACACTTACCTATCTGATGGGAAAGGCGGCATGGTTTTTAAGTTACTTATGAACAAAGTGACTACCTTCCTTTCCCAAATTCAAGACCACAAATCTCAGAAATGCTAACTGTACACTGGTTGCGCAAGCACAGATCAAGAGCTAATCCAGAAGGCAAATACAATCTGTTGGTTGTCTGAGAAACAAACTGCTGAACTCCAAAAAGGTCACAAATCCCCAAATTTCCTTCACCTTTTTGGCAGGAGCCATTCCATATTCTAAAAGATGGTCGTTGTCAAGCCAATGCATCCATCTGACCCAAAATTACCTGGATGCCTCTGGTGACGTGCTGTATAACTGCTGAGTTGCAACTGGAACCAAATAAAATATTCATAATGACCTGGTTTTCTTCTGGTAGCAAACGATCGGGTCTCAAGATTCCTGGGAGATCCTGCTTGTCGGTTTAGCCAAACAGGCATGATGTGAAGTGGCAAGAGTAAGATCTGCCAATTGTTGTTGTTGTTTATTCGTTTAGTCGCTTCCGACTCTTCGTGACTTCATGGACCAGCCCACGCCAGAGCTTCCTGTCGGTCGTCAACACCCCCAGCTCCCCCAGGGACGAGTCCGTCACCTCTAGAATATCATCCATCCATCTTGCCCTTGGTCGGCCCCTCTTCCTTTTGCCTTCCACTCTCCCTAGCATCAGCATCTTCTCCAGGGTGTCCTGTCTTCTCATTATGTGGCCAAAGTATTTCAGTTTTGCCTTTAATATCATTCCCTCAAGTGAGCAGTCTGGCTTTATTTCCTGGAGGATGGACTGGTTTGATCTTCTTGCAGTCCAAGGCACTCTCAGAATTTTCCTCCAACACCACAGTTCAAAAGCATCGATCTTCCTTCGCTCAGCCTTCCTTATGGTCCAGCTCTCGCAGCCATATGTTACTACAGGGAACACCATTGCTTTAACTATGCGGGCCTTTGTTGTCAGTGTGATGTCTCTGCTGTTAACTATTTTATCGAGATTTGTCATTGCTCTTCTCCCAAGGATTAAGCGTCTTCTGATTTCCTGACTGCAGTCAGCATCTGCAGTAATCTTTGCACCTAGGAATACAAAGTCTTTCACTGCTTCTACATTTTCTCCCTCTATTTGCCAGTTATCAATCAAGCTGGTTGCCATAATCTTGGTTTTTTTGAGGTTTAGCTGCAAACCAGCTTTTGCACTTTCTTCTTTCACCTTCATCATAAGGCTCCTCAGTTCCTCTTCACTTTCAGCCATCAAAGTGGTATCATCTGCATATCTGAGATTGTTAATGTTTCTTCCAGAGATTTTAACTCCAGCCTTGGATTCCTCAAGGCCAGCTTGTCGCATGATGTGTTCTGCATACAAGTTGAAAGATCTGCCAATAGGCCAGCATAAAATAGCTTGAGGCAGCTGAGGCAGTCGCAGAGGATAGGGAATCACAGTAGAGTATTACAAGAAAGAAATGTGGGTTTGTGCAAGCTTGTGCCCTTCATATGGTGGTATTGCTTGGCAGCACCCTTGAGGTCAGATTCAACTCTCACTCTTGGTTTCTGTGTCTGAAACGGGCACCATCTGATGCATCACCTTAGGCGTGACAAACCAGACGAAGGCCTTGCAGCTGACCTCTGGCTGGAAATTCGAAGTTCTTCTACAGATAGACAATACACTCAGTCCTACGTCCAGGTTAACAAGACATGATTGCTGTATTCATATAACATACTGTGCCCAAAGGAGTGTCATTATAGCTTACTATGATGGACTGGTTCACACAGCATGCTAAGTCAACAGTTAGGTTCCTCACCATTCCCTCAGCCACAAACTACCCTACAAACTACTATTTTTAGCCTAATCTATCACGTTGTACAAACACAGCCATAATGTGGGAGATGATTTATCAAGAAGCCAGTAGACCAGTGGAGGAGTTACTTTTAGCCCTATCTGAGAGGCCAGCAATTAAATCAGAGACTCTGCATAATTCAGGGAGTGAATTATGGGTCTCCCACAAAGCCAGCATGCTACATGCTGCTTGATAAGCTAAGTGGAACTCAACAATGTTAGTTGAGGTTCTTCAGCTCCCAATCAGGTGATTACATCTGCTTAGTGCTTCGGTGAAGTCAGACCCATGTCAGAAAGCTGTGACTTTTGCTGGAACCCTGTGCACCCTTGTCTTTCCAAATCTGGGTTCACTTCTGAATAAACACCTTTTGAGTCAGGTTGTAAGATTCCCAGGAAGAAAATTAGAAAAGAAAGCCCAGGCCAGAATGGGCCGGATGCCAAATCAAAGAACGAAATCAAAGAACGCCAGTTCAAAACTAATTACGACCATTGAAGTGTTTAAAAAATAATTATCAAGGCCGATCAAGAATAATCCCAATTTGGCTCCAGGAAATAAAGACTATTTTTTTTCTTGGAAGAAAGCCCAGGAAATAATCACTAATTTTTTTAAGTCTTTTTATAGAGTTTAAATTATTATTGTCTGACAATCTATTTTAAAAAAAGCATAGATCTTTAGAAATCCTCGCTCAGAAACTTCCTTGAAAACATTTTTAAAACAACTACCCCCCCCCAGAAAAAACCCAAACAACAACAGAAAGAGATTTCTAGGAGTTGCTTCTCAGACTGCTAATAAACTCAGCAATTACTTAGAAAGAGATTACTGTATATTAATCTGACCAAAAGGCAGCATTGCTGGACCACATGGCTATCACTTCTAATACTTTCCATTAGACCTGGAAAAAAAAATCTCTTAGTGCAACTTATACATTTTTACCAAAAGATAAGCCCCACTGATTTCAGTGGGATTTTATATAAAAAAGAGGAAAATCTGTACTGAAATGCATATTTTGGAAGTACTTTTATGACATGTGTTTCCATGTGCATTTATTTATTTATTACTCATATTTAGCCACCGCCCGTTCAATACATGTGGTTGTTTCACAAAGACATGTTGATGTGACAGTCAAAGAGAGCAAGGGAGATGACCTTGATGGAAGTATGCAAGTTACCCAGGCAAAGGGGGCTGAAACATTCTTTAAGTCCAGAACAGCCAGATAATATTTGAAAACAGCTCAAACACCACCCTAATTCACAGGGGTATAAGGAGGAGGAGGAGCTACAGCACAATCAGACTTGCAAGATTCTGTTTTTATAGCCAAACTCAAAAAAGTATACTTCTAGCCTTTCTGTGGAGTTGATTTTCTGGTCTGGTCTACCTAGTGGGGTTGATAATACCCCGGGACACCCCCGTGCGAATTCTGCAAGCATCTCCAGTGTTTCTTAATGGACACACCTCTGAAACAATTTTACTTCTAGACTTACAAGGCAAGATCTTAACCTGACTATAGATGACTCCATGTCTCTTTTTCTGATAGCCTCTACTTACAGTATTTATCTGAAAATGCAAGCAGGTAATTCAGACACCCTGGTAGTCTGGATCAGCTAGCTGGTACTCACACTGTGCAGAGAGATTCTTCTGCATTTTTTTCATCCATTCTCATTCAGTCCAATCAGGGGAAAAGTGCTTTTCAAAATTTATTTCCCAGGACAAAAAAAATTTCAGGACCTTTCCCTTGGGCTGGAAGGCGGTGTTTTTATGTTTATGGAGTGATGAGCAGGTTGGAGACAATGTCCTACTTTCATTGTACAGTCCAGTTTGCTTCAGCCTGCAACTTCTTAGTGATGGCAACATGTGAAATTCAAGACCCCAAAAGCAGCATTTGTGCCTTCCAGCACCTCCAGACAAGAAAGTCAGCTCACAAACTTCCGCTGTGAAGAATTAGAAAAAAAATCTCAAGCATCTCATTGTTTTGAGAAATTGCAGGGCACATTATCTGATACTCAGTCCTCCACATTAATGGAAACATTATTGATTGTGGGACTTGATGTAGGATCTGTTTTGTTGTTCTATGGGCTCCCCTGTGCCCACTGAAAGCAACCTTGACATGGCATAACAATTTTGCAAGGAGGCTACATAAATTGATCTCTGGAGACCACTTAACCCTGTAATGCCCCCTGCCCTGCAATTAGTCTCAGTTTGCTGAGTATCAACACATGTAACGAGGTCAAAAGCTCCTATGGCTTTGCAACCGTGTTTTCCAAAAGAATTTTGCATTTTGCTGCTTGGAGGAAAATGGTTCAGCCAAGAGTATTAAGTCTAACTCACATCAAAGTTCCCTCAAAGTGTTCTATTTTACACTGATTGATTAATTATGTGCCATCAAGTTGTTGTCAGCTCTTAAAAACCATGAAGACAGGTTTTCTGCAGGACAATCTGTCCTTAACCTGGTCTTCCAGGTCTTCTAATGGTGCACTCTGTTTTAAAACCATCAACCAAAACATTATTTAAATGCACAGCAACCTCCGTGGACCTTCTTTCTCATTCACTGTGTTTTGAGAGAACTTCTATTTCTGTTATTTTTTAGAACTAAAGGAGGGAGGGATATCCAAGTTCACAAAACTCTGGCTCCTTAAATGTCCTTTGATGCAGAGATCTCTCTTAAATCCACTGCATTTTGATTACCCTAAAACAGTTGTTGTTAGCTGCCGAAGAGAGACTACAGGATATTCATCAGGATAAGGTTTAGCATCTCTTCCTCCCACCACTTGATCTCCCAAGGTCATTCCCACATTCCATTACAGTAGCCTACATCAGTCAGCCCCTACAATAAAGGTAGGGTTAGTCCTCATGGTTGGCGTGTCTTGTCTGGACTACCTCAAAAGGCCAACAGCCCTATCTATGTCATCTTGGGGTAGGGTGCAAATTTAAAGAAGGAGGATGGACTCCAGTGATCCAGTTCTTGCCTCTTCACATGTCCACCCAAGCCATTGCTTGTATCTCCTGCAATGCAAGAGCACATGTACTCACACCTGCACCCACACAGGCATGCACACTTGCTTCAAATATAACAGGATACAGCTGCTTCACTGTTGCAAGGGGACTTTTGGGTCAAGCCTCCCCCAAGAAAGCCACTTGGCACCTTATCACCATCTCTGCTGCCTCACCTGCTCAAAAATGTAGATGGGGCTGTTGGCCCTTTGAGGCAACCCAGACAAGATGCACCAACTGTGAATACTAAGCCTACCTTTAATTTAAGGCTACAATAACAGAATCTTGCAAATCTGAAAGTACCTGTCCCTTCCTTCACTTTTACTGAGGATACCCCTGGGAAGAAGGTTCACAGAAAACAGCAGCAGCTATTTTTCCCTCCATCACCTCCAACAATAACGCCAGCTGAGATATTCAACCAGGAGAAATTCTAAAGAAATTGTAAAACATCCTGAGAATAAAGCAGAAAAACTGAAGTTCTTTCATTGGGCAGTGGGAAGAGAATGGTTTGAAGAAAATGAGTGACTGAAATGGGATTGATTCCAGTAAATGCCCTCTGTCCTGCCCCAATAGCTTCTTCTTCTTCTATCAGCCATGTTTTCATTTTCAGCGGAAATGGCTATACTGGAGCTTGATAATCATTATTGTTATTAGTGCCTGGCTAATAATAAGAGATCTGAAGATGAATGGAGTTGATTGGCACAAATCCTATGTCTTCAAGTTGTGAAATCACCGCAGTTTCGCTGACTTGCAAAGATAATTGTACATATTATTTTCCACTGTTTTATTATGTAATCCCCCCCACCTTTTCATTTAAAGGAAATAATAGTTAGACATGCATTGTTACCGACTTTCATTTCAAGCACCTCTCTTTGTCACTTCCTTATAGATTAAAGACAAAAAAGGTCCAAGCAATCAGAGAAAACTATTTCATATTAGACCTGACTATTATGAGCTTGAGGAGAATTGTCAAACATGCCCTCAGTCATTTAAAAGCTTGTGTTTTTTTTTTCCTAAATTCCAAAATAGCAATAATATGAAATTAGTGACAGCAGAAGCAGCTCAGGAAATTACTGTCACATTAGGTGAGCGCAGGAGTAGAAAAGAATCTGTTGCCTGGCAGAGCAACATATTTTATAGTTGCCAGCCCACGCCTGAAGATTGCACACTTTATCCTCCTCTCTCTGTGCAAGAACAAGGATTTAAGGTGTCCCTTCTTGGTTTCTTCTAAACTGCAACTGCCACTTGGGTCTGGAACCATGGTTAATTAGCAAGCAAATATTGATCAGACCAAGATTTTTCAGTTTAAAAGACCCCAATGACCAACTCTCTGCAATTTCTCAAGTTTACTTTCTCTGCCAAAAAAAAAAGAGGCTTCTGTTTTTCTACCTTGTGGTCAGTATGCTTTAGAATTTCTTTCAGCCTCCTTTGTTGATGAGAGATGACAGTTTGACAGTCCCCATCCCTCTGGCTGTCCTTGCTTCTCAATCTGAAATCACAATTCCTAAATCCTTAGCCCATTTTAAGGTCCTTCCTACATCAGTCACAAAGGGGAATTCAAGAAAATTCTCTGTGATTATGTTCATGCAGTGCCAACGTGTCCTCACATCAGATATTCATCTCTACCTTTTATACCTGCTGTTCACAAATTACCCCAGGCATTCACTCTTATTTTTCTTAAACCATCTCTCTCTGTAAATATGGCAAGGTTTTGTTCTACTAGAATTTTCCCCAAATTTCCTTTTCCTTGGGGAAAAAAAGCCAACCCCTTTTCCATCCAACTTCATGTAAATGATTGGAAGTTAAAAGCCAAACTCTACTTTAAAACAAGTCAGGAATGGAACGATGAAATCTTTTTTGAACAAAAAGGTACTGGGATGTGTAGCCTAAGTCTCACGCCCGCTCAAATTTTGAAAAAAAAAACAGCAATTGTTACATTTGAATATGCTCAAATCTTTTCAATTGACCCACACAGGACACTGAAGACATATACAATATTTCTGTGTCTCCAAGAGCTGTGCAGATCATTGAGAGGGGATGGAAGACCACCAGGGGAGTTTAGGCTGGAAAGCTGAAAGACGCGTTGATGACAAAATCACTTCCATGTTGTTCCCAAGAAACTGGCCGAGATGCAATCAGCAGGAGCTAAATTTGACCTGATGGTTTTGCTTCATCATCAAAAGTAACACACCTCCAGTGCTACTCAGGCAACACCACCCCATTATGTGGTTTCACTCTGCTTCACTTTCTAATGAGCTCCCTTTTTACCGAAGCCAGAAGCATCTTCGAGCACGGCGCTGAACCAAATCACAGTGGTGCCACTTCATGGCAATTGTAGCATTTTCAGAGCATGACGTCCCCAATCAGGGAAAATCTGAGTGGCTTCCACAGCTGGGACACATTTCTCGTCCAGAAAAAAGTGATCTCATGGTGTGGTGTTCGACTGGCTTGGTGTTATGGATTACGTGCATAACACTTCACCGCTTATGTTGAGAGTTTAAGGTCATGACTTCTTAACCCAGGCATAGATGGATGCTTTCCTAATGAACGATGCCCTGTCAGCTAATTGAATTTCCTTTTGGCTCATCTAGAGTTTTTGCAAACGCCTTGGAAACTGAAGCCTGGGGAATATAAACATCTGTTGGTCGGAATCTTGTAACTGACATTGACTCTTCAGAAAGGCCAGCCTTAAATGTTCAGGATTCCATCTTTTCCTTCCAAAGACCCTCAGATGTCCTCCTTCAGTAAGGATCTTGGACCGCCCACAATTCCACATCAAGGGGCAGTGATGACATAATCTCCATCTCCTGGAGGCCACTTTTTGCTTACCCAGAATGCAATTCTGTGTGTGTTTATTATTTGTCTTTATTATGCGCAGAGATGCACCCACAGAGGTTAGGGAGCTGACATCCTGACTTCCACAGAGCTCCTGGAAATAACCAGTCACATCTTAGGTCCCTTCCAACTCTATGATTCTATGACTCCAGACTGGGGACAAGGTGAGGGCCACATCAGAAAGATAAGGGGGAGAGTAAGCCTTTCAGGACCTGATTCTGCTATGAGTCAAAACAAGCAGAGATGCCATTCCTGCCAAGATAAGAAGCATTTTGTCCCAAGGATGGTCTTCCTTTATCCAGAGTTAATACGCCTGAGTCCCACCACTGCTCCAAATCTGAGAACTCAAAAGATCCCAAGATCATTGAAGCTAAGCAGGTTTCTTGTTCAGCTGAGTGTTTGAGTAGGAGGTTCCCGAGTCGTCTGTCTTTCTTGTCTTGAGTTCCATGATGGGGGTAAAACACGGAAACAGCACATGAAAAAACAATATAGTCATTTCTATGGAGCCTGCAAAAGGAACATGGAATGCATTCCCAATTTCTTACACTACTGTGTGCATGCTATCAGTTTAAAGGCTAGGAGGCATGCAGTGAATCCATTTCTTAAAGTGCATTTTTAAAATCTGAAATCTTTGCATATAGAATATGTTCATCCTCCTCTCACCCATGCTGTGTAAATCAAAGCACACACCTGTCCAAATCGCTGACATCTTTTTCCCAAATCATGCACAAAACCAACACACAGCAGGATTCAGTGCCTAATTATTAATTCCAGCAGGGGATTTTTGCATGCATGAATAGTCTCTACATTAGTGAACTCCCTAATCCCAAAGTTAACCTTTTCCCCCTCTCTAATTTATCCAAAGCTTAGCCAGTTGGGTGTTTCATGCTGCGTATTTTAAATTCTAGAATCTGTTCACAAAAGCACTCCAAAGACATTTCCACATTTAACAGGCTGGACGGATAAAGCAGGGTTGCACCTCCAGCCGCACATCTTGCCATGGCCGTGTCTACATGATGCACACATCTATCTTGAGACAAAATTGGGGCTTAACGTGATGTGTAAAGCCAACCATTATGGTTAGTAAACCTCAAATGATGGCTTAATGGGGTGTGAAGCTAGCTAACTTGTTTATCCAATAAACTGTGATTAAATACAGCATAGCTCTAGCATGATGTGTGAACACAGCCACCGGGGTGGATAAACCCTAGATTACAATTTACTTTGTTGTGTAAAGCCATTTGATGGTGGATTATTCAATAAACCATGTTAAAGGTCATGACTCTAGCATGATCTAGCATTCCAGTCAATCTTCAGCCAGTTCTCCTAGATGGGTCTTCCTCTGGTCAGAAGGAGTCAAATGTCCAAACTTCTATGCCCCATTTTTGTGTTAATTCAAACGGGCCCCAAAGATGTTGTAATATGTGCAACCTGTAAAGTGTCCCAGGGATGAGTTGTTCTTTTTGTTCTTGTTGCTCATCAGAGGCCACTTCCAGTGTCAATCCCCCAATTATTCCTTCCTGAAACCTGGCAGCAATAGACCATTTTAGTCTTAAGTTTCATTTTTCTCCTGCTCAACTGAATGCAGCTTCCCCTGCCTTACAGTGTCAACTTGGATGTGAGAACATAAGCAGAAGTGAACAGGGGTGAAACCAAACCATTTTCCCCACAGGAGCTCTCAAAACATGGGGTGGGCGGTTCACATTAAAACACCACCCACGCTTAAATCTATTTGCTGAAGCGGTGGAGAATGGTAAATAAAACAAAGTCAGGACAATGGTTGACCTGAGCTGGTCGCTGAATAGAAATGAGCATCTTTGCAAATTTGGGGGCAGTAAGTCAAATCCTGGAGGATTTTTGATCCATCCCATTATTCCACCTGGCCAACTTCTCTGGCATCCCCATTTTGAAGTCTTCCAAAGTTTCCACCACCCTCCATGGAGACCCAGGTTTCACAAATTAGCCGCAGAGTTAAAGGAAATTATTTTAACCAGTGGATCCAACATGAGTCCTTCACTTCACTATGGGTGACCTGTTGTATATCTACGGGCTCCCATTTTCAAACTTTTGCTACAGGTTTGCCCTCACCACGAGTCAGATCTCACCACCTGAGTTAGCTCAGCCTGCTTTCCAAATCACTGGGCAGATACGTCAACTTCTTTGTGGAGCCCATACCTCTCACGGATACTTCTGTATGGTTTTATGGGATGGTTTGCTTCCAATTGGTTACGGATATTTTGTTTGGTCCTTACCTTGGTTATTTCTACTGGCAGAGAAGCGGGTATTAAACTGCACCCCAAGGAGGCATTCGGAAAGCCTATGGAAGGCAAAATTCCTAACAGTATCTCCTTTGTTTCCATAATGGAAGCTAGCTGGATAACACCAAGTATGCCTTTCCAAACACTAACCAATGCCTCTGTGGAAACAGATTTGTTCTTAGAAGTTTCATTTTTCTCCTGCTCAACTGCATCTTTAAGGTATTTTAGATTTTATGGTACTTTGTTTTTATGTCAGGGCCTTTGAGTTTAGGAAACCAGCTTAGATAAACAAACACAGTCAAGTATCTCTAAACAAATACACAAACGTCATCTGGTTTAAGAATCAAAGAAGCCCGCAGATGTGAGAGTCAGAGGGTGCCCTCTGGTGGTCTGAAAGCAGAACAATGGGTGTCAGAAAATGGTAGTTAGTAAACAAGGCAGTCTTCATGTGTCTAATCAGAAATAAGTTCCCCAGAGTAAGTGGGTCTACAGCATGAACATTACATGCTGACCTCATGTAACCTATTACAGAGGCAAGATTCATAAAATACATACCATGATCAACAGGGATTGCCCCCCCAAAAGTTTGAAAAGTGAACATTTATATAAAATGTGCATAGAGTAATGCAAATAGAGTAAACAGATGCCCTT
Organism: Candoia aspera; assembly: GCF_035149785.1. NCBI lineage: Eukaryota > Metazoa > Chordata > Lepidosauria > Squamata > Candoiidae > Candoia > Candoia aspera. The sequence goes on along the minus strand of NC_086165.1, from coordinate 8,606,479 downwards.
TGAGATTTGATCCCCTCATTTTCCTACCATTTTGTTAACTCTGGGTTATTGACCAAGCCACAATTGGCTGGGTTCACTCAACCCAAAGCCAAATAAAGCACATTTTACTCTAGTGCGTTGTAGAAACCCTGTGTGATTTGTTTATAAAAACACATAAACCCTAACCCTAAGATAACCCTTCTGACAATGTGGTGATCCGAAGATCAAGGAAACCCTACTGGAGATCCACCACCACAGTATCCTCAGAATCTGGCTCTTGTCTTCTTCCATGGAGCAGACTTGGGCACATGAGAGCCTACAGCCCTCAACCTATATGAAGCCATGATTGCAGTCCAAAGAACTTTCCAGTGGCGGGGGTGGGGGTGAAGGAGTATGGCGGCAGGACGAGCAATGTGAGAGCTCAAGAATATTCTCATCTACAACGCAGGACAAAGGTGGCTTTGCGGAGTCGGAGAGACAGGCAAACCACGGAGGCAGCACTGGAAAAATTGCTCTGTCGACGAAGGGCTTCAGCGGCTTTGGAGCAGCAGGCCAAAGTTTAACTTTCTTCTTGTCACTTTCACTTTTGCGTTAAAAGAGCAGCCAGGAAGCCAGGAAGCAAGAACTGTAGAGCCTGCGTGAGCAGCCTAGCTTTCCTGGCAATTCTGCTGCCCCCTTCACTTCGATGAAAGGAACAATAAAGAAAAAAGAAGAAACTTCCTAAGTAGGGGGGAAAAAAAACTTTACAATTGGGGGGGGGGAAATCTTTATTATAAGTCCTTGCTGCGATAAGGAGAAAACTGTCCTCCCCTGCCTGTCCTCCTGTCCTCCTCCCGTCCTCCCGTCCTCCCCTGCCCATCCTCCCATCCTCCCTCCATCCTCCCATCCTCCCCTGCCCGTCCTCCCATCCTCCCTCCATCCTCCCGTCCTCCCCTGCCCATCCTCCCATCCTCCCTCCATCCTCCCGTCCTCCCCTGCCCGTCCTCCCATCCTCCCTCCATCCTCCCGTCCTCCCCTGCCCGTCCTCCCATCCTCCCTCCGTCCTCCCGTCCTCCCCTGCCCGTCCTCCCATCCTCCCTCCGTCCTCCTGTCCTCCCCTGCCCGTCCTCCCATCCTCCCTCCATCCTCCCGTCCTCCCCTGCCCATCCTCCCATCCTCCCTCCGTCCTCCCGTCCTCCCCTGCCCATCCTCCTATCCTCCCTCCATCCTCCCGTCCTCCCCTGCCTGTCCTCCCATCCTCCTCCCGTCCTCCTGTCCTCCCTGCCTATCCTCCCGTCCTCCTCCCATCCTCCTGTCCTCCCTGCCTATCCTCCTGTCCTCCCTTCCATTTAGCAGTAACTTGTCCTGCTGCTGTATCAGCTACTTCCTGTCACTTTACAATTGGGGGGGGGGGAATCTTTATTATAAGTCCTTGCTGTGATAAGGGGAAAACTGATTTATTTAATTAATTCATCATGCCATATTGTAATATACTATAGCTTTATATAAATACTTAAGCATATTTTGTACTGTACAAGTAGAAATAGATATTGTATATTGTAACATAAACAAATAGTGTATTAGGATTAATAGTTAAGATAAGCTAAAAAATTAAGAAGGATATTTACAAAACAAAATGAATACAAGAAGACAGATTAGGAGAGGCTCAGAAGCGGGGGAAGGTGAATGGTTGAAAGCCATGTCTGAAGACTTTACACAGAAAACAATTCAAAACATCCCTCAAAATTTAACTCATTTATTGGAAGAGAAAATTGATGGCTTTGAGAACAGATTAGACCATAAGTTAGAGACCATGGACAAAATAATAAAAGCAGATATCCAAGAAGTAAGAGAAAGAGTGGAGAAATTAGAATGGGAAAAGGACATTGAATTAGACCGTTTAACTGTGTTAGAGTTAAAAGAAAAAGAATACTGTATTAGGCTTAGGGGAGTACCAGAAAAAAGAGCCAGAAATTAGAGAAATAGTGATTCAAATGCTTGCCAATTTAATTGACTGGGATGAAGAAAAATTAGAAGAAAATATAGAAAAAATATAGAGAGTTAACTCGAAATATGCAAAGGTTCATAGGAAACCAAGAGACATAATAATTGAATTTGCAAGAAAGAGGACAAAAAAATTGATAATACAGGCCTCTTATGGTAAAAAAAAATAACATTGAAGGAGAGGAAATCATGATATTGAAGGACATACCATTGAAAATACTTAAAAAGAGAAGAGAATACTTTTTTCTTACTGATGTCTTAAAAAGAAATAAAATTCCCTTCAGATGGGAAATTCTGGAGGGAGTTAATGTTATGTTTAAACAACGAAGTTACAGACTGAATACTATCTCAAAAGCGCAGGAATTTCTTAAATAACATAAGAAAGATCTGGAAACAGATGCAGAGGGGAGTGACAGATTTAAAAGTAAAGGAAGTAAAAGAAAGTGTCTAGATTCTGAAGACCCCAGTGTAGAAGAATTAGCTTCTAGCTCTAAAGAGTTTACAATACTTCTCTCAAATGAATGAACTAAAATGCCTCTCCTGGAACTTAAATGGAGTCAACTCCCCAGTTAAAAGGAAAAAAGTTTTTCATTATTTATATAAATTGAAACAAGATATTATATGTCTTCAGGAAATGCACATTGCTAAAAAAGATGATAAATATTTGATAAACAAGAAATTAGGAAATGAATTTATAGCAGCAAGTGGGGAAAAAAAACAAATGGAATTGTAATATATGCAAAGTCTCATTTAAACTCTAAATTGATAAGTGCTGACAAAAATGGAAGATATATAATAATAGCAGTGGAACTGCCAAGCCTTAAAGTATTAGTGGTTGGAGTATATGCCCCGAATGATAATCAGAATTTTTTTAATCAAAATTTACTTAATGTACTTTCTGAACTACCCTATAATAATTGGATTATGATGGGAGATTGGAATGGGGTTACTTTACCTATCATTGATAGAAAGTCTGAACAACAAATTTAAAAAAATCAAGGAAAATTACCTCAGTCTTTTTTTGATATGACCGAAAATTTGGCTATTGTAGATACCTGGAGACATAAAAATGGCTTGGCCAGAGATTATACCTTCTACTCAGATAGATTCAAATCGTTCTCCAGGATTGATACGATATGGCTATCTAAAAATCTGGCAAATAAATATAATCTCAGTAGAACTGTAGAATTATTGTAACCAAATTAGTGAATTGTGAAAAGAAATTATTTAGTTAAGGTATAAAATTGTATTACTTAGGGAGTTGGAAATCCATTTCCTTTCTTTTAAACTTCTCCTTCTCTTTCTTCTTTCTCCTTGCCTTTTTTCTTTCTCTTGTTTTTGCATTTTATGCTTATTGTTGATTTGTCATTTTATGTTTGTATTATTTGTGTAAATAATTTAATAAAGACTATTTATTAAAAAAAAAAAGAACTTTCCAGTGGCAGCTTCGTTGATTGCTCTGTTGAAGACTTCAGTCAAGATGTCATAGCAGGGAGTCAAAAAAGTCAAGATGGCAGCCATGACCACACATTCAAAAACCTTCCCCCTTTTTCTACAGGTTGCAACATGCATAAAAACAGGGTGGGGCTTCAATCACACAGATGTAGCTGCCATCTGGACTTTTGGCAACCCCACCACGTAGACGTTCCTGGTTCAACCTACTCTGCATAAGACCTGAAGCAACTGCTTTAGCTGCATTCACACAACCTGTGTAACCTGCCCACTGAGTTTTCTAGGCTGGCAAAATACCCTGAAGCACAAACTCACCAAATGGGGAGAGTTCATACAACTAGAAAGCCACCAGAAATGTAGCCAATGCTTCTCACATTTTGCAGGTTGTGCATATGGAGCCACAAAGTCTTTGACTGGACTGGTTGTGTTTACGCTTTGTGTGAAGTCTCCCCTGGTTCTCAACTGTCTGGATTGCTTGCTTTCTTGGTCCCTGACCCCTTGCTACTCATCCTGACATTTTCTTCTACAAGGAACGTACCTGGCTTTAGCTTCAACTAGGGAAGGCCCTCCCTTTCCTTATAGCAGCCATTGGATCATGATTATTTCTTGGTTTATGCTGAAAAAAAAATTTCAGTCCATGTCTTGGTAGTGCCAGACCAAAGCATTGCAGGAAGTTTAAATTGTAAGCCAAACCATCCCCCCCAATCCCCATGAAGAAGAAATGGCAAATCCCAGTGTTGCTTTTTCAGTATAGGCTGTATGCACACAACCATTGAAAGCCCTGGTTAACTGCATTGTAGTTTGCAGAATTTACCCACTTGGTTTGGGCCACATAGCCCCAAGCCAACCAAAGGCCCTTTAACCTAGCTTGTTTTGCAAACCGGACTTAGGAATTTGGGGTAGGAGCAGTGGGAACAGAAAGGGGAGGAATTGTTTTCGTCAACTTGGATTTCTGGAGGAAATGCATATATATGGCCACAAGATGGCACTGTTCCTCCACAGAAAGAACCCAGATTGACGTCTGAGGAAATTGCATTTTATAAACATTCTGCATGCTGCCTAGTTGTGGAACTGCTTGGCCAGGGTCATCCTGGGCCACCAATGAGCCAAACATGGTTTAGCTGTGAGAACCAGGCTGGGGGTGAGATCACAGTTCAGCAGATAACTGAATAAACCATGGGGAAGTCCAATGAAACATGAAAAAGCGGGTTTATGCAATCCCAGCCTCCAAACTGTATGTTTAAACAGTTAGAATTATCTTATATAGTTAGACGCTTGGGGGAAAATGATTTACATTATTTTTTTTTTCCTTAAAAGGGAGGAAGAAATTATGGCTAAAGAGATTTGAACCTTGCTTGGTTCAAAGACAATAGTTATAGCATCAACCCTATAGAGTTAACTACTATAACTAAACGTAGAGTTATACTTATTATTATCTTTAAACGTCTATGTAAGTTATGAAGCCTGGGTGTAGATCATCTTTTGCAATCCCACATGGAGCAGCAGAACTCAGATAAAAACAACAGTTGGACAAAGGACCAGTAGTGTGGCCCAGATGCACCCTTTTTGGACCGGGCCCCAAATTTTAAGACTTCTTTTCAACTCCATTACTTAATTTTTATCATTTTATTAGGCATATATGCTACTCCAATCATTACTGAACGACAGAGGCATCCCCAAGGGAGGTCAAAAAGTCAAGATGGTAGCAAGCCTTGAAGCCTGGCCCCCTTTTGGTATGACTTTAAAAAGCGGGGAGGTCAACTGAGTGGCCAAGTCTGCCATCTAGACTTTTTAGACCCCTCCCTCCCCCAGATGGCCCTGCCAATTGAGCAATCGGAGCCAGGATGGGAATGGACAAAATGAGCGCCCTAAACCTGGTGGATGTTTAAGGCACCCATTTTGCTTCTTAAAATGGCCGAACCAACTTCAGGACTAAATGAATACCCTCCAAGCCTGGAGTGGACCTCAGTGGGATGAAGCCACATTGGGGCTGTCAACAAACCTTCGTTAAGCAAATCATGACTTTGCACAGAATTCCCCCCACAAAAAAAGAACCCAACAAGAAGTGGGGGAGGAGAACCGGAGTCCCTCCAGATGTAGCTGGATTACCAGTCTACTACCAGTTCCAGCCACGACTGAGAGTTGCCCTACAAGCAGTCTTTCTCAACCTTGGCGGCTTTAGGATAGGTGGACTTCAACTCCCAGAATTCTGGTTGCTGGCTGAGGAATTCTGGGAGTTGAAGTCCACCCATCTTAAAGCCGCCAAGGTTGAGAAACCCTGCCCTACAGTCTCAGGTGGGTGAAGACATCATCATCCTACCTCCCATTCATTCATTCATTCATTCATTCATTGTAAGCTTTTTGAAAAGAACAAAAACCAAGAAACATGGAAGAATGGAAGGCTAGAAGAAAAGACTAGTATGCAAGTAAATGAACATGGGATCTAAAATGTCAAGGAGGTTGCAGTTTTTTATATACAGGTAGGCCGTCATTAGCGCAAGTTCTAATGATGTGCTATTCAATTTACTGCAAATTATAAATTGATGCCAGGTCACATTTTAAGGTCAGCCAAAATTTGGTTAGGGCGAGGCTAGCACGCACACAGTTGAGGCTAACACACGCATGGTTGCTACTGGGGTTTTAGACACTCATCGCCATGTGCGCAAAATAGAGAGGAAGGTTCTGTTCAAGGAAAGCTCAAAAAAGAAGAGGCTCATTTTTTGAAGAACTAACAGCAGAATATAGGAGACAGCAAGGTCTGCTTTGGATATGGGTTTATCCTCTTTTACTGTTATACAGTATTTCATAAATAAACATATAAAAAATTATGTCTGAGATTTTTAATTGCCTAGTTCTGTTGAGCTGGAACCAGTTACCCTATTTTGCATAGAAATGTTGCTTCGAATAGTGTGGATTTGAATAATGCGACCATTTCGTGGGATTCATTAACTGCACTAATTGAGACCTACCTGCATCTTAATCCGTTCAATCATGTCCGATTCTCGGTGACTACCTGGACAAGTCCTTACAGTTTTCCTGGCAAGATTTCAGATGTGGTTTGCCATTGCCTCCTTCCTGGGTCTGAGAAAGAGGGACAGGCCCAAGGTCCCCCAGCCACCTTTCATGCCTAAGGCAGGACTAGAATTCCCAGTCTCCCAGTTTCTAGCCTGGTGCCTGAACCACTACACCGACAGTTATGTATAAAGTTATGGCATATGTTGTATCACTTCTTAAAGGGGAATCTAAAAACTTCTCTCTGTGTGTGTGTCTGTCTGTGTGTCTAAACCATTTATTAGACTTGTATGGCTGCCAAACTGGACAATGAAACTTAAGACCTCTTGGCTACTATGCAACTAAATAAATGCAAGCACACTCCCACCCTGTTCTTGATCACTTCACTGAAATCCTCTTCTCCATTTCAGAAACAAATTCTCTTTGACCAAATGGAACGGGAACTCAGAGCAGGAAAAAAAGAAAGGCAGAAAAATTATTCTGCACAGCATTAAAACAATGACAGAACCCATCTGGAGTTTAATGAGCAGCTTAATTCTACCAATTGAGGCCCTGGACATATGACCCCAAAGATACTTCAATGGCACTGGGCCGAGAATGCTGCATTATTGAGCGTTACGTGATGGGAGGGAGATGCAGCAAATGCCTGGCAGGGAAGAAGCTAGGCCCTGCTGCCAAGAAATTAGTAATTTGACTGGATACCTGCCACTGGAAAGAGTAGATCACTTTTCCAACCCTGAGAGGTGCAGAGAGAGGAGCATCAAGGGCTATGCCACGGTTTACAGTTAAGGTTCAATATTGTTACGGTCCATCAAGTCAATGTTGACTTCTGGCAACTGCCCAGAACTAGTCCCTGCAGTTTCCTTGGCAACATTTTTGGAAGTGGTTTGTCCTTGCCTCCTTCCTAGGGCTGAGAGAGAGGGACTGGCCCAAGGTCACCCAGCTGACTTTGGGCCTAAGGCAGGACTTAGAACTCATGGTCTCCTGACTTCTTCAGTGCCCTTAATGACTAAAACAAATTGGCTGTCAAGGTTCAATAAGTCCATGGGAATCAGCAGTCGCTGAAAAAATTATGTGATGAAGTCCCTGCTTTGCATTTCTTGGCTAAACAGCAGCTTTTATTAGTAAGTTATGTATGGGTTGGATGGATTATCTATTATGTGGACCCCTAGCTGGCTTGGAGACTATTCTCAAGGTGTGTTCGTGGTTGGTTCCTTACAAACTGGAGTGAGTTATCAAGAGCAGGGTGACAGGATTAGATCCTGGGCCTGGCGGTCTTCAATATATTTATTAATGACAGATGAAAGGGTGGAGAAAATGCTTATCAACTTGGCAGAGGGGTAAAACTGGGTGAGATGGCCAATATTCTAGAAGAGAAACAAGTTGGATAGGTCAAAGACCTGGGCGTGAAATAATAATTTAATTTATATTTAATTTAACCAAGACAGGTGTGAAGTTCTTCATTAGAACAAGCAGATGCATGGATACTGAATGGGAGATATCTGCCCTGGTCACACTGTAGCCTTGTGTGAGAATTATCTTGGAATTGTTGACATGCAGTATTTGAGTCAGCAGTGTGGCCTACTTACTAAAGACGCAACTAGAACGGTGGGCTACGTCAGTACAAGTAGAGTTCCTAAGTCATAGGAAGGAAGCATTCTTCAATATTCTGCATTGGTCAGACAATGTCCTGAGTGTTTCAGTTCTGGGCAACATGTTTTAAGAAAGCAGCTAGTACAAAAAAGGGCAATGAGGGGGATCAGGAGACTGCGAACAAAGCTTTACAAGTGGTGGTGGTGGGGAGAACGGGATGTTTAATCTTCAGGAAAGAAAGAAAGAAAAATGACTGGAGGGTGGGAGAATATGGTGGGTGGGAGATAGCAATGTTCAAACACTTGAAGAGTTGTCCCACGGAAGGAGACAAGGCCTATTCTCTATTAGTCCAGTAGAGGACACAGACTTAAGTTACAGGACAGGAGCTGTTGGTTGGATGTTGGGGGAACAAATGTCTAAACTCTAAGTGTACCTGCAAGGGGAAGGGGTTGCTAGTTGTGTTTAGTGAAATACTGTTTGGCCATCAGTCAGGAATGCTGTAACTTGGACTCCTGTACTGCATGGACGGGAGTGGGGGTGTCACAATGGCCCCTTCCAGCAGCAAGATTCTATGCATTTCATACAACAGGGGAGAGTGATTTTTCTTCGGCATCTCATGGAAGTGCCCACTGCTTTCTCCTGCCCACTCCAACTGTGCTCTGACCTATTTCCTCCAGCATTCTTCCCTCCCTTCACGTGGCACACCAAACCAAAGCAGACTCAAAGTCTTCTCCACAACTTGGACCATGAGCAAATCTGATCTGAGACATATGTGACCTGGAATGCCAGCTGCCAGCTGAGGTCAATACTAGAGCTGGCACTTCAGAAAGCTGGAGGGGGGGAAACTGCTCACCATTTCTATTTTCCAAACAGAAACTTATCACCAGTACATCACTGCCGGAGGGAGACAAAGGATTTAGTGGAGATACTATTTGCATTTTAAACTCAGTAATGTGTTTGGAATTGGATTTCCATTCCCACCTTAAAGCTATAGAACAGGTGTGAGAACACGTGGTGATCTACTCACACCTTAGTCGCAATATGCAATACTGCTGCCTTCTCTCTGCTGCTTTATATAGATATTGGAGAAATTTTGCCCAGGATGGAAAGCAAAGGATGTAGCAGGCACTGCAAAAAGGGGGAAATGCTAGTTGTTACATGGATGAAGATAATGGACAATGTCCTCTTGTGTTTGTTGTTTATTTGTTTAGTCACTTCTGACTCTTCGTGACTTCATGGACCAGCCCACGCCAGAGCTTCCTGTCGGTTGTCACCACCCCCAGCTCCCCCAAGGATGAGTCCGTCACCTCTAGGATATCATCCATCCACCTTGCCCTTGGTTGGCCCCTCTTCCTTTTGCCTTCCACTTTCCCTAGCAACATCTTCTTCTCCAGGGTGTCCTGTCTTCTCATTGTGTGGCCAAAGTATTTCAGTTTTACCTTACATCTATAGCCTTCAAGTCAGTTTTGATTCCTGGAAACTACATGGACTTACCCATGCACTTTTCTTGGCAACATTTTTTTTCAGAATTGGTTTGCCCTTGCCTTTTTCTTCTTAGGGCTGAGAGAGAATGACTGGCCCAAAGTCACCCATCTGGCTTCATGCCTAAGGCAAGACACACATTTACTCACATTGCCCATTTCCTCATTTGGTGCCTTCAACCAGGACACCAAGCTGACTCTTCTTGTGTGTTTTAGGGCTGGTTAGCATTTGGGATTAGGAAGGCATTTGTAACACCAGCTGCTAAATATGTCTAGTGATAGTTAAGGCAACAGGCTAGAAACCAGGAGACCATGAGTTCTAGTCCCACCTTAGGCACAAAGCCAGCTGGGTAACCTTGGGCCAGTCACTCTCTCTCAGCCCTAGGAAGGAGGCAATGGCAAACTACTTCTGAAAAACCTTGCCCAGAAAACTACAGGGACCTGTCCAGGCAGTCCCCAGGAGTCAACACTGACTCAAAGTTATGAGAAAAAAAAAGTTTAATAACATGTGAAAGTAACACCTACTTCCTATATTTTTGTCCTCAGAACCATCTGAGAGGTCACTTAAATTGAATGAATATCAGTAAGTTCCCAGATAAACTGTAATTTTGACCCTGGAGTTTCTCAAGTTGAACTGAATTCACAAATAGGGGAAATAAACTCTGGTCATTAAATAAATTTATTTTTTCCCTGTGCAAAATATGCAAAATATTAATCTGACCAATCATATAAGCAAGGATAATGTTTCGCAGCTAACTGAAAAGGACAACGCGAATCCTTTTCAATAGCCTGCAGGGAGTATACCGAAGAAGGATAGGAAGAGAGACAAGAAGAAATAGGATTATTCTGGAATGTTAAGGGCATAAACATTATCAGCATTTAATCCCACAAAAAGTTTCAAGTTATAAAAGTAAACATTTGGTTTCTTTACCACAAAGTGGAAACAAACTGGATTTCTTTAACAACAACTGCTACTGATTAGTGGTCTGACCATATCAAAAAACTACAAAACCAATACAGAGAAAACAGTAGGACAGTAGGATTCATAATAAATCATCGCCCCTGCAGTCAACCCCAATCCATTCTAGGTAGTCTATCCTAGGATTTCTTTAATACCTGAGGAGAAGTTGGCATATTAAGTCAAAAATTTTACTTGGCAAAATCCTGGAACTAAAAGATCTATTTGCAGGCCACACCAGTTCCTCAGGAGAATTCCGACTGAAAGGATTTATTTTTCTTTCTATTTTTTCTCTTTTTTCCCTGCACCTTCTATTTTTATTTTTCATTCTTTTATGTTTTTTTAGTTTCTATTCGTTTTCATTGTTTTAAATGTAACTTTGATAGAATTATTATTAAAAAAAAAAAAACAATGATCAAAGCTGAGGAAATACTGTTCTAAAAACGAAGATATCAGCCTGCAGTTGGAAGCAGACTAATTTGCACTTCAAGTTGCAGAGGGCTCAAGCATCCTGGGTGAGTGGGAGTTAAACAGGAAACTACCTGGCTTCGCTGTAACGCAAGAAAGGGAGGAAGAAGATTTCTACGTTTGCAGCAACCAGAAACCCTGGAGTGCACCATAGGCTGGCCGCCTACCAGAATAACAGTTCTGAGCATCAGAGAAGCGATGAGTCATGGAACAGGCAGCGCTGCAGGACCTTGGACAGCTCCCGCAGTTTCTCAGTGCCTGAAGTGCACTGGCGATCCACGCCGGGAAAGACTGTAACTCTTGAGCCTTAAGGACAGAGCCTTGCGGGAGTCTCCCTCCAGATGTTGAACAACAATCCCCAGCAGTCTTCTCATGAGCTATATTAGCCAGGGGTGCTGTAGTTCTGCATCATTTGGAGAACTACAGGTTCTCCACCCCTCCAGGCCTGAATTTCTAGACCTTCTCTCCCTCATTTCTCAACCAGCTGTCGCCCATGCTGACTATTGACTCTGATGAGAACCCGTCTTTTGCTGTGAGGGGTATCCATTCCTTAGTAGAATCAGTAGAATCAGCCTGAGAAAACAGTTTGGGGGAATCTCAGTCTCCAGATCTGGGCTCAGCTCTTCCATAACATCCTAATCCAGCAGCTCTGCCACCAGGATGTCACTGCAAATTTGGGTTAGGGCAGTGGCAGAGAGTCCCTGTTTTTGCTTGGCTATGCTCAGTCCAGCTCAAAGCTGGAGATAAATGTCAGAAACATGAAGCATTCAAGGAGTTTCCCCTATCTGCAGGAGTTTGGTGAAAGCACCAATCAGGAAAATTATCTTGCCGGGGAACTCTTGGCAAACATCTTCATTATTTAGTAAGAGAGGAAATTGGACTCAGCCCCAGCATCCTTGCTGGGCCCACATGCATGGAAAGAAGCAAGTCATTCTCACTAGGGAGGGCTTCCGTTCCAGACGCCCACACTGCATTAGTAAGAGCACTCTTGTTAAGTGGAAGCCAATGTTGCTCATAGTTCAGGTTTTTGCAAATTTGCTTGGGAACTGTTAATTCCAAGCCATTGCTTGGAAGAGTGGGGACACCTCAATTACAAGTGGCTGGGAAACTATGCAAATGCTCTGCTTTTCACTGTAGGATCTTCTCTCCAGTTTGCAGCCTCCCCGATTATCCATGCTTCATTTCATCCCAAAGGAAGGCATAAAGATAGAGATAACTCTTCCAATGGGACTTTTTCAGACTGGGGAATGGGGGGGGGGGGTTTTTTTTCAAAATAACAGAAAGTTGTATAACAGGTGCAGTAAATTCAAAAATACGACCAAGAGAAGTAGGGAAGGAATTCTCAAACAGTCTGAGAATAAGCACACATCTTTGGGATCAGAATGAAATTCTGGAAATTGGAGAATCGATGTCAGCATAATAGGTTAAAATAACAGCCCATCTGCAATCAACAATGGAAAGCCTGTTGACTTCCGTTGGGGACATGACGGACTGAACAGCTGTGCCGGCGGGCTCAGCGGGCAGAACTGACAATGCGGCAGTTTTTTGGGGTTCAGGCAGGTTTTTCTTGAAGCCCAGGAGTGTTTTTCTGGAAAAAGGAAAACACCTGGAATCACCCCATCTGTCCTCCGGATGGCTGCTTGCAGCCAGAAGATCGCAAACAGTGTTCATGCTCGACTGGTAAGAGCGAGCCGGGAGGCTGGGACATCACCACTTCCAAGCCATGCTGTAGCCTTAAAGGGACACTAAGACCGGCCACCCCATTTCTAAATCACCCAATTAATATTTCTTTTAAGTACGTGTACCCTAAGAGAGGCTTTCTACAGCAAGAAGTGGGTTCTCTTGGTGCTTATTAATAGTTTTGGGATCAATTTTTTTTAAAATTCTTTTTAAGTTTTGGACTTTGTTTTCCATCCAAATATTAAGGACTAAGAGTAAATAAGTGTCTCCCTGTTATTATTTTTGTACTAAATTTGAAGATATTAGCATTTTCCTACATGTTGAATTGGCTGTTTTGAACTTTCAGTTTTCTGCTTCTACCTTCCCTGGGGAACTGTCTGCATATCTCACTTTTGCTTGTGTAAACACATTCCAGAATTCTTTCCTATCTTTGACTTTTGCTAGTTAAGCTCCTAGGGGGCGCCATAATCTACTGCTTGAGACATGGAGGATTTCAAACAGACTTTCTCTGACTTCCAACAAGTTTTTAAACAGATTCCTTCTGATTCCTACCAAGTTTTTATGCAACACATTCAGGACATTGTGGAAAATATGAGGTCTAAAACGTTTTCATCTGGTTGGGGATGTCGTGGATGAAACTGAGGAATTTAACAGTGACAGAAATGTCCCTTCTAAGAGTGAGATCCAGACTCCTGTTGAAATGCTGGATGAAGATCAGATAGTCGAGCTGAAGAAGTTAAAGGGAGAGATTGAGTTGCAAGCCATAAATGAAATTGATCTTCTGATGGAACACCATGGAAAAGAAGGGGTTATTATGTATGGGATGTCTCCTGAAGAGAAGTCGGAGTTTTTGAGGGGGGCAGTTGGGCTGTTTGATTTTTTAAAGAAAAAAGCTCTGTGCACATTGTAGGGATATCTAAATGCTCTGGTTTATTTTGAAGTGGGATAAGGGTTTAAGAATATTTTTCTGGATTGCTTTTAGGGTTTGGCTGATTTCATTTATCTTTAACAATTTGGATTAAGATTATTAAGGTATAATAAAAAATAATAAATGTCTGGTTTTGGGTTTACTATGATTATTAAAATTGTTGTATTATCAAGTGTAATGGCAGACAATTTATATGTTTTTTAGTTTGATCTTTATTATAGTAGACAGGAATGTATAGAATAATAGTAGGAAGGAAATAATTAAATTAATGTTATCTTTGGGGGAGAGTTGATTAGGAGGTTTACATATATATACATATACATATACATATACATATACATATACATATACATATATATATATATATATTAATGTAAGGGGAGAGAGCACCTGTATTTAGTGATCTTTATAATGTGCCAATGGAATGATTTATAGAAATACTGTGATTTTGGTTTAATATAGAGTAAGGGATTGATTATGGAAAATTGTTGTATATCCTTGCTGTTAAAAGTCAGAAGCCACCTCTTTTTGCAATTTTGAAAAATTTTCTCTTGTGTTTCTACACTTCTTTAGTTTTTTCCTTTTTTTTCTTTGTAGTTTTTTGTTTTTCTGTAGCTTCTACCTTTGCTTGAAACTCAATAAAATTCTTATAAAAAAACAATGGAAACCCTGTTAATCTACACTGTATTGTAAGGCACTGACCATTCTTTTGTTGAAGCATTTTTTATCTTGATCTGTTAACTCTTTCTTTATTGCTGATGCTGCAAAGGCAACATGCCTCGTATGTTAAGGCTATGTCATATTTTTAAGTCCCTTATAAACAAAGCCCACTTTGGGGCTTCTTTAAATATTTATCCGACAGCTGGCAAAAGAACACATATCCTGAGAACACCCATAGCTTGGGGGCTGTTTCTTCAAGAGCTTTAAAGGAGAAACTGCTTCCTTAATGCAACCACAGATAAATCTGATCTACCAGTAAACCAATCTAAAGTCCAAGTCAGAAACACACAACTCTACATCTTCCAAGCATGAAGCACAACTAGGAGAAAAACTCCATCCAGATCCATTTTTTGTTCTGCATATCCACTGCCAGTTGGTGTAGGCACCATGGGCCAGATGTACTCAGATTCCGACTCAGTAGAAGACAAAGTCCTGTATTTGTTTGTCCAGCCAACTAGATTCTCCAGAGATGGTACATGCCTCCTTCAACAGGCACCAATATGGTATAAACCTCTGATGATATTACTCTTCCATTTCCCAGCAAAGCCATGTGAAATCAAATGGCTTCTATTCACTATAGCTGGATTAACACTTGGCACATAGCTACCTTATTTCTTGGGTTGATAGTCCACCTTAACTCTTTGGATCAGTTACTGTCTCTCAGCCCAACCTACTTCACAAGGTTGGTTGGGAGAAAAACATGGAGAAGTCAGTGCTGGATAGGTTGTTTTTCGCTCCTGGAGGAAAGGCAGGCTCTGAAACCAACAGCTAAAGCAGGGTTCCTCAACCTTGGCAACTCTAAGCAGTGTGGGCTTCAACTCCCAGAATTCCCCAGCCAGCTTTGGATTTGAGGTGATATACACAGCACTAGCTCCTTTACAGGTAGTCCTCGACTTACCACCACAACTGGGACTGGACTTTCCATCGTAAGTCGAGTCACCATGGGACCGGACCCAATTTTATGTCCATTTTTACGGTAGTTGTTAAGCGAATTACGGGTTGTTAAGTGAATCCAGCTTCCCCAATGGGTGTTTTTTGCCGGAAAATGGGGGAAAAAAAACACCTCAAAACGCAGTCACGTGACCACAGGATGCTGCGACCGGTCGTAAATGCGAGCCAGTTGCCAAGCACCCAAAATGCGATCATGTGACCGCAGGGGGGTGGTGTGACATTTTGTGACTCTCAGAAGTGCTTTAACAGCCGTAAAGCACCCATTCCGAGGCCGTCATAACTTCAGACAATCATTAAACGAATGGTTGTAAGTCAAGGACTACCTCTAATATTCTCCTTACCACAGCCCGCTTTGAGGGCTGTTGGGCTGGGAGCAGTGGCTGGTCCAGAGTCACCTGGTGACCTTCATGGCTGAGGGAAGATTTGAACCTGGAGCTTTTCAGTTCTAATCCAACCACTTGGATCAAATCACACCCAATCACTGCCCCATGCTGGCCCTCTTATGTGATTTGCTAGAAGTTGGCTGTGCGTAATGTATGAAGCCAACCACTGTTGTCTATAAACCAGAGTTTATTATTTAATGCCTGGGCCTACACTTAATATTTTGGGAGGGCTGAACGCCAGCAGTGGCTGAAACCACATCACAAATGTGGCAAAAAATCAGGAATCAGTCCAGCACCTTTCCCAACTGGCACGTTTTGTTAAAAGGCACCAGTTTTCCTGAGCTGCAGTTTATTGCATTGGTGCATCTCTGCAGCTCACAAAAGCAGATGCCGTTTCATAAAAATTGTTGATCAGGAAAGGTGCTACAAGGCTCCTGATTTTTTTCCCACCACAGACTAACACAGATCTCTTCCTACAATGATCACAAATATGGGTGGAGCTGGATTTAGAAGGGGATGTGTTAGTTTCTTTTGAACCTATGGTATTTAGGGCTTGAATGACAGTTTTTATCCGTTTCCTGCCTCAAAAAGGAAGGAAACCGTCACCTTCATTTTCATCAGCCGTGCTCAGAGGAGCCTCCGACAGCTGCAAAAAGGGAACTCAAATTGCAAGTTGCCTATGCCGGCTTAGGGCGTCCCATGACCTCAGCTAATTGTTGCTTATTAAATAACCCACAAAGAAGCAAACCAAACCAGGAAGCCCACCTGTTTGTAACAAGCCATAATGACATCCAAATGACAACCTGTGTGATTTTACATCATTGCACAAATAATATGGTGGTGGGACAGCTGAGGCAAGTACGTAAGTCAGATCATTTGCAAGATGACATCACGAGGCACCTGTCATTTGACTTCCCCTGCCTCTTTGTGGCCATCACCAGCAGCCAGGGTCACCACAGGAAACTCGGCCATATGACCGCTGGGTGACTCTGAGGTGTAGCTGAATCTCTATAAAACTTCCTGTTCCCTTGGGTGCAAATACACACAGGGGTACAAGAGAGAGGGTAAAATGTGCCACCCAGAGTCACCTTGTGTGAGACGGGCAGCCATATAAATGTGAACAATCAATCAATCAATCAATCAATAAAATGAATGTACTTGCAACTGCTATTAAGATTGAAGGCCGGTTCTTTATAACTTTTTTTTAAATTTTCTCTTTCTTTTTTCTTCCCACCTTTTTCCACCTACTTATTGCTTTTACTTTCTTTACTCTTTTTTGAAATTTGTATTGCTTTTATTCTTTTATTTTATTTTCTATCCCACCTTTATCATTTTTACAAATAACTCAAAGCGGCCAACATACCTAATACTCCTTCCTCCTCCTATTTTCCCCACAACAGCAACCCAGTGAGGTGGGTTGGGCTGAGAGAGAGTGACTGGCCCAGGGTCACCCAGCCGGCTTTCAGGCCTAAGGCGGGACTAGAACTCTCAGTCTCCTAGTTTCTAGCCCGTTGCCTTAACCACTAGACAAAACTGGCTTTTAAAGTTTTCTTTGATAAAAATTATATTTTAAAAAAAACCTTTCTGTTCCTTCTCCACCCCAGAAGCAGAATACAGTTCTAACACCTGAAAGGTACCTAGGTTGGGAAAAGGGACAGTCCATCAACCTCAAGGTTGTCTTTGCTGTAATGTTTTTCTGCTGGCTGGAGCTGTTCAGTTACCAAAACTCTGGACAAGCCAGGAGCAATCTTCCAAGGGCCTCTGGGGTTACTTGGAAGCAAGGACAGCAAAACTCCAAGGCTGTGGGGCCTTGCAGGCAGGGCAGCACAGTACATTTGGGCTTGCTGCTATCATTAATAAGCCGAGTCGAACCGTTTGGGGATAATGGCTTAATATATGATGACCCTTTATCACGATTAGCTTGGCTCACCATTCCCCCCGCCCCCACCAAATGGCTACGGCATATTCCTGGCGCGCGGTCTCCTGGCCTTTTTGGCTTGTGGGTCGCTTCGAGTCGCAAGGGCAGAAGAGGCATGAAAGCCACCGCGACACCCGAAAAGAACCCATGCATGCATGCATGCATGCACGCGTGCACGGAGAGAGAGAGAGAGAGAGGTCGCCCGGAGCGCATTCCGCCGTTTCTCCTCTTCTCCTTTCTTTTCCACCCAACCTCCCGGCTGCGCGCGCCCCACTTGCTCGCCGCGCGCGCCCCCGAAAGGGTTTCCCGGGGAGGGAGGGCTGGCGGGCGGGCGCGCGCTCCCCCGCGCGCTACGCCCCAGCCCTCGTCCCGGACTTCCCTCGCGCGCCCCGTCTCCGCCGCCGCCGCCGCCACGAGCGCGCGCGCCGGGCCGCTGGCCAGCTCGCCTGCCTGCGCCGCGGTCGCCGCGAAGAGGCTTCCCTTCCCTGCCGCCGCTGCCGCCGTCCCCGCCCGCTCCTTCCCGGGGCTCGTCCCGGGGGAGGCAGAGGGCGAGCCCCGAAGCCGGCGGGGCCTTGCCGGGTCGCAGCCTTCCCCCTCCGCGGCGCAGGAGCGGAGCGAGCGAGGGCGCCCCTGCCGTCTGTTGCCTGCCTGGCTGCCTGGCCGGCCGGCTGGCGGCGGCGGCGATCGGGGCCGGGCGCGATGCATCTGCACCAGGTGCTGACCGGCGCCGTCAACCCGGGCGACAACTGCTACTCGGTGGGCAGCGTCGAGGACACCCCGTTCACGGTGAGGGCGGGCGCGGGGCGAGGCGAGGCGAGGCCAGGCTGGCGAGCGGTCCCGGGGCCGCCGGGAGGAGGAGTGGGGGGGGAAGCGGCCGGGGCGCGGGGGGGGGGGCTGAGGCTTATGATTAATCGCTCCGATTAGTCGCCTCGGTGGGGGCTCCGCGGCTGCTCGCCCGGCGCGCCCGGCGCGCCTTGCTTTCCCTGCGGGCTGCAGTCCGGGGCAGAGGGAGGTGGCGCGCCCCCGCCATCGCCACCCCCGCGGTCAAGAATTGGGGAACGCCACGGAGGTGTTGGGTCGCCCTCCTTCCCCTCCCCAGCTAGGGACACACGGGGTGCACACTAACGCACCCTCAATTGACATCTGCGCACGCGTGTGTGCGAAAAAATGTTGCTTGCATAGGGAGGTTTAAGGTGCGTGCCTCCCTGTGTGGAATAGTGTGCGTGTGCCAAAATGTGTGGGTAATCCAGAGCCTTATGGGAAGGGATGGTGTACAAAGCAAATAAATATATAAAATAGTATCTGGTATGGGAGAGAATTAGTTTTCTAGGAGACTGTGTGTGTTCATCATCTCTCTCCCTGTTCTGCAGATCAGTACACATTAGCGTGTTGTATGCAAGAGGGGAATTGTACATGCCTGTGCATTTGTGTGTGAGAAGTGGGGTTGTGTAAATGTGTGTGCGTAGGCTCTCTCTGCCTGTACATGCATATAAATATATACCTTGATATGTTGGGTGCAAGAGGGCAATTATGCATGAGTGTGTATTTGTAAATAGCACAATCCATATCCATAGATACTCTATGGAAAACATGGTTAAAATTTTCCCATCCCAAGAGATTTACCCGAGCATACTTTTGTGTTTTGTGCATATTTTATTGGGGGTGGCGGGTGATCCAAAGAAGGTTTTGCTCTACTGGTGCTCCAGAAAAGGTGGGATAATTTGGGAAGGTGGCAAAATCTGTGTGGAAAGGAATATCGCACAGCTGCCAATGCCAAAAAAAGGCTCCAAGACCCAGAAATTGGGATCCGTTGAAAATCATGGCATGGTAGTTTTCAAAAGGCTAGGCCAAGTGTGTGTCAGCCCTGGTGACAGTGGCTGCTGGTGGTATGCGTTTCTTGTGACCTTTCCCCAGAAGAGGGATGACTATCTTTAGATAGGGAAAGGTAAATATTCATGAAGATTGCAAAGGAAGCCTGTTGAACTCTTCCTTCTGGGCCAAATTTGTATAGATAGAAGGATGGGATTCCCAACTTTCAAAACCAATTGGCCAAGAGGCATCAGGGTTAGTAAGACCAGGAACCCAGTTGGTTGAGTTCCTTGGATTGCATTTCCTGATTCACAGAATGGACCCCATGTTAAGTTATTATGGCTTCAGTGTGTATGTTTCTAATACAATAATGACTCGAAGACACAGGGGCTAAATGGCCATGACACCTCGCTGACCTCGGCTGGTTTCAGAAAGTGCTAAGCAGGATCAAGCCAAGTTAGTGCTTGGATGGAAGGCCACCCAAAAAATCCAAGGTTATAGCTAGATTGGGGAAAAAAAACCCAGATTTAAGGAATGACAGACCACATCTGTGTTGTTGCCAAGAAAGCTACAAGGGCATGTTCATGTCAAGCTCAACTGGAAAAAGATACATGCATCCGCATAAGGCAAAATATTAAGGCATTTTCCTAAATGTAATAAGACTCTGCTGCTTTGAGATGCTGGCCAAAATGCAGCTTTATTTTGTTTTAATCTTACGGTTTTTTCTTGAGTTTTTATTCTGTGTTGCTCTGAGAACTTTTCACTGTAGGATAAAATAGTGCATCTGAGAAATAATCAAGTGTTTACTTCTGGTTTCTGCCTTTAACAACAGGATCTAGGAGAATAGGAAGGATTTTATTTATTTATTGAAGAAACGGCTTAATTCTGATTCTATAAAAAGACTTTGGCCTCTTTCCTAATGAAGATATTTGGTTGCAACCACCTTCTCAAATGCCTCATTTCCTGGCTGTGGATGAGCTCTTTCTGTGTGACATAAAGTGGAATATTAATATTCCTTTCTAAAAATAAATGAAAAGGAGGGCAAAACCCCACCCTGAACAACTTCCCAGCAGGCTTGGTTTCTAAATATTTACCAGTTTGTAGAATTATACCAGGAAGAGCAGTCTTTAATGCAGTGTTTCTCAATCTCAGCAACTTTAAGATGTGTGGACTTCAACTCCCAGAATTCCCCAGCCAGCATGCTGGCTGGGGAATTCTGGGAGTTGAAGTCCACACATCTTAAAGTTGCTGAGATTGAGAAACACTGATTTAGAGGATGGGACAGGATCCTTTTGGTGTGCTGTCCTTAAGGAAGCGCCAATAATTATTGTCAAAACT
This sequence comes from Candoia aspera, assembly GCF_035149785.1. Classification (NCBI taxonomy): domain Eukaryota; kingdom Metazoa; phylum Chordata; class Lepidosauria; order Squamata; family Candoiidae; genus Candoia; species Candoia aspera. The sequence continues at coordinate 8,585,826 of NC_086165.1, read as the reverse complement.
ATGCAGAATATAGTTTGCATACCTAAGTCAACCTGTGGGCCTTCTGATGAATCTCTTTAGGATTTCATGACAGCAGTGTCTTTCAGAGTAGTAAAAGCCACACATAGTCTTTGGGAGAGAAAAGAAACAAATGGCAAATTCTTTCCCTTTTCTGCTGCTATGCCGCTTTGCTGACATCTAAGGACGCATGAGGGCCACTACTAAGTTGGGCATTCATTAGCCACTTGTGCCAGATGGTGGCATCTCTTTTAACACAGGAGCACTTGGCTCCACTTAATAATACAAATGAACTACATTGTGTAGCTCCTGGTGCTTCTCTCCCCCCCCCCTCTTTTTTCCCCTTTCTGGCTTGAAAGCTTTCGCACATTTTTATCAGATCAAAACATGTAGGCTCCATTGCAGCTCCAGATGCTTGTTGTAATGCCAGCTGGCCAGGAACTGAGGGAGATGAGATTTCAGTTGCATTTCATCTCTCATTCTTAACATCAGCATGATAAGTGCGTGGACATCTTGGCAAAAGAACTGGGGGGGGGGGGTGTCTGAGGTCATGGTTAGAAAGTGTAAGCTAATTATGACACTGATATAATCTGTTGAGCCGTAAAGGATAATACTGTTTCTCAAGGTCTTTGGGTTGTTGTCAGTAATATTATATTTTTGGTTTTGCTTGCTTGGGTTTGATAGCGGTTATTATTCCTGTACAGCACACTATCTCTGGCAGCAGAAACCTGATCTTCTGGTAGTATTGAAGCTGCAGGTCCTAGATTTTTAAATTTTATACTGGACTAGAGGTCAGAATGCATCAGACATTAAAATAAGAGATGTAGAGCACACTTGCTATCCAACCTGGTTCTCTTCTAGGGTTGTTGGACATCAGTTCCAATAGTGGTCAGCCAGCATGAGCACATGATCAACATACTTCCCACACAGCTGCCAGAACATAGTTCCAAGCTTGTGGAACCTGTTTTAGCCCTACGTATGGCAATGTTGACGATACCTCTAGGAACCGTTGTGTGTTGAGAACATGAGATGACCCAGTTCTTTGGTGAGGCAAGTTCTGTAACTTTTCATAGGAAATCTGTACAGTCATTGAATCTGGACCTTGCCAACAAGGCATCACTCAAAATCTGAAAAGCATGGGTCCTGCATCTACAACTTAATTTGAATGGAAATTGTTCATGAACTTCAGGATTCAGCCAAGTCATCCAAATCCTTTAAAATGTAGCCTGGGCAACATCCTGGGACATCTGAATAATTAAATCCATGGCAACTAGAGAGTACTGCAAAGAACTCAAGAGAAGTTCAGTCAATAGCTTAACTTCTACAGTATTAAGTTAACCCAAGGTCACAAACCTGTGTGCAAGCTTTGGAATTCTCCAAAATGTCTCATGAGGCCCTGAATATCTAAAAAGAACAAAGTGTAAAGCAGAGGGTATACAATCCGTGATCCCCAAATTCTTCTGGTAAGATGGACCTCAAGTTAGTGGCCTTTGTATACCACAGACTAAATTTGGATCTGGTTTTCACTCCCATTGAACTCTCCAGATTTACTGGATGTCTGTTCAATGGGAGTGAAGCGTGAACTCAAATTTGGTAGGTGACGTGCATTTAGATATAATGGATGTTTTGGTTTTAATGGTCTCGTCTTCCATTAAATAGTCCATTCAATCAAGGTTTCATTAGTAGACAACGTTTTAAAGTTTAAAGTGATGATGGAGTGTTAGCGAAGTATAATTCTCTTCTCCCATCTCAGTCTTACTTTGAGTCAGATAATCTAGATTTTCTTCCATTATACAACACTTGGCTGGTTACCTGGAATTTTATTCTTTACTTCTAGAAACAAGGCATTGGTCTAAAGTTGCTGCTGTATGTGTGAAAATCATAATGGCTGCAGTAAGCCAAAACAAACCATATCAGAGCACAGCACGACATCTGAGCCTAACCCAATTCACACATCTAGTTAACCTACTAGGACGGTTAGTGGTTCTTAACCTGGGGGAATGGAGCCATTGGTAGTTGCTTGTTGGTGAGTTGAGGATCCAGTTTGGGACTGCTGCTGCCAAGATGCTTGTGTAAAACAACAGAATCTGAGGTTGGTTGGTTTTTTGGGGTGAGGGTAATGACATATTTGAGACTGGGAAAAATGGTAAATGGGTCAAACACTTTAAGAACCACTGCACTAGGAAGAATCCACACATTACCATTTCGAGGAAAAAACGTATTTAACTAGGAAATCTATAGCAAAATATAGTTGAACACAGTTCACATGGTGCAGGATAAAATCATTATTTCAGTACAGTTTTCAGTACAGTACATCCTCACACACAGACTGGGTTCACAAATGCTAAGCTTCGGGTTGCTTAACCACAGTTTGGTGACCCTCCACAACAGCTCAGTTCACATAGCATGCTGATTTTGTAAGTCAGCAAAACCAATAGATTGATAACATCATGATCCATGAATTTACCAAGTTACCTGTAAACCCCATCCAAATTAGTGGTCAGCACCCCAACTGATGGCAGCAAATTCCACAGTTCAACTGTGTGATATGTAAAGACATCCTTCCTTGTGTTGGTCCTAAACCTTCCTGCACCTTTAAAGCCCTACGTGGCATGGGTCCAGGTTACCTGAGGGATTGCCTCACCCCTGTTACATTGACCCGTCCCACCTGGTCAAGCAGAGAGGGCATGTTGTGGACCCTGTCCATGAGGGATTGCCGATTGGCAGGGTCCAGGAGGAGGGCCGTCTCTGCTGTGGCACTTGCCCTTTGGAATAAGTTACCCCCGGAGGTAAGGCAGACCCCCACTTTCCCAGCCTTCTGGAAGGGGGTTAAGACCTGGTAGTGCCACCTAGCTTGGGGTGGGAGGGGGGATAGCCAATCATGGGGTGGTTGGCACCTTGATGGGGCCAATGATAAGATAATTACTTGCCATCTTGAATTTTATATTTTATATTTTTCACTTTTATATTATTCTTATATTTATTTATATTTATACTGTATTGTTTTAGTGATAAGTTATTTTTTATTTTTAATTGTCTGTAAATTGCCCAGAGCCATCATAATACAAAATGGGTGGTAGAGAAATATGACAAATAAATAAATTTTTGTGTCAATCAATGATCCCAAATTTTAAGGATGTCAGAAGGGAAAAAGTTTTCTCTACATTTTCTATCCCTCATGGGATTTTATTGATCTCTGTCCATGTAATGGTATGTGGGAATGACTGTGGGAGACAGGAGAAAGACCCACAGCCTAGACAGGGTCAGATAAGAGGCAGCTGGGCCCACAGAAGGAATGGGGGTGTGGCAAACATCTCAGAAAGGACCCTCTCTAGTTTTTTGGGCTGTAAAGGCAAAGGGAGGGAGATGTCCTTTCAGACTTGCAAGTTTCTGTTAATGTAACCTTACAATAAAGAAAGAGCTAGTATTCTTGGGTGTGCTTCTTGTCTGGGCTACCTCAAAGGGCTGACAGTCATGCCTTCCAGCCAAGTGAAAACCCACCTGATTTTGTAGTCTTCCTTGTAGGGGAACAGCTTTGGTTTCCTTATCTTCTAGGTTGCTCTTCTTTGTACCTTCCCCAGATCTAGTGGTGGATATCCACTCCACTCCAGCTGTTCTCACCTGTCATTTCTTTGTGAGCCTGGAGATGATAGAAAGCTGTCATGCTGCAGCATCGGGACAGAAATAGACACAGTGGGCCATTCACCTTGGATCTGAATGCACATGGACAATGAAGTCTAGTGTCCTGCTTTGTGAAGTGGTGCATGTGATTCTCTCGGCTGCTTCTGGTTTGAAGGCAGCTGGTGATAACTTGCAATTATATTTGCTTCCAACTGTAGTGTGACAGCATTATAATTTTGTTGGTTGCGTAATATGTGCTACCCTTTGTTCTCTGCCTTGACTTCTGTAAGTCACTCTGGGGTTGTTTACAAAGAGCAGTATACAAACTTGATGGTAATAGTAACAACTGAAGAAAAAGTTTCATTAGTATTGAGAACAAAGGCAGTAATAATTTGGATTCTAGCACACTGATGGGTTTGTCACCTGAGATACACCTGAAGAAGTCTTACTTGTCTCAGGACAAGTAGAGGTTTTGGGGTCTCTGTACGATTTAAGATGTGGTGTCCTTAGGGCCTTTTATGTATTTATAGCACTCTTTCTCAACCTTAGTGACTTTAAGATGTGTGGACTTCAACTCCCAGAATTCCCCAGCCAACCTTATTCTGGGAGTTGAAGTCCACACATCTTAAAGTTGCAAAGGTTGAGAAACACTGATTTATAGCTATCTGTGATACAGATTAGACTAGGAAATTGAAACTTCCCAGAAGAAAGCAAATCACCTCCATATTGCTGCCAAGAAAACTGCACAGATGTGAAGCACGGGGAGTCAAGCCCAACTCAAAGATACCTTTACTTTATGGAAAGCAAGGTCATAGCAGCTGGTAGTGGATAGCCAACGTTAGTTGATCCTGAAAAGGCTAAATCTAAATAATATTTGGATGGAGGACCAGCTGGGAAGTTAGTCTGTGAAGTTGCAAGTGAGTCTGTGATGTCCAAAAAGCATCCCAGAAAAGGCAATGGTAAATCACTTCTATAATGCTGCCCAGAAAAAAATGAATGCACCCAGGAAACCCACAGAACTCGAGCTCAACTCAAGAATGTCATTATCTCATACTGAATGTGGGCAGATCTCCGTCCTTGATTAGGATAGAGCCACAGGCTTGGACTTTTTTAAAGGTTTTGCAAAATACCGTTTTCCCCACCTCTGGGGATCCTGCAAGTCATTCTCCTGCTTCTGGCAGCTTGCAACTTTCATCTCATTTTCAACTGTAGGTAGCCGAGCAACTAAAACAGGCACTATATCTGTGTGGGTGATACTCGGCTTCATGCTTCTGAAAGGCCGTTTAGTCTGCAGAACCTGCCTACTGTTACCATAATGGTTGCAGAAGGACAACTGATTTTCCTCACTGCTTCTGTGTTTTGAAAACACCCTAAGTTTGTCTCCCTTCCACCCCTTCCCACCACTGCATTTGAATATTTCTCCAAAACATATTAGTCTTGCTATTAAAGTGCAGAGGACTTCGACAGAATATGAAGAAGGAATGTCATGTTTCATGAGTGCTTAGAATTTCCTGCAACCATGCACATTTTGTGTCTTTTTTTTTTAGCCCCTCTGTTTTTAATTGGCTTTGTGTAGGAGGTATACATCCAAATGCATGGTAAATGTTTGGGAGGCCTTTACTCCCGAGCCTGGTTGCCCTTAAGGTGATTTTTGCTCATTCTAAGCAATCAACAAGTACTGCTTTTCTAACCTGCTTTGCTGCATTACAGTGTCCAGCACATGGATATTCGTTTTGATTTAATTTTAATGGTAGGACGCTTAGCCAGCATTAGCAAATATCTTCTTATGCTTGTTCTGTAGAGTGGCTTTGATATAATGAGTCTCTTAAAATATCACTGCAGATAGGACCGTATTGATAATAACTCAGAACAGGCAGGCAGGAAAATGTCAACATAAGCAGGATGTTTTTGGCCTGACAAATGACATCGCTGTAGTTCAAGGCTAGGCAAACAGGTTGCATCCAGATGTTTTGATTTCAGCCCCTGGCCACGTGGCTAATAGCAAAGGATTGTGGATATTGTGGTGTCAAGACTCTCCTAAGGGCAAAGATGCCTGGTTTCATCGGGTCCTTACAGAAATAGTTGATCATAAATCAATCTCTTGTTTTAAAGCATTTTGATAAGTTGGACTTTGGTCTTAATCTTTCCGTGCTTTGCTGATTTCCTCAAAGAATAGCACCCCCTTTGAGTCAATATAACAGACAGAGGTGCTGATTCTGTTTAAGGAGAACAGTAGAGGCAGAGGCTTCAATTCCTTTCTTCATGATGCAACATTGGCAGATGTTGTATTATAAAAAGCCAGATGTGTTTTACAAACCTTGGAGGTATATTCAGACAACAGCGTCCTTGGTACAGCTCCTTCATGAGAACCTTACAAGGAACCAAATTCAATAGATTTTTTTAAATGCCTTTGTCACTAGGTCCTTTTTAAGGAAATATAGACAAGACGTTTCTTTCCCTTTGTTCCTTTTTTTTTTTCTTTTAGGCTTATGGCTCTGGATGTGATATTGTCATCTTGGCAAACGACTTTGAATGTGTGCAAATTATTCCTGGTGCTAAGCATGGAAACATCCAGGTCAGCTGTGTGGAATGTTCTCAGCAAGGCAGGGTAAGAGATTTGAAGTGTTGGGGTGTTGTGCTGTTAAAAAGCAGCCCTGTTTTTAAAGACTGAGGTTGAAGCTTGAAATGAGAGCTGTGTCCTCCTCTTTAAAAAGAGGATAACTCATTCCTGCTTGAATCGTTCCTTCCTTATAATAAAAACATTCTGGATCTCTGGATGCTTTCTTTTTTTAAAAAAATTACGCCTGTTGTACTGCATGTTTAAACACAGATTCACCTTTTCCTTTTCCCCTCTGCTCAGATTGCAGCCTCTTATGGAAACACTGTGTGTATCTTTGAGCCCCTTGGGATTAACTCTCATAAGAGAAATTGTGTAAGTATTATGTGGTTCTTCATTGTCTTTCTTGCCTACTGTTGCTCATGGATTCTTTCTTTTGGCATGTCATTTTTAAGACTAGAGTGACGCATTTCACAGCCAACGCTCATGCTCTACTCTTTTTGTCTGAAAAATAATGCTTTAAAGACCAGAAGGTGCACTTTTTAGCTGAGCTGCCTCCAAATATTTCTCCAATTTCCCAGCTGCTTTCTTCTCAACCAGAGTCTTGTATGAAATAAATCTATACCATCTCGCATGCAGGTTTGAAAGCAAAGCTTGGAAGTACAAGGAAAAACAGGTGGGAAGAGATAGGATAAAGCAGAGTTTTTCAACCTTGGCAACCTTAAGCCGTAGGGACTTCAACTCCCAGGATTCCCCAGCCAGCATGGCTGGGGAATCCTGGGAGTTGAAGTCCCTATGGCTTAAAGTTGCCAAGGTTGAGAAACACTGGGATAAAGGATCATTACAGGCAGTTCTCGTTTAATGACCACTCATTCAGTGACCATTCAAAGTTATGACAGCGCTGAACGAGTGGTACTTACAACCAGTTGTAGTTGCAACCGTCACAGCATCCCTGTGGTCATGTGATCATGATGTGATCGCTTGGCAACCAGCTTGCGATTACAACACAAGGTCCCCCTTTGCGACCTTCACTGCCAGCTTCCAACAAGCAAAGTCAGCGAGGAAGCCAGCAGGAGGTCGCAAATGGTGACCACATGAAGTTGCACTTAAGAACGGCACAGGATTCGCCTAACATTGGCAACCAAAGTGCAGAACTGCCATCACTAAGTGACACAGTTGCATGACATTGCATTTTATGACGGTGTCGCTTAGTGATGGAAATGCTGGTCCCAATTACCATCATTAAGTGAGGACTACCTGTATGGGAACATTATGTGGATTTTGCAACCTCTGTGCCCACTAGGAGGTGTGTTGGACTTCCACTCCCCTGAGCCTTTGGCCATACTGTCTTATGAAAGTTAAAATTCAGTGCATGAGATGAAAAGGCTCCCTTATGACATGGTTTGCAGGGGTACAGTGTCAGCTGGTCGAAGGATGTGCCAAGTGAAATTGGCTGTAACACAGTAAAAGGTACAGGAGGCGTCGGGAATGTGGAGTAAGAAGATGCTGAATCTCTTCCCTCTGGGCATTGCTTCCGAGCTAGAATGTTTGAGAAACTTCTCCATCTGCTCTAAGATTAGGCTTAAATATTTCTCAGTGTCGTTAGGACTGATCAGGAATTGTCATTGACTAAGTCATGCCATTGATCAGTCTACATTACTTTAGGTAACCCTGAATGGCGACGTAGTCTATGGGATTGTATTCAGCGGGCCCTTGCAACTCTGCCAGAAGATGCTGGGCATTGAATAGATGGATAAATGGATAGGGGAGTTTTATTCTAAACCTAGAGCACTACAAAACCAGGATAAAACAAAATTTGCAATTATTTGTGGGCATTCTTTATGCTAAGCAACTTTTCTACAACAAGCTTTGATTGTCCTTTGGGTAATATTTTTGTAATCATCTTTTTGTACCAAGGAATGTGTGTTTGTGTATGACTTCTCTATGCAAATCTTTAATTTCACTCCTCCTAATTAAGCAATGGGGCATCAAGCTAATTTTCTCCGCCTTTTTCTTGATGTACTGAGAATTAGCTATTCATGGAGAACAGCAGGAGTGTAGGCACTTTCTGCTTGCTTTTATCTCAGAGCTGTGATTGCATTCCATTTGTGAAGGTGCCCAATTTGCATATGTGGTTGGCATTAATTATTAGCACTAAAGCTTGGCCAACAGTGTGATTGCTTAATTTTGTCAACCAAATTTGGTCCCCAACGATTAATTTTTGCCATTGCCCTACAGCAGCTGAAGTGTCAATGGCTGAAAACTGGACAGTTCTTCCTCAGCTCCATGACCTTCAACTTGGCATGGGATCCTCAAGGTAATAAGGTGTGGATGTGGTCATGTCTCAAGGTGTGTAAAAGTACAAGAGGCTAATCTGGGGTGTCATCCTCAGGGAAAATCTTTTGATTTCCATAGTGTAGAGGATAATTTCCACTGTATATGTGGTTTTATCCCCCTGATGAAGTGGACTGTGATCCACAAAAGCTTATACACTAATAAATTTGTTAGCTTTTTTGGTGCTCCTAATTATTTTTATGGTATTTCTTGCCATATAGAGAACTCTTAAATGTGAGCCAGGAATTGAAAGCACAAAGGCTCATATGCACAGGCTATTTTGTGGTTAGACCATGTCTGAAACATCAAGAGCCATTTCCTGTTTTGGAAAGTAACACTTTTGGAAATGCACAAACCACACCCCAAATATTGGGGCTGTTTTGGAGGAAACACCAAGTTCCAGAGACAAACTACTCTGTTGCAGATTTTCATTGCATACAATGATAACAAAACTGTTCCTCGTGTCAGTAGAATTATTTTCTATACTGAAATGTATTTATTTTTTGCCAGTTTTTTTTTTTTTATTCCAATACTATCTCAAGCTATAACAGGTAAGCAGGCTATTGTAGAAGCTGATATATATTAGAAAATCTGTTCTGTGTCCCATAAAACATGCTTCACTCCCAGGTAATCGCTTGCTCACTGCAACGGATAATTTGCAACTGTGGGCCCCTCCAGCTAACAATGTGCTGGAAGAAGAGGAAGAAGAGGAGGAAGGGGAAGATAATCTTGACGTTGGGGTCAAAGATGATAAAAACCATCCCGTCCTAAATGACTGGAAATGCATCTGGCAGTGCAAGTAAGCAACCCTTGGTGGAAAAAGAAAAAAACAGTGATATTGCTTTGGGAAACGCTTGTATATTTGGCTTACTAGCAATCTAGTCATCCAGGTGGTATTCCAGATTTGCTGCTAGAAAGCCCAGTTCAGGATAGCAAAAAACATCTATAGGAAGGGTAGCCAATTCCCCGTGCATTTCAGATTGCAAAGTTTTCTTCAGAAAGCCAAGGGTTAAAAACAAGCTGCAGGAACTTCTCTATCCATTTCTGGTTCTCTTAAAACTGTGGTTTGTAGCAAAGAGTTGGGAGCCATAGTTTTAAGGGAGACTCTGATTTAAAAAAAGGGAGGAGGAGGGACAAGCTATGTCTGGCTATTTAGGACACTATATCAGTCTGTTGCTTTTTTAAGCTGGAAGAGAAGGTGCTTGATAAATAAAGAAGTTGACAGGGCTCCTTTTCAGTCTGCCAAACCGTGGAGATTTTTCTGATAAGTTCACACGTTGCCCTAATCGTATATTTAATTTTAGTTTATTAAATAAACCACAGTTAGACGTAGGTTCACACAACATTCTCAGCCCTTTCTTCTGCACTGTTGACAGCAGTAGCAACAGGTCTCTCAATACTATTTGAGCGATGAGGTGTCAAAATTTCACTGTTTCACTGCTCTACCAAGCCACCCCAAAAAGATGTAGGGTGGATCCAGCTTTGATGATATAATTAATTTTTAAAAATGCGTAATGTCATGCAGCGATTAATTCTGTCTGGAGAATGAGATTTTGAGTGTGTCCATGAGCAGAGTCTGGCACAGATAACCTACCTTGACATTGTAAAGCACAGTGATATTTATAGTAATGGCTACTTAAAACCATCACATCGCCTAAAGTTGAGAATTGCCTTCTTGAATCGTTCTTTAGGACAGCCGTTTCCGTGCACTTGATGGAATGGTCCCCCGATGGGGAATACTTTGCAACAGCTGGGAAGGTAAAGGGTTTTTTAAAAAAACAAATTACTGTTTTGAGTCAGCCAGGCTCTGTACCATATTAGTTCTGATCAGTAAAATAGAATTGTTTTATGGTGGGTGGGTGTGTATGTTTGTATACTGATATATATATACATATAATATTAAATAGGCATGTGAAACTAATGCAATGGAGGGCATCTATAGAGAATTTGCTGGGCTGAAGGTCCAGCAGCTGCAACTAGTAGAGCCAGTGACAAGGGATTATGGGAGTAGTAGTTTATCTATTTTATTTATTTCTCAAATTTCTAACACCACCCATCTCCCCCCCGAATAGGGGGACTCTGGGCAGTTTACAATAAAATGGTTCATCGGTAGTCATCAACAGTTGGACCCATTGATAGTAGTTTTCATCATTTTGGTTAACCAAGGCTTCCAGTTGCCACTTGTTTATAAGATAAAGTTGTAGACTAAAGTTTAGCCATACTGTGCTACATACTGCATTTCCTGCTAACATAAGGGCAGTGCCAGTATGCCCTAGGCGTAACCAAACCCCAGTTTCATCTGAAGCATGTTCAGCTGTTCTTTACAAGCCAGGATCTGTAATGTACAGACTGCGTGGCAAGCTAATAGCTCGTGTTCACATCCCACCAGCTAGGAAGTACATGAAGGGTACCGACACACAGTCAAAATGCAAGTTAGTTTGCCCATGCAGAGAGAAGGCATGAACCACAAGACAAATATATGAAAGAAGAATGAATGTGTTAGAGGTAGGGGAAAACTGAGAAAGGTGTGGTTGGTTGAAGTTGCTGAGACTGTCAAAAGAAGAGAGGTGAAAAGTTGAAAGAATAAAAGGAAGTCTGTGAAGGTGTCTGCAGATATTGTAGAAACACGGATGGTGTACAAGGATGGAATGGTATGGAGAGAGAGAAAACAAATGGTGCTGGAGTAAACTGGATTTAGCTGTATTTCCTTTTGTTTTGCTTTTCTTATTTCTTTTACATTTCTTTGGCTTGCTATTTTTTACTCCTTTTCTGCACCGTGCATAACATTGCTTACAGAGGAGGGAATAACACAATGGGTATGAATAGAGGTAGTACATTGGCATCTGTAGAGTGAAGAGTTTCCTTCCCTGCTCTAATTCACTAGAATTGTGGGGTGCTTTGGATTCCATTTCAAAAAGATGCTTCAGACTATGCTGATCTTGGCTGATTGATTGATTGATTAATGCTCCAGTGCACGCATGTGAATGTAGTGCCTGCCTATGACTCTTAAAAACTGCTATGTCATTTCCCAACATCACGTGACATTGCAGAAAGCAGCCACATAATTGCAGGGAAAGCAGCGGCTTCCTCAAAGGCTTACAGGGAAGGGCTGCCTTCATGCTCCTGCAGATTCCAAATGACCTCTTCCAAGTGATTTGCAAAGCAGAGGGTAGACCTTAATGCCCAACTTTTCAAGTCATTCAAGGTGAAGCAATCTGTGGCTTTTCAGGGAATATCTCCCTGAATTCCAAACCATAGTTTGTTAAGGCTTATGGGAGTTGGGGCTCATGTCCACTGCAGAGCAGTGGTAGCTTACTTCTGAACAAGTGGGCCCAGCTATATTTTTGCTTGTGCGTGATGTCCTCTGAATATTGCATTTTATAAAGATTCATGCTAGCAGCCACTGACATGAAGGAGTTCTTAAAGCTCCTTTTCTCCCTCTTTCCATCTGGTGCGAATGTTCACATGTCACTCCCAAGCGTTGTGATTAAATAATGAAAGCAGATGGTCTTGGGAGCCAAATTCTGCTTTTGCCAGAGAAGGCTTCCACTCTAATTACTACTGTGCGTAGCTTCATCCGACTTACTCTGGAGGTTGTGACTCTTAGCTTAGCAGATAGATAATGCCGGTACAAAGGTAAAAGAAGATGACCAACCGCCCAGATAACGCTGGGTGATGAAATGCAGACGTTCAGTGGCGGGGGCAGAAAAACAGAACGTTGAGCTCCTAGCTTGAAGAGGAAGTTGCTTTTTTGCAAGAGGACAGTGGGGAACTTCCCAAGGCTTTCTGACGAGAAGCCCTGTCAGTCTGCTTGCAAGTGAATTTACATGCCGTCATACGTGATCAGCCAAACTCCTGAATTTCCATCTCCACTCAGATATGTCCCCTCAGATGCTTCAGTTGAGAACTAAAATAAACACGATGGTGCCACTGGTGGCAGATCATCTATGGATCCCTTGATTTGTATCTCTCTACATGTGGTTTCTGACTTCACCTATCTTATCTTCTGCGAGATACAACATCCGCTTCTTGAATATATTCAGCCCAGCGGTTGATCATTCACCATCTGCCAGTCACACTTGATTAATCGGGTTCTCTTTGAAGGAGGGCGCTTCCACTTTCACATTCGTTGTACTTGGGAAGTCTGGTTTATTAGCTAGTGCTGTAGAATTTCTTGAAAATGTTGCCATCTTGCAAATGATGGTTTAAGGTTGGAGTGCATATCAGAAAACCAAAGTTTTTGTTTTTGCCTGACATTGTCATAAAATTCACAAATGGGCAATAAATGGGACTCAAATTGAGCAGGTACACACATAAAACCATTTTATCTATCTGTCTGTCTATCCATTCTATCATGTCCAATTCTTGGGGACTGCCTGGACAAATCCCTGCAGTTTTCTTGGCAAGGTTTTTTGGAAGTGGTTTGCCATTGCCTCCTTCCTGGGGCTGAGAGAGAGGGACTGGCCCAAGGTCACCCAGCTGGCTTTGTGCCTAAGGCAGGACTAGAACTCACGGCCTCCCGGTTTCTAGCTTGATGCTTTCACCACTACACCAAACTGGCTCTCTAAAAACAATGATATATTTGCCCATTTAAAAACTCTTCACTGTAAGGAAGGCCTGCAATGGGGCTGCAGTGGAAGTAATTTCACTGAGTTTTTCTTGTTCTTTCTTTTTCCTTTTCTCTCATAATATTAGCATCTGCTTTAGGATGAATTGGGATTTTGAGTGGCTAAAGGCATCAGGGAGGAAGGGCTGTCTCCATTCCCCTGGCTCTTACAGTGTTGCTTTAATCCAGTCCGTGCAAGAATTTGAAAGACAAACATCCTTTTCTATATTTTCTTTTATTCAGGATGACTGTCTCTTAAAAGTGTGGTATCCAATGATGGGCTGGAAATCGTCTCTCCTTCCCCAGGAGGGAGATGAAACCAGAAAGACTCCTGCGTCTGTCCATTTTGCATTTGTCTACCTTTCACATCCTCGAGCAGTGACGGGATTTTCGTGGCGACACACTAGCAAGTTTATGCCCAGGTTAGAATAACTCTGGAAGAAAATGGTACCTGCCCCCCAAAAAGAAAAAACGTTTTAATCCAATAACCTAGGGATCTCTGTGCTGATTGCGTGGCTGATTGGGGAATTCTGGGAGTTGAAGTCCACGCATCTTCAAGCTGCCAAGGTTGAGAAACACTGCCCTGTGGAATGAAGGACAACAGGCTAATAAAAATAAAGAAGTAGCAGAAGGTCCCACATGGGGGGAATAGTTTTCTAGATGGGACAGATTGCCAATCCTTAAAAAAGACTAAGGTAGGAAAAGGCAACCTGATGCTTTTCAGGTGTTTGGAATCCCATGGTGTTGACCTGGTTGAGCTAGGTGTCCAAGACATCTGGAGAGTCAAGCTGGCCGATCCCTGCTCTGATATTTTGTTGCTGGCTGCTTTCATCTGTAGACAGGTCAATTGAGGTCCAACATGGTCTTTCATTGTGCTTCTCCTCAGGGGGTCTGTTTGCAACGTTCTCCTGACTTCATGTCAGGATGGCATTTGCCGGCTGTGGGCAGAGACATTGCTGCCTGAAGATACGCTTCTGGGGGAGCAGATCTGTGAAACAAGCACGTCGAGCATCAGCTCCAGCACCAGCTTCTCGCGTTCAGGAAGGCACAAAGACAACATTCAGCATGCTTTAGAAGTATGATGGAAGAAAGAATGGGGTCCCAGATGCTCCCTTTTATTTCTGTGGTGTTAAAATCATCTCTTAGTAGCAGAGATTCAAAATCAGCAATGCCAAAATCTATGGAAGTGTGTGTCTGCCCTCTTCCTCCCTTCCTCCCCCCCACCAAGATGTGACCTCAAACTAAAAGGGGGACAAGAGAAGACAGCAAGCAAACCAGCTACTGGACACTAGTTCTTAGTGACATCTTCTCTATCTATTTTGTCATTGCTGGTTTGGCCCAATTTTAGCAAAAAAAACTGGCTTATGTTTGGGAGGTGAATGCTTCTGACTAAAATGACCTTCCTGATGGGGTTTTGTTCTAGTTTTTTATACTTTTTGTGGTCTTCTCTCCTCTTCCCTTCCTCTGCTTCAGACAATCCATCATCTGAAAAACCTGAGGAAGGGCCAGCGAAGGTCTTCGGTGCTTATCACTCACGCAGAAGACCTACCCAACCAGTTGGGAATCCATGAAGTGCAGCGCCATATTTCTCATCATGCTAATGCACTCTGCCATTTCCACATAGCAGCAAGCATTAACCCCAACACTGGTGAATTCAGTATTTGTATTTCCTGTCTATCCTGAATAGTAGAAGTTTGTCCATTTTTCCTTCCTTTCTGAACACTCAGTAGAAGAACTTAGTTTTCCTTTCAGTACAAGACCAGGCTTGGTGATTCTTCAAACTTTGTTACAGGCTTTGAAATTCTTCCTTCTCTCTTGCATAATTTCCACAGAGTCTGAACTGGCAGACTTTAGTTGGCATTTGCATCATGTCAGAAATGGAAATCATTGTTTAGGAGTAGCTTTTCCTTTTAGGCTTGGAGTGCAAGGGCAAACTATAATATGAAGACTTTTTAAAAAAATTAAACATTGCAAAGAAAAAAGTAAAACAATAGAAAAAGAAGAAGAAGAAGAAGAAAGAGCAAGAGGAACAGGAAGAGAGGTGGAGAATATTATATACATAAAAGCTTCCCCTACTTGCATATATTATATAGTTTTGCATGCAGTTTCAATAAAAGATAGTCGTATTTCACTGTAGTCATCCATATTTCATCAGCATAATGGCTGTGGACAATAACCATAGAACGCTGAGTTTGATGGCGTGGAGAATCTGTTTAATTTCATCTTGAAAGAGAGTTTGGAACTGGGGAAATAGTTCATTTCCATCCCTCTGAGCTAAGGTCATAACTGTTCCAAGATGTTGTTATATCCTTTTAGGCCAACCCATTTCTCAAGTACCTGAAACTCTGAATGACTCCTTTAATGTCTAAACCAAGCTCCTTTTTCAAAATGTCCCTTCTGCAGATATTCCACCAGCATTGGTGAAGACAGCTTTTCATTTAGACGAAGGCAGTGAAGGCTTTGTGGTTCATTGGCTAAATAATAAGGAATTCCATTTTACATCTTCAACGGAGCTATTTATGCAGCACTTGCGAGAATTGACAGATCAGCAGATCAAAGGAGCAGAAGAAGATGTTTTTGAAAGAGAAGATGAGGAGAAAGAGAGAGGCTTACTCATGAAACTTGATCATGGTTGGTTGTATGCATTTCTCCTCTCCTCACCCCACCCCAGTGGTTGCAGCTGAGAAGTTAGAATGGTTGGTTACACATGAACAGTGATCTTGCTCTTGAGTTGTAGTAGTGAGAAATGTTCAATAATACTTTAGAAGATTCAGATTTCCTGAATCTTTTATAAACAACCAGCTAAAGTTCTAGCAAGTCAATGAAATAGTAATGAAAATCGTTTCTGTCCTAGTTTCTCTGTGTTGCCTATCAGAACCATACAGTATATTGAACCCTTTTTCACAGCAATCAATGATCAGTGCTCAGAATGGGAAATGCTGAATGAGGCTAGCCTGGTATTTTACATGCAAGATTCTTTCCTTTTCCTTGTTCGCAAACTTTGTTACGATACGACATCATGCAACACAATAGCTCCTGGTCTTTTGATCTTTCATTTTAGAGTTGTCTCTCGATAGAGAATCTGAAACAGGGACCGGATCCTCAGATCATGATGATGGAGAAAAGGAGGGAAGTCCCAAAATGCTTTCTCCAGTTGCTTCATCGATTCCACTTCCTACCATTTTGCTTGACCGGAAGATCGAGCTGCTGCTGAAAGAGTGGAACCAGAATCCAGATATGCTCTTCACCATTCATCCTGTGGACGGTACCTTTTTAGTGTGGCACGTGAAACATCTAGATGAATACAACCCAGGCATCTTTCGACAAGTTCAGGTAGGTGCATTTTCTAAGACATAATTCCTGTATTAAGAATGGAAGTAGTTACTAATATACAAACCTAAAACATCAATATAGATCCAACCTTTTTGACAATCCAAAGGGGGTTGCTATGTTAGCTAATACAGAAGCGGGGATGTTCCTCTGTAAGAACTTTGTAATTCAGTTTATTATTTCTGTTGTTTGTTCCTCCGTCCATATCCGTTTTTCCTCCATCCTTTTTCCCTATGTCTTGTTGATTGAACACTCCATGGTGGAGACTGGTTGACTCCTCTCGACCTCTGTGAACTAGACATGTGTAAAATGTTTCAAATTCAGAAGGCCTTTTTGGAATTTGCAAGCTACAGGTCCAGCCTCATGGAGAGTGTTTCAAGCTTGGAACACATCCAGTGAAGTCAAAACAGTATTGGACTGCTATTTTTGATGTTGGAATAGCCATGTGGAATCCAAAACATTGGGCTTGCCTCTAACTCATTCTCATACAGAGCAGAGTCGAAATGTTTCAAATAAATATCAAATGTTAACATAAAGTTAAATAAACATTACATTTTAATTTATTGTGTTTATCCTGGGAAAAACCTCTTTGCTGAACACAAAGCTGTCCGATTAGTAGTTGTTCAGCCTATACATTTTGTTCCCCCCAAAGCCACTGTTCTTTGAGATTTCAGGCAGGCAGATTTTCCAGCCTTACCAGGGAATTCTGAGAACTGAATCATCATCATCATCATCATGCCAAACACGTCCCCTATAGCTGAGCCATTGTCTCCCTCCTCTGAAACAGCCAGTGATGGGGCATTTCTTCCTAGCCCCATCTTGCTTTGTCCTAACAATTCATGGGATTTTTATATAATGGGAAAGGGCCGGTGTGTGTTTGGCGTTGAGGGTTGTGCTGTTTCCTTAAAAGGATGTTTCTTCTGATCCTGTCCTACAATTTCCTTCCCCTTTTTCTAGGTTTCATTTTCTTCTCAGATTCCTGTGGCCTTTCCTTCGGGTGACGCCAGCTCCCTCAGTAAACACATCATGATGTACGCCTGCCCCACCTTCACAAAGGAAAGCAGCATCGCCCCAGCATGGAAAAGAACTGGTGTTTCAGACAGCCCTTCTGGATGTAGACTGAGCAGGTTCCAAGATCCATCAAGTGGAAACCTGTGCGCTCCCACGGTCATGATGGTCTCCAAACACATCGACGGCTCGCTAAATCAGTGGGCAGTTTCTTTTGCGGATCGATCCGCCTTTACCACTGTCCACACTGTCACTCACAAGTTTCGGTATTGTGGCCACCGGTTCCACCTCAACGACTTGGCATGCCATTCGGTGCTGCCTCTGCTGCTGACCTCATCCCACCACAATGCCCTCCTAACTCCCGAGGCTGATCCCCCGTGGGACTTGGGAGGGTTAAATAAAAGCGTGGATCCCACGTATCCCGTCCCGAGAGCCCCGTCCAGGCAGCATCTGCAAAATGCCGCCACCCGTACGTTCCACAACCCCGATGCAATTTACAGCGAGCTGATTCTCTGGCGAGTGGACCCCATCGGGCCTTTGTCCTACACAGGAGGAGTATCAGAACTGGCGCGCATTAATTCTCTCCATACCTCTGCTTTCTCGAATGTGGCTTGGCTCCCAACTCTTATCCCTAGCTATTGTCTGGGTCAGTATGATTATCTCACATCTCCCAGCATAGAAAACAGGAGTGTTATTAATTCCCCCTTCTGATCAATAAAGTCCTAAACTGTGAATGTAGAAAAGAGATAATGTGCTGGTTGTATGTCTGAAGCTTTCAGATTTGGAGCTGGCATAACCCAAATGATTATTATTTTCTCTAAAAACAGATCCTTGCTTTATTTGTAAGGAGGGGAAAGACTAATACGCTTTTGCATTTAGATCTTTGGAATTTTTCATTTGCCACGCGGTAGGGCATAACGAAGTAACAGAAAGCTTTTCTAACAATAATGATTGAACTGTATGGCTCATATTTGGTGTGAAATGACCTCTTGTTGTTGTCAAATTAGGGACATACTGCAATTCTGCCAGTGCCTGCTTTGTGGCATCAGATGGGAAGAAACTGAGGCTGTATCAAGCTGTGGTAGATGCTCGGAAGCTTTTAGATGAGCTCAGTGACCCCGGGGCCTCTGTAAGTTTCATGGGCAGATTTGACTTGACTTGACTTGACTTGACTTGACTTTGACTTTGACTTTGACTTTGACTTTGACTTTGACTTTGACTTTGACTTTGACTTTGACAGACTTTGACTTTGACTTCCTGACTTTTTGACTTTGACTTTGCCTCCCTTCTCTCTACTCTCTGCTTTACTTTATTCTACTCTTTACCCAAAATGTACCTTCAGACTCGGTGCTGTTGCTTCAGTTAAAATGGCCTTCAAATTGTTCTTCACCAGATTTATCCTAACAGGATGAGTAGCCTAGTTAAGTATGATACCTAGTTATGGGAAATGCCAGGAAGGCGTTGTGGTTTGGAATGTACTGATTACTGAACACAAAAAAAAATGCAAATTAAACCAGTGGAATCTGAAAAAAAAAAGACCATGCATTCTAAAAAATAATACAACACACAGGAGCTGCCATCCAGTCTAATCCAAGGCCTAGGGGAAGAGCCATTTTTTAAGGTCTCTTTTAAACATGGTCAGCTGGGGGCCAGACAAATCTCAGTGTGGAATCAAAGTATCTAAGATCAACTAGTGTTTGGAGCACATGAGGTAGGAAATCTCATAACTCCCTCTCTTAATTGTAATAAGGTGATGAAGGTACTTCCTGCTTTTCAGCGGCACCAAAATCTGATGATTGGGACAGTGCTTTGCTTTGCCCAACTGTAGGGCTGGATCCAGTTTAAAGCACTCTCAGGATGAAAATGCCTAGGAGAAGAGGAATGTGTTAGTCACGATGAGACAAATGTCTTCTCATGATGTGTCTTCCTGAAAGGCATTCCATAAATAAAGAGAAGGGTTCCTTCCTTGCAGCTGTTATTTAACTTAAGTAGTAAGAGACTTAAGTACTTAAGAGAGATACCCTGAGCCAGTGTTTCTCAACCTTGGCAACTTGAAGACGTAGCTGAGGAATTTGGGGAGTTGAAGTCCACACATCTGCAAGCTGCCAAGGTTGAGAAATATTGCTCTGAGCTGTGACTCTGATTCTTACCAGTGCCCAGGCAGGTATATGATGAAGCAGCCCTTGATTTTATAAAAGATCAAGTCAGTAAAGTACTATATCACAGGATCTAGAAGGCCATGGTGCAATTCAGCATTAAAATAACTGACAATACCAGGCTTGCTCATGTTTTCTGTTTTAGAAACTTATTGGAGCGGTGTTTAATATAGTAAGCCAGCAGTCAACAGCTCGACCAGGATGCATTATTGAACTGGATGTCATAACCGACCAGGTAAATAACTTACCTGTTATAACATGGACTGATGCAGCCTTTCCCAGCTTTCTGATCCTGCAGGAACCCTTGAAATATTTTTCAGGCCTCGGGGAACCCCTGCACATTCAGGCTCAAATATAGGCCAGAAGTTACAAAATTACATTTGTTTCATGGGTAGGCCTGTCTATATGCATTAACCATGTTCTTAAACTAAAAATAAAGAATGAAACTTGCCTCTTTAATGTGAAGTTTCCTGAATTTGATTTTTTTTAAAAAATAAATCGTGATCTCCCAGGGAACCCCTAGTGACCTCTCATGGAACCCAAGGGTGCCACGGAACCCTGTTGGAGAAACCCTGTCCTTGGGAGCTAAATTTCCTGAGCATGAAAGCTTTAAATGGGAAACTAACTTGTTTGTATAAAGCTCACATGACAAAATACCTAATACCTTGAATAGTGCTGTAAATAATTACGTAGAAAGTTACAATTTGCTCATTTTTCTTGATGCTGCTTTTAGTGTGGGCCAAACACACAATTACTTCATGTCTTTCAAGAGGACTTCATTTTGGGATACAAGCCGCAGAAGGAAGAGGTGGAGCGGAAGGAAACGGAGATATTTTTCCAACCTTCTAAAGGTCTTGTGATGCTTTTTGTAAGCTAATTGTATCTGTAAACTCGGATTTCCAGAATGGTGGGGTTCATACATAATATGAATATAAGCTATAATGTGGTTTGCTTACTGTGGCTTGATATAAGGTGCAAAGGCTGCCATTGTGATGTAAGCATTATGTGAGATTTGGTGAGCAAATGGTGACCAATTCAAAAACCATGATTTAAAAGTTGCTGTCAGCCCAGCCACTGAGCCCTTGTGATGGATGGAAAGGAAAATAAGGACTTGAGAAGTTACTGCTCAAAGTCTCATTCAGCCATGAAATACATGGCATGATTAGTTGGGTAGAGTTGCTGTCTCAGCTTAATCTCTACTCCAGAGAGTAGAGGTATGCACAGAATGGGAAATGTGTTTTGTTCCATGCAAGTAACAAAGGCAGTGCAAACAGGATTTGGCTAGACCAGTTTAGGGTGTGGGAGTCACAGTTTGGCCAAACTATAATCCAGAACCTCATGGTTATTCCAGGTTTCAACCAAGCCAATTTCAGACAGGTCTAGCAGGGTGCCTGCCTTATCTCCAGTGCATCCAAGTGTCTTCCTTCCTTATCTCCACTGCACACCCAACCAGAAAACATCCCTTACTGCTTCCACTGATCATCTCAGCACTTCCCTTCTCTGCTGCTGCAACACTTGAATTTAAGCCCAGCAGAACCTAAGCAGCCTCTGCTTTACCTGCCCCTTCTCTGAATGTCCCTTTACTTTCTCTTCTTTTGCTTTTTCCCCATCCCAGAACATCTGTGCCTGGAACATCCATGTTCCAGGTCTCAGTTGCATCCTGAGGACATGTTCTGGGACCAGATGAACTCAGATTTTGGTCTTGGCAGGGACTACCCAAGCCTGCTGTTCCACGCACAGGACTGTCTGTGCACAAAATGTTTGCAAATCCCTAGCAAAAAGTATCTGTGAAGATAAATGCATTTAATGTCAGTATTTGAATGACAGAGCTGACCCACTCAGTCCTACCCTGAAATCATCAGCCTGCCATGCACAATTACAGATGTTCTGGTCAGTAGGGAAGCAGCTATTTTAAATGGTCTCCCAAAGCCAGGCCTTCAAGGTAGACCAGGTCAGGAAATAGTGACTGCAAGGATTACAGAAATCCTACTTTGTTTTTTGTAGGATATAATAACACAATACTGAAAATCCACCAGAATTTCCCTCTACCCCTTCTTATATCATATAGCAGCCTTTCTCAACCTTTTGACCCTGGAGAAACCCTTGGAATATTTTTCAGGCCTTGGGGAGCCCCTGTACATTCAGGCTCAAATATAGGCCAGAAGTTACAAGATTATTATATTCGTTTCATGTGTAGGCCTGTATATGTGCACTAACAGTGTTCTTAAACTAAAAATAAAGAAACTTACCTCTTTAATGTGAAGTTGCCCAAATTTGAAATAAATCGTGATCTCCCAGGGAACCCCTAGTGACCTCTCATGGAACCCTAGGGTGCCATGGAGCCCTGATTGAGAAACCCTACCATACAGAATCAAAGCAGGGTTATCTTGAAGCTCTTTCTCACACTCCTCGCTTTCCTGGGGTCCCTTTGAGATAGGCCAAGTCAGTAAACAGACACTACAAGGACTACTGGAAGTCCACTTTATTGTTGTGGGGTATAATAACAGAATCTTGAAAGCCTGCAAGTTTCCCTCTACCTCCTCTTATATGAAACAGAATCAAGGAAGGGTTATTTTGAATTGCTTTCTCATGCTCCTTCTTTCCCAGGACTGAATTGTGATTTATTTTGTCTTACCTGTTCTAACAGCTCTTTGTCAAGGTTATCTCTGCACCAAACCAAACACCAAACCACTGCAAAGATTATTCAGGATAGTCACTTTTTTTAGACAGACAGACAAATTCTTGTGAAATGGCAATATGCTTATTTTTTATTGCAATATCAAGTATGTAACGTATTTTATTTTTCAACAGGCTATCGGCCACCACCCTTCTCTGAAAAGTTTTACCTAATTGTAATTGAGAAGGACACCGATGGCTGCTCAATACTTCACATGTGGCATTTACATCTTAAGTCCGTCCAAGCATGTTTAGGTGAGCGAAGCTGTTCTGAATTAATACATCTGAATTAATGATCTCAATAACTGTAGGTATTTCAGGCTTTAAGCATTTCTATCCTGTTTCTGATCTGAAATAAGGTCCCCTGCCCCCCAGCAATTTAGAAAACAAATAAAAACGCAGCAGTAGAATGAACCAAGGAATCTCAAATGCAAAATCTTTTTTCCCTTTTACTGAAATAGGAGCAATGAAAGTACTGGGTGGGCTTGTCAAAACAGTGAGTTCTGTAGTCACTGGAATAGAAAAGATTGCCCCAAGCTTAAGGACAGATGGAAAAAGCTTTTAAAATACAAGTAGTCCTTGATGCCTGATTTTATGACCTTTTTTGCCATGGTCGCTAGGTGAATCACATAGTTAAGCAAATCTGGCTTCCCCCATTGATTTTGCTTGTTGGAAGCTGGCTGGGAAAGTCACAAATGGTGATCACGTGACCCCAGGGCCAACCATCGTAAATAAATTCCCATTACCAAGCGCCTGAGTTTTGATCACGTGACCATAGGGATGTTGTGATGGTCTTAAGTGCAAGGACCAGTTGTAAGTCACTTTTTTCAGCAGTGTGGTAACTTTGAATGGTCGCTAAACAAATGGTCATAAGTCAAGGACTACCCGTACCTTGAAGGTTTTCCTTAAAAAAATAATAAAAACAGTCTTTCCTTGTTCCACTAAAGTTGTTTGTCCATTATGCTTCTTTAAAGGATCATCCGCTGATGTTCATTCATTGGGACACCAGTTAGCTGTTCCTGGGCAACCAATGGCTGATTCCACTCCAGAGACTTCGCTTGGCACAACTCCAATGCTGCGTTCTTCATCGGTGGCTAACCTCCAGACGGCTAGTAAACTTATACTGAGTTCTAGCCTGGTTTACAGTTACCCCTTGGATCTGCCACCTGGCGTGGAGGTTGTGCGAGCTACTCCTTCTGCAGGTAAAGTAGGAGGGCGGACTAACCAGTGATGCCCTTCTTGGATGGAAGCTTGAGATTTCCAACAATTCATGCAAATGCATAAATTTAACCACTGTAAACTTATGTATGAGTGTCAGGGTCTGCATTCCCTCAGAGATAGTCTGGAATTATGCAATAGGGCAATGCTGAAACAAGTAGTGACTGGGATCAGAAGAAAGAGAAGGGTGAGGTCATTCCATTTTTGATCTGACATCTCTTTCTTCTCTTCCTGACATCCCTCTTCCAAACTTCAGGGCCATCCATCTCAAGATGGTTAATTTTTTTAAATGAAAAATAAAGCAATGAAGGGTTGGCATGTGGAAAGCAAAACATAAGCCTCCAATATAAGTATTTACGGCCCTGACTTTGGTGCCCCAAAGACCTTATTGAGATGGCGGGAAGCATCCTGCGGGGCTCAGTTGTTTTTTTGGTAGGGAAGTTTTTCGATTGGTTGGGTCCACCATGACAGCCCTTTTCTGAGTGTGCTCAATATTTGAAATATGCCCTGACCCCAAAAAGGTTACCTACCCTTGATCTAATCTCATTTCTTACATGAGTTCTATCTGCAGGGACCCCGTAGTAAGGCCTTCTCAGTGGTGCCCCCTCCTGTAGAATAACTTGTGCGCCAGTTCCCCAATGAGTTTCTGCAGAGAAGTGAAAACCTGGCGTTGAGAGAGAACGTTTGCCGGATGTTCAGTTCAGCATCTGCCCCTGCTGGGTTAGATCACGATGATTTATGCTTTAAATTTGCTCTGCTGTTTTTAATCCTTCTTTTTGCTGTACCTGGCTCAGAGCTGTTTCGAGTGGAGGAGCTTAGAAACATCTGTAATAAATAACATTTTGAAACAGTGGTTTTAAAATTAGTCAGAGTACCACATTTGGACTCATATCCACCCTTGCTGTAGATGGTAACTATTGTTTTGATACAATTGTCAGATCATTCTATTGACGATTTCGGTTGGCCTGTACTCAAGATATAGCCGCCCAGAGTCACTTGCTAAGATGGGTGGCTATAGAAATTGAATGAATGAATGAATGAATGAAAGAATGAAAGAAAGAAAGAAAGAAAAAAGTAGGGGAGGGGAGGCAGGAAGGCAGGCAGGCTTGCTTTGAAGTCTGTGTCCATGAAACTGCCATTCCATGTGATCCTAATGCTGAATAATTATCTGATTTAATTCAGGGCATCTAAGCTCGTCGTCCATCTATCCTGTCTGCCTGGCCCCTTACTTGTTGGTAACGTCTTGTTCAGACAATAAAGTACGATTCTGGAGGTGTTCCCTGGAGACAGAAAATAGCCAAGGTGAAACAAAGGAAACCTACCACTGGAAGAAATGGCCTCTGATGAATGATGAGCAAGAAGGCGCCAGCAGCACAGTTTGCATAGTGGGAAGACCAGTAGCGGTTAGCTGTTCATACACTGGTCGCTTGGCCATAGCTTATAAGCAGCCAATTCAACAGAGTGGACTTGCTTCCAAAGAATTTTCTATGCATGTGTGTATATTTGAGTGTGAATCTACTGGAGGATCAGAATGGGTTTTGGAGCAGACCATTCATCTGGATGACCTAGTTAAAGTAGGGAGTGTCCTGGATTCAAGGGTTAGTGTGGACAGTAACTTATTTGTTTATAGTAAATCCGAAATCTTTTTGAATAAGGACCGGTACCTTATACCAAACATCAAACACCTGGTACACTTGGACTGGGTTTCTAAGGAAGATGGTTCCCATATACTTACAGTCGGGGTCGGTGCAAATATATTCATGTATGGACGGCTCTCTGGAATTGTGACTGAACAAACCAGCAGCAAAGATGGTGTGGCTGTCATTACTTTACCACTAGGTGGCAGTATAAAACAAGGCATCAAGTCCAAATGGGTACTCCTGCGGTCCATCGATTTGGTGTCTTCAGTAGATGGCACCCCGTCCTTACCTGTTTCTCTTTCTTGGGTAAGAGATGGCATCCTGGTTGTGGGAATGGACTGTGAAATGCATGTCTATGCTCAGTGGAAGCATGCCATAAAATCAGGGAATGGTGAAAGCAATGGTTTTCTACCTGATGGTTCCCCCGTTAAGGACCCACTCAAGACTAGCTTGCTAGCCAAAAAGGCCAGCATCATTGATGGAGCAGGCATTGTGGATGATGTTTTTGGAACCCCCGCCGTCATTCAAGACGGCGGCCTTTTTGAAGCGGCCCACGTTCTTTCACCAACCCTCCCGCAGTATCATCCCACCCAGCTTCTAGAGCTGATGGACTTGGGGAAAGTGCGCAGAGCAAAAGCTATTCTTTCCCACCTTGTAAAATGCATTGCAGGGGAAGTTGCTATCGTGAAGGACCCAGAATCCACTGATGGTAGCTCCAAGCGCCATCTCTCCCGTACAATTAGTGTAAGTGGCAGCACAGCCAAAGATGCAGTCACCACCGGGAAGGAAGGCACCCGGGATTACACAGAGATCGATTCTATCCCTCCCCTACCATTGTATGCCTTGCTTGCAGCAGATCAAGATTCCACATACAAAACTGAGGAAGCTCCTAAGCAAACCCAAGACCGAGAAGATCATACGAAGAGGAAGACCGAGGATCAGTACTCAGATCTTTTCCAGGTTCAGCAGGTTACAATGGATGACTTCACAGATTTTGAGCCAGAGAGAAGAGAACATAAATCCAAAGTGATTAACCTTTCTCAATATGGCCCAACATACTTTGGCCAAGAGCATGCCAGTGTCCTATCAAGCCATTTAATGCACTCAAGTTTACCTGGACTCACTCGCCTAGAGCAAAAGTTCTTGGTAGCCCTAGCAGACACTGTGGCCACCACAAGTACCGAACTGGATGAAAACCGAGACAAGCACTACTCAGGTAAATAAGTGGTCCAATTTCTTTGGATGCTACATTGGTTTAGAAGAAGTAAAAATGGGATGGGATGGGATGGGATGGGATGGGATGGGATGGGATGGGATGGGATGGGATGGGAAGGAATTATGCAGGAACATTGGGTTTGTGGAAAGACAATCATAAGGACCTTGGGGAACTGTACCTTCTCATACAATTCACTGTTAATCATCGATATCCACACGGTGATGAATGATGTCATGTGGATCATGGTGAATTTGAGGTCGTCATGACGTTCATGATGCTTCAATGGCTTTTAGCAGAGCCCTATCCTATCATCTAAAATGTCAGTTGTGCCAGTTGATTCCAGCTCCTAAAATTGTCTGCAACACAATAAATAAAGCTTTTAGGAATTTGGGGGTGGGGGATGTCTTTAAGCTGCAGTTGTGATTCAGTTTTAGACACTTTTAATAAGCATATCAGGAAGACACGTGTGTGCATGGTTTTTTCCATGTGTTCATCAGATGTCCCTTTTAAACTAAGATATGACCCTTCTTGCAAGCAAATAAATCAGGGGGGCTTCCATTGATTATAATTTCATGGTTTGGATTCAATAGAAAGCTAGAGTTGACTGTTTTGGAACAAACTGAGATATGAACCCCTGGTTTGAAGTTGATTAGCTCTCCTAGCTTATTTCCAGACTTCCTAATTTGTTTACACATTTGTGAGTGTCTGTATGCACGTCTGCATATATAAATTGCTTGGAAAATATTATATAACTTAAACAAATCATAACAGGTTTTTGTTTGCACTGTAGCAAAATATGTTGTTTGCTTTTCCAGGGAGAGACACTTTAGATGAGTGTGGTCTGCGGTATTTATTAGCAATGCGCTTACATACCTGCCTTCTAACATCCCTTCCACCTTTATATCGTGTTCAGTTACTTCATCAAGGTAATAAGGACTTACACTTTTATGTCGGGACAATCCATTTTAAACTGGGACAAATCAGCCTCGACAGTTGGGTTCTTGAGCACTGCATGTCATATTTGGCCGTTGAAATCTATTAAATCCTTTACTAGGGCTGTTAAGGCTCTGGATTCCGTTTCCAAAATGTTCTTCAGGAACTTATGTGTGTACAAACCAAGCACGTTTCCCCAACACCTAAAGCAGCCCTGCCGTTTACCAGGATGGCACATGAGCTGTGCATTCTGAATAATTATTTGGAGATCAAATGGGAAGCGTTGCTGTTTGCCCTGTTAGTGAACTTGGAAACGTTTCCTTGTTTTTCTTAAATCTCGTTTCCCATTCCAAAATTAATCAGAAACGTGGCATGACTGTATCATTCTCAGCAAGTCACGAACAGCTCTGCTGGCATGCCTAGTACATACATAGGTAAATAAATCAATACATTGTAGGAATAATTTATTTATTTATTTTATCCTTTTTTTACCTGCTCTACCCCCTCTAGCCAGATCTGATAAATTATTTTTTGATATACTCTACGTTTGGTCTGGCACCTGCAGGGGGAAGGATACTTTAGCTTTTAGCCATGTTTTTAGGGATTTTTGTGAGCCGCCTAGAATCATTATATGGGGTGAGCAGCTATCTAAGGTCTGCAAATAAATAAATAAATTTACTGGCTTTTCTTTTTTTAAATGTGTTTTTATTAGAATTTTTGAATACAAAAAATTAAAAGAAAAATTAGAAAAAGAAGATAGCAAAAAAGAAAAGAAGGGAAAGAAAAAAGAAATAAAGAAAATATGGAATTATGACTTCTTTTTATTGGGTAGTTGCCATCCCCTCCCCCTTTAACCCTTTTTAATCCCCAAATCCATAAATCATCAATTCAGTCTTTTCTTCTTTCTAGCAAAAACTCCATATAAGGTTTCCAGTCTTTCAAAAAAATCTTTCTCGTTTTTTCCCTGACCATAATTTACCAGCTTTTTCAGAGGTTTTGAAAACAGATTTCCTTTTGCAAATGAAGGAACTTGCTGAGATGGCTAAATTGACTTCTTTGTTCAAAGAAAAGGCAACATCTACTTCTTTGCTGATGGAAACTCCTTATAGACTTTTTTGCTTGACACAGAAAAAAATGAACTTAAGATTTGTGGTTTTGATGACCAAACAGAATAGATTGTAGAAAGAAGAGAGGTATGATGTAATCATAGAGTAAGAGGTGAAGTTACAATTGTACTTAAGACTGCTGTGAAGAAAATCGTAAGCTTTGTATCTTTTTTCTTTCTTTTCTGTTTTTTTCCTTTCTTGCACTTCTCTTTGATTCCTTTTTCTTCCTTCTCTTTTTCTTGCTTTATATCAGTCTGTGTTCGTTTTTATATTCTTTTTATAAAAAAATCTTTAAGAAAATTATGTTAAAAAATGGAAACACATTTCCCTTTGCCATTGTATAAGGGTTTCAAATTCAAATCAAACCTTTATTCCAACCTGTGGGGCAGAAAGCCCAACCACAAAATACATAGGCCTGGAATTATTAATAAAGCTTTTTAAAAATGCAATAAAATTACATACAATATATTGATTTGCTTTTTGTATAGGGGTTTCTACCTGCCACTTTGCGTGGGCTTTTCATTCGGAAGCAGAGGAAGAACTGATCAACACGATCCCTGCCATTCAAAGAGGAGATCCCCAGTGGTCTGAACTAAGAGCCATGGGAATAGGCTGGTGGGTCAGGAATATTAACACACTTCGACGGTGCATGGAAAAGGTAAGTGGACCACCTTCAGTGAAAGTCCCTTAATCAGCCACCCGATTCAAAGATAACTCAAAGCAAATTTGTTTGTTTTTTTAACCATGCTTTCTGGTGACCTTCCATAGTTGCCTGATTTTATACATCACGTTAAGCCACCAATGTTAAGTCTGAGTTACCAAAAACAAACTAAACACATGATGCTTGTTATGATTTATGATTCTCTCTAACCTTCTGTTTCAAGGGTTCTCGACCTTCGGACTCCCTTAAAATGATAAAGGAGTGGGGCTAACTAATGAGTTAGGATTGGGCAATAAATAAGTGCACCACTGACTTACAATTATTAACCATTATGACTCAAAAGTTACTTAAGCCGCTGTGCCACCAGAAATCCATTGCTTGTAACAGTTATAATAAAGCCTTTCCTACACCAATTTCCTTCTTTTTCTACAAATTAAAAGCTTCCCATTGGAAGCTTTATATACCTGTATAAGTATATAATAAAAAAATAAATAAAGGGGGGAGAGAAGGGGAAGGAAAAACTCGTGCTGCTTCAGAGAGTGTCCCATTGCAGAAAAGGCCCAAAATGAGTACAGGTAGCCCTTGCTTAATGACCACTATTGAGACCAGAATTTTGGTTGCTAAGCAAAGTGGTCATTAAGTGAATCAGACCTGATTTTACCACCTTTTTTGTTGTGTCATTAAGCAAATCACTGTGGTCATTAAGCAAAACACATGGTTGTTAAGCAAATTATGCAGTGCCCCATTGATTTTGCTTGCCAGAAGACGGCCGGGAAGGTCGAAAATGGCGATCATGTGACCATGGGATACCGTGATGGTCATAAATGTGAACTGGTTACCAAGCACCTGAATCATGATCACGTGACCATAGGGATGCTGCAAGGGTCATAAGTGTGAGCACCGGTTGTAAGTCGGTTTTTTCAGCACTGTCATAAGTCTGAACCATCACTAAACAAATGGTCATTAAGTGAGGACTACCTGTAATCGCCGAATGGTGGTTTGCAAAATTAACTGCCCAGAGTCCCTCCGGTGGGAGGAGATGGGCGGTGACAAATTTGATAAATAAATAAATAAAATAAAATCACCCTGCAAAATGGTCCATTTTGTTTAAATCCCCACCCCATTCCCCCAAAATATCACAGTTCTGCATAAGGCAGCTGCCCATGGAAATGACAGAGGGACAAATGACCACACACATAACACATTAACTGATATGAACTGTATATTGTGCGCTGTTTTCCTGAAGGATGAGGAATCAGAGTATTTTCAGTTATCCGTAACTTGTATGGTGTAAGGAGTTGCGGCCTGCCCTGTCTGACTCTGTATGATGATGGCACGTGTCTCTGTTCCCTTCTTTTAAATACAACAGGTTGCAAAAGCCGCCTTCCAGAGGAACAACGATGCGCTGGACGCTGCTCTTTTTTATCTTGCAATGAAGAAAAAGGCTGTGGTGTGGGGACTATTTCGGTAAGTACCCAGATGGGAGGGACTGGCATGGATTACAAGAAGCATCTGCAAAATTACATAAACTTTTGCTGGGTTTTTGGTGCCAACGGTGGTGCAGTCCAGGGTGTGTTTACTCAGATGTGAATCCTGTTAAGTTCAGTGGAGTTGAGTGTGTCTCCTCTCGCAGCTCAAAATGTAGCTTAGTCTCTTTTCACACAGTTCCCAGCATGATGAGAAAATGACCCAGTTCTTCAGCCATAATTTCAGTGAAGATCGATGGCGCAAGGCTGCCCTGAAAAATGCCTTCGCTCTTCTGGGGAAGCAGCGCTTTGAACAGTCAGCAGCTTTTTTCTTATTAGCGGGCTCGTTAAAGGATGCTATAGAGGTATTGGTTCAAATGCACAGTGTGCTCTGGGAGGGAGGGAGGGAGGGAGGGAGGGATGGGTGAGGTGGGATGGATGGGTGGAAGGCTATTGGGTTGAACACTCATGGGCTGAAATAAGTATTTCAGACCTTCACCTAACTTCAGCTATGGAAAAAGATGTGGGCCATCAGAAGCATTAATCATTGCAAATCCATATAGTTGGACTATGCCTTTTTAATTACATTCCATTGTACTGCTTCAGAGATGGCACAGCTCTTTATACTGCCGCAGTATAAGAAAAAAATTCAAGAGTGATTTGGCCTGATAGATTTTTTTGATCGTCATCTGGCTATGTCGTGGTTGGTAATTTGTTGCTGTTGCCGTTTTAACCGAAAACCAGCTGACCTCGGCAATAGTCCAAAGAAGGGTGGGCAGCTTCAGCTCCCTCCTGTCTTTGTGGCCAAATTTTAGACCAGTCTCATCTAACAAGGCTTTGTCTAATTTGGCTCAGAGTCCCTCTCTTGGGGGAGATGGGCGGTAATTAAATTTGAATAATTAATTAATTAATTAATCAATTAATTTTAGAGTCTGAGTTAATAATACCATCAGAGAATGGAATACATAATATATTTACTGCATTGGGAAACAACCCGCTGCTCTCCAGGTTCTGACTTCAAAAGATTGTGGAATTGTAGTCTCTCTGGAGGAGATTCACCTTCATGAATTTAATAGAGAGCAAGTGACCAGTGTGAGCATCCAATTGAAACAAACGATGCGTTTAATTAATTAAGGGACATGGAGCAAGCTTTCTTTTGTTTATCTCTGCCCTTATTTTAACGCTGGCTTGTGCGTTATAATTCTGCTTTTTTATAAATGAATTAAAGTGGATGTAGAAGACCTTGTTTGTGCTCCCCTCCCCACCCCCAGGTATGTCTTGAGAAGATGGAAGACATCCAGCTTGCTTTAATAATCGCTCGCTTGTATGAGTCCGAGTTTGAAATCTCCTCCACTTACACAGCCATCCTTTATGAAAAGATTTTGGGCTGTAAGAGAGATGGAACCAGATTCTGTTGCACAAAATTGCATCCAGATCCTTTCCTGCGAAGTCTGGCCTACTGGGTAACAAAAGAGTATACGAGAGCCCTTGATACCTTACTGGAACAGACCCCCAAGGAAGAAGATGAAAATCCAGGTGAAGAAATACCAGATTATTTGGAGAAGCTCAGTCTTGAATGGGGAATGTAGAAGGATATATCTATTTTACTTGTACAAGATGCTGACAGTCATGTTGTATGTTCACCAGAGCACCTTGCATGGTTTACTTTGCCGGTACTTTGCACCAGATCACTTAGATTTATGTAATTATGGGCCACTTCAGAGAAGATCCTTGGGGATCTTCCTCCCTAACTTTACAGAAGGGGTTCATTCATAAATGGGTTCAGGAACGTACCTTAATCGACAGGTGGGTTCATGTGGGTGAAGGCCTACAGCACTGTCTACAGATCAGCAGCCTTGCAGGATCTACCAGAACTGCAAGATTGTGTAATTCAACAACTAGCCATCTGTCTGTCACAGATCACGCAGAGATCTTGCAGCAGCTCCAGAGCTGCCAAATAACAGTGGCTTTCTTGGTTTGGACACATAGAAGTTCTTCAAGTCCTGAAGGGCTGCTGGGCTGCTAAATTCAATGTGACAAATGTTCAGTGTAAGCCTCAACAACCTTGTTTCCATTTTCTCTAGTGATTGTCAAATCCTGCAATCCTGTGGTGTTCAGTTTCTACAACTACCTGCGTACCCACCCCTTGCTCATCCGAAGGAATTTCTGCTCACCCGATGGAACATTAGCTACTTTGGGACTGCAGGCAGAGAAAAGTTTTGTTGACAAGATTAACCTCATTGAAAGAAAGCTGTTCTTCACCACTGCAAATGCTCATTTCAAAGTAGGTTGCCCTGTCCTAGCTCTGGAAGTGCTTTCAAAGCTTCCCAAAATAAGGAGCAAGTCCATGCTTTCACCCGAGAAAGGGGAGCCCAGTCTGAGTCCAGTCATGCAGAATGGTGTGAAAATAGACCCAAAGGTATTAGATAAAGACAGCTCCGTACGTTGGTCACAACCAGGGGACGCTACAGAATCTTCATCCCTTGTTGACTGGAGCAAACCAGTGATCACGTTTGAAGATGAACCTCTGAAACTTGACTGGGGGAATGACCAAAGCAGTTCGCCTGAGGAGGAAGAGGAGAAAGGTTTGCTAATGAACGATTTGAAAGTGGACCTGGAAAGTAAAGAGCAAGAGGGGAAAAGCCCTGGTCCCAGCCAAGGTGAGGATAGTGAGGCCGACAAAATGGAGGTTGATGTGATTGCCGAACAGCTCAAGTTCCGGGCCTGTCTAAAAATCCTCATGACAGAGCTGAGAACATTGGCCACCGGCTATGAAGTTGATGGTGGAAAACTCCGTTTCCAGTTGTACAACTGGCTGGAGAAAGAAATCGCTGCCTTGCATGAAATTTGCAACCACGAGGCCCAGGGCAAAGACGATAGTCAAACCGATAGCCAAGTCATCGGGGATTTCTTGGGTCACCAAGAGATGGGGGAGAAGATGGCAGTGGGCTCCTACGAGTGGCATCAGATTGAGCGGCGACGGTTGCAAGCCAAGCGGGAACATGCCGAGCGGCGGAAATGGTGGCTCCAGAAAAACCAGGCACTTCTCCGGGTTTTTCTAAGCTATTGCAGCCTTCACGGGGCCCAAGGAGGCGGTCTGGCTTCCGTAAGAATGGAGCTGAAGTTCTTGTTGCAGGAATCTCAGCAGGTGAGAAGACTCATCCTAGCGTATAGTATCATCACTCCATTTCTGCACTGGTTCCAGGTGTGACAATGATGCTCACTTCTGTTCCAACTTCAGCAATGGAAGGGGACATCAAAACACCAATGGTCAGATGCCCCTTGAGCTGCCCGGGGCAGCAAAATTGTAGACTTCAGGCACATAGCATGGCAATCGTGGATACGTCCCATGGCAACATGATCTCCCAACTTTATTTTTTATCTTGATTTTCAATTTTGTTTTTAAAGATAACTTGGGAAAGCTACCTGCTACTAAGGAAAGCATCAGCTCCTAGCTCAATCTTTATTTCCAAGAATATCTTTGGGCCATGTTTAAAGATATTGTGCCCCAAAATGGACTGCAGCCCCATGATTTATTTCCTTTTTTTTTTTTTAAGAAACACGCTCAGAAAAAAGGGCTAGAGTGTGTAGCAAGGGGAACCTTTCCATTTTAGCTACTAGTTTAGTGGTATTTTGTAATTGATCACATTTTATACTTATATAAAAATTCTCCCTAAGCATTTCAGTCACCACAGTTCATTGTAAACATCCAGTTAGCCAACATCAATGAGTAATTGATTTGTAAGCTGCTCAGAACATCATTTTTGCAGACCATTGACTAGTTGAGGCCATATGCTAAAAAAATACTTTTTTTTATTACAGCTGTAAGCCACCAAAAGTCATAAGACATGGTTGTATATAAATTCCATAAATCCATCAAACACCCATGCATTGAGTATCACCCTTTCATCCATTCCTAAACAACCATCTTACATTTGGAAGGAGATTCATCCGGATCTTGTGTTCCTCTGTTGTTGGTTTCCCACTTCGCCTTCCCAAAAGCCCATCTTTTATGGAGAAAGGGTAGAGGTTGGCCAAGAGAGGTGTTCAGCTGTCTGAGCGTTTTAAAAATTGTAGTCCTTGTGCAGTGAGGTTGCTTAGACAGTGTACATGGTTGAGAAAGCTTCCTTTGATAACTTTTTTTTTCAGTTGGATCTTGAGCACCAAACACAATGAAAGGAGGTAAAGGGAACTCTATTCCACTGTTTTCTGAAATTGTAAGAGATGTATTTACATCGTCTAAAAGCAATGGTGTACTCCCAGTTCTGCCATTTTCTTTTCCTTGTTTTCCTCCCATCAGGAAACTACTGTCAAACAGCTGCAGTCACCCCTTCCACTCCCCACAACATTACCACTACTCTCGGCCAGCATTGCTGCCACAAAAACCGTGATCGCCAATCCCGTCCTCTACTTAAACAACCACATCCACGATATCCTCTACACTATTGTCCAGATGAAAATGCCCCCACATCCCAACGCTGAAGATGTCAAGGTAATAAAGTGGGGAAACCAACCTTTAGTGTGGAAGGGGCATTCCAAAAATCACCATCTGCACAATGATATAACCACTCTGTGTTTCCAAGGTGAGGTCATCCAAAGGCTAGGCTAGCTGGAAATTCTGAGAATAGCACGCCCAAAATGTCTGGAGGGGGCTGATTCAAGAAAGTGGGCACGGAGTTGATGAGTTTGGATTGGGTCTGCCTGTTCTCTTCATGTTGTGCTGTATCAAAAAATAAAAGGGGGGGGGGAACACATGGTCTTCTCTGTATTGTTGAACTATAACTCCCAGCATTCCTCATCATTGGCTATATTGGTAGGTGCTGCATGGTGCTCTAGTACAGGTGGGGTGAATCATAGGGGTGGAAGGGACCTTGGAGGTCTTTTCATCCAAC
The DNA here is from genome assembly GCF_035149785.1 of Candoia aspera. Taxonomy (NCBI): domain Eukaryota; kingdom Metazoa; phylum Chordata; class Lepidosauria; order Squamata; family Candoiidae; genus Candoia; species Candoia aspera. Next base: position 8,550,409 of record NC_086165.1, on the reverse strand, counting down.
ATTCCGCCCAAAGCAAAGATCCTCAGACTATCCCAGACCAGTGGTTGTCCAACCTTTGCTTGAAAATCTCCAGTGATGGCGCACCCCAGACTCCAAGAGGCACGCTCTTTCACTGCTTCAAAGCTCCCAAGGACATGAAATTCCTCCTTATTTCAAGTTCGGATCTCTCTCTGTAAAGCTTCCACCCATTGTTTCTTGACTTATCCTCGGGCACCACAAAGAATAAATCCAACTGCTTTCATGTCTCCCCTTAGCCTTCTGCCTTAAACATACCCCGTTCTTCTAACTGTTCTTCATAGATGTAGCCTCCAACCCCGCCCCCCAATCTTCGTTGCTCTTCTCTGCCCTCTTTCCTGTTTCTTGGCATCCTTCATATTGTGGCAATCAAAACCGTCTCCCAGGGGCCACCTCACCAGAACAGCGTAGAGTGGAAGCATCCCTTCCCAATGGGCTCCAGTTTCCCAGCCCTGAATTAGATTCCTCTTTTCCCATCCCACCTCCAAAGAAGGGTGGCTCGCTTCACCCTCTTATTTCTTCACCAGAGCCTTGTATGGAAGACTGAGAAAATGTGACTCATCCAGCATTATTGTTACATACGATTCTTCATCCATTCATTCCTGCTCCAGATCCAACATTCTGATCAGTGCACCAGGCCAATTCATATGAGGGATGCCATGCTCTAATAGGAAGCCTAGATCCCACTGCACCCTTACACTAGTATGCACCCAAACACACCCACTTGCTTCTTTTATAGAATACCTCTGCTTGGAAAGTCAAATTTTGCAAAAAAAAACTCAGCATGGAACGTATTCATAATATCCTAACCGTTTTTCTACCTCCTTTTTAGGTCTTTACTCTCTATTCTTTAGCTGCTTCCCTTTCTGCATCTATTTATCAAGCCTTATGTGACAGCCATAGCTACAGGTAAGACCTTCTTTGCTCTTTCTTCTTCCCAGCATGGCTCTGTTGTTCTCCTTCGTGGTTCAAAACATGAAGTTGCTACAGATTTGTTGCAATCCTAAACATGCTCACACATTGCTAAAGGCTTCGAGGGCTGAGAGGATTCGAGGGCTGGGAGGATGGAAACCATTTTTGGTTTTGGTTGAGTGGTAAACGAGATCTAGTTTGATTTTTTAGTGTCACAAGTTGATCTGATGTAGTCTGAATTCAAGTTACCAAAACAAGGATTCAGAGATCTGAGAAATATCTGTGGACCCATATAGTGGTGTCTGCAGTTGGTAGTCAAAAATCTTCAGGATGGAAGAGCTTGTGATTCAAGCCCTGCCCTTTTGTATGCGCATTAAAAAGGGGGGTGATTTGAACTGTGACACCACGCCCCTCATCTTCCAGATTTTGTCCCACCTGGTGGAAGCCATACATGGAAATCCATTAAATCTTCTAATTAATTGGAAGGCATGCATTTGGTTGAGACAAAGGTTTGGTTCAAAAGGATGTGTAATGGGTTGTGAGAACAGAACAGCCACAACCAAGACAAGGGACAGATAAGAGAAATCTGAGTCCAAAGCAGGAATGTAATCTGAGAAAGTGTCTCAGACTTCACTCTTCCTAGTTCTCTTAAATTTAAAGGCAGGGAGGGGAAAGGCACATTCAGACTTGCAAGATTTTGTTACTATAACTTTATAATAAAAGTAGTGTTAGCATTCATACCCTGGTCTGGATTATCTGGAAGGGCTGACAGGATGATGCAATCAAGTCACCTCTGAACAGACTCATCAGATCAAAGCATTGCACCATCCTTGCCAATGAATCAATGGAACCAGTTCTGTGGATGTTTCATCTGCTTGTTTGCAGAAATAGGCAGGTTGCTTACATTGATAAGCTGCTCCTTCATGAGGGATTCTGGCTTAGTACAGCACGATAATGGAAATGTGGAGAGGGGCTGGATCCTCCAGTGACAAGAGCAAAAAACCACACACACACGCACACATGCACATGTATGTATACGTATATGTATTTAATCTTATTAAGGCCATTCTAGAGCTTTTGACTCAAGAGTCTTTATACTTAGAACACTGAAATGCACCCTACAACTATTTTGCCAACTTTGCTTTGGTGTAAGATTTTCTATTCTGAGGTGAAGAAAAAATTAAAACTTCTTCTTAGCAGTCAGACAGAAACAAATCAGTTCACAGGAATGGTTTACCAAGGGCTACTGCTGAGCGACCGTCGTCGCCTGAGGACAGAGAGCATTGAAGAACACGCCACACCGAATTCGCTGCCTGCTCAATGGCCTGGTAAGAAAAGCCATGCATGTCGATGATTCCATGCAACTGTGTCTACATCAGTTAGCATTTAAGCCAGCAGGAAAGTTAAGAACATCAGCTCAGTCCTTTGTATTGGAAGAAAGAGCTGTATAGATTGATGTGGTACCATCAGATGACTTTGGGGATCTGGCATCCGGCTTTCACACATTCAAAAAAATGCTTCCCAAGAGCCCATTCAATGGGTGTGGAGGCCCTTCACTTCACTATTTTGAACTGGTAATGATTCAAGCTGAAAACAAGTATTTTGAGCTAAACTGGAACCATTTTAAGCTCAGAACTTTTCCAGTAAGATTGAATCAACTGTTTCAAGCTTGAAATGTTTTTAATTTAAACGTTTGTCCACCCTTGTCCTTATCTTCTTGATCGTTCAGTAGCATTCTTTAAACTTCCAAAGAGCTATTATGAAAAGGATCGTTAATCCATCTAACTCCCATGAATTTATGCCACCCTGTTTTTGAATATGTGAAGCATGTGTTTAACTCCCTTCTTTTGAAATGGGTGAGATTTTCAACAGTGCTTTGGTGATGCCTTGTGATTGTCCTTAGTGGCTAATAGAGGTGAAGAGTCAGACCTACATGCTGCCCATCAGCAGTTCTCCTGTTATCTTTTTGCAGGTGTGAGCTCCCTACTCAATCTCTTAAGTACAGCCCAGGATGAGGATCAACCGAAGTTAAATATCTTGCTCTGTGAAGCTGTGGTGGCCGTGTACCTGAGTCTTCTGATCCATGCCCTTGCAACAAATGCTTGCAATGAATTATTCCGGCTGGCAGCCCATCCTCTGAACAACCGAATGTGGGCAGCAGTCTTTGGAGGAGGAGTGAAACTTGTGATTAAACCCAGGCGGCAATCAGAAAATATTCCAGGTAACTCTTCAAGGATTATGAATGTAGGAGAGGTTCTCCCAAGCAGAACGGATCCCTTCCTAGTCCTGAAATCAAGGTTGAGCAATCTGCCTCCCCAAGGCTGTTTCGTGGTGGTTCCTTGAGTCTTCTCCAATTGCACTACCAAATTTTGACTTCTTGCTAACATAAGGCAGGAAACAAGCCCGCAAGCTGTAGAATGTGCCTAAAATAAGGTGTGTGCAGTTAGTAAGAACAATGAAATATCTCCTTTTATTGGAAATCCTTCAAAACAGCCACATTTCAGTTGCATATGGTGGGCTACATTTGGGGCTTGGGGGATTACCAGTGGGAATATTAGCCATCCTGAAGGTCTCCTGCTCCCACTCCAACCTTTAAAATCCCCCGAGTAGGATACTAATGGCTAAGCCCCTTCTGATGACATTGTTGTATCACTGCAAGTCTTCAGGAATGTGAAGGAGCCAGGACTGGGGGACTTTGGACCTACCCCCAAGTCTTGTTGTTTGGAAAAAATTGGAGGAAGGAGAACTTGTTCCTTCATCATGAGCTCCTGGAGGAAACTGTCAATAAAATAACAGTGTTGTCAACAGGCTGTGCTCAAGGGAGATTTTAACTACTGCCAGAAGATAACAGTATTGGGTATGGAATTTGCATATCATTTTGTAAGTTTCTGGGCCTTCTGGCAGCAAGCAAAAATTCATACAGCAGGAGTTGGTAGAACCTCAGAAGAAGCTGAGTAGGAAGTCTGGTGGGGTGAGCCCTCAACTGACATCATCCTGAGCCCTGTTTTCCTTAAGCGTGGGTTCTTAAGCAAGCCACAGCCTCCCAAACCACATTAGACAAACCATATTGTGGCTTAACTGAAATATTATCTTCTAAACCACTGACAGATGCAGGACAAAAGTGTCAGCGTTTAGACATGCATCTTTGCTTTTCTTACATGTAGAGAGAGTTTGCTGTTTATTTGTGGGGAGGAGAGATACTGAGTTTTTACCGCTTAATCCAAACATCCTGGTTTTCTGCCCATTATCACAATGCGAGCCTGTACAGTTCCAGCCTGCAGACAGTGAGAATCATCCATCTTCTAATCTGTTCAATGCAGATAAACCACAGGGCTTAACCAGCAACACAGAAACCATAGCGCCCTTTGCAAATCCACAGTTACCCCACCACGCTACTTTATCAGGCACCAACCAAACCACTGTTGGCTGTGATAGCTGGCCTCTGCTCCAGCAGGATGGTGAGAAATTTGTGTGCTGGTGGGCGTGTGGTTTTCTGTTGTGTAAGAACAGGTCCAGTCCTGGATCTGTGGCATGGATTTCAATCTTTCCCTTTGTTTTGAGATGTGGCTGTTCTCCTTATCTGTTGTTTTGTCTTTTTTTCATAATGGGAGGTTTGATGAGCCATAACAGACTGTCTTCAAATCAAGAGATTGAGTTTGTTATAGTTCTTGGTTCACTAGCCATCTCTTACTATGCCTACATTATAACTTTTTAAAAATTAGATATGTATCTTTTTTTTTTTAATCCAACTGTTCTGTTGGGACATTCACGAAGGGCGCATTCCTTCCTTCAAGCAGTACATCTAGATTTCTGTATTCCAGATCAGTGCAGCCTAATCCAGATTCAAGCCAAACACGGACTCAGCACCATAGGCCAATCCTAATGCTGCAGAAACTCTCAAGATACAGAGATTGAATCAGTCAAGTGATGATTTTGATACGTGCTTCAACCAATGGCTTCTTTGCAGACATTAACCCAAAAATGAGTGGGTCAGATGTAGCTTGGGTTAAAGGGGATACAACTTGAACACTGTGCTGAAGATATTGTCTGATTTTTTTTCAAGCTTTCACATTCAGTTTAATAAGCAATGAAGTTGCTTTGGAAAGAACGTTTTTAGTTAAATTTTCAGGGAGGCATAAAAGATTGGGATGCCTATCTACTGTAGCTGCAAGAAGTTGAAAGGGTATTTTCAAGGATGTTGAAAAGATGTTTTTCAATTTAAAATCTCTCCAGTAGTCTGTAGCCTGCTTGCTTTCCCTAATTTCGATTTAATCCTAAGGGAAGATTTCAGAAGGAAATTCTTCCTGTGGGCCTTTTCCAGAGGGGGACATTTGCACAACCATGGAGGCTGTGGTAGACACCCTTTACCAACAACGTAATTAGCTCAAAACACCCCTGAGAGAAATTGGAAAGAAATTCTCAAAGAAAAACAAAAAGCTGGGGGGAAAATCTCTCAGGAACAAAAGTGTGGAAAAATCACAAGATTGATTTTGGGACAGCATGGCTGACTCTATTGACTGTTTAGCCATAGTTAAAGAGATCTGAAACAGAGCATGGATTGGTGTTATTTTTCTGTCCTTTCTCTTGTAAGAATCAATGGAGGTGTAGTGTTATCTAGGTTTTTCTTTCCTCCAGAGGCAAAAGATTGGAATGGGTTAGCAAACCCTGACATATGATTAGACGGTGCTTTCACTTGACAAGGGATGTGGGAATTCCACCTTTCTGAAACAGTGTTTTAAAAACAAGTTCCTAAGTTCATCGTCACCTTTATTACAACCCTAAGGCCAGACACAATAAGACTATACAATATTGCATTTAAGGGAGCCTTTTTCAATTCATTTCAGTATTTTCATTCTTAAGTAATTTTGGATTGTCCTATATTAATTGTTTTTGTTTTTATATATATATGCATTAATGTAAGATGGTTGCTATTGTATAGTCTTAATTGTGTCTGGCCTTAGGCTGTAATAAACATGATGATGATGTTGATGAGTTCCTAAGTTAAATTTCCCTGCTTCCTTTCCTTCTAATTTCCACAATGCTTTTTTTCAGTTCTAACGTAGACATGTTTCTTTATATCTGCTAGCTGATCCAGTTTCTGGTGATACACAGGACATTAATGAAGATCTGTGTGGCTTTACCATGTACTCTGATCCTACTTGTATGAGGAATGAAAAGCCCATTAATTTGTTCAATCAAGTTTTAGTTGGTTTTTGCTGTAGTCAAATGTTGTCAAATACTGATTGTAGCAAAGAACAGCCTTACAAACAGTGTGATGATACAGTTCGGCTATTGATCTGCTCCAGCTCCAGATATCTTATATACAGAATTTCCTGGCTTACAAAGGCCAGAAGCCTGTACCACCTCTTCAGGGAACAAGGTTCTAGGATATCAGGATAATTTTGGACTATCTAAATCACCTCCATCATTGCATTTAGGATCAGATTCTTGGAATCATGCAGTGTTTTTCCTTCTGACATTTTAAACTATTTTACAACTGAGCTTTTCAAGTTATTCACATGGGAGGAAACCCATTAAATCTTCGTTCTGATTAACAGACATTCCAACCTGACCCTGCTCATATCTGTGGTTCTCTTTTAAAAGAGGGAAAAATCAAGTTTCAGAGTAATAATATTTTGCAGTTAGAGTTAATCAGAAAGAAAACCCTTCTTCCATTTTTAACATTTCTTGTTGAGTAGATGCTTTTTAAGCATGTTTTGACTGAGATTTGACAATATTTGATCAACCTAAGAGAAGCTGATTAATCAACTATTGTTGATAGTTTGTTTTGGAAAGATCTGTATTTTTGAAATTTGAGCATGTTTGTTGTCAAATAATCTTCAGCACTGCCTAACCTATTTTTCCTGGAAAGAAAAGATTCCACTTTGTGTGGTTGAGATTGAACAAGTATTGATTATTCTCAAAAGGTTATATTGCAAGAATGCCCACAACTTCAGAGATCTGGTGGTTTTCTTTCCACTTCCTAGGCTCTGCCTGAAGATTACAATTACAAGATTACCTTTTTTAAAACAATGTTCTAAGCGTAGTTTCCATGTGACCTCTTTATATTTGCAGTTCAACGAGTTGTATTATGTGCACTCGTTTGAAAGACTGAAATTGACACCATGGAGTCAAAGATGAACATGCCAATTTGTCCTCAGGTATCGGTGTAGCTCTTTAAACTCTCTCTGTTTAGCCCCTCCAGTCCCTGCAGAAGAGACAGATAAGCATCGCCGGAGGTTCAACATGCGAATGCTAGTGCCTGGGAGACCCGTCAAGGAGAGCGTGGTCCCTCCCCCGGTCCCTGCAGAAAGACCTTCGTACAAAGAAAAATTCATCCCCCCAGAGCTCAGCATGTTAGACTATTTTGTGGCTAAGGTAAGCTCCCACTGAACATCAGAAGTAGGCCTGATTCAGTTCTGTGAATCAGGAAAACCAATCCATTTCCCTTCTGACCCTTCACAGAATCCAAAAAAGTAAGGGTTGGAAGATCATCCAACCCCTTCCTAATGTAGGAATCCATGATGGTGGCATCCCTGATGGTCATCCAGCTGTTGAAGGCGAGTCCACCATCTCCCAAGATACTTCTTCCACTGTTGAACAACTCTTCCCATTAGGAAATTTTTCATGACGTCGGAAATCCTCCTGTGTCTCTGCAGCGGAGCGACTCGTATGTGAATGAGATGTGGAGCATGATGGAAGAGCCCATTTTGAAGCCTCTCTTTGTCCTTCCTTTACAGCCCTTCCTTCCTTTTTCAGACAGTGGGGTGATGTACGATTCTGATGAAAGCATCCATAGCGAGGACGAAGACGAGGATGCTTTCCTCTCTGATACACAAATGCTGGAGCACAGGGATGGCAATTCGTACAGGTAGCACACCCCCAAGCTAGAACATTCAGAAGCACACCCGAGGCCTTCCATTGTTCTCCTGTTGCAAACAATGCATGCACTTGTCTTTCTAGCCCACCTTTGTGTTGTCATGGTATTTGGTGGTAGGAGTTGGAAACATGGCGCCTGTAGACATACGTGCATTTTGTAATCCTTGATTCAGTTCATGCTGGAAAGTCAGTGTCTTGTGCTTCTGACACACCTCACTCTCTTCCTCAAACTGTCTGGATGATGGGTTTAAGTTTTAGAACTACAGAGTTTCCTTTCTCAGTCCATGTACCAGAAGAGGATGATTTTTTAAAAAAAAAAATCTGGCTTTTTGGTTTTTAGTTATTAAGATACAGTGAAAAGATCACATCCTTTTGATGCTTGTATAAAACTTCGTATTTTGCTATAGCCATGTAGGCAGTCCTCACTTGACAACCCTTTGTTTAGTGACAGTTTGGACTTACAATAGTGTTGAAAAAATGACAACCGGTTCTCACACTTATGACTGTCGCAGTGTCCCCGTGGTCACGTGATCACAATCTGGGTGCTTGGCAACCAGTTCGCATTTATGACCGTCGCAGCATCCCATGGTCACATGATCTCCATTTTTGATCTTCTTGGCCAGCTTCTGGCAAGCAAAATCAGTGGGGAACCACGTGATTCACTTAATGACCACATGGTTCACTTAACACCCACAGTGATTCGCTTAACAACCACAAAAAAGGTCATAAAATCAGATTAGATTTTCTTAATGACCTCTTCGCTTAGCAACCAAAATCTAACCTTAATACTCAATTTCTTCCTTTTTTATTATTATTTTTTTTCTTTTAAAATGTGGTTAGGGTGATGAATACTGTATATATCTGATTTTTTTCCCCCTCACTGAATTAAAAATTTGCATTTCCTCTTTTCTGCAGCTGGGCTCTTATCCATTTGGCAATGGTAAAACTTGCTCTGAACAATATTAAGAACTTTTTCCCCATTACTGGCTTAGAACTATCTGGTGAGTTGCATTATCCTTTTGATGATCCGATGCACGTGCTTTCCGTTCTTCAACCTGACAACTTAAAAATAATGAATTCAGTGGAGTGTGTGCATTTGTTTTTGTTAGTCCTAAATTATGCTCATCCCAACACCATCCTGAAGACCAGATTAATCTGCAAAGTAGAACAAACGCAAAATAATGGAGAAGACGTGAGGCAGAGGTAACTGCAAAGGGGGTCAAAAAAGTCAAGATGGCAGCCGCAACTGGATGATCAAACCCCTATCCCTTATTTACATGGATGGTGTGTTTAATGCACATTAAAAAGTGTTTGGGTCACGGCTATCGTGGCCCCATGCTGGTCACGGCCATCATCTTGACTTTTTGGACACACAGGCACAAAGATGCAACAAAACATCCACTAGTACAGTAATCAGCTGTGTATTTGGAAAGAGCCCCTAACATTAAAAGAATTCCAGGAACAAAAGGAGAACGAAGGAGAACGAAGCTTGAACTGGACAGGGAAGGGAAAAATATCCCCAAAGCCATAAATAAGCCTTGTCTGGCATCCGAGATAATTTTTTTAAGTGGGTTTCAGAATTCCTTCTGGTTTATGAGGGGATGATCCACATGACCAGCTTGCCCCAAAGGGTGGCTTTGAGCCAGTGACTGTTGGTCTCTCCCTGTGATGGAATGGGAGGGTGACCTTGGAAGTCAGGGGAAGAGATGCCACCTAGGGAACAATCAGATAAAAGTGAAAGGAGCCCGCAACTTGCTGGATTGATGTCAGCCCTCCCAGGTCAACCAGACAGGAAACACGACCAGATGAGCTAATTCTACTTTATTGTAAGGCTACATTGACAGAATCTTGCAAGTCCGAAAGTACAAGCCTCTCGCCCTTCCTATTTACTGCCTGAGTAGTTAGGACACATCCTTCCTAAGTTTCTTTCTCTGGCTGTTAGTCTGTTGCAGGCTCCTTCCTCCTTTATCTGATCATTCCCTAGGCAGCATCTCTTTCCCCCCTCCCCGTCTTCCAAGGTCACCCTCCCATTCCATCATACTCCCTGTACCCAGCAAACTGGGAACGTCACCTCTGCCCATCTTTCTGCTATATGTCCACAGGATGGTTTTCTGACTTGAGCCACTGAAGCGGAACCATGGTTTATTTTGTTGTAGGCAAACCCTCCATTCCAGTTGGCTGCTGTGATCTGTGGCAGCAAGGCCCTTCCCTTCCCAACACTGATCACTACCCTCCATGGCCAGTTGTTTTTTTGTTTTAATAGTTTCATCCCTCGAACATTGAAGAGCTGCCCCCCCCCTTTTTTTAACAAGTCTGTTGATGAAACAGTGAAACAATAGGCCTGATTTTTTTTCCAGATTCACTGGCGGAACATTAAAACATCTACCCTTTTTTTTCCAAACCAGTTGAACTTGATCAGAGTTTTGCCACTTTCCCCTTCTAGCTCAAGTTACTAGAAAAAATGGTCAAACTGGTGTTTCCTTTTTCTTTTGGACCAGTCTAGGAAAGGTAACGAATCTAGGGAAATCAACCCATTAGTGGCTGTGGTAAACCTGGATAGAAAATTGGGCCATCACAGCAACCAAAGCAGAGGAAGGAGTAGAAATCCAGAAAGAACTTTCATAAGCCAAGTTTATTTCAAACTGATTTATACATGAAAGGGAAATAACTTGAGGCTGCAGAGTGGAAAAGCCCTGAATCTTCCTTAAAATTAGGTATCCAGAACCAGATGTGTGTTTTGTTTGGGATAAACAAACAGCAAAAATGTTCATGTTTCAGAGCTCCCCGTCACATCACCTCTGGGTACTGCTGTGATTAAAAATTTGGAAAATTGGGAACAGATCCTGCAAGAAAGAATGAACCGCTTTGAAGGTCCCCCACCAGATTACATCAGTACCTGTTTCCCTGAACTTGGGATGGGAGCCGGAGCAGCGGCGGCCCGAATCAAAGCCATGGTTGATCCCGAAAACACACCATTTAAGTATGAAACTTTTTATTTTAAAGGAGGAGGGACATTTGAGGCTGGTTTTCCAGATGTGTCAAGACTCCAAGTTCCAGATTTCCTAGCTGACCTGGCGATGGCCATTTTCTCAGCACATCTGGAAGGGACTCTTTGGGGAAGTCTGTTCTAAGCTTTGATGAGAATCAGTGCTCTCCAACCATTTTTCCCCAGATGTATTGGAGATGCAGCTTCCAGAATTCCAATTAGCATGGCCTTTGACCACAGTGGCTAGAAATACTGAGAAGTGTGGGTGGTCTCAACACATTAGGAGGGTGCCAGATCGAGGAAAATTGACCTAGGTTTCCAAGAACATTTGAACGCTCAATTTGCAGTAACCTAACTCTTTTACTAGCAGATGTAAAGACATTCTTTAATGAATACAGGTCATTAAAGTCATTCGTTCAGGGAAACTCTTCGTAGTCAATCCCACTCTGGGGTTACTTAGAACTTAGCAGCTTTGATCTTTTGTGAAACTACAACCTTCTTGATCTTGTGCAGGCAGGATCCTAATTTTTTGACCTAATTACTTCCAGTTGTTTAATGTCTTGTTCAGCGGTGGATAACAGCTTCTTAGAAGAGACGTTTCCAAAGAAAAAATGGTGTTTTTTACAGCAAAAAAATAAGGACCATCCATCTTAAGAATTTGTGACAATTTGTAACAGTGTTTTATTCTGATTCTATCCTTTCTTGGCATGATTAAAGAAATAAAATACCATGGTGACACCTTCTCTTCCTTCCACCATCTCATAGATCAAAAGATTATTCAGCATTGCCAGCTAAGAGACTGTGGCATTTTCTGGTGAAACAAGAATTATTGCAGGATACTTTCATTCGATACACATTCACCAAGAAAAGAAAACAAAGTGAGGTTAGTGAAAGAAGTTGAAGTATTAAGTTCTGTTTTGCAGTGACATTTGGTTTTATCCTTATTTGTAGCAATTGCTGTTCATTTTAATTTTGTTTTGGCAAATTCCCAACCTGTTGCCCTCCAGCTATTTTGGACATAATGCAGCTGTATCCTCGGTCTTCCCTGATAGGTTATAAGATAGGAAATGGGCTTGCGAGTATTAGAAGCATTTATTATCCCTAGTTTTCATTAGATGTGCAGTACTAAACTTTCTGTCAGTCAGTGCTGGTTGATGTGGTAATAGAGCCAGGAAACAATATCTGAGAATTTCTGATTGGTATTGATATCCTATGATTTAAAAGAAAAAAGAAAAAAGTTTTCCTTCCAGCAATCTTCAGAAGTTTTTTCATGGTTTTGCTCCAGTCATCCTGTTGCAAGTGATGCATTTATATGGCATCACCGGATTAAAGATAATACGGAAATCATAGATCTTAATGGAAGGCCTCCTTGTGAATCTTGATGGTTGTATGCATCTGAGCTAGGTTGGTTAGGAGAAGAAATACTGGCCAAAGTCACTGAGGTAGAGCCACACAAGAACTTTGGGATCTCCGAACGCTCACCTTAAAATAAATTATAATAAATGCTTACAGTGGCAATGCCTGAATAGCTCAACCATAACGTTTGGCAGTCAGGAACGTGGAGTGTTTGGTTTGTTGGCTTAGTTTATCCAGTTTGGGGCACTCAACACGCTTTCAGTTTCAGAAATAAATAATGTATTCATCTTACATTTATTTAGGATGAAGCTTCCTTTTTTAGCAATCCACAGTTTGAGTAAAACATGGTCAGTAGAGATACTGGTTCAAATGATGTTACCCTCTTTGTTCCTATATTAAAAAGGAAGAAGGTTGATGGATATGATGTGCCCATATGTTGGGCAAATACACCTGGCAAAGATTGGGAAACTAGAGGTGTTCCTCAATAACTCCCAATAGTCCTTGCCAGCCTGGCCATTAGTGAGGGATGCTAGAGTTCAGCAACATCTGGAGGCCTAAAACTCATCCTTCCCCCATCCAGATGAGTGATGTTCCATGCTGCGGAACGTTGGTTTGATGGAAATTGGTTTGATGGACAGTGCTGCATCCTGCACGCGATCCATTCTCAGAACAAAAAAATTGGGCTTAAAATATCCTGCTAAAATGAAATTGGCCCATGTTATTTTGCTTTGCTTTGCTTATTGCATCCTATGAGTTTGCATTCATCCACCTGGCATTGCTTTCAGAATAAATCCATTTCAGCCCCCTTCTCCTTAAAAAAAAAAAAGCCATGGTCATCAAGAACATATATTATGAAGGACAAGGTGTTCACTTAACCATTGACATGGAAGGTTTTTCATTTTTTTTTCTTTATATATATGTGTGTGTTTGTGCATGTGTTTTTCATCTGTGACTGTGTGCTGTTGTGTAGTCTGTAGAAGACCGTGAGGAGCAGGTCACAAAACAGAGCAGCATAGCAGAAGATGGCAAAGCCAAGGTATTATCCCATCTCCCTAAATGTTTACTATAATTTAAAAAAAAACTACACTGAGGCTCACTCTCCTGCCTTTCTTTTCCTAATGCAAAAATAACAAGCGCACTGAGACTCTCCCCCAGATGTTTAACCTGCTCTACTAACAGCTGGAGGTGATACAAGTGGGGCCATGTGGAAACCAAGGATCAAGTCCTCTGTGTACCAGCCTGCATGCTGGAGCACGGGATGGAAATTTCTTGGCTTCAGAGGAATGCGTGTAGTGGAAAGACACATTTCTCTGAAAAAGAGCCATGCTTGCTGGGCTTCTCTTGAATGCTTCTTTCTAGCTCGTTCACTCACTTCTGTGCCATGTCTTAATGACCTGTTGCGAAGGATGGTTTCCATGTTTTCCAGGTGGAGGCAGAACTTGGCTACCCAGGAGGAAGAGCCAAAATTATACACAAGGAATCGGATATGATCCTGGCATTTGCAGTGAATAAGGTAATGCCTTTGGAATGCTGCTGCCTTCGTTGCATTAACCTTTTGCTTAACTTAAGGCCTCTAACACCTAAGCTTTGGCCCGGGGGGGCGGGGTTTTGTGCAGGCAAACATCAATGAGATCGTTTTAGCTTCTACCCACGATGTGCAAGAACTGGACGTGTCCGCTCTCTTGGCCGCGCAGCCCTACATATGGATTGGAGAAGAGTGTGACCGGGAATCAAAAAGGTTGGATGGTCTCACTGGCTTTTATTTATTGATGTTATCGTTAGGGACCCCTCCCCCTGTCCTTCATGGAGCTCAGGGGAAGGCCTCTCCTCCTTTGGCCAACCCTATAGGGTAGCTTGGCCTCCTGGTCAGCCCACCAGTTCCATGGTCAAGCAGAAACCGAACCCAGTTCTCCCCAGTTGCGGTCCAGCTTCTTAGCCCTTACAAGTCTTAAGAGAAATCTAACTAATTCTTAAAGTGCAAAAGATACAACTTTCCAATCTTTTCTGTTTCGTCTATCAAGTTGCGTCTTTGTTCTACTCTTGCTGTGCCTCCTCTCTTCCCCCAAAACTTAATTTTGGTCCAGATTAAACATCGTTCCTTTGTTTTCCTGAGTTGTCCGTTTTTTCAAAGATGCTAAGCATCGCTTAGGCCAGTGAGGTCTCACCAGTCACTGAATGTTCGGTTTTGGTACTCTTTCGATCTCAGCTGTGTAAGATTCCAATACCCTATTTTCACCTTTTTTGTAGTTCAGATGACGTTGATTTTCGTGGTTCCACCACAACACTTACACAGTCTAGCGCTGCATCTTTTGCAGTGGCTCAGATGCAGCACGTTTCAAACCTGTCAACTTCGTCAGTGCCGTGGCTGGGCAGTGGGCAGACTAGTACTGGAGCTGGTATAGTAAGTAACTTCACCTTTGCACATTCTCCTCCATTTTAGTACCATCAGATATTTTGTCTTTTCATCTCCTTTCCACAAATGAGAAAAGAAACTGGTACAATGACCACTGGGAAGGTAAATCTCCCTCAAGTCAACCTCCAGTCCTGATTTCAACCTTACCAGGTAGACCAGACAGGAAACAACACCCCAGATGAGCTAATTCTACTTTATTGTAAGGCTACATTAACAGAATCTTGCAAGTCTGAAAGTACAATTCTCCCGCCGTCTCCTTTACAGCCCAAGAAACTAAAGAGGGTCCCTTCCGAGTCTCTTTCTCCTTCTATTATGCAGCTGTGGGCTGTGCCTTCTCTTATCTGACTTCCCTAGGCAGCATCTCTTTGTCCCATCTCCCAAGGTCCCACATACCATTACATCTGATGACCCATGTATTTTTTCTTGGCATCAATGTAAAAGAGGTTTACCAAAGACTTCTTCCATTTTTTTGAATTCCCAGTCCGACCCAGGGATATCCAAGCACTTACCAGTCAAATCAAATCAAAACCTTTATTATAGCCTTTAGGGCAGAGAACACTACAATAAAAATACATAAACCTATAATTACGAAGTCTTATTAATAAAATTAAAAGGAAACATAAAATACAATAACATTACCTAAAAATACACTAATATAGTAACAATAATACACATAACAGTGGCGATCACCAAAATTTGTACTAATCATCAGTTGTTGGTGGGATGGATAGAACAAATGGGGGTACAAAATTGGGCAACCTGGAAAGATACATCAGAATCCTGGTCAGATAGAAGAAGTGACAGATAAGCATCGTGGGTAGCGTCAGCCTTACCAGGTGGATCAGACAGGAAACACGGCCAGATGAGCTAAATCTACTTTATTGTAAGGCTGCATTAAAAGAATCTTGCAAGTCTGAAAGTACAATTCTCCCACCGTCTCCTTTACAGCCTGAAGAATTAGGGCAGGGCTCTTCCGAGCCTCTTGCCCCACTCACTATCCAGCTGCGGACTAAGCTGTCTCTTATCTGGCCGTTCCATAGGCAGTGTCTCCAGGCCCAGTCTCCCAGGATTGGTCCCTCATACCATTACAGGTAGTTCTTTAAAATGAGATAGGTATGTGTCTTCTGGGATTCCCTGTATAGAGAACCACAAAGGAGCTTGTGGCTTAGGGATTCCACAGAGCCATCTCCACGGGGGCATAAATGCTGCTGGAAAGGAACATTTGTATACCGCCCCCATGGGTCTGCAGAGGGCAGTGCATCAATCTGATCCTGTTATCTCATTGGAATTTGAAGTGCTGTCACATGATGTACATTTAGTAGCCACTAGATGGCAGTAAATGCCAGATTTTTTTCTTTTATGGTTGGCGTTCCTGTCTTGGTTATTTAACACTTTGCTTGTGTTAACAGAATCCAAAATTCAGAATGCATTTCTGTATGTTCATCCCTAAGCTGTTCATGTCTTTGCTGCTTAAAAGCTCAAGTAATCTCAGCTGGGTTTTAAAATATTTCAGTTGCACAGTTACCTGGTGGGAGAGTGACATTTTGCACGCAACTCATAGGATCACTACAGTGAAAACTCTTGTCTGAAACTTAGGGCATTGCTGGCAGTGATTGTCAGCATCCTGGCTTAGATGAGCTTGGTTAGCTTTTTCTGCCCCATAACTTGCCCAGTAATAACATATGGCTGCGAGAGCTGGACCATAAGGAAGGCTGAGAGAAGGAAGATCGATGCTTTTGAACTGTGGTGCTGGAGGAAAATTCTGAGAGTGCCTTGGACTGCAAGAAGATCAAACCAGTCCATCCTCCAGGAAATGAAGCCAGACTGCTCACTTGAGGGAACGATATTCAAGGCCAAACTGAAATACTTTGGCCACATAATGAGAAGACAGGACACCCTGGAGAAGGTGCTGATGCTAGGGAGAGTGGAGGGCAAAAGGAAGAGGGGCCGACCAAGGGCAAGGTGGATGGATGATATTCTAGAGGTGACGGACTCGTCCCTGGGGGAGCTGGGGGTGTTGACGACCGACAGGAAGCTCTGGCGTGGGCTGGTCCATGAAGTCACGAAGAGTCGGAAGCGACTAAATGAATAAACAACAACGAACTTGCCCATGGAAAGTTGGATAAATGGCCCAATCTCACAGATCGAATAGGTACTCCACCACCAAGTTGCAAAGTTACAGCCCACCATTCTGGATAGAACAGACTTTTATTTATATAGATATAGATACAGATAGATACAGATGCAGATACATTTTTAAAAGTTTTAACAGCAGTAACAAGAACAAACACAAACTAAAAAAGAACAGAGAAAATGAAAAAGGGAGAAATAAAGTGAAAGAAAAAAAAAAGTAGAAGAAAGAAAAAAGAGAGAAAGATATAAAAAAAGATATAAAGAAGTGGCTTCCAATATTCTTCACAGCAGTTATAAGTACGATTACCCACCAGGGAGGAAGGGTTGTTGAAATTGACAGAACTTGCTGAGATGGACAAACTGACTTCTTTGATTAGAGAAACGACAATATCTACATTTATTGGTGACTGGAAACCCCTTATGGGCTTTTTGCGTAAAAACGAAGAAAATGAGCTTGTGATTTATGGTTCTGATGATTAGACAGGATAGATTATAGAAAGGAGTGGGTCATGATGTAACTGTAGAGAGAGGGCTTAAAATGTAATTGTACTTAGGAATGGTCTAGACATTTTGTCCACGCTCCTGCAAAAGATCCCCCTTGCCCCTCCCCTCCTACCCACCCTAATGCAAAAAATCTGGGATGTTGCTTTGATGCTTCGGTGGAGCATGTTTGATCAGCAGTAAATGGCCCCAAGATCCAGTTTGGTGTACATCGGAAATTCAATATTAACCATTGCAAGGACATACACTTTTTTTGCCGTGAAAGCTAGCTGTTCTGTTGGCTGTGGAGCAACAAAGCTGACTGTGAATTTAATTACTTTTACCTGCAGCTCATCAAACGGAATTTGAACAACGTCAAAAGAATGACATCTCACCCAGTCCATCAATATTGTAAGTACTTTTCTGATTGACAGCTTGAACGGCAGAGGGATAGTATAGGATGGCGACGAAAGGGTCAAACCTAAACCCAGAGAGCCATTTGATCATAGAGCTCATTGGGTGGCCTGGGACCAATCACCTTCTTTCATCTCAGTCTACTTCATAGGGATCAAATCGGGGAACTCCATGTAGGCCACCATTAAATCTTGCAGAAAAGGTGGAATATCAGTTCAATTAATTCTAGCAATCTAAGGAAGGGCCTTGAAGATGAGACCTGTTCACATGTCTCCTTCCCTTTCACTAATTATGTGTTAAGAACAACTTCTTGTTTTTGCACTTGGGGTGGCTTTCCAGATCTTACGGGAGCCCAGGATGGCAGCGTCCGAATGTTCGAATGGACCAGACCCCAGCAGTTGGTATGCTTCCGGCAAGCAGGCAACGCCAGGGTTACTAGAATGTATTTCAATTCTCAGGGCAATAAGGTAAGGGCTTTCAGTTGCAAAACAGTTATAGAGGCTTTAAGACAGACAGACAGAGACTCTGTTACATACCCTGGACAAAGGTTAGGACAATAGCTGAGCAGAAAGGACCCTTTGAAATGCTCTGGCAGAGAAGGTAGTTGGATTTCTCCCCATTTCTCAGCTGGAAGGGGAAATTCTCCAGCAAGACAGCTCTCCCCACCACCACCCACCACCACTGTAATAAGAGGGCTTCTAAGAGGAGTTGACTGCTGATGCCTTCCTTGGGAGGAGTTGAAAGGAAAATGAGTAGCCGGGGAAGCTGCAGACCCCTCGGGGGGTGGGGGGGAGGCGGGAATGGGACACTCAAAGCTAGGACAATATCTCCCCCAGCCCTTGATCAGACATCACCACAAAAATCATCAGTGCTCTGTTGGTGGACTTTGCAGGCATCTCTGGCAGCCCGTTGTGGGCAACCAGATGTTCTTCTAGATGAACCTTTGGGCTGCCCCAGTAAGCTCCTCATTAGATTGCTGTGCTGAGCAGAGGACTTCTCACCTCTGAGAGAGGCTATAAATACCTATTAAATTGTATGTGCATCTGTGAGTAGGTTCCTGGGCCCAGCTGGAAAATTATAGTCCCTTCTGTGTGCACTGAGAAGAAAAGGTGTGAAAAGGGGAAAGATTGTGAATGCTAAGAATACTGATTCAGAAACAATATAGGGCCCCTGCGTGCTGCGGAGATGGGGTTGGCCTCCTTATTCAGCAAAAGTTGTTAAAAGAAACCTGGTTTCACATTAAGTGAATAGCCAGAAACTCAATACGGGAAGAAAACCCTTTTTAACTGCTTGGTTACTCCTTCTTTGATGGAGCAATTAAAGCACGGTGTCTTGTTAGGCCAACCCCATCTCTGCAGCACTCAGACACCATGCTTTACTTTCTGGCTATTACATTTAATGCTAAACCTGTTGTTTTTTAAGCACCTTTTGTGGCCTGGAGAAGGCTGAAAATCACTGAGATTTTTGGCAGGAGTGGGCAGGGCCAGACCTGAGAAACATCATTGCAAGGATGTTTGCTCCAAGTTCTCCCTAGGGCAAAGTTGATAACGATCAGTGATGGCCTGAGGCCCACAGGCTGAAGAACATGCTCTGAGCCATAAACCAACCAACCACATTGTGGTATAACATATAGAGGATGAACCCAGCACTGCAGTCAATGATAGGGACCCTAGATGTATTTGTTGGCCATGATCAATAGTTAGAAATAGGTCCCACTGTTGATTAAAAAAAAAAAGTATTAGTAAAATTGCCCTTGATGATTGAACATTTATGAGTGGCTCTTTGGAACGTTGTCACAGAGCCACTAATGTGTGAAATTTGTCTCTTACAGTGTGGGGTAGCTGATGGAGAGGGATTCTTAAGTATTTGGCAAGTAAACCAAATTTCAAGTAATCCTAAACCCTATCTGGTAAGTAATCAGGAGAATTCTGCACGTTTTTTATTTTCTGCTTGTCTCTTTTGACTGAGGTGGACATCAGCTGGATCAGGAAAGTAAGATTGCTGGGCAATTTGTATCAAATCAGTATCGTTTTCTGACACACACACACCCCGTGTAAGAACCATATAAATCCCCCCTACCCACTCTCTAAGCTGTTGGAATCTAATACTAAATCAAATGTAGATGCATACTTATATATGTAGTTTAAACTACGCTCTGGTGGCTTCTTGGAACAGCAGGTAATTAGCTGTTACTTTGAATTCCATTCTGTCCCATCTGATCAAGTGTCCGTCTGATGGACTTTGGAGGTCAGAAGTCAGTTTTGGAGACTATGCCTGGCCTAGTGAAGTAAAGCTATACTCGAAGGTGCCCTCCTTTAATTGAAAGCTTGTTGATAGGGCTGTGAAGATCTAGAGAAGCAAAAACTTGGAAAAATTCAAAGGAGGGAAGGAACAACCCACCCAACATCGGAAGAAAAATGTTATTTCTCATGGGGGGGGGGTTGCCTCCCCCCTCCCCCATTCTTTGCTTGCTTGCTTGATCTATCTGTCTGTCTGTCTGTCTATCTGGGCTTTCATAACTCTACTTAGGGATCCTGTCTGCTACAAAACTTACAGCTGGCTAATTGTGCACTGATTTATAATCCTTGAAATCAATTTAGATAGCACACAGAGATGAGGAAAACATCTTGTCCTTTCCAAGTGTCATGTTTTAATTAGATTGCTGTCCTCTTAGCAATTGCAAAAAAAAAGATTATAATTATAAATAAAAGTGTTAATTAAGCTCCTTTTCGTTTCCTGCATTTTACAGCTGATAATATACTGGCAATTTTTAACTCTAATGGGTTTTCCAGCTGTTTGGCTTGAGAAGATATGATTGCTGGACAGCCTGAACTTAGTATTGGCACTTCGTACCGTACCACTGATCACCCTGTGCCTGTTGCTGTTCTTGTTTTGTTTTTTTTAACAGAGCTGGCAGTGCCACAGCAAAACCACGAGTGACTTTGCCTTCATTACCTCTTCGAGTCTAGTAGCCACATCTGGACAGTCCAACGACAACCGGTGTGTTCAGAAAATAAAGTGCAGGGAGGCCAGTCATCCAACATGGGCTTGGTGGCTATTGAGTACTAACCGTGTTTTTCATGGGTATCCTTTCTTCTACAGAAATGTGTGCTTGTGGGACACCTTGGTGTCATCATCTAACAGCCTCATACATGGTAGGTTTCTTGTCATATATCTTGACGTAAGTATATGATGTAATCCCAGGACCCAAAATGAATCCTATGCTATTCAATCTTTCTGAAGGGCACAGAGGGAAGCCTTGCTTTGTTCTCAGCCGGATAGCTTATGACGATTTTCAGTCAAGACTGGCTGTTTTCTTCAAGCTGTGTTTCCCCTATTCACTCACATGTCATCAGTGAGGCCCTAGTCAGCTGAAGCTCTCGAAAAAGCTGATTTTAGCCACAAGCTCTAAAAATCCAGTGCCTTCTTCCCTATGACTTGCCGTATGCAGTTTTGATCATTAATGGAGGGCTTGCTCTAATGCCGTTGGTAATCAAGTCAGCTCTGTGATGAGCAGGGCCTTCTCAGCAGCTGCTCCCACACCCTCCTGCCTCCTTAGGCGTGTCAGGTCATTTAGTTACAGAGAAACTGCTGTTGTTATTCTTGCCAGCATTTGAGGACAAGTAGCATTTGTTTAGGTCTGGAAGCTGGGCAGAATTGGACGTGGGAGACATCCAGTTCTGTAGGAAATTCCACAGCATTTGGCTAGACTTGGAAGTCAAAAAGTATCTCAGAAGAAAGCAGTGGGAAACTATTTCCATCATTTAGATTATTTGCAAAATAATTCTACAGGCGTCTTCTCAGCAGTGTCCTATGGAGTCTTAAGGGACATGCAGCAGAGAATGGGGCCCAGGATTGCAACTTCAATTACAGGTAGTCCTCACTTAACAGCCATTCGTTTAGTGACAGTTCGGACTTAACGACAGTGCTGGGAAAAACCAACTTACGACCGTTGCAGCGTCCCCGCAGTCACATGATCACGATTTGGGTCCTTGGCAACTGGTTCACATTTGTGACTGTCATGGCATCCCTTGGTCACATGATTGCCATTTTCTACCTTCCTGGACAGCTTCTGGCAAGCAAAATCAATGGAGAAACCACCCAATTCATTTAACAACCACATGGTTTGCATAACACCCGCAGCAATACGCTTAATGACCGCCACACAAAAGGTCATAAAATCGGGTCGGATTAGCTTAATGACCGCTTTGCTTAGCAACGAAAATTCTGGTCCCAATTGTGGTTGTTAAGCAAGGATTACCCGTAGATCTAATTGACTAAGAAGCTATCTCTGATCTGGGTGGAACGGTGGAGTGTTCTCAACCTTTATTCATTTTATGAAGCATCCTGGATGGGTGTTTTTGTGTGCTGCTTTTGGGGCATCTGGCATCTAAAAACAAATACTTACTCTGCATTTGGCTAAAGACTTCCCCAGATCCCGTATCAGTCAGTGTGAGAGGATTGCTTCCCAGTTCTGAACTTATACTGCAAATCAAGCATGGGATTCCTCTTTTCCCAAATTGGCTTATAATTGTATGACAGCCCTAAATGGATAGTCATTGTTGCTTTGATGTAATTTCAGGCTGCCCTGCTGTTTCTTCAGCAGTTTGGGGGCATATAAATCCTCCCAACTCAATAGGATATGTTTTAAAACTTTATTGTAGGACTTGGCACACACCTATCGCCCCCTCTCCTCTCCTCTCCTCTCCTCTCCCGGAGCAAGCCGTTACTTCCTGCCCCCCAGCGTCTCTTCTGCAGAACGAAATGGCCTCAAGAGCTTGCAGAATTTGCCCATCCCTGAGCTAGACTAAACATGAGCTAATCAGCATGATAAGAGCCCAAGCCTGGCTAAACATGGAGGAGGAGGTAGTCTCCAGCACAATCATCTGTGCATGGCCAGAGAATGTTTAAAAGTTACGAGAGCAACCAGGTGTCCCAGGAAAAGATGGCTTTTCTTCTGAAGATGCAGAGGAATTGGTAGCAGTAGCAGCAGAGTGGGCTCCAGGAATAAGCTCCCTCTTCATTGATAGCAACTCTTTCAATTAAGTCCTCTTGGATTTTATATTTATTTATTGCATTTTATATTTGTAATGTGTTCGATTTTTATGAGATTTTAACGTTTATGGTTGTAGTTCGATTTTATTGTAAACCGCCCAATGTCCCTCTTTTGGGGGAGATGGGCGGTAATAAAATTTGAACTGTAAATAAATAAATAAATTACATGTTGACCCTTTTTCTTTAAAAAAAAACAGAGTTGGCAGGCTTTACCCTGAGGCAGAAATGTATAGTATTAGAATACATTCCTTTAAGCATCGTGGTCACTTACGAGGCAAATCCATTTTTTAATTGTTCATTTTTCTTGCTCCCTGACTGGCCTGGAATGTGCATTTTGGCAAATTAGAAGAAAGAAGAGTATAAAATCTTACTGATGCAGCAAATAATTACATAATTATGTAACTTCAACAATCTGAAAGCATTCCCCCTCCCCAAATATTGGTTACCCGTTTTTTTCTATCTGCCAGCAAGTAGAATTGCTTTCTGAATGTAACCAAGTTCACAAAGTATCCTAAGCCATCAAGTGGGCTTGCTTCTTTGTAGATTTGTATGTTGTGTGAATCCTGGCCCACTAGTTAGTTAAACATGATCTATGGCTTAGCACGTTGTATGAACCCAGAAGACTATGGTTTAATCAATAAATAATGGCTAAACAAGCCGCATTGTATGAATATTGCCTCTGATTTACATTCCACATATATTTCAAAGAAGTCAGAAAAATAGATTGTTGGGAGAGATCATTTAGAAAATGGAAATACAGATTTCAGTGCTTGGGAATGCATGGATCAACCTTGGTCAACATGCTGCCCTCCAGATGTGTTAGGACTATCATCCACAGACTGTATGGTCCAATCATGCTGGTTAGGAAATTCTGCAGGTTGTTTTTCTAACATTTTTATTTATTTATTTATTTATTTATTTATCAAATTTTTATCAACGCCCATCTCCCCCTCAAGGAGGGCCTCTGAGCGGTTGTATCATTAACATATCTGAAGGATGCCAGGATGGGAAAAGCTGGTATAGATATAGTAGGGTTCTACCCACTTGGCTATTCCCGACTTCTCTTGTTCCCAAGTTACTCAGCTGAGGCACCCGTTGAGGCCAGTAACAATTTGTAAGAACTGCCTAGGTGTTTGTCTTTTCTCTTAGCCTTCACGTGCCATGACCATGGCGCCACAGTGCTTCAGTACGCACCAAAACATCAGCTGCTGATTTCCGGAGGCAGGAAAGGACACATCTCCATCTTTGATATCCGGCAAAGGCAGGCCCTTCACACATTTCAAGCGCATGATTCTGCAATCAAGGCCCTCACAGTGGACTCCTCAGAAGAGTGTTTCTGCACAGGTTCTGCAGAAGGCAATGTAAAGGTGAGCTTGTCCTCTTCCCTGCCCAGGAAAGGCAACAAGGCTGATCGAGGGCTGGAAGCCAAGTCATAGGAAGGGAGATTGAGGGAATTAGGAAAGTTTGGCTTTGAGAAGACCAGGGTGGCACTTTTCATGTCTCTGAAGGGATGGCCCACAGAAGAAGGTCAAGACTTCCTAACAGAAAGAGCAGTTTGATGGTGGAACTAATTGCAAGGAAGGTAGCAGCCTCCCCTTCTTTGCATATGTTCAAGCAGAGGCTGGGCAGGGCAGAGGTATTATTACAGAAGCAAATTCTAGTTGAACGTTAGGAAGAATGTCCTAAGTAGGAGCAGGTCAACAGAGGCTGCACAGCCACCCATCATGGACACTTTAATAGCAATTCCTGCGTGGAGTAGGGGGATGAGTTGGATAGTTTTATTAGGCCCTTCTAGGCTGCTGACTTACTAACACTTTGTGATTTCTAACTCAGTTTGCCCTGATGAATGTGGGTCCTATTATCCAAGATAAAGGCTGCCAAGAAAATGTTGAATTAGTCGCCTATTATAAAGCCTCACCTTGCTGGCGGTTCTTCCATTCAGAATCCTTGGCCAGCTATACAGCTGCCTCAACTTACAGTACCAAATACTTACTTTTTAATCTTAATTTTCACAGGTTGCATAGGCTTGAGTACAGTTCAAGGTGCTAGTTATCACCTATAAAGCCCTCCATGGCACTGGGCCTGGTTGTATAAGGGACCACCTATCTCCAATAGTTTCTGCCTGTCCCACAGGTTCTGATAAAGGCAACAGGCTCTGGGTCCTACTGATTAAACAGTCTCACCTGGTGGGATCCAGGAAACAGACCTTCTCTGTCAGGATGCCTGTTCAAAGGAACTCGGTTCCTCCTGAGATTTGCACAGCCCCCATCCTGGTCATATGGAAATGAGCTCTTGATTCCTGGGTCTACCCCCCAGGCCTAAAGTTAGAAAGGATGGCTGACCCTTGTGTTTTCCTTCCTTCCTTCGTTCCTTCCTTCCTTCCTTCCTCCCTCCCATCCGTCTTTTGACCTTTCTCAGCAATCTATTTCTTTTTTGTTGTTGTTGTTGTTGTTGTTTGCAGGAGTCATGACCACTTGGGGTGGCCTATGACTTTCATAAATAAATGAACTTGACAGAAGGAGAAAGTTGTTAAAATATATGGGGAGTAATCCTATCAACTGGACTTAATGAAGTGAAACCAATTTTATTTCTCTTTGATCTTCACCCTCAGACAAGGAAAAGCTGCAAATTCCTGAACTTGGATAAAAAAGAAACCTGAATATGTGGAACTGCCCTGTTTGTTAGGCTTCGAAACAGGAGTCCATATTGTGGTTTCTTTGAATTTGACCAGTGGTAAATTGTGTTTGTTAAACATGGTTTATGGCTCAACATGAGGTCTGGACCAATCCAGCAAACAATCGTTAAACAATAGAATACATGTAGCTCAGGGTTGAACTGTGCGATCCTTAGTGCTCTCTGAGCTTGGTTAACCAAACTCAGAGAGCACCAAGGACCCTACGGTAGTTAAACAACTCAGCTCCTAGATATCTCTCTAAAAGTGAAAGGTCCCCTGTGCAAGCACCGAGTCTTGTCTGACCCTTTGGGGGATGCTGCTTTCGCGTAGTATATACTACTATACTGTAGTAGTATATAGATATAGTAGTATATCTAGTATATACTACTAGTATATGCTATATACTACTAGTAGTATATACTACTACTATACTATAGTAGTATATATAGATATCTATCTATATACTACGAAAACTCTTGTGTCTGTTTGAAGCTGTAACCTTTAACAGGCCAAAACGGTGTGTCATAGGGCAACAATTTTTGAACCAAGGTACCTCAAACGGGCTAACTTACAGAATGCATCCGAAGTCCAGAACCCATGACTCCCATAGAATTGAAATTTGGCAAATTTTATAGAGCGTTTTATGACATAAAAATAGCATAAAACATTTTATGACCTAATGCAAAATGTCATAAAACATTTCCTGTGGTCAGCTCCTGATGTTTGACTGGGCTATACAGTTCAACATGGGCTATTTTCAAGGCAGATGCATATCTCCCTGAATTTTTAAGAACTCTTCCAGGGAAGGCAGTACATTAGAAGCTCTGCCATTGTGGAAGGCATTGAGGAATATGATAAGGAAATACAGTATCTCTGAAACGACCCAACAGGTCACATGTTGTCTAGTTGACGATAGGGATGGAGATGGAGATGGAAATGGAGATGGAGACATATATTTAAAAACCATTATTTTACTATAGGTCTGGAGACTAACTGGCTATGGTTTGATCCATTCCTTCAAACACGAACATGCTAAGCAGTCAATCTTCCGTAACCTGAGCACAGGCGTCCTGCAGATCGAAATGGCCCAAGGCAATCGCATTTTCTCCTGTGGAGCAGACGGTACCCTCAAGATGCGGGTTTTACCCAACGCTTTCAATATTCCCTCGAACCTGTGTGACATTATGTAGCCCTTGCAGCTGTCCCATCCGAAGAAGGCCTGACCTTCCATCAAGAGTTAAAGGAATGCTTCTCTATACTTGGCTTTCCAAGAAATTGTCGCAACATTTAATACCAGTATTTGAATTAACAGGAAGAGCAAGGTCTGGATTTACACACACACATTTGTATTGTTCCAAGCACTGCAGCGGTGCTAGGGGTGCACCAAGCAGAGGTTGGTGGGGAAAGCATGCCCTGTCTCAGAGTTAGATTTTCCAGGGGACCCGTAGCTGGCCTTCTGACTCAAGCCTTGTTCACTCACATAAGCCCAAAGAGGCTTACAGTCTTGTGGTTGCGGCAAATATCTAAAATAAGCTTTTTTTTTTTCAGTGTCCTTTGAACCGTCAAATCCTCCTCCCTCAATTGAAGCATGTCCATTTCTTTTCCAATTCTGAAAGGATGTAAGGATGTTTTGAGGGAGTGCAGTGTTTAGGGTATTATTTTTATTCGTAAAAATTTAGTTGGGTCATATAACTAACGACGATGTGATGAATGCACTATTTATGGGCTGATGTGCAATGAGGAACGGTTTGGTGGCTCTTGAGTTTTTTTTTATTTAATTCTGAGATCCTTCCCTCTCCTTCTCCAGTTCGTATCGATGCACAGCAGTACTGGGCTTCTCTACACGGCACAGTTCATGGAATCAATTTGTTTTTCTTAAATTGCATATTAATGTTGACCCCTTTGGACAGTAGGCATTTTGAAACATAGCATTGCCATCAAAAACAAAATCCTGGTGTTTCCATTTCCAGGCATATCTTTGTGCAATATTTAGCCCATATTTTGACATCAGTTACCTCATTTCTCCATGCCCTTGATGGAAAGAGCTGGGAATTAAGCACAGTAATGCTCTCAAGATGTGAAGGTTATAGCAAACATGATTGAGAAGACCCCTCCATCTTTGTTCTGAAGACTCTCCATCTCACACCACATTCTACTTGACGGATTCCTCCTTTTCCCCCCATTTATTTTCAGCCTTGCCGTTTGCATCAGGAATGTATTATGGGCACGAAAAGTTTGCAAGAAACCAGAGCTTATTTCTCATTGTTGGTTGAGTTTTATTTGGGCCAAGAAAAACACACACGTATACATACACACACACACACACAACACTTTACTAAATAATGCTGTGGGAGAATCCAGTAGCAAACCGATCCAATGCACATTTGAGATAAACATCAGCCTTCCACTTGGCCAGCTAGTAAAGAGTTGACAAATTCAAACCGATTTCCACAGCATATTGTATAAACTATGCAGAAGTCAATCTTGTTTGCTTGTAATATACTTGCTCTTGTTTGTCATATTTAGATGTATTTTTTCTCTCTTCCAAACAAGCCAACACATTCTTACTAAGATAAACAGCTGATGTCTGTGTATTTCAATGTTGATGAATTGTATTTTTTTTTTCCTCTCGTGTTTGTGTCTGTGCTGTACCGTACGAGAGAAACTGAAGATGATAGGATAAATTGCACCTTCGTCTAAAAGCAATTTTAACTGCAAGCTGTGAAGTATGTATATGAGAAGAAAGCAAATATCATTTGTTAGTTTTATCTTTGTAAGTTAAATAAATTCCTTTTATTTCACAGAACTCAGCTCAGGGGTGTATAGTTGGCATTTTAGCAGGAAGCTTTGGAATAGTTTAATACCAAGACCTGCTTTTGATGGGGTCCTTCTCGCCTAGAGAAAAAAAGTTAAATACTTTGGAAGCCCAGTCTGTTAATGGAATTCTTGCACCATTTTTATCTGCATGGGAGGTTTTGGGGGACAGAAACTTTCCTCTTATTAGGATAGCATTCTGACCTTAACACTTCTGCTTTTTATCAGCTTCTGACTGATACTGTGTTAATTTGAAATTCCTTCTCCTGGTGGTGGTATTTAGTTTTGGGGTGTGTGTTTTTTTTAAACACACAAATACAGCTAGGTGCTGGAGGAAAGAAATATGCAAGCCTGTGAGCAGAAAGCTTTCAGCCAGTCTAAAGCAGAGTTCTCTGAATATGGTACCTTCTAAACCAGTGTTTCTCAACCTTAGCAACTTTAAGACATGTGGACTTCAACTCCCAGAATTCCCAGCCAGACTTGCTGGGAGTTGAAGTTCACACATCTTCAAGTTGCTAAAGTTGAAAAACACTGCTCTGCATGCTTACTGGAGAATTCTGGGTCTTGTAGTCCCAGCCTCTTGGGAAGGAACCCAGCTGGGAAAGACTGGTCTGCAGCAACAGACAAGGTGATGGAAGTCCCAAACTGGTTTTTTGAAGTCATGGACGAGAAGTCCTTGCAAGAAAAATAGGTGAGGGAATTTGACCAAAGAAGTCCAGAATTGAGCATATCTTAAAGAGCCTCCTAACTGATACATGAAAGCCACTAGTTCTGTGTTTAACCCATGCAAGTACAACTGCATGGTGGGGAAGTTTGCTTTGACTGACCTGCTCCCATGCCCTGGGGTGGGAAGAGCACATTTATGCACAGCACTCCACTAATGCTTTAAGATTATTTCTTTTATCCCATCATAATCTTGGCTTTGCAGTTTGGCATGTGTGTGCGTGTGGCCTTTGCAGCAACACAAACAAAAAAAATACAGGGAGGCAAGGGAATATTGCGTACATTATTGGGCAACGTATGCCTGTCTTATACCATTTCCATATCAGGCAACAGTAGGATTACAGAGCATGTTAATACAAAATTCTTATTACGACTGCCTTAATAAGGGCTGATTGATTCGTCTCGTCTCTACAAACTGGGTCACAAGGTCATCAAACTTGCTCTGCCTCCCAGCACAGATCTCTTGAAAGGAAAGGCCCAATGTTAGGGCAATTCACTTCTAGCTTTGTGCAACTCAGGTTACAGAAATTGCAAACAAAACTCAAAAAAGTTCAGTAGGAAAAGAAACCCAACTTTTCTGAGCTCTTTCTCAAGAAGGCTTATTCACTGAGAGAGTGAGCTTCTTTTGGCAAAAACAGGATTTAAGACAACTAACCACAAGCTAAAACCTGAACTGTAATCACACAGCGACAACATATGAATTAAAATGCATCAAATGCAGAACAACAGACAACTAGTTAGATGCAGACATGCCATCATAAATACCAAAAGCCTGCCTAGATTTAAAAAAAGCCATCATTGTCTGCCAATGGAAAGGCTATAGGAAGGAAATGCCTTATATTGGATGTGAGGAACTGATGGGGCAGGAGCGTGACACCCATCAGAGATCAGCACTCAATTCCTAGATCTGTCTTTCAATTGACGGGGGTGGGGGGGAGGTGTCCTCTGGTTTGTCTATTTCAAGCTGCAGTTTGATGCCTTCATCCAGTCCATCCAACAGTCATTCAGAACAGCTTTCTGCTAAACTGTGAGTTTAAAACCACTCTTTTTAGACCAAGAATCATGCTTGGTCTTCGAGTGGCATGCCTGAAATTACCGCTAACAAAATAGCGGGACCAGGACCAAAATCTCAAGTAGATTCCATTTAGATTTATACATAAAATATAGTTAATAGGATGATTCTCCAGGCAGGTGGTGGATTATTTTCCCCTTCTGTTTCATCAGAAGGTTAAATTGGTAACACTTTCTGGAAGACTTAAGAAGGCCAGCAGCACCCAGAGTGTGCTGGGAGCTGCCCCAACCTTGAAAGCTCTGGCAGTGGTCCTCAGATCTAACTACTCTCAGTTGTAATTTGCCCAATCTGTATCCTGATACACTCATTGTTCGTCTCTCTCTGATCAGGAGATGGGAATCAGAAGAGCAATTCTGAAAACAGGACATCCTACTTTACTGTAGAGTTGGATGACCCTGTGGCTGTCCCCTCTTAATGCTAGGTGTGTTCAGATGAGAAAGTGGACAGGGTACTGTATCAGAAACCCATGTTCCCAGGTATGTAGATGCTTATTCAACCAGTTGTAGGACAGCATGGCCAACACAGGCACAAAGGTTGCATTTGAGGCTGGAGACGCTTTCTGCTCAAAGCCTTCCAGGGAGAGGGACAGTTTCAGCTCAAAGCGGGCGTCAAGCTGCTTCTCTCGCAAGAGGTCAAAAGCAAATGCCACATGCATGTGGTTCTTATCAGTGATATAGAGCACCCCACAGGCAATGAAGGCATTGCCAGCCTTGGGCTGCGGGTAGGTGGTGTTGATGTGCCGCAGCACGGAATATGTCTCCTCCTCAACTTCAGCCACCATGATGTGTTCATCAGGCCGGGAAAGGTACATCACCCAGAGTCCATTTTCATCCACCGCAACACTGAAGTATGACTTGGAAGTACTGAAAAGATACATGCGCTCATAGTACCAGGAGTTCTCAATGGTCAGTGCTTTGGGTACCCCCGTCTCAAAGTCATACCTGCAATGAACATTGGGGAAAAGAGCTAAGAACAATGACCCAGGACGATAGGATACCACACTGGTTTTAAAAACCAATGAAAAACAACAAATGCACCTCTCACAAATCCCTATTTTCTTTAGATGTACAGTAAGTGAAGAGCATTAATGAACCAAAATCTGTTTGTTTTGTTTTTCATAGAATCTTAGTAAGAAAGATCTTACAGGTCATCTAATAAAAGTTTTTGGCAATGTCCAGGTGTGTATGGACTTCAGCTCCCAGGATTCCACAGCCCGCATGGCCATTGATGAGAATTCTGGGAGTTGAAGTCCACACACCTGGAAGTTGCCATGGTTGGGAAACACACAGATCCCACAGTGCGCAAGAGTTCAGCATGTGACTCCTAATATTTTCTGTGAAACTCAGTGGGCTCATGGCCATACAGGAAGATGAAGGAAGCATAATACTCATCTTTAAAAAGAGATGAACATAAAATACCTGTGAATAATTTTCCATACATGCTAAAACTTGGAACCACTGAAAAATTCTTCTCTGTCTTGTCCTGTCCCTCTGTACCCCATCTTCCTTGAAATCATTGGGCAGCCCACAAACCAGCATCAGCACTCATGTTCTTGCCATGCTTCAGGGAAATGCCTCTGCCCCACATTTCTGATGCCCTTGTGATATAGCCTTGGGAAATAACAAGTATCCTAAGAGCTGCCATTATTGTTGCCCTTGAGAAAAGTATCTCCCCGAAGGTCTTCAGACCACTACATGGGGGAAAAGAAAGTATCTGCAGGACTGGGTTGGCTGGATTGGCAACTTCCAAGTCCTGTGAAATAGTCAAGAAGTAGAAATACTAGCTCCTTCTATGCAACTCCTGACTGTCACAGGAGGTGGCAAGTCACATCCTCTCAAAACTGTTAACCATGCCCTTTTCTTAGCGATTCTTGAAATTTTTCCATGCTTGGAGACCTGCAAGCCACAAAACACCATCCATATGATACTCAGCTGGCATTTGGCTGCACTATTTTAGGGAGTCTTGCAAGCCTGGGCCTCATTTCAAGAGACAATCACATCAGAACATTCCGAGGGGAGACGCTCTTACAGAGCAAACCGAACCTGCTATTTAGCTGGCTAAGAAAAGAAAAAAAGAAAAAGCAAGCAATGCCAAAGAAAGAAATCTTCGTGCATTTTTTTTTCCTACTTGAAAAGGTTTGGTTTTGAAATTTTCTTTCAAAGGAAAGGAAGATGGGAGGCAAAGTCTCCAGGGTGGGAGGCTGATATCATGGCCCTTATTTCCTGACAATACAATCCAGGTGTGTGGGTGAATATCCTGTTTGTCAATGCATTTATCCTCTTGCTGGCAGGCTCTCCCTCACTTCTCAAGCTTCTAATAAATCCCAAGGAAAAACATAATGAAGACATTCCTCCCAGGCAGCCTTTTCAGACTGGGCTCTGAGGGTAGCCAGGTGGCTTTTAGCATGATAGAAAGATGTATCACAATAAACTCCACCAGCTGAAGTATCTTTCCTTGCCCCAAACTGGAAAATCAGCTCAGAAACATCCTGAGAATCAGGTAAAAGAGAAAATGGTCCTTTCATGGAAGGGAGTTGAGAAATGGCAGGGGAGATTTTGGCTTGGCATTAAAAGCAACCAACTTGGAGGACAGCTAAACATCTGAAATAGAGTCAGCTCATTTGTTCTTCTGAAGAATGCAGATTCTATCCAAAGTTTCACCCATTTGCTCTTCTGTGCCTTCTGGCAGCTATTTTACAAGTCTGAGAAGACACCAGTCTTCAAATGTATCAAAATGACAGCAACCAAAACTTCCTGCTTCACATGAATCATTGACTGAAAGGTCCTGCCTGCGGCTTCTTCCATGGTCAACTGGAAACCCTTTCTAAGAGGGCCAGGGATAACTAAAACATCTTGCTAAATAATCAAGTCTGCCTTTTAACAGACCAAATTAGGCTCTCAGGACCCTCCTTCATTTCTCTGCTAGGGCCCCCTTCTCCAAGGAGAGAGACCTAGGAGCGACCCACACCTGCTTTCAAACTGGGCGATGTTGTCCTTGGCTCACACATCAAAAAGCAGGGAAGTAGGAAACTACTCATGTTTTGCACCTGAGACCTTGTGAGCCAGAAGCACTGAAGCCAGAGCAAATGAGCTGTCCCAGCTCCCACACAATTGCACACAGATGGACCAGCCCTGCTTGCTACATGGAGCTTTGAATCAACTGTAGAATGTCAACCCAACATTAAACGAAGGGATGGATCCTTGGCAGCTATGGGATGAGGGGCATGTTAGAGCAAAGGGCATTCTTCTGGCTAAGCAAATGTACTTTTAAGTAGAGAGACAGATGGATCCATGGTAGTGACAGATGGGTTCTCGGCACAACCCAAATGATTCTGGCACCTGGAATCTAAACACAACCTCTGGAAGGAAATCCATAGGTTATGTACATCAGGCCCAGGCGTGAGCACTTGAAAAAGGGGGAAGAAGACTGTTTTGAATCATTTTTCCATTTAGTCTCAACAGACTTCCAGGTTCTGATGCATCTTCAGTTTCTGCAGAGGAGGAAGCAATAATACTACACAAGCACATGGTTTTTCAGTGGACAATGAGACACAGAATCACAAAGCTAGAAATGACCTCTTGAAGGCCACACAGTCCAAGAATAGGAACAGGAGAAGCTGCCTCACAGTGGGTCTGATCAAGACTCCATTCAGCCCAATATTGCCCACACAGACCAGCAGCACCTCCCCAAGGTTTCCAGGCAAGTGTTTTACCTGGAAATGCTGGGAGATGATGCAGGGATCATTTGCATGCAAACAAGTACTTTATCGCGCAGAAATCCCACTGCTAGGATATCCCTGAATGAGACAGTCATATGAGCATCCCCAACCAGGTGGCACAACAGACTCACCAGTTGAACATTTGCCAGCGCTTAAACAATGCTTTAGCACTAGCTCTTGGCTCTTCCAGAGAGCCTCTCTTACCTTATGTGATGGTCAAGCTACCACTGCTACTTACTTCACAACAATGTTGCGTCCCACCCGCTGGTAGTATAGAGCATTATTATAGATGGTGTGGCCACATCCATAATATGGCCAAGGGAGTTCAATGGTGGTGTAGTTGCCATTCCACAATGCACTGAGGTCCTGGTACTCCTTGATTATGTGTCCTGTTCACATAAAGTGTAGTGGTTGAGTAGCTGCTCACTGAAATCCCTAGGCTTTTCTAAGCCAATGCAGTGTAGCAGTTAAGACGTTGGTCTACCCTAGACCTAGGAAGGCCCAACTTCAAGTTCACCTTCAGCTGATCTAATGTCATGTGGGAATGGCCTTGGGAGACAGCAAGAAGTGCCACAGCCAGGGGAACAGTCTGATAAAGTATATTTAGCTCATCTGGGCATGCCTTCTGTCTGGACTACCACATAAGGCTGATAGCTGCAGAAACTCACTGGGCGACTTGTGGTCAAGTCAATCTCACACAGCCCAGCCTACCTTGCAAGTTGATTGTTACAGAAATAAAAATGAAGGGCAATCACTATACAAGTAATCTTGAGCTCTTGTGGGAAAGGCAGGATATAAATCTGTCAATATATACATAGCTCACCTATCAGGATTAAGCAGCTGATGCACATTTTCACATTGGCTAGTTTCACATATCGTATAAAGCTATGATTTGTCAAATAAGCCACCGTTGGCAGTATTTATGCCACACCAGAGATGTGTAATTCTGGCAGTATATAAATAATAAATGCTAAACCATAGATCATGGTTTATAAATCCCAATGGGGAGGTTTATCCATTATGATTAACCTTCTTGAATAAGTCATGACAGGTTGAGTTCATGCAACATGCTAAGTCATAAATCATAGTTTACAAGCCTCAGTGGGGGGACTCACTCAATATTTTAAGACAAAAACCAGATTATGGCTTAGAGCGATGCATGAGCCTAGTCAGAGAATGCAAAGGGGGAAACTAAGCATTAGATCTATGGCTTAGAGCCACACCTGGAAAATGTAACTATTTTTTACTTTCTAGGGCAGTGTTTCTCAGCCTTGGCAACTTGAAAATGTGTGGACTTCAACTCCCAGAATTCCTCAGCCAGCATGGCTAGCTGGAGAATTCTGGGAGTTGAAGTCCAAACATCTGCAAGTTGCCCAGGTTGAGAAACACTGTTCTAGGGACAGGAGTATCAATGAATCTGGGCAACATCTGCACTGTCCTGTTTCCACACTCATTAAGAACGTTTCCTTTTTAAAAGCATATTTTAAATGCCTGGGTTTTGGAAATAAAAAGAGCTGTGTATTCCTAACATGATTTCCGAGCAGCCATTCTGAGAGCATAACTGGATATCCGATTTACAGTACTGAGCAGGGATCCCAAGCTTACCTGTAAAATGCTCAGCGATCCAAATCTTTTCATTGCTGCGGTTTCCGAGATCCATCATCCACGCGCCATAACTCTGCCTCAGTTTGATGATCTCCTCAGGGCTTCCAATAGAGTCAATCTTGTTTTCTAACAGGGAGAAAAGAGTTGGCACAAGAGGCAGGATTCGGCAAGCCCAAAAAACATTCAAGGAGGGTTTAGAGTGAATTACCGGGTTTTCTGCGCTGATAGAGATGTGCTTTTTCTTTCACTTTCCCTGCCAGAGTATCATCATTTGGAATACTACATGCCTCCCCTAAAATGGTGAGCAGGAGAGAAAGACAGAGATTGCAGCTGAACTTTTCAAAGAAAGGCATCGCTTCATGATGATAAAAAAAGACATTTTTTTGAAATGATTATATTCATTTAAAATGTTTTTTCTACCCCCACCTTTCAGGTTTAAGAGCTTGACAGTTCATAGCATAGTGCACAACCCATGCCCCTCAGCTCCTTATGGGGCCCCCACAAAACCCCCAGAGCAGGGAAGGCCAACCTTTCCAGCCTTTTGCAGTGGCTAGAGATACAGGAGAGTGGGGGTCTTCTGAAGCATGCCCACTCAAAACTCCAGTGTGGGAAATATTTATTCCCCCCACAAACCCCCCAGTCTTGCACTCAGTGTCTTCTTGCTTTGCTTACCCCATCTTCTATTTTCACTTTGTTCCTTCTCAATACCCAGTTTTCAGATTGTCTTTTTGAAATAAAGACCAATCAGAGCACTTTGGCACAAAGCAAATCAGGCAGCACACAAATCAAAAGACCTGTTTTGAGAAGTTCCATTTGTTGATCACTGTTAATTGCTGATGGTAGTCTATCTAATTCCCTTTTATACCATCCATTATCACATCCATACTGGCAGATGATCCAGTGAATGAATTCCAGGTTCCAACCTCACGTGGGGCCAAATCTCAGCTACCACCATTGGCTTGAGGGCCACATCTGACTTTGCCTAGCATAAGGGCTACACTCCAGTGAGGCCCAGACATGTTTTGAGGGGTATTTAGGGGTTCGGGGGTGCCTTAAGCTTCTGGTCTGGATGCCAAGGCTTATGGGCTGTATTCCCACAATATGCAAAGCCAATAGTGTCTCAGCCCATAATCCAAAGGTTAGGGGCTCCTGTTCACTTTCCCACTGTATGTGAGAACTTCTTTTTCCCGCTCATCAGTTTCATTGCACAACCCAAGCAACTTGTGCTTGCGGGGGGGTGGGGTGACATTTCTCTTGAGCCACTTTCCCTAGTTCCTTTTCTTAGGAGGGCAAACAGCATCCTTTAAACCAACATTTTTATCTTTTCATGTGGAAGAGTCAAGGCCCAAACTAGCATTCCCGCTGAAGACAAGAACAGGATTTGTGACTGGCCATAACCTTTAACGAAAAGAAAGTCTAAGGCCGCCCGTGTTTCCGTTGGAACTCCTCCAAGACCTAGAGATCGCTTTGTGAGATAGCCTGTGCCATCTGTCTCAAACCAGAAGCAAGCTTCACGCTTAGATAAGCTTCCCACCCCCATCCCCACACCACACACTGCCTCAAGTTCAGGGTGAAGAAGCAGTATTGTTTCAAGCAAGCCTCCGTGAATCCCACCGCAGCCACTTCACACAGCACACAGCATTCTCTCCTTGTCAAGGAGCAGAACAGCCTGCAGATACGGAGTTCTTGTGTGCTGGAATCCCTGCTTCTGCAGAAGAACATTGTCAAGTAGTCCCCTTCTCACAAAGCTTGCTTAGGTGCTGCGAGTTTGCTCTAAGTATCAGCTCTTGTACTACTTTCCAGGCCTACCCTTGATTCCCCACCAAAGCAGTTCTTCAGCCAAAAGGGAGGGGAAAGCAAGGTGTTGCTGCATCTGGTTCTGGGTTCTCACATAGCATTCTTTCAATCTCAGAAGTGATGCTAGAGCAACAGTCCAGCAAAGCTCTAGTGCCACTGCTCTACCCAGCTCAGATCATCAACCCCTTCAAAGTAAGAGAAAAGTTAGTTCATGCAATCGTAATCCTCTCACCTCCTATTTCTAGCCTTCCTTGCTCTCAGAACTTGATGGCTTCAGGCAAAAGAGGTAAAAGGAAGGACCAGGGAAGAGCTGCTTTGAACCAAGTCAGATCCTTCAACCACATCTCTTAGTAGCCCCACCTTGACAGCAGCTCTCTGAGAGTTCACCCCCAAAAATTGTCCAATCCCTCCTTGGAGATGTCAGGGCTGAACCTGAGAGCATTTACCCATCGAGTCTGAGCTGGACCATTGACTTACGGACCTTCTCTTCCATCAAATCAGGCTCTCCTGAGTTTCAAACCAAGGTTTTGTCCAGCTTGTCCCGAATACAAAACTCTGTGCTTTATCTCTCAGCTTATGGACTTAGAGATGGATTTAGGCATCACTCTGGGTTCATTTGAGCTCCCACAAACCAAGGCTTACCTTGCAAATGACTGCTCCCATCCCTAACCACCCCCCGATTATCTTCTCCTCGTCACATAAGATAAGACAGAAGCTAGACACAGCAGGAGATGAAACCAGTAGGGCGCCAGCTCCTATGGCGAGCTAATCAGGCAGCCCCCAAAATAGTACAAGGAGGAGAGGGTGAAAGCAAGATTCCTTCCAGCATCCTTGAAGTGGCACATTCTGTTCCAAGTGCTGGAAGAGGGCCATGTACCCACTTCACAGGCTCGTTACAAAGTAAGCAGGGTCTACCTTCAGAAAAAAGATGAAAAGGTGAGACCTATCAGAAATAGCAGAGCCAAACTGAGCTTCTTTGGGGGGGTGGGGGGGAGGAGGGGAGATACTTCACTGGAGCTACCTAAAGAATGATCCAGAAGTGGAAAGAGCAGGAGAACTTAGCCAAAGCTTAAAAGGAGACTGCAATTATGACAATAGCTCAAGAGGTCCATTTGCTCAGCAGCCTGACCTGAAGACAATGGTGTAATCCTGGAAGATTTGGGCAGGACAGGGGCTGGAAGAGGGACCATAAGCCTGTTGCATAACAGTCATTCCACTGGGACTGGAAAAGGGCTTCATCAGATAGCCTCATATCAATTCTCTCCCCTTTGCTCCAAGGTTCTCCTCTCTCATTGGCACCCACTCTTTCTCTTTTCATTTTCCTTGGTACCCAGCTGCTATCCTGGATCCCAAGAGCCAAATAACCCAACTCAAATAAACTCTGAACCTACTTGGATGAAGGGTGGGATATAAACAAGCAAAACCACTTAAAACTTGATAGTAGGCAGAGAAGTCATTATCTAGCAGGGGCAATAGTTTTGAGAGCCAGGAATCTCACCTCCAGTTTAGAGACCTTGGCCAATTACAGAAGACTGAGAATTAAGAACATGTCCTAACCAATGGGTCCTGGCACCTCATTTGGTTTGCCACTTTAGCAGCCAATCTTAGAGGGGGAGGAAAGGATTGTTCTCAGCTACCCAAAGGGTAGGTCTTATGAGTAAGCTACAGGAGGGAAGACTTGTGACATCCCAAAAACACTTTTGATGGTCAGAGCTTTTGGACAATGGCTTTGACTGCAGGGCTAGGGAGCTCTCCCTAACTAGGTCTTCAAGTCAAAATTAACCAGAGACTGGATCTCTTTTGCACCAGTGAATTTGCCAGATTCACCCACCTGTCAAGAAGCTATGGGGTAGGGATATAGATTCTTCACCCAAACACAAGCTTAAAAAGGGTTACATTTCTTGGACCAAGCTGAGGACCACCGAGGGAGTTTTTCATTTTTGTACAACCACAGAGGTTCCAGACCTCTGGGTGTAAACCTGAAAAGCATTTTTGTTGTTGTTGCCAAAAGCTTTGTCTCTACACAAGCCAGTGTTTTCTGCATCCTCCATACT
The DNA here is from genome assembly GCF_035149785.1 of Candoia aspera. Lineage (NCBI taxonomy): Eukaryota > Metazoa > Chordata > Lepidosauria > Squamata > Candoiidae > Candoia > Candoia aspera. The sequence goes on along the minus strand of NC_086165.1, from coordinate 8,511,309 downwards.
GGCCAATCTTCCAGAGGATGTTCACCTGCTTATTTCTCCCCTCCAGCAAACATACACCAATTGCTAATTTGATTCCCATTCCAAGGTGTAAAGAAAAAGGTGGGGTAAGAGATAATCAATCACTCTTTGCAAAATACTGGAAAATAGAAAATTGGAGAGGGGGCATGTTTGAACATTGTCGACATCCATGAAGGGCTGCCGCGCCGAAGAGTGTGAAGGCAAGACAGTTTAAATTTCAGAAAGGTTCATCTGGATTGAAATGTTAGGGGGAAAAGTTCATGAAGAACTGCAAATATGAAACCAAACCCCAAAAGAGGAGGTGGATTTGCCCTCAAGCAGAGACTGGAGAACTGCCTGATGGGTCATATCTGACTTGTGTGTGTGTGTGTGCCTTGAGTCTGTTTTGACTCCTGGCAACTGCCTGGACGAGTCCCTGCAGTGTTCTCTGCAACATTTTCAGAAGGTGTTTGCCATTGCCTGCTTCCTAGGGCTGAGAGAGAGGGACTGGCCCAAGGTCACCCAGCTGGCTTCAAGCCTAAGGTGGGACTAGAACTCATGGTCTCCCAGTTCCTAGCCTGGTGCTTTAACCACTACACCAAACTGGCTCTCTGACTTGGCCCTGTGAAAAAGTTTGAATATGGTTGACATGTCATGCCTGGAACACCTGTTTCTCCCTCCCTTTCATCACTTCCCTCAAGGCTCTGGATTTTCAGCAAATAAAACTGGATTAAAAACTATGCATTTTCTAAAAAAGGCCTTCTATGCATCCAGTCCTGGCCACTATAGCAAAGACATCATCTGAAATCTGAATCAAAGACAAAGGGAAGAAAAGACAACCGAGAGAAGAAGCAGCAGATGGCCTGTAGGTGGCAGCTAGATTCACCTGTGCATTCAGTGTTGTAGATCTTCTCATCCTGGGACTTGGCTTTGCGCTTCCCTGGTGGTCCTGGAGGTCCCTGAGGCCCTGGAGGCCCTGGAGGACCAGGTTCACCTTTTTCACCTAGATGCATCAATCAAAAATGGTGAGAAAGAGTCACTCTTGCTGAGAGGTAGCTCAGCAAACTTTTGTAAGCTTTGCTTGTTGCTGTGATGGTTTCCTCTCCCTTCTCCCAGAATTTATCAGAACCCAAAATCAGTAGGAACACTGTGGCCAGCTGCACCACCATCAGGGCTGCTCCAGAGCATCCCTGATACCACAACAGTCACCTGAAAGCAGTAGACTCCAGGGCAGCACCAGAAAACCCCACCTTGTAAAGTTGGAAACTCCTGTCTGCACCTTAGCTACTTCCAAACTAGTTCTCAAAAGCCGTTTTTAACAAGCTGTAACAGCCTGCCCTGAGGAAGGATCATCTGAACCCCGCTCCCTAGCTCTGCTTTCCATGGAAAGGACAAGGAGATGGCAACAGGTTTTCACTCAGGACCAAAATCCCTGAGAACCTCATTCTGTGAGGTCAGCCTCCTGCTGCACTGCAGCCACTGCAAGAAAGTCCCATGGTGAAGAGCTAAGGGTAGCCAAGAATCTAGTACCTGCATTTCTTTCTTTCTTCCTCCTTCCCAAACCCTTTCCCTTTAATGATGTGCCTTTTTAACCACAAGCCCATTATTGCTGATCCCTCTCTTGGCTGGACAATGGGATTTAAATAAAAGGAGACAGGTTGTTTCAAGCAGATGCAACCTTCAGGACTGAGTGTTTAAGCACAGTGAGAAGGACCTTCTAGCATGTTTGTGTCCAGCCCATGCACATCCTCAAAGCATCTTGGCTAGCCACAATGGGGAACAAGCCTTCCCCACCCTGATGTCCTCCAGATGTGTTTCAATTACAAATCCTTTGAAGTCATTGTACCAATGCATCTGGAAGGCATCAACTTGCAAACAGCTGATTTCCAACTCCACCACCATTATGCTTTCTTTAGATCATAATTTCATCTTACCTTCCGAAACCAGTTCGTTGTTTGCCTCTCCTTTGTCACCCTTGGGCCCTCTGGAGCCCTTTTCACCTCGTCCCCCCTCTTTTCCAGGTAAGCCAATTTCACCAGGATCTCCTTTTTCGCCTTTCTCTCCAGGGTCGCCCTTTGATCCTGGAAAACACAGGAGAATCTTAAACGCCATGAGGAAAAGGCAGCAGAGGAGAAATGCAATCCAAAGGGTTGGAGGAGAGCTTCACACAGGTCCACAAAGAATATCTTAATTCAACCCATGGTGGTTTGTTTTTTTTTAATAGAAGAGAATCTCTGTAGCTCAGGGTTGAACTATGGAGTCCTTGGTGCTCTCTGAGTTTGGTTGTTGGCTTGCAGACTTTTCATTACCCAACTAGATAACGTTATCAGTGCCCATGAGTGTGGGGTTTGCTCCCTGTTTATATACAGTAGTTTGCCCTGCCAGTGTTACTGGGGGGTGGGGGGTGGCGTTCTCCTTGGAGAAACCACCTACCACCTTGGAGAAAACCACCAAGGAGAAAACCAGACCCCTACCAACACTGGCAGGGCAACCTACTGTATATAATCAGGGAGCCAACCCCATACTCACAAGCACTGATGACGTTATCTAGTTGGGTGATGAAAAGTCTGCAAGCCAACAACCAAGCTTAGAAAGCACCAAGGACTCCACAGTGGTTCCCCCACCCCACCCCACCCCGGGGAGTATTCATTTATTTTTTTGTTTGTTTATTTATGGTCAAGACCAAGTCACAAAATTTAAAAATACAGCACACCATTAATATATACATACATAACAATCCATATATACATAAACGGAAGAACCTCTTTAACAATTCAATGAATTAACAATTCCCTGAAGGCACCAAGCAGTTTCTATAGGCTAAGGCTACAAACAAAAAATTTGCTGCTGCCTTCAAAACACCTAGATATTGATCACTTAGTAAGAATACCTCAATCTCCTCATCATGAGGAGCACATATTCCTTATTCAACTTCTAATGCCATCACCAAATTAGAGCTAGGTTGCATCTCAATCAAGGCCCAGGCAAGATTATGTCGGCTGAGGTTCTGGGAAAAACAAATCATTTGAGGAGCCTCACTGGTACATCTCATTCCATCTGATGTACATCAGCCTACTCTGAAAAAACAAATAGACCAAGCTCTGAGACAGTGTGGACTGTCAATACCAGCCCTACTTGCTTTTGGCCTAGAAAAAACCCTGGTAGAACTGAAGCAGAGGGTATGGGATTTAGACATTCAGGTAGACAGAGCCAAATGTTCCCATCTCTCATACAGATGAATTGTTCTCTTCCCCTGGTCACTCCCCAATTATTTCTATAGGATTCTGTATGCTCCACATGGAAGGGTCTTCTCCTTAGCCCACATAGATGCTGTCTCTACTAGGGTAACAGCTGGTCAATATGCCAAACTTCCATATGAAGGTCAAGTATATATTTCCCCAACACAGAGGCTGAGTCTGTTTCACACATCCTTTTAAAGTGCCCACCATGCTCTTGTTGGCAATCAGAGCTAATACACCCACTCTTGAATCTGCGAGTATTTATTCTGTATCTCTAAAAAGGAAGGTAGTAAGGTTCAGATTCATCTGAACTTACAGGTCTAGTGAGGAAGGCAACGGCACACTTTCCATGCTCAGAGGAGCTTGCTGTTATGGTTGTTTCATACCTCCCAGGTCTGAATCCCCATACCAACCACAAATTCTCATCTCCATCCTAGGTTTTGGAATTGAAGCTTGATTCAGATTAAAACTCATCTGTACACTTATTTGTGTGCTACCACATCACCTCCAGCAAGGACTTTCTCAGAAGAATATAACAGGGATTCAAAGTTAGGGCTGGGCCAAAAAAAGGAAAAAGATTTGTATTGTTTTTCAGCCATTCTCAAACAAGGAGAATTAAAGGAAAAGAAAATGCAGGTGAAACCATCAAGGATGCTACATGGGTTTTGACACTTTTCCTAGTTACATAGCAGCTGATGGATACATATAAGGGTTCTACCTTTCATTGTACAATATGCTTTCCAGTGTTCTGCAACCTCCCTGACTTTCCCCATTTCAATCTAACAGCCTGCAGCCTCCCTGGCTTTTCACACCTCCATTCAACCCCAAAGGAAGCCATCAGGAGGTGACTCTTCCTAGGAGCTTTCTCAGATTTTGGACAGCCAAGGAGGCTTCACAAAGATGGAAAGATGTATCACGGGATCTCTTCCTTACAGTGGTCTGCAGCCTCCCTGGCTTCTCGCATATCCATTCAATCCAGTAAAGATATAAGGAAGGAAAGGTGCCAGCAGGCTTTTTCCAACTGGGAGCAGCCCAGGAGATTTCAGAGAGATGGAAATTCTCTCCAGCTGTTTATAGAAACTTTCAGGAAATTGAAAGAAGACTTCTGGTCCAGGATTAGTTTAAAAAATGACCTCAGAAACAATAAATGAATAAATACATACATAGTTATAAATAAATAAATAAATAAATAAATAAATACATAGTCGGCAGATTCAGGGGGCACGCCAATCAGGAGCACCCTGCTATTCTTCCAGGACAAGCCTCCCTCTTGAAATATCTCCCTTCCTGAGATGCACAGCCTAGTTTCCCAACAGAGCAAGAAAAAATGCAATGGAAGGGATGGGCTGTGCAGAGCCCAATGGCCTGTACAGTTTCAGACTGCTGAGGAGAGGGGAACCATCTGGGAATGCTCTCCAGAACAAATATATTCATTACATTAAAACAAACTGAATCTGTTGTGTTGGTTTTCTACTTGCAGGGAGTTTCAAAAAGTCATCCTGACCCCTTGAAGTTATCAGGGGCACAGTCTGGTTTTGGATCTCAACGCTGTAGTGCTTTTGTTCCCCTGGCTCAAGAGGGAGGGTCTGAATTCAAGTATCCTCCTTCAGCCTCCCACGGCACAGGCCTAGCTATGTCATTGAGCTTATCACTCCCCATGTGGAGGGTGCATTCAGCCTGCACATAGCCAATCCTTCCCCAGAACTCTGAGCTGGTACAGCCTCTGCAGGAGGACTGCACCAGATGCGATTTGCCTGAAGTTTGTCAATGGCTCCAAGGATTAAGCTGGAGCAGAGAAGATGGATCAGTTTCATAGCTCATGTTTGTGAATATACCTGTTTTCCCTCTTTTTCCCGGTTCACCCCTTTGTCCAGGAATACCGGGAGCACCATCGGATCCATTCAGACCTGGCAAGCCATCAATTCCAGGGGGACCTGATGAAGTCAAAGAATATTTTTCAGGGTTCTGCCCCTTCCCAACAGAAAATCAGACACTGAAAGACAGAAGGAGGTACTTCCATGCACAGGACCATGTTAGTCTTTCATAAATGATGGTCATCGGGGGAGGGGGAGGAGGGAAGTACCAATTTCTTCATTGCAACCAAGATCATCTGAACATGTTATTGGCCCCCAATGATTTGGTTTTTGTGTCAGGCTAAGTCATGGTTTCTTACATTGCATAAACTGGTACGATTCACATATACAGCACCTTAAACCATCAACCATGATTCAGATGTTGTAAGGGTTTGATCTGCACAAAACCAAAAGCAAGGGTAGTGGTTGTCAAACCCAGCCATGGTTCAATAACGTTATTCTTATTTTTGTTTCCATAGTTCTACCGGCATCCAGGGTGCATGCTGGAGTTCCAAGTGGCCAACTCTAGCGAATTTCCGATTGAAAATTCAGCAAAGGGGAAATAACAGAAGAATGAGAAAGGAAGTGAGAAAGCAGGATAAACAGAGGAGGGGTTCGATGCTTCTTTTTTTCAGTACGACCAAGACATGTGGAGCCAGAAAAGAAAACATTTACTACCTGGTAATCCTGGTGGACCTAAACAGAGAACAAAACAAAGAATTACAGATAAAGTCTAAGCGTAACTTAATACTCAACCAAGAATACAAGGCTTAGGAGTAGGACCATACCAACATCTTACAGAAAACAAGAAAAATATTTCAAACAGGCTCAAGAGCCATTTACACACTGGCTACATCTCACCTTCCCAAGCTAAGAACATCTCTTTTAACTGTCTTTCTTCAGAACTCTGTGCTCCCAACAGGGGAGTTTCAAAACAAAAAAGCTGGAAGTTAAAGAGCTCTCTTTCCCTGAGGTCAGTGCGTTGAAAGTCAATCTTTTAAAAGCAAGCAAGCAAGCAAACAGGCAGGCATCATCAAGCCCAAGACACACAACAAATTAAGCTGCATCAATTGCTCTTGGACAACCTTCATCCCGTCCTGAAATTCAAGTAAGGCTCTGCTAATTGGAGTATGTCAGCCTTACGAGGTAGTCCAGACAGGAAGCAGGCCCAGATGAACTAGTTCTACTTTATTGTAAGGTTACATTAACAGAATCTTGCAAGTCTGAAAGTGCTTTTCTCCTCCGTTGCCTTTGCAGCTCAAGAAACTACGGAGGGTCCCTTCTGAGATGTTTGCCACACCCACATTTCTTCTGCAGGCTCAGCTGCCTCTTATCTAACTGTTGCCTAGTCTGTGGCTCTTCCCTCTGTCTCCCAAGGTCATTCCCACATACCATTACAGACTAGGAAAGTCACATCATTACTTAACCCCAGCCAAAGTAACTCAGCAATTATGGAATGTGGGGTTCGGGTCCCCCTAAGAACTGCACTGGATCGTTATCTTGTAGCAAATACAAAACAAGATATTAGATCCACATGCCTTGGAGGGAAAGGGAAAAATACTGATCTTGATTAAATATATAACAAAAATTCATTATCCTGCCAAACTGCCTTCCAGGTTGAGTCAACGCAACACAGCATGTTTCATTCCCATCTCAGGTTCTCCAAATGCAATCAATCTGCTCGCGTAAGATGCTGAGCCCCAAGAAATAATCCCTATTATGGCCTAATGGGATGGGCTGGTTCACGCATGTGAAAGCAAAGATTGGGTTCCCACCACAAGCTTGTCTAGTCCAACAGGTTGTGCAAACCCAGCCTGTGCTTCATTTTTAACCATGAGTCTTTCTAAACTGTAAATAGGCACACAAAGAGATCAGGATGGGGCACGACACACATAAAAGGAACATTAAAACCTTCCTCAGAGACCACCATCCTCCACCACCTTACCTGTTAAACACACTCCTTTTGTGCTGTTGCACAACTCAAGCATTACCCGGACCTAAAATGGTAAGATATTCCAAAAGTTACCTGCAATGCATGGGATTTGTAATTTGCACAGAAATTTGAGAGAATTTCAATTTCAATCCAAATCTGAATTCCCAGCATCCAAATCCATTTAACAGTTGTAAATCTGTGCTTGTAATCTTGGGGCCCCATGAGGCTTTTTGAAATCCTATTTTGTACCTTTGGGGTGATGAAAGAAAAGGGTATAAATAAAATAGAGTAACTCTCAGGCTAGAGCGCTGTTCGTACTTCCAGCAGAAAATTCCAGCTTGGAAGGACCCATGCCCACACGTAAGGCAGTTTCATCTTAATTTTAATTCCTAGCAAGCAAGACTTAAGACTCTTCTGAGCCTAAGGCTCTGGGAGGTTCTGATTGTAAAGCTTTGGCATCATGCTGGCAAAGAGGGAAAAAACGTTTCTAAAATCCTACTTTTCTTTTAATTCATGGCCAATTAATAATGATGAGTCCAGGCCTTTTGGAGGGGAAAGGGCACTGCTCTTTGTACAGACAATATTGCTTACACTGAGAGAAAATGCAATGTCCCAAATGAGGACAAACAGGGCCCATGTTCCAAGATGAGAGCCAGACTAACTTTCAAAGTAAGGCCACAGGTTGACCTTATCCTGTAAGGCCATGGTAGAGAGAACAGGCAAAGAAAGAAAGATTGTTTTAAAACCAGTCATCATGATGATTAGGGACAATCCGCTTCTCATACTTCGCCCACTTCAAAAATATGTGCTGGAGTAAAATCCTGTCAACTCTCCCGTGTTGTGACTTACGGTGTTGTGGCTGGGAGCATGGTATTTTGTACACTCCAACCTAACCCCTTCTTTGCTGCTGCAAGCTTGCAACCTAGCGAGGAGCAGTAGAACAGAGGTCCCTAACATTCATCTGTAGAGCCACAAGGAGTTCTGCTAGAAACCACGGAAGGCTGCTGCATCTCACTCAAGGGGTGCATCCCTTCTTGGCATTTCAACAGAGGTATCTTGAGGCAGAAAAGTAACACTTCTCACATCAATGGTTCTTGGAGAAAGGCCTCCCCAAAGATCTGAATACATAAGCAAAATGGTATGAAAGGGCAGTGGTCCTTCAAATAGCTGGACCTCAAGCTGTATTTAAGAGATCATCATCAATAACTTGAACAGGACTCAGTAGCATTCCTTCAGAATGAGTACAAAGGAACTCCTCCAGAAATTAATATAATGGAACCACATAGACCAGCCTTATCCAGCAGGGGTGCCTCTACATGTGTGGACTTCAACTGCCAGAATTCTCCAGCCACAACCTCACCTGATTCAGGTAACATTGAGAAACACCATTGGGTGTCCTCAATGTATTGAGGATACCCTGGTTTGAATTCAAGGGTGACCTCAACCAGCAGATTCATCTCAGTCAGGAATGCATAACACGCTTTCTCGGGATCACCTCAACCCCCCTTGCACCCAAAACTTGGATGTACCTCTTAGACCCTTTCAAAAGATGCTGCCAGTGGTACCCGAATAGGACCGCATGAGGTCATGAACATACAAGGTGCAATCATATGAACTGCCTTTAACTACTGAGTTGCAAGGGAACTGAAAATTAAATCAAAGCTGATCTAGCCCTTCACCCACTTCTTTGTCCTGTCTCTGCTCACTTTTGGGTGTGGCCTTAGGTGTAGCCTTCAAAGGCCAAAGATGGACTTGAGCTTGAAAAAGTTGTCCATCTCCATATAGATGTCCCAGAATGGAAGCTTGCAGGATCATACAGCTGCAAGGCTATGCAACTAAGGGGGTATCCATCTGCAAGCAACAGGTAAGAATGGAATATTAGCTCCCTTGGCCTCCTATTCTCAGCCCACTGAGAAGACAATATGCTATGATTGAGAAAATCAAAACTGGCTGAAAGATTAGGAGAAAAAAGCAGTGGGGTCGTGGTCCTCTTCTCTCTCCTTCAATATTGGCCATTCACTGAGAGCCCGGACCTGTTTCAGAATCTCAGACTGTGGGTGGCTTAGAAAAAACAATGGTGCATTAGCAGGCTTGATTCAGTGAATAAGAAAAATGAATGGAGGTAGCGTGGGTGAACACTGAATCCTGAATGTCCACAAAAGTGTTCCTTCTGCATTGCACCCTGGGCTTTTCGCTTTATCCACAATGGTTAATCATTCCAATTTCATTTTTTGTTTCGTGTTCCACCATCATCCAATCCCAAGGCATGCCTGATTGTGAAGATAGGGACACCCTTTGCCCCAAAATGTTTGTTGCCTTTCCTCCACAAACAGCCAAGCCTTTGTTTCTAAAGAGAGACTAATTGCCCACTTTTTGCACCCAAAAAAAGATGATGAGGAAGCTGTGCTATGAGTCATTAAGAGAAAAAGCAAAAAGAGGGAGGTAGAAATTGCATCGTCTGATGTTACTTTGGCAGAGACAACCAGGCCAGGACAAGAAAAGGCCACCAATTTTTGCTTGTTCAGATATTTATCTCTGTACTAAGTTCCAGCCACAAAACTAACACACCGCTATTGAAAACACAAGAAAAGAGGCAATACAGAAAATGGGAGAGGGTCTTCCAGCATGCTTCACCCTATGATGCCATTGCTCTGTGATAAGGCAGTCCATAGAAGCTAAAACGTGCAAAACTTGAAACAGGATTGTAAGGGAAATCTCTGAGCCAAGCTCAACTTGTGGCCTGAATAGACTCATCCATGTAGGTTGCTTAGTAACGATGTGGAAGACAGGTACCACTGCCTATCATCATCATCATCATCACCATCCATAACAACATGAAACCACAGCTTCCAGTTCTTTAGCAGGTGTTGGCTTTCATTCGCATGGAGTTCTTCCCAAGAACCTAGAATGTCATAATGCAGCCTTTCTCAACCTTTTGACCCTGGAGGAACCCTGGAAATATTTTTGGGCCTCGGGGAACCCCTGCACATGCAGGCTCAAATAAAGGCCAGAAGTTACAAAATTATTCTATTTGTTTCATGGGTAGGCCTGTTTATATGCATTAACGGTCTTCTTAAGCTAAAAATGAAGAATGAAACTTACTCTTTAATGTGAAGTTGCCCAAATTTGAAATATATTTTTAAATAAATTGTGATCTCCCAGGGAACCCCTAGTGAACTCTCACGGAACCCGAGGGTGCCACGAACCCTGGTTGAGAACCCTGTCGTAATGCATTGGCATAGTATATGTGCAGATCCCAGCAGTGTGGCCTTTTGTAACTGACAGATGGAAGTTTTGTGTCATGAGTAAGGATGGCGAGCAGGGGGCTCTCACCCAGACTGTCAAGCGCATGCGTAGCACTGAGGAACTGTTCAGCCATTCAAAGAGACACAGATCGGGACCGCCTTAACCTTTGGGGTTTATATGGCTGGGTTTTCCCACGCTTTCTCAGTTTGTTAGGATTCTTGTTAAGTACTACTAATAAATATTAGAGACCAAGTCCTCGCCTCAGTGTGTTTCCTGGTAATCAGGACATTTTGTCAATGCACAGATTTTCTAAGTGCCATCTGAGGCTTTTTGGTATGGCACTCAGTGTGCCAATAACCACTAGGACCACCATGGCCAATTTATGCCATATTTTTTCAACTTGGATTTTCAGATCTTGATATCTTGTGATGTTCTACTACCCCCTGGTATTCCCGCATCAGTTATCCACCCTTCCTTTAACTGTGGCTGAATATGGTGCATTATGCACCAAGACATTATAGTTGTATTTGGAAATCCCACAATATTTTAACCTGCTCATTTTTTACTACTTTTTCAACTATATTATTATTTCTCAGATGATCCATCAGCTCTATGATTTCCTAGAAGTCTCCCATCCAACTACTAGCCAGGTCCAATCCTGCTTAGCTTTTGGGAAATCAGCCAAGCTCAGCTAGGTGCTGTGTTTAAATCCTCAGCATGAAGCTTACTGAGTTGTCTACATCATGGGGTTATTAGAAAGATAAAAAAAGCAGGTGGAGGAAAATCACAGGACACTGTCAGGGGCAGATTAATTCAGACAACTATTGATTAGTTAACACAGATCAGACAAACTGGTGTCCTCCTTGAGATGGAGATGTCAGGCATCAAATGCTGGACTTTCTGTGCAGAAGTCATCAGTGAGTCCTTTGAATAGCCCAGGGCACCAGAAGTGTTAGTATATTAGTAGTACGATACAGATAGGCAATAGATTAATTGATTGGCCGATTGATGATTATGTGCCATCAAGTCGTCGTTGACTCTTAGCAACCACATAGATAGATTTTCTCCATGATGACCTGTCCCTAACGTGGTCCTTCAGCTCTTCCAGTGGTGCCCCCATCACCACTGTAACTAGTCCATCCCCCTTGCTGCTGGTCGTCCTCTGCTCCTCTTTCCTTCCACCTTTCCCAGCAGTAGAGCCTTCTCCAGAGAGCTGGGTCTTTGTGTAATGTGTCCAAAGTAGGACAATTTGAGCCCGTTTATCTGTCTCTCAAGTGAGCTACCGCTGTCTTGAACAATCATTGCTGACAGTTTTCGAAGCAGATGGCATTGATTACTTATTGATGATTGATTACTTACAGGTTCCTTATGATTTCCCTTTGGGATGCCAGCTAACTTACAGGAACATTGACACTAATGATCTATCACAAAGCCAAACTGGAGGAAAAGAACATACTGACCATGTTCTTTAAAGCAATACTGGAAACTAGCGTCTTGTACTGAACTTCAACAGGAAACTGTTCTGCCAGCATAGAACAACCAGTCCTGAGCAAGTGTTGTCAAGTGTGGCCAGACCATCACCTGGACAATCAGTCTAGCTATTGTTATACAGAGCACTGCAGCATCTTCCACCCATCTTTTGAGGCACTTTTCCAACCACTTCCTGCCTAGCCCACCTAAAATTCAGCAGCCTCCCACAGCAAGAAGAAGGGCACAGAAAGGAAAAGAAGAAGGCTGGTGAAGTTCCAGTGGTGTAAAGCCACTGCTTATGCTGGCAAGAGGTTGGAAGGAATCATTTAAATTAGCGTTTCTCAAGCTCAGCCGCTTTAAGATGGGTGGACTTCAACTCCCAGAATTCCCCAGCCAGCAAGCTGGCTGGGGAATTCTGGGAGTTGAAGTCCACCCATCTTAAAGCGGCTGAGCTTGAGAAACACTGATCTACATCAACCCCAATACTGAGATAGGGGAAGCGGTTTTGATAGGGGAAGATACTCCTGCCACATCCATCAGATGCAAGAGCATTTCTACTCAAGGTCACCTCTGCAGAGAGGGAAGAAGAAAAGCTCCAGGAACTCAGCTGGACTCTTCCCACAGCCACTGCCAGGCGCTGCCCCGCGGAGGAGGGTTCTAACAGCATCTTTGTTTTTAAATCACAGTGAGGGCATTTTTAATTTCGAGCAGTTTGCCCTGCTGGGGTGGTTCTCTTGAGAAGCAAGATAGAAAAGATAGCCATCAGTAGGGCTGCACAGCTTTGAATTTCACCAAGGTGCTCAAATCATTTTCGGTCTATCGTTTCACCATGCACGGCATGTCATCCTCAGACAGAGGCTCCAACCACTGCAGGGTGGCAGATATTCAACAGGTGCAGCACAGGATTGTTCAGCCGAAGGAAGAAAGCCACACTCCATGCTCCTCTCCCTTTAAGAGCAGCATGGAAGGGGAAGGCATGGCCTCCATTCCAATGTGGATCGCCTCCAGGCACTAAGGAGGGCATTTTCTTTAACAGCATGGGAGGGAAGTCAATGGGCGGCCCTTGCCTTTTTCCAGGATGCTTTTCAGTCTAATCCTGGGCTCTCCTGGTGGTCTCCCATCCAAGTCATAACCAGATCTTAGTTTTTTCAAGACAGCCAAAGTTGGCCAGGTGCTGCCATGGTCTGGGAAGAGGTATCCCCTGTTGGGTTTCTGAAGCTGGTCAAGGCACCAAAGCCTTCTCATCAGTTCAGAAACAGCCACTTTAAACTTTGGGCAAGTTCAGTTGGGCAACTTTGGAATCAGACCCAGAGCTGCTGCTGTTGCCCTCCAGATGCCCTAAGCAATTCCCCCCATCCCCACTCAACAGAGGGCAGGGTTGGCAACTGTCACCCACCCCCCAGCCCCGGAAGATGCAAAGTTAAAGGAAAACCGCCCTCCCAGCTCTGGGCCCCACTTGCGCACCCAGGAACAAGCGCTGCCCCCCCCCCCGCGCAAAAAAAGCCCATGACTTCCCCAGAGCACCCTACCGGCACCATCGAGTAGGTCATCATCATGAGCATCTCCTCGCTCTCGGCGCGGATGTGACCCTTGGCGAGACCACGCCGTCGCTGGTGGCTCCGCTTGGCCCGGCCGGCGGGGGCCGCGGCTGCCGTGACCGCGCCGTCCGCTGGGGCGGTGGGCGCCAGGAAAGCCCGGAGCGCGCTCGCCTGCCCCGCGGGCGGCGGCGGCGGCGGCGGCCCCCGCAGCTGCCTCGCCTCCTCCTGCAGCTCCCGCAGCGCCGCGCTCAGCTCCTGCCACTGGCCCAGCAGGAAGAGCGTGCCCACGGCGCTCAGCGCGGAGAGCAGCCCGGCCGCGGCCAGCGCACAGCGCAGCGCCCGGCCAGCGCCGCCGCCGCCTCCCTGGCCCTGCATCGCGGCCTCTTTGCCCCGGGCGCCGGCCGGGCGAGGCTGTGCGCGTCCCGGGGCGGGGAAGCTCCGCCGGCTCGGCCCCGGGGCGGCTCTTACGGCCCGTGGGCGGCTGACTCACCCGCGCGCCAGGCGGACCGGCGGGCGGAAGGGGACGCGAGCCGCTCCGGCCCGGGCAGCGCGGGGCTGGAGGCCGGCAGGGAGCGGGGACGGACGCCCGGCGGCCCACGTCCCTTCCCGGCTCCAGAGGCGCGCACGGACTGGAGGCACGCGGAGCGCAGAGACCGGCTGCGGTCGCTGCAATGGGGTTAAACCATGATCGGGGCGCTAAACCATGGTTTGCTGAAGAACCAGGGTTTGTCGAAATTGGCCCTCTTGGCTCCGCGCGCTAAGCACAATTTAGAAGTCGCTGTGGCTGCGTACCTGCAACAGGCTAAACCCAAATCAATCAAACCTACTTAGTACAAGGCGTGAATGATGCCTGTAGTAAACTAAGCAGAAGAATATGAGCTGGTTTATTTTCCTCACCTTTAATAGACCCAGGCTCAGCTAGGTGGCATCACTAGCCAGCCTAGCTGATCTTAAAAAGCTGGGGAGCATCAGACGAGCCTGGGATTTGGATGGGAGGCCACTAGGAGATCCCCACCCCTTAAACTAGACTAGAACAATTCCAGAAGAAGGCCTTGGAAAATAGCCATGGACATGTCTGCAGAAGTCACCAAACTTGAACGAGACTTCACCAAACACGTACAAGTCCCAAATTAATTTGCAGTATCAAAACGAATAGGATATGTCAACCCACAGAACATGATATGGTTAAAAGTCACATGTGTGAGATGGGCAGTTATATAAATTTAATAAATACATTTTTAAAATGTTAGTGCAATAAGGATCTTTCCAAGCAGATTTATGGAAGAGGAGGAAGGAATTCCGTACAGTAGTTTGGTATCCAGCCCTGACACAGCCTGGTTTATATTTGCAAGAAATGGGTCAGATCCTGGACTATTTGGTTTTGTTTGTTTGCCTGATCAGGGTTTGCAAAACAATGCTGCAAAAAATGGATGGTGATTTGTCCAATTCATCTGGCTGGTACCCTCCCCAAAATTCCACCTATGCATGAACAGTTCTTAAGATACTAAAATATGTCAGCTTCACCAAACAGATTTCTTCTTAATTTGGAAATATCATTTTCCTGCAAAAATTCAGGCAAACCATCTCCCACCAGTCAGCACAAATAAATAAGATGCATTCTGGCATTAAGTAAGATTTAGCACATTCTAAAGTGCGACCTCACCCTTCCTGGAAGGTGGGGGGGAAAGGAATAGGGAAGATATCCGCTATCACTCACGCAGACATAGCTCTGATTTTTTTAAGCGGTCCCTGTTATTTCAGCTTAGACCTCATCCTTGCAGAAATATGAAGTCATATTATCTTCCAAGCATGCAATAATCCGGCTATGTCAAGAGCCAACACCAAGTTCCTGTAACAGCTAATACGCTGCTTGGCTGATTCTGCTTTCCTTCCGAAGCATGATCTTCTGTGTCAACTGAGAAATAGATTCCAGGATTTCGGTGGAACTGACTTTCAGTTAAGTACTGTAGGTATAAAATGACAGCCAGAAGGAAACGTCATCTTCATTAATCGCCATTTGGGGCTTAGCAGGAGGGAAAATACATTCATGTCTCCATCTGTACAATCTGGTGGGAGAGCTGGGCTATTAAAAAAGGTGTAGTTATTCATTCTGCGGATTAAAGAATATTTGTTTTGAACCAACTCTGCACAATCGGTTTAAGGATGGACCCAGAGAGGCACTGAAGCTTGAACAAGCCAACTCTATTTTAGACTGGCATGATGTTTGAACTCAGCATGCATGGGTAACATGTGAGTCACTCCGTGAGATGGGTGGCTATGTAAATGTGGTAAAGATAGATGATAGATAGATAGATAGATAGATAGATAGATAGATAGATAGATAGATAGATCTTATCAGTGAGTTCACACTACCCCCCATGTTTTTTTGTTCTGTTTTGTTTTTTGGTGCCTTCAAGTCACTGTTAACTCCTGGTGACTGCCTGGACTAGTTCTTGCAGTTTTCTTGGCAAGATTTTGGAAGTGGTTTGCCATTGCCCCCTTCTCTCTAGGGCTGAGAGAGAGTGACTGGCCCACAGTCACCCAGCTGACTTTGTGTCCAAGGTGGGACCAGAGGTCACAGTCTCCTGGTTTCTAGCCCAATCCCTTAACCACTGCACCGAACTGTTAAATTAACCATGAATAAACATTGTGCAAACATAAAGAGCATATGGCAATGGGAATGCTAGACATTCTGTACAGAAAGAAAACTAGGTTCAGGTCAGGTAGCTTGCTAGGTAACCTTGAACTGGTCACTATCCATAGCCTGCCTCATAGAATGGTAGATAATTCAGAGCAATTCCCAACTCATTGGCTGGATTGACCCATGGTACTAAGCCATGGTTTGTGAGATAAACCACAATGGCTAGTTTTAACCATAAGTCAAAATCAAAGCCAGATGAGCCAACCAACTGGAGCTCTTCTGAGAACCTCAGGGCTGGTTTATTCATGTCCTTAAGCCATCATGAGCTTTTTCGCTTTGGATCTAGCCTGTTGGATGGAATCCAGCCAACGGTGGGTCATTCAGTAAATTAAAGCCAATTATACCTTCACACACTGTGCAAAGTGAGCAATCAAGCTACGTACAATCAAATGTGTCCACGCTGTACCCCTGGACCAATAATGGACAGTACTATCTCTGCATCAATAACTCAATGACTATCAAAAATATATGAACAAAGAACCCTATTATTTTACCAGATACATCATGCTAGTGAAAGTTTGCTACAGAGACATCTTGCAATTGGGGGAAAAAATTATCTAAAGAATAACTTCTCGTTTTAAAAAAGGCCCCGATAAAATGTGTAAATGTATTTTTAAACAATAACCACAGGAGGGTAGGGTTAGGGACGCGGTGGCGCTGCGGGTTAAACCGCTGAGCTGCCGATCGGAAGGTCGGCGGTTCGAAACCGCGCGGCGGGGTGAGCTCCCGTTGTTCGTCCCAGCTCCTGCACACCAAGCAGTTCGAAAACATGCAAATGTGAGTAGATTAATTGGTACCGCTTCGGCGGGAAGGTAACGGCGTTCCGTGAGTCATGCCGGCCACATGACCACGGACGGGTCCTTAGGGACAACGCCGGCTCCAAGGCTTTGAAACGGAGATGAGCACCGCCCCCTAGAGTCGGACACGACTGGACTTTACGTCAAGGGAAACCTTTACCTTTTTACAGGAGGGTAAGGAGATGGCGTTTCTTTGGGGTGTTGACTGGAAGGGCTACAGAGAAGAGTTGCAGGACAGGGCATGCACAGGTCCAAAAAGTCAAAATGGCAGCCTAACAATGCAATGCAATCAAAGCCCCACCCCTTTTAATGGGTGTTGTACATGCAACACATGTGAAAAGGGGGCAGGGTTTCAGTTGCACAGTCTTGGCTGCTATCTTGACTTTATTGACTCCAGATGCCCCAGGTTGCAGAAACAAAGTTCTTGGCAAGATCGACGGTGGTTCCTGATTACCCTTAGCAATCTAGAACAAAGCTTCCTTTAATAAGGAAGACTTCACCCACTGAGTCAATGTGTTACAGGACTCCAGCCAGTAAGAAGAGAGTGAACCAATTCCTTTTCCTTCTTTTCAAAAAATAACACACATGGTTCATTTTTCAGTGAAACTTCAGGCATTTCCACCAAATCCATTTGTACATACTAAGTACAAGTAGATTTCCAAATCCTTCAGAGAAACAACAAAAGTCCTGTCGTTCCTTCCTTCCTTTCTTTCTTTGTGTGTGTGTGTGTGTGTGTATGGCAAGAGTTCCTTGGATTTGTCTCCGGTACAACACAAAACAAGCTATTCAATAGCACAAGGGCCAGGAAAACACAGGCACAAAAAATGAGCAATGGTTTGAAAGAAAACGATCGTCTCATTGGCCACCGAAGGACACTTCCTCCAGAAAGTTCTGCTGCATGTCTTTGAACAATCACATGATTGTTTCTGGACAGGAAAAATGAATCAGAGGAGTCAGAGAACCCACAGGGAGCAATCAAAGTGAACTGAAGGACATGATTCAAGTGAATGAATCAAGTAGGATGAAAAGAGAGTGATGATAACAAGCTGTTTATTATGCAGGCCAACAGGCTAGTGTGGCTGCTCTACTACCGTAAATGAAAGCAACCGTTGTGACTCTTGTGTGGTATCTTCAAGCACTTCATCCAAACTGTGACCTGCTATATGGATTGCAAGTGACTCACAACAGCCTGGCCTGGAGAGCTATGGCTGTCATCAGATCCTCAGTCCTCTGTGTTGAGTGTATCAATGGGGAATAACTCCAGTCAGTATCCTATTGCTCTGCAGAGACTTTTCCATCCAGCTGTGGCCATTTGTGAGAATATCCCTGCTTAGCTATGAAGCTCAGTGAGTGACCTTGTACCAACTGTGGGTTGAATTAACACATTACATTAAGCCATTGGTTGGTTTGGCTTTGATTTAGCAAGTTCTATGAACCATTGTTCAGGCACTATGGTTTGCAAATTATGGTTTATAATATAGTGTATTGTGCAAAGCCAACCATCAAATCATGGTGGAACAATGTAGACAATCAAAATGTAGACAAAGAGAAAGGCTTAAGAGAGGTGGAGAGGCTAAGAATTCTGAAGTGTAATGACGGTGGAGGAATGACATGAAAAGGCAAGTGAGGACCATGTACAATGAATTAATTTAGCAATCAGCAACTTGGTTCCTCTGAAGAGCACTTTGTCTGCCAAATTTATTCTTTGTGACCACCATTTCCTATCTGACATTATTTTTAAAAAATCCCTGGAAAGCTGGCATGCTTCTTAAAAAATCAAGTATTAGCATATATTGTTATCACAGATTCCAAGGATGCCTTTAGACTACACATAGAGTCTTAGAAAATAATGATGAGTGGTTGAAACCCAAAACTTGGTTTGAAAGTATTCCTGCCTGCCCAGAAGAAAAGATAACTGGGTGATGAAGCACATCCTTGCAGGGGAATTCATTTGACTTCTGGTTGTTTTGCAACTGAACTTGCTCACCATGATAGCCATTCGAGTGGCATGCCCATGACAATTCAAAATGCCAGCTATGCCCAGTGGCTTCTGATGTAATGGAAATAATTCCATTGGTACCCAGGGCAGCCTAATATTGCACTGTTTCTCCTTTACAGCAAATTAAGATACATTTGTTGGCTCAACAGGATTTGGAAAGAATCCTTATTCTGTATTTCTGCTTCTGTTAACTGTTTGCCCAAAGTGAAAGAGAGCAGATATTTATAGAAAGAGGGGGGCAAGAACTTGAGCTATCTTAATCATCCCACCCACTATAGGCATTGCCTGCCAACCATTTCACTGTGCCCACCCCCAACCTCCTGAGAATGGATGCGTCTGATTAGAAAAGGAAAAATATGTACCCTTAGTAGCTAAATTGCCAAAGTTCTCCTCTTGCCAGCACTGAAACACTTGGTCAACAGCATACATGGCTTAGGAGAAACCAAAAGATATAACTTTTTTAGCTAAAAATATTGATGCGCAATTCACACCTATAGCCACAGCAGCAAAGCATGCTCATAGGCTGGCGGGAACAAACCAACTGTATACCAGTTGGGTTCACAAGCCACACTAAGCCATAGTTTATTGAACATACCACCTTTGGGTTCACATGTGATGAGCCATAAACCACAAAGACTGCATTCACACATGCTGTGCTCAAACCAAGCAAACATTAAGGTTTGCACAATATTTAACTCAAGATACTTAACTCAGTTTCCAAAAGAGCTGGGTTTTAACATCAGGTTAAGTAGGAAAACAAACTAACAAACAAATATGACTCAAAACTAAGCAAACTCAGCATGTTGTGCAAATACATCTGCTGTCTTTAACCAATACGTTTAAGCATGTTGCGTGAACCATTCCACTGTTTTTATGTGATTCCTAAATCTAAGGCATGCCATTATATTTAGGACCTATACCATAGACTGAGTGCCCAACCACCCTCTTCCTTTTCTAGAAAGACATATCAATGCTTATTTCAAACACAGCAATAATTCCTTAATTTGCATCAGTGCCTACCACGTTAATAGCTGCAAACTTTGTACAAATCAACACTCTCATTTTTGGGGTGATGGATTTCCATATATATATGTGTGTGTGTGTGTGTGTGTGTGTGTGTATGTATGTATGCATGTGTGTGTGTGTGTGTGTGTGTGTGTATAAATAATAGCAGGGGATGTTAGATGCTTTCAGAAGGAGACAATGAAGGGGACCAGTTGTAATGAAGTGAGGCTAAACCTCACTCCCTGGATGTTTTCCCTTTTTTATTTTTTATTTTATTTTTTCAGGATAGTTCAGTAAATTGAATCAGTCCTTGGCTTCCTTGAAAGGTGCTTGTAACTTCATCTCTTTGTAAGCTGAAAATAACAAGTAGGAGTCAGTGTTTAAAGTTTTCTAGGAAGAAGGAATGGAGTGGTGGAGGTCTTCCGGAAGAATAGCTAACTTTATTCAAACATTGCCTACAGTTACAAGTGAGTAACTGAGTACATTCTCAAGGCCTTGATGGAGAAAAATGCCCTACTCTGCTCATCAAATGTTACTCACCTGTGTTTGTGTGTGTGTGTGTGTGTGTATACAAACCCACACACAGTCTCAAAATTAGCAGTTCCTCCAGAAATTGTTAATACTTGCCCACACCTTCACCAGAATCAGACAAGCTATATTGGCTTGTTTGTGACTCAAATCATACTTAGCCTAGCATGTTGTGTGAATGAATCCCATGTGTTCAGTTCCTTGTGTCATGCAGATACAGAAAATTAGGTTAATTAGAAAAACTATGGTTCATTTAATAAATGAACCCAGCCAACAACAGCAAAAATTTGAAATAACAACTGGAATGTTATTAATTTGAAATTTTTATTTGAAATCTCTCTCTCTCTCTCTCTCTCCTTCATTCTCTCTTACTTTTTCTGCCCAGCAGGAAAATTATCTAAAAATTATCATATCCTACTTTGGGTGGTTATACCCCACTTTGGGATTATTTGAATAAAAAGCAATGCATTTTTAGATAAATTTAAACAATCAAATAATAATTTTCTTGGGCAAAGAAGAGAGGTCTTCCTATAGTATTAAAAACACATCGAACTTGATGTTTGGGTGCACTTTCCTAAGGAACAGTAGTGAAATTCCAGGTGCCACCCCCAGAAAGTCCATGTCTCCTTCATAACCACTTCCAAGGGGATTTGAAAACAGGCCATAGAGAGGCTGTTGGTGAGAGGCAGAGGTGAGACATGGAGTCAGTGGAAAAGGAGGCATACTGGCCATGAACAGACCAGCCAGAACAGCACCTTGGATAGCTCCCAACAAACTTTGCTGGCAGAGGTTTCCTCTCCTAGTGGACTTGTCCAGGAACTTGTCAGGAATTAAGCACCATCACCATCACCACCACCACCACCATCATGGTGCACCCCTGTAACACTCTGAAATCAAAGGAAATCTTATGCATCTAGCTAGGGCCCTAAATAGGGGACAGATTGACCTTTCTCCAAGAACCTTTCATCAGAGCTTTCTACCACATGCTGCTAACTCCAAGAACTGATGGTTATGATACCAAGATTATCATGCCATTTGTTAATTCCCTACACATGTATATGAAGTCATAAAGAAAAAAGAAAGCCCAAGTCCACTGCCACACTCCAGGACATTTACACCTAAAGGAGGAGGAGATGTATGTGTACAATGAAAATACAGGTGACATCTTGTAATGGCATGTGGGAATGACCTTGGGAGACCAGGTGAAGAGATGCTGCCTAGGGAACAGTCATATAAGAGACAGGATAGTCCACAACTGCATAGTGGGTGGAGCAAGAGGCTCAGGAGGGACCCTCCCTATGAACGGTACTTTCAGATTTGCAAGATTGATGTCAACCTTCCCAGGTAGACCAGACAGGAAACACGACCAGATGAGCTAATTCTACATTATTGTAAAGCTGCATTAACAGAATCTTGCAAGTCTGAAAATACAATTCTCCCAAACCTTTCTCTTTTTTGGCAGCAGAAAAAAAAGTCTTCTTGGGCTTCTGCTGCTCAGCCTGCCTGGCCAAATGGCTGAAGAACTTTGAGAGGTTTTATATAAAATGCCGCGTTTCTGGGACACTAGCTTTCAGTGAGCTTTCCTTGGGGTTTTGTTTTGTTTCCCCTACTCTTTATTTTAGTACAGATTCCATTTCCTCCCCTCCCTCCTGGCTCCCCCATGCTATTTACATACCTAATGACCATGTAAGGATAGAATTTAAATTTTTAAGAAGGGGTGAGTTGATAGGGTCAGGATAATGAATGAGTCATTTTGCCCAGCTGAAACCACTTCCTGCCAGTTGGGCCTACTCCTGGCATGCTAAATCCAAACTCTGCCAACAAAGGGGCTAACAGGAGCAACAGAAGGAGAGGAAGGTGCACCCATGAAGATTCAGTGGGAAGAAAACAGCTAGGTGGAGGGGGGTCTTGAATTTTCTTCCCCTCCCCATGGTTTCCCCAAGATCCTTTTTCAGTTGCTGAACATCATTGGAACAGCTTCCCGATCGAAACCACTGCCTGCAAAAATTATTTTTAGCTCCATTGACAGGGAAATATCTATTGTAGAGGATGGAATGGAATCCTCTAGTGTGGTATTGGAAAATGTCATTATTTAATCCATCAGAAAATATAAAACCTTAAAATAATGCTTTGGGATCTTGTTTATATTAATAAGCATAGTTCTATTGTATTGTTTATATGCACATCTGTGCTGGTCACATGTAACGTTTAAGACACAGTAGCTTTGAAAAATAAAATTAAAAAACACGAGCTTTTCCTTCCTGGTTTTCATAGAACTCATCAGAATGTCAGCTTTTAACCAAACCATCCTGCATATTTTTAAATAAGTCTTGGAAAAAAGAGGAGTGGGAACATGGAGAATTTTATTTTTTCAAAGAGAGCTCAGCACATTTGAGGAACAACCTGTCCCTACTAGATTCCCTGTGAATTGTAGTAGGCCTTTGAAACATCTTGCTTATCCTGGAATATGGTTTTATTTCAGTGGGCTTCTCTGCAGCACAAGCTTTTCTGAGTCTGATCCAATCCAAATGCACGAGAAGAATTCGCCTCCTATGAAAGGTTGGGGAAAAAAATGGCAAACAGCCTGGCAAGAAGTCCTTGACAAGGTTGTGAATTCAGGACCTGCTGGCACCGAGAGTTCAAACAGTCTGCAAACCAATGTGGAGATAGGTGTTACTTCCCCCCAAACTTTGGCCAACCTGCAGTGGAATAGTTATAGTTTAAAGCTGGTAGGAATGCTGGGTTCCTTAATAGCATCAATTCCTTAGCTAAGGAGGAGGAATAAAATGATAGTAGCACAGGCTGAACAGCCCAACCTTAAATTTGCTGAATGGATTTGACACTGCGTCTGGCTGGAATGGATTTTTCTTCCACTGGAACATAGCAGGTGAGAAAGCTATTTCTTTTTCAGCTGTGCTGACAGTTAATCTCCACTTAGATAGTATTTTGCTAGGAATGACTTCATAGTTTTGCTCAGTGGTCTATAAGTTCCTGCCCACCTTTAGTCACGCGAAGCTTTTGCATGCCATGCAGGGCAGTGAAACTAAGAAAATATCATTTTCTTTTAGGCTTAGTTAAATATCTTATTGCTAATCATCGGCTTTTCAAGAGTCCCTTCATTCTTCTCCAGAACTGGCCTGTGCTTTATAGCAATGACACTTAGCTTTCTAAATATTTCAGAGGAGAAAAATCTCTCCTTCATCTGAGAGACGATTTCATGAAGCTCCTTCTCAAGTGATAACACCTGCAATCACTCCGGATGGACTAAAAATGAAATCCCATTTAAATCCAACCTTCTGCTTATCCACCGTGTTCTCGTGTGTAGAAGTGCATGGTGCCCCATTTGTGTTTTCTGAACAGCCTCTGATCTATTCAAGTGCCAGATCTTGATAGTGCTGAGAAATAAAATTGCTGTTGAAAGGAAACACGATGGAAGTCAACTTGCCATCTAGCAGTCGATGAAAACAAACTTAAGAAGCAAAACTGCTTGTTGTTGAATGAATGCTACCCTTGCAGTTTTGAACCCATTTTTACCAGAGTAGTACCTTTAAATTAATTGTTCAGAGACATTAGACAAAGAACAGTATAGGTAGTCCTCACTTAACAACCATCCATTTAGTGATGGTTTGGACTTACAACGGTGCTGAAAAAACCAACTTACAACTGGTCCTCACACTTACGACTGTCACAGTGCCCCCACAATCACATGATCGCCATTTTCAACCTTCCTGGCTGGCTTCTGGCAAGCAAAATCAATGGGGAACTGCATGATTCACTTAAGGACCACTGCAAAGAAGGTTGTAAAATTGGGTCAGATTCGCTTAATGACCATTTCGCTTAGCAACCAAAATTCTGGTCCCAATTGTGGTCGTTAAGCGAGGACTACCTGAATGTAAAGATCTCAGTCACTGGATAATATATCCAGTGTATATATCCAGTAACTTCCTGCAATGTATCCTGTAACCATTTGATAAGGTGAGTTTCTGAGTCCATAAAGCTAAGAAATCATTTCAGTTGCATGTCAACTCTCCCTCCACTGATATAACTTGGCCATCCCTCCTGTTGGAAGGATGGCCAGGAATGCTTATCCAAACCAGAACAATGAAGTGAACTGTGACTCAAATAGGTAAATGGTTTTAGAAAGCATAATTTCTAGCTGTGTTGTGCAAACCCCATCAACAAACCCTGGTTAAAGAAACCATCATTTAGCACAATGTGTGAACCTAGGTTTGGATATAGACATTTCCATAGCAATGGCTCAGCTGATCAGCCTGAAGACTCATCCTAAGGAAAAAAAGGGAACAGAGAAAATTATTGCATATTTCTCCTCCTTTCTGTGCCCCTAGGAAAAAAGTTCCTGTGGCAAAATATTCTTATACTGTATATCACCTGCAAAAATATAGATGCGAGGATCTGAAAAATGGCATCTTTGCCCTTTTTAATTCCATGCTTTTCTCTCTCCTTGAGGGGCTCTTAAAGGCACTTTCTAAGAAAGAGACTTCTAAGTCTTTGGACATCTGAACTACTTTGCATCTCCAGATTAATGACAGGGAAAGATGGAGAAGATCATGGCTATTCTTGTTTGCTCTCGTACCCAAGGAGATAAATCAAATCCTCCTCTTCTTTTTTGGGTGCTAGCAAGTGGAGCCTACTTCTGGGAAAAACAAAAAGAAAAAAAACCCAGCAGGGACAGTCTACAGAATGGCAGGAAGCTAAAAACCTCTTTCCAAGCTCCCCAGGTGGGCCTGAAGCTGTCTGGCTTCCCGTTTGCCTTCATAGCAGCTGCGCACCAACCACAGCAGCCCCAGCTATGCCAGGAATGGGCAATAAAGGCAGATTGTGTGTAGAAGTTGTGTGCAGCATGCCAACAAAGCTGGGAAGAGGCAGGAGTAGGAGAAGAAAACCAAAATGTCAAAATTCTTGCATGCGAAGAAGAACGGGGTGGCGGAGGGAAAGATTTAAGGGAGGGCAAGGAGGTACAGAAGCTTGGATCAACAGTATAAATGCAGCAGACTTTGGGTGGCAACCAAAAGAGCTTTGCTACTCGGCATCTGTTGGGCAAACTCATGCAATATGCTCATAGTATTGGCTCTATTGCACATTGCCAGGTTTCCATAGCATAACAACCAGCTCCTGAATACTACCAGCCTTTTTTTCTATTGACAACACAAGTAGTCCTCACTTAACAACCACAATTGGGACTGGAATTTTGGTTGCTAAGCAAAGCAGTCATTAAGCAAATCCAACCCAATTTTACAACCTTTTTTGCAGCAGTCATTAAGCAAATCACTGCGGGCATTAAGCGGACCACATGGTCATTAAGCAAATCCAACCCAATTTTACAACCTTTTTTGCAGCAGTCATTAAGCAAATCACTGCGGGCATTAAGCGGACCACATGGTCATTAAGCAAATCGCATGGTTCCCCATTGATTTTACTTGCCAGAAGCCAGCCAGGAAGGTTGAAAATAGCGATCACGTGACCATGGGACGCTGCGACTGTCATAAATGTGAACTGGTTGCCAAGTGCCCAAATGTGATCATGTGACTGTGGGGATGCCGCGATGGTCATGAGGACCAGCCGCAAGTCAGATTTTTCAGCACCACTGTAAGTCTGAACTGTCACTTAAATGAATGGTCGTTAAGTGAGGACTACCTGTATGTCCTCACCAGAACTAGAACTTGATCATGATTTTGTCCCTTGAAGGTGGTATCTGCTCTGTAATGTGACTCCTAATATCACCTAAAGATTCAGGTGCATGTATCACCCTTCTCTATAGAAACACGTTTCTTTAAGGAAATGCGGAATTATAAACCATCTTCTTAGTAAATGCATGGATAGAGGGGTAAATAAGATTTCCCTCTTGCTTTAAGGTGGATGCATTTATCTGGGGAGGTAGCCATAACAAACCAACCAACCTTGCATCAGGCTTCCCCAGTCTGGTGTCCTGCAGGTATGCTGGCGTTTCAGAACTCTTAGCCAGCCTGGTCCTGCCAGCTCTAAGCACTTGCATCCCCAGATATCTGGTGGGCACCACTTTGGAGGAAGACGTCTTCCCTAATTGTGGAATCAGATCTCAAAACACAAAGCATAGGCCCTCATGTTCAGCAGGAGGTCAGTGCTGCAAAATAAAGTGAAGAAGAAGAAGAAAAAGGAAGAATAGAACCACATAAGATTATAGATCTTCGGCAAAGGATTGTTACCTTGTCGTGGTGCTGGAGCTTGAGCACCTCAATGATGCCATGAGCTAAACCGTGAAGGGCCACCCAAGACGGGAAGGTCATGACAGAGAGGTCAGCCTAATTGCGATATCTGGGGAAGGTAATGGCAACCCACCCCAGTATTCTTGCCGTGAAAACTAAATGGATCAGTACAACCAGAGATATGTCGGTATACCATCGGAAGATGAGACCCCCAGGTCGGAAGATGGTCAAAATGCTACTGGGGAGGAACAGAGGATGAGTTCAACTAGCCCCAGACGTGATGACGCAGCTAGCTCAAAGCCGAAAGGACGGCTAGCGGCCGACGGTGCTGGTGGTGAATGGCGAATCCGATGTTCTAAGGATCAACACACCATTGGAACCTGGAATGTAAGATCTATGAGCCAGGGCAAATTGGATGTGGTTATTGGTGAGATGTCAAGGTTAAAGATAGACATTCTGGGCGTCAGTGAACTGAAATGGACTGGAATGGGCCACTTCACATCAAATGACCACCAGATCTACTACTGTGGACAAGAGGACCACAGAAGAAATGGAGTAGCCTTCATAATTAATCGTAAAGTGGCTAAAGCAGTGCTTGGATACAACCCAAAAAACGACAGAATGATCTCAATTCGAATTCAGGGCAAGCCATCTAACATCACAGTGATCCAAATATACGCCCCAACCACAAATGCTGAAGAAGCTGAAGTAGAGCAGTTCTATGAGGATCTGCAGCACCTACTGGACAACACGCCTAAAAGAGATGTTATTTTCATCACAGGAGACTGGAATGCTAAGGTGGGCAGTCAAATGACACCTGGAATTACAGGTAAGTATGGCCTGGGAGAACAAAACGAAGCAGGACATAGGCTGATAGAATTTTGCCAAGACAATTCACTCTGCATAACAAACACTCTCTTCCAACAACCTAAGAGACGGCTTTATACGTGGACTTCACCAGATGGACAACACCGAAATCAGATTGATTACATCCTTTGCAGCCAAAGGTGGCGGACATCTATACAGTCGGTAAAAACAAGGCCTGGAGCTGACTGTAGTTCAGATCACGAACTTCTTCTTGCACAATTTAGGATCAGACTAAAGAGATTAGGGAAGACCCACAGATCAGCTAGATATGAGCTCACTAATATTCCTAAGGAATATGCAGTGGAGGTGAAGAATAGATTTAAGGGACTGGACTTAGTAGATAGGGTCCCGGAAGAACTCTGGACAGAAGTTGGCAGCATTGTTCAGGAGGCGGCAACAAAATACATCCCAAAGAAAGAGAAAACCAAGAAGGCAAAATGGCTGTCTGCTGAGACACTAGAAGTAGCCCAAGAAAGAAGGAAAGCAAAAGGCAACAGTGATAGGGGGAGATATGCCCAATTAAATGCAAAATTCCAGAGGTTAGCCAGAAGAAATAAGGAATTATTTTTAAACAAGCAATGCGCGGAAGTGGAAGAAGACAATAGAATAGGAAGGACAAGAGACCTCTTCCAGAAAATTAGAAACATTGGAGGTAAATTCCAGGCCAAAATGGGTATGATCAAAAACAAAGATGGCAAGGACCTAACAGAAGAAGAAGAGATCAAGAAAAGGTGGCAAGAATATACAGAAAACCTGTATAGGAAGGATAACAATATCGGGGATCGCTTTGACTGTGTGGTCAGTGAGCTAGAGCCAGACATCCTGAAGAATGAGGTTGAGTGGGCCTTAAGAAGCATTGCTAATAACAAGGCAGCAGGAGACGACGGCATCCCAGCTGAACTGTTCAAAATCTTGCAAGATGATGCTGTCAAGGTAATGCATGCTATATGCCAGCAAATTTGGAAAACACAAGAATGGCCATCAGATTGGAAAAAATCAACTTATATCCCCATACCAAAAAAGGGAAACACTAAAGACTGTTCAAACTATCGAACAGTGGCACTCATTTCACATGCCAGTAAGGTAATGCTCAAGATCCTGCAAGGTAGACTTCAGCAGTTCATGGAGCGAGAATTGCCAGATGTACAAGCTGGGTTTAGAAAAGGCAGAGGAACTAGAAACCAAATTGCCAATATCCGCTAGATAATGGAAAAAGCCAGGGAGTTTCAGAAAAACATCTATTTCTGTTTTATTGACTATTCTAAAGCCTTTGACTGTGTGGACCATAACAAATTGTGGCAAGTTCTTAGTGGTATGGGGATACCAAGTCATTCTGTATGCCTCCTGAAGAATCTATATAACAACCAAGTAGCAACAGTAAGAACAGACCACGGAACAACGGACTGGTTTAAGATTGGGAAAGGAGTACGGCAGGGCTGTATACTCTCACCCTACCTATTCAACTTGTATGCAGAACACATCATGCAACAAGCTGGCCTTGAGGAATCCAAGGCTGGAGTTAAAATCTCTGGAAGAAACATTAACAATCTCAGATATGCAGATGATACCACTTTGATGGCTGAAAGCGAAGAGGAACTGAGGAGCCTTATGATGAAGGTGAAAGAAGAAAGTGCAAAAGCTGGCTTGCAGCTAAACCTCAAAAAAACCAAGATTATGGCAACCAGCTTGATTGATAACTGGCAAATAGAGGGAAAAAATGTAGAAGCAGTAAAAGACTTTGTATTCCTAGGTGCAAAGATTACTGCAGATGCTGACTGCAGTCAGGAAATCAGAAGACGCTTAATCCTTGGAAGAAGAGCAATGACAAATCTCGATAAAATAGTTAAGAGCAGAGACATCACACTGACAACAAAGGCCCACATAGTTAAAGCAATGGTGTTCCCCGTAGTAACATATGGCTGCGAGAGCTGGACCATAAGGAAGGCTGAGAGAAGGAAGATCGATGCTTT
Organism: Candoia aspera; assembly: GCF_035149785.1. Taxonomy (NCBI): domain Eukaryota; kingdom Metazoa; phylum Chordata; class Lepidosauria; order Squamata; family Candoiidae; genus Candoia; species Candoia aspera. The sequence goes on along the minus strand of NC_086165.1, from coordinate 8,481,963 downwards.
TGAACTGTGGTGTTGGAGGAAAATTCTGAGAGTGCCTTGGACTGCAAGAAGATCCAACCAGTCCATCCTCCAGGAAATAAAGGCAGACTGCTCACTTGAGGGAATTATATTAAAGGCAAAACTGAAATACTTTGGCCACATCATGAGAAGACAGGACACCCTGGAGAAGATGCTGATGCTAGGGAGAGTGGAAGGCAAAAGGAAGAGGGGCCGACCAAGGGCAAGATGGATAGATGATATTCTAGAGGTGACGGACTCATCCCTGGGGGAGCTGGGGGTGTTGACGACCGACAGGAAGCTCTGGCGTGGGCTGGTCCATGAAGTCATGAAGAGTCGGAAGCGACTAAACGAATAAACAACAACAAGATTATAGATACACGTGATCCTTAGAACTGAATTCTGGCATAGGTCATTTTGACCTCCAATATATTAGTCGTACAAAAATGATTTAGAACAAGATAGGAAAAGGTGATGGAGCAATTGTTGAACAGTGGAAACTACCAATGCATACATCTATATATTTGTTGTTAGGATGAACAAAAACATGTAAGTACCATATCGCCTGAAGTTTGGTGAAATAAGAGTCATATGAAGGATGCCTGAATCTTTCTTGTTGCATGGAGAGGGAAGAAACTAATATTAGTGGAATCTTTGAAAGCCTATTAAGTTTAACTGTGCTTGGCTGAGATCTTGAAGCTGTTCCCCAAGAGGTGCTCATACAATATCAGGAAGAATGTTACATCTGTCCCTGAAATTGAATTATTTTCTTAATATGTTATCATGAAATAATCAGAATGGCCCAGCATCATTCTGAGTTTTGAACAGGGTAAGAAAACAAAATGTACTTTTTGGGGGGAAGAGATGATACTCAATATGCTACCTTGCAGAAATTAGTAATATTCCAGAAATACCTGCAAAAAAATATGCCATGGCTGTCAACTAGATTCAAAGTTGACAAAGGTCACCCTGGAAATGAGAAACCGAAATGATGCAAAGGTGGTCCTATCAGAAAAAAATGTAAAACATTTAACTCTTTTAAACTTAGCAGAAACAGCAGATAACAAGGGCAAGCTAAAGACTGATAAAACGATAAAGAAGAACACGATGAAGATTGCTCAAATGATCACTTTAATTACAAAGGGAGGCCTAAGAAAGAAGGGCATGTTATAAAATTCTAAAATAAAATTATCAGAATATATGGATCAGTATCCTCCAATAAAGCTGTATAGGAGGAGAGACTGGATAGGGAAACAAATAACTCGAAATACCGATTACTGATTACCTACTGATTACAATGGAATTCATTGCCATTAGGTGTGGAGGTAGATCTAGACTGGATTTGTTCCAGAGACAAGTGCCTAACACCTCTTGGTTTACCACTAGACATTCCAGCTATACTGGAACATTGGATAAAAGCAAGACCTATTTTCTTAGAAGAGGGTTAAGCGGTGATTAGGAGCTTTCAGGAGCTGTGGAGTTAAACATATCCATTTCACTACTTCATCTTTCAAGGCCATCTCTCCAAATGCCTCAGTAAGGTCCAGAGATGGGAGACATATGGCAACAAGACCAGGGTTCTGATCATACAGCCATGGCCTTGATTTATTTTACATTCTCTGCAGACCCTTCTGGGACTTCCTTCTATGGGGACTCTAGGGCCATTGAAAGCATTCTGGGTGGCATGCTTTTTGCATCCCTACTTTAAGAAGGTGCATTAAAAAGAGCCAGGCTGGTCTAGTGGTTAAGGCAATGGGCTAGAAACCAGGAGACTGTGAGTTCTAGTCCCGCCTTAGGCATGAAAGCCGGCTGGGTGACCTGGAGCCAGTCCCTCTCTCTCAGCCCAAGAGCCAATCAGGTGCAGTATGAGAGTTCTAGTCCCGACTTAGGCATGAAAGCCAGCTGGGTGACCTGGAGCCAGTCCCTCTCTCTCAGCCCAACCCACCTCACAGGGTTGTTGTTGTGGGAAAAAGAGGAGGAGGAAGGAGTATTAGGTATGTTCACCACCTTGACTATAAAAATAATAAAGGCAGGATAGAAAACAAACAAACAAAGGTATGGAGGATATGGCTACTGATCAAAGTAGCTACTAATTCTCATGATCAGTTCAGCTGAGAGTATTGCAGTCATAGGCCAGCTCCAAGTAAATTCGAAAAGAAAACTTACAATTCCCAAACGACCAGTAGCCAACATAACCGCAGCATACACAACTGTGGAATCTACGTGTGAGTAACTAACTTATTTAAAAAATAAAATGGAATACGACTAAAAATAAATAATCAGCTTATCTAAGCAAAAAGAACATCTAAGATATGTTATGATAACCCTGATAAGTTATGGTGAATATTACAGACAGCATAACAGTATTTGTTGGCCTTCCATAAGGCTGTGAAAACCTGGTTATGTGCCAGGGCCCCAAGTGTGTTAAGGGCCCTGTTTCTTGGCTGTATTGACATCTATGGAGATAATTTCACTCAGTGACCATATATATTTACTTTGTATTGTTGTCATTGTTTTTAATTGTTTTATGTTTGTATGATTGTACGCTGCCCAGAGTCACTTGCTGAGATGGGCGGCTGTAGCAATCCAATAAATCAATAAAATAAAATTGGCTGCTTTCAGTGAGATGGAGTCAAATTGGCCAGAGAGCAATAGGTTAAAATAAAACGAATCTCTGGTATTAATGGCAAAATTGATCAAAATACCATTTGCTACAATCAAAAGCAGAAGGGTACCCTACATAATCATAGAGGCATAATTCTGGACTTCATGTTCTAAGCAGATATCCATCAAAGTATAAAGATGGCATATAATGATACAATGCATCCTAATGATGATACTAACTTCCTGCTGAAAGGAAGGATTTAATGTTCATCCAGGAAAGAAATACATCAAAAATGCCAATTATACTCAGTTTACATTTCCTGGTATGAATGGGCCCTATTATGTTCTGAATTAGGACTTGGAGAATGTCTCCTAAACTGAACAACATGTTTCTTTCTTGTTTAAAAAATGGAAAATAATAAAGCACCAATTTTAATCCCATCCACTATATATTGGAGCTGTTAAATGTGAGAGAAAGGTTACCAGCTGGATTCTCTGATCCTCTTGGCAGGAGAACCAAGGGCAGGAATTGCCATGAAGCATGCACAATCCAGCAATCAAAAGTATTCTCCTGCAATGTCTATTTACTAGGCTAGAGAAATGATAGCCTTTCCTCTCCCAAGGCATTCTGGGCACTCTAGTTTGGAGAGCTTTAGGGAGCTATAGATCTTGAACACATAATGGAAGTTTTTTCCCAACACTCTTGGGAGTCCACTGAATCACAGACATCCCATAGTACTTGCTAATTCAGGATTGGATGACTTCCAGCTGATGATGTCCTGAGGGTCCTCTGACTTCATCAGACTGCTGTTGCTTCCCTTTACATTCCCATTATCCATAGCTCTCCTCTCTTAGAATTCAAGCTTGGACCTTTGGACCTTCATGCTTGGACCTTCTTGAACTCCGACTGCATATCTTGCAGTTGCCCCAAAGTTCTATTTGACAGTTGAGTTGGGTGAAGCTTTGATCTGGAGATTCAGTTTGAAGCTGATTCAACTGAATCTCCACATCCAGCAAGCTCAGCAGCCAAGAGGAAACTCAAACCAAATCATCAGACTGTTGAAATAATCTGGCAATTGATAAGGGCTTTTGTGAATGGATTTAGAAAATAAAATCAATGTAATTCAATGCTTTAAACTGAAGCATTCAACTGAACCTACAGTATTTTCTAAATCTATTCCAGTTGTTGAACCTGATCCAGACGACAGTGTTAAACAAATGGACAATTTAAACTAAATTAGAGACAATATGTACAACCTATTTGATAATCCCCATAAAACATGGACATCACTGACCCTTTATCTAGCTCTAGTTGTGTGTGATTCATAGTTGCCTATGCATTCAGAGACTTGGCATTTTTGCAAGGTCATATTTGACAATTCAAATATGGGCTACAAAATCAAGCTGTGGCTTAGGTTGATGCACTTTTAAGGTCTCAGCAAGCAAATCCCAGAGATTCAGAAACCCCCACCCAAACTCCTTCTCTCAGGTGGAAATGGGCGGTGGCAAAATTTGATAAATAAATACCCAGATAAATAAATAAATAAATCCGCTTTTCAGCTTTGCAAACGTACTTTGATAAATAGTCATACCTTCCTCTGGTGCTCTCACACCCAACCAGCTCCCACAAGTGCCACCAGCTGACAATTTCCAATGAGAGGAAAGAAAAAATTCTTAAATACGTGGGGAGTAGTCAAACTACAGTTTAATATTTTGCATGAATCCAACCAATGTAATAAAACGATTAGTAGACATTGTACTACACTTCCAGTGTAGGAAAGCTACATTTTACTATGACATTTGTAAAGCATGATTTATTGTTGAGCATGTTTTCAGGAATTTCTGTACATTAAAAAAAAAGGGGGTTCCTGGGTGTTTCCCCATTCATTTTCTCAGCTTATATCTTCATAAATAAATTGATTGATTGACTATGTGCCATCCACTTGTTTCTGACACATAGCAACCATGTAAATAGATTTTCTTCATGACGATCTACCCCTAACCTGTTCTTTTAAGTCTCCCAATGGTGCGCTGATCGCCACTGTAACTGAGTTACAAATAAAAAGATCTTGCCAAAAAATAATCAGTTTCTAAGCCCTCATTGCCTGCAAAGCAGCTACACTTCGACTTTATTCATAAGGTTGATATAGAAGTGGTGCCTTGATACTTCCCAGACAGCCTGTCCTACCAGAGCTGACCTATCTGAGACAAGCTTCCCTAGAGAACAACTTTTTTTTTAATCCGTTCAATCACGTCTGATTCTTGGAGACTGCTGGGACAAATCCCTGCAGTTTTCCTGGCAAGATTTCAGAAGTGGTTTCCATTGCCTGCTTCCTAGGGCTGAGAGAGAGGGACTGGCCCAAGGTCACCCAACTGGCTTTGTGCTTAAGGCGGGACTAGAACTCATGGTCTCCCAGTTTCTAGCTTGAGGCCTTCACCACTACACCACACTGGCTCTCTTGGAGAACAGCTAGTGGTGCTCATTGTTTGAAGTGAAGAGAGCTGAGGCCAGAAAATGTTGCTATTTGGTTATGGCACCACACTCTCCCTAGATGTTTGCTTGGCATCATCAATAATGGCCTTCCAGAAACTGTGAAAACCAAGCTTTTCTGAAGGCCCTTTGGAGAGGGAGTGTCACCACTGTTTTTTTGGTCTATTTTGTATTCTGGTATTGTTCTGTGCATGGTTTGGATTGGGTTGGTGTTATTATTAGTGGTGGCGTGACTAGTTTGGGAGGAAAACCACTTCTATTCAGGTGTTCTTATCTAAGAAGTATTTCTGGGAAGAAAGAAGGTCCATGATTTGTTTTCCTAAAAGACAGTTTGCCCATTTCTCCACTAAAGTCAACTGTGAATTTAGAAAAGACCTACCTCATTTAGAATGGCAAAAAAAAAGAACTTTGTTAATTCACTCAGGAGCCTACACACAGACTGAAGAATTTGTTAACGTTCAGCTAGAGTTCTTTGTTGTGAACAAAAGCTCTAATTATTCTGATTGTATTGCACAAAATTCCAAAGATTCTTTGGCATGAAAGGCACCATTGGTAAATCTATTTTCATTTAAACACATGCGCACAGCCATACACACATACACACACACACACACACATGGACATTGTCTAACTCCTTTGATACTGACCTAATGAGAGGCATTCAGAAAGATACATTTTCCTTGTGTCCCAATGTTTTGCATACAAAACTATTTGCATTGATAAGTAAATGCTGGGCTTAAACCAAAGGAATGCAATACCAACAATTATTCTGTTCTGGCAAACAATTTCTATACAGCTGCTGCATCATCTATTTTGGGAAAGCTTATTTCTATAGTTCTGGAAGGACTGTGTTGATCCAGAAGACATGGACAATAGAAGGAATGATGGGAACAGAGGCTTCCATTCCATGATGCTTCACAGATGCTTGTATAAGAGATGCCTTGAAAGAAAACTGCTTGTCCGTTCAATTCAACCCCAAAAGTCCATTACTTCAGATGCACAAGATGTTACTCTTAACTGGCTGCAGAGAAAGCAGGCTTTCAAAGTTCAGCTCGGCAGTCTTAGGGCCATTAATACAATCTGCTGCTCTCCAGCAGATTCTGGGAATCATAGACCCAACACCATGTGGGAAAACTGAACTGACTTTCTGACCCAAGCATTCTTTTGAGTGGGGAAAGGCAGATCCATACCTCTTCCACTCCTTTCCCCCAATGATGTCTAGTCAGACATGTCATATTTGTATTTATTTATTTATTTATTTGATTTTTATAGCTGCCAATCTCAACAAGTGACTCTGGGTAGCTTACAATCATAAAAACCATAAAACAGTTAAAATAATTAAAAACAATTAAACAGTACAAAATAAATATATATGGTCGCCAAGTAAACAATGCATAGATGTTAGTAAAGCCAAGAAACGTGGCCCTTAACACACTCAGGGCCCCAGGCCTGGGCACATAACCAGGTCTTCAGGGCCTTACAGAAGGCCAATGGGGTCAGGGACATCCTGATCGATGAAGGGAGAATATTGCAGAGGGCAGGTGCTACAGCAGAGAAGGCATGCCTTCTTGTCCCATGCCAACCAACATTCCTTGGCTGATGGGACCCATAGCATACCCAACCTACCAGACTGAATTGGATGGGTAGAAACAACTGGGAGAAGACCTAAGGTAACCCAGTCCCAAGCCATGAAGGGCTTTAAAGGTGACAACCAGCATCTTGAATTGCACCCAGAAGCACACTGGCAACCAATGCAGCTCACGTAGCAGTGGTGTTATGTGTGTCGAATATCTGACACCATTTACTACCTGAGCAGCTGCATTCTGTACCAGTTGAAGCTTCCAAATGCTCTTCAAGGGAGCCCCATGCAGGGTGCATTGCAGTAATCCAGATGGGTGTGGAGTATGATGTGGAGTCCTTGGTGCTCTCTGAACTTGATTGTTGGCTTGCAGATGTTTCGTTACCCGACTAGGTAACATCATCAGTGCTAGTCCTGTGGTTCATCAGTGCTAGCTCTGATGATGTTACCTAGCTGGGTCATGAAATGCCTGCAAGCCAACAACCAAGCTCAAAGAGCACCAAGCACTCCACAGTTCAACCCTGAGCTACAGAGATTTTCTTCTATTGATGTCATATTATGTGATAGGTGTGTGATGTCCTGCCCTATTCAACTCCATGGGCAGCTTCATGTCAAGGCAAGGAAAACTGTAACTCAATGACATCGTATATTTTGCATTAAGCAGGAAGGACGATGGGCTTTACTTCTCGCAACTAGGCATATATTGTAACAGTAACATCTAGTTCTGTCATTAATCCTCATGCAACAGTGCAAGAGGTTGAAGTTTTCATCAAATTCACATTATCCCATCCCTTTCAAGCATTACCTTCCCTTTCCAAGTATTCAAACAGGTTGATTTCTTTTCATGTAGGATCTCTCTTCCTCTTCCTGAATCTTTTTTTTCTTGAGTACATTCTGCTATAGAAGTTAAATTACAAAAATTCTCTTTTTGGCTGCACAGCCCCCTGACCTACCAAAAAAAAAAACTAACAACCCACCAACAACATCTCTTAGCAACCAATCTCTTAGCAACAAGGAGCACCTCTATATAAAAAAGATGCTACATAAAGAGTGATCATTACAAACTCTTTTCTGATCTTTCAAAGGACAGCATCCTTAGCAAAGGGAGCTGGCTATAGACACTAGAATAAGGAAGTGTGAAAAAGACAAGGTAACTTTTACAACTTTTCTTCTTTAATATTTTCTCCCGTGCATGGTGGAATGAAAAATCAATTATGTAAAAACAGCAAAGATTTTGTGAGTGATTTTGTAGGTGTCTTGATCTCAACCTTTGCTAGCTTTTCTTTGTCTTTCTCTCCCATCTTTCTTACTCAGGAAAGGTCAGATTTTACCTGCTTTGGCTTCAGATCTTCTTAGCTGAAAGCGAGTCAAAAGTTAACTATTTCCCTAACTTTTGACTGTTTAGCATTGTGGAACAGCTAATTCCTCCAGAGGCAAATTTGTTTCTCTTTTTCATTCTTTTTTCTCTCTCTCTCTCTCTCTGCATGTCTTTATGTGTAAAAGGAAGAGGGACTGGGGATTTTTTTTTTCTATGCATCTCCCTAAACTGTTGATGGATTTCAGATGGCCCAAAAAGGGGCTAAACAATAATGACGATAATAACAATGACAAGAACAAGAATGGTTTGCTGTCCTCAAAGAACAGCTAATACAGTTAAATGAAAAGGTTTCCCAAACAGCCATCTCCAAAAGCTGACCTGGAGAATTAATAATTCTTCATTAATGGCCCTGGAGACATTTTAACCTTGGAGTGATGTTCTTTTCAGACGTTTTGCCTACTTGTCCTAAACTAAATGTTCTATGCTCTTTAGTAAATTGGATTCTCCTCTGATATCACATGTATTAGTTTTCTTGGGTTAGTGAGTCGTTCTATTTTTTTTTAAGAGATTATAACTACTGATAAGATTTGGAAGCAATGAATGGACCACACATTCTGGTTTTTCAAGGAGTAATTCTATGGACCCTAACAATGCCTTGTACTCTACATGTTGCGTTTGATGACTTTAAGCATCTGCCTTGCTTCCATTCAGCTGATGCTGGTATTCAAGGACCATAAGAGAGGGGACATCTGTTCTGTGCAAAGAAAAACTTCAGCTTCAACGACATAGTCAGGTGGCATTTACAAAACTTTAACACACTTAATATCTCATAAGCTGGTTATTATTACGCTATAATGAATATTTCAGCCGTTCAATGCCTCCAAGATAATTAATGGTGGGGGGGTTGGGTTTACGTACGTGCTTGCTTATTGCTTTTTTGCTGCAACAGACAAGCAGGACAATTTATCTGGACTTTTTTTTTTTTTAACTTGAGATAGGAACAGCAAAACACACATTCTACGACAAGTGAGCTTGATTATTAGTTTAACTGCCTTTGGCTATATCGCTCACCACTGGGGAAAGACAGAGCAAAATGTAGCTTGGAAATTGATCTGTGAACCACGTAATAGAAAGCTCCAGTGTTGGAGCTTCTGAAGAATCCCAAACCTTGGCAGAAGTGAGAAAGAGATGCTTTTTTCTTTTCTTTTCTTTTCTTTCTTTCTTTTCTCCTTGTCCATCCCCAGCTGCTTTACCTCCCTCCCCCTTCCATTTGAAGCCAGGGGAGTCGCCTATTCTCCCTTCCAGGTGACTGATGCAGTATATCTGGGATCCAGGAGGCTGTGGATGCTCAACCAAGAATTGCCCTTGGACTGTCCTCTCTTTAAATCCCCTGTCATCAGAAGTCACCCTATTCTTTCAAAAAATGGATGGAGGAGAACACTGGACAACTCCACAAGAAAGTGTCGTGTGAACCCCCAGAGCAATCTGTTGAGGACTTCATCAACTCTTGGCACCTAAGATGATTCTGAACCCTACCCAGTAACAGGAAGTGTCTTGAGTTGCTGTGCGGTGTCTATTTCTCACCTGGCTCATGGTTAGCTAAACGAGTCTGTATGTTTAAGAGTCAAAGGGAACATCCTCTCTCTCTTTCTCACTTCCCATTCCTCACAACTCACTTTAGCTATAAGTGAGGTTTTTCTACCTTAATCCATCTGTCTTTTCCTTCAAATACAATGAATGTCTGCTAGCATTCACTGATGGTTGGGCGAAGCTCACATTCTGCTTTCAAGGTAACAGTATGATGAATGTTTTTATTTAAATGGGATGTCCTGCTACTAAACTACTCCGTATCTGTCGTCCCTGTGCTTAAGTTCAGAAGTGTCTCCTGCAGCTAGGGCTTGGTGGAATTCGAATCTCCAAAACAACCCAGTAGAAGAGAGCCAGAGGTTGTCCTTTTGCCTAAAGACTCCTTTGCCAATGCAACTGAACTTTCTTTCATCCTCCCCCCACCACCAAAAAAATATCTTTTTAAAGCAGCTCGTTGAAGCCATCCTGACAAATACAGAGAAACTCTGTAAAGTGGGCACCTCTTAGAAAGAATGAAGCCAGTTTCTCCTCCCGCTTTCCCTCCCAAAAGAAATAGAGGTAGATATTTGCTAGCTGATCTTTCTCATCTAATGAGAGCAGGTATTTTGGATTTTTTTTTTCTAGGAAAGTTTCAGGTCAGCTAATAGCCCCCACTCCCTGCCCTATTCTGACTTGTCCAGGAAGTGGTGGGGCACTGAAAGAGCAGAAGTAAAACACTATTGGTTCGGGGAGCTCCTGGTTCATGATGGCTGTTTTTGATCTCTTTTGGAAAAGAGTCAACACTGTTGTAATTACTTCTGCTTCAGAGATTGGAGGGAGGAAGATATTGCTGGGAAAATTACATCTCAAGATGGAAAGGCACGCAAAGCCTCCAGTTGTAGATTTCTCTCTTCTCTCTCTCCTTGGAAAAGATGCTATCATTAAAGCACTTAACCCTTTAGCTGTGTGCATGTGTAATACGTTGTGTTATAGATCCAGAATACGAATTCTGAATTTCTGTTGTAGATTCCACTCTGGAATCTGGGTCACAAATTTCTTTTGCATTAGTTTCTGGACCTGCAAGGATCCGGCTGGGCCATTTTGACCAGAGTGTCCAACATAATTTGAAATAATTAAGCAATCCCATTCAACCTGATAGTTATATTTTAACTGTTTTAATTATAATAGTTTTAATAGTTTTATTGTCTTATTGTTGTAAGCCGCCCAGAGTCACTTGTTGAGATGGGCAGCTATAGAAATCAAATCAAATCAAATAAATAAACAAACAAACAAACAAACAAACAAACTCACTCCCAGGAGAAGAAAAAGATGGTGAAACTCCGGAAGGACAGAAATTCGACTATCAGCCCTCCATATTGCACGTAAACTGTCCAAGGCACGTGGCTGACCTTCAGGACTAGTATCTGGGCTTGACCTTAATTGTATCATAGTTAACACACACACACACACACGCATGCACACGCGCGCACACCTCCCTCTAAGTATTGTTTAGACTTTCCTTTTTCTGTCCCTCCTGGAATGGCTTTTCTTTTGGCTGTGAAGGATTTCAGCTTCCATTAATACAAGAAAGGGGGCACTTGTATGATCTCCAAGACATCTGGCTGTTCCTTCAAACCTCCAAAATATCGGCAGGAAATGTTGCTGCACATTAAGCAGGGAACAGACCTGCTCTGTCAACATAGAACTGGTTCCTTTTGTGAAATTTCCTGACAGCATTTCGAATGAGGATGTAATAAAAATGTACACTCCATCTTAACAAGCACATGAGTCATTTCAATATTTTCATGAGGCTAAAGCACTGAATGAAAACACAGGCTCAGTGGACATACCTAAGGCAGGGAGAAACTGGCCATGAAATTACTTTTGCTGCTAAATGATGACTCCCATATGTATGTGCTTGCAGTGGGGACTCAGACCTTAAATAACAAATTAAATCTTGACCACACAGGGACATATTGGCCAGACTATCCTCAACATTGGTAAAAGCCCGGTTCATTTGAAGATAATATTTCTGCGGGGGAGAAGATGCAGATTTGGAAATATCTCCTGCTAAAGACATGGGGTCAACCTCAGAAACTATACTCTAAATAAAAATGAGATACTGTATTACCTGTGCTAGTGAAATATCCTGCAAGTCAGTAATTCAGTGACCAAGTATCTTGTATATTTGGTGTTCAGCCTAATCTCCTGATGTTCAGCTTCCTCCTTATCAGCTTCGCTGTCCTCAGATTCAGACTCAACTTCCTCCTTATCAGTTCCACTGTCTTTGGATTCAAACTCAACAGCCCTTCAAGGAAAGGATTGCTCCTGAACAGCTCTTTAAAGAGATGACCACCTGCTGTACCATAGGATGTGTGACTGTCATTTGGATCCTGTCAAAGTATAATGAGGTTCACCCTTCAGGCTAAGCCATAAAAACATCTCACCATCCCTGCCTTATGGCTCAGCAAATTGTGTGAAGTAGATCTATACTGTAGCATCTCCACACATACACACAGGCTGTGATTATACCGTTCAGTATCCTTCAGTTTGGAGTTAAAATCGCTGGAAGAAACATTAACCATCTCAGATATGCAGATGATACCACTTTGATGGCTGAAAGCGAAGAGGAACTGAGGAGCCTTATGATGAAGGTGAAAGAAGAAAGTGCAAAAGCTGGCTTGCAGCTAAACCTCAAAAAAACCAAGATTATGGCAACCAGCTTGATTGATAACTGGCAAATAGAGGGAGGAAATGTAGAAGCAGTGAAAGACTTTGTATTTCTAGGTGCGAAGATTACTGCGGATGCTGACTGAAGTCAGGAAATCAGAAGACGCTTAATCCTTGGGAGAAGAGCAATGACCAATCTCGATAAAATAGTTAAGAGCAGAGACATCACACTGACGACAAAGGCCCGCATAGTTAAAGCAATGGTGTTCCCCGTAGTAACATATGGCTGCGAGAGCTGGACCATAAGGAAGGCTGAGAGAAGGAAGATCGATGCTTTTGAACTGTGGTGTTGGAGGAAAATTCTGAGAGTGCCTTGGACTGCAAGAAGATCAAACCAGTCCATCCTCCAGGAAATAAAGGCAGACTGCTCACTTGAGGGAATGATATTAAAGGCAAAACTGAAATACTTTGGCCACATAATGAGAAGACAGGACACCCTGGAGAAGATGCTGATGCTAGGGAGAGTGGAAGGCAAAAGGAAGAGGGGCCGACCAAGGGCAAGATGGATGGATGATATTCTAGAGGTGACGGACTCGTCCCTGGGGGAGCTGGGGGTGTTGACGACCGACAGGAAGCTCTGGCGTGGGCTGGTCCATGAAGTCACGAAGAGTCGGAAGCGACTAAACGAATAAACAACAATCCTTCAGTTTGTTATTCCACCATAAAAGTTCTTTGGAACTGTCTTCTCTGCAACTCAAAAGCCATGGCTATAAAGTGAATGGTCAGCAACTGAAACCCTCTCCAACCAAACACATAAGATTTTGCTTGTTGTCTGCAGTGCACCCAGCCATAGTCATTTCTTTGTTTCATCATCATGCATCATGTACACACCTCTGCCTGTTTCTTGTGCATTTTTCTTACAGTGTGCCCTTGGCTGCCACCCTGCATTGCAATCATTCCTGAAGCAGTGAAAGAACTCAAGAATTTGATTCCCTTCTCCACTGATAAGCAGGGCCATAGATTAAAGAGTAAGGAAGACCATACCAAAATTAATTTTTACACACCAGTATCCCACATCCAAGTGAAAGTTGTCAGCTTTGGAAGATAAAATGTATATATTTCAAGGGCATCAGGTTAGAGCAGTATTGTAGTAAAAAAAAAAAAGTATATGAAATTTCTTAAAATTAGCAAATCTTAGCCTGGTCTGTATCTAGATGGGAGACCACCTGGAGAAGTTGTGAATGGCACCCTGAGTTCCATTCTAGAAACAAATGCACTGGATTTCACAGTCAGAAAAAAGTTGAATGATTAAACCACATGCAGTAATCAATTCTCCCCCCCCCCCATAAGTATTTACAAATTCTGCATCAGGCTCCAGTCTTCTTGGTTCTCTATTGTCACTCCTTGTCAAGCCCCACACAGGTGGGCAAGAACTATACATATTTCAGTCAGGCATCTTTAATGTTGCTCTGAGGTAAATGCAGAAGCTTGGAAACTGTAATAGGAACTTCTCAGCCTCTTCGTTGTTGTTTATTCATTCAGTTGCTTCTGACTCTTCGTGACTTCATGGACCAGCCCATGCCAGAGCTTCCTGTCGGTCGTCAACACCCCCAGCTCCCCCAGGGATGAGTCCGTCACCTCTAGAATATCATCCATCCACCTTGCCCTTGGTTGGCCCCTCTTCCTTTTGCCCTCCACTCTCCCTAGCATCAGCATCTTCTCCAGGGTGTCCTGTCTTCTCATTATGTGGCCAAAGTACTTCAGTTTTGCCTTTAATATCTTCAGCCTCTTCACAATGCCTTCAGCCTCTTCACAATGAATTAATTAAGGTTTGAGAAACTTTGAGATGCTTTCTCCCTGTTTTCTCCCCACCTGAGCTGATATGCCATTTATAAGCCCTCAACTAACTCATTCACTGCTATCACCTCTATCCTTTTCCCAGACTCCCCACAGTCTCTCACTCTCTCTCACCTGGAGGTCAGCTTTCCCCAAGTGGGTGTCCATATATGGGTGGGACTGCCAGTATTGAGAAACTTGGGCAATATAGTTCCAACACATCTGGAGAAGACTTCTCAAGGTCACCAAGTTCATCTCACTGAGTGTCATCAAAACAGTGGTCATCGTTCAAGGAAATGGTGACTTCTTATTTCATGATTTTAGTGCTGCTTAGGATGAGGATGATTCTGGAGAGCAGTATTTGTGATAACAAGATATTGTTCCACGCATGAATTCACGTGCCATGCTGACCACACACTGCAGCTTCATGTGATGGCATAGGTAAGCAACACAGAGATCAGGGAGGAAGGTTGTCTTTTGTCATGTCATAGAGCTTTTCAACAGGGGAGTCCTTGGTGCTCTCTGAGCCTTGTTGTTTTCTTGCAGACATTTCACTGCCAGACTAGGCAACATCTTCAGTGCAAAGAGGAGGTGGGCCTTGCTCTCAGTTTATATACCGTGGCTTGCCCTGCTTGTGTTGGTGGGGGTGTTGTTCTCTCCTTGGGAGTTAGTTGATTGGGCTGTTGTTTGCTGCTTGGTTGATTGCCTGAGTTAATAGTTCCTTATGTATTTATTTATTTTACAAATTTATTCACCGCCCATCTCACCCCTACGGGGGGACTCTGGGCGGCTTACAATAAAACAGAATTAAAATATAAAACCATTACATTACAAAATACCGTTGTTGTTGTTTATTCGTTTAGTCGCTTCCGACTCTTCGTGACTTCATGGACCAGCCCACGCCAGAGCTTCCTGTCGGTCGTCAACACCCCCAGCTCCCCCAGGGATGAGTCCGTCACCTCTAGAATATCATCCATCCATCTTGCCCTTGGTCGGCCCCTCTTCCTTTTGCCTTCCACTCTCCCTACCATCAGCATCTTCTCCAGGGTGTCCTGTCTTCTCATTATGTGGCCAAAGTATTTCAGTTTTGCCTTTAATATCATTCCCTCAAGTGAGCAGTCTGGCTTTATTTCCTGGAGGATGGACTGGTTGGATCTTCTTGCAGTCCAAGGCACTCTCAGAATTTTCCTCCAACACCACAGTTCAAAAGCATCGATCTTCCTTCGCTCAGCCTTCCTTATGGTCCAGCTCTCGCAGCCATATGTTACTACAGGGAACACCATTGCTTTAACTATGCGGGCCTTTGTTGTCAGTGTGATGTCTCTGCTCTTAACTATTTTATCGAGATTTGTCATTGCTCTTCTTCCAAGGATTAAGCGTCTTCTGATTTCCTGACTGCAGTCAGCATCTGCAGTAATCTTTGCACCTAGGAATACAAAGTCTTTCACTGCTTCTACATTTTCTCCCTCTATTTGCCAGTTATCAATCAAGCTGGTTGCCATAATCTTGGTTTTTTTGAGGTTTAGCTGCAAACCAGCTTTTGCACTTTCTTCTTTCACCTTCATCATCAGGCTCCTCAGTTCCTCTTCACTTTCAGCCATCAAGGTGGTATCATCTGCATATCTGAGATTGTTAATGTTTCTTCCAGAGATTTTAACTCCAGCCTTGGATTCCTCAAGGCCAGCTTGTCGCATGATGTGTTCTGCATACAAGTTGAATAGGTAGGGTGAGAGTATACAGCCCTGCCGTACTCCTTTCCCAATCTTAAACCAGTCTGTTGTTCCGTGGTCTGTTCTTACTGTTGCTACTTGGTTGTTATACAGATTCTTCAGGAGGCATACAAGATGACTTGGTATCCCCATACCACTAAGAACTTGCCACAATTTGTTATGGTCCACACAGTCAAAGGCTTTAGAATAGTCAATAAAACAGAAATAGATGTTTTTCTGAAACTCCCTGGCTTTTTCCATTATCCAGCGGATATTGGCAATTTGGTCTCTAGTTCCTCTGCCTTTTCTAAACCCAGCTTGTACATCTGGCAATTCTCGCTCCATGAACTGCTGAAGTCTACCTTGCAGGAACTTGAGCATTACCTTACTGGCATGTGAAATGAGTGCCACTGTTCGATAGTTTGAACATTCTTTAGTGTTCCCCTTTTTTGGTATGGGGATATAAGTTGATTTTTTCCAGTCTGATGGCCATTCTTGTGTTTTCCAAATTTGCTGGCATATAGCATGCATTACCTTGACAGCATCATCTTGCAAGATTTTGAACAGTTCAGCTGGGATGCCGTCGTCTCCTGTTGCCTTGTTATTAGCAATGCTTCTTAAGGCCCACTCAACCTCACTCTTCAGGATGTCTGGCTCTAGCTCACTGACCACACCGTCAAAGCTATCCCCGATATTGTTATCCTTCCTATACAGGTTTTCTGTATATTCTTGCCACCTTTTCTTGATCTCTTCTTCTTCTGTTAGGTCCTTGCCATCTTTGTTTTTGATCATACCCATTTTTGCCTGGAATTTACCTCCAATGTTTCTAATTTTCTGGAAGAGGTCTCTTGTCCTTCCTATTCTATTGTCTTCTTCCACTTCCGCACATTGCTTGTTTAAAAATAATTCCTTATCTCTTCTGGCTAACCTCTGGAATTTTGCATTTAATTGGGCATATCTCCCCCTATCACTGTTGCCTTTTGCTTTCCTTCTTTCTTGGGCTACTTCTAGTGTCTCAGCAGACAGCCATTTTGCCTTCTTGGTTTTCTCTTTCTTTGGGATGTATTTTGTTGCCGCCTCCTGAACAATGCTGCCAACTTCTGTCCAGAGTTCTTCCGGGACCCTATCTACTAAGTCCAGTCCCTTAAATCTATTCTTCACCTCCACTGCATATTCCTTAGGAATATTAGTGAGCTCATATCTAGCTGATCTGTGGGTCTTCCCTAATCTCTTTAGTCTGATCCTAAATTGTGCAAGAAGAAGTTCGTGATCTGAACTACAGTCAGCTCCAGGCCTTGTTTTTACCGACTGTACAGATGTCCGCCACCTTTGGCTGCAAAGGATGTAATCAATCTGATTTCGGTGTTGTCCATCTGGTGAAGTCCATGTATAAAGCCATCTCTTAGGTTGTTGGAAGAGAGTGTTTGTTATGCAGAGTGAATTGTCTTGGCAAAATTCTATCAGCCTGTGTCCTGCTTCGTTTTGTTCTCCCAGGCCATACTTACCTGTAATTCGAGGTGTCATTTGACTGCCCACCTTAGCATTCCAGTCTCCTGTGATGAAAATAACATCTCTTTTAGGCGTGTTGTCCAGTAGGTGCTGCAGATCCTCATAGAACTGCTCTACTTCAGCTTCTTCAGCATTTGTGGTTGGGGCGTATATTTGGATCACTGTGATGTTAGATGGCTTGCCCTGAATTCGAATTGAGATCATTCTGTCATTTTTTGGGTTGTATCCAAGCACTGCTTTAGCCACTTTACTATTAATTATGAAGGCTACTCCATTTCTTCTGTGGTCCTCTTGTCCGCAGTAGTAGATCTGGTGGTCATTTGATGTGAAGTGGCCCATTCCAGTCCATTTCAGTTCACTGATGCCCAGAATGTCTATCTTTAATCTTGACATCTCACCAATAACCACATCCAATTTGCCCTGGCTCATAGATCTTACATTCCAGGTTCCAATGGTGTGTTGATCCTTAGAACATCGGATTCGCCGTTCACCACCAGCACCGTCGGCCGCTAGCCGTCTTTCCGGCTTTGAGCTAGCTGCGTCATCACGTCTGGGGCTAGTTGAGCTCATCCTCTGTTCCTCCCCAGTAGCATTTTGACCATCTTCCGACCTGGGGGTCTCATCTTCCGATGGTATACCGACATATCTCTGGTTGTACTGATCCATTTAGTTTTCACGGCAAGAATACTGAGGTGGGTTGCCATTACCTTCCCCAGGGATCGCATTTAGTCTGACCTCTCTGTCATGACCTTCCCGTCTTGGGTGGCCCTTCATGGTTTAGCTCATGGCATCATTGAGGTGCTCAAGCTCCAGCACCACGACAAGGTAACGATCCTTTGCTGAAGACAAAATACCGTAAAAGTACAAATATAATAAAATCTACATGGCAAAAAGATCTTAATCAGTCCTTGAGTGTAATAGGCCCCTCATAATCACTTTACGGTGCTAGCCATCCCCAGGTGTAATTATTCCACCTCCCATTCCAAGCCTGCAGACAGAACCAGGTCTTTAATCTTTTGTGAAAGTCCAGGAGCAAGGGGGCCTGTCTCACCTCTGGGTGAAGGATGTTCCAAAGGGTGGGAGCTACAGCAGAGAAGGCATGCTTCCGAGACCCCGCTAGATGGAATTCTTTTATAGATGGGGTCTGTAACATGCTCTCCCTGCATCACCGGATGGGGCGAGTTGATGTAATAGGGATGACACAGTCCCTCAAATTTCCTGGTCCCATGCCATGTAGGGCTTTAAAAGTGATGACCAACACCTTGAACTGGACCCAGAAGCAAACTGGGACCCAGTGCAGCTCACACAACAAAGGTGTTATGCGTGAAAATCTTGGGGCACCCAAGATTGTCCATGCGGCCACATTCTGTAGCTTCCAGATATTCTTCAAGGGTAGCCCCATGTACAGCGCATTACAGTAGTCTATATGGGAGATGACCAGGGCATGAGTGAGCATTCAGAGGGCCTCTCAGTCCAGGAAAGGGCGCAACTGGCACACAACACAAAGTTGCGCAAAGGCCTTCCTGGCCACGACTGCCACCTGCTCTTTGAGCAGGAGTCGTGAGTTCAAGAGGACCCCCAAGTTACGCACCGGGTCTGTCTGGGGCAGTGCAACCCCATAATTAGGGTGTATTGTGCTGTTTGCTGGTTCATCTGGTATTAATCCTAGTGTTGATTTTTGCATATCTGGGTGTTGATTGCTGGTTAGGGAGCGTACTGGTCTTTTGGCTTTTCTATTGTCTATTTCAGCGATCAACACCCAGGTATGCAAAAATCAACACTAGGATTAACACCAGATGAACCAGCAAACAGCACAATAATATTCAAGGAACTATTAACTCAGTCTGTCCACCAAGCAGCAAACAACAGCCCAATCAAAGAACTCCCAAGGAGAGAACAACACCCCCACCAACACAAGCAGGGCAAGCCATGGTATATAAACTGAGAGCAAGGCCCACTGCCTCTTCTCACTGAAGATGTTGCCCAGTCTGGCAATGGAACGTCTGCAAGAAAACAACAAGGCTCAGAGAGCACTGAGGACTCCATCGTTCAACCCTGAGCTACAAATTTTTGCTTCGATTGGTAGCTTTTCAACAGTCACATGCTGGCCATCACATAGTAAACCCTTGGACATTTTTTTTAAAGTTTTGTAATGCTTTGTTTTGTATTACATATATTTTTAATAAATGTACTGTATATGCCCCCCTGATCATTATGGTTGTTGAGCTGTCTAGAATTCCATAATAAGCAAACAAATTTGTGCTGAACTGAAATATATTTTTAGCCAAATTTAATCATAGGGGTCAGCAGGGGCCAAGTGATAAAGCAATGTGATGCAAAAAGTGCAATTTACATACTTGCATCAGACATCAGGACACAAGTAGGCAAAGGTGGCATTTGCCTTATGACATCACTGCAGGCATATCATTGTCTGGGGACCATCTTGGTTTGCTACAGATCCCTATGTCTGTAATGTTACCTTATATTTACTCCAGCTCTCCCCTTGCACTAATAAACTAGAAAATGATGTCCAAACCCAGAATTATGGTTTATGGCCCCTAACAAGCCAGAAGTGAACTTAATTAATAAACCATGTTTAGCAGCCAAGATCCATTGCTCCCTCCTCCTTTTTAGGACTCAGATATGTGTGATTAACAGCAATAAATTGAACCTTTCCTTCTCCCCGTGTTTGAAGTTTCTTCTCCCACCCGCTCCATTTCTCTCACATCTATTTGGAATTCAAGGACAAGAGAAATATTTAGAATGATGGTCAGAATGTAGACAGCAAAAAGGGAAAACAAACAACAAGTCTGGTATGTGTCTAATTTAAAACTGATAGATTTCAGTTGGTTTGCTCCAGCTGTGATTAAGTCTAAATCAAACTCAAAATATTACAAATCATGTATACCAATGAAGCCCAGGTTGTTCTGTTGCCCCTCAGAATTCTTCAATATCATATCATATTTTCCTAAGCCACTCCATTTGCAGCAAACAGCCTTTCTAGCAATGTTCATAGAAGGGCAGGTGTCTGCAAGAAATACATTTCCTGTAATGTGATTATAAACACTTTAGGATCGAAACAGGATGATCCACACCTTAGTGGCAAAGCATGTGCTTTCCATGACACAGTTCTCAAGTTCAGGTGCTGGTTTTTCAAGGTAAGGCTAGAAAAGAGCTTTGTCTGAAACACTGACAATACTGCAGGGTTAAATGATCAACAGTTGACATCGTAGGATGTCACTTCCAAAGTGCTGAGCTACTATTTCATCAGCTTTGATCCTAAATCTACTCTCCATGCATGAAAGGAAATCAAAACTAGCAGAGATTCCCTTTAAATTAGAGGATCCAGTATGTCTCCATAGATTTCCCCAGTGTTATAGAGAAGTAATCAAGAACACTACTCTCCCCCTTTCTTCTAACAGCAGGGGAAAAAATATGATGAACAGAAGCCCATTCCATCAGCAAGAGCAAACTCAGACTCCCAGCATTTTCCATTCCTTCCATTCCATTCAAATAACACAACAAATTAAGTTTCAGAGCAAAAGCTACCGAGAAGTGAATTAGAATAACCAATCTTGTCTATTTCTCATCTAGAAGATGCACTTGGAAATAGATTCGATTATCTGAGAAATCCAAGGACATTTCACAACCCTAGCCACAGATGTTCAAATTAACCCATCTAAAAGATGGATTTGGGGCTTCAACCCACAACAAAGACTTTAATTTCTTTTGCTTTGATGACAACTTTGGCATCATATCCCAGGTCTACTCATGACAGACCATTCAAGGGTAATGCGGAGATAGGAACTCCATTGGCATAAAGTGTTGCGAGCAACCTGGGCTTCTATACCAAGGTCAGAAATGCTTTGTTTTGTAGGACAAGTGAATCTTTTCTCTACCCTTGTTTTGACGTTGCTTGTGTTGTCTAATCTGAAGCTCTGCCCTTGTTATAAAACAAAGTGAATCGTGGAGGAGGGCTTATTAGGTGGCAGGATCAACAAAAGGGGAGCAAGACATCAGTTGAAGCTGACCGTAGAATTTTTCAGCCTCTTCCATACTTGGAAGTTTCTTTGCATTTCCACCCACAGCCGAACAGATTGATGTGGACAAAATGCTTCTGGAAACCCTGAATCCAATGCACTATAATATCACCAAAGTGGTCTCCGAAAGCATCCCAGCAGTAGCAACTGTACCGCTCCTGCTCTTGATGGGATTCCTTTTCCTGATATGGACTTGTGAAGAAACATCTTCCATACCAGGTAGGTTTTTCAAAACACAACGTATAGCATGTCCCCAAGTTTCCCTTTTCAAAATGTGGGCTAAGTAAAAATGTTCCTGTTTAAAGAAGACTAAGAAATGGCAAGTGATGGTGTGACTCAGTTGACTTGTCTTATTATTTACTATAGTTTATGTGTCACCTATTTCCAAAGACTTTGACTCATCATGAGAATTCATGAGGATTTGCTTTGTTCAGTTTTGGCTTAGGCGGGTGCTGGAATCCAGCCCTCATGTTTTATAAACCATAGTTTGTGGCACAGCATGTTCTGTGAACCCAGCCAATGCTGGCTTTTTCAACAAACCATGGTCAAACCAATCACAGTTTTGTGTGAGGTGTGAAGCCAATCTATAAGGAGGTATGTCTTAAATCCAGAAAGCTGCTGTGGCTTCTTTTTCTCAATTGTGGATCAAAATAATTTTGAATACCTATTTGAGGGGCTCAAAACATGTTACATTTTTAAGAGTTTAAACATCTGCCTCTTCACATTGGCTGTATTCGCACAGCAAGTTTGATCTGATCCTTTAAAGATCTGGACATTATATCGACAACACGTCCTATGCTTGGTTAATGCTAACCTGTTTGTTCCTGGAGACTGAACATGCTATGCAGCTTTCACAGGATGACATGTTATCACTTCCTGTACTCCTTTTGTGGGAGTAATATGCAGTGTAGCTTTATACATGTCTACTCAGAAGTAAATCCCACTAAATAATATGGGGCTTGTTCTTGGGTAAGCGTGCCTCCTTAGGTTGAATGTGTGCAGCTTTATATGAGATGAATTCCCATTGAATTCAATGAAACTTATTTCTACACGGATATTAGTGCCTTGGTCCGAAAAATATTTATTTGCACAAGCATTGCTAGAAGCATTGACTCATTGGCCCTACTGAAACATGAAGGCAGCATCCACAGCCACTGAGCATCAACAGCACAAACTGTTGGTTTTAGCACATCTGCTTAAATCCAGTTTTCAAGCTGTACCCTAAAAGCTATTTTTTCTGTTTTAGGTTTCAGGTTTTTGTTTTGTTTTGTTTTGTTTTGTTTTAAGCCTGAATCATACATCCACTGCAGGAAGAATTTAACCCTAGCTAAGAAAGGAAGGCATTTTTGCCCAGCCATACAGGACACCAGATTTGACAATAACCAGCCCTGCTCTTTGAAAAATTTTGCCACCCCTGGGGCAATTGGTCAGGACAGAGGCTGGTGGGAAAAGATCTGCATTTCCAGATGACTTGTGGTAGATCAGCTTTTTCCAACTCCCAGTGACTGAATAGTAATGATACAGGAATGCTTTTCTCCTTACTTCTAAATTAGACTGCAGAAGGGTGGGGTGGAGCAGCAGATGTGTATGGATGGAGCTTGTAATAAGTTCCATATCCAAACATAACTAAGAGGATCCTTGCCCACAATACTAGTTGAGTTCACCCATGATGCTAAACTGAGCTAATTTAGACATTTTGTGACTCTGTGAATAAACCTAGTCATTGTCTTATTTTCACTGCTGTGTGAACCAGGCTATCACATCATACCACAATATGGTTTATTTGTTTGGGCATAGCATCGTGTGTGAACAGAGCCACTGTGTTCAGGGTTTGGCAGAGTGTGCAAATACAGCCACTGTGACTACTTTGTAAAGAGTGCCCCTCTGTAGCAAAAGAACCTGCTTGGTTTTGGAAGGGTCTCTGGGACTGTCTCCATCGTGTGCAAATAGAGACTTCTGTTAGGGTAAAAGGAAACTCCAACTAGGCTGTTGCAAAGGACACAGCGGGTTATGGTCTCTCTGTCCTGCCTGTAGGATTTCCAGAAACATATGGTGGCTGGCAGGAGGAGGGAACAGGTTGTTGAATTCCAACCACAGATCATGACCTTGGAGCTGGTGACATTAAGTCAAAGCTAAATCAAAATTAAGTTAGGCTGTTCTAAATAAAAGCAATACAAAGATGCCCTCAAATCAAACCTGATTGCAGGGGATTGCAAGCATCGACACAGCTTTCCTGGCAACATTATGGAAGCAGCTGCCATTGCCTTCTTCCAGGGTGGGATTTTGACTTTCCAGCCTAGTCTACAGTTCTGGAACTTCCTGGTGGTTTTCTGTCCAAGTACTAGCCAGAGCCAACCTTAGTTAGCTTCTGAAGTCAACACATATTGACCAGGTGCTGCTGTTAAAGTGTGTTCCATTGAGTTCATTGGGTTCATCTCAGGTCTGAGAATGAAGTGTTCCAACAGGGTGACTGGCAACAGATTCTGTATATGCTAATATTTAGTTCACTGGCTTACATAGTATTAATGTATGCTGTAGCCAGGAATGGAGAACCTGTGGTCCTACCAAAGTTGCTGAACGACAGCTTCCAGCATCTTTAACCATCGGTCAGCTTGGTGGAGACAGCAGAAGCTGTAATTTAGCAATATTTGGAGATCACAGGTTCCCCACTCCTACCCCACATTTATACTTCCAACTCAGCCTTCTCTACAGGGCATGTAAAGTTCTCCTTTATTGCCCTTAGACAACATTATAAGCATTAATGTGGTTTGTTAGTTTGTGGCTTAGCATATGGTGTGACCTCATCCATTCCAGTTAATAAACCATATTTTATGGCTTATTGTTTTTGTGGAATCTGGCCGGGGTGGTTTATTCTGTAAGCCAGGATGAAATACCCCATCTTTCAGTGGGTTGGGTGAACACAGGGTTCATGATTGAAGTCTTACGTTTACTGCTGATAAAATCCCTAACTGATTTTTCCTTCCTTCCTTCCTTCCCTTCTAACTGACCTTCTTCCTATTACCTTTTAGGGCCCGGCTACTGTATGGGACTTGGCCCACTAATTTCTCACGGGAGATTTATCTGGATGGGAGTGGGCAGCGCCTGTAATTATTACAACAAGATATATGGAGAGTTTATGAGAGTCTGGATCAATGGAGAAGAGACCCTCATTATTAGCAAGTAAATCTTTATTCTCCATGAATAAGGGGTCAAAGGGGCAGCTGAGCAATAAAGCCTGTGAGATCTTTCTGCTTATGGTCTTCTCTTGTTCATTCGATGAACTGATTGTAGAATTAAATTTGCACTCTTTTGAGAGAGGCAATTCATTTCCTGGGAAGACATAAAAATGAGATTTTCCCTGCAAGTCAAGAAATATCACATGTGGCAGCAAACATGGCACTTCAGTCTTCTCCCAGTCTGGTGCTCTCCAAATATGAGTCATAGCAGGAGTTAATCCCACATATTTGGAGGGCATCAGGTCAGAAAGGCTGGTTGACCTGCTCTTCTAAGTTTGCCAGATAGCCCCACCAAATGTAGTCATGCACCATCTTCTTTCATGGAGAATCACAGGTCCTTCAACCAGCTTGGTTGTGTCCTAACATGCCCAGGCAACCTCTTTTTTCTCTTGGGCTCCCAAGATGTTGCCTTCATCTCATACCCAGCCCATGAGTGAGACCAGCTGAAGTCATCCTTAGCTGAACTGGTGTTAAAGAAGAACCTCCCTCTTATTCCAAGGGATACAGAAACTATTAAGCTTCACCCACTCCCATGTCCTTGAAGGAAAGCCAGGTAACTACAGGAACTGGGAACAGATGCAGGAAAGACAGAAGGACTGACAAATGTCATGCTAGTAAAGTATTCAACCAATTCAAGTTCTGGTGGAGCGTGAGTGTAGGTGAGTGAGTGTCATGAGTGAGGATGGCGAGCAGGGGGCTCCCATCCAGGCTGTAAAGCGCATGCATAGTACTGAGGAATTAGGTGGCCATTCAAAGAGACACAGATCGGGCCCGCCTTAGTCTTTAGGGTTTATATGTCTGGGTTTTTCCCATGCTTCTTCAGTTTGTTAGGATTCTCTGTTATGTAGCAGTAATAAAACACTAGAGACCTACTCCTTGTCTCAGCGTGGTTCCTGGCTGTTAGGACAGTGAGCTTCCTTTGCTAATTGCAGAAAATGCAGTCCTCAAAGTCAGTGAAGACTATCCAGCTAGTGCCAGCTCAAGGGTACAGGGAGGGCCTAGACCATGTTGACTGATAGCGCCCCCACCTGCCAATGAGAAGATCTGCATTTTTATAATGATTCACAACTAGGGGTGGCACTAAGCTTTGGTGCCCTTGCCAGTGCCTACTCAGTAGGCTGGCCATTCATCCTGTTTTGAATGGGACAGACCCGTTTTTTTAACATTTCCAGACTGTCCCATCATTTTAATATACATGTCCGTTTTATCCCATTTTCTTAAAAACCTTACTTAAAAATTTGAAAGTTCCCGCGAACCTGTCAGAATGCAGTCTGACTTTGAGTGGAAGGAGGGGGAGCTCAGCAGAAACAGCAGGAAAAAAGCCGCAGAGCTCAACCCAGTGGGAAACCTAAAAAGAAAAGAACAGGATCAGCTGATAGGCGGTGATCAAAGGCCAGCCGATTGGATCCTGCCTTGAAACGGCAGGAAGAAAAGAACGTAAAAGCACAGCCAGAAGAGGAATGGCTTGTTGGGGACAACCGTTCGCTAGACTCTCCAGCCCAGCCTGGCCTCTCACAAATGGAGGAATCCGAAGAGTCCCAGCCTGAGAAAACCAGAGAAGTTCCTGCCTGCCGATCCAGCCCATGCCCAGCCCTGCCCCGTTTTGCCATCCCAATGTCCCGTTTTTGCCTCAAGGAAATATGGTCAGCCTACTACTCAGTCTTGGCCTGAAACCACCCTGTATGCAATCCTTCCTTGTCTTGAGATCTCAGATCTTCCAAATCTTCCCTCCTAGAACTTTAAGCTTACTTTACCTCTTGATGCAGTCTTGGCCCTCCCTTAGAAGACAGCATGTCAAGTGTTTGAAAAGAATGGTCATCTCTTTTCCCTATCATATTTTCCAAGCTAAACATATCTGGGACTTCTTACCTGGGATTTATTTTTTTTTACACAAACTGGTGCTCTGCCACAGAGCAATAATCTTATTCCAACCTCACTAACCCAAATTGTTTCCCTCCCTGCCCTGAAAGTTCTCATTGGTTGTTTTGTGGCCTCTTCTACCTAGCATGGTTCTAATTTAGAGGGCAGTTCATCCCTTCCCCTCTTTTTTTTTTTCCCCCTGCAACTTGGCTGCTGATTTTTTTCTCTCTCTCTCTTTTAATGATTGCCCTGACATTTTTAAGCTTCTATCGCCCTCTAAAGGGAATTCAGCATTGTGGCTGTCTGCATCCATCCAAGCACAGATGCCGAGAAGCCAATTTTCTAGCTCATCTGAGCGCAGCAAAATAGTCATATATATTATCACTTTCATTACCTACCCTTGGTGTTCGTCTTCCTTTTCCTAAACATAGGATGAGAAATCTTACCATTAAAAGCCCAGAGTTCAGAATGTTTTTTTGCACTCTGCTTGGCTTTGAAAATAAGGGGCTGAATGTTTCTACCAAGTAGCTGTCTTTTAAACTTAAACACCAGGGATGGCACTAAGATTTTCCTGCCTCTTAAATTGCTGCTTTGACAGTGAACAATATGGCATTACGGAAGCTACCCAAAATTTCAGTGAAGGCCCACATCTTAATAAAAGTACAGACCTTTTGCAAATCAACTCAGCTCATGACATCTTCAGTGACAGTTTGCTGACCCAAGAGGTATTTCAGTCAGAGTGCTTTATTCTTGCATTTTGTTTAAGTCCAGAGCAAACAATCCAACCTATTAAAACAATAAACAAATAAAAGAGATGCTCCACAGCCCTTGAGAGGAGAGTTCTTGCAAGCTTCCACATTCTCTTGTACCATTTTAGTTGATCATAACTAAGGCATAAATTTAACCAAGTGTAGAATTTTGAATATTTTTCCCCATGGACCCATTCAGTTATGTGTACATGGTCTACCTTAGGGACTGAAATCTGGGCAAACAGACAAAAGCTGTTGATGAAACATCTTTTTCTTCTACCACCTAGATCATCAAGCATGTTCCACGTCATGAAACATGGACACTACAGCTCTCGATTTGGCAGCAAACCTGGTTTAAAGTGCATTGGCATGCATGAAAATGGCATCATCTTTAATAATAACCCAACTCTCTGGAAAGAAATCCGACCATTTTTCACAAAGGGTAAATATATCAAGCTGGGTCTTCCCACTGTGACTCTGCCTTTGTGTCTGTTTTTGAACTAAAGTATATAAGGAGAGAGGGGGGGGGAAAGAGAAAGAGAGAGAGAGAGAGAGAGAGCAATCCAGTTGGATAGACTTGGTGGCATGACTAGTTTTATCATTAGGTCAAGTGAGATAGCCAGCAAGTTAGAGCTGGACCACAGGACAAAATCTAGGTCATGGAGGGAAAGCAAAATTCAAGCACAACAGGTATTCATGGCAGCCATTCATCAGGATTGACCTGACGGGTCATAATAGCTTTTCTTTCTTCTTGTAATTTAAGCAAAGATATACACTCAGAAGATAATTAGCTGGGCATGTTTGTAGGTAGAGATGCCTGTTTCATTGTTTTTTACTTAAAACTCCATTGCATAACAATAGAATTTTATTACCGTTGCAAATATTTCCTTTTTTCTAACTCAGGCAGCAATATATTGTGGCCCATTAGGTGTTTCTTCAGTTAATCCCCAAACATTGTGCAGCAATTCTGTCTTTCCCCATGAATGGCCTTTCAATAGGAAGAGGAGAGAAAGAGAAAAAGTGGTGGTAAAAGATGGGAAAGTTATAAATGAAGGTTCTGAAGTTGAATTGCCCATCTCTGGAGCACAGCAAGTTAGGGTAGATGCTTTATATACTCGTCTAGTGTTTCTCAACCCCAGTAATTTTAAGATGTGTGGACTTCAGCTCTCAGAATTCCACACATCTTAAAATCACTGGGGTTGAGAAACATTGTGCAAGGGGAACTCAAACTAGAGGAGTCAAACTCAACCAAAAGGAAACATTGCTACTACTTAATATGATATTACTCTGGACTTAAAATTCATTACTCAGCTTATTTTGGGTGAAATGCATAGTAGGACTTTTCAAAGCCTTAATGACTTGGGTCCAAACCTCCTTCTTCTGCTTGATCCTCAGCACTCCTTAGTCTTGTGGAGTCCTTGGTGCTCTCTGAGCACTTAGGATGTTTTGGAGGGCTTTAGTACATCTTAAGTAAACCAAAACTTCTTAAACATCTTAAGTAAACCAAAAGACCCAGTAGCCCAAGAAGAAAAAACAGGAGTTATTTACAACATACAGTGCAAAGACTGTAACAGTCACTATGTAGGACAGACAGGCAGAAGACTAGCAGAGCACATCCATGAACACCAACCAGCAGTCAGAAGACACAATGAAAACTCCTTAATCTCACAACACATGGACAGACTCAACCACAGTTTCAACTGGGAAACTGTGAGCCTCCTAGACCAAGCCAAATCCCAAAATGCTTGGGATTTCATGCCCAAGCCTTCATGGTGGGCTTGGCATTCAGACAAAGCAGCCATGAATAGACACATAGAGAAAAACCACATTTACATACCATTCAAAAGAGACAATAAAAAAGGCTAAGAAGGAAACAAAAAGACCAGAACATAGAACTCCCCTCCAGCAGGCAACACCCAGATAAGCAGGGATTAACACCAGACAAACAGTCAAGCTGAAAACAGCACCTGAATCAAGGAACTACCAAGGAGAAAACCACACCCCTACCAACAGGGAGCAAACCCCACACTGTATATAAACAAGGAACAAACCCCACGCTCACTAGCACTGATGATGTTACCTAGTCAGGCAACAAAACGTCTGCAACCAAAGCCAACAACCAAGCTCAGAGAGCACCAAGGACTCCACAGTTCAACCCTGAGCTACAGATTTTCTCCTATTGGAATTCCTTAGTCAGTTAGGGAATTCTGGGTATAAGTGCAATGGCACCTCAGATCTTCTTCAAGACTACATTTCAGCTTTGCAGTGAGCTCCTTACTGTGGTTAGAGAAAAACAGTGTATTTGATAGCTTTCAAGAAAGTTCTAAAAAAGCATTTCTGTGGCTCAGTTTTCCATAGAAGATGTAGCTGGAGGCAACCATTAAGGCTGTGAAGTCTAGAATTAATTAAAGCATCTCCAGCAGATGCTTGTTCCACCTCTGTTGGTCTTTGGCTTCACTTTTAGAAGACTAATATTCTAAGTGGGAACTATTTTAGTTTGATGGGTTTCAGGGCTGTGGTCATTTTAGTTGTTTTTAAGTTTGCAATTATTTATTATTTTAACATTTATTCCTGTAAATTGCCTAGAGAGATGAGGGAGAAGCATAATCAGGATATTTGTAAAATTTCAGCCCTTTCTGGACCGGGTCTTGTGCGGATGATAGCCATCTGTGTTGAATCAACAATTGCACACCTAGACCAGTTGGAGAAAGTGACCACTGAGTTTGGACATGTCAACACTCTGAATCTTATGAGGCACATCATGCTTGACACTTCAAACAAACTTTTTCTTGGCATTCCTCTTGATGGTAATATATATATATATATACATACATATGCTCACAGTTCTTGGTCTTCTGAAATGAACATGGATGCTTCTTCAGCCAAAACTGCGGAAGACAAAAGCATCAGAAGATTAGGTCAGGATACAATAGTGACTCCTTGTTGGGGGGGGCAAAAATTGGATGGGAGGGGGAATGAAATGAATCCTCTTAGAGGGAGGCATGGTTGTTGCTCCTGAGGTAGCTTCTGATCTCCAAGAGATTTTTCTGGTGTCAAGTCCCTTTGTAAACCCTGGAAATTATGGCCAGAATTGGCAAC